>NC_058192.1:2500000-5000000 GCF_907165205.1 Coccinella septempunctata
GGTAAGATAGCATATAGATTATCACTCATGCTGAAAATTTCTTCCATCCTATCGACGATTTGAACTCTCTTAGTTTCATTTCAAAGCGTCCATAATATTTCTAATAAATATCGGTAGAACAGAAAGAATTTTTCATTTTGTTAGCATAATACAGTGTCTTCCAATAAGTTCGGACGTTACTTAGAGATTTACTTCCTTCCTTACGGAGTAGCAGTCATTGAATACTATTAATTAATACTTAAAAACAATAAAGCAAAATGAAATGCTTAAAAGTTAGAGCCACAACTGCATAAGAGAAAATTCTTGAGGTGTTTTTGCACTGCAGCAAAGAAAGCAGTTGATAGCTAGCTCACTGTCAGTCCATTTCATGAGCCAGAATAATTTTCTCCATTGAAACATACGAACTGACTGGTACACCCTGTATATTTATCATTTAACTTAACCGTACGATGCGATAGAATTGAAGCAGAATCGAACAGACGTTGTGTGTAGCGAAAACGATGAGAAATTATGCGATAAGTCTATACTGAACGTAAACAGAACTTTGTCAGAAGAAGTTAGCGTGAGCTGAGGGAATGCGAAGAGGTAGTTTTTGACGATCCTGAAGGTGATTCCAACAAGTTCACGTTTTCCGCGCTGTGAATAGTTATATCGGTATTTACAGCAACATTCACATATTTGGGGGCGTTCGATGGGGATGGGACGTTTGGGTTTTGTATGTTGGCGTTTTCCGTGATATAGTGCGTTAAACGACACATCAACGGTCCGAGGTTCACCGTGTAGAACTCAACTAATTGTAGGATGTCGTAGAATTTCGTTTGGCCGTTGTCCAGCGTGAAAACTGTTATGTTTCTTTCCTTGTCGATCATGGGGACTATCTGTTGATGGGCTAATTTTCCTTGACATTTGTAGGTTAGGACGTATGTTCCCTCGCTGGTCCGGCTCGGCCTCACGATGAACACCCTGTAAACAAGAGGAAAAATTCATTTTCTTCAGGACACTAAGCATCAAGGTATGTATATTTAGTTTTCGAGTAAGCCATGGGGGAAATAGAGTGTTCAAATATTCTCTATCCTACCGCAAGGGTCTTCGTACTATACAGGGTGAGTCTTTGACTCGTACAAATATTTTAACAGTAGATTCTTGAGGTCAAAAGAAACATTTTCTTCCTTCACCATTTTTTTCGAATTGGCTTGGTTTAAGAGATACAGATGAGAAATTTGAAAAATTGGGTACTTTGGCTGAATACAACTCTGTTTGAAAGATCCACAGATATGTAGTGTCACAGATTCAGCTAGATATTCTGAAGGTAATTCTGTTTTTCCAGGGGTGGCACAGTTCATTATGAAAACTTAAAATGGTTTCTTTTGACCTCAAGAACTTACCCTATACAGGGTTCTACAGTATGAGTTGTTCAAAGAGAACCTGGCAGTTTTGTAATTTGAAACTTCGTAAGAGTATCAATAGTGAGCCGGCCCTGTCGGTAGAAACATTACTCTGCAAGAATTCTGTGGGATTATAAATCGTTATGAAAAGACTAATACGTTTGTGTTGAGGTAGGTCAGAGTTTCTAGGCTAATTCAAGGGCACGTTCTCTAAATGTTGCCTGGCTATCGTAGAATAATTATGACTGTTGCCAAGCGTTCAACCCACCGAAAGAGTTTTAATGATAGACATAAAACGGTTATAAAAATTGGCACGTATATAACGTATGGCTTGATTTTTACGTTTGGTGAATGTTGCCTACCAGCGAACACGAATTTGTGGGGATACAGATGGGAGAAATGAGCTGAAAGTGTTCTCATTAGGCAATTATCAAAATAATGTCACCACCTTGAAGAAACTCTTTACAATGAAGAGTTTCAAATAACTTGAGGCTCACAGAGAAAGAACAGACGGTGGCAAAAGGTTATGACTGTGTGGCGAGATCGAAAAGCTGGACAAAATCCAAAAATAAAAATTAACCCATGCAAAAAGTCGAAGACAATTTCTACAAGCGATGGCATTGAAAGTTTGTCGTTAGGAACGATCAGACAGGGATTTTGTGCGGTTTTTTAAGAAAAAATTGAGGGTTCCACAGCTATCCAGACGAACAAAGATCAATCGATCAAATGGTCCTTAGGAGCACCAAGCTAAGTCGAATTTATTTCAGTATATAAGATGTCAAGTTGATGAAGTCAACTCCAGTGATATTTTAGGAAAAAATCGAATGAAAGTATAACTTTAGGATAAAATGCACACGAAAATCAGTGTTTTATCAACAATTGAAAGGTGGAAGTTGTTGAACAGTTTCAGATTGAAACACTTCCAAGCCAGAGATATCATTATCACCTCAATTTTGTGTTTTTCTCATTACGAAGTTATGTATAATGAATTCAAGCCAGTTTTTCACGAAGGACTTGCACAGGAACACCTTTGTGAAGTCACAGTTGAAACCGTTGGATTTTATTGGTGTAGTTACAGTCGTAAATGAAAAACTGTACTTGGATTTTGGGCTAACCCGAACCTCGACCAAATAATTTCTATGCTAACAACGAGTGTGGGTAGATCCTTGGAATGGACGTGTATTTCACGGAATTAAACCATCACGGTCTGCCACTCGATTTTGGCTTGAGGAAGGGACTCTACTGCCAACCAGTTTTTTCTCGTGAATTAGTTGAAGTATCCTCGCAATGTGGCCCGGATGATACGTCACTGATTTGGGCGAGTGTAGCACGTGAGAGGAATTTTTTGTTACACTCTACAGTTGCCATCATTGCTGGGCTAAAAGATGATACAATCTAAGAGGAATTCCATATTTTAAGTAGGAAAAGTTCCGAATGAATGCAATTGTCAAAAATTTTCATAATTTTCATTCGAAATTAAGTAATAAACCCTTTTTAATGATGTATCAAACCAGGCCCTACTCTGTGTTGAGACTTCATGGGTCCTCATGAGGAAATTCTTCAAATGATGCGGTTGCTTCTTGAATAGCAAGAATTTGGACTCACCCATCTCCTTCTCCATATCTGGTGACGAGGGAGGAGGCCTGATCCCTCGTCAAGTTGCTATGGAACCAAGGCTGCATGGTGTGAATTCCTACATCTACGTGGTTTTCATTCAGTTTAGAATTCACAGTCCTTCTGGTCGGTATTTTGTGACGTCTCTTCCACATATAACCTTCTGCCAGAGCGATCTCGTTTGCTTCTACGGGATCCTCGACTATTCTACCCTGTTTTCCTGTGAAATCCATCGCTACCCTGCTTCGAACGGACTCCTGAAACAAAATAAGTCGTTGAAAAAGAGTGCTAACGTAAATCTACAAATCAGCTGAAAAAAATTAAGTGGATAATCTTCGAACATGTAATAACACGCAGAGTATCTGCAAATAAATGCGAAGAACTAAGGACATGATTCCTCGATGAAAATTAGCAGGGGTAGTTTATACGGATTTTTTTCAAAATCGATCTCCTCTCCAAGATACAGCTATTTTAAGGTTAGGTTATGCTATGCAACCCCTGGAGAAACAAATTTCCCTTCAGAATAACAAGCTAAATTTATGACACTACACATCTGTGGATATTTTAAACAGAGTTGCATTCAGCTAAAATACCCAATTTTAAGAATATCACAGATATTTTTTTATTTTTGAACATCAAATTACTCGAAAACGGCGCATTATATGAGAAAATATGAAGAATACCTACTTTTATTTTACAAAACTTTCAAATATTTATTAGATAGTGTCCAACTTAGTTTCAAGAATGGGTTCTTTGAATTTTTCTTATTTTTATGGTACCTAATGGTCATAATGAGAAAACTGAAAGACGTGGGTGATATCTTGTGTTCGAAAAAGATTTATTAAATGAATGAAAAAGTGAGAACTAAAAATAACATTTTTTGTGGTTTTTCACAGCCTGTATCTTTTGAACCGAGCGTATTCGGAAAAAAATGGTATAAGGAAAAAATGTTTTTTTTACCTCAAGAATCTACTGAAAATATAAGTTTTTGGAAAAGAGAGTAGACGGGGTTTCAGGAAGTGCTATTTAGAATTCAGGTCCGTTCATTCAAATAGTTATACCCTGATATTCTAAAATCCACAATACGTCAGACGGTAGCGAACATATTCAATGTAAGAGAATAGACAATTTATATGATGTTTCATCTGAATCTAAACGACTTATATTTCAGCTGAATATTTCCACAATCAGAAAAATTGTGAATGAAGAGGATGGCAAAAAATTTCCTTCTATTGGAAGACCCAAAAAAGTGGTGGCTTTTGAGAATTTTATGTTTTTAGTGAATTGATGCGAAAAGTTTACTAAAGGATTTTCGATGAATATAATCGTAGAATAAGTTCCCGAAAATTGGTTTTTCTATTTTTCATTTGACTCGTCCTATACATTGTAAATGTCTTAAGGTAATAATAAATACCTAATTATTATTATTATATCAATGCATTAAGATGAACTGCCACAAATACACGCCAGTTGTCCTGCTAATTGTTTATTCATGTGAAATTTTTGTTCAAAGGTGAAGCTTATCTTGAGTGAAACTTCCTTTAATTCCTTCTACTTATATTGATGCAAGACGATTTTTTTTTGAAGAATTCAACATTTTTGGAATAACCTGTTAATTCCTTCGGGAGATACCCATTCCTAACCACTGCAACATATGCATTTCATCTTCGGGTTAATATTTTTGAAATCTACAACTGATGTAACGTATTCAAACTTTAGCCAAAGAAGATAACGAACATTAACTCTCAAGCTAGTGCATATTATGATACTATACTGATCTCTTGTATTTATATCCATGCAAATAACTGGATTTGGTATGCCTTCAATCAGTTTGTATGAACTTCAATTATGTTCGTCTGATATTTTCCGAAGAGATTCGAGATTGTTATAAAATACGTAATAGGTAACAGAAACTTTTACGTAGAATGGGCTACATAGCGTTGATTTAAAACCCAAAAATGTTTTGACAAGCGTCATAACCCCACATTTTCGTACTATACAGAAATGTGTCAAATTTCCATGGCCAACCGACTGCTAAAGTAAAAGGAATGGAGTATACGTTTAATTTGCCTGGAAAGGCAACAGTAGGCAAGATTCTAGCTGGTGGTATCTGTATAATGAATGGGCATTACATTATTCTTCGATATATTTCAAATTAGATTCTTCAGTGGCAAGTTTTGGAAATTTCCTCCCAACCATATCGTCTTATTATGTCATCGACATAACTTCCCGAATTTGGGCCTGTTATTGGCATAAAATATTCGGCAGGCCTACCATTCGCATTCGGAAACGGACCGAATTGGAAAAGCAGCCGGAAAAACATCCCAGAAAACCCGACAAAGAGCGGGAAAGTTTCAACTCCCGAGTCAGCCGAAAAGACCGGTCTTTGACATCTCAATAAAAAAGTTTTGAGAAGTTCATACTCGGGGAGAATGAAAGGGAGACCCGAAACTGCTGGCGCATCGGAAAGTCTATCATATTTTCCTCTCATTTTATCGATGAAGTTTGATCGGGGAAATTTTAATCTGCCGGATCGGCAAAGTAACGTCTTGGCAGGGAGGCAATTTCTGCGCGGCTGGCGCTAGGCGATAGCGGCTTAACCGATGACATGTTCATAAGGGCGGGGGCGGGAAAAATCGGTCGGTGTTTTCATTGCGGACTTTGGGACACCATTACCGGGATCTTATCTTCAGTCTACGGTAATTAAACTTCAATTCCCAGTTTGGCGCTGTCCTTTAAAAACCAGACTTCCTTAGGACGCCATATATCATCGCCTCGTTCATTTTTAACTTCAATTTCAACACTCTAGAGTATTATAATTCAGTTTCTGAAGAAAAAGGGTTAAAGCTTGGTTGGGAATTTTTGGAAGGTCAAATTTCGAGAAGAGTATCTTCTAGGAAAATGATCGTAGATCTTGAGGAAGTTTTAACCCAAATTATTGGGAATTTTTCGAAAGTTATCTTTGGAGTAATTTATCTTCCAGGAAAATTATCGTAGATCTAAACGTGATACTTGTTCTGAAAGAGCAATTCTTCTAGTAAAAAACCTGAAAATTTAATCCATTTCGGCACAACCGTTCGGTCTTGAGGAAGTCTTAACTGAACCCAACTTTTTGGGAATTTTTCGAAGGTCACCTTTAGAGTAATTTATCTTTCAGGAAAATTATCGTAGATCTGAACGTGATACATATTCTGAAAGAGCATCTCTTCTAGTAATAAATCGGAGAATTTCATCTATTTCGGCACAACCGTTCGGTCTTGAGGAAGTTTTAACTGAACCCAAATTTTTGGGAATTTTTCGAAGGTCATCTTTAGAGTGATTTATCTTCCAGGAAAATTATCGTAGATCTAAACGTGATACATATTCTGAAAGAGCATCTCTTCTAGTAAAAAATCTGAGAATTTCATCTATCTCGGCACAACCGTTCGGTCTTGAGGAAGTCTTAACTGAACCCAACTTTTTGGGAATTTTTCGAAGGTCACCTTTAGAGTAATTTATCTTTCAGGAAAATTATCGTAGATCTGAACGTGATACATATTCTGAAAGAGCATCTCTTCTAGTAATAAATCGGAGAATTTCATCTATTTCGGCACAACCGTTCGGTCTTGAGGAAGTTTTAACTGAACCCAAATTTTTGGGAATTTTTCGAAGGTCATCTTTAGAGTGATTTATCTTCCAGGAAAATTATCGTAGATCTAAACGTGATACATATTCTGAAAGAGCATCTCTTCTAGTAAAAAATCTGAGAATTTCATCTATCTCGGCACAACCGTTCGGTCTTGAGGAAGTCTTAACTGAACCCAACTTTTTGGGAATTTTTCGAAGGTCACCTTTAGAGTAATTTATCTTTCAGGAAAATTATCGTAGATCTGAACGTGATACATATTCTGAAAGAGCATCTCTTCTAGTAATAAATCGGAGAATTTCATCTATTTCGGCACAACCGTTCGGTCTTGAGGAAGTTTTAACTGAACCCAAATTTTTGGGAATTTTTCGAAGGTCATCTTTAGAGTGATTTATCTTCCAGGAAAATTATCGTAGATCTAAACGTGATACATATTCTGAAAGAGCATCTCTTCTAGTAAAAAATCTGAGAATTTCATCTATCTCGGCACAACCGTTCGGTCTTGAGAAAGTTTTAACTGAACCCAAATTTTTGGGAATTTTTCGAAAGTCATCTTTGGAGTAATTTATCTTCCAGGAAAATCATTGTAGATCTAAATGTGATACATATTCTGAAAGAGCAACTCTTCTAGTAATCGAAAATTGTGGAGAATTGCTCTGCCTAAATGAATATATAGTTTCTTCGAGGAATCTATGAAAAAGCTCTCATTGAAAGAGATCCTTCGATTTTGGCATATGGCCTTGTTTGTGCGAACTTCATGAAACTTTCCAGTTGATTGAAGAAATGAAATCGCCCGTATTTCATCACATTAATCGACATAAGGAATCTAACGAATGCCCGAACACGCACGAAGGCTATATAACAACCCCTCTTCGTTATGGATGGAAATAACTGCCGTTCCAAGTTTGGATCATTGGATCCTGCGAGAACAACAAATGTCCTCATTAGTTAGATATATTACATAAGATGGTTTGACTCCGGCTGTAAATATTCAATAGAATTGCCTCCAACTCCATTTTGATGGTCGATTTTTTCCGTTGATAAAGCGAAAATGCGTCCCGGGGCAATATGCAATAAAAACCCCAATATCTGTCCCGATCTAGTGCCCTTATATCACACCCTTTTTTCACTGAATCTGCAAATCGTATTATGATCGAAACAAGAAGGTTTCGCAGCACGCATTCAGCGTATCCAATTCTCTTTCTCGCTGATGCTGTAGGAAGGACCATGAACGACCTACGAAATCTGCAGAGATCAATCTGTTGGAGTAGCTAGTTTTGACATTTCCATATTCGAAATGGCCCCATATTGGATTTTATTGTTACAAGTGACAGATTGTCATTTTTAGTTGACAGATTGTCATTTTTAGTTGACAGATTGTCATTTTTAGTTGACAGATTGTCATTTTTAGTTAACAAAATGAACAGATAATTAATCGTAGGAAAAAAGCACGATTTTAATGAGATCTCGAATTGTTCCAGGGTGAATTGGACGAATGAAATATCCCCATTCAACACGATGAAAACGTTGGCAACGAAGGAATTCATTCGAAGTGAAATAATAAAGAGACCCTCATTAATTCGGGATCTAGTGTTAGAGCGAATGCAAATTTTATATTGGAAATCGGAACAGAATTTGCATATTTTTATTACTGAATTATCACCGTTACCAGATCCGAACTGAAACGCCAATAAAAAGTGCGGTTAGATACAGCGCGCTGCATTTTATATGGTCAGGTCGTTCACTCCGTGGATTATTTAGTATTCATAAACCAAGACATGTAATTCTAGCCTTGCGATTTGCTTAAATGATTTAGATCGAATTTCCGCGGAGGGAGGTTACTGAAAGTCGCTGTTCTGTGCTCAATTTGAAAGGGATTATTTTGAAATTTTTCAAGCAATCCACTTTTTCATTTGGTTGAGTGTTACAACACAGAAAAAACGAAAAGAAAAACTAGAAAATTCACAGATCAATCTTCATCTCAAAGATCGATACGATTGGACTGATATTTTTTGGAATATTTCGCGAATTAATGATCTGGGCCCATAACCTATTATGAAAATTTCAAGTTTATATATGTAGCAAGGAAGTATCGCGAAACTATGTTATGATATCCAACGAAACTTTTGTGCTGAAAATATTCATTTGTTCCTCCGAGAAGAAGAGGATGAAGGTAGGTGACGACAAAACAGCTGAATAATCTCTATTCTCATTATTTTCGACGTTGCCATTCCATCAACGGCCTAATGGCATCACAAATCAGGAGTTGAAAGGAAAACGACCTTGAACTTTCGCGTATAAACGAATGGATTACGAAAAGGATAACAGCGCGAATATTTCTGGAATAATATACATTGGAACAATTATTCAGAGAACAAGAGGGGTATGCCCGGAGCTCACAATAAAATGGATTCCTGCCGTTTCTGCTGAACACACCGACAGGAAGTACAATATTGCTTCTAATTTATCATCTGGCGGAATTATGTACCTGCTAGTTCATCTTCCGCTGAGCTGCTCTTGTTCTGAAATCACCGTTTTATTGTTCCGCGTAAGCCTAGCAGGAACTGAATGAATTGGATGCGACGAGAATTAATTGGGAGATGAGAATCGAGATGAAAATTTCACCCAAAGTTTTGTTAACTACAAATAGTTATTGGATAGATACACCAGAAGTGTTTCACTATAAAGCAATGATTGATCCATCTTCACTGATAGTCTCTAGATCTTTATCAGCTGATAAATGAACTCCACCTATGTGTTTGGGTCAGATTTACACTGTTCCCAAAGAGTAACAGATTGGATACTCTTTGCTCGCTAACTAAGAAGAGTACCATATACAGATCAAGTGGTACTTGAACACTCGAGCTTCAAAGGAAATAAAAACCCTCTCCAAAAGACCTTGGAATCTATACAACTTATATTTCAGCTGAATATTTCCACAATCAGAAAGATTGTGAATGAAGAGGATGACAAAGAATTTCCTTCTATTGGGAGACCCAAAAAAGTGGTGGCATTTGAGTATTTTATATTTGAGTAAATTAATGCGAAAAGTTTACTACAGAATTTTCCATGAATCTCATCGTAGAATAAGTTCCCGAAAATTGATTTTTCTATTTTTCATTTGACTTGTCCTATACATTGTAAATGTCTAATACCAATAAATACCTAATTATTATTATTATTTCAATGTATTAAGATGAACAGCCACAAATACGCGCCAGTTGTCCTGTTAATTGTTTATTCATGTCAAATTTTTGTTCAAAGGTGAAATTCATCTTGACTTGAAACCGCCTTTAATTCCTTTTACTTATATTGATGCAAGATGATTTTTGTTGAATAATTTAACATTCTTGTAATTATCTGACAAAATTCCTTCGGGAGATACCCATTCCCAACCACTGCATCATAAGCATTTCATCTTCGGGTTAATATTTTTGAAATCTACAACTTATTTAACGTTTTCAAACTTTAGCCAAAGAAGATAACGAACATTGTCTCCTCAAGCTAGTCCATATTATGATATTATACTGATCTCTTGTATTTTCCATGCAAATAACTGGATTTGTTATGCCTTCAATCAGTTTGTATAAACTTCAATTATGTTCGTCACATATTTTCCGAAGAGATTCGACATTGTGTTAAAATACGTAATAACAGGAACGTTTATGTAGAACGGGCAATATAGCGTTGATTTAAAACCCAAAAATGTTTTGACAAGCGTCATAACCCCACATTTTTGTACTATACAGAAATATGTCAAATTTCCATGGCCAACTGAGTGCTAAAAGAAAGTGAATGGAGTATACCTACTCGCACAAACCTTGTATAGTTGATGAAACCTCATACTGATTTTGCCTAGACCAAGGACGATGTTCTAATTGAGCAGAACTTTCTAATGTAATTCAAGGATTGCTCAATGCTTTCTGAGAGAATGCATGAGGATTTGGTAACAGAAGGACTCAAAAATGAAAACTGTCCTGGTTGAATTTCTTTCGGTAATTAGCCAAATCCCTAAAGTATGGTAGCTCCCAACACAAATTGAATCTTTCATGCTCTGAAATTATTTCGGTATCCTCTATAAATAACTCCCTTCCACTTTTGACAAATCCCGTATAATGAACTAGCGCAGCTCCATTATTATGAATGAATGACGCAATTAGAGAAGATGAGTATCCTCATTTAAATTGGGAAAATTATTCACTACGCCAGTAGTCCCGCTGCAAGAAGGCCTCTTTCGACGTCTTTCTGTTTTTCACCTAGCAGACATCGTCGAATTTTCATTAGTAGCGAACTCCCTATATATGGAACATGCTGGCTCCCCCAGGAAGCTCGTTATGATCTTTTAATTTGATACCATGCACTGGCTTGGCCCGCATCTTCGCAATATACGTCGAAAGGGCGTTATTTTTTCATTCCCATTCTTCCTACTCATCATCCTTACTTCCAAGTAATTCTAGGATACACCAAGACGCTTCTTTCATTTCGAGGCACGCATGGGGGGACTTTTCAACCGGAAAAACATAATTTTTTTTGGAATTGCCCTCCATTAATTCGGCCATTCAGTTTGGAGCCTACTTGCCTCGAGATATTAATTTTTTTATAACGCTACTGATATGGGACAAAACTTGCCATTAAGAAAAGATTAAGTTTTTTCGTCCAATCGTCTTCGACGGAGTTGAAATGGCTGCAGATTTGTTTTAACAGCGAAAACTCAAGTGTAAATCACAAATGTCAAAACTGCTGAGAAAATGGTCTTAGAACATAGAATACTCTTTATTCTGAGGGTGCAGTTAATTTTCTGATCTCCTCGATCGATCGAGATCACAGATAATCTGTGATCGATATCAACACAGAACAAAATAGAACAAGAGAGTTTCTTTCATAGAGCAATCATTGCTGTCATTAAATTACATGGTTGCGCTGCCACGAAACAAATCTCATCTATTCTCGATTAGGTCAAATGTCAATTTATCATTGGTCATTGATGAGTGCGTGAATATTTTACATAATGTTAATAATTTAGGTAAAATCTGAATTCGAGGAAAGGACTCATTCAACCAATACCTCATATTCCTTTGTTTTGCTAATAGATTAGGCATCCAAAGACTTCTTAGATGAGTCTATCCATATGTATTGTATCGAGCTGAAGGGTTATCCCTCAGGTATTTCCAAACTGGGGCTGCTGGGCATATCCAGTTTAATTGGGTTTCATCGGTAAACAATTCGAGGAATATCCATGATATTCGACATGAATCCGACCTTATCCCAGATTCTCATTTCAGTTTTCGATATACCACGGCAAATCCGTTTGGAAAACTCATCTCGGGATCATATAAGAACCCCGGGGCTCCAATATCGAATCGGAACATGATGGGGAAACGACGAAAATATGATCCAGAGGAATGTCCCCAGCGCAAAACGATCGCCTGAGAAATTATATTATCCGAACAAGCAATATCAAAATATACAGGGTCTTTGACTCGTACGAATATTTCATTTGTAGATTCTTGAGGTGAAAAGAAACACCTTTTTCATTTACCATTTTTTCCGAATCGGCTCGGTTTGAAAGATACAGGCTGTTGAAAAACCATGAAAAAATGGTATTTTTAGTTCTCTCACAAACGGTTTTATCGAATGAAATGAATTTCGGAATATAATTTTTTATTCATTTGATGAATCTTTTTCGAATACAAGATATCACCCACGTCTTCCAGTTTTCTCATTATGACCATTAACTACCATAAAAATACCAAAAATTCAAAGAACCCAACTCTTGAAACTGAGTTGGACTATCTAATGAATATTTGAACATTTTGTAAAACGAAAGTATTCCTCATATTTTCTCGTATAATGCGCCATTTTCGAGTAATTTGATGTTCAAAAATTAAAATGTATCTGTGAAATTAGAAAAATTGGGTACTTTGGCTGAATGCAACTCTGTTTGAAAGAGTCAGAGATGTGTAGTGTCACAGATTCAGCTAGTGTTTTTCCAGGGGTGGCACAGCCTATTATGAAAACTTGAAACGAGACTTAAAAAGGTTATCTATGTTAGATTTAATAAAGCACGTGGTTGGTACTTTTTATTCACAAAGTAAGATGGCGGTCGGTTATCTAGCACGTGGAGGTGCTCTAACAAAGGGTCAGGTACAAAGCGTACCGCCCGACAAGGTAGTTCAAGTAATTGTGTGCTCGGCCTGTGCAAAAGAGAGAGCAGGTAACATTGGAGCACAGAGTTCACAGAGCATAGGCTCTATACTCTTATTCTTCCTTCGAAATTCGTCATCGGACATTATCAGTATATTTTAAGGGGGGTCAAATTAACATTTGCTAACATCTATATCTTTTTATCAATGTCAAATCGAAAAAAATGGTATCTATGAGAAAAAGTGTTTCTTTTTATATGGAAAAACATTCAAAGTTCGGCAGTTTAAAATATGGGCTTCACTCCACAATTTCTAGGACGAAAAATGGTTGCTGATTGCCGATATACAGATTGAGAAAAAATAACGCACGTATAAATATCTATGTGAATTCCTGAAAAAAAACATTCATGTGTTCGATAACACTTCAAAAATATCAATCATTCGTAAATTTTAAGTATTAAGGACCAAATCATGCCATTTGAAATCAATCTCCAATGAAAAAAGCAGGATTTTTGTTGAATTTTCATGTTTCCTTCATACGCTTGATATTTTGATGTCGAAGGACGACAGATTTGGAAACCGAGCAGTTTTCCATCCTTCCTTAATTGAGACAATGGCCCAGCTTATCTCGAATTCGTTTCCGAAATTAGAACAGAAAGGAATTGAACGGGAAGATGGAGCTGGTGGGAATAATTGAGAAAAAAGTTGGAATTAATTCCTATCGCTTTTGAAACAGCATAATGCCAATCAGGGAGAAATTCTTAATTCCCTTTGAGTGGAAACATGTTAATTAATTGAAATTTTATACAAATGTTCTTACTTTAATCAAGACGCCGGACGACAAATCCAACTCAACCAGAGAATTTTCATTAATGAACATGGCCTTTCGGAGTTTCCGGGAAGATTAACTCTGTTCCAGTTCGGTTTTCCACTGAGATGGAATTTCCATGACAATTTTCCGACTCATTTCAAGGTACGGAAGGGGCATCTGAAACAGTTACAGTCTCTGGTTTGGCCCAGATGAGACATTTACGAACGTGGTCACCTTCATCTCATTCTCAACACTCAAAAAGTAGGATCTCGGATCAAATTATGGAGAATCCCTTCTTTCTCTCACACCCAATACAATTCAAAGAGGACCCAGCATAGAACCTTGAGGAATTATTTTCCTGACAATATGAACCTGCGATTTGATTAGTTTCAATAGCTACCATACATCTACCATCCTTTCAAGTCACAGCGGGTCAAGGAAAATCTTAGCTCCACTCGATTTTCATCTTGGATAAACGACGAAATGCATGCTTCTTTTGCTCGCATCCTGTGTGAATGCATCCTCGGTTCTCGGTTCTAGATGAACTAGATGAAAGTCTCTTTGTCAGGAATACATCTCAGCTCTTATCTGGCAAACTCTGTGTCCCCAAAAGAGTTCATTACCCGTTTTCAAATTCTCCCCGGTATCCGCCAAACACGACAGCCCGGTGTTAATTACTCAGAACTTGCAGGATATATTCCTTAATCCTGCGGGCATTACGAGAGTGCGGAGGGAGAAGGGGATCATAGGGGTCTCATCTCCCTCTTTGACCCGAATTTGTAGTTGCTGGATGCTGTACGAGTCAAATACTTCTCTGGTTTTTTATCATTGATTTCTGATTTCACACGTCATATTATTACTGTTAGGGATAGTTCTTCACTTTCATAGCGCTGTGGCTCTTACTTTATTATAATTCTCCAGATTTGGAACTATTTTGCACGTCTATAGACATCATCGCCATATATTCCAACAACATTTTTTTATGTCTATGTTAGACATAGACTTGTCATGAAAGATATATTTTCTTTGCTTGTCATGTTTTAGCTACTTCTATGGCGAGTAGAGAAAAGGAGAACGATCGCTGCTTGCAGACCACAGATTTTTTGTCCCTCAGTTCACTACAAATTGACGTTAGAATTCCCGATTACAGAAATCCACAATTTACATAGAATGTGAATGGTTCCATTCACAGAACTCGTACCTCCAACTTCAGGAGGCATTGTTTATGTGGAACGCAGTACAGCTGGATGCTTAGATCCAAGCCTCCCTCCAACTACGCCCCCAAAATTGCTTATTTTGTGTTGATGTTTATTTCCCTGGATCAACAGCAGATAATTATCGTGAACGGTAATTTCAATTAAGTTCGATTGTTGATGCTGGATCGAGGGTGTGCGGAATAAGACAAGCTTAATAGATGTGGGAGAAATACAAGGAGGGATCGGAGTTAATCAAGCGGGATTTCGAACCTGCTATAAATTAGGGATTTAAATTGGGGGAGAAGGTTCCCAGTGTTCGATTTATTACTCCCATCTACTCAAGGAGAACGAACTCTGGGCGGACTAAAAATAAATTGGAGTGATTCTGGGAATCAGTCAAACATGGAGGAGAGAGATATTTCTTGGAGGGGACCGAAAACATAAGGCACACTTCACACAGCTCTAAGAAATGTTATGTAACAGATTTAGAGGTAATAAGGCCAAAATCAAAAGTTGAAAATACTAGATACAAATTATGACAAGTTCTGTATATCTTGAGAAAAATAGTTTAGTATACCATTTACTTTTATTTTAGCAGTCGGTTGGCCATGGAAATTTGACACATTTCACTCTGTATAGTACGAAAATGTGGGGTTATGACGCTTGTCAAAACATTTTTGGGTTTTAAATCAACGCTATGTTGTCCGTTCTACGTAAAAGTTTCTGTTATTACGTATTTTATCACAATGTCGAATCTCTTCGGAAAATATGTGACGAACATAATTGAAGTTTATACAAACTGATTGAAGGCATACTAAATCCAGTTATTTGCATGGAAAATACAAGAGATCAGTATAATATCATAATATGCACTAGCTTGAAGAGAGTTAATGTTTGTTATCTTCTTTGGCTAAAGTCTGAATACGATACATCAGTTGTAGATTTCAAAAATATTAACCCGAAGATGAAATGCATATGATGCAGTGGTTGGGAATGGGTATCTCCCGAAGGAATTAACAGATAATTACAAGAATGTTAAATTCTTCAACAAAAATCATCTTGCATCAATATTAGTGAAAGAAATTAAAGGAAGTTTCAAGTCAAGATGAATTTCACATGAATAAACAATTAACAGGACAACTGGCGCGTATTTGTGACTGTTCATCTTAATACATTGATATTAATAATTAGGTATTTATTGGTACCTTAAGACATTTACAATGCATAGGACAAGTCAAATGAAAAATAAAAAAAACAATTTTCGGGAACTTATTCTACGATGACATTCATCGAAAATCCTGTAGGAAACTTTTCGCATTAATTCACTGAAAATAAAAATTAAAATTCTCAAATGCCATCACTTTTTTGGGTCTCCCAATAGAAGGAAATCCGTTGTCATCCTCTTCATTCACAATTTTTCTGATTGTGGAAATATTCAGCTGAAATATAAGTCGTTTTGATTCAGATGAAACATTTTATAAATTCTCTTACATTGAATATGTTCGCTACCGTCTGACGTATTGTGGATTTTAGAATATCAGGGTATAACAATTCGAATGAGCGGACCTGGATTCTAAATAGCATTTCCTGAAACCCTGTCTCTTTTTTCAATCACTTTCGGCATTTTCGTAATAAAAATTGATATAAGTTGTGGCAACGGCGTTATGACATTAACGACATTTCACGAGTGCCAACCTAACTCCGTTCTAGTTACAAAACCTTGAGAAAATTATTTCAAGGCCAACCGACTGCTAAAATAAAGATGAATGGAGAATAGACATTCTGAACTAGAATGAATTTCCATTAACATTAACAAATAACTAATAATCTTAGGAATTCAGAGCACAGAAGGAAGCGGAACATGATTTGTGCGTCCAGGATTGAAATCTCAAAAGGACTCTTTCGGCTCCATTCTCGTCTTGGAGGAATTCACGTAGCCATATACACTCTCGAAAATTTCCGTTGGGACCAACCCTTTATTTTCACGGAGCAGGCTCGAAGTCAAGATAGCAATGATTAATTAAGCCTAATCTGAAAATGGATCTGTTTGGGGGAATGAAAAATGATTCGTGAAAAACAAAAGCCGAGAAGATTTTGTTTTTCCTCGCGACTAGGGAAAACTAGGAAAGTTTGGGAGTTTTTCGCCAGTCATTTTCTTGATTAATAACGAATGATTTCAGGCAACGAGTTTGAGCAAGCTCGTGAAAGCTCCAAAATTCCTTTCAGTGATTTTTAAAATTTTATCGTTCCATGTTGATGGGTATTTCGATTTAAATCGATTGTGGTATCCACTCAAAAATGGAGCCATCGTGAAAGACCCTTCATTTACGTAACATCAATTTCCTTGCATACTTGCCATCATCATGGTTCAGAGCCATTACCACTCTGAACTTCCGTGGACTACTTTTCCAGAGCGAAAGTTTCCAGGTTTTATAGATTCAGGAACTTGGAAGTGCATTACTTTAAACTGTTTTGAGTGAAAAGTTTGTGTTGAGCGTGAGGGACATAATATATCTGAAAGACTTTGTTTTCAATCTCGTCATTGTTCGGAATTTTTAATAAAATACATAAACCGCCTGTACAAATATTTTCTCCTTCCTTGGAGAGTTTTTTCAGGCCAACAGTTCTTCACTGAAACTTTGTTTGCTTCTCGTTAAGCTCTTTCAACGGCTATCGACCTTTTACAGCGATAATCAAGATAATTTTGTTTGAACGATCGAAAATGTTCATTATTCTCCTGTCTATCAAACATTGATAGAACGTGCTGAAAATATCTGATGGATTGGAAAGGAAATTGAGTGAATTCCGTAATGTGAGGTAGCGTTATTGAAATGGTTGGAATGATTACCTCAGTTCATTGATGCATGAATATTTCAACCTGAAATACCCTCTTTATTTAATAACTTCACCAAAGAGATATTTCAGGATCTTCGATATTTGCAGTTGTTTTATGATATTCTTGATAAAACGTGAAATTTTTACCGATAAGGCTTAGAGTTCCTCCCACTACATATTTTTATCTCGATATGTCAGGGTTATATTCACGTGAAATAAAATAATCATACGAATGCATACTCTCGTGTGCTACAGCTTCACTCCAGAATATTGCATTTGCCATATTGAAAGCGTGATTCATTGTTTCGTTTTATTATTCAAATGAGAAAAGCGAATAACAACACTTGAAGTTTATTCATTGTGCAAAAATCTTCCGTGCTGCCGTACTGAATATTTTTAGGGTTAAGTGACACTCCTTGAAGGCATCATGAATAAATATTCGCAATTTAGTATGACTAGACCGTAGAATCTCAACAGAATTGTCCCTGATATTTAGTAATAGCTGTCGGTATTGCCCGAATTTACGACCTCCTCAGTTTTTACAATTTTAACGAAATAGTGCAAGTCTGTTCTGTTATTATTGCATCGGGGACTGGATGCGGACGAAATGAAACTTTTTCATTGGTTCTGCTGGCGGCAGTGAGACTGCCATCATTGTCTAAAGCACGACAGTTATTGCACCTGTCATAGAACGTACCGAACTTTTGAAGTTTTCATTATTGCGGGTAATCATAAAAAGTTTCATCTTGGTCCCCGAATCATCACCAGAATTATATTGTACATCGTGAACGGAACTTAAAGTGTGCTTCTGTGGGCACACAAGGCAAAATTGAAGTTTCGAAAATTCCATGTGGTGATGAAAGTATGAAATAACTAAAACTTAGTCGATTCCTGACGTTTTTCGAATGCTTCGACAAAATAAATGCCTAATTTTTCATAAAAGACCTATTTGGAGTAGGTAATTTTGTTGCAGCCATTCGTCCCGTTGTTTCACATCACAAGAATTCCTCAAAGTCGTATACCCAGGGCTCCAATACCTTGTTTTTCTCGATTATGCATACATGAAATATGCATGACTGGAATGTCGTCCCGTTCTATTTCCTCCCAGATATTTTTCGGACCAATTCCATGGTACTTCGACTGGGTACAGTGTTCAGGACCTAAAATTCCTCAGAACTTTTAAGTAGGTCAGATAAACACTCCGAATTAGAGTCGTTGTTATCCAATTACTGGGGAATTCGAAATATATTGCTTACTTCAGGACCGCCCTTTGAAAAACTTTGAAGCGAGCCTGCTGAAACTCGTTTCAGAAGGCATAAATTCTTGTAGAAGATTCGCAGTAGCTCGCCTGATGGACACTTTCAAATGCTATAATGTTTTTAGTACAGTTTAGTTAGTTCTACGCTCAAATCTCAGAGAAATTTATATAGTAATCAGTGTAAAAATCTAGCGAAAACGTATTTCCCTGAGTATCAAACCATGGATCAATACTCAGCATGACAGATAGAAAAACTTTTTAAACTCCTTCGGAAAGTAACAAAATCCGATGTTGGATTTGGGTGATTCACGACTGTCCAATATTGGAAGAAAGACACCAACACGGAGCGAGACAAACACAATGCGCCTCGAAAAATCGAAAAGCAAAAAAAAAATTACCGAACGACACGTTTCTACAATGGATGGAATAATCGAATGCTCAGCAGTTCACTTTCAGGCTAGAAACACGTCAGACAAGTAGGCTATCAATCTTGGATCCGTTTGTAGAGGACTCGGACAAAAAAATCGACAGTGGCGTACGGCCGATTCATAGGAACATTTCAAAATATTCGCGAAAAATTTGCAGAAGATGAAAACAATTTCTCAGTCCCATAGGCTGAAATTTAGAAGTTGCATTCTCGTGAATAGTATTCTGTTTCGAATCATACTTTAGGCTAACTTCGCAAGGGGTTAAGTCTTCAATATTCCGAAACACTCGGCGTATAATTCATTAAGTGAATACAGATACAGTGTCGCAAACAGAAATGTGCAAACTCAGAATTACACGAAAGTGGAGATATATTTCCCAGGTAGGCTCCAAATATTAGAGGTGAATAAATTAGTGGAAACTCACGAAACTTTCCATTGAAGAAGACTTTCATAATTTTCCCCGGATCCGGCAATTTAACTTGTCAAAGTCTCTGCCATTGCTAGATGGAGTTAAGGTGGCTCTGAAACCTGAAATGTCCAAAAGCTGGCACTGAAGCAGAGATAATGTGGGTAGTCACAAAACTCGCAAACTAATTACACACCTCTACTGCCATGAATTAATTTTCCTTCTGGATTCTGCCGCCATGGTAACCAACTTAATTTCTTCCGACGTGTCCGAAGCGTTTTCTAAACGATTGTCTTGAAAATGTTTACGATAATGAGCACCGATAGAGTACGTATATAGAGATAATCGAATGTACAAATGACGAGGGCATGTTATTACTTTGTCGAAGCTTTTGGTGAGGTTGTTCAGAGTGAGAGAAATTGTAGTGAGAGCTTTCAAAAGATTGAAAAGACGATTTTCAAGTGAGAGATTTTAGTTACTTACTGGATAGTCGAAAGTAGAGGAAGATCTGGTACTGATAGTATAATTAGTGGAAGATTCCTGCCTAAAGATAGAAGAACAACGACAGGATATTTCACATCCTTCAAAATCGTTAGAAATGATTCATTTGAACTACCTATTAGTAGGTCTTGATTTAGTACAGTAAGAATCTGTTTCGATTTCATGATTAGATACCAGTCTCCTGTTAATTCGTAATTTTGGAACTACGCCACTGGCGGAACAGTTCACTAAACGGCAAACGCTGGATCCTGTCGTCCTTGGATTGGGGAGCCTCCAACATAATGTGGGCCGGTGGGTTTCTTACGTAACAATTATAATTCTTATTTCGGGGGAATAGTAACAAACAGTTGGTTCTGTCCCCCTCGAATGGATTAGTGAATTTTCGAGCAATTTGTTGCCTAATGGTGTTTTAACAACCGCACCGAAGGACCAGTTCCGGACTCTTTGCAACGCTGGGTGTGCAAATTATAGGTATTTTCTGTTTGGATTTGTTGGGGGTATTAGGGAGGAGGAAGACAAATACGGTGAACAAATGTGGGCAGACTTAGGCAGCTTCGGGTCACGATTTTTAGGGTGACAATATTTCCGTTAGGTTTTTGTTTGTTTGGAAGTTTTAACTGAACCCAACTTTTTGGCAATTTTTCGAAGATCAGCTTTCGAGTCGTTTATCTTCCAGAAATATCATCGTAGATTCAAATGTGATACATATTCTGAAAGAGCAACTCTTCTAGTGATAAATCTGAGAATTTCATCCATTTCGGCATAACCGTTTGATCTTGACGAATTCTCAAGTGAAATTCGCAATTTTTGAAAAATGCCATTTCCTTGATGAAAATCCCAACAAAGGGAGATAGGCTTTCGAAACTGCTAGCAAGAGATTCAGCGTGTTCGAAAACCTATATTTTCATACCAAAATTTCAAAAATCTGGTCCAGTTTAGGAGAAAATATTTTTTTTTGTTTTTCCACTTTTCATTTCCGAGTTGACTTCGAAGAGCTCTCTGGAGTGCAATTCTCTATTGAATCATCAACCGTTGGTTTTCTGGAATCTTCAAAACAACTTCAATGCATTCCATATACTAAGACAGTAATAGAACATCCTGATTTTCAGACAGAGTAACAAATAGGTCATTTTAGGGGGGTCTAACCCCTTGCTCATTTTTGACCCAAAAAATCGAGATTTTCGAAATCGAGTTTTTGTGCTAGGATGGAAGCCTAGGCAACGCTGATTATAAAACCGGAAATCCCAATTGGATCAGACGAATATAACAGGAGATATCGCAGATTGAAATTTGCAATTACTGAAAAATGCCATTTCCAAGATGAAAATCTAAACGAAGGGAGACAGGCTCTCGAAATTGCTCGCAATAAATTCAGCGTGTTCGAAAACCTATATTTTCATACCAAACTTTCCAATATCTGACACTGTTTAGGAGAAAATAATTTTTTTTGTTTTTTCACTTTTCATTTTCGAGTTGACTTCGAAGAGCTCTCTGGAATGCAATTCTTCATTGAATCATCAACTGTTTGGTTTTATAGAATCTTCAGAACGAATTCTATGCACTCCATATCCTAGGACAGTAAGAGAGCATCCAGATTTTCAGACAGAGTAGCAAATAGGTCATTTTAGGGGGGTCTAACCCCTTGCTCATTTTTGACCCAAAAAATCGAGATTTTCGAAATCGAGTTTTTGTGCTAGGATGGAAGCCTAGGCAACGCTGATTATAAAACCGGAAATCCCAATGGGATCACACGAATATAACAGGAGATATCGCAGATTGAAAATTGCAATTTTTGAAAAAATGCCATTTCCAAAATGAAATTCTAAACGAAGGGAGATAGGTTTTCGAAATTGCTTGCAATAGATTCAGCGTGTTCGAAAACCTATATTTTCATACCAAACTTTCCAATATCTGACACTGTTTAGGAGAAAATAATTTTTTTTGTTTTTTCACTTTTCATTTTCGAGTTGACTTCGAAGAGCTCTCTGGAATGCAATTCTTCATTGAATCATCAACTGTTTGGTTTTATAGAATCTTCAGAACGAATTCTATGCACTCCATATCCTAGGACAGTAATAGAGCATCCAGATTTTCAGACAGAGTAACAAATAGGTCATTTTAGGGGGGTCTAACCCCTTGCTCATTTTTGACCCAAAAAATTCAGATTTTCGAAATCGAGTTTTTGTGCTAAGGTGGAAGCCTAGGCAACGCTGATTATAGAACCGGAAATCCCAATTGGATCAGACGAATATAACAGGAGACATCGCAGATTGAAATTTGCAATTACTGAAAAATGCCATTTCCAAGATGAAAATCTAAACGAAGGGAGACAGGCTCTCGAAATTGCTCGCAATAGATTAAGCATGTTCGAAAACCTATATTTCCATACCAAACTTCCTAATATCGAGAAAATGATTTTTTTTGTTTTTCGAGAAAAAATTCACCTCAATTTTTAACTATTTCAATGATTCTTGGAAAAAAGACATTTAAAATTCAAAAATTTAGAATAAAGAATCAATACGAAGTCTTTTCTATCTATTCACTTCGTTTTGACACTTCGATCTGAGGAGCTACTGCATTAACAAACAATAAAAGAGAAAGCATTGTACTTGATAAAATTTAATGCAAATAAAATTCAGTTCTCAGCTATCCATCCAGATTAACGGAATCATTCTCATGTAAAAATTTCGAAAAATGTTCCACTCTTGTCAAAAATCTTATACTGCTGGCTCACTCTGTCCTGGAAGTCGATCAAATAGGTTCATTCAAAATTTTCACCATTCTGATCTCAATCGGATCTGAAAAATGTCATTACGTGTGAAAGTGATCTGGAAGTTGAAATATTTGAGGTGGAGATTGATGTCTGAAGCAAAAAAAAAAACAGTCAGAAATCATTTGAAAAATCAACGTCACAATATTTTCTGAGCAATTCTCTTTGAATTATCTGAAATCCTAATACTCTGAAGTAGGTCGCATCTTGTCCATCGGAAAAAAAAATTGAAATGGTTCACCACCTTTTCGAAGAACTGAATTTAATACACCAATCGTGTGGTGTGAGAATTTCCTATATCGCATGTTCTCCATTTTCATGTGAAAGAAAACCAATTTTATATAAGAGCAATTTAAGAGACAGGTTTAATCTTCAAGAAATTCACCCTTGGGAGTAACCATTGTGGAAACAGGATGCTCTATTCCATTTATATTTCCCAGGAGTATCGTCTAGTACTCGGGGCGGTGAAAATTCAGAGAGATAATTTTAATGGTTGAGGTTAAGGACACTTTTCGAGTAGGTAGTTTCAGTAAAAAATGAAACAGAATGAGATTATTATTTTGAGATAAGATACTCAAGTTGAAGTTTGGTCAGGTGACCGTTTTACAAACGGATATCTACTATTCTGACAATTTGAATTATTATACATGGAGTAAATGAATAGTTATGAAAGAATTTGAGCTGTATCTAAGTAGGGACAACTTTGAATTGTTGGAAGAAAATGGTTCAACTCACCTCTGAAAATTTGGGATAATTCTTTCGCACAAAATGCAACACCATTTTTCTTTCGATGAATCATGATGTATTGTCTAAAACTTGAGGCCTAAAATCGAATATAATAATTTCGTGTCTTCAATATACCAGGTATAATAAAATGATTAACATTATGGATCACTTAGATGAGGAATTATTCCATGATTCTTTGAACAATCACCGCTTCTGATAAAGATCACTCTAATTGAATTGCTGACATTGAAATAACTCTTTATGAATATTTAATCCACACTGAGTTTCCCTTTTCGACTGCTCCAATGAATATGAAATAAACCATAAAATACAGATACCCTATTCAGTCATAGAATGCTTTCATCACGCACCAGCCATTAGTATGTAAATTATAATCATCTCATTTAATGGACAGCATTTTGATGTAGCTCCAACGACAAATTTTCATTACACATCCATTGCATAAAACGAAATCGAAGTTATATTGAGCAGTGTTTCTCATACACAATGAAATAAAGAAAAAATAGAAAACAATTAAAAATTAAAAAAGAACAGACAAAGAAAGTTTTTCATTCCGGAAACGAATCTTTTAATTACCATCGTTAATTCAAAAAAATCCTTGAGTAGATTGACAGAAACACAAATATAAACCATATTTTCCTCGAGGTTTGAAGACATAAGGCATTATTTTTATTCGTTGAAATTCACGTTCAAAGTCTGGCGTAGGTACGTACTCTTGTAATCATTAGGGGTGCAATGGAAAACTGCAGAATATAAAAATGAACGTAATGCAGAACTGCGCCGTATTATTACCCCATTACTACGAAATGAAAGCTTTGTTCCCTCCATAAAACACCTCTTATTCAATTTCCCAGATATAATTACGGAAAACCAAGCGGATTACCATTATTATTTACACTTTGTTTTGGACGATTGTGGCCATGCAAGGGAAAAACTACTTCGGAATTTCTCTTTGTGGTATCCGAAGAATAAAGTTGTTTTATCAACGTACACGTGCTGTGGAAAATTCAATTACTGACTTTCAGTATTAGATGAGTAGCTAAGCCATCCATTTTCATTTTATACCGAGGAATAATCAGGTTTTTTTATTGGTCTAAAACTTACTGGTTGTGGGATAAGACGATATTTTATATTGTATTTTATACAGGAACGGGAGTTCACCTAGGAATATGGAACATTAGAAGAAGAGCTTATACTTCTTCTTCATTCTGGTTTGGAGGTGCTAAGCTCAGGAACTCGATTTCTACAGTGTTAAAAGTAGTTTACAGTGAAGATTGAAAGAGTCCACTCTAAATCACACAAGTGGACTCTGTCTTTTACATTGAACGATCCATGCTATGATTTTCTTCTCAATTTGTATAGATGGGTACACGATGAAGAAAATATTTGAACATTAGAGATTGACATTACAAGGAAATGGGGAAGTATGCATTATAAGTAACCAACAAGTCTACAGGAAAATTCTAGAATCAACCGGAAGTGCGTCATCTGTTTTTTTTTGTAATTTCAAAAATTTTAAATATTTACACCGATTTCAACTTACCGTCTATTGTACATAAGGATTTCAGTCATTTTTTAAGTGCCAATTCAATATACCTCTCTATCTTTCGCAATTTCTGTCGGTTATGGTTGGAAATTAATTTTTCAGGTGTGATTGTGGTGAAAGTAACAGGAAATTTCAGTCTAATCTTCACCCTGAAACGTTCGATAATCCAAAAATGATATTTTTCAAAATTTTCACGGCAGAAAACTCACAGAAGGTTCGTCGCTTTTCTGTCTCTTCGTCGTCCAAGAACTTTGATTAAATCGGAGGGTTTTTCATTCATATTCAACGAAATTTTTTTCGGTATCGTCCAATTCAAATTGCCGCACTTTCGGTCGAAATCACTAAAAAAAATTTGGATTGCGACTTACTCGTTCGAGAATCGGTGGTTGTGTTTCATTTCCCGCTTCACTCGTCTGAAAAAATCAGGAAAAATTATTATTAGGACAAAATTTTGACAACATAGAATAGGTAAATAGGGTCTGCAAGTGGTTTTCCCCATATTTTGGCATTTTTGGAAGTAAGAACACTCTACACTTGAATAAAATTGTCGAATGAAAAGTTTTCTTTATTACAGGTAAAAATCGTGTTATCTTAAGTAAGTTTAATCTCTAAAATACAGAATTAAAAATAATTACAACAGAATACGTTAGCTCAAACTTTGGTTAGGTAATTTTACTGTTTATGATACATCTTGGACCTTTCAAGGAGTTGAATTGAATCAACGAATCTCATTCGAATGAGATTTATATTCAAACTTGTCTGAAAATATTAGATTTCTATATACCGTTTATTAAAGTATACGTTGATGACTTGATGACAGTTTGTTTGGCGATTCTAGAAGGAAAAATAGATGATGACATCAATATAGTCTATGACATCAATTTACAATTTGACATTTCTATGAGTTCATTGTTGCGATTGAGAAGCATAGATGTTTACACCTCGCGTAGTTGAAAGAATCAACACCTGAAGCTAAAACATTCTGTTGTCGTTTATCCAATACGGTGTTCGTTGTTCCCAGTGTAATTTTTAATAAATTCGACAAACAAAGCTTAATATGACAATAAGGGTTAACCAGTGTAGTCTTTATTCCCGGGAAATGAGTGTGATAAGTGAAATAAGCTTCAGCTCGACGTTGATTTGATAGTGGACACCAATTTAATTTTGATGATGTGAGTATTATGAATTGACGACTTATATAAGGAGGGAAATAAAATGCCATATCTGGCATGATGCAGAGAACTAGATTACTTATAACCAAAGCCTCAGTTTTTTATTCAGATCAATGTACAGAAACCGGATAATAATTGACATTGTTTGAAACATAGAATTATTGATAACACAGAGGAACTCTCTGTAAATAACATGTTCTATAAGTCTATGGCTGGAAACTATAGAATCTAGTAATTTATGAAAGACTCTTTTGTGAGATCAATATTTGTTTTATCCTTGATACCAATTGGTTTTCCATCATTGCCCATTTATTCGTGTTTTATACTTCAGTGTTTCACTATGTTATGGAAGAACTCTGAGAAAAGGTGAGTGTTTCTTAGTTTTCATTCTTTGCAGAGTTTTAATTGTTGTTCAATGTTTCTATTTGTTGAGTCGAATATTGATAGATAGATTCAAAGAATCTACGATCGAAAAAAAAAAAGACATTATGTTTCCAAGATTTCTGGGTGTAGCCCTTCTAACGTAGCCGAGTATATACGAGGGACGTTGATTGGAATCTGCTGGGGTTTCATAAATTCAACTATTCAATATTCCCGGAGCCTGCAGAGTTTCCATCAAGGGGAATCCCTAGATCGGTTTCCCTTTCATTTCTGCCTAGAACGCAGAAGAAAGAAGATGGAAGAAAATACGGAATAATTGGGGGTTCTGATTGGTCGATTGTGAATTGAAACTGTCGTCTCGGAAACAGCGGAGGTGAAGGGCATATTTTAGGGATGCACGGTTAGTTCCTCTGGCTTCAATGGCTTCTGCTAGATGTTACCCTGGAATGTATCAGGAGTGCTCTATTGATTCCACAAAATCAGCTAAACTAGATGTAGATACAAGCTTTACTTCATCGAAAAAAGGGGATAAAGCAGTAAGTCCACAGAGGGATACCCTTAGTGCATGGTCCTACTTGAAAGTCTACTTATATCCCTCTTTCGAAGGATAGTAATGTAAGGAAAACTTCATGAACCGCTTTGGGATATCTCCACTTAGTCAGAGACCCATTCTTATGTTGCCTCGATAAGGACTAGAGCCAACAATGAAAGAAGAAGAAGATAATGGAACTTGTTAACCGCAGGAACTGTGAAAAATTGATTCAATAGGCCAAGATACCACATACAACACCCTGAAAAATCATAGGTATGTATTTGCGCAGTATAAATGAATAAAACATCTCCTAATGGCGGATTTATACCATTTCCCATAATACCACCCATTATATCGCCAAATAACGATCGGGATAGGAAGTTTATTGTTATATTATTCCTCGATCTTCCTATCTAACAACATTTGGTCCTACGAGAAGAGATCTGGCCAGCGAGCCGAAATAGCCATTTATATCTCAAGACATTAACCTCTGACATTTCGATGGAGTTCCTCCATCACTATGTCAGACATAATTTCCTGTTTGTTCGAGTAATAATTACAACAAATCATATAAATGACCCTCTTCGCTAATTCCCAAAAGGAAACCATAAACAGCCAAAAATCGACATTTAGCGTTGATATCCTGACCCAGGAAATAAAAGTTCGGGAAGATTCTTATTGAATTTTGGAGTCACACACTGTTGTTCAGTTTCTCTCAGCAGAAAATTGATCTCAAAAACTGTATTGCTAGCTAGACAGGGTAAAATTGCACGAGATTCAAAATTAGGTAGAATTTTGTTTTTGTTCTTCTCTTAATTCAAACAAAACCCTACGTCAAAACTTGCCAAGTTTCTTTTTTCTGTTTAGTAGGACTAGTAGGAGCTTGATTAGGAAACTGATGGCTGTAATGGTCATAAAAAATCAGTTTCGAAAAGTTCTGTTGAATATTTTTAAATTTTGCGTTCTTTTCCTGCTAATATGACGGTTTGTACCAAATAAGAATTGTACAGTTTTGACTGAAATATTCACAATGACCATTGGTTGTAAGTTGGACTTACTAGGCGTTACTAGAAGTATAAAAATAATGATGTTACACATTATCAGAGAAGAAAGACAATATTTTGTCCGAAACTCTTGCCAAAGCAAACAAATAAAAAAACATCAATGTCATGAAACCGAATTTATATCGAGTTCCATCGATGCGGACTTTCGGAAAGAGTACTGAACAATATATTTCTTGAGCATTTTTTTTTTATCTATAATTCAATTACTAACTGGGTAGTTCTAAGATATATTTTCTCAACTGAAGCTCGGAAACTTTGGCTAGTTGTTGATTTCACAGTTGAAAACAAAGTCGGAATTCAGTTTGTAAGAGCTTTTTCTTCGTTTCACTTATACGCTTTCTGTACAAACTTCTCGAGAATACCTGACTGCCTTTTTTTGGGAAATGGGTTGTGTAGGTATGAATGCACGAGAAATAGTCGATTTTTCGATTGAAAAAACGTTGGTTTGTCATTGAATTCCACTATTTTAATTTTATATATACAGGCTATAAATGAATTACTTGGAAAAAATTCATCTCAGATTCGAAAATAACTTTGACACTTTCAAGATTTTGCAATACTGCCAATAAGGTTTTAAAAGTTAACTTTTCGAATGCATCCCGTCAATACTTCATGAGGTACTTTGTGAACGATTATATCCTCTTTGAAGCTTCGTTTTCGAGGTCCAATAATTAATAATAACGAATCAATACTTATAACAACAATAAAAATATGACATAAAATATGGCACCAACTTACCAGATGAGTTTTGCGAGAAAACTCACTGGATTCAACGTCAATATGAATTCTCTTTCGAACCATCTACACCTTAATGTACGTGCATGATTATTTCCATGTTCGCTGAAGAAAATGCTTGGTAACTAGCAGGAAACGCTAATTTTAACCTTGGGGGTTTTCATTATGGATTTGTACCTAAATCCAGAATCGAATGATTAAAATGAAACAGAAATTTCGAGTTTAACAAACATGTTGAGATAGAAAGAAATCAAGAGATTCAAATTTCAAACTGTGTTAGTTCTGAATGATCTTCGTCGATTAAAAATAATTGAAATAACATCCGAGTTATGACCATAAATTGTTGAAATTCGAAAAAATTCCTTCCCCCATTCTCTCAGTATGTTATATAGTAGCTCCATCATTTTTAGTTTCTCACTTATGAACTTACGGTTATTGTTGTCTTAGTTTTTTCATCGAGACTCACCTGAAACAAGAGAGAATACTGTTAGAAAAGGTTTTACTGGGAAATTATATACACTGTACATAATTCAAGGAACAAACAAAGAGATTTAGCAATAATTCCCCAAATTTTTAAAACTTCTTTCGATCTGAAAACGTGTAATTGAGAAATACGTATTTTTTAAGGTAAATCCACTTAATCATCACATGAAACTCTCACACGTATTTTAGTGAAAGAAATAAAACAGCTAGCTTTAACCATTTATTTATCAGACACATAACTGATTAACATTTACATCCCGTTTACTGTACAAATACTCAATACACACACAGTGGAATAAAAACATATATTACAACAAAGGTACATTGAACATACAACAGATAACAGGAGACATTGTTAAGTATGCGAATTAAAAATTAACAGAATTTTCAACCCAACACACAAAAAAGATTTTCGATCAGATCAATACAACAACTGCTAAAGAACGTCTGATTTGTATAAAAAAATAATAAAAATAGGAGAAGACTGAAATAGTTCACACAATCAATCAAAAAGTTTCGTCGATAATTAATTCTTCAGTACTATAAATATAAGGAATGATTAGCAGCTGTTGGATATATTATTTATAACCCCAATTAAGTCAGAACTTACTGGCAAACGAAAAACTGCAGTTGATCCTTCCTCCTCCTGAAAATTCAATAGACATGAAAAGTATTTTTATCTTTACATCTCAACCCTCTTTCACATGAATAATCGATCTAGCACCTTTCCCAGTAAGTCGACCGTTGTGGAAAAGATAATTTTATTCGTGTGCAACTTTGTCTATCGATGATACTCCTTATCGATGCATCTTACTCACGTCGATGTATTGAATTGCAAAATCAATTGTTAAAGGAAGGTGTGAAAAGATGGTAGGATAGCAATCTCTGCATGATTGTAGAATATAAATTACATGAATCGATCTATTCAATTCGTCTTCTGAAGGCGTCTGGCATTATTTCAACGGGTTCATCATTCGATTGTATTTATAGAGGGTGCCCAACTAAAATATGCCAGTTTCAAGTTTTGTGGGTCCACATCAAAGATACGTTTCACATCAGATTGTTATCGAAGTTCGTTTTGGAGCACATAAATTATGGAACAATAATTGAATTAATTAATATAGTATCAAAACAAGCCTCTCTCAAAATGAGAGATCATTTGAGTGACCAGCCTTAAAAGTTGAGTGAGTTTTAGTTGTTAAACCCTGAATCAAAGTGCTAGATATGCAAGCTTTCTCCTTCAATCTTAAAAACGTTACAATTGCAATATATCCATCAAGGTTCCATAGGATTTTGCTTCGATACAACGTTTGAATTCCTTGTTGTGAAAAAATGTTTTCTTCATTAGTTCTAACTTACTGTTGGTAAAGAAGCAGCTGCCTCTGCTTGTAGTTCCTGAAATAGGGGAAGAGCAATAAAAACTGAAATTTTTCAGAAATCAAGATTCGAATGGGTTTAATTATTGAATATCACGTATTCTTTCATTGAAAACATTCGAAAGGTTGATCCAAAACTCGTGAAGAGTTGAGTTATGTATTTATGAACCTTCAGAAACAATTTCAAGAGGAAAGACTGAGGAAAACGACCTGAAATTCATTTTTGAGTCTTGAAACTTACTACGACTTGAGGGGCTTCTTCCACAACGTCTTCGTTTTTCTGAAAGTGATACGAAATCGAAATTCATTAGCATTCTTCTTCTTCGAACAAATGAGAATAAACTTACGGATTTTTCTTCCGAAACGTATTCCTTATATTGCATCTGAAATAAGGAAGAGTTGAAGGTGTTTCTGAATTATACAGGGCGTAACAATAACAACATCCGGGAAAAATTTAAGGAAGGATATTTATGAATTCTCATGTGTCAATTTGAATTTTCCACAATTTTACTTATGAAAAAACCATTCAAGCACGTATACTTGCCTCAAGTTCTTCTCCCTCGACTTGGTCCTAGATATAGACAGAAAAAAATTCAGTATTTCAATGAATGTCACGAAAAACATTAGCCAAACTGAGAAGTTCAGGTTAGGAAATTGGAATTTTGAAGAGAACTTACAGGCGAAACTTTGTCTCCTGCGTTTTTCTTTTTCTTTCCCTGCAAATGAGGAAAAACATACTGAATTAACCAAAAATTTTGATTTTCCTTCGTCAACCGCCATAATTCATGACGTTAAGTTTCAAAATCATCGGGACAAACAGGGCTTCCTGTGGTCAAAAGAAGCGAGCACTGAATGAAATATACCGTCATAAATATCAACCGACTCCTCGCGAAAACTATAAATAATCCCAGGTATCACGACAACAAAAACAAAGATTCCCGAAACTTCTAATCGAAATGAAAGAGAGCTGTAAAGTTATAAGTCAGCGTCGGAACCATAATTCTAAGTTTCTCTGATACGAGTTTGAGTATTTTCTCCGGTTCATAATTTTATCGTCTTCGTAAACTTCGCGTATTTCTCCAGGCGAACAGAAGTTACTGATTTCTTCAAGCTTAGGGAGACATTTTCGAGCAGCTTAAGCGAGAGAAAATTGCTCGGATCTCTGAACAAGTTCCGCATAGAGAAATCTTCAGGCTAACTAACTTGATTCGCATCGACCTTAGGTGCAATGTGAGGTGTTATTCCAAGATAAGCTGCTTCTTGAAATTGCACCCCTCATTATCGAATATTCTCATTTTATAAGTATAAGATCCACAATTTTCTCAGGAAACAATCAGTATCTCATAAACTAGTATTGATAAGAGATGTTTGATTGCCCATTTCTGACTACTATAACTCTCTATTGGTCAGAAATCACCCTGTATTTCTTATCAATGGTATGCTCGATATGTTTGAAGAAAAGTACTTGTGAAAATGATATGATATCAAATCAAAGATGAGGATCACAACAACAAGATTGAATTCAACTCTAAACTGATAAACTTCTCAAATAGAAGCTCTGTATAATTTCAATTTATCGGAGACGTTGGGGAAAGAATAAATTTGTAAAAAACTTACACTCTTGTTTTTCTTCGAGGAAAATATCTTCTTTATAGCCCCGAACCTTCTCGCCTGAAAATGAAATAATTTCCCGATATTCTACTGAAGCCCAATTCGATTCAACTCACTTTTTCAGCAATTTCAGACGAGTCTTGTTCTTCGGTCTAGAAAAAATTCCGATTGAAATCTCAGTAAAATTAAGGTGAAAAAATTGTAGATTCTAGAAAATAGTATAGGATTAGAAAACTCACATCACGTGACGTGGAAGGCTGATGTTCTAAAGGGACCTGCAAGGCATAACGAATTAAAAAATAAGCAGCGAGACTTGAAACAGTCTCGGAATTCTGCTAAACTTACTGACGGTGAAGGATAATTTTTAGGATCATCACCATAACGTTCCTGCAAAGTGGAATTTTTTGAATTTAAATTCGGAAACTGAATTTAAACTTACCATATTTCTTCTTATAGACTGAGAAAACCTTTCTAGAGTGTTTCCTCTATTATAATGCTTCTGTAAAATTTAGATCGTTTGGAATAGCCAAAGTTGACAGTTTTGAAATATGAGACTTACGGATGATCTAGGTAAAGCCAAAAATGAATATAAAACTAAAGCATCCTTCCTTGATCCGTAGCCCGTCTAAAATTAACAGATACTTTTAATCTCCTATCGATTTTTATCGAAATATCAGAACTTACGAGCTCAAAACCAGAAGAATCGCGTCCCTGTAAAAAAAATCGATGTAAAAATGCCGTGAATGCTATATTAATTTTCGACCACTTACTCCGGAGAAGTCTAGTAGAGCCAAATGATCTTGATCCTGAAAAATCAAGTTTTTCGGTAGAAAAATTCATTCGGATGAAGGGAAATGATAAGGAAATTGTAACCGTTTTAAACGACTTCTATAAGCCGCTTTCTATAAGAAATTCCAAGTAGGTAATTCTTTTTTGTAGACATGTTACGAAGTTTCAATAGTTGACAAAAAATAAACTGTTTAAAAAATGTTATGTTCTCTTTTCGTGATTTGACAATATTTCAAGAACTGCTCTACCAGTGGTTCATGTTTCATACGCCTAAGACGGTCGAAATGATGTGAAATTAATATTGGATATTAAATTCCAATGCGCAATCTCTCAGTGGACTTTATTTGGAAGACTCCGGTAGAGCAGTTTGAATCTGATAATTTAGAATATCCGAGGAACTCACTTTTTTACGAGCTCTCTCTCCTAAGTGAGCTTTGCAGCCCATCTGAAATGAAAGGTTGGAATTGAATCCAGATTTTTCTTCTCTGGTCGATATTTCACTAACAAATTTCGACTGAAAGACTTACTCTTCTGAAGAGTGGACTGTTCAGGAGCGGCTGCAAAATAAGGAAAATCGAAAATAATGATAATATCCGAAAAGAAATTTAGAGAAAAGTAACCGTTTTTCAGCAAAATAAGTAATTGGACTATCGTGAAGCAATAAATAACTTGAATTAATAAGGGAGTTTGAATATACAGGCAAAGTCTTTAACTCGTACAAATATTTTGACAGTAGGCTTAAATTGAAAGATGTAAGATGTTGAAAAACGATGAAAAAATGATATTTTTAGTTCTATCTCACGAACGGTTTCATCGAATGAAATGAATTTGGGAATATAGATCTACATTTATTTGATGAATCTTTTTTAAACACAAGATATCACCCACGTCTTCCAGTTTTCTCATTATCACCATTATGTACCATAAAAAAAATCAAAAATTCAAAGAACCCAACTGTTGAAACTAAGTTGGGTTGGACGCTATCTAATGAATATTTGAACGTTAGGTAAAATAAAAGTATTCCTCATATTTTCTCGTATAATGCGCCGTTTTCGAGTAATTTGATGTTCGAAAATTAAAAAGCATCTGTGAAATTCGAAGTATTGGGTACTTTGGCTGAATGCAACTCTGTTTAAAAGATCCACAGATTTGTAGTGTCACAGATTCAGCTAGTTATTCTGAAGATACTTTTGTTTTTTCAGGGGTGGCACAGCTCATTATGAAATCTCGAAATGGATATATCGTTTTATCAGAGCCGAATCAGGAAAAATGGTATAGGAAAAAACTGTTTCTTTCGACCTCAAGAATCTACTGTTAAAATATTTGTACGAGTCAAACATTCACCCTGTAGAGTAAGTATACCCACTATTGATGTATTTAGTGAAATAATTCCTTTGTAATTATGTGAGTAATCGACTAAAATTTGAAAAAATCGAGTAAAACTTGAAAGAATACATAATAATAAGATGGTAGATTTCCTCTTGATCTCTCTGTCTCTCTCTTGATTCAATCGACACTGTGGACGAGAAGCGGTTCCGTAAAACCAAAAACGATTGAATATTTCAACTTATTTTCGTGACGCCCTGTAGAGCTGATGAAAATTCACCGTCAAACGAGCCCAACGGAAGGGCTTGACGTAACACGAAGCAGCTTGCCCATCCGGCCCCTTTCTCTAACCGTGTGCCCTCTCGAGACTCCTTCAACCCACTTCAAACCCTTTATTTTTAACCGCATCGATATTCCCCATCCGTTCCCCAGTGCTCTAGCGCTTCTCGCTTGGGGAAGGTCGGGAGGTGTCACGTGAACCGCCGAGAAAGTGTTGCGATCGCTGAATTTCCAGCCTCCCCGTTCACGTTTTCCGATAATCATTATCCGAGGGTTGCATGTTGCATCGAGCGCGGGCGCTGCGCACGCGTCGGTGGTAGCTACCCCATCGGAGGTGAAGCTGAGGACGGTCATTGCCAAGGACGTTCGATCCGGATTCCGTTCGGGCGATTTTAACGCCCCTAATGATGGAAGATCGGGGAGAGATAGGAAAATGTGTGATTTTAGGGGGGTCTGACCCCCTGCTCATTTAAATTCGGGATTTTCTAACTCAACTTTTTGACCTAGTATTGAAGTCTGACTAGTGGAGAAGGAGATATCGCAGATTGAAGTTTACAATTTGCGATTCCACGTGTGATCTGTGACACTGTTTACCTTAAAGTTCACTTTGGAAGGCTAGAGTGCAATTTTACATTGAGTCATCCACCTTTTTTGTCTTGGGAGTATTCAAAACGAATTCTATGCACTTCTTATCCTACTACACTGAAGGGGTAATTGTTACAATATGGCGAATGCGCAGAAATAATTGAATGATACTTATGGTTGAGTGTGAGTTATACTGGGTGGTGTCAAATTCAATATTCATCACTACTATCTCCAAAATTATCCCATATAGAAATTCCGTTTATTGACAGAAAGTTCTGCCTTCAACATGATGTCCTTCAAATTTCCAAATCTTCTTTCGTTCTAGATTTCTAATGAAAAATCAGAAATCTATGCTTCAATGATATCGTCATTCAATGAAATTATCCCATTTTTATTAAATGGGCCTCCTAGATTTCAAGAAACGACTATCAACTTATCTAGTAAGAACTAGTTTCGATAATCTTCAGATATATTCTAAGACCTTTCGATGAGTTTCTAGTTTTATACTAGGTACTATTTCGTTGACTGTATACAGGGTTAGAACTATTTAGAGGCTGACTATAGGAATATCGAAAACCGTTAAAAATAAAGGGTGGCTTGAATTACAAAAAGTAGTACACCAGTATAATCGCTATATAGGGTTATGTGTAGACACCGAATTTCGTGTAGTTATCTCCAAAAACAAATGAGTTATCAAGAAAAAATGATAATCTTGATTTTCAGTTTTTTCGAGATATCTCAGGAACCATCAGAGATATTTGGGAACTGTTTACAGCCACCCCCTCATCCTTGAATAACGCAACTTTTTCGTAATTAAAGCTACCCTGTATTTCTAACGGTTTTCGATATCCCTGTAGTACCCTGTATACTTAAAAACAGCGTCAACTTTTGTCAGCCTCGATTTTTCGAGATTTTCAGAAGTCTGTTTCCAAATTCAATCGGTTTCTCCCCAAAAACAAAAATATATGATTCAAATTTCACAGATTTGTTCGCTGGGTTCCTCGTGGAAGTTATTATGCGTTTTCACCCTATAAGGGAAGGTGGATTCAACATGAATATTTCAAGCACACTCACCCATACGAGAGACTCGTGAAAAAGTAACATAAAATATGTGTGTGTAATCCTTAGAACATAGAACAACAGGAAGGAGCATATTGTTCATTTTGGTGTGACCGAATTTGGTGCACATATGGCGGAATCCATATTTCCGGTTTAGCAGTGGCGTAGGGCATAAATAATCTCAATTACTGTCCAACGTAATTTTGGCTAATTTCAGATCGCATTTTTTATTTTTCGAAAGCTTTCTATTATTGAGTGGAAAGAAAAAAAATATTTTGGGAATACTCTTGTAAAACATAGGAATTAAAATCTCGAAAGATGTGAGTAGGAAAAATGTATTTGTTTTTCTCTTTGTACTTGTGAATACTGAGAAATAAATAAATTTTGTATATTTATCTATTTAAAAAGAATATATAGAACGTCACTTTTAATGTTTATTGGTTTTTAAAGAGAATCAATCTATTATACAAATTCCTTATTCTATCTTCATTAACAGTATTTTTACAAATATAATTCAACCTCGTGTTTAAATAACAATTTGAAATACTTTTAATTAAAAGAGTTTCATGACTCTCTAATGGGGAAAAATCATGAAAAATCATTTCATCAAACACACTTTTTCCAATAAAATGTTTCATTACTTTAAGTGAAACTTCTTCACACGGGGAGCTTCTATAGTTGGAAATGCATTGGGAAATAATCTAATAACAGATTGTGAAGATCTGTTGAAACATTCTTCCTTGAAGTGCTTGGAGCACAATAAGCTCCTGTTTTGTTAGGAGTAAACCCAGGCTTATTAACAAAACTCACCCATCTAAATCTACGTCTTTCATCCTTAGGAAATCTGAAACAATAATATTGAGACTAATTAATTTCAGAAATCATAACAGTTTGTCATTCCTGCTTTTAAAATATTCTTGAAAATTGAATCTACCAAACCCAGTTTGTTCAATTGAAATCCTTATTATCTAATGTCAACTACGCCCATGGTTTGTTCACGATAACGTCAAAATACATAAACAGGAATACCATTTTAATATTCAAAAAAAGACGTTAATACAGTATGAATAAAACCTACCTGTGAAATGTTACACCGGAATTGTTTTTCTTTGGTGTTTTTGAATAGCCACAAGCTACACAACTGACCATTTTCTGGAAAAAGTTCCTTACCACAAAAATATCTTATTTTAATAATTTCTTTAGGTAAAATAGTTCAGAATTCACTTCACAACTTAATTTCACTCAACTCTACAAAATCCAACACAGTTTAACTCGAAAAATATCCTAAAAATAACAATTTGATATGAATTTGATAAAAGCTTCACTTTTGACACCTATATCAAAACAAAACAATGAGTAATAATTTGGTGCACTTCGGTCTCACTTCCTGTCCTTGTATTCGCGTGGAAAGGCTCCTTCCTGTTGTTCTATGTTCTAAGGTGTAATCCGTATTAGGGTTTTTATACGAGGCCTTTGCTCTCACGCTTTGGAAACTGCATTGCGGTCGGAGTTGGTTGCGTTTCCACAATCTGATTTCGTAAAAATTTGATGTATTGCGGAAAACGTATAACGCGGTACTTTGTCATACTTTGAAACATCCGGCGGCAAACTGGGAGGAGATTTTTAATGAACGTTACTGGGAAAACAGTGAAGTGTCATGAAAACCACATGAATTTTGTGATTGAACATTGCAGATTGAATATAGCTTTAATTCTCACTCAAAGTGTTGAGGATAAAAACATCACTGTGTATTGCGAATTTCAAACAATTTTGTCGCTATTCAGAAGGAACCTAAATTAAGCTTCAATACGTGATAAAACTCAAAGTTGTCACATCTACAATTCTTTATTTATAAATTCTTCAAATTGAAATTGAATTTACCAACATAGCTGATAGAATATCATAGCTGAAAATGGATTTGCCGCAACCGAAAATTAGACGTGAACGGACATCCCTGTATATTATCGCCTCCCCTCCACCGATCGTGAATTCCGTGAAACGTGCAGAAATCAGGATGAAAAACTGCCGCGAGAAATGGACCGGTGCCAGGAAACATTAATGAATCCATCTGTTAGATCAAAGTGCCAACAGAACGTTCACAATAGAGATGAAATTTGTGCTTCGAAGGCGTGAGATTAATCGCAGGCTAATTTTATTTCGGTAGATGGATATCCCACTTTCGCGATATGGGCTCTTCCAGACGGGGAACCTTCGATCTGCGTTGCGTGGGCGTGAAACACTTCGACGGTGTATTGTGTGTCGAATATTTCGGATCGGAATTTGGTCTCCTGTGCCTCGAGGCAGACCTGGACCGGGTATTGGCGAATTGTAATCGGGTACCGGATAGTTTTCATTAGTTTAATCAGTTTTCTACTAGTCTACTAAGATTGGTGTTATTTATATTCACAGTCAATAATGGAGAACTCGTTTAAAATCGATTTTCTGCACACTCGGTTGACTTGTGAACCTCAGCTTCAGCTTAGTTGTGCAAAGAGTCGTGTTCGAAACTTTTTGTTCGATCTTACATTAGGTCTTTCCTTATCGAATCATAGTTGGGGAGCCCAGGAGGGAAATTCGGGATTTACTCGAGTGTGTCAGATTTAATATACCCAAGGGGAGATACCTTGGACCTTGTAGAGTATCTCTACCAAAAATTAGACCTGTAAATAGAGGGAATTGTCTGGGACAGAACACTTTCAGAATAGTAAAAGAAAAAACGATCATTGTACATACTCGAGCGAGTAAGATTAGGATATATGTTGAAAAGTATATATTCTCCTAAGTTGACAATTTGAGTGAGACGAAACTGTTTGGGAGGGCGCCAAACTTGCAAAAAACGTGTACATTCTTGTGCGCGGTGGCTTTTTTTCTTAATTTGAAGGTAATGATTCAAGAATAACGCGAAAAATATAATTTGACAGTTTCAGCAAGCCGAAACAACGAAAATTGGCCATAAAGGTCACAAAAATCAGTTTTTTTGAATTTTCTGCTCTCCTGGGCTTCCAATTGGTTTCGCATTCAATATGAAAGTTGTAGAGCATAAAATTTTCTACAAATTTTGTCCGAAGCAATGTTCTCTAAGTTCTATAGTTTTTGAGATATATGGCAATGAAAATGGGTTTCTACAGTGACCTTGGCCTTTCGCATGTGCGGCTAAGCTCCTCGCCCTTATCACCCTCTAGCTGGAAAACGGTATGCAAAATTTCTTCAGACAAAAGTTGTTTAGAATTTCATGGTCTACAATTTTCATAATGAATACAGAAACGATTAGAGCTACAGGAAGGGAGATATTTGAAAGAAATTCCTTGTTATCATCTTCAAACTGTCATATTGAGAAAACCCCTCCTGATTAGTGTCAGGTTAATGGGTCAACACTTCTGCAACACCGAGATTAACCATCTGTATGAAAATCTGACACGCTCGAGTAGTAGTAACGATTGTTTTACATTGTCAAAGGACCGTTGTGACCTTGCGTCATGTCCGAATTGTCAATATCTTGAAAAGTGGCATTCTTTGGGTCCAATTAACATATCCTCTAAAAACGAGTATGTACAGGGAGGGCAAAATTCGTTGTTTACTGAGGGAATCTCGAGAACTTTGGCAGTTAGAAGAAAACGGATGACGCATTCTCGAGCTCTTTTTCAGAGAAACAGAGAATGGTGAAAACCGATTTTGATTTAATAGCAAAAAATGAAATTTTGACGATTTCGAAAAGTTCTCATAACTTTTTTGTCTTTGAAGTTACAGATCTGAAACTTGAACCTTCTATAGGCCTTTTTTACGTAGAATCCACTGATGAGCACCAAATATTTTTTCATTTCGAAATATTAGGCGAACTTTCGTTTTTTCAAATGCAAACTTACGTTGAATTTGTTATTTTTGAATTGGAAAAGAAAAGGTCCTGTCAGTAGAATCTACGTATAAAAGTGACTAAGGAGGTTCAAGATTCGGATCTGTAACATCAAACACAAAAAAGTTAAGGGAACTTTTCGAAATCGTCAAAATCCCAATTTTTGTTTATAACTCAAAATTTAGAGATGATAGGCCGGTTCTGTTTTCATATCTGGATTAGTAATGGAAAAAAGGGCCCGAGAATGTGTAGTCCATTTTCTTCTAGCTGCTATAGTTCTCGAGATCCCCTCAGTAGACAACGAATTTTGCCCACCCTGTATAACTGGCGATTTTTTTCACAACTTTGAAAACCTGCAGATGCTTTCCCCACCGCTGAAAGTGAATACATCATAGAACTTTTTTTCTTTTTATCATCTCATCATCAAAATCCACTAGGTCTCCACGACGCTCGTGTTAATCCAGATTGAGCATCATGGGCTCCCCAACTATCAGAAATGGATGCAAATCTTCCCAAACTGTATTTTCTGTACTCCCCCGTCCAAAAACCACACGCTCGACCGTATAAATAATAGCGGCGGGTCTCCCATTGTCCGATAACTCTTCATAAATTTCGTGGCACATTTCATTCGGTCCTCGCCAGGGGCTTGACACTTCCTTACCCCCACCCCAAATACGGTTTTTAGTTCTGCAATCAATCGCTATGTGGCACTGCATACGAAAATATATATCATATTCTCCACAGATTACTGTATTCTGACATATTGGATTTGTGAACGCCAACAGTGTCAATGTCAATATGCTTTAATGCAAATTCTTGTTTACAAACGAGATCTTATACGAGAGTAAATTAAAAATACCCATTTATTGAACTCGACAGTTTTATCAGGAAATCAATTTTCTTGTAAGAAATATTTGATTCAAAGAACCACGTAATTATAACATTAATCGTTTATACTTAAACCAATCCAACCAAACCCTTTAAAAATTGTGTTAATGGAAATGAAAGTCAAACTGTGTAGTCAGTTATTAAGCCACTCCGTGGGGTCAATGATGAAGCTCATTTCTCAATGGGGTAAGTATTTTTTGAAACATAATAATACCAAAATTTACTATTTTCCTTTTTAGAAATCAAGCATCCGCTTCAGCTTCACAGAGAGGCTATCGACACTGCTGACGTTATAACTATTCTTGGATGAGTTATTTGATTCATTGAATGTATCCAGAGCTTGGACATCCACTGCGAAACTCTTAAAGAAGACGGTTAGTATTCAAACAGAACACAATGTTTGTTGGGAGCAGGCGATACAAATTTTCAACAGTATTTCATTTTATTGCCCTCGAAAGAAAAGATCCATTGTGGTGCCCACTTTGAAGAATATAGTGACAACATTGAACGCATTCCTTTACCTTACTCAAAAACTGTTCAATGATTATCACTTTAAATATATTCTCACTGGGGCTTTCAATCAAGATTGTTCAGTAAACTTTTTTGGGTACATTAGAGCACATGGAGTAAGGAATACTAACCCAAATGTTGAACACTTTATTTCATCATTCAAAACTTTAGTTATTAATAATTTCATGTCGGTGCATTCCTGGTGATCTAACTGTGAGGAAGATAAAACAGGGAGTCGTTGTTTAGAGACTTTGAAATCTTTCCTGCAGGAAAATATGAAATCCACATAGGTCTTTGGGCAACTAATTTTTTCTTTTCCGAATTATTCATGCATTCTAAGCTTTGGCATGCTGTTTTTGATTTCTATTGCCGACTCCCAACAAACATTGTGTCCTTTTTGGATAATGTTGAAGATTTCTGAACATATAATAATTTCGACCTCATTTCCTATGAACAATATTATTACTGATGAGGATAAATTCAGATGCATACCACCCGACGATATGAATATCGACAAGTGTTACGATCTGAATTGAGCTAGCCAGCTTGTCGATATTCATATCGTCGGGTGGTATGCATCTGAATTTATCCTCATTATTTTATTCATTGCCTCCCTGTTTAGGCGTGATCATTCTTTATTAATATTATTACTGTTTATTATAATTATTGTCTTACGAAGATATGTGACCCTATTGACATTTTACCTCTGCTCATATATTCATTGCCATAATTATAGCTTATGTATTTCCATATTTTTTTTTCCTGTGCTGGGTATATCAATATATGTATATTTTTCATGACAAGTTTTATTTCTCCTTAAAATTCGCCCTAATAATCCATATTATACTATCGGCGTCTAAAATACCAGTGAATGGGCTAATTTAAATTTCGCGCCATGCGATAGCAGTTTCCAGTTATACCGACATTTCTCCCGGTTAGTTGGGTGGCAGCCGCATGGGGGCGCTGAGGGCGGGATAAACTGTATTTTGCATCGTAGAACGTGAGTGTCAGATCTATTCTACTCTGTAATCTGTGGTCCTCGCTACAACAAAGTACGGGGCTCTTGGCATCGTAATGCGCGCGCGATAAATCGTAGAGAGAGCATCTGGCGCGGGCCGCTATGGTGTGACCCCCTTCGCCTCGTAAATTTGTTTCGCTTTCATTTTAAAATTCATATGCATCGAAGTGCAGCAGCAGCAGCAGCGGCGAGGAGCGTTGTACGTGCATCTGTCACGCCGCGCCGTTCGTATCGTTTCATTATTTGCTGTTGCTATGCCGATTGACCGATCCCGCGGATCGATGGGGGTTTACGACTTCCTGCTGGGCGACCCAGAAGAAAAGCGAAGGGCTCAAAATGAATACCCTGAAAGAGCAACTCTTCTAGTGATAAATCCCGAAATTTCATAGAATTCGGTGCAACCGTTTGGTTTTTATGAATTTTCAAATGACACCATCTTTTACTTCAACTATTCGAACTCAACAAAAAATATTCATTTAGCTTCATTTACCCGGGTCATTTTACAGACTAATTCGAGGTCGTAGATCACGAATGTGCAATTAGATTTTTTGTAGGATCAGTATTTTGGAGAATAAATCCATTTTAAAGAAAATTTCGAAAAAATTGGCCAACTTTGAGGAGATGTAGCAGCCAGAAAAATAGGACTGGACTTATGTTGATTTTTTCGGTGATAGATTGATCCTTTGCGAATGAAAAAATCCAAGTTTCATTCATCTACCGCGAACAGTTTAGATTTTATGATTTTTTCAGCGAAGGTCCAAATTTTCCGATTTTCTATCGACCATAACTTGAAAATTAATCCTTTCAGGAAAATTCTGTTTGCATTTTCGTGATGAACGCCCTCGATTTAGTAAATACTCAAATTTTGGAGGAAATCGGGGAGATCGAGAATTTTTCAAATTTTCCATGCATATGCATTGGAAAAATTGCGATTTTTCGAAAAATATTTTTTGTCTCCGATCGAAACCAAATTTATACTGTCCACTAATTCGAGGGCGTAGAACACGAATATGCTAACAGATATTTTAAAAAAAATTTATTTTTCAAGTTATGGTCGATGAAAAATTGGAAAATTTTGACCTTCGCGGAAAAAATCATAAAATCTAAATTATTCACAGTAAATGAATGAAATGTAGATTTTTATGGTCGCAAAGATTCAGTCTATCACCAAAAAAATCAGCATATGTCCATTGCCTTTTTTCTGGCTGCTACAGCTCTTCAAATTTGACCAATTTTTTCGAAATATTCCACCAAAAGTGATTTTTTTCCCAAAATACTGATCTTACAAGAAATCTCATTGTATATTCGTGATCTACGACACCGAATTAGTCAGTAAAATGACCTGGGTCGATATAGCTAAATGAATAATTTTTTTCGCTGATGAAGCGCGGGTAAATACGAAAAGCGTTCGCGGGTAACGACGAGTAGCAGACGAAATTATTCTTAATCCAAAATTTTCAATTTTTCGAACTGTATCGACTCGTACCATTATTTTTCACTAATTCTCGGTCGTAGATCACCATGGAAAATTTCAAAAAAATTGCTCAATTTTGAGAAGCAGCCAGGAAAATGGCACTAGACCTATGCTACACGCCGTTTAGTTTCCCGGTATGGACCTCCGTTCATCAAACGATATTTTCCGTACATCTGCAGTTGAAGGCTGTCAATAGCGTCCAATGACCGTACGAATGTGTTCCGATTTCGACGCAGGACTGTTCGAACCAGCAGGCAAGGCCTATTTCGGAACCCCTCTGGTTCCTCTCCAGGACGTCCACATCCATCTATCTTACCTACACCTACGGGTCATTCGGCATAGCAACAGCGAAATAATGGACTCTATCAGTCACACGTTGGAAGAATTGGATGGTAATTGAAAATCGCTCTACACTGCGCAAAAAAATTAACGCACATTATGGAAATCTCAAATTTATTCTCAATGATAATTATTTTTATCAGAATTATGCATGCATATGTTATCCACTTTCAACGGTTTTCTTCAATATAGATGTTTTTTCCCAGCAGGAATAAAAAAGATGATATTATCAGATTTTGAATGTATTGGCTCCATTCTTAAATCAGTTGTTCTTGATCAATTCTAGTGATCAATAGTTTTTCAAGAGGAATGTGCCCAAGCGGTAGTTTTGCGAGAAGAAGGGTGGACATACACAAGAATTGCAGAAAGGTTTGGAGTTTCCCATACAAGTGTGTCCAGAATGTTGCAGCGATTCAGGGAGACAGGTATGAATGTCCGAAGACCAGGACAGGGTAGACCACGAGTAACAACTGCCATTCAAGAACGTTACTTGAGAGTTTCTTCGTTGAGACAACGGTTTGCAACCGCTCGCCTCTTTCAAATTCAGCATGAGCAAACTCATGAGGTGCAAATAAGCACTCAGACAATAAGAAATCGCCTCAGAGAATATGATTTAAGGCCTCGTGTCGCGGCAAGAGGCCCAGCTCTTACCCCAGCCCATCGAAGGGCGCGTTTGGATTTTGCGAGAGAGCATATCCATTGGGAAGAGGCCGATTGGGAAAGAGTTCTCTTCACAGATGAATTTAGATTCTGCCTCTACCATTGTGATCGACGTTCCCTTGTATACAGACGTCCACATGAAAGATATGCTCAGTGCAATTTCCTGAATACTACTGGTTTCGGGGGAGGATCGATTATGGTATGGGGTGGAATATCTTTGACTGCTCGCACAGACCTAGTGGTCGTTGATAATGGAGCTATGAATGCTGATAAGTATATAAGAAACATTCTTGAAGAGTATGTAGTGCCATTTGCCCCATACATTGGTGAAAATTTCATTTTTATGGACGATAATGCCAGACCCCATCGTGCGCGCATCGTTCAGAAGTACCTTGAATAGGTTGAAGTCTGTCGAATGGAATGGCCAGCAAGAAGTCCAGATCTCAATCCGATTGAGCAGGTTTGGGACAACCTCAATAGAAGGCTGAGAAGTTCATAAAATCATCCAGCTACTCTTAATGACTTAGGAATACAACTCGGAGAAATCTGGGAAGGATTAGATCAGAACATTTTAAGATCAATAATTTTGAGTATAAACCGTCGTTGCCGAGCTGTAATTAACGCAAGGGGTGGAAATACCAAGTATTAAATCACTTATCAGCATTTCAGTATTTTGAAAATTGTTCATTTCTCTTCTTTCACATAAGATTCGGTGAAATCCTGAATTTTTCTTCCATTTAATGTATCTTGTTTCGTTCAAAACCTTCCCGATAGAACATAAAAAATAAGTTATAAAGTCAATGTATAGTTAACTTTCATTAAAATTGAGATTTTCAGAATGTGCGTTAATTTTTTTTCGCAGTGTATTTTCAAGAACATTTATTTTATTAATATCAACACTTTCGTTTTGAATATTTTTACTTGGTTCCATCGAAGAGTAACAACTTGGTTTCTTGCATTGTGAAACTTTCGTTGAGAATTTATAGCATCAGGAGAAGATTGTGAAGGGAGATTTTCACCAAGGCTTCTATAATAGAAACAATACGGGGGCATATTTGACCTGAATCGAACTATGGACTTCTTTTTCCTCTTGGATCTTGAAAAAATCGTCAGGATAATGCTCCATGCTCATTTCCAGCACTAAGAGGCAAATGGATTATCTTTGTACTTCGTTTTTCAGATTCTATTCAAATCAAAATTGGTTTTTCATTCTAGAGAATCAGCTTCATCACACCTTTCGGTAGCCGGATGAGCAGATATTCGATTCCAAATGAATTTGTGGATCCCTGCCAACTTTCAATATTCCCATCCCAGGTGAACTTTGACTCAGAGCCATCTGGCACTCTGCGGAAACGCTGATTTTTGCTCTTCAGTAGCAGGGTACGGGAAGATACACGAAGTAAGGGACATCTGAACTGAACTGTCAACGAACTCAATTGCTAGAAAATATCATCACCGCTGGTGTTACGCTTGCACCGCTGCATTCTCGAGAAGATAAACGAGAACAGATTTCGAACGAATAATTAAACTTCCGATTTCGGCGCCAATTCGGATCCTGCATGCAATCTCATTTTGTCGGGCGATAAACCATCTTAACGCGATGAAGAATCGATGGTCTGACCTCGGCCCGCGTAATTCACGAAAACGTGCCGTATAGACCGTCCATTCCGGAGACACATGAGGAGGTGAACCGAATTTTTTTCCTCGATTTTCGAAAGCGTCGGAGTCAACGCGTTAAAAACAATTTTCCCACTGTGAACGGGGTTGATTCGATTTTCCGATTGGTCGAGCTAACTCCACGGGCGTCGGATGGGGGGAAAAAGCGGCACTTTAGCCGATGGAGGTGTATCGAGTCAGGGGGGATTTGGAGCGGAGTTGGTCGGATCTATTCTTTCGGCGGAAAAGTGCATTGGAAGGAAATGATCGAGCTGGTTCAGCTGGCGTGGAAATATTGGGAGTTGCCGAGAGGCGACAAATTGCCTGGACTTATCGGGGTTACGTCAGATTTTCGTTTAGTGTCTTCCAAGCCTGGTTTTGTTAGTGAGGTCGATCCTTGTATGGAACCTTTAGGACCATTCTATCGAAAACAGGTGTTTTAAAAGCTGCTTGCTGCTAACAGATTCCCAAGCAACGAGAAGAACTTTAACACGATGTAAAAGGGAAGAATGCGAAAAGGAAAACACTCAAAGCTGATATGGGAGTGTCCATATCACTCTTTAGTCTGGGTTCCAGGAAACGAGGAAGCCAATACACTCGCCAGAAAGGGACCACAAACGTCACTTACTGGCCCAGTCCCCTTCTGTGGTATAGCAAAATGTACCTTTAAGAAAAAGTTTCTGGAGAAGGAAAAAACCAAAAGGAAAACTCTGCAGATGCAAGAAGTATTTGGAACTGAGTAAGAATACTAGGAGGAGAGTGCCCCACATCATCAAGCTTCCTAGCTTGTTTGGGATTGGGCTCGCTCTATCCGAGCAAGTTCGATATCTCGGTGTGACACAGGACCACAAGTTATTGTGGAACAAACACATTGAGACTCAATCGAGCAAGGCTAATGTAATTTTTGGTCTACTCGGAGAGGTGAAGGATGGGGCTTCAAACCACACATTATGCAATGGTTGTACAATGTAGTGGTGAGGCCTATCCTTACCTACGCATCTCTGGTGTGATGGACTTCCATGGGGAAGAACTCCATCCGCACCATTATGACTAGATGTCAGAGGAACGCATGTCTAACCATCACAGGCGCTCTGAGATCCACCCCTACGACAGCCATGGAGTGTCTGCTGGGCCTACCAGCTTTGGACCTTGTAGTTACGCAGGTGGCTAAGAAGACAGCTCTTAGAGTTTGGGAACAGAGACAATGGCGCGATAGAGGACTATTCAGGGGGCATGCGAGGGCTCTTAAGCTACTGAAGGATGCTAACGCATCCCTTCTCCATAGAGGGGACCGCGCGGGCACCAGCTTCTACTTTGCCGAACCCTATAGGGGTCTGTCCCTGACAGAAACCTATGGTCTACACCAAACAAGCTTCTTGAGCCTGAAGGTCCCACTTGGTTCACCGATGGCTCTGTGATGCACACAGGGACTGGAGTGGGAATTGTGGGACCTCGTTTCATTCTGTCCATACCCCTAGGGAAGGATTGTTCCATAGTGCAGACTGAACTGTATGCTGTTTTGGCCTGCACACTGGAGAATATCCGCAGAGGGTACTCCGGAAAACACATATACATTTGTTGTTACAGTCAGGGAACCCTGAAAGCCCTTTCTGAGGAAGGATTAACTCACACCTAGTAGAGGAGTGCAGGGAGGCTCTGATAATATTGTGAAAGTTATCTGGTGCCCGGCGCACGCAGGACTTCCGGGGAACGAGAAGGCAGACATACTTGCAAAGCGGGGAGCCTGCTCAGCTTTTGTTGGTCCGGGACCGGCGCTGCCTATCTGTCGTACATCTGTCAAGAACTTCTTCAATAGATGGCTAGACAGGAAATTTTCCTCCGGATGGAGCATGAGAAGTGGTCTCAGACAGTTGAGGCTTCTCATTGAGAGACCATTCTCTGCGCCTGAGGTCAAAAAACTCTTGAGAAGAAATAACTGTGTCTAGTGACTGGAGCAATGACTGGCAATTTGTTTAACACTTAAATAAAATGGGACTGACTAGCTGTTCCCTGTGTCCCTGGTGCAGGAGCACGGATGAAACGGTTGAACACATTCTTCTGTATCAACCTTGAAGACTTAAGGATGGCACACCTAGGAAACACAACACCCACAACTTCTATGGTGAGAGGGACAACTCTCTGTCGACTTGTGGCATTTTTGTCAACATGTCACAGAGTTTAAGTCTCTCCAACTACAAGCGGCAAACAATGGGTCACGAGGCTTCAGTTCAGCCCAGTGGGGCACCGCACGTAGAAGAAGAAGAAGAAGAAGAAGAAAGAAAGAATATGATGAGAATGGGCTTATCAGAAACTGCCAAGTGTAGATTCTGTGGAAAGACGAGGAAACTCCTGTTCACCTGGCTACATAATACCTCCCCATTGCAAGCCTGCTCAAGGAAAGTCTTGGACGAGGAGGAATGAGGACTTAGCCTGCTTGAAGTCTTGCTCAGATACTAGAGTTCATTGGAACTCTGAAGCTGTAAATGCGAGAACAGCTCTGATGGGGGGCACAATAAACCTTGAGGTTTCAGGGGAATGTTACCCCTTTACCAAACTATAACTTTACCCATGAAACTACCATCAATGTTCAAGAGTGCACTCGGGCGAAGAAACAGTCGCAAAATAGAATTATCTCATTGTCGCTTCATCCGAATACGAATTCAATGATCCAGCCATTCATCAAGCATCGGAGCGCGTTCATGCTCATTAAAATGCGTAAGTGTCAACCTGAAATTATAGAAATTCATCGTGACGTTCGCGATCCAGCGGAAACCCCGTCACATTTGGGGCTCAATTGAATCTGAACACGCAGAACTCGCTTAAACATCAATCAAGCTCCAGAAATTCGTGACCGAATTGTGGTTGCGTTCACCGACATGTATAGTTGATGAAGATAGTTAGGTACGTCTACGGCAGTCGGTTTTTTTTACACGATATATGTCGTTTATCTGGCCCGAAAGTTCGCTAAATCGGGCTTTCAATCAGGGAGGATTTCATTCAGTATCTCTGCACTCCGCTACTGCTCGTATGAAGGTTTAACTTGCGTTTTAGTAAAAACGAACGATCATAATGAGAGAAACGTTCATTTGTAAAAACCAAGAAAATACCAAAAATTCAAAGAACCCAACTCTTGAAACTAAGTTGGAGGCTACCTAATGAATACTAGAATGTTTTGAAAGATGAAATTATTCTTCATATTTTCTAGTATAATGCGCCGTTTTCGAGTAATTTGATGTTCAAAAATTAAAAAGTATCTGTATCATTCATTTTGGATGAATGCAACTCTGTTTAAAAATTCACAGATATGTAGGGTCACAGATTCAGCTAGTTTATTCTGAAGGTTATTTTTTTCCAGGGGGGTGGCACAGCTCATTATGAAAACTTAAAATGGCTATATCTTCTTATCAAGGCTGAATTGGAAAAAATGGTATAGGAAAGAAGTGTTTCTTTTGACCTCAAGAATCAAATATTTGTAGTTTTCTACATTTCAGAAAGTTGCGCAGCTGAAATCGAGATGAAAAAAGCTCTCTACATGGTGTTCGTATAAAGAAGATTATTCTACGTGAGAAAATAATGATAATATGTTAAAAAAAATTGTTCGCAACTACATCGAGATTTAGAGTGTTGAATATTTCTCAAAAACTGATTATTTTCAATTGAATTTGATGTGCTCCTTGCTATTCTTGCCTAATTCGTTGAGTTTCCTTCTGCACCTCCATATCATCTTAGAATCGAAGACTAGATGATTGCAAAATCATCCCCTGACCGATCACTGTCACACTAATTCAGTAACCTCCATTGCGTTAAAAATTTCACAAATAAGCATAGTCCCAACGAATGAGAAACTCCTATACAAATAACCGTCAATTAAAATCTATAAACATAATAATAATTGCAAATTTTCACGCCACCAGTGGAAAAGTGAAGGTCGACCGTGAAATTCACATTACGTAATTTCCGAAAAAAAAATTAATCTCTTCAGGCCTTTCCTTCTGATTGTTCGGCCAAAGAAAGAAGCCGAGCACCAAGAAATTGGTTAATAATTCGTAAATACCGAAGATTAGCGAGCAAATGTTTAATTAACCATAAATAATGAAGATTCTTTTCCAAATAGCGAATTTCACGCTCCGTCCCATCAGGCTGGAATTATTCAATCTTGTCGAATCAAGAAAGTTCATCGTTAATTGATCCCACAGGGCTAGTAGTCTGCTAATGCTGGGTTAATTAAATCATTCGGTATCATCACGGTTTCACTTCGTGATCCAGAGAAGGATATAAAAAATGTCTCTCTGTTTGCTCGGTCTTCTGACATACAGAACATAGAATTGTTACTATGGATGAGACTTGGGTACATTTCTACGATCCAGAAACGAAGCAACAATCGATGGAATGGCGACACTCTGGTTCTCCAAGACCTAAGAAGTTTCGTGTCCAAAAATCTGCTGAAAAAGTTCTTGCTTCAGTTTTTTGGGATTGCCTTGGAGTTATCATGATTGATTTTTTGGATAAGGGTAGAACAATAACCGGAGATCACTATTCGACATTACTGACCACTCTACGGTAAAAAATTCAAGAGAAAAGACGCGGAAAGCTATCCGAAGGTGTTTTGTTCTTGCAGGACAACGCCCCTGCACACAAATCTCAGGTTTCCATGCAAAAAATTCGTGATTTATGGTGTGAAATTCTAGAACACCCCCCTTATTCACCAGATTTGGTTCCATTCGACTATCATCTCATTCCTCAACTGAAAAAAAGTTTAAAAGGTCGTAAATTTTCTTCCAACGAGGCGGTAATAAAAGCTGTGGAGGTCTGGTTTGCAGAGCAAGAAGAAATATTTTGTGAAAGGTTCAGAGACGTTGCAGGTTCGCTGCAATAAATGTATCCAATTGAGAGAAGAAAATGTTGAGCGATAAAATATTTTGACATTGAAATTTTGTTTGGTTCGTATATAGCCAAATTCATTCCATTCGATACAACTCTTTGTGAGAACTTTTTTTATGGTTATCAAACAGCCTGTATCTTTTGAACCGAGCCAATTTGGAAAAAATGGTATAAAAAAAAGTATTTCTCTTGACCTCAAGAATCTACTGTTGAAATATTTGTACGGGTCAAAGACTTGTACTTCGCGAGGATGCATATTTTGTAAGTACTCATCCTGAACTTTCCCTCTCGTGAGATTTCTCGTACCAAACATACGCCACAGTGACAAACTGACCCTCTACAAACCCTGCCCGAATCAACATACTGGTGGCGAGGTAATTACGTGCCCAAAAACCCCAGTCAACATCTGTTTCCATTTCCTTCCCGGACGATTTCCCAGAGCGACCATTCCAACGTTTCTCCCTCCCTAACCCCCGTTGAAAAATCGCAATTTCCGAAAACGACATAAAGTGACATCCCGTTAGGTTGCCGGCCATGATCGAGATAAAATTTAATTAAGATTTGAAGCCCGCGATTTCACGGCTGAATGCGTGCAAAATTCGGAATATTCGGGGTGCGACGGGGGTCCTATTTTTAGCCAGCATCCCCCCAACGTTTCTGCCCCCCGCCCCGTCTATTGAATTACCGGCTTCTGGATGTGTTTCCCGGATCTGCGTTGCCAGGCGGCAAATTGGATGCAATCTCGTTACATCGGCCAATATTCAGCATTTTTGCCGCGCTGATTGATACCACCGCCTAACGGTCTCGTGTTCACGTGTAATGGAACACCGATCGTCCGGATTTTGGCGTTGGCCACTGTAGATTATGACATTGATACTGTGGAGTGGGTCTTTGACTCGTACCAATATTTAAACAGTAGATTCTTGAGGTCGAAAGGAACACTTTTTTCCATTACCATTTTTGCCGAATCGGCTCGGTTTAAAAGATACAGGATGTTGAAAAACCATAACATTTTTTATTTTTAGTTCCATCTTACAGACGGTTTCATCGAATGAAATGAATTTTAGGATATAGTTTTTCATTGATTTGATGAATCTATTTGGATCACAATATATCACCCACGTCTTCCAGTTTTCCAGTTATTGTACTACCCTTATCCAAAAAATCAATCATGATTACACCAGGGCAATCCCGAAAAACTGAAGAAAGAACTTTTCCAGCAGATTTTTGGACACGAAACTTCTTACGTCTTGGAGAACCAGAGTGTCGCCATTCCATCGATTGTTGCTTTGTTTCTGAATCGTAGAAATGTACCCAAGTCTCATCCATAGTAATAATTCGGTTTAAGAAGTCTACATTGTTTTCAAATCGAGCACAGATCGAACGCGATGCTTCTACCCTTTCACGCTTTCGGTCAACATTCGAACATTTTGCAGCAATTTTTCTCATGTCTAAATTGACGTGAACTATATGATGAACGCGTTCGTATGAAATATTCAGTGCTTCAGGTATCCGTTGTAGCCCAATTCGACGGTCTGATAAAATCCTGTCATGAACTGCACCGATATTTTCGGGGACTGACACAGAAACTGGCCTTCTCGATCGGTCATCACCTTCAATGGAAAATTTGCCTATTTTGAAGCTTGCAGTACAATTTTTCACGGTCCCATACGAAGGGCATTGATCACCAAGGGTATTAAGCATATCTTCGTAAATCTGTTTACCTCTTAACCCTTTTTAAATACAGGTACTTGGTGATGGCTCGATACTTCAATTTTTCGATTTTCACAATTTCGGTGGACATCTTCTTTCTTTTGATTTATTGCGTAACTCTGGTTTACTTTTTTGACCTCAAACTTCACACTGACACTTCTAATGAGTTATTGTTCGTTGCTATGGTAACGCAATATTTTTTTATGCATGGAACTGTTCTAGGCTAACCAGATTTCAATATATCCTCGTAGTTTTTCATTCATTTGATGATTTTTTTTCGAACACAAGATATCAGCTACGTCTTGCAGTTTTCTCATTATGACCATTACCTTCGTACCATAAAAATACCAAAATTCAAAAAATCCAACTCTTGAAACTAAGTTGGACGCTATCTTATGAATATTCAAACGTTTTCTAAAATAAAAGTATTCTTCGTATTTTCTCGTATAATGCGTCGTTTTCGGGTAATTTGATGTTCAAAAATTGAAAGGTATCTGTGATATTTGAAAAATTGGGTACTTTGGCTGAATGTTACTCTGTTTAACACATCCATAGATGTGTAGTGTCACAGATTTAGCTGTAGATATTCTGGTAGTTTTGTCTTTCTAAGGGTGGCACAGTTCATTGAGAGAACTTGAAATGGCTATATCTTTTTATCAGGGCCGATTCAGAAAAAATGTTAAAGGAAAAAAGTGTTTCTTTTGACCTCAAGAATCCACTGTTGAAATATTTGTGCGAGTCAAAGATTCAACCTGTAATTGCTTCGCGTTCAATCTCAAAGATTCATCAGGTACGGAGATGGGCGAGACTGTCTCGGTCTCCCCGCGAGATATAAAATTTTCACGTCAAAATCGTCAAGCGATTCCGGATTCGTTATGGAGATAAATCGGCATTCAAGTGTCCCCGGGACGGGCGTAAAAACCGACGTTTCCTCGCAGGATTCAACTTACATCGGCTGTTTTCTCCGTATACTTCTCGTATAACGTTCATTAAGTTCTCGCCAAGAACCGGGTAATAAATCTCAGCAATTGCACGCCAAATAGCGAATATCAATGTCTGGTACACTCGAACGGGACAAATTGCGGTTCTTTCCTTCGCCGCTGCTTCTTCCACGACATATAACCACTCGAGTGAAAGCGTCCGAACTACAGTCGGGCCCTAGCTACTCGAATATAGACCAAATTTATGGGCTTCTTACGTTTGGTTAAAGTTCGGCAAATAAATATACTAGTCGGTGACGTTAAAAGCGTTACGCCCAGAAGGAATACTTTCTTCAACTTGATTTTTCGTCGATGCTGATGAAAGAATTCTAATATTTCCATATACAGGGTGTTCCTAAATTGAACGTACAAACGAAAAGGGGAGATTCCTTAAGTGAGTTTAAGAAAAAAAAGTCCCATAAACATGGGTTCGCAAACGTTTCGTTTTCGAGATACAGAGTGTTGAAGTTTGAATTTTTTTCAAGTTTTTTTCTCATAGTATCTACACTTCACAAGAAATTCAACTGAAATTTGGCATAGATATTACATTTTAGAGTTCTCACCACGTGACATGGCAATTTCGATAGAAGATCTGCAGGGTGATATTTTTTCTGGAACACTGCCAAGTTTTTCTGCAGAACTTTTTTTTGGTGAGCAACTGTTAATTTGAAAAAATTTAAAAAGAAGCTTTGTTCTTATACTAAACTTTTCGGTCTCTTGTAGTTTTGTTGTATCTACCAACGATTTCGAGAAAAAAAATTTTGAACGATTCTTTCGAAATTCTCGTAACTATGATAGGAAGGCCAGTTTGTAATCTGTGGTGAATGAATTCAGTGCTACAAGAGACCGAAAAGTTTAGTATAAGAACAAAGCTTCTTTTTACATTTTTTCAAATTAACAGTTGCTCACCAAAAAAAAGTTCTGCAGAAGAACAGGTGGCAGTGTTCCAGAAAAAATATCACCCTGTAGATTTTCTATCGAAATTGCCATGTCACGTGGTGAGAACTCTAAAATGTAATATCTATGCCAAATTTCAGTTGAATATCTTGTGAAGTGTAGATACTATGAGAAAAAAACTTGAAAAAAATTCAAACTACAACACTCTGTATCTCGAAAACGAAACGTTTGCGACCCCATGTTTATGGGACTTTTTTTTCTTAAACTCACTTAAGGAATCTCCCCTTTTCGTTTGTACGTTCAATTTAGGAACACCCTGTATGTATAGGTACCTACTACATCAATCTAAAAGTTCCCAAAATGAAGGAACTGCTGCAAAAAAATAATGGGCAAATTAGATTAATTACGCTTTGAATTACTCTTCGAACCCCTACTGGATTCTCGCAGACATAAAAAAGATGCTCGAGTGAAAAAGGTTGATCAAATGAAGAAGTGATTGCAGAACCTGAGGTCTATTTTTAGAGCGAAGACATATCGCTTCACACAAAGAGCAACAAACACTCAGAAGAGCTTGAAATGAAAGTATCACTCTTGAGGTGAGATTTCGCCAAATAAAAATATCTAAGATTAGAGTAATTCCCTTTATTTCACCAGTTCTCTCCATCTAAATTCAATCATAAAAAAATATGAAATAAAATCGATTAAAAACATATAATTATATAGAGATGCAGATCCCACACATCAAATTGCAACCTAACCTTCTATATCACCGATACAATACCACCAATATCACTTTAAACCCCACGTGTAAAGACAATTCCTATCGCTGCACACCTCACCAATCAAACCGTGGCGAAATCTTTTATAACACCGCCCCAAGACAACTTGAACACCCTATTCCTCCACTGTATGTCGGGTGTTATAAGCGCGTTGAAGAATATATAAGGACCTGAGCATTCCCTCACCAACCACCCAACCACAAATTTGAATTTATTGAAAGGCAGGGCTCCGTTCTGAACTGTCGTTATCAGGATCCAGTCGCACAAGAACCAGGTCAGAATATGCGTGAGATAGAACGTTGTGTAATTCCACTGGAATAAGACAGAGGATGCCCAAGCTGCAAAAACTCCTATGACCATACATTCTGATAAGGGCTCGAAGATAATGACTAAGGGTATCATAGCTACTCGAAGCTGCGCCCAACGCGTCATCCTAGCCTGGAAATAGCTGATGTCGCAAACTCCAGAATTCTGCATGGCTGGTTGGCTGCTGATCGTCGTCCTCCATCCCTTCTCCTTGAAGTATCTGCATATGAAGAAATCTTCCGCCAGATAACAACCGAAAGTTTTCAATCCCCCTTTACCTTCCAGCACGGATTTTCTGAGCAGAGTCGACATCCCGGTGTGGCAGTTCCTACGAAGGAAATCTGCCGCTAGGTATATCCTAGACTGGACGGTCCCGAAGTAGATCTTCTCGAGGACGGCTGGAAATCCTTCTTTGTCGCTGGTGTACGGCATCTGATGAACCAAACCAGTTTTATCAGTCATGTACGCTACCATATCGAGAAGGGTATCATTTTTCATCTTTATACCGCTATCGGAAACTAGTATTAAGTCATAAACGCTATCTTGAAACGCCTTGTAGATGTTATTTATCTTCGGATTAGCGCCTACTTTGGAGGCGCCTTTGAACACTTTCGTCACTATGTTCGGATACTTTTCCATCAGTTCTTGCACGATCTTCAGGGCGGGATCCTTGTCGTTTTCCACGCAGAACAGGATTTCGTAACGGGGGTATGCGAGAGTGAAGAAAGACTCTAGGTTTTCCGCCAAGTTGGGGTCGATGCCAGTCAACGGTTTCAGAATGGAAACACCGGGATACATGTCTTCGGTGCAGATTTCAGTCTTTTTTCGATGGAGCCGAAATTTACCGTGTAAGATTGCTAAAATATGTACAATCCATAGGGCTGACCATAAAGTAAAAAATGCTAACGCTAGGACATAAATAGTGTCAATATTCAGTTGATTCATTTTCGAATAAATGACGTTGTCAGATTTCTATCTGTGAGCAATTCATCGAAGATAATTATTTATGGTTAACGTAGATATATTTTAATGACTCTCGTCAAGAACATCCCGATTCCCAGTAGATAGAAGAAGATTATAGTGCCTTGTATGCTGATACAGTAATTTTGGAACTTTTTCAGCAACTGACAGCCATAAAACCCCGAAAAGGACGAACACCGAATGCTTTATTCCGACTCGTATCTCATGCGAAATGTATACTAAATCAGATGAGGCATTTCCATCCAGCCATCTCTCAAACTGAGCAGATATCATGCCCGGGCTGAAAAATTTGTAGCCGGGGCAAAAAATCACGTACGCCTCAGTAAAATATAGACGATATTCGCCGGTGAAAGAGAGACGACGCCCTCTTTCTTTACATGAATGATTTACGGATATTTTCCACATTCTGCCTGTCACATTCGGCGTATACGAAGGACTGAATTATTGATTCCGACATCGCAAAAAGCCCTATTGATCCCCGTTGCCGTATTGAGGATTTCGCAGGGAGTTATGGAAGCCGCACAAAGTATTCCGATGCACACGGTATACCGCTCATTTCGTCTTTCTGAATCCGTACAAATCATAGTCGACGAGGTGCAGCAAGCCAACTTGCATTGTCTGTGGCAGGAGGCGTTGACTCCAAATGGAATAACGTCCAGATCGCATTGGTTTCAACGACATCTGTCAACATTTGATTGCGAATCCAATCCCCGAACTGTTTATCCAATCTGACAGATTGGGAATGGACTCATCATCGAACTCGGCATCCACAAGAGACATCCTGTATTAGACGAAATACGAGGGTCTTTGACAGGAAGGATAACTACTAGGGCATCTCAGGCTTTGTGTCAATTTTTCGGTCAATAATCTTCAGTGATATATCTGTTTTCTTCAAATCACGTAGAGATACAATAGCTGAACACCCAGTATTCGCGATTTCATCAGACCGAATGTATAGGAATATACATGTACCTATATGTCAACTATATTCACAGATTGGGTTTAGCATCGATTACATACTCAACTCTAAGACAATGATTACAAAAAATGTCGTGATAAATTCATCGAAACTGAGTGTTCTGCTTTGTATGTAGTATGTCACTTATACATATTTGAGATGCCATCTTGTAGAGTGGAAACGATATCGAAGGTGATCAGGGTATACTCGAATAGGTATGCTCGAAACCATTTGAATTCTCCGAACAATCGCAAATTGATAGAGGAATTCAATCGGTTTGATTGGCTCTCCTGGAATCCGAATTGTTGGAATTATATTGGGCCCTATAAAAATCGTTAAATTTTTAGGATCTATTGTAGAGAAGTCGTAGGAATTCATCAAGAATTCTGAATGACCCATGATTGGAATTTATAGAAAATGGACTATGATAACATACCGTCTCACAATGCCTCAACTTCGACGTGTCAAGTCTTCGCTAAAACGCCAATCGTTGTAGCTACATAGTATTGCCAGATACGTCTATGATTCACAACAACCTAGTGCGATGAACTTTTCAGGGAACAACGGACATCGAATTCCACAAATTGTCATTCGATTTATGTCAATCAATCTTTAACGAGCGTTGCTTTTCACGAACGAAATTCGATATTACACTGGGGAACCTTTTCCATCTCCGCTTTTATTGAGTGCTGTCATTCATTTTCAAGGAGGAATTGGTTTTTTTTAATCACTGAACGCGTTGAAGCGGGACTGTCCGAAATCGATATAGGTCCCATGAAGTTGGCAAGGGATAACTGCAATAAGAGCTTACATTTAAAGTGGGAAAATAATTGATGTTGAAACTAACAGTTTCGGAGTTATAGGCAACTACGTCGACGTTACCGGGGTCAGTTCAGCATCTACATGGATGACTGTTTTATGAAACTTTGCTTTCCTCATCTTTCAACAAAACACTGCGCGTTCCGAATAGAGGTGAATCTCTGAGATAATTCTGCGTTGGAAAAGTCTATAAAAAATTCCAAAAAACAAACATCACCCCTTTTAGATGGCGAACTGAATATTTTTATCTCGGGCATTGTGCGAACACAGCATATTTCTACCCATTTCCAGAGGAAAAAAGGGTAGTTACGTAAATACCTCTGGGCAATAAAGAGCTGAAAATGCAAATGAAATTCGAGGAAGGAATTTCAGCGCTCGAATATGACTTCTACCGAGCCGATATAGGAAGCTTTCATTTCAGTACATTTTCCGCATAAAGCTCGTAACAAGGAAATAGTATTATTTCCACAACAGGGCACGTTCGAGACCGTTCAGGAAATTCTTCCCTGATAGCTTCATGTTACGAATAGATACGGAAAAATTGACCTGGGAGCGTTTGTCTTCACAATGCTCCCGGAAATGAAACGGAAAACCTTGGAAATTTACATGGTCTACCCACTTGCACGACACAAGTACTTTTGTTGGAATCCATTATCAGAAAAAATTTTGATGAAACACCTTTTTTTACTGATTGTTTTGAGGAGATGTGATTATTAACAGAAGGAAGATGAGAACTGATAAAATATTTCATACAAACGTTCCAATAACTCTAGATTAACATGATCCAAGATCTTTTCAGCGATATTTATGGAGTTTTCTGGATTCACATGAAAATACGACGGTAGAACAATAATTTTGTTCATTTCTCTACTATGTTATCGGTCTAAAGCAGTCTTGCTTAGATACTGTTGCCATTTCAGGGAGGTTGATCGTATGTAGACACGCAGCTCAATAAATCTATTACGAACATTTCTGAGATATGATATGACGGAAATGAAAAATTTACTATATCCGAACGAAACTAGTATCATCTCCCATTTTATTCTACATAACGAGTTGTTAGAAGTGAACTGATTTCAGCAGGTCATTTTCGCTTTTCCCATATCGCAAATTTCACCCACTCTCTGCCTTATCTTCGTCATTTTCCATGAAACTAATGGCGGCAAAACACGATTTCCTCGAATAACTTCAGAATTAATCTTAAAATGACTCAATTTGAAACGACAAATTCATTCCCACATATGTTGGGAAGCATGCAAACGTCATTTCTTGAATATTTCACTGCAAGCTATCTCGCTGAGCTGATAAAAAATTCCTAATGGTTTGGTATCAGGCGAATGGAATTAACTTAATATACTTATTTTTCATTCCTCAGAAGATTTTTCCGATTAGCCGAATGGATGGTTGGTTTTAATCTATCCAGAATTAATCAAGAGGAGAAAAACTGATGAAACTATGAAGCAATGGTCCATCCAACTGATCTCGATTAATTCAACTCATTTCATATTTCTGCTCGGATACGAAAATACATAATTTGTTTAGTAAGAAGTTATTCCCCAAGGCAAGCTTCGCCAAATTCCTTTACTGAATTTTGCACTCGTCCCTCTTGGAGTTGTATGAAATGTGGAACTGCTTGGAAAGAACAATAATTACTTTTCCTTCTTTGAACCAGCCGGAATGGGAACTTCAGAAAGGTTTTTCTCTCCCTGTAACGGGTCTTAGGGGATTGAACCCGACGAGCTCAGTTCAGAAAGTGAAATTCAACGTCGAAAAATTATGCCTCTATTATCCTACAAATTAAAATTCATTTCCAGAGTGGTGCTCCGTTTGCTCCTAATGAATATTGCAAATTTCGGATCTTCCACTTTTATGACTCATTTTCGTCATTATGAAATGACGATGATGAGATGCCTACTCAATATACAGGGTGAATGTTCGGTTTCGAAGTGAGTCAAAAGTTTGAACTTGGTTTTTATTGAAGATTAAAAGTATATATACTTCATTCAAATTTATTTTAGCAGTCGGTTGGCCATGAAGTAATTTTCTCAAGTTTTTGTAACTAGAACGAAGTTAGGTTGGCACTCATGAAATGTCGTTAATGTCATAACGCCGTTGCCACAACTAATATCAATTTTTATTACGAAAATTCGAAAATGCCGAAAGTGATTGAAAAAAGAGACAGGGTTACAGGAAGTGCTATTTAGAATTCAGGTCCGCTCATTCAAATAGTTATACCCTGATATTCTAAAATCCACAATACGTCAGACGGTAGCGAACATATTCAAGGTAAGAGAATTTATATAATGTTTCATCTGAATCTAAACGACTCATATTTCAGCTGAATATTTCCACAATCAGAAAGATTGTGAATGAAGAGTATGACAAAGAATTTCCTTCTATTGGGAGACCCAAAAAAGTGGTGGCATTTCAGAATTTTATGTTTGAGTGAATTAATGCGAAAAGTTAAGTACAGGATTTTCGATAAATGTCATCGGAGAACGAGTTCCCTAAAATGGATTTTTCTGTTTTTCATTTGACTTGTCCTATACATTGTAAATGTCTTAAGGTACCAATAAATACCTAACTATTATTATTATATCAATGTATCAAGATGAATAGCTACAAATACGCGCCAGTTGACCTGTTAATTGCTTATTCATATGAAATTTTTGTTCAAAGGTGAAGTTCATCTTAACTTGAAACTTCCTTCAATTCCTTTTACTTATATTAATGCAAGATAAGATTTTTGTTGAAGAATTTAACATTCTTGTAATTATCTGTTGATTCCTTCGGGAGATACCCATTCCCAACCACTGCATCATATGCATTTCATCTTCGGGTTAATATTTTTGAAATCTACAAATGATGTAAGCCAAAGAAGATAACGAATATTAACTCTCCTCAAGCTAGTGCATATTATGATATTATACTGATCTCTTGTATTTTCCATGCAAATAACTGGATTTGGTATGCCTTCAATCAGTTTGTAAAAACTTCAAGTATGTTCGTCACATATTTTCCTAAGAGATTCAACATTGTGATAAAATACGTAATAACAGAAACTTTTACGTAGAACGGGCAACATAGCGTTGATTTAAAACCCAAAAATGTTTTGACAAGCTTCATAACCCCACATTTTCATACCATACGGAGAGAAATGCTTCAAATTTCCATAGCCAACCGAGTGTTCAGATAAAAGTGAATGGAGTATAGATGATATCTATACAGATATGTCAAATTTTAGCTTCATTCATTAATTGCGGTATTATCAGTGATTATTGGAAGGTTAACTGTCGGATTGTACCTAGTCGACCTAATGACGAGAATCGGAATATGAAAACCCAACGTTGTGATTCAATAGATCCGATTTAATTACTCGAATCAATTCTCTTCCTGCGATCCACATCCAGGATCGCGACTCAGGAGTTCCAAAATCCATTAAACACGTTCAACATTCTGTCGAGTTATTCTTGGAAGAGGCGGTATCTGTTTCGATTTGATTGAGTCTCTGGAAATTTGCCATCCCGGCTTCTGTTAATTACACTTCCAAGTTGATTGATCGCAAAAGTCGCAAATTACTCGCGTATCTGATCTGTTTCGCATCGGCCACAAAAGCCAAAATCATAATTTCTTTTCTTAGAAGCGTGCAGTCGGGAGATTGAAAATTTGGCAACCGTGACGGTAGGAATGCGCTGGAAATTGTGCATTTCTGTCTGGGGCCCGATTCTCGAATGTGTAGGAATGCAATCCTATAGGAAAAAAATGACATTTCCCATGGAATTTTCAAATTCTGTATTCTCGAACTGAAGTATGGGAACATATTCCTCTACATTTCAGAGGAACTGCTTCCTATGGTTTTTTCTATGGGAATGAGCTGTTTCCAGTGGGAAAATTTGACGTTACAGGGTCGTTTGACGTTTATGTTCTCATTTCGACAGTTTCGCGAATCAATATTTTTCGGAATTCAAGATTAGGAACATATTCATTTATTGAATTTTTTGAAATGTGCCTGGCTGGTCGCCATCTACACATGGAACGAGCTGCGTTGCAAACTCCGTCACAATAACTGATTATCATAACAATCACCAAACATTTTCGAAATATTTTCTTCACAAACGTCGACAACAGAAAATATTCAGAGACACTGATATTTTTTTCTAATGTTTTTTTTGACATTTTGAGGGTTAAGGGAACTCTTGTTGTTTCAATTAGTACTTAATTTTGTACAGATTGTGAGAAATTTTTGTATGTGAGTCAAATAAACATTTATATTATTATTATTATTACTTTCAACTCAGGGAGCTCCAAAATGAGACGTGAGGAAAAGTAATCATCTCACCGTAACGACCATTTCGGAAATATTTCCTCTGAATTTGGATGTTACAGTTTTATATCGAACATATTCTTTTTATCATATTTTATGATTATTTACCCCTTATCATGAAATATTCTTTTATATGTTTGAGAGCAAAACAAACAGTAGAGAAAATTCAGCGTATATTATCATTGTAAACGAAATTATTATACAACAATTAACGAACAGGCTATGTGACAATAAAACAAGAATCTGAATAATAAATAATAAAACTCAACAAGAAATAACATTTCAACAAACTAATCTGAAAACTTGATGCTGACTCAATAATATATTTACATATATAATTATTTAGTATATGCCTTTTCTTCGCCAATGACCTAAGTCTCTCAAGTCCTCAGAGGCCTCCATTATTTCAATCAGAAGTTTTTTTTACTCCTTACTGATACTGGCCCCTCTTCGATATCTTTTATTTCCGTTTCTATCCATCTTTCTCCGCTGTCTTATGTATTATGAACAAGTAGTAATAAAAATATATCAAAACACTTTGAACACAATATTGAAGTCATGAAGTTTTCATTCATTGAGTTCAATGTCAAAATAATATAACCTCAGAACTACATACCACAGAATATGTTACATATTACCAACATAATTTACATCTTTTTCATTGGTGTATTCGTTAAAGGACAAGACACTATCATCGACAAACCTCACTCTGTCAATCCTATGGGAAAAACTATTCCATCGAATTCGAGAATAGGTATCACGTCAAATTATGATTTCCTATGGGAACTGAAAGCATGGGATCATGTTCCTATAGGATCTAATTCCTACACATTCGAGAATCGGGCCCCTGTTGTCGGTTCGCGTTCTGTCGCTTCGATTTATGGGTTCGATTGTGAACCGCAAAAGTGGGTTCTGCTCGCATGTTCAGCTTTTTCATGTTGGTTTTACGTTGGTGAGCTTTCCACCTTGGAAAATGAAGCTCTGTAAACAACAAGATGTTAAATGTTACATTGGACGTGCACCTGGAGTCCCCACACGCCCTAACCATCTTTTACGTGTCCAAGTTTAAAGAAATCTGGTCAGAACATGCCTACAAACCTACTTATATAAATTAGAAGTAGGATCAGAACTGTTTACAGGATTTTGATCAGCTCCAACAGGATGTTCTGAGATTTGCCACATTGCCAAAGACAAAATAGCTCCGTATTTGATTCGAGCATTTGGAACAATCGTCCTAACATCTCACACCTTTTGCACGCCTATTCTATTCTATACAGTTGAGTTCAAAAGTGAGGCCGATAAACAATGGACATGCGCGTGAATAATCATCATTTCGCATTTTCAATATCCTGAAACCTCTGTTCCTGCGTGACGAGCTGCCTTGTAATCATGCACCATTTGAAAAAAATGTTCCACGGCTCATGAATATAGATTAAACTCACGCCAACTCATTAAGTCACCTCGTTCGATGAATTTCCATTTTTTTTTTTCGTTTCGGATTATCCGATATGAGTACACGAATAACTTTGTGAAAACGAGAGATGGACTTTATGAATATGCCATCGACTGACGCAAAGGTGTGGATTGCCATGGGGTTGTGTAGAATGCGAAAATTGATGCAAATTTTCGGAGTCTGAATTTATTTTCATGTTCGAATAGTCCCATCTATGAATTTCGAATATCTGAGAGAGGTGTAGCCTCCATTCAAAAGGATCTCATAGCATTGTGGAAGTAATAACACTTGAGGATATTTTTTCGGTTCAGTTTCAATACTGAAAAGTTTTATTTCGCAATTTTCTGAAAAAAAAAAGTGAAACCAATTACCAGCGTCAATCATAGGTAAAATGATATAAAGCAACTTTCGAAGAATATCCATTTATTAGAAATGGAAAAGGGAATAAATGAGGCAATTATTATATCCTGCTGAGTACCTATTTCTACTTTCTCCGTCTTTATATCTGTTAATAAATTCTCAGTTCGTCCATATGACGGAGAGATGAACATATCTATGGAAGAATGCTAATGAATTTATGAAGATTTCTCCGGTTTACTGCTATTATTTGGGATACGTCAGTTCAAATATGGAAAACAAGAAGTTTGAGTGAAATATTTTTATGGCTCTGCAAGACAAGTAATTTATTCATGTTGTATAGACCTCAATTTTTATAAATCCCACTGAAAGGATTTTTCACCTACTGGAAATTCATTCACAATGTTATTTTTTGAAAATTTCTTTCAGGATTTCTTGCTTTCCTGAAAGGAGTGCTTTCAGACTTGGTCGAAAATCAAAAAAGACCAGTTTTATCTATTCGTCAAAAAAAACTCTATTTTCTGGACTTGTTACGTAAATAACTATCATATTACAAAACATTCAAATATTCATTCATATTTAATGAACAATTTTTGATTGTGCGCGGGTAAACACGAGTAGCAGACGAAATTATTCGAAATTTTTTTATTTTTCGAACTATATCGATACGGGTGATTTTTTCGACTAATTAGAGGTCGTAGATTAGGATTATTAGATCGTTCCTAGGATTAGTATTTAAGGAAATAAATCATTTCAAGTGAAAAATTTCAGAAAAATTGGCCAACTTTGAGGAGCTGTAGCTGCCAAAAATGAGGCACTGGACATATGCTGATTTATTTGGTGTTAGATTGATTTGGTGCGAATAGAAAAATCCAGTTTTATTCACCTACCGTGAACAGTTCAGATATTATGATTTTTTCCGGTAAAAACCAAAATTTCGACCATAACTTAAAAACTGATCCTTTCAGCAAAATTCTGTTTGCATATTCGTAATCTACGGCCTTGATTTAGTGTATACTCCAATTTTTGTGGAAATCGAGGAGATCGAAAATTTTTCAAATTTTCCATGCGATTTTTCCAAAATTGCGATTTTTCGAAAAATATTTTTGGTCTCCGATCAAAACCAAATTTATACTGTCGATTAATTCGAGGACGTAGATAATGAATATGCAAACAGATATTTTTTTGAAAATTTATTTTACAAGTTAAGGTCAGAGGAAAATTCGAGATTTTGGACCTTCGCCGAAAAAATCATAAAATCTTAGCTGTTCGCGGTGGGTACATGAAATGTGGATTTTTCTATTCGCAAAGGATCAATCTATCACCAAAAAATTCAGCATGTGTCCATTGCCTGTTTCCTGGCTGCTACACCTCCTCAAAATTGACCAATTTTAACGAAATTTTTCACTAAAATTCATTTATTTCCTAAAATACTGATCCTACAAAAAATCTAATTGCATATTCGTAATCTACGATCTAGAATTAGTGAAAAAAATGACCCGGCTCGATATATTTCACAATTAGTTCAAAAGTAACAAAGTGTAGCTTTAGATAGAACCTACATTTGACAGGTACAAGCATAGTTCCTGAATGGCACAATTGTAATAAAATTCGGAGCTTCATTTTCCGTCCATTACCTACCAGAAATCGTTTAAAAATTCAAATCGAACCCTACAATTCCGATAAAAGATAGCTCTGCTGTATCTCCGTACGGAGACCTTATCGCCCGATAAAAAAAAAACGCAATTACTCTCATATTTGAGCGGTGTGTACGCTGAGATAAGCCGATAATGGGCGGCCGATTACACAAACAAAATAACGAAAACCGGGTCGTTTCGACAATGGAAAGCGGTCGAATTTTCGCTGCTATCCACCTAATCTGCCCCGCAGTAATTGATTCCCCTATTGTTACTCGAAGCTCGAGAGATTGATTCGTTCTGAAACGGGTCACGTACACGTTCCGCATATTCTCCCATATCATATTGTTCATCGGGATTTGCGGCAATTTACGTTAACGGCGGGTAGTAAAACGGACGGAATTTTCTGCATTTTCTATTCTATGCATTCAGGTCAGTCCCGAAACGACGACCCACTTCTACGAAATTACATTTTGTTGACGCAACGCATGCATTTGGCTCGATCTGTAGAAATTTCTCTCAACATATGATATACAGGGTGTCCAGGGACGTTCCTAGGGTATGGGCGGCACGCGTCAACTTAAGATTATGCCGCCCCTAGCCTACACATTTAAGTAAAGAAAAGACGCAGACAAGTAAAAACTGGATAGTGATTTATTTCCCAAAATACTGATCCTAGAAAAAAACTAACTGCTTATTCGTGATCTACGACCTCGATTTAGTCAGTAAAATGACCCAGGTCGATATAGCTAAATGAGTAATTTTTTATTCGATGGTTGAGCGCGGGTACACAAGTAGCAGACGAAATTATTCGAAAATTTTTAATTTTTCAAACTATATCCACCCGGGGCATTTTTTCGACTAATTCGAGGTCGTAGATTACGAATATTCAATTAGATTCTTACTAAGATCAGGAGTTTAGGAAATATATCAATTTTAGTGGAAAATTTCTGAAAAATTGATCAACTTTGAGGAGCTGTAGCAGCCAGAAAAGAGGCACTGGACATATGCTGATTTTTTTTATGATAGATTGATCCTTTTCGAATAGAAAAATCTATCTTTGATCCACCTCAGGCTAACAATTTAGATTTTATGATTTTTTTGGCGAAGGTTCAAAATTTCGAATTTTCCATCGACCATAACTTGAAAACTAATCCTTTCGACAAAATTCTGTTTGCATATTCGTAATCTACGCCCTCAATTTAGTAAATGATCCAGTTTTGGTGAAAATCGGGGAGATAAAATTTTTTTCGAATTTTCCATACATATGTATGGAAAAATTGCGATTTTTTGAAAAATATTTTTGGTCTCCGATCGAAACCAAATTTATACTGTACACTAATTCGAGGGCGTAGAACACGAATATGCAAACAGATATTTTTTTAAAAATTTATTTTTCAAGTTGTGGTCGATGGAAAATCGGAAATTTTGGACCTTCGCGGAAAAAATCAAAAAATCTTAACTGTTCGTGGTAGCTCAATGAATATTGAATTTTTCTATTAGCAAAGAATCAATCTATCACCAGAAAGATCAGCATATGTCTTTTTTTCTTTTTCTGACTGCTACATCTCCTCAAAGTTGACCAATATTTTCGAAATTTTCCAGTGAAAGTGACTTGTTTCCTAAAAACACTGATCCTACAAAAACTCTAATTGCATATTCGTAATCTACGATTTCAAATTAGTCAATGCAATGACCCGTCTCGATAACGAAAACGACGTACCAAAAAAGATATCCAAAATGAGTAAAAATCAACGTAGGTATGAAATTCATTCATTTTTTATTCACTCAATTCAGAATGATTAATTGACAGTCCTCATGCACAATGAGTGAAGGATCCACTCCACTAAAAATTCGTTTTCTCATTGAGACATCTGAGAACCCCTCAGATCTTGACTATTTCTTCCAAAAAACATAGTCATCTGCGAAATCGCCACTAAATAATCGATATATCGAAATTTAAAGCCCAGGAACTAGAGTATCGAGTTCAAGGACATCTCAGCTAACTTACCGTTGCAATTTCCACATGTAATCACTTCCCAACATTAAAACATTTATCGCTCAATATGAATCATACGATATTCCACGAAATATGGTGCAATCCAAGCATTGGGGAACTTTTTAACTCGCTATAGAAACTTCTCTTATGGGAAGAGAAAATAATCCCTTCACATCTCTAAAAATTTGGTTAAACCAAGAATCTTTTTCACCGTGAAATTTTCATGCATAATTTCATGAGATCAGAGTAAGAATTCCATTTAGAATTCGTTCAATAGGCAAGGGAAGGTGAGAGACTACTCATCTAACATTTTGACTCAACTTGTAGTTACGAAGAAATAGAAATCAGAAGAAAGAATGTAAGTGGAGGAAGAACCTTGGTGAATTTTCTAGTGCACTTTTTTCTTTCTATTCACAAATTGTCTGTTCGAATAATAATTACAGTCCGTTTTTTCCTTTCATTTGAGTGTTACCAGTATTCGAATTTCCAGGAAATAAGAACGTTCGACATATTTCGAAGAACTTATTCTCCAGGAATTAATTTGCGACAATAATTTCGACCTTCGTCCCCTTATATTCCTTTTATTCTCCTATGAAAAATTTGATTTGACTGTGTTATAAACACGCAATTTCCTATTGTTCGAATGACGAATAGAAACGTTATGTGAGAGTATAGAATTAGTCGTTTCGGCACAAATCATTCCGGCAATAATCCGATGTCCAAACACTGAAAGCAACATCGTAATAAAAAAGGGATGGAAGTTTACGTCCCTCCCTTAATGGCACATTCGAAACAACGGGAAACACAAAAAGCCGTTTCATTGGGAAATAATGCTATACTTGGACTTGAATTATACTACCTAAAATTATCGTTCCCCAGTTTTCAGATAGATTTGATGGCCTTCTTCGAACGTCTCGATTTTTTAACTTCGCCGAAAGATCTATATCACTCTTAAACTGGCCTACTTACATTTGGAACATTGGCTCTGCCGAATTCCCTGGCTGGAGCCTCATTCTTGTTCTTGAAAGCTCGGTAGTTCTCTCGTAGTTGTTTCCCATACTGAAAGAAAAAATATTTGGTAAAACTATGTATTCGAGATCACAATTAATATTAAGTCTTGAAACAGATTACATGATTTTCACTAAATTAGTTGTTAAAACACCATACGTGTTTCGCTGTCATAATAGTATCCTCAGGTGAGTGACGGTTAAGTAACCTTCACCCACTAGAAGAAGTTCTGACAGCTCCAGTGACAGCGCAGGCTAGGCTTCGTATTCTGTCGTTCTGTTTTCTATGTATCCATATGAGCGAGTCTTTTACCCCTATACTGGCCGTTTCTATATTACATATTTATTGCATGCCGAGCATTTTCGCCTTTCTGGAACCAACAGAAAATCTGAATTTCATCCCAAACATTTTGAATACATTGTGCGGACTCATACAACTTTCATTCCCCGATTTCCTGCTGCCATTGTACGAGCATGTCCAATGGAAATCGGGCATACCTTGATAAATGACCCGGAGACCAATATTTCATCGCATTTTCATAACAGAATACAATAAACCGTGAATTACATCACCTGACAGCGGAGTATGAGTCACCATTTGCATTTATTCGAAATGCGAATGCGGAGAAATAACAGTTTCGGTTGGGATCGGACATAAATTATTTTCAGTGAATTTCCAGGTCCAATTTCCTTTGTAGAGTCATTTATATCATCATATTCAAGAGCTGAATGTAGTTCTGGGATATAGGCAAAAAATTTCAATATTCAAGTTTGAAATTCAAGGCTATTCTAGGTCAGTTATGGGTGTTTGCGTTTGACACGTGATGATCGAATTGATGTTATTTACTGAAGGTAAATGCCAGCGAAACTTCAACCCATTTCAGTCTGACACTTTTTGATGATATTTTTGTTATTCACAATTGTCTGAATTTTTTTCTCATTTAATCAACGCCATTTTGAACTCGAATTCTTCACGCTTCACCTGACCAACTGACGATCAACCGTTCAAACCGTATATTCCCCCCCTATTTCCCTCAAAAACGGGGTCGTTTACCCACCCTGCCCCCAATAAGGAAATGAAGTTTATCGGAAAGATCGACTCCCTCATTGAAAATCAAACCGCACCTTGGAAGAAGGTCGAATCTCTTGCCAGGAAGTGTCTTTTATCTCTTGCGAGGGAAATTCACTTATTCAGAGATAACGGAAAGGCAAGACAGAGACGAACAGGCCGAAATACGTCCTGTTAAAAATTCAGTTCACGCATATCGTGGAACACGTCCCTAGGTTCCATTCTTACGGTAATTAGTAAAAGGGGCACACCAACTTTATGATAAATAACAGTGGCACGATATTTCAAGAGGTATCAAACGTTCACTGGAGAAAATCCAGAATTTCTGTAGGTATCGTGCAGCCAAGAGGATGGCGAGTATTTGATGGAAATTTGTTTCTCTGTCCATTAGTCGTTAGGTTCTTCGGGCTTCCTTTGTACTCCTACTCGTTTCCTCGAATTGTTTTGCTTCAAATTTGAATCTCGCGACTGACATTTGAAGTATTTCAAGATGAACTTGTCAACCAAATCCTTTTTCTTCCATCCCACCGAAGGGTTAGTAGGGAAAATATAAAGGAGAATCTCTTATTCAACAATCAACTTTATATCCTCCTTGATCTTCTTTAAAAGCTGTTAATAGTTAGTAATTATGAGATCATGATCACCAAGTACGATAATTGAAAAATGCCTACTACTTTGTCTTATGCAAAAGTTATAACACCATTAAACAAGCCCATTTCTGGGAGTGCCCCTAAACCATAATCATGTATGCATCAATCATACGCTTAATTCGATCAGATTAATTACACTGACACAACAGATGGAAGTGGGTTTTTCAAGTGCATACGAACATCGAATCTGACAATTTACACACGTGTGAAACGGTATAATTAAACAATTATGTAACGTAGTCCCACATTATGTCGACCTTGCGATCCTCAGGAGCTCTCCATTAAGGCAATGTTTGGTCGGATTCTTCGATTCGTTAATTGCAAGGAAGAATTCGATGGATGCAGCGAGATGAATATACATCTCGAAAATATAAGGTTTTTAACCTGATCGAAGCTATTTTTTGGGAAATATTGAGAAAGATGGACAAAGATCAGTGAGTGCTACGCGAATTCATTATTTCATCTTTATTTATAAATACAAGGCATGAAGCAGTGGAACCTCAAGCAGAAGCCCTAATAGACCATACACATTCGCAGAGAAGAATTCAATCTAGTGCCACCTGATGAGGCATGGCGTTTAATCAACCATGTAGCTGTGGCAGCTACCAAATCTACGCTTTGCTGCCTTCACCACAAGTTCTTTATTAACAACGAAAATAATATATCGGTGCTACCGTTGGGTCGGTCGGTGTCTTGTTCTTGGAAGGTGGTCATAAATCAATCAGGAAAAGAACCGAGGCCACCTTTACACTCACGCCAGAGGATTCAGATTTTTCTGGGCCAACAGCCACTATTAGATGCAGGTTAAACCTGATTTTTGCTTCGGTTGGCAATACTGTTTGATTGTCTGAATAATTGGAATGTTGAGGTAGATAATCTGTGTTTTAAAGTAATTCTTCCCATTTCCAAGAAAACTGTCAAGTTATTCGTTGGGCTGTTGTTGTATTGCAATTATAAGCAGAATATAAAGATGGTTTTCATCGACAGACAAAAACATTCATTCTTGAATCTCAAATCAGAAATGGGGAGAAAATACACTGCGCGAAAAAATTAACGCACATTATGGAAATCTCAAATTTATTCTACAACTGAAGGTGTTCTCAATGATAATTATTTTTATCAGAATTATGCATGCATATGTTATCCACTTTCAACGGTTTTCTTCAATACAGATGTTTTTTCCCAGCCGGAATAAAAAAAGATGATATTATCAGATTTTGAATGTATTGGCTCCATTCTAAAATCAGTTGTTCTCGATCAATTCTAGTGATAAATAGTTTTTCTTTCATTTGATTTTCTACATTCGATCGCTATGCAACGCGAAACACGCAATTTCACCCAAGAGGAATGTGCCCAAGCGGTAGTTTTGCGAGAAGACGGGTGGACATACACAAGAATTGCAGAAAGGTTTGGAGTTTCCCAAAACAAGTGTGTCCAGAATGTTGCAGCGATTCAGGGAGACAGGTATGAATGTCCGAAGACCAGGACAGGGTAGACCACGGGTAACAACTGCCATTCAAGAACGTTACTTGAGAGTTTCTTCGTTGAGACAACGGTTTGCAACCGCTCGCCTCCTTCAAATTCAGCTTGAGCAAACTCATGAGGTGCAAATTAGCACTCAGACAATAAGAAATCGCCTCAGAGAATATGATTTAAGGCCTCGTGTCGCGGCAAGAGGCCCAGCTCTTACCCCAGCCCATCGAAGGGCGCGTTTGGATTTTGCGAGAGAGCATATCCATTGGGAAGAGGCCGATTGGGAAAGAGTTCTCTTCACAGATGTGTCTAGATTCTGCCTCTACCATTGTGATCGACGTTCCCTTGTATACAGACGTCCACATGAAAGATATTCTCAGTGCAATTTCCTGAATACTACTGGTTTCGGGGGAGGATCGATTATGGTATGGGGAGGAATATCTTTGACTGCTCGCACAGACCTAGTGGTCGTTGATAATGGAGCTATGAATGCTGATAAGAATATAAGGAACATTCTTGAAGAGCATATAGTGCCATTTGCCTCATACATTGGTGAAAATTTCATTTTTATGGACGATAATGCCAGACCCCATCGTACGCGCATCGTTCAGGAGTACCTTGAAGAGGTTGAAGTCTCTCGAATGGAATGGCCAGCAAGAAGTCCAGATCTCAATCCGATTGAGCAGGTTTGGGACAACCTCAATAGAAGGCTGAGAAGTTCAGAAAATTGTTTCGTTCAAAACCTTCCCGAGAGAACATAAAAAATAAGTTATAAAGTCAATGTAGAGTTAACTTTCATTAAAATTGAAATTTTCAGAATGTGCGTTAATTTTTTTGCGAAGTGTAGAAGATGCCTCACTGCAACCGTTCAGTTTCGACGAATATTTAACTGACCCCATCTTTTTCGGGATTTTTCGAAGGTTAATTTTCGACACGCGTATCACCCAGAAAAATCCTTGTAGAGCCAAGACTGATACATATTCTGAAAGGGTAACACTTTCAATGATAAATCTCGAAATTTCATGGACCTCAGTACAACCGTTTGTTCTTGACGAATTTTTAAGTGATTCCATCTTTTTCATGACTTTTGACAGGATCACCATAACCGATCATCATTAATATTTCAATACGAGGTTTTCACTTAAATGAGCCTCTCTTTATCCTACAATTTATTTCTGTCAATTAGTTTGGCAACAATTACCTAACGAGTACCACTTTATTCCTCGCTACATTGTTTTCTTATGAATAATTGTCCAAAACACGTGTATGCGTTTTTCTCATTAGCCAACAGTAAATTAATTCAACTATTCTTTAACTGTAAAGCGATTTGTTTATCATTTCCTCGAATTATTCCCCCCTAACTTAGTATACATACGTCTTCGAAATAATAAGGTCTCGTAAATGCTACAGGGAGTCCTATTTGAATCATCAGATGACGGAAAAGTTCACTAATATCGAAAATTTTCTGTCTCGACTCACCTTCGCCAGCCTCATGAGGGCGATCCAAGTCGTCGCAAAGTTGGGAGATAGACTGGTACAACGAATCACCCCCTTAGGTAGCACGGGGATGCGCGCCAAATGCTCAGCTTCCTCCGTGTCCTCCTCGGTGGTCCGAACACGTGGGGTAGCCGTGGGTCTCACCAAAAATGCATTAGTTGCGGTGTTTTCCACGGAGGGATTGCCACTTTTCGTTACGCGGTATATTTGCAGCTTCGATAATTCGCCGATCAGGACCAGTCCGGGGATGTCACGCAAATCGATCTGTAACAGAAATTGATGCTGTTAGTGTCATATCCATCGTCGGGTTGGCGATAATGAGTGCCGGAGACAGCTCCGGCGGGGGGAAAAATGGGAATGCGACGTTGAGTGAGCATAATGAGCCTGACAAGCGTAAAAAATTCATTAATCTCGCTCTGAGGTGGAGATGGACCCCCTGGCGTTAGAATTAGGGATGTGCATAAACTTTTTCGGTAAACTATCGATCGTAGACTCCTTCTACAATCGGATATCTTTAATTTAGATGTAGCCAGTTTCAAATTGATCGAAAACAATCCTCAGTCGTTCATATCATCGATAAGTTTTAACGTTACCTTGAAAAATGAGATGAATTGAAAAATTGTTACGACAAAAATATTCTTTTTTCTTTGGGATGGGATTATATTCAGGTAAGACTGCTCGATAGCGACAACATACAAAGATGTATTGATATCTAGTTAGCCTAGACCAGTTCCATGCATGAAAAAAAATATTGCGTTACCATAGCAACGAACAATAACTCATTAGAAGTGTCAGTGTGAAGTTTGAGGTCAAAAAAGTAAACCAGAGTTACGCAATAAATCAAAAGAAAGAAGATGTCCACCGAAATTGTGAAAATCGAAAAATTGGAGTATCGAGCCATCATCAAGTACCTGTATTTGAAAGGGTTAAGAGGTAAGAAGATTTAAGAAGATATGCTTAATACCCTTTGGGATCAATGTCCTTCGTATGCGATCGTGAAAAATTTTATCAGATTTTATCAGACCGTCGAATTGGGCTAAAACGGATATCTGAAGCACTGAATATTTCATACGAACGCGTTCATCATATAGTTCACGTCAATTTGGACATGAGAAAAATTGCTGCAGAGTGGATCCCCAAATGTTTGAATGTTGACCAAAAGCGTGCAAGGGTAGAAGCATCGCGTTCGATCTGTGCTCGATTTGAAAACGATGTAGACTTCTTAAACCGAATTGTTGCTATGGATGGGGCTTGTGTACATTTCTACGATCTAGAAACAAAACAACAATCGATGGAATGGTGACACTCTGGTTCTCCAAGACCTAAGAAGATTCGTGTCCAAAAATCTGCTGGAAAAGTTCTTGCTTCAGTTTTTTGGGATTGCCATGGAGTAATCATGATTGATTTTTTGGATAAGGGTAGAACAATAACCGGAGATTACTATTCGACATTACAGACCACTTTATGGAAAAAATTAAAGAGAAAAGACGCGGAAAGCTATCCAAAGGTGTCTTGTTTTTGCAGGACAACGCCCCCACAAATCTCATGATGCCATGCAAAAAATTCGTGATTTAGGATTTGAATTACTATAACACCTCCCTTATTCACCAGATTTGGCTCCATCCGACTATCTTCTCTTTCCTGAACTGAAAAAAAGTTTAAAAGATCGTTAATTTTCTTCCAAAGGGGAGGTTTGCAGAGCAAGAAACATTTTTTTTTCAAATAGGAAAGTGTAGTTATTTTTTTCTAAGGTCTTTCAATATATCCTCGTAGTAGAGAAATTAACAAAATGAAGGTTCTACCTGGCAACGTCTGCAGGCTTAGAAAATGTTCCTTTTGTGACAAAAACATCAACGTACGTGTGGAAAAAAAAGAATTATTAGAAAAAGACATATCGTACTCCATCCTATGGGTTCCTTTTTAGAACTCAGAACTAAGACGACTAGACTTACTTTATTAAATACTCAATAACATTTCGATTTAAAATTTGAGTCATTTACACCATGGATGCCAAAGAGAATACAATCAATGTACATGTATTATTTCTGTAATATCTGAGGTGCGCCCTTCCATTTAGTATCCCAAGCAATAACACGTGTGCAATAAATTATTTCTCTTCAATTATTTCAGTCGAATTACTCACATTATACAGCGATTGTTGGAAGCCGATGAATAATTTGCTTTTTGCAACATTTTGATGATTTCCATAATCTTAATGACATGTGATACACAAGGTTGATCTAATTAGTACCTCGTTCGCTTCATTGGAACATGAAAGATGTTCGTCATCTATTTCAATGGGATTTTGCGGTTCGCAAAGTAGAAAAAACTCATTAAGAATAGCGAAAGATGGCACAGATGTGATCCACATCTACGTCAAAGTTCTGACGAGGAAAAAAAGAGTTGTTCATTATTTCGGTCCTTCAAATGAAGATCAAAACCTTAATTGTCTAGTTTTTAAGTGTTTCAGTTTTTAGAAGCATAGGATGAAAATCAATTGTGTCGTCTTATGAGCTCATTATTGAAGAATTAGGTTTCCCTACTTTTATCCCCATTTCAATTTCGCTTGTCGATGAATGGTGGCTTTAAAACAGCTAAACAATGCTCGGCATTGAGAAATAGCGAACTATCAGAGCCTGAAAAAAGTGCTTTATATTTTCTCAACCATAGAAAAGTCTGAGCGGCTCATGAATGATTCAGTTCGGAATGAAGACATCTCTTCATTCTATACACAGAAAGGCGCAATTTTTTTCTTTGTTGAAGAATTCATGTATAATCAGTGATGGTCGTAAATCAAAAGGACTTTAATTGATGTGTTTTTCGCGGGAATTTTATTACTGACAACAGATGAATACATAACGTGTTGGTTGCTATTATTAGTAATTAATATTTAATGTGAATTTATTGAGGTAGCGCACAACAGTTGAATGAATTAAGTATGAGATTTTCGAACAGTTGCTTCTTCACGTAGTGAAATATTGAATACTCCATGATGGTGTCGATTATTTTGAAGGAATTAGCTAGCACACGATATTCGATATTGCGACAACAAATAAGTTTGGTTCGTTTAAAAAAATTGCTTTGACTGTTTTGAATTCTCATGGTGGAAGCTGATTTTGAAGAGAGGTTAGACATCTCTTCATTATACTCAGTTCATATCGCTTCGAATTTCGTAAAAAACTTGGTTTTCACTGTGTTGAATATGTAAAATTTTGTTTTAACTGAAGAAATGTGCATTTCTGGCTATAAAAAAGTAGCCAATGGTACTTCAAATAGAAAGAACCTCTTTCTTTCCTCCTCTGTACAAAATTCTGCAGATTGATCCAAACTCAAATGAAATCGAATAATTTCAAGCAAACACTCGTACCTGAATAAATCGTTCATACCTTTCGCAACATTTCCAATCTCCATATAAAAATTTTCGACACAAACCGTCGCTCCACTGATCTACCGGACTCTGACTGTATCAAACCGGAGTTCAACGACTTCAGCACCGGAAAATTGAAGAGCATCCGACGTTTGTAATCTTGGTTAGGTAATACAGTTAGAGCAGGAGGGAAATTGTGAGGAAACATTAGATAGCTTGGGCGGAAATGTTCTCTCTGTCGAGTTCTTCAGTTTGAATTATATATTTCTAAGAGCGTTTTACCAACGACAAGGAGTTTCACGGAGTGATTACGTGAACTGTCAACCTATACCCCATTCACTTTTATTTTAGCACTCGGTTGGCCATGGAAATTTGACACATTTCACTCTGTATAGTACGAAAATGTGGGGTTATGATGCTTGTCAAAACATTTTTGGGTTTTAAATCAACGCTATGTTGCCAGTTCTACGTAAAAGTTTCTTTTATTACGTATTTTATCAGAATGTCGAATCTCTTCGGAAAATATGAGACGAACATAATTGAAGTTTATACAAACCGATTGAAGGCATACCAAATCCAGTTATTTGCATTGAAAATACCAGAGATCAGTATGATATCATAATATGCACTAGCTTGAGGAGAGTTAATGTTCGTTATCTTCTTTGGCTAAAGTTTGAATACGTTACATCAGTTGCAGATTTCAAAAATATTAACCCGAAGATGAAAGGCAAATGTTGCAGTGGTTGGGAATGGGTATCTCCCAAAGGAATTAACAGATAATTACAAGAATGTTAAATTCTTCAACAAAAATCATCTTGCATCAATATAAGTAAAAGGAATTAAAAGAAGTTTGAAGTCAAGATGAACTTCACCTTTGAACATAAATTTTAGATGAATAAATAATTAACAGGACAACTGGCGCGTATTTGTGGCTGTTCTTCTCAATATATTGATATAATAATAATAATTAGGTATTTATTGGTACCTTAAGACATTTACAATGTATAGGACAAGTCAAATGAGAAATATAAAAATCAGTTTTCGGGAACTTATTCTACGATGGCATTCATCGAAAATCCTGCAGTAAACTTTTCGCATTAATTCACTCAAACATAAAATTCTCAAATGCCACCACTTTTTTAAGTCTCCTAATAGATGGAAATTCTTTGTCATCCTCTTCATTCACAATCTTTCTGATTGTGGAAATATTCAGCTGAAATATAAGTCGTTTAGATTCAGATGAAACATTTTATAAATTCTCTTACATTGAATATGTTCGCTACCGTCTGACGTATTGTGGACTTTAGAATATCAGGGTATAACTATTTGAATGAGTGGACCTGAATTCTAAATAGCACTTCTTGAAACCCTCTCCCTTTTTTCAATCACTTTCGGCATTTCCGTAATAAAAATTGATATTAGTAGTGGCAACGGCGTTATGACATTAACGACATTTCATGAGTGCCAACCTTACTCCATTCTACTTACAAAATTTTGATAAAATTATTTCATGGCCAACCGACTGCTAAAATAAATGTGAATGGAGTATATTTGGCTCAACGGTCGGAGGACTCATGATTCATCTCACTGATTTCCGCACTTTCCTGTATGTTTCAATACATGGTACACGAGAGAATGATATCAATTGATCTATCTACATATTTTCTTCGATCTTTCCTCAAAAGATGACCGTGAAACCCTGAAAATGCATCAGGGCAACAGATAGGAAAACCTAATCGTAAATCCGATACGCAGGTCTTATCGGTGCAAAATTACAACAAGTGAGGCTAGTGGTAGGTCGTTATCGGTCTTAGCGTTGCATTTAATCGTCCGTCGTCCTATATCAGCCTTGTTCCCAGGCTACAATATTAATCAGAAACGTTATTATGCATCCTTATCACCGCGATTTATAAAACACATCCTGTGCTCGCATCAGAGGGACCGCAAAGTTTAGCGACAATCGATAGCAAGAGGTATATTTCTGAACGACCCGCCTTTTTTAAGCAGCTGTCACATTGACACCTGTCATTTTTTGACAGATGACAACTGAAAACTATTCCATTAATAGAAATGTAACGATGCAAACCCTACCAACTAATATAAATTGTTCAAATCCACTACAAATGGTGCACTTTCTTAGCTACTGACTTGAAGAATAGAATTCCTGCCATTTCGAAGAGAACTCCAACGAATATCATTTTTGTGAGGAGAAAATCTCAGGTGTGACATTTCCTTTTTTCACTACGTTCTTCGGAATAAGTCATTTCACACAGTTCATTTTAATTCGGTTCTGCAGACCTAAAGAACCGCCGTTTCGTCTTCGAAGGCCCACTCTGTATATGCATCACATCGAGTGTCGCGGATTCCACTCTGTATTAGAATAATCTTGAATAATCCACCCTATCAGAATTGCAAATTATCTTCTGACCGAGTTACCCCAAATATCAAAGTTGAAAATATTGGTTTACAGTAACCGACCAGCTAAACGGCCACTTGGTTGGTTGCCAGGCAACATAATTTTTGTACATCAGGGGCTGTGCAATATCGTAAAATGCGGTATTCCAGATATTCCATAATAACCTGAACCGAATATTGGCTGGGTTATATTGGAATCCACCAACGTTGCACAATACTCTGGTTATGTATCTTTCGTTCAATAAACAAGGTTTCTATGGCGATCCCTGAAACCTGCTGATAAAATCTAAAATAAACGATCTTTAGTCAAAGCCTCCCTAAATGGGGAGAATTAGGGTTATTTAGTTGAGGTTTGAAATGGACGTTTTTCAAAAGTTTGATCTCCTCTTATCTTTCAAAGAGAATCCAACTCATTGGATGGATTCTACTGCCATTTATCACGATGAGTAGTTTATAGCTTGGAGAGAACACAATTGTATCATTTTCGAATCGTACCTACATATATGGTTGAGCCTTTTGAGGGCGTATATCTGACGACTTGGGCTTCTTTGAAAGCCCACAAAAGATCCACTCAGTTCGGAAACGTCAGAGAAATAAAATCAACAGGAAGACCCGAAGTATCGGAAGTAATTGTTGAAGCTTTAGAAGTTCGAGTTAAGCCTGAACTGCAGGTATTCGAAGGGATTATAATTAGGATTTGCTGTACATTTGAGCACGTGAAATGAACTGGCGAGATTGCAAATGCACTCTTACAAAAGCGCGTTTTCACAGACACATATACCACCAGACAATCCACCTTTGATCTTAAGAGATATTTCACGTTATCTAAACTACTCTCGATGGTTTCACAGTTGCCCTTCGAACATGAGTATAGTATTTGATTATGAGCTTTTGAAAACTGTTGCAATGATATATAAAAACACTTGAAGACTCCCCCATTCCTACCCAAATTCATTTCCAATTTTATCATATTTACCAGATTCTAGAAGTGCCAGATTAAAATCTCGTAAGCCTTTATGGACTAATGATTTTCTGTATTCAACTAATAACCATAAAGAATTTTGGAAATCAGAATGGAATTCATGTAATCTCTTTAATAAAGATTTGATTACTGATCCTTCAAAAAAAGTTCCTGGCTTTGATCTTCCAAGAAAAATTTGGTGTACACTAAATCGACTGAGGACTGGCCATGGTCGGTGTAATAGCATGCTCTTTAGGTGGAATGCTGTTGATAGTCCAAGATGTGAGTGTGGTGCAAAAGAAGAAACTATAGACCACTTGGTGAACAGTTGTAGAATATATCGTTTTCAGGGTGGTTTCGAAGGTATTCATTCGGTTACCGATTCTTTTTTGAGTTGGGTTACTAATTTCAAAATTATTTAATGAGTAATATAATATGCAATACACCCCTCTCGTTTTTTTCTCTCTTTTTTGTTTTCAGATTATTCTTCGTCAACCATCATAGTAGAAAGAATGGGAGGAAGTTTTTGGATTTTGGCATATGAAGAAGATGTCCATCAATTTCAATTATTTTCAGCTTATTCTTTACACAAATACATCATCATTACACTTATACGGGCAAACAGAGAGTTTTTTCTGAGGTTTTTATCTCTGTTTTTTTCATGTATCATACGAAGATATGTATGGTACCCCGTTGACATTTTTCCTCTGCTTACACTGAGATCTGGAACGTGGAACAGGTTTTTAGGATCTGTCTCTTGTTCCATTTCTTTACACCCGCTTCATTGTTATTTTCAGATTGTAAAAGTTTGTAACACTATTTTTCAAAAGAATATATATATACTCCTTTTTGAGAAGGAGGGTAGAAAACAGCATACAAATGCTACCCGAGAATTAAAACGAAGTCTTCGGATTTACATTATGAATGAGCCAGCCGTCAGTGGTCATCCCTCACGGCCTACAAATCGGAGATTCATCCCCTAAACCTCCCTCCCAAGCTCCGATGCTATTCCGAAATCGAATGTCAGCCTGGGGTTTCATAATTAGGTTCGCCCAAGCGGAAAATTCATCGAGTAGGGTCCACGGCGAAAAGCGACATAATTTCACGATTTATGTAACTCTATAAACCTTCGTTTTACGAGGTCACTGCTCCAAGTAGGTACTTTTATGGGATTCGCAAAATGGCGAATGCGGTAGTCGGGGAAAATTGCTATTTTCATAATTTTAGCAACAATGTGGGGTTTACAAGGGTCAATATATGGGGGCTGATGCGGTAAGAATATTAAGCGGTGGAGTGTCTCGTGTTTATGACCACTCGTGATGATGAACGGATTCGAGAAGAAAATTGCGTTTTGTTGCAATATTTGCTCAGGAATTGCATGAATATGAACGTGTCTCGGATCAGGGAGTTTCTTCAATGGAACGACTCATAAAATCATTTCACGACCGGAGTTTATATTGACTTTGACTGATAAGAGTCCCTCAACTTTGGTAATGGATTCGTGACATTAGAGATAAGTTTCAAGATTGTTGTGTTCTATTACTCACTAGCTTCAAGGCGCTTGCTATACACTCCCTTAGAATTCGAAAAAAATTATAACGAAATTCATAAAAAATTCTCATCTACGAGGATATATTGATATCTAGTTAGCCTAGAGTAATTCCATGCTCAAAAAAATATTGTGTTACCATTGCAACGAACAATAACTCATTAGAAGTGTCAGTGTGGAGTTTGAGATCAAAAAAGTAAACCAGAGTTACGCAATAAATGAAAAGAAAGAAGATGTCCATCGAAATTGTGAAAATCGAAAAATTGGAGTATCGAGCCATCATCAAGTACATGTATTCAAGAGGGTTAAGAGGTAAGCAGATTTACGAAGATATGCTTTATTCCCTTGGTGATCAATGTCCTTCGTATGCGACCGTGAAAAATTGGACTGCAAACTTCAAAAGAGGTAAATTTTCCATTGAACATGATGACCGATCGGGAAGGCCAGTTTCTGTGTCAGTCCCCGTGAATATCGATGCAGTTCATGACAGGATTTTATCAGACCGTCGAATTGGGCTGAAACGGATATCTGAAGCACTGAATATTTCATACGAACGCGTTCATCATATAGTTCACGTCAATTTGACATGAGAAAAATTGCTGCAAAATGGATCCCCAAATGTTTGAATGTTGACCAAAAGCGTGCAAGGGTAGAAGCATCGCGTTCGATCTGTGCTCGATTTGAAAACGATGTAGACTTCTTAAACCGAATTTTTACTATGGATGAGACTTGGGTACATTTCTACGATCCAGAAACAAAGCAACAATCGATGGAATGGCGACACTCTGGTTCTCCAAGACCTAAGAAGTTTCGTGTCCAAGAATCTGCTGGAAAAGTTCTTTCTTCAGTTTTTTGGGGTTGCCATGGAGTAATCATAATAGATTTTTTGGATAAGGGTAGAAAAATAACCGGAGATTACTATTCGATATTACTGACCACTCTACAGGAAAAAATTAAGGAGAAAATACGGGGAAAGCTATCCAAAGGTGTTTTGTTTTTGCAGGACAACGCCCCTGCACATAAATCTCATGTTGCCATGCGAAGAATTCGTGATTTAGGGTTTGAATTACTAGAACACCCCCCTTATTCACCAGATTTGGCTCCATTATTCTATGCAGCAGCCTAGTTCACCGCGTGGTTACGCTAGAGAGGGTCCAACTTCAACATTTTCGCGAAGGATCCCCATTCGGCATATCCGATGCCTACGGCGCGACAGATTCAGCGAAATTTCAATAAATAAAAATGCCAAACACACCGAAAATAAAAACCCGTTCGTGATCCGAATATTAAACAGCCCCGACTCACTACACAGACGACAGGCCCCGCTTTGTTTTATTGTGAGGTCTCTTTCAGTCGACGAATGAAGCGTTGCAAGATGAGGGCAGCAGTTCCTTTTGCTCCGGTACCTTACTTGTTGAGATTTATACGTCGAGTATCTTTTTGAATATTCAACGACGGGGGACCGGTGCATGCATTTTAATAAGCGCCGAAAATGCACGTTTCGGTGGCTGTTACATTTTCGTCTGCAGATAGCGGCGAGCGGGGGAAATGAAAATCTGCCTAGATTTTATGACGCTGAACCGATTTAATGAAGCGGAAGTGTGAATATGAATGGGTAATTCGGTTTTGCCCGATTCCCGTTTCCACGTTCGTTTTGACGAGCTGGTCGGATTTTATTGTTGCCGTTCGGAACGAAAAACTATGTAAATGGTAACGCCATTTTGAATTCATTACGCGCCATGGCATCCAGCGGCGGGCAAAGGTGGCTGGGAGCCCAAGGGCGTGCAAAAGGGCGCAATTTGGAAAGTATACGAGGATGTATTGATATCTAGTTAGCCTAGACCAGTTCCGTGCATAAAAAAATATTGCGTTACCATAGCAACGAACAATAACTCATTAGAAGTCTCAGTGTGAAGTTTGAGGTCAAAAAAGTAAACCAGAGTTACGCAATAAATCAAAAGAAAGAAGATGTCCACCGAAATTGTGAAAATCGAAAAATTGTAGTATTGAGCCATCACCAAGTACCTGTATTTAAAAGGGTTTAGAGGTAAGAAGATTTACGAAGATATGCTTAATACCCTTGGTGATCAATGTCCTTCGTATGCGACAGTGAAAAATTGGACTGCAAGCTTCAAAAGAGGTAAATTTTCCATTGAAGATGATGACCGATCGGGAAGGCCAGTTTCTGTGTCAGTCCCCGAAAATATCGATGCATTTCACGACATGATTTTATAAGACCGTCGAATTGGGCTAAAACGGATACCTGAAGCACTGAATATTTCATACGAACTCGTTCATCGTATAGTTCACGTCAATTTGGACATGAAAAAATTGCTGCAAAATGGATCCCCAAATGTTTGAATGTTGACCAAAAGCGTGCAAGGGTAGAAGCATCGCGTTCGATATGTGCTCGATTTGAAAACGATGTAGACTTCTTAAACTGAATTGTTATTATGGATGAGACTTGGGTACATTTCAACGATCCAGAAACAAGGCAACAATCGATAGAATGGCAACACTCTGGTTCTCCAAGACCTAAGAAGTTTCGTGTCCAAAAATCTGATGGAAAACTTCTTGCTTCAGTTTTTTAGGATTGCCATGAAGAAATCATGATTGATTTTTTTGTATAAGGGTAGCACCAACCAGAGATTACTTTTCGACATTACTGACCACTACGGGAAAAGATTGAAAGAAGAAAAGACGCGGAAAGCTATCCAAAGGTGTTTTGTTTATGCAGGACAACGCCCCTGCACACAAATCTCATGTTGCCATGCAAAAAATTCGTGATTTAGGGTTTGAATTACTAGAACACCCCCCTTATTCACCAGATTTGGCTCAATTCGACTATCATCTCTTTCCTAAACTGAAAAAGAGTTTAAAAGGTCGTAAATTTTTTTCCAACGAGGAGGTAATTAAAGCTGTGGAGGTCTGGTTTAGAAGAAACATTTTTTTTTGAAAGGTCAAGAGACGTTGTAGGTTCGCTGTAACAAATGTATCCAATTAAGAGGAGAATATGTTGAGTAATATAATGTTTTGACATTGAAATTTTGTTTGGTTCTATACTAGGCTAAGAATTTTTCAAAATATCCTCCTTATACGTAGGAAAAGTGATTTTTCCTTATGTCGAGACGAATCGATGGTCAGCAATCATCTATATGTGTGTCAGAAACGTATAAATCCTCGATGATGGCACCTACACAAAATAGAAATATAGCTAGACCAGTGTGATAAAATACGTTCGGTCGAAAACCATTGGATGTAAATCCTATTGTTTGCCACACCTGTAAGCAATAATCATTCACAAAAAGTGGCAAACGAACAACTTTTACGAGCCATTAGCGTCAGTTTATGCTAATACATTTGGAGAATTACGAGGAGGAATACCAGCAGCTTTCAATTTACGAAATTTCAGTAATCGGTGGCACACCGAACAGTTGGGACCGGCTATTAGAATAATTTTATAAGATTGTCGTGTGGGCAGACCTTTCGTGCATGTATACCTGTTCACTCCTAATTTCATGGCGTTTATAAAACATTCAGCACATTCATGCTCCTGTGCTAGGACCCCAGTCGACAAAACTTTCCTCCAATAATTTTCTCGCATTTGATTATTATCATACTGATTTTTCCAGATACGTTTTCTTAGACTGCGTACTGTCGAACAAAATTCCAATTGAAAATATGAAGCAGTCTGGGTTAAAAGAAGAAAATTAAATGCTTGGTTGGATATTTAACGCAGAATTTCGATGAGACAATTTATGAAATTTCGGGACAAACTGGTCCAAATAGCCAGCATAGCGTTAGGAGTCTTCTCCACACTTGTTCTAGGGAGGAGAATTGTCTAAACATCTCTGCCCAGATATGCTCTATACAGTTCATGCCTGGAGAGCGAGCTGGATAGTCCATTCCATCCTGTTTAAAGTTCCTGATGGTTTTCAAGGTTCTCTCTCTCTCAAATATGATTTGAATCGAAACTATCTCTTTTTCGTTATCATTTTCTCCTCGATAAAAAAGATACGCCTATCTCTGACGAGCTGCTAGAGTGATTTCCCACGTAAGCACAATTTCTGAAAACGTCCAAGTTCATCATTCTCCTATCGGTGGCACAATTTAGATTCATAAAACTAATCTGCCTTTTGATAAGCCGATTCCGCTTTCGATTTCATTCTGAAGGATCTTTTTTGTTCGACTCAACGAGGAAATGCAGTAACATTATACCGCTGATAAACAGTCGGGTACATAAATAAATAACGCGTTTATTTATGAGAATACACGAGTCAATTTGAATTGGAGAGATTATAATTGAGTATGCATAGGATATGAGTTCGGTTATTTGAACAGCACCGGTGTGCAGAGAGAGCGCTGAAATTTATCTCTTTCGGTTAAATAAATCAATATTCGTTAATGTAACGGCTTGAGGGAATAAAAGAGCAAATTTTAGCAGATGGTCCGAATTGAATTTTCATAACACTCGTCCGAGGATAATGAACATTGGGTTGATCGTTTATGTAGTAGATATGGGGAGCATTAAAACCAGAACTTTGTTTAATTGAAATTAATATCTTAGCTGATCGTAAAGCTGAATATGGAGCATTCCCCTTTTAAATTAACGAGCACTGGTAGCAAATGCGGATAAAATGATTCGTTTTATCGTACCTATTCAATTTGATGATATAAACCTAGTTTAGTACTAAATTGGGGTTCATAGTGAAGTCTGGAAATAAAATATCAGGGAGGACCTTTACACAAAAATTTCATCCTACTAGAATTTAAGTAGTTTAAGTTATTTTTCGGAGTAGAGCATTGGATTCATTCACTTCATTAGGGACATTTCACTTCATTTGGAACATGAAAGAATAAGGGAGTATTCAGAAGCAAGACCAAAAATGTTCTTATGCATTCTTTTGAAAAAACTCGTAGGATTTCATGGAATTTGCTTTGCTTTAGTATTTTGTAATTTTTCCGTATTTTTTCATTGCCAAAGCTCCTAAGTTCCTGATCATTTTGGAGTTGGAAATTTAGGAATTGAATAGAAAAAAATCTGCTTTCGAAAATTATGATGCCAGATTTAAGAGAAATTTATGGACATTGCTACTAAACTAATTATTTAATATGCCATTTTTGTTTCAAGTTCAAACCCAAATGAATAATATGTTGGACAGTAAGATTTTTTTTGGTTTCGATTTGATATAATTAGTTTCAGAATATTTTTCATAATTGGGAAGTACTCAACGTTTGTTCGAAATTTTATTTCATATCATGACGAAATATACCTCAACAAAAAAATTAGCAGCTACTTCAAATATGCTTGAGTTTTTACAGGCAATTTTTTCTCTACTTCGGTATACAAAATTTTCGACACATTGGGATGATGAATTCATCATCATCATGATCAACTACATCTCTTTCGACTCCAAATGTTTTTCTTGAAGTGACTCGATTTTTTGGGATTATTTGTCGTTTCCGAATCATAAAAGGTCAAAGCAATGAAATCTGATTTCAAGCGTTACATTCCTGATCTAACTAAACGTGAAGTGAAATGCGTAAAAACGAACGCGTTTGACGAAAATGTACGAAAAATTACATTTTGGTTTCTGAAATTTTCTAGAGAAAGAGCAAGAATTTCTATGAATTTCAATATAATTTCTGATGCTTTAAGAATCGATGTTCTATAAGGTCTTGATAGTCAACTGAATCTTTTTCCTCTGTATAACTCTAGTGCTTGTGTACCTATATTTGATATAATAAAATTTATCATTATGAGAAGTCCAGGTGAAAATCAGCAAATAGCCTTTTTTACCTGAGGACCATTAAGAATTAAAGCAATCATAAAAAATTCTCTTTGGTTCAAAATGAATAAATCTTTTTTTGACTGAGCGAATGGGCCAATATATGTCTTCTCGAAATGAAAAGCACCTTTCGGTTGTGGTGCTACTACCCTACCAATTTGCAACATTTCGCAAAATGTAAAAATATTAGCTAAATGAAAAATCGAGCAGCTAGACTCACCAGCAATTATAAACGACGGCTGATGTTAATATTGCTCGTTTCACAAAAACCCGGAAGATTGTACGTAGTCACTAGCTCTGACACATATCACGTTGGCCTGTAGGTGCAATGTCAAAAGTTCATGAGATACCAAGCCTGTGTCATGACCAACCGGCTGCCGGTTTCTAACTGCTATCACCTATTGCTCCGTTGGTTCGCCTTTACGAATAGAGTTGACAGCTGTTCGCGCATGCTGTAACTGCTTTCTCTCACTCGGAAGTTAGAGAACAAGTGGACGCCTTCCAATCCACACAGCTGATTCTGAAATCTCACATATTGATCTAATTTCCAAATTCCAGGTCCCATAGAGACTTTGACAAAAAAATTTAAGCTTTTTGGGGTACATTTTCTCCAAACTATCCCTCTAGCTATTTCAGGACTTTGCCTTCACGATAAGCTAGTCTGACAAACCTTCCATAATGCAATCATTCCATATCCCAACAAAAGCTGAAAATTTCTTTCAACAGCCAGCAGTCTGCTACTACTACTACCAATAGATTTATGTTGTATCGTTTCTTCGGCATCTGTCTTGGTATCTTGGTCTTATATCCACTATTTTGGAGCCTATGGACAGACGAATGAAGGATAGTTAACATGGACTATTGTTCAAGCTGAAAGGACTCTTTTTTCTATGAAAAGTTGGGTTGACCCAAAATGAGCATCTTATGAAGAAGAATCATCACTTTCTTCATCTTCTTGAGGTGATCTGTTGAGCAAAATATCTGCTGTAAGCTTCCTATTCTCTTTGAGGCTGGAATCAGGCCATGAATCTACCATCCTTCTCATATTACCACCAAATTTCAATATTTCTCACTGGGAAGTTTATGTTGCAAAATGGCGGAGGCTCTATTACTTTTGCTCCAAGATTCTGCCCATCAAAAAATGACCAAATGATTCTGTAAGAATGGGGAAGACCTCCAATCTAAGCTTGATGATCAATATCGGAATACTCTATGGTCCAATCTTCTCCTGCTTTCGCAGGTCGCCCAGCAGGTTCCTATAGCACCAGGACATAGAGGATCCAGTCAGCAGGAACGGTAGTTTCCGCATTTCCATGGCCTCGAGTTGTATAGTTGCTAGGCACGCTTTTTGATTGAAGTGGCCCGACCGCTGGCAGGCTGGTAACAGAATCCGAACGGAGCCGTAGGTGGCCGATCAGCTGACAATCAGCTGATGCCATGGCCGTCGTGATGCTTGAACCGTCGTCCGTTCCTGACGAACGTGATGAAATAGGTAGTTACTATTTTTGTTACATTAATTGAGGTAGGTAGTGGAAAAGACGATGGATCGAGTAGATAACTTGTCCTTGCCCGTTGAGTTAGTGCTGCCCGGCAGTCTAGGATGGAAAAATTGCGTTTTTGATGCGGTGACATTCGTGACAAATGAGGAAATTATAGGTCGTTTCCTGCTGAATATTGATGGGCCTTGTTATTTCAATGGTTTTAATGCATTTCTGTGATAGCGAGTCTGAGTGGTTTGTGCGAATTAAGATGCATGAAATGTTATGGTAATTTTATTTATGCATTTAGGAGCAGCTTAGACGTATTGCAGGAGTGTCATCAGTCTCAGCTCATCTTTCTCGCCAATGATGATGGAAACCTTATTCGAGTATATCACATCCATCTGACATAATTGACTTTATGGTACGTACCCAAGCAGAAATATAGGCCCATTAACGGTTTTGTGGCATTGAAATATATATTAGCCAATTGGTTTGGGATGTTCACAAAGGGATGTCTTCGAATTCCTGTCGAATACAAGGTTCTTGTGGATCCTTTGAGTTGTGGCAATTGCACAAACGAATCTACATCAAAGGTAGATCTATACTAACTGTCTTGTTCTCTTGGCTGTTCACGGAATTCAGTTTCCTCCAAGACCATAGGCCATAGTAGATATAGCTGAAGGTTTTTTCAGTTTATAGAAGAGTTGCTTTATCGGAATGTGTATCACTTCCCGACCTGTGAGCAATTATATATTTTGAATCGAAACTCGACGAACATCGATATTATCTAGTTCAAAGGATACAAATAAGGATTTCGGCTCCCACGTCTCCTGGAATAGCTAAGCCTCCCTGTTTTTCCAAAAGTTGCCTTATTGATAATATCATTTACATAGGCATACCCCACAAGTCAATGTTTAGAGAGGAAATGTGATAATTAATTGATGATAAGTTATCCTCTGCTCCCGTCTACTACGAAACCATCACAACGCATTACTTACACCAAATGTCTTCAGTTAATTAACTGATCAAGGGGACTTTAATGTTTGATGTACTTATTAGCTTTCTCTTTGAGGGACTAAGTTGTGCTTTGGGGAAAAGGGACTAGCGCCGATGAGGCTCCTTTATCCCCCTTATGAATGAATTGGATACGAGATAATGGGGATGGAGGATCAATCAGGGAATGCATAACGACGATAACTTCAGACCGTATCGGTTAGGGAACACATCCTGGAATAGATGCTGTAGGAAATCACTGGACTTGTTTATTCGGATAAGTGAATTGTGGGTATGGAGAATAGCTTTTTCGGTTCCCAATTTATATTTTATGGCATAAAGAGTCAGGAATATCCAGAAAAAGAGATGATATACAGAGTGAGTCTTTGACTTGTACGAGGATATATTGAAAAATTCTTAGCCTACTGTAGAACCAAACAAAATTTCGATGTCAAAATATTTTATTACTCAACATATTCTCCTCTTAATTGGATACATTTATTACAGCGAACCTGCAACGTCTCTAGACCTTTAAAAAAAATGTTTCTTCTTGCTCTGCAAACCAGACCTCCAAAGCTTTTATTACCTCTTCGTTGGAAGAAAATTTACGACCTTTTAAACTTTCTTTCAGTTGAGGAAAGAGATGATAGTCGGATGGAGCCAAATCTGGTGAATAAGGGGGTGTTGTAGTAATTCAAACCCTAAATCACGAATTTTTTGCATGGAAACATGAGATTTGTGTGCAGGGTCGTTGTCCTGCAAAAACAAAATACGTTTGGATAGCTTTCCGCGTCTTTTCTCTTTATTTTTTCGCGTAGAGTGATCAGTAATGTCGAATAGTACCTACTCTCCGATTATTGTTCTACCAATCGTTCCAAGCTACATCATTGACAGATGTGTTAGGTAGAACAGTCAGGAGGTTGAAATATACAGTGTGAATCTTTGACTCATACAGATATTTCAACAATAGATTCTTGAGGTCGAAGAAAACACTTTTTTTTTTTACCATTTTTTCCGATTCGGGTCGGTTTAAAAGATACAAACTGTCGAAAAACCATAAAAAATGTTAATGGAAAAGATGCATAACAGATTTGATAAATAATGTTGATTTTAGTTCTTTCTCACAAACGGTCTTATCAAATGAAATGAGTTTCGGAATATAGGTCGTTATTTATTTGATTAATCTTTATCGAACACAAGATATCACCCACGTCTTCCAGTTTTCTCATTATGACCATTACGTATCATAAAAATACCAAAAATTCAAAAACCCAACTCATGAAACTAAGTTGCACGCTATTCAATGAATATTTGAACGTTTTGTATAATAAAAGTATTCTTTATATTTTCTCGTATAATGCTCAAGTGAGCTCAATAACCTACTGTTATCGAAGACTCACCCTGTAGAGATCGTTTTGCAGCCTCACACACAAGAACCATTTCAGAACTGTTTTGGACAGTTTTGACTTCTCTTTATCAATAGTAACTAGTGATAATTACCTACTGTAATCACGTAAAATATTAGAAACATGTCGAAGGGATGACAAGGAATCTGAACCTTGTATGTCTACAGTGGCCAATCCATGCCCCCCCTGTATTTTCTGCTAGACTGTAGAATTTCCACGCATCTCACGACGTATATTCTCTTTTCCCAGAACATAATTAAATTTTTCCCATTTCACGTTGGTATTCGTGGTAATGGAGGAACAGGTATGTTTCATTACGCTCAACCAGCTTCCACACTTCCTATTCGGGGAAAATTAAGTTACGACATCGATAATGTGTGTTCTTTTTCACCGGTTCGCTTTTCTCTCTATTCCCATTGTGCGGTGCAGACGCTCCGTTCGGGGATTCATCCTGAGGTGTGCGAAATTTAGGGCAGTAATTCGAAGACGTGCTCACCTCTGCTTATCCGTTTCTTGACGATAAATACACCCATGGCGAAATGGGGGATGTTTGTCGAATACTCATGAATTCGAAAATGTAGAAAATGGAGTGTGTTCTTCAGGTGCATGATGTAAATGGCAAGGTTTTCTGGATGTTAAATAACCTCTTCTTCTTCTTTTCTCATGTTCAGATTGGCCTGATGGATGAGTGTTTTCTGAGACATCTTTCTATAATGTAGATCATCGAGGTCAATGAATATACTGAGTGTGAAGATATTCAACAGCCCGTACTCTTTTAACCGAGCTGAATTGGAAAAAATGGTGAAGGGAAATCTACTTCCCTTGACCTCAAAAATCTTCTGTTAATACATATGTACGAGGATGTATTGATATCTAGTTAGTCTAGACCAGTTCCATGCATAAAAAATATTGCGTTACCATAGCAACGAACAATAAGAAGTATTAGTGTGAAGTTCAAGGTCAAAAAAGTGAACTAGAGTTACGCAATTAATAAAAAAAGAGAGATGTCCCACCGAAATTGGGAAAATTAAAAATTGGAGTATCGAGCCATCATCAAGTACCTGTATTTGAAAGGGTTGAGAGGTAAGCAGATTTACGAAGATATGCTTAATACCCTTGGTGATCAATGTCCTTCGTATGCGACCGTGAAAAATTAGACTGCAAGCTTCAAAAGAGGTAAATTTTTCATTGAAGTTGATGACCGATCGGAAAGGCCAGTTTCTGTGTCAGTCCCCGAAAATATAGATGCAGTTCATGACATGATTTTATCAGACCGTCGAATTGGGATAAAACGGATATCTGAAGCACTGAATATTTCATACGAACGCGTTCATCATGTAGTTTACGTCGATTTGGTCATGAGAAAAATTGCTGCAAAATGGATCCCCAAATGTTTGAATGTTGACCAAAAGCGTGCAAGGGTAGAACCATCGCGTTCGATCTGTGCTCGATTTGAAAACGATGTAGAGTTCTCAAACCGAATTGTTACTATGGATGAGACTTGGGTACCATCCAGAAACAAAGCAAAAATCGATGGAATGGCGACACTCTGGTTCTCCAAGACCTAAAAAGTTTCGTGTCCAAAACTCTGCTGGAAAAGTTCTTTCTTCAGTTTTTTGGGATTGCCATGGAGTAATCATGATTGATTATTTCGATAAGGGTAGAAAAATAATAGGAGAGAACTATTCGACATTACAGACCACTCTACGGGAAAAATTAAAGGGAAAAGACGCGGAATGCTATGCAAAGGAATTTTGTTTTTGCAGGTCAACACCCCTGCACACAAATCTCATGTTGCCATGCAAAAAATTCGTGATTTAGGGTTTGAATTACTAGAACACCCCCTTCATTCATCAGATATGGCTCCATCATCTATTTCCTCAACTGAAAAAAAGTTTCAAAGGTCGTAAATTTTCTTCCAACGAGGTGGTAATAAAAGCTGAGGAGGTCTGGTTTGCAGAGCAACAAGAAACATTTTTTTTAAAGGTCTAGGGACGTTGCAGGTTCACTGTAATAAATGTTTTCAATTAAGAGGAGAATATATTGAGTTATAAAATATTTTGACATTGAAATTTTGTTTGGTACTATAGTAAGTTAAGAATTTTTCAATATATCCTCGTGTACTGCGAAACCTAAATAACAGAAAATCCAGTACTTTTTTTGAACCTATACATGTGTCTTAGGGTTCGGTAAGTAATCAATCAGGAGTTGAATCAGATCCAATCTTAAGGAATAAAGGAATCATGTGATGAAAGTTCACAATGTACTCAGAAAGACGTCAGGGTCTATTTATAATGAGATTGTCGATTTCCTCTTGGGTACCTCATCCCAGGCAACTTGTACATGTCCCAGACTTGTGAATATGGGTGAAATATGGGAACATCTAACATGGCAACAAATCGACTAGACTGTCTCAAAAAACAAAACTGACCGTTTCATATTCGGACTCAAACAAACATATTTCTAAGAATTTTTCCCAATGAATTCATCAATATTGGATATTCTGCTCCCCATATCACCTAGCATACATTAAGATTTCGCAAAAAAGCAACCCCCCGACCACTCAGCGCCGCTCATCTCACCCCCTTATCAATTTCCTAAAGCCGCGTCCCCATCCGCGGGATTGATTTCCATCAGCCGACGTATCTGTATTTCCGATCGTTCCACATAACTAATGGCACTGCATTTCCGGGGCGCCTTCCATCAATCCAGCAATCTCGAGGGAATGTGATTAGGCTGGGGGTTTCGGGAAACTACGTGAGGAATTTTTCCCGTCCTTTCAGGTGACAGTTGTTGAGCAGGGACGAGCACAGACCTTCGACCCGGGTGGAATTTCGCATCGTCGATCCCGATTACTCCGGTTGGCCGTGTATTGATTTGTAACATAATGCCCTCCACCTACCGGACTTGTGTAATGGGCACCGGAAATCTATACGGAAGCGATCGGTGCGTTTGCGAGAAGAAAAATATGAGGGAAATATTAGCAGATACACCAATGTAGGACATATGTTGATTTTTTTAGTGATACATTGATCCTTCGCGAATGAAAAAAACCACATTTCATTCTTCTAACGCGAACAGTTTAGATTTTATGATTTTTTTCGCGAAGCTCCAAAATTTCCGATTTTCCATCGACTATAACTCGAAAAATAAATTTTTAAAAAAATATCTGTTTGCATATTCGTCTTCTATGCCCTCGAATTAGTGTACAGTATGAATTTTGTTTCGATCGGAGACAAAAAATATTTTTCGAAAAATCGCAATTTTTCCATGCATATGTATGGAAAATTTGAAAAATTTTTGATCTCCCCGATTTCCACCAAAATTTGAGTATTTACTAAATCGAAGGTGTAGATTACGAATATGCAAACAGAATTTTGCTGAAAGGATTAGTTTTCAAGTTACGGACGATTGAAAATCGAAAATTTTGGACCTTCCCGGAAAAAATCATAAAATGTAAACTGTTGGTGGTTGATGAATGAAAATTTGTTTTGTTTATTCGAAAAAAACCAATCCATGACCAAAACAATCATCTCATGTCCAGTTTCTTTTTTTTGGCTGCTACAGGTTCTCAAAGTTGACCTATTTTTCCGAAATTTCCCATTAAAAGTGATTTTTTTCCGAAAGCAATGATCCTACAAAAAATCTAATTGCATATTCGTGATCTACGACCTCGAGTTAGTCGAAAAATAGACCCGGGTTGATATCGTTCTAAAAATAAATTTTTTTTTGATTTACAAGAATTTCTGTTTACCCGCGCTCCACCAACGAAATTATTTCAACTTCGAAAAAAAATTATTCATTCAGCTATATCGACCCGCGTCATTTGACTTAATAACTCGAAGTCTTAGATAACGAATATACAATTAGATTTTTTGTAGGATCAGTATTTTAGGAAATAAATCACTTTTAGTGAAAAATTCGGAAAAAATTGGCCAACTTTGAGGAGCTGTAGCAGCCAGAAAAAAAGCACTGGACATAAGCTGGTGATAGATTGGTTCTTTGCGAAGAGGAAACACTTCATTTTATTCATCTACCGTGAAGAGTTTAGATTTTATGATTTTTTCCGCGAAGGTCGAAAATTTCTGATTTTCCATCGACCATAGCTTGAAAAATAAATTTTCAAAAAAATATCTGTTTGCATATTCGTGTTCTACGCCCTCGAATTAGTAGACAGTATGAATTAAGTTTTGATCGGAGACCAAAAATATTTTTCAAAAAATCCCAATTTTTCCATGTATGGAAAATTTTGAAAAATTTTCGATCTGTCTGATTTCCACCAAAATTGTTTTATTCACTAAATCGGGGGCGTATATTACGAACATGCAAACAGAATTTTGCTGTAAGAATTAGTTTTCAAGTTATGGTCGATGGAAAATCGGAAATTTTGGACCTTCGCGAAAAAAATCATAAAATCTAAACTTCTTGCGATAGATGGATGAAAATTGATTTTTTTTTATTCGCAAAGAACCAAACTACCACCAAAAAACCACCCCATGGCCAGTACCTCTTTTCTGTCTGCTACAGCTCCTCAAAGTTTTTTTTTAGAAATTTTCCACTAGAAGTAAATTTTTTTGCCAAAGTACTGGTCCTAGGAAAAATCTAATAGCACATTCGTAATCTACGACAAACAAAAAGACTTCGAGTTTTATTATCAGATGGACAGAATCTTATGAAGGGCATGTGACGCATGAAAAACTTCATACTCCGTTTTTATATTCAAAATTAAAGCTGCCATGCCATAATGCGTCCAGTGACCGGTATCCATATTGAATTAAATGAATACCGTGGCAGCAATGAAATAATAAATGACCACCATCATGTCCGTTACCGACGCTGGTCAGCAATGCCAGCAGCTGATTCTGCTCGTGCAGACAATTATAAGGCGTTTCTTATTGAAATTCTGATGAGACACCCACAATGCATGATGATAACTTCAGTCGAATGTATAATATGGGAGCAGTTAATAATATTACCCATCTATGAGGTCATTTTATGAAAGGTGTTTCAACAACAGCGAGTCACTTTGAAGTTCAACATGAGTATTTCAAGTCACGACCACTGGGGCCTATTTTATATCGCAAGAAGTTGATTGAACAAAAATTGTCTTGCTCTGGCCATCCAGGTCACCCGATTGTAGTCCATAGAAGATTTGTCGAACAACATGGAAAAAGACTGAGGAATTTACTGTATACTCAGGGGTTTTGCAAGATCTACAGCATGAATAGAAGTTTGCTTGGGAATTAAAATTTCAAGAAAGAATTCGATGAACACTGGGTGAGTAAGGAGGGGTCAAACAAGCTTGTCCAAAAAGCTGAAGTTCAATTGAACTAACAGTGGTTCAGATGGAAACTCTTACGTGTCTTGGAATAAGCTTCGATCGAAATACATATGATGATGAAAAACTCCGATATAGGCATATAACTCCCCTCCATGAATCCCAACAGCAAACTTTTCCATCTCATTATTGCCTGTACCGATACATCGCAAAAATTCCCCCCGTCATCGAGCACTCAAAACAAGGTCCTCCGATTTACGTTGCCGAGCTTGTTAAACTCGTTAAAAAGGGACCACGCCGAAACAGGCCTCATGTGGAAAGCTTGTTAGAAATGCTTCATGTAATTTTTCGATCACTCTGGCCGCCCTCCAGAGATTTTATTTCCATCGCTAATCGATCCAATCTTGAACATTAGGCACGGTGGTTCTCGCCCAACTGCGCGAATTTAATGCTCGGCTGGAACCAGGGCTACAACAGTTCAGGAGCCTCGTTATATGTTTGATGTTATAAATTCGACTCTGAGGATAATACACGAACTGCACTTAATCATTCCGGAGTTTATATAGTGGTTTAGGTTTATATGGTTGGCATAAATCAGCCCGATCGTTCTCCAGAAACATCGTTTCGAGTACATTAACTTTCGTCATTTGAACGTAAAAAAAGATCTGGTTTCATTGAACTTGGGATTACTTGGATATCTATTCGTATTAGGATTTCATGGAGTCTGAGCATGTGACGTGACGAACTAATTGAGATATTTGGGAAAACTTCATCGAAACCTGATTATGTTATTACTCTGGTCATTAGAAATCACAGAACATAAACATCAAGAGAATGGTAACTCCCGTGCTAATCTATTTGACCGTGTTTTTTGTCTGCGACACTAGCGCTGCAACAGCGTACTGTGAAACTACGTTCTTTTCCTCCCGTCCGGACCTTACTAGCAGCAGGCGGGAGATTCAAATCGACGATGAGCGCCGAATCAGAGAAATAATGAAAAATTCGAGAAAAATTTTGAGTTTTATAGGAAAATAAAGGATGAAAAGAACCTTTTATGATTTCTTGTATTTTTTTTCCTGATGGTACTCAGAAAAAGTAATGAAACCAAGAACAGGAAGGTTTTTCTTCTTTTATTCTCCCTATTCAACATAAAATTTTTCTCGAATTTTTCATTATTTCTCTAATTCGGCCATCATTCAATGCGTGCCCGTCAATTTGAAACAGCACCTCGAGTTATTTTGCACGGGTGAAAAATTGGTAATGCTAGTATTGCAAGTCAAAACAAGTTTTGTTTTCTGCTAAGTTCAATTGACGATTTAGAAATACAATTTCATAATTTTCATACTTCCAAATGAATGCTTTTTCTCATCTGTAGAGCTTGTTCATGAACTGAATCATATTTATGTCTCTTGAGATTTCAGTATGAGGAATACCTATATCATAACATGGAATTGAAATATTTTAAATAGAAACTTTAGAACTTCCACATAAACGCTTCACTTATCAAGATGTTTAGCTTCTACCTCCTTCACAAAGTTAGTATATGGTACCTCAACATTATTACCCAGTTTTGCTTCAAGAAAGAATCTGTGAAATAATAGGAATTTGCGTCTGTATAGGTACAGTGTATAAACAATATCATGGCTCGATTTTATTCCACAATTCATCCGTTTTAAATGAAGTAATTCCAAAGAATGTTTATCTTTCTTTACGAAACTAAATCAGTCAATTCACTTCCGATAAATATCTTGATTTACTAGAAAAACTCTGTTAGGCCGTACAATCTCGAAAAGAATACTGTAATGTCAAAGTTTGTTTACATTTCGAGTTTTATGTTTTATGGTTAAGGATTTGCCGATTGCGTGGTTGCCAATTGGGTATTTCTGTGTTGCCAAGGAAAGCGACACTAGCGCTCTAACAGCGTACGCTTGCAACTCGTGGTCCAAAATTATCTGAATGAGTTGCCACCGCCTGTTAGAAATACCAATCAGTTAAATTTCAATAGATCTCTGTTGTCTTATGACATAATTTGTTAAATTTTCTGTGTTTTAAGCAAAACATTGATGGTTTCGTCACAGAACAACCACTAAAGTGTCAACTTGACATAGAGTTGATTGAAGCTTTGATACCGTGATACCACCACAGAACACTTAAGCAGTTGAGGTGTTCTGTGACGAAATCATGAATGTAAGAACATAAGATATAACCAAAAAGCTTCAAGGAGCTCGCTTCACGAAGAAGAACCTGTATAGCTTGGGACACGACCGAAATTCCCCATCAGATCAGCTTTTTCAGCGCGGAAAATTCACGTCACAAACACGTTTCCCCGACGCCTGTTTGTCATAATCTCGTACTTAGCGCAGATGCCTGTCTGGATCAAATTTCCCCCCTTTAATTTTTTTTCTTACATGAATACAAAATTAAGCACCGCAAAATCGTAATCGCATTCCTCGGTCTATGCGACTTGATTCCGATGGAAATTGTGTAAGGAAATTAGGCACGCGCTCTTGACAGTGACAGGCTGACGTGGAAATTGGGGAAAAATTCCGAGAGTCGACGATCATTGTTCCACGGGCCTTCATTAATTTTAATATTATAATCAGGATGCTGGCGGTGAGGCATGCGGGAAAATGTTGACGTTCATTTTGAATTTGAATTTGGAACGAATAAGAGGAGAGATGGATAGAAAGGCTGAAAGTAATCAGATGTTTTCGGATAATGCATCAGAACTTATACAAAATCACTTCAATTTTTGAGCTCTGTGGATACTTTATATTCTGTGGATAACTTAGGACTTCTTCTATGTTTTGTTGCAAGTGACAACCATGCATTGACGTGATTCACAGACGTTTTCTTGTATAAAACTGACTTCTTATTCCGCAGTCGATGGAAATATTCTAAGTACTTAGATTCATGCAGTCAAAAGTAAGTTCTTCAATGAAAATTTATCAAAAATAACGTAGGCATGTCATACAATCAATACTAGTTTTTCCGGAGTATCTGTTTCTGTCAGAACTGAAGGAACGGACAGTCTTTCGGGTAGCAACATTGTATGGAGGAGCAAAACGAAAACGAAGCCAAGGAGTTACGCTCCCCCAATTTTTCATCGCATTTCACCCCGTTTCCGTGGACCGGCCATCATTCGCTCGGAGGTATTTTCGCCATCGACTTCTATGTGGGGCAATGCATCAATGGCTGGACAATTTTAATGCTCAAAGTTGGCAACTATTTCAGACAACTCTGAACGGAGCTCATAAAAATTTATGTATGTGCATTTAACCTGGTCTCGGTAGGAGCCAAGAAGTCATGAAACTATGAAATTCCAGTTATCTCGGCAATGGTTTTGTTTTATAGAATCCCCGTACGTCATTCACGCATATTTATGGGATTATTGTGGGGATTTATCAGGGTCAGGATAATGCGCGGACCGAATTTATGCTGATGATCGCCGATGGTATTATTCGGAATGCGGAATACTTGACTTTATGAATTCGACGAGATTGCTTCATAGATGTGGGACATAAATGCGGATTATGGTTGTCGCAAACCGAGGAAAGAGTTGTTGTACAAGGTGAAAGTAATCGTGAGCTTGAGGGATTTCTTTTGAAAGAAATCTCAGGCAAAATGAGCTCAAAATTTCAATGTCAAAATATTATATTATTACTCAATATATTCTCCTCTAATTGGATAAGTTTATTACAGCGAACCTGCAACATCTCTAGACCTTTAAAACAATGTTCCTTCATGCTCTGCAAACCAGACCTCCAAGGCTTTTATGTCCTCTCGTTGGAAGAAAATTTACGACTTTTTAAACTTTTCTTCAGTTGAGGAAAGAGATGATAGTAGGATGGAGCAAAATCTGGTGTATGAGGAAGGTGTTCTAGAATTTCAAACCCTGAATCACGAAATTTTTGCATGGCAACATGAGATTTGTGTGCAGGGGCGTTGTCCTACAAAAACAAAACACCTTTGGATAGCTTTCCACGTCTTTTCTCTTCAATTTTTTCCCATAGAGTGGTCTGTAATGTCAAATAGTAATCTCCGGTTATTGTTCTACCCTTATCCAAAAAATCAATCATGATTACTCCATGGCAATCCCAAAAAACTGAAGCAAGAACTTTTCCAGCAGATTTTTGGACACGAAAATTCTTAGGTCTTGGAGAACCAGAGTGTCGCCATTCCATCGATTGTTGCTTCGTTTCTGGATCGTAGAAATGTACCCAAGTCTCATCCATAGTAACAATTCGGTTTAAGAAGTCTACATCGTTTTCAAATCGAGCACAGATCGAACGCGATGCTTCTACCCTTGCACGCTTTTGGTCAACATTTCAAATATAATTTTGCAGCAATTTTTCTCATGTCCAAATTGACGTGAACTATATGAAGAACGCGTTCGTATGAGATATTCAGTGCCTCAGATATCCGTTTTAGCCCAATTCGACGGTCTGATAAAATCATGTCATGAACTGCATCGATATTTTCGGAGACTGACACAGAAACTGGCCTTCCCGATCGGTCATCATCTTCAATGGAAAATTTACCTTTTGAAGCTTGCAGTCCATTTTTTCACGGTCGTATACGAAGGACATCGATCACCTAGGGTATTAAGCACATCTTCGTAAATCTGCTTACCTCTCAACCCTTTTCAATACAGGTACTTGATGATGGCTCGATACTCCAATTTTTCGATCTCACAATTTCGGTGGACATCTTCTTTGTTTTAATTTATTGCTTAACTCTGGTTTACTTTTCTGACCCCAAACTTCCCACTGACACTTCTAATGAGTTATTGTTCATTGCTATGGTAACGCAATATTTTTTTGACGCATGGATCTAGATATCAATACATCCTCGTATATGCATCGATATGTTTTGAAAAAAGAGAACTCTTTCGACGTTTCTGCTGTTGGAGTTTAGATGGCAAAGGATATTTCGTTTTCGGTTATGTGGATAGTCGTCCCTCTTCATCTCACCTTGGGAGAAATTAGGGTGGTAACGTCCCTTATTCCAATTTCATCAACGAAAAATGTGAGTAAACATATGAACCTAAAGAAGGATATTGCGTTTTGCATTCCACAATTTCACTCAACATTTTGATCTTACATTAAAAGGGCGAAACTTGTTTTTGCCCTGATGAATTAAATCACATTTTTCGAATCTACGAAATGTATGGGCACTGCTAGTCCGGTCCAATGATTTTCGCCAGAGTTCCAACCTCATAAATCTCGTTCGAGGCGGTTTCCACTAAAAAGTCCATGTTCTCGACCGACAAACGCAGAAAAACAAAAATAACAAATCGCCCTGACTCCTGCTAGACGCTGCGATACATCAAAAACGCTCGCAAATGATGCGCCCTTGGTCCAGGCCTCTCACAATGACGGAATGATTCATCTATTACCGTAATGGGCGATAGCAACTCCTTTTTTCATTAGTCGATAATTTTTCGTGGGAGACATCCTCTCCGGAATCTGCGCCGCTGGGACATCTATTATACGTCAAGATTATTTTCCGGCATTATTAATCATCCTTTGATAGTGGAGATCCTTCTGGAATTCGACGGAAAGCATGGAATTATTTTCCGGGCGACATCTTCCTTTTCTGCAACGGCTGGTTCGTTGAAAGTTTGTTGTTTGTCATCTTGTCGCGACTGTGTGCCTTGGATACTTTGCCGGTTTAGTTGGTTTATTTCGCGAGCTCTGATTAAATCCTGGGATTGTTTTACCGCGTTATTATGTTCGGTGGTATTTCGGCGGGGGTTTTTGCTCGCTGAAAAGTTCTGCAGTTGTGGAGGATAGATTTTTGTACCTCGCTCTGTCTGGAAAATGGCATGTCACACGTAGAAAATTGGCGTTCAATATTTTCAGTTATCATCTCGAAATTCCAACAATTTCAAACGATATTTAGTTGTTGTTCCAGTGAGTTCTCATCTAGATTGTTTTAAGGGATTACACTTTGTGACCATACGGTCTACTGTACAGGGTGGGCAAAATTCGTTGTTTACTGAGGGGATCTCGAGAACTATAGCAGCTAAAAGGAAAAGGATGACACATTCTCTAGCCCTTTTTACATGACTAATCCAAATCTGAAAACAGAATCGGCCTATCGTTTTGAGATTTCGAGTTATAAACAAAAATTGAAATTTTTACAATTTCGAAAAATTCTCATAACTTTGTTGTCTTTGAAGTTACAGATCTGAAACTTGAACCTTCTCAGGCATTGTCATACGTAGAATCTACTAACAAAGATTTTTTGCCAAATCAGAAATAACAAATTCAATAAAGGTCTGCATTTAGTGCCTGTAGAAGTTTCAAGTTTCAAATTTGTAATTTCGAAGACAAAAAAGTTATGGGAACTTTACGTAACTGTCAAACTCAAAAACGCTGTATCGTAGGAGGCTGCGGTTCTCACCATTCTCTGTTTTTCCGAAAATGAGTTCGTAAATCTGTCATCTGTTTTCTTCTAGCTGCTAAAGTTCTCGAGATCCTCTCAGTGGACAACGAATTTCGCCCACCCTGTATCCAAGTTTCAGGATCTTTCTTAAGGTATTTTTTGCCTTGTTTATAAATGACGAGGCTTCCTGTGATGATGATCCAGAGTTTGTTTCTACTCCCCACAGAATAACGATCGTCACTTTTTGCTTAACCGATTTTGATTAGGTTCTTCCTGAGGTTTTTTGAATGGAATCCAGAAATGTGCTGCCTATACTTTTACTGTGCACTGTAACTTTATAGTTTATTGTGCTAACCATCAAAACTGACTACTGCGTCATCTACAGCTAGCTCTCCAGCTCCAGATGAGTCTCTAATATCTGGGAAGGGCTCAAGAATAAGAAGGTAAATCATCACTCCTTCTACAGTTCCTTTTACTGATCTCAAGCTCCATTGTTGGGAATGGTCTCATAGCTCCAATGCACACACAGGCAAGCATACATATCTCTTGCTAACTATTGGCCTGCTTTAGCAATCTAGACCACTCACCATTGGTGATTGTTGATCTCACAATCATGACGTACATACATCGTAGAAGAGCCTTGAAAGATTCTACCAGAATGTTTTTCTTCCGGTGGCCTTTTCTCTTGAAATCCTTCTTGTAAGGTTTTCCAATACCTAGGAAGAGTGCAAGTTTTGTATGGCAGGAATTTTTCCTCAATAATATACCGGGTGAGCCTTTGACAAAATAATTAAGCAGTACATTCTTGAAGTCAAAAGAAACACTTTTTTCTTTTACCATTTTTCCGAAGTTCAAGAGGTCTTGCTGTTGGAAAACTGTAAAAAAATGTTCTCACAAACGGTTTTATCGAATGAAATGAATTTCGGAATATAGTTTTTCATTTATTTGATGAATGTTTTTCGAACACGATATATCACCCACGTCCTGCAGTTTTCTCATTATGACCATTAGGTACGTACCATAAAAATACCAAAAATTCAAAAAACCCAACTCTTGACTCTAAATTGGACGCTAGATCTAATGAATTTTTGATCGTTTTCTGAAATTAAATAATTTTTCATATTTTCTCGTATAATGCTAATGCGTCGTTTTGGAGTAATTTGATTTTCAAAAATCAAGAAGTAGGTATCTATGAATGTTTGAAAAATTGGGTATTTTGGTTGAATACAATAACTCTGTTTAAAAGATCTACAGCTGTGTAGTGTCACAGATTCAGCTAGTTATTCTGACGGTAATTTTGTTGGTGGCACAGTTCATTATAAAAACTTAATAAGGCTATCTTTTTTATCAGGCCGAATTCGAAGGAAAGAAATAGGTAAAAAGTGTGTCTTTTGACCCTAAGAATCTAAAGAAAATATTTGTACGAGTCAAAGACACAGCCTTTCAAAAAATCTTCGTTTTCCACGTCAAATTCTCCGTTTTATAAATTTTTTAAACCATTCATGACAGTTTTCTTCACTTGAGACTTCCGTATGGTGAACCTCAGCAGAGCGGAAACATTTCATATTGTTACTGGGTAGAAAATGTTTCAAGATGTACTCTTTATGTAGAATTGTATGACATGTGTCACATAAATGTGAATAAAACCGAAAATGTTCAGAGGGAATGTTATGTCTTCATATTTTTTTGTACCCCACTTGGTTTTTTCGATCGTTTTTCGTTTCCTTTCTCAAACAACTTTCACTACGAGCTCTAATAATGGAAACTGGATCGAAAATGTTGCAAAATGGACTCTTAATGTAGAATCGAGTAGAAACATGAAGATTGGAGAAGCAGCTGTAAAAAAAAACGATCAGAATAAAACCGAAAATGTTATATCTTCATAATTTTCTGTACCCCACTTGGTTTTTTCGATCTTTCGGCTGTATTACCAGCCACATTCATCCAACCCTCGCACACACGCGCGAAAGCAATCACAGAAGTATTTAATTCCCGAAATCCAATTCGAAATTTCCATATCCGGCAATTTAATCGAATCCTGTCGGCACAAAGCCCTCTATCGAACGGTCGGGGTCAAAAGTTGGTCATTTCGATGCCCGGGAAAAAATCGAATCACCGCTAAATCCCCATCAAAATGCGCGAAAAGTTGGGTCGTTAAATTGATAATTCCAAATGCGGTCATAATTGAATTTTGACTTCGGCGCGCGGATCGCCGGGCCTAAATCAATTTCTAACTCGATTAATGCCAGTGTTGTATGGCACTGTTATTATTGGATTATAATTATTGCCGAAAATTCGGGGGTGAGGCGGCGTCCTGCGGAATTCACGGAGACATTCCTGCTCCGGCTTGTTATTTGTTCGGTATCGAAAGAAATCTCATGAATAAATTGCGAAAACGGCATACCCGATATTGTTCCATATTTCGCCATAACTTCCTACATAAATTTCGTATCGATTTCGCTGGAATTGGTTCAGGAATTGATGTTTCATTTATCTTTTATTCGGTAATTTCGTCTTCTTATCACTAGGTATTTGGATTGGAGGGTTTTTCAATGTTCTATTATTCGTGTTCAGGTCTGGAGTTGTTAAAACCATCGTGGAAATCTAGAAAAACTGTATTTCAATCTCTGAAATTGAATGGCAGGACCGTTCCTAGAGGGGGTGCAGCGCGTGCCCTCAGAGGGGGTGGCAACCCACGGTCCCGTTTCGTGAAATAGTACAAAATATATCGACCCGGGTCATTTCATTGACTAATTCGAGGTCGTAGATTACAAATATGCCATTAGATTTTTGGTGGGATTAGTATTTTAGGAAATAAATCACTTTTAGTGGAAAATTTCGAAAAAATTGGTCAACTTTGAGGAACTGTAGCAACCAGAAAAAAAAAATTAGACATATGCTGATTTTTTTGATGATAGATAAATCTTTTGCAAATACAAAATTCTAATCTTCATTCCTCTGTCGCGAACAATTTAGATTTTATGATTTTTTCCGCGAAGGTCCAAATTTAACAATTTTTTATCGACCATAACTCGAAAAATAAATTTAAAAAAAAATATCTGTTTTCATATTCGTGTTCTACGGCCTCAAATTAGTGTACAGTATGAATTTGGTTTCGATCGGAGACAAAAAATATTTTTCCAAAAATCGCAAATTTTTCCATACATATGTATGGAAAATTCGAAAATTTTTCGATCTTCCCGATTTCCACCAAAACTGTTGTATTCACTAAATCGAGGGCGTAGATCACGAATTTACAAACAGAATTTTGCTTAAAAGATTAGTTTTCAAGTTATAGTCGATGGAAAATTCGAAATTTTGGACCTTCGCGGAAAAAATCATAGAATCTAAACTGTTCGCGGTAGGAGAAAAAAAATGTTTGTTTTCATTCGCGAAGGATCAGTCTATCACCGAAAAAATCAGCATGTGTCAATTGCCTCTTTTCTGGCTGCTACAGCTCCTCAAAGTTGACCAATTTTTTCAAAATTTTTCACTAAAAATTATTTATTTCCTAAAAAACTAATCCTAGGAAAAATCTCATTGCTCATTCGTTATCTACGACCTCGAATCAGTCAAAAAAATGACCCTGGTCGTTTCTAATTCGAAAAATAAAAAAAATTCGAATATGCAATTAGATTTTTTCCGCGAAGGTCAAAATTTCCCAATTTGTCATCAACCATAACTTGAAAAATAAATTTTTAAAAAAATATCTGTTTGCATATTCGTGTTCTACGCCCTCGAATTAGTGTACAGTATGAATTTGGTTTCGATCGGAGACAAAAAATATTTTTAAAAAAATCGCAATTTTTCCATACATATGCATGGAAAAATTTGAAAAATTTTCGATCTTCCCAATTTCCACCAAAACTGGAGTATTTACAAAATCGAGGGCGTAGATCACGAATATTCAAACAGAATTTTGCTGAAAGGATTAGTTTTCAAGTTATGGCAGATGGATAATTCGAAATTTTGTACCTTCGCGAAAAAAATCATAAAATTTGAACTGTTCGCGTAAAGTGAATTAATGTGAGATTTTTCCATTTGCAAAGGATCAGTCTATCATCAAAAAAATCAGCATACGACCAGTGTCTTTTTTCTGGCTACTAGAGCTCCTCAAAGTTGACCAATTTTTTCGAAATTTTTCACTGAAAAAGATTTATTTCCTAAAATACTAACCCTAAGAAAAATCCAATTGCATATTCGTAATCTTCGACCTCGAATTCTTCGAAAAAATGACCCGGGTCGATATAGTTCGAAAAATAAAAAAAATTTGAATAATTTCGTCTGCTCCTTGTTTACCCGCTCTCCACCACCTAACAATTAAATTCATTCAGCTATATCGACCCGGGTCATTTTACTGACTAATTCTAGGTCGTAGATCAGGAATAATCAATTAGATGTTTTGTGGGATCAGTATTTTGGGAAATAAATCAGTATGCAGTTTTTACTTTTCTGAGTATTTTCTTTACTTATATGTGTAGGCATAGGGGCGGCAAAATCATAAGCTGACGCGGGCAGATTTTACCCTAGGAACGGCCCTGCTGAAAGGACTCGAAAACCTTCCTAGGTACTTTCTCCCTCGATTATATGGGACACCAGGTATACCCCGGAAAACTGGATGCACTCACCCACTCGACGAAATTTATAACCGGCCATAATTCAGATTAAATTAGGGAACAGTGTACTCGCTGAAGAATTTACGTCTGCAAATCTATATAAATTTCAGGCATGCATCATTTTATTTCTGTTCGATATAATGAGACGCTGAGAAAGGGAAGCCATTGATCAAGATCTAGCGGAAATATACTACACCATAAATTACGATCAGATCAGATATTAATAATGGCTTTTGCAAATTCGTATTCCATTCCGATAATTAAAGCATGTATCATTAGAATGAATTCGACTGCGCGAATTTAGCAAGTAGCAAGAAGCTGCATGAAATATTGCTCGGTCGGTGTAGTAACTTGGGCAGCAATCAGGTCCGTAGTGAAAGATTCTGTTGTTGTTGGACTCGAATAAAAGGAGGAGATGACCTTATTCGCAGAAATTCATATGCAAATAGAAATCCCTTTTATTAATTAGTCTTAGGACTTAATTCTGTCCACTTATGTGAAACACACTCGATAAAATCGTGGATATTTTCGACTCAATCACTGGTTCAACGATGCCGGTGGTAACTCAATGAAAACAAACGGGAAATCCGTTTTATTTATACGATTCAAACATATCTTATGTACACAGTTAATATTTGGTCGTCACACAAATAGGTACGTGATAGACTCAATGACACTCGTGGCAAGGACAGAAATATACTGTCGCTGAAATAGACGTCCAGTTCCGCGTTGATAAACTGTGAAATTTCGAATCCGATCAACTTTGCGATCGGTGGTGAAATGCAGATCGGATTCCGTTTGAAAATCACACCTATGCATGTCGGAATGAACATTAAACCGACGTTCAATATGTGGGAAACTGTAGGGAATTGAATTTCATCGCTCCGCAATAATTATTGGATTCTCCGAACCAATTATATCGGACGAATATAGAATGGTGAGATGGGGAGTCTGAATTGAGCTATTGGAGTTCCGAGATAACTTCATAACTATGGTAATTTGTACAAAAAAAAAAACAATTATCTAAAATTGTGTCTCCTAGATCTTCTGAACAATAATTTCGTGGATGAATTAATTGTTTTACATTTCTTGTTGTCAAATGTGTGCATGCTAAACACATAATATCTCCAGTTTCAGCTCAAAATTGGGTAGAATCCGACAATAATCCTTTTATTACTTGATCGCGTAAGTTTTCTCTTGATTCTTTCTCGTAATTTCATTGATTTATCGAGGAAATCTCAATGAACAGACAGATTCATTATCGTTTTTCCAGAAATATAGATTTGAATAGTGAATCCTTGAAGGTTCAGGTGTATCTACTTATTTTCTTATGGTGGATTGCCATTTGAAGATATTTTGAAGTTATCACAGTTTCGCAAAATGGTGAATGCGCCAGTTACTATATACTCACCCTTTTCGCTTTTTCGCCAGGAAGAACATTCTTTAATTTCTTGATCCTTTCCAAAAAATGTATAACTAAAAGAATGACATACTTTACATGCCCGCATAAATATTCGAATAATAGTCACGAAGAATTTCGACAATCAGAATGGAATTCGTGTAATCTCTTTAATGAAGGTTTGATTATTGATCATTAAAAAAATTTCCTGCTCTTCCTAGAGAAATTTGGTGTAGGTACGCTAAATCAACTCAGGCCATGGTCGGTGTAAGAGCTTGCTTTTTAGATGGAATGCTGTTGATAGTTGATAGATTTCAGGGTGGTTTCGAAGGAATTCATTGGGTGGCCGATTTTTTCTTGAGATGGGATACAAATTTCAAAATTATTTGATGAGAAATATAAAATTCAATACCCCTCTCATTTTTCCTTCCATTTTTGTTTTCATATTATTCTCATTTCGTCAACCACATTGGTAGAAAGATGAAGGTGAAGTTTTTGATTTTGTCATATGAAAAAGATATCCTTCAATAGGATAATTTCAGCTTATTCCTCACACAAATTCATTATCATTACCCTTAAAAAAGTAGACAGAGAGTTTTTTCTGAGGTTTTTATCTATGTACCTCGCACTAGAAACATCAATCTTGATTTTTAACGTACCACCCTAACCCCGAACTTCGATAAACCATTTTAAATCCCTTTTCCACATTCCCCGAATCAAACTTTCTGAACAAAATAGAAGAAAGCGACGCGCTCTATTCGAAAGTGTTATCTCGGAAGCAATTCAATCATCCGATGCAACATACTTTTCCCCGTTCCGAAATAGCAACATACGATAGAGAGAAATTTCATTTCGAATAACTTTGATAATGACATTAAATTGATTGCCTTTGCCAATCGATCCATACCCAACCTCCGCCACGTCCTTGTAGTTGAATAGTGAGCGTCGAAGGAATCGAACACTAGCCGTTGGACGTTTTTGTCCAGCTGGAAGCTTTATTAAATTTTCTCTCTTTCGACACTCCCTTCATTAAAAGGGGCGTGTGGGTATAGAAAAATGTTTGCACTACGACAAATTGGTTTGCGCTTTTTGTCGAGGTCGGAATTGGAGCTCATACGCTTTTTGCAGGCTTTCGTCCAGTGTGCATTGTCGTATCGTAATTGGTTATAATCGTCACTCAGATTAGCTCAACCCGAAAACAGAACTTAACACAGACTTAAATCCAAGAGATATGAGAGAAAATTCATATTGTATTTTCAAGGTAAATTGTGACATTATTCAGGTCGTTATATTTATGGTTTCATCGATAGACTAATCATTTCATAGACATAGAGACATATAGTCTATATGTCTATGAATCATTTAGATATTCATTTTTAGACTGTGGTTTCGTCACAGAACACATTAGTAGTTAGGATGTTCTGTGATGGAACCATAGTCTGATAATGAATATCTAAATGATTAGTCTATGGATGCAACCATAAATATAATGCAAGAAATATGAAAAAGGCGCTTGAATACTGTCAAAACTGACCTTGAAAACACCTCGTTTGGTATTTCTGAAAACACAATATAAATTAGAAGCCGGCGACATTCCAAGGATTATGAAATCCCTAAAGGAACCGAAAGGCACAAATATAATTTTAAAAAATACGTTTCCATTGCACGAGTGAAATCGTATTTACAAGGTTGGCAAACGTTTCGTCCATTGAAACTAATCTAGTTGAAGTTTTGTTTCGAATAGTATCTTTTATTTCAGAAATCATTCAAGCAATGCTCAGAATGAATCTCAGATGTACAGGTCGAACAGATTCTTGATGAAAATGGTTTCATACTTGAGTCATATAGAATTTTAAACTCTCAAGCTTGGTAGGAATGAAAATACTACATCCCAAGGAGGTTATCTCTTATGGGTACCACTCTTCAAGTAAGCTTCTTATTCAAGCACAATTTTGGAGGTATTTGTGTACCTATTAGTCAAATAATCCCATTTACCACAACTCAGTCAGAAAAGCTGATACTACAAAAACATTTTCAGATCTTTAGATTTATCATAACCTTTTTTATCTCTCTATGACAACTTCCAACTCCGAAAATAGCATCTTATTATTAGACGGTGAAGTAGAAAACCCACTTTATTCAGAATTCTGTCAGTAATATTGTGTGCTATAGATGTCAACCCTAGAAGTTCCGGATATAAAAGAGAAGCTCGACAAAGTGAACTTTTTCTGTCCCTAATGCATAGGTTATTACAAATGACCGGTTCAATCCAAACGGAATAACGATACGTCGCTCTTTATCGATCGACATTAGATGCCAACAATGAATTAAAAATGCATTTGGGTGGAGCAAATTGCGAAATAATGAGATGACGATTCTAGACCAGTTTTTATGGGAGAATTCCCGACTAGGAATATATTCGAAATTTACCATTCCATCGAACGTCAGTTGTATTCGACATGAACGTAGTTTCCTATGTTATATAGGGTATCCCACGCATCTTCCTCATTCTACACTGCGCAAAAAACTTAACGCACATTCTGAAAATCTCAATTTTAATTAAAGTTAACTCTACGTTGACTTTATAACTTATTTTTTATGTTCTCTCGGGAAGGTTTTGAACGAAACAAGACACATTAAATGGAAGAAAAATTCAGGATTTCACCGAATCTTATGTGAAAGAAGAGAAATGAACAATTTTCAAAATACTGAAATGCTGATAAGTGATTTAATACTTGGTATTTCCACCCCTTGCGTTAATTACAGCTCGGCAACGGCGGTTCATACTCAAAATGAGTGATCTTAAAATGTCCTGATCTAATCCTTCCCAGATTTCTCCGAGTTGGATTCCTGAGTCATTAAGAGTAGCTGGATGATTTTCTGAACTTCTCAGCCTTCTATTGAGGTTGTCCCGAACCTACTCAATCGGATTGAGATCTGTACTTCTTGCTGGCAATTCCATTCGAGAGACTTCAGCCTCTTCAAGGTACTTCTGAACGATGCGCGCACGATGGGGTCTGGCATTATCGTCCATAAAAATGAAATTTTCACCAATGTATGGGTCAAATGGCACTACATGCTCTTCAAGAATGTTCCTTATATACTTATCAGTATTCATAGCTCCATTAGCAACGACCACTAGGTCTGTGCGAACAGTCAAAGATATTCCACCCCATACCATAATCGATTCTCCCCCGAAACCAGTAGTATTCAGGAAATTGCACTGAGCATATCTTTCATGTGAACGTCTGTATACAAGGGAACGTCGATCACAATGGTAGAGGCAGAATCGAGACTCATCTGTGAGGAGAACTCTTTCCCAATCGGCCTCTTCCCAATGGATATGTTCTCTCGCAAAATCCAAACGCGCCTTCGATGGGCTGGGCCTCTTGCCGCGACACGAGGCCTTAAATCATATTCTCTGAGGCGATTTCTTATTGTCTGAGTGCTAATTTGCACCTCATGAGTTTGCTCAAGCTGAATTTGAGGCTAGCGGTTGCAAACCGTTGTCTCAACGAAGAAACTCTCAAGTAACGTTCTTGAATGGCAGTTGTTACCCGTGGTCTACCCTGTCCTGGTCTTCGGACATTCATACCTGTCTCCCTGAATCGCTGCAACATTCTGGACACACTTGTATGGGAAACTCCAAACCTTTCTGGAATTCTTGTTTATGTCCACCCTTCTTCTCGCAAAACTACCGCTTGGGCACATTCCTCTTGGGTCAAATTGCGTGTTTCGCGTTGCATAGCGATCGAGTGTAGAAAATCAAACGAAAGAAAAACTATTGATCACTAGAATTGATCGAGAACAACTGATTTTAGAATGGAGCCAATACATTCAAAATCTGATAATATCATCTTTTTTTATTCCTGCTGGGAAAAAACATCTGTATTGAAGAAAACCGTCGAAAGTGGATAACATATGCATCCATAATTCTGATAAAAATAATTATCATTGAGAACACCTTCAGTTGTAGAATAAATTTGAGATTTCCATAATGTGCGTTAATTTTTTTGCGCAGTGTATATCGATAATGCAGTGAAAATTGAAGGCAGGAATTGCGCAAAACTAAAATCATTTGAATAATTACTTCTTGTTCGAACACAATGTCTCATTTCACTCAATGAACCTAAATGCGGATTGCCATACCTAGTTGTGGACCTCAATCAAAACAACAACTCTCGAAATTGGAATATTTTCCTCATTCCCCACTTACATAACAATCGGAGAGCAACGAAGGGAATGAATACGGCAGGTATTCGACATCCACTGTACCGGAATGAATATTTACAGGTTATTAAGGGCTTATCTTGGCATCTCTCGAGGTTAAAAATATGTAAATTCCACTTCATTGTGAGAAGAGCTCATTTGTGCCAAACGAATTCGTTATTAATGCAAATTTGGTTACACACTTTAATCTCTGCAATTTACATGACACAGTTTTCGTCTGTGATTTCGACTGCCGATAAGCGTTTTACATATTTAACAAAGCGTCCGTTGATATTGAAGGCACGTAACTGGTAAGGACTGCTGTTGAATTGTTTGGTGTGGTGTATTGTGTGGTGTTCGATGAATGCCTCCAGTGACATTAACAACTTCGAAAAGGAGACAGTGGAACAAGTTCTAGACACAGATAAACATACCCTCATCTTGTACCTAGGATACATGAAGTTTGTTGTTCGAGATCAGGTTTTTTCAATTCAAGTCCACAAAGAAGATTGAGCGAATAAGAAAAGACCAAATACTCCACTTGGTGAAGAACATCTCTCTCTAATGGAATACAAGCTCTGTAGGCTGTAGCCTGCTGGAACCAGATGTCACCCAGATCGTGTTCAACAAATTTTTCCCAGTCAGGCTGTAAGGTTTCCAACATCCAAACGTAAGGCATGGAAGTTGCTGTGACGGTTAGAGTCATTCGGGGCAACTGTGCGCACTTTTGCCTTTCGAGCCATACCCTGTTTCAAATATTGAAGCTAGGAAAATTAAAACGTATTCATAAGATAGAGAATTTTCTAATCTATAAGAAAACATCAAAAAGCAAACAAACAAAAACGTTTTCTTTCCGCAAAAAAGAATTTAATAGAGAAAGTCGGAGTGCGTTCACATGCCCCGTATTGCGGGTAAATGTGCGCACCCTCACGGGGTAAGTGAACGCAGTGCTTAATGAACCACACAATCAAAACAAAATACAAAATAATGTCAACAAAATGTTACAATATTAGAGAAATGCTGTTTATTGTCAATACAGAAGCGCCTTTTTATAAGCACTGCATTATTGTTCGTGCCACAATTCTCGATGAACACAACACTTGATATATTCCCCTGTTGGTGGCTCTTCATATTTTTCTTAACAAATAGGACAATATTGATCGAGTCTTAACCAAGAAAATCAACAATGTCATAATTTATTCCTCACTGAACTAATGCCCATATAATGAATCTATGCGCACACTTTCCCCAGTAAGCCAAAATTTGAATTGACGTTCTTATAGAGTTGAGCAGCTAAGAGAACCTGAAATTTTTTATTATATATTTAGATTAATATGCCCATGATCGAATAAAATATTGTTTAACACTGAGGGACTCGGAACTTGGATCTGGCAGAATGTGCAGAGATGCTAAAAATTAACAAGAAAACTAGTGAATTTGATTGATTGCAATTAAAAAGTTAAAGAAACGTGGCATGGCGCACTCCTATGAAAAACTAATATGGCGATTCTGCGCCCCTGCTTCACCCAAATGAACCCCTCTTTCATACATTGCATAGTCGAGATATACGCACTGCGCACACTTACCCACTGCGCTCAGTTACCCCGAATGACTCTACATTTCAGGTTATTTTCGTAAAACGTACGAACAGCAAAGCCTCAATGCATTCCGGTCCAAATCACGGCGCCGACTAAACACTACAGACCCTGAGGAACACAGAGAACCCTTCTCTACCTACCTGACACCACTACAGCTCGAGCAATGTCCCTTCGAATCTCGTAAATCGGTTCTGCCGAACCCTGTTTCACACAGAGTGAATTCTACTAACTCAAAAAATTCATATCTTCGGCTTTATGAATTTTTTTCACTACTTTCTACTCGCACCGTTTGTCGGTATTAACATGAAGGCATGGATGAGATTGGAAGTCGGAAAATACATGGAAATCTTCCCTCGACAAGTAGTTCAATATTAAATTTCCTTCCAACAGTAATTGGAATATATTCCTCGCAAAGTGATAGAGAGAAAAAGAGTCAATAAGACGGTAAACTGATACTCGTGACACGGCATTGTTCGGAGTAACACCAGGAGCCTGAAAGAAGTAATGAGAACCCTCGCGAAATATTCATGCGAGCGAAAATATCGATAAACGCGTAACGGGTGGATATAAATTTTTTTCGTCATTATTCCAGCGCTTCCTTGTACCCCCACCAGCGTATGAAGGTAATTCAGTAAGGCCCGGAGCAATAATCTCCATCGATTCGGGGGACTGAATTTTCCAACATTTCCCATTTCTGTTAGATCGTTATCCTTGGGAAGGAGGATCGTTTCAGATTGTGATAGGGGTTTGAGGCAGGACTTGGCGTTGCTCTCGCCCTCTCAGGGGAAATAAGGGTTTATTGTTGTTTCGGAATTATGCCCCTATTAATTATTTAGGCGTGCTCTTGACGTTGAACTAATTACACGTCTATGGAGCCAGCATTTTCCCGTTTGTTGCTAAATCGACACTATGATCTTTCGGGAAATGTGCCTACGCTCGCTGTGGACAATATGGACACCTGAACTGGGTCGATGGTTAACAGCTACGTTGCTGAAAGACTGTGCCAGAACGCAGGTTATTGAATGTTGGAACTCTGTGATTTCAGAGCGATAACGAACGAGCAAACCACTGAAAAGAGACCGGTATTTCATGCCTCATGAGATATCAGATTAACGCTCAACAATCCGTCGAATATATCATTAATCGAGAGCAGAACTGACTGAACGCATGTTCCATTTTGAGCAAGAATATTACCTATACTTCATTCACTTTTATTTTAGCAGTCGGTTGGCCATGGAAATTTGACACATTTCACTCTGTATAGTACGAAAATGTGGGGTTATGACGCTTGTCAAAACATTTTTGGGTTTTAAATCAACGCTATGTTGCCCGTTCTACATGAAAGTTTCTGTTATTACGTATTTTATCACAATGTCGAATCTCTTCGGAAAATATGTGACGAACATAATTGAAGTTTATAGAAACTGATTGAAGGCATACCAAATCCAGTTATTTGCATGGAAAATGCAAGAGATCAGTATAATATTATAATATGCACTAGCTTGAGGAGAGTTAATGTTCGTTATCTTCTTTGGCTAAAGTTTGAATACGTTACATCAGTTGTAGATTTCAAAAATATTAAACCGAAGATGAAATGCATATGATGCAGTGGTTCGGAATGGGTATCTCTCGAAGGAATTAACAGATAATTACAAGAATGTAAAATTCTTCAACAAAAATCATCTTGCATCAATATAAGTAAAAGGAATTGAAGGAAGTTTCAAGTTAAGATGAACTTCACCTTTGAACAAAAATTTCACATGAATAAACAAGTAACAGGGCAACTTGCGCGTATTTGTGGCTATTCATCTTAATACATTGATGTAATTATAATAATTATAGGTATTTATTAGTACCTTAAGACATTCACATTGTATAGGACGAGTCAAATGAAAAATAGAAAAATCCATTTTAGGGAACTTATTCTCCGATGACATTTATCGAAAATCCTGTAGTAAACTTTTCGCATTAATTCACTCAAACATAAAATTCTCAAATGCCACCACTTTTTTGGGTCTCCCAATAGAAGCAAATTCTTTGTTATCCTCTTCATTCACAATCTTTCTGATTGTGGAAATATCCAGCTGAAATATAAGTCGTTTAGATTCAGATGAAACATTATATAAATTCTCTTACATTGAATATGTTCGCTACCGTGTGACGTACTGTGGATTTTAGAATATCAGGGTATAACTATTTGAATGAGCGGACCTGAATTCTAAATAGCACTTCCTGAAACCCTGTCTCTTTTTTCAATCACTTTCGGCATTTTCGTAATAAAAATTGATATTAGTTGTGGCAACGTCGTTATGACATTAACGACATTTCATGAGTGCCAACCTAACTTCGTTCTAGTAACAAAAACTTGAGAAAATTATTTCATGGCCAACCGACTGCTAAAATAAATTTGAATGAAGTATAGAAACACCGTGATTCCAGATTCAAAAACTCATCACTGAATAACTATAAGAAGAGCCAGTGATTCACAGTTTTCTGATCATTGCCAACAATCTAAAACAATCTGGAATCGTTGATCTTTACATGCCGAGAGGCAGAGCTTATATATGAACAGAATTTCGAAGCCAAATGATCAGAATGCTGAGAAAAGACGAAGCCATTTGAATTTGATAAACGGAGACTACGGAGAGCTACGGAAAATGTTGTGTTGTCCCTGAGTTGTAGCCCTAATCGATGTCAATTCAGCAGAATTCCCATTTAGCTCTGTTATCGCATATTTTGACAACAGAGGACCATATATAAAGGCGAAGTCCCGCAAAAAAGTCAGCAAATTACTTTCATTTGATTTCCATCCCTTTGTGACACAAGAAACGGGGCTTCTTTGATATCTCATTCGTTTCAGGGCCCATTCCCTTTCTCACATTTTCCCCGTTTTCGCAATAAATCGCCTTCAGATGCCAGACTTGGTATTAAAATTATTTCCCACATTTCTCAGATGTTCCCGAGCAATGAGGGAACCTCGATTACCTTTGTAAGGGCGGTTTTTATCTCCTCCCCGCTTTATTCAATGCTCACATCGAATTCGTTTGATAGGGAAAAATTCGAAGGAGGGAGTCTCTACGGATTATGTATCCCAGCCGGTTGGAGATTTGAACATGCTGCAGAAATCTGAATGCTAAAAGTCTTCACCGTTTTGGGGCATTATCGACAGAAGAATTATTCTTTCTACCACCGTTACATCTGTACGAAAATCACTAGGAAAGAAAAATATCATCGTCATTTCAACTCAGGCAGAATTACAGCTTTTTTTCAAACAACGATTGTATTCCTAGCAAGCTGAATAATTATATTCATTCGTCTAGTCAAATGACTCATGAAACATGGGTTTGCAACCCTGTTAATCAGTTTTCCACACAATTACGAGGATGTATGAAAAATTCTTAGCCTACTGTGGAACCAAACAAAATTTCAATATCAAAATATTCTGTTACTCAACATATTCTTCTCTTAATTTGATACATTTATTACAGTGAACCTGCAAAGTCTCTAGACCTTACGAAAAAAATGGTTCTTCTTGCTCCACAGCTTTTATTACCTCCTCGTTGAAAGAAACGACCCTTTAAACTTTTTTTTCAGTAGAGAAAAGAGATGATAGTCGGATGGAGCCAAATCTAGTGAGTAAGGACGGTGTTCTAGTAATTCAAACCCTAAATCACGAATTTTTTGCATGGCAATATGAGATTTGTGTGCAGGGGCGTCGTCCTCCAAAAACAAAACACCTTTGGATAGCTTTCCGCGGCTTTTCTCTTTAATTTTTTCCCGTAGAGTGGTCAGTAATGTCGAATAGTAATCTCCGGTTTTTGTTCTACCCTTATCCAAAAAATCAATCATGATTACTCCATGGCAATTCCAAAAAACTGAAGCAAGAACTTTGCCAGCAGATTTTTGGACACAAAACTTCTTAGGTCTTGGAGAACCAGAGTGTAGCCATTCCATCGATTGTTGCTTTGTTTCTGGATCGTAGAAATGTACCCAAGTCTCATCCACAGTAACAATTCGGTTTAAGAATTCTACGTCGTTTTCAAATCGAGCACAGATCGAACGCGATGCTTCTATCCTTGCACGCTTTTGGTCCACATTTGGAGGTCCATTTTGCAGCAATTTTTCTCATGTCCGAATTGACGTGAACTATATGATTAACTGAAGAATGATAACGCCTAAATGGCAATGAATAAAATAATAAGGATAAATTCAGATGCATACCACCCGACGATATGAATATCGACAAGTGTTACGATCTGAATTAAGCTAGCCAATTTGCCATCGTCAAAGCCCCAAATGGAGTACGCTCCACCGAAGAAGATGCAGATGCTGACCATGGTTTCGGCCTCATTTGGCCTCATCAGAGCAACATAGCATTTTTCCACGGTGGAGAACGTTTGGAATTGATGGAACTTTATTCAATGTTGTCATCATATGATTAACGCGTTCGTATGAAATATTCAGTGCTTCAGATATCCGTTTTAGCCCAATTCGACGGTCTGATAAAATCATGTCATGAACTGCATCGATATTTTCGGGGACTGACACAGAAGCTGGTCTAGGCTAACTAGATATCAATACATTCTCGTAATCAGCAATTTGACAACCAGCACTTTCAACTTTCCAAATGGCATATTTTCGAATGTGATCGATGACTATTCGGTCATCTCTGTCCTTCTCATTTGTCTCATGCGTTAGTTAAGGGACGCAATTCCTCGCAAAGAAAATACCCCTGAAACTTAATCACCCTACAATTCTACCTAGGAAACAGGAGAATCAGGACCCAGAAAGCACACAGGAAGACAGTCCACATACTTCCCAAAACTTGCTTATTCGCCTCGTATTCCAGTTCTTTTGACGCGGTTCGACCCAAACTCGAGCAAGGGAAATTGCGTAAAACGATATTGTTGAAGGCAGTTTCCTCCAATTTTCCTCGAACAACATTCATCCACATTAAATTTTCCGACCATTTATACGTCCTGATATCGCGTTTCATAACATGATGTTTGCCGAAAATTAGATATGGAAGGAGTCCCCCGTTCCACCGGAATATTATTAATTTCAATCCCAGCCACCTGATTCGAATGACCTAATCATGGCGGCACGCTAAAACAGGCTCCCCCTGTAATTAGAGAGGGCGCGTTAATTTCCTTTCGGGGCTGATTTGATTTCAGTTAATTCGGGATGATTGATGCTATTCCGTGAAAAGTGAAAATATCGCGTCATTCACAGGTATATAGGAGGCGGGGAAAATGGATTCTGATTGATGATTTTATAAATTGTACTTGTCAGTTCAGTTTCCACACGCCCTAACACGATATTCGGATTGTGGTTTTCTTCGGAATTGGGCGGGGAAACCAATCTTGTTTTTCCGACCTACTTTCGACGCTTTCCGATACTGGGATGTTGTACGTCGAGCATACGGTGTGTCTCGTGAATATGAGGGCTTTGAAGTATAGAAGAATGTAAATTGGGGGTTGGGAGCAACGTTGGGCCAGGACAATTTTATTTTTGGTAGGAAAATCATCTGAACCCCTCAAACACTACGAGATTCTCTAAAAAAATTTATATCGTTACCTTTTCTACCGATTATTTCAGCCATATATACTCCATTCACATCTATTTTAGCAGTCGGTTGGCCATGAAATAATTTTTTAAGTTTTTGTAACTAGAACGGAGTAAGGTTGGTACTCATGAAATGTCGTTAATGTCATAACGCCGTTGCCACATCTAATATCAATTTTCATTACGAAAATGCCGAAAGTGAATGAAAAAAGAGACAGTGTTTCAGGAAGTGCTATTTAGAATTCAGATCCGCTCATTCAAATAGTTATCTCCTGATATTCTAAAATCCACAATACGAACATATTCTTTGTAAGAGAATTTATATATCTAAAGTTTCATCTGAATCTACACCACTTATATTTCAGCTGAACATTTCCACAATCAGAAAGATTGTGAATTAAGAGGATGACAAAGAATTTCCTTCTATTGGGAGAACCAAAAAAGTGGTGGCATTTGAGAATTTTATGTTTGAGTGAATTAATACAAAAAGTTTACTAGAGGATTTTCGATGAATGTCATCTCCGGATTAATATTTTTGAAATCTACAACTGATGAAACGTATTAAAACTTCACCCAAAGAAGATAACGAACATCAACTCTCCTCAAGCTAGTGCATATTATGATATTATACTGATCTGTTGTATTTTCCATGCAAATAACTGGATTTGTTACGCCTTCAATCAGTTTGTATAAACTTCAATTATGTTCATCACATATTTTCCGAAGAGATTCGACATTGTGATAAAATACGTAATAACAGGAACGTTTACGTAGAACGGGCAACATAGCGTTGATTTAAAAGCCAAAAATGTTTTGACAAGCGGCATAACCCCACATTTTCGTACTATACAGAATGAAATGTGTCAAATTTCCATGGCCAACCGAGTGCTAAAATAAAAGACATCCCTTGGATTGCTATTGCTAGAATTATTGAATTATGATGATGAGTAGGCTTCCTCTAGACAAACACATTTCACATCTGTCCAAATCTCTAGTTGACTAGATCGAAAACAAATTAAACTCCAAGCATTCCAGTGGAATACTTACGAAGTGACTCGAAACAAAAATAATCGCGAAGGACTGGCGAAACCGTCCTCGAGGACATGCCCGGAATTCATAAATTGGCCGGTATACATTGTCGAAAATTTTTACGACCCGTTTCACCTTCCAGACGGGCTATTTCAATCTCGATTCCAACAATGAGATTCTGACAAGTTCACGCCGGCAAGAAAAAATCCTCGCCAACTCGGATAATTGATTGAGGAGAGACTCGCTCCGTTGATTTGGAATTGGTATCGCACGCTATAATTCACAAGTTGGACGATGTTTCCTACGGTTTTCAACGCGCGAATATTTTGATGAGGTTTTAATTTATGTTGATTTATATATGGTACACCTTGTGTGAAGGTGTTGAGGGACCATCGCGTTCTTGTGGTGGGTGCTGATGAATCCGTGATCCACAGTACTCGCATGAGTCTTTGTACTCAATTTTAGTGGTTCTCAGTAGATGTTTATTCACGAAAAATTGAACTTAACTTCTCTTCAATGGTTTCCTGATAGATATCAGTTGAAAGATTAAAATCACAACTGAAACGTGTCATTGATTAACAAACCAAAAAGAAAAAGAAAATGCGGATAAAAAGGACGCTAAAGTTATAGACAATAGGAACAAATTAGCTTAGGATAACATCACGAATAACGCAAAGGCTCCTAACTGAAGAATTTTCATGAAACAACAAGTGTAGAATACCGATACAATTACGCTTCAATTATAGAAAACATGGAAAAAATGTCACAGAATAACATCATCGAAACAATACATTATGGAGAGAAGGAGAACGATCGCTGTTTTGAGATCACAGATTGTTTGTCCCTTAAAATATGTACCAATAGGTAGTTCATGTATTTGCCAATAGCCGCGCTGGCAATCATCTTATACAAAATGACACCAGAGCAAGATTCTAGACCAGGACTTCTGAGGTATGAATAGTATTTTGTTCCTGGCTAATGAACAGTGGCAAAAAATTGAATTCCTCGTCTCAGCGCAAACTTGTACACCTAAAATCCTCGAATAAAGACACAAAAACCAACTCCAAAATGTCACCCCAGCAGAAGTATCGATAAAACCTAACATCTTCTGGGAATATGATTATGTTATCCACCAGATAGATTGAAGTTTCTGTTTGTTGGGTAAATTGTCCCCTAAAGAAAAAAGATTCCTTCCGCGCCATTAACCACCTTCCCAAAGTTATCCAGGATAAACATCAGAAAGGCCCGATATTCACATGGATCACCGTATATATACATAAGAGATTCGTTCAACCGAAAATTCACGATGCGGAAGTCACCATCGCTCTATTTCTCGAAATTCGAGGATAATAATTCAGGCAGATAAGGAAAACATCTTCTGTCATGTCTCGGAAATTTTGCTAAGATGCATTTCGCGCGCACGAAAACGAGAAGCCGAGATAAGGTCTTCGATAGACGGGAAAGGGATAATAATGGTGGTCATTTCGTCAACTTATCGCGTGTCAAGGAGATATGTTTTCGAATGGAACAGTTTTTATCTGTAACCTTGTCAGAAATAAGAGGATGTCTCACATTGGAACTGTTAGCATTTATTCAGCAGCAATGAGAATCTCGAAAAACCAGGAGGTAATAAAATTTAACCACTATTAGAATTTAACAATAATAACAGATGCTCAAAATTGCAGAAGAATTCTCCGAACATATTTTATTTGTACTGGAAAAATGTAATCTCAATATAACGAGAGGCAGATGAAGTGCTAATTGACGAAGGAGTTCATTCGAAGATTGAGAAAGATAATGAAAACTGCAATATCCTGATCAAAGCTCAGCATTGAGCAACTCATTCGGTATCATCAACACCACCAACAATTTAGCAGCCCTACAGAGAAAATTAAGACTAATGCTGACGAAACATCATGAACATGAAAAAGCTCAGAGCTGCCACGACATCTTGGGGGTCGTGTAATTCTTGGTTTATCCAACCATGCCTCAGAAAAATGAAGGACGAGAATATTCCCTAAACAAGGCTGTTTCATCACAGATTCATCGTGTAGTTTGTGATGCTGACAGTTATACTTCGTTAAAACTGTAACAGGATCACTTAAAAATTTATCGAACTCTTTGCAAAAAGCAAAATGAAGAAACAGATCGGAAAACCTTTGCATAGACAAAAATTCGTTGACATTGTTACCAAAACATGCTTGAAATAGAATCACGATATGTATTACTAATCGTCACATTTACGAAAACCTACAAAAGACATTATCAAATCCTTTAATATTGTAGACCAAGCTACGTCCCGTATAATTCTTCACAATAAACTAAAACTAAAGCCATAACGGTGCTAGGATGAATATAGATCATTGTTTATTGCTCATATTCAGTTTAATCATAAAACCAACCTAGGAACACGATTCACGAATATCAAACAATAATTCAAACATGAGCAATTACATGAAAAAGCTATTCCAAACGGATATCAGATAAATTATGGGCTCGCAAAAAAACGGATGATCGTTAATCTTCTAATAGATGCAAATTGTGTGTTTCTGATGTACAATCAATACCACGAATGCACCATGACTATAATATGCCAAAGTTCACATGTCTTCGGTCACGTTTGCATCATTCAATTAGGTAGATAGGTTTGGCTCGGAAAGTATTTCATAACCGAACAAAACTGCTGAATTTCAAGTTATGAAAAAAACAATAGGAGGTATACTCCATTCACTTTTATTTTAGCACTCGGTTGGCCATGGAAATTTGACACATTTCACTCTGTATAGTACGAAAATGTGGAAGACGTGGGTGATATCTCGTGTTCGAAAAAATTCATCAAATAAATGAAAAACTAGATTCCGAAATTCATCTCATTCGGTAAAACCGTCTGTGAGATATAACTAAAAATATTTTTTTTATGGTTTTTCAACAGCCTGTAGCTTTTAAACCAAGCCGATTCGAAAAAAATGGTATAGAAAAAAAGTGTTCCTTTTGACCTCAAAAATCTGCTGTTGTAATGTTTATACGAGTAAAATACACACCCTGTATAGGTAGTGAATTTTAAAATGCTTGTTTGACATAAGATGAATAATGACCTCGATTTTGCAGCATGCATTCTCGCTGGAAACGGAGACAATTCGTACATTTTTACAACATGAGTTATATTTCGGCTTAAGTGAGATGTCAACCCTGAAAATGCAGTGCTCTCAGATATATAATCATAAATAAAAGATATTTATGATACTCTACCTGAGTTTTAATAAGACTACCTGAATTCTACTGAATATTCACAAGATGAAATGATATCATCGCAATACTAATCTCTCATATATGAATCATCGTGAATTTTGATGATGTATGCAGTTTTGTATCAATATATCCTATGGTCTACATAAAACCTAATTCAAATTTATTATCAAGAACTTATTTATTTCTATTACCCTAAATTGATTATTCGTTAACGTCTGGAAATCCAGAAAGATTTATTTCCCCAGTTTTCGAGTTTTTTCCTCTATGAAAAGGAAAAATGATCCCTTTGGCCTACAAAAGATTGTCGTAAAGAAAGCTCCAGGCTCAAAACATGAATGGCTCCGAGCATCCACATATCTTTTTATGTTACATCTCCCAACTAGCAAAATAGTCCTATATCTTTTTTCTTATACGACAATTTGGCCTTGTAGTTGTTGTAATATTATCCCACGAATACTTTTTTGTCATGTAAATATTCTGATAGGGACCGTTTTGTTGTGTTGAACTAAAAAGTTCTATAAATTATCGTGTAAATATGCTCACAACAATATTATAGGACATTTATACAATTATTTCGTAGGATGTTGTATAAACGTTTACAGGACAATTTTTATACCACATTTTCATCCATGAGATGTAGTTGTCGATTAATGGTCGTAATGATGTATTTTGAAACAGTTATATGTCTCCTATAGGAATGTCCTGTATGTGTATGTTGGGAATCCTTTTCACGACTTATTCTGAATATGAAATATAACTATCGTAAAAGGCCTGCATGGTAGGTCAACTGAAGGACCCTTACAAAATCATAATAAAACAAAAGATTCATATTCAACAAAGCTATACAACCAACTTGGATGTAGAGGTAATATTCGTCAATATAGGTCTGATCTAATGCGTTCTTGGAAAAAAGTAAAACATAGTGGAGCTTTCAGGCGAGTGTTATGAGAAAATACTGCGTGCAGTAGAAGAAACTCATTTCGAAAGTGAAGCACACAATTTACTCAGGTATAAACACATGGAATTAAGTGAGGTTATATGATTTGTCCCCTAAGAGTTCTCTTCGCGACTAAATGTGATCAACTTGTCGCAAAGAGGTTATAATAAACTGTTGATGCGACCATGCCGGTTCTATATTGTGTTGCGAATGTTGCATAATAAAACAAATTTGTTGTATTAATGTGGAATGAAGGTAACTAAGTATCATGTAAAAAACAAACAGATAAGTTGTTACAGTAATGTATTCAAAAAATTTTGGTGAAATATAGGTATACGTAATACTATATTTTTTGAATTATTATGAAATATGTATTATGAAGGTACCATAAGTTCTCAAAATATTGAGCCAATGTCTGCTCAATATTCTGATCACAAGATTGGAAGTTGTGAGAACAGATCCTGAGAATTTTTTTCAGTTTTTGGCAATTTCTGGCTACGTTTCAACTATGAACGTGAAATTCAACGCACATACCTAATTATTGTAGGTACCTATATTCAAAATTATGAATCATGTGAAAGTGCATATTATTGCAATTGAAAAAATTGAGTATATGCCCTCTCTCACGAACGATCATTAAACTAGATGTGATAGCCTATTGACTCATTGGTTTCATGCTGCTTTATTTTGCGAAAGATATTCATTTATTTTCACTACACATCTTTTTGATAACTTTATATTTATAACAGAATTATATCCTCGAATACGGGCCTGTTATTCTATGCAGCAATAAATAACAAAGGTTGGATAAGTATTCGATTGATGTACCTCACAGAATCAATATGTTCTATAAAAGTTCCATTTGTCATAAGAAAATTATATTGAAAAGACGCCATCTTAAGAACTAGCAGGACACGTAGCATCAATCGCCATATTGTAAAAAACAAATCAAATGTATGAAAAACTATAATTTTGGGTCTCCTATGTGGATGGAATTATTTTTCTTTATAGCATTGATGAAAAATTGAGTAATAGGGCACACTGAATGGGGCAAGAACAAAAATCAACAGAATTTTTTTTTTTCGAATGAATTTTTTTTTCTTAATATCATTTATTTCTGAAGCGCATGAAAATTTAGTATCATATATGCCATCTATTTCACAGTAAAATTAATTTGCCATGTGAAATACCCTCTGAATTTCGCGACATTACATTTTATCATCAATGTATTCGCTGTAACAAAGATTCATCACTTGAAAATGGAAATATATTTATCGATGTGGAAGAATGATTAGTTTGTCTACTAGTGGGGCACATTTAAACGATCGTATAGTTTTATAAATATTCTCAGAATCACAAAATAGTCTCATACCTGAACGAAATATAATTAGGAATGAAAGGTCGTATAGGGGAACATTAACAGTTCTGAAAGTTCTATTAAATGTCGTATTACAGTTCGCTAAATATTTATTCGTCAATCCTGTAACAGTTCTAAAGTGCTCTATCGAACTAATCAAAATAACTAAATTGTCGTATAAATCTTGCCCATTTTGGTTGAATATGTGTTGTATATACGAAATGAAAAAGTTTATAGGACTTTGTCTTGTCGTGTAAAAAAGGACTGAGAACGTTTACAGAATTTTTACAAGACATGAAATTGCTAGCTGGGCTACGATCACCGTATTCAATTATGAAAAACCCATAAATTTCTTCACGCTTTATAATACGATCATCTCCCGAAAAGAGGCGGTCTCCGACCTCCATGAAAATGTAAAAACTTTCATTCGCCCTGGTGCATCCATAAAAAAAAGTTGCGTCGGAAAACATAAAATATATTTCGACCGAATTGGCCGTATCCCTCTTTCATAACTCGATTCTAAAAAATGGGACATAAATCTGGGCCAGATTGGCTGTCGCCGTTTATTTTTATATCTTCTCTTCCGATAGATTGAATCCCAATAGTGGGAAAAGTGTGGAATCTGATATTTCCTCGCCTGCGATGTCTTCTCCTAACACTAAGAAGCTTTCACATCGAAGTCCTCAAAGTTTCCCATGATCACTGTGGTTTTCTGCAATATTCGAACAATCAGCATCCCTTCAAGAGATGGTTTTCTGTGTTTGTCAACTGTCAACAGTCAATATCAATTTTTTCATTGATTTTAGGACACCATGAATACTCTTTTGGACTCACCCCAACCCAGATATCAATTAATGAGCAATTGGTAGGATTAATTCAATGTAAACGAACCCAATTAGCAACTTGGTGAGATGAGAACTAGTACCCAGAGAAAATGAGTACAGAAATTGAAATAATGACTGACATTTCTGTGTTTGTCAACTGTCAACAGTCAATATTAATTGTTTCATTGATTTTAGGACACCTTGAATACTCTTTTGGACTCACCCCAACCCAGATATCGATTAATGAATAATTGGTAAAATTAATTCAATGTAAACGAACCCAATTAACAACTTGGTGAGATGAGAACTAGTATCCAGAGAAAATGAGTACAGAAATTGAAATAATGACTGACATCCGGACGTCAATGAGGTTGTCACTTCGCGATCTATTATTCATGAATTGTACAGGAAGAGTCATACCAACATGATCAAGATTCCGCGGAAACGTATGAAGCTGATTGGTTTGCGATATTTTCCGAGTTAATTGAGATCATCCAATTTAAGTGGCGTTGAATTCTCTTGACAACTTGAGGAGCTGCGGCTTCCCTTTGACAAGAGGATGCATCTTGGGGTTAGGATCCTGTCCAACATATGCCGTGTATTCAATATTAGTTTTATATTACATGCAATGTTGGATGGCCGCATGCCAACTCTAGGGTCAACTCGGAATACAAATTGAAAACATGGGATTATTCAGAGTCGTAAAATTTTTTCGCATAACTGAGGTTGGCAGTGACTGGAACATTGTTTCTATTTCCAGTTGCTTCGAATTTTGTCCGGCATTCCGGAGCGTTTTACATTATACACTGAGCAAAAAAATTAACGCACATTCTGAAAATCTCAATTTTAATGAAAGTTAACTCTACATTGACTTTATCACTTATTTTTTATGTTCTCTCGGGAAGGTTTTGAACGAAATAAGACACATTAGATGGAAGAAAAATTCAGGATTTCACCGAATCTTATGTGAAAGAAGAGAAATGAACAATTTTCAAAATACTGAAATGCTGATAAGTGATTTAATACTTGGTATTTCCACCCCTTGCGTTAATTACAGCTCGGCAACGACGGTTCATACTCAAAATGAGTGATCTTAAAATGTTCTGATCTAATCCTTCCCAGATTTCTACGATTTGGATTCCTGAGTCATTAAGAGTAGCTGGATGATTTTCTGAACTTCTCAGCCTTCTATTGAGGTTGTCCCAAACCTGCTCAATCGGATTGGGATATGGACTTCTTGCTGGTCATTCCATTTGAAAGACTTCAACTTCTTCAAGGTACTCCTGAACGATGCGCGCACGATGGGGTCTGGCATTATCGTCCATAAAAATGAAATTTTCACCAATGTATGGGGCAAATGGCACTACATGCTCTTCAAAAATGTTCCTTATATACTTATTAGCATTCATAGCTCCATTATCAACGACCACTAGGTCTGTGCGAACATTCAAAGATATTCCACCCCATACCATAATCGATCCTCCCCCGAAACCAGTAGTATTCAGGAAATTGCACTGAGCATATCTTTCATGTGGACGTCTGTATACAAGGGAACGTCGATCACAATGGTAGAGGCAGAATGTAGACTCATCTGTGAAGAGAACTCTTCCCAATCGGCCTCTTCCCAATGGATATGCTCTCTCGCAAAATCCAAACGCGCCCTTCGATGGGCTGGGGTAAGAGCTGGGCCTCTTGCCGCGACACGAGGCCTTAAATCATATTCTCTGAGGCGATTTCTTATTGTCTGAGTGCTAATTTGCACCTCATGAGTTTGCTCAAGCTGAATTTGAAGGAGGCGAGCGGTTGCAAACCGTTGTCTCAACGAAGAAACTATCAAGTAACGTTCTTGAACGGCAGTTGTTACCCGTGGTCTACCCTGTCCTGGTGTTTGGACATTCTACCTGTCTCCCTGAATCGCTGCAACATTCTGGACACACTTGTATGAGAAACTCCAAACCTTTCTGAAATTCTTGTGTATGTCCACCCTTCTCGCAAAACTACCGCTTGGGCACATTCCTCTTGGGTCAAATTGCGTGTTTCGCGTTGCATAGCGATCGAGTGTAGAAAATCAAACGAAAGAAGAACTATTGATCACTAGAATTGATCGATAACAACTGATTTTAGAATGGAGCCAATACATTCAAAATCTGATAATATCATCTTTTTTTATTCCTGCTGGGAAAAAACATCTGTTTTGAAGAAAACCGTTGAAAGACATATGCATGCATAATTCTGATAAAAATAATTATCATTGAGAAAACCTTCAGTTGTAGAATAAATTTGAGATTTCCATAATGTGCGTTAATTTTTTTGCGCAGTGTATTTTCAGATTCGGGAATTCCCGGCCATTTCATCGAGTGAAGTGCGCTTTTTGCAATGAAGAATTCGAAGAGCTTGAATGGAGGAAAACTGAGAGCCTTCCCATGAAAAGGAAAGTGAAATTCACAAAGCTAGACCTAGCTCTATACCTAGATATTTTCGATGCTGGCATTCAGACCTTCACTTTTCTACCCTCTTCTCAAAAAGTTTTGCACGAAAATGCAGAAATGGCCACCTTGTATATTTGTTCCCAGTTTCTGCCCAGCCAATTTCCCAACCGCTGATTATTTAAACGATATTCCGTGCAACGCTAATAACTACAAACATTTGTTTTCCATTGAAACTTCGCAGGACTATCTCATGTATCAGGTCCGAAGCAATTATTTCATATTATTATACCGTTTCAGTTGGTGGTGAAGTTTGGGCCTCGCTTTCCCGAGGGACACTGCCTGCCCATCGGAAGTTAATTCCTGAACAATTTAATCGCTACATATCCCGCAAAGTTTGGCGAATAAAGCCAGACAGATAGCCGCGAACTTTCGTCCGGTTGATAGCTGCAGTAAGGTCCCTCTAATCTTGAAACTTAGGGGACATCTATCCTTCTCATGAGCGAGCTATCGAGCGACCAAGATCAACCATGCGAAAAACGCCGGCAATGTTGGTTGGGCGTTTTCGAAATCATCGCGAAATTTCAACTCTCACCATCGAACAAAACAAAAACGAAAAATTTATGAGGTATTCCAATCCTGATCGTATTTGGTCCTTGTCCAGTAATTCCGAATTGGGATGGGTGTGAAAAAAATTAGATGTAGGTACCTCCTGCAGAAGTTGCCAGGTCCACTTCGTGGTTGTGTTGTAAAATACAACAATTCCCATGCTACAATTGCAACCGAAGTTTATTATTAACATAGTGCAGGTTTTGACCGATGAATATTTTGCAGAAATTGGTCGACAACCTAACAATATATCGAATGAGTTCGGAGAGAAGTTCAAGGGAGATTTAATTATTCTTCAGTGGCTATACCAGTCGATAGAAGTTTTTATCCGACTTGTTGTACTTTCTTCGATATTGGAAAAGTTGGGTTATTACGATCTTAAAGCTCGCATTGGATTCTCATGCAAATGACGGCGCTTTATAATCACTTCGTGAATTGCAATGGGTAATTGTGCCCATGTATGTTTTGACAAATAACCAACGGACACGCAAATTCTTCTGTACTTTTGTTACGGGTATAAGAACGATTGCCTCTAGGGAGAGGGTAATTCATTGTCATACAGGACCGAATTACTGAGATACATCACACTAGCAAAAAAAATTGATTATCTCTTGGGATATCGGTGTTTCAAACCGCGAATTTTTGTCGAAATCGGTTCGTTTTTAATTTCAACGACTCTAGATAATCTACCAAGGACATTGTGATTAGTACGTCATCTCAACGATATCCGAAAAACGAGCAGAACTTGATGAGATGTTTATGGTAGATTAAGATCGAATATATCTAACGATCTTTTTCATCCAGAGGATGTTACCCTAATGACTCCCGCACGAGCACCCTCGCCTCATCAAAAATTCATCCCGATCACCTGCAGTCGGTAAAAACCCGCCCTGCCCTGATACGACCCTGTCCTCATAATGCGTTTATAATTATACCCATAACTCTTTGAGAGGACTCGAGATGTATCAAACATTAGCAGTCGAGGTGTGCCTTAAAAAGCGAACAGTCCGCGAAATTAATGCTGCTGAATAATTCACTGTTTTGGAATCGGCCGAATTTTATGCTTTCCTAGGAAGGGAACCCCCTTTGTGTTATTCAGTAGGAAGTTCTACCCCCTCCGGTTTTTCCGTGGAGGTTCATCTTCGTAGGAAATGACATCAACATAATGTTGCTCGTGACGGGAAATAAATGGACCAGCATCTCTGCCCATATTACCATTCGTCGTGCAAAAACGGATCTCTGGATTTCTGTCATTTGGCAAATTTGTCTGTCTGTGCCTAATTATTCAGTCTGCTGGATTTTTTTTCGGACTGTCCCGATGAACTCGGCTTTGGGTAAACGATTCAGCAATATTTTTTGGACTGCCAGATAGGACGAAAGGACGACCATATTGAATGACCAATTAGGATGATAGTAAACAGTTTGTCGAAAGGAAACAGAGATACAGGACCGGGCAATTGGAAACGAACCTATCAACTACCTCGTTTTAACTCCAATCCTGCAAATTTGAAAATGGTATAGCTGTCATATCTAGAACAGTTATTCTCTCTGGAAAAGCCCTGTACAGGGTTGCTGATTCATGTCCGTCCAATGTTCATTTATGAGTTCAAATGCTTTTATTGCTTTATATTTTAATACTCAACATATTCTACTCTTAATTGGATACATTTATAACAGCAAACCTGCAAAGTCTCTCGACCTTTCAAAAAATGTTTCTTTTTGCTCTGCAAACCAGGCCTCCACAGCTTTTATTACCTTCTCGTTGGAAGAAAATTTACGATCTTTTCAACTTTTTTCCAGTTGAGGAAAGAGATGGTAGTCGGATGGAGCCAAATCTAGTGAAAAAAGGGGGTGTTTTAGTAATTCAAACCCTGAATCAAGAATTTTTCGCGTGGCAACATGAGATTTGTGTGCAGGGGCGTTGTCGTGCAAAAAAAAAAACAGCTTTGGATAGCTAACCGCGTCTTTTCCTTTTAATTTTCTCCCGTAGAGTGGTCAGTAATGTCGAATAATAATCTCCGGTTACTGTTCTACCCTTATCCAAAAAAACAATCATGATTACTCCATGGCAATCCCAAAAATCTGAAGCAAGAACTTTTTCAGCAGATTTTTGGACACGAAACTTCTTAGGTCTTGGAGAACCAGAGTGTCGCCATTCCATCGATTGTTGTTTCGTTTCTGGATCGTAGAAATGTACACAAGTCTCATCCATAGTAACAATTCAGTTTAAGAAGTCTACATCGTTTTCAAATCGAGCACAGATCGAACGCGATGCTTCTACCCTTGCACGCTTTTGCTCAACATTCAAACATTTGGGGATCCATTTTTCAGCAACTTTTCTTATAGCCAAATTGGCGTGAACTATATGATGAACCTGTTCGTAAGAAATATTCAGTGCTTCAGATATCCGTTTTAGCCCTATTCGACGGTCTGATAAAAACATGTCATGAACTGCATCGATATTTTCGGGGACTGACACAAAAACTGGCCTTCCCGATCGGTCATCATCTTCAATGGAAAATTTATCTCTTTTGAAGCTTGCAGTCCAATTTTTCAAGGTCGCATACGAATAACATTGATCACCAAGGGTATTAAGCATATCTTCGTAAATCTGCTTACCTCTCAACCCTTTTTAATACAGGTACTTGATGATCGCTCGATACTCCAATATTTCGATTTTTTTTATGCATGAAACTGGTCTAGGATAACTAGATATCAGACATCCTCATACATAAGTTGCTTCCTGAGGCAACAATGCTTTGTAAGGAACCCTGTAAGGTGGTGCAGCATATTTACTTTTGGAGTCTTCTAGTCTCCGAAGATTTCTCAAAAGTGATTCTCTTTCGTTGTTTTCCAGCTCCTGAAAACACTATCGATGTTTTCTCGTACTCTACTGATTTCCCTTGGCATGCCAGACTATTTCCCCATACGTAATTACTGGTTAACAGATGTGACGTAAATTCATTGCAGAATACAGCCTCCTAAAGAAGATACCACCAAAATTTGTTGGTATTGCTTCCCCCCTGCGTCAGTTTTTAGGTTTCTGAGTAAAAATTCCTTCTTCTGCAGTGCCAATCTTTTTTCGAAGGGTGTAAAGTCTACAGGACCGAGCTATGCCTTGATGATCCAACCCCAAATACGCCTAAAACAAACCTCCCTTCGTCGTTAGCAGCAATTGCACTCTAGAATCGACCCGCTACACCCAGCATCATCAAGATCTCCCCTTTGGCCCATCCGTCCTGACGGATCCTCGGGTGCGGATTTGGGAGGCGCAATATTGATGTCCCGTTACTCCCCTGAGGTCTCATTTCTCGCGCATCATCCATCCTCTCTCCCTTCCTGATTACGTGACAGAAATTCGCGAGTCGTTGCTCCCCTGACATGATAAGTGAATATGACTGACACGCGGGTACATGTACGAGTTGCTGAACATGACCTAGTTAATCGCCAGTTAAGTTTTGACAGGGGGAATCGTCATTAATCAAGGAAATTTCGCGAATTGCTCCGTTCTTATTGCTTCTGGAAGAATCCGCCTGTCGTTACACCTCGAGACCTCGAGCATCTAATAAAAATTAACATTTAAGATAAAACTCATAGGCTTAGGCCAAGTGTCGGGAAATTTTCAGCACGTGTTCGCGAGAGGTTTGACGAAACGAAAATAAAACGTGAGGCGAACACCAAATCCGCGGTAACCCCACGGAGAAAAATTGAAAACATCCGACCGAGCAATTTTTCAATTTGGACGAAACAGCGCTAACTGAAAATTGCAGTTATGTGCGATGCGCGTCCGTGCAAACCCAACAATACGCGCGACAACTATCGCAACAACGATTCGACAATATTTCAGCGGTGAAAAACGCCCTCGACCGAAAGCCATACATTTCGGAGTTTTTCGTGACAAGCCATTATTGCCAATCCTCGAAACACACGTGAGGACGTAAAATCGAATAGGTTTTGTTTGTTTTAAATTTGTTTCCCGGATTTATCCCCGTGATTAATTTATGTCCGGCCACTGGAGGGACTTTGGACCACGCCGCGATTAGGGGTGGTAAAGTGGCAACTTCGGGAATGCGTCGACATCGACGCATGACATACTAACTGATCATTTAAAGATGAAGATATACAAGGTGAATCTTTGGCTCGTACAAATATTTTAACAGTAGATTCCTGAGGTCAGAAGAAACACTTTTTTCCAATACCTTTTTTTCCGATTCGGCACTGATAAAAAGATAAAGCTATTTTAATTTTTCGCAATGTGCTGTGCCACCCTTAGAAAAACAGAATGAAACTGTTTACAAAATGAGCTGGAATATTCTATATTGAAGGGTATCTTGCACTTCAAAAAGTGAACCTTCCCTCAAGGAAAAAGAAAATCCAGGGAGTCTTCTTCAAGTTAACAGAAAATTAAATCTGAAATAAAAAAAAAACAAGAGCAGAACATAGATATGAAAAGTAATTACTGAAACAATAACAGAAATTCTCTAGATTTTACTGAATCTCAAGATTCAAAAATATAGATATGACAATTTCTGATCATTTTTGTTTCACGAAAAGGATAAATTTTTTTGCGAACGACGTTCCAACATCGATGCGTCACGTTAACCACCCCTTACTGCGTTCCGGAAGCACAGAAGTTTTTCAGGAGGGGGGTTTAGGGCTGTAACTTAGCGTCTTCAAAGACGGTATATCTTAATTTTCGGTGTCTTGGGAAATTCGCGTTGCTGGTATGACTTGATATACGTGTCTTTTTCGACGTGAAAGATGAGATAAAGTTTCGCTTCCAATTCACCGGGGGGAACAAAGAGTCCATCCTTTGTTCAGCTAACCGATAAAAAAGTGTCTTTATCAGTTTCCAAAACTTTCGGGAGACGGGGATGGCGATGCAAAGTATCAAAGAATTTCGTCTATACTCTGGGAGATTAATGAAACCTGATTATTTTCAATAGAATCATCTGGTACAGCTTTGAATTTTTGTGTGTTGGCTCCAAATTGCTGATTTCCTCATATCTTCGATGTAGTATCAAAAATATCATTTCATTTGGAAAGATAATTGAAGTGTCCTCATTTGGATATATTGTGTCAATCCTTGAAGCTTATTTTTGTAATCCTTATATTATTTAATCTCATATGACACTTATAATATCGAGAAATACTCTGAAAAGAGATACCAAATGTAGAAATAGATCTCTATGAAACGTATGCAAATGGTGTAAACGATTTCCCTGGTTTATTGACTCAGGTATTTTCCAATCACCTTGTATCTACTACACACTGGCTGGCTGTTGGGTTGGTCCTCTGCGATGAGTACCTTTGTAGAGGTCCCCTTTTTCATTTCGTATCGATATTGCTGACAGCATTCTATTTGTCCAAACTGATTTGTATACACAAGAGGAAATCGCTGACGGAATCATGCAAAAGCACGAAGCATCTGATAGGCAGGGAATCTACATACCCGTCGGTGGTATATCCAAATAATCCGACAGAGGAGATCTTATGAAATATTTACATTTTTATTGTCAGGCGCACATCCAAATTCCAAGTGCTCGGTCAACAAACAAGCGAGGAAAATGGATTATGAGAAGCTAACACGCGATGCTGGTATCTGATGCACTCTTTAATCGATTTCTGTATTGTTTGGTGGCCTGCCAAAGACAGCGTCAGTGACTGAACATTGTTCGAGATTTCAACGGCTGGTATAACGATAAAAGGACTGTTGTTCCGGCGGTTTTTATAATTCGAAAAATATCATTGGCTGCTGTCATCCTGGCACCGATAAGGCCACGTGTTTGAGTAGAGTCTCCAATAGAAGACTTCACTTTTTATAAGTTGTCACCAATGTATGTATGGTTCAGGATCTAATAATGGTCTTGCACAGAGTTTTCCTAAAGTTTCCTGATATTTTGAAGGTCGATATTATGTATCTAAACTTAATTACGAGGATATATTGAAAAATTCTTAGTCCACTTTAAAACCAAATCAAATTTCAATGTCAAAATATTTTATTACTCAACATATTCTCCTCTTAATTGGATACATTTATTACAGCGAACCTGCAACGTCTCTAGACCTTTCAAAAAAAAATGTTTCTTCTTGCTCTGCAAACCAGACCTCCACAGCTCCTATTACCTACTCGTTGGAAGAAAATTTACGACCCTTTAAACTTTTTTTCGGTTGAGGAAGGAGGTGATAGTAGGATGGAGCCAAATCCGGTGAATGATGGAGGTGTTCTAGTAATTCAAACCCTAAATCTCGAATTTTTTGCATGGAAACATGAGATTTGTGTACAGGGGAGTTGTCCTGCAAAAACAAAACACCGGTTATTGTTCTACCCATATCCAAGAAATCAATCATGATTACTCCATGGCAATCTCAAAAAACTGAAGCAAGAACTTTTCCAGCAGATTTTTGGACACGAAACTTCTTAGGTCTTGGAGAACCAGAGTGTAGCCATTCCATCGATTGTTGCTTTGTTTCTGAATCGTAGAAATGTACCCAAGCCTCATCCATAGTAAAAATTCGGTTTAAGAAGTCTAAATCGTTTTCAAATCGAGCACAGATCGAACGCGATGCTTCTACCCTTGCACGCTTTTGGTCAACATTCAAACATTTGGGGATCCATTTTGCAGCAATTTTTCTCATGTCCAAATTGACGTGAACTATTTGATGAACGCGTTCGTATGAAATATTCAGTACTTCAGATATCCGTTTTAGCCCAATTCGACGGTCTGATAAAATCATGTCATAAACTGCATCGATATTTTCGGGGACTGACACAGAAACTGGCCTTCCCGATCTGTCATCATCTTCAATGGAAAACTTTCCTCTTTTGAAGCAGTGCAGTACCATCAAGGGTATTGAGCATATCTTCGTAAATCTACTTACCTCTTAACCCATTCAAATACAGGTACTTGTTGATGGCTCGATACTCCAATTTTACGATTCACACATGGACATCTTCATTCTTTTAATTTATTGCGTAACTCTGGTTCACTTTTTTGACGTCAAACTTCACACTGACACTTGTAATGAGTTATTGTTCGTTGCTATGGTAACGCAATATTTTTTTTATGCATGGAACTGGTCTAGGGTAACCAGATATCAATACATCTTCGTATATTAAATTATTGAAAACTGATTTATCCAGAACAGCCTTTATCAGAAAATTTTTGATGTAAGACTCCTTTAATTATTAATTACAGACTGTACTTATGGGGCATGGACTTTCTATTCATTCTCATAGATAATTTCCTCTACTCATTAATCATCCTTTCCGATATCTTGGTACTTCGTTCTAGACAGGAAACGCCCGTAATTGAAAAAACTTATCTCGTACGCTCTGATCTGGTTAGTTTCGAAAAACGTACAGCCTTATGAATCGCTTCCAACTCAACGGTTTCCTCTGTTGTTCGCCTTATATCAATAATTCCATCTTTCAAACTCCCTTTGTGTGGAACCAGGAAATGGTTCGAAACAAACGCTGAGACAGGCACTTTCACAAATGGACAAGAAACTTCCGCCCTGAATTTTTCACTTCGAATCAACGGATCCCATGTTCCTCGGGAACATTAAGATATTATGATTGATGACAATTCGCGTTTCTTGTATTTGCGCCTCGCACTTTGTTGAACTGCGGAGTTTTTCGATTCTCCTTTTTGACCTGTTGTTAATATCAATTTTTCACGACCGAAGGATCTCGTACGATGCGGTTTGCTCTATTTTACCATCTTTCCTATTCCGTACCGAATGATAATGGTCATTGTCTTGTTTTGATGGGCGCACAGATCTCATTTTCACCATGAACGCAACTATGTACCAATAGGTAGTTCATCTTTTTGCCAATAGCCGCGCTGGCGATTACTAGATGGCGAAATTTTGATTTAAACTAGTTGGCTGAGTGAACTGTCTTCCTGGTGACAGATGATGAATATTATCATTTTCGATTTTTGATAAGAGAACAACATATGACAATGGTGAAATGTTGAAGCGTGACAGTGACAGTCACTAACCCAACGTAACCTATCTTGACCTATCATTGTTCCCTTTGCCGCAATCATTAGTATGTATCCCTATCATTTTTAGAGAAATTCATTTGATAATCAAGGAGTAAAACATCATAAAAATTACCAAATAAGAATAGGTACTTGAAATTTTCGAGGCTAGCTGAATTGGAAAGCTCGATTCGGTCAATATGTACAACCCTGCTGAATAATCAATTTTCCCTCGATGTATAACTTTCCAGCTGGGCTATTCGGTCGTTCAAGAGTCATAAACTTCGGATGTTTTATGATTGATGATTGGTTCAGAACGTAGAAACAAACTCTAAATATATAAAGTACGGGGCGCCCAAGGAACAAAAGGGCCTGTTAATAACTTTCAACTGTATGGGTCCCGGGGAACATAAAATGGTCATCAAAGAGAAATATAACAACTTTCCTATAATTACGACAAGAATGTAGCAATACTGTTCGAGGAACTGGCAGTTCCGAGAAATGGAAGGGTAGACATAGACTAAATTTATAGTTCGTAACATTCGTTTCACCTCTAAAAAGTCCACAGCGAACATTTAAATATGGTTACAATGAGTTATGCTGGAAGGAAACCTTGTAACACTAGTTACGGGATTGAGTAATGCATTCGAATCTTTGGATTTCAACAGAAATCGAGGAAGGATGTCGTCTCTTTTGAATGAGGAAATATATGCAAAACGTGTTGTCTGACAAGGTGATAAACGATGTACTCGCCTGTTTCGTGTTTACTCAGACTGGCTCTGCATCAATATAATCAATACCGTTTCTTGGGCCAGGTAGCCGAAGTGAAGAAAATAAGCATCGTTAAAAAATAAAGCACTTTGTGGCTTCCACATTCACTTATTCAACACTTGAGAGTCTTTTGGAGGCTTGGAGATGGACATAAAGTTCCAGAAGTGAGATCATCATGGAAAATGGAATGGTGGACCCTATAGGTTGAATTCCAACCGAATAACATTAATGTACTAATGTAATCGGGCACAATGTAGTTGCAGCGTAAGCCGAACTCCATCATACCGCCGCATCCTGTCCACAACGCTGTCAGATGACGTTCAGGTCCGCATCCTAAGCTGAAATTCAATTGCCCTGAAGACGATTTCGTAGCGTCATAACTCTCAGATGCCCGGGATGCTGCAATGTGTGCATCTACCACGTTTGTATCCGCCCAGCTGTGGTTCAAACCGCAGCATCGGGAGAGGTGGATGGATAACGACCAGCAATAATTTCAGCCTGTAGGGGTTTCACAGAACATAGAATCCAGCTGATTAAGAACGGGACAAGATATGGACTGAGTAACTGTCAAGGAAATTTAGAGTTTAGAGTATGATAGGAGGGCGTGCATGTTCCTACTGTGTAGTTCTTTGTTTTTCAAACTTAATGGAGTATTCTCCTGTTAAGCCCGTTTGCAACAGCCGAGAATTCTCTAGAAAATTTACTCGAGATTTCATGCGCCGTGAATTATGTACCGTTACATACGCACTTTCGGTAGAATTCTCTGTTCAGTTGCGTACAAAATAATCTCTGCCGTTTTCTTGAGAGAATTTTGTAGAGAATTCTCCAGAGAATTCTCGGCTGTTGCAAACGGGCTATGGTTATGAAGCTTGGAAGCAGACCGAAAGTTCCAAAATATCGGTAAGAATTCTCCCAAATTTCATTGAACCCAAGAGTCGGCAATTGGAGTAGGTCGATTAGCTATATTGCCCGAATTCGAACAGTGAACAATTTCGTATCGGTTCGAAGAGAAAACGCGATCCTCAAATGTCAGCGAATTAGAATTTTCCATTTTTTCGCCGGGCTTTTTCGATATTACTTAGCATTCATAACGGAAAGTTTTCCAATTTGCAATTTGGAATATTAATTGGGAAACTTTGGATTCGTTTCGCCGGAATATGTTTTTGATCATACTTCTCATCGTCAATCATCCCTGATAACCGATTTCGCTGAACTTCAATTGGTTTTTAATAACGATAAAAATGCGAACTGGGCCAGAATGAGAAAAGTTGCGATGTTGGTCTTTTTTCACCCATTAGTTCCATGAAAAAGCGAGGAATTTTGCTACTACACGATATTTTCAATCGGAGGATTTGTGGAAATAAACCTAGAGAGAAACTATAAGAAGTGTTTACTTAATGGATATTTTACAAGACTCAGGAAGCACCTAACGTAAATGGTTCTAGCAGAAAAAGACGACCACAGATTGTGTGGGGAGCAGAAGAAAACTCTGGAGCACCTGGTGATGCTATTGCTAGCCAACGCAAGAAATGCTTAGGACGAGAAGAATAAAGGAGGTAGGCATTCTCTTCGAAGCCATCCCTGATACTAAGTAAACTAGATCTCCGGAACTTAGAGCTGTAGAAGACATAGGAGCGAAAACAGTTTGATAGGAGACACAATAGTTCACTTTTCAATGTTGCCCAACGAAAAGACACAAAATCCAGTTGCCCCATTACGTAAAACACCCTGTGTTTAATTTCGCAATCCGATTCTCCGTGATGAGCACAATTCGAATGATTTTCAAGTGGGTGGAAACGTGAAACCATTCCACGCCGAATACATACTCGTATAGACAAAGAAAAATAAAACCATAAGCAACGGTCGTGTCGAACAATGGGGTAATTACTGTAATTAACGCGAAACAATGGACGGTGCCAGTTGAAAACCTCGCAGTCTGCTATAATTCAAGGTGAGGCATGACAGTTTCGTCTCTAACCTCTCCCAGACAGGTAGCCGTCCATTCCGACGTAGCAACAAGATGAAAATGCTCGGCAATGTCATGAATACTGCATCTGATTGATTTAGTATGGGTGTAGTTCATGTCAGTTGGCAAAAGGGAGGTAATGAATTAATTTGGGTGGGCTGGGGCTGCCCGATCATACATTCGTGGTCGCAAAAAGAGCAAAGCGAGGATGAATCTGGTAGGAATGGGCCTGCCTCTCGAATCAGACAGTCCAGAAGCTGAACTGTATCGGTCAACGATGGTACAGACTGCATGAAGAGAATTTGAGGGTTTCTGTGAAAATTTTCAGAAAGAATTCGAAAGGTGTCAAAACATCGAAGAAAGTTTCGATATAAATCCTAAGTAATGCAGTATCGTATTGAAAATTAACGAAAAATATGTTATATTCTATCCCAATGACCTGAAGACCTTCCTGGTGCTATCGTTAGTGAAACATCAACTAGAGATTTACTAGAAAAAGCAACAGGAAGATAATTAATAGAGGCAGTATCAATTTTTCGAGTACACGCATTCTACTCACCCTTACACGATCAACATACGAGGATATATTGAAAAATTCTTAGCCTAGTATAGAACCCAAAAATTTCAATGTCTATATATTTTATTACTCAACATATTCTCCTCTTAATTGGATACATTTATTACAGCGAACCTGCAACGTCTCTAGATCTTTCAAAAAAAAAGTTTCTTCTTGCCCTGCAAACCAGGCCTCCACAGCTTTTATTACATCCTTGCTGGAGCAAAATTTACGACCTTTTAAACTTTTTTTCAGTTGAGGAAAGAGATGATAGTCGGATGGAGCCAAATCAGGTGAATAAGGGGGGTGTTCTAAAATTTCAAACCCTAAATCACGAATTTTTTGCATGGAAATATGAGAATTGTGTGCAGGGGCATTGTCCTGCAAAAACAAAACACCTTTGTATTGCTTTCCGCGTATTTTCTCTTAAATTTTTTCCAGTAGAGTGGTGAGTAATGTCGAATAGTAATCTCCGGTTATTTTTCTACCCTTATCCAAAAAATCAATCATGATTACTCCATGGCAATCCCAAAAAACTGAAGCAAGAACTTTTCCAGCAGATTTTTTGACACGAAACTTCTTAGGTCTTGGGGAACCAGAGTGTCGCCATTCCATCGATTGTTGCTGGATCGTAGAAATGTACCCAAGTCTGATCCATAGTAACAATTCGGGTTGAGAAGTCTATATCGCTCTTGGTCAACATTCAAACATTTGGGGATCCATTTTGCAGCAATTTTTCTCATGTCCAAATTGACGTGAACTATATGATGAACGCGTTCGTATGAAATATTCCGTGCTTCAGATATCCGTTTTAGCCCAATTGGACGGTCTGATAAAATCATGTCATGAACTGCATCGATATTTACTTTTTTGACCTCAATCTTCACACTGACACTTTTAATGAGTTATTGTTAGTTGCTATAGTAACGCAATATCTTTTTATGCATGGAACTGGTCTAGGCTAACTAGATATCAATACATCCACGTATATGAAAATCGGCGAGATTCCCATTTGACCATACGTGTATCTGTCGGCGAATATTTATCGGAATGTGCAGATGATGAAATGAACACTTGAATCCATTTCTCTCATAATGAGCATTATTATCCTTCGCATTTTTCGTCCCATTCGACAATATTTGTTCTCTCCAGGACTGCGAAGGCTCCTATACGATATTATCGCATTAATAAACTCTGGATTGAACTTTGTGAACCGGGCAGAGCTCAATAATGACGCATTAACGGAATCCCCTCCTCCTGCTTTTACTAACGAGAAGTTCTGGAACTTTGATATCTCCGTGAGCTTTTATGATCCGGGATAAATGTAATTATTCGAAAGTTCAACGAACAGAGTCTCTCATCAGGAATTAACCGGGATCATGTCTTGTCGCTGGGAAGCGTAGATCAACAATTTGAAGCAATCGACAATCAGAAGTTGTGATACACGGCGACGCAGGGATTATCACATAGATTTTCCTTCTGGAAATTCAGCTGATGATGAAATATTTCAATTTTCGTTGGTGGCATCCAGTGATCTCATTCAGAAAACGCTCCTTAAGATGACTGATTTCTTCTTGGATTTTTCTCTTTATCGGACAACAATGTTCTCCAACAACTGCACCTCATCGGAGAAAATTCCTGGAGATATCGATCGTGTCCGCCAAGAAACAATGACTGGCAATCGTAAAAGTCGAAAATAAAAGTGATTTATGAAGGGGGAATTACAGACGAATGTGACAGAGCAGGACCCTGTATGTGTGCATAGTTTTGTGAAATAAAATCACCACGTAGCCGATTTCTTTCGCTAACGTTTCTGCGACAAATGAGTCTTTCACCGCGAAACATTGGTTTTGCAATTTATTCGCTGTCACAGGGAACATTTTATCCCGGTATAATGTTCCGCTATCCATATAACCTTTTAGAGTTATATTACGTTCCCAGGAATTGAGGTTTTTTCACGTTATTTACCCTGTCACGTAAATTGTACTAATGAAGCTAATTTCAGTTCGAGCTAGGACAATAATGGAATTGAAAATGGAACACGGAGAAATAGATGGGGGCTTTTAATTGACCCAGTGTTTCGGATGCCAAGCAGAACTATTCCTATACAAGGTGAGTCTTTGACTCGTACAAATATTTTGACAGTAGATTCCTGAGATCAAAACACTTTTTTTCATTAAGTCTGAAATTTGGCTAAATACAACTCTGTCTAAAATATCCGCAGATGTGAAGTGTCGCAGGTTAAGCTAGTTCTGGATAATTTTGTTTTTCCTGGGTTGGCACAGTTTAGGAAAATTAAAATGGCTATATCTTTTCATCTAGGCAAAATCGGAAAAGATGGTATAGGAAAAAAGAAAAGTGTTTGTTTTGACCTCAAGAATCTACTGTTAAAATATTTGTATGACCAAAGACTCACCCTGTATGTTCAAGTGAAAGACTTGCCCTGTATACTGAGAGTTTAATTTGCAACGTTCGTGTAAATTAAATTAACATTGAACCTTTTGTTGAAGTATGACTCCAATTGATACTAACGATTCGGAGAAATAAATGCTTACGTAAAAAAACGAATCGAAAAAATCAATTGTCATAATTCCCGATCAGAGAAATAATCAACATAAAGCCGCAGTTCATAATGGAATTGATGAATGCATAATTTATCCACTAACTAGGTTCATTACCTCGATTTCAGTTCAGTGATCGTCGATTGGATTACAGACGAAGTCAATCGTTGAATTTGATGAAAATTTTAATCTAGATTTATGGTTAGGTACCTCAGTTTATCTATGGTATCTTGAAAAGCTTTTATGAGAGATTGCAAGCATCACCATAGGTCGATCGATTGACGTGATCCACATTAGTGATTGACGTTAGGTTTCAAAAGGACTTTAATGTCTGAATGCTGTATTACAATCCGTTCAGAATTTCATAGTACTTTTTCCACTGATAGTCATTGATATGGTTTTACGTTTGTTAAACCTCCAATTAAACATAAATTCATAATTGCTTTACTACTTCAGATTTTAATTCTTTCTTAGACACCAGAAAACTTAAATTATATTGACATAGACTAATAAAGTCAGTCTATGTAACTATGTAAGTTGAGAAGAAATTCTATGGTATATATACCTCTGTTTTATGCTGCTATATTTCAAGCATAGACATATAGACATGGACTGCACCTTCCCTTTCTATCTATGCATGAAATACGGTCAAAAAAAGTGACAGAGAGAAACGCACGTGGGGAATGCAGTTGTCTCTTTCTAGAATATTGATTGGTCCACACTCACCTCTATGTGAACGAAAAAGAGAAGGTAAATGCCCGACCATCATTTCTCTCTTTCTATAAAAAAAGCCAATTTCATGCTGACATTGCTCAGTCCATGTCTCTATGTCTATGATTTCAAGGATATGGGAATTATCAACATGAGCTCTCATTTATGGTTAGGTACTTCAGTTTATCTATGGTATCTTGAAAGGCTTTTATGAGAGATTGCAAGCATCACCATAGGTCGATCGATTGACATGTTCCACATTAGTGATTGACGTTAGGTCATAGATAACCTACGTTAGGTTTCAGAAGGACTTTGATTGCTGAATGCTGTATTTCAATCCGTTTAGAATTTCTACTGATAGTCATTGATATGGTTTTACATTTAACTTGTTTAACCTCCAATTAAACATAAATTCTGTCAAAATTGCTATACTACTTCAGATTTTAATTGTTTCTCACATACCAGAAAACTAAAATGAAATAAACAAAGACTAATAAAGAGAAAAAATTCTATGGGTTAGAGAAGGCAATGAAAAAGTACATATAGACCTCTGTTTTATTTCTGTTATATTTCAAGGATATGGAAATTATTAACATGAGCTCTAAGTATCCCACATTTCCATTTTTTCTCGACATGACCCTTATATTTACATGGCAAACGGAAATCCCAGTTTTACGACTGAAAATTCGAGGCCGACATCGCTTAAACGCGACTACGTCAAACACACCGAACGTTCAAGTGTCTCTAGGCCAAAACCCCGGCAATGATGTGTATTTAGATAATTCCGAAACTTAATTAAAAGCTATTCCCGAGTGGAACTACCACCCCCGGAGTATTTAATTACGATTCACGGGAAACTTGGACCGTTTCGAGCCTTAACGGACCACATCGAGGCCCGGATATGCTCTCGAAGTGCCATCCGAAATTGAAGAGTTGAGGAGGCGCAAACATTCTTGTTTCAAGAGTTCAACACACACACATCCGAGATATAATTTATCCGGATCTGATTTGCTGAAAGGAGCTGTTGCCACTGGGATGGAACGGGGGGAATTTGGCGTTTCGCGCAGTGCCGTCTTTGGCCGTGAAAGGGCCCTTGGGCATACAGAGTTTGGGGGCCCTAACAGAGAGTAGAGCAGAACATTTTTTGGGTGAATTCAACGTTGAATTCCACGATGGGAGGCCGTTTGTGGAGATTCTTCTTACACTTTTGAGCCTTTGGACTGGTTAGATATAAAGGGTAGATTGTAGATTTAAGGGTGGTTTAATTGTACTGCTACCCATTATAGGTGATTCCAAATTTCTTGGATCTCAGTGCAACCGTTCGATCAACTTTCGAGTCGATTATCTCCCAGAAAAATCATGGTAGATCCAAATATGATCCATATTCTGAAAGAGCAACTTCTAGTAATAAATCTCAAGATTTCATCGATCTCGGTGCAACCGTTCGATCTTGACGAATTTTCAAGTGACTCCATCATTTTTGGGGATTTTCGAGGGTCAACTTTCGAGTAGATTATCTCCCAGAAAAATCATAGTAGATCCCGATGTGATCCATATTCCCAAAGAGCAACTCTTTCAGTAATAAATCTGAGAACCACAGCGATCTCGAAGCAACCGTTCAATCTTGACGAATTTTTAACTGACCCCATATTTTTAGGAATTTTTCGAAGGTCACATTCAGAGTGGATTATCTTCCAGAAGAATCATCACAGATCGGAAAGTGATATACATTCCGAAGAAGCAACTCCTCATGTTTGGGGTAGGCACTTAAACTTAAGCAATGCTTCACATTCGAAGCCTTTTAACAATTTTGCAAGCTTATCCCCTGTTGGGCTCCACAACAGATAAATGATCTTTGAATGTTTTGGCTTCTTAGGTTTTCTTCCAAGCACATAAATATCTACATATACAGTTGGAGGGAGAGAAAACTGGTATTAACCCTGCTGAATTGGAAAATCATGACTCAATAGAAAGGTCTGTCGAAGCTGCCAGTTGCTGCATGAAAAAGGGCATCAAAATCGATGCTGATATTCTGAGAAATGGCAAGAAAGTATAAGTCTAAAAGTATTTTATTAATATAGACATTCAATCCTTTCGTTGAGGAAACGTGCGTGTGGGATTTGTCCTCACCTCCCCTCGAATCCAGGTCCAGACCAACCATAGACATTCCACAATGTGTTTTTTTTTCCGGGACTTCATAATTCGCTTACACAAAAGCCGGCAGCAATCGGTAGACAATAAATGCGGCAAGCCTGGCCGTCCCAGATAGAAGGGAATCTGGAAACGTTTGTGGTTTTTCCACATTCAATTGTGGCAGATTCGGGAGATGCCCAGGTAAAGAGATTAACTCGACCAGAATTGCGGAGCCCTGGCTGGCCTTCCGATTGCCCGTACGGGGTAGAGAGGGAGGGGGTGGTAAATCCGAGGGTCCGATCCAGTGTATTACGGGATGAGCTCTTTACATATGAGGGCATTAAATTTTCATAAATAACGGACCTTCCCCGAAGCGATCTATTAAACATGCATGGCCCAAATTCGGAATTTAAGTGGACCTGAGCTACCGCGCGCCGGCTTCGACGTGTAAGCCTGATTGATTCGCATTTAACACCGTTTCATCGAAGACTGTATTCAATAATCTATACTCCATTTACTTTTATTTTGGCACTCGGTTGGCCATTTAAATTTGACAAATTTCACTCTGTATAGTACGAAAATGTGGGGTTATGAGGCTTGTCAAAACATTTTTGGGTTTTGAATCAACGCTATGTTGCCCGTTCTTCGTAAAAGTTTCTGTTATTACGTATTTTATCACAATGTCGAATCTCTTCGGAAAATATGTGATGAACATAATTGAAGTTTATACAAACCGATTTAAGGCATACCAAATCCAGTTATTTGCATGGAAAATACAAGAGATCAGTATAATATCATATTATGCACTAGCTTGAGGAGAGTTAATGTTCGTTATCTTCTTTGGCTAAAGTTTGAATACGTTACATCAGTTGTAGATTTCGAAAATATTAACCCGAAGATGAAATGCATGTGATGCAGTGGTTGGGAATGGACATCTCTCGAAGGAATTAACAGATAGCTAAAAGAATGTTGAATTATTCAACAAAAATCATCTTGCATCAGTATAAGTAAAAGGAATTAAAGGAAGTTTCAGGTCAAGATGAACTTCACCTTTGAACAAAAATTCCACCCACATGAATAAACAATTAACAGGACAACTGGTGCGTATTTGTGGCTGTTCATCTTAATACATTGATATAATAATAATAATAATTTATTGGTACCTTGAGACATTCACAATGTATATGACAAGACAAATGAAAAATAGAAAAATCAATTAACGGGAACTTATTCAACGATGACATTAATCGAAAATCCTGTAGTAAACTTTTCGCATTATTCACTCAAACATAAAATTCTCAAATGCCACCACTTTTTTGGGTCTCCAAATAGTAGGAAAGTCTTTGTCATCTTCTTCATTCACAATGTTTCTGATTGTGGAAATATTCAGCTGAAATATATGTCGTTTAGATTCAGATAAAACGTTATATACATTCTCTTACATTGAATATGTTCGCTACCGTCTGACGTATTGTGGATTTTAGAATATCAGGGTATAACTATTTGAATGAGCAGACCTGAATTCTAAATAGCACCTCCTGAAACCCTGTCCCTTTTTTTCAAACACTTTCGGCATTTTCGTAATAAAAATTGATATTAGTTGTGGCAACGGCGTTATGACATTAACGACATTTCATGAGTGCCAACCTTACTCCGTTCTAGTAACAAAAACTTGATAAAATTATTTCATGGCCAACCGACTGCTAAAATAAATATGAATGGAGTATAGTTACTGTTGGAAAATGCTTTATTTTCCGCTGCCAACTTAACAGAAAATGGCTACTAGTCCATCAATCTTCCCAATAATCCGTTTCTTCACCTGAACTACGCGAATCCGGAATCGAGATTTCCCCAGTCATTACACTCGATCAGTTATCGTCATTTCCATGAATTTTCAACGCCCCAAATTACCCTGAATTTGCCCCTAGCTAGCGGCGCACGGGATTTCACCTAGTCGATCGTGGTCGAGCTGACAGACCTCAATGAAATGTGTTTCCTGTGACAGCAGCTCGGGAACCTTCAGATATCACGCGATGCACTATTATTCGATGCCTACGCAAACCAATCAATCACCGAGCATTTGACTTGGCCGAAATTAATGCAGGGGAAACGTACCCATGGGTCAACTGTAAATCTTCGGCTTGGGAGTTTGAAAGTTGAGTCTAGACTATGGTAAAGGACCCTAAAGATCTCCAGATTCAACACCATCAGAATCTTTCTGGAGGAATATAAACTGAGCAGCAAATGAAGTGGGACACCTGAAAAATTGCCCAAATTCGACAAGCTAGAACTTCGAGATTACTTTGATGATGTTGGATTTAAACCCCCAGATGTAAGGTCTTATCCTCAGCCTATATGCCACTGGTCTTGAGGAAGTTTTAACTGAACCCATCTTCTAGGGAATTTTCCGAAGGTCACCTTTCCAGTGTATCTTCCAGAAAAATTATCAAAGGTCGAAAAGTGATGCACATTCCGAAGAAGCAACTCTTCTATACTGCATTCACATTTATTTTAGCAGTCGGTAGGCCATGAGTAAGGTTGGCATTCATGAAATGTCGTTAATGTCATAACGCCGTTGCCACAACTAATATCAATTTTTATTACGAAAATTCCGGAAGTGATTGAAAAAGGAGACAGGGTTTCAGGAAGTGCTATTTAGAATTCAGGTCCGCTCATTCAAATAGTTATACCCTGATATTCTAAAATCCACAATACGTCAGACGGTAGGGAACATATTCAATGTAAGAGAATTTATATAATGTTTCATCTGAATCTAAACGCCTTATATTTCAGCTGAATATTTCCACAATCAGAAAGATTGTGAATGAAGAGGATGACAAAGAATTTCCTTCTATTGGGAGACCCAAAAAAGTGGTGGCATTTGAGAATTTAATGTTTGAGGGAAATAATGCGAAAAGTTTACTACAGGATTTTTGATGAATGTCATCGTAGAATAAGTTCCTGAAAATTGATTTTTCTATTTTTCATTTGACTTGCCCTATACATTGTATATGTCTTAAGATACCAATAAACACCTAATTATTATTATTATATCAATGTATTGAGATGAACAGCCACAAATACGCGCCAGTTGTCCTGTTAATTGTTTATTCATGAGAAATTTTTGTTCAAAGGTGAAGTTCTTCTTGACTTGAAACTTCCTATAATTCCTTTTACTTATATTGATGCAAGATGATTTTTGTTGAAGAATTTAACATTCTTGTAATTATCTGTTAATTCCTTCGAGAGATACCCATTCCTAACCACTGCATCATATGCATTTCATCTTCGGGTTAATATTTTTGGAATCTACAACTGATGTAACGTATTCAAACTTAAGCCATAGAAGATAACGAACATTAACTCTCCTCAAGCTAGTGCATATTATGATATTATACTGATCTCTTGTATTTTCCATGCAAATAACTAGATTCGGTACGCCTTCAATCAGTTTGTATAAACTTCAATTATGTTCGTCACATATTTTCCGAAGAGATTCGACATTGTGATAAAATACATAATAACAAAAACTTTTACGTAGAACGGGCAACATAGCGTTGATTTAAAACCCAAAAATGTTTTGACAAGCTTCATAACCCCACATTTTCGTACTATACAGAGTGAAATGTATCAAATTTCCATGGCCAACCGACTGCTAAAATAAAAGTGAATGGAGTATAGTAATAAATCTGAGAACTACAGCTTAAGTATTCCAACCAATTATTTTCATTCATCAAGCTTTAATTGCTCCATGCCAATTCTCAGAGCGAATACACCCGATACGGTGAAAATAAATTTGCCTTTTCTCCAGTTGTCAGAAGCATGCCTTGAATCCCGAATGGGAGAATCCACGGTCCAATCCGGAGTAACCAAATTCTCGAAGTGTCATTATGCAAACAGAACAGAAAGTAGGGAATAGAGTTTCATCTTCTGGAAAATTGAAAAGCTCTGTTTACCGGACGGAACTTTGTTACGAGCGTTGTCTCATTAAAACTTTGTCCGTTGACGTACAAAAAAGATTTTATTCCGACACTAAATCAATATCAATGTCTTTATTAGTTGATAAAGAAATGGTGTTTTCGACGATGAACTCGGCATTCGGGAAAGTTTGAGACTATCTGGAGACGAATTTAATGAGTTCTGTATCGTGTACACCTAGTTCCATTATCCGAAGGGTTGGATGAAATGGGAAATTATTCGATCTCAGCATCTAGTCACCGTCATCTACACTACAATTGTGGGTATTCGAGAGAAAACTTTTAGCACTTGTTATTGTTCTGTATATTGCTATGTGGGAGGCGTATGTTAGTGTATTACACACACACACACACGTTAAATAGTACAAAATATATCGACCCGGATCATTTCGTTGACTAATTCGAGATCGTAGATTACGAATATGCAATTAGATTTTTTGTAGTATCAGTATTTTAGGGGATAAATCACTTTTAGTGGAAAATTCCAAAAAAATTGGTCCACTTTGAGGAGCTGTAACAGCCAGAAAAAGAGAACTAGACATATGCTGATTTTTTTTGTGATAGATGTATCTTTTGCAAATGAAAAATTTAAATTTTCAGTCATCTACCGCGATCAGTTTAATTTTTATGATTTTTTCCGCGAAGGTCAAAATTTTCCAATTTTTCATCGGTCATAACTTGAAAAGTAAATTTTTCAAAAAATATCTGTTTGTATATTTGTGTTCTACGCCCTCGAATTAGTGTACAGTATGAATTTGGTTTCGATCGGAGACAAAAAATATTTTTCCAAAAATCGCAAATTTTTCCATGCATATGTATGGAAAATTCGAAAAATTTTCGATCTTCCCGATTTCCACGAAAACTGTTGTATTCACTAAATCGAGGGGGTAGATCACGAATTTACAAACAGAATTTTGCTGAAAAGATTAGTTTTCAAGTTATAGTCGATGGAAAACTCGAAATTTTGGACCTTCGCGGAAAAAATCATAGAATCTAAACTGTTCGCGGTAGGAGAAAAAAAATGTTTGTTTTCATTCGCGAAGGATCAGTCTATCACCGAAAAAATCAGCATGTGTCAATTGCCTCTGTTCTGGCTGCTACAGCTCCTCAAAATTGACCAATTTTTTCAAAATTTTTCACTAAAAATCATTTATTTCCTAAAATACTAATCCTAGGAAAAATCTCATTGCTCATTCGTTATCTACGACCTCGAATTAGTCAAAAAAATGACCCTGGTCGTTTCTAATGCGAAAAATAAAAAAAATTCGAATATGCAATTAGATTTTTTGTAGGATCAGTATTTTGGGAAATAAATCACTATGCACTCTTTACCTTTCTGTGTCTTTTTTTTAATTATATGTGTAGGCATAGAAGCGCCAATAATAAAACTGAAACGAAGAGATTACAGTGCATTTGTTTTAGGGACACTTGATTGTGTGAGATCATTCTGGAGAAGTATAAAAATAATGAAAAACTGGATCAACACTCTTTTCCCTTATCTACCTCCAACCAGCTACGTCCCTGATGCGGCAAATCTTCATTTCGTCCTCTGAAACGGGCTAGCGGGAGGTGTAAATCAGAATTTATAGCCTGCGAGTGGTTATCGTTAAATTTTTATGATTGCCGAAAATGAACATCAAATGTTGCGGACTAAAACTCCGTCCTTTTTGTATGCCGCCCAGGCAGCTCTCAAGTGCACTCAATGACCCGTTGAATTCTTGGTATACTCTCGATTAATTATCGAATTTCGACTCCTTATCAAGGAATCCATTGTTGGTAACTTATCGTGCGATGTTGAAGGATAGATCGTAAAAAATTATTTGGTCTTTAGTTCCATTATAATCGAGGAGGAAGGAGAAAGCGATTAGATATGATTATCATTAAAAGGATTGGCTGATTCAATCTATAATACCTACTGCATGAATTTGAAGTAGATATACAGGGTGTTCACTCTCAAGTTTAACAGCGACTAGGAGTTGGTTGCACAGTTAATTTGGTACAATATTTATCGTATAACTTGTAGAGTCATTCGGGGTAACTGAGCGCAGTGGGTAAGTGTGCGCAGTGCGTATATCTCCACTATGCAATGTATGAAAGAGGGGTTCATTTGGGTGAAGCAAGGGCGCAGAATCGCCAAATTGGTTTTTCATAGGAGTACGCCGTGCGACGTTTCGTTAACTTTTATTTGCAATCAATCAAATTCACTAGTTTTCTTGTTAATTTTTAGCATCTCTGCAAACTCTGCCAGGTCCAAGTTCCGAGTCCCTCAGTGTTAAACAATATTTTATTCGTTTATGGGCATATTAATCTAAATATATAATAAAAAATTTTAGGTTCTCTTAGATGCTCAACTTCATAAGAATGTCAATTCAAATTTTGGCTTACTGGGGAAAGTGTGCGCGGGTAAGTGAGCGCATATATTCATTATATGGCCATTAGTTCAGTGAGGAATAAATTATGACATTGTTGATTTTCTTGGTTAAGACCCGATCAATATTGTTCTATTTGTTCAGAAAAATATGAAGAGCCACCAACAGGGGAATGTATCAAGTGTTGTGTTCACCAAGAATTGTGGCACGAACAATAATGCACTGCTTGTAAAAAGGCGCTTCTGTATTGACAATAAACAGCATTTCTCTAATATTGTAACATTTTGATGACATTATTTTGTAATTTGTTTTGATTGTGTGATTCACTAAGCACTGCGTTCACTTACCCCGTGAGGGTGTGCACACTTACCCGCAATACGGGGCATGTGAACGCACTCCGACTTTCTCTATTAAATTCTTTTTTGCGGAAAGAAAACGTTTGTGTTTGTTTGCTTTTTGATGTTTTCTTATACATTAGGAAATTCTCTATCTTATGAATATGTTTTAATTTTCCTAGCTTCAACATTTGAAACAGCGTATGGCTTGAAAGGCAAAAGTGCGCACAGTTGCCCCGAATGACTCTATGTATTATCCTAATGTTGCTGTAGTTTATCAATTGTTCTAATTCCAAAGGACTATTTCTCGTGAAACAGATAGTGTTCATTTTTTGTACACATTATCTTCACGTCCTATGGTAGTGTGATTTTACTGAAAAATGCTTTTGCTGGAGAAGTAATTCGAATGATTCTATGAATCCCTAGAATAGACTCACAATTCGACTACGAATTTTCCTCATAAAAAGAAGGCCCAGGTTGGAAAAATATCTAAAAACGAACATAATATTTCCCTCCGATATCGAAACGAATTCATATGACTCGCATTTGCCATAACTGAAAGTGTATTGTGATGTAGGAATCTTCAAAGCGGAAACTTCTATGGATCATAAATTCGGTAACTGTTGAATTCTGCCATTTTCAGTTTTCCTCAAGAAATCTAGGAACGTGGATCCTTTGAAGTAGCTGAAAGTATTTTCGATAGTTGAAAGGAATGTCTAAGGGAAATATCATTCTTTATGAACGGCTTTCAGATCGTTTTTCAGGCAAAATGAGGGTTGCTGGAAGTGCTATCAGTAAGTCGGCGATTTTCGGGAATATAAAATAAATTGAGACGGTGATGTGCCTCTACCCGATACGGATCATAGATGCCATAATTTTTCCCTCAAAATTGAAACGGTCTTTTTCTGTGTGCAAAGGTATATCGATATTTTCTGCTTCAATATGATCAGAATTTTGAAGAAATGGTCAAGTAGGCAATAGAATTTCGTAGATTGATGGTTATTTCCGGACCTATTGTTTTAAAAAAAAATCGAGTCGGTAGCTTGAATATAAACAAAGTTATGATTTCCTGGGTCACCCAGTAGATTGTGAAAGATGTTCAGAAGGACATCCTCTCAAAATATGTGATATCTGATTGAATATCTCATTCCTATTACGAAAGACAAACCCTTCAAGATCCATCTCCTAAAAACTGCGTTGAAAACAAGGAAATCCTCCTGCTGTTGAATTCCACTCCGGTTTTTCTGGCTCGCTTTGAGATTGTTAACGAAATATGGAAATTTTAATTACGCAACTCGTTCTTTGCCAGTAAAACCGATGATCAAAGGGTTGTGGTGAATTTCACATCAATCAGAAACAGAAAAGTTTGGATTGAAGCACTTGAATTCATTTGAATCTTTTCGCTAGAATCGTCACACTCATATTTTCACATTTTTGATAGTCGTATGTGATGTAAATATTGGTTCTCATTTCAAAGATTACGAAAATGAAGCCTCCAACAAAATATTGCTCGTAAAACAGTTAACATTGGCTGAAATGAAATAGCTTCTCCTCGAGTATTTCAAATAGCATTCACGAAATTTCAAGGTCTGAATTTTTCACGCTACAATTCAAGATCAAACAGTATCATTACTGAGAAAGTGAACTTTAATGATGTTTCGTGTTTGGTTAGAAATGTAGTAGGTATTCAAACAACGTTTTCATCATTACCAATTTTTGATACACAGTTAATATTTATTTATTTATTCGTGTCAGAAGCATCATATATAATAAGTATTGTAACATAATAAGCATAGTCATATAATAAGTACAGTAATAAAGTATAGTAGGGCTAAACATTTTTTGCCCAGAATCGGGCGACGTCAATTGCGTTCGGCTTCGCTGCCACAAGGTCCTCTATGGTACATCTAGCAGTTAATATTATATATTATTATTCCCAATTATAATTTTAGGAAAAGGATCGTGAGGAATTGCTTTTGTTATTGACCCTATAATTTCCATAATTTTCATGATACCAACAGATTTTTCAATTTTATATAATGAGGTTGAGGAACATCAATTTTATGGTACGATTTATAACTTGATATAGAAATAAATTGATATTCTGTAGGGTTATCCTCAAATAGTAGTTGTAAATTATATATTGCGATTATAAAGTAATAATGAATATTCAAATATTGACTTACACAACTGGTTACATTGATAGAAATTTTCAAATGATTTCCATCATTTTATATGCCCTATAATTTCCATTGGGCAAAATTAGTAATTGGTTTTGAGTTGTTCATAACGCACAACAAATATCCATTCACGAAATAAATTAACTTCGAAGGAATATGTTCAAACCCACACGTTGCAATAACTAAGCATAAAACTCAAGACTCCAACAGAGAACGTATCGCATTACAAATATTAGGTACTTCCCCCATAATTTGATTACAAACATCTCGAGCACTGAAAAGTGTACTTTGAGAGCTGAAATCCCATAAATACAAGTTTACAGTCTGTTAACCATGTAGATTGATGACTTGAATGGAATGTTACAAATAATATCCCCTTTCAAAGGTGAATCAACATACAGGAGAGCAGCTAAGTAATAATCCCTTCACCAACTGTCTGTTTCGTTAAAGTAGAGCTTGTCTGTGTCATAACTTGATGTTATGTCGATTTTGTTCATTATATTCATTCTCACTTCACATCAGAGAAATGGGAAAGTTTGACGGGATATTCTGAAAGCCAAAAACGCAAGATTGCGACAGCAAACTCGTGTGAAATAAAGTGAATAAATGTAGAAATGGCAATTTTTAGGAGTTACTGGACTACACTGCGCAAAAAAATTAACGCACATTCTGAAAATCTCAATTTTAATGAAAGTAAACTCTACATTGACTTTATAACTTATTTTTTATGTTCTCTCGGGAAGGTTTTGAACGAAACAAGACACATTAAATGGAAGAAAAATTCAGGATTTCACCGAATCTTATGTGAAAGAAGAGAAATGAATAATTTTCAAAATACTGAAATGCTGATAAGTGATTTAATACTTGGTATTACCACCCCTTGCGTTAATTACAGCTCGGCAACGACGGTTCATACTCAAAATGAGTGATCTTAAAATGTTCTGATCTAATCCTTCCCAGATTTCTCCGAGTTGGATTCCTAAGTCATTAAGAGTAGCTGGATGATTTACTGAACTTCTCAGCCTTCTATTGAGGTTGTCCCAGACCTGCTCAAGCGGATTGAGATCTGGACTTCTCGCTGGCCATTCCATTCGAGAGACTTCAACCTCTTCAAGGTACAACTGAACGATGCGCGCACGATGCGGTCTGGCATTATCGTCCATAAAAATGAAATTTTCACCAATGTATGGGGCAAATGACACTACATGCTCTTCAAGAATGTTCCTTATATACTAATCAGCATTCATAGCTTCATTATCAACGACCACTAGGTCTGTGCGAGCAGTCAAAGATATTCCACCCCATACCATAATCGATCCTCCCCCGAAACCTGTAGTATTCAGGAAATTGCACTGAGCATATCTTTCATGTGGACGTCTGTATACAAGGGAACGTCGATCACAATGGTAGAGGCAGAATCTAGACTCATCTGTGAAAAGAACTCTTTCCCAATCGGCCTCTTCCCAATGGATATGCTCCCTCGCAAAATCCAAACGCGCCCTTCGATGGGCTGGGGGTAAGAGCTGGGCCTCTTGCCGCGACACGAGGGCTTAAATCATATTCTCTGAGGCGATTTCTTATTGTCTGAGTGCTAATTTGCACCTCATGAGTTTGCTCAAGCTGAATTTGGAGGAGGCGAGCGGTTGCAAACCGTTGTCTCAACGAAGAAACTCTCAAGTAACGTTCTTGAATGGCAATTGTTACCCGTGGTCTACCCTGTCCTGGTCTTCGGACATTCATAGCAGTCTCCCTGAATCGCTGCAACATTCTGGACACACTTGTATGGGAAACTCCAAACTTTTCTGCAATTCTTGTGTATGTCCACCCTTCTCCTCGCAAAACTACCGCTTGGGCACATTCCTCTTGGGTCAAATTGCGTGTTTCGCGTTGCATAGTGATCGAGTGCAGAAAACCAAACGAAAGAAAAACTATTGATCACTAGAATTGATCGAGAACAACTGATTTTAGAATGGAGCCAATACATTCAAAATCTGATAATATCATCTTTTTTTATTCCTGCTGAGAAAAACCATCTGTATTGAAGAAAACAGTTGAGAGTGGATAACATATGCATGCACAATTCTGATAAAAATAATTATTATCATTGAGAACACCTTCAGTTGTAGAATAAATTTGAGATTTCCATAATGTGCGTTAATTTTTTTACGCAGTGTATTTCCATCATTTGAGATTATTTCATCCAACGTTTCGGCGAGTCTTAGTCTGAGGAAAATTTGTCAGTTATTCCCTGAAGACGGCTGGCGACTTATTGGCGAAACGTTGCTTAGAATAATCCGAAATGATGGAAATATTCAAATGAACCCTAAAATATCTAGGCCTCCTAGTTTCGTTAGCGCTTTTCCACCAACTCATCTTTTGGAAGATTTCCCCGGAAAAACCGATCCAGATGATTCGATTTCCCGCGACGCGAGACGTATCGGAATTACCCGAAGCGAAAATGTTGCTCGATGATTCCCCCTGCCCCAATTTTTTGCCCGCCAGTGGTGCCAACTGCGTGAAAAATAAGAAGTCGCCTCTCCCGTCGATTTCTTGACGAAAAACGGCGGTTTCAGTCTGGTGACTTTTCCAAGAAACGGCGGGAACCCTGCCTCTCGTCTATACGGCAGATAATTATCGGGACTTCGCCCACGACACGATAATTTGGCTGACCTTGTCTTACTGGCAATGACAAAACGGACGGAGACATTGCGAATAGCGTTTTTCGGTTCGATGAAACTAGTTAGGCCGAAAAGGTTGCTCTGAAACGCAATTAACGGTTCATTTTGAATTCAGCCCTCCGTCAAATGGGCTAGCCCATTTCAACGGTTGAAAATTCTATAGCCTACTTGCCTACTTGAATTTGAACTCATAACGATCTACCTATACGAGGATGTATTGATATCTAGTTAGCCTAGATCAGTTCCATGCATAAAAAAAATATTGCGTTACCATAGCAACGAACAATAACTCATTAGAAGTGTCAGTGTGAAGATTGAAGTCAAAAAAGTAAACCAGAATTACGCAATGAATCAAAAAAAAGAAGATGTCCACCGAAATTGTGAAAATCGAAAAATTGGAGTATCGAGCCATCTTCAAGTACCTGTATTCAAAGGGTTAAGAGGTGAGCAGATTTACGAAGATATGCTTAGTACCCTCGGTGATCAATGTCCTTCGTATGAGACCGTGAAAAATTGGACTGCAAGCTTCAAAAGAGGTAAATTTTCCATTGAAGATGATGACCGATCGGGAAGGCCAGTTTCTGTGTCAGACCACGAAAATATCGATGCAGTTCATGACATGATTTTATCAGACCGTCGAATTGGGCTAAAACGGATATCTGAAGCACTGAATATTTCATACGAACGCGTTCATCATATAGTTCACGTCAATTTGGACATGAGAAAAATCGCTGCAAAATGGATCCCCAAATGTTTGAATGTTGACCAAAAGAGTGCAAGGGTAGAAGCATCGCGTTCGATCTGTGCTCGATTTGAAAACGATGTAGACTTCTTAAACCAAATTGTTACTATGGATGAGACTTGGGTACATTTCTACGATCCAGAAACAAAACAATAATCGATGGAATGGCGACACTCTGGTTCTCCAAGACCTAAGAAGTTTCGTGTCAAAAAATCTGCAGGAAAAGTTCTTGCTTCAGTCTTTTGGGATTGCCATGAAGTAATCATGATTGATTATTTGGATAAGGGTAGAACAATAACCGGAGATTACTATTCGATATTACTGACTATTTTACGGAAAAAAATTAAAGAGAAACGACGCCCTTTCACACAAATCTCATGTTGCCATGCGAAAAATTCGTGATTTAGGGTTTGAATTACTAGAACACCCCCCTTATTCACAAGATTTGGCTCCATCCGACTATCATCTCTATCCCCAACTGAAAAAAAGTTTAAAAGGTCGTAAACGAAGAGGTAGTAAAAACTGTGGAGGTCTGGTTTGCAGTGCAAGAAGAAACATTTTTTTTTGAAAGGTCTAGAGACGTTGCAGTTTCGCTGTAATAAATGTCTCCAATTAAGAGGAGAATATGTTGAGTAATCAAATATTTTGACGTTGAAATTTTATTTGGTTCTATGTTAGACTAAGAATTTCTCAATATATCCTCGTATACCTCAGTAGGTAGGTACTTAATTCCATGATTGTTTATCGCAATAGACAGAACACAATCATAGTTTTCTCTGATAACAAAATATGGGAGAAATCAAAGGAATAGCCAATTGCAATCCGGTTTTGCCGCAATGGAGATTAATAAATTCCCAACGGGGGACAAAAACATCAACGAAAAATCTACGCTTTCTTCAATTTCTTATCCCAATTTCATTAAAATTCCTCGTTGTAAGTTTCCTCAAACAGCACCAGATCCGAGTGAGACTGGAAGGAATCAGCAATATCGAAGACCAAGGGAATCGAAAACACGTAAACATAAACAAGAAAACGTAGACATTTTTATGCAAAACACGACTCTGGAAACTATATCTCCCAATATTCAATTCTATTTCCAGGGAAAAGGAAAGGTTGGGTGGGGGGGGATATTCTTAAGGAAATCAACTTGGGAGAAGCGCGAGTCAGGAATCGTGGAAAAAGGTAGAAATCAACGAATAATTCGGTTATATTTTTCGCCCACGTTCATTCTTGCAAAGTCCTTCATTTTCGAGAAGAAGCTCAGTTCACAGAATGGAAGCTTCATGCTGCATTCGGTGAATGATCCAATTCCAACATAATTGCCGAGGCATAGTTGGACGGAAGTGCAGTTGGGTGAATTTTTGGTTGATCTTTTGTACCAATCCTTCTCTCGATTGAAAAACTCGGGATTGGCCGAAAAAAATTGCTAGACCCTCTGAAAGTCTGCATTTCAAGAACTGTTTTCCTGAATTTTGCAGAAATATAATCAATTATACAGAGTTTTCCATTCATTGGCAAAGTACAAACAGCTCATATTATATCTTTAGAAAAAAATCACATATATAGGTACCTACTACTCCTCTATTTGATATTTGTCAACAATATTCCATTTCAGGTGAAAATTTCATATAATGATTGCAGAAACTGATTGTCCTCAGCTCGTGGTTACCAGTTTATTCCTCACAGAAATAAAATACACAGAAGATAGTTTTTTTTATTGCCAGAAATACCTTATTACGGTTCTGGCCACGACCCAGTTTGTCTTCATCTGATTGTAACTATAATTGGTACCAGTTTTTCTGCTAATTATATCGTTTACCTATTGCAGGTTCTGTGGTAGCGATGACTAATCAGGTTGCAACTGTTCTGACCCGTCGGATTTTTTCCAGGAAATCAATTAGATTGTGTGAACTTGAATGTGAATGAAACATTGAAACTGTATAGTATATGTGGCAGGTCGTAATAAAGAAGGTAAGAGATATATGTGTGTGAAGTTGGCCCAGCACTTTTTGATTTTCGAAAAAAAATTTTGTGCTGAATTGTGCTAGGTTTGTGCTGATTTGTGCCGTTGAAATTTTTGTTTTATTCCACACGGTTCTCAAAATATTTCACAAAATGTATAGAATGGGCTAGCCCAGCACTTATCGAAAAAATGAGTTTTGACGACTGAAACAGGTTGTGCTATGCATGTACATTGTTGTGCCGTTCGAATTTTTGCGAAATTCCCTCTTATCTCCCGGAAAATCGAAAATGAAGAAAAAAGTTAGCTCAGCACTTTTGATTTTTCTTCTCAAAAATTAGTGGAAAAATTTGTGCTACATTTGTGCTGACTTGTGCCGTAAATATTTTCTCGAAAATTAGTCGGATTTTCCGGGAAATCGCAAAATTGAAAAAAAAGTTAGCCCAGCACTTTCGTTTTTTCTCAATGAAAACTATGTGAAAAATTGTGCTAGTCGTGTGCCAACTTGTGCCGTTGAAATTTTCACGAAAATCCTTCTAGTTTTCCAAAAAATTTAGATTTTGGAAAAAAGTCAGCCCAGCACTTTCGTGTTTTTGCAGTTTAATTTTTTTTATTAAATTGTGCTACATTTGTGCTGATTTGTGCCGTTGAGATTTCCAAAAAAAACTTTCAACTTTTCCTTCAAATGGTGGATATCAGAAAAATCAGTAGATTGCCTGAAATCAGTATAAATGGCAACAGGCCTAATACTCGTAAATTGAGCTTAATGAACTCCAGCGTGGAAAGCCAATGACTGTAAAAGATTACTATTGTTTATAACTCAATTTTCTTGATACAGATGCAGATGCGTGACTCTGAAAATAGTTTACCGTTAATCTCAAAATTTTATATATATGGAAGATACGTTTCAGTCCGTGTATGAAATTAAGCTGAAAAATTAACAGCATGTAAACAGCCATTAACATTAGTTTTTCAAGAGTTTTATCTACAAGTTATAAACAATAGTAATCTTCTTTAGTCATTAGCTATCCACGTTGGTGTTTATTAAGCTCAATTTACGAGATTTCTCTCCTGAAAACTGAATTCTGGCAACATTGTTATCGTGATACACTTCTGATGATTTATGACGCTATGCAAAACTTGATAAGTCGTAGGTTGTGCACGCAGGGTTGCCAACCTCAACGGTATTCGGCCTGTTGCCATTTATACTGATTTTCAGGCAATCTACTGATTTTTCTGATATCCACCATTTGAAGGAAAAGTTGAAAGTTTTTTCTGAAAATCTCAACGCCACAAATCAGCACAAATGTAGCACAACTTAATAAAAAAAATCAAACTGCAAAAACAAGAAAGTGCTGGGCTGACATTTTTCTTAATTTCGCGATTTCCCGGAAAATCCGACGAATTTTCGAGAAAATATTTACGGCACAAGTCAGCACAAATGTAGCACAAATTTTTCCACCAATTTTTGGAAAGAAAAATCAAAAGTGCTGGGCTAACTTTTTTCTTCATTTTCGATTTTCCGGGAGATAAGAGGGACTTTCGCAAAAATTCGAACGGCACAGTACTGAACATGCATAGCACAACCTGTTTCAGTCGTAAAAACTCATTTTTTCGATAAGTGCTGGGCTAGCCCATTCTATACATTTTGTGAAATATTTTGAGAACCGTGTGGAATGAAACAAAAATTTTAACGGCACAAATCAGCACAAACCTAGCACAATTCAGCACAAAAATTTTTTTTTCGAAAATCGAAAAGTGCTGGGCCAACTTCACACACATAAGAGATATCCGTCGTGAATTGAAAAATTATTGTGATGAATGATTCTTCCAACCTCCGTGGCGATCGTAATGTTGAAATATCTTTCTGGAGGTAAAACATATTATCAATCAAATCTACATTGAGAGAACACGAGTATGTGCATACGTGTCAATTTGAAGAGGAGCCACCCTTGATATCTCGGTCTCCATTCAAAATCAGAACAAATGCAAAAAGATAAATAGTTTGGTTGGTAGGGAGACTTAGACATGCTGAGTCTTCGACTCGTATAAATATTTTAACAGTAGATTGTTGAGGTCAAAAAAAAAACTTTTTTTCCATACCATTTTTTCCTATTCGGCCCTGATATAGCAATTTTAAGTTTTCATAATGAGCTGTACCACCCCTGGCAAAACAAAATTCTCTTCAGAATAGCAAGCTGAATCTGCGACACTACATGCACATCTGTGGATCTTTTAAAAAGAGTTGTATTCAGGCAGAGAACACAATTTTTCGAAATTCCCAGATATTTTTATCATCAAATTACTCGAAAACGGCTCATCATACGAGAAAATATGAGGAATACTTATATTTTACAAAACGTTCAAATATTCATTAAATAGCCTCCAACTCAGTTTCAAGAGTTGGTTTCTTTGAATTTTTGGTATTTTTATGGTACGTAATGGTCATAATGAGAAAACTGGAAAACGTGTGTGATATCTTGTGTTCGAAAAAGATTCATCAAATAAACGAAAAACTATATTTCGAAATTCATTTCATTCGATAAAACCGTTCGTGAAATAGAACTAAAAATAACATTTTTTCATAGATTTTCAACAGCCTGGTATGGGAAAAAAGTGTTTCTTTTGACCTCAAGAATCTGTTGTTAAAATTTTTGTACGAGTCAAAGACTCACCCTGTATACGGTTTATTGGGTGAAATCTACCTCTTTAGCTCCATTGAAAAACGCCATATCAGCCCGATTCTTCGGACTCTCACATAGAGCCATTAACCCTTCCTCCAATGCATCGATATCGACCAGTTCACACGAAATGTAATTCTGTAGAGTGGTCAATATTTGCAGAAGATACGTTCTGATCCGAAGGCCCGTGTTCATTTCGAGCAGTATCCGCTAAAATTTTCATAAAGAAGGTAAGCTCCCCCGGAATATTATAATCGAAGTCTGCGCCCGTATAGCAGGTTCGTTTATTGTTAGAGATGAAATGAAAATCCTCCCCCACTTCCGGGTGATGGATTCTCGGGAAAAAAAAGAGGCGTTCGAGGATGATGGTGCCCGAAAGGAGGAAGCCTTTCCGGATGAAATCGTATCCATATTTTTCTTCTCGTTTTTGCCGGTTTAAAGCCCCGTGGTATTATATTCGGAGGACCTATTGTGGGCGTCTATTCAAGGAAAGCCGGTGAAAATTCAAAGAAAATCCCCGCGCGTATTGTACCTCCTAACTGACGTTTCGTCGGAATAATTTCAACTCTGCATCGGAAAAACCGCCGAGGTAGAGAATACAGGGTGGAGACTCCGTTCGAAACCGAACAGGTGAAATGACAGATGGCCGACAGGTGGGAGTATATATGTGTAAGTTGAAGCATATTCTTATAATATTCGAAGTAATTCGCCCAAACGCAACCAGATTATCAGTTTACAAGATAATGCCCACAAAAAATACTATCATACTGGAGAAAAAAGGTAAAAGACGGACACAAACCATCTAACTATTACCGTAGCGTAGTTATCTACAGAGAAATTCCGAAAATTTGATTATTTTTTGGGATAATAATCAACAAAGAAACAAAAATAAACAGAAATGAAGAAAAATAACTACTCACCGGTCCCAAAGGGTAAAAGTGTTTCTGAAATAGAAAGAATCCGTTATATTTCTTATACCACCAGCAGCCTACTACAATTAATAGATTTCAGAGAGCATTAGCTTGATAAAGTAAGATAAAATGACATGTATAAAAGATGTTCATGAGAGCTTAAAAAAAGCCAGGAGTGAAGAGAAATGTTTAAACGGTCTCTATCAATTCTTGAGTAGTGTATATCACTTCTAACGTAGAAATATTCCTTGGTCTTCGCGAATACAGATCGATAGACTCTAAAACGAATTGTTAAACCGCTTTTTCCGAAAATATCTGGCATCTGATGGAAAAAATGAAAAAAGTTGTGATATGGGAGTATCACACTATTTCCGTTCCTCAAAATCCGTATTGAAATGCATTACGAAATTCAATCTTAATGAAAAACTCCGAGTAATCATTGACCGTGTGAGCATGTAACGCTAGCTAAGAATCAGATTACAGCTTGTCCAACAATAGTTACTGACCTTCGTAATACATATCATAGACGGCCATGTAACAGATATCACGATTAACACTGAAAACGATCGTTCAAAGGATGTCTCAAGTGTATCTGAAAATCATTTTCGGAATCGAAATCAATTTTATTGATTCAACATGTGGTAAAAGTAGTTTTAGATTCTCCATTTCTTAATTCAATACCAGAACCAATTTACATGAATTTGAATATGAAAATTTTGAGAATACTGAAAACGTTTTGGGATTCTTGAGGCCCTTGTTGACTATTTTCTATATGCAATATTGATATATCATTATTATGTTACTCACCCTGATCTCCATCTCTGACAACTCCATTAGTCTCGTCTCACCATCTCTATCATCGGTATAATACAACCTCCTGTCTTTCAGTAAAATAAAAACTAATTTCCAACCCTTATCATTCAGCATCAAGGCTCTTGAGAAGAAAACTGGGCATATACTTTCGTCCACAGATTTCTGAAATGATCATATGGCACTGAACAACGAGCAGACAGAATTAAGTCGAAAAAATAAGTTTCTATCGATCTCAATTTGTTCAAATTATGAATAAAGACAATAACACCTTGAGAACTTCATTGGAAAGCAATGAAAAAACAAATTCATCATCTAATGGTTAGTTTCCTTCTGTCAAAATTCCGGTCTTCATTCATCAGGAATACGTCGGATAAAATGCGGTGTATTCCACAAGCTGTTATCCCTTTCGCTATATATATAATCGCACCCTTCAAGCCACTCGTCCGGAGTGGAAACTGATATTTTCCGGTCGCCACACCGTAATTCTTCTCTATTTATACCCCTCACTTTTATGCAGTCAGATTGTATCGTTACAGTATCTTCGTTTTATTCAGTCAATGACGGCTCGTCCGGGTATGCAGGGTCGGCCGGGCCGACCCAAATATAATCGAGAAATGGAAAATAATTATAATTATTTTATTCTTCAGAACTTATTCCAAATGATTAATTTCGATATTAAATTCTCGATTAATTCCCTAGTAATACGTACGACAACTTATTTCGATCAACGAGACGCCCCTGTCGCCCTGAGTTAGTTTATTTCGAAGTTCTCTTTCCTTACGATAAACACGCTACACGCTAGGTCGGCCAGCCGGCAGTAGCCCAGCGAAACGCTTCAAGTTATTGTACTATACAGCACCTACGTCGCACGCAGTTATCACCAAGTTGAACATCGTATTACGTCGCTGCTAGATACATACACGGTCGGCCAGCACGAGTTGGGGCTACCTTGCTATGGTTTGGTCGTTTAGTTGTCATATTTCTAGATTTCCTCATTGTCTATTCTAAGATATTATATTATCAAATGAATAGTTAATCATTAAATATTATGTCTATTTTAGAAAAGAGCGTATTCGCACCTTTTAAGAGTAGTTTTAGTCAATGAAAATATAATATATCCCTAATTATAGTTAGATTTTTTTATTAATAAATGAATAGTTAATTTTTGAAAAAGGGTATTCCGACCGTATAAGAGTAGTTTAGTGATTTTTTGACCATAAAAATTCGTGATTCCTAGTGCATTTATAAGGGCACGGTGATTTCTAAGCTTCTTGAATACGCGTAGGCCGGCCGGCCGAGCCTCGGAGTGGGGATATAAGAATCGCATCCGCATCGCTGTTCTCATATTGAATTGAATTAGGTCAGTGTCGTAGAATAAGAGAAAGGGGTGCACGTGTATATCAGTTTTCTTCGATTCATTTCGTAAATTTTGACAATCTGAGTGGATTCTAATTTTCTTTAATTGTTGAATAATTGGAGTAGTAGCAAATCGAAACAAACTTTGCATCCTGTCACAAGATCATGTGACAGTAGAAGGAAGAATGGTGAAATAAAGAAAGGAAAAATTAGTACTTTTTCACTTAAAATCAAAATTGTAGATGTGTTTCAGTGAACTTAAAATTTTGATTCGTATTGACGTTTTGTGTTGTAATAAATTTGTTGTCGGTATTTACAGAGAGACACCGAAGAAGAATAAAACTATTATTCAAAAGCTGGGCAAAAACAAAGAAGTATAGTACATTCTTTCTCCAAAAACAAGCCTTTATATCGCATTGAAAACGAAACTTTTATACACTGTTGTATAAAAATAAATCAGACTATATCTACAGGATGGGGCATAAGTTTGGAATAAAATTAATATTTCTTCAATATTAATCAACCACTCAAAATGAAGACACTGAAACCCACCAATTGCTTCTCAATTACCTTCTTCTTCTATCAATGAGTAGTTTCTCAACCAATAACTTAACATCAAGATGCTGAAAACCATGTCATTTCTGATTGCATTTATTTTTGGGAAATAAAATTGAATATTTTTTTCCATCCCTTAGCCGCAACCCTATCCAACTTATCTTCAGAAACTTAATCGACAAAAAATATATCAATATTTAATTTTAGAAAAACAGAGATTCTGGTGGGATTCCGCGTTTTCATTTTCAGTTATTGGTTGGAAAAATAGATATTAATTTTATTTCAGGATATTCCCCTGTATATCCTGGGTCTGGCCGACCCACATGTTATGGGCACGAGCCGTCACTGTATTCAGTGCATACAATATAAACGTTCCAACTTCTTAAATAGCACTCCAATAAACCTGCTTTATGGCCTGAGTGTTACTGGTATTGTACTTGCGGTATTTATGAATATATTTCCGAGGAAATGCGGGGAAATGGCTTCACTCTGAATGCAGTAGACCGTTTTCTCGAGATCCTTGGACTGGATGGTTTCGTAAGAGGAAGAAGGAGTTCGTTCACGAATTTGAAACTTCTACCATTTCGTTTGTTTCGAATATTTCATAGGATAGAAGGATAATGATGATAAAGTTCGTCGACCTGACCGGAAACAAGGAGCGTTTACCGTTAAAAAGTCCTTGTTAAACACATAGCAACTTCAGAATAGGTTTTTTTATTTTCTAATGCGGAAACCACTAAAACATGCATCTATCTTGGAAGTCCCTTAGCATACCATTCTCAGCACTTACGACCTATTTTGGATGAATACTAAAAGCTCTAAACTTAATTATTTCCTCGTGAAATACTCCTCAAAATACCATAAATCAGTCAACAAATACTACTCGTCGCATTGAAAAAATTACTGGAATCATCCAGTTTGTTTAGAAAAATGCCCGTATTTAGCATAACAATGCACACGAGTATGATACGGAAATTATTCCCGGTTTCACTTTATGTTCCCGAAACGCCGTTTTTCATCCTTTCAGTAATTTTTCACATTGTTATCTCGAATTGATAATTTCACACAACGACGGTAGCATAATTCTAATGGGCAAGTTAAACATTTTATTATTCATACATAATTCATTATCATCCTTAATGATTAACGAGTTTCCTGATAAAGAGGCTAACATTCCACGAAGAAAATTTAAATGCATTATGCGAATTTTTAGCACTCTTTATCTGTCATTCTTTTAACAGCAGTTCATTTTGTCTGGCTCAATTGAGTGAAAGTGTTTCAGTAATTCAGAAGTCGATAGTGCAGCAGGAAATGAATAAATGGAAATAATCCACAGGCAGTTGTTCATTTGCACGTGAATGTCCTTATCTTTATTTGAAAAGCTTGCATAAACATACAAACCGAGATAGAGCTTCCTCAGACCGTAAATTATGATAATTGAAGAATGTGAAATGTTGATAGGAACAAGTTGATAAAAAGAAATTGAAACTTCCCGTATTCTTTTCTCGTAAAAGTCAAGAGAAAACCGTTCACTTGATGTAGGTACTCAATAATATCAATTATCTCCATTTCAATTATTTTCATGTTCTGAAAATGTTACCAACAAATGTTATTTTCCGAATTTTGTTGATGTGTTTGGAATTCTGTTTCATGAGTCACCAGTTAAGTTGTGTTAATATTTATTAAATTTTACACGAACTTACCTCGATATAACAAACCAAATGGTTATCCTCGAAAAACTTTGGATCTTCACAAATTATACCTCCTTCATTTCGACATCTCTGAAGAAAAAGTGAAAAGATAATATCGATGATACGTTTTGATAGATACATAAAGATAATATATTTCTCAGATAACTTTCGAATAGAAAATATTGAAAATCGGATAATCCGTCGTCAGTTCCATCAAGAAGACTCCTTGGTGTCAAGTGAACCAGGGCAATTACCGAAAAAAGTAGAAAAATTTACATAACGTTGCAACCCTTATCTGAAAAATGCCATGGCATTTTTCCCGAAAAAAAGAATTTCCATAATCGAATTTAAAAAATAGAAGATTCCAACGTATAAAATTTCTACTATATTGAGCGCCATCTAGCACTGAATGTAAAAAGTTTCTAGAAGTTATATTACAGAGCGCTGCTCATATTACAGGAAACTTTTCATATTACAGGAAATCTTTCATATTACAGGAAACTTTTCATATTACAGGATACTTCTAATTTTACAGATTTCTGCTCCAGTTAGCGGTTTCTGTAATTTGACTACATCGTATAGTTCACATATTTCCCAAGAGATTCCACCACCTCTAAATTTCGATATTTGTATCAATGACATCAAGACGAACTGAGAATTTATATTAGCTACTTTATGGAAAATCATAGTTCGGCATCTACTTCATAATAAATTGGGAAATGCACCTGTCAATTCTTGATACAGAAACGGAAAGCAAACTTTTAAAAATACTCACAACAGGTTCGACTAGAAAATCGAATTTGGATACATTTTGTCTCAACACATAGCGAACGGTAGCTCTCCTTTTGAATTTCAACATTTCTTTGTAAACGTCCACCATTTTTTCGTGTTCTTCAAGCACACGCTCTACAAGAAAATCATATGAAAACTAATAATTTTAATATGAAAACATAATATCTAAACCGTCAGAAATAAAAATACATTGTTGTTGGAGAAATTCATTTTATTATAAAATTTATGAATGAAAAAAGGTTCAAACTAGAGAGCTTGGAGGCCTGAAGGCATAAAATTGTTAAATTCTTGACAATACTATATTCGAAATTTCAAACTATGAACGCATTTAAATAAAACATTAAGCAAAAAACTTTTTTATTCTGACTATCAGCATTGAAATCGAAGCAAATTCAGAAAATTCTCTAAGAAGACTTTGAAAGCAATTTTATGGGAAAAATGCACTTACCGGCCTTTTTATCCACCCAGATTTCTACCAACGACCAAAATGCCGTAGTGGTAAATTCCATTTTTTGTGCGAGTATCTTGCATAAATCATGTACAATCATAGACCTCTCAACATCCATAACTACTTTGCCTACATCCGAGTAATCGGATTTGTAAAAAGTTATTTTAACAGGTCTTTCATGCTAAAATGAGAAAACAACCAATTATGTACATACGTAAATTTCAATTTCATAATGATCCTCTGATCGTCATCAACAATGAAGTGGATCAATAGGAGATCGAAGACTAGCATCGATTTCTTCTTCGAGAATACAGAGGTAAGTATGCTTTCGAGGAAATAGGTAAGATTAAGGTGGTATAAAGTTTTTTGCAACTCATATTTCCAATGAATCTCCCCAAAATAAAAATAAAATACTCCCTTCAAATTTTCGCTTCATTCATCAAATATTCCTGAAGAATTCATATGAAAACTCCACACTCTACTCGTAGTAAACAAGTTCCATTGATAAATAATTTAATTTATTCAAGTAAGTACACATCATTTGAACCCGACACATTGCATTATGACTACCTTAGATAAATAATTTTATTGGAATTTACGTTTCATTAAAATCGAATTGATAATTGGCCTTCAAATACGTACCTACCTACATATATAACTTCATATGGCGTGAGAATACCATAAAAGTCTCCTCTGTTTCGAATAGTGAAAACATATATGTATATCTATATAATTACTCGATATTTAATACAAAAAATTAGTAACAAAGACCATGAAATATGAACATACTAAAAAAGCTACCTTCTCAACTTCCAAACGCCTATATGGGTATGACGGAGCACACATGCAAGGTCCATCTATGATTGTGGAACATCGTTCTGCAAAAAAAACAACAATTATTTCAAAATTTCGAAATTCAATTAAATATGTATTAATTTGAGAACAAGAACATACAATAATGAAATAATAAGGCCTGACATTCTACTCAGTATTTTTCGGTAAATCTCAAAAAATTATGGCCTCGAACTCACCTCTCTTTTTACGGACAGAAGAAAGAAGATTCATTTTCACCGAAATAAATACAATTACTCCCCAAAACGATATAAAAACAGAGAAAACGTATAGAACGGTAGTTGAGTCCTTGATGCGTTAAACAACACGACCTCTCGAAGAATAAATGAATGAATGACCTGCCAATTCAACACTGTTATTAATACTTCGTTTATTACCGAAGTAGGTACTATCAATGAATATTCAAGGAATAATTCAGACAACAACAAGAGATTATTTCGATAAAGAAATTCCGTTGATATTCATTACTTTCATATTACCCTTCACTAAATGTAAGTAATTTAACATTAAAGCATCTTAATCAAGCTGAGGAATAGTTTGCAGAAAAATATAAATTTTTATGATCATTATTTACTCACGGCAGACTCTATCTGCTTCACTTTGAATTCCAAATATCCTAAGACCTGACGCCAGACCTCTACCTATAAAACCTGACATCCTTTCGAAAATTTTTGTCTCAAGTACGCACAGACAGCCTCAATTATTCAAAATAACGACGAAAAACACTAACAAAAATACGACACAGATTACAAGAACACACACAAAATACAAATGAGATTTCGATTGTAATATGGCTAATTCTTTATAGGTTTTTTTTGTGAAATTCGAATCGCGCATGAACTATTTCGTTTTTTCTTGCGGAAATCACACAGTGTTCACTATATGGGATGAGTAAATATTTACATCTTAAATTTTTTTCATAGTATGTTCGTTTTGCTGTTTATTATGTTCAAGAATGGGCCTTTGAATTGAATGCAAAAGGTGAAATGAAACGCATTCTGAAATTTTCGAAGGTTATGAATATGCGATGTGCATATAAATAATAAAAAAGAATTTGCAGGAAAATCAGTGGAGCTAACTCCATGAAATTTGGTTCAAAATCGAGCACCATTCCAAAAAGATCCTCTCAAGTCTCAGCTATATTGACTCCAGATACTTAATATGTTTTGTAGTAGTACATGGGCAAGGGTTTACTATTTTGTGACAATGATTCAATATCAATCCTATGATTTTTTTTTCGAAAATGCAAATTTTTCCAAATCAACGAGTCCAAAACAGCTCAAATTTGGTATATATCAGATCGGAATTACCATAGTTTGATTTCTCTATGGTAGTTTACGAGAAAAATCCTGAAAGACTGTCGAATTTTCAATTCCTGCTTAGAAATCTACATAAATAGATAAATTTCTCTTTCGTGCTAGATTGCATAGCATGCCCTTGTTGCCATTTCCATATTTGGGTCAAATATCGTTCAACATGCAATGTTATGAAAACAGTTGATCTGCAAATTTCTGGAAGAAAGAGACAGGAAGAAAACACTGAACCTACGACAAAATGAACGAGGTTACTACGAGGCCTTGCTCTGGTTGGCGCGAAACGAGCAGTAGTATATTGATCCAAACATCGTTGTCGCGACGTAGTTTTTGTGCGAATTTGATACGTTGGAAGAATGCATTCAACGATAGAAACCAGCTTGGCGAATTCATTGTTATTGTTAACAATAACAATTTATTGCCTTTTTAAACCAGTATCGGCATTTCTCTCAATCCCCTAACTTCAAAACGGGGCAAATTGTTTAAATACAAAATATTTTGGAGACATTCTAGATAGAGCATTGCATTTTCGAAATTTATTAATTATAAAATTTGCAACCCAGAGATTGTTCGATCTTTTTCCGCAGGTCGTACCAATTCTGTGTAAGAAAAGTATCGAATTCGATATTAAATCTAGTTTTATTTTCATAATCTTCCCTTGATCCTGAACTGCATCTATCTAACCTTTCAATTCTCGTTTTTCTCCTTCAATCAGTGATGACTCGTGATGTTTATAATACAATGACGTCAAAAAAGATCGGATAAACCAGAGACTCTGGTCTCCGCTGGATAAACCAAGAAATTCGCTTCAGATAAAGGTAATAGCCAATGAAATGTTATTCTACTGCTGTTATCGATGTTTATATTTTCCTACGTGTTGTATGCGTTTTTCGAGACATATGAATGTTACGATTACTAGGAAATGCATCTCCGAATATATTAGATAACATTGAAACGACACGGATAAGATATCAATTCGTGCCACTCCTTCCATATTGTATATAGTAGGTTTTATTGGCGTTGAGTAAAAGAATTACTAATGTATACGATTCTCGCATCCGCCATTTTGCAATTTCTGATAATCCTTTTTGCAAAAACAGAATTTCTTAGCTTTTGTGAGATGAATCACTTGAGAATATGAATTGGTGCAGATATTTTCAGTTATCGTCTTCTCTCTACGTGTGTTAAGCTCAATATAATATGTTGGAACCAAAAAAGTCAAATCGTCAATGTTAATGATTGGTTACTTTGTATTCTTCTCTTCATTTCGAGACGTTGAGTTCCTATCAACATAATTTGTCCGAAAGATTAGTGTGTCGAAAGCACGGAAAAAACTCAGATTGATTTTTCTGTTCGAAATTCAGGCAAAAAAACAACTCGTAACAATATTCGTTGTTGCAGAATGGCGTATGCGCTAGTCATATCTTCTGATTATATTTGTCCAAACAGAACTTATATGCGAAGCGCGGATTATTTATTTGATCTGGGCATTAAGTACCCAAAGGCGAGGACTACTCTGGAAACGAATCTTTAATAAATATTGTCCATTATTCACCCACTAATGATTAAATGATGCTAAAAATATGCTTTCTTTAATGACTGATAGCAACATCTCCAACTTGCGGAATCAGCAGTCAACGTCTCATGACTTCAGTCCATCCGGAACCCAATTCCATAATTTTTTTTATGTTCTTCTTGCCTCTGGTATTTATTTTCTTCCAATTATAGTTCCAATTCCGCCTCTTATCTTTTTTCCCTTCATTGTTTGCCTTTTCATGTTTCACACGCTGATCTCAAACTTTTTAAATCGCTCATGAGAACTTGAAGCATAATCCACACATGCAACAGATGCACCTAAGATGCAAGATTCTTCAACTTAAGGGGAAGTAAATCAAAATTTGAAAAGACCTGCGAATTAACCTCCTTCATCAAGCAAAATTGTATTCCTAATACAATCTGGACTGTAGTCATGAAAAATTGAGAATAGAGCTTTCGTCTTCTATCAGAGACAACTTGTTGCCCCTGGCTTCATGCGATTTTGTCTTTATTCTAAAAATTTCTTTTTCATAGAGTGGATGGGTATAACTCACCATCCTCGTCATCCTCACCATCGTGGCAATGACTTCCCAAACAATCCATTATGATCGAGCGATGAAACAAATCGCGTATCTACGCGAAACGCACTAAGAATATAATAGAATAATAGGTGGAAACTGTGGAAAGATAGGAAAGATTAAAGTCAGTATAAAAAATAGCACTTTTTTCCCATTTTCCGACAGGAACATATGGGATATATCAAAAAAGGAACTGTGGGATTAAAATACGGCAGTCCAGCTCGTAACACGTTATTTCCTGCACCTCGAAAATACGCGCTCTGGCAGCAAGGCACCAAAACAGACTGAATTACTAAAACGGGAATTACGAGAATGAGAACATGAGAAGCGATTCAATGCGCGTCGCCTTCTCTGATAACAATATACAGGTGTCCTAACCAAAATGCAACTCCCTTTAAACAATTGTTTTTTTCTACAGTATGGTGCCCTGTTTGGTCCCCCACTTCTTCCTCCTAAAAGCCAAAAGGACCCCTCAAGTTTTCAAATGACAATGATAAAAACCCACTTATTCAGCATAATTAGCTGATAATTACAACCCAGTCTATCCACCCACACACTGAAGAACTTGAGTATTTTCATCCAGTTATGTATATATGCATTTATTCCTTTTTAAGAAGTAATTCTTGAGACATATTTTATAAAATTGGTCACCTACAGTTTTATACTCAACTGAAACCCAACCTATCCCTTTCCAATAAGTATAATAAATATATTACCCTCCATGGTAGGGAAATTTCAACGAACATTAAATGCTTACAAAAACTTTATTATTTTTATATTTTATATATAAAAACACATACAAATCAAATAAATACATGATCATATCAGATACAAAATATCCCTTGTGCATATTGAAACTACATTATTATAAATAGATTATGAGCAGTACAATCATCTTTGGCTTTGTTTCAAGGCATTACCAGTTATCTAAAAAGTCCAGTCCTGTTTTTGGTAATAAATCGTTTGAAGAATTATCTGTTTCCACTTCTTCCAAGTCAATTTTCTGCTTGACTGGTTCTATTTCCTGAATTGAAAAAATAATTTAATTAAAAATATTACAAACCTGAAGTTTATATCAAACCTTCACTGCAGGTTTCCTAGGAATATTGACGACTCTATTAGGCTTCTTCATCTTGGTATCTTTAGAAGTGAGTATGGACAAATCTCTTTGACTGCGTGTTTTAAAACTGAAAGGAGCTGAATGTTCATCTCGATAAGAACAGTTATTTTCATCAATAATAATTTTAGAAGAATATTCTTGGCTTTTTTTGAATCCTCCTTCATCTTGGTAATTATATTTTATTTGTACTTCAGGCTTAATAATACTTTCATTCAATATTTGTTCTTGTTCATCAGGACTAAGGGTATTCCATAAATCCTCGTAAGCTGCTTTAGTTTGATTTATGTCATTATAAATTCGGGAGGCGATAGAATTCATGGAACTGAAGTATTCTTCAGCTCTTTTATTCAAATCCATGTTCGAAAGAAGTTAGTTCAACATAACCTGAATAAATGCAGTTAATTACTGTACTAATGACATCATGATATCCAAAGGATATAAAAATATAATTCGAAAACTTTCATTTAGCAGTAGAAACATGCTAATATTGCATTAACCCTTTGGTTTAGACACATTTCAGAAAATTTTTGAAAAATTCACGTATTGAAAAAACTGTCACCCTGACATTTACAGTTAACCTAAAATTAGTAAAATTTACCATAAAGTAAGTCAAGTCTGTTACGAGGAGCTAAATGCTCATACCCGTACCGACGTTGCCACGTCTACCTCTCATTCTGAAACTGTCAACTTCGGTACTGAAACTTCAACCAGCTGTCAGATAGACGTCAAAATAAAATTGTGGAGGTGTTGTGTAGGCAAAAATAACACATAATTTGGAATATTATTTTACTTCTAGTTAAAATACGTACATTGAAATGCATTATTTTTGTTTTTAATTTGATGGTGGTGTTAATCCTAGTGATTCTTTAGCCAACAGTGTTAAATGTGCGTTATTAATGCCAGTAATGGTAATGAAAGTATTCAATATCTTGGGAAAGTCACACAGTATTTTAGCAGGAAGTGAATAATTATGCCATTTTCTCGTTGTGTTGTTGGATGTGGAGGCTGAGGAAACAGTGTTAAGTTTTTTTCCTATTCCGGAAGAAATTTCTGTATTTTAGCATAAGAAGCTTCACTTAAATTACTTGACGAGGAGACAACAAAAATGCTATTATTAAGAAAGCTGACTTATACTAGTTTACCTTTCTGGCTCCTGTTTACTTTAGCGCCCACCTTGGATGTTTGTCTTCGATTTTTTCATCAATTTCAATGAATTCGAATGTTGGCATTAAGAGAACTCGATGAGTTAATGATTTCAGTTATTTATTTATACTCATATTTATGCTGTTTTTCTTAATAGTTCTATTTTGTATCGATTATATTTTTATACTGTTCCTGGGCAGAAAGACCTGAGTTGTTAGCGCTTGGAAACATTGTTTCAATAAAGTTTATTACTTCTACTATCGTGTTCCTGTGTTATATATACCTATAGTGAATACACCTTTTCAATGAAACGGTGCATCTTTTCAAGAATATTTAATACAACTAAATTACACAAAACTATGTATTTACATTTTGAGAAAATATTCATTCCATCTCTTATTACCCGTACAAACGCTGTAGAAATAAAGGCCAGGAACAATGGTCTACTATGGTGATCCATATGGATCCACGGTTTCACAATCCCCATAGCAGTATTTTATTACAGGTTGGTCATCATTCCTTTATCTGCATATACATCAATTCAGCTGTGCTAACCCTTTTGTGAAATACTTTCCTGGAATATTTTGTTCCAAATATTTTATAGAGCAACCTAGGTAAAAGGCCAATTAAAAAGTATTTGTAGGCTGCTACGCTCTGAATGCTTTCGTACATCCGGCTTATCTTCTGGGAATAAAATCTGCCACTTCTTGATTTGTTTTTCAAAATTTCAATAAATTAGGTATTCTGTATTCACTGAAAGAAAATTTATTGTTAATTCAGAAATCTTGATATATGATGATGATAGTTATCATATCAAAAGTTTAATATCAACTTACTTTTCATATATCTATTTATCTATTACAGATTGCCAAATAAATATTCTTAGAGTTCTAGATGAAGTTAAATACTTTATACCTTGGAACAACGAAAATATTCGTCAAGTGAGGAGTTTTACTTGTAATGACGCTTTTGCTTGCCTCCACAATTTTTGTGAGGCTAGAAGGTTGGAGGGGCCTATAATGGTCCAAATCTTTGTTTTGACCGAGAGGGTCTTTCGACCAGGTTCAGTCTTCCAAGTAATGATTCTAATGTTCTTCAGTTGTTCGAGGAACGCTACAGGACCCTTATGTTGTTATATGTAGATATATCAGTTTAATTTAACGTTCCGCTCAAAACTTCTTGTTGTTAGTGTTGTTAATCATGTTGTAAGTGATTGCAACCCTGTTATTTGTGTTGCATTGGTCATCTATTCAATACAGATTTTCTGATATAACTATTACCACAATTTCACAAAAAATATTAATGAAAAATGTAAATAATAAACGGTCTTTGCGTCTTTGATAACAAAATAAAAATAAATAAGACAAGTGAAATGAGTTGACAGGCTGTCAGAGATGAACAGTTGACAGTTTTCAAATGTTCTGTGGCTTAAAAAGTAGACGACAGACGTGGCAACGTCGGTTCGGGTATGAGCATTTAGCTCCTCGTCAAGTCTGTTCTGTGAAATTTACTGTTGTCTTGTCAAAGAGGTTAATCTTTAGTCTTGTCAAGCACAGAATATACTAACATTTTTTTATATTCACCTTTCAGAGGACTTGGGTACTCCAGATTTTCTTCAGGGATGAAGAAAATATCCAAAAATCAAGGAAATTCTAATTAAAAAGACTTTATAATCATAAAATTTATTATAATGATACAAAACTAGACATTCTAAAATTCTTTGTTTTATAACCGCTGGCATAAACTTTATAATAGAAAATGATTTCTCGATAAATATAGTTGAATCTCTTGAGGAAGCATGAATAATGGAGAGGTTGGTTATCACCGAATTCATTCTACTAATAATTGGCAGCAGCAAAGTATCCATCTTTTCCAATCATATATGAGTATTCCTGCCATACTGAAATCTATCAGGCATGTTACACATGACTTGTTCCATTGGCATTCCTATAAAAAGTGTTTTATGATTGAAATGTATTGAAAAATCTTAAATTTTTGAGTTTTGTTCGCAAGTCACGCTTAAACATGAAAGGGCATTTTACACATACCTATTGGTGACTGTGGGATTACTCCATTGTTCACTCCTGTACTAATGCTACTTTGTGCTGGGCTTCGTGTATAACTTTTCAAGTCAGCTAATAAATTCTGCCAGACAGCTATCTTATCATAATGCCTCTTCAAGAGTTCCTCTTTTCTTGCTAGCTCTAAACGTAACTCACTTATATCTTCTCTAACAACAATCTCAGGTTTGAGAGCTGATAAAAGAAATCTTTTCTGTAAGAAAAATGCGTCCATTTGTCTAGCCAAATCAATGAATCTCAAAGTTGTCTGTTCAACTTGTACTTTGATTTCTTCTTTATCTGTTGTAGGAACAGCTTCATCTTCTGTTAGGACGTTCAGGCAATGCTGAAAGGCTTCTTCAAACTCATCTACTAAATTACCACTACCGTTTGTTGGTGTTGCCATAGCTGAAACTGGTGGAGATGCTTCCTTCATTTGTATTATATCACTATTATTTTTTATAGCTACTGTAAACTTCAAAATTTCAAAATAAATAAATTATTGAGGTTAAATTTTAGACATATGACATATTATATCATACCACTGAATCAAATATAAATGTCATTGTAAAAAAAGTCTGTAAACAGAAAGGTTTTCATTTATTTTATTACTAATTCATGCGATATTTCATTTGGCATTATTCAAAGGCATCAAACGGAAATGTATCAATTTCTGAAACCAAATTTCGGATCTGATTCATACGAATCTGAATCAGCGGTTCATTCGTTTCTATGAAAATCTCATATCTTGCGAGAGAAACAAATATCTTTACAAATATCCATGCTGCGCAAAAAATTTAACAATTTATAATAAGCTTTATTCCTCGAACGAGTTTCTTCCCATTTTCAATCTAAAATCGTCTATTGTGATGAAATATATTAAAATCACAAGTTGAATCAAAATATTCATGTTACTCGATATCAAAATGGTGTTCTAACAGTAATAATATTGCCTTTAAAAATATCTTATATGATTTGTTTGGATAAGAACTTCGGGCGCATCGTGATGAACGCATTTCAAGTTTTTCAAATCTAGTTTAAGACTTTTAATTAAGAGTTTTCAAATCGATTCCTTTGTTCCAATGGACAGGTGAGTGTCAAGTGGTCTTTGTTTATATCTATCAGCTGTTTTGTATTTTCATTGTGTAATCACTAATGTCTTTGTCAGTGCAATGAGAATCAAAATTATCCGGAAGTTTGAATTTGTTAAATTTTTCGTAATAAATATCTGTCTGTAAGCTGAGAAATGTGAATAGTGCATTTTCCTAAATGAAAAATCCTGTGTGTATTTCCAATATTGAGTGTTGCTAAAATGTACTAAGGTTGTTTTTATTTTTCTATAGAGTCAACCTAAGCATGCCCAATTCAAGGCAAACTTATCAAGAACTACCAGATTTCGACCATGATGATGAACCTAGTGTATTGGTTCATACTGCTGAAGCACCAAGAACGAAATGGAATCATATAAGAGATCTAGATTCATTTCTGAAAATGGTTTATGAATACCATCAAAGGCATGGATTCACCTGTATTGTTGCTAAAGAAGTTTGTGAGACATTGCGACGTATATTTATGTCTATATTCCCATTATTCTTATTGTACGGAATAGATTATCCACTTTTATTTAGTTACAAAGCATCTGATTCAAATCTGACCTTTAACGATCTGATACTGCCATTTGATAAAGTAATAAAAAGTTTTGGATTCTGGACTTGGGGATGGATAGTGATGCTCATAATAGTTTTCATTTTCTTTTCAATTCGTTCAATTTTGAAGGTCAGATATTTTTACGAAATAAAGCAATTTTACAACACTGCCCTTAAAATAGAGGAAGAAGATATAGATAACTATGTATGGCAAGACGTTCAGAAGAAAATCATCGAGGCACAAACTGAACTTTCCATGTGTGTTCATAAACGTGAATTGACAGAGCTTGATATACATCATAGAATTCTGAGGCAGCAAAATTATTTCATAGCTATGGTGAATAAGCATTTGATTCCTCCTCGTATCAAGATACCTCTGCTTGGTGATGTGATGTATTGGTCAGTTGGATTTCAACTAAACTTACGGTTCATTTTGTTTCACTTCCCCTGGGGCGCCTTCAAGGATTCTTGGCACTTGAGAGATGAATACAGAAAGGCTTCATTGAAAACCGAATTGGCCAATCAAATGAAGCTTGCAATAAGATTGTTTGCTGTGGGCAATTTAATTTTATGCATACCCATATTTCTTTGGCAATTTGTTTACTCCTATTGCTACAACAGTGATTTGATTGTACGAAAGGTCCCTTGGGAGTTTGCCACCAGAAATTGGTCGTTATATGGAAAGCAATATTTGAGGCACTTCAACGAGCTCGATCATGAGTTAGAAATACGGTTAAATAAGGCTCACAAACCTGCAACTAGATATCTGGAAATATTTTTTTCGCCTTTTAACGCGATAATTGCTCAAACTGTACAAATTTTGGTGGCTTCGACGTTGATGGCTTTCTATGTTTTAACCCTGATTCACGAGGACATATTGGCTATAGGAAATGCTGTTCTCATTTTTACAATAGCATCAGTGATCATAATAGTTTGCAAAAGTCAAATGCCCAAGGAACACGTCCCAAATAGTCCCGACATCTTGCTGGCTAATGTACTGGTACACACACATTATTTACATCAGGAATGGCAGAGCAAGGCTCACACAGCCAAAGTGCGAACAGAATTCGAAAGATTATTTCAGCTCAGAATCCAAGGTGAATATTACAAAAGTTGTTGTATGGAGTTGGAAATGGACATCAAAAAATCATTTTAATTTTTTAGGAATCATTGAAGATTTATTGTCTCCCTTCATGACGCCTTTTCTTCTGTTTTTCTATGTTGCTCCCAAGTCGAAGGACATTGTGGATTTCTTTTATAACTTCACTGTTTCCGTAACTGGTGTTGGTGACGTATGCAGTTTTGCTGTGATGGATATTAGAAAACATGGAAATCCTGATTGGCATCATAAGAATGTTGGTGATAAGGAAGCGCCCACACAGTTTGCTCAGGCTGAGGATGGGAAAGTCGAATTGTCCCTTCTGCATTTCAAACATACCAATCCTAATTGGCAACCACCCACAGAGGCACAATCATTTTTCCATTCTATACAAGATCATGTGAGTATCCGTCTGTTCCGATATTCCTGAATAGTACTGTCAGTATTTCAGAAACGATGCCTATTGGCCCAGTCGTTCGAGTTCTATTGTTATTCGATTGCGGGCCAGTACTAACAGCAATATCGGAACAGGCCCTATATTTTCTCATTTATCACTATTCAATGAAAACTGACTGATTGCCTTTTTTCAGGAAAATGAAATTGATGACCTGATGAGTGTAGATAGTTCCTTACATCAGTATGCACCAAGGATGCAAGGCTCTCAGAATTGCCAGCTGATGAGGGAAAATCCAATCGAGACTTCCGAGAAGGAAGTAAGCAGGGGAGCCTTGTACTTACATCTTTTACGCAGTCAACATGAACAGAGTCGATCCATAAGGATACCTCCGCAAGAAAACACACCTCTACTTTTTAATCACTAATCTAGTCATAAAATACACTTCAGAAAAGTGATAATGTGTGATACAGAGTGGTCTTAGAAATCTGTTGAAATTGTGTCACTCAATATCTCCCTTTGCCATTCTTTAATCTTAGGAAGATTTCATTTGAATTTTAACATTGAAATTATTTTATTCTTTCGAACTATCGGATTATTAGATATTTTATCAAGCGATTTTTGAGTAGGTTGTAACGTTTTTGAAATATCTTGAAAAAGGTAGCTTTAAAATTAAGTGTAATCAGGAATCTTTGTGAGTTAAGTGCGAATTGATTTTTCTCATTGTGTGTTTATAACATTAAATGCATATTCAGTACCTTATTTGAAATGAATGACTGATTATTTTTGTATGAATTTTTATTGTATAGATGTCAAGTGATATAATAGTCTGTGAAAAAATCTCTTGTAATTGACATAATTTTATGGAATGATTTGGCTTGAAATCTGGTAAAAACCAAGAAAATGGTTGTTATTTATGTTTATTGAACATACGGAATAAAAAATTTCTGAAAGAATTTGGACAACTTTTATTTACACCTCCTCTCCTAGTACAAAATCCATTTTCACTTCATCACATAAAGACTAATAATATATTATAATAAATATACACACTCAACTCTTACTTTGGATGATGAATCTTCATTTATCTATGAGAGTTCCTCTTATCTTCTTCACATCTTGCACTTTGTTCTGCTCAGATTTTCTCTTGTTCATTCCTTTTCTTTCAAGTTGTTTTTCAATAATCCTTGCATTATTAGCATAACTATCTGCCACTTCCCTCTGAGAAAGAAAAAGTAAATAAGCAACCAATGACAAAATATCAAAATTAAAGACGATTCATAATTGACGAAAAAACTCACCGCTTCAATTTCATCTTCCTCCTCGTCGATTGTGGAAACAGTAACTGAGCTGAATTTACCCATATTTTTCGTGTGTTTCGTTACCATGATTTTCTTGGGTTGTTCAATTGCCACTTGATTATATATGTCCGTAATAGGTCCTTCTTTTGTGGATTTTATGAGTGAACCTTTGACAATGAAACTTACAGGGCTTTCAGGTTCGTGCTTGTAGTAAAGGAGGAGTGAGCATTTTTTGCACTTCAATCGATACTGTCGTTCTATACCTTCAGGTCTTTTCAGATAAACTGTCTCGTCTGGATCACAGGTTACTTTATGAGCATGACTTGTTCCATCCAACACTCTTGCACCATCTCTTTTGCGAAGAGGTAATTTTTCAATTGAGCAATCTGAAAGCATAAATTATAATTAGAAATAAAAGAATTCAGGTTGTTTACAAATAGAAACTTAAATGTAATAGTAAATTATTTACCCAAAATGAGTGTCATTTGTCCACAAAGGCAATAATAAATATGAAGAGGCTTCTCGTCTCCATATTCTTCTTGATCTTTGGTATCTGAACAAGCAATACTTCTTGATACTACTTTTGGCATTTCGATCAGTTTTAGTTAGACAGACTTATCAAAACAAAATACAAAATACAGCAGAGTAGCAAGAAAAGTCAAAACAAAAAACTAGGTTATGTACACAGAAGTCAGAACACCTACTGACGTATAACCAAAGATTCCTCTTCGGTTATTCTTTTTCTTTCTCAAACAGACTGCCCTGCAACCAATAGTGCCTAAGACCTGACACCTGGCGGAATTTCATTCAACTACTTCAAACTACAGTTTGAATCGTTGTTGGAAGTATAATACTTCAATCAACTGTTTGCATAATTGAAAACTATTTTCATCATCTATAAGTTAACTGAAATTCAATATGTTGTGGCTCATAATAAAGAATTTCACTATTCGGTTCAATTATACAGGAAACCTAGCGTAATTTGAAATAAAAATCGACCTATTCTAGCATCTTTCATCAAAGTAGTAAAAATCAAAGATATGAATTTTGTATAAATGAAAAAATAAGTTATAACATTCTGCAGTGAAGAATTTAATTCATTCTCATTTGACCTTATATAACTTGGAATATCCTTCGAAAAGATAACTATTCATCACAATAAATTCAATTTCTTTAGGCACAAATACTTGGGAATACCTGCGGATGTTTTTACCCATTGTTAATACGTGCTCGAAGAGATAGGTAAACATATATCTTTGCTGCAAATATGGCTAATTGCTTAGTTGAGTAAACAACAAAAAATTATATTCTTATCGGCACAAACATGCTACGACAATAGGCTTTAAAACGTCTTATCTTCACGAGTGGTAATTGGAAAGAAAAAATGATTCTTAATCTATTCCATGAAGAAGTCTGATTCAGATCTGATCTGGCTTATCGGGATTAATCACCAGAGAAAGATTCGAACGCATTTCATCTTAGAAAATGGTTTTTTGATAAATGAGAACTGGGTTTATCTATCTACTAGTCCAGAAATTCAGTGATTCATATGCTGGCATTCATTCAGAGAACAAAGCACCTCCACTATTACCTAACTAAAATCATATAGTAAATAGGTAGTCCTGTCAATCTGAGCAGGAAGTAGGAACATAAAATGTAAAATGCCAGATTTCTCTCTATTGAAGATCTTGAAAATGGAAATTGTTGTTTGAAAGATGTTGAGATCTGAAAGCAAGATAAACAAATCTTTTCTCATTATGTGCATCGTAAAACAGAGATGAGCGATGAGTCACAGGATAAAAGGACTGATAATAATTATATCCATACTCAAGTGCAATGAAAATAACTTTCAATATTTTTCCTTGAAAACGATTGTCTGCAAGAATCACCAACATCAATCTAAAGTGCTAAACTGATTTTCTTAATGATTGGAGTGTGGGTTCGAATTGGTTATTATTCCATTTTATATGGAATATGCTGATAGATATTGTAAATAAACACTGTTTTGGTTTGTTATATCCTATAATAAATCTTTGAAATCGGATACAATGAAGAAAACTCTTCAATTATCACAAAAAGTTTTATTTCCGATGTGTTTGAAATGTTCTCCTTCTAATAATTCCAACTTTTTGTTTGAAGATTAGTTACGGAGATGAAAAGTCTTTAAAATATTGTTTTTTTTATTGTCTAGTTATAAGATCTCCTAGTACAAGACTACCTCATTTTCGAATGATACTGAAAAAGATTGTAAATTCTTATAACTCCGAAATCATCAAGCAGATTTTGTCTATTAACGATTTAAATCGAAATCGACCCATCATCAGGATCTGGATCCAACCAATTCAGCTGATTATTTCTCAGAACCTAGAAAATTAGTAAAACTTTCCCTGAGAAAACCCTGCTATCTTTCCAATTTTCAAAGAAACCGATGAGAAAGCGTCAAAATCATTCCGCTCATGAAGTTAGTCGAATGTTCCAATTACTGCCGGCTCAATCTCAAAAACGTTGAGGGGTCCTGTTCCTCCATTTTCACTAGTCGTGTTATCTTCATTAACTCTTCGCTTGGATGAGTCAACTCCCACCAGCTGGAGAAGCTATAAAAGACCGCTCGATCTGTACAAAGTTAAGTATACTGAATAAGCGAACTGTTAAGTGCGATACGTACTCAAGTGCGTTTCAAACCGAGCCCAAGTATGCTGTGGAAAGCATTTGTTTTCGGTGTCCTGCTTGCATCTGGGGTGCGAGCAAGAAATAGCCTTTTTGGGTGAGTACCATTCAACCAGAACCCTAATGAAAACAATTAAGAAACTATCGAAATTGATACAACAACGTTCATTTCAACACATTTTCTAATTTATAATATAAAGAAGGGATAGGAAATGTTTGAGCTTGAGCAACATATGAAGGTTCAGATTATGGGGAAGATCTAAAAGATTCTAAAAATTCCCTTCTCCTTCAATAACAGAAAAATGAGAATGTGTTGATTCTTTTGACAAGGTTTAGTTTTCGTTGAAGATCTAGAAAATTTTCAGATCGAAATGGCTTGAAAAGATGAGTTGATAAAATCGTAGTATTCTTGAGATCTTCTAGAAGTTCGCAGCCAAACTGCAATACTTATCTGCCTCGAATATTCTAGAGCACATCAATATTCACATCACTCGTCAAGTAGTTCTAGAGGTGATGAATTCTCAAGATATTAATATTCATAAGTCATCAGCAACGATACAATAATGTTTAGACTCAACTATCACTCTGTTTGCGTGTTTAAATATTAGACGTAAGGAGTTAGAATTGAAAAAATAATTGCTTGAAATTGGTTGAATGAAGAGAGTCTGATTAGCTGGTTAATTTTGGGAAAAAATGAAAAAATACTGGGACAAAATCCTTGACAAAATAGAGAAATACTGAATATAGGATTCACTCAGAGTCTTTATTCTTGCAGGAAAGAGGTTTATTCGTAGATACAAAGTTCAATGAAATTTTCCTGAGAAAGAAAAATTTTATTTTTACACAGACTTTATTATAATCGTAGTTCGAGTTATCATATTCTTCTCTTTTGATGTTACTAAATAACAGCTTTTGGTTCTGAAAATTGAATAAATATTTTCGGGAAGAGAATAGTGAATTTCATGTTGCAATAGATTAAATTAGCTGAGCGAGGTCATCTTCATTCATATTCCTGTATCGGGCAAAATTCAAGGAACGCAAAGATAATTCTAAAAAAATCGGAGCTAACAAGCTTATGTTAATCTCCAAGTGCGATGTTCAACGACGTTTTCCTCTCTAACTCAATTAAACAAATTGATGGATTAACAACTCTTTGTTTGAAGCGAGTATCGTCATTGAAATAATCTCGAATGGTTGTTTGGAATATGAAAATTTTTTTAATTACCCATAGTTACTAGCTAGGATCATGATAAATGCTTTATGTAGTGATTGATGGATTTCGATACGATTCGTCAGATTCCTTGAATTATTCATCTTGAAAGATGTTGATTCGAAGAAGAAAACTCGAACTCTAGCTCGGATATTGAAGCGATGAAATTTAGCTTCAGCAGTTCTTTAAAAAATATTTTTACTTTCATAAGTTTAAATTTTATTTCAAAACTGAAAAAAACAATCGATCATCTCTGATTTCCAAACTTCTTCTTGTGTAGTGATGGGAGAAACGGTGGAAATTGAATGGAATATTCATAGAATTTTCAAGTTGCAAATTGGTGAATGCGCAATATTCATTTGATCAGACTATATTTATTATCTATAATCTATATAGATCAAAAATTCGGTTGAATGAAGGAACCCTTTCACAAATCGGTGATTCCATAATATAATAGGTAGAAGTTGTGAAAATGTAGCTCAGATGCTACTTCCATGTTAATGCTTGGATTCACCACTACCATTTATGTTGATGTAACTCTAACTCAACCATTTTCACGAAGCGGAAGAGAAAGAGCTATTTACTTGAGATTTCACGACTTTTGCAAGTGTCTGATCCCAAGATCTAAGGAATAAACATTCATTAGAATAATCGCTAGAAGGGATTTTATGTAAAAGCTTCCTATCCAATGTCATCTGAGATTCCTCTGCCGATAAGGTCTTCCACAATCTCTTCTTTGTCATCTCCGAATGAAGATGCGTGATAGATCCTCTCCACAGATTACAGAGTAGATCCTCTCGAACCTTTTAAAAAGGAGTGCCTTCTTTACGTTTTACACACACACACACTATCGTTTCTTCTTTGAAATGTATAAATTGATGGGTAGGAAGAGGAAATAGTTTGAACATATAATAGAAACCACTGCAGATCTTCCTGGTTTTGATATGGCCATTCAAACAAGACCTCCTTGTTTGTGGGCAAGGTCAGTGGTTATGCAATTTTCACAATATTATCGGGTACACATCAGGAGAATGCTAATTCTTCGCCATTATTTTTTTATGGTAATGAGTATGATGATTGGGGGAATCATCCAGTTGCATTAACTAGAACACGTAAAAAACATATGATATTTACCGCTACAGCAAGTCATTTGCTGTTTCTAGAAACGAAGATACTGGAAGCATTCGACGACTTTCAAAACTGGTTATGATGAACTTGACCCCATAGCTCCTTGGCGATAAGCCATGGGCGTAAAAACAAAACTGTAGGTTGTCCCCATCGAAAAGTCTGTTTATCTCACTATTGAAAATTACTTTCGGGAAGGAAGATCAGTTTTAGTTATTTTTATTGAGTAATGCCTGAGTAAAGAATTTTTCACCGTGACACAATGTAACCTGCCTGAAATCACCAACCACCAGATGAACTTTTAGAGCTTGAAGCCTACAAAAATAAAATTGTACGGCTCAATACCAACGTGAAACGAATCATATCAAAAAGCTTGGAATTGGCTGACTAGCACGTTAAAAAATCTGTAATCAAATCTGAGTTTATTCAAGCAGTTGGACTGCTTGAGAAATGGAAAACATTTTATGACTACCTGCCTATAGTGACCTTCATTTTCCATTTTGTGAGAGAATACACTGAAAATTCGTTATTTAATCAATAAATATCCCAGTGCTAATTAGCATACCAGCATTCAAGTGATTATTTATGATGAGTCAGTTTTTACACAATGGAAAAAAAAATTAACAAGCAAATACGCGGAATATTTCTTGCAACACTCGAATGCTCCTGAAACATAAATAATTCAGGCGAGAATCATCTTGAACATTTTTGGAATAAGGAAGGAAATGCATTATTCCGAAATGATCAAATTAGGAATGAAATATAATTTCATTTTTTAGCATGAAGGTCGTTTTGAACATAAATCTGATAGTAAGGTACCATTCAAGTACTCTCAAGTTCTTATGAGAGGTTTTCATCACTCACTCATCATTCATTGGTTCAAAGCAACTCGGCAATGATAAAGTTTTTCTTCTTGAGTTATAGCCTCCAGTTATCAATTCAAAATTTTCTTTTGCAGACCACAAGATGACAGCCTCTTCTCTTCTTGGAGTGACCTAGCTACCGCGGAGAGTAGAAATCAACCAAGAGACGTCGAGCCTGTGACAGAAAGAGACAGAGAACCCTTGTCTCCAGACTACAAGGATCCCAGTCAGCGCAAGAATGAAAAACCAGTGGTACCATCCCAACCCAACAAACCATCCTTCGACGAATCCCTCATACCTGGCGGTGTCATCGATATACCAGCTGGAGGATTCCCTCCAATCTTTGGGGACCCTTTCCGCATACCCACACTGAATGAGAGACCTGGGGGTATCTTCGATTTTGACAGTGACGAGTTGGGTTTGCCAGGGTTTAACGGTCAGAATCCTGGAGGGCTTTTTGGAAATTTCTTCTCATCGCTTGGAGAAGTGCGTCCGTGGTGGAAAGGGTGAGTTTTCCTGATAAAACATAAGCTGACATGTTTTTTTTGTACCCCATCGACAATATCGAGTCTTAGTTCAAATTTAAACGACAGTTTGCTTCCGCTGGATCTGGTTTTTAAGGATAACGCTGAAGAAAAACACTTTTAGGTTATTTTCCACGTTTATATTAGGCTCTCCACCAATATTGCAAGAATTTTCAACTCAAAATAATTACTCGAAATCGAACAATAAATGCAGAAAAGCGAATTCTCGCCCAACGTATCTTATGTGGACCTCTTGGTTAGTCCTTCAATCAGTGACTACTTGAAAGCTTGCTGCCGTTTAAATAATCCAAGTTTTCTGTACCTTTAAGTACGTTTATTGGATTAATTTCCATAAAATTAATAACACGAAGGCAATTGTTATCATGAGAAAAAGCATGTAAAAGTAAGGTGAACATTATTTATCCTCTCAATGCAAGCTGGGCAATGAACATTAGTTTTTCCTGGCAGAATTAGGCGATTTTCAAATCACCCAATGGCTCAGATTTCATTGTCAAGACGAAGCAATATGACTATTATGACCTAGATGCATAAATAACAATTTTGTCCTGGCATCCGAAGGTTCGAAGAGTAAATAAGGTACTTGTCTTCATACTTCTACGATTCAAATTAACCCTATCATTCAATAAACCAGGATATAAAACAATACCGGCAACGTAATCGAATTTTGCTCGAGTTGAAATAAACTTCTAACATCAACGAGCAAGTTCACGTTTCCGGTAGTCAAACCTATATATTTTGAATAGTTTGTTTACATAAATGAACTACGCCGCGAAATTTCACCTTCTAGAATCTACGGTTGAATCACAATGTCGACTATTATTATTTATTGCAAGTGGGATATACTTTATTGGGTATAATGAGTCACCTAATTTTCTTGTTAGTGTGATATCAGCTAATTTATCAGCTATTGTTTTTTCCAACATATCCGCACGAAATTCAGAATGGGTGGACATTTCCATCGAGACTGCACAGAATTTTAATCACCGAATTAGTTTAGTGAATTGAAAAGAAAAGATACTTCTTAATACTATGATTATTTTTGGGGTTACGATGGAGATACGAAATGGGAAATTTTCCATATTACTACAAAGTGCATCTGGTCATTCTGTAGAAATGCTACAGTCTAAGTCTAAGTAGTACCTACCACTAGCCTACTCGCTAGATAGATTGTATATTTAAGGCTCCTCTCATATTGTTCTGAATTGCCTTGGCAGATCCCATATATTTGACAGCTGAACGATATTTTAAATACTCTTCACTTAGCTCTTCTTATTACGTTATGAACTTATAATCTGTAAAGCAAGATATAATGATGATCATTGACCCATTTTAGTACTGTCCATGATTTCGATTCGCGGTTCATTAAATTGATAATTATCTTAATTCGAATGATAGCTCATTTATATCGACTATTATCGTACTAGCTTTTAATTGCCCTAAAGTGACGGAAAAAATTGATTTGGTTAGTAGTTAGCGGTCGATTCCTGTCAGTGAATTTATTCATTCATCTGGCCCAACCTACTACGGATACTCTTATGAATGAGTTTCCGCTCATTCATTGATTTGAAGGGCTGGGATAAGGGAACCAACTATATCTATCTTTAAAACAAAAGAGTATTTGATGAAACTTCGCAAAGAAATATAATGACACTGACACATAGTGCGTCTTACCACAGTTTTTGTTATACCTAACAGTATATTTCTGTAAATTTTAAAAGACCTTTCTACTTTTATACATGTTCTCAAAGAGCAACTCTTCTAGTTATAAATTTCGAGATTTCAGCGAGTCTGTTCGTTGGATAGCAAACTTCATGCCTGGCTCAAAAGAAATGATATTATTTGGACTAACGCTTAGTATAACAGGCCTTTAGCACTTCTCTCACCTTGGTTTCTTATCAGAGAAGTTGAAAATGATAACATTGATTCGACATAATTGATTTTTTCATTCTTTGTTAGAGTTAACATTCATTTCTGATTCCATCGAATAATATTCAAGAACAGAAGGATAATTAGGAGAAAATCAGTGCTTATGGCAAAGCCTATGTTAATATTTCACTTTGATTTTATCAATCTAACTCAGTTGAACGAATTGATGGATGCACAACTCTCTCTGAAACACGCAATCATTCAGAATTTATTGGTAGGATAAAAGATATGCAGTGATTTTGATGTTTTCCAACATATTTCCATTTCCTTTAAGGGGAAATATATGGATTTTGGGGATTGTTTATCTTTTGGCTCTTTAGCTCTATTTCCTTTAGGAATTCCATGAGCCATCTTTACTTTCGTGAGCTTTGGATTTTTACTTATTTCATGTAATCTGGTATAATTGTTTTTCGTCAATAGTGATCGATGTAGAGAATTTTGGTGATTCAAATAACTGCGCAGCTAGTTATTCTCTCGATACGAATTGAGCGTGTTTTCCTAGCGAGAACTTTTGCTGGCATCCGTTATATGCTCGGCTTTAATTGCCTAGAAACGGCGTACAATTTGTGTGAATCGAAACGATTCATATCAGACCATGGATAGGTCAACCCTTTCGCGACAAGTCAACAAACTCGAAGTAGCTCAAGTTTGACTGGTGGTAATGATGAGTCAAATGAGCTACTTTCTACTTTCCTACGAGAAAATATGATTTGATATTAATTATTAACCTGGTTTACGACCTGTTAGAGCCCCTCATCTAGGTTTTTTCAGTTCTGGGTTTTATTATATGGTGGTATACCTACTTACAGTTCGTTCACTGACCGTGAATTTATTTCAATGTTATCGACCATGAACATAAATTTATACCTTCAGATTCCTCAACGATGCTGTTTTAATAATGTGACGTCGAAGTGGAATAGTGAGCCTTTGATTGTTTAGGTCTTACTTGAAAGAAATCATAGAAAGATAACACGAACATCTTACAATTTTTTCAGTTTTTCACACAAATGATGAACAGTTATACTGTGTCTAAATGAAGAGTTTCGAAATTCAAGGGGTGATTCTTTGTCCAAAAATAGTGTGCCTTCCATATAGATTATTTTTTGAGCAAACTCCTGAGGGTGGAGCACAGAAGTTTGAAGACAAGGACACATTGAGCATAAAGGCCTGCAATATTCGTTGGATCCAAATATAGGCTTGAAAATGTAAAACGAAATACAAATAGTTCTTCTGGGTATTTCCTGAATGTTTCTTTTACGACCTATTCATTTCCAACAAATGTTTCGATTTTAGAGCTTTCATTTGGCGGTCAATAAATGCAATGCCACGTGAAAAGTATTAAACTTCATTGTATCATCAAGTTTCGCAGTTATTTCACTCATTCACGCGTGAATGAATTTATCACTTCGTAAATGTCAAGACTGTAAACGAAAGAAAGAAGAAACACATTCCGCAATCATTGATTTATAGTCATTAAAATTGACGAACATCACATAATGGATTAAGATTTTTTGTCACTACACTGATGATGGAGCGTAGCACATATAAAGATGTTTCACAATGTTAATTTAAGACTATACCGCTAGAGATATTAATCGAAATAAAGACAAAAACTGTCCAAGTTCTTTAAGAATAGGTTCTATTCTCGTGACAAAATCTTTAGGTTATAATACTCGTATATGGCCTATCTATAGAAGGGTTTCACAAAACTTTAATAGACACTTTTTCGGTTGCTAGAATAAATTATTTCTCAGATGAGTGAAATTTGGAAATTATAGCAATTGAAAACCAACTATTGATAATTCATGGATGAAAATTTCATGCCATATTGGAATTTTATATCTTCAAAAGCTTATACACACCACGTTTACAGGCCAAATGTCTGCATTGAAAGGGAAGAAAGCACAGACGATGAAACTGAAGAAGAAGGACGAGAATCTTCCAAAAACGAAACTGAATCTGAAGAAGTACCAAATTTCTTCTCGACATCAATCAGTTTGTCCAACTGTCATCAAACTCCCGCTAAATACGAATGTGTCACTAAGTGAGTACACTATAAATATCATTTATCCTCTTACGAAAGGTAGTGAACAATATTCCAAATATCCCTTTATCAATTTTAGAAACTTGAAACGGTTTTTCATACTGTTTATATTGAATCTATTTGCGGACAAGGCTGAAGCATCATCAATTCTAAATACAGCAGTTTCAACAGACCATGAAGGTTTAAGCAGATTCATCATTTATTTTATTGCAAATACATGCAGATTATTGTGTGAGAAATAAGTTGATGATTTGGAATTAACTCATACATTGGTCGAATTATTTACAGTTTCGATATCATTCAATCTGTATTTAATAATACTTAATTTTTGTCAATTTCCACAAGGGTTAACAATCATGGAGTAGTCAAAACTTTCACTGTTCGCTACAAGTGCTGTTATGGCTATGCAAGACAGGAGGGGTCCATTGGATGTAACAGAAGGGTAGAGTTGAAGCCTCTGCTACAGACTTTGTCAGACCTCAACGCTAACGAGTTCAAGAAACTGATAGAAGATAATGGACTCGTCGACAGGTTCAAGAATGAAAATTTGACAGTTTTTGCACCATTGGATCAGTCCATGAACGAGTATAATGACAAGATGAACCAATTCGTAAGTTTTCTGGATATATGTATCGCATTAACTCAGTCCAAAAAGTATATTTCGATTGAATAAATTGAGGGGGACATTAACAATATGTACCGGTTCAACTGTTTCAGAACGATTTGAACCCCAATCCGCAGAGAAAGAAGAGAGACCTCAAAAACATACTGTCTTCCGACGAGCTTGTATGGAACCACGTGACCGACGGTTTCGTTGACTTAACGGAACTTATCAACGAAGAAATTATTCACAAGTAAGTAGAACGAAATGTGTCGCGAATTGAACGCTTAAATCTATGAATTCACATATTCGCGTTGGTGTTAGGATGCTGTTTATGTGGTGCTGTGGGTCAATAAACTCGCGTTCTCTTCTTTATTAACTTTACACGATTGTTGATGGATGTAGTCGTTGACATTAACCAGCTTTATGGACGTCGAGGCACAGTTTTAGGTTGAGCTTCATTATGCTGTCTGAATTAGTTGGATCGAAATATATGAACCCTTTTTACGACCACTGATAGGCTATTCCATCTTCAGGTTGAATTTTATTCGTTTTTCAGCGAAAACCAGAACAACTCGATTCGCATCAACAACTATCCGACCCAGAATTACGACAGATTGGTCACTGCAAACTGTAAACGCATCGCCAAAGCTAACAATCTAGCCAGCAACGGCATCGTGCACTTGGTGGATGGGGTCATGACCCCAGTGGGGGAGTCAGTGCAGGATATCATCAGAAACGACAAGAGATTGAGCAGTTTACTGCAAGGTGAATTGTTAAAACCACATACCTTAAGTCCTCTTCCCTTTCATAAGTTATATGTCTAGTTTCATAATGAATCCTATTGGGGAAGTCCAAAAAATTCAACAGCCTTTTGTTACAGTACTGGAGAGCACTGACTTACTCAAGAAGTTCAAAGATGAAGGTCATTACACCGTTTTTGCACCAACTAACGAAGCTTTTGATAAGCTGGAACAGTCTACTAGAGATAAATTACTTAGGGGAGAAGCTTGCGCAAAAAGTAAGCCCTAAATTCGAGTAAAAAAACATGAAATGTAAAAAACAATTTCGTATTTTCCACAGGTATCATCAGTCATCATGTAACAGCCCATACAGTGTGCTCAGTTGCAATTATTGGCAATTCAACTACACACAATGTCGACGGAAACGTTTTGAACATGGAGAGAACACTCGACGATCAGCTGATACTGGAAAACAAGGCCAAGATAATAGAAACGGACATCATGGGCACCAATGGTGTTGTCCACCTCATCGATACCATCATAATACCAGAATCTGCCCTCTTCATCAACGATGCCTTGAAAAACGAGAAACTCACCAAATTCCAGGAAATAATAGAAAAGGCTGGATTGACTGATGAGATTAACAATCTGGATAACGCTACTGTCTTTGCGCCATCCGATGAAGCTTTCGAGAAGGAAGGCGCCAAGAAAATTCTCGAGGAAATTGGAGACGATAAGGAGAAGTTGAAGGAGTTGGTTAGGTACCACACAGTTCAAGGAAAGATGCAATCTTGCGACATGAACAACAACGCCTTGTTGAAGACCTTGGACAACGACAGACCCTTGAGGATAAACCTTTATTCAACTGTGAGTTGATTACACTATTCCCAGGATTATATTGGTAATAATTTATTGTTTTTTCCAGTTGCCAATCTTCAGTAACATCCTCTTCAAAGCAACCGTCAATTGTGCCAGAATAAGTGGTTTCGACGAGAAGACTTGTGGATCTGTCATCCACGAGGTCAACAAGGTTCTGGTACCACCCAAAAAGACGATCCTAGAAGTCGTGAAATCCGACCCCAAATACTCCAAAATCCAGAAGATCATCGAAGGGACTGAAATCGAGGAAATATTAGGACAAGAGAACAGGACAATCACCTTCCTAGCACCAACAGACGAAACTCTAGCTGCTCTGGATGAAGACCAACTGAAATCTCTGGAGGACAAGGAGAAAGCAGTGGAAATTCTGAAAACCCACATCCTAACAGGTAAGTTTCGATCATTTTTGAACGATGAAGGGTAGAAAACATAAACAACCTCATTTTCAGAAATTCTGTGTTGCTCCGGCGTTGGTCCACAAACCTGGGGCTTCAATTCATTGGTGCCAACCTTATCCGAGCAAAATCTCCAGATTGGCAGGACTGGTACTCACCAGATCCGTATAGGCCGCGGTGTGGTCACCAGTTGTGATAATTTGGCCACTAACGGAGTTGTGCATAGCATCAACGAGGTTTTTTTCCCACAACGACACGTGGCCAACGTGGGGGGTTACTTCCTATTTGACTTTTAAGCTTTAAATTATTTCGAACAAAATGGAGTGATATTTTTGATTTGACTGAATATTTGTACTTCTCATTCGAAGTTGTTTCCGTTAATTTATTTAGAAGTAGAGTAAGATGTGAGAATGTCTAGGAATAGAGAGGTCTATTAATAAAGATCGAATTATTTATATTATGACTTTTCAATTTCCTTCTAAACTAACATATACTATGCAGGTGAAGCTATGACAAAAAACACTACAAAGGACAATCGAATCAAGGGCATTAAGAAAAACAAATCAGGGCAACTTATATTTCAACAAAGGCAGATGTAACATTCATAATGCAAGGATATGAAAAACTCTCAAAGCTCGAAGCATCCTTTATATTCAAATAGGTCGAGAGTATCGTAGAAAATAGACTCGCGAGTACAATACTGACACATATGAAGTATTCAATACTTCTGGCCGATACAAGATACTTATCTTGCTTCCTGAGAAAACTGTTAAACTTTGTTGGATTCTGAACTATGCTGTCGCTGAAAGACGTATCCACACTCAAGATATCCCCATCTGCGTCAGCTGATTTCATGAACAACTCGAATGTTAAGTCCTCCTTACGCCGGTCCTGGATTTTGAGTATTTTGAGGTAGAATAAGGGAGGTAAAATAAAAACCAGTGGGCTGATCAGCGCTGCTCCAATTAAGGACATCACAATGTCGAATCTTGGTACAGATTCGGCTATTATTATTGCTAAGATTACGAGAACTGTCCTCAAGATGCATCTCTTGTGATTAAACTCTGAAAAAAAGAGTTATAGGAGAAAAACAATCGGTTTTCGAAATATTTCACCTCTGGAAATATTCAAGGATTCCTCCATATGTTGATAAAGGGCATTATTGCTAATTGCTGATGTTAGACAAAGTTGAACAGCCACCAGAACTGACGCAAAATGTAGTAGCATGGTGGTCGACAGGGTTTCCAATATACTTGGTCTCAGAGATTTTCCAAATTTCAGATAACCATTTATGCATGTCACTCCAAACATACATAAGGTGACTGAAAAATAAAAAGCTCACTATAACTGAATATATCTGCTGAGGAAATGATCTCAGAGTTTTATTTTTAGAGAATATATAAACATCAGTTGTATCTCACCTAGAAAGCTTACCATAACAGCCTTCGAAATCTTAATTTTTTCTTTCATATCAACAACAATAGTCAAAATGTTTGGATGAATGTCGAATTGGAAAGTAACCATGCCGAAAGCTAACAGTAAATATTCCCAAGTAGATTTTTTATTCACCATGCTGTTTGACGATGGTAAATCTTCCGTGGTGGAATAGATCATACTTCCATTCACGAGGAAGAATACTAGGAAAACAATACACACGGAAAGTAGACAGAGATATCTGAAAAAACATCGAAATCGTACGGTTTTTCTCAGAGTTAATTCAATGTTGAATTATTTTTCTATGTTAGAGGGTTTGAGTAGACAGAAAAAATATTTTTATGCGAGGAAATCTAGGTTAAAGATCTTTACTTCTAGATCCTCCAAACTAAGTAAACTTATCATGATTTCCTTACACGAAGATCATAAACTGAGTATAATTTCTCTCATTAGAATAAGAGATTAAAATTCGTCATTTCTTAAATCTTAAATGACTCACTTCATATCCTTGGGACTACCCAACCATAAAATAGGGCACAGAACGGTTCCTAAAACCAATATCCAGATGCAAAAAGAAATATTCAGATCACCGCTCGTTAGTCTCAACCCCAGCAATTGCATATTTTGGGATGCTGGAAAATCAACAAATACAATAAATATAGTAAAACCAATAGTCTGCCATATCTCACCGACAATCAAGTTCGGTATTCCTCCTCCAAAAACTGTGATATCAACTAGGATGGTCACTAATTTTCCCAGAGTTTTTCCGTATGTGAATTCTGCCAGTGCAGAATAAGGGTATCGACTCTTTGTGTTTATAGATGAATCTATTGATTCAGCTATCATCCAGCATCTCCCGAGTAAAATTGCGGTATAAATTTGTACCGAACATACGGTTGCGATGAGAGGAACCCCATAGAAACCTATCAAACGTGTAACACAATCCCTTCAATGTGAAATAGGTAAAAAAAAAGGGTATAAGTGATACGGCATTATGTCAAGCATACTTTCGATGAGGCAATTTATAGCATTCTAGAGGAGACATTCTAAAATTCAATTATTCATCTTTGCTTACCACAATCTATTATCGCTTTCGGTAGTGCCACTATTGGAAAAACACCAAACACATCTATTATACAAACTATAGCCGAAACTAGAGATAAACTGTCATGTTTAGCAACTCTGAATCTCACATCTTCGCTCTGTATCAATAATGTCCTTTCAGAAAACCTCATATTACTCTGGTATACGTGATTACACAGATTAGGAACGGCACAAATAGGTTCTATGTGCCTGAAAATGAACCTTAGAAGCCATAGTTGTGTTAAAGTCGATATCAATTTCATTATATCGAGTATCATGAAACGTTTCTGTTTTAGTTGAAGAAGTTTGAGATTATCCCAGGAATTAAACGTTTCGCAGAGGAAATTGAGGAATTTTCCATTATTTGTGTCAGGTTTGTCATTTAGTCACATACTTACCATGTAAAATGTCTGCTCTCAAAGTTGACTCCTCACCTGGTTCCGATGGAATCTCATCCAGACTTCTGAAAGAGTGTGCCCACTCCATTTCGCTGCCTCTTTCTCTTATATTTGCCCGCTCATTTGCGACTTCATCGCTGCCGTCTGACTGGAGAAGTGCACGTGTGACACCTATTTTCAAGAAGGGAAACAAGCGTTGTGCCGCTAACTACCGTCCTATCAGCCTGGTACCAATTGTTGCGAAGGTTTGCGAAAGAGTTATCCATGGACAGGTGCTGCAGTTTGCGCTGGGCCATAACCTTATCCCCCGATGCCAACATGGTTTTCTGCCGGGTCGCTCGGTGATCACTAATCTGCTCGACTGTGTTGATGCCTGGTCGATGTCCCTCGACAGGGGTAATCCTGTTGATGTGATTTACCTTGACTTTTCTCGGGCATTCGATCGTGTGCCCCACAGACGCCTCCTATACAAACTTGAGCACCTTGGCATTCGTGGGCGCCTGCTTTCTTGGATTGAGGCATTTCTTTCAAACCGATCTTTTAAGGTCCGTGTTGGGGATTCTTTTTCTTCTCCCAGAGATGTTTTGAGTGGAGTCCCCCAGGGGTCTGTGTTGGGTCCACTTTTGTTTCTGTTGTATATATCTGACTTGCCCTCCTGCGTTGTCTCGAATATCTCCCAATTTGCAGATGACACCAAATTATTTGGTAATCCCACTAGTGCCGGCATTATTCAGGACGATCTTGACTCTATCTCGAGGTGGTGCCAGGACTGGCAGCTGCCGCTCAACAGTGATAAGTGTGTGGTTCTTCACATGGGTGCTCGGAATCCGCGATGTCAATACTTACTTAATGGTATCCCCATTCCTGTTTCAAGCAGCCATAGTGATCTTGGTGTAATAGTGACGGATACTTTGAGTTGGTCTGAGCACATCTCTCAGACTGTAAGCAGGGCCAAAAGATCCTTGTTTCTGCTGCAGAAGTCATTTGGCAAGTGTGACCCACGTACATGTGCGCTGGTTTACCGAACTTATGTGCGACCCATCCTCGAGTTCGCTGGTCCTGTGTGGTGTCCGGTTCTGTCTCGCGATATGTCCCTGCTCGAAAACCTCCAGCGTCGTGCCACGCGTATTCCCTACGGAATCTCGCGCCCTTCTTATGATGAAAGACTATCCATAATGAGCCTGCCTAGGTTCGCCGACCGGAGAACTCGTGGTGACCTTTTAACAACTTTCCGTGCTTTGCACGATCTCTTTGGTGTGAGCTTGCGTCGCTTGTTTACGATGAATACGGATTGCCGTTTGCGGGGTCACTGTTTAAAACTGAGAAGAGAGAACTTCAGGACGGTTCAGAGGCAGCACTTCTTGTCGAATCGGGTGTTTAGTGTGTGGAACTCGTTGCCTTCATCTGTGGTTGGGTCGTCATCTGTGAATTCATTCAAGAACAACTACGATGGTTGGCTTCTTCGTGGATGATTTTGAAGGACTGCTCATTTTGTATTTTTGTTTTGGAATTTATCTCTTATTGTATAATCGAACACTTTTTTTCTTATATGTTAAATTTTTTGTGAGTTTATAGGCATGGCCTCAACTCTCATCTGTCAAATAATAATAATAATAATAATAATAAAATACATTCAAGTTATTTTCCCAGAAAGTTTGACCGAGCAACGCAAGTCGCCTAAGGGAAATACACGAGCACGAGTTAGGAAACCTGAAGATGCTACTGAATTGGCGAAACACGTGTCATGGTTCAAAATCTCATTTTGTGAAAATCGTATAATCTGTTTTGGGTTGTACCTTTTCTCTTACCTTTAAGCTCTGACGAAGGAATAAATGAAAAACTTCAAGAATGCTTCAACATTTAATGTTCACGAAAAATAACCACATTACGCCAATTGACAACTGACAAGACTTATTTATTGCCTAAATTAAACTCATTTCCTGGAGCAAACACTCGACATATCCTCAATTTTTCATGAGATTGAAAGATGTTTCCAACAATTCATCTGCGTTTTCCATATATTTTCATTAGTTCAATCCAAAATTAACACAGGTAAACAACCTTTGAATTATTTTATTGTCATCCACATTGCGATCTTGATTTTTGCTTCACCACCAACAACAACAACAAAGGTAACGACTGACAAACTTCGTGCTCTCATTCTTGGAAGAAATTATCTAAACACCTACACCTTGGAAAAACATTTTTTGGAATAGTACCAAATAACTATTATTTTTGTTTGAGCTGATGAAAAAGTGTGTACTAGCGTAAATGGTTTTGGAAATGGTGAAAATGGAAAATGCAATAAAGTGTGCTAAAAATAAATAGAATAACTTTATTGAGCAGAAATTAAAAATGTATACAAAAATAAAAGTGTACACATAATGCAGCAAAATAATATACTTAGAAGAGAGTCATGAAATGCGAACGAAATACTGCAAAAAAGCTGAAAAGCATAAATGGAATGGAAATAAGAACACAATAAAAATTATTTAATCAATTAAGTAAAAACAAATCAGGTGGTTGCACTTATGGATTCTACAACGAATCTAATCCGCCCAACAGAATTCAAATTTGTGATTTATCGCAAAATTTCCAACATATTGTAATTTTTTTCTTGTCATTAAGTCGCAATTTAACTCAGTTTCGCCTATAAATTAGCAGCTTAGAGAGGGTTTGGTGTAGGCATGAAGTTCATCGATTTTTCCAAGTTTCATGAAAAATTAATTGACAACATAATTATCCTTCCAAAGGAGAGATTTTAATTGATACCTATTTGATAGCGATGGAAGCATTTCCAGCATGCCCCACCTGAAAAAAGGTTGACTAAATTGTCGAAAAGTAATATGTAGGATATGTTCATTCTCAATATCTATATTTTTCTTTTAGACACGATCATCCTTTATCAACTCACCATTTCATCCGAACTACCTCCTACGCAGATTTACAACTTCCTTTGGCCCATACCAAGAAGGAATTCAGCTACTCCTAGGTAATATACCATCTGGGCAATACCGAACAATGGGGCTATCACCATGCACCTGCAACCTCCGCCTCTGAAGAAAGCTGAGGGCCCTTCATATTTCATTATCTTTCTGAAATTATCCACCTTTTAAACGCGAAGCGAATGATAAAACACAGAGTCGCAAAAAAAGTAAAGCGTATTTTTTATCGAACTCAAGAACAATGACTTTTTGCTTAATAATTTCCGACAGAAAAATTACTTTTTAAGGAAAGTACTTTTCGTTCTCTGTCGCTAGATGTCTATTGTGGCTTTGTTCTTCGTCGAATTGAAAGATATGGACGATATAACACTATCCCAAGCAATAAATTGATACTTTCTAAACACATTCTTCTTTAATATGATTCTTGTGAGGAGGAAATTATGAAAACTCACACGAAAGCGTCGACCACTCCATTATATGCCCTATCACCTTCAGCCTTAGTGAGAGCTTGTAACCTGGTCTTAACTACGTCTATGGGGTTAACAAAAAGAGCTGCTGTACATCCTGCCGCACAGCCTGATATGAAGGAACACCAGAAGACAGATTCGCCTACAAAAAACGTTTTTTAGATAACCTGAAGAAAAGAACAGACTCTTTCCCTCTCACCAGATCCATCTTTTCTTTTAGGCCCTAAACTATTGAGAGTAGCGAAGAGGGGGAAGTACACAATCGAGAACGTAACATCTCTGGCCATTGTAGCACCGACACCCTTATACAACCCAAGCAAGCCGTGAGTTTTAAGGAGGTTTATCGTCAAACTAGTTGCTGTTATCTTTGGTACAGGTTTTCCCTCTGAAATATCGAATAAAAAAATTGAGAATTGGGAAAGGGTCGGGAATTTGAGGTACTGTACCAGCTAGGGCGGCTGCAGTGACCCTTCCTGCGTCCTGCATCTGGATCTTAAGGAGTTCCATAGGGGTCGTTATCACAATTTGGCAGAAACCTGCCAGACCCCCCGCCGCCATTTGTCTGATCATCGGAAGTTTACTAAAAGAGGAAACCTCGTATGAAAATTTTCAATTTTTCGTTGGCTAAACGATTAGCCTGAAACCACAAAAAGAATTTGAAAGTTGAGCTGCTAAAGGCTCTTTTTTCTGCAATTTATCGGCCTAACTTTCATAGATCTGAATATTCTTTTCTTATATTCACTTTCTTTCAATCATTGATTGCAATTTCGGTTAGAGTGAGGTTTCCAGGTACCTACCCGTCGGATGTTGTCAAGTAGTGCCTGAAGAAGTCGTTAGCTGCCAATTTTATTGCTTTTTCCGGGGTTATCAGCAAAATGTTGACTCCAGATCCCCGATACATCCCGAAGTAACCTTCTGCTTTATAGGTTTTCCTCATGCAATCGAGTCTGGAACGTTGCAATTCATGTTTTCGACATTCCTGATCGAATATTCGTTAATACTCACATTGACGTGTACATCCTCTCGCCATTCGGACCGATTTTTTGGTTTTGCAGTCGCGTTTTGACCAAATCCAATGGGAATACGCAAGATACCCCGATGATACCGGCAATGCCTCCATTGATGATTTTAGGTACGAGTCTGAAAATGCAAAGAACCAAAAACTCGAGATATTTTCAATTCTAAAATAACCAGCAGTTATCTAAGTTGCTTCAAAACTAACAAACACAGACATTTCTTTGAAATTATGGGCGTTATGTTTTGCCATGGCCACTCTCCAACACCAGATTCAAATTCTATAGAACAAGGTATATTATGGAGGGGAGACTGCATTTTTATCGATTCCTAGAAAGGCATAGCTGTTCTAAGAACACAATTAGTTCCTTGTGGATTATTACAAGTTGATAACATTTCTTGGAGAAGTTATCGGTTTATTTCTTCCGAGTAACTTCAAACGTTACCGAGTATGGTAAAACGAAGTTATGAATTTAATACGTGTGTCAATGTTTATACTTACGTGAATCTAGGTTGAGAATCTCCCATTTATTTATCTTTCTGATGAGTGTCTGGAAACAAACACAACAAAAATCACATACACAAAGGACGAAGAAAGTAATTAGTCGTATAAGTAACAATTAAGATGTAAAATCCCACTGAGGAATATGTGTTTTACACGGCATAAGTAGATACCGATCTTTTTGGATATAATCTACAGAGCGAGTGACATTCATCGAAGATAACTGAGCGATTGTTCGAAGTAATATTTCAGAACGGCCTGCGATATCTCCAAATCTGACCCCTCTGAAATTTTTCTGGGACATTTGAAAAAAATGAATAGCATTGAAATAAATCTTCGAAAAACATACGAGAATTAGTCAAGAATGTAGCTTAATAACTCCTGATGTGGTTTTTCATGAATTTCCACGATATATTGAGAAAAAAAGATTACATTACAGAAAATACTATTCGAAAAGCCAACTAGGAATGATCAATGGTTCATCTACATCGTTAAAATGAGCTTAAATTCAAAATCAAGGATAACATGAATATGAATAATTTCATTGCGTTTCCCATAATGAGTTGAAAAATCACTTGACTTTACATATATCTCGAGTGAAAATCTATTCGATTTCATTTCCAACTCATGGATTGTTATACTCATATCACCTGCTTATCGATGCTATTAACCTAATTATTTCGAAACGTTCAATAATTGAATTTGCTATCAATGTACTACTGATGAGCTTCACATTGGAGTTAAAACCACATCGGATAAAAAACATTGCCCGTACATTACGTAATTAATGAAATTGTTTCATTAATTCGAACCCACCATATAAGAGCGAGTTGTACAGTCATATTTCCGTTCAAATTTTGAGGATAATGAATGATAACATAGGATATAGTGTTTCTAGTTTTGCTCTCAAATTTCTTGAATAGATCGAAAAATATTATCATCACAGGAATATTCGATTTGATCTGTTATCAGATATTGATATCATAGAACTCTCGATATAATGAATGATCAAGATAAAATACTGGGATATTTCAAACAAATTTGAATTTAAAAGATTGACTCATGTGCTATAATAAAATGAACTCATTTTTTGAAAATGCTCAAATTCTTGATCGACTTCTTCTCTGAAAATGTGAAAATTTCGATTAATCCAACGCAGCTATTGTCCATAAGAAAGGAATGTAATTTTCGATTAATTTTTTCGTTGATTCATGGACAAATTTTGCATTTCATTAATAATTAATACTTGGCATCTTTCCTCGCAGTTTTGGCTAACAGGAAAGTATTCGCACAATCTACTAAAATGTATCTACCTGGTTTCGAGCAGCAGAAGCGAACAAGTTTATAGCACAGGAATTCGTTAACATTGCCCAAATATAAAAAGAAATCTTTCATTATAGCTCAAATGAAAAAATTGTTGATGAATTCTCGTGCCAAAAATATATATAGAATCCACAATTAGCAAATTTTTTTACTGTGATACAGAACTGAAGAAAGCTTTGATGGGAGCTTAGGCCTATATTGATTTATTCAACAAAATTCGCAGGTTAGATATTCAGATCAAATTTCGGTGATCCTACCTTACGGAATTAGGTTATCACAGACAGTGACACTTGTAATTAATAAGTGCTGACTTGTAAACAATGCACGTTCCCCTAGGGAGATTCCAGTCTAGCAGGCAACTAGCAAGTAACGAGGGATTTGAACTGTGTATTTTTTTCAATAATTTTGACACATGACTGTTGGACATGGCAAACAGCTGACCGGTGTTTGACACATAGGAAAGCAGGCAATAAAATCAATATATATAGTACAGTGCTTTTCCGTTAGAGTTCTCTGTCTGCTAAAAAGCCAAAACGAAGGTATCTATAGCCATTATGTAATAATAGAAGAGCACTGTGACTCTCAATATTTGAACTCAATAAATAATTCACTGGTGAATTCACATGAAGGGTGATAAGACCAACCAGCCCCTCCATATTTGCACCCCATAATATATTACAAATCAGTCTTGTGTAAACATGTGGAGTTATTTCAGTTCTTTTATTGCCATCAATAAGATATATAAAGAAATACTGTACAAAAAAACATAAAAAGATTGTTGCAAATTCAACAAATATACAAAGGGTAAAAAATTGGTATTCCCCGACTCTTCACCTCAGACTGGCCCATCTTCTTTAATTTTTCTCATAGAAATCGCATTTGGCATATCATTATCCTGAAATTACACATGAAAAGCATTAGGAAAGGAGAAATTAATATTTCGAGTTGGCAATTTTATCATGAAAAGATACTCATCAAAAGTTAGGGTAGTTGGAATTTTGGAAATTAGAATTGTCTTTATCACTCACTTCTTCTGCGTTTTTATAGGCGAAAATGATTCTATCAGTGGGTTCATTGGGAAATTTCCTTGGTTTTATCAGTTTTCTAACGAATGGTGTAAGTAATTGAGGATCTACATCTTGTGGGTTATTTGGTGTGGTGAAATAACTCACAGCCAATCCTACCATGATGGTTACCAAGGTCCCTATCAGGGTGTACCATAAGTATGATAGACGGTACAACATGAATCTTTCACTGAAACACAAATTCACATGAAGCATTTACCAAGGCTCAACAAGTAAGGTTCTGGGCAAACTCTTGTTGACAAGCATTTCATCACCAGGGCATAACGAACACAGACTGACACTGGAGTTACACCCAGAAAGGAAACTATTGCTTGAATATGATTTTTTGGCTACATACTGCTTGTATCGTATCATTTTTGTTGAAAATCAGGACTATCTAATTGCCAAAGAACCAAATTGAAGAAATAATATCTTCTAGCTGTAGGAAACTCTTCTGATGTCAATGAATATATATTTTTGCTGAGCAATCTCTTAATTTGTGATTCTGTGTCGTTGAAAAAGCTCTCATTCCATTAGAATCATTCAACTTACAAAAGCAAACATGCTTCAAAACGGATATCCAATGCATGCCCAATCAAAAAACTTCAAAAAACATTACTCTGTATGGGTTATGTCAGTAGCGTTCAATGTGGGGTCGAAATGAATATCTAAGAATGAAGACGATGGTTTCGGTACAAAATGATAATGGCATCCTTCGGTTGTGACTGTTTTCTCAGGAAATCTCAAATTTCCGGAAGCTATAGCAGCTTGAGCCCCAAAACCAAGCCAGGACATGAACACTAGCCCAGAAATACCTCCACTCAAAGCACCCTTAAATCCAAAGAAACATCATCACATTTCTGACAGTCTCTCGAACAATTAACATAATAAAGAAATATACAATGAACCTAACATTGATACATCAGGAACTTCGAATTTTTCGACATGTATTCATTTTACTCTCTTGCAATCAAGAATTTCACTCTTTCCATAATTAGTTCAACTATACGAAATGAACAAATGTCAATTATGTCCAATTAAAGTATACAAACACAGGATATGAAAGTGAAACCATCATCGAGCATAAAATATACTTCTATAACCAAGTATCATCATCAATTTCTTCTGAATATAACTGAGTTAGACATCCTTTGCTTCTTCGAAGATTCACTCGGCAGGTTCTGAATGTTTTTCATATTATATCTGCGATTCTTCTCTTCTTTGACAGCATTCAAGTGACCTTGCAATTCTTTCAGTGCTGATTTCCTTGATTTAAATAATCTGTCGATGGTTTCCGAAAGACATTTGAGTTTTTCGCTAGCTTTCGAAGACATTTTGGTAGTCTGTTCACGGAAATTTTGTGACAACTATTTTGACATTTTATGACAATTACTATGGAAGTAACTTAGGGAGGACATGTGGAAAATCGTTGTTCGGATTTTCCGAAAATTACAGTCATTATTAATTTTCTATTAATGGATTTCTTTGCTCTTCGACTTACCCATGCATTGACCCACGGTAAAAGTATCCCCATTGTGAAAATTCCAAGAGATGGACCACTCGCGATCGCATTCAAACTCATGGTCACCTGAAATAAATTGATTTGAACATGAATTTATTTTAATTCTCGAAGAATTATTGTAAAAAATAAGAACATTCACCTGTAATACTGTTCCAAGTTTTTCCACTATCACTACAAGACCAACACAGACTACACCAACCACAATGACTGTTATTTTCATCACTAGATAGGTTTGCTTATCAGTTAAAGGTTCGGAACTTAATGGTTTGACAAAATCTTCCAAAACCACAGCTGCCATTGAGTTTAGTCCAGTTGATAAGGAGCTAAAAACATCGAAAATTTGGACTTTTGATGCATAACACAAAAGTTTCCAGTAGCTGAAGCAATTTAAGGATGGTAACAGATCTTACCTCAATGCTGCGCTGAATATCCCCGCAACAAATATTCCTGGTAGTCCTGGATAATCCCCAATGGTTTCCATCACAAGCAATGGCAGCAATTGATCTTTTTCCTTGGCCAACTGAAAGTATTATTAATGATTCATTCTAAAGACGAACAATCATGAAAATTTCAAATTTCTCCATGAATATAACATTTTACCATTGTCGTTAATGGATCACATTTGTGGTATATAGCATAGATTACCATCCCAGCATAACAGCAAACGGACATTGTTACTACGAGTAAACTAACGTACAACCATAAGGACCTAAAAATCATGCGGATTTTTGACAGATTGTTGTGGTCATCAGAAAATTTCACTCACCTCGTTGCGGACTTGATCGAAGATAACGATAAGAATCTCTGGACCATATTTTGATTAACCGCACCATTCTGAAGGAAATAGACAAACCCTCCTATCGACAGAGACCATACTGTATGTCTTGACGAGGGATCTAAATCAAAACTGTGATAGGATCCATGAAATATTGAATATATTCGCTAACTTTAATTAGAATTGAAATTAACGCAAGGAACTTCACTTACTTCGGCCCTTCAATTCTATCACTATCCCAGTTTCTCTGCCAAACGTTCCCGAATCCTCCAGCATCGAAGGTACCTTTAACTACCACCAGGATCAATGCTCCAAACATTATGATTGTTTGTATGACGTCAGTCCACACCACTGCTTTCAAACCGCCCTGAAATATTTCTTAATTAAGAAACTTTCTGTCAAGAAGACTTAGCTTAATTAATTTCTTTATAATCAAACTATACAGAGTGTCCCCAACCTTTATCACAATATTTCTCTCAGAACTAACTTATCCAGTGGTTTAGAAACCTACATTTTTTTCTTGCTTTATGTATTGTTGGCTCAAACTCACCATTGACGTGTAAAATATGCAGATGATGCAAACAGCAGGTGTAGTGTAGTGGACATTCACCCCAGTAACTGAAGAGAGAGAAGAATAGACATTTTTGCGAATTCATCATTTAGATGTAAGGAAATTGAGGCTGATGTGAAGTTTTGTCAAACTTACCCTGATTGAAGGCCAAGGCTGGGACATATATTACCAAAGGAAGCCAGGTTATCTGTTATTAGAATGAGATGTAGTTAGAAATTGAAGATCCTCAATATATTATAAACAAGTTCGAACAAATTACTCACCATTCCAAAGGAGAACAAAACAGATCCAAAAAATCTGACTTTTTTGTTGAACCTCCTTTCGTGGTACTGAAATCAAAGTTGTACTTTAGTGGGAAAATATGGTAATACGAAGAATAACCCACCTCATAAGTCGACGTCAAATTCAAGTCGTGGAACACTGGTAAGTAAATGTATCGAAAAACAAAAGCCATTATGAACAATCCCCCTACTATATACAAATACTGGATTCCGTAAACATAAATTTCTGTTGGAATACCCAACATCGAAATACCACTAATATAACTGAAATGAGAAGCTGTTATAATGAAGTTATGAATCGAAAAGCAGTTGGTTCTTCTGTCCGAAAAAGATCAGAAGATACTCACCTAGCTAGTAGGGACATGGACACAGGAAAAATCTGCATATTTCTACCCCCCATGAGATATTCCTGGGCATTCTCAGATTTCTTGATGAAGCCGAAGTAAAATCCTACTAAAACGCATAGAAATAACATCGCAACGAAAGAGCCATAGTCTTGCCAATCAAAACGTTGCATAGCAGCCCCTATTTCTGCTACCCCTAGTCCAAGTACAGTCTTCTCCCCCACATCCACTGAGGACTGCATACCCTCCAGTACAATTTCCGCCATTTTAGGGTTGTTGACCTAAAAAAAGAATTCGAAGAATTTGCAATCATAACAAATGCCCAAATAAAAATATTAAAAGGCAGGTATATTGAAACATCGAAGATAACAAAGAACACACAATAAATGTTAGGTGCATTTTCACTCACCTGAGTTAATAGGTGTAAGTTGAATTCCAGAGGTATTCAATCTGCCTGTCAGGGGTAATGCAAACTTTCAACAACGCCTTCAAAACTTGTCTGATGTGCAATCTAACAGATTTCATTTCGTCCCTATATCATACCAGAGGTTCTTGTACACACTGAAGGATTCTGGGTCTATCAAAACTATTGTAGATTTACTTTGGGGGGCACTTACTCCATGTACTTACTGGGTCAACGAGATAATGGACCCCTCAATTGGTCCATGAGCAAATAATAATAGGTAAGCACTCTAGACTCGTTGTTTGCAATCTTAGCTTCATTGAATAAAAAGTTACAATTTAATTCAATAATCTAATCATATCTTCCATGAACGATAAGGCTTCTTTGAGGAATTATTTGTTTTCGATCTAACGATATAGACCGGTGAAAAAGCGCCATTGTTTTATTCTTGGCTGAGGAGGAAGCTGCTCCCATTTCTGTCACCTAATTTTGGTCCTAGGCGGTAGGATCCTCTTCCTGTTATTAGTCTATTGGGTGATGGCTGTACTGCTTCTAATTTGTTTTATTTGCATATCACTTAAACGATTGAAATTCTGTGTTTGTGTGTCAACCGCATCAAGAATAATATACCTATAAATATTGAAGATTATCTTGGGCGAATACTTCTAAATAGAGAAAAATCAGACAACGAAAAGATGGGGGACTTATTTTAATCTGGAAGATTGTTGTTGAGAAAACTATGGAAGACCCTGAAGATGCTTCAACATCGACATTTTTGGAAAAGAACTCATATGGTTTTTTGAAGGTTTCTTTCCCTCTCAGTAATAATAGCCTTCATACCAAATTACGCTGAACTTTGAGTCCGATTTCCTTTTTAGGAATTTAGGTTGATGAAGTCAGAACATGTCCAATGTCTTATACTTTTACAACTTTCTTTATCTGGTCAAACTATGTTGATCAATCAAAGTGAAGCATTAAGGAGCCTTTAAAACAGGAATTTCTTCAATTTCCATACCGTTTATGATTACGTAAACAATCCATTGATTATTGATAAATCCATCCAGGGATATACATGATATCGCATCGATTTTTTCTTCGTTTGATAAGATAAGAAGTAAACATCAGAGAAAACTCAAATCTGAATTCCCGATTATGCTTCGTTCATTGTGATGATCTGAAATGATCAAATGAATGGTATATAACGGATGAATATTCGGTAGTGTTTCATTTGGTTCATCAAAAAGAGGATGGATAACGATTGGTCCCTAAATGAAACGGTATATTTGCTGCATCATGTTAAGTACAGTACCTGTGGTTCAATTTCATCACCTAAATACCCAAAAAAATCAATCTGATTCAATTGTAAATCAATCACTCTTCCTATCCTTTTTTCTACACAGAATTTTAACGTTCGTTGAGAGACGAATCAGAAAAAAATGTTGTCGATTTTGCACTATTTAAAACGAAAGCAACTTTATTCTGGATTACCTTCATTGAATTTCTATGTATCTGTATCAAAAATTGTGCATAAATACGAATAGAATAAAAGAACTAGTCTTAATTTCCAATAACGAGATGAACATCAAATTTAACACATTTCTTTATGGCTATTTCTAGCAGCAGAGACCACTCAACCGATCAACTTCCATATGGAGCTATCCAGGTGTACTAAAGATTATTGAGGAGGTATATATTAACTTTTCTTCATCTACTTTACGTTATGAAAGTTAACTTGGTTTTTTTCGATGCTAAATGAGGAAGTCTCATTTCTTGCTGTTTTCAGATTCTCAACATATATATTATAGTATCCCTCGTGGTGGTAGGACTGGAATCACATGCCTACTACCTGTTCTTAGTGGCTATGTTTGCCTTCATGTTAACAGCTATATTTCTTGTGATTTCATTATTAGAATCATTGACTACAATGCCCCATAATTATTACTGGGTTGAATCTGCCTATGGTTTAATAGCAGGGTTATCATTAGTGGTCTCGTCCACACTAGTCCTATCCACTTTGAAGAAAGTTTTCATTTTGACATGTGTGAGTATACTCCTCAAGTAAATAAGGATTTTTAAGTTCAAGAATTTTTTCAGGCAGTGGGATATCTGAATACAATGGTTTACTTCGCTGATGCTCTCAATAAATATCGATTGGCAGTCACTCCTAGAGAAAAAGCTTATTGGTCTAGGCCATCAGCCAGATACATAGAGGAAGATTATTGAGGCGATGGATATGCTGATATGGATATGAATTTCTACCATCATCAACAATGTGGAAGGACAATTTTATGAACGAAATACATATAGTTCAGTTTAATGAACATTTCTGTCAGAGAATTTGTGATAATCTTCAAAGGGATTCTCTCATTTGTATACCATACGATAATGATTTTATGTGTTTATCTTTTTGTTGAATGAGATTTTTTTTTGAATGTTTGATCGAACCCAATAAAAACATTCAGATTTTCTGATTGAAGTTTGTGAGAAAACTTTTGATTTTCACACGAGCTATAAATTCGATTCTGATAGCCGTTTGTTCAATTCAATGCAAAATTAATACATGTAGAATATCCAAGAAACATCCCACGACTATTTCAAGGAAGCAGTATACTATGTCATGGGGGTACTCCGAAATCCTTATGCGATTAGCAATCTTTCACCTTGAACCTAAACCGCTGCGCTGGCTGCATAGAACATTTCAAATGTGTTACGTACTACATGTTATTTAAAGATTAACGCACGGTAAATTTCAGCGCAACGAAGTTTCATCACAAATATACCAAAAACAAAACATTTATTGTGGTATCGTTTTACTTGAAATTGAACGAAAAGTTTTCCAGTTCTGCACACAATAAAATTTTAACGGACTTTCCATAGTTTAGGAGATAAGAAAACGTATCGGCGAAGGTGAGCGAATATTTATTCATTTTACGAAACGTAGGACGAAACTTATTATTGAACGGTGCATTTTGAGGTTAATTTTTTGATATAATTTTTTTTGAAATATATAGAAGAATGTTTGTCATAAAAGACATCATGAAAAGGCTCAGATAGGTCATAAATTCCTAAAAGATTTCCTTTATGCGCAGCTTTAGTCTTCAACCGTTTTTTGAAAATCTTCTTCGATTCATTTAAATATCTAATTCGCCTTCTTGAAGATTATACTAATGCCTCATAAGAAAAATAAAGTATTTTCAACTTGATTTGAAAATGAAGAGAATTCATTCATTTTTCTCAATACTTACTGTTTTTCTATGATGATATTTAAACATTAAAGTAAAGCTATTGTAGAGAACAATTTTTTCATGCAGTTTAGACTAATTATAATGGGAAGCTTCCCACTTTAGTGATTGATCTCCATAATTCTCGATGAATAAAAAAATATGCGGTTCATCAATCAAACCTAGGCGACAAGATAACACATATCTCCATTTCCTGATATAAAAATTTTCTAATCATATTTAGAATGCAGCGAATAAATCTACATTTTCTATTTTGAGTGATGAGAATACTTCTCTCTCGTCATTGAAGGTATTTCTATTGAGGTAGCTCAATTTTCTGTTTTCAATTCTTTTATCGATTTATGAATATCATTCGGTTCATATTTTTTTTAATTATTTTTAGATGGTTCTACAGACAGGATATTTCAGGACATTTCCAGGCATCCTGAAGGTCTTCGAAGTGGTGAGTTTAATCATTCTTTGGAATTTTTAAATATTTCATTCTTATCTCGATCATAAAAGTATCGTTTGTGTATTTAATTGAGCTTTGTGAAACGGGGAATTCCAAAAGTGACAATTATAAGTTTTAAATCTAAATTCCATATGATCTCAGAAGTTGATGGAGATATTGGGAATTTTTGGAACTGTATAGAGAATGTTTATCTATATTTTAAAATAGAATATTGTATCAAACACAACACATTATAGAAGATGATTTAAATAATCGAATTTCCTTTCCAGATCTTCAGTACGATAGGATTGCTGATGACTATTATTTTCAATAAATATTCGAATGTGTACTTTACCATTTCACACATTTATACTGTAATATCGGCGATAGCATTAGGAGCAACACTTTTCCTGATGCTTTTGTACTTTTTAAACATGGCCGAAGTTCTTCAACCAATATTGAACTACCAGAAATATTTCCATCTCATTTTCATGATGTTTGTTCTTTCATATTCGTCCATATTATTATATAATGGATCTTCCTACATACAATTGATACTGGCTGGAGTGAGTATGAAAGAGTTACTTGCTATACAATAATATTTCTGTATTGATTTGAATGATTTTCGATATTGAGGCCTGCAAACTTTCTCAATGAGATATCACTTGGGAGTTATGCAGAGAATATTACCTATTGAGTAGTCATTTCATAATTCTGTATACATGAGTCCCTTTTCAAATGAAACATGTTTTTTTTTCAGTTTAGTGGTATACTTCTAGCCATCGCTTTTCTGGCAGATGGAATCCATGGATTTAATATCGTATCCCCTCTGCCATTGTCGTCTTGAGAATTATTTTACAACATGGAGAAAAACGAGGAAAAAACCCTTATTTGAGTCTTCCACAGGAGAAGACTTTCTATCTGGCTGAAGTATGGAGGAGAAATCCAAAAAAGAAGAATGTTTCACTGATAATTGTACCATATTGGTATCGTTTCGTGATATTTGTTTTTAGTCATTGAAAAATACCACACAGATTACTGGATTATATTTTAATACGCATTATGATGGTTTTATTTACTAGTTTTTCGGTTGTTTTTTCAGTGAAGGCTCAATCCTAGAAAAGAATCTGAAGAGTAGCTCTCTCCTGCTCTGTATACTGTACCCAGTTTTCGAAAAAAACCTCAGATACCTAGTGAATTTTAATCTTTTGGATGCTTAGTGTTGATTACCATTCAGATTATCTTGTGAAGGAGAAGTGTTGGGAAGATTTTATTAAATTGTTCGCATCTGGTTTAGGGAGGACCTTTCCCAACAGATGGCAGATGCGGTAAATTTCAAATTTCTAATTACTCATACGCTCTTATCTGTTCGAGTAAATCTTTAAGAGAACGGCCAATCCCTGCCTATTGTTATCTCAAAAAATATCTAATCGTGGTAGACACCTATGATATTACGCTTATGATGAGCAATCATTAGATAAGATTACAATAAATATTACTGGCGACTGCGAACGTGTAGTTTCAGTCAATTTTTTTTCGTGACTTTGTCGTTCCATAATTCGAAATGGTGAGAAAATTTTTCAATTACTCGATGTCGTTTATAAAAGTGGTTTTTTTCAGGCTATCAGAACAGAATTCCTCAGATCTTTCCCAGGAATGCTCAAGGTTCTGGAAATCGTAAGTGTCTCATGGGCAAAGTTGGTTATGTTCAATTTTCTGAAAACTGTCTCGTATTTTGTATATTCAGAATTCCGCGACGAATAGTTTGAGGTTCTAATATTATTTTCCACCTTCAAAATAGACTCAGTAATTTTCCAGTATTTGGAAGGTATAATTGTAATAAAAACTTGATAACCGACAACATGAGACTGCAATTCTCTGGGAATTATCATCATCTATATAAGTCCATCAAATGTAATAAGTAAAATCGTAGTCTACAAAAAAGGACCAGTATAGATTGACTCATATTTTCGAAAGCTTTTTACTGAATTGTCTAGCTAAGCAAATAGATTCAGCATCAATTCATTCATAATTTTATGTATTCGCAATCATAAATAAGCCTAACCTTTATTTTTTATTTATTCATCGTGTTTGATAATCAAGCCAAAATTGTGTAGGTTAAAAATTCAATTTCTCATTTCACCTTTTTTCATTCCTGTTCAGCCTCATTTCCTGTAATAATTTAATCAAGAATTTTTGTAACTCCTGAGGATGAAATAGTATGACAATTTTTTATTTCAAAAGGTCGTACTATCATCGTGAGCAGAATCGATAATCCATAAAAATAAATAGATATGAAACTGTTTTCGTAGAGTAGAGTGAAAACTAACATCATACAATGTGTTCTCCACAGGTTTTCAGCGTTGTAGGTCTTGTATTGTACCTTATCGATACGGACTATTTTGCTGTACGGTCAGAGTATTTCATAGGTGTATTAGTTGCCATGATAGTGGCCATAATAATAACTCTCTTCTATATCATTGGAATATCCGAAGCCCTTGGTTCATTCATGGGATTGCAGACCTATTTCCACTTGATATGGATGCTGTACATGACAGGGATCTCGTCGATTGTTCTCAATGGCGCCAGCTCAAATTTCGAAGCTGTTTGTGCAGGGGTAAGTCTTGAATCTTGATTTTTTTTTTCAACTTTTCATATAGAAAGAGCAAAAAGCTCAATTGATTTTTTTTTCAGATATTTGGACTGATCTTAGCTGTGACATATCTGGTTGATGGACTTCACGGATACAGAACCAGTCCTCCAATGCCTTTTTCTTAGTTGGAAGAAAAACATCCTCAGCTAATTAATTTCTATTTTGTATTTGATTTTTTCACCATCATATTGTTCCTTCATTTGAAACCTTTATTTGAAGATGTAGTTTTACTCCTTACCAGCAATATATTGACATTTTAGGGTTCCAAAACTATCACGATTAAATAGAATTAAAAAAAAACTGTGTATTAGTTTTAGTTTAGAAATTCTAAAGCGGTTGAAATATTTTGCACATTATATAGAAATAAGAAAAGTAATTGAATATGTAAGTAAATAATATACTATTAGTTCTGGGTTGAACACTACTGTCAATGATAACAGAAATAAAACCATAATGGTCTTTTTATCGTAACTTTAATATGCGGAGTCCTAGTTTATCTATACCGAAAGGCGAAAACACTTGATGTTATACTTTTTGTGAAAAATGTTCGTTACAAATGTTCTTGCTGCTATAGCTTGCTTGCTACTGTTGAGATTCTATCTTCACTTCAAGAATATATATCGATATTGGCAAAACAGGGGTTTGAAGGTTATTGAACCTATTTATTTTCCATTCGGTAACTTTTGGACTTTCATAAAGAGGGATAAAGGCGTTGGCCCTATACTTGCGGAATGGTATGAAGAAGTGGATTCTGAAGTTATTGGATTGTATGCTTTGAATGAACCGATTTTACTAGTAAAGGTGAGAAAGAGCTGAAAACTGACATCTCAATATTCAGCCATGTAGATTACATGCATGTAACTTTTTCAACTCTTTTTCTGATAATATAACATGCATTTAGTTTGTATTTTTGATAGTTTTTATCGTTTGAGGGGAGTTTCAGGAATATTGAGAATTATCTACAATGAAATAGTAGCTTTCGGTTGATGCCCATAGAATGAGAAATCCAATCGTATTTTGTGTGAAGGTATATGAAGATTAGGTCTGTGATATATATTATTGGATTTTCTTTTTTCGTGCAAAAACTATGAAGAAATTGGATACGTTAAAACAGAAAATTCAATAGAACAGCATTTTTTAGGATCCAGATATAATAAGGGATATTCTGGTGAAGGATTTCAACAGTTTCACGGATAGAGGAGTTTACATGGACAAGAATGACTCTTTAACAGGCCAACTGTGGAAACTTCCCGGACATAAATGGAAACCTTTGAGAACTAAAATGTCGACTTGTTTCACCATCGGTAAATTGAAAATGATGTTCTCAAATCTACTGAATGCCGGTGAAGAGATGGAGATTTTTCTGGAAAAGGCAGCTGCAGCAGAATCCATTGATGTGAGCCTTAACTCCGCTGTCAAAACGCAATAGACATTGTAAAAGTGAATGTTTCAGGTGGACGATCTATGTAAAAGATTCACAGCGGACATAGTAGCACAGTCAATATTCGGCGTAGAAGTAAAAAGCTTCAAGGATAAAGACAATGACTTCTTGAAAATGCTCAAGTGCTTGACGACGGGTTTCAACAGGAAGAATATGATCAAATTCAGTCTTCAGATTGTGGCGCCTAAATTTTACGATTTCTTCAGCTTCGTGAAGTTTGAGACAGTAAATCAGGTAGCTATTTCTTTCGTTTACAAGATGGTGGAGAAAATAATGGAATTCAGGGAGGCGACTGGGGCTGTTGGAAAGGATATGATGCAGCTTCTGATCCAACTGAAGAAATTCGGGAAGGTGGACGCAGAGAATGGCGAGAAATTACCTGGTATTTAACTGATACTTTTACTGTTTCTCCTTTATTTTCAACACAGTTTACTCATAATGGAATTCCGCAGATTCAGACGTATGTTTAACAATGGATGAAGTGGTAGCCCAAGCTTACACTTACTTCTTCACTGGCAGTGAAACAGCATCATCCACTTTGACGTTGCTCCTCTACGAATGCTCATTGAACCAAGATATTCAGAGGAAAGTCCAGGAAGACATCGATAAAGCTCTCTCTTCTTCCGGTGGACAAATCACCTACGAGGCAATACTCGAGATGAAATATTTGAATATGGTTGTTTCAGGTTTGTACCTAAGAACTTTTTGGACCATAATAAAATTGATTTTCTTCTTCAGAAACTCTCAGAAAGTACCCAATCCTGCAATTTCTCATGAGGAAATCGGTGGAGGACTACAAATTGGAAAAGATAGGTTTGGAACTGGAAAAGGGAACTAGAATTTATATTTCAGTGCAGGGTCTGCAGCGGGATCCTAAATATTATCCTGATCCAGAAAAATTCGACCCAGAGAGATTTTCGAAGGAGAATCAAGCCAATAGGCATCCCATGACATATATGCCTTTCGGTGAAGGACCAAGAAACTGTATAGGTAAATGTATCCAGTTGTATCATAACTCACGTTTTCTTTATTGATGCAATCTTTTCCAGGAAAGAGATTGGGTTATTTTATGGTGGTAGTTGGGGCTATACACATATTCAGAAACTTCAATCTGAGTACTTTCGAGGACATCGAGGTGCCATTAAAGCTGAATCCTTATTCATATACCATAAGGCCAGTTAATCCATTGTTACTCAAAGTATCGCAAAGGTGATTTCGAAACTGTTACGAAAAATGGAATTTTGAATAAATCTTGAAGTTTTCCTGATGAATTACTTATCCTTCTTCTCACTTACCTTCCGTTGCATGACTGAAGTGAAGAATTGAAAAGTTGCTTCATGATGAAAGATAATAAAATGTGCAAGAAAAACAAGCTGCTATTATACAATCAGTTTAATATTCTTTAATAGTACATTCTCGGAAATATTTTCACAGAGGTTTATTTTCCACTGAATTATCTAACTGGTATAAAATATCACCAAATAATAAATTGTAAAAACATTAACAAAATAATTTAAGTACAATATAATACAAAACCAATTCCGAATCTTCATTTCCAGTACGTTACAATTAGGATCTGAGCAACATCGATAGTGAATATATACTTTATACAAACGTTATCTACACGAAAATTATATTAGACCGATCTATCTCATTCAAATAAATAAATATCATATTTTTCTACAACTATGTCAATGAGTTACTATCAATCGAATTGGCACAGGTAGATATACATTCTCGGGAAACCGAAGATCTCTGAATATAAAAATTCAGGAACAAATACAACAAGGAAACTTAAATCCAGCTCGAGAGAATAATAATTAAGTATTATGAACACATTTCAATTCCGTGAAATCGATGTGAGAAAACATATACAACACCCCCCCTTACCAACTCGATTCTAATCATTATTTTAAAGCTAGATTTGTCTCAACGACAGTCGAATCACAATAAGAAATACCTTGTACAGCAACACAATATACAAACAATACTATCAGATTCATAACTTGAAAATATTGATTTGATCTTTTTTTGGTCAACACTTATCTAGCTAATTAATACTTTGGTAATATTGGAATCTCATATTTTGGCAACAATGACTACATTATTTTAACGATTAAAAACATGTACTGCCCTCTAATTATCCCCCCCGACTAGGAGGTTCGTCGAAGTTTCGATAAAACTGGAAGAAATTGGGGTTTTAGAAGTATCACGATGCCTCTTTTTTCAGTCGCGTTAGAAATGATGAAAATTATGGAAAAATTTCGTGATGAAAGTTAAATGGATAATTTTTTCTGAATTTCAGAAAAAGACTTTGAAAGGTAATCGCTCTTTCGAGGTGCTGATATGTGGAAGATATTTCTTCCAGTTCCATCGAAGCCTTCAAACTAATCTATAATTGTTCTGCCTGTTGGTTATTATAACCTACATTTTTAACGTTTTTATATTTTTTTCATTTTTAACTTTGTAATTTTTACACGGTTCAACTATTTCACAAAAATCCTCCTCAGATTTAAATCTCCCCATCTGAAAATTTTACCCATCAACACAACGAAGGAAATTTCTGCAAAGAATTGCTCTCAGTGAATAAGGTTCCAAAAATAGAATCTTCACGACACTCCCTTTACCTGACAAAGGTCTGGAAGTCCATATACATCGCGAGAAATGGAAACATCCCAAGAAATTGAGATAACCCCTTATATGTCATATAAAGGAAAAGAATTGTTACCTTAAACATCTTCCTCGGTTCCCAAACGAAAAGAAATCTTGATGTGAACCTATTCGTTTGGTCAGACGTTCATGGCATAGAACATCGGTTTTTGCATCGTGACGTTCTGCGGAGATGTAGGTGAAGTCATGGTGCTACTGTTACTCTGCCCCAATTTGATGGTATCTGGCGGTGACACACTAGCAGCACCCTCTGGGACCCCCCTCTCGGTAAATTTTGGTTTGGTCGGCGAGCTCCCAAGGGCATCTTTCTGGGAAGGGAAAGAGATCTCCACCGACTGTCTGTAACCGTTCTGAACGGGCGGCATACCCTGGCAGCTGTCTGTATCTGTCGACGTATCGGACGTGCTGTACCTTGGTCCTAATGGGAAGCTGTGCCTGTTCATTTTGCTCACGTAGGTCGGATCCCCTTGCCACGCAGGCCTGTACCTGGGATTCGAATAGTAGTTACAGTTGGGTACAGGAGTTTGGGTGGCTCGTGCAGCTGTGGAGAACTGACCAGGGAGGGGAGATTCACTCCTTGCATTCGCGCCGTGAGGCTGGGGGGTGTAAGGTATCCTCACCATCTGTTTCGGAGGATTAGAGGTCATAACGCTGGAGTTGTAGTGGTAGTGATGGTCCTCCACGTGCATGTGGAACCTTTGCTGGTATATGGGGTCTATGAACCTCTTGTTTATCTGGTTTTGATTGGAGACTCTGGCGTAGTCGCTGTGTTGGTAGTAAACGTTGGAGGAAACTCCGCCTTGGCAGCCTTCGATGTGGTTGTACGGGATGTAAACCATAGTTTGGTGGTAAGTCCTGGATACTTCAGATGGTGGAGGTGATAAGGGTCTTCCGTTACTCTTCTGCCTAGGGAGACTTTGATACATTTCGTTACACCTAGCTCCGACCTTCATGACAGCCGGATAGGCGTTCGAGTTGCCGTTGGTCCTGTAGACCTGCCTGCAGTACTGCCCCGTTTGGTACAAGTTTTCCTCCGCCAAACTTGTGGGTCTGTAGGGGGGCGGATAACCCCTCGTTTTGAATTCTTCAGGTGCGGTCGTTGGATACTGGTGCGGTATATTCTGGTTCTGGTTCTTAGATTTCGAGTTGTCGACGTTGGACAGTCCGCTCTCTGAGTAGTAGGGCCAGGAGATTCTGCCGGTTGCTTCGGGAGGCTGCATCTGGTTCTGGATCTCCTGGATGATCTGGGTGGTGGTGCCAAATCGCGGTTTGATGCCCCTGACGCTGGGTCTTTTGTTGAAACCGTAATCGTCGTGCTCGTCGTCTTCTTCTTTGTTGGCTTCCGGTTGATACCTGTGGAGAAGAGTTTGGTGTTACTGGCATACAAGAAAACGTCTAAAACTCACCTTTTCTTGAGTCTCTCAATCCTTCCGGCATCCTGCTGTACGAACATAGCCAACTCGTCCCCAGACTCCGAAGCTGATGGCGTACCCGCTAAAACATCCGGTGTTATCCTCTTGATATCCTCTTGCTCGTTCCTCAAAGCCTCATCTATGTCCTCCAGACTATACTCCGTGCCCACGGAACTGGCCATGGACGCCCTTTCACCTCCGTGGTTCGGATGGTGGTTGTTCATCTGGTAGTAATAGTCGTCTATGTTCGTGATACCGCTGACGCAAGCTGTCAACGGCGCCAAAGAGGCCAAGAACTGTTTCCTAGAGTCGTTGGTGGAAGAATTGATCCTGGAGGCTGGCAGGTGAGGGTGCTCCATCTCGTGTGGTCCGTTTCCGAGATCCGGAAGCGTTTGGGCGATTCTTCCTTCCTGCACGACGTTGCCCACCACGTTGTTCTGGTTGTCCAGAGGTTTTTCCGTCTTCTTGGAGAACAAATCGGTGATCTTCTTGTACGTGGAGGATACGGAGGAGGCGTTGGAGCTGGTCGTGGAAGACGAAGACGGCGAGAAGGATTTGTCCACCTGTTTTAGTGATGTCACCTGGCGACGAGAATTTTTTTCTGTTATCTTTGAAGTTCGAGCAGTCAGTGATTTTTTTCGTGTGTCCATTATCTGACAATGATTCAACAAATTTGAAATTATGTATGGGAAAATTCATTCACGAAATTGATACAAGGATTTTGTTGGCTAATGTTGGCCCTTTCATTCTTCTGTGACAAGATTTTTTTTATGATTCAAGAGGTGTGGAGGTATACTTCATTCAAATTTATTTTAGCAGTCGGTTGGCCATGAAATAATTTTCTCAAGTTTTTGTAACTAGAACGAAGTTAGGTTGGCACTCATGAAATGTCGTTAATGTCATAACGCCGTTGCCACAACTAATATCAATTTTTATTACGAAAATTCGAAAATGCCGAAAGTGATTGAAAAAAGAGGCAGGGTTTCAGGAAGTGCTATTTAGAATTCAGGTCCGCTCATTCAAATAGTTATACCCTGATATTCTAAAATCCACAATACGTCAGACGGTAGCGAACATATTCAATGTAAGAAAATCTATATGATGTTTCATCTGAATCTAAACGACTTATATTTCAGCTGAATATTTCCACAATCAGAAAGATTGTGAATGAAGAGGATGGCAAAGAATTTCCTTCTATTGGGAGACCCAAAAAAGTGGTGGCATTTGGGAATTTTATGTTTGAGTGAATTAATGCTAAAGGTTTACTACAGGATTTTCGATAAATGTCATCGGAAAATAAGTTTCCTAAAATGGATTTTTCTGTTTTTCATTTGACTTGTCCTATACAATGTAAATGTCTTAAGATACTAATAAATACCTAATTATTATAATTACATCAATGTATTAAGATGAATAGCCACAAATACGCACAAGTTGCCCTGTTACTTGTTTATTCATGTGAAATTTTTGTTCAACGGTGAAGTTGCATCTTAACTTGAAACTTCCTTCAACTCCTTTTACTTATATTGATGCAAGATGATTTTTGTTGAAAAATTTAACATTCTTGTAATTATCTGCTAATTCCTTCGGGAGATATCTTTTCCCAAGCACTGCAACATATGCATTTCATCTTCGGGTTAATATTTTTGAAATCTACAAATGATGTAAGCCAAAGAAGGTAACGAACATTAACTCCCCTCAAGCTAGTGCATATTATGATATTATACTGATCTCTTGTATTTTCCATGCAAATAACTGGATTTGGTATGCCTTCAATCAGTTTGTATAAACTTCAATTATGTTCGTCACATATTTTCCGAAGAGATTCGACATTGTGATAAAATACGTAATAACAGAAACTTTTACGTAGAACGGGCAGCATAGCGTTGATTTAAAACCCAAAAATGTTTTGACAAGCTTCATAACCCCACATTTTCGTACTATACAGAGTGAAATGTGTCAAATTTCCATGGCCAACCGACTGCTAAAATAAAGTTGAATGAAGTATAGGTACTTGGGTATCAGGTGTTTTTTCGCTATACCCAACGAATATTGAAATACTTTGCTACCCATAATCTAGTCTTATCGAATCCTCCCTTATTGAAACAACCCTCATTCCACCAGTTATGAACATTTCTCGACACCCACAAAAAACTTTCAGATAAAATACATCTCTCCGATCCAATTTGGATCTCGAAAACATACACTTGATCTAAAGAAAACCACTTTTCGATCAAATCAGGGGAATACGCGGAGAAATGTTCATTTTCCCGATGTCGACAGGATGAAAAATTCGATAGAAAACAAACACTCGGAACGTAATGGATTCCCAATTTCCTCGAGAGAATGGAGCGATAAGATTCGATGAGTATTCAAATGGGGAGCTTTTTAGTGCCTCTGTAATGGATAAACTTCGGCGAAGAGACAATTCTGTTTTCTTTTCATCGGCCAGCCGTTGTTACGTCATATCCCGGCGGGATACAAGTGAGAATTTTCCACCTGAAGGGGGTGTTTTCATTGGATTCGAACAGTTGCATTTCTTCGAGAGACGAAACGAGAAAATAGAAAATAATAATGGTAATATCCTCACTCAAACGATGTGGTTATCTTTACGTTCGAAGAAAGTCTCTTTGGAAACAAGATTTTTAAATTTTTGCAATTTGTATCAGTATTTGGGATATTTCCCAAATTACTGATCCTAAAAAAAATCTAATTGCATATTCGTGATCTACGACCTCAAATTAGTCAGTAAAATGACCCAGGTCGATATAGCTAAATGAATAACAAGTAAACAAGTAGCAGACTGAATTATCCGAATTTTTTTTTTATTTTTCGAACTTTATCGACACGGGTCATTTTTTCGACTGACTTAAGGTCGTAGATTACGAATATGCAATTAAATATTTCCTAGGATTAGTATTTTAGGAAACAAATCAATCAAATTCAAATGAAAAATTTCGAAAAAATTGGCCAACTTTGAGGAGCTGTAGCAGCCAGAGAGGAGGCACTGGACATATGTTTATTTTTTAGGTTATAGACTGATCCTTTGCGAATGAAAAACTCCAACTATCATTCACCTACCGCGAACAGTTGAGATTTTACGGTTTTTTCCGCGAAGTTCCAAAATTTCGGATTTTCCATCGACCATTACTTGAAAACTAATCCTTTCAGCAAAATTCTGTTTGCATATTTGTAATCTACGCCCTCGATTTAGTACGTATTCCAATTTTGGTTAAAATCGGGGAGATAAATTTTTTTTCAAATTTTCCATACATATGTATGGAAAAATTCCGATTTTTTGAAAAAAATTTTTGGTCTCCGATCGAAACCGAATTTTTACTGTCGACTAATTCGAGGGCGTAGATAACGAATATGCAAACAGATATTTTTTAAAAAATTTATTTTTCAAGTTATTGTCGATGAAAAATTGGAAATTTTGGACCTTCGCGGAAAAAATCATAAAATCCAAACTGTTCGCAGTAGATGAATGAAAATAGGAATTTTCTATTTGCAAAGTATCAATCTATTATCAAAAAAATCAGCATATATCTAATTCCTTTTTTCTGGCTTTTAAAGCTCCACAAAGTTGACCAATTTTTTCGAAATTTTCCACTAAAAATGATTTATCTCCTAAAATACTGATCCTAGGGAAAATCTAATTGCATATTCGTAATCTACGATCTCGAATTTGCCAATAAAATGACCCGGGTCGATTATACATCCCCCATTTCGGTAAATACTCACTTCCGGAGAGTTCCTGGCCTCCTCGCCGGGCGGACTCGCCCTCGTTTGACTTTCACTGTCCTCCTGCTCGGCCTGCACGTCGTCCACGTCGCAGGTCAACTTTTTTATCCTCTCCACCAGGGAATTGTCGGTCTTCGGCTGGTTTTTCCGACTCCTCGGTTCGTACCTGATCAGCGATCTCCTGAGGGTGTTTCTCTCTATCGCTTTCTTGATCGATTCATCGGTTTCGCCGCTCTGGATGATCTGCGGCAACTTCGATCTCTTCGCTTCCTCGAAAGCTCGCAGGGATTCGGCGGTGACCAGGTACTGCTGAATGGATTCCTCGTCTTTTCCTGAAAAACAGGTTAAAAATGACATTCTGAACGATATTTATTTGGGAATTTCGCAGAAAGAAGCCACACCCTCAAATGACACGGATTATAACCCTAAATTTCAGCTCTGTGACTGTCATAATGTGTCATGGACAACATGACAGTTGAAGAAACTTTGCTGACCTCTGAGAGTGAGTTATACATGAATAAATTGATATATTTGGACGGCATTCCCTTTTAAATGTACTTGGTATACAAAAAACATAAGAGATGCACGAGGAAACCTTCCTGAAACATGTATCTTGCCACGATGAACTGTCAAACACGAATGACAGCTAATGACATTCAAACTATCCTCCATTTTGGGAAGCCATTCGTATTTGGTTAGGAAAACTCGATAATTAGAGTCATTCGGGGCAACTGTGCGCACTTTTGCCTTTCAAGCTATACCTCGTTCCAAATGATGAAGCTAGGAAAATTTAAACATATTCATAAGATAGAGAATTTTCTAATCTATAAGAAAACATCAAAAAGCAAACAAACAAAAACGTTTTCTTCCGCAAAAAAAGATTTTATAGAGAAAGTCGGAGTGCGTTCACATGCCCCGTATTGCGGGTAAGTGTGCGCACCCTCACGGGGTAAGTGAACGCAGTGCTTAGTGAACCACACAATCAAAACAAATTACAAAATAATGTCATCAAAATGTTACAATATTAGAGAAATGCTGTTTATTGTCAATACAGAAGCGCCTTTTTACAAGCAGTGCATTATTGTTCGTGCCACAATTCTTGGCGAACACAACACTTGATACATTCCCCTGTTGGTGGCTCTTCATATTTTTCTGAACAAATAGGACAATATTGATCGAGTCTTAACCAAGAAAATCAACAATGTCATAATTTATTACTAATGCCCATATAATGAATCTATGCGCACACTTACTCGCGCACACTTTCCCCAGTAAGCCAAAATTTGAATTGACGTTCTTATAGAGTTGAGCAGCTAAGAGAACCTAAAATTTTTTATTATATATTTAGAATAATATGCGCATGATCGAATAAAATATTGTTTAACACTGAGGGATTCGTAATTTGGACCTGGCAGAATGTGCAGAGATGCTAAAAATTAACAAGAAAACTAGTGAATTTGATTGATTGCAAATAAAAAGTTAAAGAAACGTGGCACGGCGCACTTCTATGAAAAACTAATATGGCGATTCTGCGCCCTTGCTTCACCCAAATGAACCCCTCTTTCATACATTGCATAGTCGAGATATATACGCACTGCGCACACTTAACCACTGCGCTCAGTTACCCCGAATGACTCTATTCATCAGAGCCTGATATTCTCTCCAAAGATTATAGAGTTACTCTATAATCTTTGATTCTCTCAATATTCAACTCGCTCATATGGAGTTAACCTAACTTTATAATCTTCGCAACTTACCAGCATTCGGTTTGGTGCAGGGGAAGAGCTGTCTGACGGCAGAGTTCGGCTTCAGGCTGTTGTTCGATATGAGAACGTGATTGCCGAGCTTGAAGGTGAGCATCATCTCCGTGGTGTCCGGTGACACGTTATTGTGACAGTTTTCCTGCTTTGTCCTCTCATTTTCCGACGCCGATTGTTCCTTGTTCGTCTCGTCTTGCGTGTGATCGTCGGAGGCTCCGTCGCATCCGTCTCTTTGTCCGTTGGACTCGGTTTCTATGAACCGCACGAATCTCCTCTGGCTGCCTTCCTCGTCCGATGTGGCACTCGAGTCGGTGTTCTGAAAAAAAAATCGATTCGATGCAATCGATCTACACTTCGTCGACTGGAAAGAGTCAACTTTCGAGTAAAGTATCTGTCAAAAAAAATCTTCGCAGATCCAAATATGATACGTATTCTGAAAGAGCAACTTTTCTTTTCGTAAAACTCGAGATTTCATCGACCTCGGTGAAACCATTCGATCTTGACGAGTTTTCAACTGACGCCATCTTTTTCGGGATAGTTAACGACCAACAATTCCAACGACATATATACGAGGATATACTGAAAGACTCTTAGCCTACTGAAGAACCAAACAAAATTTCAATGTCAAAATATTAAATTACTCAACATATTCTCCTCTTAATTATGGATACATTTATTACAGCGAAACTGCAACTTCTCTAGACCTTTCCGAAAAAAATTTCTTTTTTCTCTGCAAACCAGACCTCCACCGCTTTTATAACCTCCTCGTTGGAAGAAAATTCACGACCTTTTAACCTTTTTTTCTCAGTTGAGGAAAGAGATGATAATCGGATTGAGCCAAATCTGGTGAACAAGGGAGGTGTTCTAGTAATTCAAACCCTAAATCACAAATTTCTGCATGGCAACATAATATTTGTGTGCCGGGGTGTTGTCCTGCAAAAACAAAACACCTTTGGATAGCTTTCCACCTCTTTTCTCTTTAATTTTTTTCCATAGAATGGTCAGTAATGTCGAATAGTAATCTCCGGTTATTGTTCTACCCTTATCCAAAAAATCAATCATGATTACTCCATGGCAATCCCAAAAAACTGAAGCAAGAACTTTTCCAGCAGATTTTTGGACACGAAACTTCTTAGGTCTTGAATAACCAGAATGTCGCCATTCCATCGATTGTTGCTTTGTTTCTGGATCGTAGAAATGTACCCAAGTCTCATCCATACTAACAATTCGGTTTAAGAAGTCTACATCGTTTTCAAATCGAGCACAGATCGAACGCGATGATTCTACCCTTGCACGCTTTCGGTTAACATTCAAACATTTGGGGATCCATTTTGCAGCAATTTTTCTCATGTCCAAATTGACGTGAACTATATGATGAACGCGTTCGTATGAAATATTCGGTGCTTCAGATATCCGTTTTAGTCCAATTCGACGGTCTGATAAAATCATGTCATGAACTGCATCGATATTTCCGGGGACTGTAACAGAAACTGGCCTTCCCGATCGGTCATCATCTTCAATGGAAAATTTACCTCTTTTGAAGCTTGCAGTCCAAATGTTCACGGTCGCAAACGAAGGACATTGATCACCAACGGTATTGAGCATATCTTCGTAAATCTGCTTACCTCAACCCTTTTGAATACAGGTATTTGATGATGGCTCGACACTCCAATTTTTCGATTTTCACAATTTCGGTGGATATCTTCTTTCTTTCAAGTGGTTGCGTAACTCTGGTTTACTTTTTCGACCTCAAACTTCACACTGACACTTCTAATGACTTATTGTTCGTTGCTATGGTATCGCCATATTCTATGTATGCATGGAACTGGTCTAGGCTATCCAGATATCAATACATCCTCGTACTCGAGCTAACTGATCGACATTCTAGAACTACCCTGAACGGAATGAAGCTAATGGGGCTTATCTGAGACATATGGCTCGAAAAATAAAAACGAATTCAATTGAAAATGATTATCATTTCGAAAAATTGACTTTTCCTTTTGCTGTAAATCCACATTTGGGACCACGGAGCAATCGTTTCTCATGGTTTCGATCTGGATACCTTGAAGCATAGGCGTTTTCGAAAGAAGCAGCCACTTCTTGCCCCCATTCATCCTAGAACTATCGCCTTTCGCGATTCCAGCGAAACAATACGCGACCTTAACAGAATTTCGAGGTGAAATCACAAGGGGCGAAATAATTGGTGGGATACTCACTTGTTGAAGCTCCGGCGTTTTATTAGAGGGTCCGCCGCTCGTTGTTCCCTCCAAACTGGGCTGTTTCCACAGCTTCCCTCCTTTGAGGATGCCGCTTATGGGCGAACCCCCCACAGGGACGTTCAAGCGTACCGAAGGCGTCGGTCTGTCCTCCCTTCTCTCATCTTCGGAAGGATGCGATCGTTCCGTACCGGTCATCGAGGAGCGATCTAAGTTGAATTCGTGAAGATTTGAATCATCTGAAAAAAATTGAGACACATTTCACTCTGTATAGTACGGAAATCTGGGGTTATGAAGCTTGTCAAAACATTTTTGGGTTTTAAATCAACGCTATGTTGCCCGTTCTACGTAAAAGTTTCTGTTATTACGTATTTTATCACAATGTCGAATCTCTTCGGAAAATATGTGACGAACATAATTGAAGTTTATACAAACTGATTGAAGGCATACCAAATCCAGTTATTTGCATGGAAAATACAAGAGATCAGTATAATATCATAATATGCACTAGCTCGAGGAGAGTTAATGTTCGTTATCTTCTTTGGCTAAAGTTTTAATACTTTACATCAGTTTTAGATTTCAAAAATATTAACCCGAAGATGAAAGGCATATGATGCAGTGGTTGGGAATGGGTATCTCCCGAAGGAATTAACAGATAATTACAAGAACGTTAAATTCTTCAACAAAAATCATCTTGCATCAATATTAGTAAAAGGAATTGAAGGAAGTTTCAAGTTAAGATGCAACTTCACCGTTGAACAAAAATTTCACATGAATAAACAAGTAACAGGGCAACTTGCGCGTATTTGTGGCTTAATACATTGATGTAATAATAATAATTAGGTATTTAATAGTACCCCATCAAGACATTTACATTGTATAGGACAAGTCAAATGAAAAATAGAAAAATCAATTTTAGGGAACATTCCCCGATGACATTTATCGAAAATCCGGTAGTAAACTTTTCGCATTAATTCACTCAAACATAAAATTCTCAAATGCCACCACTTTTTTGGGTCTCCCAATAGAAGGAAATACTTTGTCATCCTCTTCATTAACAATCTTTCTGATTGTGGAAATATTCAGCTGAAATATAAGTCGTTTAGATTCAGATGAAACATTATATAAATTCTCTTACATTGAATATGTTCGCTACCGCCTGACGTATTGTGGATTTTAGAATATCAGGGTATAACTATTTGAATGAGCGGACCTGAATTCTAAATAGCACCTGAAACCCTGTCTCTTTTTTCAATCACTTTCGGCATTTTCGTAATAAAAATTGATATAAGTTGTGGCAACTGCGTTATTACATTAACGACATTTCATGAGTGCCAACCTAACTTCGTGCTAGTTACAAAAACTTGAGAGAATTATTTCATGGCCAATCGACTGCTAAAATAAATTTGAATGAAGTATAGATACTATTAATGATAATAATTTATGAAAGCTTAATCCTTTTGATATCTGAGTTATCTGGTATGAGTGAATGTTCCTCTGGAGAGGAGTATGAAAGCCGCAGGGCTAAAGTCATTTATGAATGTACATTGATACAGGGTGAGTCTTCAATTTGTAACGAAAGATTCTGGAGATAAAAAAAAACACTTTTTCTCCTTAATATTTCTGTCAATTCGACTAGGTTGTAGAGATAGATACAGGCTGTTGAAAATCCATTTAAAAAAAAACGATTTTATCGAATTGCATGACTTTCTGAATATTTATTTTGATTGGTGTGATCAATATTCATCGAACACAAAATTCCACACACATATCCCAGATTCTTCGTAATTACTATTAAATACCATAAAAATGCCAGACTTTAAAGTAAGTTGAACGCTCACTAATGAATATTTGACAATTTCGGGAAATAAAAGTCAAGAACGCACCCAATAAAGGGGCAGTCGTTGACTAGTACAGCTATTTTAACAGTAGATTCTTGAGATCAAAAGAAACACTTTTTTCTCTACCATTTTTTCTGATTCCGCTCTGATAAAAAGATGTAGCCCTTTTAAATTTTCATAATGAGCTGTGCCTACTTTGAAATAACAAAATGACCTTTAGAATAACTAGCTAAATCTGTGACACTACACATCTGTATATCTCTTACACAGAGTTGCATTCAGCCAAAGTACCCAATTTTTCAAATTTCACAGATACTTTTTAATTTTTGATCATCAAATTGCTCGAAAACGGCGCATCATACGAGAGAATATGAGGAATACTTTTATTTTACAAAACGTTCAAATATTCATTAGGTAGCGTCCAACTTAGTTTCAAGAGTTGGTTACTTTGAATTTTTGGTACTTTTATGGTGCGTAATGGTCATAATGAGAAAACTGAAAGACGTGGGTGATATCTCGTGTTCGAAAAAGATTATTCAAATAAATTAAAAACTATATTCCTAAATTCATTTTATTCGATCAAATCGTTTATGGGATAGAACTAAAAATAACATTTTTTCATGGTTTTTCAACAGCCTGTATCTTTTGAACCGAGCCGATCCGGAAAAAATGGTAAAGGAAAAAAGTGTTTCTTTTGACCTCAAGAATCTACTGTTGAAATATTTGTACTCACCCTGTAAACTATGTTGATTTCTCGGTTTTTGCCTGGGTTTCGCGAGCAGAAGGCCTATCTCAGCGATTTATCAAGATGACCTACATCCCCTCCGCTCCCTTTTCAATGTGTTCCATTGTATCTGACGAAATTCATGCCCCCGAATTTTTCTATCAGTGTACAACGAAAAAGAATGATGGTGGGAAAACGCGAGTGCCTGATAAAAAAATTTCTGATCGCAAATTCCCCGTGGAAATATTAAAACTTCCCCCATTCGTGCTCCGTGTTGATTAATAACCTTCACGGCGGGATTGAGATGGTTTTTTTCTGGAATTCTCATCTGCAGGATTCTCGTGTTTTTTTTCAGGGAATGTTCCATTCATTCGGAGCTAAAAGTGGGTTCGAATCGCGAGCAGTGTTAGTTTTCGAAGGAGATTCGGAAGCTTGAGAGAACATAAAGTCAGGTGAAAAAGTCAGATAATTCTGGAAGTCTGTCCTTTTGACCTAAAAGAAGGAAACTTTTTCTCACTTCCAGCAGGAAGAGGAAAAAATTCAGAGAAACTCTAGATCTCAGAAACTTTCAGCTTTTTCTACAAGAACCTTGAGAACTTCACTTTAAAGGCAAGCACTAGTGAGTATTCAAATAACGAAATCTGCATTTTTCAAATATAGGGAGAATAATTATTGTTCGAGTCCAAGCAGCTCTTGTCGTGTTCAGTACGTGGACGGGTGACCGTCCTGATCATGAATTCGACTAAGCACGAAAAATCTCCGGACTTTCCATCAGTGATGTCCTTCTTTTTTCTCCCATTTCAATCTGAGTGGCGTCCAATCAGAACATGCAAATTCCGAACCTCTTCCGAGGTTTTTTAATCAAACTATTGGCCGTAAAGACGGCATTTCCGGCGTCGCGACACGTCTGGGCGTCGTCGCCTTTCCGATGTTGCAATTTACAATTCGAATGGCAAACAATGCCGCCAGGGACTCCCTCGCTGTCGATGCTTCCCTTCAGATAGCTGACGTTTCTCCTCACGAATTTTATTGTTTCTCTACTGAACGATAGGGTTGAAGCGACGAATCTGCATGATTCGATCAGACGGGTAACAATGACGAATGGAGAGTTTATCAGGGTACATTGGAGGTCGCATTGGATTATTTTTATCGAAGGTGAAACCTTGAGTTGGGGAAATGTGCATTATTCATGCGAGGACTGAGGGTTTTCACGATAGCATGTTGGTATCAGTGTGTATTAGGCTGGTCATCTATCAAGCCACGCAACTCGTTTATCCCGTTGCGAGAATGATGGTACAGTATTCTACTTTTCTCTTCCAATTGGTTATCTGAGAATATCGAAAAAGATAAAGTATCCTACGGCATTCTGACAGTTGATATTCTATGTTCAAGCCTTCATATTCGTCAAAGAAAGTGGAAACGTTTTCTCTGTGGAAGATTCAAGGAGGAGAATGATTTGACAAGCTAAACACTACGTCGAAACACAGAAAATAAAGTGTCATAATTACCGAATTTTCATAAATACTCTTTATTCTATACCATAACAGTTTATAAGGGAAGTAAAGATATCTTGTTTCTTATTACTGAGGAATAAATCATATTCCTCCAATTTTAAAATAGCAAATGTTGAATCCAACAGAAACCATTATTTCTATGAACTCAGGGATAGAGCATCTAACTTGAAAAACATTCTGTATTCCAACCCAACTTCACAAAATTTTCCTCTAAGAATCTCTAGAATCTGTCCGAAGCAGCAGTAAAGCAATATTCGTTCATCCTGGATATAACGAATTTCTCGGAAATAATTGAGGAAGAAACAACGGAAACTTCAATTAAATGATACAGAATCGAAATCAGCATCAATTTCCTAGAAAATGATTAATTACTACTTGGAAGAAAGGCGCTCTCACCCTGGAATGATTCCCATAAGAATTGAATTCCCGATTCCAGAGTTGCTTCCTTTTCCATTACTCCTAAGTCTGTTTAGTTAGGAGGCAATTATAGAAAGTATCACGAATTAAATGTTCACTCGGATGATTTAATTGAAAAGAGTAATTACTTAATCGAATCAGGGAAAAAGCTCAATCCCTCTAGGGAATAATTTAAACAATTTAAAACTGAAGCAGAGAAGTTGAGAATCCACCTACCATTTAATGTCTCTCTAGATGCTATTTTTCGAGCAAACGGACGGAGATTTTTTGATCTTCTCCTTCATTTGAGGGCATCTAACACTCTGAAGCATCATCGACTGAATGTATGGAAAAAGTCAAAAACTCACCATGTACATTCTTATATATTTTTCTTCCGCAGTAAATTCCGAATTGATATAAATACACCTAATCAAACTTATGTTTCTACATAAGGTAGATATGACCCTTATATGCACCCCTCAAAAATTAGTTGGGTAAACCCACCTGTACAATTTTCAGGAGTGGTTGGAGTGGTTTGTTGGCTCTGATCAGTCTTCTCCCTCTCCCCTGATTCTTCTGGATCCGAGTGTGGACCACCCCCTTCATCCGATGGAGAACTATCACCTGGAAGATAATAAAACGGAATCAGTGCCGTTGTTCAATCCGGTCTTTGGAATGAGGGAAATCCTGATTGCTTTCGCTGCCCAAATTGACGACTTGTAGATGTCGCCAGGATATGGCAAAGTCATTTCCCGAACGTATCTATTCGACGTTGACGTATTAACTCAACCGATACTGATTTGGGTCATTTTTGGAGCTCTCGATTTCCTATTTCGCTATTATATGATTCAGTTGGTCAAAATGGAAAAAACATTTTCAAACATCTATTTTTCTGAAATAATTCAGCGTTGAAGTCAAAGATTCCGAACAAATACACAGTTTATCCATTGGAAAACTCTCTTGTACTTCTCATGAGAAGTTTGGCTGACACACTTACATAGTTTAAAACGGCAACTGAAAGAAAATGTAGGTTTTGTTTTCTCTGGAATGAAAAAAAGTGAAGAAGTGATGTTTTGTTCTTCGACTCCTCAAATAAGATCGTTCAGAATATTGACTGCATGATAGTTAGCTTTAGGTACTAGAAAAAAATTGCAATAAGTGCCTTCGCCATTTCGTATATTTTACCTAGATCCTCAAATAACTGAGAATATCAACATATCTTCTTCATTTGTTGCAAGGAATTCGTTCAAGTTGTCTTTTCCAGACAATAAACAATCACACGGATAAACCACAAGAACAAAAACCCTCTTTCCCGGAGCTGACAAGAAAAATGATTGCATAAATGATATGCAACCACTTTATAAGTATAAATGAAATTCTAAGAATTTCCGGTAGTTATTTTTCCAGCACATAATCAAGCCAAAAAGAATTCCCAAACCCCAAATTCCCTTGTCAGGATTAATCACTAGAGATTAAGACGATACTGAATATGCAGAAGGATCCAGTTTCTTAAGCTGGAGTCTACCATGAAAAACACCCGGGGTAAAAATTCCGCCAAACACTATAAAATTAATCTCTGAGGAAGGCTAACGACTAAATGATCCTCCCTTTAAAATCGACCGCCTCGAGAGAAAAACCTTGAGAGAACGCTAATTAGCAGTGCCTTGGGCATTCCTGGTACATCCAGAAATCCGGATTATATAGCCCATTGACCTACATTCATTATTTCATCAACTGAGTGGAATTTCACTTTCAAGCTCCAGTTTGAACTACAGGGAACGTCTTTTATAAAATGAGATAAGATATCGAAATAGGGGTTGAATATAACAACAGATCTTGGCCTGAACTGATCGATTTTCCTTGCTTCTCTGTAGCTACATAGATAAGAATTTCTACATTTCTGCATAAACTTCGTGAATATAGGAAACCACAGAGAGGCGAGTATTGCATTAAAGGTCTTTAACGAGGAGCAATAAGAACGAAACTCATTTAAAACGGCGCGCAATATTTACGCTATGCAAAGCTCAAACGCTCCAACATTTCATATCTCTCGGTGAAAATGGAATAGCAGCTTTCCATTAGCTTACTCCATGGAGAAATGTTTCGGAGCGTACAAATATGAATGCTATTCATCTCTCGCAATGTCTCTTTCAGCGTCATATCAGTCGAATAGTTATAAGTTGTACGTAAACAGCTATTTCAGAGTTAGTCTGTTAGTTCTGAACACGGTGCATTCAAATCCTGACTCCGTGTTATTATTTTACTTTGTGAATTTTAGATATACAAGGCTCAACTTGGATTAACTTGATTAAAAAACTGGTACCTATTACCAGGAACCGTTTTCAGATTAGTATCGATTTTCCAAATTATTACATCTTGTTCCCAAAAAATCCTTGATGCAATACTCGACATACCATTCCAGACAAACTTCGAATTGGTACTGAAATACTGACGTTACAATTCCACTTAAGAGTTGAGGTTTGAACAATCAAAAAGCGTTTGCAATAAAATTATTTCTGTTATAAGAACGACATGGACTTTAACTGATGTGTCTTCCTTCTAAAAACTCCATATTGGGTTGAATCTTTTCAATTCATTAGGAAATTTCTGGGTATGGGACGTCTCAAAGCAGGGACCAAAAGGGACGTTCAAAATCTTCGTTTTTCGAATGTTTCGGTAGATACCAATGAAGTTTCGCAGAGGAAGTAGGGAATAGAAGGAGTTCTGAAGGTTCACAACGTGATCTACAGCAACTGACCATGGCAAAATTGAATAACAACCAGGTATTCTTAGTAGAAACTGACTGACTACTATACCGAGACATTCTTCTTGTAAATGCAGACAATTTACTGCATAAAATAACGCTAAGAACATGTACATTTAAGAAGAAAAGCAGATTACATTTTTTGCGAGAGGAGTTTTGGTGTGAGGCGTATGTCAAAAAGAAAATCGAGATTTTCCAGGTACGTGGAATCCTATGGAAGCAGGACCGAGAGGATTTAAGGCTTATAGAAATGTTATTCTTCCCTCAGAAATAATAGATTTCCGTCTTTTTGTTATCAGAATTACCTCCCATACTTTTTCGTGAAAACAGATCGGAAATTGTATTCCCTCGAAATACAACAAAAGTGCGGAACTCTTGTTGTTCATTCGGGTATACACTCAACCTATAAACCACCAGAACAGAATGGCTTCAAAGCTGTTCATTTGCTCGGAAAAACGGGCGGAGCAAGATAAAGTGAAACGGAAATTCGAAATGTTTGATGTATAATACTAACCCTTTATCTTCACTTTGTATTTTATAACAACAACGGATTCGCGTTTCGACATTGCAGAGTAGAAAATCCGAAAGTATTCCACACTGTGCCATTCCACAACTGACTCTCTAGTGTCGATCCTCGCCCTGTTATCATTGTATTTCATGTTCTCATACATATTTACAATTCCAGCAGATAAACTGAAGTGGGTATATGGCTTGTATGAAACGAAACGATGGTATTTGTGCTTGAAACCGCTAGTATCTACGCACAATAGAGAATGGGTTGTTCCGTAAGTTCTCATATCACTCAGAGATTGTGGAAAATTGGGAGAACAAGACAATGGATGCAAGGAGTAGGTAATTACACAGGTTTACATGAATGCGCAATGATTAACTGAAATAGGTGAGGGCGATAAACGGAAAGTGCAGGATAAGTGGCGAATTTGTAATGAATGTCTCAATCAAGGAAAACCTTGCATAGAGGAAATGTTTGAAGATCTGTTGAAGAAAAAAGAGTACTAATTATAATACAGGGACATGATCATCTATCTTGATATACACTGAATATTCCAGAGAAAACTTTTCAATTTTCTAAAAAACACTGCGCAAAAAAATTAACGCACATTCTGAAAATCTCAATTTTAATGAAAGTTAACTCTACATTGTCTTTATAACTTATTTTTCATGTTCTCTCGGGAAGGTTTTGAACGAAACAAGACACATTAAATGAAAGAAATATTCAGGATTTCACCGAATCTTATGTGAAAGAAGAGAAATGAACAATTTTCAAAATACTGAAATGCTGATAAGTGATTTAATACTTGGTATTTCCACCTCTTGCGTTAATTACAGCTCGGCAACGACGGTTCATACTCAAAATGAGTTAAAATGTTCTGATCTAATCCTTCCCAGATTTCTCCGAGTTGGATTCCTAAGTCATTAAGAGTAGCTGGATGATTTTCTGAACTTTTCAGCCTTCTATTGCGGTTGTCCCAATCCTGCCCAATCGGATTGAGATCTGGACTTCTTGCTGGCCATTCCATCCGAGAGACTTCAACATCTTCAAGGTACTCCTGAACGATGCGCGCACGATGGGGTCTGGCATTATAGTCCATAAAAATGAAATTTTCACCAATGTATGGGGCAAATGGCACTACATGCTCTTCAAGAAAGTTCCTTATATACTTATCAGCATTCATAGCTCCATTATCAACGACCACCAGGTCTGCGCGAGCAGTCAAAGATATTCCACCCCATACCATAATCGATCCTCCCCGAAACCAGTAGTATTCAGGAAATTGCACTGAGCATATCTTTCATGTGGACGTCTGTATACAACGTCGATCACAATGGTAGAGGCAGAATCTAGACTCATCTGTGAAGAGAACTCTTTCCCAATCGGCCTCTTCCCAATGGATATGCTCTCTCGCAAAATCCAAACGCTTTGATGGGCTGGGGTGAGAGCTGGGCCTCTTGCCGCGACACGAGGCCTTAAATCATATTCTCCGAGGCGATTTCTTATTGTCTGAGTGCTAATTTGCACCTCATGAGTTTGCTCAAGCTGCATTTGAAGGAGGCGAGTAGTTGCAAACCTTTGTCTCAACGAAGAAACAGTGTAATTGAAAGCTAAGGAATTTTCAATTACAACTTCTACTGAGATTAAATGAAGAAATTATAATGGTACTCGCCAGTTTCCCGTTTGAAAAAGTTCAACTGGAAAATAATTCGAAATAACCTACTAATAGATACACTAATTAGGAGGTCTACAAGAACCATGGAGCAATTACTCTTAAAATACTAACAGCATTACGTTAACAGTTAGTAGATAGTTCTGATGTAGTCAAGAATCGTATAACTAGTTGGCATGCAAATTAATGAATGAAGTCTGAAGAGAACTCATCTAATTTTCGTAGTGAAAACATTTGTGACATGAACTGTTGCATAGTGAACAATGCATGAAATTTACGTTTGAACGTATTGTGTTTGTAATCCTTGAAGGATCGCTAATTGGAATCGTGTGTTTGTCTTTACTTGTAAAATCTGCTACATATTCAATTCGAAAATACCCAAAATGAGACACAGTGAACACGTAAGGTTAGAACATATTTATAACCTTCGAATCCATTTAATTTCTAGTGGAAAATGCAACAAGTCAATTCACGTTTTCAATTGCAACTATTACCTAGGGTTTTTGCAAAATTTTAGAGCCTTATTTTCGATAGATTCTGAGATACTGAAGTTTTTGGAGATATTAAGGTATTCCAAGATTGGATTCCTCAAAAATTTTGGCAGATACTAACGAAGTCTTCATAGAGCTTGGAAGGCTATAAAAATAGATCAGATATTTCACAGTGTAACATGGAAAAATTGACTGTGAATCTTACCCTTGACAGATCCTGAGATACGGAATCTCTTGGAGATCTCTACTCTCTACAATTCCACTGGATCGATTTTTTTTTACAAAAGGAGAAAAAATGTTTATTATTGGCAATATGAACCAATAATATTTAGGAGCTCCTGGTGCTCTACCTGAATCTAATTCAGAGCATCTTTTCACTTCATCCTAAACAGCCCCTCACCCCCATTTTCAATAGCGCCAAGCCCTCCAATATTTCCCGGATTTCACCGGATCAGAATGGATGTAAGATCCATCGGAATATATTTGCTCTGGGGCAGGAAAGCAATCCCGATGTTTGCCGTCATTTTCGCGATATGGCACAACTATTGATCTCTGAGATCTTCAGGACGTCTTCCATTATGAATGACACATTTCCAGGACAACTTCCGGGAGTTTTCCAGCCTCGTCCATTAGTGGCAACAGTTCGCGGAAGTACCAGCGAAATTGCGTTTATTTAACTCCGGATTTTTCGCTCTTATCTACCTTCTTTTGCAGTTTTTTATTTCGCCGTGTTTTTCATCCTTGTTAAATCACGCTAGGAAAACGAAATGAATGCTGTGAAAAAGTGGGGCAAAGGATTTCATTTCCATTGAAGAAATTCAATAAAAAAATTTCTTTAGAACCTCCACGACAAACTTCACCTTATATTTCTGCTGAATTTGTTTGGAGCGACCTGAAATTTGACTACCAAAGCATTACAAAGATGTATTGGAATAAATTGGATCCAAATTACCGAATGACAATACTCCCCGTTCATAGAGCCCTATTACCTGTACTGAGAATCAGATGGAACAAGAACTTTTCGAGTTCCAAATCCATTAAAGGCCATTCATTATCGCCATTCACGATTCAGCGTTACAAATCATCAGATAATTCATCAAACTAGCCAAACTTCTTGCTTTAACAAGAACCAGCAAGCGTGGTATGGAACAAATTAATTACTCCTTTTTGTAGTAACCTTTTTCTACGCTCGTCTCTGTAACTACCTACTATACTGTTGTTTCAACGTTGCAGCTGTTACGAATTTTAATTGCAAGCTGAGATTTTAATCCAGTTTCCAGACGATTTAATTAATTATTATGCAATTAATGTATTCACAACTTAGGGGAACGTATAAGCGCCTTATTTTTGATATTGGAACTTGGATCACTCTAAAAGGTTGTGATGGGTATGGAGTTATGTCACTTTTGAGATTAATTTCAAACACTGAAAGAGTATTTTCATTCAGAGCCATAATTTTAGACAAACAACCTGTTCAGTGAATGTCTGAGAGTCTGTAGATATTTCGAGAGATTTCATCCCAAAATTTTCAATGGCCTGTTGAGTTGTAGGATAATCATACTCAGGTGAATTCATCATTTCAAGGAGTTTCGAGTTGTTTCAAAAAACCACAGCTAAAGCAATATTTTCCAGTATCTCAGACCACTTTACTTCATATAAATAAGAGTCCAGTAAAACTGAAGCAAACGCATTTATCAAAAATTGGGTTTTCCCAACAAAATAAACCTTTCACTTTTAGGAAGGAGGCCTCTATAAATATTTGTTCGCATCGCTGCATCTTATGATAATCCAGATCACTTGGGTTTTGAATCCTCCCACATATCTCCCTATATATTCTCAATGATCCCGAGATTTTTATGTTCGATACAGGATAAAATCCTTACGGATATTTCCTTGACATAAAATCCGTAGGCTATGTGCCGGAGGTGTTCTGAAATTGCGCATCCTCCAAGTTATTACTATATATCAAAGTTTGAATAGCGATTCCTGAAAAATTGGTTTCATCGATTGTGAGTCGGGGATTTCTCACAAGTTTACATTTTCCGTTTCAGATCGACATGAAAGACGGTTCGCATTTCAGTTTTCTCTCGTAGAAAATTTCTATTGTTTATTTATTTTATTATACGTCTGGTATCGTTTAGAAAAATGTTTTCTATCCTCTTACTGTTTACATCGTCATGTGGCTAATGCTCGTTGATATGAAATGTGAATTTCGAGTTTCTGTTTCCAAAAATACGTTTCATGGTCAACAAGAAGACTATCCATGATTCATTATTGAAATCATCATGAAATGAATGAATTCTTGCCTTGAGAAAGGCGGGGTATATACAGACGACCACACATATTAACTCACTTGAGTGTAATCTTCGAGAGGTAAACTTTTCTCACGCGAAATATCCATTTGTAATTCGCTGGACTCATGAAGAACGGAGTCAATGTTAACATTGGTCACAGACATACGATTATCAGTCCCAAGAAGGCATTTCTTGAGAACCCCCAACTTCCGGCCAATATCCACGGTATATCCGTTTACACGCAGTGCAAGAACCGTGACATTCACACACATTTTCACTGCTGCTTCTATCCATTATTACCCGATATTTGTTCATGATATGAAAATAATTAAATGTTGCACATATACATATCAGTCAATTCTGATATTAGCAGGCATGTTTTGCCTTTTAGCTATCTTTGTTTTCCAGCGTTAATTGAATTCTTATAATATATCTTATATACAGGGTCTTTGATTCGCACAAATACACTGCGCAAAAAAATTAACTCACATTCTGAAAATCTCAATTTTAATGAAAGTTAACTCTACATTGACTTTATAACTTATTTTTTATGTTCTCTCGGGAAGGTTTTGATCGAAACAAGACACATTAAATGGAAGAAAAATTTAGGATTTCACCAAATCTTATGTGAAAAAAGAGAAATGAACAATTTTCAAAATACTGAAATGCTGATAAGTGATTTAATACTTGGTATTTCCACCCCTTGCGTTAATTACAGCTCGGCAACGACGGTTCATACTCAAAATGAGTGATCTTAAAATGTTCTGTACTAATCCTTCCCAGATTTCTCCGAGTTGGATTCCTAAGTCATTAAGAGTAGCTGGATGATTTTCTGAACTTCTCAGCCTTCTATTGAGGTTGTCCCAAACCTGCTCAATCGGATTGAGATCTGGACTTCTTGCTGGCCATTCCATTCGAAAGACTTCAACCTCTTCAAGGTACTCCTGAACGATGCGCGCACGATGGGGTCTGGCATTATCGTCCATAAAAATGGAATTTTCACCAATGTATGGGGCAAATGGCACTACATGCTATTCAAAAATGTTCCTTATATACTTATCAGCAGTCAACACTTATTTCCTACACCATCTTTTACGAATCGGCTCGGTTCAAAAGATACAGGCTGTTGAAAAACCATAGAAAAAGTGTTTCTTTTGGCCTCAAGGATATACTGTTAAAATATTTGTACGAGTCAAAGACTCACCCGGTATAATGCTTTGAATAAGTTAAATCTATCGAAGGAATACTGCCTTGTGGATTGTCTGGAGTATCTTTGATTCGCTCAAAATTCTCCTGTAAAATCGCTTCATTACCGATTGAAAAAGGAATCAGTGTTTGAAAAACTTCCCTAACTGTTTTAATTATCACATTTTTACCTTAAATGCGACTGAGGGTTATGCACAGGTATACCTACCCAAAAACAAAACAATTTATTCTCGAATCACCCTACAAATAAGACATGTGGAGCTTCCACTGAAAGGAAATCGTTCAAAGTATCAGCGAAGCAACTCAAAACGCTAGGGGATAGAAGCGGAGAAGATTCAATTTCAACTGTTGCTATCTGAATACGTATAAATGGAGACATAATAGAGATTTTCCCGTTTCTCCGACTGAAAGTCCCTTAAAGCTAGCAATATTTTCACTGACACATTGTTCAATGCTTCGTCCTATCTCGAGAGGTTCCGCTTTTCATTCCTAGGTTCAGAAACGACTGAAGAGAAAGGGCGGCGATAACATCTATTGTTCAGAAAATATTGCGAATTGTTTTATGCGCGATTTTTCAGCTCATTTTTTTCCAGTGTTCCAGGAATTTGTACTCATTGTCTGTCTGATGACGTTTTTCATCGAGTGACACTAGCTCGAATAGTTCCCAAGTAATTCAGAATTTCGTGTGAGGCTTTAGTTTTGGTCACGCCATAAATTCAACTACTGCGTGGTTTAGACCACTTGGCAATTATTTTTGCTGAAAATGTATCAATTTTTTTTGTTGGCTCTTTCCAACACCCTACAGCTCACAACTGAATGGACAAAAAAAGGACAGCAAGAGAAATATCACCTACATAACCACCATAGATCGCATCTACAGGGTGGGCAAAATTCGAGAACTATAGCAGCTAGAAGAAAACGGATGACACATTTCAGAGAAACAAAGGATGGTGAAAACCCCAGCCTCCTACGATACTTCGTTTTTTAGTTTGACAATTTCGTAAAGTTCTAGTAACTTTTTTGTCTTTGAAGTTACGAATCTGAAACTTGAACATTGTAAAGGCACTTTTTTACGTAGAATCCACTGATGAGCTCAGAATATTTTTTTCATTTCGAATCATTAGGTGAACTTTCATTTTTTTAAATGCAAACTTTTCATTTGTTATTTTTGAATTGGAAAAAAATCTTTTGTCAGTAGATTCTACGTATGAAAGTGCCTAAGAAGGTTCAAGTTTCAGATCTGTAACTTCAAAGACAAAAAAGTTATGAGAACTTTTCGGAATCGTCAAAATCTCAATTTTCGTTTATAACTCGAAATCTAAAAATGATAGGCTGATTCTGTTTTCAGATTTGGATTAGTCACGTAAAAAGAGCTCGAGAATGTGTCATCCGTGTTCTTCTAGCCGCTATAGTTCTCGAGATCCCCTCAGTAGACAACAAATTTTGCCAACCCTGTACAGACAAACATGATTTTCTTACTTCCCAGCCTAATACAGGATGTAACAAAATTATCGCAACAAAGTTTGGTCGCAGATTCTCTAGACGAAATAATCAGACCCTTATCTTTGTCTTTTACCCTCAATACAGGGTATTTCGAGTATTTCTGCTACAATAAAGCTTTATATGAAGTTAAGGGCGTTTCCTCCTTTAGTTTTTTTTTTTTTTAATTTACATGTTTTCGTAGTTGAACTCAGAAATGAACAAGGGAGGTTACATCCTCGTGTATTTGTGTTGGAATTCGAAGATTCACCATTGGAAATAACGAAATCTGAAGATTTTGACACAGTGCACCTATAAGATAAAACCGAAACCGATTAAAACTTGTGATTTATAACCCGTAATATTTTCCATACTACCAGTTAGGCCCTAGTTATTTTCCCTCGATTTTAATCGTATTCGCAAACGCCCTTGTAGCAACAGTAAGGCGAACGGCAAATTTAATCATCCCCAAATGAAATTTTGTAAATTCCCCAGGCGCTACAAACCCCTTATCTCATTATAGAGCCTTCCGATACCCCCAGGTTCCAAAATTCACACGACGAAACTCAAGATGCCCGAGAAAGTGTCTCGTTTCGCTTTCGGCTCCAATTAAACGGGGTGAAATTTGGCAATTTTAACGTTTGCCAAACCATGCCTGACGAACGTGACTGAGAAAACGAGTAAATTATTGAGTTTTCAAATAACCTCAAAACTTTTCCAGATATTTCTGAGTAGACAGAAGAATTTGCACTGAAATCTTAACTTTTCGAGTGTACCGTTATACACTGCGCAAAAAAATTAACGCACATTATGGAAATCTCAAATTTATTCTACAACTTAAGGTGTTCTCAATGATAATTATTTTTATCGGAATTATGCATGCATATGTTATCCACTTTCAACGGTTTTCTTCAATACAGATGTTTTTTCCCAGCAGGAATAAAAAAGATGATATTACCAGATTGTTGTTGTTCTCGATCAATTCTAGTGATCAATAGTTTTTCTTTCGTTTGATTTTCTACACTCGATCGGACATACACAAGAATTGCAGAAAGGTTTGGAGTTTCCCATACAAGTGTGTCCAGAATGTTGCAGCGATTCAGGGACACAGGTATGAATGTTCGAAGACCAGGACAGGGTAGACCACGGGTAACAACTGCCATTCAAGAACGTTACTTGAGAGTCTCTTCGTTGAGACAACGGCTTGCAACCGCTCGCCTCCTCCAATTTCAGCTTGAGCAAACTCATGAGGTGCAAAATAGCACTCAGACAATAAGAAATCGCCTCAGAGAATATGATTTAAGGCCTCGTGTCGCGGTAAGAGACCCAGCTCTTACCCCAGCCCATCGAAGGGCGCTTTTGGATTTTGCGAGAGAGCATATCCATTGGGAAGAGGCCGATTGGGAAAGAGTTCTCTTCACAGATGAGTCTAGATTCTGCCTCTACCACTGTGATCGACGTTCCCTTGTATACAGACGTCCACATGAAAGATATGATCGGTGCAATTTCCTGAATACTACTGGTTTCGGGGGAGGATCGATTATGGTATGGGGTGGAATATCTTTGACTGCTCGCATAGACCTAGTGGTCGTTGATAATTGAGCTATGAATGCTGATAAGTATATAAGGAACATTCTTGAAGAGCATGTAGTTCCATTTGCCCCATACATTGGTGAAAATTTCATTTTTATGGACGATGATGCCAGACCCCATCGTGCGCGCATCGTTCAGGAGTACCTTGAAGAGGTTGAAGTCTCTCGAATGGAATGGCCAGCAATAGGTCCAGATCTCAATCCGATTGAGCAGGTTTGGGACAACCTCAATAGAAGGCTGAGAAGTTCAGGAAATCATCCAGCTACTCTTAATGACTTAGGAATCCAACTCGGAGAAATCTGGGAAGGATTAGATCAGAACATCTTAAGATCCCTCATTTTGAGTAAGAACCGTCGTTGCCGAGCTGTAATCAACGCAAGGGGTGGAAATACCAAGTATTAAATCACTTATCAGCATTTCAGTATTTTGAAAATTGTTCATTGCTCTTCTTTCACATGAGATTCGGTGGAATCCTGAATTTTTCTTCCATTTAATGTGTCTTGTTTCGTTCAAAATAAGTTATAAGTTATAAAGTCAATGTAGAGTTAACTTTCATTAAAATTGATATTTTCAGAATGTGCGTTAATTTTTTTGCGCAGTGTAGATTAAGGGATAAAAAATGATATAACTCACCCCAATAGGTCTTTTTGCAACGTGAAAATCAAGATACAATTCTTCCATCATAACTCCTCCATTTTTCTCCAAAAACGATACAAAAAATACACCGTTCACTCGACGATATTTTCAAGTAGGTGTACTGGCAGGCAGTTTGCACGGGTTCAGTTCACAAATACATTATTCTAGTCCACTTGTTCCACCCACAATTCTGTGCGAAATGAGTATGAGACTACCCGAATTTTCGGGTCAGAGATTTTATCTCGACAACAATGCGGCAAGCCAGATAACGGATCGCCGAGAAAAGTGGGCATTTTTCGACGTAAATTTAGACACAATTCACATGACATTCGCGCTTCATCAACAGAAACCGAACGGTTTCATGGAAAGGTCGGATCAGAAAGAGGAGGTCAATTTATGAATGAATGACTATAGATGTAACAGGCTGTTTTCATCTTACCAGATTGGATATACAGATTGAGTAAAAAGTAGCGCACAAAATTCATATCTTCGGTATTTACATTTTTGTAGAAAAATGTCCAACAGGTCAGTTTTTATTAAATTCAGAAGGTTTTCGTGTCCCTTCTAGAAGAGAGTTTTTTCTGTCTGTCTGTTTTTATTGGGTAATCTTCGGATTGGTCCAAACAGACCTTGGATTCACCAAGGAAGACCTCAGATTACAGAAAAAGGTTAGGTAGGATAGTATAGTAGGTAAAAGTGATAGATTGTAGATTCAAGGGTAGTTTCATTGCATTGCTGACTTATGTTCTATTGTGTCCCCATAAGAACTGTTCTCGCCATTTCTTAATCAGTTGGTCTTACAGTTCTAGAGTTCTGATGAACACTTTTCTGTTGGTACATTCAACACAGAAAGGTTTTGACCCAATGGAAGGACAGTGAATACAAAGCTTCATTGTAGATTGTACCGAGCTCAGATTTCTGTTAGCCTAAGGGGATGTTCTCTTCACCTGTTTCGTTATCGCAATAGCATCTTCAGCTGGGTGGAACTGAGCTCCTGAAGATGCTATTTTGATAGCGAAACACTCGTGGTTGAATAGCATCCTTGTGAAAATCATGCAATTTAGTTTCCACCGGATTTTCATCCGCTTTCGGTCACATCCATTCAATATCTGTCCATGGCAGAAATCTACATCTATCGTGAACCCAGAGTACACAATTCCAATAAGGAAGCAATTGAATTTCAATCACCACGATTGGGAATAAACGTTACGATCCAATTTTACATTCGCCAAGAAAAAAAAAAGGAAAACGCTACCACGAATTGTTTCGTGACTCATGCTTCCATTCAGGTTCTATTTGAGTATCCGACCGTTGACGAAGTCATTCCAGATACCGAAAATAGTGGTACGGTTATGCTCAAAACGACCGCAAATTTCACGTGCACGCACATCAAAGGAAAATTGTACGAAATTAGAAACGCTGCTGACGGCGGATTTGCATCGTGAAACTCGATAATAATGTGAAGCCTTTCAAAACATCCGACTAGGTGCATATTTCCACTGCGTTTTATTTCCTGCGTCGCGGAGGATTTCGGTCAAGGGGACGTTATTGCTGGTTTTCGCACCAAAAATGTTCAAAAATAGTGTAAATTATACTAGCTACGATCTAAATTCGCAGTTAACCTTCGAAAAACAGTAGCGATAGATCCGCTTCACTCTTATTAGAACTCATCAGTACCGCATAATTCGAACAACGATGCAGAGCAACAACTTTCAGTTCATTTTGTCGTTCTGAACCATTTCGACAACATATATTTGTTTCTTTCCTCTCCCCTTTCAAGAGCAAAATCTCAAACGTCAATCAAAAACTTCATCAGTTCACAATATTCATCGAACATCCCATAAACCCAAACCGTCAGGATTCTGAATTGAAAGGGTCAAACCCTCATCAAACAGAAAGCCCTCTGCCGAATAATACGAGATTACCAGATATTAAAATCCTCCAGAAGCTCCAGATGTATTAACGACCACAAGACATAAACAAACAAAAGAGCTGTTGCCATTTCCATCTCACCTTTTGCTTCAAACGGTTTCAGAAAACCAGAAAAAATACTTCTATGATCACTAACAACCAATAACATAGAAATAGATTCTATGGCATTTCTAACGACACAACACTAACTGACCGTCAAAATACCGATGATCACCGATGAAAGTGTCCAACCAAACTGCCTCTGCAAGCTTCATATTCGGCTCTTCTTGAACAGCGAAAACTATTCTTGGAATATCTCCGTGTAGAGACTGATTTGGTATTCATAATAACGTGTGCTTCGCAAGCAGTTTCTGTACACATACATACAACTCCTACACATAAAACAATGTATTAACTATTTGAACATGATGAGCTCCCCCTGGTACGCATTTCAATAGGCTCCATATTCCGAAAGGAAATATGAAACCGTATAGGTATGCAGTGAACCAAAGACTGGAATGATGCAGTCAGCATTAATTAATGAACCCTTATTCAAAGCTCTCAGAAGCAAGCACGAAGAGTGACGAAGATAGTATCTTCAAAGTATAGTTTGATACCAGCAGAATTACGAGGATCGGACTTTGATTATATATCTCTTGAAATTTGACCACGTACGTCCTGCTCTTATTGTTCTTCGAATTTTATTCAAACCATCTAAAAGAGGGACTGTTATGACAATATTTTCTATGGTTGTTTATCTATGGTTGTTCACAAGAGGAGGTGTATTTGTAAACGAGAGAATCCCTGGTTTCAAAAACAGCAAATATTTGATTTTGTCTTCAAATATACATTTCTATCAATGCAATATGAAACATGGCTAGTCCAATCAATTTATTGGCCCTTATATATATACTTCATTCAAATTTATTTTAGCAGTCGGTTGGCCATGAAATAATTTTCTCAAGTTTTTGTAACTAGAACGAAGTTAGGTTGGCACTCATGAAATGTCGTTAATGTCATAACGTCGTTGCCAAAACTAATATCAATTTTTATTACGAAAATGCCGAAAGTGATTGAAAAAAGAGACAGCGTTTCAGGAAGTGCTATTTAGAATTCAGGTCCGCTCATTCGAATAGTAGTTATACCCTGATATTCTAAAATCCACAATACGTTAGACGGTAGAGCGAACATATTCAATGTAAGAGATTTTATATAATGTTTCATCTGGATCTAAAAGACTTATATTTCAGCTGAATATTTCCACAATCAGAAAGATTGTGAATGAGGAGGATGACAAAGAATTTCCTTCTATTGGGACACCCAAAAAAGTGGTGGAGAATTTTATGTTTGAGTGAATTAATGCGAAGAGTCTACTACAGGATTTTCGATAAATGTCATCGGAGAATAAGTTCCCTAAAATGGATTTTTCTATTTTTCATTTGACTTGTCCTATAAAATGTAAATGTCTTAAGGTACTAATAAATACCTAATTATTATTATTACATCAATGTATTCAGATGAATAGCCACAAATACGCGCAAGTTGCCCTGTTTTTTGTTTATTCATGTGAAATTTTTGTTCAACGGTGAAGTTGCATCTTATCTTGAAACTTCCTTCAATTTCTTTTACTTATATTGATGCAAGATGATTTTTGTTGAAGAATTTAACATTCTTGTAATTATCTGTAAATTCCTTCGGGAGATACCCATTCCCAACCACTGCATCATATGCATTTCATCTTCGGGTTAATATTTTTGAAATCTACAAATGATGTAAGCCAAAGAAGATAACGAACATTAACTCTCCTCAAGCTAGTGCATATTATGATATTATACTGATCCCTTGTATTTTCCATGCAAATAACTGGATTTGTTATGCCTTCAAACATTTTTTATAAACTTATGTTATGTTATTATGTTCGTCACATATTTTCCGAAGAGATTCGACATTGTGATAAAATACGTAATAACAGAAACTTTTACGTAGAACGGGCAACATAGCGTTAATTTAAAACCCAAAAATGTTTTGACAAGCTTCATAACCCCACATTTTCGTACTATACAGAGTGAAATGTGTCAAATTTCCATGGCCAACCGACTGCTAAAATAAAATTGAATGAAGTATACCAAAGATTATAAAGTACCCTATAATCTTTGATATTACACCTTAAATTTCTGATTATCTATGTTTCCATAGAAAAATAACTTTTCTGTAAACGTCACTCTTCTGTGCCACAACACTGCTTCTCAAGTGAGCTCTGGGGGAGTCATTTTCAAGAAAAGTGAAATTCTGACGTTCGTTTTCCTTTGACATAAGCATTACGTGTACTGTAGTTGTTCAATTAAGCATCAAATATCATTCGAAAAAGTATAACGAAAACTAGACTATGGGCAATATAAATTCGTGTGTGAAGGATTTGGGATGGTGGTTGAAAGTGATCGAATTCATAATTGCTTTACTCATTATGCTGGCATGGGGAGGATATCCTGTAGTCCTCTTCACAGCGTATTCCTTTGCCTTCCTCTGCTGTGGATACTGGCTAATATTTCTCGGATTCATACTGACGATGATATTCGACGATGACCATTCATTTCTCGAAAAGTATTTCTGCATAGCAGGATGTATCGTATTCCTCTGGGTATTCATTGTGACCCTTTTATCGATGTTTGTTGGTCATGATGCTCATTTCAACACGGAGAATGTGATAATGGTAATCCTTACTGGAATTGAAGCTGCTCTGCTCATATTCGATACAATTTTGCAGTTCAGGAAATGAGACATTTTTGAAGTGACGCTAGATTTTTATATATTCGTTTTAAGTAGTGTTTTGTATAAGGATTCAAATAAATCGATGACGAAAGTAATGGAAAAAGTGTCTCAGTGAAGGGAGATTTAACTAGGATGAAAAAAAAGATACAAAATGTAATTTTCCGCTCATTGATAAACATAGATTGATATCTATGATGAATATCGTCCTTGAATCTGAATATTACAAATATCTCTCTATGAAATCATCATAGATAACCTAGAAATCATCGAATTCATAGCATTTTCTGGTTGACAGGAAATTCGAATGAAGTTCTGAAAGTTTTGTCAACTTCAAACCATCTTCAAACTCTTGGAATTTTTCAGGTGATCGAATTCGAAATTGATGAAAATATGAATTCAGTGTTGTTGAGGTAAATCCTGATATTGCTTAGATGTTCATTACATTTATTGTTTTGTTACAGAGCACCTCAACTACCAAGGAGTTATGTGATTTCGTGATGGGTTCAAATTTTAAAATAATATCCCAATATACGAAATAGCATTCATCGATTATTTTTGTGCTTTACTCATTTTTCATTCAATGCTTTGTTGCTTAAGGTTTCCTGCAATGATCTATGGTATTTCAGATAATATTAGAGGACTTGTAGAAAAGAGGTGTTTGAAGACAGCAGTGATTGCACAAAACATTATGTATAGAGTAAAGAGGAGTATAGAAGAGGTTCAAGACCAGGAGGGGCTGTAAGGAATCCTAACAAAGAAGAATCTCCATTTAACATGTACCTAGTTGAGTACATTTGTCAATGACCATAACCTGAGTATTCACAAAGGAAAAAAAGCTTTTGACCCTCTTCACTCGTACTTTGGAAGAAAATCTTCTTGGCTCTCGAATGGGCACGAGTTTGTTGGTACGGAGAACAGGAGTCAAAGAAATAAATAAATCACCCTAAGGAGGACTCACCTTCTTCATCGTTGTCATCATGTGTGGCACTACATTCCCTACAGACAGCATGCCTTTGCTGCCCCCTCCTCGCCATCTGCTGCAAGGCGAACAGCTCCTGTTCCTCCAGCTCCATATCCTTGTACCCTTCCGGCGGGCTCAGGGTAACAGCGTCCACGAACTCCAGTGGCGGCGCGAATTTCGGGCTTTGGGGCGTAGGGTCAAAACCCTCATACACGCTACAGTTGCAGTTCGGTTCGCAACACGTCAACCGTACCATTTCGTGCTGGTTGCACGTACACACGCTATCATCGTCCTCGTCGTCATAGTCACATTCTTCGCGAATCAGAATAATGTAGTCGGCGTCGAAAAATTCGTTCTTGTTCTCGTTGAACACCACCCTGTTGCTCTTCTTGTCTCTCTTCCTGCCCGGCCTCTTCAATAAGGACTTCAGGTTCTCCGTGTCCGGATTGTGTTTTGGCCTGTCACTGTCCGTGCCCATATTGGCTGTGGTTTTGTTCGAAATTAGGTAAAATTGGTGGTCTAGGTCCGCGTCTTCCTCGAAGGATATCACGTGGAATTCTTCCTCGCTGTCGGTCGCTTGGTTGAGTTCGTCGTACACCAAACAGTACCCATTCAAGACTGCTGGGAAAGATCCAAGCTGATTGACGTCGAACTGGCAGAATTCCTCACCACCTGTAATGAAAACCATAAATAATTGCAGGAATAATCTTATTTTTTTATGAAGTGCATGTGTGGAACGGTTATTAAGACTTCGTTAGTGGTGAATTTTAATTAAAATTGTTCCCAGGGCCGAGAGTCAATGCAGGAGGAAGAGGTTCTTCTGTTATCTCAATGAATGTGTTCCGATATCGTAATCCGGTGATTCTGTACGTTGATAATTCTATACAATTACTTTCATCAAGTCTCACACAATAGCTCAGGGGGTATATTGGATGATATCTGCCGATGAAGGCGAAAAAATTGAAATTAGTCATTAACCCATTGATCTCCACATGTCCTTTGTGTTCTATCAACTCCCAATAGATTCACTTTGATATTCTGGACCATGAGATAAACTTCCACAGCTTCCCTTTGTCAGAGCACTTCTGATTATTATTGTTGCCGTTTCAATTAGAATGACTGATATACCTAATTGTACGAAATCAAAAGATCTGATTCTACAAAGCCATGAGAAACCTACTATATTCCAGGCCCACATGATTTCAGGGTAGTACTGACCTTCAAACTCATTCATATTTCCTGTCGAGCAAAAATTCCAGCAACTCTTTAATTCCGTCAAATTCAAGCAAATACACTGCGCAAAAAAATTAACGCACATTTTGGAAATCTCAAATTTATTCTACAACTGAAGGTGTTCTCGATGATAATTATTTTCATCAGAATTCAAAACAGATGTTTTTTCCAGCAGGAATAAAAAAAGATGATATTATCAGATTTTGAATGTATTGGCTCCATTCTAAAACCAGTTGTTTTTGATCAATTCTAGTGATCAATAGTTTTTCTTTCGTTTGATTTTCTACACTCGATCGCTATGCAACGCGAAACACGCAATTTGACCGAAGAGGAATGTGCCCAAGCGGTAGTTTTGCGAGAAGAAGGGTGGACATACACAAGAATTGCAGAAAGGTTTGGAGTTTCCCATACAAGTGTGTCCAGAATGTTGCAGCGATTCAGGGAGACAGGTATGAATGTCCGAAGACCAGGACAGGGTAGACCACGGGTAACAACTGCCATTCAAGAACATTACTTGAGAGTTTCTTCGTTGAGACAACGGTTTGCAACCGCTTGCCTCCTTCAAATTCAGCTTGAGCAAACTCATGAGGTGCAAATTAGCACTCAGACAATAAGAAATCGCCTCAGAGAATATGATTTAAGGCCTCGTGTCGCGGCAAGAGGCCCAGCTCTTAACGCAGCCCATCGAAGGGCGCGTTTGGATTTTGCGAGAGAGCATATCCATTGGGAAGAGGCCGATTGGGAAAAAGTTCTCTTCACAGATGAGTCTAGATTCTGCCTCTACCATTGTGAACGACGTTCCCTTGTATACAGACGTCCACATGAAAGATATGCTCAGTGCAATTTCCTGAATACTACTGGTTTCAAGGGAGGATCGATTATGGTATGGGGTGGAATATCTTTGACTGCTCGCACAGACCTAGTGGTCGTTGATAATGGAGCTATGAATGCTGATAAGTATATAAGGAACATTCTTGAAGAGCATGTAGTGCCATTTGCTCTATACATTGGTGAAAATTTCATTTTTATGGACGATAATGCCAGACCCCATCGTGCGCGCATCGTTCAGAAGTACCTTGAAGAGGTTGAAGTCTCTCGAATGGAATGGCCAGCAAGAAGTCCAGATCTCACACTCATTTTGAGAATGAACCGTCGTTGCCGAGCTGTAATTAACGCAAGGGGTGGAAATACCAAGTATTAAATCACTTATCAGCATTTCAGTATTTTGAAAATTGTTCTTTTCTCTTCTTTCACATAAGATTCGGTGAAATCCTAAATTTTTCTTCCATTTAATGTGTCTTAAAGGTAACATAAAAAATAAGTTATAAAGTCAATGTAGAGTTAACTCATTAAAATTGAGATTTTCAGAATGTGCGTTAATTTTTTGCGCAGTGTATAAACCCGATTACACTTTCAATTTCATTCCTCCTCATCAGACACTCGCGACTGAAACTCAAACAATGACGCAGATAATGGCAAATATCAAATTCCCTTTATTCTTGTTTCTTTCCAAGATCCAAGCTTTTTACGGTATCCATCCACCGCTTTGAAGTGAACATTAAGTTTGATATAATCACGCCGGGTATCAACTACTCTTCGGATACCTATTCCCTTTGTGGATAACGACAAGGTAGAAAAAGCTTTAATGGTTTATTCTCTTCCCTTTGAACATTGCGCTAAGAGTGTCTAGATGAGTGAATATCGTGTGAAGCCTCAAAAGATGAGCGAGTCTGTAGGTGGGTATTCGTTTATATCTGTCCCAAGATGCTGGCAGAGCTGTCTTCCAGTTAAGGAAATTCTGAAACGGAGCCAGAACTAAGAATCGATATATTCGAACATGGCTTGCTTCAAATCGACAAGGAATAAAATTGTAGTTGGCAACTTTCAAGCAGAAACTAGTCGAGTTCAGTCGCAGAACTTTCAACAACGCCTAGCACTGCAGTTAGTTTTTTGCAGCTCGATTTTATACGACTGATGTTTCGAATCTTGTCAGAATCTGAGCGAAAGTTTCGTCTTGAACATTAAACGATAAATGGACCTATAAACATTGGATGCCCGTTTCAAAAATCGTTTAAACGCCTCCAGGCAATTAATCACCATCAATAATTCAGCTAGGGAATCCCATTCAGATTTTGCAGGTGGGTGTTAGGCGGGATGTAAATTTTCAGCGAGAATTATGCTTGGCAATTTGGATAAAATATCTCGCTCCCCGTTGTCAGATCGTGGGTGGTGTTGTAAAAAGCCCAAATGAGCACGATAAAAATGCCTTTTCGCTCCTCTATCACCGGAAACGTGCTCAAAAAAGGGCGAATGGATCTCTCCATGGGGAACGATCAGTGAAGTGCAACTGTGTAATTCTTATTGATCAATCTCAGAGGCATAGTAGCCTTAGAAGGCACCTGATGAGATTAGGTTTGGCAGAAACTAACGAATGCAAATTATCTGGAGAGAAGATGAAGCTCCTTCTTTAAAACCTACAATTTACAATTTTCAGCAGGGTCATTTGTAACTTTTCCTGAATCTGAGAAAGCTGGCAATCAATTTCATAATTTTCTCATGAAATTAATATTCGTGACGTACGTCTACATCGAAATGCCATGAAGAACGGAACTGAAGGGTCTTGTACGTCTTATTCAATAGAAATTATCCTGAATGCATGCGACGTTTCTCTTGGCGTAGGAAGAAACATCAAGATAGATGGGGGAACGTTTGAATGCTACATAAATTTATATAATGGACGTTGAGGATAATGTATTCCTAGCATATTTCGCTGAAATGATCGAATGGGGGCACTGGAAGCGAAGGAGCATTCAGCAAATGATACATAGTAACAGTAATAAATCTTTGGAATCACACCAGAACAAAAAATTATAACTATTCCTGATATTTTCACAGCTCAGGTGTTTTAATCATAACTGAAACTAAAGTTATGAGAGAATTCTCGGAAACTCTCTCCATGAAATTTGGTCCGAAAATCGACTACCATATATGATGAAAATCGACCCAAATTTTGGCTACAATGACAGTTTTTTCTGTGATAGAATTTCATCTTAAATTTCAACTTCGTCATTGGTTGAGCATTCAAAAATATGAAGAGTGGTACAGCATGAAATAAAAATATCCAACTGTTCGACGAAAGTCTACTTAGACCAAACATTCATTCTTCGAAGGTTGTTAGTGCCTCAATTTCAGATTGGCACGTACCATGCACAGTTTCGTGTTATGAGAGTTCACTGACAAATTTAGCGCTTTTAATTTTTTTCGACGTCTGAACAATGTGTGCCGTTCAAAATGGATTTGAATGCGACAAAACAAGTCCATCAAACATTTTTCCAATTTTATAGACAACAGCGATGACAGGGATTCAGTGTAACAAAGTAGATTTATTATCATTTCAATTCCAACATCATCCATCAAATCGATGTTTGGTAGCGGGTCTGGATTTCGATCAGATGGGGATAGAATATTTTAGGGTAGATGGATGAAACAAGATGGAAATTTCGGTCTGAAGGGCCTTTATTTTTAGATCCATAGCATTCCCGACATTGAAGTATTTTTTTATTCTTACAATTCGAATCATCTTCAATTATTTCAATATCATTCTCATTTTTTTTTGCAATTCCTCCGCAATCTCAATCACCATGAAAGGGTCGTTTTATCTATAGGATTTTTGGAATATCAAGAAGATCATTGAAACTGCAGCATCAAAAGAATTTTCATTGCGAGTTACATAAAATGATTTTGAACATCTTCCCAACCTTTATAAATCAGATTTGGTATGTAAATATCAATAAATTTGGAGAGTATTTGTTGAGTTGGAACGTGTACGGTACATGTATGGAATATACAGGGTGAGTCTTTGATTCGTACAAATATTTTAACAGTAGATTCTTCAGGTCGAAGGAAACACTGCCCTAATATAGCCAGTTTTCATGATGAGCTGTGTCACCCCTGAAAAAGCAAAATTACCTTCAGAATAACTAGCTAAATCTGTGAAACTACACATCTGTGGATCTTTCAAGCAGTGTTGTATTCAGCCCAAATACCCAATTTCTCAAATTTCACAGATACCTTTTAATTTTTGAACATCAAATTACTCGAAAACGGCGCATTATACGAAAAAATATGAAGAATACTTTAATTTAACAAAACGTACAAATATTCAACAAATAGCGTCCAACTTAATTTCAAGAGTTGGGTTCTCTGAATTTTTGGTATTTTTATGGTAAGTAATGGTCATAATAAGAAAACTAGAAGGCGTGGGTGATATCTTGTATTCGAAAAAGATTCATCGAATGAATGAAAAACTATATTCCGACATTCATCTCATTCGATAAAACCGTTTGTGGGATAGAACTAAAAATAACTTTTTTTATGGTTTTTCGACAGCCTGTATCTTTCAAACCGAGACGATTCGGAAAAAATGGTGAAGGAAAAAAGTGTTTCTTTTGACCTCAAGAATCTAATGTTAAAATATTTGTACGAGCCAAGGATTCGCCTCGTATATTATACAGCAGTGCAGCCAATTTCAAAGTATTTATAGTGACCCTCGTATAATTCAAAATCTTTTTTGTTTTTAGATATCTCAAAGATTATTTTGGATTTTAATCATAAAATATTACCTGTAAAACTCGTCAGTCCTTCAGCGTAGTCCTCTCCGTAATCAGCAACATCATTCCCATTAACTTCCAAAATATCGATACGGCTATCGCCGTCCTTATCTGCTGGTTCTCCTTCTGTTTTTAATTCAGAAGTCTCGACCACCTGTTCTGCAACATCTGCTCGCGTACTATCCTCCTTATCTCTTTTCGTCTGATCACTGATACCAGCCTTCTTCAGCTTCTCCTCCAAATACCTCAACCTCGACTTGTTCTCGTCGATCCGCCTGTTTATCTCCTTGCTGCTCAACCTCAACTCGCCCGACTCCAGAGAGTCCCGATCCTGAGCTGATGCTGCTTTGTTTTCGTCCGCGTCACTTTCACTGTCGAAAACTAACCTCCCGTTCTTGAAGCTCCAACGGAGGCTCTTGGACTCGCGGTGGTTCTGGTGGTCGTGTGCGGCGGGTTGTTTGGGCCCGTGGCCGTCTACGTCGACGGGTTCGCGGTCCTCTGGTGCTGAGCTGGTGCAACCTGGATGGATGGTCTGCCTCGACACGACGCAGCCATTTGGTGCGGCCGTCTTCGTCGGACTGCGTCCCGGCGCCGGTGCAGGAAAGCGGGCTTCGCTCCCGATCGATGACGGGGCCTTTGGCTGGCGAGATTCGCAGAGGTGCGCATCGGATGGAGCACGTGGACGAGGGCCTTCAGAGGCGGAAGACGATGGTGCCGTGGAGACTGCAAGGTCGAGGCTGGCGGTGGGTAGGCTGTTTGAAGAAAAAAAATGGGGTTGGGGACGAACTTTCACTGCGGTTTATGGGCAACAATCATGTTTCAGTTGGGATTATTTTGCAGAAGAGGCATAAAACAATAATAATGAGATGAGATATACAATAATGTGTTTTTCCGATGATCTGATGGTAATGGGTCTCTTTAAGGTACAAGAATCACCCATTAATGACCTCTTTTAATGGTATAACTTTTCATTAATGCATAATTGTCATGGGCAACCGAACATAGAAGTATTCAGCAGCCATCCGAATAAATACTTCATCTGTCATTGATTTTGAGAGAAGCGGGTGCAATGAGGCAGAAAAACGATGATCTTTCGTGGGTAATCAATACTACAAACTCAGCTTCCACCAGCTTTACTCATTCCTCAATAGATATCAAAGTAAATTATTCAAATTGTTACATATAGAATATCTCCTCTATGAATTCTCGAATTGTTCATTCCATAGACATAGAGACTCTGTCTTTGGTTCATTCCAATATGAACATAGAAAAGTGATAACATGTCAAACTTGTCTATACTGCATTCACATTTATTTTAGCAGTCGGTTGGCCATGAAATAATTTTCTCAAGTTTTTGTAATTAGGACGGAGTAAGGTTGGCACTCATGAAATGTCGTTAATGTCATAACTCCGTTGCCACAACTAATATCAATTTTTATTACGAAAATGCCGAAAGTGAAAAAAGAGACAGGGTTTCACGAAGTGCTATTTAGAATTCAGGTCCGCTCATTCAAATAGTTATACCATGATATTCTGAAATCCACAATACGTCAGACGGTAGGGGACATATTCAATGTAACATAATTTATATAATGTTTCATCTGAATCTAAACGACTTGTATTTAAGCTGAATATTTCCACAATCAGAAAGATTGTGAATGATGAGGATGACAAAGAATTTCCTTCTATTGGGAGACCCAAAGAAGTGGTGGCATTTTATGTTTGAGTGAATTAATGCGAAAAGTTTACTACAGGATTTTCGATGAATGACATCGTAGAATAAGTTCTCGAAAATTTATTTTTCTATTTTTCATTTTACTTGTCCTATACATTGTAAATGTCTTAAGGTACCAATAAATACCTAATTATTATTATTATCTCAATGCTTTAAGATGAACAGCCACAAATACGAGCCAGTTGTCCTGCTAATTGTTTATTCATGTGAAATTTTTGTTCAAAGGTGAGCAACATAGCGTTGATTTAAAACCTAAAAATGTTTTGACCATTGAACTAAAGAAAGTTCTTAGTCTTTAGTTCAATGGTTTTGACAAGCTTCATAACCCCACATTTTCGTACTATACACAGTGAAATGTGTCAAATTTCCATGGCCAACCGACCGCTAAAATAAAATTGAATGGAGTATACGTATCAATGAAAATTTCTTCGCGAACAAAATTCCTATTTCAATTCAAAATGAGGTCGACCGAATCGACTCGTATATTTTTTTATCATTCTGAATCGCATATACGATAATCAATTTATTTTCACCCGAATAGAACGATTGAGACCACATTTGGTTTTAGCAGAACGATTCTGTGACCCACAATTCATTCTATTGACATTCTGCAGGAAAAATTTAAAGTTATGGTTAGTTTTTTGCGAAAGTGACCTACAGTTTCAAGTATTTACTCATTTGGAATGAATACCTCAAACCCAACTTGTTTCATTCCATTTCAATTTCCAGCCATCCTCATTGGATAAAACTCACAGACTTGTACTTTCATTTTCTTCGGAAGCACAATAATTAAAGTGATATAAGAAACACCCATTTCATGTTTGATTGAGCAATGAAACTAACAGTTCAAATTCGCAATCAAACACCTTTCCAAATTGACCAATCTCATTTATGAATACCAATCAAGGAGTACCTATCTGAATGGTTGTCAACGAACTGGTTCAAGTCCTCGACATTTAAACCAACAGGCTACTAGGATAAGTTCTAAAATAACTGTACTACATGACTCGTTCTCGTAAAATTGCTCTGCACTTAGGCTAGCACTAACTTTTTACGAGTTGATGCTCCAAAACCGTCAGCAACATTTGACAAGCTTCCGTTGCTTCACCTTGAGGTGTTAACATTCGTTACCGCCATGTTTATATTCATGTTCTTGTTACGAAATATCCGAGTGGGAAGTGATTGAGTGCGGCGCCAATCGAAGGTGAGAAAATTCGATTGATTGGGTATATTTCTATTGAAGTGGCGCCAATTATGTGTGGGAAAATTGATTGGAAATGGTGAGCGTCAGATCTCTGACGCATTTCGCAATTCGTTTAACTAGAAGTTGGGACATCAACCCTTCAAAATGATGTGGTGGTTGATAGAACTCGAAAACTATTATAGGAAACCTTTTCAATTCACCATATTCCTGATTATGTGATGAGCACTTGAAATCTCTTCACTTTAGTTTCTGTTGAAGAGGAAATAATTAAGATTTCATTCTATTCCAACGTTCTATTGGTTTTAAATGCGAATGTAAAAAGCACTTTAACCTGAATGTCAATATACCAGGTTGAATACGCGCAAAAACTGAAAAGAGCTCACCATTAAATTGAAGCCAAGACGAGCCAATCACATCTCATTTAAATAACTTCACGATACTTCAGGTAATCGGTTAGAAATCTATATGATTTGCATAATCGTAAAGCATTGGTGAACATTTGTGGTCAAGCAGAAGCTACTTGACGTGTACCTCTATGGAATGCCTAATATCATACTTTTATTGTTCTTATCTCTGACATCAACGTTTAAAAGAAATGGGTTACTAGGTCTTGCATTATTGTTTGAGTAATGATCCATTGTAAGCAAGTACAGCTATTAGTACTTTTTTTCGTTTTCGAAATGACAAAGTTTGACTCTCAATGAATCTCTTATTGATAACTCTCTATTTCAGAGAATTTAGGTAAGTACGTTTTCAAATTATTTTTTACTGTTAATTTCCCTATTTTAAATTCACTTATCGTTAAATGAATGTATTTGAATGCCAAACTTTCAGGAATCGAATAATGATAGATATTGTTTCATTCTCAAAAATGATTTGGAACCATTGAACATTAATTCTTGGAATATAAGACCTCGTATCGAATCAAATATATGCTGATACTGCTTATTTTTACGACTCAACAATGTTATCGCATAATTAAAACTTGTTAGCGTTGAAAATATCAATTAAAGATCTATAGGTATTATAACACGGTACGAAAAAATTGAAGGAGTGATTCATTGTCACAAAAGAGTGTGGTTATGCATAAATGATCAGCCCTTGCCTAGATACAGCTCCCTAAAGATAGCATAAATTTTCAATTCTTCCTTAGAAAATGTCTCGGTTGAAATAGAGGCTAAACAGTGAACCTTGATATAAAATTACCAGCTTTTTCAAGTCGATCTTATAAAATTTATTGCTGTTCAGGCAATTCACTACATTATAGTCTACAAGAGCCGATACGATGAAAACTTCATTTGATTGGTGGAGTTGTTGTTAATGGTGAACATACAACTGATTTTTTGATTTTCATTGGATACGTTCTATCCTAAGTTCAAAATCTTGCTACACCATAACATAATCGATAATTTTACAGATGCTCGAAAGATATGACGAATATGTACATATGTTTTGATGATTTATCGACGAATGGTATGAAATACTTCATCCAATGGTAGGAAAAAAAATAATCCCAACGAAAAAACAGATCGTTCTTGGCCACATTCTGAATCTTTCATTCTCACCTTTCTCCTACGCTGCATTTTGCATCGAGCAGTCCGTTCACCCTTGAGAAGTTGTTGTTGTTATCCTGCACACCCACAACCTTCTCTCCCCCTCCCAAACTATCCCCCAACACGGCGGAAAATTTAAACTTATATCTGTCACTAAACATCTCAGGTACATCATCCAAGAACTCCTCGATCGAAAAATTCCTGACAGAACTCATCGACGAGTCTTCACTGCTACCGCTATCACTGATACCATACAACAAATCCGGAATTTTCAAACTACCAGCTTCGCACTCTAAAATCCAACCGTCAGGTACAAAAGAACTATCATTTTCGACGCTATCACCACACAGATCACCCGCACAGTTTCGGCGTCTACTGTCATACGTTTCGACTTTCAAAACATCGTCCGAACCACCGCACCCACGATCAATTTGACATTGAGTCAGACACGGCTCTGAGGTACTCCGGAATGGTACCGCAGTCTCTCTGCGATCAATTTGCGGCATGTCATGTCTTTGTATGGGCGCGTCTTTGCCCACGTGCTCGAATGCACTCACGTTTCGATTGTCACCTTCCAACTCTACATGGTCATTGTCTTCGGTACTGTTAGCGAACGTAGCAGAGGCGTTAGCGGTACCGCTGGCTTGGTGCTCGCGTGCACTCTCTTGGGCCCCTTCGTCGACGAGCTGGTTTTCCACCGCCCGTTCCGATCGTTCAGTTGTATCGCCTGCTTCCGTCGGGTTGGTATTGTGGTGGTCACGGTTAGGTGGATCCTCTTCCGGTGCCAGAAGAGGTGCCGGTGGTGGTGCCTTGAAAAAATCGAGAATTGAGATGGAATGTTGGTCGTTGAGCGGGTTGGTGGGGATTCGATAAGTGTGGGAGATCGGGCTTTAGTTGGGGCCGTATAAATTACAATAGTTGGATTAAATTGTACTTTTATAATCGTGGATTCTGATGGAGAGCCATTCTTTTTAATTCCTTCAGATTGAAGGGCCTTTCAAGCATATATTTTTGTACCAAATTCGTCAGTATCTGTCGCGGTGTTCGGACAAGAAAAATTTTCAAGATCCATTTTGGATTTTGGTCTGTGAACTGAACTGTTGGTAGATATTTTTAGATTCGATTTTATCTTGGCATTGGAGGCAATGTCGATGAAGAATCGTCAAGATTATTCTCTCTTATATTCATAGAAAGGGTTGTGTAACGATTTGAAATTTTTGGAAAATTGCATTTGGCAGATGGAAGTCTGAAAACTACTTGAATTATTGCTTCATACAGGATGAGTCTATAAATATCTAAGCAGTAGATTCTTAAGGTCAAAAGAATTTTTTTTTCCTTCATCTACCATTTTTTCTTATTCAGTTCTGATAAAAAGATATAGCCATTCTAAGTTTTCATAATAAGCTATGCCATCCCTGGAGAAACAAAATTCCCTTCAGAAGAGCAAGTTAAATCTATTACAGTACACATCTGTGTATCTTTTAAAGGAGTTGCATTCATCCAAAGTAACAAATTTTCCGAATATCACAGATATTTTTGAACATGAAATTACTCGAAAACGGAGCATTATACGAGAAAATACGAAGAATACTTTTATTTCACAAAATGTTCAAATATTCTTAAGATAGCGCTCAACTTAGTTTTAAGAGTTGGGTTCTTTGAATTTTTGGTATTTTTATGGTACGTAATGGTCATAAAGAGAAAACTGAAAGACGTGGGTGATATCTTGTGTTCGAAAAAGATTCATCAAATAAATGAAAAACTATTTTGCAAAATTCATTTCATTCGATAAAACCGTTTGTGAGATGGAACTGATAATAATTTTTTTTTGGTTTTTCAACAGCCTGTATCTTTTGAACCGAGCCGTTTCGGAAAAAATGGTATAGGTAAAAAGTATTTCTCTTGACCTCAAGAATCTACTGTTAAAATTTTAGTAGGAATCAAAGACTCGCCCTATATAAAGGCAGAACAGCAACAGCTTGCAGCTATATCCCATAAAACTGGAAATAAGTGACTTGTGTCAAAAGATTTTGCTCTTGTTCCAATTCTTAAACAAAGCAGTTGACCATCCAGATACTGAACCCACCCAAAGCTGCTTGAACTACGGAAAAAATTATATGTGTCAATTATATTTCTATATTTCCGAACTAACCTTTTGATTGCAAACCTTGAGTGTCTCTAGCCATGCACTAATATCTAATGATATTTCCATTTAATATATCTATGTACAGGGTGGGCAAAATTGGTTGCCTGCTCAGGGGATCTCGAGAACTATAAGAGCTAGAAGAAAACGGATGACACAATTCCCAGTTTTTTTTCAGAGAAACGAAGAATTATGAAAACCGTTGCCTCCTACGATTCTTGGCTTTTGAGTTATTAGAAAAAATGTGATATTGACCATTTGGAAAAATCCTCATAACTTCTTTGTCTTTAAAGTTACAGATCCGAAACTTGTACCTTCTAGAAGCACTTTTTTACGTAGAGTCCACTAAAGATTATTCATTAGGCGAACTTTCGATTTTTTGAATGCAAACTCTTATTGAATTTGTTGTTTTTGAATTGGAAAAAAATCATTTGCCAGTAGATTCTACGTATAAGAGTGCCTAGGAAGGTTCAAGTTTCAGATCTGTAACTTCAAAGACAAAAAAGTCATGAGAACTTTACGAAATCGTCAAAATCTCATTTTTTGCTAATAACTCAAAAACGAAGAATCGTAGAAGGCTACGGTTTTCACTATTCTTTGTTTGTCTGAAAAGGTCGAGAAGCTCGAGAATATGTCATTCGTTTTCTTCTAGCTCTTATAGTTCTCGAGATACCCTCAGTAGACAACGAATTTTGCCCACCCTGTACTTGTTTCATGACAGATAGCTTTTGAGTTCGCTTCACTGCATCAAACAATTTCCATAACTGTTTATTTCAGGGGAATAACGAAAAATTCAAAGGAACATCATGAAATTTCGTCAATTCAAGTCCTGAAATTGAATGAAAATCCGATAGATCGGAAAAAAAACCAGAAACGGAAAATTCCCATCACGAGTGACATCCGAAATCAAATTTCCCACTTCCCACATATTCAAACTCCCGAACCCGCACACGTACGAGTATGCGACAAATATTTGTCAAACACCCACCTGATCCGACACTTCGACGCTCAACTCCGACCGACCTGGAGCGGTTCTGAATTCCGCAGGGGCCTCTAATATGGGCTCATCAGCTTCTTGACAAGTTAACGGTGTTCCCGCAGGATCCGGAGAATAGGAAGCGAGGTAGAAATTACCGCTGCTCACCTCCAGTTCCGCCAGCAAAAAACCGGAGACCGTTCTGCGGAAATCGATGTCTTCAGCGCCTGGTCCTGCTTCGTTTCCGCTGATTTCTGAGGAGTTTCGCGATAAAAACCCGTGTCTTGGGGCCGGTTTATGGTCCAATTCGTCAGAATCGTCACTTTTGGCTACGTCAGCTGGGAAATTGAAGTCTGGATGTGATTTTTCGTAGTAATCGTTGGATGTTAACAAACTTTCGTCGTCCAACAACTTTTTCTGGTCTTCTGCAGAGAGGGAAGCTTCTTCTTCTGCTGTCTCACAGGTTTCGGAGTCTTTATTACTATACCCAGTGGATCTATCATTTGTTTCGTAGATAAATTCGAGTTTTTGAGCTTCTAACATCACCACATCTTTCCCTGTACAATCTTCATCAACTAGATCATGCCGATCATTATTTTTCCCTGATTCCTCATTCGTACCGTTACTATTATCTCCAACCAAGTGATTTTTTGAAGATCTATGGCATACCTCACTCGAAGTTTCGACATCAACCACTGAAAAATCATCTTGACCAACAAAATCTGTTAATTCCTCAAGCACCAACAAATTCTTCTTTGTCCCATCTTCTCTGTCTTGTTGTCCTTCGATACTATATTCGATAAAATCAACCTCATCTTCAATCACAGCAGAAGAATCTCCACATCTTTCACTCGAAGTAACAACTTGGAACTGAGGCAACCCACCGCTTCCTGAAGAGGAGAAATCTTCAGTGTTTCCTGAAGAAAACACTTCATTCCCATTCGTGTCCGATATCCTTTTCGTCACAGAGGTCCTGCCAAGCCTCACTGGTATCCTAGATGATCGCTTTTCCTCGTTCCTCTGTGTCTCTTCGGATTTTTCGCTAACCTGATCATCCGTCTCTTCAACTTGCAAACTTTTCTCGTCGTCTTCGTGTTCTTCCTCGATTATGGACAGAAAATCCACTTCCCCGAAAAATTCCATATTTTGCGGGGGAATTCTGAAGTGCAGCTTATGGAGTATTGGGTAAATCCGATTAAGTCAGGGGAAAAGTTGTTGATTGATAAGGCTTGGAAATGGAGGTCTCGTATTTCTTAGACATCTTGGAGCCGTCGTTTGATGGGTCCGTCAAATGAGGATCTGGAAAGAATTGAACAAGAGTTAGTATTGAGAGGAAACTTGCTCAAAAAAATTAACGCCCATTATGGAAATCTCAAATTTATTCTACAACTGAAGGTGTTCTCAATGATAATTATTTCTATCAGAATTATGCGTGCATCTGTTATCCACTTTCAACGGTTTTCTTCAATGCAGATGTTTTTTCCCAGCAGGAATAAAAAAAGATGATATTATCAGATTTGGAATGTATTGGCTCCATTCTGAAATCAGTTGTTCTCGATCAATTCTAGTGATCAATAGGACACAAGTGTGTCCAGAATGTTGCAGCGATTCAGGGAGACAGGTATGAATGTCCGAAGACCAGGACAGGGTAGACCACGGGTAACAACTGCCCTTCAAGAACGTTACGTGAGAGTTTCTTCGTTGGGACAACGGTTTGCAACCGCTCGCCTCCTTCAAATTCAGCTTGAGCAAACTCATTAGGTGCAAATTAGCACTCAGACAATAAGAAATCGCCTCAGAGAATATGATTTAAGGCCTCGTGTCGCGGCAAGAGGCCCAGCTCTTACCCCAGCCCATCAAAGGGCGCGTTTTGATTTTGCGAGAAAGCATATCCATTGGGAAGTGGCCGATTGGGAAAGAGTTCTCTTCACAGATGAGTCTAGATTCTGCCTCTACCATTGTGATCGACGTTCCTTGTATACAGACGTCCACATGAAAGATAAGCTCAGTGCAATTTCCTGAATATTACTGGCTTCGTGGGAGGATCGATTATGGTATGGGGTAGAATATCTTTGACTGCTCGCACAGACCTAGTGGTCGTTGATAATGGAGCTATGAATGCTGATAAGTATATAAGGAACATTCTTGAAGAGCATGTAGTGCCATTTGCCCCATACATTGGTTGAAGTCTCTCGAATGGAATGGCCAGCAAGAAGTCCAGATCTCAATCCGATTGAGCAGGCTTGGGACAACCTCAATAGAAGGCTGAGAAGTTCAGAAAATCATCCATCTACTCTCAATGACTTAGGAATCCAACTCGGAGACATCTGGGAAGGATTAGATCAGAACATTTTGAGATCACTCATTTTGAGTATGAACCGTCGTTGCCGAGCTGTAATTAACGCAAGGGGTGGAAATACCAAGTATTAAATCACTTATCAGCATTTTGAAAATTGTTGATTTCTCTTCTTTCACATAAGATTCGGTGAAATCCTAAATTTTTCTTCCATTTAATGTGTCTTGTTTCGTTCAAAACCTTCCCGAGAGAACATAAAAAAAGTTATAAAGTCAATGTAGAGTTAACTTTCATTAAAATTGAGATTTCCAGAATGTGCGCAATGTATATCTAATGATGCATCTGAGCATTGTTGAATGTTTTTTTATGCTGTCAATGCGAAAGTAAAATAGCATCCAGGAAGAAATTCTTGTGGCTATAAATTCTTCAGAATCACTTCCATTGAATATTTACGAAACAAAAATGTTATTTCCTTCTCTCCAGTAATAGAACTTGTACAAGGTCGATGCATTTCAGCTGCAAAAACCAGCTAAAAAGAATCGGTTCGAGACCAATAACCCTGATTGGGAGAAAGGTCACATTGTGAAGTTTCAGGGATAACCTCAACGTTAAACACCTAACCTAAATATCCGGAACGACCACAGTATAATCTTATATTTCCCGAAGAAACTCATCTAATGAAAAAACTAATGATCGCTTTATTGTTCCTCCTCTTGCCTGAAATAACATGGACAGTTCATTTCGAGGAGCAGACCTTGCAGTAATTGCTACTATATGTCTTAGCAATTACAGGGAGACAGTCGGGAAAATCTCTTATTGCGGTGTTGTGGTTCCTTCCTTTTTCATCCCTGTTACTCTGCCGTAACTTTGGTCGTTTTCAGGCTCGGCAATTTCAGGGATCCTACGCCTTCTCATTCCGCACGACCTTGATGTTATCCTGCTTGGAGACAGAAGGTGACAATATAATGGCGATGCGGAGTTTTAGCAGAGTGATTCGAACAATTAAAGACTAATTCTCGGGGAAATATGTTGAGGATATTAGAAATCTATGTTTATCTATGATCAACGAATATCTCTGCTTTGCCCATCCAATATTTATATCAGAAAACATCCCGACTAGCATAGAGCATATCTCTGTGTAGGTATAGAAAAAATTTGACATAAATCTGAAAATAACTCTACTCTTTGACATAGATAACTACTAGCTTCTAATATAGCCTTGAGGAAAACCGAAATGTGCTGAATTTTCAATAAAACATTCTCAGCAGATTCAAAAGTTGCAATACTGAAAATCAAATTCTTAATCTGGGAACATAAAATTGTATTGAACTTATAATCATAGATATCAGTATAGAAATTCTTTGTCAGCAAAGCCATAAGAATAAGGTTCTGTGTTCTATAGATATCTGACTGATTTCGAATCTATGAACAGAAACCTGGGCCACACAGGCTTCAGAATGCAATTTTTGAATCAGATTCTCTGAGAATACTTCATTTCTTGAAGACTGTGGAAAATGAAAAGAGCAGCAGAACATGTGAATTGTGAAATCTTTAAAAAGCTGTTGTAATACACCCATTATCAATTCAGGAAACGTAGCTGCTGTAAAAGAATGCCCCATTGTATTCATATGAGCAATTATTCACAGTTGAAGTTGAACGCTTGACAATAAGGAAATGGACAATTTTATGGTCACAGTAATTTTAGGGTAATATCAGCAATTATTGATTGAATTTCGAAATTGAATAATAACATCGATTGTTCCAGGTTACAGAAACAATTACATAATTGTTGTCGAACACTACATTCGTCCTCAAAAATATCAAATTATTTTCCAATCTTCAATTAATCTGCAGAAGTCCATCTGCTAAGCGCGGTAAGTATAGCTGAATCTCATTTCCAAACTGAACGTCCCATGCAGATATAATCAATCAGAATGGGACATTCAAGCAAACTCCAGAAGAAAAATAATTTTTCTCGTGACAAATTTTTTCCACCCAACTTTTCCTGCGCGCAAATATTCTCAGAACTATGCTTTGTTATCCATATTTGAAATCCTTCTCAGCTTCTGTAGTTGTCTTGGGAACGCCCGTTCCAAGAAATCCAAATCCCTTGTGGAGACCGATAGTTCGGTAAATAGTTGATGATAAAATTCTTATTCAGATGTCTCGTCCTAGAGATCCTTTCCAAGGATGCTACATTATTCAAAAAAACAACAGATTGGCCTGAGCCTTCTTTTGTTATAGGTAGGTACTTATGAAACTCTTCATACTCTAAAAAATATTGGAAAAGCCACGAATAAAGAAAAATTTATAAGTGATCAATTATTAACCAGTGTATTACGCTCTCCAAAAATTTCGAACCAAATCTGAGGCGCAGAATAAGTCAGACGACAAATTTCGTTGAATTTTTCCGAATCATATTTCGTAGCATCAACATAAAACCTTTGTGACTTTTATCTCGTTCCTTGTGTTCCTTGGAAGAACGAAAAAAGTGGGTATCAAAAATAAATGAACTCATGCAAAAGGAAATCTTCAGAACATCACGTTCTGACTAAACGAGTACCATGAACGGAAAGAGTTTTCCTGGAATTTCACCCTCTGTTGAATATTATTCTCGTCTGCTTTCATAAGATTTTTATTCGATTCCCCTCCGAGGGTTTTTAAGCAGGTCCCGTCCACAATTTGTTGACAGGAGTGTCTTGTTATGAAAAGAATTCAACAGTCGCAAACACCTTTGACAAATAATTCTTCTCGAGTTGTGATTATCTGATTACCATTACACTGCAAATTGAATTTCGAAAATACAATTAAAAAGGAGTTTCACTCAGAATTTTGTAGACCTTCGAACACTTCCAAGGTGACAAGCGAGCTATTACTAGAAGAGTTGCTCTGTTAAAATATCTGTCACATTCAGATCTACGATGTTTTTTTCTGGGAGAAACGCGTGTTGAAAGTTGACCTTCGAAAACCCCCGTAGAAAATACGCGACTCCAAAGTTGACCATCGAAAAATTCCCAAAAAATTGGGTTCAGTTGAAACTTCCTCAAGACCGAACGGTTGCGTCGAGATGGATGAAAATCTCAGATTTATTACTAGAAGAGTTGCTCTTTCAGAATATGTATTACGTTTAGATCTACGGTAATTTTCCTGGAAGATAAACCACTGTGAAGATGACTTTCGAAAAATTCCCAAAAAGTTGGGTTCAGTTAAAACTTCCTCAAGATCGAACGGTTGTGCCGAGATGGATGATATTCTCAGATATATTACTAGAAGAGTTGCTCTGTCAGAATATGTATCATGTTTAGATCTACGGTAATTTTCCTGGAAGATAAATTACTGTGAAGATGACCTTCGAAAAATTCCCAAAAAGTTGGGGTCAGTTAAAACTTCCTCAAGACCAAACGGTTGCGCCGAGATGGATTAAAATCTCAGATTTATTACTAGAAGAGTTGCTCTTTCAGAATATGTATCACGTTTAGATCTACGATAATTTTCCTGGAAGATAAATTACTGTGAAGATGACCATCGAAAAATTCCCAAAAAGTTGGGTTCAGTTAAAACTTCCTCAAAACCGAACGGTTGCACAGATCTCGATGAAATTTAGACATTTATTAGTAGAAGTGTTGCATTTTCATTTATTCGATGAAGACTGTTTGTTTGAAGCTAATTTTGCTGAAATAAATTGATGAAAGGTCATGGTGAACAGCAAGGATTGTTGAGCAAAATTATTGACGTCACTATATACTCGAACGAAGAGATGTGGAGAAAATGGACATGTCGAGAAACACACTTCAATTCATATTCATTATTACCGTGTAGATATTTTACGCACGGAGCGCTATAAAGAAATGGGGCGAAATGAAAAATTCCATTCTCTTTCCCCTCATTTCGAACGGAATATGGAAAATTGTAATGAACCTAAAAGTTGAAATCTGCGCTGGAAATTGAATCCTTGAACGAATAACCGAGCCAGCGTTTCCTGTCGAGAAACCCATCGGAATTAAGAAGAGCCTTCGATTTGGAAACGCGTAGCTCAATTTAACGATTTCTAGAGGTGTTTCAGCCCCTTGCAGTTCTCTCCGAATCTCCGATGTACCCATCCGGGGTGATACATAACACTATTTCCAATTTCGCCAATTTGTCGCGACGGAAAAACGGAAAACAGAATGTTCAAGTCGAGATTTCAATTCCAGCAGATGGAGCTCTCACGTGATTGATTGTCCCGGAGCACCGTGTTTCCTCTGCTCTCTCTCAAAGTAGAAATTGGCGAGCTTTAGAGCATGGCGACGGACTATAAGTTACCGATTGATCTAATTGGCGTTCTTTAGCCAGATCCACTTCGTAAACGCTCAAATGTCCCTACTTTTCGAATGCATAATCTTGAAAGTTTTAAGGGCATCATTTTGGATCTGTGTGTTGATGATAAATATGATCCTAAAATCCCTGAATTCTAGGAGAAACGACAAGCAAATATTTTGGGCACAATTGTTGTTTAATCGCTGTTCAAGATTCATATGTATGCTCTATCCACATTTATTTTAGCAGTCGGTTGGCCATGAATTAGTTTTCTCAAGTTTTTGTAACTAGAACGGAGTAAGGTTGGCACTCATAAAATGTCTTTAATGTCATAACTTGTTGCCACAACTAATATCAATTTTTATTACGAAAATGCCGAAAGTGATTGAAAAAAGAGACGGGGTTTCAGGAAGTGCTATTTAGAATTCAGGTCTGCTCATTCAAATAGTTATACTCTGATATTCTAAAATCCACAATACGTCAGACGGTAGCGAACATAATTCAATGTAAGAGAATTTATATAATGTTTCATCTGAATCTAAACGACTTATATTTCAGCTGAATATTTCCAAAATCAGAAAGATTGTGAATGAAGAGGATGACAAAGAATTTCCTTCTATTGGGAGACCCAAAAAAGTGGTGGCATTCGAGAATTTTATGTTTGAGTGAATTAATGCGAAAAGTTTACTACAGGATTTTCGATGAATGTCATCGTAGAATAAGTTCCTGGTAATTGATTTTTCTATTTTTCATTTGACTTGTCCTATACATTATAAACGTCTCAAGGTACCAATAAATACCTAATTATTATTATTATATCAATGCATTAAGATGAACAGCTACAAATACGCGCCAGTTGTCCTGTTAATTGTTTATTCATGTGAAACTTTCGTTCAAAGGTGAAGTTCATCTTGACTTGAAACTTTCTTTAATTTCTTTCACTTATATTGATGCAAGATCATTTTTGTTGAAGAATTTAACATTCTTGTAATTATCTGTTAATTCCTTCGGGAGATACCCATTCCCAACCACTGCATCATATGCATTTCATCTTCGGGTTGATATTTTTGAAATCTACAACTGATGTAACGTATTCAAACTTTAGCCAAAGAAGATAACGAACATTAACTCTTCTCAAGCTAGTACATATTATCATATTTTACTGATCTCTTGTATTTTCCATGCAAATAACTGGATTTGGTATGCCTTCAATCAGTTTGTATAAATTTCAATTATGTTCGTTACATATTTTCCGAAGAGATTCGACATTGTGATAAAATACGTAATAACAGAAACTTTTACGTAGAACGGGCAACATAGAGTTCATTCAAAACCCAAAAATGTTTTGACAGGCTTCATAACACCACATTTTCGTACTATACAGAGTGAAATGTGTCAAATTTCCATGGCCAACCGAGTGCTAAAATAAAAGTTAATGGAGTATAGGCGTTGACAGATATTTTCGGCGCCGATACGGGTTTTGGTCGAATTCCATCAACCATGCCCGACCATAAATCATCAGCTAGCTCTATTCGTCGGAACGGAAACGTTCAAACCTTGGATTCGAAATATGCCTAAATCAGAATTATGGTCACGTGTCGTGAATAATTGCGAATTAAGCCATGTGTGATGATCCATCAAAATTAATGTCATGCACATTCGTAGTCTAGCTTCATGTGGTATTGGTGCTGTAACTGCGTGCAAGTATTTGCATGTTTATTGTCGGCAGATTGATAAAGGGCGTATGTTTGAGCGTTCAACAAATGCTTCCAGAGGAGATTCTATCCTTTGTCCCAGCGTGAGTGAAAAATGGAGAATTTATGAGAAGAAAAATATAGCGTTTATTTGTTTTGGTTGATGAAAAAACCCTTGAATTGAAAGAACCAAAGTAAAACTGCTTGTTATACTTACTATTCACAATGAAACTCTGTTAACCTAATGGGGTCAGCTTTCGAGTAGTTTTCCTTCCAGGATAATTATCGTTGATCTAAATGTGATACATATTCTGATAGAGCAATTCTTCTAGTAATAAATCTGGGAAGTTCATCCATCTCGGCGCAACCGTTCGGTTTTGACGAATTCTCAAGTGAAATTTGCAACTTGCCATTTCCAAGATGAAAATCTAAACGGAGGCAGTTAGGCTCTCGAAATTGCTCTCAATAGATTCAGCGTGTTCGAAAACCTATATTTTCATACCAAAAATTCAAATATCTGGACAAGTTTAGGAGAAAATGATTTTTTTTGTTTTTCCACTTTTCATTTTCGAGTTGACTTCGAAGAGGTCTCTGGAGTGCAATTCCCTATTGAATCATCAACTGTTCGATTTTCTAGAATCTTCTAAACAAATTCTATGCACTCCATATCCTAAGACAGTAATAGAACATCCTGATCTTCAGACAGAGTAGCAAATAGGTCATTTTAGGGGGGTCTAACCCCTTGCTCATTTTTGACCCAAAAAATCGAGATTTTCGAAATCGAGTTTTTGTGCTAGGGTGGAAGCCTTGGCAATGCTGATTATATAACCGGAAATCCCAATTGGATCAGAGGAATACAACAGGAGATATCGCAAATTGAAATTTGCAGTTTTTGAAAAATGCCATTTCCGAGATGAAAATCTAAATGAAGGGAGATAGGCTTTCGAAATTGCTGGCAATAGATTCAGCGTGTTCGAAAACCTAAATTTTCATACCAAAAATTCAAATACCTGGACAAGTTCAGGAGAAAATATTTTTTTTTGTTTTTCCACTCTTCATTTTCGAGTTGACTTCGAAGAGCTCTCTGGAGTGCAATTCCCTATTGAATCATCAACTGTTTGATTTTATAGAATGTTCATAACAAATTCTATGCACTCCATGTCCTAAGAAAGTAATAGAACATCCTGATTTTCAGACAGAGTAGCAAATAGGTCATTTTAGGGTGGTCTAACCCCTTGCTCATTTTTGACCCAAAAAATCGAAATTTTCGAAATCGGGTTTTTGTGCTAGGGAGGAAGCCTAGGCAACGCTGATTATAGAACCGGAAATCCCAATTGGATCAGACGAATATAACAGGAGATATCGCAGATTGAAATTTGCAATTTTTGAAAAATTGCTTACAAAAGTTTCTAATAAGTAGTACCATTTGATATTCTCGGTTTCTTAAAAAAAAATTATGTTTTTTCATTCTATACAATTCTGGCTAGACTCGTACCTACTAAATGTAACCAACTCAAATGTCCTCCAATTTTCCTGATCTAGACTTCGAAATAGAGTGAAATGCAGACCCATCATCCATCAGAGCTAATCGGATGGAGATAATTGGTTAAATATTCATAAAGAAAGTTTTCAGACGCGAAATTCTTGACAAACTTCCGTTGATTGCCTGATTAATATCGGATATCGGATCTGGAAGAATTCAAATTCTATCCTCACACTCCTTATTATATTCCAAGGGCCCCTTCGGGACTCGGATCATTCAAGTGTTCTTCAGGTTCAACCAAGTGGTCTAATTCAATATGAAACTCGGCAAAGACGCACCGCCATTAATTAGAATGAAGATAAGTTGGTGGAAGTTTGTTTTAAAACCATCTGAGTGGGGCTTATGAATATTTAAGTGCAGTGATGGCGTCGTTATTGCTAAAAAATTCTTGGCTGCGTCCCAGAGCCTGCTATATTGAAGTTTCTGTAGTAGTTGTTTAGAATCGATCGAAGAGAAATGGGCAGAATGTGAATTATGCTCCAACTTTAGAGGTGGTAAAAAACAATTTTCGCTTGCAAAAGATTCAAGTGAGTTTCGGTCTTTGCAATCGTGCTTTATCCAACGAGAACTTGCTCATAGCTGGTCCATTCACACCTCAGATACCAGCTGTAAAGATTGCAAAAATATTTTATTTTGTTCTATTTCTAGTTATGTTACAACTACGAATCCAGTTTCGAAGAAGTTCGTGAATTTTTTCAAGGTAATATAATAGATCGAATTTCCATGAATCTGAAATTCTCAATATGTGGTTCGCGAGATATTTTTCAACGCCAGAATTTTCCATTACATCTCAAATTCTCCTCAATATGCACACTTTATACTATCCTATTCATGTCGTAGTCCACTTTATAACTGATTGAAGACGAAAGGTTCGCCCGGAGAAAATTGAATTTGTTGTAACAGATCGCATCAGTTGAGGTTCTTATGTGGGTGGGGTGCAGAGGATGACGTTGGAAATTTGAATCTCGAGATAATATTATGATGAGGACAGCCAGAAAATAACGAGAAAGTTAAGGGGAAGTTCAAAGTTGAACAGATATTGGTGCAGTAAAGATTCGACATGGTATGATCTGCATACTCACATTCTGAGCAACATCATGAGATTTTAATTTTTTTGTCGATATTATAGTTTCATTCAGGAAATGATTGGTGAGCTGTTAGCTGAATCAATAAGTATATACCCTGACATAGCATTCGCATTGAAATTTCGTTATTTCAAATGGAAACTCCATATTTTATTATATATGTATTTCGATTCCCCATTTTTCAAAGTTTTCTCACGGTTTATTTGAACTTCCCTCAAGGTTCTGGACATTTAAATCCATGAATAAACCGTTATAACTTCTCGAAAAACTTCAGATTGGAGTATATGTAGGGTGTAAAATATTATCAGAATGATCTCGAGTATGATCGAATGGTTTTAAAGAAAAATCTTTTAGTTTGAATCAATTTTGAACTTCCCTGAGAAATATTCTGATTGACTTGAGACAAAGAGTAGAATCTAGACTCCATTCACATTTATTTTAGCAGTTGGTTTTTGTAACCAGAACGGAGTAAGGCACTCATGAAATGTGGTTAATGTCATAACGCCAGACATGGTTTTAGGAAGTGCTATTGAGAATTCAGGTCCGCTCTTTCGAATAGTTATACCCTGATATTCTAAAATCCACAATACGTCAGACGGTAGCGAACATATTCAATGTAAGAGAATTTATATAATGTTTCATCTGAATCTAAACGACTTATATTTCAGCTGAATATTTACACAATCAGAAAGATTGTGAATGAAGAGGATGTCAAAGAATTTCCTTCTATTTGGAGACCCAAAAAAGTGATGGCATTTGAGAATTTTATGTTTGAGTGAATTGATGCGAAAAGTTTACTACAGGATTTTTAATGAATGTCATCGTAGAATAAGAATTTATTTTTCTATTTTTTATTTGACTTGTCCTATACATTGTAAATGTCTTAAGGTACCAATAAATACCTAATTATTATTATTATATCAATGTATTAAGATGAACAGCCAAAAATACGCGCCAGTTGTCCTGTTAATTGTTTATTCATGTGACATTTTTGTTCAAAGGTGAAGTTCATCTTGACTTGAAACTTCCTTTAATTCCTTCTACTTATATTGATGCAAGATGATTTTTGTTGAAGAATTTAACATTCTTGTAATTATCTGTTAATTCCTTTGGGAGAAACCCACTCCCAACCACTGCATCAGATGCATTTCATCTTCGGGTTAATATTTTCGAAATCTACAACTGATGTAACGTATTCAACCTTAGCCATAGAATATAACGAACATTAACTCTCCTCAAGCTTGTGCATATTATGATATTATACTGATCTCTTGTATTTTCCATGCAAATAACTGGATTTGGTATGTCTTCAATCAGTTTGTATAAACTTCAATTATGTTCGTCGCATATTTTCCGAAGAGATTCGACATTGTGATAAAATACGTAATAACAGAAACTTTTACGTAGAACGGGCAACATAGATTTGATTAAAAACCCAAAAATGATTTGTCAAGCCTCATAACCCCACTTTTTCGTACGATACAGAGTGAAATGTGTCAAATTTCCATGGCCAACCGAGTGCTAAAATAAAAGTGAATGGAGTATAGAGAATATTCTCTGAGGTAAGCTCAGTTTTAAGCTCTGAAACTCATCAGAGGAAAGATATGACAATTCATTCGAAACTTCAAATGAACATTGAGGTTTGGGTATGGGCAACTGAACACTTTGCATGAAAGGTGGACGGTTTTCTAGGTGCCATACAAAGAATCTTGTAACTCTCTTTACCTTCCTCATTGAGTCAACACGTTATCCAGTACGGAGTCCACAGAACAGCACCACCAAGAAATTCTACTCCGCAACAGCACGACAAACAACGTGGACGACAAGCAGTTCAAGTGTCTCAGGTAGAACTAAATCCGGAAATAGAGCATCCCGCCGCACGTCCATCCATTTCCCTCCGAGTAACTCCGACTTTTCATCAAAGTACCCACCTGTCCGCAAAATCAACGGTCCTAGAGAACTGTGCCCAACAAACCGTGCACTGGGAAATAATTAACCTGCAGTGGATGGGGTGAGACATAATTCGTTCTTTCCATGCCAGTTGCCACAAACCCCCTAAGGGCAACGAAGAGAGAGGGATCGATATGTTTCGAAGCCGAATCCACCGCCACCGTTCCTTCTTATCTAGATCGAGGGTGAATAAGTTAATGGAAGGTACTGACCGGCTGAAGATTGAAGGAATACGTAAATAGAAATCCCCGACTTTTCTGAGGGGATTAGTATTCCACCTGAACGCCTTTGTTTGATCGCAAAGGGCGATCTTGAATGTGGCCCTGTTGAATTTTATCGATTCGTGATTTAAATTTGGGTTCTTTGGATTCGACCATAGAGTATATGCGATAGTTACAATAGCACTCACAGGGTCTTTTGATAAAATATTGTGGCATCGGAGATTAGTGGAACTCCCAATCTGAAATAAGAGAAATAGGCTATCGAGATTGCTCGCTGTAGATTCAGCGTGTTCGAAAACCTATATTTGCTTACCAAACTTCCGGATATCTAACAGTGTTTACCAGATAATCAATTTTTTCATTTTTCAACTTTCCAGTTAAGTTGTATCTATCAGAAAAATCATAGTAGATTTAAACGTGATACATACTCTGAAAGAGCAAACTTTTAAGTGATAAATCTCGACATTTCATACACCACGGCTCAACCGTTCGATCTTGAGATTCAACTAAACCCAACTTTTTGGAAATTTTTCGAAGGTCATCTATCGAGTCGATTATTTTCCAGGAAAATTTTCGTAGATCTAAACGTGATACATATTCTGAAAGAGCAACTCTTCTAGTAATAAATCTGAGAATTTCATTCATTTCCGCACAACCGTTCGATCTTGAGAAAGCTTTAACTGAACCCAATTTTTTGGAAATTTTTCGAAGGTCATCTTTCGAAAAGTTCACCTTCCAGGAAAATTATCGCAGATCTAAACGTGGTACATATTCTGAAAGAGCAACTTTTCAAGAGATAAATCTGAGAATTTCATTCATTTCGGCACAACCGTTTAGTCTTGACGTATTCTCAAGTAAAATTCGCAATTTATGAAAAATGCCATTTGCAAGATGAAAATCAAAACGAAGGGAGATAAGCTCTCGAAATTGCTAGCAATATATTCAGCGTGTTCGAAAACCTATATCTTTATACCAAAATTTTGAATATCTAGCCCAGTTTAGTAGAAAATCTTTCTTTTAGTTTTTCCACTTTTCATTTTCGAGTTGACTTCGAAGAGCTCTCTGGAGTGCAATTCCCTATTGAATCATCAACTGTTTGGTTTTCTAGAATCTTCAAAACAACTTCAATGCACTCCATATCCTAGGACAGTAATAGAACATCCTGATTTTCAGACAGAGTAGCAAATAGGTCATTTTAGGGGGGTCTAACCCCTTGCTCATTTTTGACCTAAAAAATCGAGATTTTCGAATTCGAGTTTTTATGCTAGGGTGGAAGTCTAGGCAACGCTGATTATATAATCCAAAATCCCAATTGGATCAGACGAATATAACAGGAGATATCGCAGATTGAAAATTGCAATTTTTGAAAAATGCCATTTCCAAAATGGAAATCTAAACGAAGAGAGACAGGCTTTCGAAATTGCTCGCAATAGATTCAGCGTGTTCGAAAACCTATATTTTCATACCCAAATTTCAAATATCTGGCCCTGTTTAGGAAAAAATATTTTATTTTGTTTTTCCACTTTTCATTTTCGGGTTTACTTCAAAGAGCTCTCTGAAGTGCAATTCTCTATCCAATCATAAACTGTTAGGTTTTCTAGAATCTTCAAAACAAATTCTATGCACTCCATATCCTAAGACAGTAATAGAACATCCTGAGTTTCAGAAAGACTAGCAAATAGGTCATTTTAGGGAGGTCTAACCCCTTGCTCATTTTTGACCCAAAAAATCGAGATTTTCGAAATCGAGTTTTTCTGCTAGGGTGGAAGCCTTGGCAACGCTGATTATAAGACCAGAAATTCCAATTGGATCAGACGAAGATAACAGGAGATATCGCAGATTGAAGTTTGCAGTTTTTGAAAAGTGACATTTGCTTCCAATCATTTTTATAAAATTCCGACCTACAGAGCCGGTGTTTCGTTCTGAATGGCCCACTCTGTATAAAATCATCTAGTATTATCGCCCATTGGGGTTGAATACTCTAAGATATAGTATGAGCATTCCGCGAATATCTCTCATTGCAATTTTATTCTTGAACGTGTCTGCCACTTCATTGCTCTTTATGCCTACCCGCTCTAGCAGATATAGGAATCCCAGTCATTCACGTAATATATTTTATTCGACTCAGTAGGTAAGACGCCGTAATGAAATATTTCAAAGTGTTGATTTATGATCAGCATGAGCTCGTGCCTGCATTTTTGCCCCAATAAAATCGAGCTCCAGCACGAAAAGATTCCCGGCCGCTGCTGTAACTGTCAAGAAAGGAAGGGCATTATTTGTAACAGGTTCTAGTTCCGCCCACGAACCTCGAATTAGCGCAGCAGACAGAGTACATCTTCTCCAAGGCCAGGGAGGGTGAACAAAGAAGTAAAGAACGCAGAGTTATTATTCTGGCCTTCCATTCCGCTGGATATTTGCGAGATGAAAGAATGAGGCTGGGTGGTATTTTCTATTTCGCATTACATTTCCACATATGAACTAGGGATGAATAGTTTGGTGTTGGAGAATCACGAAATTATACCAATGTTTATCATCAATTTTTTGGAAAATGAACCACGATAGTTCTTCTTACGGAATTACCAGATATTTGACACTGAATCATAAATTGTTTGGTTTTTTGGAATACACAAAACCATTTTCATGCACTTCATATCCTAGGATAGTAGTAGAACCCTTACTATTAGAAAGAGAAGTGAATACATATGGCATTTTGCTCATTCTGGACCCAAAAAATCGAGATTTTCGAAAACCATTAACCTGGAAAATGCTTATAATGAATCCGGAGTTCCATTTCAACTATGGAGTCTTCCATTATCCATCCATTGAATTTGGAAGGCTGTCTAGAATGCTATTGACTATTGAGGAATTGGAAATATCAGAACATTTGTTTTCCCTAATAGGAATCTTGCACACATTCATTTATTCAAAGTTTGTCTACACATGAACCGATCGATTTCGAAATTTCCAGTCCATGTAACAGATGGAGTACAAAGTTCTCAAGAAGTCTTTACTAGTTGGCTCCTCATATTACAGTCGTAGAAGAGAGATGCTGCATTATTCGACTTCCACCTTCGCAATCACTGCAAACTCAATTTTGGAGGGAAATTAAACCACCAGTGTTGCTAGTTCTCAATATGTGAATATACTTAATATAGGTATTGCTGAGAGAATGTAGCGAAATGAGTTTCTAGAACCATATAAATCAAGGAGGGAGATTATGAACTAATTGAAAATTGATCCTGCAATAGGTACGTCTACAAGCACCAGAGATTTATTGTTATTCGAAAGTTTATTCATTGCGTGTATCGCTAGTTGATACTTACATATCATTTACAGAAACTAGTGGATTTCCTCCGGAAATGGGAGGAATTTTACAAATTAGAACCAACTGGGGAAGGACAACCGAAATATTGATTAATTGAGGCCTCAACTACTCTCCATCAATTGGACTGGAGATGAAAATAGGGCCCTACGGAAAACGAAAATAAAAATCCTATTCAAAAGTTTTTCTTCGAGTTTGTTTGAAATTACTATATCAGAGTATGTGACTCAAAAAGCATCAATAACTCAGCTGAGTTCACGTCACGCATGCCCTCCTTTTTCATCGGACCCCAGTTGTCTATCCTCACATATCTAGATTAAAATTAAGTGAAAACGTGGGACGAAAACCCCAATATTAAGAAAACTCAATAACTACGAAAAATTTTCAAGATATTCTCAATAGACAAACGTCTTCTTGAATTTCATCAGAATTCCAGCGACGTTCCTCAAATCCAGCACAGCCAACCCTCTCCACTTCCATAACAATAAGAGGGAGAGAACGTTAGGAGAGACTGGGGTGATTTCGGGTATATACGAAAATCTTCCCCTAGTTCGTTGGAGTTGACGCCTTGACCCGATTTTCGACGGGGAACAACTGGGTCAGACGAATCCAGGGGTGACAGGGGGTGGGGGAAGTTTTTGCTCTTTTTCGGTGTCCCGAAATCGGAAACTTTCACCACTCTGTGTTTGGGACGTACTATCACGTCGCGTATTCGATTAAAGCTTGCGCTCTATGCTCTTGGAATGATAACGATGAGAGAAAGGGTAATAACAGAAGGGTGAACCAAAAATCGTAAGGTTTATTCGCCGAAATGGCTTTGTACAGATAAAAACCAATTTGAATTGATGGAGCGGCTTGGAAGGCAGTTCGGAAAGACAGGACTGGAATTTTTTTCAATCTCTTCTTGTTGTACAGGTGCAGGTGCAGGTAAGACAGCCAAAAAGTTCGGTTTTTGGCGCAGAATTTGGGAAACGTAGAGAGAGGGATTCAAAACATTAATTTCTATGCTAGTTTTATTGCTAGGTCAACATCTCGAGACTTGTTTTCTACTCTTCAGATACATTGCATTGTTATGGAAATATGACATTCCATAAAAACATTTTTTTTTTCTTATATTTTAGCTATACCTTCGACGTTTGTTCGCTTATGCTGTTTTTCCTCTAGTTCTTTGATGCATTATCCTTGGTCCGTACATAACTGGGGCAGGGTACTTTTTTCCCAACTCTTCTTGTTCTACAGGGTACGAATATACAAGGATATATTGAAAAATTCTTAGCCTACTATAGAACCAAACAAAATTTCAATGTCAAAATATTTTACTCTCCTCTCAATTGGATACATTTATTACACCGAACCTGCAACGTCTCTAGATCTTTAAAAAAAATGTTTCTTCTTGCTCTGCAGACCAGACCCCCACAGCATTCATTACCTCGTCGTAGGAAAAAAATTTACGACCTTTTAAACTTTTTTTCAGTTGACGAAAAAGATGATAGTCGGAATGAGCCAAATCTGGTGAATAAGAGGGGTGTTCTAGTAATTCAAACCCTAAATAACGAATATTTTGCATGTCAACATGAGATTTATGTGCAGGGGCGTTGTCCTGCAGAAACAAAACACCTTTGGATAGCTTTCCGCGTCTTTTCTCTTCATTTTTTTCCCGTAGAGTGGTCAGTGATGTCGAATAGTAATCTCCACCTATTGTTCTACCCTTATCCCAAAAAATCAAACATGATTGCTCCATAGCAATCCCAAAAAACTGAAGCAAAAACTTTTCCAGCAGATTTTTGGACACGAAACTTCTTAGGTCTTGGAGAACCAGAGTGTCGCCATTCCATCGATTGTTGCTTTGTTTCTGGATCGTAGAAATGTACCCCATGCTTCTACTCTTGCACGCTTTTGGTCAACATTCAAACATTTGGGGATCCATTTTGCAGCAATTTTTCCCATGTCCAAATTGACGTGAATAGTATGATGAACGCGTTCGTATGAAATATTCAGTGCTTCAGATATCCGTTTTAGCCCAATTCGACGGTCTGATAAAATCATGTCATGAATTGCATTGATATTTTCAGGGACTGACACAGAAACTGGCCTTCCCGATCGGTCATCATCTTAAATGGAAAATTTACCTCTTTTGAAGCTTGCAGTCCAATTTTTCACGGTCGCATACGAAGGACATTGATCACCAAGGGTATTAAGCATATCTTCGTAAATCTGATTACCTCTTAACCGTTTTGAATACAGTTACTTGATGATGGCTCGATACTCCAATTTTTCGATTTTCACAATTTCGGTGGACATCTTTCTTCCAATTTATTGCGCAACTCTGGTGTACTTCTTTGACCTCAAACTTCAAAATGACACTTCTATTGAGTTATTGTTCGTTCCTGTGGTAACGCAATATTTTTTTATGCATGGAACTTTTTCGATTATTTGGCTACAAATTTAACAATATTGTGGGATCCTTACATAGTTTTTTTCACGTTGGGTGGATAACTAGGTCATTTTTACTATAATTTACAAAAAACGGTGAAGCATTATCGCGAAATTTCGGGATCAGGAGTTCTTGGTTTGCTTTCGACAGAATCGATATCAGAGCAAACGATTCCGGTGAAATCAGTTCTTCTTATCCCCTCAAACTTCCACATAAACGACCGCCAATGAATCTGGAAGCTGGCAGGGTGAATGTGTTCCAAGAGCCTTTGTTTCCGGAACCTGAATGGCACAGATAAACGTTCAATATTTCAGTAATGCATCGGTGATTATCTATATGGGATGTCACGTTGTTCATTCGGACCCGGTTCGCAGAATCCCCGTTTGATGTTTATTGAATTTGAAATTCCATTCTCGCCGGTGGAAATTTGATATTGAAGTGCTGGCTTTTCATGAAGAGAGGTTAAAGCAACTGCAGAAAAAAGTTGTTCTATCGATCAGTTATTGCCAGCTGTATGTAATATCGTATTCTGCGAATTTTATCATCCCTATCTATTTTTGGGTGGAATATTCCTGTACACTGAAATAGATCAGTTTTCATCGCTATAACTTCGAACTTATAAGACTACTAAGGGTCCCATGAAACTGAATCGATCCAAATCTTCTGCTCTGGATTTATCGAGCATAAGACACATAGTTAGGAAAAAACTCGCTTTTCGAATTACTTTATACGAAACGAAGGGCCAATAGAAGTTCCAAACTCTCTTCGGCTACTTCATGCATTTTCGGTCATAAAAGAAAACTTCATTTTTATAGGAACCTCGCACCAAGTTCAACAATGTGATCACGAAGTTCTGAAACTTTTATTCATCGTATTTTTGTTTCACCTTTTGGATAACCAGAGTTAGTTTTCAAAGAAAAATATGTTTCTATTCTGAGTTTACTTTTAACTTGAATTGGAATGGTAGAATAATTTGTCTGTGAATTCCACACAGAAAGACTAGTTTTTCCATTTGAATTTTACCAGGAAAATGTTCAGAAACACTCAGAATCCATCGGTAGCAGTTGCAATGCTCCAAATTAGTCAAAGTTCGTGGTAAGGTATAAAACACTTAGAAATCTTTATTGAAATTAAAGGGTCTCGAAAATTTCCAGTAAGATGGTGACCCATATTGAAAAACCAGTGAAAATTTGGCTTATTCCCCATCCCCTATTCGAGTTTTTTCTCGACCAGAAGAATTTAATTTTTCTCCGCACCCTTCCCTCAGTGAATGACCCATCCATTTTATTCCACTAAGGGTTGACGGAATGGAATCATTTCGTACTTTATAGGCCAGCTTGTTTCCACTCTATATACTTTTCTTAATGCGTTTTCCATTAACTCGACTCTTACAAGACTTTGGAAACGCGATACTCATTCAGAGTACATCAGATATATTACGGAATATTCCGATGGCGTTTGTCTGGAATGAATCACCAAACCTGGCACTATCGAATTTCCCTTTTCGCTATAGAAAAGTCTTCGAAACCAATGACGTGGATTCAGTGTTAGTCGACGATAAATTGACAAGGAAAATCTTTTCTTTGTGATTCTCCTGGATGTGTTGTGAATAAATAACGTGTCTTCTGCTATATTTTATACGGAGACAACAATTTGAAGAATATTTGCCTTCAATTCAAAGGAATTAACAATATCCTCATCTCAACGTACATCTACATCGTCAGTTATTTGCATATAGTGAACAGAAACCTTTAAGGAAACGTGAAATTTGGCTTATTTCACGAAACACGTTCAAACTTCCAAATCTTATAATCAATAAGGGCCTAAAACTTAAGAAGTTTCCTGGAATAACAGGAAATTAGAATAACAAGGTCCCAGTAGCTTCCTGAGGGAGCAAAGTTGGGATATGAATTATTACTTGCTCCAGGAATTCTGTTCCTGAAACGGAAGCACGGGTTTTTCAATTCAGCTATAATTTTCGTGAGACGATTTTGCTGGTCGACAAAAACCACTTTCTGGTCTTTATGGGAACTTCCAAGTCTTCCTTCAGCTACAAGTTTGACACATCTGATAGAAGGAATTGTGCGTCTTGCTCATCAGATATTCCCAGGAGGAAAGATCAAATTATAGAGCTAGATTCAGTGGATTTTCATCAGACCGAAGAAGTCGAAGCTTAGATTCGAACCAAGTAAATTCTATAAATATATTTTAAAAATAAATCCAATTATTTCTTGTACTGGGTGAGATCCGACAGCCTTGTCAAAATGAATTTTCCAAGTCATCACTTTTCTGCAATATTGTCGGTCCATTTTGTGTTATAACCTCGTCGAATACGTAGAGTACACACAGCTAATCAGTAGCAAAACCGCCAATTTTCATTTCGTTTCCAAAGTCCAACAATTTCCTCGGTGGAAACGCCAATGCATTCGGTGGTTAGACCGAAAAGTAATCAGGATCGATTTTCCCTAAAGCTGTGGAAATTGCGTCGCATTTTGCAGCAAGAAACCTCCGAATTGGAACTATCGGAGCACCAGAATTTCACTCACTTGTAATTATAATATCTGAATAGATTCCACCTCTTAGGCAACAAGAATATTCTCTGGTTTGAACCCTCGAAGTGTAATATCAACGTTGTTGCAAATTGGTGAATGCGCTGACATCAACAGGTACCTAATAAAAATAATTTTCTAATGCAGAAAGCAGAAGGAACACAGTAGGAAAATATTGAATAGAAATATTTTCGGAAAAGATGTTGGTAACTTTTAATCATATTCTAACGCAGATTGCTAAAACTTTTCCCTACTTACAAAAATAATGATTAGGAAAGTTTTTATTGGTGGCCCAACTGGCTGTTCATTCCGTCGAAATAAATCGCAGAACGGAAAAAGATCTAACGATAAACTTCCCGTCTTTAAATCAGGAATACGGCACCATTCCTGTCCAGAAATAAAAATGATAACCAATTGGAAACCTAAATCTCTCAAGTTTTTCCATCCACTTCCAGTATTTCTCATTTCGTGCTACGCCAATCACACTTCACAAACACGTTTTATTGATGCCGTTCAAACTTTCTGAGGGGAAATAAAACATTGAATTCTTTCGCCGATATAAAGCTGCTTTCATCCGGTCTAGACCCAGGGTATTAACAACCCCAGCTTTTTTCGTACATCTGCGAATCCAAGAGAGAAACCGATTTGAATTCTGCAACGTTGGATGAATTTTTATGTTCCGTTGACAAAGAACCGATGCTGCTTTTTCCTACCATAAGAAACTGAATCCCTGATGAGTCGAAACAGAATCATACTGATATCTTAGCTATCCGTTTTCTCATTATTCAACACAAAAATCATATCCAGTTAGATATTTCCATCAATTCATGATTTGAGACTGTTATATTAAAATTTTGAAATATCCAGCCATCCATCTAGATCCAGAATTCCCTTAGCGCTTTCTGGCCCTTTCGAGAGGGGCGCAGGTGCTATAAAATGTTTCATATGTTTCATTCGAGAAACGTCAACCTGTCAAAACTCACAAAAAAGTAATTCCAGCTAATCCTCGCACGGTAGAATTCAGGATATCCCACTCAGGTGAAAGCATATATATGCATATTTCCCAGAGGAAAAAGTGCCTGGCTGCATGTTTTACTATCCTTGTTTGAATTTCACGGAACCTAAAAGATAAAGGCAACTTATTCTCACCTAAAACCACTTTAGGTGATAATTGCATATACATATTGTGTGCCAGGACTAATAAAACATTCATATATTCAAGGCACGTTCAAAGAGGATCAGGATGTGCTGAATTTTCATACCTATCTTACGAACGTCCTGTTTTCCACGCTTTGTGGAATTAGGTGTGGAATAAATGTTTAAAATTTTCACGAGATTTTCCTCTTAGAAAAAAGCAGATGTGTGGACTGAAAATCTTTTGTTTTTTCATTTACTTCGAAGTGAGTTGTCGAGAATTGTTTCACGTCATTAAATTGATCGAACAACCAGATCAAAGAATCAAAGGTGAAGATAAAAATAAGAATAGATAGAAGATAAGGGAGAAAAGCTAATTGGGAGTATCTTTTTTCGTATTTAAAATTTTGGCTCAATCGAAATTCCAGCCAATCCTTTAGGAATCATACACTCCTACAAGATATAAACCGCAAAATGCATCGCCAACCGAAAACAATAGCGTGGGTGTGTATACATACATCGTAACCTTGCTAGTTGTACCGTAACAGAAACAAAGGAGTTATTGAACTGTAACTTGGAATCGTTATATTTCTGTCTAGACTAAGGTCTCATTGTGAACGCGATAGGTTTGATTAAAGCTCATCTTTCCGTTATCGTCATCTTGTTGAGTGGATCATTTGCGAAATTTGAGCTTTTAAACGCTCCTGGCTAATTGAGGTTGGATTTCACGACCATATTGTTCAAGCGAAATTGCTGGTAAATGTTTCATTTGATTGAATAGTAGAGGTTAGAGCACCCAGTGTGACCTGTGAACCATCGCATGCTCCCTCAAAAACTTTCATTATGAATATATAGATTCTCTTGAAATTTGGATATGTGAGGAATTTCCACTTCAGAACAAACTGAATATTCACTGACAATCTTTCACGCATCGCTGCCCTTGTAATTCCCAAAATTAGCCATGTTATTCCTAATTATGATCTGATTATCACGTGGATTAATTTGTTTCAATTTTTCGACCCGTTAGCTGTGCAACCTCATAATCCTTCGAACATAAAATTGTTACACTTTATCACTCCACTTGTAAAACAGGACCACTTATTTTTTTAATGATTCGAATCAAAAGGTAAGAACAAGTTCATCAAGCTCTCTTGGAAAAAGTTCGATCTCTACATTATTTAGCCTGAAATCATCAATAATACTTTGAGAATTTGAGTTTCAAAAGATTCAGTTGTGGTTGATATTTCAGTAATTCAAATAAATCAAAATATATGATTGTCGTTATATCAAGCTGAGCCTTTCTCAATCAACGATAGATGATGCAAGTTGGGGTCCAAATCTCCAACGTTATTGGCGTTTACCTCACGTCTAGACGTACCAATTAGAATTCTGATTAACGAAGCTGATAGGATTTGTACCAACCAATTCAATTAGCCAAATCGCATCGCAATATTAGCCATCTGAAATCTGAAATAACTGACAGCCAGTTGAAATCCGTCAGAAATCGGATTAAACTGTATTTGCCCATCCGTAGATTCGATTTCAAGGTGGATGAAAAAGGGGAATGTAATCACCTGGTAGATTGGGAGGATGAAATATTGTGACGAACTCTGGCTACGTTATGGAAGTTCACTACTCTATATTGATGAAGTGTCGGTAATGTGTGTATTTCCCTATTTTCGTACTGACCGATCACCGTTTGTGTCCCAAGTAGAAATTAATTGATATTTCACGTGTGAAATACCTCTTCTCTTAACACTCCAGTACTCGCGCGTCCGATAGATACATAAGCAATACGTGGAGCCTGGGGTATTGTAGTACCCCGCGCGAGTACTGGAGTGTTAAGATACGAAATTATGTAAGCACTTTGAAACTTTGAGATTCCATATTCACGGTTTACGACACTGGATTTCCATTCATATTATTAGTTTATTACAAACAAACCTGTTTACCTAAATATGTTATATTCTGGAGCAAGCATCACAAATCCTTCATGGAAGAGCGATTTATTGTGGCCTGGACGAATTTATGAGGAACATTGCACCTAGCTGATGTTTTACAGTCATCTATTCCAATACTGAATTGGGATTCCCATCTCGTAACTTTTCCTGTCTCCCAAATATAACCAGAGTCAACCAGATTCGTAGTCAGTTAGGCTATGAAAAACAGAAAAAAAGAATTTTGAGATGACAAGAACTGGTGTGTTCTGTCCATCAAAACACATGTACAGTATTTCCAATTATTCAATTTTAATGAACTCCTGAACAAGCTATCAAAGTTTATTACATGGTTCATCGATTAGACTCAGTTTCATGTCAATGGTATCTTGATGATAATCCCGTGTCCTGTGCTATGTGCCAAATCTGCCTTGATTCAGATGTTCGAAATGCTTGTACATTGCAAGTATCGCACTCAACCGTCACCCATCCATCACGTTGACGTATCGATAAATCACCGTCAGAGTACACACAAACATGCTCCTAATGGAATTGAAATCATCGATCTCAGATATAGAGTCTACGAAAGGACGAACTAGTTCGAACTCTGACTGTTTGAAGATCACTATTTCATTGAGTCAACTGAATCCCAAAATTCTTTATGAAAATTTGGAAGAAGTCGAAGTCTGCATCCACCTTCCTGAAACACTTATGTGAGGTTTCCTGTTTTATTCGAACAAGGGGAAATACCTGAAATTCTTCCTAGTCGCAAATTCCCACATTCTGAACTCAACGTCTAGGGTAGCTGATATAAAATAATCTAGAACCAGCTGAAGCATTCAGCTGCAAAATCTGAAGTATGTCCCTTGATAAGTTTCAACAGTTATTTTAACCAAGGGGATATTCCAGGAATATTAGTTTCAAGATGTTCATTTTGATCAGCTACCAGAGTACGTTTAGTGGATAACTTCTTATTTCTTATTTTCATCAGAAAAGAATGAAAAGATTCATATGAAAATTTTTCAATTGAAAACATGAGAAATTCTAGTTTTGAATAAGGGAAAAAAATTGAGAGAATGTTGAAAGTCTCCCTAAACCTAGTAGAAATTCGAACAGATTAACGAATTAGTTGCTGTGAAAAGTTGCCCCTTCGCCATTTTGCAACTTAGAGATCGATAATCTCTTATAGTTTTTCATGATGATCCCATCAGTGACGTGAATATTTAGCCCCTTAGTTGAAACTACCAAAATTGAATCATTTTGATAAATGTTGATTTTCAGTCGAATGAAATTTGAAATATTATCCCTGATAAAACTTTCATCAGCATCAAATCAACATAAGTCTAGATATTCACCATTTTTCATTTCCCACATTCGTTATTCCGTAATAAATCATCCCAAAAATCAGCGAACAATATTTCGGTATACGCATATTGATTTTGGGCATATAATTCGTATTCAAACGGCGTTGAACTGATTTGAACATACAACGGCCGCAATTTGCAGTAGAACGTAATGCTCTGTAAATATATTGATTAACTCTGATAGGAAGTTCGATGTAATATCGAAGTTGCACTTTACATTTTCGATTCGGTTTGGGCAATGCAATTTTCATTCAATAATCTATGCTTTCAGGTGTAATATGAAGGCTCAAAGTATCATCATCTGTATTCCATTATCGTTAACTATTTCAACAACTCTTCAGAAATGTTCCTACATACATTTTTTCAGCTCAAATTATGGCTATGAATGATTAACCGTTCTTGATTCAATTTCATAGATTGCGACAACAACAAAACATTGTAACTAGACGTGTTTTGTGGTTTTATGTGCAATAAAACTAGGAAAAGACAATTACGATGCTGCCTTTGCTCTTAGAAATACGTTTTCCTCTTACTATAACTAATAGATGAGGAATAAATTTACGATTCTATATTTCGAGTAGTTGCAACGTCTTGCAATGAATTATTGTGGGTGACCTTCTGTGAAATATCAACTGGGGTTAATTTTTCATTCAATTCATTGTTGGTATTCCCATTATTTACTATCAATTCTAAGAGAATCTAATTGGTATCTATAAATTCACAAATATCTGGTTGATGATGCTGGTTGCTGAAATCTGAGTATACATACGATATTTGAGACTCCAGACCATTGCTAAAGTTCAAAAGTGTAACATGGAAAACTCTAACACTAGGAGGTCCTGCGTTATCATAAACGATAAAAATATTTTTCTCCCGAAAATCATCACTCTCAAAATAACCTTACTGTTATAGATTTCCAGGGCACAGCGGTGTACCTATTCGGTTAAGGTTATTGTTCAGTCTATCCTCAGAATTTCAAGTCCAAGATTAAATTCCATTACATAGGGAGTCTGGCAAATGATAAGGCCATAAAGATAAACGTTCCGCAGCATCCTTTACGGGATAGGTTGCTTGTTCGGGAACCTTATCACGTTTTCCGGACCAACAAGGAGTTGAATTAATTCAAACAGTTTGGAGGGCCTGGAATGGACTCTGTCTATCTCGAGAACTTTTACGAGTTTTCGGTTTGGTAAACAATAATGACAGATAATTAGTGGGGGGTTGAAAAGTTCTCAAAAACGAGTTCTTAATTCCTCATTTCTACTTTTTTCTTGATTAAAAACAAATAGAAGTGGTGGACCACGTGGCACAACTCCAGTAGGAGACGTTTTTTAAGTCTTTCGGTTAGAAGACAGCCTTTCAGCCCCAAGAAGAGCTATTCAACATCTCACACAGTCGGAAAACATCTCCATGGAGTCAATCTAAGAGTTCCACTCACTTGCGAACACATCAAGCGAGGGTAAGTATACACTGGTATGAAGAAGTACATAGTTTCCATTCATTTTCGAACAAATACAGCGGTTAACACAAATGATCTGGGAAAGTTGTCAACGAAGAACAATATCGACACGTTAAATCGATCGGAGATAACGAAGATATTCGAAAGTTTGCAATCTCCCACTTTTAGAGCCCATTAAAAAACTCCATCCAAGTTTAGAGCGAAATTCCGAACCTTATCTTCCATCGGGCAACTAATTTCAACCAGCATTCCATCATCATCATTGAAAACCCTCAGAAATTCCCAAGCTGAACAATAGACACGACCTCGAAACGTCTTCGTTCAACAACATTCGCAATACGTCCAAATAACAGACTCCAGTCTCATCAACATTTCCTGCCAGCTGAAATGGGACTTCTGTTCTCTACTAATCCTTGTCCTGGGAAAAGTTCACAGAGTTCATGATGGTTAAGACGGTAATAGTCGAGAGTCTGACTCTCATTAAGGGAGCTTAATTTGAATTTGCACCACACAGCCATAATTAGAGCTTCTATGCAGTTTTCAATTATGGGAAAAGGGTCGGGGGATAAGCTTTGGAAAATGGAACTCATCTGGCGTCATATGATACGAACGAGTCATGATTCATTTCGTCTTCCGTTTAGCTTCGGGGAAATTCAGGCTTGTGTTTCTCTGGTTTTTCAATGTGAACTGGTTGAAAAGCGAGCTGTAGGGACTGCACATTTCAACTTTGGATTATTATAAACAGAGTAGTAATTTCTCTGTTCAGCATTCAGGCCTGAGATTACAAATCAGTTCTGTCAGTTCTTTCATGGTTATTTATGAAAAAAACGAACGAAGAGAACATTTAAACTATCGAATTGAAAACTGATCCACTTTTTCACACACTTCGAGAAGTGTAGACTCAGAATAGTCGGTGTAGAAGAAAATAGGCATGATCTTCATGTTTCGTCACACCTTGTTTTCACCACATGATGATGTCCATTCCAAAGACCAAAACTGAGCTGACCCTCTTGCAGTTTCACTTATCTCGTCCTTATTTCCATTGAATACCTCCGCTGATCGAATAAAATAGTGCCCATTCACATTACTATCGACTACCTGAAAGGCTGATGTAACCGAATAATGGATGCGGTGTGTCCGAGAAGACACAGAATCTTCTTGGTCGCAAAACATTTAAAGAGATGCTTGTTAACGGTTCTCCACGCTGTGTTCCATAGCCGGAGGTGTTTTTGAACCAGCGTCACCTACCTACTGGTTTGTTTGGCGTCTAAATATAGTCATAGGATGAAGTTCAACGTACCACGTTTCGTCGAGATGAAATGACGAAGATCCTTAAATTGATGAGATTGATAGTTTTCGTCTTTCTTTAATAGAAAACAGGTTACGATGAAGATTTCGAGTAAGTCTGTGATTTTTGAGAGAATGGAATAATAGTGACCACTGACACATTGTTCAATCTGAAAGGAAAATACTCATTTATTTTCAATTGGAATATTAAATTCTTCATGATATGCTAGAGTGCTCGAGATATCAGCAAACTTCTTCTCTATTGCCAGCTTGTAGGTAGGTACATAAGAACGAGTTTCTTCTAGTCAGGTGAAAACAGATGTCAGAATTGCAATTATTACTTCATCTATAACTATTGCATCTTAATATTTCATTATGCTAGAGTCCTTGTAACAAGAATATATTAACAAAGAGTAACTTGATACTCTTTGATATTAACATCTGGTCGGCATCATTCTGATACATTCAGTAAAATCAATTCATTTAAAATGTATGCATTCACTTCATTATGAATTCTCTGATTGTAGGTACCTATGCCATAATAATCATTTTATTACTAGCTGCTTATACACTTATAGTGTGCCACATGAAAATGGACTATTGCTTTGTTTATTTTGCAACGACGAAAAATAGTCAGGAAAGAAGAGGTTTTCAAAAATTATTTTCTTCTACCGGTCTATAGTTATCTATGTATTCCACGGGACATTTGAATGAAATTTGTGCTAGAATTTTTGTGTATTCCTTAGATTCCTTTCTTATATTTCATATTATTGTCAAAAATGCAGCAACAATTGATATGTGAAATGAGATTTCAACAAAGAATCTCAATTCGAGATATAACTCTTCTATTGTGACGACTAAATGAATGTAAACAACAAGAATCATTCTGTATACTATACCCTCGGAATTCAACTAAAAATTCAAGGAATTTCAGCCAATTAAGATTTAATTTCCCACGTATCCGACTTGGTTACCGAATAATTACAATAATAACAAACGGAAACAAATAATTTTGTGTCCTTTTTCGACCCAAGGCAAAAGTGTTGTTCTCATGGAATATATTTCAGATTTATCGGACTAATTCTCTTCCTCCTTGAGTTTTACCCCATTCCCATATAACAAATGGACCCAGCATCTCCATAATATCCCAAAAATACGGGAGGAAAGCAAAATTTTCCATCAACGAAGAAATCGGAAAAGTTTAATCAAATTCAATTAAGGACTCCTTCGAGTCATACACAAAATTTACAAAATTTTGTTTGTTGATTTCCTTTACTATTGGTCTTCCTCGAAAATAATTTCACTCTGGTAGGTACCTGCATACAAACTGATTGAAATATTCATTCTTTTGGGCGTCTTGCTTAATCTTTTAAGGTGAGTTTCACTCCCCTTATTCAAAGAAACAATTACTCTTATCTGAGGTCAACAAACTGTAACCGGTAATGCATTTATTGGGGAAGATAAAATACTGGCTCTGATATGGAGAACAATTGTGTCATTTCGACTACCTTATATTTCCGCCAATATCTCACTCGTACATGAGCGTTTCGTTGTTTTTTTCACTCGTGAAATGTATTATGTCGTCAGATGGAGCACGAAATTGTAAAACTCTTCAAAATTCATCCCCATTATAAATTATATTCTTTCCTTTTGTTCAAAAACAGGAACATTGCCGAAAAGCTTCAAGAATCCTGATAAGTTTATTTTTATTCCTGAAAAAAACAACGTTTCCTGCCAGAAAGAGATGAAGTAACTGTAACTACTTTTCGGCTATTTTCCTTCATTCAATCCAACCTGCCTTGAGGTCAGTATTTACTCCATTACACAACAATATTTACTTAAGGGGAGACAGGAAATACGCGATAAGTGTTATCCCGATAAGCAAAAAATAAATTAAAGGGATGAACGGTTAGCGTTATTTGTTTTTTCGACATTTGATGGCAACGGTAGCTTGAGAACTGAGGTAGCAGAAAACAACTGCGTACAGAGACTTAATGCACATCCTCAAAGATATTCTGATCTAAGTATGGAAGCTGTTCTTGTTCATGAGCCCGAGAGTGAAAATTTTTCACAAACTGACTTTCTCCGATTATTGTTTAAAACAATGAGAAGTTGAATGAAACTTAAATCACTGCTTTTACATAACATTCGTGAGAATTTTGAACAATAAAAGATTAGGTCCAGTTTTGTCAGGATAAAAGACAGGATGTTATCAGATTAACTCATTTTTCTGTAGATCTACCTAAGAAATATTGGAAAATTACAATTGGAAAGTGGAAAAAAGAAGTATTGAAGTGATGTATTGAGACGTTTATAAATTTATATGTGTTTTTACACAATCTCTTGAAAAAACAGCATACGCTAGATGATTCCAGTTTTGTAACCGCTCCAGGCATTTTTATGTTTGGATTCAAGTGAAAGATGATGATTGGTACAGCTATTAAATAGAAGAAAGCACGCGAGAAAGTGTGATGAGGCAGCAGATGAGCTATTTGGAGAGAAATATGGGGACTACTATCTATTTTCAATGTAGGTTATAATTGGTAATTATTTGTCTTGCGTGAAAACCCCCTGTGAATGCTTAGGAGAGTAATTGGAAGAAAAGAGCGTTCTCTCTGATGAAATTAGTGTTAATAATAATAAAAAAATGTATATGAAGGAGGCAGGCTTGGTACTTTGGTTGTCATGGTATGGGATGATGATATAATCACAGAACACACCGATATCTTCTTGATCTTGACTTACTTTATGGATATAATATGCATTCGAACATGTTGAACTGGCTTCTCACAGGACTACTCCAGAAGAAATGTAATTTTTGTGCTTGTGTATGCATATTCAGTAAGTTGAAATAAATTAGTATATCAAAGACATTTATTTGTGTGAATAAACTTGGACAGATCAATAAGTATTTTAAATTGCAACATCATTTAAAGGAATTACTCAAATCAAATCCATTGATTCAGTCGTTGCCAGCTGATATTTACCCAGAAAGACAATCCTGCCCTCATGTAACAGATAGAAGTGATGAAACAGAAACCAGGAAGCAAGTAGGTTACGAACACAAACCAATTACCTTTAAAGAACCGAATCCCAACACAGTTTGGCGCCTCTCCGAGAACATATCAATTTCACTTTGCACTGGAAACCTAACCGGTGATCTTTTTCACGGCACCATTCACGTTAAAACGAATCAACTGAGAAGAAAAAACCGCGAAATGTTCAATTCATCCAAAGTCGACGAGAAAGACTCCTTCGCTCGAGTAGACTGGAAGGCTTTCAGCGGCCACAACACAACAGTGAAATTGTCGTGACTCTTGTGGTAGGATGAACCTGATTAGAGGCCCTGGGGCCGGGTACCTCTCTGCCAGATGGAGGAATAATGTCATTAAAGATATTAATGGGTTGGAAATAGATACAAGCGATCTTCCTCTACTATACGATCGCTACCTTTGCAAACCGGAACACTTTAACGACCGTCAGACTGTTGGCAGAGCTCATTTTCAACTTGGGATCACGGTTGTTCACCTTCTATATTTTCACTTTTGTCGATATAATTAGAGAGTTTTTTGGAGAAAAAAAAAAGGATTGAAACTCAACGGCAAATAGAATTTTTCGAGGTTCTTCGACAAAATACGAAGACGATTTCACAAGGAAAATCTAAATCCAAGAAATATCCTTTGATGTACAAGATTCTCGAGATAAAATTAGGAGAGCCCGCCTTGTTCAGAGCTAAAGCCCCTGGAATTTCGTCTATAAAAATAGATCTCCGAATCCGGTCATACGAAAATGACTGAATTTGGTACACAGGCGTTTTATGATTTGCGAAATCTCATATCTTGGCGAAAAACTGCCTTAAAACACCTTTAACTGGACTCCAATGTCTTTGAAACCACGAAACATTGAACACGTGGAAATTTGTGAACCTTCAAAAAGCCCATTCAGAAGATTTTCATGCATCATGCTATTTTTTCCTGAAATGCAAGATATTTGAGATAAACCTAAAAATATCATTGAACGCATTATTTCGAGATTCGTATGGAATTCTACTTGTCTCACAGTCTCACCTTCACAGGGGACATTCAGTCACATTTTAAGTTTTTTCTCAGAAATCTTGCGTTTCGTGGAAATATTTCGAGAGACAAGAAAGTTTTTCAATCGAATGGGCTTTGTAAAGATTCAACCATTTTCAATCAATCCGGGGTATCCCTGGATCATTGATAATGGTTATCAGATTGTCTCTGATGGTTATTATCTATGTTCTAGGGGAAAACCCTCATTCTTGTAATAACAGTGAACTCTAAACGATTTCTTTTCTTCACTGTGAAATAAACGTCATCTATGCATTTAAATTTGTGTTCTGTGGTCAAGACCTAACCTATTTTCAGACTACTTTGACGTTTGAGTGTGTTTACTGTTTTTTTGGTTAGTTTGAACGAAAATAAATAGACAAAAAGTTACACTGCTCAGCTTCTCATTATTTTTGGTAGACAAACATCAAACAATGGCAGGAGAAGTAATTGTTGATGCTTTACCCTATATCGACGAAGGATACAATGAATCTGGAGTTAGGGATGCCGTAAGTTGACAAGTTCAATTCTTGATTTATGGATACACTATGCAACTCCAACTAAATTGTTTGGAGATTCTCAAAGGCTATAGTTATTCTTCGTACAATTTGATTCATTTCAGGCCCTTGCTATGGTTGAAGAAGAATGTAGAAGGTACAGACCCACGAAAAATTACTTAGAACATCTACCACCCCTAAATATATCATCTTTCGAGACTCAAATGATGCGCAATGAATTCGAAAGGCTACAAAACAGGAGCCCTATGGAACATTTCTCTATGAAACGTTATGAACTGCCGCCTCCGCCAAGTGGTAAGGTGAACGAAATCAGCGCTTGGCAAGAATGTGTGGATAACTCTGAAGCCCAACTGAGGCATCAAGGAGTGCGAATAATGAATTTGAATTTGATGATAGAATATTTTTGTCCAACATGGCAAAGGTTTCTGCAAACTGTAACCGATACGGAAAAGATAACTACTGCTAAGGTGGTGGCTCTACGACAGTCCTTACAAGAACTGAACTGGCAGAGGAAGTCTAGTCAAACAAAAGTGGGTGAACAATTGAAAGATTTGGAAGCGAAGTGGGTACAATTAGTCTCTAAAAATTACAGTATTGAACAAGCTTGCTGTATGATTGAAGAATATATAAATAAGATAAAGCAAAAACCAGAATTAATGTTGGCAGAAGACAAAGATATGGAAAACATGTTGAAGCCCATCTGATTGATAGGTGATTTGGAAAGTAAGATGAAAAATAAAAATGCTAATATTTACTGAAAAATTTTTTTCATTACATTATCCACTGTGTATGTTAAATACCCACATAAACAATTTTCATCAAAATGTTTTTCCTCCAAATAATATGCTGATACTAGTCAATATTTCAAATGTGTGGGAAATTTTTAGGATACTTAAGAAATTAAGGGCATCTGTTGTTTCATTTATTTTGAAACAAATCATACATGAACATGAATGACACTCATTCAATTGTGACAGTACAAAAATACATTAACTAAAAACAACTTAAGGAACATTAAACAACAAGTTTAATCTTTCTTATCAGACTTCTTATTACTACTAGCCAATTTACTCAGAACTTTATGTCCAGATAAGAAGGTGAAAGCTCCTAGAGGTATCAACCAAGCACAGGTAGTAAACATGTCCAATTTAAGCCAAAAACATAAAAAGAGGCATAATATTGAACCAAATCCAAGGTGGAAAGGTAAAGACACAACTGAAAAATTCTTGATATTGATACCAATTTTCATCCACAAAATCAACAGCAACAGAAGGGGAGCTGCTGTTAGGATTGAAAATAATAAAGAAACAGTTGTGGATGGTCGCTTTTCAGCTTGCCTGAATAAATGTTTTATTTCAGGCTTCGGTCCCCTAACGCTTTTCACATCAGGATCATTCCTTCCTAAGTTAATATCAATTTTACCCACATTCCAAGTCATGGGGTTACTCATAACTGGATCTCCTAATATTAGTTCAATATCGAAAGTTCCAGAATATGTCAATTCAGCATTTAAATTTATCTCTACTTTATAAACTTTATTATTATCTTGCTCAGCTATGAAAGTAATCTCTTTTTTGGCCGAATGCAGTCTCAAGAAAGCTTGATGAATTGATCGGGAGAGTGAAAATTTAGCAAGGAGCAAATGGCTTGAATCAGCTTGAAGTGCATTGGACAATCTGTTTGGATAATCGAGTTTTGAAAAACGTGGAGCTCCTGTACCATCAAGATCCCCTAGACCTATTTCAAAAGATTTCAGGCTTACAGTTCCTATTACCCTAATATTAAAGCTTTCCGTATTATCCCCAGTGTTCAAAACGACTTGATAGTGATCTGGATCTAAACGAAGAGGAAGGATGAACTCAGTAGGTCCTGAACCAGCAGTAAGTGGTTGTTTAGAAAGAACAACCACATCGTCCACCACCCTTGTAGCTGATATTGCAACTATTGGACCTGGGATTGGCTTGATGGGTTGTCCAAGTAAATTCGACACCCTCACTTTCAATTCTGGCTTGTCAATAGAAACAGAGGATTTTCCTATAATTCCTATACTCACAGGAGAAACAGAACTTGTTGTTAAAGCTTTAATTGCTTCTAATAAGGCAACAATGCCTTTGGCAGTTTGAACGGTTTTTCTTGTGAGTAAATAGTTGGAAATCTTATCTGCTTGGACTTGTGTCAGAGGTTTTAATCCTGGTAATTTTAATAACCCAGTCAGAAGAAGGGAAGTTGTACTCAAACCTCCTTCCCATTGGAGCAATTTTCCATTAACTTCATCTAATTGAACAACAACATCTTCTGCTCTATCTATTGCAAATTTACCATGATTTCCCAGTAACGAAGAAGTATGAATTGCATGTCCTAAAGTGATCAAAGTATCATCTTCTTTCAATTTAGACAGCAATAATTCTGATACTTTAGCAGGATTAGGAAGAGTTTCACCAATCACTTTCAAAGCCTCTGATGCAAATCTTATGTCTGATGGTGATGATTTTTCATTAATAACAACATTACGTAGATACTGAAATATAAATATCACCTCAGTTAAATGAACTTGTAACAAAACTCCAAATTACCTTAAGAGTTTCTTCTTTTTGAATTTTACCGGGACAGTTCAAATCTTTCCAAGCACAGTATGCTTGAAATATAATTTCAGGATTTTCATCCCCTTTGAGATTACTCCGGAGACTATCACAACTTTTTTTAATGAGTTGGGTATCTACTTTAGAGTTTAATAATTTGTACCCTACAGCTCCATAGTAAATTGCAGCAATATCTGTACTATCTTCAGATAGAGATTTGGATAGAACTGATAGGAATTTTTTGGTGTCTGTAGAACTGATATAACCTTTAACACTACCGTTAACATTTAAGGTGAAATATGCTAGTATAAGTGTTCCTGAAAAAAGACATTTTCATTTCAGAATTATCCACCTATTTTTCATAAGTAAATTACCTATCAGAATGTGAGAATACATATTTTAATGAGAAAAGGACCGGCTTTAATAACTACTCTTTCATTTCTAGTTGACGAGTCAAAATTGACATGACACGTATTGTATCAGCAGTGTTACCAACTGTTGCAATGAAAACTTTCTGTTAAAATGTGGCTGGACATGATTTTTGAAGACGAGTATTTTTCATTGAGGCGGTGAATGCTTCATGAAAAAATATACAGATTTTTGAGGGAGGCTCTACTCTCTATTTTGAAACAGTTGTCTAGAATTTGTTAGCAACAGGAAATTTTTCATTCTTCGGTTCGAACAACCCTTGCAGTCTATGGTTCACTTACAACAGTATTTATCTTTTTCTTTCTATGAGAGCATCACAAGCGACGCTAAACCGCCATATTGCAGTCTGTGTTTTTCTGGCCGTTTCTTCATTTGCAAGCAACCATTTCGTGGAGAATTAGAAGATCTTCGTTGTTTTTTGAATGGTCAATTCAAAAGTCCATCTATTTATCATTTAAAATTTCAAAAGCTGTTTGATTTCTAAAAATGAATAAAAACTCTGAAGACGAGAAGGAAGTTATCAAAGTTATAATTGTTAATGAAGATGGAACAGAAAGTGAAGTTGATGCAAGTTCGCTTAATTGTATAAAAGTTGAAATTTCAAATAAAGATGAAGACTTCGAAACGATAGAAGGTATGACTTGAGTTAGGTTTGTTGAAAGCATCAAAGATTTGTTTTTAACTGTCTATAGACATGTCCCATTTACCTACCTTCAAAAATGAATTCAGAACTATTTGCTGATATTTTGAGAGCTCTGACAAATAAATTTTTTTACAGATGATACGATATCGAACGAGGATGGTATTTCCAGAGAAACATTACTTCTGGATAACATCAAAGTGTAAGTATATTGACATTTTTTGAATTACAATAAAAATTTTAGGAACACCACTTCTGTCATACAGAAATTCAAATATCACTATCTATAAACTGATCTGTGTTACTTCCAGGGAAATGATTGATGATCCCGTTCATGAATTTGGTGAATATCTACTGCCTCAACATTCAGAGGAATATTCAGAAAAAGAATATTTTCATGAGTATATTGAACATGAAGAGAATAATCCATCTAGAAAACGTAAACGAGGTCGACCCTCTACTTTAGAATCCAATAAGAGGAGAAAGCACACATGTGACATATGTGGATATGAATCTTATCAAAAGAGTCACTATAGACGACATATGGCTATTCATTCTAAACCAGATGGAATTTACTGCAGTATATGTAGGAAAGAAATGTCTCGAAAGACTGAACTGACAGATCATATGGATGAGCACAGATGTTCCTTTGACAGAGATCGCTTTCAATGTAATCTTTGTGATTACTCTTCCAAGAAACTCACAAATGTGAGTCAGCACACCGAAGTTCATTATAAACCAGAGAAAACAAGATTCGAGTGTGAAGTCTGTGATTTTTCTGCAACTAATCAAACAAGTTTCAAAAAACATATTCTCATGCATGGAAGTTCAAGAAGTACAAGGTGTCCTGTATGCTTGATAGTGTTCAAAACTATGTCAGCCAGAAGGAGGCACCTTCTGAAATACAAAAATGGTCCAGATCCAAACAAGTACCAGTGTCCTGAGTGCTCTTACAGAACTGCTAAATACAACAACTTCAAGCAGCACATGGTTGTCCACCGCAACGAATACGAAATTGAGATGTTCCAATGCTCATTCTGCCCCTTCAAGTCGAAGAGGAAAACTGATTTAAGACAACACGTTATTGTTAAGCATAAAACCGACGAAGAGGTCTTATTATTCAAGTGTGACTTTTGCTCCTACGAATCCAGGAGGGGAAATCACTTAACTAGTCATATGAAGAATCGGCACTCTAGAGAAATTATAGTTAAAAAGTGTGGGCTGTGTTCTTACAAAACGGTGTCCCAAGTGTTGATAGAGAAGCATTGCAATATTCATTCTAAGGTTCCTGAGCATTTTTTCCTCTGTTCATTGTGCGGATCTGGATTTTTGTCCCCAAAGCTTCTGGAAGGACACATGGAAGCATCACATTCTAATAATAATGAATCAGTTGATATGAATCTATCAGATGATGACATGGTGGTGAAACAGGTCAAAGAGGAACCTTGTGATGATGAAGGCTATTCTGTTGAGCTATGTAGAATAGAAAACGATGAAGATTATGAGAGAAATGGGGAATTGGAAACATTTTATTGCTGTCAGTTTCCCCAGTGTAATTTCAAAAGTATCATGGAGAGGGATGCCAAGATTCACAAAACAATAAGTCACAACAAACGTGGGGATGACAATCGTTGTCCAGAATGTACGTTCCACACAACATCGAGATATCTCTACTTGGATCATTTGAAAGTGCACAAAATTGATATAGAGCATTTGAAGCCCCATTTGTGCGACATCTGCGGTACCAGGTGGATACGACAGGGTGATTTGACACGTCACATGTCCGTTCATTGGGGAATTGATTCGGAAAAGAGGAAAAGGAGCCCGACAAAATTAGAAAATCAAAACTCTGATAAGAAATTGTTGGAATGCTCTTTATGTTCTTATTCTACGAGATTGAGGCTCTGTTTGTACAAGCATATGTTGAAGCATGGTGAGGAACACCAGCAGAATTTCAATCTATATGTAGAAGATGATACAGGTGATGTGACATATCCACCAGATGACCTTTATGAGGACGATCTAGATGCTTTTCAATGATAAGATTGAAACTACTGCTCTATTTGTAAAAACTGTATCGATATGTATATAGTTATGGCTTAATTTGCGAAAGTATATTGTTTTGAATTAAGGGGTGTAGGAAAAATATATAAGGAAGATATTTTTTTTCCTACAGTTCTTAATCTGAAAAAATTATCTGTATATATACCTTTTTTGAAGATATTGGAGAAAATTGATATTTTGATGTTTCTGAATTTCAAATATTTAATAAATATTAATTTGCCAGACGTATAGTTATTTAATGGAAATCCCTCAGCTTTATTCGAATATGAAATGTAGTGTATGAAGTTGGACCAGCACTTCAAAAAAAAATGGAAATTTTTCCATATGTTTCTCAAGATACATCAGAAACTGTATAAGATGGACTATCCCAGTATTTTCGAAAATCTGGGATTTAACTGGTGAAATAAATTGTGCTATTCAGATACTGAGTGGTGACGTTCGAATTCTCGCGAAAATCCCTTCAGTACTGTGCTGACTTGGGCTGTGACGACCAGATTATCAAAAGAAAAAATTTTCTCAAAATCTCGAAAATTAGATTGCAGTAGATTGTTTAAAAAACGTTATACATGGCAACAAGCTTGGGATTCAATATGTTGAGGATCGCAACCCTTCATACACAATTGTCTCATTCCTAAATCATCTGAAGCTTGTTTCAGTAACAGTGTTGCCAGAATTAAACTTTCAGAAGAAACTATCGATGGAAAACCGTTCAAGTCAGAAAAGCGAAATTACATATTGCAAATTTTGAACTGAATAAAACTATTGGTTTTTCTACCATATGGTCACATCAGTCCACTATCGGACCTCTTAACTTCCTTACAAATCTATTCTATTTAAAAAAAATAGATTAACGTCGGTCTCCCTTGTGAACCCATTTCAGTCTTCCGCACCTGCGTCCCATAGAACTAGTGTGATGCAACCATTATATTATGTCACCACAGCGGGAAATGGAGTAACGTCCTTTGCGCTCCTCTTCCCACAGCTTACATCAGTCCGGGAAAACAAGGATCAAAACGGGAACTGCGCATCGCGGCGCATCCACCGGCTTCAATTTTCTACGCTTCTACGCCGTGTTTTGTTGAAAACAATTATCCTGCATATCGATCCGTTTTGAAATCGTGTCGGAACGTGATATCTGTAAAATTTGGTAAATATCCTTGTGATTCCTTGTGAGAACTGAAGGTGTTATAACCCATGAGAAGGTATATTTTCTTGCTGCTATTCGTAGGCGCTTATTTTCGTTTATTTTCATCGTAATATGCTTGGGACGGTCAGGAGTTATACGAGAAGAATGTGAAGAAGGAGAATGCGATTTCTCGGTTCTATTTCTGTTGACGAGGTCGTTGTTCGGATGTTGCACTAGGTTATGACTGGACTTTTGAAAGGAATGTGGAAATATTCCTCTTCAAAATTGCATTTCGACAGCATTCGTATTGTTGACATCATAAGCGAGTCGTGAATTATAGTTAGACGAAATTAAATGAAAAAAATATTGTGTAATGTCCTTGGACGCAAAGGCAATATAAAAAAATATTCTTAAGTCACGAAAATGTGCATTCGATTTTTTTTCCACTTCTGAATAGACCTTCATCACTTAGCAACAGTTTTTAATCGATTGTTTTTATGTGCGAGAAACAAATTCACTCGCTAGTTACTGTCGTTACTGAAACGAATAGAAAAGGATAGTTTTTTAAATAAATGAATTTTAAATGATTTATTCGAAAATGTTGTTTATTATCATAGAAATTCATTTCAAGTGGAGGATTCTAGATTTTATTTATTCTAATGGTATCGATTTCCTCGAGCCGCTATAGAAATTATGAATTCCTAACATACTGTACCTAGTGTCCATTCTTGATTCAATTTCAGATCTTAATTAATCAGCACTTGATGAAAGATCTTTGAAATATTTCAGTTAAATGAATGAAAGAATTTAAGCTTGCAGTGCATATTTTTATGCTTTTTCCTCTTGTTTGGTTCTACAAATTTGATTGAATTTTTTTTTTGCTGGTTCGTTTTCAGTTCGTTCTGTTCTTGTATTTCTACATTCTATTCTTGAATAAGCGGTTCTAATCCTATAGAAATTTCATATTTTTCACAATATTTCGCGTTAGCATGCATTCGAGTCTAAACTTTGCAAGAGGAATCCTTCATCTCATTGGCATATAGCTTGATGCTGTAGTTGCAAAATGGCGAAGGCGCCAAATTTGAGCTAAATTTAAATTTGAAATCCTCGGCAACGTATGAAATAAAACGGACGAGAAGTCCCAAAAATAAAATTATATTATTCTTCACAACAAATATTGTATATTTGAGAATTAGATTTCTTAGGATAATTTGAATTGTAGTTTTTCTTCGGCAAAAAGCCTCATATATCATCATCAGCATCGAATAAAGCATTCATCACCAGGGGTTCAAGAACTTTTAATCTGGATCTTCGACTATTTCAATACGAATTCTTTAATCCGTTGCAACTACTCATGAACGATAAAGCTTATCTACCTATATCGAATTACATAAGTAGCCGGATAATGAACGGAACAGTTATGATAGTTGTTTTGCAGGAAAGAAGAGAATAATCCCTAAGCACCCTCAACGACCAGAAAGGGAGTTGAATTGACACTTTCATGCTGAAATTGCGGCTGGTCACAACCCACTTCCTGAAGCAGCCATAGTTACAATGTGCCGAGACAGAGATATGAAATAATCGGTTTCAACATTTCCTTCCGTTTTTTTACATTCAACTGCCTTGTAACCTTCGCTCTAGAACTGTTAGTAAGTATCCCTTGGTGCTGACATTGTCTTGATGTCATTAGCGCCCCACTGTTCACTGATGGTATACTAGATGAAGATATTATCTTGAGCATACAATGTTTCGAGAAAAAAAAGCTATGAAGTCTTTATTCGCGTATCATTATTGTGTCCCTCTTCAAATAAATTATGCTACCCTAGAACCCTGGAAATATCCCTGTTTCTTTTCCTTTGGAAGTTTAAGTGATTATTAAATTTGACAACCATTTCTCCATAAATAAATCGTTTGTCAAAATCCTAATAGCAACAGACAATGAAAATTCTTACTAAGTAATTTATCCAAAATTATTGAGAAGTTATAGATTAATATTCGAACATCAGCTTACTTAATGATATTTGGAATGTCAATTTCTTGTATTCTTGTTTATTTTTAGGCGAATAAGGCATATTTGACGTTGTTCAGGCATGTTCCTTGATGATTCATGCACTTGCCGATAGCATTGTATCAACGTTCTTGGTTCATTCCAATTTGAACAAGTCATTAGCCCAATATAGATAGCCATTCGAATGCAATTCTTCCTAAATTCCTCCTTTTATCTTTAACAGTTCAGTTTGAAAACTTCTATTGTAGTCATCCCCAGTTTAAATTTTGGATTATGAATCGTTTTTGGGGAATATTTTCACGAAATATTTCTCTTTTAATTTTTATTCATTGGCGAACTTTGCTTTCAGTGTAAAATACGATGCAAAATGAAGGGCCCCGTTAAAAAAGAAGACACCAAAAAGGAATCGTTTGTAAAGAAGGAACAGAAGGATAAAAAATTGAAGGCAAAAAACATATTGCTCCATTCTTGGTTGAACAGGAATGAACAGATCACCACCACTGAAGAAGCTAAAGTAGCATGCAAGGCGCGGAAGAGGAAAGAGAGACAAGAAAGCATCAGTTCCTTATGTCAGGAAAGGAAAGTAATCAGGTCCAACTCCGAGGAGAGGCCACACTCGAGAAGGCAATCAGAAAAAGATAGTATTATACGTCGAGTATCTAGCAGTGAAGATTTACACATCCGTAACATTAAAAATAAAAGAAACCAGTCTTCGAAAGAAAACATAGATGTAATAGAAAACAATGTATCTTTAGTTGTAGATGAATGTGAACATGAAAAACGCAGATCTCACGAGAGATTCGCGAAACCCCTCACACTCAAGTGCAAGAAGTCTTTCTCTAAGAGACCAAAAGGAAAAAGTTTTTCCAAAACGAGGTACAAAGTAGACGATAAACATACGCAACACGAAGTTTGCAGCGTCAATCTTCAAATAAGCGAACATATTGAAGTTACCGCCCCAAAGGCTAAAAAGGAGAGATCTCCAAGTCCTCACAGGCCTCCCTCATCGACTTCGTTCGATCTATCGACCCTCCATCAACAAGTTGACGATTCTGAGCCACTTCCATCGTGTTCCAATCGAATGAACAACGATACTTCTCCAAGTTTATCGGTGGTACCAAATCGTTTGTTGTCCTCCCCTAGAAATTCCATAATCGCGACACACTGTATATATCTGGATCCGGACGTATGCGTGTATAATAATGGTAGGAAGGTGATCAGTCCAGCCGAGGAGAAGATGCAGAAGATCAGCAAGCAGTTGAGTGCCGTCAAGAAGAAAATAAAGAAATTCGAGGGGGATTTTCAACTGAAGCATGGATTCAAGCCGAGCCATTTCGACAAGATGTGCGATGCTGGAATGAAGAAGCATTACATGGATCTGACCAAATTGAAGAAGGAGTTTAAGTTGCTTCAAGAGTCTGGTTCTAAATTTATGAATGACGGGGATTCCATCGATGGTAAAGAGAAATGTCTTCAGGAAATCATGAAGGATATTGAGCTGGTGAGTTTAGTTTCCGAATAATGAGATATTTTAGGGATAGGTTCCCTTTTCCAATCTACTTTTCTACTCTGCATCGTATTCTTTATGGTTCCCACTGTAGGCATGGTATAACAAAATTAAAGCAGCTCTTCACTGATCAGATGATAATTTCCGATTTTCTATCGACCATAACTTGAAAAAGAAAGTTTTTAAAAAATATCTGTTTGCATATTCGTGTTCTACGCCCTCATATTAGTGTACAGTATAAATTTGGTTTTGATCGGAGACCAAAAATTTTTTTCAAAAAAATCGCAATTTTTCCATGTATGGAAAATTTGAAAAATTTTCGATCTCCCCGATTCCCACCAAAATTGGAGTATTCACTCAATCAAGGGCGTAGATTACGAATATGCAATTAGATTTGTTCTAGGGTCAGTACTTTGGAAGAAAAAACACTTTTAGTGGAAAAATTGGAGAAAAAATTGGTCAAATTTGAGGAGCTGTAGCAGACAGGAAAGAGGCACTGGATATAAGCTGATTTTTTTGGTCATAGATTGGTTCTTCACGAATAGAAAAAACCACATTTTATCCATCTACCGTGAATATTTTAGTTTTTATGATTTTTTCCGCGAAGGTACAAAATTTCCGATTTTCTATCGACCATAACTTGAAAAATAAATTAAAAAAAAAATATCTATTTGCATATTCGTGTTCTACGCCCTCGAATTAGTGTACAATATAAATTTGATTTCGATCGGAGACCAAAAATTTTTTTTCAAAAAATCGCAATTTTTCCATGCGTATGTATGGAAAATTTGAAAAATTTTCGATCTCCCCGATTTCTACCAAAAGTGGAGTGTTCACTAAATCGAGGGTGTAGATTAAGAATATGCAAACAGAATTTTGCTGGAAGGATTAGTTTTCAAGTTATGGTCGATGGAAAATCGGAAATTTGGTCCTTCGCGGAAAAAATCATAAGATCAGAACTGTTCGCAGTAGATGAATGAAATTTGGTTTTTTCTATTCGCAAAAAACCAATCTATCACCAAAAAAATCAGCTTATGTCCAGTGCCTCTTTTCGTAACATATATCTTACACTTTTGATGTCTTGTATGCTTCATATATGAAATTAGCAAAATGAATAGTTTCTGAACGTAATCTCCAAATGCGATGTTGAGTGGCATTACGATTAGTAATCAATAAAACCTTCCGATCTGAAATTGAAAGGAGGAGTTAAAGAGATTTTTTTGTAGAAACTTGAAACGAAGAGGGAATTTGGTAGCAGAACCTGTAAGATTGAGGAGATGACGCAGGAACAGCTTTCGGAAGAGAAAGTGGCTGTGCAGAAGGCCCTTCTCCATTTGGAAAACGTTTACGGAAGACCTATCAATAAAGAAGATCGTGATCTAGTACGACCCTTGTATGATAGATACAGAAATCTCAAGAGACTCGTGGCCAAGGCAGCATTGGTGAGTAAATTCAACATGTCTTTCTACTCCCCACCAATTTTCTCGAATTAACTGTACCTACTTAGTGAGAAGTTACATACGGAGATGAAGTAATTTTTGCAACTTGATCTTTTGTGGCAATATTATGGGTGAATTTGAAGCATGCTTCTAGTTCCACCTTGAAGAAATTGGCGTGAGAGGGTTGACTAGTACAAATATTTCTAAGACAACGAAATCACCATGTCTGGGCACTTTATAAGGGGTATATTTGGCCTCGTGCTATGTGTCGTGTTAGCAAATGAGAAGCTTGATGAACAGAAACAAATTTTTCGTTGACCAGACCGGAGATCAGATTTCCATACCAAATACATTTCACTATTCGTATTTTCTTTCAGTATGCGAGGAATTTTCCTCGTAAGATGACAGTTCACGTTATGACCTGGTGCACTAGGTCAGTGAAATGTGAAATGAAGATAACGGCAGGTGTGAGTGACATGAAATTTTGGAAGTTCATCACAAAATTCCTCCCAAGACAATTGACTAAACGTAAGCCACCTCGATATAGTTAGATGTTTCTAGCAACTCGTCATCAGAGTCAGTAGATTCTCTCCTAAAATTATAGATTTTGTGTAACTGGTAATGGACGGTCGAAAAGAACAGTTTCGCTAGTTCAAGAAATCAGAAAATAATAAAAAACAAGAAAATGAATAGAATATAAAATGAATAAGTATTACGAAGAAAATATACTTGATACAAAAAATACATACTTCTTACTACAGAACAACTAATTCACTGTAATGTCATATAATACTCACACACGTATATCTCAGTCCTTGATCCAATGAAAAACTCGAAAATGATTTTCCGCTTGTACCCTGTTTCCAAAACAAAATTTCACCCTAACAAAAATGTCTCTTTCAGGGAACGTCTGTTATTAATGATCTAGAGACTATACACGAAGACGAAACAGCCCATTTTGTAGCAGATACCCCCAAAACAACTGAAGCGGTTGCAGAAAAAACGTCAGCTGCAGTGACAGACAGCGATACCGATGTTTCCATCAATGAGAACTTGCATGCTATGGACCAGGAAGAATTGCGACAACAAATGAAATTGGCGACAGAGGAGAAGAAGGTCTTGAAGAGGACTATAAAAGAATACGAATTATCAGTCCAACAGAAAACCGGTAAAATGGTACAAAAAGAAGATAAGCAACAAATTCAGCAACTTTATAGAAACTACAAAACGGTGAAATCAAAAATAAGACTCTTAGACGCATTGATTTCCAAGCAGAACTAATTTTTCTTTCCTACATAGCTGTTGATAACACAAAAGTTAATTATTTTATTATGTAGTTTCGATGTAGTCACACATTTATGTAGCTTATCGAGGAGAATGACGGGATGAAATCAGCAGAATATATTTTTGAAGCACTGCTTCCTGCTATATAAGAAGAAACCAAAGAGCAGTGCAGAAATACTTCATCTTCTGGTTACATCTGTTTAGATGTCTTCATGTTTTATCGAGTCGAATGATTCAAAAGTTGATACATGGATTCATATTGAATCTGATGATGAATATCGACGGAAAAATTTGATTCCGAACTGTTGTACTCCGATTATGTGAAATATATGCTTTAATATTGTTGATATTTGGTCAATTTTTATATGAAGTTTCGAATATTTTTAAGAACTTTTGAGAATTTTAATTACGGTTAAAGAGATTGGAAATTGAGGAGATTTCCTGAGAATTTTATTGACTTTGAGTTTTGGTAAAGAAGAAATTTATATCGGAAAAGATCACCTTAGGTTAATCTTTTTGTGAAAGCTCATTCTTGCTCCTTTTTTACTCTTCTATGTACTATTGTAATAATGATTGTGTGCAATAATAAAATATAAAATTTTTCGTATGTTTTCTAACCTTCAACTTATGGCAACTTTATGCAGAGTTACTAAGAACTAAATACCTAAGGAAGGGACCAATCTCAGGTATTAGTTCTTAGTAATCCTGCATAAACTCACCATTAGTATAATCTCCCCTAACAGAAATACATTCAACCATTCAACTTGATTCACTTTTTCGCTATTTTTTTTATTTATTGAGGGTCGAATACGAATGGGTATAAAAAGCAGTAAATGGTTCGAATTTCAATATTCTTGCACAGAGTGTAACCAGAGGGCTTTTCAGTCGCTATCTTCAGGGAGCTGTATCTACTAGGAGCTCTGGTAAAAAAAAAAAAAATTATGTGAAAGACTCGCAATATATTTTTTAACAAGGTATCAGGCACCCTTAAATTTTTCGCAACTATTCATTTACACCCTGTATATCACCCATTGTTCACTTTACTGAAGAAAAATAAACGTAAATAACCAAGCCATCATTTATTTACATAGTTCATCATTTACAACTTCAAATACAGATCATTAAAAAATGTGTACCTATATATTTAGTGGCATTCTGATATATGAAGACTCAATAAGTATAATATACATAAAAATAAATCGAAATAGCACATTTTCAAAGCTGTGATTACTATCATATATAGTATCTTCTGTAGAAGAAATAAAACTGACTTAGTAATAATATATTCAAGTTATATGTATTGGTACAAAGGTTATGGCAGCGATTCTTCTAAAAATTGTGTGCCGTTTTTTCGTCTTTACAGGAAGACTAGGATTATTGAAACTTGGTGTAGTCGCATGGCTATATGAAAAAAACTAAAACTAACTTTCTTGTGAAAGGTAGCATAGTGTTTTAATTGATTATTTATTCTCAATAAAGTGGTGATTGATAATTACGATTAATAAGCTCTGGGTCAAGTTACTATTGGCGTTGTAAAATGTTCTTATTCTTATTCTCATTGTCAATCGTTAGTTTGATATATTTATACATAAAGTTTCGTACATATTCGTAAACAATTTTCACCTCTGATTAATGGTGTTCAAAGGAATTGAAAGTTACTAAAATTTAGTCCAGTCAGAATAGTCGAAAGAACTAGTTTACATGAATTCCCAACAAGCTAGATTGTGGTATAGGTTTCTAATATGTCGTTACAAATATTTCCCTGCTTGTGCGTTGTTTTTGATCCGAGGTCAGAGGTAAAAAATCGTGAAATGGATGAAATATCATTATATTCTCTCAATCGAAATTTATGGTTGGAAAAACCTGGTAAAAAAAGGACCGACCTCAGAAGAGTCAGAAGTACGAATTCCCAACATTTTGGAATCACGATAACTCGAGAAGGGCGGCCCTTAGGAGAAAAAGTATTGATACGTTTCTTGTAGAGAATTTCAAGACTTACAAATTTACTCCCGTTCATTTTTCCAGTAGCACCCACTGTTTCAGCGATATACTCGAAAAACCAAAATTTCTGACAGTTTACGTCGGATAAAACCAACGCACAAGCGGAATCGATCGAGACTTTTGACGTAGTATTTGAATCAACCTAAAGGACTACCACTCGTGCTCGTGCTCGCTCGCCTTGGGCTTGTCTAGTAGGCTGGTGTGGCTCGTCTGTCTCGTCTATCAATGTCCACGATTTGACTTAAAAGGATTTGCTTCATTTGCAGGCTTTTGGTCGTTCACATGACACGAGTGGCTCGTCAAGCATAGCGATCCTTTCCTTTGATGTACCAACAACAAGCGGAGCCACAATTAAGGCCGGTCCACACTGCTCGTGCTTGTGTTTATGTAACTCGGGTGGCTTGCCAGTAAAGTGGACGATACCTCGGGCCGAAAGACAAGCTTGTTGTCGGTATATCAAAGAAAAGGGTGACTCAAACCTCATGTGGACGACGACAAGCCTGCACATGAAGCGAAACCTCGCGAGTTAAAGCTTGACAAGCAATGGACAATGATAGAAGTCAGAAAAGCCACAGCAGCCTATTAGAAGGGCGAGCACGAGCAGGAACACGAGTAGTGTGGACCTGTCTTAAGACTTGGACGAAAATCCAGCTTATTGGAAATCAATGCAAAGTAGAATATTTTGTCTGGAGTTTATTGAAGTGCTATTGTAAGTGTCGGTTTATTCTAAGTGCAATGATTTGTACTTCACCATTACTTTGGACGAATTCAACAGGCCTTTCATTGTACGACGCATCTAGAGCGAAACAGTGTTATACTTTCTTATCACTCTTAGTTAGTTTGAACTCCGCTGAGAAGATATTCTGTTTGGGGAATTTGAATGAAAACACAGAACTTTTTAACTCAAATCTTTAATCATTCAGTGTTTTCTTGGAGCTCGAAATCAGCTCCAATTCTGGGCAGGAATCTACCTATCGATCGGGATTTAGAAATTTGCGTGGAATCATCGATAATTGCTAGCCCGCTATCTAGATATCACTAGCCTTTGGAAAATTCGAATTGTTTCTTATAAAACTGGTGTTTACTGGAAATATTTAAGACACACATCGTCATGAAAAAATAGTTTGATCTCTTAGGACTAACCTAACCTTTCAGAAAATCCCGAAGTCCGTATGAACCACATCACAGTTATTTTGCTTTTCTCCATTAGCCATGCTGAGCTCGACTAAGGTATCAACACTGTTAATACTGACGCCTTTCAGTATTTTTTGCGCCGCCAAACTGGTAAAATTGAACGTCAAATCGTTCAGACTGGGACAGGCCTCTATTGTCCCGTTTTTGGCAAACGTCTTCTCCTTACAATAGATATTGGGCTCGGAACCGAGAAGATTCTTCTCGATCTTTTGCGATTCTAGAGTCAGCTTGTTGTCCAACTCGTTCTCGATGAAAACATTGCCAGGGGACGGAAAAGCATCCGTGGTTTTGGTCGGACTAGGCGGCGTACTCAAATATATACAGTTCTTCGCGAAATCTTTGTAAGTGTTGTTGATCGGCGAATCGGTACTAGAGTTTGGGGGAAATTTACTGGAGACGTTCTTGATCAAATTGTTGTAACTCAAACTTTCCTTCGACGGAAGTTGAAGCGACAGTTTACGGTTATTATTCATCGTGTTGAACGGTACATCTTTAGAGTTCTCGCTGATTGAATTATCCTTCGAATTGTTCAAACTAGTAGCAGGGTCGTTCAAATGGTTCGTGTTTTTCGAGGAAGATGATGCCTCAACCTCCGAGGCCTTCGATTCTGTACCGTTGATTATGACCAGGTTGGGGTTAGGATCGCTCTGACCGTTCTTGAAGGTTATCACTGATCTAACCGGAGAATTTTGCACGAAAATCTTCGTATTCCCACCCCCAGCCACGTTGTTTATGGTCGCCGTGGTTTTGGTGTTGGTTTTTGAACTCGTAACAGAGTTCCCTTGACTGGTTGTCACTTCTAGCACGAAAGAACTACTCTGCGGCATGGCGCTACAAACGGTCTTTGGTAATTTACTTTTAAGGTCTTTCTTCGGGGAACTTTTTGACGGGGACGACTTCGTATTCACCAGGGAATTGTTGGGTATCACCGTCTTGTGAGATTCGACACTAGATGGTCCACTCCCGACCGAACTTCCCGTTCTAGAGCTACGGTGAGACTCGATGCTGGAAGGACCGCTGTTATCCACCTGCATCAAGCTCTTGTTCGGGATTGTCGCGAGCAGAGTTGGACTTTCCTCGCATTTTTTATCGGGTCCTAACGTCCGATTCACCGAAACTTCACTAGAATTGGGGGTTTCACTTTTAAACTCCGTTTCTTCCTTCTTCTCGTTGTCCTCTTGGATGCTGGAGGTTTTGTGCAGGCTCAAACGGCTGGTTTTCCTTGAGCTGTCCCTGCTTCTCGATGAATACTTCACTGGGGTGCTAGGCATGGTGTTCGTCGCTGATTTGGAGATGGGTGAGTTCTCTCTGGACGCATAGGAAGACATGTATGCCAGATCGCCGGATAACCGACGTCTTTGTCTCCTAGGGAGAGTTGCTGAACGTGGCAGGCTACTTTCATAGGTATCGTATGGCAGTATGGACTCCTGTAAGAAGAGGAAAAAGTTTGGCTGTCCAAAAATCATCTATTGGATAGCTTACCGTTTCGCATAAGGTCTGAGTGCCGATGCTGTGTAAGTGAACAGCCTTAGAATTGAACCATTCTGTTGGTGGATACTGGCCATTGACATTGTGCTGGATGTGGCATTGCGACCTCTTCGACTTCCTGAATATTCTCGAGAACAGGGAACTTTTCTCTGTGGGTAAGATATCTCATTAATTGGAGTAAAAACTGATGTCATTGGCCAAATGGGATAAATCATTTCAATTTCACTGCATTGTTACTCACTTGGAGTTGGAGATGTATCACTGTGGGGTCCATCTGTGCTACTACTGGTATCGTGGTAGTTTTTCGCCAAAGTCCTGGTGGATGCTGATCTCCTGATCCTCCTGCTCGAGCTCCAGAGCTTGAAGGAGCTCCTTCCATCATGGTTTCTCCCGGAATGGATCGAGTGGTATTTTCCAGGTCTGGCATACAGTATTTTGTCGCTAGCATTTCCTGAAAAGATTTCTCACTGTATAATAGTTTTAAACGTTACCGCTCGATTTGAAAACAATTTTTCATTAACATGAATGCCATATCACATAGATTTTTGGATCAATAAACATTACTATCCTTATCCTTATACCTACCTCCACTTATAACATCGGCCAGATTTGTCTGTATGCATTGGTGTGTAATATTACCATCTCTTATTGTTGACATTTCTCCGTGAACTATAGCTATTGCTTCTTCTGTACTGAGAAGCATGCTTTTACCATGATTTTCATCTATTGTTCTTCTCTTGCCTCCCCTTGAGAGACTTCTCGATCTCCGTTTCCTAAAAACGAAGTTTATACCTAATCAGGATATTTTGGTACCGTCAATCCTATGCTTCTAAAAGGTATAGTAAGATATATCAGCATAAAACCCATTCGTAATTCAAGAATATGGAATTTCTCCGATAAATTAATCAAAAGCTTAAGATACTACCTATAATCTTGTGAATAAGCAGACTAATCGATACAAAATTAAATATATTACATGATCGTATATGAGTTTTGGTTCAGCAAGCAAGCTTGTACCTATTAACTACACGAAATATCACGCATTAACAGAATAATGATCATATTGTAACACAAAGTAGGTACAATAAACAAATATTCGTTTAACTGGCATTGATAGCTTTTCTGACAACTATAGAGGCATAAATTTATTCGAATCGGGTATTGATTGTAGGTAGTCTTATCTCTAACTACGTAATTTTTGTATCACACGTGAAAAAGTGTAAAAATGAAGACAAATTTGAAAAATTTCTTCTGTGAAAGAATGTAAGCATCTCTGTATACTCACTCTGGCGTAACAATGAAGTAGCCATTAGCTGTGTGGTAAAGTTTTTTCTCTGCTGTGAGTTGCGCGAGTGTATCGTATAAAACTTGCTCGCTGGGTGGTGAAACATGGGGAAAAACCATATACAGGGACTCCCTTATCGTTTCTATCCCAGCCGGTTTCCCTTGACTGGACAGCCTCAGTATAACTGCACAAACAGCTTCTGGTAATGGTGTCCATTGGGTCTGGGTGATTGGTTTCACATAACAACCCTCGATTTCCTCTACGATACGATTATAGATAGATTAACCATTTGATACGTGTTAGAAGTTAGAAGTTTACCTAAGGCCACTATCTGGTATCCCTGTGGGGGTTGGAGCACCCTTCTTGCCCAAGCGTTTCTGAGTATCTCCAAGGAGCATGGCTCAGATCCGACCAGTAAAGCACCTGGATTGACATAGCCCTTATACTCCAGAGTTTTCGTTGCACTACTCAAACTGGTATTCCACCAGCATACAGCATTCGCTGATAGGAGACCCTAGATTGCAATGAAGTTTTTCTTTGAAATGGTTTTCAAATTAGAAGGTTTATCTTCGTTATATTCACCTGAAACAGTGGATATCCATTTTCGTACATCCAAAAATCGCCAGGATCACCTTGGCAACCTTCTTTCCTCAGAACTATGGCTAAACATTGATGTAGCGCAAGTCGACTCTGACATCGTGCACCTTTATAATTCAGATCCATTTTAGGTGACCATCCTGTAACGAAATGGGTGTTAAATTTGGATTTTTATACCAATCGAGAGCGAGAAAAAACTGAACTCATATTTTGACTCAACTCGAAACCTGTTCTAGTGATTACTCATCAAAAGGAGGTGGGTGGATCTTGAGGAAAAAGTGACTCGATCCTATAACGGTGGAATTAAATTGCTAGTAAAAAGGATCTGTCAATAAATGTTTCTGAGGAAAAATTAACGGTTTTATCGTGCGGGATTTACGCCACACCTGTATCTCAAATGATAATATGAAGAGATTTTCAAGGTTGAGTTTGTGATTTGAATGATTTTTTGCAATATCTATTAAGATGCCGGAATTTCATTCATTTATTCCTATTCATCTGAAAGATGACTCAACCAATGAATATTATTAAAATCACTTGTATTAAAAACAGGTGAGTTTATGAATATTTATGACGAATTGGCAGAAGCAACAAAAAAAGATCGATAATTGAAGTGAAATACGTTTTTTCTAGGGTTGTTAGAAATTCTACCTTCAGAGGCAGTACCTACTTTGTGATTTTCATTTTATGGAATACACATAATATAATATAACAATTCATTGTCCACACAACTCTATCTCCGTATTTCCTAGAGAAATTATCTGCATCATTAATAGCTTGAAAGTTTCTTGCAAAAGAGCTCGACCACAATTCAATATCATTTAACGAGACAACACGCTTCTGATTTGCATATCGAGTGGAGGAAGTGGACACCATTCATAGAACATTTATCAAAAAAAATAACAAATTACCCATGAATCATTCAATTACCCGCGAATCGAATAACCCACAGGCCTTTATGCTGGCGATGCAATTATTCATCTAAAAGATTGAAAAGTTGATGTTTTTCACCATATACAAACATGGTGTCTCGATAGGATCTCACAGTTTTCAATTTCTTGTATATTATTAGGTACCTCCGGAATAATAAGGAACTACTTATGCAGTCATTGACTACCGCTGCTGCTACATTTGCAAGTATAATTCCATTATTTATCGGGATTTTGATATCGATGCACTATGTCCAGAAACAGGCTGTTCTTCGAGTCCACGTTGAATCTACCTAGACTGTGGTGCATTGAACTTGATTTCACAGTATACAGGGTGCTTCAAAAACGAACTTCTAGCACACTCAACTCAGATCCAAAAGAATCCTACGGTGAAATTTCATGATGTGGAATTTTGATATTCGGATCTTCTATTGGGAGATTAATTATAGGAAACCAATACAGAGAAAATGACCATTGAAGCAAATAATTTTTTCTCTATACCTTCACAGTTGTATAATAGTTTCCCATATGAAATCCGATATTTATTTTTCAATAAACATTAATAATATCTAAACTGATTAGACGATAGTTCGTGTTTTCTCCTGTTGTTCATCTGGATTTGTCACGGGAAAGTGACACTGGTGAAAGATTGGCTATCGAATTCCAAACCATCATAGGATATCTCCTTACTTACACATTTGAAGCCCCATCTACACTAGAATTTTGTGAAAGAATAAGGGTAAACGCCCTGCTCTTTCAGAATATTTATCACAGTTAGATCTACAATGCTTTTTTTGGGATATACGCTTGTCGAAGTTGACCTTCGAAATTTATTACTAGAAGAGTTGCCCTTGAGAGAATGATTTTATTTACCCTCTCAAATAAGAATCACTCATGGAACTGCCACTGTACAGAATCAAATGCGCTCGATAAAATTAGCATTCTACTACTTCAGACTCGATGGAAAAGATATAAATCAAAATAGGGAGAGTAAAATTAGGTTTTTGACAGAATAATTTGTTAGTGTACACAAAATACTTCGTAATAATATGATGAAATGATATTAACGTTTCAATTATAATCGCAGTGTGTAGATGTCATTAAGATTAGTCAGTTTTAAATAACCGTAGCATTTTGTAATTGATTATTGAATATATTATGTAATAAATTGGTTGTGCTGAAAAGATTTTTCCGTTCATACATCAGATATTATCTCTGATTTCTTGAGATACTTATAATTATTAATTATCCCAATTATCCCGTATGTCAGTTCGAAAAACTCGATAAATTATTAATAGTTGAATGAGTTAGTAGCCTATCTCAAACATGTAGTTTCAAAATGGTACACTATTGTAGTTTTGTCGTTCACTCAAGTACACATTCATTTCTTTTGTTGAACTGGTAGTGAAATTACTCTGCACCTGAGTCTATTCCATTCAGATCAAGTCGGTATGAAGAGTAAAAATCGAAAGTAGTTCCTTGCAATTATCAGCTTAGCAATAATGGATTTTGTTCCCAGTAGCACTCTTCCTATGAATGGATTCGCTATCGATTGAAAAATAGAAATCTCGTACTTGTTTCAGAGCATCAAAACTGATAGACATGGGAAGAATCTTGATTAGCTGCTAATGAATATTGTTATTGATACCTTGATAGCCATCTCCTTCGGGCAATCGATATCCATCACAAAGTAACAATCATGCAATCGATTAGACGTTTCAAGCTATTATTATGGTTAAGGCACAACCCATTCACCAGAATTTTGACGGAATCGTGCTCCAAATTTTCAATCAATCAAAATATGAGATCACTTTCTTTCGGACGATAATACGCGAAAGCGTCTGGGAATTGTATGCATAATTTTTTCTTGGTCTATCATTACAGAAAAAAAATGTTGGTAATTGTTCATTTTGTATTGAACTGTTTCACGCATATTGTTGATGATACCTTTCTATGGGAAACTCTTTGTTCACCAGAAGTATATATACAACTTCGATTGGAGTTATTTTTTAACTACGAAAAAAGATGGCCAACAAAATTGTATTTTGGAGGAGTTGGTGACCAAGTTACTAAACTTGATTGATGGTTGAATCGAATATGTAAAAATTATCCATTGGGAGTCTAGAGTCTTTTTTCTCATTGCGTAAGACATACTATAGAATCTATAGAATATTGAATAGTTACGTAATAAAACTCAAGAAAAACTATGATCTTGCCCCAAATATAGATAACAATGTACAAAATGCTTGGCACCAATATAATTCGCTGATAATTCATAGGACTGCACAATAGAACCATTATTATCCTCATTACTGTATCAGTGAGATGAAATGGAATATTAACCACACGGAGGGTCCTTTGTAAGTGATTTGCACCTATACAAAATAAAAATCACAAGGCTTATTGCCTGGACAATAGAATCGCTCAATCAATTCTCTTTCTCAGACGGAGAATAGGAGAAATCATACTATTGGTATACCCACGTATTATTCTCTCATTTTTGTCGTGACCAGAAGAGAATACTGTGACGCGTTTGGAATGAAATATAAAAGGATTTGAAAATAGGTCGTATGGAAGATGGTTTCTGATATGTGTATTTCGAAATATACCAAATAAACACTCGATTGCTGACATGAAAGACTTCATTTATTCAGATTCTCTTTGTTAGAAGTCTAAATGCATTTTTATGGTACTAATTAAATGTCAAGATCAATCAATCTGTATGCACAATATCCAAATGTAAAAGTAAGAACCTTTCTTCTGTTTTCAAGATAACTTTTGGGTAATTTATTTGGCAACATCGATATGTATTAGGATCTAACTGACCTCTTATAAAATGAGCAATTTTAAATTGAATAAAATATACAATCTCTGTGGATATGTCATATTTTGTAACAATTTCTGGGCCACTACAGACAATAGAAACCTCTGAGCATATGTTTTATATTTTTACCAACGTTTGTTGACTTTTCTACGACATCTTGGACCTTAAACCTCACATATATTTGCTATTCGGAATGTCATATATAAATTAATGATGTAGAAAGATTGATGTGAAGATTTGCCAAAACGAAAGAACATAGAGCGCATTCGCCATTTTGTCAATATTGAACGATGGTCACAAATAGTTTCTTCTGAAGTGTTTCACACTCTAGAGAGGTTTTTGAACAATGCTCCTAAATTCATTGTCTTGCTCTTTGCTCTTTCCGATATTAGGACCACTTGCACCAATAAACAGATTCAAGAAATATATTCACATGCCTCTTCACAAATAGAAAGCCATGAAAATCAATTTCATTACCGGATAATTGGTGAAGAAATAGAAGTAAACGATCGCTTTCGAAGGAATCTGTGAAATCAAATTTACTGAGTCGATATACAATCAAAACCGTAAAAAATTGAATCGATTAAAGATATAAGTGCAATACCCTTCACACTCGAAGTTATTCGAGGGAAATGGACATTCCATTGGATATTGAAGAAAGCCGAGATGACAGTGTTGTGCTAATAATACACTCGGTTCAATGAGCCAAACTGTAAATTAATGAGATCTAATATCTCCTCTCGAATGAGCCGCCTACAGTCTTGCTTCCCTTTTGTTGGCAGCACTGAGAAGGTACGAAATAAATCAATTTCAGATCAACGATCTGTCTCCGGGAATTTTTGAGATTGTTTCGCTGCCTTTGGGTGTTCTTCTATTTCCTTTCGAATGGGGACTGGTGATTATTCCTAGAAACATTACATTCTTGAATGACGTTATTTCCGAATGAATTTAACAAACTCGAAAATACCCTGAATACCTCTGAGCCTGACCTTTGAAGTGATGCCACTAGATTCGCATTTCTCCATTGAATTACTTGGTTTTAGAGTGGCTTTTTTCACCTACCCTGTATATAAATCGGGATCGATTCGATTTCGAAAGCTCAACATCGATTGTTCTAATAAAACTATGAAGAAATTCATGCTTAAATACATTTTTACAATAAATTACAGAGTGGATCACGAATATTTGTTATTTTTTATTTGGGTATATCAGCAGGATTCAGATTGATCAATAATAATGGTAGTATATTCCGTCTCACCTATAACTATCTTTTAAATACTTGGGCAACCTCTATCATACACAGAGAATCATAAATCTTTCGAATCCTTCGATTACAATCTATGGATTTCCACCTGTATCATTAATATCGACATTTCGCAATTTCAAGATCTAGGAAACAAGAAATGATGTTATTATTCGAGGAAAATCTAAACACGAAGAGCATAACGTGAAAACCGACTGCATCACGAATTAGTGACGAAATTTTAGGAATCCCCTTGAATTTGCTACCTCGAGCATGAATGCTATACCGGAATGAGAATCTCACTTTTTAATAATACGAATTAACGAAAGAAGCACGATTAATATTCATGTTGCAAATGATTATTATATTTTAACACCCATGGGTGAAGAAAGCTGGGACACGTTTGCGAAGGTGTTTATTTCCTACTAGGGTTTATGAACGATCGAGATATCCTATAATTTTGATGGACGTGAGAATGTTTCGTTTGGATTTTTCATTTCCTTTATAAAGTCATTAATCCACTTCGCCATGCATATGTAGATGATCCAATGGATGAATATTCATCAAAGAAGCCGAGGTTCTTGAATGTTTTACAGAACATCTTCCGAAACACTTGATTGGTCTGCCTGAACATTCGAAAATTGGTGTCTTGATGGTGAGCCTCAAAAAATGAAGAGTTTTTCGCAAGGTGGTCTTTAAAACCTGCCAGGAATAGTAGGAAAAGTATTGGCTATTGATAAATACTACTTCGAATAAAAATTGGTTATATAAAGTTCTTCTACAATGTCACAATAAATTCATAATCGTTGTCATTCTCATGGGAGAAAGGGGGCGATGAAAATTTATTGTGAGAAATGGGCCATAGACCCAAATCCTCCATTGAGTGTATTGGGGTTGGATGCTCCATAGTACCTTTCATAATTAAATCGAAATTCTAAAAAGGATATGAGATATCTGAACCACTTATTCATTTTCATTTCACCTTCCCACATCTTTCAATATTATAATCATTGTTTGTTTTAAAAAGGTGCCCCACATTCGCAGATTTCTTGACAATAACAGAAATTTAAATCTTCATTATGTAGGCATTCCGTTAACAGCTCACCGTTATATTTGCATCAACATATGCCAAGCAAACGATTTAATTTTTAGTGTAATCAATTCATTCAAGTGTGAAATTTATTCTGCGCTATTATCATAACAGGAATGCATTGTTACTATTTCTGAAGATAGATGATAATTGTTAAGTTAGACCGGAAATTGATAATCTCCTGTAGAGAATGCTCAATACCCAACTAGAAGAAATACACATATTATCTGTGCCCTCCGAACTTCTTGTATGATTACAACAAAATATTTGTCTTCCGATACACAGAAATGTGGTTTTCCATATGCAAAGTACCTTCACCTTCACAGACAGACCCTGGACAAGTCAATTCTTGACCCAAGATCATACCGCCTAGCATATATCCTCATTAGTTAACTCTTCTGGTCTGTTGTTTCCGATTTTACAACCACACCAGGTAGGGATTTACATATATAATTTGTTTTAGTACAACAATCGCCATAAACTGCTGAGATACCTTGACTAATACGACCTAAAAGGAGGAAAAGGACCATCACAACCTCTGCTCGGCATTCTCGACTAGGATAATGAAAGATATCCTATTAGTTCAGTGGATCATCAACCGTTAAATCGTAAAATGTGAGAGCGTGTTAATGGTGGACGACTTCCTCAGAAGACAGACCGAAGGTAATTAAAACCAGAGCTACTTTGCCGCTCCCCTTTTTTGCTATAATGGAAGATTGCTATCGGTATCAAGATCAAGAGCAAGGTCAGACGTCTTCATTTCACACGAAGGGTATGTGCCTTTATTGGAGAGTGGGTGTTGAAACTGGTCTGGAGCCTGTTGGTTTGCAGGAACTTTCCTCTCATGTTTTGTTCGAAATGGGGTGTAGGTATCTTATACGAGCTGATATCATCAAGCATCTACAAGGTACTTTAGCATTGTTGACAACTTCGACAAGAGCTATTACTTTCTGTATTCCTAGTTGGTCTTGCAGAATAGCCAGAATAGTACACTCCTCAATGAAAGTGGATATTCATTTTTTGCTCTTAGAGTCGAGCTTCTTCGAAGAAGCTCCGCAATTTTGCTTGTTAACATATTATAGCTAATCGTTCAAAAATGTGCGTTGTCCCTAAATATGACCTATAACCTTACTCAATGTTGAAGGGAAGTGGAATAGACCTTAAAAATGGTCCAAATATAATTTTTCGAAATTCCACACATTGTCGTGCCTTATAAACCCCATGAAGTTCACCTGAACTTGACCCTACCATGTTCCTTGCGGGGTTACACAGGTTTCTCTCATTACCCGCGCCATAAAATGAACTTGTCAAGATCGAACTCTGCAGGTCGTATCCATCAAATATCGGTGCTCTACCGTAACCCCTGATCTGCATCCTTTCTATTAATCATCCGGACCAGTCAACCACGACATCTTGGGACTCTTGAGAGTATGTCGGTCATGTAAATCATTCTGAGCGTGAAGACTTGGACTGACCATGATTAACGCAAATTGCTCTTCAATCAAGCGAGATTCAAGAACAAATTGATTCGTATAATAAAACGGCAGATCGACCCGCAATCAGTGGAGTAAGTGAGAGATTTCCTTCATTTTTAAGCCCCCAGATGTCATGACAAGCCATTTTGTTGTTTTGATCGGAGACTCGAAACCATTCCTTGTATTTTTTCAAGTCGATGAGGTTATTGAAGGTGTAATCTCACAATTTTACGCAGATATTGGACTAAATTTGGGGTCCCCATAGATTCCTTATCATTTCCAACCTGAAGGGCTCTATACATATACAGGGTGAGTCATTGACTCGTAGAAATATTTTAACAGTAGATTCTTGACGATTCTCGACTCGGTTTAAAAGATAGAGGCTGTTGAAAAACCATTAAAAAAATGTTATTTTTACTTTTATGTCACAAACGGTTTCATCGAATGAAATGAATTTCGGAATATAATTTTTCATTTATTTGATGAATCTATTTCGAACACAAGATATCACCCACGTCTTCCAGTTTTCTCATAATGACCATTACGTACCATAAAAATACCAAAAATTCAAAGAACTCAACTCTTGAAACTATCCAATGAAGATTTAAACGTTTTGTGAAATAAAAGTATTCTTCATATTTTTTCTTATAAGGCGCCGTTTTCGGGCAATTCGATTTTAAAAAACTTCTGTGATATTTGAAAAATTAGGTACTTTGGCTGAATAGAACTCTGTTTAAAAGATCCACAGATGTGTAGTGACACAGATTTAGCTAGTTATTCTGTAGGACATTTTGTTTTCCAGGGGTGGCACATTATGAAAACTCAAAATGGCTATATCTTTTTATTAGGGCCGAATAGAAAAAAATGGTATGGGAAAAAAGTGTTTCTTTTGACATAAAGAATCTACTGTTGATATATTTTTACGAGTCAAAGATTTACACTGTTTTTTAAAGACATAAACTAAAATTTCTTTGAATTGATTATTTGTACAAGACTACACAGGTTTATGGAATGTGGTTCGAGTTTTCGATGCATACTCTCTGGAAGACGCGGTATATCGAGTCCTCCATCATTCCCAGGAAGGGCATGAGGACAGCACCGATGAAGAGTGTAATCTTCCCTCGAGATATTAACCTTAACGATCACTTTCAAAGGCAGCGAAGTGGCAAGGGAGTGGTTTGGTGCTCAAATAAACTATCTATGGCAACATCTCCATACTCATTTGTAGTCGCCGACACAGCCATGGATGATTAATCTGGCATGTCGTAATATGCATATTTGTCTAAAAATAAGTTTCCATAAAGGTACCGTTCTTGACCTTCGGTGCAAAAGCTGCTCGGAATGAACAAACACGAGTGAGTTCATACCTCTTCTCTCCACTTAAATAAAACTTCGGTATTCACGTACAAAACAACGCTACATATCGAATCAGATGCCTAATTTAGGTTGGAAAATTCACTATTATCATCACGTGGAATATCTACACAGAGAGACGGCAGAGCATGCTTGTCCAATTTGGTAATGGATACCTATCAGAACTTTCATCTCGTTACTCATTGAATGGAATAAGAGTGAACCCCCATAAAAAGGTACGACACTGCCAATTTTGGCTTCAGTAGTGGTATGTGGCTTAATCAATCAGCTTTCTCATCTGAATCCCACGAATGAAATAAGAAGACAGGGAAATATAGAAGCGGATATTTTGGAAATCTAAAAAATACCCCACTACCTGTTGCTTCTTTCGGTATTCTATATCTGATACCAAATTCACAACATTTTCTACAAGAGAATGACATGAAATAATCGTTGTGGGAATAGTGGAAGAATGTGAAGAACAAACTATCCAACAAATAACTGATGAAATGAGTAGAGGAAGTGTCGCTTCCTTCTTCAATTCAGTCCATCAGCCCACAGAAATGAGGGAAATCTTCATATTCTCTCATGTGTGAACTTGTAAATGTAAAAGAGCACGATGCGTATCATGTTATAACGACGAAACCCCAGATTACCCGTGGGAATTTTTGGAACAGGCCGAAAGTTTGGGACCCCTACAATTGAAATTTTATGTTTGCAATGAAAATCAGAATCTCAAAGTCACAGTTAGTAATGTCCAGCTTCCAGATGATGGCATTAGGCGAATAATGATTATAGTAAAGAAATATTCATGGCTACAAGCATACATATATTCATACTTTCATTGATGTCCAGATAAGAAAAGCAGGATATTCAATGGGACATAACAAATTCAAACACGAAGAATTCAAATTCGCGTTCACATATATGGTAGGAAAATTATTACTTATTCTTAACTGTTAGATGCAAAATATCATCATGCGCCAGGATAATATCGAATATTACTTCCTGTATTTATTATTCGATTGTTTATCTGAATGCATATTATGTATTTATGTTTGCACGTGTATTTATCCTCTCTGTACATAAAGACATGATAATACCATAACGTATTCCTTTTGTGTTTCCTACGCAGCGTCCATCATCAAAGTATTCCGACAATTCATTTATAACGAGATCGATAGGCATTCTAATTTGTATTGCCTTATCTTTACTGTACGTAAATAGGGAAGTAACACGATCGCAAGATTTATCAAAACCTTGAGAGCCTGGTGGTTACGTCCATAAGGAAATTGCTGGGTGGTTGGAATCTCATAACTGAAATTAAGCGCTGTTCAGGATTGCTGATTTTCTTCCTACTTTAACGGCATCGTAGGAGAAAAGTATAAGGAGACCTGAAGTTATAAAAAAATTGATGGGAAATTGACTGAATAATTACTTGATTTATACTCTTGGATGCTTGGGAGTTCAGTACACAAAAGGGATGAAGTTGAGGACAGAAGTAACGCTCATCGAAAAAGGTTTTGCATCAACAATTTTGGTTGATATAAGTTATGGAATATTTCATAACAGCAACAGGTACCTTCAGATCAAGTTTTCCACTGCAAGGTACCTCCGGTTAGTTTCTGTCTTCACGGTTTATGCACCATGCACAACGTGTGGGTTTCATCGCAGATTCTCGCCCGTATAATGAGGGGTTTACACGATATTGCGATGAATATATTTCAATATTCAGTGTACGGGAGATCTGCTTGTAGATTCCATATTCTCCAGACCACAATGGTGCATATCAACCAACGCACCTCTAAGGAATTAGAGAATCCTTATCTACTTATTACACCAAAAACGTTTTGTTTTGATATTGTTTTTCAAATATGGCAGAGAAAGAATTCATAAAGTTTAACACTGCTTCAAAAGAGTCTCGAGAGTTTCAATCAAGTGTGTTTTTTTCCAGAAACGGTTGGATGATCTTATTGTTCATGATTTCAGATTATCAGCTCAAGCGTAAGGAGCAATTTTTTCAAGGAAAACACAGTTTTTCGTTGTCACCAAACGGTTTGGCATATCCACAAACCCATGCGTACTGAATATATTCGACCATGTTGTATTTCGATGGAATTATAGCCAAACTACTGATTTTTGAGGCTTCAATTCGTCAAGGTGGCTTTTAAGTGTAAGAACCCGTCGACACTGTTTTCTGGTCAATCGTTATTCCTATTGAATTCATCTCCCGGACCTCATAAAAACAGTTGCGCCCCAGGTATAGTGCTTTGGGAATGTCCCGACTGTGGAATTTCCCAACATAATATCTTACCAAGATTGCAATAATTTGCAGACTTACATGGTCTCTTTCTCGGAAGAACGTTCAACTTGGCAGGACTGGGAAAACAAGCTCAAATACTTCCGGATTATTTTGATTAACTGCAGTTTATCAGTAGGTACTGAATGATGGAAAATCATGAAAACAAATGAGAGCAAATTGAAAGAAGTTTCGAGCAGAATATTAATAGATTTCTGCAGGTCTTTAGTTTTATTCCAGTAAGGTTATTCACTGCAATAGCTATTCGATATTCATTTCAATCATCAAAGGTGAAACTTTGTTTTGCATACCCCACATTTTTCATTCGGTATTAGCTGAAATAAATACTGCTTAAGGTAGGTGGAATCTGATATCCGTCATTTGAATAATAAAATTTATGAAGTTCATACATACGAGGATGTATTGATATCTAGTTAGCCTAAACCAGTTCCATGCATAAAGACAATATTGCGTTACCATAGTAACGAACAATAACTCATTAGAAGTACCAGTGTGAAGTTTGAGGTCAAAAAAGTAAACCAGAGTAACGCAATAAAATAAAACAAAGAAAATAACCACCGAAATTGTGATCGGGAAGGCCAGTTTCTGTGTCAGTCCCCGAAAATATCGATGCAGTTCATGGAATGATTTTATCAGACCGTCGAATTCGGCTAAAACGGATACCTGAAGCACTGAATATTTCATACGAACGCGTTCATCATATAGTTCACGTCAATTTGGACATGAGAAAAGTTGCTGGAAATGGATCCTCAAATGTTTGAATGTCGACCAAAAGCGTGCAAGGGTAGAAGCATCGCGTTCGATCTGTGCTCGATTTTACAAAGATGTAGACTTCTCAAACCGAATTGTTACCATGGATGAGACTTGGGTACATTTCTACGATCCAGAAAAAAAGCAACAATCGATGGAATGGCGAAACTCTGGTTCTCCAAGACCTAAGAAGTTTCGTGTCCAAAAATCTGCTGGAAAAGTTCTTGCTTCAGTTTTATGGGATTGCCATGGAGTAATCATGATTGATTTTTTTGATAAGGATAGAACAATAACCGGAGATTACTATTCGACATTACTGGCACTAAACGGAAAAAAATTAAAGTGAAAAGACGCGGAAAGCTATCCAAAGGTGTTTTGTTTTTGCAGGACAACGCCCCTGCACACAAATCTCATGTTGCCATGCAATAAATTCGTGATTTAGGGTTTGAATTACTAGAACACCCCTCCTTATTCGCCAGAGTTGGCTCCATCCGACTATCATCTCTTTTCCCAACTGAAAAGAAGTTTAAAAGTTCGTAAATTTTCTTCCAACGAGGAGGTAATAAAACCCGTGGAGGTCTGCTTTGCAGAGCAAGAAGAAACATTTTTTTTAAAGGTCTAGAGACGATGCAGGTTCGCTGTAATAAACGTATCCAATTAAGAGGAGAATATGTTGAGTAATAAAATATTTTGACATCGAATTTTTGTTTGGTTCTATAGTAGGCTAAGAATTTTTCATAATATCCTCGAATATTTGGAAGAAAAAAAATATGGTAGCTGATTTTCTTCGGTTCAAACTTTCCTCGTTTCGAATAAATATCAGGGAAGATATTCCAGATTGAAATTTGCGTTTGCACTTCCATTTCGAGGGTGAAATCCAAACAAGAGCATCCTAAATGATGCAACGCAGACCAATAAAAGTGTCGCAATATGAACAGGATCGAAGAACAGAACACAAAAACCTGTTCGCGGTTCTGTCTAGACTGCATCTGAACTGTTCTTCTGCGCCTAATTGCATCGCAATTATTCAGTCCATGATGAGTGATAGTTCCTCTAAATTGCTACGAGCGATTTTTTCCTCGCTTCTTCTTCTGTTTACCTGATCATTTCCCAGAAAGAAATGTTAGGTAGGAACGTGCACAGGTTGCAAGTTGACGGATTATACTAGTTTCTCATCAGATCGGCATCCTTTCAGACGTAGATCGAAGCGGCAGATCCTTGCAAAAAGTAGGTGGGCGAGTAGAGGTATCTTCAGGTGGTTTCGCAGAATTTTGGGCGGTTTTGATGCTTGATGATTCAAAACATTGGAATTAACGAAAATTATGATAGTGGTTCTCATATTCTTCGTGTAATCCAGGACTCTAAAACTGTGGAAAATTAGTATAGAGGTCGCCCTGAAATAACTAACATTTCGAAGGATCTCCCAAATTTTGAGCGTGATCTGCAGGATAGTTTCAATGTATTTCTTCGGAAGTTAAGTTCATGGCTTGACTGACAGATACATAACTGTATCCTGTATCCTGTATATTAGACTGAAAACCTTCCTTTTCGTAGAAACAAGCGCCAAAGAGTTAAACACTCATTGAATAAAACCAGGAAAGGAGTCCTTTTCACGTACCTTTTTTTCACGCCCTGTTCTTTTTCCCTAATGTGCTATATTGTTCGATTTTCATAGACTTTCATAGCTCTCTTTCGAATGAGCATATATTAGATTATTATTCAGAAAATTCAGAAACATTTCGTTTATGAGCATCAAACCAAATTGTAGTGAAATTTTCTCTCATAGGCAGTAGTCTCTCCTATCAAATTTAACATAATGATCTTGAGAAATATCCGATGTGTAATTTTCGTCCAAAATACTCCTTTATATGTATAATTTGTCTGTATCGTCCATAATAATAACCCGTTACCTCATGATGACCAACGATGAGCTGATCTGTCCACCTCTCTGAGCTTCTTGAACTTTACCAACAGTATCACCTGTATTCAGCTATAAGTAGAAATGCAACTGAAAGTTATACAATATGAAAGTTGATTTTCAAGGACGGTAAACAAAACTTGAATCGGAATGGGACCATTGGGTTTAACAACATTGCGAAAGTGTAGGTACACGCATATTGTTCAATGGGTGGGATTGAAGCATTGGTGGGTATGCATTGAGAGCGAACTAAAATAGAAATTTCTTTGAGAAAAAACCAGGAAAGAACTGACGTGGGGTAGGCAGCATTTGCGCGTTTGTTCAAACCTATAAGCGTGTCCCAGAAGTAATTTAAGGCAGCCTTTTTCCCAAATGCAGTTTTGACAGACATTCATGTTAACGCTTTGTTCTTACATATTCGATGGAATATTTCGATGAAACACATAGATTAGCACGAAAAGTTTGTTTCCACGGCATACCTATACCATTTGAACTTGAACATCAAGAATTTTATGGGGCTGTACAATCACACAATAGATAAATAAGGCTGCATGAAGATGTTAATCAATCTAACCCATTTTTCCTTCTCTGACTTGGTGAAAGCTCATCATTCATCGCTCATCGATAAAATCTCTTGATGGATGCAAATAGTTAACGATATTTCACTATTTATCGTATTTACCATTAGAATAAAGAACGTTTCAATGCACTTCGTACCGCTGTCATCCATCTACGCCTATAATAATGTACCCGAAAACAATACGATTCATTAAGACGTCAAAATGATCAAGCGATTTTCATAGTAATAACACCGAATTATAGGAGCTAAAGCCCGATCCTATTTGCATTGTATTTTCATTATTGTTATTCAACGAAAGCAATTACGATGTCAAGTACGCGGCGTCTTTTTCCTCTTGGAATATGCAATTTTCTGGTGAATATGACAGACGGATCGAGAAAGTTATAATATTGTGATTGATGGTAGGTCATTTGAAAGTTCGATCAAGATTGGAGAGAATAAAAGAATATTAGATATTCATGGAATATCATGAATCTCACCACACCACTATCGATATTCTTATATGCTCATCAGTATTAGAAGGAGTCGAATCTTCAACTTCTTCAAAAAAAGATTTGTTCAATGACCTTATGTGCTCAGGGATGATGATTTGATCCAGGGCCACCTTGTTGAAATCAACACGAAGTGGTACATCTGCTTATATACATTTCCGCCTAGTGAGCATTCAATAGGATAGTATAACTCTAGGCGAAATTTCTCTTCTCAACTTGTGCGTTTTAATTAGATGTTGGAAAATGAGACAATGATGAATTTAAATTGATCGCTTGCACCGACAAACGCATTGCGACTCCGGGACCATTAAACGCATCTATTTCCTCGATGTCAATCGTTCATTTTATTAGAAAAAAAGGCGAAATGAGTATGTATACAAGGTGATTCGTTGTTAAATGGGCGGAAACTGAGGGCAAATAGAGGACACTGAAGTGAGTCAGGATAACAGGGCGAGTCTTTGACTAATATATAACTCGTACAAATATTTTATCAGTAGATTCGTGAGGTCAAAAGAAACACTTTTTTCCTCTACCATTTTTTTCCGAATCGGCTCGGTTTGAAAGATACAGGATGTTGAAAAACTATGAAAAAAAATATTTTTAGTTCTAACCAATAAACGGTATTAGCGAAAATGATGAATTTCGGTATATAGTTTTTCATTTATTGGATGAAGTATTTTTCATATTTTCTCGTATAATGCGCCGATTTCCAGTATTTGATCGAAAACTATGACCGAATGCATCTCTTTTTGAAAGATCCGAAGATGTGTAGTGTCACAGATTTAGCTAGTTATTCTGAACGTAATTTTGTTTTTCCATGGATGGCACAGCTCATTTTGATGATTTAAAATGGCCAAATCTTTTTATCAGGGCCGAATCGGAAAAAAGGCATAGGAAAAAAATATTTTTTGAGCTCAAGAATCTACTGTTAGAATGTTGTACGATTCAAAGACTCAGCCTGTATATTTTGATGATATTTGGTGAGTTTATCCTCCGCAACCACTAGCTAATACTGACATAGAAACTTAATTATTTTTCAGGTCCGGCCTAGAAAAAAATTGATAAACAATAAGGTCCAACCAGAAAAAACCTTCTGTTTATCAAAGTTTCTTATATTTGATAGGATATTGAAGAAAAACACAGAAAACTAAAGGGAACAAGGTATTTCTCAAACTGCATGCGATTTTAATAATAAATTAATCCAGTCAGCTCAAAATATTAAGACAAAACAGAGTGCTTCCACCCATTTACCAATGAACCACCTTGTATATTGCAGATTTAGACTCATTGGTGGACACGACAAAGAAGTCTTTAGCAACTTAAAGATTTCATATTTCACTATGAAGTAAGCTATGATGATCATTTTGAATAGTTTTCCGGAAATGAAAAAGAACCTGGAAAAAGCAACTTAGAAGGTACCATATGTAGGCCAGAAGAAAGTAAAAATTAATTACCATTGAGCGTTAATTACACCAACCATTGTTTCATCGAATGTAGTGCAGAAATGAGGAATATCTCAACCTCATATTATGAACTCAATTTTCGAATGACCAACGGTACAAAGCCATCGTGAAATGATTTCTTACGTTCATCATCTCCATCGCCCACTCTTTCCTATACGTGTCTATTATTCCACAATAATACAAACGTGGATGATAAACGTTCCCACTTTCCACATATCGTTTCATCGGCCATAACTCCGTATTTCTTGTGCCAATTTCATTGAGAGAAGAGTTATTGCAACGAAAGATAAGGCCATTGTTTAAGGCATTCGACCTTGCGTTCATCTAGAACTATCTCACCGCGGTGAGGTTTAATCGCAAGCTTTGAATGTTTGAATTATTATTGTAGGTACTTATATTATTGCTTTTGCTGTCGAAGAACTTCCTGGTAATTCTCTCTCGACATGCAGGAACTCCGATCGACTTTCGATTGGAAACAGGCATGGCAAACGGAGGTGTTTCTTCACACGATTGGGAAAATGCTGAACGCTCCGCAGAAAGTTGACACATAAATCTTGCCAAATCGATTAGAATCAGCTCGTTCGATGAACTATTTCGAGGCACTTGCTCCCAGGATCATTTGATCCGTGGTTTAAGGAGAAAAAACTTCACTTTCGATCGAAATTGATGATTAAAGCTCGGCTGCTTTTTATTCATCATTGGAAATCTTCACATCTCAAACCGAAGACTGAATATACTGAAAATACATTTCTCATCAAAACATCCCCATCATGGCTGTTCTTGATGTTCATGAGACAAAATATACAAGGATTGTATGTACAGGTAGAAAGAGACTAGAAGAATATTAATTTTATACAGGAGAATGAGGCGATTTTGAAATATTTGATACATAGTTTTGATCGAACAATTGGAAATTTAATATCTCACCTACTACTTCAAAATATATGCGTGCATATGGGCTTCCATCTCAAATCCCGTTGAATACCTGGAACAAATCGAATAAATTATTAAAGTCACACAAAGTTTGTTGCATTTCACGGTGGTATGCAGGAATGCATGTCGTAAATAATAATGACATGAACGCACACGTTTATGTGTTCCTACATAACCGAAATTTGATTAGAATTTTATAATCGAATTCTGCCTGAGAAATACTTTCATGAGAGGACTTGGGTTTCTGTAATGGTTGTTATCGTATAATTTGAAATATACCCTAATTTTTAATAGCAATAGGTCATTCTTCATCAACTATTTCCAATTGGCTAAAGGCTAAATGACTCTAAGAATATCTGAGAATCCGTTTGTTATTTGACGAGTTATACATTCGATGAAACCTATATACAGTATCTATGGACGAATGTCAATTGGAATATGAAAAGAAATGAAAATAATAGTTATTTATACAGCAGGTGCGAGGGCCTCATTTAATCCATAGAAACAAGAGCAAGATGACGTTTATCCACTCCATGCTCATGTTACTTTATTTCACTGGGGAATTAAAATTTCTTTTATTTCTCCGAATAGGTAAACGTCAACTTACCCTTGTTGCTGTCGGTTCAATAATGTCTTTAGACGTCAAACGTCAAAATGGAATAAAATAAGTTTATCATTTATTCGTCAAATATGCATTCTGTCCTTAGTCACCTTTGTTTGAAGGAAATGAAATATAGGTATTTCTAGGTTTAATTACATTGTGTAATTTGATACATTTCATGCGGTGTCAGTTCAATATCATCGGAGATCTACGAGAAAGCAGCTTGTCTAGGGATTTTTGAACGGTCCAGTGCAACTGCCTCAGGCGTTCAGATAGCTACCTCCTGAGAATTAAATTCTACAGGTACGCAAAAGCCGAAGGCTTTCCAGAATTCGATAGAAATTCACATGTGAGATAGGGAGAAATCTCATTATGCCACCAAAAAAAAAAATTGACGGCTCACGCAGATACGAATGACAGTATCCACTGAGTTTACTCTCAACCTTTTCATCGACTTAGTTTTCATTTCATCCACCATGAAAAACTTCTTTTTTGTATATATGTATATCGAACTGAATGTCCCAAAAGACATTTCCAATAGTGAAGCAATCCTTCGTCCATGAAAATCCCACCCATATTGGAAATATCGAACTTCTTGAAATGCATCTCAATATTATGAGAACTATGCGAACATGATCAAGGCAAAACAGATGATTTAATAGCGATATTGTTCAATTCTCCGGGTCCAGAAGCTATAAATAAAATTGAATTATCGGTTTCGAATTACTTAATCGCATTTTCGTGTATCCCGTAACATTGGAACTGATGAATTGCTGCTAATGGAGCTGCACGAACGTGGTCGAGAGAAGGTTTATTAATTATTGTCAGCTGGGAGGATGAAGGAGTTATTGGCTCTGAGATATAAGGTGAGGAAGAATTCCGAACGGTCACTTTTAAATGCAGCTAATTAGTAGGAAATGGTTGATCTCTTTGAAGTTGAACAAACGTGTAGGCGTTGTGTTTCCTTCGCTAACAGCATTATTATCGCACGGCAAATTGCGATTGAGAAATTATGATGCTGGATCATCTGGATCTCGCAACAATCACCTCAAACCAGACGTGTATTATTCAGAAAAAATGGTACAGGAAAAAAGTGTTCTACTGTCAAAATATTTGTACAAGTCAAGGACTCACCCTGTATATTCGGTTTTGCGCTTTATAGCACTGAAAGGATTGAAGTAGGACCTTAATTACCTGATGCATTTTCCGATGGGTGGAAACCCTTACTACTTCACCATGCATACAGAAGATGCTTCCTTCATCTGAAAAATTTCCCACAGATAAGCCCCATTCCTCTGATCATCCCAATGAATCAGTCCTCTCGATTTCTCCGGCTTGTTACAATGAATCGGTTTCTCAGAATTTCTCCTCCAATCTTCGGAATAAGATCCCATTGCGTTTCTATTGCCTCGATAATCTTGATTATTCATACGATTTTGCTGCACCCAAATATGGAACAGATGCAGACTTCCCAGGAAGAAAATTAGCGCTCCATTGTGTTTATAATGGGAAATTATCCTCTTTTTATGGACAACGAGTCTTTTTCCCGATAGATAATTAGCTCATTATTTTAAATGTACGATGGATGCGAAATTATCCATTACTTTTGATTTCGTGCAGTCGTGTAGGTCTACGTAAGCTCAAGTTTTCACTTCGTGTCCTTATCGGAAAATGGATGTTTAATTTGGGCTAACTGTTTTCCTTATTGGGAAAGCTTAAGGACAAGAGATGATCTTTCAACTTCTACACAATCCTTATTAGTTGAAGTGAACACATTTTTATGTAGGATGATTTTTCTGGGGGATACGCGACTCGAAAGTTGACCTTCGAAAAGATGGGTTCAGTTAAAACTTCCTCAAGATCGAACGGTTGTACCGAAAAGAATGAAATTCTCAAATTTATCACTAGAAGAGTAGCTCTTTCAGAATATGTATCACATTCAGATCTGCGATAATTTTCCTGGAAGATGAACGACTCGAAATATGACCTTCGAAAAATTCCCAAAAAGTTGGGTTCAGTTAAAACTTCCTCAAGACCGAACGGTTGCACCGAGCTTGATTTTATACCAAGAAACGCTTTAAAGAGTGTCAAATATAAAATTATGCATATTATAATTCAACACTATTCACCTATTCCTCTCACCGTTTAAAGTGTGGAATTAAACTGCTTGTGTGGCAATAAGATACTCTCTACATTGAGTACACCTGCCTCAACTGCAGATCTCTGAATGAATGGAATATGGCTATTAAAAGCTGGTGCCACCACATCTCGCAATATGTAAATTGTTGAGGGCAGTGACATGGCATTGAAATTAACAGCTAGGTATAAGCTGTTTTCCCAAACGCTGCTTCGAATGCTGTGTGCATGTCTGTGTACTGTGAAGCTAATTACTTGGGTCGTTAACCAAACAAAGTTAAGGCCTTTGGAACTTCCTAGAATATTTTTATGGTGTAAGAGACACCCGATGGTTATCACAGAGCCACTGCAACATTAATTTTGCACGTACAACGGTTCAGTGGTGGTCGTTATTGTTCTCAGAATATTCCTTAGTGATTCGTGTGATTTTTTCACAAATCTATTCAGTAAATATCATCAGGTACGTTTATTTCTGTAGAATTAAAGCATCCTCTCTTCATTCTCTAATCGTTCGAGATTAAGAGTGTGTATGTATGAGGATAACTCACAATTTCATTAGTGATTTTTTGTAACCTTCTCACTTCCTGATTTCTTATATTAATGATCACGCCAACTATAATGATTCTTTTTCTCTGGCTATTATAAATTCATTTGAAAATGTTAGTTGTGTTTACAGATTGATGCAATCGTTTCATTTCCAGTTACTGCAAGAAATCTGGGGTGAACTTTCATTTTCTGGTGAATATCGTGGATAGTTTTTAACCGATATACGAGATATCATAATCAATGTAAGTATTGTTTAACCACCTTCCTAAATGGACAGAATATCAAAATGCTCAGCTTAAAAAAAATTCATAAGCGAAAACTTACCTAAAAGGAGGCCAGAAATACCATAACAGGGAAGAGGTTGATCTAGAAAGGAAGAATATCATTAGTTACAATTCATAAAAACCAAATTGAATGTTTTTTCCTTCAATATCATTCTTATCTTGCTCTTCAAATCGAATCAATCGCTTACTATCATAAATATTGTATATGAATTTGTGGTTATTAGGCCAATATTTTATGGCATCTAATATTCAATTCTTCGTGGTTTTCTTGCAAATCGATAGCAAGTTTTGTGATGAAGATTTAATCCAAAAAATTTGGTATAATAAACTGTCTGAAAGTTCCGATGGTTAAATGAGATCTCATGAACACTTGGAAAAAATTTCAATTTTGTGGTCTACCATGAACTGATCTTATTTCGGAACTTGAGTATCATCTCTGTCGAATCTTATTTGTGGAAATTTTCAGTATTCACTGAAGTTTATGTCTTAATGGCGTCTACAAAAAAAGATTCGTCATATTACTGATATTTTTTCCTTAATTCTAAAATGTTTCTTCAGTATAGTGCTTATCTGTATTCCATTAAGAATTCACAGTATTTCTTACTGATCTGTCCTCAATGAGATATGATAATTTAGAAATTTAGGACCTTGGTTTTCTCTGGTCTCTCATAATTTTTATTTCATCACGTCAATACTTAAATTCTATGACGTTTATCATACGAGTGACATTCAAAGCTCTCAATTTTCAGTCAAATAAGCATATTCCTCGTACTATATGGAAAAATCAACCTGAATTTGAATGAAAACATGTGTCGCAATTCCTTTACGCCATAGATTGTCCCAGTTTCATCAATTTCCATTTGATTTTCAACCCAACACGAATAAATTAGTGCTCAATTTCGATCATCAATCGATTTTTAGCAAGCTTTTCGAAGAAGATTTTGATGATATCGTGATTCTGAAACTCATGACAACCTGGCAAAATTTTGCATGCATTTGGCATGATTTTTTGACGTTAACTCAAACTCTCGTGAAGTTCGAGTACATATTTTAATACTCAATGGTTAAAACACAGAACATGCATTTTTGCATGTCGTCATTACATCAGTGATCTCTCAAGGAAGTTAGGAGCTGCATTTTCAAATAGAAACGAGTACATTCATTGCATTTATTGACAATATACAATAATGGAAATGTTGAAGATATACAGTTCATTTCTGTTGTCTAAATTGAATATTATGAAACGCTTTTTATAATAATAATAATACATATAGGTGTATCATTTTTTCCTCGACCTTATACATCATCCTTGGCGACATTTCCGCCAGTAGTTAGTCATATCAAAGAACTGTCGCGATTTAATAACGTTTCAACTGGATCCAGACGAGACAGGCCGTTATAATGAAACGATCAAAACGCAAAAAGTGGAGGATTAACAGCGCCAATACTTCCGTACTCCCAGTAATCACCTCATTAACCTGAAGAGAACAGAATATGATAATTATTTCAATATTCTCCAATACCTGAATCCAATGATTACTCGTATATAGATCCGCCTTGTTTATTCAGTAGTATGAAAAGGATTTTATCCACATCTTATGAGATAATTTTCGATCCTACTCTAAAATGCGTGAAAAAAAAGAAGGGTAAGATCCGGAGCAGACTATTCATATTGAATATTCATAGTATATTGAATATTGAAGTAATATTATCATTTTCATGAATGAAAGTTGCTAGTTGCACCATAAAACCCTTCCTGGGAACGTACACAATTAACTTGAGAATATTTTTCAGTTTGAATAATCAGCAGATTTCGACCATAGTGCATCTGGTTGTTATTGTTGCTATAATGAAACTATGCGTATTGGCACACGAAGAAAGATTTACGTTTCCACATCGATGATATATGGGAATCACTTCTATATGAAGAAATTCATTAATTAATTAGAGCATTAATAAACATGTAACCTTGAACATAGGTACCTAATATTACGTAAATAGTATCCAAGCGTTTTAAACCGTTAGGTCATTTTCGAACATCAATAAATTTGTATGTTGGTAAACATGCTGAGCTAGGATCAATCACCACTTAGTGGAAAGTGGTATGTGATAGGAAGATGTGTTGGCCAATGTATTTTTAATTTGGAGAGGAAAAAATTCAATTCTTTCTGAATAAATGGTCTTTTCGTCAACTTAGTTACATGTTGAAAATAACTTACATGGCTTTCCAGACACTTATCTGACATTTGGATAGTAATAGCATTAATAATTGTTAACTTTGGTTTTATCAAATCTATCATTTGTTGCCATGCCAGAATCTCTTTTTTTTTTTCGAAAAATCTCGAAGAAAGTAACTAATCGAGAGGTTTAAGTTTAAGGTTTTTATTGAAAACAATATGAAGCAGTTTCATACCTTTCGATCTTTCGTTTTTTATTTCGATAATACCTACTAGTCTTTAGTTCAGCAACGATTTTCTCGAAATTGGTTAGAGTAATTAAAAAATAACAAGGGTTCAAAAAGTTTGCGAACCAAACAAGGAATTCATTTCGATTTTCGTAATTTACCAGTAGCTGACATCAGGAATTAACGACACCGGAAAGAATATCACCCCGTAGATCTTTAGTAGCATCAGACATGTCCGATGATGAAGAACCTTCAGCGCAATGCACGTTAAAAATTTGAGCCAAATTTGTTGAGAACTCCAGAAACTATAAAGGAAAAACAAAATGAACACAAAACACCCTGTAACTTCGTAACTAAACGTTTGCGGACCTATGTTTATAAGAACTTTCTGCCTTAGAATTGCTCTGGGATTATAATCTTCGAATGATTGTATTGAATTTTGAAACACCCTGTACAGCCTCAATCACCCCGGTCGTCATTTGATTGAATTTTTTATTCAGTCCTATTGAGATGAACAATATCAATTCAAAAACAAATTTTCAGTTGATTCTATGGACAATTTCAGAAGTTATAGTACATCAAAAGCGGTGTTGTTTTCATTCGTTCGTTAACACGTAAAACACCCTGTATAACAGTCAATTTAGCCCCAAATTGGCCTAGTCGATCAACGAATACTTACAGGTTCAAAACTCCTAACCCAGATTCACCACACTCGAGGAAATCTTACTCGGCAACCGGAATTTCAAACTGGCCGTCTCCAGCATCCACCCGGACTCAGGAAGCGGCTGAGTTCCCTTGCCTTTCCCGACCGTGGGCAGGGACCTTCTGCTGCATTCGCGGCAGAGACGGGGATTGCACCGCTCCGGCATTGTTGGCAGAAGGCCAAAAGTTATAAATTTTAGGACTAGACTCGATTATCGATTAGGGTGCACGCCTCCTGAAATTCCCATTGAATCCAAGGAGCGCACTAGATCACTGTGACATATTTTCCAGACGGGACACCTTGAAGAGGCTATTTAGCAGAGCGAAGTCCTGGTATTGAGATGTTAAAACCGGAAAGAATACACGGAGAAACTTCGACGACGTTTCAAAAGCTATGGGGGTAGTTATAGTGGTTTCAATGGATTGTTGTAGAGAAGTGCTCGGAGAAATATGCAGATTCTTCTCCAGAAACTCCAGATTACTTCCGTTCCATGTATCTCCTTCTTGTTCGTTTAACCATCGAAATGACAGCATGAATATCGTCGAACTTGGGTATCTTTACAGACTGCACGAAGTTCAATGTAGCTTTGATGGTCGTCGAATTGTTTTGCGTTGATACAAGAAGTTCAACAGACGTAAATGATTATTCGAAAGATCGTAAAACTGATTCTTCAGTTACGGTTGTTTTTCACCTCTTTGTGGGAAAACTGAAGGGTTAGGAACTACACCGCGCAAAAAAATTAACGCATATTCTGAAAATATCAATTTTAATGAAAGTTAACTCTACATTGACTTTATAACTTATTTTTTATGTTCTCTCGGGAAGGTTTTGAACGAAACAAGACACATTAAATGGATGAAAAATTCAGGATTTCACCGAATCTTATGTGAAAGAAGAGAAATGAACAATTTTCAAAATACTGAAATGCTGATAAGTGATTTATTACTTGGTATTCCCACCCCTTGCGTTAATTACAGCTCAGCAACGACGGTTCATGCTCAAAATGAGTGATCTTAAAATGTTCTGATCTAATCCTTCCCAGATTTCTACGAGTTGGATTCCTAAGTCATTTAGAGTAGCTGGATGATTTTCCGAACTTCTCAGCCTTCTATTGAGGTTGTCCCAAACCTGCTCAATCGGATTGAGATCTGGACTTCTTGCTGGGCATTCCATTCGAGAGACTTCAACCTCTTCAAGGTACTCCTGAACGATGCGCGCACGATGGGGTCTGGCATTATCGTCCATAAAAATGAAATTTTCACCAATGTATGGGGCAAATGCCACTACATGCTCTTCAAGAATGTTCCTTATATACTTATCAGCATTCATAGCTCCATTATCAACGACCACTAGGTCTGTGCGAGCAGTCAAAGATATTCCACCCCATACCATAATCGATCCTCCCCCCAAACCAGTAGTATTCAGGAAATATCACTGAGCATATCTTTCATGTGGACGTCTGTATACAAGGGAACGTCGATCACAATGGTAGAGGCAGAATCTAGACTCATCTGTGAAGAGAACTCTTTCCCAATCGGCCTCTTCCCAATGGATATGCTCTCTCGCAAAATCCAAACGCGCCCTTCGATGGGCTGGGGTAAGAGCTGGGCCTCTTGCCGCGACACGAGGCCTTAAATCATATTCTCTGAGGCGATTTCTTATTGTCTGAGTGCTTATTTGCACCTCATGAGTTTGCTAAAGCTGAATTTGAAGGAGGCGAGCGGTTGCAAACCGTTGTCTCAACGAAGAAACTCTCAAGTTACGTTCTTGAATGGCAGTTGTTACCCGTGGTCTACCCTGTCCTGGTCTTCGGACATTCATACCTGTCTCCCTGAATCGCTGCAACATTCTGGACACACTTGTATGGGAAACTCCAAACCTTTCTGCAATTCTTGTGTATGTCCACCCTTCTTCTCGCAAAACTACCGCTTGGGCACATTCCTCTGGGGTCAAATTGCGTGTTTCGCGTTGCATAGCGATCGAGTGTAGAAAATCAAACGAAAGAAAAACTATTGATCACTAGAATTGATCGAGAACAACTGATTCTAGAATGGAGCCAATACATTCAACCTCCTTTGAAACTCTTTCAGTATTACAGAAAAGAATGAAAGGGGTTTGTGACCATTTCTCGGCAAGTGTATTGTTCTCTCCATTTGCTTTTATTCCCATAGAACCCAGGCTAAACAGACCTTCTTATTCTTGTCAAATTATTGAGTTTACCTACTTCGGCACACCCATATCATCTTAGGGTTCAGTACCAACTACTGTGTTCTGTTCAGATCAGCAAGTGTATAACCTTCATCTCCCCAAGGGTGGAATAAACCAGTCTATCCCCTTGGAACTTCTCTGTTTTAAATAAAATCGTGAGCCAATTTCAATGTTTAACGATGGAACACTTAAAGCATAACATACATGAACCTTCGAGTGACTTTTTTGTCGACGAATTGACAACAGATAGCAATCACACGAAGAAACTCGTAAAAGGTTGAGCTGAGTGAAATTTCGATTTCACTTATATTGAAGTACGAGCTCAAAAACATTCGAATTAGCGTCCATTCCGTTGTAGCCGTGAACATGAACGACTTAGGTACTTGACCAGTAGCCTATTGGTGGCCAACAGACTACCGGCACATCTATTCATTTGAGACGCATAAAAGAGAATAAAATCGCTTTAACTCTCGCAATGAATGCGCTACAATTCACCAGAGATTCAATTTCACCGCAGTAAACTGAATTTATGACGACCCCTCGAGATCGATAGGATACCAGGTAATGACATATTGAAAAATAGAAACTCCCAGGTTCGGCGCTAAAATCAGCAATAAAATGCACATAAAGCAATCTTCGAGTTTATAATAATTGATGATGGAGACGTCGTTGATTGACATAACATAAATCTACTTTCTAAGTAGGCTATAGTTCACGATTGTGTTTGTGTAAACCACGACATTCGTGAGATCTTTTCACCGATGTAATTAAGGAATCCATACAAGGACGAATATGCAGATAGGATCGATTCAGGTTGAGATTTCGGGCGTTTGTAGCTCGTTTGTCGATTTTTCTGTTCTAGAAAGCTTGGCCGAGATTCCTCAGATTGAAATTCCTCACAAGTTCGTGTGTAGGCAGAATACAAAAGCAATTTTTTCCGTATATGGATGAAATTTTCACAGAAAACTTTCCCCCATGGTTTTCAAAGCAGCACGATCAGAAGGGATGGATCAGCATCACCTTTGGGGCCATTCTTTCTGTTCCAAGACAACCAGTATACATAGAGGAGTCTTTCTCACCATGAAAATCGGTCCAAACACCAGGACATTGAGCTGGCTCAGATAGTGTGAGTCCACCTACGATCCAACTCAAAAGATTGATATTGCAGACACAAAATCCTCACAATATATGCTTTATACAGGGTGTGTCTTTGACTCGAACAAATATTTTAACAGAAGATTCTTGAGGTCAGAAGAAACATTTTTTTTTCTTTACCATTTTTTCAGATTCGGCTCTGTTTAAAAGATACAGGCTTCATTTTTAGTTCTATCTCACAAACGGCTTTATCGAATGAAATGAATTTCGGTATATATTTTTTCATTCATTTGGTGAATCTTTTTCGAACACAGAATATCACCCACGTTTTCCAGTTTTCTCATTATAACCATTACGTACCATAAAAGCACCAAAAATTCAAAGAACCCAACTCTTGAAACTAAGTTGAACTCTAACCAATGAATATTTGAACGTTTTGTGAAATAAAGTATTGGTACTCTCTTCAAAAGATCCACAAATGTTTAGTGTTATAGATTAAGCTAGTTATTCTGAAGGTTATTTTGTTTTTCCAGTGGTGGCATAGCTCAAACTTAAAATGGCTATATCTTTTCATCAGGATCGAATCGAAAAAAAAGGTATGGGAAAAAAGAGTTTCTTTTGACCTCAAGAATCTATCTTTGTAGTTTCATGTTCTTGGGAATGCAACTCGCAGAAATGAGGAAGCTTATTTATTCATTCACCATTTATGATTGATAATCTTCATCCAACTGATGTTTCCAACCCATTATCTACTTTTCGTCATCTTCTGGTAAAAACAACAAGATTTCATCCTAATGAACTATCCCGTACGAAAATAAATTGCATCAAATCCTGGAATATCATTTATATCATTGTATAAGCGGAGATACACACCAAGAGGTGGAACAATGAAATACCCTCTGGGCCGTACCTAGTAGATTACAATTCACACAACTAACGGTACCGCAGACGTCTCCGAAGGAACACAGCGGAGATTCATGAACTCAAATGGGAAAAGCGGAGATTCATGTGTAACAATACGACCAGTTTAGCAAAGAGCAATTTTTCTTAGCCGCGAATAGCGGACAATACCACCTGTCTCACATCAACAATAATTACAATCGCTCGTTGAATGGAAACACGATTTGATGTCATTCATTCCTTTCGGAAGACCCCCAACGACATTGTGGGAAATTTGTGTTTTTATAGCTGCTTGAAAACCTTGCTTCGCTGATGACAGGTCGAACGGTTCACTTGGTATTGGGTTGGGTGTCATAGAAGTTGGCTCTTCCTGAAAGGTCAGCCGGTTCTCAGCAGCTATTTTGGTTTGTGTTTGTGTATACTACGCAGACATACTGTGCTAGTATTTTTCCCTACAGATATACCAAGGAAAGAAAAGCGTTTACGAAAAAAAACGAAAGTTGAAGTTATAAGATACCTTGGACTCGAAGACTCTGGAAGAAATTAATGGTTCGTTACCAGAAATTGGCATCTATGTGCAACTTCAAAACATACTCTGCATCGTGATTGAATGAAGGCGAGAACTTTCATTAAGCAGCCACATGTTTCATGGTTCAAGATACAAGATTATAATGGTCAATTGACTTGTTCACATATTCTGGTTCGATAAAAATATTATGTCTAACAGGAGGCGTATAATTTGCTACTCACGTGCTATCAATTTATGGTCCGAAAGAAATGCACACAGACACAATAATAATTCTATTTTCCCAGGTTGCCGAGCACTTTCATGTGGTTGGAACACAGAGTTAGCGGTCATCGATGTACGTTGTGATTGTGACAGGAGCAAAGGCAGAAGTCTAGACATGTTTTTAATGGTGATGGGGTGGTTTTTTCGATTGGGGCCAACACAGGAGCATATCTACCTTTCCTACTGGGTGCCTCAGGAGGTTAGTGATGTTAATTCATACTCTTTTTAAAGTGTTGAAGACACAGAAGACGGAAATGTATTTACCAATCATGAGAAAGACTTCTGATGAATGAAATTTTCATGTGAGTATTAAGAAGATATGATATTTAAACTTTTCTTGAAAAATAGAGAATTTAAGAGCAAAATATGATCTGTTGGAGGAAAAATTCTGTTGATATTATTGGCATTTTAATAGCACAATCTCTCAGAACATTGCGAAGTTCAGAAAATGAAAGCATAGAATCTCAGCTTACTCACAATAACAAAATAAAATTTCGAAGTTAACTGATAATGAAGATAATTGATGTGTGGGCTATTTGAAGTTACTTTTGATCTTCAAAGCCCCAAGGCATATTCTACCTACATTTGAATCGTATTGAACGTTAGGAACACACTTCTTTCGCTCAAAATTAACATAATCGTCAGCCTGTCGATTTCACGCTAATGATGATTGAAGTGTGAAGGTGTACGTCTGTATCAAATATGACGTTTCCTTCTGTGAATTTGACGTGAACAGAAGCCACGGAGTGTTTGAAAAAAGTGGTAATAGCCTTGTTGTAATAGAATATATGAAATTCGAGCCGAAACATAGCTTTCCACCTGATTAAATTTGAGACAAATCAAAACAAGTAGTCGGAATGTGAATAAGAACTTGGGAATTCTTGTTTGATAACCACAAGAGCTGGGAAATCATAGAAGTGGAGTTTATAGGACCTACTCAAAGAGAGACATAGAGTTATTTTCATATTTAGGAAGCAGGTTTATTCTTTTCATCTTTTTTTAATCCAGTAGTTGAGGAGAAAAGGTCTGAAAGCAGATTGGTTTGGACAATGAGCTTAAGGTGAACGAATTTTTTGTAATTCCTCTGTTGAAATTAGTAAATATTGGCTATATTTTTCTCTCTGCTATTCTGCTATATTTCGAAGGGTTTTGGTGCAAATATTAACCCAAAATCGGTAAAATTTCCATTTGACCCATATCCCCAACTATCGATGTATTTCCGAGGAAGCCCAATTGGCGGGTCCATAAATAGAACATGCAAATTTCGGCATTTCCCTCAGCTAATAACTCAACTGCACGAATCCGTGTCTAGATCTTATCCGTTCGGTACTATGAGGCTGAAATCGAGGCTGAAACACCATAACACGAGATCACGCAACCTATTATCTCAGAATTTCATACTGTTGTCGGATTAAATGTCAGTCTTATATGAGGCGGTACGGCGATCGTGCAAAACCATATCGTACGAAGATCTGGCGAATGAATGAAGCCATGGGAAGTTTGCGAAACTGATTTCGGTGGTGGAACTTTCGCCGAAATTTGCTGGGAAATCCGAAAAAATTCATGCGATGAATTCGTGATTCTCGATATTTAATGCAGGAGAGCACACAGCCGCAATTAGCTCTGAAAAATTATAAGTCTGTCTGCACTTTTTTTTTCTTTTTCCTTTTTTTCTTTTTTTTTCTTTTTTTTTTTTCCTTTTTTGGTATTTTTGTAGATTCATTGCTGGTAACGGGATACAGCAATGAATGAATGAATGAATTTAATGCATTTTACATACGAGAAAACCTTTTTCAATCTTTCGCCACTGGAAACCTGTAGAACCTTCTCTCCATTTGCACAGATTGTAAAGTTTTCCTTGCGTTTTAATACTGAGTTGTTTGTTGCATATTAAAAAGAACACTTATGGTCTGATGAGCATTTGTTTCTTCCCGAGAGACAACCTACAGAGTGTTAGTGAATATTTGAATAGCTCTATTGTTTGAGGTATCTCTATATTCGTTTGAATTTTTCTCTTTGTGTGAAACTAATTTATCTCCTTCATTCTTTTCCCCTACATTTACCATTAATTTTTTCCGAATCGGCTCGATTTGAAAGATACAGGCTGTTGAAAAACCATAAAAAATGTTTTTTTCAGTTCTCTTTCACAAACGCTTTTATCGAATGAAATGAATTTCGGAATTTGGTTTTTCATTCATTTGATGAATCTTTTTCGAACACAAGATATCACCCACGTCTTCCAGTTTTCTCATTATGACCATTACGTACCATAAAAATACCAAAAATTCAAAGAATCCAACTTTTGAAACTAATGCTATCTGATGAATAATTGAAGGTTTTGTAAAATAAAAGTATTCCTCATATTTTCTCGTATAATGCGCCGTTTTGATGTTCAAAAATAAAAAATATCTGTGAAATTCGGAAAATTGGGTACTTTGGCTGAATGCATCTCTGTTCAAAAGATCTACAGATGTGTAGTGTCGTAGATCAAGTTTGTTATTCTGAAGGGAATTTTATTTGTCCATGAGTGGCATAGCTCATTATGAAAACTTGAAATGGCTATATCTTTTTATCAAGGTCGTATCGGAAAAAATGGCATAGAAAAAATGTGCTCTTTTAACCTCAAGAATCTACAATTCAAATATTTGTGCGAGTCAAAGACTATAGTGGGAATATCTCTAGTAATTACAAGAAAACTGCCTGTCGCTGTTTTTTCAAATTTTACTAATGTAAACTTTAATTGGAGCTAACTGATTCTCAAGATTGGACCAACATCTGTTGAGGTATTTGCAGCATTTTTTCAGTGACCAAATCACGATGTTTTCTATGAGAAACAGCCAATGATCTTAACTCAAACCGTGAGTTGGGGTTTGGTCTCAATACCGATGGCATTTCATGAATAACCAAACGTTCTTGATTAAAGAACAAAGATATTACCATGCTCCCAGCCAATCAACAAACTCCGTCTGTTCAAAGGGCCCTTTGTATACAACTAATGGACCGACAGATTTCCCAGAAAGACCACTCGGACAAGCAAATCAATCTCATGCAAAGCTGGCGAATAGTCATAAATGCCGTTCCTACAGAATCAACACATCCAAACGTAATTTCTATTTTCATTCCGCAAATAATGAAACGAAGCGATTTACTAAGGTTTTCAAAGTAATAATCCCTGAATTTATGTCACCTGAAATGACCCATTGTTGTAAAGCCTCACTCGTTCATATTCATGAGGTCCGACTCCTGCTCCTTTGTGCGAGTGGGCGCCTTTATTTCTTGTTTAATTGAATAATTGATTTGCAGCAGTGTGGTATATGACATTGGAGAGATATCTGGAATGGCGACTGTTTAACAATATGCAGGGAATTCGAATGGAATTTGGGATGCGGAAGGTAATCGAATATTGTCTTCGAGGTTGTGCGGAGGAGCGGTTGATCCGGCTCGGAGGACCAATGATATCAGTCTAGACGCGAAGGTACCATTCAAATTCTAACTCGTCTAAGATTCATTGTTGCGATCATCAAATGGTTCAGTTATACTATATTCCCAACAACATTTGTTTTTGGAGCGAATGAGGAGTAGGCATCGTTGAAACTATATCTAATTAATACATTTCTGCCGCATTCTGAAACGGTTCTAATGGAATGCCATTGAGTTTTAATCATCTGCTTGCATCCATTGGGAAACGCCTCGAAGCGCTGTCTCAAACCATAAAATTTCTTCAGTGGAGAACGCATCCTGTTTTTAACTCTACTTTTAATGCTCTCCAGAGAGAGAAATCGATTTCCTAGTTCAGTTTTTCTTCGAGAGAATCGTCAATTCTTCAAGACGATGTTTATACGATGTGAATATCTTCATACGAGCTTGTTTCTATTGATGAAAATCGTTTAGAAGTTGTGTTGAAATCTAGAAGAAAACATCAGATTGAACTCAAAAGAGTCTCGAGTAAAAAACAAATCGAATTTTCCTAGATATCAATTCAGGGAATGAAAAATCACTTTGAACATTACAAAAAGCAGGTGTTTCTGCATTTTGAAGGGTGTATAACAATGGGATATTGAACAATAATTGGACTACAAATAACCATCAGGAAACTACAAGTACGAACTGATAAGACCAGTGTTGATTAACCAAGCACAAAAATTATAGAAAATTATGCTAAGAACAATGAAAGAAAATAAGTATCAAAGCAATAATATATTATTATCGGTAAATCACATAACCTAATTAAATGTAGTTGATATATCCCCCTGAGACATTTTCCTGTTTTACCAAAGGTGACATAACTTCTACAACGTAACAGACGACATATGGAGAACAAATCTGGTTGTCAATATGACCGTTAGCTATTTCATAAGAATTTGAACTGAAGATAAGACGAAGTTGATCGCCCGATCTCCAATTAAGATCTCCTCAATTTGGATTAATTTACTGCCCATTGATCACTCGAACTTTCATATAAGGAACGTTTTCCAGAACGAGTATTCGCATTTGATTCGAGTACGAGCGAGTGAAACTCAAATTGAACTTTTCTCCTAATCGATGGGAATTCGAAGCCTATCTGCAAATGGGCGATAATGAGGTACAATTTGCACTATACGCCCATCATATAGAATGGAGATCGATTCAACAAATTGGAAAACTTAGGTCTCGCCTCTCTGAATGATTCAATAATACTTAATGGAATAGTAGGTACTTTTACTAAGGAAGTAAATGTTTTTGAACATTTGAGAACCTCTCTCATTTCCACGTTTCTGAAGCAGAAAATTCTTGATTTAACAACTGGATCAGATTAAAAGAAGATACCTCAAATAAGGACAATCATTTCATATCTATCTATGACTTATTTCAATATCCAGTAATGCTTTGGGGTTGGGCGGTGTAAAAATATAGAATGATCAGAATTATTGGAATAAATATAAGTGTATCTGACTTAAAACAGCCAATTCAACCACATCTGATCACGAGAACCACCTAGAGGACATCAATGAGTATCAGAAAATTATTTCCGATAAAATCGTGAATGGCAAATGCACAAAGAACAATAAACAAACTCGTGAGTATTACTGTCACGCCCTCAAAAATTAGATGATTACATTATTTTCGCATTAAACAATCGTATCGGCCATTTCATCTAGTTTTAGGCAGGTATTCCTCGATTCTGGAGAAGTTAACTTCGTTATTGGCGCAATATCTAGTCATGGATCTGGATCGAAAAAGTGGGTATCGCCCGAAGTAGGTAAAATTGATTGGCTCTTGTTGTTCGGATCTGAGCACTGTTATGCAAAACGATCTGCCTCATTCTAAAGTTCAAAGCGGGTTCGGATTTGTCGAGTTCGTGAAGATATTTGTACTTGTACACCTTGTACACTCGTGTACCTGTATAATTTCTAGTCCCAGAGTCATAAATCCTTACCATTCATGGTTTTTAGGAACCTCGCGTTCAATATTCTCTAGATTTCTTCGATAAAACAGAATTTCCAATTAATGAAGATGTCTCAAGAGATCGAAATGGTGGATTTCTTGATAAAGGAGCATGAAATATTCTGCAAAACATAGGAGCTTTCCTGGGTTTTCAAGTTGTAGAAGCCTCTGGTCGTTCTACGTTAAAATTCAAAAATTCTCTTTTGACATTTATGTTTACCAGGAGCCATTAACTAATTAGGTCATGCGTATTTCTCAATTAGACCAGTATGGGTATACCTTGGCGAATGCAGACCTGATGTGTGTGGGTTTAGAACAAGAATAATATTTCTGCATTCCGCAAAATCTACAGGTTCACAAATCTGACCTGAACTGGGGTATGTGAAGTATTCAAAGATATTCCATCGGTAGTTATTCACTCCTTTCGCTGTCACAAAGCTACCCAGTACTAAAACCACAGCATAACTCAAGAACTGGTCCAGGAAATTCTCAAGTTCAAGTTATGCTGATTCGAAAAGGAAACTATAAATCTTCAAATGGTAAACTGTTAACTTCGTTTGAAGAAGTTATTCAATCTCTTCCGATTTCATCCTGAAAAAACATTTTATAAGGGTGTTCTGCCTTTCTTACTCAAATTACAAGGGTTAAGCTGTCTATATGCAGAATGTTAAAATGGATGAGGAAAATACAAGGATATTTTTCATTGTTTTCCTTCGAAATAGAAGATGTCCTCCCCGAAAAACAAGAGTATTTATTGACAATATCTTCTCTACCTATATGTTATTCACCTCAAGCAATTCTTCAGATCAAAATCAAAGAGCTAAGAGAATTATACAGAACAATGTTGTGGAATTAGCTAAGATTTTCTCCCATGTTATCTGTCACTGATCTGGAAGCAGAATTAATTTGAATATCTAACCTTTAAAACTCACCACTGATTGCAAAACATCTCCACTAATTGATTACAGAATTCGCACCATACAATTTCATCCTCTTTAAAAATTACTCCAACTTTTCTAATTTCCCAACTGTATTGTTAACAAAACATTTCAGTTCCGGACAGGAAGTAGAGGAATTAATTGTAAAAGATGCTATATTAGACAATACCATCTGAAGAGTGCGATAACGTTATTCTCAGAATAATAATTAGCGAACAAATAAACTATTAATTACAAATGTATCAGGAGTTTTATGTTGCGTAATGATGATTTCATAATTATGAATAATGAGAGGAAGGAAAGCCAAGTCAATTGATAAAATTCACCTTTTTCTGCTTGACTAAATGATTCCGCGTTGTTTGTGCAACAAAACCAGTATTGTTCAATGTCTTTTCGATTAGTATAGACACCCGGTAGGGTTCAATAGGTTGATCCATAATTGCTTGAGTGAATTCGGAAAAAAAAAACATAAATTGTTCGATTGAAGATAACTATATTGAAGAAAACATTTTTTTACATTATTGACCATTCAAGCTTGTTATTGTTCTTCGATCCAATGATGTAGCCAATGTCAGGATATTTGTGTAAATAAGGTAGAAAAACATCTGTTTTTCATGACTAAAAAGCTTTCGACTTTAATGTATTTTCATCCGTTAATTATATTGATATTTTTTATTTCCGAGAACTGAAAGCTCGAAGGAACGTGTATTGTTTCAGATATTTCCGGCATATCCACTTATAATGCTGCCCATCGAAATATTTATTTTAAAACAGCATTTTACGGATTCCACTGTTTCATTCAATCGGTCCGCATTCCATCTTGGCGCTTGTATAAATAGACCTAAGTGGAAATGACTGAGTTTACAGCCCAACCTTTATTTACAGACAGAAATTGTTCTTCGCTTATATATTCGGATGTGGAGTGCTTTTCCTGTCCTGTTCTGAAAAACGTACAGGCGTCATCAGTCAACAGCTTGTCACTATAGAAAGCGTGGTGGATTTATTCGTCATACTACTATGTTCAGGCTGTGTTGGTTGAAAATCAATCTACAGCTTGTTCTTCCCATGATTTTTGTACGAAGCACTTGTCGATCAAGAATAATCTGTTTTCTTCGAAAAATTATTGATCAATTCGTGTTATGTTAAAATTGGCTTATTACTCAACTAACTAAAGAAGTCTATAGTCAGTTACTTCGAGGTTTTCTTCATTAGCTTAATCTAAATATATTCCATAGACAAAAATTCCAATTTCGCGAAAATTATTGAAATTTACCATCCATATACGGGTATTTCGAGGTTCCCTTTTCAGTTGAAACGGCGTGTATCTAACCATATCGATCAACTATTTCATCAAAGCGGATACTACGGGTAGACCTATAGAAATAATTATAGTGCTTGTAATTGGAAGGATATTCCCAGGTCTAACTTGATCTCAAAGCTGTGAGTCATTGTAGTTAAGTGTTTTCTCGATTTATTCGATTCGAAAAATTGGGGTTTGGTTCAGTTTCAACGACAGTGAGAGTTAGAGTGATTTTTGCCTTAAAAGCTAAAGCATGTTAATCGATTCCTAACAAAACCTTGTCCCCCATCGTTAAATTGCTCATATTGAGGTTGTCTAGAATCGGTCTGTGATTTTGTTCTACTCTAAGAATGCAATTTTTAAATTTTTAAGCATTTTATACACATCGACTTGCTTAACGCAACTTTTTGAATCCAACGAAACTTCTTGGCACGAATGAGGTGAAAAAAATATTGATCATATTCATGAAATTATTACGAAATTCTATAATTCATTTCAAATACTCTGTGGTCCATGAAATTATCATCAACTGCAACTCATAATTCATATGAATTATGTTTCACATTCCCTTTTATCATCGAAACTATTAAACGCTTAATTATTATTGTACACAAAAAAGTGGCTGGAAAAAACTTCAAAAAAAAGTGAACAGAGATGAAGGCCACACTGAAGCGTCAAAAACATGTTGATTTCGATGTTATTCTATGGGGACCACACATGTTCATAAAACGAATTGAGTTTTCTTGTTCGGAAAAAAAAACGTAGGGAAAAATCCGAATTGGATATGGAATTTTGGAGGTTGATGTTTTGCGTACAATGTGCATTGTAATAACAAACTACTGAAACTGTCCCAGTTTGAAAGATATTTTTACGAGCACAAGGATGAGTTCGAGATACATTTTTCCATAAATGAAAAAAAGAATATTATGTGGGTATTTATTGGAATGAAATAAATAACTGAGACCTTCAAACATTGTAGGAGGATACCCACGCGTCAAGTGAAAATCGATGACACACATAAATATCAGTCGAAATATAAGTAGGTATATAAAAAACACGTCAAGGTTTCACCAAAGTGTGAAACTCACATAGAAAAATTTTTTCATTTGAGTGGTTCTTCAATTTGGAATATCAATTGTGTTAACGTCATTTCAATGTCAATACTGATATGCGTACAAGCAATTAGGGGACTCATACGAGTTTTTTCAACCTTCATCTATCGATACTTCAACCAAGGTCTAGGTAAACAGAATACTTCCACCAGGAAACGAGGTCTCTAGCTATGGCTACGTCTCATTATTGACAGAAGTTGAAATAGTAATTGATTGAGGCGAAAAAATAAGGATCTTTAACTCGAGGAAGTTCCCTTCCTATAGGTATTTTCATTTACATGTATCAAACAATGAAGAATCTGACAATTTCCTTTTTATTTTCGCAAAATTCCAAGAAAATCATCAATAACTGAAATACAGTTAGCTGTTATGTTTCTCAAAATTAGTACGGCGTTTTCTATTGCAGCATAATCTTCAAATACTGTAACTAAGTGTTTCGATAGAATCAATATTATGAATTGATTTCATTCAATTTTCTCCCTAAGGAATGCACCTCGATAAAACTCCTTAATATTGTTGAAATTAAACAGTTCTAAAAACGAAATGGTGATCATAAAACTATTGTAATCGGAAATTTATGGGATAAAAATCCTTGGAATGTAGCGTCAACTGTTTTTGTGTTTGAAACGAACTGTAGGATGGAATTTTCATTGCGATTTTCACACTAATTTTGTTTTTTCATTTCATAGCCGATGGAATTCTGGAATTTCAAGATAACAATGAGAGTAGAATGTTTCTTGGTTCGAATATGCGAAATGCTATAGATTTCGATAATGTAGTTGAATAATTTTTCGTTCGGGAATCTTTTGAAACTACATTTTCATTATCTATACTTAGTTCCGATAATCAATAAACTCAATGCGTACCATTAAATCCCAAAATTAAATAAAGAAAGTTACTTGAAGCGTTTCAAAGCTGTTAAACTTTTTTCGATCATGCCATCACGTTAAGTACAGAGTTTCTTCTAAAGCATCATTCAAATAAATTATTTCGTAACACCTGTTTTCTTTTTCATTAAATCATAATTTCTAGTCTCGTTTAGACCAATTACAGTCGGTAAATTCATTGGTATGACCACAAGGTTCTCTTCATTAGGAGAATTAAAAGTCTCCGAATATCACGCAATAGTTTCACGCATACTTATCTCATGTATGTAATAGACTTTAAAAAGTCCTCGGGCGTTTTTTGTACCTGGGGCCAAAGATTTCGTCGATTCGTATGTTGAACATTTAGAAATGCATCACGTCATAGACAGCAATTATTTTTTCATCAACTCTGTTCTAGTGCTGAGAAATATATTCGAGAAACACATGGTTAATTTTCCAAAAAATTTTAATTCTTCTATATTCTTGCTCTTGGAGTGAAGAGATTCCATATACGTGAAATGAAGTGAATTTCAAATTTACTCCAATATGAGTAGCTCCATGAAGATTTCGAATTAGTATTGCAACATGAAACAATTGATACAGAAAAATGTAACACCCTCACAACGATTAGTCGTAATGGTTCTTCAAAAGGATAATTGGAAGCTGAGACAATTCTAAAGGTAAGGTAGGCAAATCGATTCAAAGAAGTAGGTTTCAAAATTCAGGTTAAACGAATGAACCTCAATTTTCTCAACATGGGAAGTGATAAATTGGTGGAAAAAGAATGGAAACAATGATTGATCTCATTCCCTTGGTTTGTACAAGACTTTTATACAATATACGTACAGCTTTTTTCATATCAATATAGTATTCGAATATCTTATAGGTACGCAGAAAACCGTTTTTCCAAAATTCAAATAACTTATTATTTCAGTCAGTTGGCATCAATTCGACATCATTTTGTTTGTATTTTCTATGTTCTTATTATTATAAATGAACCACATTGTAATTATTCGTTGTAAATTTGGAATTCATATTGAGTGTTTCAATACCCAATGTTTGCATTCAGGAAATGCTGTATACATTTTCAGTGTATTCACACTCATATTTCGTATTTCGAAACTAGGAGTATGTTAAAGTGGGAAATTCTTTGAAAAAATGCAGTTTCTGTACCTGATTGCTTTTACACAAATATTCTTTGAAGATATGTGCGATTATGGTTACTTATCTAACATGAATATTTCCAGAAAATTTCCATTTCTCTCTAATTTGAAAAAAAAAATCTAATTGATGAAATTTGAATTTTGATCTGGAAGTGATTTTTGTTTGCATGCGAGTTTGCGTTGCGATTTAGTTTTTAGCTTTTACTCTTTACTTCTATACCAACAGTTGGTTAATAAAAATACCACAGCAGAATCGATTAAACTAATGATAAAAAAAGTTGGCGAAAATGAACAGAACAGAATTTGCTAAAATCCATCCTAGCTTTCATCGGATCGAACCATTCATCCGTTTCATCCTGGGGCCAAAGCGATGCCGCATCTCCGCAGATGAACCAAAAAACAGGTTTATAATTGCTCGCATGTCGAGTAAAACTCGACTGGTATAATTCAGAAAAAAAGACGCGTGTACCACTTACCTATTTAAACCAACAGGAGCGTTCCAACCTGCCGTTTGGTCCTTCGAGCCGGATCGCACTAAAACAGCACAATGGATCGCAGGATCGATCACCCGAATAAAATCTGTCATCACATGTCACTCGGGATAGTTAAGGCGGTCGCTAATGACGGTAATCTCTTTCTACGGCGCGGAGTTATCTGCTACGCGGATTTCAGCTACTTTACCTGGCCGACCGACGATGCGGTGAAGACTGACTGGACCGGTCACGGATAATAATGAATGTGAAATTGTGGAACTTCTCTCTTGCCTTGCGAGACTTGTTCCAGTGCTAGGGAGTCTGAAGAAAATAACGCTCTGCCGTGTGGTGGTCAGGGATGGATCAGTCGATGATATGATATGAAGTAATTACTGAAAAGGCCAGGTGGGCGTGAAGTCCAACCCTGAGTCGTGTTCGGCAATATCTGATTGTTGTTTCTACAAATTGCACCACGCTGATATCACACCCTACTTTGTGGTGATAGTGATAATGGCTTGTATGTATTGTTTAATCGCTCCTTTCGTGTTGCTTTCCTAGACGTTGAATAAGTCCGTTGTTTTTAGAAACCTCCGATCAAATTTTAATGTACGGTTTAGTAAACACCTACAATTAATAACAAGACAGCGATATTTTTACCAGCTAATGCGGAAAATGATTTATTCTCGCACTAATACAGGAAAGTGATTCCCCACCTAAACGGAAAAGTTAATTCTTTTTATTAAGTCCCAAAAATCTGAAGAGAAATGAGATTTCAGAAGGGGAGTTATACTCATACTCATTTATAAAACAGATTTATTGAACAAACACCAAATAAATTAACATATTATCTTGGAATGTTTAAAATATTGTGGATAGAAATAAAATATATACATCTGTAACTTAACAATTAAGAATTTTTCAGAACAAAATGCACCAGAATTGAGATAACCAGAACCAGCAGAGCGAAAATTGATCCAAAAATGAAGAGCTTATGACCGTGGCTTTTATCCTCTTCTGACAACTTTCCTTCTACCATTTTGCTTATGTTACTTCCATAATTTGAAATATCTGAAGATAAAATCATTACAAGTTATGAAAAAGCAACAAAATATTACAGGTGTGAAAATACAGAATAAGATTACTCTCCAATAGAAACCTTCACTTTTGAGAATGAAAAAATATGAGTAACAAACAAAAATAATACAATGCAAATAATAACCTGAATGAGCAAAATAGAATATTTATTCATCATCACAAACTTACCAATCGACCCTTCTACTTCTTGAATTTCATCTGATGTACCATCCAATTTTATGTCTAGAATTTCTTCAACAGAACTTTTGGCTTCTTCTGCTCCTTCTCCAGGAAATAAATAATCAGAAACTGTGATATCTGAACCCGGTACAGCTATCATAACTCTTCTAGGTGGCTCATGAATACTATTCAAATCTGAAAATGGTTATTTTTCTAACTGCTCTTACATGACAACTGCTGATAATGATCAATGATTATTCAAACAACAGACCTTCCTTATGCTCTTCTTCTATCAAAGAATCGCAATGCATTTCTAGCCTTGTCGATAAACTTCTTACGATATCCTCAATGATGGCATCCCTAACTTTTTTATAAGAAATCTGTGGATTCATCCACACTGTACTGGATATCTGTCCCACTACTTTCATTTGATTATTTGTATCTTTGATTACAGCATCCGAAGTCTGATCCTTAAATGGATATTAAGAAATAATTTCCAATATTCATTTTACAGATCTACAGCTTACTTCATTATCTTCTAGAATATGCACTATTATTGGCTTATTATTTGGTTTGATATTTTCATAACTCGATTTTCCTGATTTCAATCCTTCTTTCTTCTTTCTGGCAGATTCCAAGCTCTCGTCTTCAGATTTAAATTCACCATCAAAAAGTATCACTGCAGATTTCAAGTTTTTGCAAACATCTTTCAAAATAATCTGAAAGATATAACAATAAAGAGGCATTTTTTTTCCACATGAAATTTTTCTTCTAAGACTCACATTCATTTGTTGTTTCAAATCCATTTCAGAGCCTTTTTCTTCCCAGCAGTAATTTTCACATATTTCATATTTGCAGTCTAAACGAACCCACGTTATCTCATCAGAAAATTTTATTTCTGCTGGTCTCACACCAGCAGTAGAGGTATCATACACTTTACATTTCACATTCTTTGAGTTTGAACAATAATTCAGAACAATTTTTTCATTAGTTCCTGAGTTTCCACATAAATACTCTGTTAAAAGAGATTTATTCAATTGATGAAGGACTGCTTTCAGATGAGCGGGAAAGGATGAAATTAAATCTGTTTGAGATACTATAAAAATACCAATTACATACATGCCACCTGATAGCATTTTTGTAGCTTGTTTAGCATGGTCAGCTATCGATAAGATATTTATATCAGTTATATTTTTAAAATTCTCTTGCGGCATAGATGTTTTGGCCATATGGCAGATGTAATTTTTCCCTTGACATATCTAAAAATATGAAATAAAATTACAAGACACTGAAAATATACTGTTCAAATATTAGTTTAATGAATAACGTTTCTACAGAACAAAAAATAAAATTGGGCTTTTCAAGTCCTTACAGAATTTGTTGTAGAATAAACATTGGTTTTAATTATGTACCTGACCAAAAATCAGTCCAGCAGAAAGGGACTCAGATGTAACACATTCTTGTAAATAAGATAATGAGTTTGAAGTAGCTATTATATTTCTGGCCATTTCTTGAAAGTACTTGAAAGCACTTTTTTTATGAAAAAAATTTAAATTTTTAACCTCAAAAAGTTGGAAGGCAGGCAACACAGATTACACACAGTACCAGTATGTGACAGATTTCTGTGAATGGAGATACAGATTACTGCAATCTAACCTAACCTATAAAATTTCTTCATAACCTAAAACTCAAACAGTATCATCAAAGAGTAACTCTTTGGTATCATTTTTAATTTTTCCTTCCAAAACACACATAACCATATTTTATTTGTCGAGAAATATTCATACATATAGTTCATCGATTTCATTTTCCGCTAAAATTCATTAATCAACATAATGAACCAAGAAAATGATGAGTTCATCCTTCCTGAAGATCTGCAAGATGTAGAAATCATATACTCAGATAACGAAGATGACGAAGAAGGCAATTATGAAAATGAAGAAAATCCTTACGAAGAAGTCGAAGATAAATCAAAATTCTCGTTTACGAACCACGAAAAAAGCGTTTTTGCTGTGGATATCAGTCCTGATGGAAAACATGTGGTTACTGGTGGTGAAGATGACATGGCTTTTGTATGGGATATAGACACAAAAGAAATACTGATAACTTGTAATGGACACAAAGATTCTGTAAGTCAAGTAGGTTTCAATCATGATGGGAAATATGTAGCCACTGCTGATATGAGCGGGATGATACAAGTTTGGAATGTCAGCGAAAAAAACTTGGCGTGGAGTAATGAAATGGGAGATTTAGAATGGCTTCAGTGGCATCCTATTGCGAATGTACTCATTGCAGGATTCCATACTGGTGAAATTTACATTTGGCAGGTGCCTAGTGGTAATTGCAAGGCACTTCCTTCTCATGGACAAGTTTCATCATGTGGTAAAATATTACCTGATGGTAAAAGATTGGTTGCAGGTAAGAATTTCAATTTTAAGTTTATTTATACTTCACAATGTGAAAATTATTCCCTTCATTTCATATGAAAATGGAATATCCACAAAATATGATACTCTAAAGAATTGTAAAATCAATTTCATTTCATTTCATTTCCTTATTTCAACAATTCCTTAAGGTATCCTATACTTATGTTCTCATTGCTTTCTGTCAAGGTTATGGTGATGGCCAAGTAAAACTATGGGACTTGAAAACAACATCTCTATTATGGAAAAAGACTTGTAGCAGTGGAATAACGGCTTTGGCAATTAATTCAAATGGAACACTTCTTGGTATTGCCCCTACATCTGAACTTGCACTTATTTCTGACGGTCGTCATGTTGTGACTTTGAAATGTGATGATAAAGATGATATAGAGTGCATTGAAGTGAGTTCTGAACTGGGAGTTATTATAACAGGATCAATATCTGGAGAAGTATGCATTTGGAATCTGGCCAAACATGTTTTAAGACACAAAATAAGTGTTGGATGTGCAGTCACAGTTCTAAAACTGGGAAGAAATGGTGAACTTTTCTTTGGAGCAGGTGGTGCTATATATGAATGCAATGCTGTGAATGGGACAATAACAAAAGGCTTAACTGGACACGTGGATGATATTCTTGATATTGCTGTTCCTAGGGTTGGGAACTATATAGTTTCTTCGTCGGATGATAGCACTGTCAAAATTTTTGATATCTAGATAGTAATAGAAAAAATCTACTCCAATTTTGTGATATAGAATAGATTTTATATGTATGGACTCTGCATTTGACATTATTGACGTCAGCTATGCAGTTTGATTTTAAAGATCATTTATAACACAGGAAGGAAAAATAAAAATAAGATTTCAGAGTTATCTGATACATATTGTTTCCTTATTCAATGCTACCTTTGTTTATGAAAGAAATGACAATGAAACGTATTCTCCTCTACTTATTATCACGGGATGATTAAAGATTTTTTAGCAGATAAAAAATAAAAAGTGAAAGTTTCACCAAAATTTGCTTCAACAACCTTAGTTACAGAAGTTAACGCCAGATGGCACAGCAGTTGTTTTGTAGTCGTTGAGACCATATAACACAAAAAGTATTTCATATTCTATGATAAATAATCCGTAGTTCATATAATAGTTCTTAGTAGTTCAAATATGTATTCGTGTTTTGAGGTTAATTTCTATAAATCAAAATAAAATAATTGGGGAAATTTTTTTATATTTATGTGAATACTGAATACTTTTTTTATGATTATTCAGAGGGTGTTTTGATTATGTAAATTAGAAATAGTATTGTTTTCATAGCATCAATTCAGTAATGCAATTTGAGGTTAACTCTTATTAAGGTTAAAATGGAAAAATCAGATGATAATGAAGTGTTTGAAGATCAAGATCGTGGAAATGATAGTGCGAAGGATTTTATCCATGATTTAGACGACAATGTTGTACAGGTTTCCTCATCTAAAAAGCGTGGTAGGAAAAAAAAAAGTGAGTCAACAATGAAAAGCACACCACAGAAATCCCCTGATCAGAATGAAATGGTCACTAAAAGAGGTAGGAAAAGAAAATCTGTCAATTATTTTGCTCTGGCTAATCCTGATTTGGATGAAATGATTGATGAGAAAGATGAGAATAAATCTCTTATAAAGGAAAATTCTCAACGTAAATCAGTAAGAACAACCAGAAGAAAATCGTCCATGAGTAATAGAGATATAGAAAAAGAAAATGTGGATGTTGAAGTTGAAGCCGGTGGAGTACATTCTCAATCGAATCAAGGTGAGGATGCTGTAGATACTACTAAAGATGCAGGTGCCAATACCAGTAAGAACTCAGATTCTGAAGAACATAGTATTGATACTTTAGACAAAGATCAGGAATATGAGACACATGTTAAGAAGAAAAAAGTATATAGAAGGACTGGTACCACAACTAACTTGATGAATACACTTTTCTCACAAGCTGATTTTAAAATTAATACCCCAGTCACCAAGGAAGTTTCCCCAAGGTAATGGTTGTGCTTATAAATAGTTGAATAAATATAATGGTTTTCATGTTTTTTCAGTGTGATTAGGAGAGGAAGACCCAGTAAATCAAAGAAAAAAAAAACTGAAAAAAATTCAGAGACAGAGTAAGTTTATATGTGTGAAGCTGATCATAACTGAAATTATTTATATTTATAGGGATAATATTTTTGTGAGTCAAACAACTGTAACCTGTGCTGTTTGTAACAAAGATCTAGAGAAAAATAGTTGGAAACACCATAAGCAACGTTTCCATAATAATTTAGCTTGGAGAGTTGGGGAACCTGCTCTGGTGAGCATATGATCGAATTATTACTTCAAAGAATACATTAAGTATGCAATCATTTTATTGCTTCTATTTTTTCCAGGATCTCAATAACGTAGAATTTGTTAAGTACACTTTGAATGCTTTATACCTAGCGAAAGTACCTTTTCATTGTGATATTTGCGATAAAGCAGTGAAATCAGTCCAGGGTTTTCTCTCCCACAAATCTGTTTGTGGTAGAGAATCTGAAGACGTTAAAGTAGCTTGTGAAAAATGTGGAAGAAAGATGTTACCTGTTAGTATGCAGTCGCATATGAGATTTTATCACGAGAATAAAGATAGGGTAGAAGAGGTTCCTAAGAGACAATCCTCCACAATAGTCAGCGGAAGTAGAAGGCAAGCTGCTGAGAAGTAAGTATTAACAATTTGTAGAGAATCTTCATCAGCAAATCACAATTTGAGCTTAGGTTTTATCAGAATTTTATTGACAAGTGTGTTTTCTAATTATTTTTTGTATTAATATCATATCATATTTTTGTTGAATGAAACACATGTTGATAATATTTTCATAGGGCATTGAAAGTTATCAAGGTCTTCAATTTGGAAACATCTGAAATCAACTCAACATTTGCCAAATATTTTGAAGATCTCCCCTTCATATCATCAAAAACAGCTACAGAAATGCTTCAAAATCAAATTGAAACATTGAATCGGGTACAGTGCAAATACCCAGACTGCAACTTCGAATGTTTCACTGCTAAAGACATAAAAAATCACTTGAAATTCTGTGTTAAAAGACCGGATAATGTGAGTATCAAAATTGAAGCTGTTTATGATATGTTGTGAGGTCTTATTGAGCAAAATTTTATTTTATTTAGGGCTATGTCTGCAAACATTGCTTGTTAGTTCAATTGAATATCGCTGATATAATATATCACATCGAATCTACGCACAATGTCATTATCGAAGATGAGAAAAAACCCGAAGAAAAACCACATTTTATTCCGAATGTTCGGAAGAGACCCACCAAACAGAATAGTAAGAAAGTAATCGTTGGAGAAAAGGATAAACTGCAAAAAAGTGAGTAGCTTCTCGTTTATCCTGATCGGTAGGATCTCAATTCTGATCTCAATTTCAGAAGTGCCGAAGTTTTTATTACCATTGGACAAAAATTTGAATGTGATTTTCCGTAAAGCTTATGAGTGGACGTTGAAATTGTAAGTTTTATGTGCTTATGAATTACAAGTATAATATGACCCATTTTACAGCTGTGAAATGAATTATTCCAAAGTTTTACCTGAAGAACATTTTCCATGTTTGAAATCTGACTGGGACTACATGGATCTGGAACACGCCGAAGAGTACTTACCCCAAATGCCTTATTCATGTGATGTTGGTTTTGAAACTGTCTCCGGTTTCCAAGATATCCTTCAAAAAGACCATGCTTTCAGGAAGTTCGAGTTATTCGAGTCTTATTTGGAAAACAACGGTGAGTCTTGTTATTTCATGGGATATAGTATGAAATGGATTTAAGGATCATCCTGTGATTGTTGCTTCAGGTAACTCAACAATATTTTGTGGAGGTCCAGTCACTGCTCTCTCTTGGATGCCGACTCCTCATGAGTACGGTAGTCTTCATCAGGTTGTTGCTGTGGCAACAAAACCACACCCTGATGCAGAGTACGAAACTGACATGAATTACAATGAAAAATGCTTCATTCAGTTTTGGGATGTGGGACCTTTGAGGAACACTCACACGTCCCTGTTTAGACCGAAGCAAGCTTTCTGCTTGCAATTTGATCATGGCCCTGTGTGGGACTTGCAGTGGTAAGACTTTTTCGTAAAATCATTATTCCTCACAATATAACAAGTCAGATTTTCATGAAAATAAATGAAAATAGGCTGAAGGACTTCGGTCGATGGCCATTAAAGAACAGTTATTATTATTATATTATTATAAATGAAAATTATATTGAGCATCAGTAAAAAATTTTTTTTTAACGAATTCTCATTTTAAATAGGTGTCCATCTAATTGTTTTGATCTGTCAGAGCAAGCAGATGATTCGGAAAAGCTCAGAAGACTGGGAGTTTTAGCTGTGGCAGGATCTGATTCTTACGTGTACATATACTCAATACCAAATTTCAAAGAGAGGTAAGGTGAATTATTGCCAAAAAATTTCGGAATTTTTTCTAATCTTCCCCCATTTTGCAGCGGTCAATTTTACAATGCTCGCCCTGTGTTGATATTGATTAGGAATGTTTTCGAGAAAGAAAAGTTAGGAAATATGGATTATTATGCGACTAGGATATCTTGGACTAAGGTAGTAAAAAAAATTTGTCCTATCAGTTTTTTGACGTATCAATTGATTTTCAGGCTTCTGGCCATAGGTATTTGGCCGTAGGTTATTCGAATGGAGAAGTAGCGATGTATGATCTCTGGAGTGAATCAGGATTACTCAGATATAAAACTGATGATAATATTGACGTTTTAACGCCTTATACAGTCTTAGAAGCACATTCTCACTCAGTTACAGGTATTTATTTTATTTTTATATTAACCCTGTGAACTTCGTTTTAATATGTAATGTTTTAACAACTTTCAAAAACCTTTTTCATTTCGTTTGTTTCTTTTGATTTGGCAAAAAGACTTTGGTGTGTTTGCAGCCATTGCTTTACATCACTCACACGATGGCTGTAAGTGGCTCATGACCGGTTCTCTTGACCGAACGGTTCGTACTTGGGATTTGAAGGAAAAACGTTGTGTACGAACTCTAAAGGCAAATATAGTCAACGACGCCGTATGGATGACGCATTGGATGTGCCATATTATCGGTTATGATGAGGCGTCAACTATTGGTAATGAATATTTTCTCTCATTGGGGAATTCTTCCTTGAATATTTTCGTGTTTTAGGTAATGCTTGTAGCGCGATTCAACAGTGCAAAGACGGTTTTTCTGACACCTTGTATCTGTTCCATTGTTCCTCGGCTATAACATCGCTTTCAACCAGTGATTGGTTGAATGGTATCATTCAAGGTAATTCAGTGGGGGAAATATTCGCCACATTCCCCAAGCAGCTCATGATAAATTTGAATTGGAAAAATAGTAAACATAGTAAATTGTTGTTCGGATACACTACCCTAGTGGAGAAAGACAAAAGTATCGAAGAAAGATTAAAAGTTAATAGTGAAAAACAGAAAGCTCTGAGGAATCAGCTGAAAGTAAAAACTAAAATAACAACTAAAGAATTACCGTCGGACAGAGAAGTGATGCATTTGGATTATAATCCACATTATTTCGAATATGAACCTTTGGTGTATCACGAGATGGATGATAAATACGGGCTGATATTCTGCGATCATAAAATGGTATGTTTAATATCAGATCTTTCTATTTTTACTTAATATGGTTTTTTTTTTTTTCAGAAAAAATGGTCAGATTTTCCTAAGAGTCTTCAAGACCAACTGTCTTATTCATCTGAAAGATATTCTCCGTCTAGGCCCAACATGTATCCTCTTCAATCCATCACAAAGATTCAATTCAACATGAATAGACAAGCGTCCACTTACTATGTAAGTGGATACCAAGCTGGCTTCATAAGATTGACTTATATGAAATTCTTAGAAGACGATCCCTATGTTTATAATGATAGTGTAAATATTAAGAAATAATATATTATTTAATTGTTATATATTAAATGTTGTATAAAGATATCTATGATTTTTTTGTTTTTAAGCCTTTAGCCGAAATACGAAAACCCGTCAAAACTCCCCCAAAGTAAGCCTGCTGAGCCGTCTATGACCATAGTGACATCATTTTGTTTAGTTTCCCCCAAAAAAATGCGTTATAATTGAAAAATACCTTGAAAGATGCGAGAACCGCACGTCCGTGGTCATTTTCAATCGTGAATGCCCAGTCGAATGTTACGCCCATGCCTGTGCCGTTCTCGAGCTATCTTCACGTTGTTTCAGAAGTTTTGACTACTTAAAGCTACTATTCTACTCAAGGATTCCCAGAATTTCTAACACATCTTTCCGGCAATACTTTCGATTCTAATTTGAATTCTTCCGATGGTTTCGTCACATCCCCCTCCCCTGTTGTAGATACAGGATAAGAATCCAAGTTAACTTCAGTTTTTTTAGGCTTTTAATCTGAACCTTTGTGATTACTTCACTAAATAAAAATAGTATTACATATATCTCTCTCTCATACTTTATTTATAAATATTAAAAACAATAAATTCATCCTTACACACACACATTCAATACAATCATAACATATTCTTGAATCACCTAACTTTATTCGCCATGAAAAATGTTTGGGTTTCTCATGGTTCACTTTTATCACACAATTGACGAGAAAATTGGATTTAATATTAAAATGGGCCACTCTTGGGGGAAAAAGTGCTACTGGAGTGACCGCACGATGTCAAAACATGTTCAAACTGTCTAGTAGGTACCGTAAAACCATCCAACTATGTAACTCTCTGTAACTCATTCAAAATCTAAGGATAAGAATCCTGAAAACCTGAAAAAGAAGGGAAACAAAAATTCGTTTCTTCAATAAAATGTAGCTATCAAAAATACCTTGTGTGTCATTAAGTTTGGGGGTTTTACGGTACATATAATGGCCCTAAAAACTAACAATTTCCACTAGTTGTTTCCAGGGAGGGAAGTAAGGACACGAGACATCTGAAAAAATTTGTTGTTACTACTTTGTTACTCTCTAGAGTCTAGACAGCTCAAAAGAGATGCGATCTTGGGAATGAAACTATACTGATTGGATTTTCGTCAACAAAGATCTTCCTAAATTCCATTAATCGATTCTACACTGGATGTGCGGCAGTATTACACTTTCAATTCCAACAGATTGGTCAAAAACAGTGACTAACTCTTCACTTAATTTTTCATTAAACACCTGAGATTGAGATGTTTGAACTTTTGAAAAATCGACCAATTTTCCAAGGGGATATAGGATTGTTGAAGGTGCTACATACATTCCTCGAAATTCACAATTATATCATCAACAACTATGATCGTCAAATGTGCTATCGTCTCTGTCCCTCAGATGGGATGATATACTCCTGCAGACCATGTAGGACGATGATTCTGATGAACCAGGGGTGATTAGAGGTGTCCCTTGCAGACTGATAGCGAGAGGCAGGGCAGAAGGTGTACATATACCCACAGTCCCCCTATTTTCACTCACAGGTCTGTATCGTATCGGTCTTGAGAGCCTGAAAAGAAAAATAGGTACTTTGGTGAAACCAAAATGAAAACGTTAATAGATACCTTTGCTATGTATAACAATGCAATGGCTGGTTGGAAATGGGAAGGCTCCTGAAAATAATTGAGGAGCATAACTGGTTCTGCATTAGGGGGATGCTAATAAATGACTAGACACAAATCCGTTGCCAATATTAATTGGTGGCGGTTCCAGGGGGTATACTTTTATATTTGAGATTCTGTGAGGTGTTTGTTGATGTAAAATATCCCAAAAAATATCACGTAGAAGTAAATGTGATACATATTCTAAAGAAGCAAGTCTTCTTGTTATGAATCACGAAATTTCATCGATTTTGATGCAAAATCTTCAGTCTCGACGAATTTCTGAACCCATATCTTTCGGCAGTTTCGATGGACAAATTTCGGGACTCGTATCTCAGAGAAAAATCATCGTAAATCAAAATGTGATACATATTCTGAAATAGCAATCCTTTCTAGTGACAAATCTCGAAATTTCATCGACCTTGGTGCAACTGTTCGGTCTTGACGAATTTTTCAACTTTTCGGGAACTTTTCGAAGGTAAACATGGCTCCCCCACTAGAACCGCCCTTATTGCGAGTTGTTGATGTCACCCTGTATCTAAAGCTACTTTTCACGTACGTATTGAAGAAAAAACTCATAAATTAAAATGGACTCGAAACGTTTTAATCACGTAGGTGCCAAATAACTCCTCGGCGAATATTCCCAAGTTGGAGCAAAGATCTCCACTTCTCCCTAATCGCATATATAAGGACCTAGAAAAGGGCACAATGCCTAGAACGGAGTCGTTCCTTGATAATTGAAACTATGGAACAGCTAGCGCTCGGGAATCAACGGTGCACGCATTCAGAAACCGAATTACGAAAATCGAATTATGCCGTGCAAATGCGTCTTCAGGGGCCTTAAACACGTCGGTGGTTGCCTCTTGCTTAATCATAAATCCTGCCTCAGTGTTTCATCATTGGAGCAACGCCACTGAAACTGTAACACTAGCCGGTAGTTATTGTTGGAATTCAGGAATTCAGAGGAAATGAGAGAGTGCAACGATGTTTAGTTTAAGGCTGATGGTACCAATGTGTAAAAAATTGGTAACGACTAAAGTGTTATCAAATTTAAACAAGGTGTATCATGTTTTTGAGCCAAAAATGATTGGGTTAGATTCAATGGTAGAAAATTTGTAGTCACATCTTCTTCAGGAGGGTATTGAAGGAAAAACTTTACCCTGATAGCGAAACACATTGTAGTGGTTAAATAAACTCATCCTAGTGATAATCGTGTACTTAATTCAGCTCCTATTTGAATTTCCCGAAAAATCTTTTTTCATAATAACACACTGGCATTGCTTGATCATGTTCGAACCTTCCAATCTGTTTAGTTTTTCCGAAACCTCAAAACACTTCATCACATCCTAACAAAAAAGTCCAAATACGATTCTTTTTTCGATTAACAAGTCTAAGTTGTGCCGATGGTAACAAATCAGGTGGTCTCTTACCTGTGGCACTTGCAGACAAGTATTCTGATGAAAGCCGTACGAAAAGTCCTGTTGAACACCGTGTATATGATAGGGTTGAGGGTGGAGCTGACGTAGCCCAACCAGAGACACACCACTACAATATGTTCAGGGACGTCGCATTTGGGGCATGCTGCGAATATGATGTTCAGGATGAAGAATGGCGTCCAGCAGAAAACGAAGGTGAAGAATACCAGTCCCAGAACTTTGGAGGCTTTCTGCTCTGTAGCCACGGAGTTTACGGCGAAATTTTTTCGTTTCGTCTTTCCGGCAAGAAGCCTGTAACACGAAAATTGAGGTCAGATAGGTGGTCCACTCTATATGCATACAGGGTGAGTTTTTAACTCGTACAAAAAACAGTGGATTCTTGAGGTCAAAAGGAACACTTTTTTCCCTTAACATTTCTTCCGAATCGGCTCGGTTTAAAAGATACAGGGTGTTGACAAAACATAAAAAATGTTGTTTTCAGTTCTATCTCACAAACGGTTTTATCGAATGAAATGAATTTCGGAGTATAGTTTTTCATTCATTTGATGAATCTTTTTCGAACACAAGATATCACCCACGTCTTCCAGTTTTCTCATTATGACTATTTCGTACCATAAAAATACCAAAAATTCGAAGAACCCAACTCTTGAAACTAAGTTGGACGCTTTCTAATAAATATTTGAACGTTTTGTAAAATAAAAGTATTCTTCGTATTTTCTCGTATAATACGCCGTTTTCGAGTAATTCAAAAATAAAAAAGTACCAGTCAAATTTGAAAAATTGGGTACTTCGGCTGAATACAACTCTGTGTAAAAGATCCACAGAGGTATAGTGTCACAGATTCAGCTAGTTATTCTGAAGGTAATTTTGTTTTTCCAGGGGTGGCACAGCTCATTAACAAAACTTTAAAAAATTCTTTTTATCAGGGCCGAATTGGAAAAAATGGTATAGGAAAAAAGAGTTTCATTCGACCTCAAGAATCTACTGTTGAAATATTTGTACGAGTTAAAGAATCACCCTGAGGGTTCTCAAGATAGTGAAGGATGCCTTCTTCATAGAAGAGCACCATCATGATGGTCACAATCAAAGGCTGCAGCCTCCTGATTCCTATCAAAATCTGACATCTGGTTCTGGTGTTATGTAACGGCACACTCTTTAGTAATATTGTCCTTTCGTATATCTTAAATTCCTTCATTAGTGTATTGTTTTGTCACTGATTATCTTATAGTTACTGTGTGATACTTTGACAATATCAAAACCCCATTCACACCCTTACCTTTCCAGAGTCGACAGGAAAAATACTAAATGAGGAAAGCTGCCTTTTCCATTATGTGTTTCTACTTGAGAAAGAGCAATTCCAATTCCCCTGAATCTTTCTAATTAGCCCCATCCATTGTGAGTGATCATCTCACACTGGATCCTTCATCCAACATCGAAAAGCCACACGTCATATATTCTCATACTAGTCCGGGAGGCAGGGGCTTTTTTTTCAAGGAATTTCATCCCGGCTGAATTTAATACTGTAGGTTGTAGTCACATTGCAAATGACGAAACCGACCGTCAGCTTCAATACCATCGGTGGGTGCGGGCGTGGGAGGCGGCGGAACTTAGGAAAAAATGCAAAATTTCAAGTGATTTTATCCCGGCTGAAATTTTTTATATGTAATATTAATGTTAAATAGAAACAAAATAGTGAAGTCAGCCGATAGGCGGAGGGTGGAAAATACGTCAGTCGAGCGCGTGAACAGGGGAAAAAAATTGGAAAATCAAGTGATTTCATCCCGAATGAAAACACCTCCATATGATTCCTTACATATATCGAAATATAAAAATGACCGTCAGCTGCGTGTCTAGCGGGGGAAAGACCGTCAGTCAGATCATTGAAAATTCCGCGCGCCGTATAAATGCATGGACGCGCTCATACATTTTTGCTCTGACTGACGGTCTTTCCCCCGCTTGACACGCAGCTGACGGTCATTTTTATATTTCCATATATGTAAGAAATCATATGGAGGTGTTTTCATTCGGGATTAAATCACTTGACTTTTTTTTTCCCTAGTTCACGTGCTCGACTGACGTATTTTACATCCTCCGCCGATCGGCTGACTTCACTATCATGTTTCTGATTAACATCAATATTACATATAGAAAATTTCAGCCCTGATAAAATCACTTGAAATTTTGCATTTTTTCCCAAGTTCCGCCGTCTCCCACGCCCGCACCCACCACATTTATTTTCAAAGAAGCGCTCGTTGAATTTTCAATGGACGATTGGTTAAATGATCACATGGCATCGTGGATTGGGAATAAAACAGTTTTCGTAAACTATATGGAATGCCACAAATATGAAGTTGAACAAGGTAAAATTCAACGATCATCGGATCCATTGTTAACGTGTTCAGGTAACGAAGAAGCAGAGATGGTTTTCCATGTCTGTCACTTGAAATCTGATGTTCATGTAACAATGCGATGTTCTGATAGAGATATATTGATCATTATGTTGGGAAATATTCAGACATTCATTGATGTCATCAAATTGTTTGCATCATCGGGTCCAAATTTGTGCTCTGTATTGCCAGGATTTCATGCCTTCAGTGGATACAATTTCAACTCAGCATTTTACCGTAAAGGCAAAAAAAACGTTTGAAATTCTCCGGAAGTTTCCAACGTACATCCAAGCAGTGAGTGACTTTTCACAAATTCCCAATTGTAACCTCGATCAATTGTTCACATACATACTTGGAATGCTATTTTTGTAGAATATATGGATTTACAGAATTTGATGATATTAACACTGCTCATGTGTAAACATTCAATAGAGCATACGGCAGTTAAGATGATTGAAATCCACTTAACTTGGAAAAAAAAATTGACGGATTGTTATTCCCGCCCTCTAAGGCTGAACTGAACCAACATTGCTTTCGAACGGCATACATCGTCCACCTTTGGAGCCAAGCACATTTACCTGTACCTACCGATTTATTTGAATGTTGATTATGTTGATAACGAATTAATAAAAATATGAATGATTAATTGCATATGTGCAATAAAATCTATACTATCACTTGGACACAGAGAATCGTCTCGGGGTCACTTTAGAAAAAACAACATTCTGACAGTTTATGGTCTCTACATATAAGACTACTTCCATTTCTCCACAAGCACCAGTATTACTTTGAGGACTGTAAGAATGGTAATAACACAAGAAGAACTGAACCCTACTTTTATCCCATACACTCCTCAACTTTAAGGGAGAAAAATGTCCATTATGTAGCGATGAAATTATTCAATGGCTTACCAAGAAATTTGCAAGGCATCGATCAGTTTGACCTTTTTCGGAGAAGGATTCACAGCTACAGCTACATACTTCAGTGTTAACCTTATAACTTGGAAGAATTTAGAGAATTTTGTAAAAAAAAAATTGCTCTTGAGATATATTTTTTTGTTGTTGATTTGACATGTTTCTATTTTATTTTGACATATCTGTGATAAGTAAATTAATTGTAGAAATGGAATAAATATACTATACTATAATTAAGTATGTTATATGATGTTGCTGCTTTACCTACAAGTATCATGGGTTAATCGTAACAAACCCATTTGATATTGATCGAAATCATAGTTTCAATAAATATAAATGTTAAAATATCCGTAGGCTTTATTAACTTATGAGAAAAAAGACATCAGTCAGACCATTGAAAATTCCGCGCGCCGTATAAATGCATGGACGCGCTCATACATTTTTGCTCTGACTGACGGTCTTTCCCCCGCTAGACATGCAGCTGACGGTCATTTTCATATTTCCATATATGTAAGAAATCATATGGAGTTACATGAACATCAGATTTCAAGTGACAGACATGGAAAACCATCTCTGCTTCTTCGTGACCTGGACACGTTAACAATGGATCCGATGATCGTTGAATTTTACCTTGTTCAACTTCATATTTGTGGCATTCCATATAGTTTACGAAAACTGTTTTATTCCCAATCTACGATGCCATGTGATCATTTAACCAATCGTCCATTAAAAATTCAACGAGTGCTTCTTTGAAAATAAGTGTGGTGGGTGCGGGCGTGGGAGATGGCGGAACTGCAAAATGCAAAATTCCAAGTGATTTTATCAGGGCTGAAATTTTCTATATGTAATATTGATATTAATCAGAAACATAGTCAGCCGATCGGCGGAGGGTGTAAAATACGTCAGTCGAGCACGTGAACTTGGGGAAAAAATTTGAGAGTCAAGTGATTTCATCCCGAATGAAAACACCTCCATATGATTTCTTACATATATGGAAATATAAAAATGACCGTCAGCTGCGTGTCTAGCGGGGGAAAGACCGTCAGTCAGAGCAAAAATGTATGAGCGCGCTCATGCATTTATACGGCGCGCGGAATTTTCAATGATCTGACTGACGGTCTTTCCCCCGCTAGACACGCAGCTGACGGTCATTTTTATATTTCGATATATGTAAGGAATCATATGGAGGTGTTTTCATTCGGGATGAAATAACTTGATTTTCAAATTTTTTTCCCCAGTTCACGCGCTCGACTGACGTATTTTCCACCCTCCGCCTATCGGCTGACTTCACTATTTTGTTTCTATTCAATATTAATATTACATATAAAAAATTTCAGCCGGGATAAAATCACTTGAAATTTTGCATTTTTTCCCAAGTTCCGCCGCCTCCCACGCGCGCACCCACCGCTACTTGACCAGCTGACGGTTGGTTTCGTCATTTGCAATGTGACTACAACCTACAGTATTAAATTCAGCCGGGATGAAATTCCTTGAAAAAAAAGGCCCTGCCTCCCGGACTATACGGAAAGAACTCGAAGAACACCCTTGTTATATATCCCTTACAACAAGTATTATCCCCCACAAGTGTCTCGATTTCTTAAAACTCGCCTAACATTAATCAGGGATGGAATTCGAGTTGGCAGATGATCACTCAGAATCCTGAGATGACGAAATATAATTAGGGGTGTCACCTCCGGCCCGATTTAATTACACCAGAAGGATTTTGTGTAATCGACTTCGCTGAGGCGCCTACGCGAAATCCATCGGGTGGGGACTAATTTTTTTTTTTTTTAATTTTATGGTTCACTGTCCGGGAAACGATACTCGAGGAGTGAACCGAATTAGGGAATCAAGACGTTCATTTGGGGTAAGGGAAAGTTGCTTTCAATTATTTCTAAATTGGTCGAGGAAGCAAGAGAAGAGGGTGGTGATGTTAGGAGTGAAAACTATTGAGGTCTGTTTCTTTTAAGGTCAAAATGCATTTATTTCAAGATAAAATGAATGAACAGATCATTCAAAGTATGCTTCATCGCTGGCTACTACTTTTTTCACCTCTCAGGAGTTTTTTTGATCCATCTTGAAAAAATACCTCGTCATCTTTTGGGGAGATCCAATTTTCGATTTCTACGAAGGAATAAACCACGAACATCAGCTGATGCCACAATGAGACATCAATAAAAGTCGAAGACATTTTTTGAAAATAAAGTATTCTTCCTTTTTATTTCCTTTTTATCTTCTCCAATCATGATTAGGTCGAACAAGGGTTGTGTTATATATGCTCATCCTAAGAGTAATGTAAGAAGTTTTTAAATTGAAAGGCAGATAACAGTAAATTGGAGTTCTAAACTCCCAGTTAGGGAACTCCAACAAATCAACCGTTGCGTAGAAGGCTTACCAGTTATCCTGTAGTTGAAAGAACATATACCCAGTGGTCCATTTAAAAATAAACTTGAAACCATCCAGAGAAATCGAAATTTGGAAATTAAATCGAAGAGGAATCAAAAGAAATCGCACATTTACTGTTTAGAAGCGTCAATAATATCTAATTGTAATAGAGAAAGGACACTGCTTACCTGAAGTTTGTCAAATTTGTTGGAACATTGTTCAGTTGTAACTTCAGCGACTTCAGCTTATAATTCCTAGTTTCCTTCGCTATATTCTCTGGTGTCTGTGTGCTCTGGTCTCGTAGACTAGAACGACCGTTGGAAGTAACACCACCATGATGATCTCTACCCCCATTCGCGAACGATAACTGGGAGTGTGAAGCACTCAAACGCATATGACACCCCGAAAACCTGAAAAAAATTTCTGTTAGGATTCATTGTGGATTTCAATTCTCGTCAATCAGGCAAGATTATATTCGTTTTGGTTCCTAGTTCAGCCTTCTTAGTGAGAACTGAATGATAGGGCCAATTTTTATATACCACAATACTGAGGAACCACAAAAAATCCGAACCGATGAAAGGAGTTTATGGTACATTCATGGCACAGAAAACATACTTGATTTACTTTATGGGCAAGTGGATCTCTTCATTTCCTTTCACCCCCGAACGACCGGGAAACCAATCTTGTTTTTCTTGCCTCTTTCGTCGAGTTGATTAAAAGATAGTAGACGACGTAACGACAAAAGTCGTTGAATATCCAATATTCCAAAGAAAAATAGGTTGGTAATAAGAATCGATTCATACAACATACAAACTCCTAAAAACTAATAAGAGACTATAAAAGAATGAATAGACCAAGAGATTGCCAAAAATATGCGACCGAATATTCTCGCATATTTGAAATTCATACAGACCCCAACTATACCCTGAAATTTCCGATAACTTTCCGTCAGAGACAAAAAATTTGACGTGAAAGCCAAAATGAATCGTTTCGTGGCACCGAAAGTTGCAAACGATAATTAGGGTTACTTAAGTTGCTTTGAAAAGGTTCTATTGTTCAATAGAAGGCAAGCTTTTCCGTAGAATGAATCGATTACTGGAAGGGAGGCTGAGTGAATTAGCTTGGTCTCATCGGGGAAACGAATGAGGAGTACGATATTTAGATTATGAAGTGTAATCCATAAGAAATACTTCCCCAATCTATCAAATTAAAACCGCTCGCTTGAAATTTTCCATTTGATGCATTTTTAAAACTCCCAGAATGAAGTGTCGTACATTATTTTCAATTATGCATCATTTTTTTGTAATCTAGAAGTTGAATAGACAACCGGCGCATACGCCACTTTGTAAAACTCACAATAAAAATTTCTCTAAGGCCCGGTCATAGACATAGAGACATGGACTGTGCCTTCCCTTTATATCTATGCATGAAATACGGTCAAAAAAAGTGACAGAGAGAAAAACACGTCGGGAATGCAGTTGTCTTTTTCTAGAATTTTGATTGGTCTACACTCACCTCTATGTGAACAAAAAAGAGAAAGGTATGTCCCGACGAGCTTTTCTCTCTTTCTAATAAATAGCCAATTTCATGCTGGCATTGCTCAGTCCATGTCTCTATGTCTATGGGCCCGGTACATTCACCATCGAATAAATTTTATTCAATGTCAATAAGTATCTGTCAAATAATTTCCTATCTGAAGGATACCTTATTTCGGTGTTTTCAGATGAAATTATTTGACGAATAACAATTCTATGAAAGCACGGTATACTACTTTTCACTGATTAATGTAAAATAAGACACCGAGTTGTAGAAATTGTCATAATTCCAACTAGAAAGCAAATATTTCGTGAAAATCACACGAAGAATAACCATACATCCAGAATCTAAAAAATTCTACCAATAATGACGTACCGACATTCGATCTATGACAAATAAACTTAAGTTTCAATGACAGATTTATTCTATGAATAACACTATCTGAAAGTGAAAACATTTTTACTTATCTATCGAATGAATTTATTTATTCGCACGTGAAAGTACCAGGCCTTAGAGGGCCTCGTCCATATTATTCCGTTTTAAAGGAAACATAGTTTCACATTCAGCTAATAAATTAAATTAAATTGAGGGTGAAATTAAAACCAAAATTGCATACCTACGCCATTGCTTCCATCTGGCTCTATTTGCCAGAATTACCAGTAAAACTCTCCAGTTCATTATCCTGATAAAATATCTCCCCACATGATCCTGCTCAGTTTTCCAAAAATAGGAAATAAACCTCCAACAATCGTCTTTTCCTAACCGGAGTACTGAATAATATATGACGAAACTGAAAGACCTTCATTTTCTATAGCGTACAGCCAGCGGATTTGTCCTCTCCTTTGCTCACCTTCATCCTCATTATATCTGAGAGCAGCATCCTTTCAGAAAAATGAAGAAAGCACCGCAATTCCCCACTGTTCCCAATAATGACATATCGATGAGATTTGGGGGCTTTAGTTTTTTCCCCTAAGTAGAACCACCAGGAGAAAAGATCCTTCTGGAAATTCGTTTATGAAAAGATGATACGGATACAGGTAGTCAGAACTACAGAAAATAAAAAATTAAGCTGCACAGACCAACTTCAACATTTTCATCGAGTGAAGCGCTGTTAAAAAATCTCCAGATGGTACGAAGGCGTAGAAGGGCCACATAATATTTTAAAAATATTTACTTTGAAGTCGGAATTTAACAAAATTCCGAGTTCAAAGTCGGAATTTACTAAATTCCGACTTCAAACTCGGAATTTTATTCAGTTCCGAACTTCTACAGGGTGTTCTACGACGACGTAGATTTGGTCCTGTATTACAGTTTGCTTTTCTACAAATATTCAAATTCATATAATACAAGGTGTTCCCACATTTAATGAATGAATGAATAATTATGTACACAGGGTGTACATTATTATTTGAGTTTTCTTTTATGAGAGATCATAACAATGATATGACAACCTTTTACAGACATGACATGACGTGAATATTTTTTTAGACATAACTGTTCTTTAGGTATATTCCGGATATTTTATGAAAAAATTTCCTTCTATTATTTACTCGTGAGGCTATCTCAATGGACAAGAAATCAGTACACCCCGAGGTACACCCGGTGTGCTTTGATGTTTCTTACATGAAGAGGTCATTACAACGGTGAGAAACTTGATGTGTTTTATTGGAGATAATTGTCATTAGTTCCATGTTTTTGAATAATTATGAAATTATGGTCGTAGACAGGTAGAGGTAAGGTTTGTAATAGTAACCATAAAATAACATTGAGCTCCCAGGCCACCCTCCCCTCTGTATATATGGAGAAATAATCGTCATAGAACAACACCCTGTGCATCTAGCCTGTATCGGTTCCGAAGTAAATAAAATTCCGACTTTGAACTCGGAATTTTGTTAAATTCCGACTTTGAACTCGGAATTTAGTTAAATTCCGACTTTGAACTCGGAATTTAGTTAAATTCCGACTTTGAACTCGGAATTTTGTTAAATTCCGACTTTGAACTCGGAATTTAACTAAATTCCGACTTCAAAGTCGGAATTTAAGGAAAAATATTTTTAAAATATTATGTGGCCCTTCTACGCCTTCGTAAGATGGATAGAGATGAGACCAATTTTTTTGACAAGACTTTTTACTTGAAACGAATTTCTTGATTTGAAACCTCGAAAGTACGGGAAGAATTGATTGGCCAAAACATCTTTACAGCATCTGAACTGAAAATATGCCCTTGAAAACCCCCTAGTATTGTCTCATTATTATTGCCAACTGACCCTTGCTCTTGATATATGAGTTTGGTTTCGAATAAATTCAATATTCACATATCCCATATTCACCCTCGTAACATAAGTCATATTCGAATTATTTAACCTCCCAATTCCCTATTGAATTGGTCCTACACAAAACGAATATCATGTTTCTATCTTATTTTTATCGATTTTCAACGTTCCCAAATATTGCAATGGGGAATTCGGTTTATGCTACTGAAATATTCATGTTTCCACACAGGAAAAAAGGGTAAAACGGGAGTATACCCACAATCTGAAATGGTATTTATGATAAAGCACTCACATTCGAATTCCCATTGGACTTAACATTGATATTTTTGCTTTGTCCCCTAACCTCTGGACATTTAGGTTTTCTGAGGACCCAATCACACTGGCTAATTCGAAAATCTGCTACTACACTCGAAAAGATTCTTGCTGAATTTTTGAAAAAATACAAGAACTTACCTACTAACCTAACCTAACCTATTAGAGACTTTTTATTGAGAAAAATCGAAAAAAAAGAAATGCAGAAAATATACAGTTACAGACGATATAGGGAAAACCTAACCTAACCTAACCTAACCAAACCTAACCTAACCTTTTAGAGACTTTTCATTAAGAAAAATCGAAGAAATGCAGAAAATATACAGTAACAGACGATATAGGGAAAAATTTGAATACAAAGGAAAGACGAAAATAATAAATAGAGAAACATAAACTTTTTAACCTAACCTTACCTAACCTAATTTAGGGACAGCCTGTACAAAGTCGAAGCAATTTCAGCTCTCAATCTTCCTAATTCATTCCAAATTCCATCTCTATTTACACGTCTTCCCCTACCACTTCACTCAGAAAATCCTTATGCCTCAAACTCTACTCTCAACCATTTTATATCAGTTTCTTCAAGGGTTTCAGAAGATTTATGGGTTAAGGAATATTCGCGGCTCTGCTTTGGTTAGGGGGAAAAACGAATATAGTCTGAAGGTAATCTAATCGACAGAAACGCTGGTGGAAAAATCTATTTACCGGGCAATGATGGTTTATGACGAAGGGAATCTCAAAATGCATAAAATTGCCCCACTGGGGGAGGCGGCGCAAGTATTTTATTTTCTATTTCTGCCTTCCACCCCACAGGAACTTAACGTCGACGGAACTTGATAAACAGAGAATACGTGACCGCATCTTGGGTGTTCAGAGGCTGTATTTTATCCGGGAGTTCGTTCATGCCTAAGGAGAATCGGGAATTGTAAATGGGAGTTTATTAATCGCATACTGCATTGTCCCGATGTTAGAATTGTTTCTAGAAGTAATCATCATGCATTACTTGCCGGAATATAATTGCTGAGTGGTTCTAGGGCGAGACTGATTAAAATATGCATTTGGGTGTATTATGTAGACGCTGCTAGCCTGAACTGAACATCCTATTGTCTTGCGTAATGTGAATGCAAGAGCTTTCCCAGTTGAAACTGATATTGAACCAAAACACGTAGGCATAGGCCAGGGGTTCTAAATTGGTGCAGGGTTTTGCTAGATAATCTAATAGGAAAACATTCTAAGCAGTTGAATTAAAAGAGTAAAAACTTCCCTACCTTTCACCAGAACCAGTGGTTCTCCTGCAGGTCGATTGTCCTGAAATTACCGAGGCAGGTCTTTCGTGCTTCTGATTGTAGTACCTCCCTCCCATCCTTCTGATAAACTGGTCGTTTTCAGGGTGTTCAATGTTGAACCTGGCCTTCTTTCGAAGAAGTTGAACGGTCAACGCGTACGTGGTCACCATGATCACCATTGGAATGTAAAATGTGACCAGTGAGCCAAACACGAAGAAGGCCCTGTTGTTGATGACGCATCTTCCAGGTTTGGGCATGATATTTTCGTGGTTAATTATACCTGGAATAATGAAGGATTTTTTCTATTCAGCTGAGCCTTCACTTTCTGATTGAAATAAAGCCCCATAGAGAGAAGTCGATTCTTAAAGGCAAGTTGTGTACAAGGAGCCTTAGATTTTAACAAATCTAAATAATAGAATTAATTCAGTCTGAATCGGATATTGTTGGAAAAGTGAAAGATGTCTCTTGTAGGACGTGAACTTAGGAAGAGTCAGTGTTGAATTGATGCTTATTACACGAGAAATTTTACATTCATTGACAGAAATTTGAGTCATCAAAAAAAGTAAATATGTTTTCAATGTTTTTCATAATATAATTCGATGTGATTTCAATCAATCTGCATGAGGAATATTGAGAGCAATCAGCTTACCCAAAACTGTTATCGAACTGGACACCAGCATAGCCAGCAACCAAGCAAGGGCTATCCTGAACACGACAGTTCTTGTGGTAGTTGTATTTCTCGTTTTGAGGGGATTTCTTATACCCAGATATCTGCCCAAACTGATGAAACACATGTGCATGATTGATGCAGAACATGCAAGTACATCGCAGGTGACGTAGACGTTACACCATATCATCCCAAATGGCCAGTTACCTGTAACAACGAGAAATCTGATGAGAGAGACCATATCAAGTGGAAAAATCCAACTGACAATTTGAAATGAAATTGAAAAGTTAAGAATTCGACTATTTATAAGATTTTTGTGGGAAATACACAGCCTCTTCCGTCTTCTAATCGTTTTCAATTCTCAGCGGTTCAACCACATTTGTTCTTCCATTAGCCTTACCAGTATAAGTCCCGTATGGGATATCAGATGGGGAACTCCAACTCCGGAATAACCTCGAAGAAAGAGCCCACAGGGAAGGTGAGATTTACATAATACAACCCGAGAATTCTCCCCTAACATCGATTCCGTTGAAAGCCACTTCTGGGATTTTTAAATGAGAAAACCCACATTCGTGTAATTAATGCGTGAAGAGAGTGACAGAAGAAATTCAAACTTAGTTTGCTCGTGAACTGCGGAATAACAAATATCAAAGCGATCCCTCTTCTTTGACGAACTTTTCTTTGAGTTTATATCATAATTTTCTGTAGGTTCTCAGGAAAAAATCCAGGGAATTTGATCTCCTTTTTTTTCCTCAGTTCGGTGACCCCAAGTTTGAAGGAATTTGATCGAAAACTTATTTCCCAAATCACCAGAATCTCTTCTCGAAACACGATGAAAGGAAACAGGGAAAACATCACCATTATTTCACATCTTTGCATAAGATGTTAAAACTCAACTTATTCAAGGTATTTTTCTCGAACATCTCGACAACACATATTGGTGGATCCATCATCACGATTGATTACTCTATCATATTTCCGATCAATTTACTTCCCATAAATAAATGCTACATGTGGACCATTAAACTTTCGCGTAATGATGATACTTGAAATTCCACATTCAGTAAAGTTAACCAATCAAACACGTTCTGTCAAGAGTCGAATTTAATTGCTCGTGCATAGTGGGACCATTGATTGAACAACCCCTTTATTTGGCGGTTTCATTCTACCCTGAATTGGATATTAATTCAGCCATTTGGAAAACTTCGCCTCAATTTTCATTCGAGGGGTAACTCGATTATACGGAACATGAAAATTCATATTGAACATTCTTTCTACCGGAAGGATAATCCTATCTAGAAGTCCAAGAGAGACAGCAAATTTCAGACGATAATTTGAAATGATTCCATTCTCTAATTGGACTAAATACGTGAAATATCTCTGGGTCCATAACCTGTTACGCTGTCAAGATTTCAGAAACATCAATCGACGACGTGTTCATGTGGAATATCTAATGGTAACAGGTCCTCCCACGCATTCCTACAAAGAACAAATCCCTCCCTTCTCTAATCAATCGAATTTTGTCGGAGGAGATTTCGGTGATCATTTAACCGTTGAGGGAGACAATGTAGCCCTTCTTTGACATGTGCTTCTTCCAACTAATTCGCGGTGGCGTTCTGACAGCAGCTTTCATCCCTCCTCCCCGTCTGAAAAGTATGTAACTTCCATCAGGAACGGCGACTGAAGTTGGAGGACTTCAGAGAGTATTAATATGATTTGGGAGAATTCAATAAAGGTGTACGTCGCCTCTGAAAATGACTGAAATAAGATAGCTCAGTTGTTGAATTTTCATTAAGGTTTTCGAGATAGCCTGCTGTATCATATGGCTGTCAATCTTGTAGGTTCTTAACGAGTATTGGAATTTTTTCGAAGGTCAAATTTCGAGTCGCGTATCTCCCCGAAAAATAATGGTAGATACAGATGTGACCCATATTCTAAAAGAGCAACTCTTCTAGTAATAAATCTCAAGATTTCATCCATTTCGGTGCAACCTTTCGGTTTTGACGATTCTTTAACGGACCTCGCCTCTCGACTCATTGAAATTTTTCGAAGGTCAATTTTCGAGTCGCGTATCTCCCTGAAAAATCATGGTAGATGCAAATGTGACCCATATTCTAAAAGAGCAACTCTTCTAGTAATAAATCTCAAGATTTCATCCATTTCGGTGCAACCTTTCGGTTTTGACGATTCTTTAACTGACCTCGCCTCTCGAATGATTGGAATTTTTTCTAAAGTCAACTTTGGAGTCGCGTATCTCCCAGAAAAATCATGGTCGATCCAAATATGATCCATATTCTGAAAGAGCAACTCTTCTAGTAATGAATCTCAAGATTTCATTGATTTCGGTTCAACCTTTCGGTTTTGACGATTCTTTAACTGACCTCGCCTCTCAACTCATTGGAATTTTTTCGAAGGTCAACTTTCGAGTCGCGTATCTCCCAGAAAAATCATGATAGATCCAAATATGATCCATATTCTGAAAGAGCAACTCTTCTAGTAATGAATTTCAAGATTTCATCGATTTCGGTTCAACCTTTCGGTTTTGACGATTCTTTAACGGACCTCGCCTCTCGACTCATTGAAATTTTTCGAAGGTCAATTTTCGAGTCGCGTATCTCCCTGAAAAATCATGGTAGATGCAAATGTGACCCATATTCTAAAAGAGCAACGCTTCTAGTAATAAATCTCAAGATTTCATCCATTTCGGTGCAACCTTTCGGTTTTGACGATTCTTTAACTGACCTCGCCTCTCGAATGATTGGAATTTTTTCTAAAGTCAACTTTGGAGTCGCGTATCTCCCAGAAAAATCATGGTGGATCCAAATATGATCCATATTCTGAAAGAGCAACTCTTCTAGTAATGAATCTCAAGATTTCATCGATTTCGGTTCAACCTTTCGGTTTTGACGATTGTTTAACTGACCTCGCCTCTCAACTCATTGGAATTTTTTCGAAGGTCAACTTTCGAGTCGCGTATCTCCCAGAAAAATCAGGGTCGATCCAAATATGATCCATATTCTGAAAGAGCAACTCTTCTAGTAATAAATCTCAAGATTTCATCGATCTCGGTGCAACCTTTCGATCTTGACGATTCTTTAACTGACCTCGCCTCTCGAATGATTGGAATTTTTTCTAAGGTCAACTTTAGAGTCGCGTATCTCCCAGAAAAATCAGGGTCGATCCAAATATGATCCATATTCTGAAAGAGCAACTCTTCTAGTAATAAATCTCAAGATTTCATCGATCTCGGTGCAACCTTTCGATCTTGACGATTCTTTAACTGACCTCGCCTCTCGAATGATTGGAATTTTTTCTAAGGTCAACTTTGGAGTCGCGTATCTCCCAGAAAAATCATGTTCGATCCAAATATGATCCATATTCTGAAAGAGCAACTCTTCTAGTAATGAATCTCAAGATTTCATCGATTTCGGTTCAACCTTTCGGTTTTGACGATTCTTTAACTGACCTCGCCTCTCAACTCATTGGAATTTTTTCGAAGGTCAACTTTCGAGTCGCGTATCTCCCAGAAAAATCATGATAGATTCAAATATGATCCATATTCTGAAAGAGCAACTCTTCTAATAATAAATCTCAAGATTTCATCGATCTCGGTGCAACCTTTCGATCTTGACGATTCTTTAACTGACCTCGCCTCTCGAATGATTGGAATTTTTTCTAAGGTCAACTTTAGAGTCGCGTATCTCTCAGAAAAATCATGGTAGATCCAAATGTGACCCATATTCTAAAAGAGCTACTCTTCTAGTGATAAATCTCAAGATTTCATCGATCTCGGTGCAACCGTTCGTTCTTGACGATTCTTTAACTAACCTCATGGCCCCCCACTAGAACCACCATTGGTTTCACCAATTAATCAGTAACCGTTACTCGCAAGGAAATGTTTCGGGAAGCTGAAGGTGAAAATGGCCCGGCTGATCGTAAATTTTTTCCTTGCTCGACTTCAAATGTCCATTATTGGGAATAATGGCGAGAAGTAACCAGTCGCCCTTAGCGCTTCCTGAGAATTTCATCAGGCTGAGCCGGAGTAATGGATCAAATTTTTCAGGCAAATCGCTGCAGAACTTTCGCATTTCTAATTCGCGAGAACTGAATTAGAAATGGAATTTATTGGCAGGGCGATACGAAATTAAGCATTCTCAGTGTCGGCTCTGAAATCTTCGATCTTCATCAGATCTTAATTACTCCGACACTCCGGTTTCGATGAGTGCATTATCAACTCTGATTTCTGGGCCAAATTGCAGGACTGAAACGAACGCTGAGAATTCCCGATTTCCGTGGATTGCAGCATCATTTGCATCCATTCAAATGCAGCGTCAATAGTGGAACGCGATGGACGGTTCATATGGGATAGTCTATGACCCTTCAGATTTTGTGTATCTTTGAAGAACTCCCCCATTTTCTGCTATTGAAGGATCGGGCATACTGATGCGACTTTCATTGGTGCTGGAATCGATCTGAGAAAAGTTATCTCGATCCAGAAATATTACGGAATATTCTTCGCCCATCGCAAAAGTTCCTGAAGTCTAATCGTCGAATATTTGAGATTTGTTTGGCGAAAACAGGTGACAGATCGTTCAAGCACACATTGAAGTCCAGAGCAAAAGCTTTTCCAACAAAGACATTGAACATTTGACCTCTTTGGCGTGTCCTACACTGTGGAAGTTTCACTGCTCAATAATTGTTAGAGATCGCATATAAATTCCTCTTTATTTGTGGCTTTTATTGAATTTTCTGCACAACCGTTCGGTCTTGAGGAAGTTTTAACTGAACCCAACTTTTTGGTAATTTCTCGAAGATCATCTTTAGAGTGATTTATCTTCCGAGAAAATTATCGTAGATTTAAACGTGATACATAATCTGAAAGAGCAACTCTTCTATTATCAAATCTGAGAACTTTATCCATTTCGGCACAACCGTTCGGTCTTGAGGAAGTTTTAACTGAACCCAACTTATTGGTAATTTCTCGAAGGTCATCTTTAGAGTGATTTATCTTCCGATTAAATTATCGTAGATTTAAACGTGATACATAATCTGAAATAGCAACTCTTCTAATATCAAATCTGAGAATTTCATCCATTTCGGCACAACCGTTCGGTCTTGAGGAAGTTTTAACTGAACCCAACTTTGTGGTAATTTCTCGAAGATCATCTTTAGAGTGATTTATCTCACGAGAAAATTATCGTAGATTTAAACGTGATACATAATCTGAAAGAGCAACTCTTCTAATAACAAATCTGAGAATTTCATCCATTTCGGCACAACCGTTCGGTCTTGAGGAAGTTTTAACTGAACCCAACTTTTTGGTAATTTCTCGAAGATCATCTTTAGAGTGATTTATCTTCCGAGAAAATTATCGTAGATTTAAACGTGATACATAATCTGAAAGAGCAACTCTTCTATTATCAAATCTGAGAATATTATACATTTCGGCACAACCGTTCGGTCTTGAGGAAGTTTTAACTGAACCCAACTTATTGGTAATTTCTCGAAGGTCATCTTTAGAGTAATTTATCTTCCAGGAAAATCATCGTAGATCTAAACGTGATACATAATCTAAAAGAGAAACTCTTCTTGTATCAAATCTGTGAACTTCATCCATTTCGGCACAACCGTTCGGTCTTGAGGAAGTCTTAACTGAACCCAACTTGTTGGGAATTTCTCGAAGGTCATCTTTAGAGTAATTTATCTTCCAGGAAAATCATCGTAGATCTGAACGTGATACATAATCTAAAAGAGAAACTCTTCTTGTATCAAATCTGTGAACTTCATCCATTTTGGCACAACCGTTCGGTCTTGAGGAAGTCTTAACTGAACCCAACTTGTTGGGAATTTCTCGAAGGTCATCTTTAGAGTAATTTATCTTCCAGGAAAATCATCGTAGATCTAAACGTGATACATAATCTGAAAGAGCAACTCTTCTAATATCAAATCTGAGAATTTCATCCATTTCGGCACAACCGTTCGGTCTTGAGGAAGTTTTAACTGAACCCAACTTTTTGGTAATTTCTCGAAGATCATCTTTAGAGTGATTTATCTCACGAGAAAATTATCGTAGATTTAAACGTGATACATAATCTGAAAGAGCAACTCTTCTAATATCAAATCTGAGAATTTCATCCATTTCGGCACAACCGTTCGGTCTTGAGGAAGTTTTAACTGAACCCAAATTTTTGGTAATTTCTCGAAGGTCATCTTTAGAGTGATTTATCTTCCGAGAAAATTATCGTAGATTTAAACGTGATACATAATCTGAAAGAGCAACTCTTCTAATATCAAATCTGAGAACTTCATTCATTTCGGCACAACCGTTCGGTCTTGAGGAAGTCTTAACTGAACCCAACTTTTTGGGAATTTTTCGAAGGTCATCTTTAGAGTAATTTATCTTCCAGGAAAATCATCGTAGATCTAAACGTGATACATAATCTAAAAGAGAAACTCTTCTTGTATCAAATCTGTGAACTTCATCCATTTCGGCACAACCGTTCGGTCTTGAGGAAGTCTTAACTGAACCCAACTTGTTGGGAATTTCTCGAAGGTCATCTTTAGAGTAATTTATCTTCCAGGAAAATCATCGTAGATCTAAACGTGATACATAATCTAAAAGAGAAACTCTTCTTGTATCAAATCTGTGAACTTCATCCATTTTGGCACAACCGTTCGGTCTTGAGGAAGTCTTAACTGAACCCAACTTTTTGGGAATTTTTCGAAGGTCATCTTTAAAGTAATTTATCTTCCAGGAAAACTATCGTAGATCTAAACGTATTACATAATCTGAAAGAGCAACTCTTCTAGTATAAAATCTGAGAACTTTATCCATTTCGGCATAACCGTTCGATCTTGAGGAAGTCTTAACTGAACCCAACTTTTTGGGAATTTTTCGAAGGTCATCTTTAAAGTAATTTATCTTCCAGGAAAACTATCGTAGATCTAAACGTATTACATAATCTGAAAGAGCAACTCTTCTAGTATAAAATCTGAGAACTTTATCCATTTCGGCACAACCGTTCGATCTTGAGGAAGTCTTAACTGAACCCAACTTTTTGGGAATTTTTCGAAGATCATCTTTAGAGTAATTTATCTTCCAGGAAAATCATCGTAGATCTAAACGTGATACATAATCTAAAAGAGAAACTCTTCTTGAATCAAATCTGTGAACTTCATCCATTTCGGCACAACCGTTCGGTCTTGAGGAAGTCTTAACTGAACCCAACTTTTTAGGTCATCTTTAGAGTAATTTATCTTCCAATTTATCTTTTTAGGGAAAAATGGCAAGCAAGTTGATGGCTACTAGATCACCTACAAAAACGAACGAGATATAACTAAGAAATTTCATATCATCCTGTACCAAAAAGAGTATTATTCTTGCATGAAAACACAGATATCATTCCCTCCTTCTACGCAGCATCTCCTGTATCTATTAAAAAACACAATACACCTCCAGCTTCGATACGATACATCCTGCTGCCGAACCTAGTAAATGTTTTTTTTTGCTCATTCACCTACTTGGGTGAAAACATCGTGCATCCAGATACCCATTCTTGTTACGTGTTCCAGTTCTCAAATCCTGGGGTGTTGCAGGAGAGGACTATAGACAGAAATTGCATTTCGTGATTCTTTGGAATAAAAAGCCTCTCTTCTATCGTTCGATACTTCCATATCCACTTCGGAGCTGCAAATAGGAGCGAACAGTCGGTCGTATTGGAAGATCTTCCCCTTATTCCAAGATTCCTTCAAGGGGACCATTAAATATTTATCATCTCGGGGATTAAATGATGAGGAAACTGGGAGGTCTGGCGACTGTCAAGATAACGGACCTATTCACTACCTGCGGGGCCAATATTACCAGTTTCAGATTGAATTCGCGCCCCAAGTCACGTTTCATACCCCAAACAATAAAGTTAATTATGATTCATTTCTGGGGAATTATAAACAGGAGGAAAACGATCGAGGAGTTACTTCTCTCAGCTTCGAAAGTAGATGAATTTGAAATTGAATTATCTCTGTCTCAATTATTGACGTAAGTCCTACACAGTCCACGTCTTTGATGTGTTTATCCGATATCATACATATACAGGGTGTGGATTAATACACTGCGCAAAAAAATTAACGACATTCTGAAAATCTCAATTTTAATGAAAGTTAACTCTACATTGACTTTATAACTTATTTTTTATGTTCTGTCGGGAAGGTTTTGAACGAAACAAGACACATTAAATGGAAGAAAAATTCAGGATTTCACCGAATCTTATGTGAAAGAAGAGAAATGAACAATTTTCAAAATACTGAAATGCTGATAAGCGATTTAATACTTGGTATTTCCACCCCTTGCGTTAATTGCAACTCGGCAACGACGGTTCATACTCAAAATGAGTGATCCTAAAATGTTCTGATCTAATCCTTTCCAGATTTCTCCGAGTTGGATTCCTAAGTCATAAAGAGTAGCTGGATGATTTTCTGAACTTCTCAGCCTTCTATTGAGATTGTCCCAAACCTGCTCAATCGGACTGAGATCTGGACTTCTTACTGGCCATTCCCTTCGAGTGACTTCAACCTCTTCAAAGTACTCCTGAATGATGCGCGCACGTCAAAGATATTCCACCCCATACCATAATCGATCCTCCCCCGAAACCAGTAATATTCAGGAAATTGCACTGAGCATATCTTTCATGTGGACGTCTGTATACAAGGGAACGTCGATCACAATGGTAGAGGCAGAATCTAGACTCATCTATGAAGAGAACTCTTTCCCAATCGGCCTCTTCCCAATGGATATGCTCTCTCGCAAAATCCAAACGCGCCCTTCGATGGGCTGGGGTAAGAGCTGGGCCTCTTTCCGCGACACGAGGCCTTAAATCATATTCTCTGAGGCGATTTCTTATTGTCTGAGTGCTAATTTGCACCTCATGAGTTTGCTCAAGCTGAATTTGAAGGAGGCAAGCGGTTGCAGACCGTTGTCTCAAAGAAGAAACTCTCAAGTAACGTTCTTGAATGGCAGTTGTCTACCCTGTCCTGGTCTTCGGACATTCATACCTGTCTCCCTGAATCGCTGCAACATTCTGGACACACTTGAATGGGAAACTCCAAACGTTTCTGCAATTCTTGTGTATGTCCACCCTTCTTCTCGCAAAACTACCGCTTGGGCACATTCCTCTTGGGTCAAATTGCGTGTTTCGCGTTGCATAGCGATCGAGTGTAGAAAATCAAACGAAAGAAAAACTATTAATCACTAGAATTGATCGAGAACAACTGATTCTAGAATGGAGCCAATACATTCAAAATCTGATAATATCATCTTTTTTTATTTCTGCTGGGAAAAAACATCTGTATTGAAGAAAACCGTTGAAAGTGGATAACATATGCATGCATAATTCTGATAAAAATAATTATCATTGAGAACACCTTCAGTTGCGTGCGTTAATTTTTTTGCTCAGTGTAGTTGCGAGAAGATTTGAAGGGTGATTTCCTATAAAAAAATAGTCTAATGAATGAAAATTGCTAATCGATTTCCATCTTTGGAGTTCTTTATCTACCAGGAACTCTCCAAAAAACTGATATGAAATACCCAAACTATTTGTTGAGAAAAATCTCCCCATGTACAACCTGTTTAATTATTGTGGAACTTTGTCTAGTCTAGTTAGATAGCAATATTATGTGACTGGTAGTTCTAATCGGAACTTAATGGAAGGGCTTCTAGATTTAACCCAAACAACGAACTATCCACATGAAAGATCGCTGGGATGACACAATAACACAGGCCCAAGCGTTGAGTATGCAAACCTCATACTCCCAGTTACACTGAAACACTGCATATATTCTCAAATCCACGCCAGTATGTGGGTAAGTTCTCACAACTTCACCTAATTTGGTAGGGCACTTTACATGGCCTTTCGTTTATCCCCAAAGACTTATTATCCAAACTCCCCTATTGATATGCCACCGATTACAGTCCAAATAATAAGGTTACATTGGGAATTTCATATAGGTGAGTTTCGTGTCTGTTTTGCAAACACAATTCTTTCAAATTTGGGTTGAGAAATTAGTATAACTAAATGTAGGGACTCGGCAAAAATTCATTTTGAAAGCAGAACAATATGCTCATTTGCACAGTCCAAATGAAAAACATTCAAGCCATAAAATGAAAATACAGTTTCTCAATCCCCATGTTCCATTCCTCTCCAAAATATCATCGTTCCAATATTGAAAAATGTCTTCTCGAAACCCATTCAATAGTTTCATCAATACCTAAGCCAAGTTTAGACCTTGATAAGTGCAGGAACTTTTCACCGTTTCACCGCAAAAATTTCAATTTGCTTTCGATTCCGCGATGCCACATCCAATCCACCACCACTGTCATGTTGGGAAATGAACAGTATTTGTCACTGGGAAAAATTCTTCGACTTTAGGTGATATTCAATTACATTTCATTCATTTTTTTTTCTACAGGTGCTATGAAGATATTTCGGGATGTGTTTCATCATTGGGAACGATGAAATTATTGAATCACAAACGTACTTCTGCTCATCGAATTTTGGATGAAAAGTAGCTCAAAGGGAAGGGTTCCTTTGTATCATTAAGATAACATCTTCGATTTTAATTAATAGTCAATGTACTGTTACAAAGGAAAATATGGAAGAGATGCTAACTGAGACAAAATGGAAGGCGATGCCTATCCAACTGAAAATCGATTTTCATCCAGTCAGTTTAATTTCGAAACTTCTACAGGCTGTTCTGAAATGAAATTAAAGCAACGAAATTATCTCGAAATGCCTTCACTCACATTTTTTGGTTTTTTATGAAAAAATTGCATCAACTAAACGTGTTGCCATCTTCCAAATCAGTTTTTATCAGATAACAATAGACAGAACCACAGCTACACGTGATATCCAACGATAAATACGTCAATTATGTCAGAGCTCGTCTGCTCTTGTCATTTCTAGTATAAATGAGCATGCTAACTCCACAATTTATGGAACTGGTCCTCCAATTCTCCATTTATTCATTCCAATTGATGTTTTCTTTGTAATCATACACAGAAACGAACTAGAATCGATTGGCTTTGTCTGCGTGAAATAAGCCGGAGAAGGATCTTCCAAGAATGGAATCTCAAATAGGCAGTTTTTCCCGAAAGAATGATATTTCTAGAAAAAGGACTCTTTTAGTTATCCTGCTTTGGCACACTTCGATTGAAAAATATTCGATTCAATTTTCAACAGAGATCGATGAATAAGTGACAGAAAACAAAGTGAAAAAATAGATTTAAATCACTCCTCTCCTTTTCAGTGCCTTCTTGAACGACACATTCAACGTCCCTACTTCATATCAGCTAGAATAAGAAAAAAAAGTGATTTCAATATTCTGCGCAACACCATTTCCTTTCAGGAATAGTACTGACAGGACCCGAATAGAATTTCTTGTTGGAGCAACAAGTTATTGCGTTTTCTTGAAGAAATCATCAAGAAGTTTAATGAATCTGTCATGGTAAGACGAAGATTATGTTTTTATAGATTGAGTCTTGATATCCTCCAAGTATTTCAATGCTGCTGTATAAACCACTTCGATTACACGTTTTGACACATCGTGGTTGACACATACAGAATGAGAGCAGAAAAAAAAATCGAAATTAGTTAGTAGAATGCTCCAAACGAAACTCTAAAACTTCCCGATGGAGAATTTATTGCTATGCTATGATTTTTTCAATAATTTATGGGAAAAAGTAATGTGAATTCCAGATCAGTTCCATGCAAAATAAAACTCTTTCGGAGGACTCAGATGAAAAAGCTTCTATAAAATCGCATTATTGGGAAATATATCCACATAAATAACATCGGAAGGAATACAAAGCTTCTCCGGTTCGGTGAAATCGCCAAATGAAAAACTTCGCCCACACTGTATTCGGAAGGCCAAAATTCGGAATTACGAAGGATTTCACGTTTCTTATTACTCCGATGAAATTTCACCAACTTAATAAATTAGGGAAACCTTTTGATATATCTCTCGTGCCTACCTAATTTCCACCACATTTATCAAACGAAATGGGTGGCAGCATGCTCAGGTGCATTGGGGGAATAGGTTATTATTAAGCGAAGCACCTAGAATGAAAGAGTGCTGTTTATATCATCGAATAATGTGGAGAAATTTTTTTAGTTCTCTTTCTGATCTTCATTCGCTCAAGAAGTAAAATATTGAATAGTATAATGAAATTATCATTTGATGAATTGAGTTCCATAATTCTTTTCTGTTGCATTCGGATCTCAGCACTGTCAACTGCTGGTGAAGACCAAATAAATCTTTTTCTTAAGATGATATAGGGTTCTTTGAGAAAGAAGCTTATTGACAACAATATGGACGCACAATTTTTTCTGCATTGATGTTAACACCTCAGACAAAGGAACCTTAATTTTTCAAGCTCATTTATTTTATTGGACCATATTTGATGAGACCACGATGAATTTCCACTATACAAACATGTTCAATTTATGGCTATAGGATTAAAAAAAAATGTTATGAACAGAGGAACGAACTAAAGCGAGAAACGAAAGTTCTATTTCTCCATGAAACACTCAGTCGCTGAAAAACTTCATCATAATACGTACGAGTGGGTCGGAAAATTATGTTTTTAATTTTTGGCCCTTGAATTCACTCCCTCCATTACGTACGTAGAACCTTGTAATTCATATATCTCTCCAAGCGGCACAAACTCAGTTTAAATGCCCATACCAGCGAGTTGTGGAGTACCCACAAGGTTTTAAATAATTATGCCAGGAGCGCACATGTGATGAGAATGATTAAACTTGAAATTCCCTGGAAAGATCCAGAACCAGAATACGTGGAGCAAGAAATTAGAATGGGTCCCCGTATAAATTGTCACCATCAAATATTTAATAAAGGAACTTCTGACCCCGATGATTGTTCTGAACGAGGGCAGGAACATATCGCAGACGAACTGGTGGTGTTTCTCAGTTGATTCGTGGAAAACCCTTCGTTTGAAGATGTAGAAGCTACTGAGAAGATAAATCTTCCTATGACTGTCTCCTCATAGCTGTTACAGAATCTACACTACACTCCTGTTTAAAAATACACATCTCGATGAATTTCTAAAGAGTCTAAAGTCTCGACCATATTGATCCATATATTTGCGAAGCTTCTAACTTTTGATAGGAGAGCCATAGATTGTTCAAATATTTTGAGCTGAAAGATGAGCTCAATCTTATTGTGCTCTGGTAATTCAAACCCTAAATCACGAATTTTTTGCATGGCAACATAAGATTTGTGTGCAGGGGCGTTTTACTGGCAAAAACAAAACACCATTGAATAGCTTTCCGCGTTTTTTCTCTTTAATTTTTTCCCGTAGAGTGGTCAGTAATGTCGAATAGTAATCTACGGTTATTGTTCAACCCTTATTCAAGAAATCAATCATGATCACTCCATGGCAATCCCAAAACACTGAAGCAAGAACTTTTCCAGCAGATTTTTGGACACGAAACTTCTTAGGTCTTGGAGAACCAGAGTGTCGCCATTCCATCGATTGTTGCTTTGTTTCTGGATCGTAGAAATGTACCCAAGTCTCATCCATAGTAACAGTTCGGTTTAAGAAGTCTACATCGTTTTCAAATCGAGCACAGATCGAACGCGATGCTTCTACCCTTGCACGCTTTTGGTCAACATTCAAACATTTGAGGATCAATTTTGCAGCAATTTTTCTCATGTCCAAATTGACATAAACTGTATGATGAACGCGTTCATATGAAATTTTCAGTGCTTCAGATATCCGTTTCAGCCCAATTCGACGGTCTGATATAATCATGTCATGAACTGCATCGATATTTTCGGGGACTGACACAGAAACTGGCCTTCCCGATCGGTCATCATCTTCAATGGAAAATTCACCTCTTTTGAAGCTTGCAGTCCAATTTTTCACGGTCGCATACGAAGGACATTGATCACCAAGGGTATTAAGCATATCTTCGTAAATCTGCTTACCTCTAAGCCCTTTTAAATACTTGATGATGGTCCGATACTCCAATTTTTCGATATTCACTATTTCGATGGACGTCTTCTTTCTTTTAATTTATTGCGTAACTCTGGTTTACTTTTCCGACCTCAACCTTCATACTGAAACTTCTAATGAGTTATTGTTCGTTGCTATGGTAACGCAATATATTTTTCAAGCATGGAACTGGTCTAGGCTAACTGGATATCAATACATACTCGCATTTTGCCCAGCACTGATCCCACGTTAGTGGCAAGGGCCCCGGGGGTCCCAAATCCGGCCCTGCACGTACCATTCGAAAGTTATTATTCCCTGAGCGTGCGATCCATGTAAACGCGAATCTATCTCTATCCAGTGAAAGGTGTGAAAATACACCCGGATAGGTAACTGATTTATTTTGGCAGCGTTTCGTGTGGGTGGAAATATAGTACTTTAATTGATTTTCCACGGCAAGATGGAGGATGTTTCTTGTCCCCCATCTAGGCTGGAATTTTCCAGCATTGGATTAATCTACTCCCGTCGCACCATTAAGAATGGCCGTAAACGGTATAATGCGGTCCAGTGTAATGGTGGACGATCAAATAGCCATAAAAACACAGACGAGAAACTATATACTATGTGTGGGACATGACCACATCTCACATCTTTAGAATTTTCTGAAAGATCTTGCGTTTCATGAAAAAATTGGAAAATTGGAGGAAAAAAATGATTCATAGATCCCTATGAATATATTATTCTTTCTCAAGAATCTGTGACCTAATTTTGTTGCATTAAATTCGAGATAGCTTCTATACAGTTTTCAGATTATGTACTTTCGAATTTTGGGTCCTCTTTACCACAATTCATCTACTTGTGATATACACTGCGCAAAAAAATTAACGCACATTCTGAAAATCTCAATTTTACCTGTAACAACGAGAAATCTAATAAGAGAGACCTTATCAAATGGAAAAATCCAACTGACAGTTTTGAAAGTTGAGAATTCAACTACACTGCGCAAAAAAATTAACGCACATTCTGAAAATCTCAATTTTAATGAAAGTTAACTCTACATTCACTTTATAACTTATTTTTTATGTTCTTTCGGGAAGGTCTTGAACGAAACGAGACACATTAAATGGAAGAAAAATTCAGGATTTCACCGAATCTTATGTGAAAGAAGAGAAATGAACAATTTTCAAAATACTGAAATGCTGATAAGTGATTTGATACTTGGTATTTCCACCCCTTGCGTTAATTACAGCTCGGCAACGACGGTTCATACTCAAAATGAGTGATCTTGACATGTTCTGATCTAATCCTTCCCAGATTTCTCCGAGTTGGATTCCTAAGTCATTAAGAGTAGCTGGATGATTTTCTGAACTTCTCAGCCTTCTATTGAGGTTGTCCCAAACCTGCTCAGTCGGATTGAGATCTGGACTTCTTGGTGACCATTCCATTCGAGAGACTTCAACCACTTCAAGGTACTCCTGAACGATGCGCGCACGATGGGGTCTGGCATTATCGTCCATAAAAATGAAATTTTCACCAATGTATGGGGCAAATAGCACTACATGCTCTTCAAGAATGTTTCTTATATACTTATCAGAATTCACAGCTCCATTATCAACGACCACTACGTCTGTGCGAGCAGTCAAAGATATTCCACCCCATACCATAATCGATTCTCCCCCGAAACCAGTAGTATTCAGGAAATTGCACTGAGCATATCTTTCTTGTGGACGACTGTATACAAGGGAACGTCGATCACAATGGTAGAGGCAGAATCTAGACTCATCTGTGAAGAGAACTCTTTCCCAATCGGCCTCTTTCCAATGGATATGCTCTCTCGCAAAATCCAAACGCTCCCTTCGATGGGCTGGGGTAAGAGCTGGGCCTCTTGCCGCGACACGAGGCCTTATATCATATTCTCTGAGGCGATTTCTTATTGTCTGAGTGCTAATTTGCACCTCATGAGTTTGCTCAAGCTGAATTTGAAGGAGGCCAGCGGTTGCAAACCGTTGACTCAACGAAGAAACTCTCAAGTAACGTTCTTGAATGGCAGTTGTTACCCGTTGTCTACCCTGTCCAGGTCTTCGGACATTCATACCTGTCTCCCTGAATTGCTGCAACATTCTGGACACACTTGTATGGGAAACTCCAAACCTTTCTGCAATTCTTGTGTATGTCCTCCCTTTTTCTCGCAAAACTACCGCTTGGGCACATTCCTCTTGGGTCAAATTGAGTGTTTCGCGTTGCATAGCGATCGAGTGTAGAAAATCAAACGAAAGAAAAACTATTGATCACTAGAATTGATCGAGAACAACAGATTTTAGAATGAAGCCTATACATTCAAAATCTGATAATATCATCTTTTTTTATTCCTGCTGGGAAAAAACATCTGTATTGAAGAAAACCGTTGAAAGTGGATAACATATGCATGCATAATTCTGATAAAAATAATTATCATTGAAAACACCTTCAGTTGTAGAATAAATTTGAGATTTCCATAATGTGCGTTAATTTTTTTGCGCAGTGTATTTGGAAGAGTCAAAAACTACCTATATTTTCCTCTCGTACGTGTTTCAAGGTACAGCGAATGATGCGTGGCAAGAAACCTCCAAGAAGATGTTTGAGTCAATCCAGTTATAGAGGAACCGACCCTTAGAGAAAATCCAAAGTGAATGCGGGCTTTTAAGCTTTATGGTTCAATAAAGATGTTTATTCCTTGGATCTAGATAAAGCCGGGGTGTTGCTTCAAAGCCACACAGTTTCAATTTGGGACTGCACCACGGTAAAATAAGCTAATAAATTCTGGAAACAACGATAACAGAAGGGAATATATCAATGTGTTTTTTCCACGCTGAAGGGAGGAAACTGGTTACTCATAGAGCTTATAAATCTTAGTCTTATGCCGTGGCCTTTCCCGGAAATATACCTCAATATTTTTCACGGACGAACGATGAAATAATTTCACTGGATTCTTCACTGAACGGTAGAGTGCTTCCAGAGATTCCGTAGCCAAATCGTTTTGAACCGGAGAGTCATAAATAAATCGTCAAGATTTTCATGAGGTCGGAAATTGGGCAGCCAACACAGTGATTTCTTTTTTAAAAACATATTTTGAATTTCCCTCGACTCTCTGAGGAAGAAATATAGTTTGAGACAAGAAGTACAAGAATCTGTGATATACGTCCTATCAGTTTTCATAGCAATTCTTTATCATTTTAAGAGTGAAAAATTTGTTGAAAAAGTAACCTTTCCGATAGTGTTCCAAACTGATTTGAATTCTTTTCTTCAAGTTACCAAACCAAGCGCAGTTTCAAACTTTATTGTTGGCGCTGAAAGATTTTGGAAGTATCGATTGTGTCCAGCACACTTGAATTCAAAACAAAGTGGACTGTATGAAACTTTAAAATTTGATTGATTATGAGCACGCATGGCTCATTCCAAGAGATAAGGAAAATTTATTTCTAGGAAGTTATTCCTTTGGCAACATCCTCTTTTCCTTCCAACAAACATAATTCATGAAAACAGGAATTGTTTCTGCCAGTAATGTATGGTTCGGGTAGCCATATTTCTTCCTACACGAAGGCTCTCAAAAACAAAATTGAAATATTAGATACATGTGGTCTACAGGGTTCATAAGGAACTGAGCACAGTTTTGTTGGATTTTTTTGGATATGAACTTTCGGTTTTCGGCAAATTCTATGCACTCCATATCCGGGGACAGTCATAGAACATCCTGATTTTTAGACAGAGTAGCAAATAGGTCATTTTAGGGGGGTCTAACCCCTTGCTCATTTTTGACCCAAAAAATCGAGATTTTCGAAATCGAGTTCTTGTGCTAGGGTAGAAGCCTAGGCAACGCTGATTATAGAACCGAAAATTCCAACTGGATCAGATGAATATAACAGGAGATATCGCAGATTGAAATTTGCAATTTTTTAAAAATGCCATTTCCAAGATGAAAATCTAAACGAAGGGAGATAGGCTTTCAAAATTGCTCGCAATAGATTCAGCGTGTTCGAAAACCTATATTTTCATACCAAAATTTCACATATCTGGCCCTGTTTAGAAGGAAATAATTTTTTTTGTTTTTCCACTTTTCATTTTCGAGTTGACTTCGAAGAACTCTCTGGAGTGCAATTCTCTATTGAATCATCAACTGTTTGGTTTTTTAGAATCTTCGAAACAAATTCTATGCACTCCATATCCGAGGATAGTCATAGAACATCCTGATTTACAGACAGAGTAGCAAATAGGTCATTTTAGGGGGGTCTAACCCCTTGCTCATTTTTGACCCAAAAAATCGAGATTTTCGAAATCGAGTTATTATGCTAGGGTGGAAGTCTAGGCAACGCTGATTATATAACCGGAAATCCCAATAGGATCAGACGAATATAACAGGAGATATCGAAGATTGAAATTTGCAATTTTTGAAAAAATGCCATTTTGAAGATGAAAATCTGAACGAAGGGAGATAGGCTTCCGCAAATGGCTGCAATAGATACAGCGTATTCGAAAACCTACATTTTCATACCAAACTTCCCAATGTCTGACACTGTTTGAGAGAAAATAATTTTTTTTGTTTTCCCACTTTTCATTTTCGAGTTGACTTCGAAGAACTCTCTGGAGTGCAATTCTCTATTGAATCATCAACTGTTTGTTTTTCTAGAATCTTCGAAACAAATTCTATGCACTCCATATCCGAGGATAGTCATAGAACATCCTGATTTTTAGGCAGAGTAGCAAATAGGTCATTTTAGGGGGGTCTAACCCCTTGCTCATTTTTGACCCAAAAAATCGAGATTTTCGAAATCGAGTTATTATGCTAGGGTGGAAGTCTGGGCAGCGCTGATTATACAACCGGAAATCCCAATAGGATCAGACGAATATAACAGGAGATATTGAAGATTGAAATCTGCAATTTTTGAAAAAATGCCGTTTTGAAGATGAAAATCTGAACGAAGGGAGATAGGCTTCCGCACTGTGTACTGTGCGCTCTATGAACGTCTTATAGGCGATCCACCGTGTGACGCCCTGTACTCTGAATTAAAATCCACATTCAAACTAAAAAAATTCCTATCAAGTAACCAATAACAAACGAACCTTTCTCGCATCCTCATCAATTTCTACCATAATTTCCCCCATAAGTAATGCGTACATTTTTATGGGAATCAGACTGTTTCAAAATACTTTACGACCTCACCCTGGAAAAATATGATTTCGTTTTCCAATAACGACGCGACTAAGCCGTTATGGGCATCGTAAAATTAACGATTTTCCAATGTAAAGACCAGTTTATGAGTAGAGGAAATGCCTGTTTCTAAGATCGTTACCGAGCGAAATAATTAATTCAAATCCGAACTTTATCGCTGGGAGTAACGATTTATTATTTTTTGAAGATGAAAACAAGCGGAAAATTGTAGTTTGTCGGCGGTTTCCAGGGGTTGGTTTACTGTCGACATAACAGGGGTGAACGGTTTAGGGCACGTGTCAATAAACTCGAAGGATTAATTTTTGTTCGAAATATCGAGAGGCTTCATTATGCTCAATAAGTAATTTGTTGTTGAATCGTTTCCTCATCGAAATAATACAGGGTGATTAACGTAAAAAGTCCAATAGAAGTTTTGGAAGATATTGAGCCTTTTATATTTCTTAAAATAACTATGACCGAAAGCAGATATCTTATTTAATATAAAGATAAATAGAATTGTTTTAGATACTCACCCAAAAATCCAGGTAGCGCCCCTAGCGGCATCACAAACAGACTGACCAGCAAGTCCGCGATGGCCAAGGAGAGAAGAAAATAATTAGTCACATTCTGTAACCTCCTGTCCAAAATTACAGCTAAACAAACTAAAATGTTCCCCAATCCTCCAGCCAGTATGAACAGAACAACGAACAGATAGCTCCAGTCATATTCAACGCCTACTGATACTTTTTCCGCACTCCTATTCAACCCGCAAATCCATAAAATATCACTTTGGTTCACTAGATTGCACTCGCGATTAGAAATCGCCAACGAGAAGTCACTAATGCTGTCACTGAAATTTCGCACCTCCACACTCCTGGTGACGTTTAGATCATCGCAAGAAACGCAAGTGAAAATGTCTGTCACGTTGGGATTCTGTTCGCAGTAGTATTCCAGGAATTTTTTACCGACTTCCACACAGGAAATGTTCAAAGTTGTGTTTTTATCGCAGTTGCTCGGCGGTGGTTCAATCTGGCATGCTGTGGAGTGGTAGAGAAACTTGGCACTTTCTTTTCTAGGTTGGAGCATCGCTTCAGATCAGCTGCTGAAAAATTGAGGATAAACTTCAATTTTGACCAAACAGCCAGTCGTTAGTTTAGCCTACAGAAACACCCTCTGATCCCTCATTGGCTCATTGGTTATTCTATGCTACATTTACTAAAAGCTTATGGTCAATTAGAAGGATTATGTGGGAGAGGTTAGGTTAGGTTAGCTTATGCTCAATTGGTAGGATTTTTATAATATATAATTATCCCAACTCTTTTTTGTTAATTGTCAGTATCGAATTATCATTTGCATGTTTGGACAAACACCTCATAAACATCCACACATAACCTCATCCGATCAATGTCAGATGCTGAATGCTTTCATTCAATGAGATGGGATGTCATTATTGGTGTGTAACAACCATTATTCGAATGATAATCGACTTTTTATATCTCGATAACGGATAACCAGCATCCAAATATTTAGAGGAGTAGGAAGCATTATATGTGGAAATATCATAAATGTTTATTGGCTGTAAACATGGCAACATTTTCCGCAGACTTGTTTTACTAGCATGTTATGGAAATTAAGGCTGCGGAGAATTGGATAAAACAGAAATATTCGTACAATTCACGAGACTTTGGGGGCTCTTGGGCTATACATTTCAAAAGGTCTAGTTGATCGTATAAATCCTATATGATGGAAACAATATATGATTTAAATCTTGCTCTTGTTATGAAAACGAATAAAAATACGTATACTCACTCACTTTTATTTAAGCAGTCGGTTGACCATGGAAATTTGACACATTTCACTCTGTATAGTACGAAAATGTGGGGTTATGAAGCTTGTCAAAACATTTTTGGATTTTAAATCAACGCTATGTTGCCCGTTCTACGTAAAAGTTTTTGATATTACGTATTTTATCACAATGTCGAATCTCTTCGGAAAATTTATGACAAACATAATTAAAGTTTATACAAACTAATTGAAAGCATACCAAATCCAGTTATGTATTTGCATTGAAAATACAAGAGATCAGTATAATATCATAATATGCACTAGCTTGAGGAGAGTTAATGTTCGTTATCTTCTTTGGCTAAAGTTTGAACACATTACATCAGTTGTAGATTTCAAAAATATTAACCCGAAGATGAAATGCATATGTTGCATTGGTTGGGAATGGGTATCTCCCGAAGGAATTAACGGATAATTACAAGAATGTTAAATTCTTCAACAAAAATGATCTTGCATCAATATAAGTGAAAGAAATTAAAGAAAGTTTCGAGTCAAGATGAACTTCACCTTTGAACAAAAGTTTCACATAAATAAACAATTAACAGGACAACTGGCGCGTATTTGTAGCTGTTCATCTTAATGCGTTGATATAATAATAATAATTAGGTATTTATTGGTACCTTAAGACATTTATGATGTATAGGACAAGTCAAATGAAAAATAGAAAAAGCAATTTTCGGTAACTTATTCTACGATGACATTAATCGAAAATCCTGTAGTAAACTTTTCGCATTAATTCACTCAAACATAAAATTCTCAAATGCCACCACTTTTTTGGGTCTCCCAATAGAAGGAAATTCTTTGTCATCCTCTTCATTCACAATCTTTCTGATTGTGGAAATATTCAGCTGAAATATAAGTCGTTTAGATTCAGATGAAACATTATATAAATTCTCTTACATTGAATATGTTCGCTACCGTCTGACGTATTGTGGATTTTAGAATAACTATTTGAATGAGCGGACCTGAATTCTAAATAGCACTTCCTGAAACCCTGTCTCTTTTTTCAATCACTTTCAGCATTTTCGTGATAAAAATTGATATCAGTTGTGGCAACGGCGTTATGACATTAACGACTTTTCATGAGTGCCAACCTTACTCCGTTCTGGTTACAAAAACTTGAGAAAATTATTATCATGGCCAACCGACTGCTAAAATAAATGTGAATGCAGTATACTTCAATCATTCACAGACAACTGTATATTCAACAAACACCATATATACATGGATAGAGTCGTTTCAGCATCAGAATTGAATTTCCTTTTGTTTCCTCCAAGGAAACCTAAAGCTCTCCAATGAAATTCAGACGTTTTCACGGCCGTCGCGTTCGGAAATCGAATATTTCATATGCCCTTCAATCAGAGCATGAAGTTAACATGATGCCTGTTTTATTCAGTTAGCTAGTTTTCCCGACAGTCAATATGGCTCGAGATGTAACACATGCAAACCCTTATTTGCATTTTATGAAATATTATTCAGCATCGTTGTCAACAACCTTTCGATATAAGATCCATAAAGCCGCGCATATTAAGCATTTTATTACGAGGAGATACCCCTTCAGATTGTAACTTTCAGCTCCGAGAGGATCCGAGATATTTCTGCAAATCCCGAAATCCAAATGTCTCCTTTACTGCATGCCCTAGAAAATAGCAATTTGAATATATGAAAATATATTCCGGCATGATGTGGAGGCCCATATTAAAAAGCATATGAAGGGTTTCACAAGGGTTTTAATGGGTTCGAGTACGCGGTTCCCCAGCTTCCGTCTCCTTGTTAGCATAATTATACAGTGGCGTTGATAGGGGGATCAAGGGGATCAATCCTCTGCTCACGGGCCTACGAAAATTACGAAAGAATAGTATGAAAGGCCCTTTGTTCTTGTTCAAAGATAGAAAACAATGCGAAGAACTGGATCTGTGATTAGTTACTGACGTGGAAAGATTGGCTCGTGTGCAGTTTGGGATTCCAACTGTTTCCAACAGGAGGAAATTTCGAGGAATTTCAACAGGATTTTTGTTTCAACCCAAGATGAGTGTGAAAAAAGAAGGACGCCACTGCTAACTCATGAAAAGTTTACCCAAAATATAATCATGAATCTAAATGGTACCAAGCAGAGAAAAATTGTTGAGTACACAAGTGAAAACAAGTTGTGTCTGAAGAAGATGCTTCCGTAAATGGCGCAATATAGATACAGTATGTACAGCTTTAGCCCAACATTAATTGTTGTATTCCTTCTTCTATTGGCACAATGAAACAATCAGGGACTGTTCTCATTCGTTACTCGCTTACATCGACATTGATTCTCCTCAAGAAGTTAGGTATCATCAATCAACCAACCATTATCCTATTATATTTGTCAGTTTCAATTCTCTCAATAATTTCTTCCGTTGTAACAAATCGTACCTATAGAAGTGGAACCGTCATCGATTTCAGGCAAAGAAATAAAGCTTTGTATCAATATGTTGAATAAAAGATCGAAAGAAATGGAAAATCAGACATTTGGCTATCACTGGATCATAATAGAAAATACTCAATCGGTTTATATTTTCCTAGGACCTGGTAGATAAGAACATATAGACGAATAAACGAGTTCAATGAATAGCTATTATGTTTATTTATAAAAGAGTCGCATGTTGAAGTTTATCAATCGATAAAATTCCTAATAACTAACCTCTATTGATCAAGTCAATGTGAAATCGATCTATTACTTTGTGGGTACCATAAAAAATTAAGGTCATAAAAGTACAAACTCGAACACTGACTTATTCATAGTGTCGATTGAAATATATAGATATTATTGTTTAAGGAAATTTTTAACAGACGCTGAGTGGCCAATGTTGTGTTTGGAAAAGGACCTATTTTATAGTCCCTTTCATTTTGAAGCTTCCTTAACCAGAACTAAAAGCAGCTTCAAAATTAGAGGGACTGGCTTTTAACATTTGAAACCTTCGTCTACAAAACCAAAAGACATCTTTATGGAATCTTTATATCGAGTGTTGTGACACCCTCATTTTCTAAGAGAGTTAGTTTATTCACCACAAGTATATGATTCTTTTTCGAAAATTACTTCCCACTCACAATGAAATCTACCGATACCTACAGGTAAAACATATTTCATCATGACAGAAAATTCAAAGTTCATTCAAGCTAATTAGTACCGATGATCATTTTAACGTTTTGTAATCAAACCTTGAGGGTTAATGGATTCGAAAATGCATTAATCATTCCAGTTTATTTTTTTTTACTGGAGTGGGAAAAGAAATTTGTTGATAGTGTGTTAATTCATCAGGAACTCTCATAACTATGTTTGCTACTTTGTCGATACATCATTATATGTATATACTGATAGATTGTACTAGAAGTCTCCTGATAAGAATTCAGTAGGTGGGTGCATAATAAATTCTACTGAGATAATTAGCGTTTTTTCATATTTTACTCAATAATATCTGTTTTTAGAAAGAATCGATAGGACTGAATATCTGGGTGGTTTCAAATCGTGCTCATCAACTTATTTCGAATAGTTTCAGAGACTTTTCGAGAGAATTTAATTGTTAATTCCGACATCTGCGAAGAATGTTGAATTCACGTTGACTTCAATTCTAAAAACATATATTTGAGGGGATTCAGCATGCGATGGATACTGTTCGAAAGAATGCGCTGAGTTTTCTTCATCCGTTAACACAGGAAATTAATTAAATTCCTTCAGCCACAATCAGAAGCGAAGAAGAAGGGTATTGTTATCCGAAATCGAGAGAAAGCATTTCATAAAAAAGTTTTGCACTTATCACTAGATAATGGAGAAAACCTTGGAAGATCCTGCATGATCACATATCAGTACAGATTGCGTCTGTATGATTTTGATGCGGAATGTAGGTGTGAGGAAAATGGGTTCAACGGTATAATGACACCAACAACTCATTTGTTTTTTTGGTCCCATTGTTCGTATTATCCTCATTATAGAGGTAAGATATCGTGGTTTTATTGTAAAACATATTTTTGTTGTCTCAAAACGAAATCTGTGAACATTTCAGAAGTAGTTTGTATTTTTTTTTTGTATTCGATTGGTGTATTGTTTGAACTGTATGAATATTCCATTGTAGGCTAGTTCTGTTTCTTCAAATATGACCGTTTAAATGCCTGTCTCGAGTAACAATGGATAATTTCTGTCGAATTTCTTCCTTTCTACGGTTTCAAGTTCTTTCATTCAGACCCTTGATGTTTTCGTTCAGGATGTCCGTCTCCGAAATTCCTTCCTTATCCTTCGTACCATGATCGATATACATTGTTTTCAGAATCCTGCGAAATACGCTGTTTTTCCTTGCAGTCCCTTGTACTTAGTCGTGCGTATTGTAACAGACCTGTGAGCTCGATGTTAATGTTACATTTAACATTCAAAAGGTCCAATTTGTCAGAGTGCAACCTCCATACAAACCAAAGGATTGGACTGAAGGACGTACGACGCATTCAAATACGGACGAGCCCACCATAGAGTTTCATCACTACGTGGAAAAATGAAGATATCGTGGATTCGAAACACGCTCCGTTGATTTTCTTCGGATCCGGATTTTGGTCGCAAATTTGGGAGGATTTCTTGTTTGCTTCGATGATAAGTCGGCAATCGAAGCCAACTTAGTTGTACTCCAGGGTCCGGTTGATTATGGGAAGATATAAAGGACATATACCTGCATACAAGGAAGATTCCGTTGGAATTCCCAACACATTCTTCTACATCTCCCCAGGAATTATCACGATTTAACGTCCTATGGATTTTTTTAACCTGGGAGGTACGTGATTTGTCAACGTACCCATTTGCCTTCAGGCAAAGTCGCGTATAGCCCAAGGTGGCGATTATTTTTCAAGAAATATGTTTGCAACCCCGACAAAAACTCATAGCTTCGTCCTTTGTGGAAGTGGGATTTCTAACAAACACAGAAACTTCATCCCTTCTCGTTTTTTAACGCATATAACTTAGATCGTTTATCACACCAGAAAAATATTTCCCTGTCAAGTTGCGAATGCAGACTGCTCTCAGCAGTATCAATATTAACAGTTCCATCGAATAATTTTCGTCTAAATTATATTACGGAGAATAAATCGCTACCCTGGTTTCAAGAACGTTATCAAGATCAGGTAATTATATTCATAAAGATAAAACACGTGATCTTTTTGAGGTAAAAGCTGAACCGGACCTTACCCAAGTATTTTGATGTAAAATCTTTCACGTCATCGAATTGTTCAGCGTATCCTGAACTATCGTCATCCCTGTCTGGTGTGCGTTGATGAACTTCCTTGATCTGAAGTGTTAAAGTTCAGTTCTGACTCAGCAATCGATAAAAAAAAACAGGATAGGAGTAAACTTTGACTCCAACGCCAACGTACGTTTATATACCTATAGGAAAAATTAAAATTCAAACTGGGAAAATCATCTAACCAAGCTATTACCAGAGCAGAACAAAATTTCCAACCATTTCAATATAGATTGGCTACAATCAATGAATTTATGAAAAGGGGTGTTCAAGAGCTTTTAAAAATCCGTGCCATCACTGTACCAGCTCAATGGAACCATATTTAAATATTCATGAAGGATATTATGCAGTAAAATGAACAACTTGATACGTGATAATACATCAGTCACAGAAACTAAAGCATTCAAACACATAGACATAGACATAGAGACATAGACATAGACATATCGGGGTAATAAGTCTATGTTTAAACATCATTCAATTTCTATGTCTTCTATCTGTGAATTCAATAACCTTGCTTTTGAATGATTCCCATGAGAAATGAGATTATTATTTTCTCACGTATTTTCACGATGGGTTTTGATGAGCCTTGCCGCTTTATTCATATCATATGTAGATGGTTTCATTCCCAAAATCAGCAAATCTAGTTACCCGCCTACAAATACCCACACATAAACCCTTTCCCACTTCGTTTTTAATGGTCCAACCGTGCTTTGATGACCACACACTGATTCAATCTCCAGATAATCCAGCATCCAGGCCCGTGCATCAGAGAGTTATCCTCTCGCCCGCTAATCTTTTTATATATTTGTTCATTTATATTATCAACAAAAAGGTGCTCTGACTAATATAAACGTAAACATAAAGTTTCCTCGTTTCCCTGGAAAAAGCGATTCGGTGCAATTTTCACGGATTAATTCGGCGTTATAGAAAAATTTATTACTTGCGTAGGCACAGGAAGCTATTCCGAACATAGGTTCTCTGATTTTATGGCCGAAAAGATTCGGGGCGATTCTGGTAGAGTTCCAGTTCCTACTGATAACATTCGTGAAAAGTGAAAGTGTTTTATCCGACAGAACAATTTATTTTTGAGTAATTGTATACGGCTCATTTGGAAATCGAATGTGAAATATGGAATCTAGACGTATGGGTTTTCATAAATTCTTGAAAAAAAGAGAATTAACTATTTCAGTGTTAAGGATATGTTTCACAGTGTGTAAATCAACTTATCTACGCATAAAATTGTCGGTAGCTCCGTTTACATTCATAATATAGGTAATTAACTTCTTCAATTGTAATAAAATTAAAATATAGCAATAAAAAATCACTTAATATATCTTTAGCGACTCTGGTTCAATGTAATAATGATATTCGGTATGTTCGCAGCTGAATTATCGATTGAACTTATCACTACTCTAAACAAAAACACTTCAAGATTCCTCATCAATGGATTTTCTTCGGGTGTAATGTGGGTAATCCGTTATTAGGGATTCCAAAAGAGGATACCAGTAATAGAGCCTAAAAAAGAACTGAAAATGTATCCTTGAAAATCCATTTTACTCCCGAAACCGAAGTCACTTTGTTATTTTGATGTTTTTGGCCTATCACTGTATATCATTGTGATTTTGGAAAATATCCAGCTATAATTTGACCAATACAAGCAGTTTGGAACAGAATAGCCGAATTTATTCAAAATGATATAATCAACACACCTATTAGAATTTATAATCAGCGAAACCTCTATTATAAAAACAAATACGATGTGTGTGTCCAAAAAATTGGGAAAAAATCAATTTTCACTGCAAAATTGTTGCCATATCATAAAAGCAAAGTCACCTGAAAGTTTTTCATTTATTCCAGATTCAATTTCACTCTGCTGTGATGTTATCACTGATAAAACAATATTGGATTAGTCCAGAGATGCAAATTTCGATTAATTCTTCACAAAGTAGATTTTTACCTTGTATCTTCGATAAAATTCAAGTGTATATTGTCAAATATTGAGCTCTTCGTTTGGAAAAGTTTTTTTGATTGTCATTATAGAGACTCGCTAAGCAAAATAGAGGTGCAGGGTTAGAAATTAATACGAAGGCTTCATTTCCCATTGCATGAGCACTTTTCCCATAAGTTTCCCACTAAAAGTGTGAATATTCCACATCGGAGAAATACTGATTCTCTTCTAACTCACCTTTTCCAAAGATTGTCAACAATTGTTGGGCCCTAAATCTAATTCACACCGACACCTAGGTAAACTCCACCAGAATTACGAGACAGATCATAACTAAGCTTTACGATATCAACATCAAACAAATCCTCCATAGTTTTTCCTGGGAAAACACGAGAAAATGCGTACGGAGAGAGCGCGGCAACGTTTGAAGAATTTAGCCTTGTCGGTTGTGTTGTCGAAAAGCGACTGGAGCTGAGCAGTGAGCAGCGATGATGGTACAATCCAAAGTTTTTTCGGCCCCCAAAACGCACGACTGAAGGGCGGTAAGGACCTGAAATGTCTCTTGTCTTTTCGCAGATTTCTGTGCTCCTCGAGGTATTATGAACGACTGAATTAGTCGGTTGAGACTAGCGAATATTGAAGTGAACCTATATTTTTTTTCATACATATTTGATAGTAACAGGAACTTCTTCAAGGAGATTCGAATCAAGATGGTCCAAGACCTAGAGCAAAACCGGTTGAGATTTTGGTCGAGTCAAAAAAATGCACAACACGTCTGAGTGGCTATTACCTACTACATATTTTTAGAATGGCGCACATATGAAACAAATTATACACTTGCAATAATTAGAATTGAGGTGGTTTCTAGACACTCAAAGACAGTATCCAAAATGAAGCATTGGAATAGAGCACGAGGAAAATAATTCTAACCTCTCTGAAATTTTGGCCATTTAAATTTCGAAAATCTAATTAAACTCCTACGTCTTTCTTGAAAACTACTGAGCTTTACTTACTTGTCACAAAAATTGTGTTCCGTCTGACAATAAGCTTTTCTTCGGAACTTTACTGAGGTTGGAGAATTCAAGAGTAAAATTAAACTAAACTATTTCTGAAAAGGTTGAAGCTTGTCTCTTGAAATTCGAAACTTGTGTTTCCCAAATTCTCTTGTAAATTATCTCATGTTGTCACTCTTTGTTATTTCTGTATATTTATCTTTGATTTCGTGATGTGAGAGAACAATCATTAAAAAAAAATAAGCCTTTGCGTGAAATTTTCAATGGTTTGAATCGCTGATCAAATTCAAGAACATAGATGTTTTGTTCTAAAATGCTCTCAGGAATTTTTGTGACTGTTCTATGAATCCAAGATGAATCCGAGATTCATAGTGAAATAAAATATCCTGAGTCTCTCAACATTCGAGCCACAGAAATAAAACTAATAAGAAACATTCTTAGATAACTTTAATAACTTTTTTACTCTGTAGCACGAAAGCTGAGGAGTTGATACGAACTCTTTTTTGAAATTCCTGAGGAGTTACATCCTTAAGAAACAATAGGACACAACAGAAACACCCTGAATATTTTAAATTACCATTTGACTAGCGCATACGCCAATTTGCAACTGCCTACTTTTCTTTTCTTTTTTTCAATTTATGTTCAAATTGTGATAGTTTCATGACCAAACTCCTCCCATACGGAAATTTTCACGTCTTACTTCAAAAACTAAACAGCATAGTTTCATTACATACTCAAAATTTTGAGTAGAAGAAATTACCTTTTTCAAACAATTAGTATCGTTGAAGTACAGCAGTAAATCAGGTCATATTGAGGTTTTTTCGACTGACAAGACTGAGTTGCTATTGAAATCCAGAAATTGGTATTTTTTTCCCACTCATCCCTTCTTTTAGTGCGGGAAAGAGACTTTACTCATCAGTTTGGAACATTATATTTCCTACGACCTTTTTTTCAATTTTTCATCACTCATTCCATCTTTTAAAGTACCTTACTTAAAACAGTGTGTGAAAAATCACTTTTCACCAATAGCAATAACATCCAGAGGAAACAATAAAACACCATATAAAAATTTTAATCAAAACGAATCACAATTTCTAATTATAAGTCAAGTTTCCATCTCATTCAGTTAAAAAATAAATATAAATATATAATACACTACATATCTAAAATAAATAATATTTTAATCGAATGAAAAAACTAATTTTCCATTGAAGATCTTTCTTTTAATCTTATCCGATATTTTCAATAGCTGAGAAGCATCCTATAGCTAAAAATACATATACTTCCACAATAAAACAATCTCACTTTAATCGTACGATCAAAATTTCTCTCTCTAGTCAATATTCTTTGTACATTTCTTATAGAACTGGAATGGCAGGCAGGGGATTGGAATCTTGAACTGTTTGCGTAGCATATTTCGGCCTGCACACGCATCCACTTTCCACCAACACGTAGTCCTGACCTGTAAGCGTGACCGGTCCCAGTGGTATCACCAGAAATAGATAAGGGACGTAAGTTTGGGTGCATTCACCCCTAACCACATCGCATTCGTTGCTCTCACAAACCTTGAAAAATAAAAGGTGATTAAGTGCTATGAATCATCACGTACAATGCTTGAAACATCAATAGTTTATGCCTCAAAAATAATTCGATAGTTTTCGATCGATTTGAACGTCTCACCTCGAAAACTACTTGTTGAAGGAGATCTGGAAACTTTTGTACGATCGTAACAGGTTGTCCTGAAGTGAGAGAAACACCATACATGGGAGCTGTTGTGTTGTACCTTGTCTTGCAGAGCCGAGAAGGTGTGCCAGCGCAAGAGCTAGACGAAGATGGATATGAAGCCCTTCCTGAAAAAATAAAAACGTTCTTGGTGAATTTTTTCAATAATGAAATGAATTCATATGCTTATAAGTTCAGGGGCATTCTCAAAATGTCTGTAATCTGGACGACGAGAGAAAGGAATCTGTATATAATCAAGAAATCTTCAGTAGTCTCATTATGGTGACAAAATTCATTACAAAGCAACGGTTCACACTAGATTTTACTGAATCTGTGTAGCCTGTGTTGTTTAGTTCGCTCAGAAAAAGCACACAAATCTCTCACTCAAAAAACCGAAAAATTACGACTCAATTAATTATCCACCTATGTGCCGCTTCAACAATTTTTATTCCTTCTGTTGTCCTGCCCTAAATTCACGGTAGTTATAACGGCAACTGTCGACCGTGGAATTATGAAAAAGTAGTCGCTAATTACGCATGGTAAATCATAAGCTTCACGCGATAATTTGCCATGTTTACTCTGGGGATATCGTGAGAATTCACAAGTAAGTCGACGAAGTTTTACGAGGGCCCCAAAGACAAACTTCAATTCGTGGAAGCACATGAATGGCCGACTTTCCACGGCGGATGACTAAGTTTCCCGGAACCGAATCGACAATTTGGGAAAACTTGGAACATCCATATATCGGCGCACATATGGGAAATTCCTAAAAAGGCTGTCCTAACGATGGGCAGTTGAGAATTTCAGGATGGTAAGTTGTTTTTTGCAGGGTACAAAGTGAGGTCGAGAAGTTTGTCCGGAATGGAAGACATAAGTCACCTAGTTGCAGCTGAAATTCATCAATGCTCGTGGAAGTTTATTTTGGCAATACTCCATCTGATAGATCATGCAGGGAATGCTACCGACCGACGTTTCAAGAGTGGTGATTTCAGCGTTGAAGACAAGCCTCTGTCGGGACAGCCGAGAAAATTACTGAATGAATATCTGAGCCTTGCAATAATATAAACTACTCCACATGAGTTAGGGATATTGACTTGAATTGCAAAAAAATATAGTTAAAATAAGATTTTTGTGATGAAAATTCACATTAATATGATTTCAAGTTGCAAATTACTTTAACCTGTAGGTCTGCAGCGTATACGGGGTGGTTAAGAAAAATCGGGTAAAATAACGAAATTTTATCCCCAGAGAATTCAAGCATTTTAAGACTATCAATACAATGTATGGCCGCCACGGGCATCAATAACAGCTTGACATCTTCTTTGCATACCACACACGAGGTTGTTGAACATTTCTTGAGGAATTTGGTTCCATAAACCTGGCAGAAGCTCTCTCAGATCATTTAAGGATTCTGGGGTAGGTTGATGATTATCTAATCTTCTTTGGAGCATATCCCACGCATGTTCTATGCAATACAAATCTGGTGAGTGCGGAGGTATTGGTAAATGTGGAATACCAAGCTCCTCGCGCGCATTCTTAACTATGGCTATCGTCTAGAAATTGAAAAGTTTCACCAATAGCAGCGTGAAAATTTGGCACAACATTGTCAATGACATGCTCCCTATAGTGTAAGGCGGTCATATTCCCAGGACAAATGTGCAGATCTGTGCGCCCGTTGAAACATATCCCGGCCCATACCATAACACTACCCCCTCGGAATGGATGGACTGCTTGGACATAGCGACGATTAGGGGTATGCGTGGGAGTGTCCATACCCTTATTCTTCGAGAATCTGAAAATCGTCCATATCTGGATTCATCAGTGAAAAGGACACTACGCCATTGATCGTTCCAATTGATATGTTGCCTTGCCCATTCCAGTCTTTGACACTTATGGTCGCGTTTTAATGGAATTCCTCTTAATGGACGTCTAAAACCTAGATTCACCTCTCTCAAACGTCGTCTGATGGTTTCGATGGAAACTTGGACCCCATCTGCATTTTGAAGAGTATTCCGTAGCATTCTACACGTAGATGTAGGGTTTCTTCTCGCCGAAACGATGATGAAACGATCCTGAGCAGGTGTTGTTTTTCGTCGCCCACCAAGCCTTGGTCTTTATAACACGGAACCTGTCTCCCTGAACCTATTCCAAAGTCGAGATATCACTATTTGGCTGACTTGGAGCCTTTCCGCTAAAACAACCTGAGTTAGGCCACCCTGTCGCATTCCGATAGCCCTATTAGCCTCAGCGTTTGTTAATTTACGTCTTGACATTTTCAGAAAACTCGTTTCAAATCGAAGCCGTTGATAAACTGACATCATTTCAAAATAAGAACATTCATGAAGCAAATGCAAAGAACCAAACTTTAAAAAAAAAGCGACCAGATTGACGAAATATCTCATTTTCTCGAAGATTACATACTTTTAAAAACGATTGAATACGATATACCTCTTGTGGAGCAGTATATTTCAAGCTATCTTGTTGTATATAATCTAGTATCTGGAAATAATCATAAGATTTGTAGGGAGATATAGGATCGATTTTCCCTATTCGTACATTCATTCGAACATAAACTAATGATTTAATCATATGAATCCATTGGCAGCCAACCATTTCCTTCCAAACTTTGATCTTATAAGCTACCTCGTGAGGCAGATAAGTGGATTAACAGTTAATTCAATAGATCTTCCTGTCACCGATTGAGTAGCGTGTCACTGACTTGAAAAAACGACTTAAGACGAAATCCCACGAAAGAAACAAACTTAATCTGACATTTCAACAATGAGCCCATTAAAAGTGAGCAAAGTATCAATTATTTTTCGAATAATTTCAACGAACTGGTTGTGAATTCTACATCCTAGATAGATGATGTTTAACGGAACATCAACGTCAAAGTTCATGAATGATTTATTATGTCGTGTTTTCATCTAACGGAAATCCAACTCTCCTAGTATTCCACAATCGTGTAAACTGGACACCAGAAGTTTCACAGCAACATGTCGCTGGGTTTAGAACTTGTTTCGACACATTTCCTGATGTCGTCTGATGGCGAACTCAACTCAAATTGTGGTAGATAATCGTGAATGGCAAGAATTCCTCAGTAACGCAATGAAATTAAAAGAAGCAAGATGAAAGTTATTCACTTACCTCTCCTTGAAATGAGTGCTTCTTCACCTACGCTGCTGAGTTCATGAGCCCTCAAGAGGGCTTTCCTTGTTACGAAAGGATCTATTGTCGTTTTCTGAGATCTTCCTGTACGGTGATTTCCACCCCAAGGGTTGGTTTTGAGGGATCTTTCTATGGCTGCACTGAGAGAACAATAATAAATTAACACACGATGTGAAAGTGATTCGCAATGAACTATATAAACATTGAAATCGATTCAAAAGAAAGAGCACTCAATAGAGGGTAACAATCATTTCAGTTCCCAAAAGGGATGGTTGGTACTTTAACGAAATCTCAATTCATACAAAATTAACCGCTTTTTGGACCTCAACTCGTGGGAATAAGAAAAGGTCACCAGTTGCTAAGTCTGGACTGTTCGGCGAACGTTTCAGAGAATTTATTATTACGTGAAACGCCTACATGCAGTTCTTCACGTAAATCATCCAACCAAGTGCAAGATCGTTCCAGCAAAAAATGACCAGACTTTTCCAAACACCTCATTATCGATACAGAAATTTTCGAAACTTCTTGCTCTGATTGGCAGCGTAGGGTTGTTAATAGAATTAAAAGTGTCTAGACGACCAGGATTCCGTGAAAATTCCTTCTCCTCGTAAGATTTTATGGACGCCGTATTGATTCTAACAATTTATTCAACGAATCCAACTTCGGCAATTCGATTATTCTTGTAACTACACAGTTTCAATTCGATAACTATGTATAGACGTCGCGAGAGAGGAATTTCGCGATTTAAGTCGAAAAAATCTTCGGTTTTATGCGACAGCTTGCTCCGCAATGGATATAGAGCGATTTGCATGTACTTAAAAAACTTTGGATACTCCTAATCGCGAAAACAATTATTCTCGGATGGGAAATGAGGGTGGAATATACAGGGATGGATCTGGTACCCTCTGACGAGATGAGTATTTGACTTGTACATAATTTCAACAGCGGGTTCTTCTCATCAAATGAAACCTTCCTTTCATTCAGCATATCCGCCTCAGTTAACAGTTGTTTTCTCGTTTCTACGATGTAAATAGAGGTCCGGAATATTTCTATATACTTTCCTTCAAATAAGAATGTTTCATTCCCCAAAATTTCCAAGGCAGAAATTATGTTGAAATCAAAAAAGTGAATAAATAAAAAGTTTACTCCATTTTCCCTCGCAAATACTTTTTCCAATCTTAAACTCCTCGACGAAGGAAGTATAAGGGTATTCCGGAAGAAAATGCCATTCAACGAATGATTGAATACATATGAGGTTTGAGTTTCACCTGCGAAGAGAAGAATTCAATATGTATCATCTTTCAAGCTTCTCGTGATAAAATCCTGCCGATATGATTCACTATACGAAGAGAAACGACTTCCATATTTAAACCTGAAAGCCGAAAATTCGCGGAAATTGAAACCTCTTCAAATCTCACACGAAAATTCATAATTTCCAAACTTATGGGAATCCAAATTCCGTTTCCAAATGGCTTCTTGTTATACATCCAGGATTGGTCCAGTCATCTGGTGTTTTTATCAGATTACAGACCCTATGCTTGGTTTGTATAGATGCGGAATGAATGCATCGAATTCCACGAAATATTCAATTAATGTTTGTCAACTTACGTGGGGTATTGCATATCGTTTGGTCCTAAACAATCTGGACTATCTGAGAGGGCATCCCCCCATAAATATTTGAGATCACTGCCACCACGGCATTGAGTTGGAATTTTCGATATAACTTCTGATATGAAGCAAAGTATCGTTGTGACCTGGAACAATAAGAATTTTCTGAAAAATATTGAAATTACTCGCTGAACCAAAGAAATATCGCTATATGTGTGCGCAATATCTTTATGTTTTCAGAGAATTGAATGCAAATTATCTGAATTCCAAGTGGATTAACGTCTGAAATGAAATTTATTTTGCATCCGTGTGAATGTTGCAGAATGGTGGAGGCTGTGGTTTAAAACGTCTTGCAAATTGAGAGAACAGTTTAATAATCCAGGCAGCTTTCCCAATACAAGTAATATTGCAATTTTGGGCTTCCTTTTAATCCCCTAAAATACAATACAGAATAATTTCATTGCAGAGCTTTAATCTCAACCCAATTTCAAATTGCATTCAAATATACTCATTTGTGGCCAACAAGCAGAATGGGAGAACTTGCTAACAATAATCTCAGCCTCTGAAAGTATTCATTAGTTTAGGATTTGAAGATAAATTTTTCGCTTACATCATGAATATACCTAATACACACAGCTATATCTTCATGAACCTTTCGATTCAAGCCTTACTCACACATTTTCTTCCAACAATGCAAAATTCATTAATCACTGAAGAATTCGAAACAGCATAATGCTGTTTTATTAACGCATAAAGTCCAGTTTAACCGTAATTAATTCTCGTAAACTCGTTCGAATCTCTGTGGAAAGTTAATTTATATTCATTCCATACCCGGTTATATAGGGGATTATTAACATGAGGCTGGTAAGTGAAAAGCCATTTTCACAACTGCTGTATGGACTTTGACTCCGTTGTTTCACATTCCGATTATCTGTTGATTGGAAAATCGAAATTAATTTAATCTTCGACCACAAATACCACCGATTATAGCGTGGAATGGATTCGTCAATATGAGAAATTCAGGAAATGGTTAGCTCTGTATGCAGAGATCATAATTGATGGGTTGAAGAGATATGATTCCAATGTTTCTCGATTCTGAACGTCTCTGGAATGATTTTTGCACGAACTTCCCACTGAATAAAGTATAATTAACTTCAACCTCTCTGAATATATGAAAAAAACTCAAATAAAAAATACAGTCATGTGAAAAAACCTCTTGTAGGTGGAAACACAAAGACAAAAACAAGAAACGAGTTAAATAAAGCTAGAACATAAATAGAAAAATATTTTTTCATGAAAGAATGTAAAGACAAACATAGTATAACGAAGAACCCTTCAATTATTCAACCTGAAATAGATTACCCTTGGTTCTTTCAAAGATGATTAGGTACTCTCTTTCGTTGTCATTTATTAATACTTCGTGTTATCTTCAAATATGACGAATCAAGTTTAGAAACTGGAGAAACTCGGGTCTAGCAGCCATTACAGTTGATAAACGATACGGTAAATCAATGGCATCGTGACATTACTTCTGACCACCTGTATAGGAACGCGGCTGATCATTGACCTTAAATAACTGTATAACGTGAGTAAGTATTTTGTGTGGGATATTTTAGAGGCACATTATCAAGTTGTGAGCAAGCAGCTTGAATATTTTTCATGGGTCTTACCACAATCTTCATCATATGTTATGAGTTGAATTTTTTCTCATTGTTCTAAGCAATCTTGTTCAATTATGTAAAGTGTTCATTTATGCTCAGAAAAATGAAAGGAAAAAAAACAGGATACATCCTCTGTTCGAAGAACCAGATATGCATCATACATTTGGATAAATCCCAACTTTCAACCTAAATTACTCTGAACCTAACAGAATCCTCTGATGAAACGGTCAAACCAATTTTTCTCAATCCGCATCAACTCAAAACTTACAGTTAGGTATGTGAACTCCAGCTCAATTCTCCAATTTCAACCTGTGGATCTATGATTACGAGATCCTGGTCTTATAATGACTGTATTAATTTGTCACACTTTAAGAAAAAAATTGTTATTGTCAGAGCTATTCAAACGATGGCTGGTTAATCTTGACGGATGAATAGATTTTCTATTTTTTTTCCCAGAATGGGCCGTATGGTAGTCATTAGATTGGACTTTTGATTGATGTGAACGCCTGATTAAAACTTGTTTCTTTAATGCATTTCCTCTACATAAATGATGATTATAGGTGTTCGGTTGTAGAATTAGGTGATATCTTCAGTGTATAAGCAAGGAGTTTTTTCATTATTTATTATAATGAGTCATTGGAAGGAGGAACAGAAAAAATATTCATTTTTATACCAATTTTTACGAATTGTTCTTGAATTTTTTGAGAATTATTGTGTAAAGAAGAATGATGATTTCATTTTGACCTTGAAAAATTTCAGGAAAAAGATTACTCTTCTTCTAAATCATTGACAACCATGGGAAAATTGTGTCCAATAAATTAAAAGGTAATTTGGGTATGTATACATACATTTTTCTGACTCTCCCCTAGTATAGATTTCGAAAATGACTGACAAAATAGATACCCATCAAAAACCACAGTGAATTCTTAAAATTTTTGAGTGATCGCAAAATTTCACATCAAAAATAAGGAAACATCAACAAAGAAACGAAACCTTTATAACTTGAGTATTGACAGCACTTTTTCGTAAAGATATCAAGAAAATAAATTAAACCACTTTGAAATATTAATGTCACTAACAAATTTTTTCCATTTTCTCATTGAATCGCTGAGATCATTAGAATATATTACAAATGCCTATATAAAACGTGTCCCCAAGTTCTTCCTGTATCTACTGAATTCGACTCAGAAAGAATTTCAATTGAAATCACTGAAAAACTCGACTCATTTGTGAAGAACAGATTTTTTTGTTTATTTCAAGAGGCATTCATCATATAATTATTAAAATTTCGATTCTCACCATCAACGTAATCCCATTGCTGACTTTCATATTAGCTGAGTGTCCAAAGCAAACCGAACAATGATGGAAAACACACAAATTCAAAAAACTAAAACGCCGCTCATTCCTTCATTTTTTGCATAATTTTCGACGTGTGCGCCTCTGTCCCACGAAAATTTACTGACGGAATTTCAAATTCAAACGATGCCACCAGTAACGGTTACTTATTGGCTGTAAAATGTGCGCACAGGAAGTCTTGCTCGACTTTTGCCGTCAATAATGGGACAATAAAGACGAAGATGAAACGTTATAACACCATACAATACCGGTTAAACTGACACTGAGCCATTCTTGAATTCTGGGGTCAGTCCTCGACACAATCTACTTCGAAGAAGTCTGGAAGGAGTCCATCCGGCCGAAGAACAGGTAGAAGGGACGTTAGGAAGTCACTCGAGGTGGATTACGGTGTTAAGGAGGTTTTGTCCGATATGAAAATCTAGGAAAATGCAAAATCGAGCCTGATTCAGTGATCACCAGCACATCGAGTTTCTGCTGGAAAATCATAGAATGATTGAACAACTCTAAAATGGAATCTTATAGTTTCCTTTCTTAGTGAATTCTTGAGGCTCACGTAGACATTGAGATAAGCCAAAATGAACGCCTGCACCATCGACAAACTGGTTGGACAAGATCCATCTGCTCAAAATCTTTCGGACAAAGAACGTAAATGAGGGACCTACCACACGCAGGAATTCAACGAAAATAGCAGACCATTTTCAGTTCAGATAACTACCAACTTGAACCGACCAATTTTGAGTCATCTTGATCGATTTCCTGACCCCAGTTTACCCGCGCTTCACAAAAAAATCAGCATATATGTCCAGTGGCTTTTTTCTGGATGCTACAGCTCCTCAAATTTGATTTATCTCCCAAAATACTAATCTGAGGAAAAATCTAAATGCATGTTCGTAATCTACGACCTCGAATTAGTCGAAAAAATGACTCGTGTCGATATATCTCGAAAATAAAAAAAATTTGTACTTAGAATATATAATTTCGTTTTTTACTTGTGTTTACCTGCGCTTTCCACCGAAACAAAAAATTATTCATTTAGGTATATTGACCCGGGTCTTTTTACTGACTAATTAGAGGTCGTAGATTACGAATATGCAATTAAATTTTTCCTAGGATCAGTACTTTGGGAAATAAATCACTTTTAGTGGAAAATTTCGTAAAAATTGGTCACCTTTGAGGAGCTGTAGCAGCCAGAGAAAAGGCACTGGACATATGCTGATTTTTTTGGCCATAGATTGATCCTTTGCGAATAAAAAAATCCATTTCTCATTCACCGACCGCGAACAGTTCAGATTTTATGATTTTTTCCACGAAGGTCCAAAATTTCGGATTTTCCATCGACCATAACTTGAGAACTAACCTAACCTTTCAGCAAAATTCTGTTTGCATATTCGTAATCTACGCCCTCGATTCAGTAAGTAATCCAATTTTGGTGGAAATCGGGGAGATAAAATTTTTTTCAAATTTTCCATACATATGTATGATTAATTCGAGGGCGTAAAACACGAATATGCAAACAGATATTTTTTAAAAAATTTATTTTTCAAGTTATGTTCGATGGAAAATCGAAAATTTTGGACCTTCGCGGAAAAAATCATAAAATCTAAACTGTCACCAGTAGATTAATGAAATGTGATTTTTTCTATTCGCAAAGAACCAATGTATTAAAAATGAAATCGGCTTATGTTCAGTACCTTTTTTCTGGTTGCTACCTCTCCTCAAAGTTGACAAATTTTTTCAAAATTTTCCACTTGAAGTGATTTATTTTCCGAAATATGGATGCTACAAAAAATCTAATTGCATATTCGTGATCTACAACCTCGAATTAGTCAGTAAAATGACCCGAGTCGATATAGCTAAATGAATAATTTTTTTCGGGCGCGGGTAGCAGACGAAATTCTTGTATATAATTTTTTTTTTATTTTTCGAACGATATCAACCCGGGCCATTTTTACGATTGACTCGAGGTCTTAGATCACGAATATGCAATTGGATTCTTCCTAGGATCAGTATTTTTTGGAAAAAATCACTTTTAGTGGAAAATTTCGAAAAAATTGGTCAACTTTGAGGAGCTGTAGCGGCTAAAAAATTGGCAATGGACATGAGTTGATTTTTTTGGAGATAGATTGGTTCTACGCAAATAGAAAGAACCATTTTTCACTCATCTACCGAGATAAGTTCAGATTTTATGATTTTTTCCGCGAAGGTCCGAAATTTCGCATTTTCCATCGACCATAACTTGAAAACTAATCCTTTCAGCAAGATTCTGTTTGCATATTCGTAATCTACGCCCTCGATTTAGTAAGTGATCCAATTTTGGTGAAAATCGGGGAAATTAATTTTTTTTCAAATTTTCCATACATATGTATGGAAAAATTGCGATTTTTTGAAAAATATTTTTTGTCTCCGATCAAAACCAAATTTATACTGTCGAGTAATTCGAGGTCGTAGAACACGAATATGCAAACAGATATTTTTAAAAAAATTTATTTTTAAAGTTATAGTCGATGGGAAATGGGTAATTTTGGACCTTCGCGGAAAAAATCAGAAAAACTGTTCGCGGTAGATGAATGAAAGTTGGATTTTTCTATTTTCATATTTCGTTGTAGACATGCATAAATCGAATATTAAACTCGAAGATTAGTCTTTTCGTATTGCAATACATATATAGTAAAACCTAAATATCGGAGATAAAATCGAACATATCTATCGATTTCCAACTTCACGCTCAACATAGTTTGAACAAAACATTAAAATAATGTACTCAGATGCTGCAAAATTATATCAGGAAAAGAAGTACCAACGTACAATGAAATAACAGAACCTTTGGGCATACTAACTGTAGCGACACCTAGTGGTCTTACTTGAAAGGAGGGAAATAATTTCCTGCATTACCAATTATCTCATCAAGCTTTCCAACTTTTCAAGTATTTCATAATTACCATAGGAAAATCCCTCAAATTAAATTTTATAACAATCTAGCTGATCTTTAGTTGTAAGTGGTTTAATTTTTGGATTGTATGAAAACTACAAAACTACCTACCTTCAAGTTCTTAGCTAATTACTCAACTAATTAGAGCAATCTGAATCCATCAAATTGCCTTAAGCATTTTGGAAACAACCTAAAAACCTCTCATCACACTTGGTGATTTCTCAGGGGTAAAAAATAAAAAAAGGATAGGGGTTTTGAATCTGTATTAACAATGTCTACAGTCATACACATCAAATTATATGTCTTACCTAGTTATCAAAAACAAAGTATCAATGGATAACAAAAAAAAAAAAAATTTAAGCATAAAACACACAATATTTATGAACTACATGAAGTATTTCTCAAAAATATAACCCCATGAATTTTTGCACTGAAGAAGAAAATCCAAGTCCTTTTCTGGAAAACACAGTATTATCTTAGAACCAACTGACATCTGTGAAAAGAGAAAGGATTCATTACCAATTGAAGTAATCAGAAAATAATGCTAGAGAAGAAAAACTGAGTTTAGTACAGCCTCAATATTGTGCATAAAAGAAAAGTGTGGATTACTTAGAAATACCTTACATTTGGATCTATTCAGATTTTTCCGAGGAATTCTGCCTCTTCATCGATTTCAAGGCCTTCTCTCGCAACTTCTTCTCATCCTCATTCATAACCTCCACATCGCTATCGGAATCGTCAGTCTCCACCTTCTTCTTCTTATGTTTCTTGTGTTTCTTCGAGTGCTTCTTCTTCTTTTTGTGCTTTTTGTCTTTTTTCCTCTTCTTACTCTCCACTTCCTCCTCCGAATCACTACCAGACTTGGTAGGCTTCTTCTTCAATTTACGCTTCTTCGAAGTTTCCTCCTCGCTGTCAGACTCCGAGTCGTCAGAACTCACAATCTTCTTCTTTTTGGTCCTGGGCGAATCGCTGTCACTGGATTCATCCTTGTCTTTCTTCGACTTCTTCTTGTCCGAGGAATTGGATCGGGCCCTTCTCTTCTTAGACTTTTTGTTGTCCTCAGAGTCGGTACTGACCCTCCTTTTTTTCGGTTTTTCCTCGCTGCTATCCCTCTTCTTCTTCTTATCCTTCTTCTTGGTTTCGACCTCCACGCTGCTATCCCTGTCGTGTTTCGACGAATCTTCACTATCACTCGAACTAGAGTCGCGCTTGCGCAGTTTCTTCTTTCTCTTCTTTTTCTCGCGATGATCATCACTATCTGAATCACTACTACTATCACTGTCGCTCTTCGCACGTTTCTGGGTCTTCTTCTTCGTCTCGACCTTCTCCTTCTTCTTCTTGTCTTCTTTGGTTGCGGAAGCCTTGGCTGATTTAGGCGGGAACTCATTGGCTTTGATGAAAGGCGACGGGGTCCTGGAAAGGCTCCTGGAGTACCTTGGTGGTCCGTTGGGGGGAACTGGATATTCCACCTTCTCCTTCTGGGGGCTGACGCTCCTGGATTTGGATTCCCTCCTCTGTCTGCCCTTCGAAGTAGATTCTTCCTTCTCCGATGTCTTCCTTCGTCGTTCTTCCAACTTCTTTTCCGTTACCTTCTTCCTCTCCTGACTCCTGGGTTTCTCGTCTGGTTCCTTCTCTTCGATCTTCTTTGTTTTAGCCTTGTCGTCCCTGGAAGTGCGCTCCTTGCCTCTGGAAGTATCCACGTGGCGGACGGGGCTGGGACTGGGTTTTTTGACGCGTTCCCTCTCGATTTCCTTCTCCCTGGACGGTACCCTAACCGGGGATTTTCTCCTGTTGGCGACTCTGTCCCTGGAGGCTTGTCTTCCCCTGGAACGCGACCTCCTGTCCCTCGGTGGCGAGGTTCTCCTATCCCTGGACGGCCTGCGCTCCCTGGATCGACGGTAGGCCGGCTTGGGGGGGTCCCGGCTTTCTCTGTAACTACCACGTCTGAAACACACGATAAACATTCATAAACTTGTTCGGGAATTCGGTGATTTGGTCAGTCCGGCCTTGAGTTATCGTCATACTAATTATTTTTAGAGCACTACTAAGTTTCAGAAAGTCACGAGCTATTTTGTCCTTCCTGTAAATCCAATCCATACGCTATTTTTCTTTCCATTTATTCAAGGTTAACTATAGCAAATCGACATTTTATAGGTGAAAAACGTTGAGTTTACATGAGAAAAAATTGAGATATCGACAATGAATGAACAATCGAAGCATTTCCTCAAAAAAGATTTAAAAGCTAGGATAAATCATGTACCTAGTTCAGGGATCATGGTTTACCAGAAACAAAGGAACTGATTTTCCAGCCGGATAGGACGAATAGGTCCTTGGGATCATCCTCCAACAGAATGGCAGGGGTGCCAACGGTACGGTCAAGAAATGAATGTTCTTCGTCCAGCGACCGCTTGACTGCAGTATCCCCGGGACAAAACGGTCCTCTGCAAGACGGCGGCACCCTTCTGTTGTGGAAGACTCCAAGACTCGACAATGACGATAACCTCAAGGCGCGACTTTCCACCATGGCGGATCCAGTTGTCATGGACCAGGATGGTGCCGGGATTTTTCGTGAATTGTCGCCTCTAACCTGTCTTGCCACCTCGCCGGGCTGGTTCTCCTCCTCGGCCACGGCGACACGCTCCTCCTCCTCGGACTGGGACTTCGCCTGGGAGCGCCCCTCCCGCCGTAGCGACCCCTCGGGCTGGGACTCCTGCGGCGTCCGCCTGGATTGCGGCCCCCCCGGTTACCTCGCGGACTGGGACGTCTGGGCGTGCTCCTGCGTCTCTTGCTCAGGCTCCTCTTGGACCGCGAATTGCTACGTCTGCGAACATATGGTCATTATAAATTGGAGAAGAGAAAATTATTCATTTCCCTCGTGATTATCACTGAAATAAATTGAATATTTATGAGTTTCATTGCAAATAGTACGATTACTTTTCACAGATGAATCAAAGAAGCTGAAAATCGATCGTTATATAAATGAACTTCTATTTTCACAGCACTCCTCAAAGAAAACCTTCTCTAAAGTGGAAAAATTTCATGAAATACCTGAAAAACGAGGTTGGCTAAAGTATGGAACCAAGTAAATATTCTTAAAACAAAAAAGACGATATTTATGAAACTTTTCAGGCAAGTACAGGGTGTCCCAAGTTCAGGTCCAGTTCAGGTGTCCAGTTAGGGATCTGGGAAACTAGAAGAGCTAAGCTATTTCATTCACCACAGTCAGCTAGTATTCACAAGTTGCCTACCTTCTAGAATTGCTCCTCTTTCTGCTCAATGACCTCCTTCTACTCAAAGATCTCTTCCTAGAACCGCTCCTCTTCCGTCTGGGACTCCTTTCTCTACTGTTCCTTCGTCTTCTTGGAGACCTCGAAAGGGACTTTCTGCGCTTTCTCTTATCTTCAGGCTCGCTGTCCGAACTAAAAACGAAATGAAAATCAAAAACGTTATAATTTATCAGATTCAGTGGTTTATTCTCACCTTTCCTTATTGGATCTGTAGTGTCTTTTCTTCTGAACGCTGTCTTCCTTCTTGTGGATCTCGAATTTCGTTTTGGAGTCCGAACTGCTAGATCTCCCGGATTTCCTCCTCTTACCACCTCTGCTGGAGGATCTCGACTTGCTCCTCGATTTGGACCTAGACTTAGACTTACTTTTTGACTTGCTCCTAGATCTGCTTCTCGACTGAGACGGCTTGACGTTGTTCTCTGCCAAATTCATCAACTTTGCCTGGAGCTTGGACATGTTTGCATGAACTTCACTGAAAATTCCAAATACGTCAAAACTGTGTTCGAATTGCCTGAGAACAATGAAGAAGTTGTTCAACATACGTTTTGGCTGTGCCATTACTGGCCTCTTCTTTCCCCTCCTTGTCAGATTTTTCTTCACCACTCAAATTTCCATTCTTATCGTCTGCAGGTTCCCTTGACCTTGAGCGACTATTGCTTCTACTGGGACTTCTACTAGGTGACTTCTTTTCCTTCTCCCTCTCACGCTCTCTTTCCTTCTCACGTTCCTGAAAATTATATTTGAAAATGATCATATTCCATCTTTTTTTTGAATGATCTCACCTTTTCACGCTCCCTGCTCTTATCTCTTTCCTTCTCCCTCTTAGACCTATCATTAGAGGATCTCCTTCTTCCCCTTGATCTGGACCTGGACCTCCTAGATCTTGACCTTGAATGTTTGGATCTTGATCGCGACCTTGATCTCCTCGATTTTGATCGATCTCTTGATCTGTCCCTATCCCTATACTTCTTCTCTTTATCCGACCTTTCTCTTTCTCTTTCTTTTTCTCTTTCCCTTTCCTTATCCTCTTTTTCCTATTGGAAATTTTTTCAAAATAAGATCTCACTTACCCATAGTAAGGAAAAGATGAACTTATCCTAAGGAACAGAAGCATTACTTACTTTTTTTTTGCTTAGTTCTTCTTTCCGAGAATCTATCAGACAATCTGGTATCCCAGTTGGATTTTCTTGAGCAGATATTAAAAGCGCCCATAGCTCGGCCATGAATTCCCGAGCATTCTTTCCTTGTAGAAAACCTGTCAAATTGATTTGAATTTTTCGTGGATCTGGGAACTGAAAACAAGAAAAGTTAAAGCAAAAATTCTAAATTATAAAGTCTGCAATCTACGATCGAAACCGAGAATTAACTAACCTTTTGGTCTAATTGGTTATAGACAAAATCTACAACTACATCATCATCGATCTTCAAAATTTCAGTCAACTTATCTTGAATCCAGGGCTTAACAACATCGAACTTAATTTTCGACATATCAACCTACAACAGTGGTATTTAGAGTAACAAGTAGGAACTTATACATCAATTACTAACCCTCTGACTCAAACAATCGCTGAACTTCATTTGCTTCAGCAACTTCTTTTCCTTATCGCTAAAGCGATTGTCCTGATCAGTGGTTGTGCCCTTAAAATAGTTAAATATTATTCTTATATTTAAAGTTATTATATAGTTGCGAAAAGTGCAACAGACTATCACTTACAGTGTACATCGTGAAAAATTTATCACTCCTACAGTTGAATTAAAACAAGCTGTATATGGATAATGGACTAAAGGATAATATCAATGTTCTATTGAAACATACGAAACTGTATTACACCATTATTCATCTCATTACTCGACCTAGATTTCCAGATCGAAATATCAAAGATGGTACGATCTATCACAAGATAAAATGGCGATGTTTGACAAAACAACGCGAACGACGATTTGTGATTTGTCATTAGTGATTCATAGAAAATTTGACGTGTGACAGTTCGTTCTTTCCTTGGAACATAGACGTGTTTATGTTCCAGAAATTTTGGGCACGTGGTCTCAATCTGAGGTAATGTAGCCAGCTTAGACTAGAGACTTCCCTAATCTAAGGTACCCAGTTTCTAATGATTGGAGAGTGTTCTGTGATGGAAATAATCAACAAAATTATCTAATTTCGCTTTTTTGTGCTGGAAAGGTAACTTATTGCCTCATCTAGGGCCCTAGGGGTTCCAAATCAGTTTACTGCGCACTTATCTGTTATAGTGTTATTGTAGCTTACATGACACCCTAGCAGTGCCTAGCTAATGGAATGACGGTACAAGGGACAAGGATGCTAGAAAATGATGAACACAAAAGCCTTATGATACCCCTATTTTTCCCATACGGAGCGCCAGATCACCACTGCTGCATTGAGTGAATTATTGGGATTCGATGATTACAAGGTGCTTGAAGCTTCAAAAAACCACATCACAATTTGGATGTGCCCAGAGACAACCAACTCTCTGGATATGAGCCATGGAGGTAAAGTTTCCTACCAATCCTACCTCCATGATATGACCATATTCTTGCTAATTTTTATATTGCCGCGTACATGCGCCTTAAATCTCAAAGGATAAGGAAGGAAATCCCAACCTACCTCACATCCTAACTTCGCTCATAAATCTATCTTTTTTATTCACTTGCTTTGGCGCCACTGCGCGGAGGTTCAAATTTTCAAACCTAGATATGGAAGTAAATATTGATTCGAATACACAGCCAGTTCTCGGTGAATGTGCTGTAGAAGTAGGTTGCCTCACGTTTACATTTCTAACCTAACTTTTCATTCACTATGCGATAGGTACGAAGGAAACAATATTTTCATACAATTCTGAAACGGACGTCGAAAAAATTATATGGAACACCGAGTTCTAGTTGCGTTTATGTTCACTAGTTTTCATGAGTGATCCCTGCGACCGATCTAACATGATTTGTGTTAGAACACCGCTGGAGATGTTTTCCTGCGATGTAAGTTCATAATTCATTATACTTAAGTCGTTTGGCGAGTTGCGTTAATCAGATATGCTCCTTGGTTCAACACTTAATCCTGAGACGGAAGCAGTTGATTGCAACTATTAAGAGGGTTTTGCAATAATTAGTTGAATATGTGTTTCCATGTTACCTTCAAGATTCCTATTGGTTTCTGTGCGAGAGGTCAAGTTATTGCCGGAAAGCTTTCAGATCGTCATAGCACGACCAGGGTACTGCAATCTCCTGAAGAATACAGGAAGAGTGTTTTGTTAGCTAGAACAAGAATGTTGAAACTGTACTCAAATCAGTAAAAAATTCTCTTCGAAAAGTTTGCTGCAACAAATTCCGAAGTTGTCCTCAGAAGAAGAGGAACCTTCGTATTTATATTTTTCGAAATTTTGTTCATTTTAAAATTCGCTATATTTTTCTCACATATACGTATTTATCTCTCCTATTCAATAATAGGCGAATGAATAACTTATTTTTCACCACAGAAGTGGTGCATATTTAATACCATTTTTCTTCACCGAATATTAAGTAATGACGGGCAAAGAATCACTTGCTGCATTTTTGCTTCGAACGCTCACAATTTTCGCGAGAATGCATTCAATGTGAATTAAACAGCGAAATTCCTTTCAACTGAATTCCACAATGACCATAGAAAATAGAAATAGAAGTATCGTTTTCTACTTTTCTGTATTCCGTTCACGCTAGCTACAGAAACTATTGTCATATAGAGAAACACGTGTATTGAAAAAAATTGGCCTTTTATGCAATTCATTTTCTTGATCTATTAAACTGTGAATGATGAATATTTGAATTGACTTTTCATCACTTCACAAATAAGGGATAGGTATAATTGAAGTTATTTTTGTCCATACGAGTTCGAAAAGATACTTATATGTGCTATCTAGATAACGTTATCAGAAAAATCCCATTTCAACGAGTATTCAAATGAAAATATATTGCAGTCATTTCAATGCATTGGAAAATGAAACTTCAACGAGTAAGGAAGATTAATGTAAATATAAATTCGAAACCTGTTTATTGCTGACATCGGAAACTTGATGAAGTCGATGACGCAGAAGGAAGTAATACTATGCCTTTTTGTCCGTCATGAGGAATTGCTTGGAAAACGAAAAATAGCGAAGCATTTCAATGTTATCATTGAACCAAATAGAACGAACCTTAAAAAGAAAAGAATTTATTCTTAGACGAATAATGTAAATAATATAGTTCTGGTTTCACCCCTTGCCGACGTATACCTATACATTTTTATGTCTGCACAGCGTTTTTCATCAAGCAATCTGGAGAGTGTTTGAAAGGCTGTCCTACTGAAGTAGGAAACGAGCGAGTTAGAGTGTCTTCCTGTTGCAGATGTTCTACTTGTTGAAATCGAGTGGTATGAAATGATTTTCAAGAAACGACAGATATCTATGGGCTGATTTAGTTCTGAAACAGTAAGTAATATCTAGTGGCGTACGATCTTGGCAAAGGCCTTCAGCAATTATGATGTCATATCATGTGAGGCAATGAAGTCTGACAAGAATGAAAAAAAAAACATAGATATTCCTTGTGTGCATTAGTCCGGTTCCAGCCTACGGCAGTGCACAATTGACTAGTGCCGTAAAAGGTAATGCAGTAAAAGATAGACTGCTACGTCATGTTATGTTGTAATGAAATTATTGAGCAAGCAAATATCGGCATTCTGACATTGTTGCCAATTTCGGTTCGTTAGACTCGATGATTATATTAAGCGGCATTCAAAAATATAAGTCATCTTGTTAACCATAATCCTTAGAAAACCTAGACAGAACGGTTGCACTCAGTTCCATGCAGAGATTTATGACTAGAAGAGTTTCTCTTTTAAAGTATGTAGCACATTCAGATCTACGATAATTTTTCTGGAAGTTACGAAAGTTGACCTACGAAAAATTCCCAAAAAGTTGGGTTCAGTTAAGACTTCCTCAAGACCGAGCAGTTGTGCCGAGATGGATAAACTTCTCATATTTGTTACTAGAAGAGTTGCTCTTTCAGAATATGTATCACGTTTGGATCTAGGATAATTTTCCTGGAGGATAAATTACTCCAAAGATGACCTTCGAAAAATTCCCAAAAAGTTGGGTTCAGTTAAAACTTCCTCAAGACTGAACGGTTGTGCCGAGATGGGTAAACTTCTCAGATTTGTTACTAGAAGAGTTGCTCTTTCAGAATATGTATCACGTTTGGATCTAGGATAATTTTCCTGGAGGATAAATTACTGTAAAGATGACCTTCGAAAAATTCCCAAAAAGTTGGGTTCAGTTAAAACTTCCTCAAGACCGAACGGTTGTGCCGAGATGGATGATATTCTCAGATTTGTTACTAGAAGAGTTGCTCTTTCAGAATATGTATCACGTTTGGATCTAGGATAATTTTCCTGGAGGATAAATTACTCTAAAGGTGACCTTCGAAAAATTCCCAAAAAGTTGGGTTCAGTTAAAACTTCCTCAAGACCGAACGGTTGTGCCGAGATGGATGATATTCTCAGATTTGTTACTAGAAGAGTTGCTCTTTCAGAATATGTATCACGTTTGGATCTAGGATAATTTTCCTGGAGGATAAATTACTCTAAAGGTGACCTTCGAAAAATTCCCAAAAAGTTGGGTTCAGTTAAAACTTCCTCAAGACCGAACGGTTGTGCCGAGATGGGTAAACTTCTCAGATTTGTTACTAGAAGAGTTGCTCTTTCAGAATATGTATCACGTTTGGATCTAGGATAATTTTCCTGGAGGATAAATTACTGTAAAGATGACCTTCGAAAAATTCCCAAAAAGTTGGGTTCAGTTAAAACTTCCTCAAGACCGAACGGTTGTGCCGAGATGGATGATATTCTCAGATTTGTTACTAGAAGAGTTGCTCTTTCAGAATATGTATCACGTTTGGATCTAGGATAATTTTCCTGGAGGATAAATTACTCTAAAGGTGACCTTCGAAAAATTCCCAAAAAGTTGGGTTCAGTTAAAACTTCCTCAAGACCGAACGGTTGTGCCGAGATGGATAAACTTCTCAGATTTGTTACTAGAAGAGTTGCTCTTTCAGAATATGTATCACGTTTGGATCTAGGATAATTTTCCTGGAGGATAAATTACTCTAAAGGTGACCTTCGAAAAATTCCCAAAAAGTTGGGTTCAGTTAAAACTTCCTCAAGACCGAACGGTTGTGCCGAGATGGATAAACTTCTCAGATTTGTTACTAGAAGAGTTGCTCTTTCAGAATATGTATCACTTTTGGATCTACGATAATTTTCCTGGAGGATAAATTACTCTAAAGATTTAAAGTTTCAGAGAACTGGAGAGACAGATAGTCAGAGTCATTTTTTAAACGGATCTAACTTATTTGCACCTCCAATATAAAAAAACCTAAGCGAATTGGATATACACGTTCTCGATCTTGAAGTGTCGGATTACCATCAACAGGTTCTACGTAAAATAATCCTTTTTCACTTAATAGGATCGATATCTCGACTGCCCAACAATAACATCCAGTTTTCACATTTCCTCCAAGCACAACGTTCGAATAATGGGCATTTTGAGCAGCAAGTTGATGTGCAACGCGAGGTTGGATGGTAAAACGGCTGTCGTAACAGGGTGTAACGCAGGAATCGGTAAAGAAACGGTCAGAGATTTCTATCGGAGAGGTGCAAAAGTCATCATGGCCTGCAGAAACGTCGAGGCAGCTAACGAAGCAGCTGAAGACATCAAAACAGCTTCAAAAAGTGTTCCTTGTAACGGTCTATTGCGAGTCGTTCATCTGGACCTATCCAACCTGAAGTCTGTGAAGGAATGCGTCGAGAATTTGCTGAAAAACGAGGAAAGAATCGACGTGTTGGTGAACAACGCCGGTGTCATGATGTGTCCCCCAACCAGAACACCTGACGGGTTCGAGATGCAGTTCGGAACGAACCATCTGGGCCATTTCCTGTTCACCCTGCTCCTCCTACCCAGAATCATCCGAAGCAGACCTTCGAGAATCGTGATCGTGTCTTCTTGTCTCCATTCTGGTGGTTCCATCGTCTTCGGAGATCTCAATTGGGTCTCCCGGCCATACGACGGCCTGGCGGCCTACAAGCAGAGCAAGCTGGCCAACATTCTGTTCGCCAAGGAACTGGCCAGGCGACTCGGCGAGAAAAACGTGAATAACGTGAATACCTACAGTCTTCATCCCGGTGTTGTGGCCACTGATCTCAGCCGCCATTTGGACACATACCAGGCGGGTTTGAGGAATGTCTACGATTTTCTCGCCAGGTTTTTTGCGAAGAACGTGGAACAAGGTGCAAGGACAACTGTTTACTGTGCGGTACATGAAAATTGCGCCAGTGAGACAGGTCTGTATTACGGAGATTGCAGGGTGAAGAAACCCTCTCGTGGTGCCGAGGATTTGGATGTTGCGAGGAAGCTGTGGGAGGTTAGCTGGGAAATTGTGGGGCTTGGGAGGGATTATGATCCCTTCGAAGTTGTTCAGTGATTTTTCTCACGATTTGAAAGCGTTATATAGGTACTTACGAGTCAATAAAGTTGTGGAAGGAAATTATACTTTTCTTGAGGTTCCCTAATCGAAAAACTCTTCATCTTTCACAATTCCGAATCAGAATTCACAAGAAAAGTCAGGAGTTTCTGCCCTTTCGTTCAAACTCAAACTTTTGATCAGTGAAAAAATGGAATTTCCAATTTGGGTAGAGCTGTTTCGAGTTGTGTTGAACATAACCTAGAAGACTTATGGAGAAGTCATCTGTTAATCGGTGTAATGTTGAGCTATAAAGATACACCATATCCCTTGAAAATTCCTCTTCCTTGACAAGAACTTGATCCGGTTTCTCTTATTCTTCTCCATCTTATTGAACAGTAATCACTAAGTAATCCATATAGGTACTCACACCTCAATAAAGTTGTTGGAAGGAAATTATACCTTTCTTGAGATTCCCTAATCGAAAAACTCTTCATCTTTCACAATTCCGAATCAGAATTCACAAGAAAAGTCAGATGTTTTTGCCCTTTCGTTCAAACTCAAACTTTTGATCAGTGAAAAAATGGAATTTCCAATTTGGGAAGAGCTGTTTCGAGTTGTCTTGAAAATTACCTAGAAGACCTATGGTGAAGTCATCTGGTAATCGGTGTAATGTTGAGCTATAAAGATACACCATATCCCTTGAAAGTTCCTCTTCCTTGACAAGAACTTGATCCGGTTTCTCTTATCCTTCTCCATCTTATTGAACAGTAATCACTAAGTAATCTATATAGGTACTCACACCTCAATGAAGTTGTTGGAAGGAAATTATACCTTTCTTGAGATTCCCTAATCGAAAAACTCTTCATCTTTCACAATTCCGAATCAGAATTCACAAGAAAAGTCAGGAGTTTCTGCCCTTTCATTCAAACTCAAACTTTTGATCAGTGAAAAAATGGAATTTCCAATTTGGGAAGAGCTGTTTCGAGTTGTCTTGAAAATTACCTAGAAGACCTATGGTGAAGTCATCTGGTAATCGGTGTAATGTTGAGCTATAAAGATACACCATATCCCTTGAAAATTCCTCTTCCTTGATAGGAACTTGACCCGGTTTCTCTTATCCTTCTCCATCTTATTGAACAGTAATCACTAAGTAATCTATACTCCATTCACTTTTATTTTAGCAGTTGGTTGGCCATGAAAATTTGACACATTTCACTCTGTATAGTACGAAAATGTGGGGTTATGACGCTTGTCATAACATTTTTTGGGTTTTAAATCAACGCTATGTTGCCCGTTCTACGTAGAAGTTTCTGTTATTACGTATTTTATCACAATGTCGAATCTCTTCGGAAAATATGTGACGAACATAATTGAAGTTTATACAAACTGATTGAAGGCATACCAAATCCAGTTTTTTGCATGGAAAATACAAGAGATCAGTATGATATCATATATTATGCACTAGCTTGAGGAGAGTTAATGTTGGTTATCTTCTTTGGCTAAAGTTTGAATACGTTACTTCAGTTGTAGATTTCCAAATATTAACCCAAAGATGAAATGCATATGATGCAATGGTTTTGAATGGTTATCTCCCGAAGGAATTAACAGATAATTACAAGAATTGTTAAATTCTTAAACAAAAATAATCTTGCTTCAATATAAGTAAAAGGAATTAATGGAAGTTTCAAATCAAGATGAACTTCTCCTTTGAACAAAAATTTCACATGAATAAACAATCAACAGGACAACTGGCGCGTATTTGTGGCTGATCATCTTAATACATTGATATAATAATAATAATTAGGTATTTATTGGTACCTTAAGGCATTTACAATGTATAGGACACGTCAAATGAAAAATAGAAAAATCAATTTTCGGGAACTTATTCTACGATGACAGTCATCGAAAATACTGTAGTAAACATAAAATGCTCAAATGCCACCACTTTTTTGGGTCTCCCAATAGAAGGAAATTCTTTGTCATACCCTCTTCATTCACAATATTTCTGATTTTGAAAATATTCAGCTGAAATATAAGTCGTTTTAGATTCAGATGAAACATTATATAGATTTTCTTACATTGAATATGTTTGCTACCGTCTGACGTATTGTGGATTTTAGAATATCTTGATATAACTATTTGAATGAGCGGATCTGAATTCTGAATAGCACTTCCTGAAACCCTGTCTCTTTTTTCAATCACTTTCGGAATTTTCATAATAAAAATTGATATTAGTTGTGGCAACCGCGTTATGTTACAAAAACTTGAGAAAATTATTTTCTTGACAAGAACTTGATTCGGTTTCTCTTATCCTTCTCCATCTTATTGAAGAGCACGCCATATGTTCCAACATTATCACTAAGTAAACTACTAGATTCATTAAGATCTAATAATTCTATGCTGAATTCATTGCAATCATTATAAAGCAAAGATTAAAGATAACACAATATATAAACCATCGCCAAAATAAGTAGCACTATGAGAATTTTTAGGGTACAAATTCAGGGAACTCTAGCTCGGAAACAGTTGTTTCTAATTTTGCCTCGATAGTCTGTAACCAAATTTCATTGCACCCTGTATAGGTATTCGATTTTTGAACTGTGTTGAAAGATCTGCGTGATGAATGTGTTTTTAGTTGAGTTCCATTCCAACTTCTCAACATAGATGTAAAATTAAAAATTGAAGTGTGAGCAAAAAGCATAATTTTTTCGATATCTGAAATATTGAATTCGCTATCGAAGAAACAGCTGTTTTACAGTCTTCGACTATCTGTGTTAGACTTGTCTCCGAATGATTTAGTTATAATTACAGCTTGACCCTCATCAGTTTCATTATGAGAACATGTTCGCATTCGAGTTTTGAGGTTCTCGACACAAAAGTTCCACTGTTGCGAATGCATTTCAATTTAAAGCGAATGTATACACACACTGGCGATGATAATAAAGGTCAATGAAGGTATTAAAAGGCGGAAAAATGTGCATGGCAATTGAAAACACCAATAAAAGAGTTATATGAATGCCATGGCATGACTAATGGGTGAAATAATTAGACAGTTATTGTGCGAAGATTCATTTGTTGAAACGAGAACCATGACAATATCTGACAGTTTAGGTAGTTAGATTCTTACTAATGCTTCAGAATTTTATTGGTAGAACATGCCCAAAAAATGCCATTCGTTCAACTGTCTAGCACTTATACATTAACAAATACCCAATAATATTTTTATATTTTTAACCTTACAAGAAAGAGCCTATGAGCTTTAGTATACCTGAGAGACCCCCTTTGATTTTCGACAAGGAACCAACACGCACCTATTTGGTAACACTCTGTATATACTTAAAGTGTCACGAACTCTTCTCCTCTCTTCTAATTTTACAGTTTGAATAGGCATCTATAAAATGAGCGCAATCGGATTCTCAGAAACATCGCTACGATCAAAACGTCAAGAAATCTCGATCTTGGTACCTACCTTCATCAAGGTCGAGAATCAAATTCCGTTTTTTCGTTTCATCGAACCAGATATTTACGACTTCCAAATTTTCTCGCCGATTTGGTACTCGTTCGTGCAATTATCAGATATGGCAAATTTGAGAGCTGACACCTACCCATAAGACACCCATTCTCTCGCTCAAGTAGGTGTTGAAACAGGATTTGTTAATTCGATGAAGCGATTTCGTTTCGTTTAGTACGATATTGTGCAGAAAAGGTGATATATCGTCATTTTGGCACGCCGAAATGTCCGGGTATACCGTTCGTTCGTGCCCGAAGACTGTGAGGCAGGAAAATTGTGGAAAACGGGATGGTGGTTTCGGGCGAGAGAGTTTTTCGCGTGATGAATTGGCGCCCAGTAGGAGGAAAAGCTCGGATTTTTCCGCAGAGGTGAGCGAAAATGATTTGTTTCGTGAAACCACAACTTTCAGTCAGTAAATCAGACTTAAAATAGGTCTGTCTTTTTTGACAGATTGAAGAATATGCTTGGAGTTATTTATTCTTCGATAATATCAATATACGAGGGTAGCATTTAACACATAAGTTAATAAACAAATGCAAATTACACAATGAGTGATGACATTTCGAGAATGATTCATTTTGATTCTGAAAATTGTCGAATGGAATTGTGATGTATCAAATTCTACGAAAATAATAACCTCAATGTCATACAAAGGTGCACTATTACCAAAATCTGGCTTACACAACTATAAATCTAAAGTAAGGGGAAAAAAAGGCTTCGAAATATCCCAACTAATGCATTTTGACTCTCTTCCGTGGTCTATGGTTTTGGTGCTTCAAATACATAGACATAGACTCTTTGTCAAATACCAAGCTAATCGATGAAAATCGTTTTGGATATAACTTTGTAACTCTCGATTTCTAGTCTAGGTTATTACCTGGACCTAAACAATCCTGTGACATGAAATCATTTCAATTAGAATGTTTTTCCCAGAATATAGAAAAAATCATTATTTTTTACTAAGTGCCCAGAAATCAATGCATCACAATTTGGTCACAGATTCTCCTGATAATATTTGTGGTTTCAAAGCATAGACATAAACACACCTACATAGAATGTCTATGTTTCAAAGACATTGGCCTGTGAAAAGTGTCCTGATGTGTACCAAAATTCTGAGATAAATAATCAAAAATAGGATTCTCCTAATTTTGTTGAATCTGTGATGTACATACAGATTATCTATGTATGGATATACTTTTATCCTTGTTGTCGCTCGAAAAAAAGAAGCACTAAAATGAAATCTTGAACTTTGTAAGGTGAGTAATTTGTTTACAGAATCTAGAGAATTCACATGAAATTAAAGCTCGTTGTTGAGAAAATAGCTTATTCGCATTTATCCATCAATTTCTAACTTGAAGCAAGTTCAAATGCTGAACCTAAAGTAATTAATACAAGAATAACAATAAACGGAGTCAAGATGCTCGATATTTCAAATTGGATATATCAATATTTATATCGTTGTAAACATTTACTGTTTACCAAATACTTCAAAATCCAAATTGATATTCGAATTTGGCGCCAAAAAATTAAAGAAATATCAATTATATGACGAATTTTTCATGAACCCAACCTGGCATCGATTTCATTCGACTGAATTTTGTCTAATGAGTTTAAAAAATCATATAAAACATTGCTGAAAATTCCATTTCTCAAATTCTTCAAATGCATGTTTGCGTTGTATAACTGATAAAGATTTTCGATCTCAAAAATCCGTCTGTCAAAACATGTGCTGTAATATTTATATGAAATTATTATCGTATCGTTGTTTTGTCGATAGTTTATGTTTGGTGTTTTGTGTTGTCAATTGAAAATCGACATCGGAATTCTAATATTCCCATTTATTTATTCGATTTGTTTGTTAAATAGCTCCTAAAATGTTCACACAAAATGAAGACGATTCTATGGAAATTAATTCGAATAGAAGAACTAGTGAGTTTAATCGTATCATTGAATACAATTTCTTGAACTGTGTAAGGGTATTCGGTTCTTTAATTATCTTTAATTAACAGAGTTTTTTCATAAAAGCCCATTTTGAACAATGGCTCATATGGGATAATATCTCATCAACGTGAATTTTAATTGATGATTGAACTGTAATTATCACGAATAACAAGAATTGGCTGGTCGATGACATGTTTTTCTTCTCTGATTCTGAATATAGTTAATTTCGTTTGCATCGAATACCCTATCAGTTTCAATTACACGTTAAAAAAGCCGGGTTTTTCCTATCTTCAGATAGTGATCATCCAGATCAATCCAGTAATGTTACACGAAACGTTGAAACAGAAGGAGGCATTCCAAACCCGTTGAACAATCCAGAAAACCAGTGCCATCAACTCAGGGAGATTGACTGCAACCAACAAAAGTGTGAAAATCAGATACATTCGCCCAACCGGTGTTGTTTCAGTCAGGATGGTACGTGTAAGGACCCTAATTGCAGGTCTTACTGGAATATCCCTCTGAGAGGGTGTTTGGATAAGAAGGAAACCCCAAAAATATCTAAAGAAAATAAGGAGACGCCAAAAAGAAGCTCTGATGTGAATATAATTTCTACTCCTAGTCCTGGGAGAAACGAAAAAATCACTCCAACTAAACACCTACAAACTAGCTTCGAGGAAAGGATAAAGTCTCCACCAATACTAAAAAATTCCAATGAAGAAAGGCTCATAACGCCAACTTTGAGAAATGTTCTGGAAAAACATCAAAAACAACGAAAAAGAGTTTCACCAATCAATCTTTTGAGGAGCCAAAAAACGCTGGAAATAGACACTGTTTCATTTTCATCTCAGAGAAGTGTCGATAAATTAGGCATTACAGAAGAGGAGATTCTACCAGATAACTACCTAGGGATGATCCCAGAAATCAAATCCCTAGAAAGATATTTACCTAGGGTATCTTTGGTCCGTTATATGAAATATTTAGATTGTAATGTGAGTATTCTGAATGAATTGACTGCGAGCCAATTATTGGAATTTCTTTTTCTTCTACTTTTTCAATTGAAACAGTCTGATCCATTTCTGAGGTGAATATATTTCCTTCAATTCTTTTAAAAATGCGGTTGAATATTTTTAAAATAAACTCATGGGAAACTATAAGTGAAAATACCACCAAAGTTTCGAGTACGTGCTATATCGAATCTGTTCGCACCTAAGGCCATGTATAGAATCCCAAAGAAAGATTGTATGCCCAAATCCGAGTAGCCGTTGACTTATGATTCACTGTTGTTGACTTGCGGTCCCAAATAAAACCAATCGTCGAAGCTTAGTCACTGCAGCCTTCTAAAAAACCGATTCATAGATTTCGCTATCCCATCTTCAGTTATAATCGAATCCATTCAAAACGGTTCGAGTCGACCGAGGATTGGATGATGTCATCTCACCTTCAAGGCTGCGGTTTCATTATTTCAAGTGCAATGATAAGACTGGGGACCTAGAAGACAGCGGTCATCAATAGGACTCGATAGAGGATTGGCTACAGGCGCTAAGTCTAAGGACCAAAGATATTTCGTCAATATCTTTGTACTATGGACCCGTTCATGGGAAATTAATGCATTTAACGTGCACTCAAAAAAATTTGTCGTGAAGTGGACTATGGAATTTCGAAGGTTGATATTCTGTGTCTAAACATCGCACTTAGTTTGTTCTGCCATATTCGCAGAGTGAGAATGTGAACATGAAAACTTTAAGAATCTCGCAAATACTGGAACGCTCACTTGATTGTTTCGTTTCATCGAGCTAAACCCAGAAAATGTTATAGTATGGAAGCTAAGCGTTACGTTCAAACACAGAAAATCAACCTTCCATAGTATACTTGACAACGATTTTTTTTAAAAGCACGTATTTTATGTTTCTGGGAAGTGAGGTTATTGTCAGGCCCCACTTAGATTACTTAAATTTCATTCCTGATTTCACTTATGTTTGAGAACCACTGACATGGATTCTGGAATGCCCAGATCGATTATTTTTCTGAATTCGAATATGTAATTCTCGGGAGAGACGGTGATGAAATCCTCGTGACGAATGGATCAGCAGTATCGGTAGATCTATCGGAATCGGAAAAAAAAAATCGCAAGATAAAAGTCGTTATATTTAGAGGATAAGAGATTATCAGCAGTAGCGGTGAGTCTGTCGGAATAAACCATGAGGTTTTGTGGCCACATCGCAAGGTGAACCCCAGTTTTTATGTAGGTAGCTGTGGAACGAGTTCATCGAGCTCTCGTAATTCGATACATTCGTTTTTGTCGAGATTTTCGTTTTATTTTCCATCGAAATCAGCTCCTACATGGACGCGGTAATGAGATACCTACATTATCTGGAAGAAAAGTTATAGAATGGGCTATGACTCTTAATTTCAGCGACAAAACCCTGTTTTTGCCATGTATAATAATGATGAATTCGAATACCCCTAATGAACTTCCTAAGAAACCACCCTATAGACATGTTTTGAGGTGGAGGGGTTTTGGAAAGGTTTATTGTTTCAATTTGGGTACAGTGCACTTCAGTTTTCATAGCTTCTTTCTGTATTTTTAGTGTTTTATCTCATTTTTGTATCCTATCTTCGGAATTTGATGCTTAAGTTCTTTTAGAGAAACAATGATGATCCTGGAAAAAGAAGTTACTATTCTGTCGTGCTCAGAATGAATAAATTCATTTTTTATTGTTCCTAATCGTGACCTTTGTTCGCCAATTTCTCAACCTTTTTTTTTATTTCAGGGCGTGCAAGTGCAAGAAATAGATATCGGTCAACCATGTTTAGGTTGTGAGAGTTGCAAGGGATATGAGGCGCATAGTTGGAGGTGAGTGTCATCGTTATAAAAATAAAATAATGAACACAATGATTAATCAGATTATTAATGGATTCACTTATTGTGGCTTACGCAATTCTGTTCGAGGAAAATCTTGAATTTGTTATTCTAGTGAGATGATAAAAGGCGAGTGTAGAAAGCAGCTTTGAAGCTTCCGAGCTGATTCCACCAAATGCACAAAATATGTAAAGGTTGTTGAATCTAATGTGAAGTTTTGTACATTAACTCACGAATTCTCATAACTATCTCAAAACGTTCTGTTTTCGGGGAAGATAGAAAATATACCTTTATCATCCAGCAACTGTATTAGTCTGTGAGATCGTAAATCCATTTACTCAACATGCTACAGTGCTAAAACGCATGGGTGTAACTGGCTAGGGCGAATATACGACTCTACGAAATTAAAATCCTCTCTCTATTCAGAAGTGTTTCAGTCACGCCACTCTTTGGGTGAGATAATTACTGTAGAATCGATAACGTACGACTTCATATGCCCTGTTTTCCCGTCAAAACTACACCCAAAGTTTTGCCTACCGTTATTTAGCATTATTCAGAGATTTTTTCATCTCGCAAGTTTGAAAATTTGTATTTTTCTTATGAAATGAGGAAAATTGACGACAAGCAATGATATAGTGTAATTTCGGTAATGAAGTTTGAAACTGAGCACTAAGATCTAGGCTAGAAGTAAACGATTCCACGAATTTTCTTCAATTTTCTTGAATATCGCATAATCCACATGAAAAAACCGCGTAGGCCATCCTCAAAACACAGTCGTCTAAGAATACGTATCTTCGGTTGCATAACCAGGAAATCGACCTGGCGCGAATAGCGTAGCACAGCTTTTAAAGGTGATCATACATCACCGGATAAGTATACGACATAGCTAAAGTATATAGGCTGAGCGGAGAACAAGATCGCTGCGACTGAAATAAATCGCAACCTCTGGAGAAGGCGGACAAATTACGGAGATAAAATGGCACTGGAGGAGAACAATCGCAGCTCCAGATAAGATTTCACCGTCCGCAATTTTCTCTAATTGAAAAAATGTAATCTCGTGCGAGTCTGGAAGCTGACGTTTAAATTTGGGGACACTCTGCCTTTTCGTTAAGGACGGGTAGTTCACACTCCTGCTGAAAAACCAATTTTCACTGGAGAATTTGTTATTGCGTGTTCGGGAGCAGAAAATATCACAATTAAAATATTTGACAGCTCTCTGTCAACCTTCAAAGTTCCACGGCCTACTTGACGAGGAGAGTTTTGAATGCTTTTTATAAACAGGACGATACAAGTGAACAATATAAATATAAATGAAAACAAACGGCTGCTTCTGCGATTGATCGGTATATAGACATCGGCTGGTGTAATGGATCGTTTTTCATACGTTATTGGCAGCAGTTAGATCGTTCCTGTTTTTATGGACCATTTCTGAGAGCGATTTCGTGTCACTGATATTCCAGTCTGAGTATCATATTATTGGGGAAATGGCAAAAATGAAATATTATATTTCCAGCTACAACGTATTCAATGGGAGGTCTCTCAATGAAGATATATCTCGCAGTTAGTAGGTAGTGTTTTCTAATAGATTTTTTCTATCACTCTTCATTTCACAAATTGAAGAAGAAAAAGGTTTTTTTGTTGACAATTTTGAGACCCGCTCAAGCCTCAGGATAAACTCCTCACTTATTAAAAGAACTTTGGCTTACATGTTTTCCTGTGTTATCAGATTTCTGTCGATCTTGAACATTCCTGTGATGCAATGTGAATTTCTCTCGATATTTGCAATCTTTTTCACTTCCTCATTATACCACAATTCGGACGTTTGTCGGATATTCAACGTGAAAATCATTTGGAGCAATCAGCATACCTTCAAAAATCTCCCCAACTTCCTCTATAAATCATTTTCATTCCACTTTGTTTATAAGCGTTCGCAAGTAGCTAAATAGTACCAGACGGTCGTTAATTCGTAATGATGTTCAGTAAATCAAATCAAATGGACTGAACTGAATTAGCCAGAGTGCAAATCATCATAATAAATAACAACTTGGGATAAGAGAAATGAGCGATTTCTTGGTCTCATTCCCAGAACAGTTACCTACCAATTTTTGCTTGAAATGAAATTCAGCAATTCAGCCTATTTCAATAATGTATGCAGGAAGAAGTATATACAGGGTTTGAAAGTTTCAGTGCTGTCCCTGTTCTTTCTCATTTTGTAAATGATGATTTTTTCTTGCTAAATCATAATTCTAGCATTCACTAAACGTTTGATTAGTATTTTCCAATTCGAACAAACGAGGAATTTACAATTATAGGAATTGCAGTCAGATTATCGTTGTTGATTTCGGAAATGCAGTCTTATCTGAACGAATCAGGAATATATAGGATAGAAAAGGCCAGAAACTAGGTCAGAAAGAAAACATTTAATTAAATTGGTTGTCATCGGCATCGCTGAGTGTTTGCCAGCAAAAGTGTATCTTGACGTGAAAGGGGTGTGCCTGAGAGCAAAAGCCTTCGAGGAAATTAACTGAAAGGTTACCCATAACTCGGCTAACACGACGCTAGGTTCTGATAGTCGTGTAAGGGAGAGATACTGTTGTTCTCTTTGACGTTGATTGGGAAGATAAGGGTAAAAATTGGGGAATTGATTTTACGAATTCATTTCTAATCTTCTCAGCTCATTTTTCCTAACTATCGAGGCATTTTGTTATTTTTATTTCGACATCGATTTATTTTTTTGTGAGGGCTAAGCAGCTTTGTACGAGTTCTCGATCTGGATGGGTGGCCGTCCTGATTAGATTCTCACCAATTTTGCAACTAGTCGTCAAATGCTTGGTGTCGATAATTATAGTTGCAATTATCACTATCTCCTTTGGTTTTATGCAGCAGACTATTATCAGATCCCAATAATTTTGATTATGTAGGGATTGTCTTCAAAATTATCTTCAAGATAGACTCCAAATAATTTCTTTGTGAAGAAACCGGATCATTTTATAAGTTCGGCGCCTTTGGAGAACGAAATATTTAGCAAATCATTGATTTAGCGAATTGATAATTAGGATCTAATATTTGCGAGTATTTGTGACATTACAATAGGTCGTAGTAAACCTTGGAAATGATTAGTAATCGAGAAGACGATTGGGAAAATTTTCAGATCTATAAATCTCAGTTCATCCATATTCTATTCCTTGATTCATCTTTTGAAATCACTTTCTCGCTCAAAATGTTTTTGAAGGGGAATATTTTCTCAACATATAGAACTGGTGAAATAGAGCGTTTCAGCAAAAATTACCCCCTCCAAAACTCTCAAAATGACATTGGAAATGTATTTCATTGTCAAATCATAAGGAGTTGAACAAGAGTAACTTCTTTCACAGTCGTAAAATCTGCTTATTTCATTGATCATTTCTACTGGTCACGTAGAATGAAGCGCAAATAAAATGACTGTCAATAATTCAATTTGGACACTCAGGTATTTTCATCTGAAGAAAGTGGCAGGACGCCATGTCTGGATCCAAGTGTTGGAGCTGCTCTTTCGCAAGCCGAAGTGAGAAGTAGAATTTAAATCCGTCAACTATGAAACGCACTCTTATTGAAGATGTGTAATGGATCTTTACCAAGTTTGGTCCGCTTTTTAGCCGTTAATTGTATGAAACCTGAGCTCTACTTATGGTCCGACACCTAAAAGGACAGGCTTTCCTTTTTCATTTTCTGCGTTCTATATCGCTGATAACCAGTCGCCAATCAATCTGTTTTCTGCGCGGAAAAAATTTATTGTGTGTCTGCTTAATCTATTGGAGCTGTTCGATTTGTTTTTGGTCGTGTAGGCGCCATATATTTGGAAAATTACAGACAAAAATCCTATAGATTGTTTTCATATGGATTGGCCCTGCGAAAGAGAACAAACTCTACCCTTGGCAATTTGCCTTGCTTTTTGTTTCGTTTATGTGTCATTTCAATTTATTCTGTATTTATTGCAATCGAAAATTGTAAGAGAAATCTAGAACTACATATACACGAGTATGTATTGATATCTACTTAGCCTAGACCAGTTCCATGCATAAAAAAATATTGCGTTACCAAAGCAACGAACAATAACTCATTAGAAGTGTCAATGTGAAGTTTGAGGTCAAAAAAGTAAACCAGAGTTACGCAATAAATTAAAAGAAAGAAGATGTCCACCGAAATTGTGAAAATCGAAAAATTGGAGTATCGAGCCATCATCAAGTACCTGTATTTGAAAGGGTTAAGAGGTAAGCAGATTTACGAAGATATGCTTAATACCTTTGGTGATCGATGTCCTTCGTATGCGACCGTGAAAAATTGGACTGCAAGCTTCAAAAGATGATGACCGATCAGGAAGGCCAGTTTCTGTGTCAGTCCCCGAAAATATCGATGCAGTTCATGACATGATTTTATCAGACCGTCGAATTGGGCTAAAATGGATACCTGAAGCACTGACTATTTCATACGAACGCGTTCATTATATATTTCACGTCAATTTGGACATGAGAAAAATTGCTGCAAAATGGATCCCCAAATGTTTGAATGTTGACCAAAAGCGTGCAAGGGTAGAAGCATCGCGTTCGATCTGTGCTCGATTTGAAAAAGATGTAGACTTCTTAAACCGAATTGTTACTATGGACGAGACTTGGGTACATTTCTACGATCCAGAAACAAAGCAACAATCGATGGAATGGCGACACTCTGGTTCTCCAAGACCTAAGAAGTGTCGTGTCCAGAAATCTACTGGAAAAGTTCCTGCTTCAGTTTTTCGAGATTGCCATGGAGTAATCATGATTGATTTTTTGGATAAGGGTAGAACAATAACCGAAGATTACTATTCGACATTACTGACCACTCTACGGGAAATTAAAGAGAAGAGACGCGGAAAGCTATCCAAAGGTGTTTTGTGTGCCCCCGCACACAAATCTCATGTTGTCATGCAAAAAATTCGTAATTTAGGGTTTGAATTACTAGAACATCCCCCTTTTTCACCAGATCTGGCTCCATTCGACTATCATCTCTTTCCTCAACTGAAAAAAGTTCAAAAGGTCGTAAATTTTCTTCCAACAAGGAGGTAATAAAAGCTGTGGAGGTCTTGTTTGCAGAGCAAGAAGAAACATTTTTTTTGAAAGGTCTAGAGACGTTGTAGGTTCACTGTAATAAATGTATCCAATTAAGAGGAGAATATTTTGACATTGAAGTTTTGTTTGGTTCTAGTAGTAGGCTAAGAATTTCTCAATATATCCTCGTAAACAGTTGTCTAACAAATATTGAGTAGAAAATTATCGAAAAAATCACATCAGAAAATGTAATATCTAGATCTATACCATGAAGCACTCCGTTCCATTACAAACGGATGATTTTGAGTATTTTTTCTGTGATATTCCCGTTTTTTTGAGCTTCTTCCTTGTGTCACACTCTATTCGAATGGAAAACTCAAAATCTATCAGTATGTCCTTCATCAGTTCTCTTCCCAATCAATCATTCTTCCACGAGCCCAATCTCCTGTAACAACAAACTCATAAAAATTTCTCTAAAATTCTGAATCGAACCTTGTAATAATATTTGATTCCTCACATCCGCAAAACGTTTATTTTCGCATTCAGTCAATCGGCTGAATGAACTCTATCTTTGATCGTCGAGAATTTACGACGATAGCTCGTCAATTAACACGTTAAGCATGCCTGGGGGAATATTCCAAGAATTCCAGATGTTGGAGGAGTCGTTCATTGATATTTTGAAGAGGTCCCAAAATCGTGAGATTCTGGAGGACTTTAAAAATAGCCCCTTCGTACTGCATGTGTGGAATTCTTGGTCCGTTACTCATGCTCTTCGCAAATATCGATCTCGACCTTTCAAAGGCTGATACTCATAGTATGGCTGCATCCAAGCATATTGCTTACAAGGTGTACCATTTTGGGCATTTCTGCGTGGTATCTCCCTTGTCTTAAAAGCTTAAACGAAAAAAAAAAAACCATACAACCGAGTTATTCTGGACTGAACAGTGCGACAGTGGGGAACTGCCTTAGAAAAAAATAGACCTTTCCTTGCCTACTCGCTAACCAAGCAATCTCGCATTTTATTTTATCACCTGTTAAAAATAATAACATAGCTACGCTCTTCCTGTTTCCGCATTCACCTGGAACCAATAATCCGTTGCCAACGACCGTCTGGAAAATCCTTCTGCAGGATGAATTTAATAACATAAACAGCCCGCGAAATCACTTATGCGAGTCGAGGTGGTGTAACAGTCCCTGAAAACGACTCTCAGTGAAAGAAATCCTTGTCGTTACGTGGCGGTTCCGGTACATGAATTTTCAGGGTGTTTTCCAGCATTGAGAAGCTTTTCCTTTGTGTTTTCTCCTATGAAATGGAAGAAATAGGTTCTTGCTTTGTTCTTCGCTAACATTTTGAACAAATCGACATTGAATATTCGGTTCATTTCACTCAGATTTGATTGCAACAAATAATAAAGAGGATTTTGGCATGATGAAGGGTGAGAGCAACCCTTGGAAGTTCATTTTCCTTAGACAACATTGAAGACTGCTGTAAAAGCAACGATTCAGAATGAGAATGAATTTCAGGAATAATATGATGCAATGTGAAAATTTTCGTATTTACAAAAACAGACCATGTCGTTTTGTTGGTTCCACTTCGAGTAAAACGTTATGGAAATTCGACATTGAGGTTCATTTTCGAGGATGACGTTAGTTATAGCCGCTTTGGAAAAAATGCATACATAATTCGTTTAGCGCTGAGCATTTTCTAGCTGCTAATGCAATTGTTCCTAGAATAGAACTGTGAAACAGGTGCCAGTCCATTTGACGAGTAAATCCACTAATGAAATAGAAATAGCTGGTGCGTGCACTGACAGTCCGGGAAGTATATAGCTACCTATAACTTTTCACGTTTATAGTGGGGATTGGTGATTTTGGACACATTTATGCCATTAGGGATTATTGGATTAAAGCTTCCCTTTCTTCGATATGATTTCAGGAAGTGCTATTTAGCTCATTCAAATAGTTATACCCTGTTATTCTAAAATCCACAATACGTCAGACGTTAGCGAACATATTCAATGTAAGAGAATTTATATACCTAATGTTTCATCTGAATCTAAACGACTTAGATTTCAGCTGAATATTTCCAAAATCAGAAAGATTGTGAATGAAGAGGATGACAAAAAATTTCCTTCTATTGGGAGATCCAAAAAAGTGGTGGCATTTGAGAATTTTATGTTTGAGTGAATTAATGCGAAAAATTTAGTAGAGAATTTTCGATGAATGTCATCGTAGAATAAGTTCACGAAAATTGATTTTTCTATTGTTCATTTGACTTGTCCTTTACATTGTAAATGTCTTAAGGTACCAATAAATACCCAATTATTACTATTAAATCAATGTATTAAGTTGAACAGCCACAAATATGCGCCAGTTGTCCTGTTAATTGTTTATTCATGTGAAATTTTTGTTCAAAGGTGAAGTTCATCCAGAACTTCCTTTAATTCCTTTTACTTATATTGATGCAAGATGATTTTTGTTGAAGAATTTAACATTCTTGTAATTATCTGTTAATTCCTTCGGGAGATACCCATTCCCAACCACTGCATCATATGCATTTCATGTTGGGGTTAATATTTCTGAAATCTACAACTGATGTAACGTATTCAAACTTTAGCCAAAGAAGATAACGAACAGTTACTCTCCTCAAGCTAGTGCATGATATGATATTATACTGATCTCTTGTATTTTCCATGGGAATAACTGTATGCCTTCAATCAATTTGTATAAACTTCAATTATGTTCGTTGAAGGGATTCGACATTGTGATAAAATACGTAATAACAGAAACTTTTACGTAGAATGGTCCACATAGCGTTGATTTAAAACCCAAAAATGTTTTGACAAGCTTCATAACCCCACATTTTCGTATTATACAGAGTGAAATGTGTCAAATTTCCCTGGCCAACCCAGTGCTACAATGAAAGTAAATGGACTATGTACTGGATTGTAGTGAGAGGCTGCTAAAAAATCCCACAGATTTTCCAACAGCTCTGTCTCTATTCTTAGAATTGTTTCTGAGCACTCTGTACCGTACATGCGATGATCATACCAGCCCAACGTGGAAATAACTAAAATAAATCGAAATCGAATTTATCGATCCTATTAATTTATTGTCGTATGAGAGTTATCATGTCTAGGATTTACTCGGAAAATGCAAGAGATTCATTAGCCAGACGATATTTATAAACGTTATGGACGTATGCATATTATTAAAACGATTTCATGTTTCATATTTATTCTAGACCTGGTCAGTGGCGGCACTAGCTAGATTCAGGTGGGGTTACAATCATTTATAGAGCGACACCCATCTTCCAAGCCCTCCCAACTGGGAAACACGACCTTTTGGTTGGCAGACCAGAGTTCGTGTCTGTACTGAGCTTTACTCTCCGTTAGATTCAAAATTTCATGCAAAACTCGTTGCAGGGTGTTTTGGAGAATACCTCAGGAATATAATGGACAAACCTGTATTTTTCTTTATTTTCTGAGTTACAGAAGTTGAATACGTGGTATTGTTGTTGATCAACGATTTTACAAGTTGAAATTTTTACATCACCAACTTGCCCCAACAATTTTCACCAAATCGCTTGGTGAATTTTGATGGGTTCGCTGCATTTATCGTTCCTACAGGGTTTTCAGTTGTCATTCACCAAAAAAGCAAGCTTTTATTCTGAAATTTCCCAAAATAGCGAAATTTTCAACTTGAAACTTTTCCCTGGAATCCTGCCCTGCGTCGAATAAGGTCGATTCCTGTCTGCCCTTTTCCCCAGAGGAAATTCGCCTGTTAACGTTGACATTTACGATTTATTAACTAATCTTAAAATAAAATAGCACCTACACCCCGATGCCTGATCAATAGATACACATCGTTATTGGACAAATTGGGTTCACACCTCGTAAACTGTATCTTTGCTGTCTCCGCAATATGCCATCATTTCGAATATTGCGAGTTTTTTGTGCGGGCTTGTTCCCAGCCACGAGAAGTGATGTTTCTGAGCTGAAATTAATTAGAGTGTAGAGAAAAGAATCGCTTAACTGCGGGAGAAATATAGGACTATATAATAAACTTACATATATGCAGGTTGTACATGTTTTCACTTTAAATCTTTTTGCCATAACTGGAAATTCCTATTAATTTGTTTATCGCTCATTTTCCACTGCAAGGCCCTCTATAATTCAATCTGATTGACATTATAACGTAATGAGACGGATGTTTGGACACTGTCCAATTTTTGGGCTAGTTTTAATAGTTATAGCTATCTTTTACTTGTTGGTGTCCATGCCACATCAAAACAAGTGTTGCTTAGTTTATTTTCGGCTGTTCATTTTATAAATAAATCGAAAAAGTTAATTAATAAATCACTCGCATTCCTGCTAAATTGCCATTCATTCATGAAAGACGTGGCAGGGTTTCTGTTGATTTTTCGTTTACTAATGATACAGATTAATTGGACTAGAGGCACATCAGCGTGTAATTGATGGTGGTTTTCGAGCAGAATACAAATTATAAAGCACCTGATCGCTAGAATTTGTGTTTTCTACGGATTTTTCATCCAGATTATTTCGTTTATTTTTATAAGAAGATAATACGACCCAGCTAAAGTATCTTAAATGGGGTTCATCGCCAAAATACCCCATCTTTTTGGGAATTTTTCGAAGGTCAACGTTCGAGTGGTTTTTCTTCCAGGAAAATTATCGTAGATCTAAAAGTGATACATATTCTGAAAGAGCAACTCTTCTAGTAAAAAATCTGATGATTTCATCCATCTCGGCACAACCGTTCGGTCTTGAAGAAGTCTTAACTGACCCCATCTGTTTGGGAATTTTTTGAAGGTCAACTTTCGAGTAGTTTATTTTCCAGGAAAATCATCGTAGATCCGAATTTTATACATATTCTAAAGAAGCAACTCTTCGTGTATTAAATCTCGAGAATTCATTCATTTCGGGGCAATCGTTCTGTCTTGACGAATCCTCAAGTGAAATTTGCAATTTTTGAAAAATGCCATTTTCAAGAGGAAAATCTGAATGAAGGGAGATAGGCATTCGAAATTGCTCGCAATGGATTCAGCGTGTTCGAAAACCTGAATTTTCAAACCAACATTTCGAATATCTGGCCCTGTTTAAGAGAAAATATTTTTTTTTGTTTTTCCACTTTTCATTTTCGAGTTGACTTCGAAGAGCCCTCTGAAGTGCAATTCTCTTTCGAATCATCAACTGTTTGATTTTCTAGGATCCTCAAAACAATTTCTATGCACTCCATATCCTAAAACAGTAATAGAACATCCTGATTTTCAGGCAGAGTAGCAAATAGGTCATTTTAGGGGGTCTAACCCCTTACTCATTTTTGACCCAAAAAATCGAAATTTTCGAAATCGAGTTTTTGTGCTAGGAAGGAAGCCTGGGCAACGCTGATTATATAACCGGAAATCCCAATTGGATCAGAGGAATATAACAGGAGATATCGCAGATTGAAAATTGCAATTTTTGAAAAATGCCATTTCCAAGATGAAAATCTAAACGAAGGGAGATAGGCTTTCGAAATTGCTCGCAATGGATTCAGCGTGCTCGAAAACCTATATTTCCATACCAAAATTTTGGATATCTGGCCCTGTTTAGGAGAAAATACTTTTTTTTTGTTTTTCCACTTTCCATTTTCGAGTTCACTTTGAAGGGCTCTCTAGAGTGCAATTTTCTATTGAATCATCAACTGTTAGGTTTTCTAGAATCTTTAAAACAACTTCAATGCACTCCATATCCTAGGACAGTGATAGAACGTCCTGATTTTTAGACAGAGTAGCAAATAGGTCATTTCAGGGGGGTCTAACCCCTTGCTCATTTTTGACCCAAAAAATCGAGATATTCGAAATCGAGTTTTTGTGCTAGGGTGGAAGCCTAGGCAACGCTGATTATGGAACCGCAAATCCCAATTGGATCAGTCGAATATAACAGGAGATAACGCAGATTGATATTTGCAATTTTTGAAAAATGCCATTAACACACTTTCTGAGTAAAAATTCATCGTTTCGGTTTACTGTGCCAAAAGAAAAGAATACAGAGCACAGAATCTGAATGAAATATAACGCTTCTTGTTAGTACTGTGGCCATTCGAGGATTTAGAGTGTAATTTTGGGAGTATCAATTTGGTCCTTCGAGACACCTGGCCCATCCACCCCCAATTCCTCAACCTTTTCACGCCCGAACCAGTCAATCATCGTCCAATGGACTGTCATCGCCTTTCGAGCAAGTTACGAATTCTCAGCCGGTAGAGAGATTCTAGCGCACACGCTCTCCTATTCTATTTCCTAACCGTTTCTCGTACGAATGGTCCGAGAAATCGCACACCGTTCAAATTGTCAACCGTTTGCCGTCAACCGACGTTTCACCGGATCAAAAACCGAAATGTCAAAAACCGATCATTCGAACATAGAACCGAAAACGACACCGAGAACGATCGTGGCAGCAATGTGTCATAGAATATAGTTGCGGTTTTGAATCATCGCGTTTCCTAGTAAACACAGTTGCTATCTTCTTATCTACACATAGTTGAATCAAGTGTGCGTTTATGTGTTGATCCGAACGTATATCCGCATAATTCGTCCAATTTTTTCGTGATACTGTGAGAAATTAGGATGGTCAGAAAATTGTTCGGTTATCGATGAGGATGTGTTGATTTCATGGTTTTGGGATCGAACCACTGAGGATATGATGGCGAAGGATAGTGAGGAGAATGAAGAGGAAGTTTTTCTTGGTCTCAGCTTAGCCTGTGTCAGGGTGTTGCAACTATATTGTAGAGTCTTTGGACGGGAATGGAAAGACATGGCTACGTATATAATGTATGTAGCTTTTGAGTTTCATTCAATCAAACAATCGTTTGAGAATTCTTTTATATCAAGAAAATATGAACTGTGAAATCTGAAAATTAACAATTCATGTGAATTTTAACTGAGATTATAACACAATTTGTACAGGATCATGTTGTTTCTACATTCCTGTTGAATAATTTCACTCAGATAACTCTACTATCGTATCGTATAAGTCATAGAAGAGGAGTTTCCTTCCTCATCATCTATTGGCGCAAAAAAAGTACTTCCTTTTGAACTGAATATTTAAGTTGAGCAGTCAAGTTTCTTCTTGCTTTGGTTAAAAATCCAATATAGTTCATAGAATTGAACATCTCCTTGAACATATCGCACGCATAATATGAAACTGTAGGTATACTTCATTCAAATTTATTTTAGCAGTCGGTTGGCCATGAAATAATTTTCTCAAGTTTTTGTAACTAAAACGAAGTTAGGTTGGCACTCATGAAATGTCGTTAATGTCATAACGCCGTTGCCACAACTAATATCAATTTTCATTACGAAAATGCCGAAAGTGATTGAGAAAAGAGACAGGGTTTCAGGAAGTGCTATTTAGAATTCAGGTCCGCTCATTCAAATAGTTATATTCTAAAATCCACAATACGTCAGACGGTAGCGAACATATTCAATGTAAGAGAATTTATATAATGTTTCACCTGAATCTAAAAGACTTATATTTCAGCTGAATATTTCCACAATCAGAAAAATTGTGAATGAAGAGTATGACAAAGAATTTATTTCTATTGGGAGACCCAAAAGAGTGGTGGCATTTCGGAATTTTATGTTTGAGTGAATTATTGCGAAAAGTTTACTACAGGATTTTCGATAAATGTCATCGGAGAATAAGTTCCCTAAAATGGATTTTTCTATTTTTCATTTGACTTGTCCTATACAATGTAAATGTCTTAAGGTACTAATAAATACCTAATTATTATAATTACATCAATGTATTTAGATGAATAGCCACAAATACGCGCAAGTTGCCCTGTTACTTGTTTATTCATGTAAAATTTTTCTTCAACGGTGAAGTTGCATCTTAACTTGAAATTTCCTTCAACTCCTTTTACTTATATTGATGCAAGATGATTTTTGTTGAAGAATTTAACATTCTTGTAATTATCTGTTAATTCCTTCGGGAGATACCCATTCCCAACCACTGCATCATATGCATTTCATCTTCGGGTTGATATTTTTGAAATTTACAAATGATGTAAGCCAAAGAAGATAACGAACATTAGCTCTCCTCAAGCTAGTGCATATTATGATATTACACTGATCTCTTGTATTTTCCAAGCAAATAACTGGATTTGGTATGCCTTTAATCAGTTTGTATAAACTTCAATTATGTTCGTCACATATTTTCCGAATAGATTCGACATTGTGATAAAATACGTAATAACAGAAACTTTTACGTAGAACGGGCAACATAGCGTTGATTTAAAACCCAAAAATGTTTTGACAAGCTTCATAACCCCACATTTTCGTACTATACAGAGTGAAATGTGTCAAATTTCCATGGCCAAACGACTGCTAAAATAAAGTTGAATGAAGTATACCTACCTAGTGGGAGCATTGAGAAATTCATTAGCTCATATTATGAGGCTACTTTTCAATCAACATCTGTCAACTCATAACTGACACGAGCTTGTAAACAAAACAACATTCATTCAATATAACAGCAATCAGTATGTTGTTTGGCATCACTTCAATTTTCAAATAGATTATAGCTTTTACAAAGATTCGCATCTAAATTATACCCCACCTGATCAATTCACTTCATAATTTTGACTCGATAATCTCCTATGTCAAACGCTAAATTGAAATTGATCAGTCTGACACATACCTACTGATAAAACCTGCGAACCATTCGTTTCTCGATATGAAATTGTCCAAAAATCTCATCAATATTGCCATAATAAGATGGTGTGAAATTCCTCAGTAATAAGGCAATACCAAGGACATCTAATTCGTCCCATATCGATCAGGACCATCATGGACTTCCGTCTGTCAACGATGCAAATGACATCAGATTGAAAGATTGCTCTGGATGTATCGAGTTTCTTCAAGACGTTACTTAAATTGGATGGGCTGGTATTTATGTTATGTTCGAAGTTTGAGAAAAATTCGGTTTTGGTTTGAAAGTTAAATATGTCCATATCTAAAGGCAAGCAAGATTTTCGCAGACAACTCTCCTCACAAGGGACCAAATTTCTGTAACTGACAAACTGAAATTATCATGATATGCTTGTGTTTTTATAGTTCCATTGGGAATTATTTTGTGTAAATTGAAATATCAAAACTCTCTCTGGAAAATTATCAGTTAAGAACATTATTTTGAACGAAATCTTATTCTTATTCCATTTAACTGTAAGTCTATACTCACTACTCTGTTCTCCAAAACAAATTATGTGAAAAAGTCATGATGATGATCAATTTCAACAAGAAAATCCATACATTTTGGCTGATAATGAATATGTTTGAAAGTGTCGAAGTACATAATCGTTTTACAGTGAATGGAACTTTTTTGAAAAATATTTTATGCTACCGTGTGCATTCTTCAGTGAGAAAATGCAGCAAATCTCTAAAATAGTTATTCATTTATCGAGGACTGTCAACCAGAAAGATATATCAATATCCGTGTATTTTGGATTTTCACTTGATTGGTCAGAAATCTGTTGAAAATGTCACTGATCATTTCCTTTAACTGATTTTTCCAGATAAACAAACCTAAGCATATGAATTTCACATAACGCGATCTCGCAAAAACTACAGATCCGACAGAAATAAGTTGGCGCCTAATTTAACTACATGTTATTATCTATTATTTCTCGAATTATTGACTTTCCAACTTCAAATTTATGAAATTTATGAATTCTTGGAAAAATATCAATTTTCTCAGTATTTTTCCACTGAAAAAGTCATTTTTCTAGTCGTGTTAGAACGAAAGTCCATTCACTATGGAGTAGTTTCTTGAATACTTCCAAAGATATTTGTAAAAAACAGAAAAAAATGGTAATTTTTCAGAATATAGATGATTTTCTTGGGCTTTCACCAGACTTTTCTCTAAAAATCACCTTTCAAATGATAGTTTTGCGTCTTCATCTGAGTGGAAATAAGTTGACCAGTACGATTTGTGCATCCCGAATATTTTCAAGATAATCCTCTTGACTAGTGCAAAGTAGGCGGAAGTACATCCAGTACTAGTCGAAGAATAATCGGACATAGTAACATTGTTATCGCTTTCCGTCCTACAACGCCATGTTAGTCATTCCCAACTCAATCAAACCATTCGCTGTGCAAACTACAAGTTTATATTCATTTCACTTATCGAAATCAAGATTGTTATTTCAAAACTTTGTTTACCCACAATTCAACTTCAATCCCATCATGACTATGTCTATTTACATTTTTATCGTAGGCTGCGTGGCTGCCCTAGCCCAATAATTGTTGCATCGGTCATCCATCTCTTCAGTTTGAGTTGTGTTTCCGCGAAGCCAACCTTTGAAAGTGCCGCGAAAATGTATCAGAGAGGACAGAGTAGTAGAGACAAAAAAATGTTCGCCAGACAACTGAGTAAAGACGGAAACGAACCCACCGCGAAGATAATATTTTCCAGGCAGAGGAGTAGAGATGTTTCAGAATTCTCACCCAGATTTTCATTTTCCGGGCAAACCAGTAGGGAGAAGTTGGACGTCCATTCGAGGTTACCTCTATCCAGGCAGCTCAGCGAAGACAAAACCAAAACTCCGCCCAAAGTATCGTTCGTATACCAGAAAAACGAGGAAAAAAACGAAATCAAGTCTCTAATACCGTTCATGCGACAAAAAAGTAAAGATAAACTTATCGAGGCGTCCAAGGGTATATTTTCCAGGCAGAAAAGTAAGGACAAGAACAATATCTCTCCCAAATTGACGCCGCCAAAAGAGAAGAGCAAGAGTATTTTCGAATTCGCATTCTCTAGACAAAAAACCGTACCAAAAAGCAAGAGCGAATCAGTCGGAAACAGTCCATCAGACTCGAAAAGTAAAACTGAGAAAAATAAATTCGAGAAGAAGAACAAGGTTTTTCCGGAGGTAGAGGTAGAACAGAATGATAGTGTACCGAAAAAAAAGTATATGCAGAACGGCATCGATATGGACGAGTTGTGGAGAGGACTCACTATAGAATGCATCAAAATTCTTTCCTTATACTATAGAGTTTTTGGACAAGAAAAGAAGGATTTTGCAAGATATCCGTTTCTATTGTACGTATACAACTTTTTCCAAATTTTAATTTCACTAATTCACTTCAATGGACCATTCAGAAACGCTTACCTCATGAACACTCGATAAAACACTTACAATGGACACTTTTTTTTCAAATTCTTTTCGTGCCTCATTCAACAATCCTCAAATAAGCACCTGCTACTAAATTCAAGTGATGATATTCAATTTTCAAGGAGAGTTTTTTGACGTAACTAAGGATTTTTTCTGTGCTTTATGCATAACATTAATGGTTTCGTCACAGAACAACTTCGCATAGAGTTATAAAACTTTGATACAACCACAGAACTGTCAAGTAGTTGAAGGGTTCTGTGCAAGGAGATATATCTCATTGGTTCTGTACATGACAAACCAGAAAAAACTATCAAATAATGTCAAAAGTTTCCTCGAAAATTGAATATAAATTTTATATCATCACTTGAATTTGATAGCTGGAGCTTTTTCAAGGATTGTTAAATGATTAAGGAATCGAAAGGCATAAAGTCCATCGTAAGTGTTTCAGAGCGTTTGTGAAGACGTCGATTCTGGATAAAACCATCGAAAATATGAACTCAATCAAAATTTTATTTGTACTAAAAATATCGATTTAATTTCAAATATTTTCTTATTAGTACCTACCTTAACTTTTCATTCCGATTTTTTTTAAATGAATGATCAGCTTACAAAAGTAAAACTCGGTAGTGAAGAAAAAATTTCGATTCTTCTCTCCTGTTCTTATCCTTGAATGCCACCAGAACTGTACTGTAACATATTCAATCATTTCGAATATGTTTCATTAGCACAATCTTTGAGTACTAGTGAGAATGAATAAATTCGAAATGGATTTTCTCAGGCAAGAAACGGTCATTAAGGAAAATAATGATGCTGGCGCTCTACATCCACCAGAGCCAAAAAGAGAAACCCAAAAAATTGACTTTGAGCAAATAGAATTCGAAATCGTGCCGATTAAAAAGAATACACGGTACGGTAAAAGTTGGAGAGGACCCTGTATCGATTGCGTGATAGTAAATTGCCTTTACTGTAAGGTTTTCGGGGATGAAATTAAGGATTTGGAATATTGTCAATCTTTCCTGTACGTATATCATTTTTTTTAATCATTTTTATTCATTTAAGTGTAGGTACGCGAGAGATATGTCGATGAAGTAGTGTGTAAATATTTGTTTCACTATGATCAATTAGAAATTTCATTTCTGATTGATATATGATTCACTCTGTATACTTCATATCGAATTTCATTCATCCAGAGATCAGTCGAATATGGTTCAAAATAATCCTCCTAATATCGATGAATATCACATGATATCGATTAGTATCAGTTGATCATTACGATTGTGGTAGATAATCAAATTTGAAATATCGAGAAAAACGAAAAACTGTACGTCAGTTTCTTCTAAAACCTGAAACACAATGTTCCTTTGAATTCTCCTTGAAAATTGAAAGTTGGATCCAATTGCGAGAATATTTATAGATTTTTTCACGGTTATTATGTTGAATGGGATTTGTCGAAGGAAATAATGGAAATAGAAACGCAAAACAATAATTGGTCCATGTGCGTGGAATATCTCATGCACGTTTGGGAGAATGCAACATTATACCAACATTCTTCCATTCAAAAAAAGAACAACATCTTAGATAGGAGATAGAAAGTGGTCCAATGTCATAAATTTCGATCATTATTATTATTTTTACAATATTTTCGATTTTTTGCTGTCTTGATTTGGGGATGTTAAAGCTACTTGACAGATTCTGATTGGAGTTTTCTTTCTCCAAATAGATCACGATGGAATTGGTGTATGAATTTCCTGAACTGAATAGGAATTGAAAGAACAATCTCAACTTTGAACCATTTTGACCATTTCTGCGAAACTTTAGGTGTTTGGTGCAAAATGGTGCATGCTCCACTAATAATAATGAAACGTTCATTTTTTTATGATTCTGTAACACACCTGATCATCTTTGCAACTGATATACTAAATTACATAATATAAGTTTAAATGGAATACATGAACTACTCCAACAAAATCCGTAACCGTGAATACTAATTCAAATTTGATAAATAGATTTATTATAATTCACAATAGCTTGATAATTTTTTCTCAAATAAATGGCCTTTTAATCCTTTTTCCAATTGAGTCAAATTTCTATCCTTTTTAGCTATCATTAATATTTGGCCAGAATTGAAACACTGGTTGGATTTTGGCAATTTCAATCAGTTTAAACGTTGATGACTTCGTCAATCTAATGCCAAAAAATCTAATCAACGATTTCACTCGGTAAATTTTGATTATAGTGGGCGCATTTTATAGTTTATTAGCACCTCATCAGGATCGAAATAAAATCACTTTTCGGTCATCATACTCATCATCTCGCTTCTCTTAGAGTGCGATGGTTGGTTCCACGCCTTCGCCGTTCTTCTTTGTCCAATTATAGCTTTGAGACGATTCAACGAAATGCATATATAGTACATTTTATTGATCATGGCGACACCAAAGCAATCGCAACGTAATTGAATGAATGAAACTATATAAATAAGGAGGTAGCGGCCGCAGTTTGCGCGCTTAGAAAGCATTAACAGCATTCTATTTTTTCTGTTCTATCGAGAACGAAACACTCCTTGATGACTGTCTTGGGAGGAAAATAGACACATAAATATTTAGTTCAATTGTCCGTTTTTATACACCCATACCTGTTGCCTTTTGTTTATGGCGAATGATTGTGAGGGACCGCTTTTTCCGCCGATGATTTAGAGAAATTGGATTAGCGCAAACTGTGCCAGTAATGTGGGCCTTACGGGGTTTTCTATCGGAACCAGTTTTCCTTGTTCCCAGATCTGAAAAGCCGATACAGGTTACAGGTATCGATTTGCATCTTTATGGTCTTTTTGTGGGAGCGAAATTCCTTTAAAGTGATTGAATCGCACCCACATACAAGATTCAAACACTAAATCACCTGACCATAATGATTAGCAGAGTGGTTTTACGGTATTTTTTCAAATATACATCAGAGGAAAAAAGAATTGATGGTTTACCCTACTGTAGTAGGTATAAACTAACTCCAAATTCTCCCTAAACATATTTAGACCATTGAAGAACCCAACAATTCAGACCTGAATCGACAGCAATTTCCTACTTCTAGGATTACGTTTTATAATTTTTTAATGTAACACAGGTATGTGTCCGTCATTGCTCAACAGTATTTTCTTTTGCAGGAAAAACTGTAGGAACTGCAAATGCCCCAGAGATAACCATGCCATATCAGAATTTGCTGCCAGATCTAGGATAGGATTTAGTTCAAGCAATGATACCCTTGATCCAAGAACCATAGGATACACATTTGTGCCTTCAGGACTCACTAAAGCAAACCAGGTAATGAAGCCACGAAACTACGAATTTTCTGATCATTTTTTCGTTATTGAAAATTATGTGAGTGCTTGTTTGCAGGTGGCCCAATATTACTCGTTATTTCCTAGTCACGAAGTGCCTAAAATAGGTTCAGAAGGCGAAGTTAACAGATCGAAACGCCTGGTGAAACAGCTGCCAAAGCAGGACTTATCGTTGACAGTTTGCAAATTCATCGAAGGAAGCCATAAGGGAAGTTATCAGGTAAAGGATTTCTCACTAGTTAAACTGTCGAAATGTCCACTTTGTATTATTATAGAACTGTTTCACAAGTGTGTCTCTTTATTTCTTTGGGTGTCACTTGAGATCTACTGAAGAGATCCCCATGGGATCTTCTGTGCTTGAGAGCTCATGGTTGGATTTGAGAAAATTACGAGGATTTCATCTCGGCATGGAGAAAATTGAGAAAGACTTTTCGTTCAGTTGTATTCAGTAAAATGTGCAAAATGGTGAATGCGCTTTCACGATAGTTGTTGGAGATGGATTAATTCGAGTGAAATTCAACACAAATATTTGGAGAACTGGTTGAATTTAACCCTTTTCTAACACCTATTGGTCATTTTTTGGGGAAGAACGAAATATCAAGTGATCTGATACTTATTGTCCATTCACTACTCATGTTAATTTTTATACATAACTGCAATTGGATAAAACTCATAATTTTTTTGGTGTTTCTTAGCGTGGCAAGCTTTAGTGATTTCACTGATCTCGCTGAATGCACAGTATTAGTTTTTGTTCATGCAGTTTTTCACACTTAGTTGAATGTCTCTCGGATTTAGTTCTTATATAGCCCCTAGTCAGCAATCTCTTTGTTTTAAATCATTCCCAAGGGTTTCAAACGTGGCAGAATTGTTTGTTCGATCTTTTTATCTGATGGTTTGGTTGAACTTTCCCCAGTAATACTCCTGTGAATAAATTTTTGGACGTTGGCTAGGAACTCCATCGTGGGCATCATGTTGTTGGTTGCGCATTCGCCATTTTGCAACATAGGGAGACACTACTTTGGTCTGAATCGATGTCCTGATATTTCATCAAAAACTTCTTCTGTCCCTTCTCCGACTTATACCTAGTTTTTTCACCCCTCGGTTAGAAAATTGGTTCATTTGAACTACTAACATTAACAAATTCACCATTTGTTTAGGTTGTATGTTTCTTACATGCATATAAAACTTATACATGTCAAAATTTATTTTTTCAGGACTTTATACAGGCCCGTAACGAGATCGCCCTAGACATTGGCTACGTCAAACCAGCCCCTTGTTCGTCGACCTGTGAATATTGTGAAAAAACCATACCCATCGGACAGTACAGCGTTGCTGCCCTGAAAATGGGCGATTTATTGTGGCATCCGACGTGTTTCCGATGCACGCAGTGTGATGATCTTCTCGTTGATTTGGCGTACTGCGTCTATAAGGACAAAATCTACTGCGAAAGGCATTATGCGGAATGTTTGAAACCTAGATGCGAGGGCTGTGATGAGGTAAGACTGTCATTCTTATATGTTAGAAAAAAAGGATCAAGTTTCTCCCAGAAAAATCATCGTAGCGCTGAAAGCGATACATATTCTGAAAGAGCGACTCTTCTAGTTATAAATATCGAAGTTTTATTAACCTCAGTGCAACCGTTTGATCTTGACGATTTTTTTTTTAAGTGACGTCATCTTATTCGGGATTTTTCGAAGTTCAACTTTGGACACGCGTATTTTCCAGAAAAATCATAGTAGCGTTGAATGCGATACATATTCGAAAAGAGTAACTATTCTATTAATAAATATCAAAATTTGATCGACCTCAATACAAACGTTTGATCTTGACGAGTTTTTAAGTGACCCCATCTTTTTCGGACTTTCGACACGCTTCTTTTACAGAAAAATCATCGTAAAACTGAAAGTGATACATATTCAAAAAGAGTAACTCTTCAAGTGATAAATCTCGAAATTTCATCGACCTCGGTGCAACCGTTTGGTCTTGAGGAATTTTTAAGTTACATCGTTTATGCGTAAGCATATTACCTCTCGAAGATGTCTCGTGGAATGGCCACCAAGATCATTGGATTTGATTTGGAGCAGAGTTATTGAAGATAGAGATTGAACAACCTTCGTATATAACCAATCAGTAAAAAAAAAAGTTTTTTCTTAATAGCCTTTAGAAAAATCAAACCTGCATTGAATAACTGTTTCAAATCAAATCACCAGGTCATATCGTGTCGTATATGGCATGTAATAATCTCCTAGGTATCGACAATTCATTCCACGCTATGGTGCATTTGTAGCTGATTAAGAAAGTTACCTTTTGTTCATCCTTATCACCGGCTGATTGCGCACAGTTCACTTTGTGCAGAACAGAATAACACATCGCAATTCCTGGTACTTTCGTAGGTGAAAATATCATCTTTCATATTTTTTATCTCCGAGATAGAATGCGCCTCCAACCAACTGACTAAGTCTTTCGTTCCTCTAGAAATTGCTTGTCGTCGACTTTGAAGAATTGGACGTGATTTCACATAAATTATTACGTTCCACATAGGTTTGATCACTTTAACAGACGCAATTATTAGAAAGACATATCGAGAGAGTGCCTTGTCGTTATATTTCGGTAGGCATAAAAGAAACTATACTCGTTATACCTTCCAGCCTTCTTAAAATAGACTCTAGGGTTAAGGCCTCTGAGTCTATCGACATAAGATGAAATTCCTTCGAGCAGTGAATAGTTTGTGGTGATTGTTATGTTTGGATTCCGATGTTACTGAGAGGTGAGATTAAAAATACTATGGAACGTTTTGATTGAAGTTCACGAAACTTGCAAAAGAGATCTCGGTGTTGCAGGAGTGTTGACCCATTAATCTGACACTAATCAAGGGGCTTTTCTCAATCTGACAGTTCGAAGACGATAACAGTGCATTTTTCCAAATATCTCCCTTCCTGTATCTCTTATAATTTTTGTAATCATAATGAAAATTATAGATACGAGGATATATTGAAAATTTTTTAGCCTACTATTGAACCAAACGAAATTTCAATGTCAAAATATTTTATTACTCAGCATATTCTCCTCTTGAATGGATACATTTATAACAGCGAAACTGCAACGTCTTTAGACCTTTCAAAAAAAATGTTTCTTCTTGCTCTGCAAACCACACCTCTACAGCTTTTATTACGTCCTCGTTGGAGTTGAGAAAATTGATGCTAGTCGGATGGAGCCAAATCTGGTGAATGAGGGGGTTGTTCTAGTAATTCAAACCCTAAATCACGAGTTTTTTGCATGGCAACATGAGATTTGTGTACAGAGTCGTTGTCCTGCAAAAACAAAAACACCTTCGGATAGCTTAACGCGCCTTTTCTCTTTAATTTTTCCCGTAGAATGGTCAGTAATGTCGAATAGTGATCTCCGGTTACTTTTCTACCCTTATCCAAAAAATCAATCATGATTACTCCATGAATATACCCAAAAAACTGAAGCAAGAACTTTTCCAGCAGATTTTTGGACACGAAACTTCTTAGGTGTCACCACTCCATCGATTGTTGCTTTGTTTTTGGATCGTAGAAATGTACCCAAGTCTCATCCATAGTAACAATTCGGTTTAAGAAGTCTACATCGTTTTCAAATCGAGCACAGATCGAACGCGATGCTTCTACCCTTGCACGCTTTTGGTCAACATTCAAACATTTGGGGATCCATTTTGCAGCAATTTTTCTCATGTCCAAACTGACGTGAACTATATGATGAACGCGTTCTTATGAAATATTCAGTGCTTTAGATATCAGTTTTAGCCCAATTCGACGGTCTGATAAAATCATGTCATGAACTGCATCGATATTTTCGGGGACTGACACAGAAACTGGCCTTCTCGATCGGTCATCATCTTCAATGGAAAATTTATCTCTTTTGAAGCTTGCAGTCCAATTTTTCACGGTCGCATACGAAGGATCCTACTTATCTCTTAACCCTTTTGAATTCAGGTACTTGATGATGGCTCGATACTCCAATTTTTCGATTTTCACAATTTCGGTGGACATCTTCTTTCTTTTGATTAATTGCGTAACTCTGGTTTACTTTTTTGACCTCAAACTTCATGTTATGATCTACAACTTTCATAATGAATAATTAATAGAAAAGTAATAAAATTCAAATATGAAATAAATTTCAGATAGATATTCCATAAAATAAGCAAGACTTTCCCTATCGACTCCAAGCAGAAATACAACAATATCGGTTTTCCTAAATGAAAAGATTAACAGATATTTGTGAAACACCGGCCAACGGTTTGTTTGTTCAATGATTCCCATCGCCCACTCTATTTTCTTCGAAAAATATCGAAAACTAACAGTTATATTTTTATCCCAAATATCTCGGATCATTCAGAACTATGTTCAATACAAGACAACTGAAATTAAACGTAGCACACGACACCATTCCTCTTTTCTATAGATTTTAAATTCGAATATCGACTCCGAAACGCAGAAAAAAACATCTGTCGACGATTCTTCGAAGATTTGAAACATTCAGTTCATTCAAGAAAAACTCGCGTTAAATTCGAATCAAATAAATATTTTCATGGGATTATCAAGGCTTTTTTACCTGACAGGATAATCGAGGGATTAATTGTGAGTCCAACTGGACGTTTTTCAGATAAAAAATGGGATTTTTCATTTTAAGTTTTATTAAACTTTGTGGAACTCAAAACTGCTTGAGAAATTCGCAAACCACCAACCAATCCATCTTGTTCACCTCTGCAACTATCGAATTTAGTCGATGCTTGTTGATGATTACGTCATCCATCAACTATTTATATTTATGAAGTCACACTCTTACCGACCATTCCAACTCCAACTATATTGGTGCAGATTACGAAGTGGGACAGCAGAAATGTCCAAAAATAATACGTTTAATCCTCAAAAATCAATTTATGGGTTAACGACAAGAAGCTTAACTTCTTCCCTGGTGAAATTTCATAAGGGGGGTAACATTTTGTTCATTTTCCCAGTCTCCAGAATTTCAATTTTGGAAGTAACGAATCAAGAGTGTTCAAATCGGGAAATAACTCGTTGACTTCGTGAAAGTAGCTGATGAGAATCGATTGTCTTCGTTTATCCACCCCCAAACCGCTTGGTTCCGATGGAATGGTCCAGATGCAATCCGAAACCCATCCATTTATGGGAGCAGAAATGAAGTTGGTCAGCGATTTGTTGCTCGTGCGAGCTGAGGGTATCGGAAACTATTTTTGTGGGACACTTGGAGACTGGGGCCGTGTGCATTTTGCTAATTTCGATCGACTTTGGACTGACGAATTTTCGTGCCCGTGATATTGAACGAGAACCCGAATCTTGACGATTCAAGTGGTCGAGACTGGCTCGCGAACAGTAAAAAACGCCGAAAAATTCACTAGAAGAAATCTTGAAAATATTGGGCAAAATCTGAAACAAAATTGAAAAAAAAAATGGGCAGAGCACTGGGGTGATGTCAGCAGCTTTCAGCTTCCTCGTAGACTCAAATGTTGCTGACAGAATTCTTTCATTTTCCGATATCTTCAAAAAGACAAACCCCATTCAGTTTAACACAAAAAAATTCAAGAATCACATCATTTACGAGGATATATTGAAAAATTCTTAGCCTACTATAGAACCAAAAAAAATTTCAATGTCAAAATATTTTATTACTCAACATATTCTCCTCCTAATTGGATACATTCATTACAGCGAACCTGCAACGTCTCTAGGCCTCTCAAAAAAAATGTTTCTTCTTGCTCTGCAAACCAGAGCTCCACAGCTTTTATTACCTCCTCGTTGGAAGAAAATTTACGACCTTTTGAACTTTTTTTCAGTTGAAGAAAGAGATGATGGTCGGTTGGAGCCAAATCTGGTGAATAAGGGGGGTGTTCTAGTAATTCAAACCCTAAGTCACGAATTTTTTTCATGGCAACATGAGATTTGTGTGCAGGGGCGTTTTCCTGCAATTCAAAACACCTTTGGATAGTTTTCCTCGTCTTTTCTCTTTGATTTTTTGTTGTAGAGTGGTCAGTAATGTGGAATAGTAATCTCCGGTTATTGTTCTACCCCTATCCAAAAAATCAATCATGATTACTCCATGGCAATCCCAAAAAACTGAAGCAAGAACTTTTCCAGCAGATTTTTGGACACGAAACTTCTTAGGTCTTGGAGAACCATAGTGTCGCCATTCCATCGAATGTTGCTTTGTTTCTGGATCGTAAAAATTTACCCAAGTCTCATCCATAGTAACAATTCGGTTTAAGTCTACATCGTTTTCAAATCGAGCACAGATCGAACGCGATGCTTCTTCCTTTGCACGCTTTTGGTTAACATTCAAACATTTGGGGATCCATTTTGCAGCAATTTTTCTCATTTCCAATTGACCTGAAGAAACTGAAACCGAAAGGTTGTAGGTTGGAGTTTCAGGAAAGGATAAGCTAACAATACGGGGCTTGTCTCATGTTTGACTTAGAGTATTATCTATTTCAAATAAAAACTGAATTATATGAACACACCCTACAACTAAGACAGGAAATATATTCCTTCTAGATGAGTTGGGTCGAAAATCCATATTTTGAGCTTCCAAGGTTGATTTTCTTCAATTTCGCGTGAGAAAAATCCTATACAATGGAGGAATGGACTCTTTTCATCACAAACATGTAGATGAAACTGAAAATTTCAGTGAATTTATTACAATTTTCACCGATTCTCAAAGCTTATTATGAATAATAAAATAATGAATCAAAATCCAGCAATTATTTATGGTCGCTCAGATAGCACAATATTAACAACAGATCGACATTAAAATAGAATGTATGTTTATAAACCACTATCGATTTCTCTGATCGATCGGCTCGCACTCGTTTTGGCGTGTCGCAAAAGAAAACATCTCATCTCTCCAATCGCAAATTCATCCCGATCCATCTCTAGCGACTCCCGAATACATAATCAGGATCAGCGACTAATTTTGATTTGATCCCAGCCAGGATTATTGGCACCGGTCTAACATCGAACAACCTGCACATACATTCGAAAATCGTCCGCTTTCCTTTCGGCGTTTCGTGAAAAACTGGTAATATAACGACCGCTAAATAACCCGATGTTTCGTGTCCGAGTCCGTACCGCCAAATGTTCGACTTATAAATAAATTCCGGGATGGGTTTGATCCTCTCAGTGTTGGTTGTTTGTGTGGGTGTTTACAAATTCATTCAAGTATACGGTGATCCCGACAGAAAATTATCCTACGAAAAGAACACGCCCTGCCGTACCGACAATGTCTCTAAAAATAGTGAAACCGACCGACCACCTCCAAGAGTACAGCTGTGTCGGGATTTTCTCAGTCACGAAGACGTAGAGATCGAGTGTACCTCACGAGTTTTGACGCAGGACTCTGCGGGAACTTCCACCAGACGCTTCTTGGTCACCGAAAAAGATGAAGATCGCTCCAGAACCCCTTCGCCAAGGAAATTCCTCATCACCAGGGAAGATGAGAACGACCCCAACCTCAGGGAGTTCCTCATCGCCAGAGGAAAACCAAAGGATAACCCTGACACCCAAAGATTCGTACTGATAGATACAAAGGACGATTTCAGAGACACCTCGCCTCTTCCACTACCAAAAAAATTCGTCATCACCCAAGAATCGTCCTCGATAAACCAGGAAACCCTACAGTCTCTCAAACAAGGTATTGGTATAGGTTTCAACTCTTTGAGATACATGGGGAAGAACATAGACGACATCCAAGCTTTCAACCTTTCAAATGGTGACACTAGAACCTTCACCCACTCAGTTTACTCCTCCACAACCCTTCAAAATGGAAACACTTCACACAAATCGAATCACTTTGCTCCCCCCAAAGACTCCCAAGTATCTTCAGCAGTCCTCCAGATATACAACAACGCGCCTGAGGAGTTCCACAGGGATCCTTCCCCCTACCCAAACCTGAACGTTTCGATCAGAAAGGGCAGCATAAGTCTGGAAATGCTGGATACGACAAAGGTCAACATGGATGAAGGTGACGAGGAAGGAGAGGCAGCTTCCAATTCCAACCAAATAGATATCATAACCAAAACGGGTGATTTCAACACCACCGAATACATGTCCAACCGAGTGTTGGTGATGCCTCCTGGTGGTTTAAAATCCGACCAGCATGCACGCGAGGTTTGGGATGACGCGAGAAATAAAGGTATTGATGTGGCTGCTAAAGACACGAGGTCCAAATCGGCGTGTAGATCCGAGAATTCTACTCCTGAGGAAATGAGGAGGGTCAGTTCTTCCTCGAAGATGTACGATAAAGGTTTTGACGAACCCTCGAGTCTCTTCATCAATGTTCTTAAGAAGGGGGAAGATGTAGAATTCAGGAATTCGCTGGATGGGGTGAAGAAGGGTAATGAAGCGCGTAGGAGTTTCAGGAAGAAGAAGAATAGAAGTCAGAATAGTTTAGGTAATTAGATTTTCGTGATAGAACTTGTAACACCGAACAATGTACACGAAAATTCAAGCTGAAGAGAATAAAATTATTTAAACAACTGATGCTTCGAAAAATTCATGTTTCCACACTCTTGATCCGATGTGGTTTCGCACTTGAGACTTGTTTTTACCTCCAAAATTTGAGTATCGATGTTGTTTCATTTCATTGGGTAATTGATTGACCATCGATGGACAAATTCATATCCTTTGACACCCAGAATAACTCAAAGTATAGTAGGCCTTAGTTCCTACTTACACAACGTTGTATATCACATAACAACCAAACCACAATAGTTTTCATTTCTCTACTATAAAACAACGTACCCTACGAAAAGAAAGCTAGAACTTTCAAAAGACAAATTGAAAAAAAGAATTACTAACAACAGTGGCTTACCACAATACCACATTTCTCTTACGAATTTTCCAAATACATTGAAATTGAGTTGAGTGAGATTGGGCATTAGAGTTGCAAGTTACGTTTCTTGTGAATCGAGGGTTCTTGCAATTTGAAAAAAACACGCTCCAAAATTCGAACACTGTTGAAAATTTCATGTTGACCTGCCTGAAACGTTCTCCCCTTTCTGTAGTTCATTGGTTTTATGAATTTCGTTCCACACTTTTGCCCAAATCTGTTTCAGTATGTATTTCAGAATGAATATTTCGAGTTCAAAGCATACCCTTAGTTGATTTTATTATTTTTGTAGAAAACGGAGAGTCACAAGGCAATGAAAATGAAGGGGTTGTTAAACCAACTACTTCTGATAATACAAGGGTAAATACAATGAGAATGTGACTCATTTGCTTTCCCTCACCCTTGAATGGAAACTCTGTACTGTATTTCATAAAGTTCGAAAGCTTGTTTTGTTTTTTTCCTGATGTGCATATAGACACATGTTAGAGTGGTTTTTTCCCTTGATATCCAGAATGAAACCCAAGCATGGTGTTTGGTGATGTAGATTAGCATAAAAGTTTGGAGAATGAAATATATTCCTTGCCTGAAATATGTTTGTTTTTTCTTTTCATGGTGTGTTTCTCAACCCAATATATTACAACTTTTCTAACATCATCACTGTTTAGACAGTGTAGATCCATTTTTCATAATGAGTGGTCAATTGGTTCGTTATTTATAGTAAAAACTACCTACCACCTAGATATTTCATATCAAAAATTTCGATGGAACTAATGAGGAATGAGATATGGGAGAAGTTAGCCAAAATGAATGGTTCCAAAGTATTTTTTCGTGCCTCATCGACGACTTAATTGAAAAATAAAACTAACGGCTATTAACGATAGTAGTAGCAATCAAACATATTTTTCAGGCCAAAGTGGTCTGCATTAAAAAGCCTGAGAATTATCGGAGCGACACAAATAGTTTGTAAATTCCCTGGATAGAATCCAAAACACTTGCATTTGCCGGATGGCAATCCTATCAAAATATTCTATTATCTTCGAGCTCGATTTGATAGAGAAATATATTGAATTCCTCAATCGATGCTTGTTTAGAATTGATTCTTTTTTTGAGATGAACCTTGAGGAGGATTTCTAAGAAGACAATTCTTGAAAATAATTCATTTTACTAGTGTTAAAGGAGTTGAATCTTAACTTTGCATTTTTGCTCTTGAAATGAACAATAATTAAAAATAGTTTCACTGTTCGATAATAATAGTTCTAGGTTTCAATTGATACCCATAAATCTGCAAGATATATGCATCCAACTTTTATTTTTCGTAAATCTACGTCAGCTCAAGTTGATAACTCGAAAATCACAACAAATATCTGCTCTTCGAGCGGTAAGGGCCGGCTTAGAGGGGAAACAGATCTTTCGAAGAGTTTTGTATACCGAGGAATTTACCACCAAAGACAACAGCTATGGCATTACCAGAGCAATCTCACAGGGTTCCTAATTTCTACAGCTACTCATATTTTTCAACGGCTATTCGATGAAATAGTTCATGAAGAATCTCAGCAGGCAGAAAACTGACGAATTCAACAAATCTAAGGGATGGAAAATCGCTTGATATTCTACACACGAAGCCAGATCGGAAATAAACAGAAAGAATGGGAATAAAGAAGAAAGCTTCAGACGATATTTTGGAATTTTAAAGCAAATGTGAACGAATCTACGTCAGTTGTCAGTTTGAGAAAACTGACAAAAGTGAGAGTGGGGTCAGCAACGATCACAGACAGGGGAACTCATGTTTTTGGCCTTCGTACTTATGAAATTCAAGTAGATCTCCTAGTCTGCTAATATTATTCTAATCTGAAAAACTTCCCATATACTACTACAAAATCTACTATCAGTTTATTTGCCAGATGATTTGCACTAATCTTTAAGCGTCCATTTGATCGATAGGGTCGTTTTTTTGGAGGTAATATCTACCATACTGAGATATTTCTTTGCACCCATCGAATATCTCTTCAGAAATTTCCGAATACCTCCCTGAAGCATTCGCCCTTCCCGTTAGAATTAAAGCCTCATCCCGAATTGCACCCGGCACCATACCGTTCCATTTCACATGCTAAAAATACCGAAAATCGCCCAAGATTCAATTTTAAGCAGTCTTTCCAAAAAGTTCAGTTGGTTAGAGAACGGCTCTGTCTCAACTTGCTCCGCGTTTCGCGCTTAGAACCTTAACCGAATTCGAAAAAAATCCCAAACGACAAAATGGGTGACGTAGACGCATACTCGAACTTCACCATCACCGAGAAGAAGACCAAGAAGGTCAAGAAAACCACCACCAAGCGGAGGGAGAGCGGTGATAGGGGATCGGAAATCACCATCACCGAAATTGAAAGGACCACCAACGGAAACCAGGGGTATGTGAATGGCATTTGGTGGAATATGTGAAGAGATCGTGATCGACAATCCGATATTTCACCAAGAAAATGACTGGATTGGTTTCCCATGCGTGTATTTCAGTATTTTGAAGAAAATTCAGTGTTTTGATGCAGATAAACCAAGAGGATATACCTATGTACTTATTTAGTGTTGAAAGGACTTCGAAAGGGTTTACGTTTAGTGATAATCTAATATCTAACTTCTTATTGCGCATTTTTTATCTCGGAATTTTCATGCAGGCGGGAAAAAAAATTATTCCAAACCACCACAAGCTATAACATGCATAGGAAGTGGTTAAATGGCTTATTGTATGTTTCAGTTCGTATAAACATAGGTCTTCATTTACGGATTTTCACTGAAAACTTCTGCAGTTTTTGAGATGAACAGATTGAGCTCTAGGGCTTCTAATCTCGAGAATCTACACATATTTTGTTGTTTGTTGTTTTTTTATCTTTGGGACTCTCAAGAAAATTATTTTGAAGTACTTTGAGTTGCTCGTTTTGTTTGATTTTTTCTCTATCTTCTACTTTAGAGAAATATGGAAAAACGAGTCAAAATACATAGGTAGATTGAAATTTACAGGGGTGAAGACCAGGTATGATTGTTGTTTCATTTGATTTTGGTGAAATATTTGAAACTTTCTGAATGAAAGGGGAACTCTTGGTTAAAAGCCTCAAGAATTCTGGAAAAAAAGATTTTTCAATGTAATCTGTATATTCCAACTATTTGCCTTATCCAAAAACCCTACCATACTGAATTTTATTCAAGTCTGCCAGATTTTGACGAAATAATGGCAAAAATACAGTTTTCTGGTGTTCATGATGGAGCTTTCCATCATTGTTCTTTCATAATTACACAAGATAATCCAATACTTCGAACACTTCAGCAGCTTTTATACTCACTCAAAATATAAATAGATTCAAGCATCTTTCAGACATATTAAAAAATTTATTTTTGTGATATGAGTATATGTCACAACTCGCTTTGACTGAACGTTCCAAAAACACTACTCATGCAATTTCATCTATAGTAATTCATGAAAGTAATGGAGTCATTACGTTCTATATGCAGATATGATGCTTGAGGTAATCTACCATCTGATACTTTTTTTGCGATTTTCATTATCATGGTCGTGATAATGTAGTACATTCAACGATACCCCTCCCATATAATTTATAACATCACGGTTATTCTCGTAACAACAATAAAATTTTGTATGAAACTCTGGAAAATAAGAGATTTGTATATTTGAAACACTCAAGATTGCTCAAGTGATAAATCGGTATACTGAAAATTTGATTGAACTCTGAGTTTTCATATGCTACCAAAACATGATCACTGTTGTGTCACCAACACAAATTCTCATGGTTCTATAAAATACTTGACAAATTCAAAATACTGAAATACATAGGAGGACCATCTACACCACAACAGGACATATGCCATCACATACCCCTGTAATAATACAAGGTACAGATGAAATAGCTTGATACATTGTTAATACTTCATTTTATGTGTTGTTTATTTGTCTACTGGGTACTGTTATCCAACACGGCGTGTTTAAAAATAACACATTTCGATAGAACATTTTGTCTCTTCCGCTGGAACTGATTCAAAATATCACAATTACACCTTAGTGTAATGGGAAAATGAGCACCTCTTAAATTTCTTTATTGGTTTATTTTGGGTCTCATGTCATATAAATTAAGATCAAAATATGTAAGTAAATATCACTGGCAACTGGTGCTTTGGTCAGTTTTCCAAAATTGAATGAAATTTTTGGAAAGATGCGACAAAAATTCAGATTTCACGAGGATCACTAGATACTATTTGTTCACAATAAAATATACGAAATACTTCCCCAAAAATTTCCTAACTCAAGATTCTCACAAAAAGCATCGAATTTTGTGTAAAATCTCGTTATAGTCGATCAATTCTGACTTAATCGAACCCCCACTGAGCAAATACCTTGTCCTAAATATTCGTAATTAAAACAGCTACGGCTATCGAACCATCTACTTGTGCAATTAATGTAAAATTAAGTACCCTTTAAATAAATCTGGTAATTCCACGACGAACCTATTAAAATGATATTCGGAAATGTGGGTCAGAAATGAGTGGTGTTATTTAGAGCCTACACGGAGAGACAATGTTGAAATTTGAGTTTGGCAGAAAACAAGACTCGAAAGATAATAATTGGCAAGGGATCTGTTGCAGTCTCGCTTGGATTCGTTCCAAGTTTAACTGAATCATCTTCTGAAATACTTTGATTCGTTGATTGATGAATCATCCAGATCCAGATTTCAATGTTGGACTTACATAACTAATCCTTAATTCACACCCTTACTGGAATAAGTAGAAAAAGGAGTAAACTTAGTGGGAAACTGACAAAACTAAGTTATCCCTCAATATCTCCATTTATTTTCTGCATGGATCTAGCCAGTTATATTGTGACATAAACCGAGGACAATTTGATGCCTTTAATTCCTCATTCTCAACTCCGTATCAAAGAATGCATACTCTAAAACACACCACGTATGCACAATCTTTCAATTACTTAATTAATTGTGCAATTCCGTCAATCTAAAAAAGGAGTAGGCAATACGAATACATCCATTGCAGTTCCATTTGCATTTACTTGTCCGAAAATTTGCTTGTGATTAAGTTACTCTTTTAAGATGTGTATAACTACCAAGAAAAGTGCAAAAAGGAAACTCTTAACATAATGATACTTCTTCAAATTGAAGGATGATCAGGTATACGTGTGATTAATGATTCACTTGATATTTTAAATAGTCTTCTATTAATAAATTACGATTAAATTCTTCCTTATGTTGCATATCTAGACAAAGAAGTTCTGAGGAAAATTTGATTGAATATGTCTTTTTTGTTGCAGTTAATTTTTAGTGGCGAGTACACCAAGGCCATGAACAAGGACTGGCATGGTCAACATTTCTGTTGCTGGCAGTGTGACGAGAGTCTCACAGGACAAAGGTACGTCCTTAGGGATGACCATCCCTACTGCGTATCCTGCTATGAGAGCGTGTTCGCAAACGCCTGCGAAAAGTGCAGCAGGACCATTGGAATAGATTCCAAGGTAAGTTGAAGACCTAACCTTGGAGGAGGAAAACCTTAAGTTTCATTTGAAGATGATGGAAAAGTATTCTGACAGGGGTGTGCAAATTCATTGTACCGGCCTTCAAAGTGATACAAACATCCAAACGTTTTACAAACGCTTTCCAGAGATGGACTTAAACGGGTGCCCAAAAATGTCTTACAAATATGAATGTTTATTTTGATCTGATAATGGATTTCTTTGCAGGATTTGAGCTACAAGGACAAGCATTGGCACGAAGCATGCTTCCTATGCACAACGTGTGGTGAATCCCTGGTAGATAAGCAGTTCGGTTCAAAGGGAGAAAGGATCTACTGTGGCCGTTGCTATGACAATCAATTCGCTTCGAGGTGTGATGGATGCAACGAAATCTTCAGGGCTGGTGAGTGTTTGAATTGCCTACTTCAACCAAATTATAGTCAAAGATATACATCTTTATCTTCTATCTTTATTCCTCCAGTACAGAGATGAATTAGGCTGCGAGAATATTCAATAACGAATATAATCGAGGTGACCTCTTTATCAGATTTTTTACAAATCAAAAATGGCGAAAATCGTGTTCATCTATCGAACTAATAATAATATGCTGCATTCACCTGACGATATTGACTGAATACGCATAAATTCACGGCAATTCACTTTATTTATCTATAATTATATGGATACCTCTTGTTATGGCAGTCGAAAATAGATGTGATGTCATAAAAACAAATAAGATTATTGTGCCTCCTATAATTACGTTAACTCAGTTGCATAATGGGATAATATCACATTTTAGCAACTGTGGGAGGTTCTCCAAACTGAAATTAATACTTTTTAGGATTGTTTTTCATATTACCCACATTCGGATTCATTTGGAAAAGGTGGTGAGACAAAATTTCAAATTCAAAACCTCCAATAGTTACCGAGAACAATCCTAGATGGCGAAAAATTCATTTCTCAAAACGAAAATTGAGGAAATTCAGAAGGATTATACGGGGTGAGTCTTTGGCTCACACAAATATTTCAACAGTAGATTCTTGAGGTCAAAAGAAACACTTTTTTCCTTTTTAATTTTTTCCGAATCGGCTCATTTCAAAAGATACAGGCTGTTGAAAATCCATAAAAAAAAATTATTTTCAGTTCTATCTCACAAACGGTTTTATCGAATGAAATGAATTTCGGGATATAGTTTTTTGTTCATTTGATGAATCTCTTTCGAACACAAGGTATCACCCAAGTCTTCCAATGTTCTCATTATGACCATTACGTAACATAAAAATACCAAAAATTCAAAGAAACCAACTCTTGAAACTCAGTTGGACGCTATCTAATGAATATTTGAACGTTTTGTAAAATAAAAGTATTCCTCATATTTTCTTGTATAATGCGCCATTTTCCAGTAATTTGATGTTCAAAAACTAAAAAGTATCTGTGAAATTTGAAAAATTGGGTACTTCGGCTGGATACAACTCTGTTTAAAAGATCCACAGATGTGTAGTGTCACAGATTTAGTTAGTTATTTTGAAGGTAATTTTGTTTTTTCAGTGGTGGCACAGCTCATAATGAAAACTTAAAATGGCTATATCTTTTTATCAGGGCCGAACCGGAAAAAATGGTATGGGAAAAAAGTGTTTCTTTTGACATCAAGAATCTACTGCTAAATTTTTGTTCGAGTCAAAGACTCGCCCTGTATACATGTCTCACAACGAAAAGTGAGGAAATTCAGAAAATTTTTCATATTTGATTGCGAAGGATCATAAGTGGCCAAAACACTAAGGATTTTTAGATAAATAAAGTAAAAAAATCTGTTAGGTGAGGTATTCTTCAAGGCACTATGCTTGGTCCTCAGTTTTCTCCAGTTAGCCATCTAAAAATTTGAAAATCCTGTAGTATTTTTATTTTCAAGGCAGATATTAGAAAGCCACACCATGCAAATGATAAGAAAGTTCAGAATGAGACAGAATTTCCCAATCTTTTATCACCAAATCAAACACAAACTTGTTCTTCGTTTTCGGAAACAGTACGACACCTGCTCAGTTCAGATCTCATCATCATTTCCCCCAATTTTCCGGTTCAATACTCCGCCCAGTTCTCGGTTATCATCGAGCAACTTTTATTTCAAATTCGGAATGGGGAAATGACCTATTTGCATGTCTAGGAAATGCTTTCTTATCACGTTCATTCCGTTCGTTTATTTCCTCTTTTTTGCATCACGCTCATGAGGAATTGCAATAAACTGTTCGAGGCAAAGGGAAAAATGATATTCTATTCGACGGAGAGGTCGAGGAAATTGAAAACATGGGGTTTTTACAAATTTGAGTAGAGCACGAAGAGTTCATTTGTAGAACCTGTAGTTTCGAGTTCGATTCCCGGCAAATTGTTTACTTTTCGTCAATAGAAATTCGGATAGGTTCTGTGGAACTTCTCGTAACATTGACGTATCTATGATATTCAAAGAGAGTCTAAATCCATCTTGATCTAACTTGAAATTCTCACGTTCTCTGATCATTTGTAATTGAAATTTGTTTTTCAAAATCAATGTAGCCTTCAAGGCTACAGTGCAGAAACGAACGAACAGTCGTCATCGAATATGGAACGGAGGGCAAATAAGTAGGTCCAGCGAATACGCTTTACATATATAGATCTATATAGCCTAATTGTCCGTTTATAATTACCCCTTTTTCAATCACGCCTCGTATTATTGCCATTTTTCCGAATAACAACTTGAACGTAAACCAATCCAGCGGTCTAACACGCCAAAAGTGGGTGAAATACGGCGTTACATTGCATTCTTAAGTTTTTCCTTGAGCAGAAGACAACTCCTTGTAAGGTAACTTGGATCCGCCACGTTGAGTCATCACTAGGACATTGTGTGTGTCAGTTTTTTTATATAGTTGCGAACTTATGGAGGTGTTCGAAATTGATACAAGGTACGTTTTCGTCATTGAGAATTGGCAAATCTGTCGTTGGTTAGGAGCGGTGTTTCTCGATTCCTTCTGGTCGATGTAGATCGCGGGATCCTGGCTATACCATATACTAGGCCACACATTTGATTGGGAAAACATTCATAATTCCTCCAAATTTAGATTCTGAAATAATGCAATCAACACGTTGTTCGCCAGTAGGACATAGACATAGACAATGTCACAATGTCTATGTCTATGCCTCTAAAGAATTGTAAAAATCGTTGGCCAGATCTATGTTCCAAGGTATCGGGGTACAGAATTATGTTGATGCATAGACATAGATGTCTCTATGTTGATGGCATCTCATAATCTTTTCTCTGTGCACATCAACCTGCCAATATAGGTTAGAACCACAGGAGAATTTGGAATTTTCATAGAACCACATAATATAAAGTAATTTTATGGGAATTTTACACAAATGCCGATTCGGCATAGAAGAATCTCAACCCTCAGCTGTGACCTAGATGTTTCATATGTCTATATTATGTTCTTACTGCGGCCTTGGTGTTCTTCATCATCTCCAATTATTATTTTGATACTTCATTCATACCTCACTGTTCATGGCAAATTGCCCATATACCTATTGAGTTCTAAATGGGAATGGAACGACAGTCTGCATTCTTTTCAAACATTATAACTTATTGCATTGGAAAAGCGTTCGCCTCACCGTGGCACGCGATTGTGCATGCTAGTGGTATAGACATAGACGTCTGTTCCAATAGGTTTTAATTTTATTACACCCACATGTTCGGGATTTTATGCTGGGAAGTTTCGTATGTCGCGTGAGTAGGCCCTGTTTGTACGCAATTATTCATGGGGATATTCAATGCACCGTTTGTCTCGGTACATCCATGGCAGAAGCTATGAAAACTATCTGTTTTCTTTCAAGTTCAGACAAAGTGTCTATTGATGCTGAAGAAATACCTCACAACTGACTACTCAAGGTCATAGAGGCTATATTACTTCACGCTAACGTAGGATAGTACAGCAATGAGACAATTCGTCGTTCAAAATAGGTTCCATCGATCCTCCTTGCTGATACTCAAAAAAATCCTAGAATGTCCAGAAATAAATTTCAAAAATATATATTTTTTCCGAAAAAGGCAGACTTTTGCTATACACCATGCTCTGTGTTAATCATAGACATATTATCTAAATTTCTACGTTATAAACATAGACATAGAGACATGGACTGAGCAATGCCAGCATGAAATTGGCTATTTATTAGAAAGAGAGAAAAGCTCGTCGGGACATACCTTTCTCTTTTTTGTTCACATAGAGGTGAGTGTAGACCAATCAAAATTCTAGAAAAAGACAACTGCATTCCCGACGTGTTTTTCTGAATTAGTTGGTTAAGACTAGTGAATATTGAGGTGAAGCTATATTTTTTTTCATACATGCTTGATGGTAACAGGAACTTCTTCAAGGAGATTCAAATCGAGATGGTCCAAGACCTAGAGCAAAACCGGTTGCGATTTTTGTCGAGTTAAAAAAATGCACAAGACGTCTGAGTGGCTATTACTTACCACATATTTTTAGGATGGCGCACATATGAAACAAATTATACATCTGCAATAATAAGGATTGAGGTGGTTTCCAAACACACGAAGACAATATCAAAAATTAAACATTGGATAGAGCACGAGGAAAATAATTCTAACCTCTCTGAAATTTTGACCATTTAAATTTCGAAAATCTAATTAAACTCCTATACGTCTTTCTTGAAAACTACTGAGCTTTACTTACTTGTTACAAAAATTGTGTTTCGTTTGAGGTTTGAGAATTCAAGAGTAAAATTTGAAAAAACTATTTCTGAAAAGGTTGAGGCTTGTCTTTTGAAATTCGAAACTTGTGTCTCCAGAATTCTCTTGTAAATTATCTCATGTTGTCACTTTTCGTTATTTCTGTATATTTATGTTTGGTTTTGTGATGTGAGAGAATAATCATTAAAAAAAAATAAGCCTTTGCGTGAAATTTTAAATGATTTGAATCGATGATCCAATTCAAGAACATAGATGTTTTGTTCTAAAATGCTCTCAGGAATTTTTGTGACTGTTCTATGAATCCAAGATGAATCCGAGATTCATAGTGAAACATAGACATAGAGACATGGACTGAGCAATGCCAGCATGAAATTGGCTATTTATTAGAAAGAGAGAAAAGCTCGTCGGGACATACCTTTCTCTTTTTTGTTCACATAGAGGTGAGTGTAGACCAATCAAAATTCTAGAAAAAGACAACTGCATTCCCGACGTGTTTTTCTCTCTGTCACTTTTTTGGACCGTATTTCATGCATAGATAGAAAGGGAAGGCACAGTCCATGTCTCTATGTCTATGGTTATAAACTGCGTTCATTACATAGACATAGAGAGTATGTATATCTATGGTTCATTATCTCCATGTTCCTACTCTCTCCATTCTATGGAAAAACATTGAGATTTTCTGACAGTTTTGACCATAGATGCGAATATCTAAGGATTTCACGTAAACTTAGAGTCTATATGTCTATGAGAAGTGTCAGGCAGCAATGAGTAAATCTGTCTATGGGATTTGTTTTCCCGCATATCGAAAACAGCCATTCCGAATAATATTTCCAGTAATTCGAAAATTTGGAATCCTCGATGGTAGTGAATTCGCGTAGAGTAGATCTGAGGTGTATCGTAGTCGAATTGATCTCTTGAAAATTGGTCACGTCTATCTGTAGACGGAAGAAACGTTGCCGTCGTCCCGTACCACAACCTTGTACGGAACTGACGACTCGACTCCACGACACACTTGCCATTCGAAGAGCCAGAAGCAACTCGATCACTCGTCCCGAGTTTTAGCGGTAAAGTGGTATGAGGTCGAGACAAGACAGTTCGAAACCTTCTCCAGTCGTCGAGGCAATAATAAAACCAACTTCGAATTTTTCGGTTCCCAAACTTCGCGATGTGCCGAGTGCTTACACACCCCTCGCATTAAATTCTGTGGTTCAGTGAGGAAAGTGCATCTGACGGGAATTCCAATTCGCGCCGTTCTTAAAATTCGAATTTATCCGGTGTGATGTGATTTTCCCTATTCGCTGATCGGTTGAATAAAAATGGCAGGTGTTTTGAGTAACCAGTTCGAGAAGAAATTGAGTTTGAAGACCAAAATTGTCGGTGAAGATAGGATTAAAAAGGCGAAGGAGAAAAATGAGGATGTTGCTATTTTATCTATGGAATTGCCGGGAGAGAAAAGTAACTTTCAGTGCAGTTTGGGCGATCTTTGCCTACAGGGCGATGCGAGGAGTTTGCCTCTAGGTAAAACTGAGTTAATTTCGTCAAGCCACCTGTGCCTCTCCTGCAATTTTTTAAGAATTATTAGGACATGTGCCGTCTGTGACTAATGAAAATTCATGATCTGATAAATATCATGCTTATTTTCGCGTCATATAATCTGAATCTGCAGTATATCTAGTGATAAATTGCAGGTGAGAGATTTATTAGATTGATCTGTGAAATCTTCATAAGATAGGATAAGCAGAAAAAACAAGTGCTCACAAATGAGTCGCAAAAATTTCAATTCTTCTTATAATGCTGGCCATCTCAATTAATTTATAATATTTGCTTGGACAGCAACTGATTAATCACCACTTGAACGTTGATTGTTAAGAAATGTGTAAAAAGGACCACCCTGCTATTCTGCCTACGTTTTGATTTTAATTGAGTCAAGCCACCTGTGCTGTCTCCAGCATTTTTTATGGCCTGAATGAACTTGTACACTGATTCATGCAATTTATGATCGGATGTCAGGATTTATTATATTGATGTTATAAATAACAGTGGCTCTCACCTAAGACAAGCAGAAAATATAAAACCCCCATAAAAATCCAGGAAAATGTCAAATATTAAGTGTATTTCTCTAATTTATTGAAAGGAGATACATGGCGAAAAGGGATAATAAAAACCAACCACTCAATTAAATTATCGTATTCGCCTAGGCCCTAGATAGCATCTGATGGCTATTATAAATCAATAAAACTGAAGTAAAACGCCTCGTTATTCACATCGAAGGAATTTCTGTCGACGCATGTCATCAAGTTTATGGCTTTTAACCACAAACCAAACCTGCGTGCAGGTGCATATATTTCTTGGAAGGATTTACGATAGGCGCCTTCTATACTGCCGACAAGTGGTAATAAATTGAATGAAGTGGCAGGAACATTTCCTTCAATTAGAATTCGGTCAGGCCACCTATGCTGGCGCCTGCAACCTGCAATTTTTTTAGATGACATGGGGCGTATGCCACTTATCCATAAATTAACTAGTACAGTAAATTATGAACTAATGATCTGATGTCAGATTATTTTCACTTCTTTCAATTAGGAGTACCTCCAGTAATAAATTTTAGTAGACAGATTTATTAGATTGATGTGTGAAATTTTCAGCTTTTCTTAATCGGTACAAATAACAGCGAAATCCACTTACCATTCCGACTACCCATAAAAAACCGCAAGATTATGCTTCTTTTGATTTATCTAAAAGGGAAAACGAAGTACATGGCAGTTAGGGATAATAAAATCGAACAACTCAAAAATTATGCATTTGCCTAGACAGCATCTGATAAATAATCTTCGCTGAAGAGTAGGGCCGCATATTACTCAGTTGTTGAAAGATTTATAGTCACTTGAACGTTGAAAAAAGTGTCAAAGGGACCGCCCTGCCATTATACCTGAAATAAATCCAGTGGACCCATGTCGTAATTTTAATTGCGTCAACCAATTTGCTTGCAATTTTTTTGGGGATTTAGATAGTTAAGACTTAAGGCATGCACCGTTTGCCACAAATCCATAAATAAACTTGTACAGTAAATTATGAACTAATGATATGATGTCTTGCTTTTATTCTTGCGCCATATATTCTGAGGTTCTCATGGTAATAAATTGGAGGAGACATCCTTGATGGTTATCATAAACCAAAAGTGCAATAAAAAAAGTGGTAGTACCTACATATTTCACATCGAGAGGAATTTCTGTCAGCGCACGTCATTTAGATATTGGCTTTAATTGCCACGAATCAAACCTACTGGCACGTGCATATATTTTTTGGAAGGATTTACGATAGGCGCCTGCTACCAACACATAATTACATGGTCATAAATTGAGTGAAGTGGCAGGAACATATCCTTCAATGGGCATTACGAGCGCGGTTCGTTTGATCTTGAAGGACTTGAAAGAAAAAAAATTTGTCAAAAAGGCCGCACTGCCAATCGGCTTGCACCTGCAATTGGCAAATTCCTCTTCGATCAAAAGTTCGAAGGTTTTTCCTCGAACAAACATCAAACTGCAATGAAATTACCTCTAAACCCTAATTAAATATTATTTCCACAAGTTCAATATCGGAGGTCACGAAAGATTTTTCAACTGCTATTAGAAAATTTTCAAATCCTTCCGTGACCTCTTTACAACTCAAATTAATGGTGCATCTGTAAAAAGCAGTGATGAAATTTGTTGAAATTGACTTGTTCAGTGAATAATAGAGAAGAATCGATTCGTTATAGAGCGTATTATTGCTTTTAGTTTCCAATAACTTTTCCTATTCAAAAAAATGAGGTAATCGCACTTTAAGCTGAAATAAATATATAATATACGCACGCAAGTTATTTTTAGGTAGAGAAATGAAACCGTAAAATCTTACGGAAAGGCATTAAGGCTTTGAATGAAAAATATTTTTACGCTTTTGGGGTCTACCTTCAATTTCATCTCAGATGATTATGGCGACAAAGCGTTGCCCTTGTTTGATCTGTCCATGCTCAAATCTTCCTCCGATACTGAAACAGAAAGTAAATGATGCCGAATCAGGTCAGAAAACGTAGGTGATAAAAAGCCGCTTTTATTAATTCCACTTTATGGAGGCAAAGCAAGCTGAATTTATGGTTCACTTCTACTAATTGAAGCACTGGCCGAGCACAGACGTTCGTTGACCTTTCTACACCATTCTGCTAGAAATTTTTGGTCGTTCGAAAATGCGGAATGTGTTACATACAATAAAATCAAGATCGGAGATACCAATCACCAGAAAATTTGTCCTCAAAAATTATCGCAAAGAAATATTTACCTACCCATGGAATCTTTGTATTTGTTTGTATTTTCTGTCAAACGTACGAGCAATTTCCGAAAGAATCATTCAACTGATTACTCCATGGAAGCGATAGCCTGATTGAGCATATTCATTTCAGGTACCAAGAAAATGGAGTACAAAACTAGGCAATGGCACGAGAAATGCTTCTGCTGCTGCGTGTGCAAAGTCCCCATAGGTACCCAGAGCTTCATACCAAGAGAGCAGGAGATCTATTGCGCCAAGTGTTACGAAGAAAAATTCGCCACTAGGTGCATCAAGTGTAACAAGGTAAGGATGCAGACTCAACCCAATAGTACGGAAGAAAAAAGCTCCAAAATTCCCTAAATAAGCACCAGATGCTATCTTTAGGGACAATTTTCCATGTGTTGTGCCTCATCGAAAACGCTCGAGGCTCGATCTGAAATCGATCTAGCCTCGTCTAAATCGATCGAGCCTCGTCAAAATAGGTCGAGCCTCGTTGAAATCGACCCAGCCTCGTCAAAATGGATCGAGCCTCTTCGAAAAAGATCGAGCCTCATCAGAAATAGATCGAGCCTCATCGAAATAAATCGAGCCTCGTCGAAATTTACCGAGCCTCATCGACATCGACCGAGCCTCGTCGAAATGGATCGAGCCTCATAGAAATAGATCGAGCCTCATCGAAATTAATCGAGCCTCATCGAAATTAATCGAGCCTCGTCGAAATTGATCAAGTCTCGTCGAAATCGATCAAGTCTCGTCGAAATCAGTTGAGCCTCGTTGAAATGGCTCGCATGGCTGCTTCCACACAATAATTATAACTTATTATAAAGAGAGTCAGATACGTTATCTCTGTATAGACAAAATCGAAAAATATAGAGCTAGGTTAACCTAGCCTAACCTAACCTAACCCTATAATCTTTGGAAAAATTAAAACGAGTCGCTTCTTCCAGGTAATCACTAGCGGCGGTGTGACATACAAGAACGAGCCTTGGCACAGGGAGTGCTTCACTTGCACCAACTGCTCCAAGAGCTTGGCAGGGGAGCGTTTCACCAGTCGCGAAGACAAACCCTATTGCGCGGAGTGTTTCGGGGAGCTATTCGCCAAGAGATGTTTCGCTTGCAACAAACCGATCACTGGCATTGGCGGCACCAAATTCATCTCCTTCGAAGATAGGTAAGAAGGCGAACCCACCCACCTTCACTCCCAGAATCGCTAAAAAACTTTTCATTTCAGACATTGGCACAATGACTGTTTCTTCTGCGCCATGTGCCGTACTAGCTTAGTAGGCCGTGGATTCATCACCGACCAAGACGACATCATCTGCCCAGAGTGCGCCAAACAGAAATTACTATAAGTCCGACCAACGTAGAGCAGCTGAAAATAAGTAGCCTTCAAATGGAAACCTCGATGAACTGATTCATATCCAGACAATAAAAATCCAACTTTTAAATTAGTTTCCAAAGACAAAGAGGGTTATTCACTTATTCGACATTATTACCTTGCAGGTCTTCACCAATGTGATTAATGTTGTTTTGCTATACGAACACAGAAATACACTTGACACTAACCTCACACGACACACATGAAAAAAGAAACAAAATATCAAAAAAAAAAACAATAAACATCAAAATTTTCACTGCATATCGTTTTATGTGATGGAAATTTTGATGTGATATTTATTATTTGTGTAATATAGAGCAAGTAGGTCATAAATATTTTATTTTTATCTATATTATTCAAGAATGCCTTCGAATTAGATATACAAGCGCCTTTTATATAACTTAGAATATATTTGATTCAGAATAGATCAGCTAAGAATGTAATATGATATCAAATAAGTTGACACACTTAATAACGCCTCGTGTGTTGATTTTTATTAACAAAAACTTAGGAAAATACTTCTATATGTATAAATGGACGAAAAACTTGTTTCAAATGAAAAAAATCTATTTAAACCCACTAAAAAAATAGTGTGTTAAATTAAAAATAGATTACACATTCTAAAATTGTTGCCTTACATATATTTGCTACTAAATGATTTCATATTATATTGTTGTTCTTTGAGTTTTAATAATTTTAAGCCTGTGGTTTTCGACTATTTTAATAGAGTTGTAGATAAGCTTGACAGCATTTATATGAGCCAATTTGGTGCTATGAAGTGTAGTTAGAATTTTATTGAATATTTAATCATGTTATATGAATATACTATTATAATGAACGGCTTGTGACACTGTTTTTAATGTTATTTCTTTTATTCAGACCTTATTTAACAATGCATGAGAATAACCGTATGAAAGAGTCATTTCCAGAAATATTTTCGTGTATTTTCGGACTGTTTAACCGATTGTTATTGCTTCTTAAAGATGACAAGGCTCTGCTTCATGAAACTATTATACGATATTATTTAATACAGATGTCTGATAATAAAATTTTTGTTTTTCATTTTTTCTTTATTTATTTCCCACATCTCTGTTCAGATTAAAGATTGAAAGGCTGATGTACTGGGTACTAAACACCGAGACTTTTTTTTGTGGAATGGCAGAATTCTTCAAGAATTATTAACATCCCAGTAAGCCTGGAAAGTCCAGACAAAGCTTTATATTTGGTCACAAGTCTAGTTTCAATCACAGAACTAAAATATGTAACCTAGAAAAGTATTTGCAATAACGAATTAAATTGGGAGCAAATGAATCAAAATTCAAAATTGATAAAAGATTACAAATATTTCTACAAAAGCAATCGGCGATTGAAATAATGAAAAAGGTTTTTAGAAAATTAATTCAGTATTTTATACCAAATCCATTAGGTGGCGCTCTATACATTGAGCTCTTGAAACTCAACGAGCCATCACAAAATTCAAGAAACGGAGGTTGTCTCTGGAAAATGCTGATACAAACTCACATTGCAGCGTTTGAGGTAGGCAGATACAGCAATACTAAATTGAAAATCCTTATTATACAGTAGAACCTGTGCACGCCCAATATTTTTCTTATGACCAAAAAAATCACTTCATTCAAGTCTTATTTCTCTTGCTCAACGTCATTGATAGTCGATAAATATTATAGATATTTATTCGTTATAATATATTTTATGATTACAATAATTGTAATACTCCTCTTCATCTTGCAGCCTTTGACCCAAACGAGTGAATACAAACTGCTTCATTGCTTATGAGAGATGAAGAACTCGTGAAGAAATAAACAATAAATAATTTCCAAAACTATAATAATAATTGGCAACCAAGAGTTATTATGAAAGTTTCAAGAAAATGTCGTGATTAGGACAAGAACCAACTGGACAAATGTCATTACAAAACATTTCAAAGAGTATAGGCATTCTTGGTGACCGAGCTATTTTTAGCCATTTGATCGTCGTGAAGTTGATACACCAATTTTGTGTTATTGGGTATGCGTAACCTTTCCTTTATTTTTCTTCCTATTTCTAAGACAGCTTGGGTATTACTGGCATCAGATGTCCAGATACCTGGAAGATATAATATACCAATTAGAATTGCAACAAACTTACCATTCGAACTTGAGGACAATCCTCACTGATGAAACTGTAAAATAAAAATAAGAGAAATTATCAACATACCTATTTTATCCCCTTTTCCTCTGATATTGACCGTTGCACCACAAATTTCATCAGAGTTTTCAAAGGCTTCTCCTATCAGACATAAGAGCTGAAAAATTCATATATTGTTAGTTTTGGTTGTGAAATGACCAGGTAAGATTGCAAATGAATCCACAAAATGCATGACTGTGAACTAAGAACTATAAAATAATACTTACAATATCTAGCCAATATCTATCTAACTCTGCTGATCGTTGTTTTCTGTCCAAGTTCATTAGCCAACGGCCACCTTTTTTGTTTGCTGGGTCCTCCCACATAGGTTTTACACCCTTCTTAAACAAGGAGTAATCGTTGCCTTGCCTAATATCACTAGCTGGTTTTATGTGATTGTACAAACTGAAAAATAACAAAGATTACTCATATGAACATGTTATCACAAAGCACGACAAATGACTAATTCTTATTACCTCCAAAAGTCTTCAACAGTTTGAAAAGAAGCAATTTCTTTCATGTTATCTACCCAACTTTGGCTACGATCACTGTCGAAATACCAAAGAGTCCATGCATTTTGGAGAGGATGCTTCAGAGTGTAATCCATAGCAGGAATGATTTCCTCGGTAATCAGTTCTTTTCGTTCATTCTAGAAATATATAAACGTTAGTTATAACACTAACGACGCGAACAGAATCTGCAATATGGTGACAGATTAAAGATTCACAAGAAATACGATTTTATTACCTGGGTTTCTAAAGTCGCTGTGGCCATTTTGAAGTTCAATTATTAGTCAAACTAAAATTATAAATGACCGTCCACCCTCAGATAATATTTAGTAATTAAGCACACAAAACATACCAACAAACTGTTCTTTTCTTAGATAACCTAGACGCAAAGACCAGAGAAACACAACAATTCTTTCAGAGACAAGTTTTTCTTCATTTTTCGCATTCCAACAAATTCATGAATAAATTTAGGACCGATCATTTATTTAAAAACAAACTTAAATGAAATCTATCACTATGGAAATTAGAAGAAATATAACTCGAAACCTTTCTCGGAGGAAAGAGAATAATTAACTAATTAGAAATTAGCGCCAGGTTTAGAAATCTCCAATCATGGCCCATTGTACACCTGCTCAAAGCTCAGAGGAATTCAAAGGGATTTTCATTATTGTTTGAATGTTTCTTGGGAATTAATTTATTTGAACAAAAAAAGGCATTCAACACTTCGTGACAAAAAATATTGGGATACTTTTTTCTACAATATATAATTTTCGACATGGTAAATTGAGAAAATATATGTATTTGAAATAAAAGAATAAATATGCTTCAATCTTATGTCGAGACAAAACATATATACTTTCTCCGAATAAGTTCGAAATGTCAAAAAAATCCTACCTTCTCTTTTAGCTTAGCGAGCGACATGGGTATGGATTTACTTGAATTTTTGATTCCAACAGACCACTTCCTCAGAATACGCACATTTTTGCTTTTGTAATATTATAATTGAGTACTCGGAAAGTTTCGGTCAGTTTGACTTTGACAAAGATCAATCGTTTCCATAGCAATTTTGAATAATGAAATTTTCATATTTTTTTAGGAAAGCCGTTATTTCAGAATAATATTTGAGCCAAATAAATATCAGAGTATTACTCTTTGTCAATATCATATTCAACTCAAGACTCAAGGGATTACAGACTGAAGAAACTGGTGATATTTATTATTTTCAAATATCATCTGAAATATAATTTTCTTCAAAAACAATTGAAAATCGCCTTTGAATCTTTGAAAACAGCTGAAAATGATTGTGAAAAAAAGACGTGAACACAAACAAGCAACTTCAAACCCTTCTATTTCCAATATACTTCAAATTAAATGAAGAGTTTTATTCTTTAAGCGGAATTCGAACCTGAGGCCTTAGAATAATTTTCATTCGAAAATTTTCAAAATGAAAGCGAAGTTATCAGTTTTCGGACAGCGCACTCGCATAAAATATCATCAATTCGTAGCTCTTGTACTATTACATAGACCTCAATACGACCTGTAAAGGAGTTTTAGTTATATTTTTTTTCTCTATTATGCCGATATATTTGTTAATTAGGTACCTATAGTTGGAATCTTCGTACCCACTAAGTTTTTTTTTCGCTGTCAATGATGATTCCTCCATATTTTTTATATGAGATCCTAGATATTTATACTCACTAGACAATTACAAGCATAATCTGGAGATCCCGTCACCCATCCAGAGGTTGTCGCTTCCTGGCTTACTGATGCCTCATTCATTTTGTAAAATTCTTATAACTCTGTCAAATTCACGAACTACACAATTAACTTTCAACCTGTTGGACCCTCTTGCAACGCGAATATACACAGTACTGAAGGAATTATATGCAGATAAAAAAAGATCTACAATATTTTCCACATCTGAAACCAGCCTCACAAAAAAAATTGAATTTAACATTTCAACTCAGTTTTACTGACTTGTGAACGAAGTTTAACCTAATAATGGCGAAAAAATGCCGAATTTTTGTGGAAGCAGGACTATTAGTACGATGTCATAATAATTTATCCCTGAGAAAAAAATGATCAACTGTTCCTATCCATTATTTTGTACTATTATTCCAGTTTATATGAAGTTTTGTGCTCTGGACCAGTTTGAACTGCAACCTAAGAAGTAATAAGCAAAGATATTACACCAATCTGTAATATGTTTGGTAATCAGAGGCAGGAATATCTCTACATTATTCGAATTTTCTTTACCAGAAAGGTTCAGCATTGAGAAAATAAATAGTTCAAGTTGTTTCACTAGTTCAACTTGTTGATGTTTTTTTGTCTTATTTCTCATAAAAGAATATTATGAATATTTTCTGTTCTTGAAGGTTTGGAAAGTTGACCAAAATGATTTAATGGTTCTGTCAGTGAACATCTTTAGATTTGAAAAATTCCAGGGTTATTAATTACACAGAAATAATTTTTTATGAGTATTTTATATAACAAGATCATTACATATTACACACCTCAGAGTGATACACTTTATATAAGTTTTTCTGAAGTTTTGAAGATCATTATCCAAGTGATAGATAAATTTACCAATTCAGCACCTCTGAATTTATTATAAGTTTTCTCTTATAAACCAAAACAGATAATATATTGTAGAAAAAATGAATACATATATGATCTTAAATAAATAGTAATTTAAAAATATAACAAAATATAATGGTAGCATATTTCATAAAAGATTCTTATTGTTTCATTAATTTTCAATCACCAAATCACTAAATATATGTATCAAAATATGATTGGACCGTTTCATAAATATCCTTCCTGCGACATTCAATCAAAGCTGATAGTAGTTTAGTTTTCCATCTACGTGGATCACAGTTTTCCTCATGATATCTTAAAATGTAATAAATCCTATCTTTGGTATCTTTGTGAGAAAGATAGTCAATTTCATTTTCAGGAACTGAGAGCTCTCGTCCAAATTCAGCCCATTTTCTCCCAATTGTGGTGGCTATTGTCTTATATACTTTAGCTTTTACTATTGGATTGCCTGAAATATGGAATTGAATAAATGGATAATCAAGTCATATAACTCACATTCAATCCTTGATGGAGTAGTGCTATGCATATCATCTGGATGTGGGCAAAAAGGGGTTGTCGAACTCCTACTTCTGCGATATGCAGTTGGAATATAGACACTCAGGATGTTTTCAATATCTCTCATTCTACCCATGTTGTATTCGTTCAAAACATCCCTTTTCTCTAGGACAGTGATAAGGTCCGATAATGTCCTGATTCGGTCATACGCTCTGTTAGAGTGAATTAAATCTCTATATTGAGATTTCAGCTCTTCCAAAGCCATTTGGTTTTCTGGTCCATGGGTGATCCGATATCTCAAATCAAGATATTGATTTTGCATGGTAAAACTAATGTTGTCTCATTATCTTTCAAAGCAGAAAAACTTTATTTTGATTTTGAAAAAAAGTTAGGTTAACGCAAAGGTTAACGTCAAAGCACAGATCAACATAACTACAGAATAATAAAATGTTTTGTATTATTCAACTTCTTGGACTTGGACGTTAGGGTTTCTCTACCCTCTTGGACCTTTTCTGAAATTTGGATCATGTTTATGAAACGGACCAATTTCATGCTGGGCACTGCAGGGGCAGATGGTAAGCACGTGCACGTCATCTGTCGATCTCTTTTTAGGTATTAGCAAAGAGGAAGGAAGGAAGAGTTCCTCTTTGGTATTAGTTCTTACGTTCTTAGTAACTCTGCATAAACTCACCATTAGTGCATGGCTCATCGATTTATGTAGATACCTACAGAAAAAGTATCCACCGCGACCAAAGATTCTTTACTTTCTGCTCAAACTAAGGAGCTTCCATAGCTAAAACCAAAGAGGAACTAATCTTTGCTAAAACGGCTATAATTACTAACTAGGTAGTAGTAGATGGATGATTAGAGCACCTTTGAAAGCAAATTTGAAATAAAACATGTGGCCTTGTAGCAAAGCAAGTATAGCAGAGGAGCTATTCGGTGGGGACCAGTTTGAGATAAAATTACGAATGTACAAAATTTGATAGCTATAAAAGTTCACTTCACTTTCCTAGTATCGAATCCGAATACAAAGTTCAAGATGTGCTAACAAGTCTGCGCGCGAAACTGATACGAACAATCTAGGCATTTAATTATAAATTAATAACCTCCAATTCGTCCGTTGTTGTAGTTTGCGGTTAGTCGCGCCGGTGTTAGGACCTTTTAATTTTTTGGTTTCACGGTCTTAAAATTCGCAGTTATGATGGAATATTCAGTGACTGTACCACATTATTCGTATGTATTCAATTTTGAATCAGAATTTGTTCATCAGAAATCCAGAACATGGATGATCGACAACTGGAAAAATGGCTTTTATTATATTGGAATCTACATGATTCTGATTTTTGGAGGACAATACCTTATGCAGAATCGTCCAAGGTTTGAATTAAGAGGGGTATTGGTTGTTTGGAATTCTTTACTTGCTGCATTCAGTATAATTGGTGCATGCAGAACACTTCCTGAGTTTTTACACATCATCACAAACTATGGATTATATCATTCAGTATGTACTCCTTCCTTCATCGAACTTGATAAAGTGTGTGGTTTCTGGGCATTTATGTTTGTGTTGAGTAAACTTCCTGAACTTGGAGACACGATATTCATAGTTCTTAGAAAACAGCCCCTAATATTTTTACATTGGTACCACCACATTACTGTTCTTCTTTATTCTTGGTTCAGTTATACCGAATATACATCAAGTGCCAGATGGTTTATTGTTATGAATTATTGTGTTCATTCTATCATGTATTCCTACTATGCTCTTCGTGCCATGGGTTATAAACCACCCAGACAAATAGCAATGGTTATAACAACTCTTCAACTTCTTCAAATGGTTATTGGATGTGCAATTAACATTTGGGCTCACCAGTTACTCCAAAGTGGAGCAGCATGCAATATAACTCCTTTGAATCTCAAGCTCTCTATCACGATGTATTTGAGTTATTTTGTTCTTTTTGCAAGATTTTTCTACAAAGCTTATTTGTCCAGTGGTAAGGACCGTAAGAAGGTTAAAGAGAATGATTATTCCATGTTGAAAACTAAAGCTCATTAGAAATAAATCTTTTTCTAGTTATTCTTAGGGTATACAAATAATGTCAATTACTGTACGAAAATTATGTATTTCATTGGAAGTTCCACTTGTCAGCGATTATTTAAATTTATAGGAAGGCTATATTTCCTAGTACTGATTTTGCCAACAACTTTGATGATTCCAGTTTCATTTGAAACTTTTTTATGTGAAAATCACTCAACTTCCTATATAATATAAATAAACTACAAAATAGATGGTAGTATATTTTTGAGATATTTATCCTTGTAATTAAGGATGAAAATTTATATATTTTCACAGTTGACTTCAAATACTTGTACTATGTATAAATCGGATGGTGAAGCACAAAATAATAATAATTTAAGAACAAATTCCGCCATAATATCCTATAGGTAGTCTTGGTATTAAGATCTTTTTAATTTTTATATTTATATTTGTACGTACAATATGAAACTACTTATTATTAGTCAAAGTTCAAAAAGCACTGGTTCACTTTATTTTGTAACATTAAATTTGATCTTACTCTCAGATTAGCATGTACAATTAATTGAAAATTACCTACTTCTTATAGGAACACAAGGAATATTTATCTGTTAAATTGTTACATATTTATCCTTTTGTAAAAATATAAATTTAATTAGGATACTTCAGGGTCAGCTATATGTCCAAAACTTTCTTTGTTTTTTTAAGAAATGATTTTTATTTAAACAACATGTTGAACATGAAGAACGTTAGGTTTTATTTATTTTGTTAGCTATATTCAAATTTTTTTCTAAAAGAGTCTACTTACAGATTTATGAAATGTTAGTCCGTTCAGGTTTCATTTATACCCATGAAAATAACTAATAAAATGTATGCATGTACTATTCTTTCACTGTGATAAGTTATTTTTGTATTATAAAAATCCTGCAGATTGTATGTATGTTGATTAAATAAATCTATTAAGAAAACTTTCAGTTTTTCAGTTCATATTTTGATATGTCTCATGATTAACCCAACAGGATACTAATGTTCATGCATCAATAAATAAGAGAAATTGATGCCGTTGAATATTAATATATTTTTACCGCTAGCGCCTTTACCATTGAGATGTTTTGATCTTCACTTTAGCGTAATTAACTTGCAATACTAAATATTAATTATTGGTATTAATGAGACAAAAGTATTGATCAGTTGCTATTACAGTATGTCGTGCTGTGATATTGATTTAAAAAGAAAAATTTCTATCATCATTCTTTGAAAATCACTTGTTAATTCCAAAATACATTCTTTGAAACTTCAATTTGCCAAAATTCATGGTTAACTGGATATGGATAATTTATGTTGAATATCTACGAAAACGGCTTGTTGTCCTTGTTATAAGGATATTATATTATGGTGAAATTGATTAAGAGGATATTGGTAAAATACAGTTATATAGATTTATAAATTCCCCAAAAGTTATATTTTCCCATGACATAGATTTTTACACTTTCAACAGTTAAAAAAACGATTTTTTTAATACATGTATAGATGTTGAATGAAACATAGTAACGAATAAAATCTACTAATTGAAAACCTATAATGAGAAGACAAAACATCAACTCTCATCTTCTAAGTTCAATCAGCAATTTCACAACTCCAGGATTTGAGATAAAATAAGTCTTTTCGATATTATTCTTATCTGAAAACGGATATTCTGATATCTGAGGCGGTCAAATGGAATTGGAAGAATTTACCGGTAAAAATGTTGAGGCTGTTAAGCACGAAAGTGATGATTACATCGAAGAATATGCACCCTGTTATCAAAAGCGATGAAATAGATATGTATTTTCTGATAGACATGGATAAAATAGCCATGTAAAATTCCAATAATTGTTTTGTTATTGTGGAAATACACTCAACAATACATGATCACGTATTTATGGTAGGTATTTGAATTACAATAACTCATGCGATTCAATTCTCATTTTCGTTAATGGGAAGTGGAATTATTTAGGAGTCGAATAAGTGTTTTTGTAGACCATGAAATTATTTCAAATTTTCCATTTATAAAACATGAGAAATCCGTTGTATTTCTATTTTTTTCGCCATTTAGGATTCTCCCTCCAGTTTTTGTTTGATTTTTCTTTTAGAATCCATCGAAATATTTAATCTTCTTCAATCATAAAAGTTATGTCTCATTATTACCATTTGTAGAATGCTCTGACAGTGGAACAAAGAAAATGCGTGAACTAACTTCTGATATAGACCAGCATAAAGAGACAATGAGTTCACTAATTAAGAGACCATCAGAATAATTTCGAAAATCCTTCAGATTAGTTGATTTGACTTTGAGCTTCATCGAAAGATTCAGTGGATGGGTATTAATTATTCTGCTGGAATTTATGAGTCATATGTTGTATTACTTAATATCGTATGATATGGAGTGATAGAGAGCTACATTGACACTTGTGCGAATATAATGGGTCCATATGAGGAGTAGATAAGCAAATCTTTCACATCCTGATTGGTTTTCAGACAACCCTTTCGAAAGTCTTAGACGTATGATGAATGTATTTTGTATTTCATATCGTATTTCCAGAAATAAATTGGCTTCAAATATCACAGCTTTTTTGGGGCACGCATATATATCATCTCTAAAAAAATTTAGAAACGCATAAATGACTGAATATTACTTATAGGTACGAGTGAGAGAACAACTCACTGGAAATTTACATATCTTTTTGTAGTTTTTCACGTGAAGATGGTATCCGTACCATGCATTCTCTCACAGGATTTGTGATCGAAGAATTGTGTAACAATTCGTGTAGAACATTAAAAAACGATGTTCACAGATATATTGAGAAAATTGCAGTGTACCTAGATCCTATATTGTGAAACGAGTCTGAACTGAAAGCAAATATGAAAACATCCTATCTCTTTTTGATCCTGTTCATTTTTTGTTCATCGACTTATCAATCTTTATGAAATGCAAGTCCGTTTGGCAACAAAATCAATAATTATTCGCCTTTTTATTGTGGTTGCGGATAAAACAGTTGAAAACTAAATAAGAGCACAAGATTTGTATAGTGCTCCAACAAATAACGATTCTAATGCGAGTAATAAGTCCAATAATAGCAATCAAATTGATTCTATCGAAATGTCTTAATAGGTCAAAAGGATTAATAAACGAATAACCTTGTAACTGATTAATTGACTATTGACCATTAATGCCCACTATACTTTTGTTACTATATATTCAGAATATGATCGTGTTGGAAAGAGCAAAAGTGAATGATTGATATCGAAATTTTTTAAAGCCATTTCAACCCTTTACTGCTCAAGTTTAGCTCAATTGGTTTTCAAGTGATGAAATTTCGAAGTTTGTGAATACAAATGGGAGATATTTTCCATTTGCTACTCCTTTTCGTGATTCCAAACAGAATATGCACAATTTTCTCAATAACTTCTGCGGAACCAGAATGGGTAATTCATGAAAATCGAGAGACATTTACGTATTCGTCATAATTTTTCCAACAACTCAGGGCCAACCTGATTGTGTGGAACGAGATTTCGAAGATCATCAGGAATTGTCGTGATATAACTCATTTGTAGAGTTGTTGAACCTGATACTTTGTCTGGTGCTCATATAATCACTAGGTACACACGATACATTTTTGAAAGATGTAGGCATAGGTAGTTCTGATTCATTTCTCGTTGATGGATATCACGTATGAAAGTGTGAGGATACAAAGGTTGTGTCAATTTCAGTTTTCGCAGCTTAAGGGAATTCCTCACGCCACAGTTCAAAGATCACTCTCACTTTCAATCCGTTATGTTGAGAACATCGCCTTTTAAATCGATGCGGGCTTTCCATGGTGGCTCATTATTTATGAAGTTTATTTTTTCAATAATCACCTGCCATTTTTCAATCCATACTATACAGCGTGCATAATTTCATATTTGAAATTCTGTGATTTATAACCGACCCCATCATTTTGGGAATTTTTCGATGGTCAACTTTCGAGTCGCTTATCTTCCAGGAAAATTACCGTAGATCTGAATGTGGTACATATTCGGAAAGAGCAACACTATCTATTAATAAATCTGAGAAATTCATCCATTTCGGCGCAACCGTTTGGTCTGGACGAATTTTTTAGTGACCCTATCTTTTTGGGAATTTCTCAAAGGTCAATATTCGACACGCGTATCTCTCAGAGAAATCATTGTAGATCTTAATGTGATACATATTCTAAAGGATCACCTGATCGTTCAAATTTTCGAGGCGAAGGACAATATCCAATAAATTATACATACTCAAAATTTCTAAATAAGTTGAAAAATTTTCGTCAAAAGGTTAACTCAGTCGTCTATTCGAAAATCCTATAGAAAACAACTTGTTTACTATTTGTTCACAATGGATACATTTGTGTATCTTGAAGATCCGCAAGTTCAAGATAACATCAGCAAATAAGTAACTTGGATTGTTCAAGTTACAACAATCCCAGATAAACAAATGTCCATAAAATATGGGATATGAATACGGTTCTGCAAAGGTTACAGTTTCTCTTATCAAAATTTGCTTTCTGATCAAAATGAGACGACATTCAATAGGTGGTCTTATTCAGTGGGATTCAGAGGTTCTTGGGTGTATAATGAGTTCGAATTAGGTATACTTAATTTTACCTTTTTGTCTCAGAACCACAGGCAAAAGATGCCCTATTCAATCAGTTTAGAAATTGATACTTCTCTACCGCTAGCATGTAGTGAAAAGACTGAAAGTTTAACACAAAGATCACCTCCAAAGCCTTTGTGATATGGGAAAATTTTCCTATTCCTATTAAAGATAAATCTATGACACAAGAGCATCGAACTAACAGGAACAAACTCGTATCGTACATTATCACAAAATTCTAAATGCACCAAGTGCAAAAACCAGATTTTTTTAAAATTTATTCCTCAATTCTCAACTGTCAAACTGAGTCGAATACTAGTTAGCGGACAAAAATCTGGTTGGCTATATCATTTGTAGCTGAAGGAAGCATCAAGAAAAAAGAAAATCACATAAAAAATTTCAGTCAGCTCCACTGGTTTTCCATATATGGAAAAAACTAATCATCAACTACCCTTTACATATTTTTTGATGTTTTCTTAATTATTTCAGTCTAATTTGGAGATAGAGCCAGTAATCCTAATGTAAACATATTATTCTCCTATGATATTATACTGATAAGTTTATTTTAAGCTGCATACATTATCTTATCAAAGCATCCATTTTTCACGATATGTAACCTTATCGAAAGATTGCCATTTTCATGATTTTCACGTCATTTTGTTCACGTAGTTGGAGAAAAGACCGAATATTATGCACTTACATTACCTATGTCACCTAAATTCTTTTGATGATACATGAATTCAATTATTTTTTCTGTTATTGTAAACAGTGAAAACACTGTTGTGATAAGAACTCTTCCCACGTACCAGAGTATTGAAATTTTCTGAATCAATTCAGTAAAACCAGATCAATTTAAAGTTATGAAGAGTTTGAAACCATTTCAAGAAACTTATCAGGCCTTGAATTTTGGATCCAACGAATAGTTTCATTAATGATAATGAGAATATATAGTGTGTCAACTTTAGGCACCAACAATAGAGAAACCAACACAACAGTCCAGTTGCTTTACACTTCAGTGGGTGGGTAAAAGTTTTTTTCGAATGTGATAAAATTTTGAAAGGCCGAAAATTTATCTTCAGTAGGTACCAACCTTGGAAACAGTTCCTAACAATGGTTGAGTTATTGTCGACAATTTAATTATGAATTGAAAGAATAAACAAAATAAATTACCTAAATATATTATACAAGCATATTTTGTCACTTTTCATATACCTATATATATTTATATGCATTTAAGATGATATTTCAATATATTTCAAACTTTTTATTTTGCATATTATTCGGTCTCTAGTGATGAGTATTAAATAGCTACAACCTCATTGTCAAAGGAGATGAATATTAAAAGTTTGGATCGAGTTTTGTAACCTACGTCAAAAGACATTACCTAGTTGTCTTCAATTCAAATTTGTGACTTCTCATAAACCGGTCTTCGAAAGACATACCTAATGATTAAGTTCTTTGAAAAATAGAATAGGTTTCGAAATATCTTCCTGCATAGACAGCATTTTGACCTTCAGGATTATGCCTGCCTACATCAAAATTCGCTGTGGATGAATTCTGAAAAGATTTCCATTACTTACTTATGAAAATGAAACTGTTCAACATCCTATTATAAACACTTGTAATGTCGACACAATGCATTTTACATCAAAATAATCCGTGGAATATTCCTGCATTTCATTTTCTGATAATATACGTTCGAAATGAGGCATAAAACGATTTTACATGATCTTTTCTGGGTTTTACTTTCATCGTATTTTTCGTATGGGTTCATTAATTCGGAATAACATATTTCTTTACCCATGTGATTCATTTGCGGCTGGAAAATGTCTTACACCATAGTTAGTTTATATTTCAAATGATTTCTGAATATCTTTCTAGCCAGTCAAATTACTATAGTTTTTCATTTGTAAACCGTATATTTTTTTCGATTTACTACTCTATTTCAAAGTCTCAAATCGAATATATGAACTTTGAAGGATGTGCCGGTTGATTTCAAGGAAAGTTTTGACGGTGTATTTCATTAGTTGGACGGAATCTACAATTCTGAATGAAAATGGTGAAAATCGCTTTTGATTATTGGAATTACAGAGAAAAGATTTGGTAATTCGGTCAATAATTGACTCAGGCAACCCAAAATACTGTTGTAAAGAATGGAGAATGGTGGAAAAAACGCTGCAACATTCGGTTCAGGCAACCCAAAATACTACTATAGTGTAAGGAGAGTTGGACGACAACACATCGTACAATGCAAAGATATTACACATTAATATCTTTGGTACAATGATATCCATATTTTTGACAAACTTACATATATCAGAGAGTTTGTCTCTGCATATAGCATGACTGTTGAGTGTTTAAATTTATTGTTGTGCAAAGACAAAATAGAGCCCACTAGAAGCTACATAGTCCATCACTAGCAACCAATACCAATAGTGCGAACTTTTGGATGCAAACTTTCGGAAAAAATCAAAACATTTTTTCAGTTCACCTCCGAAAACCTATAAATTCCAAATAACAAATTATAAATTCCGCATATCCATGAGGGCTGAAGAATGGAAAATATCTAAAAAAGATTAATGGAATTACTGAAGATCAAATAGTTCACAGGGGAGTTATAGATTCTTTAAGCTGTAAACTGAAATTTTCTTACTGAAATTGAGCTGATTGAACTTTGATCAACCCTGGTATATTCCAGAATTGTGTTTTGTCTTAATTACTTTGAGAAAGTCTCAGCAAGATATTAATTTATTGTCTTGGCTATGGAGAATAAAAAAAAACATATAATTCCATGGTCGCTTTGTATATAATGACAATGGTAATAATTTGCATTTTTGCTGAGTTACATGGTGCGAGTTTGATAAAATGAACAATTTTGTCAGTTCAAACGTTGAAGCCAGATAATATAGTATCGTGATAGTGCGAGTATATTGAATTATGGAAAAATCGAACGATTCCTTCGTATTCGATTTCGAAGCGGAATTTGATGAAAAAAAAGCACATTCATGGATAAAAGAACATTGGACCGACACGTTCTACTTCAATGTTGTCTATTTGATGGTGATATTCTCATTGAAGAAGTTCATGCAGAATCGGCCACCCTACAAAATGATGATACCTGCAGTGATCTGGAACATTTTCTTAGCTAGCTTCAGCATAATAGGTACCATCAGAACATTTCCCGAGCTTAGGCGTTCTTTGAGTTTTCATGGTATCCACCATTCCATCTGCGACCAGTCGTTTATTGCCACAGACGAAGTGACTCGAGTATGGGTGTATTTATTCGTGCTAAGCAAAAGTTGGGAGCTGCTGGACACAGTTTTTGTAGTTTTGAGAAAACATCCGCTGATCTTCCTCCATTGGTATCATCATATGATAGCTCTCGTGTACAGTTGGGTTAGCTACTCTGAATTAATATCTACTTCTCGTTGGTTCGTCATCATGAACTTTTTTGTTCATTCGTTAATGTACTCTTATTACGCTCTTCGATGTTTGAAATTCAAGCTACCGAAGCAGATATCAATGATTATAACTACACTGCAAATCCTACAAATGGTCATAGCCTTTTCGGTGAACATCTACGCCTTTTACCTAATACAACAAGGTATTGAATGTGGTATCTCCATTTGGAATATTCGTTTTTCCACAGTTATGTATATGAGTTTCTTTGTTTTATTCTCTCGTTTCTTTTATAAGGCCTATCTATCCAATAACAAAGTGGAAGAAAAAAACGTTAAAGGTTATGATCATTTGGCGGCCACTTCTAAGAAATCTAAATGAATTTAGAATTGTAACATGACGTTTTATTTTAAGATTTAATGCACTCAAGATGAATAGACTCAGATCAGAAAGAACCTCGCCATCCAATGTATCTCTGAATAAAACTTTGAAAATTAATAAAAATGTTATTTTTATTTTCGTACGGAATTTGAACTTCAATAATGATCATACCTGAGAGACAATTCTACGTACAAATTATAATAACCATGCCCTACGCTTTGAAGCTTAGGCATTAGTCGAAAATTTAATATGAAGGAAAATAATAATAACTCTTAGTCGCCACAAATTAAAATCTCATAAAGGTGAAGAAAACCATTTAAAAAATTCATACATTCTAACACAAAGAAAAATAGAGAGTTTGTCTCTAGTTTTTATGTATAAATTTCAATGAAAAATATCGATACAAAGCAAGGATTGTGGTGTAGTTACAAATATCTACACACAATTTTTTTACTGCTCAAATTTTTAAATATTATTGCTGATTTTTTGCCCTTGATGATATGAAATGAGTCAGTCAAATCACAAATATACGATACTGGTCGGAGGGCGAACAATAATTATTGTGCGATTTGAATAGATGTACCCTTCCACCATTTCAGATTTTTCTCGAAAAAATATTTTTTCGTTGATTTCGCACTTTCCTAGCGAAAAGTTGACTATTTTGGAGGCAATAGGAATTTTTCATCCTCAGACACTTACTTAATAACCAAAAACACACATTTAAACTATATTCTCAAGGTATGAGAATTATGAAAGTTTTTTATCACTTCCATATTTTCAATTCTCATTATCATATCCACGCACTCTATACTTATATTAATTTTGTGTAGCCAGCCATCATTAATTTTTTTAGTTCCATGTGAAATTTCACAACAGATTTTTTTGCGCTGATTTCCCAAAGTTCTGGGAAAATTTTACATTTCCCTCGGAATTGTTACCTGTCTCCTGTCCTCATACTCATAATAAGTTTACGGTTCACCGAAGACTGACACTCTTGCTCTTGCAATTTCGTGAACTGAGATATGTCGTTGATTAACAGTTTTTTCTTTAAGTTCGAAAGACAATTCGATAATGAATTAGCAAAGACGTGGCTGAGCGAACAATGGAATTATTCGATATTTTATGTTGGTGTTTATCTTTTCGTTATTTTTGAACTGAAGCACCTAATGGAGAACAGAGATAGGCTGAATATAGACAAATTTCTGGCGGCATGGAACACAACTTTGGCAGCTTTCAGCATCATTGGAACGTTCAGAACATTTCCTGAACTTTTCCGAACGCTCACCGAAACTGGATTTTACGAATCTATATGTGATTCTTCCTACGTTGCTACAAATAGAGTGACTGGTACTTGGATGTTCCTGTTCGTACTCAGTAAATTCATGGAATTAGGAGATACAATTTTTTTGGTACTTAAAAAACGGCCTCTTACTTTTCTACATGTGTACCATCATATTGTGGGCTTGTTATATACCTGGTACAGTTATATAGAATTCTCTTCAACAACAAGATGGTTTTCAGTGATGAACTTTATTGTGCACTCGATTATGTACACCTATTTTGCTCTGAGTGCGATGAAGTACAAACCTCCCAAACAATTCGCAATGATGCTTACAGGACTCCAAATAATTCAAATGATAATTGGTTGTATCATCAATCTAACCATTTATGGATTTTTTATTAGAAATATTGACTGTCAAGTGACTATGTGTAATGTAATTCTTTCTTCAATTATGTATGCGAGTTTTCTCTTTATGTTCAGCAAATTTTTCATGAATGCCTATATTAGAAAAGCTATGAAGAGGAAAGCAGTATAGATGTGATAAATGAATTATATTCTCGATTATTTCGAAACATGCTTACATATTCATTCTTATTTATAATAGTACTATTCTTTGAAATAAAAAATTCCAATCAAACTAATTGTAGACATTCAATATCCATGCAAAAGCATAGTACAAGTTATCCTATACATTGTAAATAGTTATTTCGAATTTTTCTTGGATATCGAACGCCCAAATCTAACAGCATCATCATTTGAGACCAGAGTCTCTGTTTGAGACCAAGATCTCTGTTTGAGAACCAGAGATATATTTATATCTCTGTTGAGACCAAGACGTCTTTCACTTTTTGATAAGTGACCAAAAAACTAGTTTGAAAGAAGTCTGTGTCTATGGTCTCCAAGTCAGTGTTCTTTCGTCTGTCGTTCTGTGGTCACAGCTGAAAGTTTCCGAATCTGAATACAGGTTACAGGTTATGGAAGTTGTTATGCACAAATTGGTGTAATTTAAGCGTTGTCTAAATTATGAGGCGACGAAAGTGACTAACAAAGAACATCTTCACTGAACTCAAGCAGAAACACATGATTTTTATTCATCATGGATCAGAAAAATTTCGCATTTAGATATCCTCCGCCGCCACCTCCGAATTATATACCAAATGTAAATATATTGAAAAATCCTTTAAAATTATCCAGCACACAAAAAATATTTTTTTTTAGATCAATCCTCCGCTTCCTACGGAAAATCCACCGGTTGTACAACCACCGCCTCCACCTCCTCCAACAACCATTCAGAGCTGGACTAGTTGGTCGGTAGACTTTTCTCGTCCACCACCACCTGTTTTTAATGGCTTGACTACAGGAAATGTAACAAATACATTGAACCTAGGGTATGTGAGAAATAGCACAGTTTCTTCTCCGAGTATGAGTCCAGCATCCAGTACAGATAGCTCGAGTTATTATGGAAGCAGTTCTATTGATAATGTGCAGTATCTAGGGAACGATAACAGGCAATTTCGAAGGTAAAATTCAATTGTGTGTCTGAGTATGAATCGACATTCACATCAGTACTAGATTAAATTTAGCTTTTATGAATAAAAGTAATGCTTAATTTGTGAAGAATTGATGCAAATTGTTGCTTCCTTCAATATAACAATTGCCTAATATCAAATGATTCATATTTCATTTATAGCATCTTGCTGTTTTTTTGCTATTTACAATATAATATTGAATGAATAGCTGGTGGAGTTTAAGTGACTTTGCGTGAAACACCCAGTATATTTCAACTAATATGATTCTTGAATCTTGTTTAACTTTTATACATATTCTATTCATTGACATACTATTATATTATTGACATTAAGTTCAACATTATCTCTCTATTGTTCTTTTAACATTTACAATGACTAATTGACTATTGGAATGTTTAATTAGTTTTCTTCTAATCATTTTCTTCCTTCTATTTCCTGTGTTTTTACAGATATAAATCAGATCAATATACTAGTAATCAAGGCTGGTCACAGTCCCAAAAAAGTAGCTTCAAAAGGCCAAGATATGATGGCCGAATGGATCAGAGAAATGAAACTTACGATAATTTGAACAAATATAATGATATGTATGCTCGGAACCCTTCCAGTGTAGATTCTAGGTACTCAAGGGATCCAAATGCTGAATTGAAAAATAACAAAAATATAGAAGAAGGTCAGAGATCGAGGAAGAGGAAAAAACCTTTATCACAGGTAACCTCACCTCAACCAACTTTTGCGTTTCCAAATAGTTTTTTGTGTATAAGTAGAAATGTGGAACATATTCTTTCTTTCCTTGCAATGGTGAAAATTATGCACCTTTTCCACACTAAAATCTGTCCTTATCCTTATTTTTTTTTTAGTCTGTTCCTGCTAAAAGAGCATGGACGGATGAGGAAGCACAAATGGCTATCAATGTTGAGAGAGATTACAATAAACTTTTCAAAAATCATTCTCTGAAAATAAAATTCCCAGATCAAGAACTCAACAGAGACATTGTTTCAAAGTTTCACCCCTCAATAGAAACTGTTTATTTTCAGCAGCCATCGAATCCAAGGTTTTGTTTCGTAACTCTTACAGTAAGTTATTAAAGCCCCACAAAAATTTGAACATATACATCTTACCATAATTTTTTTTGTGTAGGAAGGTGCAAATCCTACCAAGGTTATAGAACAACTCAACAAAATTGAGTTTGGCCAAGGATACTTATCTGCTGAATACAAAAAAGATAGGGAAGACGAACAGAATGTTGGCCCTGAAGATATAGATCCGTTAACTTTATATGTCGGTAACTTAGCACAAGAAGTAACAAAAGAAGATATGGTGACGTTTTTCCCTAAGAATAAGCGAATTGATATTGGTTTTGCCAAAAAAATGAGATATACAAGGTGAGGATGATATTTGAGTTGGTAATATTCACTGATGAATATTAAATTCTTAAGCCTATTATAAAAAATGGATATTAATTAATAGAATTACGATGTATAGTCCTCTTGTTTTCAGGTATGCATTTGTTTCATTCAAGAATGTACAAGACTCAATAGAAGCCTTCAAAACCACCCATTATGCTGACCTCCACTCCAAAAGTATGATAGTTAGATTTAGAAGACTGCATGGTACGGTTGGCATGCCTGGAGAAGCCAAAGGTCATCACTCCTCGAAAGAAACCCAAGTGGAAAAAAAGAAAGAAGAAGACTTGTCCAGTGAAAAAGTGTCCACAGATTATTCAGAGAGCTCTCAACATACTGAACATGAAGAATGTGATACATACAGTCCCTCTACCAGTTATGATCCACGTAGTTCGTCACCAAGTCATTCCCCCAATCCCATTAATTGCGATCAAAGAACTACCAGTGATTGTTCAGAATTTTCCAATTTCGATCCTAGTTTAGTGAAAAGTGAACCATACGATTACAGTTACGAAGAATTTGAGGACTGCCAAGTTGAGAAAACCGAAGAGCAATTCAACCCCGATCTGCAGAATACTCCTGAAGAAACCAAAGTACCTGATCAAACTTCTAAGCCATCCGTAGAAACCACTGAAACCCAAGACGTGCCCTTAGAGGCAGTTGTTAAAAAAGAACCGGAATTCATTACCCAATTTTTACCCGAACCCTCTGAGTCTATGTTCCCTATTAGGCCGATTCCATTGAAAGAAGAACCAATTGAAAATAATGACGAGCCGGACACTGCTACTTCCAATCAAGGATCCAGTGAAGAGCTGAAAGTATCCAATGGTCTGAAGGAGCCAAAAGTTGAAGTTGAAAACGGTGAGATTGCCATTTCGAATAAGATATTTGGAAGAAAGACCATAACTGTAATATATCTGTCAGAGAGTAAACCATAGACTATATTCTCTATGGTTTATATCTAGATCCAAAGTAAGGCAGGGAGTATGTTCTCTATGGTTTAAATCTGGATTTAGACCAAACAATAGAGCTTTTTCTCTGTGGTTCAGATCTAGATTCAGAGGAAAACAGTATATTCTCTATGGTTTTAATCTGGATTTAAAGCAAACCATAGAGCTTGTTCTCCTTAGTCAGATCTAGATTCAGAGTAAAACATAGAGTATATTCTCTACCAGTCCTTTCATTTTATTTAACGTATAGTCTGTTTATTCACATTTGGTAACCGAAAGTTACCAGAGCAGTTAAAGATATTGAACCGAATTGTCAGGAATTCGACATATGCCCACTTACTAACCAGAAGAAACCAAAGTGTATATACGGACCACAGCCTTATAGCCATGTTGGCGTTAAATTCTCAGCCTATTTCTTATGATGTTGGAACTTTTTTCATCTCCTACTCAAGTTTCCTTTTTTTTCAGAGAATTCAGAACCTGTTGATCCTGATGATAACGAGGAAGAATTTAACACTACAACTGTAAGTTTTTCTGATTGTGACTGTGTGAAATTACTTAATTTGTTTTTTTTTTTCAGGACTTTGGATCAGTCTTAGATAACCTCAAGAGAAGGCCTTTTTTGCCATGAAGGTGAGCTAAAATTTGTTGGTGTATCATAAAAGTCTGAAATGATGTGATTTTCTTTTGAATTATGTTCATATTTTGTAATATAGTTGCTCGTGAGAATTCAATTTGTCAGTTTTTTGTTTACTCCTTGTGAATATAGAGTAAATGTGTAGAATTCGAAATTTAGTGGATTTTGTCATAAAATTATGTTTTGCATTAATTTTAGATTTTGCAAAAATTGTGTTTTTTTTTAATGCATTAATTCGATGATGATTAATGGTAGGAAAGACCTTTTTTAAAACAAGTTGAATCATATTCTGGGATAACTTCATTCCATTCAAACTCTTATAATATGGTGAACTAGTCTGGTAGATTATTTTTAATAAAAATAAAAAATTGTAAATATCTGAAGTAGTAGTTCGATTTGTCCTAAGGCAATTCATACTTTTATATGTATAATTTTGATTCGATTTCACGTAAGTTTGTAATACATTCAGTACTGAATGTGAAAACGTAGTATGAAAGACATTTCAAAATGATTTTATTTAAAAAATCATGATGTACATACTCTTTTTCATTTATATTTCCCATTTCCAGTTGACCGACAATAGTTGGGATAACATACAAACAGTAAGATTGAATACCAAAATCGAATTTAATATCAGTATAATTACTCAAACTTTGCATTTCTCAATAGTTTTATCATCTATTGATTGCAAAACTTATTCTGTAAAGGCCCGCAGTCATAAAAGATGTTAAATAGACATTGGTTCAGGAGATAAAGGAAATATTCTTGAATTTCACTTTTTAATTCAATTGGGATGGATATATGTTATTATAGGAATGTGTAAGTGATGAATATGTGATGTTTGTATATATTATTCATGTCATAAAATCTTTCTTTTTATTTATTTTCTTGATGTACCCATTTCGTTCTTGGTAGGATGATCATTTCTTTCTGTTCACTATTCACACAGTAAAGTTGTAAAAATTGTCTCTCTTCAATTCTGCTGAAATTATATTGGACATTGAACTTTTAAGTATTCATTGGTAGTTAGGATTTGTGATGCATTTTTTTGTAAATAAATTTTCTATTCCAATTCTTTTGATGTTAAAGTATCCCGATATCCCTTTTTAGATGTAATTTTTTTTTAGATGAAATAAAGAAATCTACTGGAGAAATGTGGATTTACGTCAAGGATTAACTCCAAAGTTATTGGTTTAATATTTAATATGAGATGTGGCTGCATGGCGATTTTTTTACGGATAAAAAACATTTGAAATTTTCGAAGTATAAGGGGGCGCATAACAGGCAACTCGATTTTAACAAACTGATGTTTCTTTGGGAAATGTTAAATAAAAAACGTATTAAATTCAGTGGACGATATATTCAAGATCGAAAGTAGTAAAAAATTATATAAATAAAATGAATAATACATTCAATAAAAAAAATTGGCGAGAAGTCCAGATAAAAAAAATTCACTGGGTTAGATTCAATGGCCCATTATCATCATTCTTCTCCAAACTTTGCTGACTCAAATCTAAAGTGTGTTCACTAGACGGCTGTGAATCGACCGTTTTCGATAGACTCAAGTCCAACATTGAATATCCGCCAGATTTCGAAACATTACTCTTTTCATTCTCGTTCTGATTTTTACACAAATCTAGACTGAAATCTGCCATACTGTTCTTGATCCCACTCAAATCGGGAATATTGAAATCATTGTGATTCTTATAGGGATAATCTGGGGGAGCTTTGGGGAGATTCAGGTCTGGGGCCAAGAAATTACTCTTCAAATTCAAAATATCCGGTACTTGATATTCGTTTTTCCAAGGTTTTATGTCGGTGGGGATCTTCAAGGGGGACGGAGATTTTCCCGATTCCTTAGACTTATTAACCGGACTGCTACTTGATAAGGGTTTCAAAAGTTCTTGCATTTTGAACAGATTGGATTGAAGGAACATGTTATTTGCTGCCAGAGTACTGTGGGCCATTGGATCCGGTAGTCCCAACATAGACGAAGTGCTGGTATATTTCCCTGAATTCATCGAATTATAGAACAAGCTGGAAATATCTTGAGGCAACATCATAGAATTCAGACTAACTGGGGTATTTAACGTTGGTAACATCTGTGGTTTCGACACTGAGGGAATAGAAAGCAAACTTTCATTTTCCTCAGCGTTACACCCAACCAACTCCCTTATGAACTTCCATGAATTATTTTCTTTATCTTCCCTTGGGAACTTCGATACCAACGTACTTTTCAATTTATCTATGAAAAGTGAATTACCCATGAATTGTTCATTGAAGTTGATGAAATCTTTTTCTTTTTTGTAATACTCAGCACATTTCGTTAGCTGCTCTTTTACATGATCAGTTATTTGAGAATCTTGACTAACACTGTATGACATGAGCATCGGCCGTCCATATTCGTTAGGTTTGACTTCTGGCGGTGGAATTACCCAGTAGGCAATGATACTCGATTCCAATGAACTGTTTTCATAGTTATACGGAGCTGCAAATGAAGAAAGGGACAATTAAGAAAATTCCAAGTTAAATTCAAATCGCCTTACATATTATTATCCCTATGCAGGGAGTGTAGCTGTTATCAGATTGTCCTTTCATTTTTATTTGATAGTCCAACTGAGCGTCCACATCCCTTAAAGTTGGGGCTGCTGCAGTAAAAGGGTGGGAGTGATACCAACCAACAAGAAGTAATTTCTCTTTTTCAATTGCTTTTGATATTTCTGCTTCAACTTGAGGGGCATTTTCTCTGTCGGCTTTTGTATTCCGACATGGAAATGCATGGGTCACCTGTAAATCTAAATTTTATGTAGAAATCAATCAGAAAATCCTCTTCTCCTAGGCTTAGCTAAGTGTTAAGATACATCTGAAGCAACTTTTGTTTGAGAAATATTGAAATTGATAATCAGAAAACTTTTAACACAAAGAATTAAACTCACTGTGACTGTTGAAATCCCAATGCCCTGCTAAATAACCAGATACTTCACTTTTTGTAAGATGGCTATGAAAATCTATAACTAAAGCTGCATTTGTAGACAATGTTACTAAAAAAGGCTGTATTTTGCCCAAATTGGAAAAAGGAACACATTCTATCAGGGTATTTGCATCACTAAAAACAACAATTTATTTAAAAAAAGTGAGTTTTAGCTTCATTCACTTCATTTTAAAGACAAATTTCAGAACTTACTGAGTCAATGTTCGATTGGCGATGGTGTTATGTTTGACGACCATTCTGAACACTAAATTTGACATAATCTTTAGTTCAGTGGATTCGTTTTCTGAGATTTCTGGAATTATTACTCCTTCAAAATCACATCTCAAATTCTCCACCACATTTTATTTACCTTGTTCGCGTTCTTCTTTCTTCTTCCTGTACCAAATGTTCTTGTAAGCATCCAATTTTTTTCCTTTATATTTTACTGAAGCCCAGCCACAACCCGACTTTTTATCAGGATTTATGAAACGCTTACAAGCAATAGCCCAAGCGCTTGGTGTTGCGAAAGCTATATCAGTTTCTTGACTTCTGATCTTTCCGTCTTGCAATAAATCACCAACAAATTTTTGCCCCTATTGAACATATGATAGAGTAAGTCTTCAAAGAAATGAAGAAACATAATATATACTAATCAATAACTCAGTAAGTTTAACGTTTAGTGAAAAAAAAATTTAGCTGAAGGCTGAGATTTTTTTCTTAAAAAGTTTTTTTGTATAGATATTTAGACTGACACTGAATTATACATGACCAACATTGCACTTCTTAATAATTCTAAGAAAAAAAAACAAAAATAAACCCAAACTGAGAGATTCCAAGTTGATCCTTTTACTCACTAAATATTCTATTGTCATAGCCCCTTGTCCTGGTTGCAGAATTTTTGCTTCTAGGAGCATTTGCAAAGTGATGGTCCTAGAGCTGCTGCCCCAAACATTTTTAATCCCTCCAGATTTATGTCCATTATCACAATCTATATCCTAGGAATGAAAAAGAAATTCTGTAAACTAAAGTATAAAGCTCAATGGTGAAGTTTTCTGAAGGCGATTTAAACTATTGCTTAAGCATGCATTTCAAATCGAGCAACAATAAAATCAAATAATCCACAACTCCCATACTCATATTTGAAAAAATTCAAAGAATATAAACAGAAATAGCCCTGAATATATAATTTTCATAGAAATCATGAGATCCCACATCAAGATTTGCTTCACTGAAGAATTACGGAGTGTAGAATATGAATATAAACTATACATGCTAATGTATTTTTTTTTGTAAAAAAAAATTCATGCGAAATTGAGAAGGTAAAAACAGAATAGAGAATAATCAGAAAACCTCATCAAATTCGTCATTCTCATCATGTTCTTCCTCTTGAAAAGCATTATGTTCATCTTCAGCGGTTGAAGACTTATTAAAAAATGTTTGACCTAACAAAGCAGCTTGGAGATGTGACTGCATCTACGAAAAAACATCAGCTGTATATCGCCAACTCATCGGCTTCCAAATCTTCATTTTTTTTGTCTAACAAATATCCCTGCCGATCAAATATTATCCCATCCAAGATCATTATAAAAAGAACTAGAACTAGCTTTGAGCTCTAGAACTATACCAGAATACAACCAAAGTAATAATAGATATGGTAACGAAATAATAAAATACTTTAGTTATACTCTGATCTATAATTCAAAAAAATGCAAACAGAAGCCAAACCAATTCACTCTGGACCTTCTACTTTCCAATAAAGAATAAAACCAACCTTCTTCAACGTCCAAGTGGCATATTTTTAGTTCCTCCCAATTCTATTGAAAAGTAATAATAATTAATAGTCGATTCTTAATTTTGAATTAATTTTTATAATTTTGTTGTTGTTTTCTTATGCACCACAGAGCCAAAGTTTTTAACATTCTGTGGTTCGCTCTTCGTAACGTCATTTTTAACCACAGAATATGTGATAGGTTAGGTGCGTTCCAATTTCGTTATGGAGCATTTCTAATTTCGAAAATTAGGACAATATTTAATAACATTGCTACTTTGGGGTCTTTTCTTCTCGATTCCTTGATGATGGCGCATAACTTTCTGTATAGAAAGCAATCATAGTTTCTAATAGTAAACAACGAAATATATACAATTATTTGAAATCATCTTTCATTATTTGTATATTATATTATAAATATGATCACAACATACTTTCTTATCAATTTTCTAATAATGAAATGAAATTATGAATAAGATTCTTGATTCGTTCTTTCAAATAAATTGCTGCAACGGTGTTTTTTTTTTTCAATGATGTTGATGGAACCATTTGACACATAGGAAATTATCTTTCTCAATATGAGAAAGCTCACATTTGAATCATCCACAATCACATAATTCTGTACAAAATTCGACTTATTCAAATTCTCATCACATACTCCTATAGTCATTTTCTCTTCAATCTTCCGGCTATCCATTCTAAACCTGAATACAACCTGAAACAAGAATTGAATATTGTTGAATAAATCATTTAGAAAGAGAATCTTCATTCTATTTTGTATGGAAACAAGGACCCATAAATAGAGTGATGATTTTAATGGAAATGAATATGCATTATATTTGATCTGATCTCGTACACAAGTACTAGTTGTGTAAGGATTAAAAAACATTAAAACATGATCCACTTACCCTTCTCCTGTGAGAGCACAACAACTTTGAATGTGCCATTGCTGCTGCTTTATTGAAGTCAAATTCAGTTCTTCGGATATTTCTGAGGCAGTTAATGAGCCCTTTATGTCTTGCTTATTGGCATAAATCAAAACTCCCGCTTTAGACAATTCCTCATTAGCTAACATTTTGTAAAGTTCCTCCTTAATTATAGATAATCGTTCTTTATCTGTCGAGTCTATCACAACAATCACAAACTGAAAAAACAATAATTCAGTAACAAGTAGCTGAGGAGCAATGATGTAATTTGATGTGATTACATAAACATATGTTTCAAATTCCAAAGATTCAATTTTAAGTGGCTGAGTTGAGAACAATAGCTTACTTCAGTATTTGTATAATATGTACTCCATGCAGCCCTCAATGATTGCTGTCCTCCCAAGTCCCACATGATGAAGTGAATATTTCGCCAAACAACTTCTTCTACATTTGAACCAATTGTGGGACTAGTGTGTACAACTTCATTCATCAGGAACTGATATAAAATTGTTGTTTTTCCTGCATTATCAAGTCCAACAATAACAATTTTGTGTTCTGGAAACAAATAATAAACCAATTACACATTCAAGTTTTAAGAAATATATTTCCAAATATTCTGTCCTAGAGAACCACTTCAAAGAATGGAATAAATAATTCAGGGTCATTATTCCAATTAGAAATAATATTTGGAAAGAAATAACTGAGAGTTTGGTATCAATAAGAAATAACCTATAATATATATGTACAAATTCAGGTACCTTCGTTCCCAAATAGACTCCATAACTTAGATAGTAATAAACCCATGTTGTTTTCTCTTGGTTTCGAAAGATTTAATATAAAGTTCCTTTATCACAGTCTGATGAAAGATAAAAATGTTCTATCAAGCATCTTCAGTCATCGCACGTAAAACACAAAGAAACACTTTTTCGAAATTGTTATTGCTTATGTTATTCTGAATTTCACACATGACAAAAATATATTGGCAGGAACAAGTACACTTTTTAATATCACTTCACTTCAAGTCATGTAGAGGATCATATGGGAATAGAATAAATGAATGATGAATGTGAAATGACGTCACGAGACAAGGCACTTTCTAGTTTTCATCATATGAGAGAAGGTACCTACTTGTCAGATCGTATTTTTTTCAGGAGAAAACTGAACAGTCCTAAATCAATCAATGGATTGATTTATATTATATGTGATGTGATGAAAACTCTGAGAGCAATGAACAATACCTCACTATTACTTTTCCTAGGACAGTGAAAAGAATCCCAAATTATTGTTCCTTATAAAGAAATTGTTGATGTCATTCGTAAACCTGTTGAACTTTCAGGAAAAAAACTTATAATGGCAACGTTGCAGTGGTGAGTGATCAACAATCACTCAACTAGTCAAGTCATACTGATTTTAATTCCTATCATTTCCTAGAAAGTAAATCAGATTCTTGAAATGCTGACTTCATGATGAGAAATTTCAATTTCCGCACAAATCAATGAGAAATTTCTGATCAATGGATATATCAGTAGTCAGATGCTACTGTATATTTGAAAAAGAAGTTTTTCAAGTTATGCTGATTGAATTTTTCAACAAAAACCTTGAAACATAGATACATATTTTTTCCTAGACACAAACGTAAAAAATTCAGGAGTATAATGCAAGGAAAGTAAGAAACATATGCCCATTCAATAAAAAAAAATGTAAGATAAAATATTTAATATTTATTTGATGCCTGAGATAAAAATAAACATGATAAATTTAACAATAAGGCACAACTATCAATGCTTATAACGTCCAGTATCATTGAGTACATTTTCCACCTTTAAAATTTCGTTTTCGTCTGTCATTCAGTGATAGGACTATGTAGCTAGAATTGAAAAAAAATAATATCAGACATCATATTGGAATCGTGAAAAGGTAAATCTACAAATATCTTAGATTTAGATGAATGCTTTTCCTATTTATAAAATTATCTAAAATATTCTACTTTGAACACATTTCATCACAATCTTTCGGATACCTACAATCGAAGAATTATATATTATATACTCACTGCTTCTGCTATGTCTATCCAGTCAATAGCTTGAACAAGAGCATCATTTGGGCTAGGAATTTTTCCCCAGTTCCAGTAGGTGAACTTGTTGAAGGTGTGCAATATATAAAACTTTCTGTCCTGTGTTTCGACGGAAGGCCTTATTGTTTCATGTAAAACAACACCCTTGTAGCCTTCTGGCAGTTTTATTTCTTTTCCTATCAAGGGGTACCCTCTGAAGGAAGCATATTTTACTGTAAATTGACTAAATAAAAACAATCATATCTACAAAAAGAATGAAAAATACTTACATTCATTTTCTGAAGACTGATAAAAATATTTAGAAACGTCAGCATCGCAGTCCGCATGGATGTTGAAGGGAATACTATGAATATTTTCTGTAAGTCCTGCATTCGAATTGATACCTCTTTTTCCGTTTTGTATATGTATCGCCATTTTCAAATTGAAAATTGATAAACAGAAAAGAAATTTCGCGGGTTGATGAAGTGACAGTAGTGACACACGTCAAAAGTCAGGAACAGAGAGTACAAAATGTAAGGCGGTTGTTTTACTTCTTTTTTAATTTTGGGACTTCAACACGTACCGAATTCATCATTCTCCCTAATGAAATTATATTTATCTGCACAAAATTTGAATCTTCCTACCTCAACGAGAGTACTCAATTGCTCAACTATTAGTGTGTTTCATCAATGTATTCCGATAGCAAAACTCTGATTACAAATAAAAAAAAAATTACAGAATTTCAATAACCTTCATTTCTCTAGCTTCAAGTTCGATATGAAATCTCTTATGCTAGCAAACTCGTTCATTGTATATATATGAGGTGGACAAAAATCTTTATCCTGGAGGATTTTTCTTATTACTTCGTTAGATATTTTTATGCCATATGCAGCAATTTCATCTTCTGATCCCTTGTGATCTTTGATGAACTGAACGACCGGATCGTTTGTCGGAACTTTGCATAGTTTTTTCAACAAGCAGAAATCGACCACTGATCGTATCATGTACACGCCTGGTATGATTTGCATGGATATTTCGAATTTTCTGCAGTTTTTCAGGAAATTCTTGTAGATTTCGTAGGAAAAGGCAGCTTGGGAGATAATGAATTTAGCCCCAGCGTCATTCTGTAAGATGAATAAGTATGATAATTAAAAAGAAAGACATCGTTAAAAATTTTGAATTTTGATGTTCTCTGTCTGAACGTAACGCTGAGTTTCTTCTATCTGTGAACGTGAACATATGTCAATGTCGTTAAGCTCTAGATTGATTTTTCTATAAATGAGAACTCTTTGCGGTTCGGGAATACCTAATCTTGCCATTTTTAAAATGTGCACCTTTTGCTTCAAGTATTTCATATCCTCCTCCAATGTCTTACTTTCAGGATGTTTATAGGGGTATCCGGGCACACAAAGATCGAAGTAGTCGCCATATTTGATTTTGATGAATTTTATCAGATCGGTACTGTAAGGAAAGTCATAAGTTGAATCTGGTTCTTGACATCCTGGAGCAGCTGAAAAAAATCAGAATTTTCTTTTAACGAGCGTTAATATTTAATTATTAATAGTAGGTGAAGGTGAATATAATGCATATAACACATACATAATGTTCAGTGGCTAAACCAGTTGTGATTTATAACTCAATGGTCCGAATTATAGACATAGAGTAATCTCTTTGGTAGTCTCTGGTCCAAACCCTCTGGTAGTCTCTGGTCCGAACCATAGACATAGAGAATACTTATGTCTATTATCTGAACATAATGCTTAGTTTCACGAATGACATGAATTGAATAACATCACAAGATTCGAATTTAGTTGTTGCTCAGGGAGAAAAAACACCGGAAAAATCTTAGAGGTGTCCAAACAAAAGCAAAAACAAATTGGTTTAAATGTCACCTATTATTATTTCTTTGTTCAAGGATGCTGAGTTTGTGAACAATTCGAAAATTTAACTATGCTCTTTGTCTAAAAGAACACAGATTCGAAAGTATACTAATTTTCAGTTGCAATTTTTGAAAGATGCACATTGCTAAAACCTCTACAGTACGTTTAGAGGCAACTAACTTATTTAAATTTTTTGCCATGGTGGAAACACCATGAGAATTAATATTCCTCACCACCTCGCATGACCAAGAGATTTCTCACGCCAACTTGACGGGCGTATTCTAAGATTTTGGGCACCGTTTTCTTGTTCACATTCCTGGCCGCAAGATGAAGAACTGTCGGATGTCCCCTTTTTATCAGTTCTGCCGCAGCTACGATAGGTTCTATTTCTTCTGGAGGCTTATCATATGTACCTGAAAAATTGCTTATTTACGATCGATACATTACAGATATAATATCAGTTTTCGATTTTTTTACTTACTTACCGATCCAAATTACAGAACAGAAACTGAACGGTATCGTGTCCACTAAATCGTAATTGATATCTTTCTTGGAAGAGAATTCCAGAGAACATATCCTTTTAGTTTGGTTTTTGAAGATGTTTGTGAGTCTTTGGTCTGATTTTGACATTTTTCATTGAAGTGACATTTATGGGTGCACAGATAACGAAGTAAAAGTACGTTAACTCAAACATAGACATACGAATGGATTTGACTCCTTGAGGGAAAATCCCCTAAATACTTCCTTCTGTTTATGCGAAATCTGACGAGAAGATTATCCGAAAAGAATTGGTCGATAATTTTTTAGAATTCTTAAGAAATCAACCGAAATACACCAATAGGGGCATTTTTAGAGGGCCTTTCGCACAAACATTTCGAAGGTTCGTGTTATGTACAAATAACATAAACCTTCAAAATCCCATAGCGTACTTAACGAGGAGTTGTTTAACGTAAATTGCTGAAGGTGAACCTATTTTTATAAATAGGTCCGAAACAGGTCCTTAGTTTTAAAATATTCCGAAAAATGGACTTATCCCCCCTTGAGCCCTTTGAAATGCTGATTACTTCTCCAAAGTTCAATCCATACGATCTTTTATTTCGTATCGTCAGGTGTTGAACCGTTAATTTGCCCCCAGTCCGTGCAATTATAAATTATTTAAGACTCCAATAATACGGATATACTTCTTGTTCTGTCCCCCACCGTTTGATAGCGCTATGGTCGCGCTCCTGCGGCAAGCTCCCAAATCTATCTTGATCTCCTGCATAGCTGTTCTCTCCCGTTTCGTCGGGAGCAGTATACCGGGACCCGTGTTATCCCAGCTCGCGAAACCGCTTCCAGTAAAAACCTCTCGCAATGTTTCCAAGATTGTTTCTCGTCCATTCCCTGAGTGTTTTGTGTGCGAACCACCTGCTGTTGTTGTGAATTTTGTTGATCAGGTGTCGTAGATCCCGAAGGATATAACCTATCATAGATTGGCGATGGTGCACTCTTGAAGGTATAATCTTTCGAGCCATACCTGAAGCAATTTCGATCTTTGGGGTTTTGTCGTTGCTTTCTCGGACCCTCGACGTGGATACGATATATTTTGGAGGAAATGTGGGAGTTTGGGTGGAGGAATATCTGAATTTCGAGGGAGAACAATTGGCTAACAGGTTATGTCAATATTATCATTTGGGGTAGTTACGATATGAGCAGTTGAGGGTGAAGGGAGGTTCTGATGCATTTGGATTTTAAGCGATTCTTTTGGAATAGGAATAATTGATCGAAAATATTAATTTTTTCATCAGTGCGAGCAAAAAGTTTGAAATTTTCGACATCAATCTTGTAAAAGACAAAGAAAATAAAGATTTGAATATATTTTGGTCAAGGTAAAACTTATTTTTTCTTTTGAATCTGATAGATACATAGTTCGCTGCATCCTATCAGTGTAGGTGGAATTTTAACCTTTAATTCCCAATAATCCAGTGTCCCTCGATGTTTCTGCTGCGAGAGGAGAAAACAGGAAAAGTTAAAATTTCGCCTCTAGTTCTAATATGTAGACGTGAGCCTTGAATTACAAAAAATCGATGCCATTATAGAAAGAAAAATCAACCTGGGGTCTTCCAGAAACGGTTTTCGAAATCAAGAGTTATTTTTCAATGTTGTCTCTCATAGGGAAAGGATTTATATTGAAGTGGTGTCAGTAATTTCATGAAATAACAGATTTCTAATGAAAATTGATCCATTGTTTTTTCTAGACCCTCAAGAAGCTCGAACCTTACTTTTTATATCCCAATACATTTTCAATTTTATGCCATTATCATCCTCAGCTCTTGAATATCATATCTAATAGTTGCTTTATAATAAATACCCACTTATTAATATTGTATACAACTTTTTTTAGTCACTTTTTTTCAGTTTTGCATGAAGATTTTTTGGAAGAACCACATGTGAACTCATTTCCATCCTCATTTCACGATAAAAGTTAGTATTCTGTTCATTTCCCGAATTTTCTAATTTTGAAACGAAACAGATTATTAGGAACATCAACGAGAGTCAACTTGGTTATTTGTGTTTTCAAATAGTTGGCAGAAATCCCGCTTATGATCCAAGCCATATGTCTCCGTTCTTGAGGAGTGAAAAATCTTCAAGTTTGTTTTTAGAAGACCAGTGTATAAATTTCAACGTTGCAAGATCAGAGATCATCTTTATTTTTTGAAGTAAGGTCATCAGAGAGTTTCTTATTTGAATTCTAATGCTCCATTTCTTGTCGAAGAATGTGACAAACAGCAGATTTATTAGTCATTTTTATATTTTGAATAATTCTCTTCAGATTTCTCTGTAGGCGTTGAAATGATAAACTTTTGTTGGAATTTCGGAAATATTCGAAGCCACTATACTTAATTCAGATGAAATTCTAGATCTCCAACGATTTTGTATGACCTCAAACCATGAGCTTCGCTCAGATCATTTCGAAAAGTCTAAATTTAGGGTATTAAAAATTTGCGCCTTCGCCATTTTGTGACGGGGGTTCTGTTGTTTACCTATGCATTTATGACTTTCACGCTTCATTTAACTCTATATATAATGATTTCCCTCGATAACACTAAAATTATAAAGTTGCTAATAAGTAAATTAAAATTTTATATGTGAATGGCGAGCTATAAATTTTAATGATTAATTTGCACGCCATCGCTATATAAATTACCTTTGAAATTGCTCTGAGCCAGCGCTTTCACGGCGTCAGGTGTTTCACGATAAGTATTTAAATCTATTTGTCTGTCGAGAAAACTTCCCTGAATATTCCCCAGTTTAACACAGCAAGGTTGAGTTTGAAAAAACGATAAAATGTACGTAGATGAACAATTTCAACTCAATATACGAGGATATATTGAGAAATTCTTAGCCTACTATAGCACCAAACAAAATTTCAATGTCAAAATATTTTATTAGTCAACATTTTCTCCTTTTACTTGGATAAATTCATTACAGCGAACCTGCACAAATGTTTGAAATCGATAGAATTGTTGGTGAGAGAATGGACTGTATCAATTCTTGGCGTAAATTTTAGTAGAAAGTCAGATTTCAAAATAAAGATCACTTCGAAATTAATCTTACGGAGAAATCCGGAGCACTCCTATTCTTCTTAATCTTCTTGTAGCGGCGGGTCTTCCGTCTCTGGAGGAAAGGGCCCTTTCGACGGATCCTGGATGTGCTGAGCTCTTGTCTTGCTTGTAGTTTTCGCTAACCCGCACTTCAAGTTACAGTGTTAACAAATGTTCCAAAACTTTTATTGTTTTTGAGGTTCAAAGCGAACGATGCCGACTTGGGCAAAAATTAATGAGATGCGACTGAAGGCACAAAATTGAACTCACTTTATAAATTAGGCAATCGAAAGCGACGACGACGTATAGTCTAAGGCTGCTTGATTAATACTGTTCTTTTTTTAATGTTCGAAGAAGTTCACATATGGCGAATTAAGTTTATTCACGCAGAATCGTCCGCACTTGTGTTTATGAGAACTACAATTCGAATTTCAAACATTTTCCGCCGGGAAAATGCATCTAATGCATTTTTTTATAAAATAAATTGAGAAAAAGGTATACACCTACGTCATGATTCTACATCATGATGACTATAAACTACATAACGCTTAACTGCTGCAATGTGAAAACAACGAAATTGAGCATGAAATATAATTAAGTGGATTCAGAAGAGTCTGTATCCACACAAGGTAGCGGACAAAGCTTAACTAAAGGACGTTTGAACATTCCCGATGCTGTTTTAACGGTGGCAACTCGTGTAACCCCATCACGACCAGGGTGCAACTCGACTAGGCGGGCCAACACCCATTTACCGGGTGGAACGTTGTCATCCTTAATAACGACTAAAGAACCTACTTTAGGAGAAGAAAAATTAGGGTTCAGCCATTTACTTCGCTGCTGAAGAGTATGTAAATACTCTAGATGCCAGCGCTTCCAGACATCCTGATGCAACCGTTGGATCATTTGGAATCTGGACAGTCGATTTATATTCACATTTGTGAAATCGGCGGTTGGAATAGAGGCCACTGATTCTAACGTGAGAAAGTGATTAGGCGTAAGAGCATTAATGTCTTCAACGTCATTATTGAACGCCCCTATGGGTCGAGAATTTAAAACAGATTCTATAAGAGTTAAAACGGTATAAAACTCTTCGTAGGTAAGAATTTGTTCACCAATGACCCTGTGAATATGGTTTTTCACAGATTTGATTCCGCTTTCCCACAAACCCCCGAAATGAGGAGACGCAGGCGGAATGAAAGAATGCTTTATTCCCTCATGCTCAGCTGCATTGCTCATGCCTTTTATCAGTTCCCTTGTAGCACCAACAAAATTCGTTCCGTGATCACTATATAAACACGATATACGTCCACGGCGAGCTACTAAACGTTGTAATGCAGCTAAAAACGTTTCCGTAGATAAGTCACTCGCCAACTCCAAATGAACTGCCTTGGTGGCAAAACACACGAATAAACACAAGTATGCTTTACATTTTTTAACGCCACGATGACGGGTCATGGTGAGGAAAAACGGACCGCCAAAATCAACTCCAACATGGCTGAAAGGTTTTGCTTGACTGATCCTAGATGAGGGTAACTCACCCATAGGTGGTTGAAACGGTTTCGGTTTCACCTTCCAACAGCGAAAACATTTACTTAAAGTTGAATTTATAGCTCGTTTTGGCGATAAAATCCAAAATTGTTGAGAAATGAGGAATTGAGTTGTTCGACCACCGGAATGCAAATATTTCTGATGGAAATAGTTGATTATCAGAGTGGTGAGCCTGCTGTTCCGAGGCAGTAACAAAGGGTGTTTCTGATCATGTGATAATGAGGAATACTTTAATCTACCGCCGACGCGAAGAAGATTGTTTGCATCTAAAAAGACATTTAGTTTTCGCAGAGCTTTTGAATATACTCCTGATGTTAATTCGTTACAAAAATGAACTTGTTGAGTTCTTCGGACCAACGGAAGTAAAGACTCGTAAAGTTCGAATGACAGGAGAGGCCCAACTCGTTTCTTGAGTGGATTGCGTGCATTAAATAAAAAACGTAGGGAATAGGCTATGATTCGCTGCAGCGACGAAAGAGACGAAAATCTATCTAAGAGATTATCAATAATATGATCATCGTGTGTCTCAACGAAAAAGGTATGTTTTCGGTTTTCTTCAGGAGGTAACGAACAAGTGGATAAAATTGCATTATCATCAATACCATCAGAAAATCGCAATATTTCCGAGCCATGGAACCAGTTATGATCCTGGGCTAATTCAGAAGGGAGGACACCGCGAGAGGCAATATCCGCAGCGTTATGACGCGATGCTACATATGACCAATTTTCAGAGGGTATTCTTTCCTGAATGTAAGACACTCGATTAGCGACGAACGTTTTAAATCGATGTGGAGGGCTTTGAATCCATTGCAACACAATTTGAGAGTCACACCAAGCGCGAATTCGGACAAACTTAATCTTTTCGCGAAACGATTTTAAAGAAAAGCGCAAAAGTTTTGACAATAGAACAGCCCCACATAATTCCAGCCTAGGAATCGTTATTTTCTTAAGAGGAGCTACTTTAGATTTTCCACAAAGAAATTGAGTCCGATATTCACCGTTAGCATTTAAGTATCGCACATACAACACACAAGCATAGCCCTTTTCGCTCGCGTCGCAAAAGCCGTGTAATTCATACTCCGATGAGTCAGGAGTAAAGAGTAAACGAGCAATTTTCAAATTGGATAGACAGTGCAGTTCTGTTGAAAATTGATTCCAAATTCTAAAAATTTCCTGATCAGGAATATCATCCCAACCTATCTTTAGAGCCCAGAGGCGTTGTATTAAATACTTTGCGAGGAACGTCACTGGCGTCAAAAAACCGAGCGGATCATAAATCCGTGCTAAAGTCGATAACATTGTTCTTTTCGAGCAAGATCGTTCAGAGAGTGAATTAAAACAAAAATGAAAACAATCCGTCCTGGGGTTCCAGTTTAAACCCAGAACCTTGTAAGAGGTACATCCCTGATCGGAATCAAATGACAATGAAGTCGAGGAAAGGTGCGACCTAGGCAAATCAGCAAGTAACCGCGGTTCATTACTGGACCACTTTCGGAGTTCGAAACCACCACGCGTCAACAGGGCGATAAGCTCTGTAATTAATGACTGGGCTTCTTCAAAAGTGGCAGCACCACCAATGAAATCATCAACGTACGAAGCGTGTTCAATGATATCTGAAGCTAAAGGAAAGCACTGTCCTTCATCAGCAGCTAGTTGTTTCAAAACGCGGAGAGCTAAAAATGGCGAGGAAGAGATACCATAAACAACGGTTACTAATGTGTAATCACGGACGGTTTCAGTTGGCGAAAAGCGCCATAATATCCGTTGATTTATACTTTTGGATAGCTTTCTGCATCTTTTCTCTTCAATTTTTTCCCGTAGAGTGGTCAGTATTGTCGAATAGTAATCTCCAGTTATTATTCTACCCTTATCCAAAAATCAATCATGATTGCTCCATGACAATCCCAAAAAACTGAAGCAAGAACTTTTCCAGCAGTTTTTTTGGACACGAAACTTCTTAGGTCTTGGAAGACCAGAGTGTCGCCATTCCATCGATTGTTGCTTTGTTTCTGGATCGTAGAAATGTACCCAATTCTCATCTATAGTAACAATTCGGTTTAGGAAGTCTACATCGTTTTCAAATCGAGCACAGATCGAACGCCATGCTTCTACCCTTGCACGCTTTTGGTCAACATTCAAACATTTGGGGATCCATTTTGCAGCAATTTTTCTCATGTCAAATTGACGTGAACTATATGATGAAAGCGTTCGTTTGAAATGTTCAGTGCTTCAGATATCCTTGTTAGCCAAATTCGACGGGTCTGATAAAATCATGTCATGAACTGCATCGATATTTTCGGGGACTGACACAGAAACTGGCCTTCCCGATCGGTCATCATCTTCAATGGAAAATTCACCTCTTTTGAAGCTTGCAGACCAATTTTTCACAGTCGCATACGAAGGACATTGATCACCAAGGGTATTAACCATATCTTCGTAAATCTACTTACCTCTTAACCCTTTTAAATACAGGTAATTGATGATGGCTCGATACTCCAATTCTTCGATTTTCACAATTCCGGTGGACATCTCCTTTCTTTCAATTTATTGCGTAACTCTGGTTTACTTTTTTGACTTCAAACTTCACACTGACACTTCTAATGAGTTATTGTTTGTTGCTATGGTAACGCAATATTCTTTTTATGCATGGAATGGGTCTGGGCTGACTAGATATCAATACATCCTCGTATTCTAGCAAGTCTATCCAGAGATCGTTTTTCATGTATGATTTCAGTGAATTTTTGCACGATCCTCATTCGAATGAATTCTGCCCTGGTTACATTATGCCACTGGTCGAACAAACCAATTAATCGAATAATCTCCATTCCAAGGAAACCGTAGCAATGGTCTTGTATTTAAATCTAGCTTAGTTCGAACCCGAAGCCCTAGCTTCTACTAACTCCGAGTCCATCAGTTAGTTCGTGATTTTTTGCGACAACCGACGTAAGTTTTCCAGTTGGCAGAGCGGGTATGCTCCTATAAGTAAACGATTTTAAAATCGATTTTAATTCGAGTTCTTGCATGTCAAGATACGAGGCAGCATTCTTGGCATTTACACGCGAGTACATCTATGAAAGTTTAATGTCTGGTGGCCATGATGGTCCTCGAGCCTCCAAGAGCTATTCTGAAAGTTTGCCTTTTGTGTTATTCATTCTCCAGAACAGTTTCGTACTGAATAGATGATAAGAAGGCATCGATCACTTGAAAAATTGGTGGAAAGAGTCTATTCAGGCCTGGGGAGAGTTTTTTCGCCCCATTCAATGAGTGCACTTACTTGGCGTGAGAGGTAATTTTTTTTCTATCATCCCTTCATTTATCCTTTGTTTTAACGAAGGTTTTTCGAAGTGGAGTGTTGTTTTAGGAAGTGTTCTCTGTTTCCCATTATTCCCCCCTTTCAGACATGAAAATTCAAGCAAGTTTTTTCGAGCATCAATCAATTAATTAAATTTCATTGCCTACTACAATTCGATTTGACGTAGACGTTTGTGACTGAGCCTAATAGAACGAAGTTAATCAGATCTGAATTGAATCATGTTAGTATGAAATATCCCTTCATATTGTTGATGATTTGAAAAAAATTGTCCCGAATTTAATGCAACATAATTTGGTCATAGATTATCGAGAAGAAATTGAAAGGCTTTCTTGATTTTTGCTAGGAGGTCCCCTCCTTCGAAATTACAATTTCGTCGAGTTACATATACTAAACAATTTTTTTGCTAGGAGGTCCCCTCCTTCGAAATTACAATTTCGTCGAGTTACATATACTAAACAATTTTTAGAAATATGTAGGATGCAGGTACATAGTTGAGATGTAGCTGACTGTATTGATATCTAGTTAGCCTAGACCAGTACCATGCATAAAAAAATATTGCGTTACCATAGCAACGAACAATAACTCATTTGAAGTGTCAGAGTGAAGTTTGAGGTCAAAAAAGTAAACCAGAGTTACGCGATAAATTAAAAAAAAGAAGATGTCCACCGAAATTGTAAAAATCGGAAAATTGGAATATCGAGCCACCATCAAGTACCTGTATTTAAAAGGGTTAAGAGGAAAGCAGATTTACGAAGATACGCTTAATACCCTTGGTGATCAATGTCCTTGGACTGCAAGCTTCAAAAGAGGTGAATTTTCCATTGAAGATGATGACCGATCGGGAAGGCCAGTTTCTGTGTCAGTCCCCGAAAATATCGATGCAGTTCATGACATGATTTTATCAGATCGTCGAATTGGGCTAAAACGGATATCTGAAGCACTGAATATTTCATACGAACGCGTTCATCATATAGTTCACGTCAATTTGGACATGAGAAAAACTGCTGCAAAATGGATCCCCAAATGTTGACCAAAAGCGTGCAAGGGTAGAAACATCGCGTTCGATCTCTGCTCGATTTGAAAACGATGTAGACTTCTTAAACCGAATTGTTACTTGAGACTTGGGTACATTTCTACGATCCAGAAACAAAACAACAATCGATGTAATGACGACACTCTGGTTCTCCAAGACCTAAGAAGTTTCGTGTCCAAATATCTGCTGGAAAAGTTCTTGCTTCAGTTTTTTGGGATTTCCATGAAGTAATTATGATTGATTTTTTGGATAAGGGTAGAACAATAACCGGAGATTACTATTCGACATTACTGACCACTCTACGGGAAAAAATTGAAGATAAAAGACGCGGAAAGCTATCCAAAGGTGTTTTGTTTTTGCAGGACAACGCCCCTGTACACAAATCTCATGTTGCCATGCAAAAAATTCGTGATTTAAAGTTTGAATTACTAGAACACCCCAATTATTCACCAGATTTGGCTCCATCCGACTATCATCTCTTTCCAAAACTGAAAAAAGTTCAAAAAAACGTCGGAAATTTTCTCCCAACGAGGAGGTAATAAAAGCTGTGGATGTCTGGTTTGCAGGGCAAGAAGAAACATTTTTTTTGAAAGGTCTAGAGACGTTGCAGGTTCGCTGTATTGAATGTATTCAAGTATGAAGAGAATATGTTTACTAATTAAATATTTTGACATTGAAATTTTGTTTGGTTCTATAGTAGGCTAAGAAGTTTTCAATATATCCTCGTAATTAATTGGTCATGTAGTCTTGCATCTGGAATACTTGTGCAATTTTCAGCAAATTCATCTTGCTCTGAGTATTTTCGACGCCCTATTACCATGGCTTGATCCTGCTCACATTTTATTTATTTATTTATTTATTCATACGGCCTTGCCATTTTACAAAATAAACTATACAATATCTGATCTAAAAAAAAAAAAGGTTTACATTACTCAAATCTTATTATATGCACATTAATAAACTTGATTCCTTTCCAAGTATCTTTTCATTGAAAAAATAGATAGTGAAAACAAATCAACATCTCTAGAATTCGCCTCTCTTAATGCTCTATCTATCGGATTATTAAAACTATAATTGGTTGGACAAAATCGTATTTTGAACAGTTCTCGGTTCCTGAAATTTATAGTGCAACAATTCAATCTTATCCTCTCTAAGAGATATTTACAATCTGTGTAATTATTCAAAATTTTATATATAAACATTAAATCAAAATTTCTCCTTCTGTTTTCTAATGAGTTTAATCCTAGCTCCTGCTGTAAACTTGAATAATTTAAACTACAAAGAGGAATATTTTTCTTGAAAGCTATCCAGCGTATGAATTTTCTTTGTACCATTTCGATGTTTTTGACGTGTACTTCATAAAAAGGCGACCATACCACTGTAGTGTATTCTAAAATGCTTCTAACATTAGTGGTATACACAGTTGTCATTGCTCGTGTGTCTCTAAAATCTTTCATGTTCCTTTTTATGAATCCTAACATTTTAAGCGCTTTACTGGCTACAAATTGAGCATGAGCTATGAAATTGAACTTTTGATCGATGTGAATTCCTAAATCTTTTATTAAAGTTACGCTTTCTAGAATTTCTTCTCCTATTTTGTAGTCAAAAACTATTGGAACCTGTAGTCTGTGCAATCTCATTATCCGGCATTTTGCCACATTGAGTGACATCTCATTTTTATTACACCAGTCCAGTAAACTGTCTAAATCTTGTTGTAACAATTTACAGTCTTCAAGATTTCTAATCATCTTGAATATTTTCAAATCGTCTGCAAACAATAGAAATGCCCCGAATCGGATGAAACCTTTGATGTCGTTAATGAAGCACAGAAACAGTAAGGAAGACAAGGGAGAACCTTGCGGTACTCCTGATTCTATTAATATTTCTTCAGATAATATGTCCAAAATTTTGACCCTTAATTTTCCTTGATGCATTCGATCTGCTATCCAATCAATTAGTGGGGATCTCACTCCTAGTTTCTTTAACTTAATTATAAGTAACCAATGAGCAACTTTATCATAGGCTTTCGAAAAGTCTGTATACACACAATCTGTTTGTGCTCTACTTGTCATGGATTTTATCACATGATCTGCATATATTGTTAAATTAGTTGTCACTGACCTCTTGGAAATAAACCCGTGTTGTTCTTCTATAAAGATATGTTTGAAAAGAGGTGTAAGTCGTTTGGCCAATAATGAATCCAAAATCTTAGGAATATATGACAGTTTACAAACTGGTCTGTAATTTTCAATATCACTCCTGTCCCCGCTCTTGAACACTGGCGTTATATAACTTATTTTCCAACACTCAGGGTAAGTTCCTGTCTGTATTGACATATTGAAGATTTTACGTATTGGTGTTGTTAAGTTTCCACTGCATCGCTTCAAAAACATAGCAGAAACGTCATCAGGTCCTGCATCGTTTCTATCCGGTAATGCCTCTAGCTCATTGAGAATCTCCTCATCAGAAAAAGTGCATGTTGATATATCTACTGAATTTTCGTATACTATGTTTGTTTCTTTAGGGTTGGATTTCTGAAATATCTTTAAAAAATTACTCCTGAACAATTTAGCTATTCCGGCAGGTTCACTCGATATTTCGGATTTAAGGTACATTGTGTTGGGAAGGTCTTTAGACGTTTTCAGATCATTTGGTTGTAATTGAGGGTTTAATGTGTTCCTCCTGCTAGCTGCAAGATGGGCTTAGGATATTTAATAACACCGAAACTGGGTCGCAGAACTCTAAATTGAAATCGTGGATATTTCTAATGGGATACTATTTCAGTGGTTCTGCCGAGAGATCAGAATGGGGTTCACGACTATGACGTTTATTGATGCCCTCATCATCTTGTTGAGAATAGAGAAGGCGTCTTCGAAAGAAGTCACGAAAAACAGATTTTCGAAAATGTAGCAACCTGATATGTTTATTAAATCTCATCGGATTTTGGAAAAACTGTGGAAAATTAATCACAACTCATCAACCGAAGCATTTGACCATCCACTCACGCACAATCAAATGAGTAGCCAACATCTATTCTGAAATTTGACGTGGCAATTTTCCAAATTCTAACAATAGGAGGAGAATTTTCGACGCCATTGAAGTCTGAACGTATACTTCATACTTTATACGATAATCAAGGGACGCCATGTAGGAATTTATTGCCCCCGAGGGACGGAAGATAGCTGACCGTAAATTCATGCGGCGTAGAATTCCTAACTTGGAAAATTCGGGATGAAACGTTTAATGAGGGGAATAAGGGGACGTTGTACGAAAGGGAAAGTTTAGAGTAAAAGTGGGGATCACTTTGAAAAATGAATTACGCCCTCTCCCATTATATGAATGATTTCAACATCTAAGTGATCATGGAATATTCTGCCAGTTTGCCGTTAGATAATTATTTTGATGAAATTGAAGCAGAATCAGGAAAAAAGGGTTTTTTTCTCATGTCGAAGGCTCAGATAGGTACGGTCTTTCACATTGAATTCTCTTGAAAAATTAACGTTTATTCTGAAAATCTCAATTTTAATGAAAGTTAACTCTAAATTGACTCTATAACTTATTTTCTATGTTCTCTCGGGAAGGTTTTGAACGAAACAAGACACATTAAATGGAAGAAAAATTCAGGATTTCACCGAATCTTATGTGAAAGAAGAAAAAAAAAACAATTTTCAAAATACTGAAATGCTGATAAGTGATTTAATACTTGGTATTTCCACCCCTTGCGTTAATTACAGCTCGGCAACGACGGTTCATACTCAAAATGAGTGATCTTAAAATGTTCTGATCTAATCCTTCCCAGATTTCTCCGAGTTGGTTTCCAAAGTTATTAAGAGTAGCTGGATGATTTTTTGAACTTCTCAGCCTTCTATTGAGGTTGTCCCAAACCTGCTCAATCGGATTGAGATCTGGACTTCTTGCTGGCCGTTCCATTCGAGAAACTTCAACCTCTTCAAGGTACTCCTGAACGATGCGCGCACGATGGGGTCTGGCATTATCGTCCATAAAAATGAAATTTTCACCAATGTATGGGGCAAATGGCACTACATGCTCTTCAAGAATGTTCCTATATACTTATCAGCATTCATAGCTCCATTATCAACGACCACTAGGTCTGTGCGAGAGTCAAAGATATTCCACCCCATACCATAATCGATCATCCCACGAAACCAGTAGTATTCAGGAGATTGCACTAAGCATATCTTTCATGTGGACGTCTAAATACAAGGGAACGTCGATCACAATGGTAGAGGCAGAATCTAGACTCTGTGAAGAGAAGTCTTTCCCAATCGGCCTCTTCCCAATGGATATGCTCTCTTGCAAAATCCAAACGCGCCCTTCGATGGGCTGGGGTAAGAGCTGGGCCTCTTGCCGCGACACGAGGCCTTAAATCATATTCTCTGAGGCGATTTCTTATTGTCTGAGTGCTAATTTGCACCTCATGAGTTTGCTCAAGCTGAATTTGAAGAAGGCGAGCGGTTGCAAACCGTTGTCTCAACGAAGAAACTCAAAAGTAACGTTCTTGAATGGCAGTTGTTACCCGTGGTTTACCCTGTCCTGGTCTTCGGACATTCATACCTGTCTCCCTGAATCGCTGCAACATTCTGGACACACACTGAGAAAAATCTTGAGGTTACAATGTGAAATTACCCACATATTAGCTGGACAGGTTACAGTTACACAGTTGGATTATTTTTTTCACAACTAATATCTGGATGTTTCTACAAGGGTGTTGCGAAATTTCATGAAAAATGTAAAACTATCATGTATATTTACAGTAAATATGAAATTTACAGAAAATATGTGTTAATTCTCTGTGATATCACAAGGGTTGTAATATTCACCTGAAAAATTACAACTGCAATGCAATATTACAATAAATTTGCGAATTTCAACATGAAACAGTAATTTCACAACATTATTGTGATCTAATTTTTTTTTAATTACAATAATTTTGTGAATTATCACATGAAAATGTGATTTCACAACGTTATTTCACAAAGTTATTGTGATTTGAGAATTTTTCTTGTGAATTTGCGAAGAAGAAAATGTTGTGTTGTAGAATTACAATGCAGAACCCTTTTAATTTTAAAATTCCTTCACAAATGTGCTTATACAATGTGTTATTAAGGCGGTTGTGAAATTACCACAAAAAAATATAATTTAACAACATGATATCGCGGCACAATTTCCTTCAAGGATAGAACACTTTTTATTTACATGTCTACAGCAAGAGGAAAATCTTACGCGAAATTGTTGAAATTTATTATGGTCAAAATATTTCTCTCGAATATGAAAACAGAATAAAAAAAATAGATTAATCGGTTTCCATTAGAGCATTCCAAAGATGCCGCTTGAAATTTAATAAACAACTGATGATCTTGATCTTACGAAGGCCAAAATTGTGCTGTTCTTTTTCCGATCTCCGAGTCTCATCTGAAGCTGACTTTTCAGAAGCTCATCTAGTGGCAGCTCCAGGAGCTTTCCGGTGTAGATCGGTGAAGGAAAGACGAATTTTTTTGTTGTTATAACTATTCTCTGCATGTCTAGGAGTGTGTGTATAGGATTTTCTTTAATGCTTCCTTCCCTCCTCTTTTTGGACTGCTGCCTTATATTGATCTGTGTCCACACACCCCAATGCCTGTACCTCTTTCTAATTTTGATCCATCAGTACAACATAGAGTCCATACAGATGACTTTTTGTCTAATTTATTCATCGCATTGAGACAGTCCACAATGACGTTTTTTGTAGAAATTTTTTTCTCGACTTGTTCTTTATATGAATACATTTCTGAAGATATAAATAAAATATATTTCATTCTATTCTTTGTATAATTCATTAAGGAGATTATAGGTTCCTGCATTCCTCCTCAACCATAATCGAAAAACAAATTCTGTCACTTGGTCAGAAAATATTTTGAGTAGGTACCTACTGCTGAAAAAACTCGTAAGTCTGGGTATTTTTGTAAAATATCTATTTTAAAAATGTATTAAACACATTCATAGCTTGAACGTAATATTACAATATGATTGCTAATATCAAGTCATTTTCCACCTATGCGGTACGTGACGTCGCTCGGCTGGATCCGAATTCACAGCTTCAATGGAATTTCATAATGCAATTGTAAAATCACAACTTTTATCTGCTTCTAGATTCATTCTGTGGCCAATCAAAACCTTTCCTGCAACTGGCACCTGCTCGTTGCCCAATCCCATATCCTATCGTAGATACTCACTAACTTTCTAACTTACCCCATAACCCAATTCATTCTGGAATGATCCACTGTGTCTTCAAGAACTCTGAAGTGCGAAGAGTTATACATGGTTCAGTTTTTTGTTTCCTATGATTTAGTTCTTTCAAGTTCCAAGTAATTCTGCCTTCCAAGTTCCTTCAAGGTTTCAAGTGTGTGACAAAAGAAATATATACTGGTAAGTAGATAGTTCACATTTTTTGAAAGCGATGTTTATTTTTTCGATTTGTGGTTTTCCTTTGGCAGATATTAATGAAAAAAATTTAACACCGCATGCATACAACTTATTATTCAATTATTCTGTATCGAAATATTGCCTATTGGATTCCTACTTATTTCATTTTTTTTTTCAGGAATAAACCACCGATACGAATTCTTTATGGAAAAACGATATGTGTTTACGTTTACAACCTATGTATTCAGGGAGGCCCTCAATTTAATCTATGGAGATGTTCCGAAGGATGCATTTCAACATTCATCCGGATTCTGGAAGTAAGTCAAGCACGACAAAAGCAAGTTTTATAGAAAACAAATTCATAAATTTATCTATTCCAGAAGATTGTGTTTTTTTTGTTAGAAGAAGACTAGGTATACTTTGTTTTTGAATTTTAATTTTATACTCTTATGATATGAACCGCTAAATAAGCGCATACTTATATCAATATTTTCAGAAGCTGATATTTCACAGTTGAATGCTTCACAATTATGTTGATTTTTTTTTATATTTTGAAAAAAATGTTTAATCATTTTAGGTGATATTTGTGGTTGTTGTTTTTGTTTGATGTTATGTTTCATATTGTTTTTTATATTGAAGATTATATTAATTTCATGTTGTGGTTGTTTTTTAACTGATATAATGTTTCAAATTTTTTCCATATTGATGACTATATTTTATGTTATAGTTGTTATTTTTAATTAATCTAATGTTATTTTTCCAATTGATGTATATTTTAGGCAGTGATTGTGCCAAATTTAGTTCTGTACAACTACTTTGATCAATAACAAAATAAAGACAATTATCCTGTAATTTTCATGGTTATTTCACGAAGTAATTTTAAAAAGGTGTGGGGTATTTCTACAATGAATTCTGGAATTTTAACAAATACTTGAAATTCACAATTAAATTCTGTGAATCTGCTCTGTTTATTCACAACATTATAGTATTTTACGGTCTAATTGATTCTAAATTTCACGACGTATTTTCGCGAGACCAAGAGGTGATTCCACAACGAATCCTGTAATTTTACAATTTATTTCTGTAAAAATCCTTTGCGAATTCACAGAATAAATGTAATTTTACAGTTGATACCATAAAATTCCATTGTGATTTCACAATGAGTATTCACAGGTTTAGTTTCTAGAAAAATCATTAGAAAAAATTTCATGTGAAATCACAACCAACGTGTGATTTATATTTTCTGTGATTTTACAAGGTTTTCGTTTCAGAATATTCCTTGTGAAATTCCAGTGATTATCGTTGGTCACAAATAACCCAAGATTTTCACTGTAATTTCACTATTTCGTTCTCTCAGTGCACTTGTATGGAAAACTCCAAACCTTTCTGAAATTCTTGTGTATGTCCACCCTTTCTTCTCGCAAAACTACCGCTTGGGCACATTCCTCTTGGGTCGAATTTCGTGTTTCGCGTTGCATAGCGATCGAGTGTAGAAAATCAAACGAAAGAAATTTATTGATCACTAGAATTGATCGAGAACAACTGATTTTAGAATGGAGTCAATACATTCAAAATCTGATAGTATCATCTTTTTTTATTCCTGCTGGGAAAAACATCTGTATTGAAAAAAACCGTTGAAAGTGGATAACATATGCATGCATAATTCTGATAAAAACAATTATCATTGAGAACACCTTCAGTTATAGAATAAATTTGAGATTTCCATAATGTGCGTTAATTTTTTTGCACAGTGTAAATCTATGACACATAAGTGAATCTTTCGAACAGAGTTGGATTCAACCGAAGTGCCAAATTTTTCCAATCACGGACCACTAGTTCTGTGAGTTTGGGAACACTGATCCACAACGAACTACCCACATCCTTCATCCACATTCATCAATGTGTTCAATCCGGGTTTTCCGATAAGTAATTCCTCCGTGGTTACGGCATGACGTCGAAACAACTGAAACTTCCAGGGCGTGGAACAAGTTCCTTCCAACCATCGTCCAGATGAAGTGGTTTAACTCTTTGGAAATTCCTGCTACGTAGTGTACCCAGGGAAACCAATTACAGTTTCTTTGTAGGGCATTGATCACTGGCGCAGTTCTAACGGGAGATGACCGAGATATCATGGAAAAAGGACGTAGAAAAGGAGCGAATGAGGACCGGGTGAACAGTGCGGAAATATTTAACGAATGTGTTAGGTGAAAATCATTTCGTTTTGAGATATGCCTCTGAATTGGATACAGAAATGTGCACCGACAAGCTGGGCCACACTGTCGTTAAATTTGTATGCCTGTTTCATTTGTATCGAATTTTTATCGTCTACGCCTTTGTTCAGTAAACCGGAGAATGTTTGAAATGGGTAGTTTCATATATACGTTCGAACAAACTAAATAGACAAACTTAATTGTCAACTTACCGTACCGGATATCCAACAATTTCATTATTATATATTTTTTGGTATTATTTCATGAATAAACTGATGAATTTGAAACGAAACGAGTGCTGTGGGAAGTAATTAGTTCGTAGATAATTTCGAAACACTGGTTAGTTGCTGCTAACTTCATAACCGGCGTACACACCATTTTGCAAGCGGGTATGAACCCGTAAGTTGACCAGATTCAGGAACTTTTTTTATGAGAAGGTGAACTTTCATCCACCTGAAGATACTCTTGTGATAGAAACTCATTTTGTGAAAATCGTTTAATCAAAAGTTTAAAAAACACTTTGATCATTCTCCATTCATTCCCTCTCTTTACTACCGCAGTAACACCATCGTATCGTTTGCGCGTGTCGACATAGAGTACCTATCATTGATCCTTCAAGGAAATATATGATCCTGTCCACAGGTTAAGTTTATGACCAATATCTAAACGGCATGCGTCGATAGAAATTCCTGGGATGTGATTTACTAGGCAGTATTTACCGTGTATTTCATGTTTTATGAGACATTTATGACCATTAACGAAAATATATAACAATTCAACGAAATTTTTTCTAGTTCTGCACTTGTCGCACATCCCAATAACTATGGTGAGAAAAAATTCGCCTTCTAATTCAAGTCCTATAAGATCAAACGAACCGCAATTGTTATTTCCATCGGAGATCATGTTCCTGCCACTTCAATGAAATTTATTAGTACCTCTTGTCGACATGAAGTACCTATCATTAATCCTTCGAAGATATTTATGATCCTGTCCGCAGGTTAAGTTTATGGCCATTATCTTAACCGCATGCGTCAACAGAAATTCCTCGGATGTGATTTATTAGGCTGTATTTACTGTGTATTTTACGTTTTATGGGTAATTAATGACCATTAAGGAAAATATATAACCTTTCAACGAAATTTTTTCTAGTCTTGCACTTATCGCACATCCCAATAATTATGGTGAGAAAAAATTCACCCTCTAATTCAAAATCTATAAGGTCAAACGAACCGCACTTGTGATTTCCATCGAAGAGCATGTTCCTGCCACTTCAATGAAATTTATTAGTACCTCTTGTCGACCCGAAGCACCTATCGTTAATCACTCGAAGATATTTATGATCCTGTTCGCAAATTAAGTTTATGGCCATCATCTTAACCGCATGCGTCAACAGAAATTCCTCGGATGTGATTTATTAGGCTATATTTACCGTGTATTTTACGATTTATGGGGCATTAATGACCAATAAGGAAAATATACAACCTTTCAACGAATTTTTTTCTAGTCTTGCACTTATCGCATATCCCAATTATTATGGTGAGAAAAAATTCGCCATCCAAGTCAAGAGGTATCAAGTCAAACGAACGGCGGTCGTAATTTAAATATAATTACATGTTCCTGCCACTTCAATGAAATTTATTAGTACCTCTTGTCGACACGAAGTACCTATCGTTAATCACTCGAAGATATTTATGATCCTGTTCGCAAATTAAGTTTATGACCATTATCTCAACCGCATGCGTCGATAGAAATTCCTCGGATGTGATTTATTAGGCTGTATTTACCGTGTATTTTATGTTTTATGGGGCATTAATGACCATTAAGGAAAATATACAACCTTTCAACGAAATTTTTTCTAGTCTTGCACTTATCGCATATCCCAATAATTATGGTGAGAAAAAATTCGCCATCTAAATCAAAAGGTATTAAGTCAAACGAACAGCGCTCGTAATTCAAATAGAATTAGGTACATGTTCCTGCCACTTCAATGAAATTTATTAGTACTTCGTGTCGACACGAAGTACCTATCGTTAATCACTCGAAGATATTTATGATCCTGTTCGCAAGTTGAGTTTATGGCCATCATCTTAACCGCATGCGTCAACAGAAATTCCTCGGATGTGATTTATTAGGCTGTATTTACATGTATTTTAGGATTTATGGGGCATTAATGACCATAAAGGAAAATATACAACCTTTCAATGAAATTTTTTCTAGTCTTGCACTTATCGCATATCCCAATAATTTTAGTGAGAAAAAATTCGCCATCTAAGTCAAAAGGTATTAAGTCAAACGAACAGCGCTCGTAATTCAAATAGAATTAGGTACATGTTCCTGCCATTTCAATGAAATTTATTAGTACCCCTTGTCGACATGAAGTACCTATCGTTAATCACTCGAAGATATTTATGATCCTGTTCGCAAGTTGAGTTTATGGCCATCATCTTAACCGCATGCGTCAACAGAAATTCCTCGGATGTGATTTATTAGGCTGTATTTACATGTATTTTAGGATTTATGGGGCATTAATGACCATTAAGGAAAATATACAACCTTTCAACGAAATTTTTTCTAGTCTTGCACTTATCGCATATCCCAATAATTATGGTGAGAAAAAATTCGCCATCTAAATCAAAAGGTATTAAGTCAAACGAACAGCGCTCGTAATTCAAATAGAATTAGGTACATGTTCCTGCCACTTCAATGAAATTTATTAGTACTTCGTATCGACACGAAGTACCTATCGTTAATCACTCGAAGATATTTATGATCCTGTTCGCAAGTTGAGTTTATGGCCATCATCTTAACCGCATGCGTCAACAGAAATTCCTCGGATGTGATTTATTGGGCTGTATTTACATGTATTTTAGGATTTATGGGGCATTAATGACCATTAAGGAAAATATACAACCTTTCAACGAAATTTTTTCTAGTCTTGCACTTATCGCATATCCCAATAATTATGGTGAGAAAAAATTCGCCATCTAAATCAAAAGGTATTAAGTCAAACGAACAGCGCTCGTAATTCAAATAGAATTAGGTACATGTTCCTGCCACTTCAATGAAATTTATTAGTACTTCATGTCGACACGAAGTACCTATCGTTAATCACTCGAAGATATTTATAAACCTGTTCGCAAGTTAAGTTTATGGCCATCATCTTAACCGCATGCGTCAACAGAAATTCCTCGGATGTGATTTATTAGGCTATATTTACCGTGTATTCTACGATTTATGGGGCATTAATGACCATTAAGGAAAATATACAACCTTTCAACGAAATTTTTTCTAGTTTTGCACTTATCGTACATCCCAATAATTATGCTGAGAAAAAATTTGTCATCTAAATCAAGAGGTATTAGTCAAACGAACCGCGCTCGTAATTTCCATCGAAGGGTATGTTCCTGCCACTTCAATGAAATTTATTAGTACTTCGTGTCGACACGAAGTACCTATCGTTAATCACTCGAAGATATTTATGATCCTGTTCGCAACTAATGTTTATGGCCATTATCTCAACCGCATGCGTCAACAGAAATTCCTGGGATGTGATTTATTTGGCTATATTTACCGTGTATTTTACGATTTATGGGGCATTAATGACCAATAAGGAAAATATACAACCTTTCAACGAAATTTTTTCTAGTCTTGCACTTATCGCATATCCCAATATTTATGGTGAGAAAAAATTCGCCATCTAAGTCAAGAGGTATCAATTCAAACGAACGGCGCTCGTAATTTGAATAGAATTACATGTTCCTGCCACTTCAATGAAATTTATTAGTACCTCTTGTCGACATGAAGTACCTATCGTTAATCACTCGAAGATATTTATGATCCTGTTCGCAAGTTAAGTTTATGGCCATCATCTTAACCGCATGCGTCAACAGAAATTCCTCGGATGTGATTTATTAGGCTATATTTACCGTGTATTTTACGATTTATGGGGCATTAATGACCAATAAGGAAAATATACAACCTTTCAACGAAATTTTTTCTAGTCTTGCACTTATGGCATATCCAAATAATTATGGTGAGAAAAAATTCGCCATCTAAGTCAAGAGGTATTAAGTCAAACGAACCGCGCTCGTAATTGAAATAGAATTACATGTTCCTGCCACTTCAATGAAATTTATTAGTACCTCTTGTCGACGTGAAGTACCTATCGTTAATCACTCGAAGATATTTATGATCCTGTTCGCAGGTTTAGTTTATGGCCACTATCTAAGCGGCATGCGTCAACAGAAATTCCTCGGATGCGAATTATATCGCAATATTTACATTGTATTGTATGTTTTATGGGACGTTAATGATCATAAATATCTTCAACACGATGTATCAAATTTGCCGTTTGGTATCCTCAGGAGGTTCTTGAAATAACAATCAAAATGTCGTATTTTCCCAAAATTTTTGTAGTGTGTGAATGTTCTAGTGGGAGTGTTTTGTTTGGGCCGTTCTGTATGCACATGCCACGAAGAAAACACCCATATCCCATCTGAGGCGAAACCTTAAGCATTCCAACAATGAGTTCCACTCCCTAGCTCTCTTCAACGAGAGCATATCGATTGCGAGGGCTCCATCTAAATTTTCTCTCGTTGGCTGCAGCTGATACATTACCGGACCAAACAATGTGAAACATCGGGAAATGTGTTGCCATCCTACCTTTTGAACGTCGATAGAAGGAGTGTAATAAAGGGCGAACAGGCAAAAATATTTCGGAACGTCTCTGTTTCCCAGCACTTTTATGTTCTGGGTTATTCGTGAATGTCCTTTGAAAATTCGTCATAAACACTTCCAGAATTTGCAAATTTGGGTCGGAGAAAACACCTATCTATAGATCACAGAGTGTCCCTACTGCCTACTTCAAAATATAACTGATATAACTAATTTTCATCAAAATACTGATGAAATAAATATCAAAATGAGTTTTTACACAATGAGCTCCTTGCTCTATGCTCAGTTTTCAGCAGCTTGTTCACAAGAAAGCGCTTTCTTCCTCAGCTATCGATTATTCGTTAATTCAGAACCTTTCCTGATAATATATAGGTTACCGGATAACCATTAGATCAATGTACCCACTGAACTCTATCAGCAACTGATTGATGGGCAATGCACTCAACGATAAACGATAAAATTCAGGTCAACCAAAAAAAATACACAAGACGCCGAAAATGGAGTTCACTGTTCACTGCTTCTTCAAGGAAAATCTTTAGAACGTTGATTAGGTAAAATCGAGTGAGATATTCGGAAATCATCGAAAATAACCTATTTCAGATTATAAATTCGGAAGTTCTTGATTTTTAGTATTGTTGGAAAAAGGTTAGATACACGAATTTCATATTTGAGATACAGTGCTCAAAAATTGAAATGGATACCTAGATGTGTCTCTGCCTAGATTAAATAAGCCAGTAAGTGCCATGAGGACCATATTTTGTGTGTATGCGTAACACAATTTTGGAGTAGTGCATTTATGCCATTTATGACTCTTGAATACAGAAATTTCGCCATTTTTTGTGAAGAAATACTAACGTTTTCGAAGTTTGATGAATATTTTTGTTAACTGATGCAGTTCTCCGTTTCATTTCATGCAGTTTATCCCATTCCTCTTTCCACAGATTTTCCGCACCTCTAAGTACGAGTCTGAATGAACTTTAATCTAACTAAAACGTTTGACCTGAATCGCTCGTCATAAACCGAGTACACGTGAACATTGTGCAAAGGGAGGAACTGTTGAATAATGTCTTCGAATAAGAATTTTGATCGTGTTCTCTTGCGAATTGCCATCTCGAATTGAACGAGAACCAGCAAAGCTGTCAGCATCTGGGTCTTACACATAGGTATCTGGAAATTTATAGTCAGTTTTCGATCTGCTTTAGTCTTCATCGTTTATATAACATTCGTTATTACCTATAAATTGTTGTCACATTTCCAATGAGCATCTCCTCATACTTTTCCTATGTTTGTCTGGCCACAGTCAATAATCTGTTGAGGAAAATCAACATTTGTTCAGTGAGAGCTCTTCTCTCAGTTCTCTCATCATTATCGTTATCATTTCCGCGTTGGAACCACCTTGATAATTATGACAATTCCTTTTAGCCTGTTTCCTTTCACAATTCAACAGCTATTAATTCAGTCCTCCTATTGTCGAGTGATGAAATGAATTTATTTGGACGAGTTGGAAAACTACCTCAAAATACTACGCTCGACACTTTAGAAAGTTCAGAAACCACACAATGCCATAAGCGTCTACATGTTTTTCCGAAACTTCGCTGCATTAATGGAATCCATGACAGGAGTTCATGCCGGAAATGAATCTCTGAGATCTCCTGCATTAGCATCAGATAACTTCGGGAGGATGCACAAACGAAATGGTTCGGGTTGAATTCAAACAACTGTTATTGGGAATTATTGAGAGAAAATCCGATTTTATCAACCTTTCATCTTCTTGAGGTAACTCAAGATCTATTAGACCCACGGACTTGATTTTATATTCAAAGGAAAGATAAATAAATGTTCTACAACTTTCTTCCTTATGACTTTCGTCGTGGGATGAGTATTAGTGTCAATATTGTGGCCAAAAGATGAGTAAAATGGAAATTTTGAATGGCCAATTTTCGAAGTACAATCTCTTCAGATTTACTAAACCTACAGTGCTCCAATTAGGTTAAAATTGTAGCAAATTCCATATTCTTCAAAAAAGATAAGAGTGACTTTTCGTGAAAAAACAATTCGTCACAAGTTATAGGTTAAAAACTGGAACAAGTCCAATTTTTAGGTTACTACTCAAACATGGCCTAACAACACACTAAAAATTCAGCTTCTTGCAAATTTTCGGACTCTCAAATACCTGGCGCCTTGCCTATGCTAGTATTTTGTCTTACAACGCGATCATATGGCGTAAGGAAACTGTTAATATTCATTAAAATATGGATGATTTTGGACTATTCAACTACATATTGTATTCTGGGTCTAAATTTGATGGATTTGAAATATTTTTCTTCTTCTTCTCATTTTCAGATCGTTCAATATTCAGTGTGTCGATGACGAGCTAGTGTGACAGCAAACTGGCCCACCAGTTTTGGATATCATACCCGCCTCCGGCGGCGGGCAGCTCAACCAACACCAAAGAGAAAGACAAGCAGCAGCAAGAGGAATCGGAAAAAAGAGGGTCCAAAGACAGAGAGAGGCAGATAGATTACGACGCTGCTGTCAAGGTGAATATCAGGAGTAAAACCGAGATTACTAAGAAAAATCGAGCTACGAGAGTTTGACAGCTGACAGCTGTTTTGTATTTCAAATTTAAAACGTAATTTCTTGACACTCAATGGTCTACTTGATCGCTTTGGTCTATTAGGCGATAAACTAGTTGAGGAAGACTTGAATAGGTTTCAAGCGATTCTGGCAACTTTCAATGAAATGCTCATCACATTTCTCTATTTCATTCATTGTTGCCTCAATCATTTAAATTCCTTGGAAAACCACATATTTGGTAGTTTATGGTTCCGTCACAGAACACCTCAACTACTGAAGTGTTCTGTGGTACATAGACATAGATACATGGACTGTGCCTTCCCTTTATAACTATGCATGAAATACGGTCAAAAAAGTGACAGAGAGAAAAACACGTCGGGAATGCAGTTGTCTTTTTCTAGAATTTTGATTGGTCTACACTCACCTCTATGTGAACAAAAAAGAGAAAGGTAATGTCCCGACGAGCTTTTCTCTCTTTCTAATAAATAGCCAATTTCATGCTGGCATTGCTCAGTCCATGTCTCTATGTCTATGCTGTGGTAGTATCAACTCTATGTGGAGTTGCAATATTTATAACATAGACAGAGAGAGCATATGATTCTATGTCTATGATTTTTAATAACTAAATTTGACACATTTTTAGTTCTGTGACGAAACCATCAATGTTATGCACAGAACTGTTCCGCACTCTGCATATTTCGGCCACTACAATAAATTTCACCATTGGAATTTGCTTTTATTGAAAATTCCATCACTTGAAACGTTGTGCATTGAGTGCATATTATAAGAACAGAACAAATTTCAAAATATCCTGATCTATATTTTTTGACGCTCTGTGACCAAGCACAACACTAATTTCACCATAGAAATTTTAACTTAGGTTAATAGGTATATCTATGAATTTTACCAATGAAATTTGCTATATTACTCAGGATTTGAGCTTACCGCAGTAAAATTGTGGAATGGGGTAAAATGAATCCAACTCTGTATTGACTTTAACAGTTTTATACGTTATTCTCTCACGAAAACTACACAAAGCGGTCCATGGTGTGATGTATCCATTATCCAGAGTAAATATGGAGTTTCATTTGGATCAACGTTCAATCCAATCCTGCCTAAACATATATCCCTCGCCAATTGGAAAGTGAGATAATGCAACGAAATGGATATTCGAACTAATCTCTTATAAGACAAGTTAAAATTTTGTTCAAAACTGTTTCCTCATAAAAAAAGGGTCATTGTATGTTCGTCAGTGGAAGATAAAAAAATTCATTACTTTCCTGGCGTATAGAAGATATAATATTCCCTTCTCATTCCAGGTTTTCGAATAATCTCTCTCTAATGAGCTTAAAATAAGGAATTTTCCCTATCTAACGAGGTAATTTATATTCCACCGACATCCGACTAATACCAATCTCGTGAACGCGCTAAAAACATTATCATCACCCTTGCGTTCGGTTTTCATCGAGGGAAATCACCCCCGATTCTCGCCCTGTTTCCAATAAAAATCGGCATAATTCAGTTTCGCGGATACTCCTCAGAGCTACCCTTTAAGTGCCAATTTGAGTTATGAGCATATCAGAATTCAGGTTGGGGCCTGCCGCCCGTAGATACATTCAAGTGGTTTCGATAAAATTAAATGGGCTCTCCACCTCCAAAGTCTTATCGCCTTCTGCGGTGCCGTCGTTATAGAGGCAGCCGTTCCACTCAATCGACTCAAAAGAAAACACTTTAATTCTAGTTAATCTAAGCTTCCTTTGGATGTTCTCCAGTTCATTTCTCCGCTAATTATGCAGCGTTGTCGAATGGAAAATTATCATATCGCGATGCGTCTTCTAGGATGGCATTTGCGTTGAAATTCACGGCTGGAATACAGGGTGTTCACTGAAGATGTGGTAGGTTAGAACACCTATCAGAATTGCAGAAAGGTTTGAAGTTTCCCATACAAGTGTGTCCAGAATGTTGCAGCGATTAAGGGAGACAGGTATGAATGTCCGAAGCCCAGGACATGGTAGACCACGGGTAACAACTGCCATTCAAGAACGTTACTTGAGAGTTTCTTCGTTGAGACCACGGTTTGCAACCGCTCGCCTTCTTCAAATTCAGCTTGAGCAAACTCATGAGGTGCAAATAAGCACTCAGACAATAAGAAATCGCCTCAGAGAATATGATTTAAGGCCTCGTGTCGCGGCAAGAGGCCCAGCTCTTACCCCAACCCATCGAAGGGCGCGTTTGGATTTGGCGAGAGAGCATATCCATTGGGAAGAGGCCGATTGGGAAAGAGTTCTCTTCACAGATGGGTCTAGATTCTGCCTCTACCATTGTGATTGACGTTCTCTTGTATACAGACGTCTGACGTCCACATGAAAGATATGCTTAGTGCAATTTCCTGAATACTACTGGCTTCGGGGGAGGATCGATTATGGTAGGTATTTTTGTATGCTATGTATATAGTATCTTTGAATGCTCGCACATACCTAGTGGTCGTTGATAATGGAGCTATGAATGCTGATAAGTATATAAGGAACATTCTTCAAGAGCATGTAGTGATTATGGTAGGTATCTTTGTATGCTATGTATATAGTATCTTTGAATGCTCGCACATACCTAGTGGTCGTTGATAATGGAGCTATGAATGCTGATAAGTATATAAGGAACATTCTTCAAGAGCATGTAGTGCCATTTGCCCCATACATTGGTGAAAATTTTATTTTTATGGACGATAATGCCAGACCACATCGTGCGCGCATCGTTCAGGAGTACCTTGAAGAGGTTGAAGTCTCTCGAATGGAATGAGGTTTGGGACAACCTCAATAGAAGGCTGAGAAGTTCAGAAAATCATCCAGCTACTCTTAGTGACTTAGGAATCCAACTCTGAGAAATCTGGGAAGGATTAGATCAGAACATTTTAAGATCACTCATTTTAAGTAGGAACCGTCGTTGCCGAGCTGTAATTAACGCAAGGGGTGGAAATACCAAGTATTAAATCACTTATCAGCATTTCAGTATTTTGAAACTTGTTCATTTCTCTTCTTCCACATAAGATTCGGTGAAATCCCAAATTTTTCTTCCATTTAATGTGTATTGTTTCGTTCAAAACCTTCCCGAGAGAACATAAAAAACAAGTTATAAAGTCAATGTAGAGTTAACTTTCATTTAAATTGAGATTTTCAGAATGTGCTTTAATTTTCATGTGTATAATATTCAGAGCGAAAAGCGAATCGTTTCTGCACTTCAATATCAGAATTCTGCTTGCTGTTAGACAGATATAATGACAGTCCTCCCTCAGCCCTGTTTTTAAGCCTCCATGAGTGAGGCTGATGCGACATACCTCTCGCAATTTCAACAGCTCACGCAGATTGAAAATGCGACATCTGGGAAATAGTTATGAAATGAGGAGCTGCTTGTTGCTAGGAAATTGAGGAACGGATTACCGGATGATCCCTGTACCAATCATAGCGCCCTTGTATGTCCTCATATTTGTACCTTCCATAGCGAAGCGTTTTGCATTTAAATCGAAACGACAGTGCCATGAAAAATTCGAACCCAAAATGTGCATGAAATATTTCAACACAATATTCCTGACGCCAAAAGAAACATTTTTCCCCTCACCAATTTTTCAATTCGCCTAGATTGAAAAGATCACGCGTCCACGGTTAATATTTCTCAGAGGGTTAGGTCTGTTAAATTTCTTTTATCTTCTTCAAACTGTTCCATCATTATCCTACGTTTATATTTAAATTACAAGAATCTACTCTTGAGTTAAAGACTCACCCTGTATAAATGAAAAGAATGAGGAATGGATTACAGGACAAACTGCTTCTGATTTTGAGTTGTTCTTTTTTTGCTAAGCGTTGTAAAGGGAAAAGAAATATTTATAGGTGTTCTCATCTGTTTGTTGGATTAAAGCATACATAATCTTTCCCTGCTAAAATTTTCATTAGAATCGAATCCTGTAATTCGACATCTACTACCCTTCTTGTAACCTCTGCAGGAAACTGAAAAGAGCTCGATTAAAATGGCCCTATGAATCGTCAGCTAGGTTTGTATGAGGCCCGTAACATGAATACAAAGAAACTCTTTGTAGACGAAAGACGATAAAACTATCTCACTTTTATTACGTCTGCTTTATTCCCAATAAACACGGCCGCCGTTACAAACCATTGTCTCTGGAAATAATCTAAAATAGATCATTCTCCAGGAGTGCGCATCCAATAGTGTTGATGATAGCATCGTAATTATAAATTATCCTCTTAGTTAAGGAATTTCGAAATTGGTAACGAAACACCCTCTTTCAGGAACATCAAAGGAACTCTCAGAGGGAGCAGTGGCAGATCCGTCAGCTCGATAACGATCTTCTGCAACAAAGGCAATCTGAAAGAGACAGGGAGAGGGAGCAGAAGGAGTTGGCTGAGCAGCGACTTCTGCCAGAGGAGCAGGAATTCACTCCTGTGCCTTCATCAATGTGAGTGTGGTTGGGTTCAGATACTTGTTGATCATCATTCGTCATTATACAAGCCATTGTTTGGTAGTTGCCGAACTTTGACCTCTTCTTTGACATAAGTTTTATAAGGTTTCAAATAGGAATTACGATTACCAAGCGTCCATAGCTTGGTGGTTAGAACGTCGGCTTAGTAGATAGCAACCGCAAGGTACTGAGTTCGATTCCGAGCTAGGGAAGAAATTTTCTAGTCAATACGGGTACCGGCCACCTTTCACTGTTGGGTTAAAATTAACAGGGGTGTGCTTAAGGTGGCGCAACAAAGACACAGAAAACTGATTCTCGGATTTTCGTACAAGCTCATGGCGCTTCTGAGGGGAACTTCGGTACCTACGGAGAATCAGGATAATATAATAATAATTAATATAACTGATACTACAAATGTATTTAACAACCAACTTACTCTTTCATACACGAGAACCAGTTCAGTACTGTACGGTGACTGAAAGTGGCTTTTCAAACTGGTTTCGGACCAGTAAACAACATCAGATGAATCGGTATCAAACAGATTCTCGATTCTCAGACGAATTTTGTATTTTCGGTCTAGTAGACGAGTACTCAGGTTAGGTTAGGACTTAGGACTGCAATTTGGGATAATTATACACAACGTTTCGGCAGGCATACCCGGTCGTCATCAGGGAATACCCAGTTTTCAACCTGAGAAGTCCCGTTTACGGTTATGCCATATGGAAAACTCCGAATTTCCCTAACGGCTCCAGTGAATTTCCTCCCCGGAGTTCCACTATCTGTGTTTGCCCGAATCAAACATCAGTCCTGTAGAATTTGTCGAACTTCACGCAAGTGAACCCGCAGAGTTGTTACAGCGTTTCTTTCTCTCTTTTCCCCACTTCATCCCCTTCTTGTTCAGAGGGTATGACTGAATGCCTTCGGTTTACCACATTCTGGAAATTCAACGGAGGGAGTCATTTTACGTTATTTTATGCGAAATCCCATTGTCTTTGCACAGTATCATTTTTTTTCGATGGACGTCACTCATAAAAATGACGGAAAATAATGAAACCATCTCTCCCTTACTTCACTATCCAAGGAAATGAAAATATTTCAGAATAAACTGTATAAAAACAATTTAATAGCTCGTTTCTTCGATGAACATTTCCATAATCATAAAAGCTGCTTGGAATAAGCACGTTCTAATGGCTGCTGCGATGTTTTGAGTGTTCTAATTGTGGATAGTGAGGCAATAACCCAGATTCAAAATACAATAGACAAGACAATGAATCAGGCAGATTATACAGTTTTGCAACTAGTTTTCGTTCCTCTGTTTATATATCGAGAGTCGGAGAATTTGATGTTTAATTTTCATGACAGTTGTTGGTTGTATCTAGCAGTGCCAGAACTACAATCATTCCTCAATTATTCGATATATGAAATAACCTTCAAATTCAAAATCAATATTTATCCACCACTATTGAAGGTGCTCTATTTCTAATATGAATTTATTAGGTAAAAATAGGTTCTCGAATAAGCTTCAGAGGGTTTCACTGAAACCTGAGAGAAATGAAATATTAGATATCAGGTTTTAGCAGGGAAAAGTTTCATTTCCAAACTAATATCCTGAGTTATATTATGAGAAAGGTTTCCCTCGTACATCCACTTAAATTTCTGGTCATCTACGAATATCCGTTAACTCGTAGAAGATTAAATTTGCCAACATCGCCTCTTTCGTCAATTACTCGAAATGAATATCAGTTTGTATCAGGCCGAATTGTAACTTATCACCCCAAATTCCATAATTCACTCAACTATCACACTCCATTTACATCAATTGACACAAATGCCTGGTCGTGGATCATTTCACCATCAGAATATATTATCATAGTCCAGTCGATTATGAACTGACCCTTTGCAGTATAGTGACGTGACCACTTGACAAATGGGGGTTGAAGGAGTCATGGCCCAATTAAAACGCCTTATTAGGCTAATAATCAATTTTGTTGCCTGCTGGACATGTGGCGTTTTGCTGAGAATTTGCAGATAATGAAAGGATCCAGCATTTTCATCATGATCATGATTATTTATCTACGTAGAATTATCCATATTTTAGGTGTATGTTGAAGTACGAACTGAAATATCTGAAATTCCAACAATTCCTGAAGGAATGTGGGAGGAATTACTGCGAGAATACCTCCTATACTCAAACTTTTTCCTCTATCCCATAACACTTCCACAAAATCTCTACAACCTTCGACTTTTCACCATTTCAAATGTGTTCATGCTGAAATCTACAGAAAATCCAACTCGTAAGTGAATTCTCAGCTCCAAATTCCGGTGATAGATAAGGGAGAAAATTTCGATTGTTATTGAAAGGCGCATAAGAAATGCAGCGTGAAATTTTCCCCGAAGTTCCCAGGAGAAATAGAATAACTTCCCTATATCGTATTCGTGAGCGTATACCACATATATTTTACATTACTTATTCATCGATACAGACTTGATTCATGGACGAGACACGTGGAAACGAAAATTTTCAATGTTGGCTATCGTTTCGAAGAGATATAACCTTTATGTGACTGCGGGAATCAAACCAGCGTGCATCAAAATTTGACGTCTAGTTCTGTGGAGATTAGTGTTGAGATCTATGACATTTTGCGATTGCCTTTCAATGTCTTTCCTATGGCCACATTTGAAAATTTTTATTTCTCAAATACCTCCTTTCGATTTGGACCAACTGAAGACAAGAATAATTGAAGAAATTCGTAAATCACAGTAGTAATCTGAATATGTTTGAGTTTATATAAACTCTATGATTAAAGCAGTTGCTAGAAATGTCCTCCTCTTCGCTCAAAATATTTGAAAACCTTATTCGAAATTAAAGGATGAACTTAAATGAGTAAAACCTTATCCCATAATTGTTACAAAAATCATAATATTACATACCTTGATTCTCGATTCATTCTATAGTCTTCAACGTATGGAAGTTGTGGAATTGGATTAAAATTTTTACCAGGAATTCTTGTTTTATCTGACTTAATGGAAAAAAAAGGTTTTTGACATCATTTCTGAATCTGTTTGTAACTCTTTCTGAAGTGCCTTCACAGAGAAAACATGAAAATGAAGTAGCAGAGAATTACGTTCAGTCACAGAATATCTACCTTCGATATTCTACAGCCTATTCGACGAAGAATTTCTTTGATTTCTCGTTACAAACTGTCTATTTGGGACATAGACATAGAGACTCTATATCTATGATTTGGGAATTATGGAAGAAAACTGGTAGAATAATATAACTACCAAATGACATTTACATTCTTTGTGGCCAAGGGGAAGCTAATGGTACTCGCTTCATCTATTTCCAGAGTGAGTGAGATAACCTAATTAGTCATAATATGAAGGTTATTATTGGCCCCAGTGTTGTTAGTGTGAATTTCACCTTCTCATTGACCCTCAACAAGAAATTCGCTGTAATTTTATTTCATCGACACACAGACTCCTCTGAAATTCATTCAATATTTCAATACACCTAATTCCATATTCTAGAGGAAAAACCAACAAAGTTTCCCGAAACTATCTTCCGGCATTGCCAAGTTTCAGAAACTTCCCAACTCCCCCACGCAAAGTTAACTATCCGAAGTCTCATATTTCACATGTCCAATTCCTCTTGCACTTTTAGGTTCTCGATTTTTCGCATCTCAACGATGAATGCATATCTCGTCCAATATTTTTCGTTGGTAACCGAACAAAATCTCGACAAAATATCGTTCTATATTCGAAGTTGGGAACGAAAATAAGCCAGTATAGAACGAACCGATTCATTATCAAGTTTCTTGCGCTGGAATTACACTCGATTATGCGGATAAAATCAGAGGTCGGCGATACCTTTCAAACTCGAACTTTGACAAACTCATTATCGGATATGGGTCCGCTCCGAGCTGCCTGCAAAACCAACAATTCGAAATTTTCGAACGCGGTTAATATCAGCGGATCGTTCATCAAGTCGTGAAACTTCTCCAACATCAAGTTTCGAGTTGATAAAGTGGGAATTATTGAAAAGGTGTGGCTGATACTTTGTGGAAATCCATAATCGAACCGATTACGACCAGATTATACGAATTAGAACTTTCATCTTTATACTCACCTGTAGATGCTGTTGTAATGTCAAAATTGGTTCGTTTTTCGAAATCGAGTTTATGTGTTGGGGTTGGAGCCTCGGCAACGCTCAATGCAGCCGTTCGGTCTTGACGATTATTTAACTAATTCCATCTTTTTGGAAATTTTTTGTTAGTCACCTTTCGAGTGGATTATCTCTCAATAACAATAACCGTAGATTGAAATGTGATATATACTCAGAAATAGCAACTCTTCTAGTAATAAATCTGAGAATTTCATCCTTCTAAGTGCACGCGTTAGGTCTTGACGAATTTTTAACTAAACCCATCTTTTTCAGGAATTTTCGAAGGTCAGCTTTCGAGTAGTTTATCTCTCAATGAATGTAACCGTAGATGGGAATGTGATACGTATTCTGAAAGAGCAACTCTTCTAGTAATAAATCTGAGCATTTCAATCTTTTCGGCATCACCGTTTGGTCTTGACGAATCTTCAAGTGAAATTTGCAGTTTTAAGAAAATGCCATTTCCAAGATGAAAATCTGAACGAAGGGAGGTAGGCTTTCGAAATTGCTCGCAATAGATTCAGCGTGTTCGAAAACCTATATTTTCATACCAAATTTTCGAATATCTGACACTGTTTTCGAGAAAATAATATTTTTTGTTTTGTCATTTTTCATTTTCGAGTTCACTTTGAAGGGCTCTCTGGAGGACAATTCCCTATCAAATCATAAACTGTTTGGTTTTCTCGAATCTACAAAACAGCTTCTATGTTCTCCATATCCTAGAATAGTAATAGGATACACTGATTTTTAGACAGAGGAGCAAATAGGTCATTTTAGGGGGGGCTAACCCCTTGCTCATTTTTGGCCCAAAAAATTGAGATTTTCGAAATCAAGTTTTTGTGCTAGGGTGGTAGCCTAGGCAACGCTGATTATATAACCGAAATTCCCAATTCGATCAGACGAATATAACGGGAGATATCGCAGATTGAAAAAGGCAATTTTTGAAAAATGGCATTTCCAAGATGAAAATCCAAACGAAGGGAGATAGGCTTTCGAAATTGCTCGCAATAGATTCAGCGTGTTCGAAAACTTATATTTTCATACCAAAATTTTAAATATCTGGCCCTGTTTAGGAGAAAATAATTTTTTTTGTTTTTCCACTTTTCATTTTCGAGTTGACTTCGAAGAGCTCTCTGGAGTGCAATTCTCTATTGAATCATCAACTGTTTGGTTTTCTAGAATCTTCGAAACAAATTCTATGCACTCCATATCCGAGGACAGTAATAGAATATCCTGATTTTTAGACAGAGTAGCAAATAGGTCATTTTAGGGGGGTCTAACCCCTTGCTCATTTTTGACCCAAAAAATCGATATTATCGAAATCGAGTTTTTGTGCTAGGGTAAAAGCCTAGGCAACGCTGATTATATAACCGAAAATCCTAATTGGTTCGGAGGAGTATAAGAGGAGATATCGAAGATTGAATTTTGAAATTTTTGAAAAATGTCATTTCGACAGTGAAAATCTAAACGAAGGGAGATAGGCTTTCGAAATTGCTCGCAATAGATTCAGCGTGTTCGAAAACCTATATTTTCATACCAAACTTTCGAATATCGGACACTGTTCACGAGAAAATAATTTTTTTTGTTTTTCCATTTTTCATTTTCGAGTTGACTTTGAAGGGCTCTCTGGGGGACAATTCTCTATCCAATCATCAACTGTTTAGTTTTCTCGAATCGACAAAACAGCTTCTAGGTTCTCCATATCCTAGGATAGTGATAGGATACCCTGATTTTTAGATAGAGGGGCAAATAGGTCATTTCAGGGGGTTCTAACCCCTTGCTCATTTTTTACCCAAAAAATCGATATTATCGAAATCGAGTTTTTGTGCTAGGGTAAAAGCCTAGGCAACGCTGATTATATAACTGAAAATTCCAATTGGATCAGATGAATATAACAGTAGATATCGCAGATTGAAAATTGCAATTTTTGAAAAACGTCATTTCACTGATGAAAATCTAAACGAAGGTTGATAGGCTTTCGGAATTACTCGCAATAGATTCAGCGTGTTCGAAAACCTATATTTTCATATCAAACTTTCGAATATCCGACACTGTTCACGAGAAAATAATTTTTTTTGTTTTTCCATTTTTGAGTTGTTCAGTTTGGGGGGCTCTCTGACTTGCAATTTTCCATCAAATCATCAACTGTTTGGTTTTCTCGAATCTGCAGGTCAACTTGAATTTAAGACAAATGCCATTTCAATTATGCGAACAGCCTTGTTTCATAAAACAATCCTTCCAAGGATCGACATCACCAATAAGACACCTCCATCAGTCGAATCGAAGTTCACCTGGTCGTTAATTCAATTAACGAGATTGAGTAACATGTAAACTTGCCCCCAAAGATGCAACCTACAAACTATCTACATCTACATAGCTCTGCATAACCCGGAGCGAAAACAAAATAAAAGTCCTCGTAATCGGAACAAACTATTTCCCGTTTCCTGATGTTCCCGCACCAGGAACCTTTTTACGCCAAATCGAAACTCGGCCGCGTTCGGCTGGCTTCGGCCCAGTTCGGGGTGACTGCAATGACGACATCGCATCCCAAGTTACCCCAGAAATTCCGCAAAGAAAATTCGTAAAACGGCAAAATGCGGTGATTTTCGTGGAAAATTGGTTACAGTGTTAACCGATTGATGTTTTAAGCCCCCGTTCGATCGCAAAGTGTGTTTTGTACCTTTCCCCCGAATGTAGATAACGCGATATTTTAAGGTTAAATTGTTAAATGTTCTTAAATCGAGCCTGAATTCTATCGACTCCCGTATATAAGGTATAAGATGAAACGGGCCAAATTTCGCAAGTTCAACGATATCAGGGCTCGTTTTTGAGGTAGATTCACGTTAAAACAAAGTGGCTATGACTGATTGGAGGCTGAGTATTAAAGTTTCTTGTATGTTTTCTTGGATTGAATTGTTGCTAATTTGGAGAGTTGAAATATTCTTTCCCATAGGCGAAGATTCGTATAGCCCTCATCATTCAATAGCAGCTGATTTTAGTTCGCTTGAATCATGCCAAAAAATCACTATACCTAGATTAGAAAAATTAGGTTATCATTCCTAGACTTTTTCAACCTTATAGTTAAGAAAAAATTCTTAAAATGTAGAAAAAATATAGAAGTTCTCATTAGAATACGAGTCCATTGCTTTAGAAGTGTTTCAAGGGTATAAACTATAGCAGTAGTACATATAGGTGTTTTAGCGCGCATTCGCCAAATTGCAACGCTTGTGGTGGAGGTTAATTTTTGATCATTTCAATCAATTTCTTCGATTGAACCGATTTTGAAAGAATATGAGAAACCTGTTTCACTAAAGAACATTATCATGCCTCTTAAAGTTCAAACAAAATGCGAATACTACCGTAAAATTGACAGATGATTTCAGAGGTACCCCAAGATACTGAAAAATCATCAAAATCAGGTTCACATCGGAATTGGAACTTACCTATCCCTACATTTCGATTGATATGGATAGTTCTCATTAATCTCATCATTGAATTTATTTCGTTTCTTAACCATTCACCGTCAGTTTTGTCGTCAAAAATTATTCAAGAATTGCCTACTCCTGTAATTCAACTAACTCAGAGAAAAAATCTTAAAAAAAATCACAATAGACAAATTCAAACTTCTATCGTTTTATAATATCAATTTTTTTTCCTCAATTCTGATCATGTATCGGGAATTGTCAAAATTACAGCCACGGCGCATTCGCCATTCTGCAACTTCAACAAATTTTCGCATTTGGAGGGTTTCTTTGGGTGACCCGCCCATTTACTACCCCCATAGCTAGTTCTTACAAACATTCTCAATAACACCACGATCCGAATTGATACACCTGAGGTCCTGTCTTCCTCGAGTTCTAGGGCAAATTCAGTGATATACGTAGTATCTGTGGAGTACAGTAGAATATTGCAGATGAAATTAATGTTAAGATTTTCAAAACTCTTTTTTGTCCTTAGATCTTTCAGTTCTACATTTATAGTGATATTTTCCATGAATGCAATCAAAAGTGCTATGAGCATAAGAAATAAATATTTCTCTTTGTGGATTATTCTCAAGCATGCTTTCCATTCTCTTCTATTCGATATTCTATTCATTAAATTGTTCAAGACATTCTTCCGAAGCACCTCTTACCGAACATACTCCTGGAAATCACTCGAATATCTCTCGTTCCTTTGCGTTTTGAACCAAGAATTCCAGGCTCAACCCTGCATTTCATAACTTGTCGTCTGTCTTATCAAAATTTAAGGCCCACTCCATCTCATCATGTCCCCTCTATTTTCAAGGAGCACCCCAAGAAACTGTAGACTGAGTTTAGTAGTATAATTTCTTTTTATCTCTTTGCATAAGGACGAGAGCCTTAAACTTCAGGTATGAATAGATGGGACACAATAAAGACTGCAGGGAATTCTAATGCCATGTTGAATTTTAATAAGACGAGTAGCTGTGTGTCTGTTGAGTGGAGAAAAGTTCTTCATTCGGTATAATATTCATTGGATTATGATGAGGTTTGAATCATAATATTTGGATAAGACTCGAATAATTCTTTTTGATGAATGATCGAAATGTTTATCATTTTGCTATCACTGTTAAACTATTGAATATCTGGAAATAATACTCAAATCTAGAAAATACCTTGGTATCATTCAAGCAGAACTGTTCAGAAATCATGAGTCTTGGTTATAAACTTGCGAAATTTTCATGGACCACTTCTACAATGATCCTTACAAAAATTCCTTGAAGTTTTCCTTTCAGATTTCACAAAAATACTAGCGGTGCCTATGCTGATGTCTTAGTATTCTCGATACCAATCAATGATATTATTACTGCGTTTATAACTGTAGTTTACGCAAGTGAAAATTAGTATTTCTCTTTAGTGATCAGTTATCTCAAGATGTCACATTATGCGTTGTTCAATCTTACTAGCAACGACAACAATAACAATGATCACAACATCGGAGACAACAGAAATATACCAACAACAATATACAGGTAATGTTCGAAGACGCACGTTTTTACTATAGAAAAATTGCATGATTTCGAAATATATTATAGAAAAATTGCATGATTTCGAAATATATTTTGCACCCACTGACAAAGAAAACTCCTCTATCACCTATCGTAATTTCCAGATCGAAAAATATCAGAGTGTTTTCATTGAAAACTCACGCGACAACCTAGAAAATTAATTTTGCGCCATCGATTCCTCCAAAATGATGGACGCATTCGTCCTTTTCACGGTTCTGATGGATACAAATAAAGTATTTATATGCACATAAAAGGACCGGTCGATATCTGTGTACATTCATACCTGAAACGTGTAGTTTTATCCTCAAATGTCCCTTCCGGATTGGAATCTTGATAATTCATGCTGACACAATTCCACATTAACTGAAGTTTGTGCTTGAAACTGATAATTGAAGAGGTGGTAGAGATGAATAAAGAATGAAATAAAGTGTGCTTTGTATTGTTACGTCTCCTAACTGGAAATCATGGTGAGTGTTGGTATTGAGTTCGGTTCATTGCTCGGACAATTTTATTCCTCGTGTGTTTCGTCAAGTATCAAGAAAACCTTGGCGCGTTTCCAAAAGATTTCTTGTCACATAGGAAACAATTTTTTTGATTAATCGGATGTTTCAAACATGTTCTATTTCGATATCGATGAAAAAGTCAGAAGAAGATTTCAATTCGGACAGATGTAACTTTGATAGTCTAGTTTGATGCCCTCATTTCAATAGCACTTTTACGATACTTCATTTTCTAGTATCCGAATTTTACAGCACAGCAGAGTGTGCATGAAATCTGCGGATATTTCGATGTGCTCTCTTGATTAAACGCCACCGTTGAAGCCCTTCCAATCTTCTCGTTTCAATTATCTTGGTTATTTAATATTCAAATCTCTCCCATAATCCGACATAATGAATTGCAGAGGAAATTCTATTACGAAAAATTCGGAATATTCATCATATTCTTTTCTGGAATTCTCTGAAAAGCGCACAGGTCTAATGACAGTGGCTGTTCCTTTTCGAAAACCATGAAAAATCTGAGGTTTTATTATCTTCACTAAACACTTTTTGCCCTTCCTTCGATAAGAACAGGAATGTCAAACTGAGAAAGGGTTTTCAAATAGGCTGATGAACTTTGACAACTGACAACTGCAATATGTCAGTTTTCAAAATTCCGAAGCCCACTGAACCATAAAATTTCTATACTCAGAAGGAATAGAATCAGATCGATTCAATTTTGCATATACCAATCACCATTCAAGGATTATTTATCCCTCGAATATTGTTTGTGGAGAATGGCATGGAAATTCCATTCCACGTCGAAAATTTAACGGGAAAATGTTGAGTATTTTCCGATGTCAGGTGACGTGTGGTTTGCACAGCTGATTCGGAATGACACATTTCTAGTTGGAGCCATACCATAGATGTATAATACTAACCTAGATGGCGAACCTGTCAAAATTTTTGAGGCAAACAGACGCCATTTGCAGTTTGGGATAGTTTCTGTTTTGATGTGGTAGCGTGGTATTATATTTACATATATTTACATTTTCAATTATTTTTCACACAGATCGGAAATATTCTTCATTTGAGATTGGTCAATATTTCGATTTTCAGAATTCGTTTTTCATAACTTTTAAAATTCGACTGAATTGCGCATGTTCATCCCGCATACTTCTATAATATCTTTATAGTTCATCCCAAACTACAAATGGCGGCCAAATGCCTCACATCGTTCTTCGTTAACGGATATGAAGTTCGACGTCCAGTTGGTATTATAGGTCCATGAGCCATACGAGATACGGAAATATGATTTATATTCAGGGGGCCATTCTAGCTCATTGATTACGAGGTTTGGCCATAACAGAGCTTGCATTAGATTGTGGTGGCTGCTCCTTTCAACATTAACCATCATAAATTCATCCCGGGTTGGGTTATCCTTTAATATTGTAGAGTTCATTAGGCATAATAGTCCCCCTCTTAGGGATTTATAAGAATGAATGGAGTTGTAACTCTTCGTTAGGACTTGTTAGTATTCAGGAACACTTGGTCGTTAATTTGTTAAATACAACTATTGGTAGAGGTCTGATTTTGTTTAAGTTATGTGTGAAATGAAGGATCCTCCAATATAACAGACAATTTTTAACAGAGGATAGTTTCATATGAAAGTAAATTGCATATTTTTGACCTCGATTTTTAAAAGATTTATACTGGCCAAAGTCACATCCCTCTATCATATTTTATCTTCAAGTTATAAGTGAAAAACCTGTACAACTTTCGGTTCACCATATTCTGCAGGAATAAACGACAGAAATTAAAAAAATTCTCATTTACTTCTGGATTTACCATGAGTGATTTCTGTATGAGTCAACCACAATTCTATATCGGATGATCCTTCGTTCAGAATCGGAATTCTTCTTCTTCCTTATGTTGTACGTCCCTTCGGTTGGTTTCAGGTGTAGAGCTCCTATAGCGAGTCTGGACTGTATGGAGGAATTCAGCGCCGGCAGTGCCCTAAGCGCTCTGGCAGACAGACAAGACGGCACCATCACGAAGGAGCAACTCCTGCTCAGTGGACTGTCCCATTCCGTTCCTTCCGCTCCCCTGCAGCTGAACAGGCAAACCTCAGTGACCCCAGGACTTAGATATAGGAATCTTGGAAAAAGTGGCCTTCGCGTATCGAACATAGGACTTGGTTAGTTGGTTTTACGAACACCCTTAAAGTTTTGAGGCTCAGCGAGACAAAAGCAATTGTATTTACACTTCTGGTTACTCTTCACCCCAAATTCTTTAATAAAGCCTCACAGTTGCTACTTTTCACAAAAATACAACCATGTGTATCCTTCCAGACCTGCATAAACGCAAACTGAAAATTCCGCTCTTATTTGCCCACCAGAAATTAGTAATTGAAGCCTAAATAACGTGAGTAAATCCGCAATACGAGGATTTATTGATATCTAGTTAGCCTAGACCAGTTCCATGCATACAAAAAATATTGCGTCACCAAAGCAACGAACAATAACTCATTAGAAGTGTCAGTGTGAAGTTTGAGGTCGAAAAAATAAACCAGAGTTACGCAATAAATTAAAAGAAAGAAGATGTCCACCGAAATTGTGAAAATCGAAAAATTGGAGTATCGAGCCATCATCAAGTACCTGTATTCAAAAGGGTTGAGGTAAGCAGATTTTCGAAGATATGCTCAATACCCTTGGTGATCAATATCCTTCGTATGCGACCGTGAAAAATTGAACTGCAAGCTTCAAAACAGGTAAATTTTCCATTGAAGATGATGACCGATCGGGAAGGCCAGTTTCTGTGTCAGCCTCCGAAAATATCAATGCAGTTCATGACATGATTTTATCAGACCGTCGAATTGGGCTGAAATAGATATCTGAAGCACGGAATATTTCATACGAACGCGTTCATCATACAATTCACGTCAATTTGGACGTGAGAAAAATTGCTGCAAAATGGATACCCAAATGTTTGAATGTTGACCGAAAGCGTGCAAGGGTAGAAGCATCGCGTTCGATCTGTGCTCGATTTGAAAACGATGTAGACTTCTTGAACCGAATTATTACTATGGATGAGACTTGGGTACATTTCTACGATCCACAAATAAAGCAATAATCGATGCTATGGTGACACTCTGTTTCTCCAAGACCTAAGAAGTTTCGTGTCCAAAAATCTGCTGGAAAAGTTCTTGCTTCAGTTTTTTGGGATTCCCATGGAGTAATCATGATTGATTTTTTGGATAAGGATAGAACAATAACCGGAGATCACTATTCGACATTACTGACCACTCTACGGGAAAAAATTAAAGAGAAGACGCGGAAAGCTATCCAAAGGTGTTTTGTTTCTGCAGGACATCGCCCCTGCACACAAATCTTATGTTGCCATGCAAAAAAATCGTGATTTTGGGTTTGAATTACTGGAACACCCCCCTTATTCCCCAGATTTGGCTCCATCCGACTATCATCTCTTTCCTTAACTGAAAAAAAGTTTAAAAGGTCGTAAATTTTCTTCCAACGAGGAGGTAATAAATGCTGTGGAAGTCTGGTTTGCAGAGCAAGAAGAAACATTTTTTTTGAAAGGTCTAGAGACGTCGCTGTAATAAAATATTTTGACATCGAATTTTCGTTTGGTTCTATAGTAGGCTAAGAATTCTTCAATATAATCCTCGTACCAGTTGCGACTGTGTGGATCTAACCATACACATACACAATTGCCTTTGTCACTGCTCCCTTTATGAACTGTATTAGAATTCCTAGATAATTTTATACAACCTTAGTATAAAAGAGCACGAGTTTACCGATTTACTACCGTAGTTCTTAGCATTGCATTCAATTTTTAGGAACATGGCCTACATTTAGCCCTAGCGTAACAGAAGAAAAAGCTGAGCAAATCATTGTACTAGCAGTTGAAAGTGGTATCAACTTATTTGATTTATCCGAAGCACATTCTGGTAATTATCAACTTCACCCCCTCACACTTCTCTTAGAACTGAAATCGTTTAGGTAAACATCGTCAAGTGGAGATACGAGAGTATTCCTCAAGTTTTCGCTAATTTATTCATCGAAATCGATTTTAATTAATATTCGAAAGTTCTTCTGGGTATTCTCCTCCTGGAATTGAAATTATGGAGAGTAGGTAGATTTAATGTTTACCTCATCCCTATGGGAAAACTTTCTCCTTCTGAAATCGAAAAATTTGTCCAAAACAAGGTTCTCCACAAGATAATCTACCTAATGATTTCAGGTTAGTTTCATATTGAACGATCGCAAATAGAAGCTTCTTCTTTAGCATAGGAATTAACTGAAGAATAAAGAAACTTCAACTGGATTTTTTCATTTTCAACAAGAGATTTTGAAACGATCTTGTCTTCCTTTTATTGATTCAATATGATAACACTGCAAGATGAAGTTTCTTAAACAGTTTTGCAAGCGTGTTACTTAATGAAAACAAGTATTCAGGCTGCAAATCTAGAGGTTATTTTAGAGTTTTTTTGAAGGTACCAGAGCAGAGGTTGAATTGGGGAGAATTTTGCAAAGAAGGGGTTGGAAAAGGACCACGTATATCGTAACCACCAAAATATATTGGAGTACAAGGTAAGAATCTACAACAATAATTGATGATGAGATTTTATATGTATCGTCTTAAGCACTTAAGCATGAAAACTATTGACTACCAAAGTCAAACACACAGGAGGATAAGAAATAGGGTTACTCTTTATTACATATACATAGACAGAGTGTGAATGAATAGTTTAGAGAAAATTTAAGGGTGGGTTCCTTGTCGAAAAATATTGTAGATCTTTCATAATATGGGCCACTAGGCTATATGGACTATGGCCCATATTGGTGTGGGGAAATCAAAAATTAATTCCTTAATGTTTTGATTAATTTTGGTAACCATATAAATGATACCTACCCCTGATCATTGAGATTTTTCTTCCAGGTCGGACGAGAGGGGCCTGTCAAGAAAACACATCATAGAAAGTGTTAAGGCAAGTCTTATGAGGTTGCAGTTGTCGTATATAGATGTTGTTATGGTGCACAAAGCTGATCCCATGTGTCCTATGGAAGGTATTCAATCATTCCTATCTAGTTCCTCTTATTTTTCGTCAATGTTGAACTGCTTTATCTGTGTGACTCTACGATCTCCTATATACGAGCCACCTGTTTGAGGAATTCCAATTTCAATATACCCAGAACTGCGTATTTATTTATATTCCGTCTACTATTGAGGACTTAATTCGCGGAAAATTCAATAAGGAGGGGAAGATCCCCGTTTATTGGTTTCACAGGATTGTTGGGTAGGTGAACACCACAAAATTGAATTCTGAACGGGGCACACTGAACTGAGTAGAGAGACCTAGAACAGGTCGATTCTATTCCTGAGGGATTTTGTGAAATGAAAATAATCATGATACCTTTTTGAGAGGTTAAATAGTTAGCTATCTCTAACATAACGCAGACATAGTTAAAAAGATCAGCTGGTCTTCAAAAATCGCTTAGCTAAGTGATTAGAAAATGGGACATCTCAGATATCATCATCAGAAGGACGTGATTGGAGATTAGAATCGTGTGTGACAGGAATAAAAAAATTATAAAGCTTTTTTCTCAGTGAATTTGTGTTTTGTTTACCAGTATAACATTTTGGAATGTTCATTTTGTTTGGATTTTCAGAGGTGGTAAGAGCAATGCACTACGTTATTTCCCAAGGTTGGGTTATGTATTGGGGTACAGCAAGATGGTCCACAGTAGAAATAATGGAGGCATACACGAACTGCAGGCAGTTCAACTGCGTCACTCCAATCGTGGAACAAACTGAGTACCACATGTTCTGCAGGGAGAAATCGGAACTTTACATGCCAGAGCTGTACAATAAGATCGGTGTTGGTGAGTATAAGCTCTATCAGAATATACCTCTCGATCGATCTGTTAAATCTCAAAGATTTATGCTCAGCAAGAATTTGCCAGTTCAACGTATGTGCCTGTAGAGTTGCTGGTCTTGTTCTGTATTATAAGGTGTGTTAACAGTTTTTTCAACTTAGGTTTGATGGCTTGGTCTCCTATTTCTATGGGAATGTCACAAGGGAAAGAAGATGGTGCTATCCAGCTATTTTCGAGAGCCAGTTTCCGAAACAAATATAGGTCGTTTTCCTGGAACGAGGATGAGACTGGACCTCTGAAAGATATTGTAAGTGGATTCTCTGGGTTATTTAGTATTTAGTCCTTCTGTGGCCTATAACTTTGAATCTGAACAATTCCAGAACGTTACACCAACATTCCTTTGAACATTCGCCCTGTTTTCCAGAACTACGGTTGGGTGAAAGAAAAAATTCAGCCAGACGACACAAGAAGGCAAGGCGAGCGCATGCGAGAACTGAGCGTACTCGCAGACAAGCTAGGCTGTTCCATAACCCAGCTAGCCATCGCGTGGTGCTTGAAGAACGAATCGGTCCAGAGTCTGCTTCTGGGCGCCAGCACCCCTGAGCAGCTCTACGACAGCATCCAGTCCCTTCAGATAGTGCCCAAGTTGAATGCCAACGTGATAACCGAGATCGAGAGAATTCTGGAGAACAAACCCTCAAGACCGCCCATGGTTTCCACGCTGGCGCTTAGATGACAATCAATGTGCCCCCCAGGCTCGATGAGGTGAGTACCCCCCTTCCAATCGACAAAATAAACTGCTCCACAAGAGTTAGGGATATCGTATTCAATCGTTTTTAAAAGTATCTGCGAACAAATTGCTGTTAAATCATTTAAAACTCAATTACAACTTGAATCGATCCAATAAAAATCAGTATGAGACATTTCGTCAATCTGGCCGCCTTTTTTCTGAAGTTTGGATCTTTGCATATCCTTCATGAATGTTCTTATTTTGAAATGAAGTCAGTTTATCAATGGCTTCGATTTGAAACGAGTTTTCTGGAAATGCCAAGACGTAAATTAACAAACGCAGAGGCTAATAGGGCTATCGGAATGCTACAGGGTGGCCTAACTCAGGTTGTTGTAGCGGAAAGGCTCCAAGTCAGCCAAAGAGTGATATCTCGACTTTGGAATAGGTTCAGGGAGACAGATTCCGTGTTGGAAAGACCAAGGTTTGGTTGGCGACGAAAAGCAACACCTGCTCAGGATCGTTTCATCACCGTTTCAGCGAGAAGAAACCCTACATCTACGTGTAGAATGCTACGGAATACTCTTCAAAATGCAGATGGGGTCCAAGATTCCATCGAAACCATCAGACGACGTCTGAGAGAGGTGAATCTAGGTTCTAGGTCCATTAAGAGGAGTTCCATTAACACGTCACCATAAGCGTCATAGACTGGAATGGGCAAGGCAACATATCAATTGGAACGATCAATGACGTAGTGTCCTTTTCACTGACGAATCCAGATATGGACGATTTTCAGATTCTCGAAGAATAAGGGTACGGACGATCCCACGCATACCCCGCAATTGTCGCTATGTCCAAGAAGTCCATCCATTCCGAGGGGGTAGTGTTATGGTATGGGCCGGGATATGTTTCAACTGACGCACAGATCTACACATTTGTCCTGGGAATATGACCGCCTTACACAATAGGGAGCATGTCATTGACAATGTTGTGGCAAATTTTCACGCTGTTATTGGTGAAACTTTTCAATTTCTAGACAATAACGCTAGACCGCACCGTGCAGCCATAGTTGAGAATGCGCGCGAGGAGCTTGGTATTCCACATTTACCAATACCTCCGCACTCACCAGATTTGAATTGCATAGAACAAGCATGGGATATGCTCCAAAGAAGATTAGATAATCATCAACATACCCCAGAATCCTTAAATGATCTGAGAGAGCTTCTGTCCCGTTTATGGAGCCAAATTCCTCAAGAAATGTTCAACAACCTCGTGTGTAGTAGGCAAAGAAGATGTAAAGCTGTTATTGATGCCCGTGGAGGCCATACATTGTATCGATAGTCTTAAAATGCTTGAATTATCCGGGAATAAACTTTCGTTAATTTACTCGATGTTTCTTTACCACCTACAGGGTGGTATAACCTGCAGACCTACAGGCTAAAATTAATTTGCAACTTGAAATCATATTAATATGAATTTTCATCACAAAAATCTTATTTTAACTATATTTTTTCGCAATTTAACTCTGTGGAGCAGTTTATTAACCCCGTTTCTCTCGTTAACAGCCAGGGAGGCACAACCAACGCAGAGAGCCCCAAGGGGGACGACCTGAGCAACGGCGGGGACTCGGACACAACCAAGGACACGGGCAAGCTGCCCTTCTGCGAGATCCAGTGACAAAAAGTTACCGAGTTTGTGAAAACTCGGAGAAGCAAGACGCCGGACGAGAAGCCGGTCAAGGAGAAGGTGCGCTGGTCTTACAGCCCCGAGGAGGGGCCGAAATGCACCCCCATCGAGCCGTTCGTCACGAAAAAGAAGAGCAAATCGCAGAGTCCGGTGCAGGTATGAGACCAAGAGATTCTGTGGGAGGAGGTCTACGATTTGGAGGAGGGAGAAGTGATGATTTGAATTTCCCCGTTTTGGGGTGCGCTTAGCTGGCGTTGAAGTAGATTCGATCAGTTGCCTCTCATATGTAGCGTCTAACGTTTGATTTGTCACGCGGATTTTCCGGTCTGCTTCTGTTATCAATTGGATCTTCACCGAAGAAGCGATAGGATTTTCTCGGGAAATTTTTCAAGTTTAACCGAAAATTTGGAGAAAAAAAAAGAAACTGGGGTCACTTAAGCCCAATATAGGTCACTATGTTAGATTCATAATCCTCCTTTCATCTACAGGGTGTCTACTTAATACAGGTGGTGATTCCATGTCCGAAAACATTGACATTTCGTGAAGAAACATGGCGTCAGTATGATTGCGGAAAATATATTGGATACAAAAGGCAATAAAAAGAATTTTGATAGTATTGTTTGAACAATTTCAGTCCTGTCAGTGTTCTGACAGAAATTAATTGGTTCTCAGATGCCATCTTTAGGAGACTGTATCAAAATAGGGGCAGCTCGACAAGAGGAATTTTATATGAAGACTAGACACTATTTTTTCCAGGAACCCTTAAATTTAAACTATTCATTCACATCACACAAGGTCTATAATGTCGATATGTGGATAAAAAATGTTTAAAAATCCCCTTTAAACTTTTTCAGGTGGATTTTCTGTTAACCGTTTTGGTTTTGAGCATTAGATCAAGAGTAAAAGTGGTGCTCTTGCTCATTTTTTGAAAAATATTTCAACGTTCCCTAGGTTCAGGTTTTCAGCTCTTTAAATCAGCATTTTGCAATATATCTCATGCCCTTTTCATTCACCAACGAAGAACGTCAGAAAAATCTCCATTTTTTACACACCATATCATAGAAGGAGTGAATTTTCGACCCCATGTTACTTCACGAAGAATAAATATTTTGGTACCTACAAGGAATCATCAACTGCATTTTCCTGACATTATTAGTTAACACCCTGTATAAATTATACAGTTCTTCACAGTCCTGAGTCATGCTCTGAAAAAATTTCGTCACGAAGGCCATGGAATTTTTGGCGACGAGGTACATGTGTTCGAAAAAAGTATTGATCTAACTGTCCCTCACTGAGGTCTGAATATTTTTGGAATGGAGGGAAAATTTTAGTTGCGAGTATTTTTCAGTGAAAACGCATAAAAACGTTTTGATCTCCAATTGTTTGGAGAAATGGGAAACAATTTTAAGTTGTTCTGAAAACCAAGCAGCAATAAAATTTCAAGTCCGATGGTTATACAGGGTGTCCGTAAACAAATGCGAAGGACTTTGGGGAGATGATTCCTCGATGAAAATAAGCAGGGGTAGTCCATATAAATTTTTTCCGAAATCTTCCTTCCTTCCAAGATATAGCCTTTGGAAGGCGATGACGAGTTGATAGTTTTTAATTTTTTTTACGGGTTCTAACAAACACTGAGTTATAAAACTACACATAATATGAAGACCTAAGTAGATGTTACCCACACAATTTTTTTCGATCTCATAACTTTATTATTAGGGGTTGAAAATATCAACCCCTCATGATTTTCCTTCAAAAATTCTTTACGTGGGATAGATTTTAGAAAATTTAAATTCTCTTATGGTTTCCCATTCAATTCTGGAGAAAAAAAGTCTCTTGCAAAATGTTGATACAGTCGATACTTTTCTCGGAATAAATAAAAACTCACAAGCAGTATACGAAGGTCTATGAGGCAGAGAGTTGCATGTATTTTAGCGGGAGGTCCATTCTGTGGAACACTTATACGGTGAAATGGAATGAACAGTGATCAGAACTGCTTGTAAGTTTTTATTTATTCCGAGAAAAGTATACTGTACATATAGAAATTTTGCAAGACACTTGTTTTCTCCAGAATTGAATGGGAAACCATAAGAGAATTTTACGTTTCTAAAATCTATCCCACGAAAACAATTTTTGAAGGAAAATCATAAGGGATTGTTATTTTCAACCCCTAATAATTAAGTTATGAGATCTAAAAAAAAAATGTGAGAGTAACATCTACTTAGTGCTTCATATTATGTATAGTTTTATGACTCGGTGTTTTTTAGAAGCCGTAAAAAAAATTGAAAACTATCAACTGGTCATCGCCTTCCAAAGGTTGTATCTTGGAAAGGAGATCGATTTCGAAAAAAATTTATAAGAACTACCCCTGCTTATTTTCATCGAGGAATCATCTCCCCTAGTCCTTCTTATTTGTTTACAGACACCCTATATAGCTCCAAATTTTCCAGTCGAATAAAAACCGAACGATATTGAAGAGTCTTGTTATGATGAAATGTTGAACTGAGGACAACTGGATCTTCTAACATTTCTATCATTTCAAATATGGCTTTCAAGACGTTTTGAAACGTATTGTTTTCGTTGAAAAAGGAGAACGTTTTTGAATACTTGGCCATTTTAACAGTGAAACTTCTCACTTGGACTGAAACTGAAATTTCCATCTCATTTCATATTTGTGTATTTTTTAGGTACCTACATCAACAAGTCGAGTTTCACATTCAAACATAAGATATCAACCTCAAAAATTCCTTAGCCGGTGAAGAATTTTCTGAGCGCTTCAAAACAATTACAATAATTTATTCAGCATCAATAATTCACATGCTTTGTCTAATATAATCGCAGAAATTTATTGCTCCGAGATAAAAATCCGTTCGTTATTTGGTGAAGTAACAGTTTGGCACGATAATTTCCAAATATTTTGCGCAATATTTGCGTATGTATTATAGCTATTCAATAAGGCATTCTCATACAGAATATCCCGAATATTAACACCAAACGGAATCATTTTTAACAAAGAAATTCGACGTGAACATCCTCCAAGTCTGCAACATACGAATGTGATGATGTATTCTTCTCCCTTATATGCGAACAATATCACTCAATTTGTCGCTTGAAATAATTCAATCAGAATCGTTAAATACAAAAAATAATAAAGAGGCTTCCATACAAGGTTTTTGCACAAGTCATGGGGAATTGTCAATTAACGTTCTTAATTTTCGTATCGTACCTCTGAAAAATACCTGAACAATTAATTTCACCCGGATGAATTCATTGCAATTGTGTAAAAACTATTCAGGTACACTATACACAAAATTTACTGTTTTTTTCGTAATAGTCTTCTGCCTAGTGTCGAACCAATCTGCCGAGACCAAAATTTTAAATTTCTCAAATTGTACTCGAAATTGACTGCCTAAATTTAATTATAGTAGGAAATCAATTAATTCTAAGGAATATATTATCCCATTTATATGAAATCTCAGTGAATTTTGCATCTTGCCATCTCTGCGCGAGAGACATCTCTTTTATATGTATCTAATCTTGGGATATTCAATCTGTTGGGGAGTTTCGTTTTGGAAACTGCGACCTTGTTGGCTATTAGTATTTCCAAAATAAATTCTCGAATTTTCATGCATTCGATAAAATTAAAATACTCGAAATTATGGATTATCTAGATTTTAAGCTTTGTTGAAACACCTCTGAAGAAATCTCGAATATATTATGTACAGGGTGTTGAAAATTCGATTCTTGTATAGGAACGCCATCCAGGACATTGTAAATGGGAGTTTCTTTGAGTTTTCTCGAAAAACTGACAACTGTTATTCGAATCTTCTCAATAAACGATTGTAATCAGTAGTCAATAATTCGGTAACTTCTTAGATCCAGAGGGATTTTTAAATTCACAGCAGCGCACAATAGAAGCAGCCTTGTAAGGCTTAAAAAGCATTCTAGAGAGTTTTAAAAGCATCCTTAGGCTATACGAATATTGGTTTTCAGTTTCTCGAGGAATCGGCACACTGTAGTTGCAGCAACATTTTGGTGTTTTTCATTTTAACATGATCATTATCGGTGAGTAAGTGCATTGGCCTTAGAACTCATCGAATCGGATTACCTGGTGTATATTTGTCCATTTTGATGAGAACACTAATTTTATCACAAAAATATTATCTCGTTGTTAAATATTTCTAGTTAAAACTTTCTTATTTCACTCGCAAAGTGTGATATGATCGTGTTCGTCTTATTACTTATGTTCATCATAATTGTGAACATTTCTTCTTGGATTTATCGTGAATTATTCTCAAATATCGAAGCATCATCACACTTTGTGAGGACCTCGATTGTGATTTCTCACTGTATCTATATTCAATAGATAATATTTTCTATAATAATGATAATATCAAGTTTTTAATAGGCAATCTTCTGGAAACCTCAGAATTGATCGAATAATTCTGAGGCTTCAACTTTGTAGATCAGAAATAAGATTGGAACTTTCGAAAAGTTTTTTGTGACATGATGGTTGACAAACGATTTTGATGAACTATCATGTAAAATTATTCTAGGACAAAATTTTCAGGTATTCAGTATGTTTGATCCTTCAAAGAAGAACTTTTGGTAGGTTTGGGACTCTTGTTTAGTATGGATATCGTTTTATGTACTTATTCTTGTTTAAGTACCATAATAACTACCTTAATATTTGAATACCATAGCGAAAATTGTTCAAAACATGATTTCTTTTGAAAAAGGAGTTTTAAACCTTGAAAGATTAATGAGATTAGACAAAATCTATTGAATAAATCCAAAGTATTTAATCTTATTTCTGACAATTTACCAAGAGCAGTTACTCGATGACACATTTTGCATTTTAATCGAATTTTAAGCCAGTAGGTTACTTTGAATATGAATGGAAATCATTTCCAATCTGAGGGAAAATTACAAAAAATATGTATGAATACTTATTCATATCTGAAAAAGCAATATACAGTGTGTATCTGAATAACATCGAAAAATTGTAAGGGCTGATTCTGTGGTGAAAATTTTCTTGTTAATCTTCGAAAGGGTGTAACTTTCTTGGGGGGGAGGCTTTTCAAAGAATTTTAAACCAAATATCACTTTGATTTTCCTCAAAGAATCACCTTGTTCATTTTTCCGGTGTCATTCAGTATATATACTGAGTTTTAACATATACCGTCGTCGTTTTATCGAAAATTAACGAATCGAATAGCTGTTCTTGGGTATCGATTTGGTGCTAAAATATCGACGTCGAAATGTTCGTTAAATGAATTTGGTCACGTATTGAATAATCATCGAAATATGCCCGAGCATATAGATATAATGAATTTATCGTTTTTGCGGTGATAAAATATAGAACGACAATAATTTGGTACGGAGATGTTTATATGAGAACACTGTAGGAAATTTCAGCACCAAATTGAAGTTTTTGTCGGGGTGTGACTCGAAATAAAAACGACCTCAAAAAGGGTGAAACTATGTGATTAAAATCTAAAACTCTTCCAAGATCGAAGGATCATTTTTGTACTCCCAAAATTGTTCGAGATATCACAGAAATACAGAAGTCCTTGAATGCTCAAGATGAATTGAAACTCTTTTCAATATGCAATAAAAAGCGGATATCGATATTGATCATATTCTCGTTTCGTTATTCATGATAGAAGTAAGCAATAATTGTTGAAATTCCTCGTTGAATCAAGGGAAAAATAAATAAGCAGATATCTGTCATTTTTCATTTTTTTTATAACGATTTCTGCTATTTTCGAAGGCCCCCTGTATATAACAAATATAGTAACACTATAAGATTGAAGAAAATATTTATAGTAGTACCAATTCGATCGATGTAAACTTTGAATTCCCGATGCCCTATTTTAAACTGATTTTTTATCGTTCTAAAAACAACTTTAGCTCGAAAAGAAGGTTGTTTTATCTCGAGTCACACGAAATATACTGGCAATGAATGCCAACTTTGATATGTAAATATATTTTTAAATATTGAAACAATTTCAATGATAAGGCTCAAATCAAGAAGAAATCGCGTACTCTTCTGAGGAGTTGGATTGTTGACTTCTGTGCATAACTTATTATGCATATGCAATACTCTTAAGCTTATTTATTTCTTGAATAAAGCAATGGTGATTGACCTGCGTTTGTTTTATTTCCACTTATCGATTCTCGAAGATTTGAAATTCTTTATTACTTTATATGTGGACGAGCAATATATCTTATGTGCTCATTTCTATTTATTTTACTTTTTCATCTTGCTACTTATATTGATACAATTTTTGTCAAAAGTTTTCTTCACTGATGCTGATAGTGAATCAAACGACGAATATTGATTCACTGAAAGAGGGCATTGGCCCTCTAGATTGATATCTAGTTAGCCTAGATCAGTTCCATGCATAAAAAAAATATTGCGTTACCATAGCAACGAACAATAACTCATTAGAAGTGTCAGTGTGAAGTTTGAGGTCAAAAAAGTAAATCAGAGTTACGCAATAAATTAAAAGAAAGAAGATGTCCGCCGAAATTGTGAAAATCGAAAAATTGGAGTATCGAGAGATCATCAAGTACCTGTATTTAAAAGGGTTAAGAGGTAAGAAGATTTACGAAGATATGTTCAATACTCTTGGTGATCAATGTCCTTCGTATGCGACCGTGAAAAATTGGACTGCAAGCTTCAGGGTAGAAGCATCGCGTTCGATCTGTGCTCGATTTGAAAACGATGTAGACTTATTAAACCGAATTGTTACTATGGATGTGACTTGGGTACATTTCTACGATCCAGAAACAAAGCAACAATCGATGGAATGGCGGCACTCTGGTTCTCCAAGACCTAATGCTAATGTTTTTTTTTCAATTGTGGTCACGGTATTACTGACTAACTAGATCATAGTTGATCCTTGTCAATTATTTCCAATAATGAACAATTGGTATCGAAATTGTTTTCTGGAACGAACCCATTTATTTATTTGCCACCTTATGGGTTTATCGTATGTAAAATGTGTTCCTCAAACAGAATGAAATATAATACAAATAATTATAAGGTGCAGATTGCGATGAAGTTTCTATTTAAGCACTCATTCAGTGAAGAAAACACTTTTCGAGTGTAGATATCACTTGGTATGTTCACAGATGTGGTACTTCAACCAAGTAAGAGTTGAGAGATAGTAATTTTTTTTCAATACACCTTCAACGATAATTGACAAGTTTCAGAGTGAAAGTAGGACGTGATGGTGGAAACCCAAACCACATTCTTCTTCCAATTCAGCATCGGAATCTCCCGATGACACATAAGATACTGACGTTAACTCAGACCAAACCATTAACCAAGAAACAGTAGCAACATTCATTTTGTCGATAGCGCAACGTGACAATAAACAATGTGAAGTGTAGCAATATTGCCATATCCACATCCACATCGTAGAAATTCCCCGCCAAATTACCTAGGCATCGAAATTATTTGGGAAAATACCGGGTGTCTCAACCCAGACACATCACGCCTCCAAAGATGACATTTCTCCTTTCTGCCTTCCAATGTTGCCGTTTTCTGCGCTAGTTTAAACGAACAATGGTTCAGTTATAGCATAGAAGGTTTGATATGTCTTCTTTTACAAGCCATTGCTCAGCAATTTGACAGGTATTAACGCGTCTCATAGAGCTAGTTGTCTGAAGCGCTTAGCTAAATGCTCTTTGGAACTTTTAGTTTGACTAATAGACGCAATAACTGAAGATATCTGTTCCTACTTATCAGATCTCATAAATAACATCTTCGTTGTCCATCAACATAAATTGCCTGAGAAAATTCACAATATCTCTGAGAGAAATAGCTGTCAAATTCAATCATCTTAATTCATAGAAGAGATAAAAAAATTTGAATCTCCGACTTGGCCTTTATCCGATTCTTGATCGACATCGCGAATATAACGAACGACCTCAAGTGTCACTACCTACAACTATAGTACAAAGAAAAACTTTACGGTCATGAAATATAATTGTAGGTTTACGGATCAAGTATACCCAGGAGGAAATACAGTGGAGAAAAACAACAATGTTCGGATATAATTCACATCTCGGAAGTTCTCAATGTTGGAAAGTTGTTCTTGAATAAAAACGCGATCCAAGGCCACGGTGTGATCAAGTTCTGGACCAGATTCATACGAAATGTCGCATTCAAAGCAGAGTGGAGCAACTTCCTTCCCAAACCGCTCTTCATTGAAGAATTGAAGATCCATATCTGATTGAAAATGAAAAAATAAGGAAAACCATGAACGTAAATTCAGCTGGTTCGATTTCTCGGTCACCCATCCATGTACTGAACTCCTCCAACTCTGCTTGGTTTCAGAATAAATATTTTCCCAATATTTCCGAAAATACAGATCTCATCAAGGTGAAAACTAGTACCTGTTGTACTTTTTCAAGATTTCTCTCAAAATATAAGCGCAATCTACTGGATAGTTGATAGTTTTTGTGATACAGAATATTTCGAAGATTTTTTACAAGTCGCGTATTTTCAACTACATAGTTAGCAATTATTGTTAATCATTCGTGAGTTCATCACTGGAAAAGATGAACTAACACCTAGGGAAAATGATCTAGAAATGGTTTATTTGTTTGAAAATCACGAATAGGTTAGGTTTATCTGGTTAAGATTCGATTATGATCTCAGATTGATCAGTTTTTCTCATAATATTTATCGACGATCTGGAAACTAAATCGATGATCTTGTAAACACAATAAGAAACTCAAGGTATCAATTCAGATTAAGGTCATGATCGTGAATCCATTTCTGTTCAATAAAAATTGATGGGAGATTAATCCTTTCACTCTTTGTTTCACCACTGATGTTAATGATTCTCATGAAAAAGTAATGGAATAATGGATAAGGTAGTTGACTTCATAAATACAGCATCACAAAAAAAAATTGCCGCAGTTCTTATAATTTTCAGAATTATTTGACTGTTGTAAACAATTAATTCTTCATTTGCTAGCCATCTCATAAAAATCAGAAGATTTATGCAAATTTCAACAAGAAGTTGATCTTTAACTAAAAAACGTCTGAATATAAATTCACCCTCCTATTCTACAAATTCTATTTATAAGATCAACTAATTTGAGGTAACTAACTGAGATACAAACGAAAAATCATTTTTTATCTCACATCTTATGAAATTCATGATATTTATTGCCATAATGGCACTTAAATATTAAATTGTTTATTTTATTTACCTATTATTCTTTTCCCACAGTTTAGGTGTAGTTGCGATAAATTCTTCATCAAGTGGGCTATTATATTTTGAAGGTTGATATATGTGTTCAACGATTCAATGACAGGCTTGACTTTTTCTATAAACTTTCGTGGATATTTTTCAAATTTGATCAAATTGTGGAAGTTAACGTTTGGGAATCAGCTAACAGTTCTCTTTACACAGTTTTCATATGGAAATTACTCTAGAGGCTAATGTCATTGGTGTGTTTACATACTGTCAGATAAAAGCCACATTCAAAAACCAAAAACCAACCTTCAAAGTTCAATAGCCAACTTTTCGAATGGATTCCAACTCAACTATTCTCAATGACGAGATTTAATTTCAGTTTTATCGATTTCAGCCGTAGAATAAATTTTTTTCTGTTGCGCTTTCACGACCAGTGTCCCCAAGTCAGCTACCGAAAAATAACATCGGCAACAGAGCTAAATCGATATTAGAATCGATGGTATCGGCTCAGCACCGGCTCAATAATGGATTTAAACATCGTCGCCACTCATAAAACTAATATTTTGTCGCTTTTTACCAACTTACGAAGACTTGATGGTGAAATATGTGCGAGTGGTCTCGTTCCATTGTTTTTGTTCTTCTGGTGACGCTTTCTGCTGCCGGAGTAGGTGCCAGGAGGTCTCCATACGAAGGTAGATAAAATTTATTACCGAATTTCTAGTTGTCAGTTCAGTGACCGTTTGCACCTGAATCTTATCAATATTCAAGAATCGGTCCTCGATATTTTGTCCTGACATCCTGCTCCAGATTTGCTTCTCCACATTGTATGGAAAATTATGACGTAAATTTCGTTGAATTTTAAATGAATGAAACCCCCTATAGTAACCAGCTTCAAAAACGTCAAGACTATTATATTTCACTTCCACTGTCACCACTAAACTATGAATTAAACATTAGAGTAACTTGGAATACCCAAAATACTCACCTGACAGTTTTTATATGTATATGAAAAATAATAAAATAGTACATCAAAAGCTAAGCAGTACGTTAAAGCATAGGAAATCTTTCTTGGAAATTCAGAAGTTCACTAAACCACATTTTTGAATGAATTCGAGATCAAAATGAATTTATGTAATCGAATATCAATCAGTATCAATTATGTGAATCTTTATACCTAGAAATTATCGTAGAATATAACACTGTTTGTAGCAAATACTAACATAAAAAATATTTGTACATACAGAATTAATATTTCTCGAAATTTATGATTCAGATTACTTATACCTTTATGATGGTGAAGTTTCCTTCATTCTTTCGAGTTCTTGTTCTTGAAAAGTTAGAAATTTCATGCGGAGTTTCAATTTTTCGTCTCCTTCCCAAAGGTTTTTCCCCTGGTGAACAAATAAAAGTATAAAGGAATTTTCCACTTTTCTCTATTCATTCATTCGCTATTGACTAATGAATGAAAGCAATTATTTCATTGTAATACTCCGAACACCTCATATGTTATTCCATATCATGCAGTAAATAATAAGAAACAATGATTTGTTTGTGAGGTCTCTTTAAAAATAGAATATTCGCTGAAATACGAATTCATTATTGTGTGTATATTGTCCTCAATTGGAATTACCTCAAAATTTTCGTTTTCGAGTCGTTAATTATGTATATCGTTTCTTAAAAAAATAAGTCGTCATCAGCGATGAACAAATCGATTCAAATGCACGTAGATGAATACAGGATGTCCCAAAACCCAACATGAACATCAACCTTCAAAATTTCATAGCCTATTATAAAGCACGTTATAAAAATGTAAAACAGTGTGCCGTCGGTTATATGGAACACCCTGTATATTCAGAATTTCAATCATTTCCTCAGAAATCCATTCCAAATGAAATTTCGACATCAACATGCACATTTGAGAACATTCTACTGATTAATTTTGATTCTTGTTCCAGTACTTCAGCCAGATTCTATAGAATATAAATATATTCTGAGAAATATCCTCCCGAGGGAGAACGTATGGTGGAGAAGGGGGACTCACCACGATATTGATCCAAAATCTCCAATACTGATCATTCGGCCATAGCAACGCCACTCATTGTTATAGTTTTCACTTATTTATTATATCTTAAATATTTATTGTTATTTATTCATGAGGTTCAATAAAAAACTCTTTTTATATGATCTCACGTGAATTATTCTTGATGTTAGAGCCATATTCGCCGTTTTTGGAAGTCTTCCAATAATGAAATGATAATGAGCTGAACAATTTGACAATTACTGGGATTATCTATGCTTCGAATTCTATATCTTTATATGCATCACATTCTATGCCCATTTAATTGCTCCCGATCTTTGAGTATAGAATTATTTTATATTCTATGCTCTCGAAGAATGCGGACTTGATGAAAGTATTCCCATATTGTGCTTAATTAACTCAATAATTCATCAAACTAAAATTGGGAACTACATGATTTTCACTGACATGAGTTATTTAACCACGACACACATCATAGATAGACAAGCATCTTCAGGTAGGTGAAGGTGAATTTACCTGCATTTCTCAGAATACTTACCAGTGGATTCTACGCAATAAAAGTGTCTATAGAAGGTTCAAGTTTCAGATCTCTAATTTCAAAGACAATAATGTTATGTGAACTTTTACATATCGTTAAAATCTCAATTTTTGCTGTTAACTCAAGAACTAAGCATAGTGGAAGTTATATTCATCGTTTCTCTGGAAAAGAGCACAGAAATGTGCCATCTGCTTTGCTCTAATTCTTCTAGTTTTCTAAATTTCGTTACTGGACATCGTATTTGAAACAGCCTGTACAATGTAAGCTGATTACGTAAAATTCAAGAATATGTGAATACGTCCATTCGAAAATTGATTATCCATTTCAGAATAATGACCACTACCCACGCTAGATCGAAGCTGATTCATATTCACATGTCCACTAAAAATAGAAATGAAATTTACTGACCAGAAAATAATGAGAAAGTGTATTATCCAGTATATTTCAAATAAGCCTTTCTCAATGTAAATTTCAACTTTCAATTTTGGTTTTAGATCTCTTCTTGTATGATTTTTGTTTCTGATTTTGAGTAGGTACTTTTTAAATTGGCGATTCTAGATATGAAAAAGGAACGAAACGATGTGGAACACAGATTATGGTTGTGGATTTTGTTCAAGTCCAGTGATGGTGTATTTTGGCTCTTCAGATCTCTCTAGAATGGACATTGTGAGTAACAAATAGAGATTATATCATTTTTTGGATCGGAGTGCCTCAATGCTCAATCCGATTGGTGGTGAAACATTTCGAAATTGTCTGAAACTCCCTCGTATTCTACGAAGCTGACGAGATGCGCTGTTACAGCTGCACAGCTCTCATCTGCAATCAATTTCAGGAAGTTTCAGGAGACAGTCTGAACGGCGACATGCTGTTCAGTTCCGTGACCTAGAAAAGATGTCGCCACATACTACTTCCGATTTTTATAAACAGAAATAGTCGGGATTAGTCCATTCAAGAACGTTTGAATGCAATCTCGATTTTTCGTGGAAAACGGGAAAAATTCTAAATCCCTCCTCAGAATTGAATTTTTGTGCTTCTAGTGCGACAAAATTGATATTCGGACGTCAGTTTACGTAACCTATACACTCAGTACACACATCGGTGTTCCTTTGTTCTGTAAATCTACACGAACCGATTTTTAAGCCTGTGGTAATATAATATGAATTTTCGCTTGGTTTTGCTTCCGAATAACCTCACTCCATTCTCGCTTCGCAAAATCATTTTTTTCAACCACTCCTGCATCTTAATATCCGACTTTTTTCTAACTAAGCTCTAGTAGGATTTCATTTCATCCACCAGAGGAGGATTTATCGGCATTTCATCACTACTTTCGTAGAATCACATGGCTTTTATATTGGGCCTGGTAGAATTGTTACAAAACCATGTAATAACAATTTTCATCGAAATAAATCATTGAGGAAGCTTTGAATGATTCATCAGAACGCTTACTTATTTACTCATATAGCTCTAACGTAGCTTGAATGCCTAATTTTATCCAAAGCATGAACACTTTTCGATATTGACCTGAATAAACTAAATCAAACTCAAACTGGGGTTTTCAGATACTGCATAGAATCTCTTATATTTTCGATATTTCTATAGAAAAAAAGATTCGATAATTTTTTGCTATCCATCAAGAGAGGTACTTGAGCCAACCAGAAACACCCAAAAATTCATTAGGTACTGGCTCCTGGCATTCCTATTTGCTGCTTGATTTTGGTCGACCTGCTTTCAACAAGGAGTTTGAATTAATATTTTTCATAAATTTCACGTAATTCTCTAGAAACACCACAACAACGTATACACGGATGAGGCATGCTGTAGCCTCATCTTTTGATCCGCTTTTATCATAGGAATGTCAATTTTTAGAGGATGATGATATACTTTTTGTTTTCAAATACATCAATGGCCTTTCGAATAAGGCACAAGGACCACACAGACACTAAATTGACAAAGAATAAAAGTTAACTCTTTACATCATCAAAGAATAGGATCTAGTGGACGAATTGAGTCCTGAAAAGTCCAGATAAAAGTTCACTCCCCTTTCTGGATGATGTCAAGAGTAAACATTTTTCTTTAGATTTGCTTCAAAGGAAGAATGCCATGATACTCATAGAGTTTTACAAGAACGATTCAGAGGAAATCTCAATGATCATAGCAGTTTCCAAAAACCAATCCTAAATTGGTCAATATTTACTAATTTTAATCAAAACGCTGTATATCCCTCACGTAAAATAATATTATGACGAATCCATCCACGTCAACCAAATTTAAAAAATTAACGAATGAATTATAATGATCGTTGTTAACATTCATGAGATACAGAAATTTTAATTGCGATAATTGAAGTGAACTTTTACAAAGTGGAATTATTGTAAACAATACGGATTCGAAAGAATAGAAGCGGTATCTTGGAGAGGAGATTGGCCTCTGTAAAATCCATAAGTTTAAAGTTCCATTAACATACAGGGGGAGTAGGTAGTTCAATCTTTTTTGGGAAAAAAGAGAGGTAGATATCGATTACTCCCTCAGTATGATGAGGGGAAGGAACTATCACGATAATCTAATAACAATGAACGTATGCCCTGGGAGAACACAGCCAACGTTTCCTAATTATTTTCAATAAATTAACTCTTATTCCTAGGGACTTCCGGTGTTGTAGCAGACAGTCGTTTCAAAGGCTTCTTAGTGATCATCTTCGAAATATTCGTTTCACAGTAGACACAAACCATTAACACCTCGTTAATATCGTATGTTTCACCTTGTTTGCCACCAACCCAGCATGTTTGCCCAAGTATAATCAGCTAGTGAGGTGAAGCAACTCTGCGAAATGATAACAGCCTAACAATTTTACAACTCTTCAACTCAATTTCGTGGAGTCGCTCTTATCTACATCGTGGTTTCCTTCCACAGATAATCGGTTGTTAATAATAATTATAGATGCTTCGATTTGACGAGTGAAACTTTTTATTGTTTTCGCGAGGTTACCGACAGTGCTATGAGGAATATTGGCAGTTTTAGCGTCGAGAAATGAGTGATTTCTGAGTGGAAACTAGAAGAAATCAACACGCCTTCCTCCAAGAAGAACTCGTGGCGAACGCAGCCGCGACAAGGTGAGTCAAATTCTTGAATACTAATCACGTTTGTGGTTCATTTATGCGGATATCGGAAGAGAGTTTCTACCATATTCACTTCCTCATTCATCTGAAGCATCACCAGAATATTTTCGATAAGTTTTCAATCACCCTGTATAAAAATGGGTGAGATTCCCGGGAATCCACAAAAAGTCATTATTGGATGTCTTTGATGTCACATTTTAAGTGTAGTATCTTATCTTCTCTATACTCCGGAATATTGTTTTATAATTTCATAAATTTTCAGCCCCTGCTACAAACGTACGTCGTTTCAATGTGACAGTTGTGAATCCCTCGGGAACTGTGATTTCCGAGCAATGCCAGACTACAGGAACCACCTCTCCTGTACCTCCCAGGCATCGAACACAGGCATTCGCTAGCATTCCCGAAGATCACCCCCTGGATGATACCATAACATCTGTGCAGGGGGTGAGCTACTCGAGTAGCAGCCGCTGTGCTTCCCCCGCACCCTCATGGGATTTCAGCCTTGAAGAGAGCGATTCGGTGAGTTTTTCTCACAATATCATCATCATTTTAGGTATCAGAAAAGAATTACTTCGGAAACCTTCGGTTCATAGATTATTCTTTGGACAAATTGTTGAATTGTTGATAATAACCGGGTTTATTCTAGTTTTAAACCCTTATCGAGCATCTTTTCTCAAAATACCACCGTTCATGTCGCTTTTTATCTTCTCGAGTTAAAATGGCGGATGCGCTACATTCAACAGAATAATGTTGGGTTATCCAATGATTCGAAGCTCTGAAAATGAATTTAGCTCTTAATTATGCTTATGGAGATTTATTCTTGATATATCCACCGATTTAAATTAGCTCGGATTACTGTGCGTGCCCTCAACGTATATTATTTGAAAACACCAATTTTCATCGAAACACCTTACTTTCACCAATACATTCATAGTGCCTCATTTCGTCATTTTTTCCGACTATGCCTTTGTATTTTCGAAATCTGCACTAGTCGAATCTATTCGGGCGTTCAAATGTATTTCAAATTTCCTCCCCAACCATCTCAATATGTTTATGTTCCAAAATCCAAGTAAGCGATTCTGGCAACAGAGGAAACATTCACGAAATGAAATTATTTATTTTAATTTCCACCGTCCCACTCATTTCCCGCAATGAATAATAATCCAACTATTCGTGAGTGTCATCAGAAACAAACTCTGGTGTCATCGTACGGATGTTTCGTCTGAAGTGATACGTTTGGCAGCAAGGATATGAGACTGGGCGCCGCCATAGGGATATTCATTCAACACCTATTCTGCGTTGGCAACGATCAGCTGAGCGCCAACAGCGCCACCCCCGCCTCACGCCAGAACTAATACGATTTGATCAGTGTTTTTAGCCTTTTTATAAGTAAATACAATTCGTTAGTCACCGGCCTGCCTTAAATGAGTGTGTTTTATTTAAATTGAAGTTTCGCAATCCACGTGCTTTGTTAGTTCAAGAGTTTTGTGTGTTGTTTTAATCCATATGTTCTGTGTGAGTGAACGACAATATCCATTAGTTGTTTCTGTGACGGTTTTTCTGATATTCAGAAAAACAGTGAGGCTCCCTTCTTGTTTGAAAATTGTGAATGGTGATTGAGTAATGTTTACATAAAGTTTTGTTCGTTTGGTATTTCATGCAGGAAATTTTCGTATAAGGTAAATTTTGATCTTGTGTTCATAGGAGTACTAGAAACGCGTTCCGATGTGAGTTTACAGAATTTCAAAACGCTTGTCATGTGTCAAAATATGATTCCTTTAAATTATTCAAATTGAACTATTCTCTAGTTCTTGGAACAGGATTGATTGAATTATGTACAGTTTATGTATTATGACCTTGAAGATCCAGAGCACGATAATAATTGTAACGTGTGTTCGCAACTGAGTCAATATACGCAAATATTTACCACTTGGTATAAACAGTGTTTACTGCTTTCTTTTAATTGAAAGATTCCTTACATTTATATTAACTACAGTGATACGAAATCTAATGTTTGGATTGTTTGGAATGTATCCTGCGCCCAAAACTTTCCTGTGAAATTACGAAACATCATTGCGATGTCTATCATCTATAGTACTAATTATTTCGATTACACTCGCTTGTGATTGAGCGAATTTGATAATACTTTTACATTGTTGCAACCAATTTTTGATTAGTTCCCCTGAATGGGTAGATCTTCCTGCACACATTTGGTATTCTCATTGCAAATCATGGTTATCAAATTTCTGCGATTTTTCTTACTGAAGTTTTCCAATCCGTACAATTTTTTTAGGTTATGATTGCGATTATCATGAGGAAAAGGAATTCCGTTAATAATCAATAGGTAGGGATGTCATTATATTACTCAAAGCCATTTTTTGTGCTTGAATTGAAGGATAATGATCCCAATGTAATTAACCTACTAGAATTTCAATCCTTTTTTCGTTCTACACACATAAAAGCAAAAACGGAATGCCTATGAATTTTTCAGTATATCATTTTCATTAATGTCTATTATGAGAATGATAGTCCTTCAAGTAGCCACTTCTCTTATTACTTTAAAACTCTGAACAGTTATAAGTAACGTGACAAGAAATGACAATAATATTGATGATGATAATAGATGTAATACTTATTATTGATGTTTTCAATATTCAATAGTGCTAATTGATTTACAATCGATAGGCATGTTATCTTACGTAAATCAGTGGAAAGTAATTGTTTTCAGGAGATAACTACTATCCTATTATAGTATTAGTTAAGCGGTATTAGTTTCCTTCAGATCAATAAGGAGATGCTTCATCTCACTTTTTTCTTAAATCTTTTTTTTTTATACATTCTTCGATCGCGTGTGAACATATCAAAATGAGTTACAGTTGTGTCAGAATTGAATGATGAAAATTCGAAGTTCCTCTAGAGCAAACATAATCATACTAATTCTCCACTTATTTATCGAGGGATCTAGTGAAAAATGTCCCGAAACAATAAGTTATTTTTCGTTATCAAATGTCACAGAAATGCCGTATCAAATTTCAAACAAAACGAATATTCATGTTATCTATAATTTGGTATGCGAATTTGAATAAATTTTTGGACGAGCAATGGGTTCTTGATTCACTCGAATATATCCATTATTCATTTACCAAAACTCGCAATGAATTGTCAGCTTTGTGCTACTTCGGCCTGTTTTGGTACCAGTGATACGAAAATTATCTATTCAGGAAGTAAACTGGTTCTACCCTATAAAGGTTCTCCCCGATTTTCTTCCAATCGTTTTGAGGGACCCTTTGCGTGAAATTTTCACAACGGAGTTTCGATATTCGTGTTAAGAAATTTCGCGCTTTATTCCGAGAATGGCAAACGATAAACCTACTTATCGAAGTGTGAGTTGGTGTGGTCGAAAAAAATTTTGAGTTGAGTGGGCATAATCTGACCTTAAATCTCTTCATTGCAGTGCATTGCACAACATGTTGCGTCACGTTCGGATTAATGTTACATTAAAATCGAATTTTGAAAGATACTTGCCGTTGGTGCTGAGCAAAATACAAATATGTATGCAAATGTCGACAGTCAACTGGAAAGATTTGTACATAATGGATTTCTCATTGCCAGTTGGTAGATGCGTAAAACTTAGATGCTGTTTTCATACAGGGCGTTTCCAATTACCGTACATACTGGGTCCGTTTAAATTTTTTTCGATATTGTGACCACTTGAGGAATTCCAATAAAATTGTTATCAAGGTGGCTCGTTTAACGCTACGAACTGTGGCTCACTCTGATCATTGGCGTGCAGACAGGGTGATTGATATGAACATGACTTGTTTTCGGAATTTATAACACACGTGAAAATTATTCACCTTGAGGGCTAGAACCAGTTGTTCAAATATCGTCTGGTGAACATTTATCTTCAAATGCAAAACAAATTTGTCCGTTGATCCGAACAGCTCTTGTATATTCATCGAGATAAATATTGTAATCACTTCGCAATTTTTACTGCACGTTATCAGTTGGATTGTCCGTTAATTCTCTGATTTCAGTAGTGATGGATGCGTGGATCTAGGGATTTGATCTGAATGACATGCATCTTTGTTAGAAGGCACTGAGCCTGATGAAAATCGAAGTTTGGTCTCTAAGGGAGGGATAACCATGTTGTGAGGTTATCGCAAAGATTATTGTTTATGACTAGGAAACACGAAATTACATATCTTGAATAGGGGCAAATGCCATTAAGGCAATTAGCCATATACATACCTACTGACATAACGCACAATGAATTAGTAATTAGTTAAGTTGAGTAGAAACTTCCCTTCATTTAATTGAACCCTGTTTGTAATTTTCGCTGAAGCAGATAAACTCAATAGTTTTTCCTCTTCTATTGAGCATTTTCCGATGAAAATTAATTAGAAATGTTTGCGATTGGATCTGTCGTATAGGTCTTAGAGTGAACTGTTTGATGTAGCCTCGTTCTTAGCAATATATTTGGAGTTGATTGATAATTCGTCAGATGCTCCCTGAAGGACGTCATTCATAGATGATGAAGAAATTCAATAACGGAAAACATTCTAGCTTCTGGAGGGGGTAATCAAGAAAATTAATTAATTTTCCTGAGGAGTAGCTTGTTTTTTTTAATAAGATGAGAACTAATCAGTGAGAGTCGAGAAGGATTTGACTTATTTCGATCGAGAAAGAAGAATTTATTGTGATCTCGATTGCGATAAGAAGTTTCATTAAGACTGTCGAACAATGGAAAAATTTTCTATAAAAGTCATCTATGCTATGAATAATTTTAAATTTCCTATAGAATGAGTAAGAAATTCAAAATGAATCAAATAATGAATGTAGATGAGGAGACATTCCAAGGATCTAAAGAAATCATCGGATGTCAGAAGTCATTGTGGTGCAGGGTGCAGGCTGTGCACCAATTCTTGGGATCACCGATGATGTTGTAATATTATCAAATTCAAAGCTTCGCGGTTGGGGAACCTTGAACCTGTAAATAGAACGATAAGAAAATGGTACAATACCGAACCGAATGCGTGCACTTTGATACCAAATCGCATTCCTTCGACGAAACGCATACCAAAATGATTTATGGTTCCGATGAAATGCACTCCGAAATTATTTTGTATACGGCATATCTGCTTGGCGTGAATTGAAAATACTCGTCATTGGTTTACCGGAAGAAGCTTGGATGGTGAACGCTAGCATTTAGGTGGTTAATCATTTCCATTTATGATAAAAACCAAATAAATAGAAATATGTTCACGTTTTGAAACGTGTAGGTCTCAAATAACTGATGAAAAAATCTGTCATTCAGGGTTTTACTGAAAAAGGACCTTAATTTTATGTGTAATTTGAAGATTTTCCACGACATTTTCATATATTTGTTGATATTTGAAGGAATACATATCTTAAAGATTTTTAACAACTACCTGGGAACTGAAAATCTGTGAACTCACATCAAACGCATAGATGTTTATCAAATAGATGGATTCTATGGTCTCAATTTAGTGAGATATTGTATAGTTTCTCGAATGTCATTTAGAAAATACAGTGTGTTGACGAATACGAGGACGAATATCAGGTGTATTAACTAAAAAATAATTTGAATATGTCAGTAGAGTTCATTCAAGAATTATTGACATTCCAGTAGGTCTTGTAAAAGGCCTCTCCAATAATTTCTGTAGCTTCAATCTCAGAACTGAAATATAAAGATATAACCTAGAAAAGTACCTGATGAGAAGAAATACCTATTCAAATAATTCAAACCATATTGAATGGACTATACCATTGAGTATTCAATACTCAACGAACATACTTACCAAAAATTCAGGTAATTAAACCGAAAGCCATCTGGCGAAGCTTTTTCTAGTATTCATATTTTTTCAACCTACATAATATACCTGATATTCGAAAACACCCTATACAGAGTATCCCAGATTGCTTGATTTTTACAGTTTCTGGTACTTCTTGACTAGATGGTTGAGAACTTTGAAAGCTAGGCTCGATTTTCGTGAAAAGTCCATTAGTTTCACGATATCTTTATTTGTCTTGAAGATACATATGACCAAATTTTGATATTTTGTGGATTTTGAGAATGTGCCATAACTTTTTCATTCTCGAAAATATCTATAAACGATGAAAACTTTCTGCAGATGTATGATTCTGTTATCTGTGATGAATTACATGCATAGATTTAGGTAGTGTAGATAGGAAACTCTCACAATATTTTGAAACATTGTTCACCGCGACCTCTGGTGGACTGGGGTGAAGCTTGAGTAGATCTGGTTTTGAAAAAAAAGCTGTGTGTTGTCAAACAAAAAAAACGAGTATAATTTCTGTGTTTTCAGTATATTCTCCATACATTGCAGGAAATTCGAGTTGTCCATGTGAACGCAAGAAAACTACTTGACAATTTATTAGTATCAAATAATATAAACACCAATGTACTGGTATTTAGTTCAGATGAAATATCAGTAGTTTAGTATTTTTATGATACGAATAAATCACCGCAGTAGTATTCTTTCATTCGCATAATTTTCAAAGTGAAAAACCGATTAATGCAAAGGAAAAAATAAGGATAATATGGCATTCTTTATTGTATTATTTTATTAATTGCATGGATCAACAAGCAATAAAATATACTCTATAAAGGTTTATTTTTTCGTTTATACCAGGACTCCAGTCTTAAATTCGAACCATTTAAGTAGGTATAGGAAAGTTTTTCCTGATAAGCTATTTCACAGTCGCCACAATCGTAACTTTCACGTAGAATTACGCCTTCTTCAGCACGGGAATGAATTTTTTTTTTCTAATCGGATATCCGGAAACATAGTTTGATATTTTCCCTTTTGATATTTACTCTTTCCGATACCTTATTGATCAATAGTTGAAAAATATTAAAATTAAGTCATTTCATAAGTGAGTAAAATTGGTAGTATCGTTCGTTACAACTCCAATGTATCGAATGTTAACAAGTCCATTTGAAAATGCATAATTCAATAGGTAAAAATAAAACAGTTGACTAAAAATGTTCTTCGCATTACCTGAAGGGGATGAAAAAACCTCACAAAATCATGGGAATAATAACTCGCTGCCTAAACTAGGATATATAAAATATTTTCAAACATTTCAATTCAAAAAGATTAATCTTCAAAATTTCAAATGACAGAACACAAATCTCTCCTTGTCCTGTGAATGAAGTTGAAGGTTGAAGGAAATCTACTTTTTCCAGCGTCATCTATTAATTGTATATTGAAAGAAACACCCATTAATTCACCCCAGGTTAAGAGAGGGCGCAAAAAAACGGTTTCGTCTCGTAGTATGGAAGTTTCCAATCTACATAACTCTAATCTATGATTACATGATTTTATTGAAGTTATAGATGTGTCAGTCTTTTGGAACATAGATATGTTCCAAGGCATAGACATAGAGACATATGTCTATGTTCCAAGGTTTCAGCTGACAGATGAAATTCTATGAACGGGAAGTTTTGAGGCGTATCATAGAGGTGGAGATTTATTGGGAGTGGACATTTTTGTGGTCAATGGTTTCGAAGAATTTTTTCACTAAAATGGTGATTTTGCCTTGATATGAAGTAGTGAAAAAGTGCCTCTAGAAAGTTTTCAAGGTTTTCAGATATTTTCGAAATCGACAAAATATCAAAGTTTGGTTATATCTTCGAAACAAATGAAGATATCTTGTAGCGGTTTCCACTGATGGACTTTTCACGAAAATCGAGCCAAAGATTCCTCTCAACCTTTTCACTCATCCAGTCTGTAAGTACCAGAAACGGCCAAAATCAAGCGATTCGTTATACCCTGTACAAATGAAGCCCTCGATCCGCCAGATATGGAAACCGATGGCGCCATAAAGTCTGTCGCCATCAAATCCCAACGGCCAGAAGGAACCACCGGCGAGGCGACGATGAAGTCCCCCGTCATAGACGCGACGGCCAGGGTCCAACCTGCAGGCCAGAGCTGCAAGAGGGGCGAATCTTCTGACGACGACAGCGACATCGACACCGACCTCGCCACCACGATACACAACAACACCCTCCTGTCCATAGCCGCGCTCAAGGAAGCCTACAACATGGACGATAACGAGGCGCCGCCTTCGGATTCGTTCATCCAGCGCTACTTCAAGAACCACTCCAACAGCCTCCCGTCCAGGCTGGCGGTACCGTCGCGGAGGCTGTCGCAGTGCCGCGAGGAGGACGAGGACGAGGACAAGAGAGACGATAACAAACATTCTGTGCCTTCTAGTAGTGATTTAGCGACGATAATGGGTAGCGACAAGTCGCTGTCGGAATCGTCGACCAGCTCTAAGACATCTGTGATAGACACGGTCTCCGGACCTACGCACAAATTTGTGATAACCAAGACCAAGCAGACATCGGAGGAGGTGGAGCGGGATAAGACGACGGGCGAGGAGGCCGGCAAGAAGAAGAAACCGTCGGAGGCGGCTCGTATATTCGCCAGCAGGAAACAGTACAGACAGGCGAACACGGTACACGGGATACCAGACTCGAATAGGCCGTCCGTTTACAATATCTTCAGGTCGCCACTCCATTATGACAGCAGGTTTTTCGATTCGTCGCTGATTGAGATGAAGAGTCAGACGTCCAGCAGTTCGACCATCGACGCGGCCGGTAGCACAGAGGACATATGGGTCAAGAGATCTGCCGACGCGAAGAAGGTAAATCAGGTCGTTTTATTTCAGTCTTGGCTTCGTTGTGGGTAAATGGCCACCGAGAGCTAAAGATACCTGTCTGAGGTATCAGCAAAGGTCTAGTATACGGAGTATGCGATTATTTTCCAGTTTTAGGCGAAGATTGACATTTCAACCGTGTCATAACCATAGACCTATCAAACTTATTAATAGGTCTATGTTTTAAATATATCTATGTACGGTCATGACGCGATGAAATTGTTGACGATCATAGAGGGGAAAGATAGGCTGATTTAGAGGTTTGAAAAACCTCTATTTCTTCGCGAACCGCTGTATTTCCGAGTCCACTAAAAATACCAAACGAAAGACGAATAATCGGAGCACAAGTAGCTTATCGGAAAACTAGAAAATGTAAACAAATCCACGTCAGTTGACATGACTGACAGAGGTGAGGTTAGCGCAGATAACGGACAGGGGTGGGTACGACCGATTACACTCATCGATGGCGGTGTTTTTGGCCTCGGTATTTATGAAATTCATTTCATTATAGTTTTTTCAAGGCAAATCCTCCCGAAAAGGTGTATTCCTCAGCCCGCTTGTATCTCCAGTACTAAAAATCTAATACATTTTGTGTTTGCCACATTTGACAGTGAGATGGAGCTGAAAACGTACTTTCAATACAGAAAAACTGTTCGATAATAGTTTTCTGTTTTATAATTGAAGGGCGCGAAATTCGAATTCTATTCCTTGTATTGAATTTCAATTGTTGAGACCGGAAAACAAACATCGTCAGCCACAAAACAAGAGTGTGGTTTTGTTTAGTGATCAGGATGTTAGTTTTCATCTTAACATTGCTTGGAATCAATTGATATCGATGAAATACGCTGTCGGATGTGCAAAATTTTTATTTGCAATTTATAAAAAATTCACCAAAATTCAAACTTATGTTACTAGTTGTAATATTTACATTTCCATTTTCTACAATAGAGTAAAAAACTTAATTTCGGAAGATCCATTATATTGATCCACAATTCTTCACCGTGCAATCATTTTTGAACGATATTTTGAGCTGTTCACCAAGAAATTAGACAAAAAAATTGAGCAACTAGAAGGAGCTAGATAAACAAAAAAGGTACGAGAATCAAGACATTCAAAATCTTTTTGATCAATATGGCCATCTGAAATCTTCATGTGTTTCTGCAAATGACCCTCAAATTGATATTTTAATGGGTCTTAGTAACACATTTGAAACACAGGTGGCGCTCACATCACTTTAGTCGCTTAATTTCCCATCTTTCTACTCTATAATCTTTGGACGTGATGAAATAGTTGACGTTTCATACTTTTATGCATAGATCCCACGATTCTATATCGGGATTTATCTCTTCTAGTATTGATCTGTCACGCTCGAGTAAATCCCGACAGCAAGTGTCAAGTTTCGTTCAGTTTTCTTGATTTTCCCAGACATTTTTACGAACTTTTCTCCTGTTAAAACCTTCTAGAAAGAATGAGGAAGACGGTCGTGGTTTTAACGGAAATAAATCGGACGGGTAGTGTATTTTTAAGCGAACCATCGATCGAAAACGAATCCACAGACACTCGCCACACGGGGTTTGTTAAACTTCAACGACTGATCGCAAAGAGAGAAGATACAAAAATAAACATGTAAGCGGGTGCAAAGAACTTTGCACCAAGACAATACGCCAGGTAATTCGTTTTCTTTATAAATCCGATCGGTAATGAAATTATGAATGAACGAAGAATTCGTCGTTGTTTACAGTATAGTACCAGGCAACTCGCGCAGGGGCGTATCGGAGAAATTTTGACACTAGATTTTTTTCAACAATTCGACGGATGGGATAAAATGGAGAATGCAAGATATTCGTTTTAATACGAAGGAAAATGCTGATTATATTCCAAATTTTCCTTGGTTCGGAGTTTATGATAGTAGGCGTTGAAATGCCCCGCAGTTGACATTTGTTTACGACCCAAACAGGGGGAAATTAAACTGGTGGAAAATTCCCCAAACATTTATACCCGGTCTACGTAATACAATACACTGAGATGGAACTGTGTCAACAGCTATAAAAATTTCCTAGACATTCCGGTTGAATTATGATCGTAATGTAAACAGAGCGCTACGAACTTCGATCTTTTGGTGCGGACTGTATTTATATCTCCTCGGAAATATACCAGGCGCGTTCCGAAAATTTTGAATAATTATTGAACAACGCTCATGTTTCACTGTATCGTGAAGGAATCAGTTCTTTGACGTATACATTCTAAAACGTCATAACCTCTTCCAATCTCCACAGGTGGTAACAGTATTCAAGGCGAATATCTTGCAAGAGGGATTCCTATAAAAAATTGATGTTGGATAATAGTCCTTTCACCTTCAAACGAGTTCGAATCTAAAGCTTAGATCGACTGACGCCAATCACGCTCATTCATCGATGTAAAATTTGGAAGGCCTGATGCATTTATCGGTTCGAGAAAATCGAAATGAAGAAAAACAACCAGGATAAAACTGTCGTTTACGTATAGCTACCGACTACATTGTTCCGCGTCGATATCGATAAATGAATTAATTGAATGCTACACGCATAATGTTCAGATATGTTGTCATATCTGTAAAGTAGTTCTTCCTGTTTTCGTTATTGCTGTTAACCAATCGGAAATATATTCAGTGATATCGATCGCGATGGAGTTGCTCCTTGTTTAGTTATGAGTTTTCTCGTTGCCAATAGGTTGTACTTCTAAGTATTCAAGTGAGTTTCGTTGTGTCAATATTTCTTTTGGAAAACGAACAACCAGTAATAGTTGCAAAATTTTAATTCTACTGGTTCTACTTCAATCATTTGGTGAAATGAGTGTACGACTAGTCTTGTACCATTTCTCTTAGGAAGGATCTATGAGCCATTGTTTAACTAATCTCAAAATTATATCCTCATCCTTATATTTTTACAACATTCACTTTCAACTAGATGGAGCCTCACTTCAATACTTTCATCCATTGAGGCAATGACTACTGATCATTGATAATTTCCAAGAGAAATGGTTTGGTAGAAGCGAGCAGATTGAATGGCCACCACGCCTGCCAGACTTGACCTCTTTAGATCTTTCCTCTGAGGACATTTAAAGTCGGTTGTGTATAAAACATTGACCCTAGATGTAGAAGAATTGGAAGTAAATAATACGCACAGTATGCTAAGAAATTCAGGTTGAAGTTTCCCCAAACTTGAGGGCCGGATTAAAAAGGTCTTTTATAATAAAAAATTACCCTCATCTTCATGTTTCATTGCATCTGTTGCTGTCGTAACTATTTTACTTTTTCTTTTATTTTTCGTAAATATTAACAAAAAAAAAATCGAGTGTATGGCATTTTTGACAATGCAATCGAATTGCCTTCAAAACAAGGTGTCACTGAACTCCCCTTCCCATTTAAGATTTAAGGGGATGCTGTCATCACGCTCACAGTGTTGATAAAAATTGATTGAATATATGTACAAATATTTTAACAGTAGATTCATGAGGTTGAAAGAATTTTTTTTTTCTATACCATTTTTTCAAATTCGGCCATGATAAGAAGATATAGCCATTTTAAGTTTTCATAATGAGCAGTGCCACCCCTAGAAAAACAAATTCCTCTCCAGAATAACTAGCTAAATCTGTGGCTCTACACATCTGTGGATCTTTTAGACAGATTTGTATTCAGCCAAAGTACCCAATTTTTCGCAGACACTTTTCAATTTTTTAACATCAAATTACTCGAAAATGGCGCATTATACGAGAAAATATGAAGAATGTTTTTATACGACAGAACATTCAAATATTCATTAGATAGCGTCAAACTCAGTTTCAAGTGTTGTGAGATAGAACTAAAAAAAATATTTTATACGGTTTCTGAACAGCCTGTATCTTTTAAACCGAGCCGATTCGAATAAAATGGTAAAGGAAAAAAGTGTTCCTTTTGAGCTCAAGAATATACTGTTAAAATATTTGTACGAGTCAAAGACTCACCCTTACGAACAATGAAATTGCACCCTTACTTTCCTAGCTCCAGATGTCCCCTCCAACTATAGTTAACCTCACTTTTTTATGCAGGAATTGGGCTCGCAACCCCTCCCCACCACCGAGGATGTGGAACAGGCGATCCCCCGTCCCCGGTCGGGGACGTGGGGGTCAAAGTCGGAGGGCAAGTCGAAGAAGGAGAAGAAGTCCAAGCACGAGTCCAAGGCGGACAAGAAGAAGAAGGGCGAGAGCCGCAGCGGATCTACCTCCAGATCGAACAGTAGCGAGCGTCGAAGAGGATCGGTGGATTCTGTCGAAGTGTCCAGCCCGAAGAAAGGGGGCGGCATGTTTGACGCCTTCAGGTCCAGGAGCAACTCAGACGCGGGGAAGAAGAAGGGCAGTGCTTTTATGGAAAGCATGAGAAGTGCCATGTTGGTGAGTTTGGTAGGCGCTGGAATTCTGAGCGCTGTACTGTGATAACATCTTCGTTGTGCTAGTACACATATCAGTACTAGTATGGCATGTGCAATTTGGTTATAGAACTTCTAGTCTGGTCTATTTCAGCGTCCAGAGACGATTTACAGACGGTCTTATATTCCGTCCATGGTTCCAAGTTCTTATACACTGTCTAGAGATGGTCTATAAATCGTCTAGAGACGATTAGTCTTCATACCGTCAAGACTAGATTATAGACGAACTTATAAACCATCTAGAGACGGTTTGTTGATTGTCTAGAGACGGTCTTTCATACTGTCTAGAGACGTTTTTATACATGTATATCGTCTGGAGACCTACTGCCTAGAGACTATCCATATACTGTCTAGATTCTAGAGTAGGGTATAGTAGGTCTTATAAACCGTCTAGAGAAAGTTTACAGATTGTCTAGTTACGGTATGTAAGAGCGTCTCTAGACGGAATATAAGACTGTCTCTAGACGGTATATCGACCATCTCTAGGCATTGAAAGAACAGCTTAGAATAATCTAGGGACGGTCTAGACTAGTCTTTAATTTTCAAACCGTTTAAGACGGTGTACAAATTGTCTAGAGACGGTCTTTTATACTGTCTAGAGACGTTTTTATGTATCGTCTAGAGACGGTCTTATATTCCGTCTGAAGACGTTTTTATATACCGCCTAGAGACGGCCTATTTACTGCCTAGAGACGGTCCATATACTTTCTAAATTCTAGAGTAGTGTATAGTAGGTCTCATAAACCGTCTAGAGAAAGTTTACAGATTGTCTAGTGACGGTATGTAAGAACGTCTCTAGACGGAATGTAAGACTGTCTCTAGACGGTGTAAAGACCATTTCTAGGCAGTGAAAGAACAGCTTATAATAGTCTAGGGACGGTTTAGACTAGTCTTTAATTTTCAAACCGTCAAAGACGGTGTACAGATTGTCTAGAGACGGTTTTTTATACTATATAGAGACGTTTTTATATATCGTCTAAAGACGGTCTTATATTCCGTCTGAAGACATTTTTGTATACCGTATAGAGACTGTTTATTTATTGCCTAGAGATGATCCATATACTGCCTTGATTCTAGAGTAGTGTATAGTAGGTCTTATAAACCGTCTAGAGAAATTTTACAGATTGTCTAGTGACGGTATGTAAGAACGTCTCTAGACGGAATGTAAGACTGTCTCTAGACGGTGTAAAGACCATTTCTAGGCAGTGAAAGAACAGCTTATAATAGTCTAGGGACGGTTTAGACTAGTCTTTAATTTTCAAACCGTCAAAGACGGTGTACAGATTGTCTAGAGACGGTTTTTTATACTATATAGAGACGTTTTTATATATCGTCTAAAGACGGTCTTATATTCCGTCTGAAGACATTTTTGTATACCGTATAGAGACTGTTTATTTATTGCCTAGAGATGATCCATATACTTGATTCTGCCTTGATTCTAGAGTAGTGTATAGTAGGTCTTATAAAGCGTCTAGGGAAATTTTACTGATAGTCTAGTGGCGGTATATAAGAGCGTCTCTAGACGGAATATAAGAGTGTCTCTAGACGGTATATAGACTATTTCTGGGCAGTGAAAGAACAGCTTAAAATAGTCTAGGGACGCTCTATACTAGTCTATAACTTATAAACCGCCTAAAGGCGGTGTACAAATTGTCTAGAGACGATTTTATACAATCTCTAGAGATGATTTTACATACCGTCTAAAGGCGGTCTATATACCGTCTACAGATGGTCTTATATTCCGTCTGGAGACGTTATTATCTTCCCTCTTGGCGCTCTTATATACAGTCTAGAGACGGACTATTTACTGTCTAGAGACGGCCCATATTCCACCTAGAGATGGTCTATACAACGTCTAGAGATGGTTTATTTACTGTCTAGAGACGATCCATATCGTTCTGTCTAGAGATGGTCTAGATACACTCTAGAGACTGTCTATTTGCTGTTTAGAGATGGTAAACTCAGCTTTAAGGAGTTTTCTCATGCGAAAAAAAATAGGAAAATTATTGCAAAAGTACCAAAAATGGCTTGATAATAGATTCGACTGTTTTTATGACTAGATGATGACTGAGCTTGTTCCATATACCGTCTGGAGACGGTCTATATAACGTCTAGAGACCGTCCTCATTGTACCGTCTAGAGATGGTCTATACAGAGTCTAGAGACTGTCTATTTGCTGTTTAGGGATGGTAAATTCAGCTTTATGGGGTTTTCACGTGCGAAGAAAATGGAAAAATTATTGCAAAAGTACTACATATAATGGCTTGATAATAGATTTGATTGTTTTTGTGACTTGATTGGTCGGTGATGATGAGTTAGCTTCTCGCGAGTTGAGTATCTGGAAGGTTGTTATGAATTGAAGGTGCAAAAGTTAAATGGGAACTTGGAAGATGAACTGGTGGATGCGCAACTTATATCGTCATCTCTCGAGCGTTTCGATTGATCTTTTTCTCAGATTTTTTTAAGAATCCGTGTACGATTGAATTCGGCCATTATCCCAAATGAAAAATTATTCTCCCCTTCAAATTTTCGGTCTGTTTTTCACTAACGAAAATTCAAATTTTTCATCATTTAAACGTTCAACTGGTTTCTTGCCTCAGTGGTATTAAGAGCTTCTATTGACTGCTACCCTGCAGTCGAATGTCCAAGGTTCGTTCCTACATACTTCGAAAAATATTGCGCCTTTTTTGTGTTAATTAATACATTTAATTGTCTACCAAGATACACGATGTAGTTCTGTATCTTCATTCGAGTCTGTTCCATCATTAGAATTCTTTCAAACGTTGCATTTGTTTTTCGTATTGCTAGACTTGGCTGCAATTAACGAAAAACCGAATTGACTCTTCGTCAACCTGCGAGTAAATCTATAATTGATAGGTTTTTAATGAGCGGAATGGTCTGATCTAATGAACGTCAAAGTAGGTTTTTCAGAATTACTCTTCCATGATCAATATCTGAAAAAAAAACTTGTCCAAGTGATGTATTCCTAATTGCTTCCATATCAGGTAGTTTCACGATACAGATGAGTTTAATTGGGATGTTTCTGGAAGACTCGCTTCTTATCGGTGTCATAACATCACCGGCTATCCCTGTAAACAATTGATTTCATAATGTTGTATTGGAGCATGGGAGTATTTTTTAAGATTGGTGTCGATACTTAAACGTATCAACACCGTATAAAGCAAACTATGCAATCGTTATGTTGTAAAAGCATTGAGAGACCCTAAGGGACTGTAACAATGACATCTTGATCTAGAAATTCATCAGGAGTATTTGCACAGCAATTGCACTCTTCAATTACCTGGGTTTGGACTATGCTTTTGTTCGGACCTTGAGTATAAGTGTAGGTTGTCCAAAAATCTCATCCCCATTGCTTTGGGCTACTTAAATTCAACGACATTGGTCAATAATGGGGCTAGTAGGTAGTATATACTATATTAATAAGTCTCGTGGACTACCGTTCATTGTACCTACTGCTATCTGCTTTGGAATTCGATCTGTTGAATTGATCAATCGAAAAGTTTTTCCACACTGTTGGAAGTGGGCTAAATTGGTGATCTGTTTAAAGGAAGTCTAACGAAGGGGAGTGTCTGAGAGGTCACTGATTCCCGTTTTTTTTTCCAGCATACAGGATTGATGCACGCCAGGCCTAAAGCTCCCAGAGATGGTTCTGCTCATCCGGTACGGGATGGTTCATCTCATACCCAATATTATCACACTGTCACGGCAGCTTCATCGGGGCGGAGCCCCATTACCAAGGTCATGGACATATTCAGGAACAAGTCGCACGCTACTTCCTCGGCGCCTGAAGACAGAAGAAAGGTAAGCGAACAATTTTTCCATTCCAGCCTCGCCTTTATATACTTTAGTCACACCTGAAGAAGAGTTACGTGTTGTCGGCGCACCCTGTATATTTTTGCAGACTTTAAAAGAACTTGTTATTTCGAATTAATTCGGAAAAAGCAGCAATAAACCACTTACCTTACCCTAAAAAAATTTTGAACGCTCGTTATGTGTACAGGGTGGGCAAAATTGGTGATACCTGAACTACAACTTTTTAACCCAACGAGATAGAGAAAAATGAATGTACCATTCATGTCGTCTTTTTTCGAGAAACTAATGATGCCATAAACTGCATTCCTCTATCTTCTTTTGTTTTTGAGTTATGGGCCAAAATTAAAATTTGGGCGATTTCAACTTTGGTCATTATCTCCGTTTCTGTTTGTGCTAGGATGTTGAAATGAAGACATTATACAGACACTTTTTTGATAGCAATCCAGTGGCGTACTATGATTTTTTCCAACAGGTTTATTTGCTGAGCTATAACATAAAGTTGCGTTTTTTCCTTATGAAAACAGTAGTTTAAAATTACTAAGAAAGAAGCGCCATTTTTTTTTACCGTTTCAGAAATATATCATACATCGCCCTCAGCCTTTCTAAGTCATTTTAAACTACTGTTTTCATAAGAAAAAATACATCTTTATGTTATAGCTCAGCAAATGTACCTGTTGGAAAAAATCACAGTACGCCATTGAATTGCTATCAAAAAAGTGTCTGTATAATGTCTTCATTTCAACATCCTAGCTTAAACAGAAACGGAGATAATGACCAAAGTTGAAATTTTAATTTTGACCTATTACTCGAAAACAAAAGAAGATAGAGTAATGCAATTGATGGCATCATTAGTTTCTCGAAAAAAGACGACCATAATGCGCCATGCATTTTCCTCTATCTCGTTGGGTTGAAAAAGTTGTAGTTCAGGTACCACCAATTTTGCCCATCCTGTACCTACTTTTCACGCGTGAGTTTTCACTCTTTTTTCGTCGAATATCGAATAATTGCCATAATTATCGCGTTGAAGGCGAAACACGAAAAACAAATAGAGCTATATACCATCAATCAACGGATCCGATTCTGATTGTGTGGGTAAGTACAAGATCCGAATGCAATTTAGTGCCCGGTTTCAGTAGTAGCGTTCGCGAAAGTAGTAGGTAGTCGCGTATATCTACGATTTCATTTCGAAATGAAAAACTGCTCTAGTATCGGAGGTGAAATTTTCGTGTTCAGGTACGGGAGGAAAGTGAGGACTACCAGATTGATTGTGGTTCGTTTTGTTTTTTGATTTTTGTCTTGATATTAGAGTACAACAAACTGTGTTTTCGCAAATTTCGCTCAGAGCCAATTGACGGGTTTCGAAGGGTCATTGCTGGGGTTGTGGTGAGGGCAGGTAGGTGCGGAAGGGCTCTGTGTGTTCCTTAGGGTCTGTAACGTGATTTGGTCCGTTCGTTCGTTTTCTGGGATCGCTACCCAGCGGGCGTTTGGGTGTCATTTTGACATTCCTGTCAACGTTTTTGCCCCTTCTGCATACAAAATTAAAAATTGGGCGAACTTGGGAAAGCGAGAAGTACATGACGAGTCCTTACATTTTCGAAGAGGAAAATGTCACCGCCACAGTTACGTTTCCAAGTTGGAAACCTTCCTGAATTGGAAAAATTGCTGAAGAACAGGATCTGGGTGACATTTGGACATTTGGTCTCAGCAGGATGGGGCTACAGCCCACAGAGCTCGAATTTCATTAGCTGTTTTGAGAGGGGGCGTAGGGTGGCCAGCGCGCTCAACTGATTTGAGCATCTGCGATTTCTTTCTTCGGAGCTACCGACCACATCAGGTTATCGCTGCTCATCATCGATTTCGTTTTCAAAAGTTGAGTACAAAAACTACAGGGCGAGTATTTGACTCATATAAATATTTCAGCAGTAGAATTTTGAGGTCAAAAGAAAAATTTTTTTTCCTATATCATTTTTTCCGATTTGGTCCTGATAAAAAGATACAGCCATTTTAAGTTTTCATAATGAGCTGTGCCACCCCTGGAAAAACAAAATTCTCTCCAGAATAACTAGCTTGATCTGTGTGTCTACACATCTGTGGATTTTTTGAACAGGATTGTATTCAGCCAAAATACCCAATTTTTCGAATCTCACAGATATATTTTATTTTTGAACATCAAATTACTCGAAAACGGCGTATTATACGAGAAACTGTGAAGAATACTTTCATTTGACAAAACGTTCAAATATTCATTAAATGGCGTCCAATTTAGTTTCAATAGTTGGGTTCTTTGAATTTTTGGTATTTTTATGGTACGTAAAGGTCATAATGAGAAAACTGGAAGACGTGGGTGACATCTTGTGTTCGAAAAAGATTCATCAAATAAATGAAAAACTATATTCGGAAAATCATTTCATTCGATAAAACTGTTTGTGAGATATAACTGAAAATTACATTTTTTTATGGTTTTTTCACAGCCTGTATCTTTTAAACCGAGTCGATTCGGAAAAAATGGCAATGGAAGAAAGTGTTCCTTTGGACCTCAAGAATCTACTGCTAAAATATTTGTACCAGTCAAGGACTCACCCTGTACTCCCTACTGATTCCATTAAATGAAACCGTTTTTCTTGAACTTTTACAATTTTTTTAGCACCTGAAACTCGTGAATCGGCTCTGCTTTACCCTGTATTGTCTGATAAAGCCTCTACCATCCAACGAACTAATCAATACCATCATCACGTAGCAGAATAATTTTGTCGTATCTGGGGTTGTTATGGTGTGCTCAGGCACATCAGTTGGGTTCGTTAAAGGAATCCAGTGGTACTTTCGCTAAGCAACGCCAAAAAAAAATAATACACGGCTTAAATTTGTTCGGTTTCTGCTCGGCGTCGATATCTGGGACAGCCTGTATAAATGAAGGAAAATTCAAGAATTTCGGCTCTTACATTTCTGCCGTTACGACCATGAAACAATAGGGAATACTCCTTCTGACGAAAATGTTGTATTATTTATGAAATATCTTTGAAACGTCACATTTTGAAATAACCATTTAAAAAAAAATTATTTTAAGCACTTAAAGTGAAAAATAAAAATGGGTATTTAAAGTTCAAAGCGTTTTGTTAGAATTGTACAAGCTGGCAACATCGACTGAAATATGCCTGAATAATAAAGGACAACAAATGCATTATCTTGATGAGATAGACAAAGATGGCAGTCTATGAAGTCTGCGACGAACAAGGAAGATCGTAAAATTTTATGGGATTTTTATAGTCGGTTGCAGTTGAAGCTCGCCAGTGAGTACGCGCCTGTAGATCATCAGCTGTTATTTTATAAACAAGCTGATCGGACATTGTTCTTTTCATTGTCTTGTATGCGCTGTTGCCAAATCGTAAACTTGAAACCAAGCGATTTAAATTTTAAAACCCCACATTTGAAGGATGATTTTGAATAGTTTCCGCGGTGAATTTGAAAAAATCATGAATTAAACTCATACTTATTCAGTTTAAACTTGCATATATGCAGTGATAACCCAAATCGAGGAGAATTCCCCACTAGTATCTCATCTAGAAACCTCGGAAAGTACCCGCCTAGGTATCCGACGAAAACTCCACACTTGAAATGTTTTCCTTTGCTCGGTTCCAAAGGTTCATCGCCGATCGAAGGTGTCCATAGGTATTACCATTCCGCGTATGGGATGCAGATAGGAATTAACATTTCTCCTGGATCGATACAATAGAATCGTTCGACGTTTTAATGAAATGCCGCGCCATTGTCTTATTTACGAAATTTCAGATTTAACTTCCGGATTGCGGCCATCGAATAAGTCCTCGATGCAAGTACGCTCCGATTGTTCGTCCATAGCGGAGGAAATCGATTCGGTAGGATCGAAATGACGAAGTGAATCATGCTATCGCGGGTCGACGGGCGAAAATGATTCACGACACTCGAAGGTGCTGAGGAAAAATTAAAGTTTTATCAGTATACCGCACAATACCTATTTGACCTTACCTTAACTGGAGTAGGATCCACACTCCATCCATATAGAGTCATTCGGGGTAACTGTGCGCACTTTTGCCTTTGAAGCCATACACTGTTGCAAATGTTGAAGCTAGGAAAATTAAAACATATTCATAAGATAGAGAATTTTCTAATCTATAAGAAAACATCAAAAAGCAAACAAACAAAAACGTTTTCTTTCCGCAAAAAAGAATTTAATAGAGAAAGTCGGAGTGCGTTCACATGCCCCGTATTGCGGATAAGTGTGCGCACCCTCACGGGTTGTTCGTGCCACAATTCTTGGTGAACACAACACTTGATGCATTCCCCTGTTGGTGGCTCTTCATATTTTTCCGAACAAATAGGACAATATTGATCGAGTCTTAACCAAGAAAATCAACCATGTCATAATTTATTCCTCACTGAACAAATGCCCATATAATGAATCTATGTGCACACTTACCCGCGCACACTTTCCCCAGTAAGCCAAAATTTGAATTGACGTTCTTATAGAGTTGAGCAGCTAAGAGAACCTACAATTTTTTATTATATATTTGGATTAATATGCCTATAATCGAATAAAATATTGTTTATCACTGTCGGACTCGGAACTTGGACCTGGCAGAATTTGTAGAGATGCTGAAAATTAACAAGAAAACTAGTGAATTTGATTGATTGCAAATGAAAAGTTAACGAAACGTCGCACGGCGCACTCCTATGAAAAACTAATTTGGGGATTCTGCGCCCTTGCTTCACCCAAATGAACCCCTCTTTCATACATTGCATAGTCGAGATATACGCACTGCGCACACTTACCCACTGCGCTCAGTTACCCCGAATGACTCTACACATCGGCGAGAGAATCAAGCTACAAATGAAAAATGAATGCTGAAATCATCCAGTGGATTTGAGAGTCAATAAATCCCAAAATACGTTAAGATTTTTTCATTATTTTTCGTCAGGAGCATGCCGTGTAAAATGAAATTTTTCGAAGGTTAACTTCGCGAGACGCGTATCTCCCTGAAAAATCATCGTAGAGCTAAGAGTGATACATATTCTGAAAGTGTAACTCTTCTTGTGGTTAATATCGAAATTTCATCTACCTCAGTTCAACTGTTTGGTCTTTCGGAAGACGCGTATCTCCCAGAATCGGCCAGTCAGTTGGACGAGTTTTATACGAGGATGTATTGATATTTAGTTAGCTTAGACCAGTTCCATGCATACAAAAAAATATTGCGTTACCATAGCAACGAACATTAACTCATTAGAAGTGTCAGTGTGAGGTTTGAGGTCGAAAAGGTAAACCAGAGTTACGCGATGAATTAAAAGAAAGAAGATGTCCACCGAAATTGTGAAAATCGAAAAATTGGAGTATCGAGCCATCATCAAGTACCTCTATTTAAAAGGGTTAAGAGGTGAGCAGATTTACGAAGATATGCTTAATACCCTTGGTGATCAATGTCCTTCGTATGCGACCGTGAAAAATTGGACTGCAAGCTTCAAAAGAGGTAAATTTTCCATTGAAGATGATGACCAATCGGGCCAGTTTCTGTGTCAGTCCCCGAAAATATCGATGCATTTCATGACATGATTTTATCAGACCGTCGAATTGGGCTAAAACGGATATCTGAAGCACTGAATGTTTCATACGAACGCGTTCATCATATAGTTCACGTCAATTTGGACATGAGAAAAATTGCTGCAAAATGGATCCCCAAATGCTTGAATGCTGACCAAAAGCGTGCAAGGGTAGAAGCATCGCGCTCGATCTGTGCTCGATTTGTAAACAATGTAGACTTCTTCAACCGAATTGTTACTATGGATGAGACTTGGGTACATTTCTACGATCCAGAAACAAAGCAACAATCGATGGAATGGCGACACTCTGGTTCTTCAAGACCTAAGAAGTTTCGTGTCCAAAAATCTGCTGGAAAAGTTCTTGGTTCAGTTTTTTGGGATTGCCATGGAGTAATCATGATTGATTTTTTGGATAAGGGTAGAACAATAACCAGAGATTACTATACGACATTACTGACCACTCTACGAGGGAAAAATTAAAGAGAATAGACGCGGAAAGCTATCCGAAGGTGTTTTGTTTTTGCAGGACAACGCCCCTGCACCCAAATCTCATGTTGCCATGCAAAAAACTCGTGATTTAGGATTTTAATTGCTAGAAAACCCCCCTTATTTACCAGATTTGGCTCCATCCGACTACCATCTCTTTCCTCAACTGAAAAAAAGTTTATAACGTCGTGAATTTTCTTCCAACGAGGAGGTAATAAAAGCTATGGACGCCTGGTTTGCAGAGCAAGAAGAAACATTTTTTTTTTAAAGGTCTAGAGACGTTGCAAGTTCGCTGTACTAAATGCATCCAATTAAGAGGAGAACATGTTGAGTAATGAAATATTTTGACATTGAAATTTTGTTTGGTTCCATAGTAGGCAATATATCCTCGTACAACCTGATTATTTCTATGCCCCCTTTGAGCTGAGCATGGAATATCAGCAGCCTACATGAAGCCTGAGATTTTTCCCGAATTTCGTTAGTACCCTTCTCGAAGTTATCATCGTTGGAAACCTTGACATGTCCTCTTACCTCGGTACGTCTCGTTGCATCGCCAAAGATACCACCCGGGTCAGTAATTGCACCTTTTTATCGTCAGGCAGGCTCGTAAACAGACGATTTTGTGTGATTCCCGATTCCTTCTCTCGCTCGGTTGCGCAACCACAATACACACACACCATAGCCGCCGGTAATAATCAAAATCACTAATGTTCCCGCGTTAAGACCAGTTGCATTAACATCATCGGTATCTCTCGGATGATAGAGAACAAAATGTGATAGCTCCATTCGATTCAGTTTGCGATGGTGGTCCTTCGATTTCACCCATCGGCAGTACCAGCGTTGGTGCCGAGCACGTGCTGTTTCTCGTAGTGTGTCACGAGTGTGTTGGATTGGTACCCGGCGTCTCAATCTTCGTGGGAATCTGAGTGCGATATTGTCGAGTAACTTCTATTATCAATCGTTGGCTGTTTTGGTTGTACCTGAAACCTTCGTAATTGAATAATTTTAAACATATTTTTACTTCGTTTCGAGACTTTTCAGCGATCTACTTTATTTGTATTAAATTCAGTGGGGAAGTTGTTTTTTTTGTGCTGTTTCGTCGATATGCCATGGTCGTGTAGGGGATATCATCGAATTTAGGGAATACATTTTGAGAAACGCAGATATTCGAGAACCAAAGGAATAGGGGATGCCTGAGATGGTTCTAGTCTTTGAAAAAAAATTTTTCGGGATTTTTCAAAGGTCAACTTAAGAGCAATTTTTCTTGAAAAATTACGTCATATTGTTGGTTCAATTTTTTATTTTGGTCAATGAATAACTCGCAAAATCTAGTGACCCCATACATTGTTTCCGAAAATCGGGAACGAACAAGAAATCGGTGAATTTCAGAAAACTCTGCCGTTTTTACACGAAGTTTTATTATTTCTCTATCGTTGGAATATCTGTTACATTTATTCTTTCATCCTCTCGTCTTATCGACCTATTAATGAGGTGGAAATTATCTTTCAGCTTAGGATAGAATTTTCCCACTTCGTTGTGGTTATCATTTGGGATGTGATTGTAGAGTTCTTCATTTTTATCTGAGGACGTTTAAAAAAGTTCACGATTATTTTGGTTCATACAATTTATCCTCGACCTGATTTCGTCCGGTTTTTATATTGTTTTCTAGCATATGGATCAGAAGGGTCAAAGTCAGTTGGTCGAGTTGCTAATCTTTTTAATGATATGTGAAAATTTTCAACCTAATTTGTAGAAAATCGGAAATCTTGGATCTTCGTGGAAAAAATGATAAAAACTAAACCTTTCGCGGTAGGTTAATTGAATGTGGTTTTTTTCTATGCGCAAATAACTAATCTATCACTAAAAAATCATCCAGATGAATGAATTTTTTTCGGACTTGAAATAATTCGGTTGTAAGGATAGGCGAGAGCCAACGACATTCTTGTAAATCAAATTTTTTTTTAGTTTTCGAATGATATCAACTCGGGTCATTTTTTCGACTAATTCGAGATCGTAGATGACGAATATGCAATTAAATTTATCCTAGGATCAGTACTTCGGGAAAAAAATCACTTTTAGTGGAAAAATTGGAAAAATATTGGTCAACTTTGAGGTGCTGTGGCAGACAGGAAAAAGGCACTCGACATTAGCTGATTTTTTTTGGTGATAGATTGGTTCTTTGTGAATAGAAAAAACCATATTTCATTCATCTACGGCCAATATTTTAGTTTTTATGATTTTTTCCGCGAAGGTCCAAAATTTCTGATTTATTATCGACCATAACTTGAAAAATCATCCTTTCAGCAAAATTCTGTTGGCATATTCGTGATCTACGACCTCGATTTAGTAAATAATCCAATTTTGGTGGAAATCGGGGTGATCGAAAATTTTTCAAATTTTCCATACATATGTATGGAAAAATTGCGATTTTTTGAAAAAAATTTTTGGTCTCCGATCAAAACCAAATTTGTACAGATATTTTTAAAAAAAATTATTTTTCAAGTTATGGTCGATGAAAAATCGGAAATTTTGGACCTTCGCGGAAAAAATCATAAAAACTAAAATGTTCGCGGTAGATGGATGGAATTAGGATTATTTTATTCGCAAAGAATCAGTCTATCACTAAAAAAATCAGCTTATGTCTAGTCCCTTTTTTCTGGCTGCTACAGCTCCTCAAACTTGACCAATTTTTTCGAAATTTTGCATTTGCATTGATTTATTTCGCAAAATACCGATCCTACAAAAAATCTAATTACATATTCGTGATCTACGGACTCGTATTAGTGGGTAAAATGACCCGGGTCGATATAGATAAAAGAATAAATTTTTCTCGGACTGTTTTTATACGTCTGTTTTCTTTCTATGAAGAAAACTCAGGTGAAAGCTTCTGGAAAATGCCCGAGCAACACCCGGGTGTATCTTCCTTGTAGTTGTTTTCAATCGACGCGTTTTTTAACGAATTATTTTGTTCTAGGTAGTTTTTCCGCCCAGTTTTGACAAAAAACAACGAACAACAAGAGATTCTTTTTATGTTTTGAAGTATCATCGATTCCTTTTGAATTCCATTAAAATCCACTTCAGTCGGACAATTAATCTTGGAAAATACGCGTTCGATTGTGAAGCGCCAATGCTGGACGTGTTAAAACTTAATTGCGCTGTGAAATTGATCCATTAGAATCGGTGATTCGGTTGACACTACGGTAAAAAGCTAGTGAATTTCCGAACAAGTTGTACATGTATACACAGTAAAAAAAGTCTAGGTATTCGATAGTGGAAATCATTGATACAGGGTGATTGACCGAGAAGTTTTGAGAGGAAATTACACCCCATTCAAATGACATTTTCTCTCGTTACAGACTTCCTATCCATATGTGGTTTACATTGGGCAAAGCCAACTATATTGCATTCGGAAACCAAAACAATTGTCCGGAAAATAAAATAAATAAGGCTTTGCACGGATACCTCATATATTTCAAGAATTTTCCACTAAGAAAAATCACATAATTTTCATTACCTTCCTTGGTTGGCAAAATGATTCATTCGTGATGATTTATTGGGCGTGTGTTATAATTTTTCCCGGAATTTTTTATGATTTCTCCCCGATAAGACCATGGGTATGGAAAGAGATTTATGTGGCATCTTTCCTTGTAAAAATTAAGCATAATTTTTCCATTCTGCTCCTCGGATATTCAAACTTTATACAGTTTCATAAATTTTATTCCAACAATTCAGTCCAAAAGTGATTTACGATGAAAAAATATGTAATTGCCTTTCGAGGTGACTGATTAAGAGCATAATAATGATATTATTTATGATAGTAAAGATAAATCTTCTTTAGATTACTCAACGTTCAAGAAATAAATAGAGTGACGCTTGTGTGGTAAATCACGAACTTTACGACTCGAAGGACTTCGAAATTTTAACATCCTAATGGAATTTTTTTGCGGAATTATGTGTAAATAAAGCTTTTCTTCTGGGGAACATGAAAAATGGCATCGTTAATGATTTAATTTTGACAATTATTGAAATCCGGTGTGTATCACGTCAATAAATCCAAGCCCTTGAAGAATGACAGATTAAAATGGTCCTTGCTTAAATTCGTTATAATTTTTCGTTCGTTTCTGACGAACAAAGCGTTATTCGATTCGGCTCGTTTAATAAGCGACGTTCCTACACAGCGATATCCACTAATTATTTCGTACGATTGTGCTGTAATTAGTCCGTCCGTAATTTTCAAAGTCGACTTCAAGGAAATCCATCTCTTGCGGAAGATTTCCTAGCCCGCGGCTAAAATACGCCATTCTTGACGCTTAGAAACGATACCAGCTCTCGAATTTGGACAATTATCGTGACTATGACGTTGCCATCGAAGGTTTACGCGTTATATCAGGTACAACGATTATACAGAATGTCCGGATTGTACCAGGTGATTCTAGAGGTCGAAATTGGATGGAAACTTCGTTTCAACACATGCCCTAGAGCCTCTTCAAAGTGACCATCAAAATCCACTCCATTTGGAAGTTTTTCGATAAACTCAGCTTCACTTCATCCAAAAACTTTCATTTGAATCTGTCGAATTTTGACGAAGCTATCGCAAATTGAGTCAATTTTGGAGGTTTCTTCACATTTTGACCACCTGAATCACACGAACTTTCGATCCGGACACCCTGTACAGCCGGCGAAGATAAGACAGTTAACTCACGCTAACGTATCGATCAGGTGAAAAATGATCTCGAACGTGTGACAATTTCCGAGAGTGGGACTTTAAGAATTAGGATCCACGACATGCGAAGAGATGACTTATTACTTCAATTGGTTGAAGAGCAAGAAGGAGATTGAGATACCGTGTTACATAAAACCGAGGAGCCATTCTTTGGATCCGAAGAGTTTGGAGAACTCCGGGATACAGAGGATCCGTTACAGATACGACCAGCAAGTAATGATCATGAATTTCGAATAACTCTTTTTTTCATTTTGTCATAATGAAATTCACCTAAAACTAGGACACTGTGCCTCCACGACAGATAATTTAAAAAAGGGTGTAGGAAGGGCAATGTATACTATGTAAAAATGATCATATTTGCTTGATTCTTGTACAAAAAAGTCCGCATACTTTGTATACATGGTAGCTAAAGGATTATATATATATTCAGTACGCCTAATTTCTTTGAGCTCCTTTTGTTCGTGGGTAATTTTTTACTCGGAAATGAAGGCTGGAGTACTGCAGGCCGACAAGAGAATGCTTTCAAGTCTGGGTACATCATATTATCATCTCGTATTAAGTAGGTGTATTTTGCAATAATAAATTATCGTCTCGATCGGGAAAACAAGGGATTAGCATAAACATTAAGAAACTTGCTCTTAATTGTGCTCATGTATATAAATAGTCCTCCGAATGCGAGATTATAAATATAGAAAAGATATTATATGTTATTTTAATACGACCAAAACTGCTGCTTTGGGTGAACGATAAAGCAATATCATTTGGAAGGTTGTTTGTTGTGTGCGACGTTCCAATTGCTGCCGTTTATGCATTTTTAATGATTCCAATCGCAAGGGGATACGACAACAGATAGAAAAATCGAAAGAGGATTTTAAATTCCTACTTTCATTCAATTCTCTGGTTCCACATCTTTCAATTCATAAGAAAAGAGAGAAAGGGACTTCGAAGTTTCAAGAAAACTTGAAATTGTCTCTTATGATTGGAAATTTTTATTTTTTTTGATACCAGCCACTACTGGACTGCTACTTCTTTGTGGAGAAGCAGCAGTTCCCAGAATAGACGTTTTTCGGCGAAGAGCGCATCCACCATTTGGAGTTTCTTGTGATTTGTGATAGGAATTTAGGTTAATTCTTTACTATCATCCGATTTTTCCACGAATGAACCTTAATTCAAATAATTTTTTCATTTTCAGAAGGCGCATCAGCTTCCTGGAGGTGGTGAGTACAGAATCTTTCGTTTATATGATCTCTACGTTCTAGACTATAGAATTTTAGCGCTTTCACGATAGATGGCGCTTGGATGGATTTCATTGACCGGATTACATCCGTCCCTCGTGAAGTTGCTATCTCAAAACGTTCTCTTATCTATTATGTTGTATTATATTAGCCATTTCGTTTCTGCATGAGTTAAACGTCATTTGGTCGTGTCATGAAACTGGAGAACGGATTTTTGTGGGGTGAAATATGAGACTGTTATGAAATGATTCTTCGCTTGGGAATCCTACCAAGAAAACATATCCATATCGTTTTGCCCGGTCTATCGTGAATGGGTTTTTGCGTACGTGTTTATATGTTCAGTAAATTCAATTCGATACGTTTATCTATCGTGTAAACAAGCACGAAAACAAACATTTTTAAGCGATTTTATCCTATGTATGATAGGAGTGAATGATCTCGTATATTTTTGTGCGCTTGCAATTAGATCTTTGTCGTTTTTCGTCTTGCCCAAATTTCTGTAATTTTCGACTTGATGGTGTCGGAGTTATAGGCATCTGAATTTTTTTCCACATTTAAAAATTGAACGCTGAGTGGATAGTTTTAAAGTAACAATACAAAATATCGTGGATAATGAGAAAAAATCTACGAATGTATGAGAAAGAAGGCCAATTTTCTTGAAGAATTTCGATGTATAAGTGAATCTATGCCCATTGAACTGCATTTTTGAATGAGGATATTGATTCGTCATTAAAACTTGAATTTCCTAAGAATTTGAACGATTTATGTTAGCCAGACCAATGAAAAAGGAGTTAAATAATTCAACGTCTAATATTTTGTTGTTTTTCCTTGGAGAAAAGTACGAAATTGGTTGCTTTGCTCTAGGCTCTATTGATAGTACTATGTAGGTACCCCAAATCCATTGGCGTCGAAAAGCTAACTGATTTTTCATTGGAAAAACCTTAAAAAACGCCTCTGGAGCTACTTTCATCAAGAATGCAGCTATGTGTAGGTGCGCCACTGACGAACCCCATCATTACCAACGAGGAAGGAGATTCAGAGAATAAGGCCCAACTGTTTCTAACCAAAACATGCCCACCCGAAGCATTCTGTCGATTTTTCTCGAAAAAAGTATCCCTGAAGATTTTCGGGATTGATTTGGCGTAAATTGCGTCGTTCTCTCTGGACTAGCTACTGCAGAAATGGGTCAACAACGTTGTATCAACCGCTTATGTTACGTCACGCAGACGTCACATCCACCTATCGATCCACTAGTCTGCTGCGGGCCTAAGACGAGCCCCCAAAACGAACTCGTCGTGTATGCCGAGGCTCGAATTGGCGAAGAAACTCAACATTGATTACGTTGCGGCCATGATGTATTGTCACTGTTCGTTATGTGCTCCAATTCCATTCTACCTCGACTGGATTGTATCTTATTGTTCGAGTCTCCAACGAGATTTACGTAAACTTTGAATGAAGCACGGCATTGTCTGGAAAAATGATTGGGAAACTCAGTTACGTGACGAAAAATGCCAGGAAACAGACTGAAGAAACCACATTAGTTGTTTGGAAGTATTGGCTGCGTTGTCAGCGAAAGATATAATTTGATAGATCGATTTTTTCGATACGCAGTTAGTGTTGGGGTAGATCGAGTCATCGGACAATTTTTCCATTGATAAAGTTCACATTTTTCTCTAGCGATCTTGGGATCTTGTAGCTTGTAGGTAATGCAAGCTCCACCCCATGCTATGGTATTGTGCTTCCTCGAAAAGGATGAACTTCTTGAATATAGTCTCGGTTTCTTCGTATTAGTGGACTCTTTTTTTGTACAGCGTATCCCAAATTCGATGTCCAGTGACTAAATCTCGGAAACAAGAAGAGCTAGAGCAAAACCGATGACACGTTTCCTAGCTTTCTTTAATAGAAATGAAGAATGGTGAAAATCGTAGCCTCCTACCATCCTTCGTTTTTGAGATATTAGCAAAAATTGAGATTTTGACGATTTCAAAGTTCTCATAACTTTTTCGTCTTCGAAGTTACAGATCTGAAACTTGAACCTTCTCAGGCACTTTTATACGTAGAATCTATTTACGAAAGATTCTTTTCCAATTCGAAAATAACAAAACAGTGGATTCCACGTGAAAAAGTGCCTGTAGAAGTTCAAAGACAAAAAAGTTATGGGAACTTTTCGAAATCGTCAAAATCTAATTTTTTGCCGATAAGTCGAATACGAAGAATCTTAGGAGGCTACGGTTTTCACCATTCTTTGTTTCCCTGAAAAAGAGCTCGGAAAGTTTCATCTGTTTTGCTCTATCTATTCTAGTTTCCAAGGTACCCTCACTGGACATCGAATTTGGGACACCCTGTACAGGGCACCAGTTGCCTGGTCATTCTTAGGCCCTTTTGCATTAAATCGCATAAGGTGATATTCCCTCAACTTTTCCATGCACTATCGAGCATTATAATGTTCGATCCTGTTGCTTGGTCCATATTTCTTCGAGTGTCTGATTTTTTCATCCATTTCAATTTCGTTGGTTATCTCCAGAAGATGCGGTTTCTGTTTCTATATATAAAGAAAATTGATGATCGTTCCTACAGTTCAGTAAATTGGACGAAGAATCATTTATTATAGACAAAGTTTTTCTATGAACAGAACCTCCTCAAGCATTTTGTGGTGAAAGTATCACATTGTAAACCTTATCTCCATCTAACACCGCAGCAAAGTGGAGACCACAATCACAAAAACAACTAATATTCCGCCCAGAATATGTTCGTTATTGAAGAACCTCCCGGAGGAATTCTATTCTGTATACCAATTAATCCTCAGGCTTCACTAATTGAACAATTTGAGAATGTTACATCACGTATCTTCTATGTCTCTGCAGTTCGTTTTATTGGCTTGCTTCTATCATATTTACGGCTAACCAGTGTCGTATTGTAGGAAGTATCTCGGTAATTGCTGAACAGGAGTCTTCATATCGGTTATTATACCTGATACACTCTGTAATCCAACGTTTCGAGCATGAAAAACGAGCGAAAAAAATTGGACAACCTTCTGTTAGTCTTTCTCTGAAACTACATTTCGTGTAAATTGTCAGAGTAGATACGAAATATAATGATAAAATAAAAGTGCACGAGTTTGGCTTGATTACGATTGTTATGTGGATAAAATGGACCACAGTAAATGATTTCTTTTCACCTGTATCGACGCCTATGGATTTTTGCATTCCTTAAGTTATTGTCGTGCCGAACTCTTGTTTGTTATCGATCGAAAGGTCAAACGTAGAACTGCATTTCCTGCAAAAACTTATTTTTCAGCAATCGTAATTGTTGTTAGAAGGATTCCGACCCCACTCGTTACGATGAATTCATTTATTATGATTGTTGTGGTAAGAGGCCATTAACAACTTTTATTATCCCTAGGAAATGGCGCGTACATGCCAGAGTTACACAAAAATGACACCGTAATCGGAATAATAAAAAATCCGCTGACGGCTGTTTTTCTAGAAAAATACGACGGCACCGTTTGCAAAACGCCATTGTTCCGTGAATATACTACGATTGCGCTTTTTTTTCACGTCGTCGGCTATGTTACACGAAGAACTGACCATTACCTATGATATTAATTTCGCTTTGCACGATATGCACAGGCATATTGTACATACAATGAGGCGTCTGATCCAAATAGCGATCTTTCTAGTTTAACCAGCGTTGAACAGGATTCTTTGTCAAGTATGCTATGGAATTTTGACAGTTTGAAGAGCATTTCAATATAAATGAGTTGTACTTCGAGTTTTCACGCTTGAACCTAATGTTCGCTATTGATGTATGTTGTACATATTTTTTCTCTCACATTATGGAAATATTTTGATTTTAACTCCCATCTTTTGATGAGAAAAACGTTTATTTCGAAATTTGAAGTATGTAATTGGTTTTTGATTGTACGCTGAATTTGTAGAAGACAAAAATGTGAATGTTTAATCAACTAAATTGCCATAGACTGAACGAAACAATCACCATCTGGTAAATAGAAGCACGCGAATGTATTTTTCTATATACTTTCTCGACCATACAAAACATACTCACTTACAACAATGTTATCTGTTTTTCGAAGCTTTATTTGTGCATTACTCAAAAACGAATAAAATTAAAACTATCTATTCACGTGACAGATAAAGCGGGAATCTCAATAACAGTCGCTAATTATCAGCGTGTGCCTTGTAATCGATGGAAAATAATCCGTTTTCAACGATCAATGTAATTGTCATTTTCCGGTTTGGAAATTGCCGGCTTTGCAATACCGATGTATTTCATTTTAATAACGTTATTAAGGTGGCGTTTATTATAGGTAGTACCTACTGCTCAGTTGAATGTGGCTTGGCGAAAATGCATAAAGATCCTTCTGACATCATCGAGGAAATTTCCACAGAAAAGTTGGAGAAAAACGGTTCTGTTTTCTCGAAATGAACAATTTTCAAAATACTGAAATGCTGATAAGTGATTTAATACTTGGTATTTCCACCCCTTACGTTAATTACAGCTCGGCAACGATGATTCATACTCAAAATGAGTGATCTTAAAATGTTCTGATCTAATCCTTCCCAGATTTCTCCGAGTTGGATTCCTAAGTCATTAAGAGTAGCTGGATGATCTTCTGAACTTCTCAGCCTTCTATTGAGGTTGTCCCAAATCTGCTCAATCGGATTGAGATCTCGACTTCTTGCTGGCCATTCCATTCGAGAGACTTCAACCTCTTCAAGTTACTCCTGAACGATGCGCGCACGATGGGGTCTGGCATTATAGTCCATAAAAATGAAATTTTCACCAATGTATGGGGCAAATGGCACTACATGCTCTTCAAGAATGTTCCTTATATAATTATCAGCATTCATAGCTCCATTATCAACGACCACTAGGTCTGTGCGAGCAGTCAAAGATATTCCACCCCATACCATAATCGATTCTCCCCCGAAACCAGTAGTATTCAGGAAATTGCACTGAGCATATCTTTCATGTGGACGTCTGTATACAAGGGAACGTCGATCACAATGGTAGAGGCAGAATCTAGACTCATCTGTGAAGAGAACTCTTTCCCAATCGGCCTCTTCCCAATGGATATGGTCTCTCGCAGAATCCAAACGCGCCCTTCGATGAGCTATGGTAAGAGCTGGGCCTCTTGCCGCGACACGAGGCCTTAAATCATATTCTCTGAGTCGATTTCTTATTGTCTGAGTGCTAATTTGCATCTCATGAGTTTGCTCAAGCTGAAATTGAAGGAGTCGAGTGGTTGCAAACCGTTGTCTCAACGAAGAAACTCTCAAGTAACGTTTTTGAATGGCAGTTGTTACCCGTGGTCTACCTTGTCCTGGTCTTCGGACATTCATACCTGTCTCCCTGAATCGCTGCAACATTCTGGACACACTTGTATGGAAAACTCCAAACCTTTCTGCAATTCTAGTGTATGTCCACCCTTCTTCTCGCAAAACTACCGCTTGGGCACATTCCTCTTGGGTCAAATTGCGTGTTTCGCTTTGCATAGCGATCGAGTGTAGAAAATCAAACGAAAGAAAAACTATTGATCACTAGAATTGATCGAGAACAACTGATTTTAGAATGGAGCCAATACATTCAAAATCTGATAATATCATCTTTTTTTATTCCTGCTGGGAAAAAACATCTGCTTTGAAGAAAACCGTCGAAAGTGGATAACATATGCATGCATAATTCTGATAAAAATAATTATCATTGAGAACACCTTCAGTTGTAGAGATTTCCATAATGTGCGTTAATTTTTCTGCTCAGTGTATTCGTACGAGTCAAGGACTCACCCAGTATTTTGAGTAGGTTGTTGTTTTAAAGGTTCATTACCAGAAATAATCAACCAATCACGCCAGATTGTTTACTCTACGCGAGGGTTGATAGTAAACATCCCCCCTCCAGCGTGTCCGAATTCCGAAAATCCGCAAGCTCTGAATGGCTGGGTTCTACCCATCGGCAAGATCCGCGGGTATCCCGTGCACATAACGAATTCCTCCGTAATCTCCTGAATGGATCGAAGGACCACGTCAAAAGGGCCCTTTGTTCAGTTGTAAACGTGCACGTGTTAAATCGTAGCGATCATTAGATAATACGAACTTGACCCTGGCCCCGCGGGTCCTGCGCGCTCCCAACTCTTTCCCCTAATTTCGGACGTGGCGTTCCTCTTCGCCTCTTCTCTCCCGCGGGCCCGCATAGCTCTCTTGCCTCTTGCATCCTCTTCCCGTCAGCCGACGATGATGCGACTCCGCTTTCCCACGTTCGCCGCGCTAAGCTACAGTCCCACGCAGCGATCGGGCGACGAAAGCCCGAACACCTGAGCGACCTCGTATCGCTGCCGGGTAAATAAAAACAACTCGCCGGATTCGTGATCCCGGGCAACGCACACAGCAGTGAAAGTGACCGATCGCGCTTCTTCGAGCGACGTTCCATATTTTTACTCCGCGTCTCGTTTTTAGGCGAGTGCGTCGCGCGTCCGTTCGCACACAGAGACACACGCTCTCGCATAAATACGGACCACGTGGTCGCGGATTTTTCATTTGAAACTCGCATTTTCGCACGGTTGTTCTGTGTGTTTTTGTGCCGTTTCTTACAGGGTAGGGTGAGTCGAGATCGGGGAGTGTGACAAATCGATTTCAAATGCTCGATCCGAGGATTTTTCGATCGATATGGTGCGAAGGGAGGTTAAAATTAGACGTTTGTTTGTTTATCGAGATTGAGAGGCGATAACGCTAGGAGATATGTTTTTTTTTTCGAGGAATTAGCAACGGAATTATACGAAGTTTCGAGTCATGTTTCAATCGCTTGTCTGCCTTGTCTGGTCGATCTGATTACAGCCTACTCGAATATGATCGAAAATAAGGTGTTATAGGATGTCGATAAGTGTTTTACGCCACTGGGATCTTGCGAAAATCAGCTATTTTTTGTACTTATTTCACCCATATTTCTTTCAATTCATTGTTTTGTACGAATTATTCCCCAAAGAACATGGTAACCTAAACCGTTCAATCTCCTTGGGATCTCTCATAACCCTAGTCTAAGGAATCGTTAAATTTTTCTATATTATTCATTCGAGAACGTTCCAAGATATTTTTCATGTTTTTAAATGAAACAATTTCTCATACCAGGCCTTCTGCGGGCCATTGGTATGGACTGCATGCTAAATTTCGTCATATGTTTACCGTCAGAGTACATGAAAAAAGCATATGGTCTAACGGTGCACTCTAACACGTAAAATATTTTTCTCACTCTCCTTCGAATGGTCCGTGGGACAGAAACGCATTTCTCGCATCGAGTTTTCTCATAATGTAAATTAGGTAGGTACTAAAAATACTTCTCTGTACGATTCAACTATACTATTGTCGCTTGAGTAGTTGATAAATTGCGTTCAATTATTTTTCGTTTGGTGTCCCTTTCGATTGTTATTATCGTCGTGTCGGGTGTTTGATGCAACCGGGAACGAATTGGAAATTGGAGAAAATTCCGGAAATTGTTTCAATCAAACTGTGAGATTTCGTATTTGGTTTTGAAGGATTTTTCTGGCTGGTTTTATTCTTGAACAATCAGTTATCCCATAAGTTGACATTATCAATCAGCCTAGCACTCCGAATTTTAAAGGTCTTAATTTTCCCAAGAAACATTTCAAGATCTCAAGGAAGATTTCATACGAACGCAGTTTCTAACAAAATGAATTTTTATATATATGAAACCTGAAAATCAAATTCTTGGCAAAGAGAAGTCCCTATGCATATTAATTTCGAGTTGGTAATAAAAATTTGAAAGGTTACCATTGTGACATTCTCTTTCAAACGCGTGGTTTAAATAAAGTGTCAGGCAGACTTGCGATTGTTGAATCTGAAAAGTATTTACGTTATCTGTACACTAATTATTTCTTTTGTATGATGAAGGATAATCTCACTCGTTAGGTTGTCTTTCATTATCTAGAACTTCTTTGGAGATAATCAAAACTACAAATCTTCAGGCGAGCATTCGAAAATGATTTGATTTTTATCGGATTGAATAAAACAGAGCGTTCACTGTAATATCCATTGATTGGCGGTGATTTGATCAGTCGTTGAACTATAATGATGAAAGTATCAATGCAAAAAAATTTATTGCATTCTGGAATGTGGGGTATACAATTGTTACTTTTCACAAAGATACATCGCTCTTAAGATGTAGAAATGAAGTATGGAACCATACAAGTGAATACAACAACAAAAAATATAGCATTAGATGCTTTATGCTGCATTATCCTGCAAGGTTCATGAATATTGTTGTATACTTTTCTGTATACGTCCATTTAATAATTTTCAATACCTAACTTTTTAGTTTACTTTCAAAAATGAAAAAGTTTCTGTGATTTCATTGTGAAAACCAAATATCATCATAAAATTATATCATTTGCTTCGGAAATAAGTATATTAGTTGAAAATAACTTGTTTAAGCAACACTTTCATCAACTTGTCAGATAAAACCGAAAAGTTTCACTTTGTATAGCGAGATATCTGTCAACAGGAAGTCTCAGATACTCAAAATCTGATTCGATGTCATTTATCTTAAAAACATCTCCCGAAATAGTTTCGATGCCGAAATTTCAACGAACTACAGATACAATTGTTTCTTATGATAATATCAGATCGAATTCAAGCATATAACAAAATACCAGATCGTATCTGAATGAGTGATGATAATTTTTGGGAAAGTAACCTTCAATAATAATATCCCAAATATCCTGAAAACTCAATTTGCGTCTGAACGATAAACTTCAAGGGCAACGTAATCAAAGAAAAAATTTTTAATTCTCATTTCAATTTATGCATATTCGCAATAAACATACGAATGCAACAGGCAAAGGTTGGTAACGAGGCTAATTAGTTTGAGACCCATTTCTGTCGATATTTTTAGCCTTTTCTTCACGAGATCCTATTTCAGCAAACTGCTCCACAATTCAGTACGATTTCCTTTGCCTACGTGACACGAGCTAGGATGGAACAGACAAAGACCACGTTTATGCGGATCTATTTGAAATTTACGAATGTGAATGTTGAATGTGAATTTATATTAGTTGTTTATATCGTTTAAGCATTGGATTTTAGTATTCTCAAAACAAGATAGGTTTCCCACTCGAGTGATATGTAGTCTAAATTCAAATTACTCGCAAGTATGGCTGGTGAAAGATCTCTCGAAGTTGTTGTCGTAAATCTTTTCACGGTTATTTTAGTAGGGCAGGGTCATTCACTTGATTTACAATAATTCGTTGTACAAACGGAATATTTCTCGATCGGATCTAATAATGATCTATCGAGCCAGCATTCTCCCAGCTAGATAATATGAAAATCTCATAAACATTCGATTTCAAGGCAGTTTAGTCTGGCGGCTGCATTTTTTTCAATTCGAGAATGACAACGACTCCGCAGGCCTATTTCAACATTTACCTACAGTTCGATAACCGCTGGCATTATTCTGATAGCATGAAATTACCACGAAAATAATAATTGATAAATCTGTTTTTGTCCATTCCTAATCTTGATAGATTCCAGGTGAAGCTTGTCAATTTTCCACGTTTTTTCCGGCATTTAATTATGTCCCCTCATCAATTCGTTGAAAGACTCAAGAAATTACATGTTTCTATTGAAGTAGGCACGTCAGCTCCTTTGAATGAAAGTGGCATTGTTATCGTATTATGCAACAGTATAAATAATTCACATCCTCGTACGTAACGAAAAGAAACAGTCACCTCACAGTATTATTTATTGAGCTTGCCGTTTTGTTCGTTGACATTTCGAATTTTCAGAATTTCACTTTTAATGTGTCCAATTGAGTTCTCTATCCTAATATACAAGACAAGGAAAAAGTGTAGTACATAATATGGACATGTTCTTCTTTGTTATAATAACGAAACTCGATTCTCTGATTGAAAAATTCGAAATCGATCAAAATAATGATTCATCCTGGCTCTCGTCATAACAATTTCTTATCTACTCCAAGCCCCCCTTCGTTGGAGCAAGAGGAATGCTCCGAACCAACAATTATACTAGGTCATACGCACAATGAACATATAACCATCGAGGAATGTCGCAAGGGCAACTTGTATCCGATTTACGATGTTCGATGGTCGACCTCTTTATAGTTGAGGGTTTTCCGAGGCCGGGAAGTTATATTTCAGTCTTTCCCGTTCTTGGGAGTTCAAGATCATCACCGAATCCACGTAAAAGCTCGTCGTCTCAACAACTGTTGAACGAGCGTTTGACAGAATGTCGTGGTCGAGTATGCTTTGGGATTTTGAGTTGAGATATTCTGTGTTTGAACGTATTCTGCGTTGTTGGGTTCAGTTAAAACTTCCTAAAGATCGAACGGTTATGCTGAGATGGATGAAGTTCTCATATTCTCAAGTAGAAGAGTTGCTTTTTCTGATTATGTATCTTGTTTAGATCTACAATAATTTTCCTGGAAGATAAATCACTCTAAAGATGACCTTCGAAAAATGCCCAAAAAGTTGGGTTCAGTTAAAACTTCCTCAAGATCGAACGGTTATGCCGAGATGGATGAAATTCTCGGATTCTCAACTAAAAGAGTTGCTCGTTCAGTACATGTATCGCATTTAGATCTACGATAATTTTCCTGGAAGATAAATCACTCTAAAGTTGACCTTCGAAAAATGCCCAAAAAGTTGGGTTCAGTTAAAACTTCCTCAAGATCGAACGGTTATGCCGAGATGGATGAAATTCTCAGATTCTCAACTAAAAGAGTTGCTCGTTCAGTACATGTATCACATTCAGATCTACGATAATTTTCTTGGAAAATAAATCACTCTAAACTTGACCTTCGAAAAATGCCCAAAAAAAAGTTAGGGTTGGGATTGTAGTTGAATTATCAGCAGATTTTGAAGCGATGTGAAAAATTTCGGGAAGTTTTTTTTTTCTACAAGAATTTTAGTGATTTTTCTCGAAAATGAAACCATCTGGCACAATCTAATCACTATACGTTCAGGCACAGAATATCAACTTCGAAAACTTCAACGCATCAACAGTGCCACATTTATTTTAGATATTATGGTTCTCACTCTCGCAAAGAATGATTAAAATACGTATTCCTGTATGTTTTCCACAAAATTTCATTCGTCGCTCGCTTAGAAATTGATGCTCGGATGGAAACGCTGCGAAGCTTACATCAGATTGTGTACCTTAATTCGTATATTCGAGATAACAATTAAAAAGCACGATTTTCTTGTGATGCATCTCGATATACGTGACTTACTGGTTGTTTGTCCTGGGATCTGAAATGTGCCGATTTCACTAGATAACATCCCAGATTACATGTCGAAGTATCTCTCGAGTATTTTGGTTTCAGGATGAATTGTTCGTCATTTCGTGACATCTCATTTTTCTTTTCGCAAATATTTAATGCTTCCTCCAAGATATTGATAATAATATTTGAATTGTGTGTAAAGAGTTATCCGGTTAGAATAATGAGATTTCAGAGAGCAATGCTAATTTTAAAGAAAGGCCAAAATTCTGGACAATTCAAAAATTTATAGTTGTGCTCACTATTCTCCCTTACGAAGCGTTTTTATTTCCTTTTATATTTTGTTACGTGTATGTAAATTATCCACAATTCTGGGGCAGATTATAGTGCTCATATATATTGACAAAAAAATGAAAACAGATGATTGATGAAGGTTAACGTACGTTTTATACAGGAAACTACAAAAAGAGGAGATTCCTCGAGTAATTTCGACCTTAAACGATTCGTTTTCGAGGTACAGGGTGTTGAATTTAGATTTTTTTTCAACTTTTTCTCTTATAACATCTACATCTTATAAGATATTCTACTGAAATTTGGCATGAAGATCATAATTGATAGTTAACGTCATATGATGTGTCAATTTCGATAGCAAATCTACAGGATGATATTTTTTCTCGAACACTGTCCTTTGTTTTCCTCCAGAACTTTTTTCTGGCGAACCATAGTTAATTTGAAAAAATGGAGAAAGAAGCTTTGTTGTTATACTAAATTTTATGGTCTTCTGTAGTTTTGTCGTATTTGTTACCGATTTTGAGAAACGAATTTGAACCATTCTCTCGAAATCCTCAGAAAAATCCAATTTTTCAATTCAGTTAGTGATAATAATTTCATTATTAGTTTGTACACATCAAATTGAACTAGGTATTTCTAATAATGAATGTGTTTTCACAACTTCTTCTGATACCAATCCAAAAATCCAACCTCTAACACTCTGTATCTCTAAAACGAAAGCGATACCATTTCAATGGGACTTTTTTTTCTTTAAATTATTTAAGGAATGTCCCCTTTTTGTTTATACCTCTAATTTAGAAACAGCCTGTATATTGGGCGTAGGGAATCAATGTGACTTGTGTATTTTTAATGATGAACTATCGAGTATGATTCACGAAGATATTCGCTATAATATTCCCCGTCGTTAATTGATGGGTATAAACAGTGAACGCTCCTCGCACCAAATGTTCAGTAACGAACCATATTCCGCTCTTAACCATGAAATTTTCTTCGCAGCGTCTACAGAATCTTTCCATGAACGCATTTTCCCTTTTAAGTGATCCCGATCGTATCTTCGTTTACGATCAACCTCAGTGAAATGTGCCGGTGAACATGTAGCAGGTTTCGCGCGAGAAAAATGAACAGTTTCAGCAACCTATTCAGCTATTCGCACTCTCCATGCCGCGATTTTTACGCTCCCCAGCAGAACTTCAACATACCCCGCTACGCAGGCCAGAACATGCCTCCGAACCAGTGCGCGAGCGGTTTCTACCATCCCCAGTTCCAGACCCAGCTGTCGCAGGGCTCACAGAACGGCATCGACTGCGAACGTAGGAGAGACAGTTCGGACAGTTCATCCCTGGGCAGTTCTTCGCCGCGCGTCGAGTACTCGTCCTCCCCCAAGAGCCTGTTCAAGAACCACAACCACCACCATCACTCCATACAGGAGCTGATCAGGCACTTCGGTAAGAAGGTGCACAATTGGAGGTCCAGCGAGGGTTACAGGAGGAACAGTTGTAGTGTTAGTGAAGAACAGAACGTTCCGAAGAAGAACGCTGACGGCGATTTTAGGGGTAGGAGCAAGTCGCTGGATGGTGCTCTTAGGAGGCCTTACATGCGTCCCTTGGGGGATTGCGAAAGCACGTATAGGATTTACGAGAGCATCCTCAGAGAAGGTATTAGACGATTATGGGTTCTTATCGCGTTTATCAGATCGTGATAGTAGGCCTGTATGAACGGATTTAGATCGAATGGATTAGCTTGTCTTATACGTACAGATTTTGATCTTATCATGGACTATTTGTCGAGAGTTGATAACTTTTCACTTCGAATACACAGCTCCACAAAAGTTAAGGGAGTTCAGTAATTTTGTGACCTCTTTGAAAGTTTCCGATTCTTGACCACCAAATGTTCATACATTCTGGCTGATAACTTTTTCAGTTTTTGGAAAGCTCTTGTCGTTTGCGGTCGGAAAAATGCGGACTTTTTTACAGGGTGGCTCGCAGCCGTTCAATATAGAACCTTCGGAAGTTACGAGGATGTATTGAAAAATTTTTAGCCTACTATACGACCTAAGAAAATTTCAATGTCAAAATCTTTTATTACTCAACATATTCTCCTCTTAATTGGATACATTCATTACATCGAACCTGCAACGTCTCTAGACCTTTCAAAAAAAATATTTCTTCTTGCTCTGCAAACCAGAACTCCACAGCTTTTATTACCCCCTTGTTGGAAGAAAATTTACGACCTTTTGAACTTTTTTTCAGTTGAGGTAAGAGATGATAGTCGGATGGAGCCAAATCTGGTGAATATGGGGGGTGTTCTAGTAATTCGAACCCTAAATCACGAATTTTTTGCATGGCAACATGAGATTTGTATGCAGGGGCGTTGTCCTGCAAAAACAAAACACCTTTGGATAGCTTTCCGCGTCTTTTCTCTTCAATTTTTTCCCGTAGAGTGGTCAGTAATGTCGAATAGTAATCTCCGGTTATTGTTCTACCCTTATCCAAAGAATCAATCATGATTACTCCATGGCAATCCCCAAAAAACTGAAGCAAGAACTTTTCCAGCAGATTTTTGGACACGAAACTTCTTAGGTCTTGGAGAACCAGAGTGTCGCCATTCCATCGATTGTTGCTTTGATTCTGGATCTTAGAAATGTACCCAAGACTCATCCATAGTAACAATTCGGTTTAAGAAGTCTACATCGTTTTCAAATCGAGCACAGATCGAACGCGATGCTTCTACCCTTGCACGCTTTTGGTCAACATTCAAACATTTGGGGATCCATTTAGCAGCAATTTTTCTCATGTCCAAATTGACGTGAACTATATGATGAGCGCGTTCATATGAAATATTGAGTGCTTCAGATATCAGTTTTAGCCCAATTCGACGGTCTGATAAAATCATGTCATGAACTGCATAGATATTTTCGGGGACTGACACAGAAACTGGCCTTCTCGATCGGCCATCATCTTCAAGGGAAAATTTACATCTTTTGAAGCTTGCAGTCCAATTTTTCACGGTCGCATACGAAGGACATTGATCACCAAGGGTATTAAGCATATCTTCGTAAATCTGCTTACCTCTTAACCCTTTTAAATACAGGTACTCGATGATGGCTCGATACTCCAATTTTTCGATTTTCACAATTTCGGTGGACATCTTCTTTCTTTTAATTTATTGCGTAACTCTGGTTTACTTTTTCGACCTCAAACTTCACACTGACACTTCTAATGAGTTATTGTGCGTTGCTATGATAACGCAATATTTTTTTATGCACGGAACTGGTCTAGGCTATCTAGATATCAATACATCCCTGTACTCCAATTCATTGGATTCAATCAGTGTTCCCTGGAGAGGTTTTCACTTTCCGTTGCGGTAAACGCGCAATTCCTATTTCGACCGCTTTAACCAAATGGGATGTAGACCCCCGGATGGAATGGCTTGATTTGATTAAAGTTAAAACGACGCTGTGCGTTTTAAAGCTGACGTTTTCTGCTTTTACGATTGTCGGTTAGAGTGCACATAGTCATTTTCACACGTAGCGTTTGGAAATAGGTCGAGCGATGAAACAGGGCAATATAAAATAGTAATGAGGGGTTTTTATGTCCCTATAGTTTTATTGAGAGAAACTCTGAACTTTAGAAACACGTTTCATCGGGTACAGATGATTTGTTAGTGAAAAATGTGGATGGAGATAACTGTACGACAAGAGCACTTGATATTTGTCAGTATGGGAGGTGAACTGTTCTGCTAATGAAGCTTAACGTAGTTTGATCATGAGAATAATTCATTAATGGTGGGTTAACACGGGCTACTTAGGATTTGGGAAATGAACTAGTGTAGTAGTCAGTAGTCAGAGATGGCGATCATTTGATTGCCATGACAATTAGGTTGGTGTCTTCTTCATTCTTAAATTTTTAGAAAGTCCACCACCTTTATGAGTTTTGGAAGCATTATTCACCACAGCCGAAGCATGGTGGAAGTAACATTTCCTTCAGTTTCCTGTTTGTCCTGGCGCATTCGCCAAATTGCAACCAACAGACTTCTTTGTTCTCTGCCATTTTCGAGTTAAATTTTCCAGTTTTCTACTTTTTTTTTTCATTTTTAGGATACAAATTTTTCAACCGGAATATACTGGACTTTCTTGTTGAAACGTTCAGTAGTTTCCTATCTTGAAATTGATGCACTTCAAGCATTGCAATCTTGGACATTATTCGAATTGCAATGTATTTCATTTCATACATTTTATCACATTTGACGTCGGGTTTTTATTGAATCATAAACCACACGGATACATTTCTCGCATTTAAATTTTAAATTTCCTCAGGGCAATTTTAGATGAAATGGCTTCAAACGCAATATTCATTTATTTTAATCGAAAACTTATTGAGTATAATTTTTCTGAATTGTCTGAATGACATTAGTTAAATTACTGCATTTTGTATTTTATATTTCAAATGCACTACATACTCAAAAGTAATGTTGTATTTCGCATTTTGAATACATGGGAGATGGTATTTTGTGATTTGTACTCTGTATTTAAAGCGGAGTGAGTATTTTGCCCTTAGCTTACGCTCTGCTGATTTTGATCGATCAGTTCACTGTACCCACACGATCTCTATGCCAACGATCTGCTCCAAAGAGATTTCGTCACCATACGTGATTTTGCTATCGTACTAAATTATCGATAAGCTCTCATCCAAGCAAGATAACGAACAGGTGATGGGTTAGATCTGTCGCATATCGACAGGAGTAATCCTAACTGACCAAATAATAACTCAGTCTCGTTGAGTCTCTACGAAGGAACTGATTTTTTTTTTCGTTCGGTTTCTATCGCTACTCGAATTGTCTACAGTTCCCCCGTGTTTTCAGCATTTCCTGTTTTTTTTAAGCTATCGCAAAACTGCGGTTACGGTATCGGCGACGTTGGTAGGCGATCAAGGCAATTTAGTATCGAGAGCCCTCGTTAATTTTTTATGTCGATTACGTTCGTGTGATTTGTTGTGCCAGGAATGTCGGGATCGTTCGTTCAGAAGTTTCCAAGACACAGTGTTTACGATTCAGGCGGTCAGTATCAGCGTTTCTGTGCGAAGCGTGTGTATGTATCCATCCACAAAAGTCCTATTTGTTGTCTTTCTTTGTTGTTTAGGTTAGAACTTTTTGTGTTCCCGTGTGATCTCCACTCAGGTGACAAAATACTTGACAATTTGCCGAATGACAATTTTTTGGGATATCTGAAAGATTGTCTTCAATTTTATAGCTTTTTCGTGAACATGGAAAAACTTCAAAGTTCCGAGCTTATTTGAAATAGAAAAATTTTCCTTAATTTACCGACTTCAATCCAAGTTGGAGACTTATAGGTGCTGTATAAGTACGTACATTAGAAGTGACTTGACAAGCCTACTTTTCGCATCATTTGAAATAGCCAAATACAATTTGAATTAATCTTATATAACACTACTTCATGTAGCGGGTACTCAAGACCTATGTTTTTGATGTACTTTTCGAGGTTTTCATTGAAGACGTGATTATTTGCAATTGCTCTGGTGAAAATTATACCTTCGATGTAGGTTTATCTCTCTCCATGTGCTAGTATACAGGGCGAGTCTTTGACTCGTACAAATATTTTACCAGTAGATTCTTGAAGTAAAAAGGAACACTTTTTTCCTATACCATTTTTTTTGATTCGACCCTGATAAAAAAATATAGCCATTTTAAGTTTCCATAATGAGCTGTGCCACCCCTGGAAAAACAAAATTCTCTCCAGAATAACTGGATGTTGGCCAAAAGCGTGCAATGGTAGAAGCATCACGTTCGATCTGTGTTCGATTTGAAAACGATGTAACTTCTTAAACGGAATTGTTACTATGGATGAGTCTTGGGTACATTTCTAAGATCCAGAATCAAAGCAACAATCGATGGAATGGCGACACTCTGGTTCTCCAAGACCTAAGAAGTTTCGGTCCAAAAATCTGCTGGAAAAGTTCTTGCTTCAGTTTTTTGGGATTGCCATGGAGTAATCATGATTGATTTTTTGGATAAGGGTAGAACAATAACCGGAGATTACTATTCGACATTACAGACCAATCAGTTAAAGAGAAGAGACGCGGAAAGCTAACCAAATGTGTTTTGTTTTTGCAGGACAACGCCCCTGCACACAAATCTCATGTTGCCACGCAAAAAATTCGTGATTTAGGGTTTGAATTACTAGAACACCCCCCTTATTCACCAGATTTGGCTCCATCCGACTATCATCTCTTTCCTCAACTGAAAAAAAGCTTAAAAGGTCGTAAATTTTCTATACATCTGTGGATCTTTCAAACAGAGTTCTATTCAGTCAAAGTACCCAATTTTTCAAATTTTACAGATACTTTGTAATTTTTGAACATCAAATTACTCGAAAACTACGCATTATTGGAGAAAATATGAAGAATACTTTTATTTCACAAAACGTTCAAATATTCAATAGATGGCGTCCAACTCAGTTCGAAGAGTTGGGTTCTTTGAATTTTTGGTATTTTCATGGTACGTAATGGTCATATTGAGAAAACTGGAAGATGTGGGTGATATCTTGTGTTCGAAAAAAATTCATCAAATAAATGTAAAACTATATCCCGAAATTCATTTCATTCGATAAAACCGTTTGTGAGATAGAACTAAAAATAACATTTTTTCATGGTTTCTCAACAGCCTGTATCTTTCAAACCTAGCCGATACGGAAAAAATAGCATGGGAAAAAAGTGTTTCCTTTGACCTCATGAATCTACTGTTAAAATATTCGTACGAGTCAAATACTCACCTTTTATACGTATAAAATACCAGTACAACCTTTGGTAGTATCAATTTCGCCATTCGATTCAGCGTATTCCCCATTTCAACGTAGTTAAAGAACGATTTTTTATGCGATTTACGATTGTATAATAATGGACGAAACATGATTAAAAACACACCTATTTGCGGAACTCCTATCGATAACGAGAATGAATTCTTACCTCGATGTTGTTGTTTTTGTTTTTTTCTTCGATAATGTCGCCACGTGCTCTCTTGCTTATCGTGAAAGTTTCCGTTCATTTGCGAATCGTTTCGCGACCTTTCAGACCGGTGAAAATATTCGAACTTCCCAAGGTCCGTCATAAATTCATGAATCACCTGAATATTTATGCCTATTTACTGTGCTTCGAGGCGTATGCTCTTGTTCATGACATCGGAGATCCAGAACAGTAGATATCTCGGATGAGGATTCAATTATGTACCCGTATCGTGAAAAAGGATATTCTAGGAGTAAATGAGATAACGGAGTAGAATTAATTAAACTGAGATCCTTTGATGAGAGGGGAGAATTCAAGATGAGGATTTGAAATCATCGTTGTATAAAATCCGCCCTTATTTCACAAAAAAAAGGAATGTTCATGAAAATGTTATTAAATATCAGAATCTAGATTTCAACATCCTGACTTCATTAAAAAGTTTGACTCAAATGAAGAAATTGGCATTTTCTGTACCAGCAATTTATCAGAGAGGATTTAGGAACTTCCAACGTTTTATGTCAAACACTCTTATTTAATCTTGAAAGTAGGATATACCGGGTGTAAATGAATGAATGGAAAAAATTTGAAGGGGTTATTCCTTGTAAAGAATAGGATTTTGAATTTAGGACATACCCTTTCTGCTGAAGTTGTTGTTATTTATTTAAGTATTCACTCTGTACCTAGCAGGACATATTATTTTTGAAGAATTACTATTTAGTTGATGTTTCCGTAAAATACAAGGTGAACCCATGAAACTTTGCTCGTGTATACTAATATTTGAAAGCAGGTGTAACTTTCTCTATTTTTCATTTATTTTTTTAGGCGCTCACATAAGGCAAAAATCTTTGGACCCTGAGAGGAGACGCCAGTCCTTAGGAACCCTCCCCCACAGAGCTTCAGATGCTTTCGTCGATCCTCATCACGCGGCCATACTATTTAGGGATTCTAGAGGGGTAAGTGGCGATATTTTCACCCTTATAAATGTGCGGTTCCACCATGTATCCATTCGCGTTCATTTCGAAAGCCTCTATGAATCTCATCATCGCGATTTCTCCGATTTCATTTCATTCTCTACGTGTAAGATGAATAAAAAAATTTGTTTTCCACAATCAGTCCCGCTTATTTTCGTTATTCAAAGTCGAATGTGTAAAATTCGACTGTTATGACTAAACATTTCAGCGTGTAGGCGGACTGGAAACGATTTTTCTGACAAGGTCGCGTTTCATAGCCGAACAACCTCAAATACATACATTTCCTCTTATCGCTCAGGTGTGTGAATCTATTATCGTCAACTCCGTAGACCTCTGTTGCCAGTGTGAAGGATGAAATGAGGGAGGCGAGGAAAAAATCAAGATGATCAAGTTTGAGGAATAAATTGATGGTGGCGAAGTTATTTTGAACTACCTATCGATTTCTACCCGGTGTTATGTTCTTGTTTGTTCAGAGATTCTTGTTAGTTTAGACATGATGCTTATGACGCAGAGGCTGTCCTGAAATTTAACGATGTAAAATGATTATATCACACCTCCATCGTAAACTTTGTAATCACAGAGTGGCAGAGTCTAATCTAATTTTTCATATCGCCCAACTTCATTGCTTCGCGAAAGAAGAATTCGATCAAAACCGTTTTCGGAGTTTCAGATCTTCGGTACACTTTGATATTTCCAGATTTCATAACCGAAAAGCCGGTCTTCGCTATTCATATCACCATGTAACAACCGGTTTGGCAACGTATAGTAGAAGAGTCAAGGTTGCATCTATTTATTCGAAATTATGTTTAGCCGGGTTACGATTATGCCTTCAATTTCACTACTAGGTCAGTATTAAATGGTAGTTTATGACCCATAACATGCTTTATATGTTTTTAATTGTTGTTTACCATGTTTTTCCGGAATTTGTTGTTTCTTTTTTAACGGTGGGTTTGTGTAAGGGTCGCCAAGCTCTTGAAAATCTTGTCTTGATCTCAACTTTCCTTAACTCTGATGTCAATTCAAACTGAAACAGTTAAAAGTGCTGTAAATTCTCTCAAAATAAAGATATCGCAATGAATAAAAAGAGGAAATGTTCAGAGAAGATGGGAGTTGGATTCCTAAGTCATTAAGAGTAGCTGGGTGATTTTCTGAACTTCTCAGCCTTCAATTGAGGTTGTCCCAAACCTGCTCAATCGGATTGAGATCTGGACTTCTTGCTGGCCATTCCATTCGAGAGACTTCAACCTCTTCAAGGTACTCCTGAACGATGCGCGCACGATGGGGTCGGGCATTATCGTCCATAAAAATGAAATTTTCACCAATGTATGGGGCAAATGGAACTACATGCTCTTCAAGAATGTTCCTTATATACTTATCAGCATTCATAGCACCATTATCAACGACCACTAGGTCTGTGCGAGCAGTCAAAGATATTCCACCCCATACCATAATCGATCCTCCCCCGAAACCAGTAGTATTCAAGAAATTGCACTGAGCATATCTTTCATGTGGACGTCTGTATACAAGGAAACGTCGATCACAATGGTAGAGGCAGAATCTAGACTCATCTGTGAAGAGAACTCTTTCCCAATCGGCCTCTTCCCAATGGATATGCTCTCTCGCCAAATCCAAACGCGCCCTTCGATGAGCTGGGGTAAGAGCTGGGCCTCTTGCCTCGACACGAGGCCTTAAATCATATTCTCTGAGGCGATTTCTTATTGTCTGAGTGCTAATTTGCACCTCATGAGTTTGCTCAAGCTGAATTTGTAGGAGGCGTTGTCTTGATCTCAACTTTCCTTAACTCTGATGTCAATTCAAACTGAAACAGTTAAAAGTGCTGTAAATTCTCTCAAAATAAAGATATCGCAATGAATAAAAAGAGGAAATGTTCAGAGAAGATGGGACAACAGCTCAGTGTTTGTAAATCGTAGACATTCTTCTCTGTCAACGATTCACTCTACAGGGCGTTCTGAATAAGAGGCGTTCACTCATGTATGTAACAAGAAAGGAAAGTTACTGAAGACACCGTCTGAACAGTTATGCGAGAATCAAGCTGCCGTTTAAAAAAAATGCCCTAATTTTATTGGGGTTTATATTGAATAATCGTATGTTGTTCTTTGAGAATTTGGAGCATCTGCTGTGTGGTTCAAGGTCTCAATCGATCCATAACCGGTCCAGGCCTTCCACATACCTTGGCGTTTTTCTTCGCGTTCGGATTCGAATAGGAGTCGTGTATCCTTATCCGGCCCATTGTAGTTTTTCAAGGTTGAATTCCGTCTTCATCCGCAGAAAATTGAGACGAGAAGCCGTCCTTTCTCGCATTGTTGCCGAACAAAAAGCGACACGGGTCCTATTACGTCTGTGACAGCGAAAACAATAGCTATGGGTGCTGAGTCGGCTTTCATGTAGGTACATTCGTGCAGAAATTAAAAGACGTGTTGGAAACTTCCTTGGATGATGCAGAATGGTGGATGCGCCGGGTCTATGTCATTCTAAAATATTCTTCAAATACCGTCCACCTGAAGAAGCTGTTGTAATAGTGGCACGCTTTCAAAGAAAAACCTGTGATTCGTTGAAATATGGGTGTTTATCGAGTATGGGTCACATCAATCAATCTTGCAGAACATTGACAAGAAAATAATTTTGTAGCATCTATTCCTTACACTTCAAATGACACCTTGTATGAGTTGAAGCTCGAATAAATGAAGTCGTCAAGGGAGAAGTAACAATCAGAAGAGGTGAAGTGCAATATCATCGCTTCGCTGTTCATTACGAATTCAAATTTAATTATCCCCGTCGCCTCCTATAGATTTGTCGAAGCTTACCTCAATAATGGAATTACATAAATGTTGTTTACCGATTTCTCGCTAGCGCACGTGTTATCATCGACCAAGAGCTGCCGATCCACATTCGTCGGTTACATCAGCTGTTTGTTTTGAGGCGATACAGAGGTGTGTCGACACAGAGAAGAGCCGATGGCGTTTCTCATTATCTTCCGAAGCTTTCAGTCCCTCGATTTTTATAGTTTAGACCATCTTCCCTTCATGGCATCGCTGTCGTTAAATTGGAAAATGCGGAATTGTTCAGATTTTGAGAATCTAGGGATGTCCATTTCAATTTCGATAAAAAGATATAGCCATTTTGATTTTTCACAATGAGCTGTGCCACCCCTAAAAGCAAAATTACCTTCAGAATAATCAGCTAAATCTGTGACACTTCAAATCTGTGGATCTTTTAAACAGTGATGTATTCAGCCAAAGTACCCAATTTTTCAAATTTCACAAATACGTTATAATTTACATTATACAAGAAAATATGAAGAATACTTCTTTTAAACTGAGCCGATTCGGAAAAAATGGTGAATGAAAAAAGTGTTTCATTTGACCTCAAGAATCTGCTGTTAAAATAGACTCGCCCTGTATACAAAATCAAACCGTTAATGTTACTATGTGGAGAATTCCACCGAAATACACTGCGCAAAAAAATTAACGCACATTATGGAAATCTCAAATTTATTCTACAACTGAAGGTGTTCTCAATGGTAATTATTTTTATCAGAATTATGCATGCATATGTTATCCACTTTCAACGGTGTTCTTCAATACAGATGTTTTTTCCCAGCAGGAATAAAAAAAGATGATATTGTCAGATTTTGAATGTATTGGCTCCGTTCTAAAATCAGTTGTTCTCGATCAATTCTAATGATCAATAGTTTTTCTTTCGTTTGATTTTCTACACTCGATCGCTATGCAACGCGAAACACGCAATTTGACCCAAGAGGAATGTGCCCAAGCGGTAGTTTTGCGAGAAGAAGGGTGGACATGCACAAAAATTGCAGAATGGTTTGGAGTTTCCCATAAAAGTGTGTCCAGAATGTTGCAGCGATTCAGGGAGACAGGTATGAATGTCCGAAGACCAGGTCAGGGTAGACCACGGGTAACAACTGCCATTCAAGAACTTTACTTGAGAGTTTCTTCGTTGAGACAACGGTTTGCAACCGCTCGCCTCCTTCAAATTCAGCTTGAGCAAACTCATGAGGTGCAAACTAGCACTCAGAAAATAAGAAATCGCCTCATAGAATATGATTTAAGGCCTCGTGTCGCGGCAAGAGGCACAGCCCTTACCCCAGCCCATCGAAGGGCGCGTTTGGATTTTGCGAGAGAGCACATCCATTGGGAAGAGGCCGATTGGGAAAGAGTTCTCTTCACAGATGAGTCTAGATTATGCCTCTACCATTGTGATCGACGTTCCCTTGTATACAGACGTCCACATGAAAGATATGCTCGGTGCAATTTCCTGAATACTACTGGTTTCAAGGGAGGATCGATTATGATATGGGGTGGAATATCTTTGACTGCTCGCATAGACCTAGTGGTCGTTGATAATGGAGCTATGAATGCTGATAAGTATATAAGGAACATTCTTGAAGAGCATGTAGTGCCATTTGCCCCATACATTGGTGAAAATTTCATTTTTATGGACGATAATGCCAGACCCCATCGTGCGCGCATCGTTCAGGAGTACCTTGAAGAGGTTGAAGTCTCTCGAATGGAATGGCCAGCAAGAAGTCCAGATCTCAATCCGACTGAGCAGGTTTGGGACAACCTCAATAGAAGGCTGAGAAGTTCAGAAAATCATCCAGCTACTCTTAATGACTTAGGAATCCAACTCGGAGAAATTTGGGAAAGATTAGATCAGAACATTTTAAGATCACTCATTTTGAGTATGAACCGTCGTTGCCGAGCTGTAATTAACGCAAGGGGTGGAAATACCAAGAATTAAATCACTTATCAGCATTTCAGTATTTTGAAAATTGTTCATTTCTCTTCTTTCACATAAGATTCGGTGAAATTCTGAATTTTTCTTCCATTTAATGTGTTTTGTTTCGTTCAAAACCTTCCGGATAGAACATAAAAAATAAGTTATAGTCAATGTAGAGTTAACTTTCATTAAAATTAAGATTTTCAGAATGTGCGTTAATTTTTTTGCGCAGTGTATGATAAAAACTAAGTCGAGTTTTATACGTTCTAAAGTTCAGAATATTTGCCTTAATTGCAAAAATAACTGAGTTAGAAATCAAGTTGTCAAAAATCAAGAAGGAAAAAAGTTTCTGGTGAAACAAATATTAAGGGGGGCCTCTTCTACCCCTTGCAGGGGAACATCACTCATTAATTTTCTACTGTCTTCAATTGAATGTCTGCTCGCTCAAATTCATTTCTGTCGGTTTTCTGGTTTGAAAAAAATTTCAATTGCTTTTAAGGTGGCATCTTCAGGATGCTGTTTCCAAGCAGTGGGGTTCAAGAAACACCCAGTATTTTACTCAATCTCAATAATAACTCATCTCAACCTTATCATAATATGTACAAAGACAAAGAACAATCCTATCCCTTGCGATACCGATCCCCATTGCCCATGATCGAACAAATATTTGACCATCATGAAAATTCATCAGAATAACCGAATAATTGACATGTTGACAAAGTCCAATGAGAGATAACCAATTATCCATCGCCAGTATTAATTTATTCACTCCTTCTCGTTTCAATAACAGCCGGCCAGCGCTCATTGTTGATAGCAATCTAATAAAAAGCCGGCATCGGTTTTCGCATCCGATATTTCAGTCGCAATCGGCATAATTGCGGTTAAAATCACTTATTTATTATGCCTCTCTCGAGGATGATAGACGCTGGCAGCATCCCAGTAAACACGCGCTGACATCACGTAACATTATCGCAACGCTCGGTTCCCGGAGGTACCGGTATCATCGGTACCACACCGCAAATCCATCAAGTACCGACCGATCCATCGATTTTCCGGACACGTACTCGAATAAACCTCGATATACGTGATGATAATTTTTTTTCGCACCAGAGCGCATCCGCCATTTTTCATCGAGTCCGAACAACAACAACAAAAAAATTGCGATCGCTCGGGGGGCACCGTTTCGTTATTTTGCGGAACCCACTCGAATTAGTTGGTTACCAAGCTCGGCTTGGCGTTGTCGTATTCCATGCCAGAGGTCCTGCTTGTTTATATGTGTCGAAAGAGCGTCAATTTGACGCGTCGTAGATTGGACGTTTAATGAATGAATTGTTTACGGAATTTGAGGAATAATAGAGAGGGTTATACGTGACCGGACTGTGGTTGTGTGTGTGTTATATCGATGCCGGAGAGTGTCTTTTGTGATTTGTGTGTTTTTGTGGCTGTGACCTCGACAAATTTGTAATGAAGCGAAGTCTGCTAGTTACATTACGTTACATTATTCGATTTTAATCATTTGGATTTATGACGGAAAAGAAAACGTCACCCTTGTAAGGGTTGATCTTTTATTTTTTTGGTTACTCATTTGCAATAATGATCTTTTAGAATGAAGCAAGCGTCTTGAAATTCGAAATACGAGGATATATTGAAAAATTCTTAGCCTACTATAGAACCAGACAAAATTTCAAAATGTCAAAATATTTCATTACTCAACATATTCTCCTCTCAATTGGATACATTTATTCAGCGAACCTGCAACGTCTCTAGATATTTCAAAAAAAAATGTTGCTTCTTACTCTGCGAATTAGATCTCCTCAACTTTTATTACCTCTTCGTTTGGAAGAAAATTTACGACGTCTTTTCTCTTTAATTTTTTATAGTAATCTCCGAATAGTAATCTCCGGTTATTGTTCGACCCTTATCCAAAAAATCAATCATGATTACTCCAAGGCAATGCCAAAAAACTGAAGCAAGAACTGTTCCAGTAGATTTTTGGACACGAAACTTCTTAGGTCTTGAAGAACCAGAGTGTCGCCATTTCATCGATTGTTGCTTTGTTTCTGGATCGTTGAAATGTACCCAAGTCTCATCCATAGTAACAATTCGGTTTAAGAAGTCAACATCGTTTTCAAATCGAGCACAGATCGAACGCGATGCTTCTACCCTTGCATCCTGTTGGTCAACATTCAAACATTTGGGGATCCATTTTGCAGCAGTTTTTCTTATGTCCAAATTGACGTAAACTATATGATGAACGCGTTCGTATGAAATATTCAGTGCTTCAGATATCTGTTTTAGCCCAATTCGACGGTCTGATAAAATCATGTCATGAACTGCATCGATATTTTCGGGGACTGGCACAGAAACTGGCCTTCCCAATCGGTCATCATTTTCAATGAAAAATTTACCTCTTTTGAAGCTTGCAGTCCAATTTTTCACGGTCGCATACGAAGGACATTGATCACCAAGGGTATTAAGCATATCTTCGTAAATCTGCTTACCTCTTAACCCTTTAAAATACAGGTACTTGATGATGGCTCGATACTCCAATTTTTCGATTTTCACAATTTCAGTGGATATGTTCTTTCTTTTAATTTATTGCGTAACTCTGGTTTACTTTTTTGACCTCAAACTTCACACTGACACTTCTAATGAGTTATTGTTCGTTGCAATATTTTTTTATGCATGGAACTGGTCTAGATATCAATACATCCTCGTATATGACACTTTAGCGAAATGTGTCCAACTCTTTTCAAGTTGTCAAGAAAGCAGCGTGTTTAATAAAGATACGGCTAAAATGCACGATATAATTCCATCTCAGAAAACTTCAATATTTCAGAAGAGAAACATGAGGTCAGAAATGTGTCCAAAATGTTAGTTTGCCTCACGTTTTATCGATAAAATTGAAAGGATAAGTGATTTTTTATTTTAATTTCCGACGTCTTGATGGTCTTTCATTAATCTCAACAAAAAATGAGCTGATTTTCCTGCTGTTTCAGTGGTGTATTATGTTTCAGATAATGAGGTTCACAACGGCAAATTTTTGGAGGAATTTGGGTGTTTTTAATGGGTCGTAATCCCCAAAAATGCCATTAAAAAACAGTAGGCGTATGACCTTAGTTTGTATATGAAATATAATGAAATATTATCATGATATCGAAAATATCGGTTGCCTCTAAATTTCGCCTTTATAGAAATGCAATGGGTAATTGAATCTCTCGTATTTACAGTGTAGTCGATACAGTGTAACGCGAATCCTTGGCACTGGTGCATCTCAGTGCCAAGGATTCGGGCTAGAATCCAAAACAAGCGATAAAACTGTTAAATGTCCATTTTTCGAATCATCGTTTCGCTAAAACGTAAAACGATCGATATTTACATCGTGATTTTCCCGGAAAGATCGAGTGCGATCGCATCGTTTCGCCAGCTTTCTCGAAATGCGAAGTTTCAGTCGTTTTCGAAATCGAACAGTCAACGGACTTGTTGACCGTCGAAGAATTCGTTGTGGAAGATCGATTGAGGGATAAATAGTTGTTGTATTCTGCCGGAGTAGCTTTGTGGTTTTCCGTTTGTGCATGAGACAATCGTAAGAAATAATGGGGAAATTGAAGCGTAGTTGTTAACACCTATGATGTTATCGTTCGCTGTGAAGTGTATTGAAAGAAAATCTGTTTATGTTTGGTTCATTAATTCCGATAATGAACAGTTTGAAACGAGTTTCAAGATTACAACATCAACAACTTTGGGAATACTATTTTTTGTTCTTCATTCCCAAAGAAGGATATTTAGAATCGATCAAGAGGGGAAAAAGCATAACGCCTCTTCAAACTTTCTCATGTTTAGCTTCGAAACGAAGAAAAACGAATAAAAAATCGTGTGGGTCTTTCGTATAAGCCTCTGCTTATACAGGGACTAGTGTTTGATTCGTACAAATATTTCAACAGTAGATTCTTGAGGTCAAAAGAAACACTTCTTTCCTTTAACATTTTTTCTGAATCGGCTCGGCTCAAAAGATACAGGCTGTTGAAAAACCATAAAAAATGTTATTTTTAGTTCTGTCTTACAAACGGTTTATTGGAATGAAATGAATTTTGGAATATAGTTTTTCATTCATTTGATGAATCTTTTTCGAACACAAGATATCACCCACGACTTCCAGATTTCTCATTATGACCATTACGTACCATGAAAATACCAAAAACTCAAAGAACCCATCCCTTGAAACTAAGTTGAACGCTATCTAAGAATATCTGAACGTTTTTTAAAATCAAAGTATTCTTCATATTTTCACGTATAATACGCTGTTTTCGAGTAATTTCATGTTCAAAAATGAAAAATTTCTGTAAAATTCGAAAAATTGGGTACTTTGGCCGAATGCAACTCTTTTAAAAAGATCCACAGATGTGTAGTGTCACAGATTCAGCTAGTTATTCTGAAGGTAATTTTGTTTTTCCAAGGATGGCACAGCTCATAATGAATACTTAAAATGGCTATATATTTTTATCAGGGCAGAGTCGGAGAAAAAGGTATAGGAAAAAAGTGATTCTTCTGACCTCAAGAATCTACTGTTAAAACATTTGTTAGGGTCAAAGGCCCACCGTGTATACAGCCCCAGAACGATGCCAAATTATATGAAATAGCCACACTATTTTCTGAGAAGAAATCACCCCTTACATTTTTTGGCATTCACACCCAGTGTTTTTTCATTATACCTCACCCACTCTTAGCACCTTATGAGAAACTATACAATAGTTTTTGTAGGAATAGAGAACAAAATGAACACAAAATTTTATCAGAAATGTCCTAATCAGTAAACACGCAGTCTCTGGTTGAGCCTGCAGGAATAGATACTCAAATGGGTTTGGGGTCAAATTCTACAGCGAAATGCCCTAAGCAATGACAAACATGTTGGGCTTCATTACAGATAATTTTTCAAGTTTGTCATTGGTCAGGGCATTTCGCTGTGGAAATTTGACACCTATTCCCATTTGAGTATCTCCAGAGGGTAAAGATTATCCTACGAATTTGCATGACTTCCCCTTCGAATAAAAATTGACCTGTACTGACGTTTTCCAAAAAAAAACTGATAGTTACGTAAATAATCGGCTGAATTGCTTTTCGAAGGCCACCCTGTATATAACCCGACGTGACGTCCGAGCGGACGCCTCTGTTTCTGAAATGTTTACGAATTGATTCAATCCAGACCGAAATTCGAACAAATAACATTTACACTTAATCGAAATAAACACAGTTATCCCCGTCAAAATAGATACTTATCCATTATCTATAGTGATGAACTGTTTGTGCTCGACCACTGGTGACGTTGGGTTCCTCTAGAACACAAAAAACGACGAGTGCTCGCCCTGCGATGGCTCTGTCGTGTCGTTGTCCGGAAAGTTGATAAGATAATACCGATCGAGGATGGTGTTCAGACGTATGAATTCCTTGGACGAGACCTCTGTGAGGGCCAGGACGCTCAGGCATCTTTGTCCCATACCGTCGCCGCCTGCTACGCCTCCAGTTTCCAAAGGTGTGTGGAACTGGTACTCCAAATTTGGTCAGAGTTTGAGGAGGAAGCGTCTGCCTTCCCCAAGATCGTTCATCAGGAGGGTTCTGGTAATTTTTCCATTCACAATTTCTGTTTTACTCTTCCGATTCGAAGAACGTTCGTTATTCGGTTAGTGGCCGTGAGAAAATGAGCAATACGATGGAAAAAAATCGGCGTAAATTTGCATCACGCCAGATGGAATTTCTCACTTTTCGCGTATCGTTAAATCGGCCAAAATAGCCGCTCATAAAGGTGATTGAATGGCTTGGCACGTCTAGATCATTAACGGTAGTGGCCTGGTGAATTTGCGGATTTCGAGATATCGGATACATATTTTGCAATTTTACTGCGGTATGTAGCATAACACCTCGGCGAAATCCTCTACGATTGTAATCGACGAAGCTTGTTTTGACGTTGGACAACATTCAAGATCATTCGCCTATTTATTTCGATTTCATCACAAGTTGTATCTCCTATTACTTTTAATCTAATGATTACATTATCTGAGTTGGCGTTCGCCTCTGTATACCATATTGGTCCGTTGTCTCCAATGATTCCAATTTAGGAGACGTAGAGATTTCGAAAAAAAGATGAGAAATCTGGTACATTCAAAGACTGGTACTCGATGAAATTTGGTACAAAAATCTTGCTATGATTCAGATACTTATAGCAGTTTTTGGTCAATTTTTGGTTTGCCAGTCTCGGAAGATTCCTTCAAAGTGATTCTCTTTCGGTTTTTTCCTTCTTTTGATACCATTTCTTGTAGGTTTATTTTCTATTTGTACATATGAAAAAATGCAGGAATATCTGTAGAGATTTTCCTGCATTTTTAATATCATTCAATTTGTGGTGTAATACTAGTGCAGAATCTGAATAATAAGTACATATTTACTATTTACATAGTCATCGATATTCATATCGATTCAATTTCAATTAATTGAGATTCGACGATAAAAATTAATTTATTGGCGTGTATTTTATGGTGAATTTATCGATTACATAATTACGTGATGAAAATTGTTTATCGTAGATGTTGAGTTCATTCAGTTCATCCAATGGTTATTTCAGATTTGTATTATTGATTATTTGTTTTTTTTTCTGTTTGTTTCAGTTGCCTGTAGTGGACCCTTTCCTAGAAAAAGTAGATATAGCAGATTTAGGTGAGTCTTTTTCATTTTAATTCCTTGTTGTACAGGGTGGGCAAAATTCGTTGTCTACTGAGAGGATCTCGAGAACTACAGCAGCTAGAAGAAAACAGATGACACATTTCCGAGTTTTTTTCGGAGAAACAAAGAATGGTGAAAAACGCAGCCTCCTACGACACTTCGAGTTTTACATTTTCATAAAGTTCTCATAACTTTTTTGTCTTTACAAAAGTTACAAATCTGGAACTTGAACCTTCTACAGTCTACAGGCACTTTTTAACGTAGAAGCCACTGATGACCTCAAAATATTTCTTCATTTCGAATCTTTTTAAATGCAAACTTTTATTGAATTTGTTATTTTTGAATTGGAAAAAAATCTTTTGTCGGTAGATTTTACGTATGAAAGTGCCTAGGAAGATTCAACTTTAGATCTGTAACTTCAAAGACAAAAAAGTTATGAGAACTTTTCGGAATCGTCAAAATCTCAAATTTTGTTTATAACTCGAAATCTAAAATTGATAGGACGATTTGGATTAGTCATGGAAAATGAACTCGAGAATATGCCTACCGTTTTCTGCTAGCTGCTATAGTTCTCGAGATCCCCTCAGTAGACAACGAATTTTGCCCACCCTGTAGTTGCAAATGGTCAAATTGTTCAACGACCATGCATTTATAGCAATTTTTTGCGATTGATGTCAAAGAAATCATAATTCCCACGAAATATTTAGACATGAAGCAGTATTGCCGCATATCACATTCATAGCCTTAACAGCTTCCTATTTGGGAAGTGACAGTTCGAACATTCAACGATTCTGGAAATAATGAACCTCTTCGTGAAATCCCCCGACTTCTGAATCTTGTTTTCCTTAACGAAGCAACAAGTTTTTCCGCTGGGCTGAAACTCAATATAGCCTACTAAATTCTTGTTTTCAACGGGATAGTAGATAGAGACACGCCTACGCTGAATCCGATACCATTAGGATTTTCTTGTCTGGCAGAAAGCACATTTAAAAAGATCGTGAGATTAGGGATTAGAGTAGTATTTCTACAGTTAATGAGTAACTTGTTGAACATATCTGACTTCTATTTCCATTGATGACTTCCCACCCGAATTTATTTCCTTCGAGGTATTGAATATCGTAACCTGATTAATTCGTTTCTTGTTGTTCCACCGTTTCATGTAACCTCCAATGAGATATTTAATTATTATGTTCTCATCTCTCGGAGCGGTCACAAATCATTAGACGTGTTTATATGCATTTTACGCTGGATATCTTCCAATTACTTACGTTTCGCTCTTGGTGTTGACCTTTCAATATCGCCTCATCCGGAAATAACAAAAGGTTGAAAAGTGAATGTTAACGTCGATCTGAAATTCTCCTCGTAAGAGAACCTTCTCTTCTAGAGGGTGACAAATTCGTTAATTCTGGGTGTTATCGATGTCACTCAGTATGATCTGAGATATCTCTTAGAAGCAAGGAAATAGGAAATATGTCTCGACGGATCATATTCTTCTAATTTATAGGGCTAGAACTTCTATCAAGCGATAGCAGTTAGGATATTGGAAGCTTTTGCATGGAGGAGGTTCAAAAGACAAATATCTCCCTTCCTGCTTCTCTAATCGTTTTTGTATGCATGATGAAAGTTGTAGATAATAATTTTCTATACAACTTTTGTCTGAAGCAATTTCACATATTCTCAACCGTTCACGAGCAACGTCTCTAGACCTCTCAAAAAAAAAAAAATGTTTCTTCTTAATCTGCAAACCAGATCTCCACAGCTTTTATTACCTCCTCGTTGGAAGAATATAAGCGACATTTTAAATTTTTTTTCAATTGAAGGGAAGAGATGATAGTCGGATGGAGCCACATCTGGTGAATAAGGGGGGTGTTCTAGTAATTCAAACCCTAAATCACGAATTTTTTGCGTGGCAACATGAGATTTGTGTGCAGGAGCGTTGTCCTGCAAAAACAAAACACCTTTGGATAGCTTTCCACGTCTTTTCTCTTTAAATTATTCCTGTAGAGTGGTCAGTAATGTCGAATAGTAATCTCCGGTTATTGTTCTAAGCTTATCCAAAAAATCAATCACGATTACTCAATGGCAATCCAAAAAAACTGAAGCAAGAACTTTTCCAGCAGATTTTTGGACACGAAACTTCTTAGGTCTTGGAGAACCAGAGTGTCGCCATTCCATCGATTGTTGCTTTGTTTCTGGATCGCAGAAATGTACCCAAGTCTCATCCATAGTAACAATTCGCTTCAAGAAGTCTACATCGTTTTCAAATCGAGCACAGATCGAACGCGATGCTTCTACCCTTGCTCGCTTTTGGTCAACATTCAAACATTTGGGGATCCATTTTGCAGCAATTTTTCTCATGTCCAAATTGTCGTGAACTATATGATGAACGCGTTCGTATGAAATATTCAGTGCTTCAGATATCCGTTTTATCCCAATTCAACGGTCTGATAAAATCATGTCATGAACTGCATCGATATTTTCGGGGACTGACACAGAAACTGGCCTTCCCGATCTGTCATCATCTTCAATGGAAAATTTACCTCTTCTGAAGCTCGCAGTCCAATTTTTCACGGTCGCATACGAAGGACATTGATCACCAAGGGTATTTAGTATATCTTCGTAATCTGCTTACCTCTTAACTCTTTTAAATGCAGGTACTTGATGATGGCTCGATACTCCAATTTTTCGATTTTCACAATTTCGGTGTACATCTTCTTTCGTTTTAATTTATTGCTTAACTCAGGTTTACTTTTTGACCTCAAACTTCACATTGACACTTGTAATGAGTTATAGTTCGTTGCTATGGTAACGCAATATTTTTTTATGCATGCAACTGGTCTAGGCTAACTAGATATCAATACATCCTCGTATACAGCGCCGGATTGCTGGATAGATCTTTAGGTTTCCATGGCTTCTCGCCCATACATAACCTCATCTGGGGATTGTGCCCCTGGGCCTTCTGGAATATCAAAATTTTGATTGATCGCTAGGCCTTCCTCGTACGTTTGGCGCGCGACCACGCTCCGAAACGGATGGTCGCTATTTTGGCATGTGTGCTCGCGGCGCTGGGCCAATAATAGCAGATTCGACAGCGAATATCAAGTTGGCGGACAGGAGCACAGTTTATTTGCGGTAGCACGCGCGGATGCTGCTGCCCATGCTGGGCCCTTCGCGAGTGGTCAATTTTGTGAATTGACAAATGGAAGGTGGTATCCCGGGATAGTCCTCGGTAACTCAGGCCGAAAAAAAAATTGTTCTCGGACTAGGTGATCCGTCACTGTTATGTTTACGTGGGGAAAACAATATTTGTAGGTGTAAACAAGCGTCTGGTGATTTGTCAACTATTTTCGTTCGCGGTTGATTGATTGACTTCTTGTAGAGATTGTGTAGAGTTATCCTTCATCTTCTTGTTCATTCTGGATGTAATTATTCATACATTGATCCTCTTCCTCGTCTTGTTTTTATGCTTCTTCTCCCCCTGGATTATAACTTCCTGTTATCTCCCATGAACAAGCTATTTTTTCCATATTTTTAATTGATTTATCATTATTTCTCCTCAGAACGTTTATTGACATTGTCAATTTTCTTCGAAGACGCTCTGATATAAACATTCCTCTGAGTGGCATCAGCCAAACTTTTTTGAGAATTCCAGAAATGCCATAAGGACGATGGACGAATAATTCTGATGAATTCTTCTGATCAGATACTTCGAGGGTCGAAATCATTATTGGCCTTGTTATTGGTGTTAAATGCACCCCCTTTAAGACCCTCCCCAAAATAGGGTTTCCAAAAAAAACGTAAGATTCAATGGTGTCGTCTTATTCTCAGGGTAATTCAAAATCGAAAGGAAATCCGAAAACTGGAATTACTATATGCTCCATTCACTTTTATTTTTGCAGTCGGTTGGCCATGGAAATTTGACACATTTCACTCTGTATAGTACGGAAATGTGGGGTTATGACGTTTGTCAAAACATTTTGGGGGTTTCAATACAAGCTATGTTGCCCGTTCTACGTAAAAGTTTCTGTTATTAAGTATTTTATCACAATGTCGAATCTCTTCGGAAAGTATGTGACGAACATAATTGAAGTTTATACAAACTGATTGGAGGCATACCAAATCCAGTTATTTGCATGGAAAATACAAGAGATCAGTATAATATCATAATATGCACTAGCTTGAGGAGAGTTAATGTTCGCTATCTTCTTTGGCTAAAGTTTGAATACGTTACATCAGTTGTAGATTTCAAAAATATTAACCCGAAGATGAAATGCATATGATGCAGTGGTTGGGAATGGGTAGCTACCGAAGGAATTAACAAATAATTACAAGAATGTTAAATTCTTCAACAAAAATCATCTTGCATCAATATAAGTAAAATGGATTAGAGGAAGTTTCAAGTCAAGATGAACTTCACCTTTGAACAAAAATTTCACATGAATAAACAATTAACAGGACAACTGGCGCGTATTTGTGGCTGTTCACCTTAATACATTGATATAATAATAATAATTAGGTATTTATTGGTACCTTAAGACATTCACAATGTATAGGACAAGTCGAATGAAGAATAGAAAAATCAATTTCCGGGAACTTATTCTACGATGACATTCATCGAAAATCCTGTAGTAAACTTTTCGCATTAATTCACTCAATCATAAAATTCTCAAATGCCAACACTTTTTTGGGTTTCCCAATGGAAGGAAATTCTTTGTCATCCTCTTCATTCACAATCTTTCTGATTGTGGAAATATTCAGCTGAAATATAAGTCGTTTAGATTCAGATGAAACCTTATATAGATTCTCTTACATTGAATATGTCCGCTACCGTCTGACGTATTGTGGATTTTAGAATATCAGGGACCAGTGTATAACTATTTGAATGAGCGGACCTGAATTCTAAATAGCTCTTCCTGAAAACCTGTCTCTTTTTTCAATCACTTTCGGCATTTTCGTAATAAAAATTGATATCAGTTGTGGCAACGGCGTTATGACATTAACGACATTTCATGAGTGCCAACCTAACTCCGTTCTAGTTACAAAAACTTGAGAAAATTATTTCATGGCCAACCGACTGCTAAAATAAATGTGAATGGAGTATATGAACAAAACCCACAATAGTTTGTATCATCGAATAGGTAATTGAAAGACCTTCAAATTGAGGTGTCACTTGACATACGTCCCTTCCAAAAAAAAAAAGCATCGATGACTAAAGGTGCCTAGAGATTTTTTTCCTCAAATTCCATTCCACTCTGAATTCTTTCCTCGGCCCGCGATGGTACCGCTTTCCTCGTGTATCGATAATCCCCTGAAAAAACGTTGAGTGCCTTCCGCCCTTTGTCTATCGATGACAGTGAAGACTGCACGCAATGGCTCGGGCGAAGTGTTCCCGCCACCAGCGTTAAGAGTGTCTTTCTGTGATGATTGCTGGGTGATGATACGGCTTCACTGCTACTCGAACCATGTGCTCAGGATAGTGCTGCCAACCTTGCCGGAAGACGACGAAGTCTGGAGTTTGGATCAGATAAAGGAGTTCGAGGACGTGTCCCAGTCCTACAAGGAGTGGCTGGCGGATATTTTGGAGAAAGGTATCGTTGCGGTCGTAGTTCTACACGAAGACTCTCGTAAACAAGCTACACTGGCTTCGACGCATCATTATTGTATTCATGAAGACGCCTAATACTTTCTTAATTTGATAAAATCAACTTAGTACTAAATCTAGTTAGGAAAATTGACAGCAGGTGTCGCGCCGTTGAGTGATCTGAATAAAAGAAATCTGCTCAGTCGAGCATCTTCTGAAATCAAGAAATCTACTAAAGAATTTCATTTCTACAATGATTTCGTCGAGGATCCACTCCCAAAAAACTGTAATAGGGAATACTCCTTCTGAAGAGAATGATGTCTTTTTCATGAGATATCTTTGACTTAAAAATGAAAAATAAAAATGGGTATTTAAAATTTAAAGCTTTTCATTTCAGTTGCACAAGTTGGCAACATCGACTGAAATATGCGTTGATAATAAAGGACAACAAATACATTATCTTGATGAGATAGACAAAGATGGCTGTCTATGAATTCTGCGACGAACGAGGAAGGTCGTAAAATTTTATGGGATTTTTATTGCCGGTTACAGTTGAGGCTCGCCAGTAAGTACGCGCCTTCAAATCAACAGATGTTATTTTATAAACAAGCTGATCGGGCATTGTTCTTTTCATTTTCTAGTAGGCGCTGTTGCCAAATCGTAAACTTGAAACCAAGCGATTTAAATTTTAAAACCCCATATTTGAAGAATGATTTTGAATAGTTTTCGCGGTGCATTTGAAAAAAATCATGAATGAAACTCATAATTATCCAGTTTAATCTTGCATATGCAGTGATAACCCAAATTGAGGAGAATTCCCCATTATAAAGGATGTAGATGCATCGCGATTTTTTTGCGAAAAGAACATACTCTTCGTCATAAGCTGAAATGGAACTCGTTCGAAAAGTCCCCAGACCTGAAGAGCAAAAAATTTCTAAACGGGGACCCGATATTCTGGTGAATTTCGAAAACTCGAAAAAACGGCTGGATTTATCCTGACCAAAATCGGTAGACTTCGTCACGATCATTGACTTATGGCCCGTAAATCACAAGAGATTGATGAAGGTTTGATAGACAATCGTTGACGTAAATTACAAGTGAATAATAAATGTCAAAATGATCGTGAAACCCATAGATTATGATCACTTTTTGCGTCGATAAAGTGAATTCAAGTGAACTTCTCTGCACTAGAAGAAGACATGTCTATTCACGAACTTATCAAGTTTTTTTTTTCAGAGGAAGATGAGTCGCAAATCTTCGTCAAATTCTTCAAGTTCCACAAATGCTACGACCTCATACCTACATCGGCGAAATTGGTGGTTTTCGATACTCAACTGCTAGTGAAAAAGGCGTTTTTCGCATTAGTTTACAACGGTGAGTATTAAGAGAAAAAAGTTCTGATCGCAAATTCTACATATTCCATCAAAGTGTCTTCACGAATATTGGTAATTCGAAGAAGACATGATATGTATATTGAATAGGGTTTTTGCACGTATTACTCTCAAGAAATGGACGAATACCAAGAAGCCTCGTCTCCAACTACTCATACCTATATTTATAATTGAGGCATGTGTGTGTGTATCGATGGGAAATCCATGACGCTGTGAAATTGCCGAACTGAATTTAATTTCCCACTGAGCTCGGTTAATGTATTTCAATCAGTTGCATGAAGTGCATAGAATTCCAAGCTAACGTAAACATGTTACAAGTCAATCAGGAAGTTGAATTAGTTTTCTTTTGGGGAACCCGTATGAGAGGGTCTCAGTGATTGTTGCACAATTTATGTTCATCAGTCTTCAGTCGTTCTCTTGATCAAGGAATTCCTCATTGTTCTAAATATGTGCGCAGTGTTTAGACCTTGTATGAGGGAAGGGGCTTAGCGTAGTAATTCCTTCAAAAGACATATTTCAATCCATCATCTTGATCAACGTACTCGCTAAATGAAAAAGGGCAAAAAATTGAAGTTTGCCATCCTCTGTTCAACTTGTTCATAATATGATAATATGAATAAATCAATAAACAACTTGTGTTGGATGCAAGGAGCTTTATAATTGAATAAATATCCCAGCCCTCTGTCGTCTATAGCCCTTAAAGACGGCAGTGCCTCAACATCATAGAATGTTCGAGGGACAAACTTGGGGCATGTACTGAGACCGAGTGCTTTCCACTCAATCATCAATTAGACGAACCAAAATATTGCCTGTTATTTCCGCTCTCCTTGCCCCTTACATCAGTTGCAGTGTACCAATTAAAACTTGAAACCGGGCCAGAAAAGATGCAAAATATCGATTAGATCGGTCGGGTCGCAGGGACAAAAGAGACTTAATATAAGTTCGAGCCAGAATTTCCTCAATAACATTGATTTATGACTGGCGAAAACATCCAGGTTGTTATCTCTTCTGAAGACCGCCAATTCGTTTTGTTGGCCAATCGTTTTTGGTCAATTGGCACGCTTCAATTTAAAGGCTAAGATGCTATATTAGCCAGGAGAATAATGAATTAGTTCAATTGTAAATTATCTCTATATTTTCCCATAAATAATATTATGACATGCCTGTTAAATTTCCAATATTTTTCTACATAGTTAAGTGTTTCTGAAGGGAATAAAAGTTTATGAATTTAACTTGGATATTGATTATTTGAGGTGTTGAAGCTCTAAAAATCTTTCGCTTGTTTGGTGATCAAAAATAAGTAAATCAGCTTGATGAACGCACTCTGAGAGATACAGTTTTAGTATGATCGAAACATTTATCCTGTCGATTCTCCTCTCTTGGCATGCAGATTTTTACAATAGTTTTCATCGACAGGTGTGAGGGCCGCCCCGCTATGGGACAGCAAAAAGCAGGAGTTCGTTGGCATGCTGACCATCACGGATTTCATCAAAATCCTGAGGATGTATTATAAATCGTCTAGTGTCACTATGGAGGAATTGGAAGAACACAAATTGGACACCTGGAGGAAGGTGCTCCAGGATCAGAGACCGCTGATTCACATAGGTCCAGATGCGTCGTTATACGAAGCGATCAGAACTTTGATACAGAACAGAATCCACAGGTTGCCTGTCATCGATCCCGATACAGGAAACGTGCTGTACATACTTACGCATAAAAGGATACTTAGATTCCTATTTTTGTATGTGAGTAACTTTTTTGTGATGTTTTTACTCCCTTTTCGAATACAATTTTGCTAGCTGAAGGTTAAGGTGCTCCCATCCACTTTTTTCCCAAAATCTCTCAAATTTATACTTTTGTTTCCATAAACTGTACATTCTATTCCTCGAAATCAAATTAAATTAGAACACTCTCTTCAAGGTTTCTGTTCTCATCACTCCTATCGTTAATTAGAGAAATTAACACTTGATTATTGACACCTCTTAACCTCAGCTTAATTGCTTCACACTTCTACTTGCCTCGTACAATTAAACTTTTAAAACTTTCAAGGACTTACCTCAATTTTTTGAGATATACCAATACACGTATACATTTCTCTTCATCATGGCTTTTGTTAAGTTATATGGAACAAAACTGGGATATTTTAAGTTGCTTTTATTAAATTCTTTCTTTTCTTCGGGAGGTTTAATGTTTCATTCTACCATTATTTGATTTTTTCGAACTGATAAGGGTACAGCTGTTCTAACAATTATTTTTTTTCTACTCACGTGCGTTTTTACCTATTTCCCTGTATAATCTTCCTAACTCATGATGAAAATCCTTTTCCTCGACCTGGTATCACTTTCCGCAATTGCTAGGAAAGAAGTATATTAAACTATTCAACATCATTTCCAGATTAACGAGTTACCAAAACCGAGTTATATGAATAAAACATTGAGGGAGTTGAGAATAGGTACATACGATGATATCGAGACAGCTAGTGAAGATACTTCGATCATCTTAGCCTTAAAGAAATTCGTCGAGAGGCGAGTTTCAGCACTGCCCATAGTCGACTCTCAAGGCAGGCTAAAAGATATCTACGCCAAATTTGATGTTATAGTAAGTTGATTGATAATGCACCATGAAGAAACCGACATGGAAAACCTTTCTTTTCGCAGAATTTGGCGGCCGAAAAGACGTATAACGATTTGGATGTTTCTTTGAAGAAAGCTAACGAACACAGGAACGAATGGTTCGAGGGTGTACATAAATGTAAATTAGATGAAACTCTTTTCACTATAATGGAGAAAATCGTTAGGGCTGAAGTGAGTGGCTGAGGAAATCACGACCCTTTCATTCTTAAAGATTTAACGTTTTTCAGGTCCATAGATTGGTAGTTGTAGATGACGAAGATAAAGTTATAGGAATAATATCCCTTTCCGATCTTCTTCTTTATCTGGTTTTGAGGCCTTGCGGAGAAGATGATTCACCAGAGGGGATGTCTTCTGTAAGAGCACAGGTAAGGACTAGTTGAAACTTATTGAAGAGTTTAACTGACTTAAATTTTTATTTCAGGATGTTAAACTTGGAAAAAACCTCTCTTCTGAAGAAGTAACACAAACGATACTAGAGGAGGAAGAGCAAGAAACCGACAATACCGTCGGGAAAAAAGAAGAAGAGACTGAAATTGAAGCAGAGGAGGAATCTGTTGAACCGGAGAGAAGGAACTCTGAAAGTTTGCCTGATTCGCCTTCGATTGAAACATCCCCTCTGTCGGCAGACAACTCTTTATTCAGAGAAGTAACAGTAAGGGGTGGAGGTGAATGACATCGATATTTAACACCACTAACACCACCCCCTCTTCTCGTTAAGTGATTTCAAATGCGGGTGAACTGAACTACAAGCCGAGTGGATTGTTTCTTTGTCTAAAGATGGCTCAGGTGAAAAACGGGTGTTAGAAGTTTGTCTGGAGAATACCTTCTTTAATATGTAGATAAAATATGTTGAAGTTTCAAATGCCATCTTACTGCTGAGGAGCCTTTGTGCATGCAAAATCTCAGAAATTGATGAGAGAATTTGTACTTAAAGAAAGAGTTGTACCAAAGACTGTTATGTCATAGGATTATAGGATGAAAGAAGCAATTCAATAACATGTGCTTTATTTATTTATATAATAATTATCGAAACACTTGAATAATATAGAATCAAAATAATCAGCATACTTTAACTGAAGGAGATCATAATTTAGATAGATTGAAAGTGAAGTTATAAAAGTTAATAAATCTAGAATATCTTATCTAATTTTTTTCCTACTGCAATTTCACTTGAATGAAAAAACTGGTGAAAGTACCACAAGTGGATGTACAAGTGTTGGTAATCTGAAAGGTGAGTGTCAAAGAAAATTTTAAACATTTGAGGTTTGTATCATTTCAAATACAAAAATTCTGTATGGACTGAACTTGGTCTCTAGGACTAAATAATATAAAAAATCTAGAAATAAAAGAGGAGACTGATTCTTTTGTACATTCGAGATTATCTGAATAATTGTATAGGATCATTTGAAAATTGGTAATTTTGGTGAAACATTCTATTATGGGCAGTTCTACGTTCGCTTATAAAATCACCCTGTATATTATTACATTTTTTTTTTCGAATTCTATGGGAACATAAGGTTTACTAATTATTTTCTTGCTCTATGGTGTTTACAAAGAGTAACACCAGAGGTTATCTCTGAGCACAGAACACTCTACTCTTTCTCTGAGTAACACTGTTACTCTGTGGTTTTCATTTCTGGTAGATCTGAAAATTGACATCTCGTGTAGATCCAAAGCATCGTAGATCATTCACACCCAATATTTTGAACTCACTTTTCTGACTCACGTTCTGTCATAATAAATTTCATCAACAAATAAGTAATCCGATTCGATATTTCATGTTAGTGGCGTAATCCAACACTGTTGCTGATGAATATTTGAAATTCATATGGAAATTTGTGAAATACCCTAAAGCAATTATTATTTCTTAGTAATCTTCAAAATTGACGTGACAATATGTGAACAAAATACTGTGAAAAAATATTCAAATCTGCTGCTACAAATTTGATCTGTTATAGTGAAATTTAGTGAGTCACTTGCAACTCATTTAATATTTACAAACATGTATTCCTACGCTAACTCACAAAATCCAACTTGTGGGGTTTTGATAGAGAACTGCCTCCTCAAGGATGGCAAGGGTAACAAGGAGAGGACTGCCTATGTAGGGCAAATGGTTAAAATAATGGGATCCCTTGATAATGGTGAAGTACTTATAAAAATTCTAAAAGATGGGGAAAGCTGGGAAACCCTCCAATTTATCTGTAAGCGAAGCCAAATAGCACCAGTGGAAGAAAAGATTCTATTTTTTCTTTCATCGATACCACCTCAGGAAAGAGTGAAATTGGCTAAAAACAGGGAAAAGTGTGAGAAGTTAGCGACCATAACAAAAGATATGACTGTTGCAGTTTCATTCAATGATGATGTTGCTCTTGGTGTTATTAAATATATAGGTGTTGTTAAAGGAATTGGTAGATGTATTGGTGTTCAGCTACACGTAAGTAAATAGATGACTTAAGCATGCTCTTACTTGTTTTTTCCATATATTCAAATGATCTCAAGAAATTAACAATCCCCTTCCACCCATTGGATGTACAGTGAGACATTCATGATGATTATTATCGGAATATGAATTTATATTTGATGACTTATTTCTTTACAAGATTTATGACACTCACTGTCCACATTATCTTTTTTTGTTGCTGAACCAGAATGATTTGAAAGTAAAATAGGCAAATCCACTTTATCCATTTTTTTTGAGGTGTAAACTGAATTATCACATATATTCATATTCAGTGAGAAGAGATAATTCAAGTACATCTAGCAAAACAATTGGAGCATGACATAAAAGTTTTGTCGGAATACTTCTGTTTTTATATTCTTGAAATCCATTTCAGTGGTTCCAGTCAGTTAATTTCGTAATAAATCCAAACAATTTAACGCTTTCCTAATCAATCTTTTTCTACATAACATGCATGACGGATTTATTAATTTTTTTCCAGTCAGTTATCAGTGGATTATATTATCATGATTTTGTAGTAAACATTTCCCTTTTTGTGGAGTTCTGATTAATTCCTTGTATGATTAATCGCCATTAATCATTCCTATTTCCTGAAGTGAACTTGCAAATTTTAATTAGACTGAGGAATATTCCGTATGTTGTAGTTTCATGTCTGCAAGTAAAGTTTACAAGTGTTCACGAGGAAATCTCGTATCTACTTTATTTTCAGGTACTGTTGATACATACTGAATTGTGGAATGTTCCAAAATTATTAACTCAACTTGAAAATCATCAGGAATATATTTATCTGGAAAAGCTGTTTTCTTCTTAACAAGTGCGAAAAGTCATACTTTCCAGCACGCAACTGCCGTTGACCGAAACACTAAACTGATTTCGAGCAAGCATCAGTCGAGTGCTGAAAAGAGACTTCACGAAAAAAATGTTTCAATCAAAGGCTTTTATAGGATAAGAATTCTATATATTTACTCCAAAGTGCAAGCAAAAATATATACATATATTGAAATATCAAATTATTATTAAAGGCAGAACAAAATTGTGTTACGTCCCTGCAAAGAAAATATACTGTTCTATCATTAAATCAATTTTGAATCTGGAAAGAAGCAAGCAATCCAATTCCTGAGGATGAGGTGACATCTCTCAAAATTTTTAATATTTTTATTACAGGAAAAGAGGGACCAAAATAAATGTGATGGTTTTTGCGCCGGTATTCCATATTTTACTTGTGAACCCGGTAAAGGCGTCTTTGTAACAATTGAAAAAATAAACCCCATAAACATGACTTGTTCCAAAGAAACTTCGAAAAAATCAGATTTGGATGTTTGCTTGGAAAAAAGCATATCGAATTTATTTCTGCGTGATAAAGAACTCGAAAAGCCTCACAAGCATGAAGAAATAATAACGAAATATGGGGAATACACAAATTTGTCGAATAAGAGTACAACCTACATACGCAATTCTCTTTCATTGCAAAATATGTTGGACGTAGATAGGTCGACGAATTCGAATAACGATTTTGACAATAATTCGATCATCCCACGAGATAAGGCCTATTTGATTCACGAGAGTGATTCGAAGAAAAAAATCAGAAATAAATCAGAGTTGGATCTCATTGATATACTAGGTAATTCCCAATACGACAATCATGATAAGAAGGGAGAATATAGTGGGACCTGCAAAAAATTGAACGGCAAGAAAATTGATGGGGAAGCGCCTAAATACGGAAAAAGTAGAAGTTTAGGAGCAGGAACACAATCTTTGGAAAATGGAACATTACCCACAATGAAGAAGAAATTTGGTACTGAATCTCGAAATGGTGGTAACAATAAGAGTAAGTGGAACATTAAATTAATCCAATAATTCGAAGAAATTATACTGAAAAGTGATTGAACAGTAATATAATTTTCCTGTGGAATTTTCCATCACATTGAATTTATTTATAATGAAGCTTTCATAATTTGGTTCAAAATTATTGTTTTGCATTTAGATTAGTACATTTTATGTTTTTTTTTACGTGAAACTGTTTGTAATATGACGCTCAAATTTTTGCATGGATCTCTGATTTAACGTTTATTTTTGGGCCAAGTACGTTATCCATTTCGATCGTTTCTCATTTAGAATGCTTTATCGAAATTATTCGTGATCAAACTTACAAACAAATTTTCTGCTGAAAACTTTGTTACTTATTAATGATGCAAATGCAATTCTATTTTTCTTCATGTGTTTCTTTCATCTTCTCTGTTCGGTAATTCATTTGAATTATGGGCAATTAACTAGTTTTATGTTGCCTATATTAGATTATTTTACTCTTCCTACTCTTTAGCATCCTAATGATTGAGAATGATCTCAATACGTCGCGCTGTGCCAAAAATAAATACGGTTTCGAATCAACTCAGAAATTAGCCGTTCTATTTCGAGGTTCTCACTTTAGTGAATCTTCGGAGATGTTAACATGTGGCTGAGTAGAGATCGACTAAATGATCTGCTGTAATCTGAAGTCGTTAAAAAGTTCGTACTGAATATCTATAGATTCGAAAACAATGTCTCTAAGTAGAAGAAAAAATTTCAACCACAGGTTCGATTTCGATAACACGAACGATTATTACGCATCTTCCAAAAAAAAATTAAACCAAAATATTTATGCTAATATTAAGGAAGTGGAAGAGGACATAATTAATAATTTGCCGCTGTTCGTTCTAGAAATAAACGAAAAAAGTGAAGCTTTAGCGAAGGCGTGCACGTCGAAAAACTGTGATAAACCCAAATACTCGGAACTTCAAAAAGCCCCCAACAACGATATTACTATCGGAACGCTGGTGGAAATTTCAAATGACGTTACCGAGGAACCTCTGTATGGTGTTATAAGGTGGCTTGGCATCGAAAATGGAACGAATTTCATTCTTGCCGGTGTCGAGTTGGAAAATGATCCGGAAAATTTGCCTCTGATGTTAACAGATGGCACGCATAATGGTGATAGACTCTTCAATTGTTCTGAGAAAAGAGCTTTGTTTGTCCCAATCCAGCAGTGTCATAAAGATTCTAGATTTCAGGATGGATTGCCCACTCCTGTTCATCAACCTTTGGATAGTTTGATTGACAATGTGAGTATTTGTCCACAATCCAATTAGACTACTCAATCAGTAATAATCTGAGGAATTGAACTCGTGCTAAAAAATTGGAATCCTCCTCAGCTAATCATCTTTTAGTACCTATATAAAAACCCATTTTTTTTTTCAGAGAGATTGCACAATTATAAAGGGATGCGTAGCACCTTTGTGCATGCCCACAGAAGAAGATGTAGAGGCTGTTTGTGGAAAGTACAAAGGTATTCAAGGACATCACAATTCTTGCTATTTGGATGTTACTCTATTTTCAATGTTTACGTTCACTGGAGTATTCGACAGTCTTCTGTTCAGACCGAAAGGGCCTAATGATATTCCCGACTATGAGGAGGTGAGAAATTTTTATCCAGTTCTAGATTACGGAATAAGAGGCAATAATTAATCAATTCTTAGGTGCAACGTGTCCTCAGGGAAGAAATAGTTAATCCTCTGAGGAAAAACCTCTATGTCAGTGCTGGACATGTTATGAACCTGAGAAAACTCCTAGACCGTCTTAGTTCAGTATCGGGTTTAACAAGCGAGGAAAAAGATCCAGAAGAATTCCTAAATTCCCTTCTAGCTCAAATACTGAAAGCGGACCCTTTCTTGAAATTGAATTCTGGTCAAGAGGCTTTTCATTATCAATTGTTTGTAGAAAAAGACGCCGATTTGACTTTACCTACTGTTCAACAACTTTTTGAGCAAAGTTTTCTCACTAGTAATATCAAACTGAAAGAAGTACCTTCTTGTTTGATCATCCAGATGCCTAGGTTCGGGAAAAACTTCAAAATGTATCCGAGGATTTTACCTTCACAATTGTTAGACGTTACAGATGTCATTGAGGAATGTGAGTATCAGACAACCAAAAACTCCTAGAATTGATTCGTTATTTAATAACTTTTGATCATTGCAGCACCCAGACAATGTATAGTTTGTGGAAAAGTTGCCCGTTATGAATGTCGAGAATGCTTCGATTTCAATAATGCAGGTTTAGCAAGTACAGCCTTCTGCGAGGTGTGCCTCAAAACAGCTCACCGGCATGAGAAACGAATACACCATTTACCCGAACCTCTGGATGTGTCTTACGATTTTACAATAATGGAGAACCATGTTAAACCCCCAAGACTATTTATGGAGCTTTTCGCAGTCATTTGCATTGAAACGTCACATTATGTTGCATTTGTCAAGTGTGGAGTGGGCCATGAAGCGCCCTGGTGTTTCTTTGATTCGATGGCAGACAGAAAAGGTAAGTTCATTTTCTTTCTTCTTTTCGTTAGATAAAATTCCGAAATTTCAGGAGAGAGAAACGGGTACAATATTCCAGAGATGGTGGCATGTCCAGACATCTCAAGATGGTTATCAGATGAAGGAGTATGTAGGGAACTCCATGAAGAGTATCCAAACGACAAGTTCCTACCAGAACATGCTCGTAGACTCCTATGTGATGCTTACATATGTATGTACCAAAGTTCCGATGTTATGATGTACAGATAAATTATTTGAGAAAAGTCTGTTAGATGTATACAAGTCAAATTCCTTTAATGACGAAAGACTATTATAGAAATTTCTATTTTGAATCTTTTGCAGTTTGATGGGTATATTTGAAATTTACAATTCTATTATACTTCTCTAATAAAAATAAATTACAATCAATCTTTTGAAGCTGAACAGAATGTTAAATATGATAAATTTTATTATTAAAGATGACATAAAAGATTCTATTTCCTACTAAAACAGATATATAATGTAAATTCTGGTGCGTCTTATTTTTTATTCTTTTACTGGTTTTAAAACATTCTATTTGGTATTAATTTGGTTTTGTCTATTTTTAAACTACTGACTAATCTTGAACTAATGTTATTTTCGTCCATTTTATAAATCTTTCAAACAACACAACTATTTCATAATTGATATATGTTCCTTTAATACCACGAACTTTCTCTAATTTCAAATTAAGTCTTGGGATTATGATGAAAATTCTCTATAAATGTTGCAGTAAACATTTTTGTTGAAATCAAAAAAAGTATTATCTAATCTAGTTAGAGACTTTATTGCTTGTTACTTATAACTTGAAATATTTATTTAATTTTATTTGTTAGATAATTAAACATAGATATCTTAACTTAAAAGAAAGGCTAATGTGTATTGTAAATTCCTTCTAAGTTAGCAAGTAAATGTTGTTTCTTTATGAATAAAATATGTTTCCCATATTTTCTAAAAGTTTTTTCCATATACCTAGATTTTTAAGAAAATTATAAAGAAATGAGAAGCATTACATTCTTCTTGAAAAGGGGATAAAGTTACTTACTTGATGATTTTTTAGATGGCAGGTTAGGTAAAAAAAAAAGATCTCAAGGTCAACGATATATTTATTTAGTAACTCAACATAACTGTGCTATGAATTCTAATAAATAGTGACATATTTCAAACCATAATCCAGTAAAAAAAATAATGCTAAACTTTATCCACACAAGTGAATAAAACAAAAGTTATTCTACAGCATAAGAAATTGTATACTATTTTTGTTAGGTGAAAATAAGTTATCCTCTACAGAGATTCCCACATTTTGTTAACAAACATTAATGACAACAAAAAATAGAATTAATCCTCCGAATCGCATTAAAAAACAATAATACAGCTTCATCTTTACCACTGCTCTCACAAAATTCCTATTCTGGATTAGATGAAGATTGTTTCAAACAATCTTTCATTGCAGATCTCTTCATTTCCGAATTTTTCGTATCTTGAAAAGAGTGCTTCCTCAAAGATGTAAAAAATTATTTTGAGTTTACTTCCTGAAAATACTGCATTTATCTTGTTTTTTCCATCACGTTTTATGGCAGAATGTCAGCAAAAATAAGAGTTGATTCAACCATATTTTGACAAATTCAAACTTTTTTATTTCAATGTTTTACTACTTCTCTCTACATTACAATAACAAATCGAAACGGTGTGGTTTCATTTGTTATCACAACAGGAAACATTGAAATATCAGCAAATAATCACCTACGAGTCGACCTTTCAGTGAATATATTTCCAAAGGAAGGGAAAGTTCAAAGTGAATAATTTTGACTTGAGTTTCTTTCTTGGATTAAATACGACATTGAACAAAATGTGGGGTAAGTATGTCAAAACTACTACTAAAAACTATCCAGAAGAAGCAAAGTGGCTGAACAAACTAAATATAAGATACACATAAGTAACAGGAAGTTCAATAATATAACTCATCTTCATCCATTGTGAAATCGCTTCCAAAACCTGAATCCATGGTGTATAAAGGACTGGAACAAAATAAGGAATCCTGAGTTGCATCATTTGGAATGTTTCAGTCCAATCAAGGATTATTATTTAGTAAAATGGAAACAAATACAGAAGCATTGTCTCTGGTTTTTTTACATGTAAAAAAATTATCGAATTTCTCAAAGAAAAAGAATTTTTTCTATTTCAAATTATCGGTCCATCTCTACCATAAATCATTCATAAAGATCAAATAAATTTATTGCACAGTTTGCACGACTCTAAAACGTTAGTCAAGTTAAGTAAAGTAATTTTTTCAGGTAATAGGCTTAAACCGATCGTTTGAAGTACCAAACTGCATTTTGATTTCTACTGAGCTGTTGTTATTTCTCAGGAGTGTTGGGAAAGGAATTTTTCAGTTCACGTTCCATTTTGAAAAAGGCTCAATTATAGCTCGTTTCGAAGAATTTTTTTCACCCAATCATTTTTTCTTACTCAATATTTAAAATTGACCCTTCTCAATCCCTTTTTTGCTTTTTTGAGGCTTTCCTCCTCTACGACTGAATCTCATTTACGTCTCATGACCCCATACTGCGAATCAAGTTGGCGGTAACGGTGGTTTAAATTTTTTTTACTCACTTCGAAGCTCTGCACGTGAAGAACACGATGCGCTTCAACTTCTTGTTGTAGAAGAAATAGTTGAAGCTCCAGAGGCACCCGTCCTCTCCGAAAGGATCGGATGCCAGGTCCGGATTGTATGAAAATATGTCGCACTCAGGGAGACATATCTCGTCGTCGAGGGCGCTCCACAGAGCCGGGCCTAGGGCGCGGTACTGTTCGCCTACTGTGGCGATCAGCTGCGTATCGATCGCATTTGCGACCCATTGCCGAGACGGCTCTTTGCTGAAGTCGTCGCTCTAAAAAAATAGACAAAAATTGTTACTTACGCCAATGGGATTCGAAGAAAAAACTTTGCCATTTGACTGAGGGATTTCGCTTATTCATTGACAAGGTCCTATTCAAACAATTTGTATCTTCGTTATTTTCAAAAAAGTGCATGCACCTGAATGAATAACATTCAATTTTTTATACAGCATTTTCGTTTATATCCTGCATTTTAGCCGCATCTTTATTAAACACCCCGTATAAGCAACAGTCCGGTATAAAAAGTTGATTGTCATTTTCTCTACAACCATCTTTACATGTTTATGTTTGAGCAGGCTACAACTCCAGTACCTACATATAATGAAAATACAGGCTGTTTCTAAAGGCGATGCACCTCGCGAAAGAAGAATACCGAACACATAATTTTCTTCACATGACTTACAATTGTTACAAGGTGAATAAACATCTTGTTGTTCTATTTGAAGTTCATTGTCACCTTCAACGTTCTTCATGCACCTACAGTGGAAAATTCCGCACAAAACAAGATAACAACTTTAAAATGAATCACAAGATGCCTTATCAACATCTCATGAATAGCAAAATGTAATCATACCATGTTTTCATAATTTCATGCTAATCACAATCGCCATTCAAAATCAGGAAATGAATTCATTTTTTCACAACGGAGATCAATGACCCAATCAATAAATACCAAATCGTTGACCTCAAGAACAAAAGCTTGCAACTCAAAATGAATATTTTATTGAAAAATTATGGAATTTCGATTTTAACTGGCAAAGTAAATCAATCGTTATCACAAATGAGTAACTAGGTATGAGCAGTAAAATGAATTCTTTAATTTCTCACACAATTCAAATTGGTTCTAATGATTCTTTGTATGAAGTTGATTTGGAAGATATGCTGGTGTTAACTTATCCTATTGAGGAGAATTCGATTACCTTGACATTCATAAAGTCATAATCTGGAAAAGCTGAGTTCAGTGTGGCGATCAGATAGAAAAGAGTCTTTCGACTGATGGTATCGCACAGTAACCCATCTTCATCGCTGGGGATACTGCTGCTGTAATGAGAACTTCCTGGAGATAAGCCCTGTGGTGGAGATAAAGCTTGTAAATCATTAGGGTGTACACCTTCAGGATTGAACCTCTTGTAAAGAATTTTGTCGATTCCCACCATTTTGCAGGAATAACTTTCAATCCTTCCAACTATATTACAGTCTTCAGTTTTGAAGAATAAGGCATTATTTATGGTTTCGAATCTTGTACTTTCAAGTAACTTCATGTTGAAGATTTTTGTTTCCAATAAATAGCTTAAATAGTTATTTCAATGTCTCAACAGAAAAATGTCGTTTATATTGTACAAAGTCTTATATTTTTAGCACTACTCGGTAAACAGTTCTTAAACATTGCTGTGGGATGCAAGAATATTCCTTTTCTTTTCCAATAAACAAGATTATATGATGACACCAAGGTACGCTCCACTGATTTCTTGCTCAATAAATCGTTGGGGCACATTACAATCAAGATGAAACCGAAAACAAACCACAGTTTCTATTGTTTCTACTCGCTTATAGTCAACAGAAATGCGAACTTGTAGTTGAAAAACGTTCAAAGAAATCCACTATTTATAACACTTAAGTCTAGAAGAAACAGACGCCAAAACACTACTTTCCACCGTTAGCTAGAGTTCAGATTCAGAATCATCAAAGTCAGAAAACATTTTAAACTGTCGAAAAACACTAACACAACCGAAGAAACTATTTTCGAAATTCACTTTTCAATAATTCGATTAGAACAAAGGAAATTGTTTGACACTTTCAACATCAAATAGTCATCATTCGTTCGTTTACTAACATTCAATGTTACCAACCGCGACCAATGCCAGCAAACTGATGCATGGAAATTTCCATTCTCTGCGCAGGTCCCCAATTAACTGAAACGAAAATGAAAAGTGCTAGTAATCCTTGACAGCACCTCACCTATTGTTTTATTTGGTTTACGAGACTTGATTACGAATTAGTGGTTTTAACGATAAGCGTTTGTAATTAAGACACGCACAAATCAATACACATATGCAAACAAAATTTAATATACATACGGCCGTTTGATCCAACAAAATGTTCATTCAAATTAATGTCGCACATTTATCGATTTCGAATTAATAAGTTCAAATGGAATTTTTTTTTTATTTTACTCTTGATTGGCTGTAAAACACAATTTTTTCTCTAGTCTTTAATAGATGTTGGGTAGATAATTGTCTTTACCGTTCTTTCTGTGTAGGTGTTGCATTTTTATTTCAAGGATACAATGTCATGGGGGTCAAGTAGAAGACTATATTTGGCGGATGCGCAGAATTTACTAATAATTGAAAAGTCGTGAAATTCGTTTATTTTTCGAACTATTGAATGCACTCTCCTAAAAAAAGGAGAAGTGAACCCAATTTTTGACGAAAAGCTTATATTTTTTTAGTGGAATGATTTTTATGAATTGAGACAACCCACAAGTATGACATTATTATGCAATGAAAAATAATTTTTTCCATATCGGTTGAAATCAAACCAGTTCAGAATTTCTTAGGTGCATATTTCATGATATCTAAAGGATGTTATGAATTTTTATCTTCGATTTCTTCCACAACTATCGACGATTCTATTGAATTTCAATTAATCCTTTTTGTGAAACCACTACATTATTTTATTTTCAGTTTTCTCGATCTTTTTCTATATTCATTTGTTTAAGAAATAAAGAAATGGAATTCGGAAATAAATATTGCATGTCTCAATAAAGACCTCCCCCAGGTAGTAAAAATTTTGAACAGTATGAATGGTGTATTGAGACTAACGAGGGTGTTAGAAATTTATTGAAGTTACGAGAGGAAAAACTAATAAAAATAACTCGAATCATTCAATGCATCCAAATATCAAAGACAAAGAACTTACATTTGTACGTCCTCAAGGTCCCGATTTATTTTGAGAACTTACATTCATCCGAATACCTTAGGCCGGAAATTCATTCGAAGAAAAACAAAAAATTCCCGCGCTTAGCATAAAATTACATCTAGAAGATGATGTCCGGCGCTTTATTTTCGATGTTTTTTACCGAATAGAAAATTCAGGCCCAAGTGACAAGTCAACGAATCCAACTTAGTTTAAATTTAACTCTTTGAATCAAGAGTCGGGACCAGCGCACTTTTCACTCAGTCAGTTATATACGTAAAGTCCAGAAATATACTTTATAGTATCCTTAGACAAACATCATGCGATTATAATGAAGACTTAGAGTTTCATTTGATTATGGTTAGTGCGATTTTGGTAAGTCGGACGTTTGAAACATTGCCTCTCTATTTATAACGAATTAACAATTCCCTACTTAACCTTTTGAGTGCCTGAACGCCTTAAACGAATTAACATCTTCGCGTCAAACGGTGGGAAACACTTTGTTTATAATAATCTTTTTCGCAGAGCCTAACTTTCGACTTTACAATAAGGATGTTTTTTGCGATATGAATATCGCAAAATATGAACGATAAGGATCCGAAATCATCCCCGGATAATGGCAAACAAAGTGTTGGCAGCGAATCAACAAACAGCAAGAGGAGCAGTGGGATCTTCTCTTTTTTCAAGTGGCTCAGACCTTCTGGAAGTGCAGCATCGCGGGAATCTTTGAATTCGGACAAGACGAATAATTCGAGCAGCTGTGAAAGCCTCAGTTCTGTGCAGAGTTCAGGGACAGTGGCTTCGTTTTCCTTCGTAGAACCGAGCGCGTACTCCAACAATTTGAAGCACAAAAAAATACCTCCGTCTCCCGAGACTGACACTTATAAGGCGAGGATCAAACAAAGGGATCAACGTAGGGAGAAGGATAAAAATTTGACTTTGAGAAAAAAATACAACCTTTTCTTCGGCAGGGAGACTCTATTGAAGACGGTTTCTTCCACTGAAGAAAATAGCAAAAGCTTACCACTCATGACGAAGCCTGCATTGAAAGAAGAATCTAGAGAAGAAGGATTTCACAGAAGGACCAATAGTGATTCCTCGAAAGTGAAAAAGGCCGGTGCTTACGTCCATGTGAAGGGTAAAAGGAAAGCGCCACAACCTCCTGGGAATACAGAGGACTCCAACGCTAGTTTGAAGAAAACTACTAAACGATTAGCTCCTAAACCCCCAGAACAAAATTCTACTATCAGATCGGAATCCTCATTATCTCAGCAAAGTGAAATAACTTCGTTCAGAAGCGAACAAATCAACGAAAGAACAATTGAGGAAAACAATAAGGTAACCAGCCAATCATATACGACAACAGAAGAGAATAGCCGAAAATATTCCAGTAGGAGCGAAGATTCCAGTTCCGAAACTATTCGTAATAAATCAACGAATAGTTACTTGTTCGATTTCATCGGAAAATCTTCATCCCAGGAGACTAAATCGAACAGGGACTCCATCCTTCTGGATGATCCTCTTCAAAGCCAGAACAACCGCAATACAGAACTCGAAACCAAGTGTCTGAATTCACTGAATGGCATCCTCGAATCAGCCAGTTCCTCGGATGTAATTTCGAATGATTCTCTAAAATTAGATCATGGTATTCTCAAACCTGTGAAGGACGAGGAACAGAATATTTATTCCGAGTGTTCACCTTTTTCTTCCAAAGAACTTTCAGAAGATTCGAAGCCTTGGTATAAGAGACAAGAGACAGCAGCAGCGCATTTGAAGAGGGAATTTTTCAAATCTTCCCTAGATAACAAGTATGAACCCATAGATGTGTTACCCGAAGTGTCCTTCACCAGGAATTCATCTGTGGATTTGAGCTCGAAGACGAAGAAAGAAGATAAAATGGAAAAAAAGAAAGAAGACAAGAGAAAATCCGGTGTGTCTCTCCTGGCGAATATAAGCGAATTGGACAGGGAAGCAGCTGAAATTCTGCAAAGGGAAAAAATGAAAAACGCTGATAGTTTCCAAGAGATGCCAGAGTTCATGAAACCTAAGGACGACAATAATAAAACGGACACGGACTCTTGGGTGACCCCTAAGAGAAGATCGGCGAGGGACCTAATAGCTAAGTTCAATGCCATCACCAACGTGACCAAAGCTACGGTAAACACTGCCTTTTTCGGATCAACCCAGAAGAGAGATTATTTCGGAAAATCTTCCTCCAAGGAAACGAAGAAAAAACAAGAAACATTATTGGAATCGCACAAAAAACGATTGGAAATGATAGACAATAAAATAAATAATGAAAAAAAGACGACCATGGCCCCCCTCATGAAATCGGAGAGTGCTAGTGTTGTCAAAAAACCAGATACCCCCAAGGCTGAAAGGAAGAGTTGGAACTGCCCGAAATGCTACGTGGAAAACGAATATTGGAGAATTATTTGCCACGTTTGCTCGGCAATCAAACCCTACTTCGATGAACTTTCAGCCAGTCCAAATTTGAAGAAAAGCGATAAGAGTTTTGCTACCAAAGACACCAATCAGAACCAATATGAACGTATTCTAGAAAGATCGAAGACCCAGATAGGATTCTCAGCTTTGAGCAATATGACCTCGGCTAAAAACAAGAAGACAGACCTTTATACAAGTGCTTCGAGTGAGAATTCCAACAAAACACAAGATAGAAAAGAGGAACGGGAGAAACTCAAGAAAATGTTGATCGAAATGAAGAATTCTTTACCGAAGAAAGCATATCCTGGTAAAGCACAGAGTAAACAACAGATCATCACCGAAAAACCCGAATTAGAAGTGAAAAAAATCGAAACTACGATTCCTGTTCTCGATGTTGATTCATCCGACACTGACAATGAGGAAGTTGAAGACATTCCTTCTAAAATACCAGTTATGATCAAACAAGACGAGAAAAAGGTGGATAATATCGAAGAAAAAGTAGTCTCAATACTGATAGGTACCAAAGAAACCATTTACGAAAATATCAAAGTCAAGAAAACCTCCGATCCCAAACCGATTAAGGTATCATCTTCAGCACAAACCGCCTCTGTCGTTCCCAAACCACCGGAACCATCCAAGAGAGCCAACGTTACCACCATGGTCAAAAAGAAGAACAGTTTCGAGCCTATGAAAGTTCAAGACTTCGAAGACATCTACAGCGACCAAAACGGCAGTTCTGCCGCTAGGATATACGCGAATCTGGCCCAAAATGACGAACTGAGTTTGTTCTTCAACATGCCGAAGAATCTCACCGAGATGAAGAACACGTTGAGCAAGATGAAGTTGCAGAATAAGAACAAGGATACTATTGAGATAAACAGGTAACAACTTTCCATATTCTTTCGAACGATTTATAGTTGGGAATTGTGGATTAAGCGCATCCACCATTTTTGGGTTTTTTCCTTACGAAAGGTGACTTCGATGAGTTATTGATGAAATATTCATTTCAGATTGCTACGAAAATTGGAAGTGGCCATTGCTAAGGGAGACCTGACCCAAGCCGCTGATTTCGCCAAAGAATTAGCCCAACTGAGGGTGAACTGCTCTGTGATAAGGCAAAAATCCAGTTCGGAAGAGAAAGAAATTGAAAAGGACGGATTCAGGTAAATTTTTTATATATAGTACCTGATGAAAGTGGAGACTAGGCAAGAATATGACGAAAAATAAATTCGTGCTAGATTTGTTCTATGTAAACGTAAATCTCTTCATTTTCTATCTATTTTTTCGTTTTTTTTTTCAACACATATTATTGGATGATATTTGTTTTGATTTTTCAGCGTCGATATGTACGTAGAAGATAAGGTTTCGCACAGAGGACCGTTTCCATTCCAAGTGAGATCAGAGCAAACTGTTGGAGAGTTGAAAAAGCAAGTTGAGAAAGAGTTTGAGATCCCCGTGGACGTACAAAGGTGGATTCTGGGTAAGGAACTGGCTACAGATGACAAGACGACTCTCAAGGATAATAATATCACCGAAGGATGTCCAATATTCTTATATCTCGTAGCACCAGGTGAGATTCAGCTCCTCCACCAATTATTGAAGAGCGTAGTCGTGAAATTCAGATGCTATCATACATTAAGCTAATTTCGTATTCTTCCCAGATTTAGCAGCGACTGAAAATCAAGAAAAACCCTTGAAAACGGCTGAGCCATCAACATCTTCACAAAACGCGGAAAGAAACGAAGCGCCCAAAGAAAAGAAAAATGATCAACCGAGGCTGTATCCAGAGATAAATGCATCAAAATCGGGCGTCTATCCAGAAATATCAGAAAATGAAGCGAGAACAGACGGTCCTAAAATTATAAACGCAATTCCAAAGGCCGTGGAAATTCCTCGAAAAGAAGACAAAGATGCGGGAGGTTCATCAGCTTCTTCGTCAAATTCGGAGGATAAGAGAACGGAAACACTGAACGTGAAGCCGGAAAAACATTTTTTCAAGGAAGTTGTTACGCAAACTGTTACGACGGCCCTGTTCGCTCCGGAACTGGAAAAGGGGGAGACGGAAAATGTTGAAGAGTACGACGTGAAGACGTTGAAACCGAACAGGACACCTGTGGAATGGGAATGCCACCTATGTACTCTTTTGAATCCCGTCAATAGTAACATTTGTGGAGTATGTGCCACTGTAAGTACTGTCCATTTTTTTCTTCAAATCGAGTTATTTACAATTTCCAAGCTCGTTGAACTTTGAGATAATTAAAAAAAAATGAGGAAAGGGCCTGCATTAATGTATTGAACAAGGGCGGTTCTGCCTAAAAGATGGGGTCAATTAAAAATTCGTCAAAACCGAACGGCTGCATCGAGCTCCATAAAACTTTCAGATTAATTACTAGAAGAGTTGCTCTTTCAGAATATGTATCACATTGCCATCTACGGTTATTGTTATTGAGAGATAATCTACTCGAAAGGTTACTATCGAAAAATTTCCAAAAAAGACGGAATCAATCAAATCATCGTCAAGTTTTTTCACCTTACAAACTTTACCTCTTTATAATTTATAATATTTTGGAAATTCAAGACAACGAAAATAATATCAAGATGGAAATAAACACCGTCGTATGTATGTCAGAATGTCTGTTGATAATCAAGTAAACCATTTTAAAACATCTTTTATGCTTCTGTTCTTGGATTTTTATTGCGAATATCAAACCGCTACTCAAAATCCCTACAGTATTGTGCAGGTAAGCCCCACTTTAACAAATGTCCCCTTACATAATAAATTATATTCAAGAAGAAAAACAGCTGTCTAGTTGTGCCCATTTTAATAACTTCAGCACCCTTCTATTCCCACTCCAGGTGTTACAGGAACTACGAGTTCTATAGAATGTCGCTTATACAGGCTGATTACTGAAGATGCACCAAAATTCAATGATATTGATCATTTGGGAAGTGTTTGCATTATTCCTACCTTTTCATAGTTTTCCTTTCCCAATATTTGAAACACAAGGAATTATAAAAAACAAATCACCACTAGAAAAAAATTAAGTTCCCTTTGATCAATTCAAGCAATTAATTTTTTTTAGGTTCGTCTGAGTACTCCCCAAAAAAAAGAGAGGAAACATTCGGCGAACAAACCTAGCGCACCTCCAGCATCTCCAAGCGGTCAAACTTACCGCCAATTGATGAATTTGGACAATGAGGATATCGTCCACAATACTGAAACGTTCGAATGCGTTGTATGCTTCAACCAAGTACCGCCAAATGAGGGTGTAACGTTGAGGGAATGCCTCCACCAATTTTGTAAGGAATGTGTCAGGTGAGAACAATTTTTCGATAGTCTGGAGTTGAATGGCTCAATTGAATCTCTCACAATTTGAATTTTTCTTGTAGGCATACTGTTGAATTCAGCGAAGAAGCGGAAATCAGATGTCCATACAGAGATAACGATTATTCCTGCAATATAGCCTTACAAGACCGAGAAATAAAAGCGTTGGTGTCCAAAACTGTTTACGATCAGCATTTGGCGAAGTCTGTTTCACAGGCAGAGAATAAAATAGATAAATCTTTTCATTGCAAAACACCGGACTGTAAGGGTTGGTGCATCTTCGAAGATAATGTCAATGAATTCCGGTGTCCAGTGTGCAGAAGAGTTAATTGCTTGACTTGTCAGGTAATGTTCCAAATATTTATTTTTACTTAAAATAGGTATGGAATGAAAGTGATTTCTCTACTTCAAAAACCTGCGTCGCCTCTTACCGTTCTCTAAATTTAATGAAATGATAATTCTGCCATCTTGGTGATTTCATATAGGCAATTTTCGATCAAAAATTGATAGGAATCACTGACCTTTCCCTGAAAGAATGAAGAATTTCATAGAAAACAATTTTAGATTGAAAATGTGATCATTCAATTCTGAATTTTTCCTCTCAGGCAATTCACATGGGCCTGAATTGCAAGCAGTACCAACAACGGATGACCGAAGAGGCGGACTGTGACGAAAACGCCAAACAAACACGTCAAATGTTGGATAAGATGGTGAAAAACGGCGAAGCCTTAAAATGTCCGACGTGCCACGTGATAATGATGAAGAAATGGGGCTGTGATTGGTTGAGATGTTCCATGTGCAAGACTGAAATCTGTTGGGTTACCAGAGGCCCCAGGTGGGGCCCCGGGGGCAAGGGGGACACTTCGGGAGGTTGTCAGTGCGGCGTTAACGGCGTCAAGTGCCATCCGAAATGTAACTATTGCCATTGAGTGATACTTTCTACATTCGAATTATAGATGAATTGATTCGAATTTTTTTTCACGTTTTTTACTATAAATCAGTAAGATTTTGGGGGAAAAATAGTATTTATAGGGGATTCCTTAAAAAAATTGTTATTACTTATGCCAGTTTGTGGTTTTTGTTTTTATTCAAACTGCAATTCGAACGAATTTTGTAGGCGATTGTATGGATACGACCAAAAACAATTAAAATTAAATAAATAGGTATGATATGTTTGATTACAGAGATCGAAAAAGACACAAGGAAAGTGCAATATTAGAGAATTCTTTGTTTTGCGCTCTTTTGAAATTGTTTCAATTTAATGTTAATTTATTCGAAGTTTAGGAAAATTGATTTTTTTTACTGAAAAAATAACATAAATGTGTGCATGTTTATCTTATTTTTCTTCAGTTATTTTAATGATGCTAGGAAATGATTGAAGTAATTAAAATTTCGAATTTGGTATTATAAAGATAGACGCGAAAAAATAATAAATTGCATCATATATCTGGAGATTTAACGTTTTCTGAGAGACCGCTTACGTAAACTATTTGAGAGAATTAGTTTTTTATGTGATTTCTATTGGTAAAAATTGTGAGATATGTAATAACTGCCATATATTTTAGTTTCGTTCAATAATTTTCGACATTGAAATAAAAATGAATGCTCTTTTTGATGGTGTTATTCATTTCATTCTTTTGAAAGTAAACAAAAAAGAATTAACGAAACCTTGAATTCCCTTTTCTATTGTTGCTCAAAAAAATTATTTACCCTTCTAAAAATAGAAGAGTCCTTTAATGCCAAAGACTTCAAAGATCGTGAAGTTTCGGATTCAATAAATTGATGACTGCACTTATTATTACAATCAAAATCAGGGTATACAGGGTGTAAATTAAAACATAGTTGCAAGAAGTGTTGGTCTTTGATATAACTATTTTTTCAACAGGAAACCGCTCAAAAAAGAAATTGATTAATATTTTCTTCAATGCATCAACGAAATAAGAGCCACAACCGAAATTTTGCAACTTCTGGATATTACATGTTCTTATAATCGATCAGAACTTTTGGCATCGGGGGGGGGGGGAAATTATTCAAGTCTTATTTCCAAAAAAAACAGTTCCGACCTTGTTAAAAATTGGTACTTGGCCCTGAAGGTTCGTACAACATTCGAGTATCAGCAGGAGTTTCTGACAAACAAAAATTTTGTCTTCGTATCGAAACTAGGCATGTACTGAGTTTCATCTCTTCCAAAATTGAAGATTTTCTGAGGTGGAGTGTTTTGCCTGTCAACACCTCTGGAACCGTATGATAAAACGAACGACATGATAGCGTTCGGTTTTTATTTTTACCTGATCGAATCAAGCGGACACGCGAGCATGCACATCGAGAAAGTGTCATATCGCCCGTTTTTCTGGATGATCTTAGATGAGATATGACGGACATTCGGCCAGAAATACTCGGAATATTCAGGATAAATGGGAGGAGCCCCACCCTCAACTTTTAACGTCATGGCCACACTTCATTGCATCTCTGTTCGGAGAACTGCACCACTAGTGTATATCATTTCTTCAACGAACTCTGTGAAGGTTTTCCATTTTCCGAGATTATCATCCATCATAGGTTGGTAAGTTGATAACCGATTTATTTAACCACTGATATCATTGAATTCTTTGAATTAAACGCATTGCAGAAAAAGATTTTCAAAATTTGCATCGCAATACTTCAGATATCCATCAAACCATTGAACGAAGATTATATTTTGGTTTCTAATCTTCCCAGCTTTGTTTTTCATCATTCAAACTGTGATCGAATTTTTTAATTTTTGTTTTCAGTCATGGATTATGATGATTTATGAAACATTACTGTATCGTTCAAATACATTTGTTCAACTTTTCATGAGAATCTTTAAATTGCTTCCTTCTTACGTTCTAATATATTTTGCGTTCATCGCGACATCCTTATTGTTTGAATGTTTGCTTCAATCTTGGGTAACAATGACACTGAATCGCCCTAAAACTGATTCCGAAAATCAGCCTCGTTACCTTGTCCTTCAAGTTCCCTGCTTGTCGCCAAATATTTAATTAAAAAGAAGTGAAGTCAGAAATATGACACTTTCTTGAAAAGTCGATGAGTGTTTTCGTCTCAAAATAGGATCGCTAACGTTATCTTTATCCGCCTTCTTGGAAGACCAAGATATTACATTGTAAATCCCCCTGTGACTAAAGATAATGAGAATTTTCTGTGTGTATACCAAGAGGTCTTCTTGCTACGATTTCACATGGGATAAGTTGAGGAAAACAAACGGGATTTATCATCGCAGGACGGTCGACTTGGAACAGTTCCCATCAGTAGGATATCGAGAGGAATGTCTATATGTATTCAGCTTCGACAACATCCATATATTTTTGTCACGGCTGACTGCAATCAGAAGTTGAAAATTCTCACAATCCTAATTCGGTACGCTGCTAGATGCATTTTTATATTTCGGATGGTATCGATAGCGTGATAGAATGATTGGCGTAAGGCCAGAGTGGGTCATGCCAATCAGAAGCGATGAGGTTTTTCGGTAGTTTCCGGATCCGCATCGATAATTCAGAATAACATTCTTGAATCAAATCAGGATCTTCGTACGTCCATTTGTTGGCATCATAATTATAACATTTTCAATTTATTCACAATAGAAGAAGTTATTCAATTTTAATACCGAATTAATGCCGTACTTTTTGTTAAACATTTTCATCGAAAAATGGCTGGAACATGTTGCAGTAGCCTGTGTAATTTTCCGGAAGAAAATACTGTTTTCCAATGAAAAATACAACGATAATTCTGTATCAGTGCATATAACGTTCAATTAATGATATTTAAATAACAAGAACAACCAATAATTTCATCTATCATCGATGCATAAAGTGCTCACAATTTATACATTCATAAATCACTTAAATTAGCCTAAAATTAACCATCATAATATGCTCCTTGAATAATATGATATTATTCGTTGATTTTCTCGTTGATTAATGAAGAATATTTGCATTCTGCAAGATTTACTGGCGAAGGAATGAATACCGACGATGAAAATAGACGATTTCCAAAGTTTTTCATACAATAAACGAAAAAACACCATCAAACCTACAGATCGAGGTATACAAAGCAAATTAGCGACGCCAAAGTCTTCTTGTTCCCTTTCAAACAAAATGTCAATCAAACACGTTTTAAAACTGTTGTTTCGGGATGGCTTCCCACCGAAAATCACTATGAAAATAAACCGAGTAGAATCCCGATTTATTCAGAAGTTTATTTTCAACCTAAACGAAATCGTCAAGTCATAAACATTCGAACGGTTAGCGAATCTAAAAACAGCGAGAAATAGTAACGTGGAATTTTTATGTACGGTGACATTTTGTCAAATATAAAATATAATTTATAAAAATATTTTCATATATAGTTTGGACCCGTTCCAGAATAACGACTTCGCATTCATCCTTCCATTATATGGTCCATATTTTCTCTAAAGATCTTAGGAAAACATCTATTTATAAATTCATGAGTTGTGGATGCGAAATTGCTGTTAAAGAAGACATTGTCGGCTTATTTATGATCTATTTCATACACCGGCGGTATCAACAACATGATATACTATGCCGTAGCGCCTTCACGTACATTTTTGAAGCTTATTAGAACTCTGGAATTAGTAGGCAAAAACTGCTCTGATGATTTTAAGGTCGCAGTACAACGCAACCTCTTTCAAAATCAACAATCGACCCTGTCAAGACAGATTGCTTCATCAATGAGCTTTGATGCAGAATTATGCATGCATATGTTATCCACTTTCAACAGTTTTCTTCAATACAGATGTTTTTTCCCAGCAGGAATAAAAAAAAGATGATATTATCAGATTTTGAATATATTGGCTACATTCTAAAATCAGTTGTTCTCGATCAATTCTAGTGATCAATAGTTTTTCTTTCGTTTGATTTTTTACACTCGATCGCTATGCAACGCGAAACACGCAATTTGACCCAAGAGGAATGTGCCCAAGCGGTAGTTTTGCGAGAAGAAGGGTGGACATACACAAGAATTGCAGAAGGGTTTGGAGTTTCCCATACAAGTGTGTCCAGAATGTTGCAGCGATTCAGGGAGACAGGTATGAATGTCCGAAGACCAGGACAGGATAGACCACGGGTAACAACTGCCATTCAAGAACTTTACTTGAGACAACGGTTTGCAACCGCTCGCCTCCTTCAAATTCAGCTTGAGCAAACTCATGAGGTGCAAATTAGCACTCAGACAATAAGAAATCCCTCAGAGAATATGATTTAAGGCCTCGTGTCGCGGCAAGAGGCCCAGCTCTTACCCCAGCCCATCGAAGGGCGCGTTTGGATTTTGCGAGAGAGCATATCCATTGGGAAGAGGCCGATTGGGAAAGAGTTTTCTTCACAGATGAGTCCAGATTCTGCCTCTACCATTGTGATCGACGTTCCCTTGTATACAGACGTCCACATGAAAGATATGCTCAGTGCAATTTCCTGAATACTACTGGTTTCGGGGGAGGATCGATTATGGTATGTGGTGGAATATCTTTGACTGCTCGCACAGACCGAGTGGTCGTTGATAATGCAGCTATGAATGCTGATAAATATATAAGGAACATTCTTGAAGAGCATGTAGTGCCATTTGCCCCATACATTGGTGAAAATTCCACGATAATGCCAGACCCCATCGTGCGCGCATCGTTCAGGAGTACCTTGAAGAGGTTGAAGTCTCTCGAATGGAATGGCCAGCAAGAAGTCCAGATCTCAATCCGATTGAGCAGGTTTGGGACAACCTCAATAGAAGGCTGAGAAGTTCAGAAAATCATCCAGCTACTCTTAATGACTTAGGAATCCAACTAGGAGAAATCTGGGAAGGATTAGATCAGAACATTTTAAGATCACTCATTTTGAGTATAAACCGTCGTTGCCGAGCTGTAATTAACGCAAGGGGTGGAAATACCAAGTATTAAATCACTTATCAGCATTTCAGTATTTTGAAAATTGATCATGTCTCTTCTTTCACATAAGATTCGGTGAAATCCTGAATTATTTTCCATTTAATGTGTCTTGTTTCGTTCAAAACCTTCCCAAAGAACATAAAAAATAAGTTATATGGTCAATGTAGAGTTAACTTTCATTAAAATTGAGATTTTCAGAATGTGCGGTAATTTTTTTGCGCAGTGTATTTAAACATGCATTAATATAAAATGCAATAACGCAAGTTGAATTTTCAGTTTGTTTTCCAGATAAACCAACATGGCTCCCAAACCACCAACCGAAGCTGGAAATCTTATGACCACCTATTTGATCCTTATAGCGTTGCTAGCAGCGTTATGGGTCATATATGCCGGTTTCATGTAAAATATCAGGTAGGCAACTTGATCTGAATGAGAAGATATTCGATACATCCTTTCGACCGGTACAACTACAACGTTTATATTTAGAATACCTAGATTCATTCAAGTTTTAAATCAACAACTCTGATTCGAAAATACCATCATAAATTTAATGGAGTTGACATATCCCGCGATTAGTTGCTAAATTGATTTATCCGACCATATTCATGATACGCAGATTGTACCGAAAATAAGACGAGCTTCTGAAATTCAACAAATTTTGCTCTCCATAAAAGAATTTGCACACTATTCGATGAACATGCATCGTTTGACAGTTAAACAATCAATCAATGGCATTATTTTTGATGGCTATGGCCTGGAATCACGTTGATTACGCAGACGAATGATGAAATGGAGTTTCGAACAAGTTTTCCCTTACCTACTGAAAACATGCTCCTGAATTACTCCTTCTAAATCATAACCAAGAGTCCAAGACTCTGAGGGTGACTTGAAGCACCCAAATTATAGAATTGTCTCTAGCTTGAAGTGTATTTTCCTACCCCTTCTCTTTTTCAACCAAAAATCATAGGTGCCCACTTAGCAGTCTCATTTTGAATCCCACAGATATGGGATAATTTCAAGTTGTTCTTGAATTATGTATCGATTTCGAGGAACAACAACCAATTTATTATTTATAGTGGAAAAAAAAAACAAAACAGGTCATCTCAAGTGATTCAAATTTTTGTGCATCTTCTCATAGATTAAGGGGCATCTTATATATGGCAACATTTCAGGGATTTTCGTTGGGCGAAACGGAATATACAAAACCTTATTTTAATTCGGATTTTTTTATTACACAACATTATTAGAATTTTTTTAATCATAAAATATCGTTTCCAGGTTTCCAGCTGTTAATGAATGTCGGATTTCTCTGCTCGCAACTCGCAAGATGGAGGAAGTGGGATGGTTGACAATCTGTCGATGTTATATATATATTTATATTTTTATAAATCATATGTTGTTGATGTTTATGCGATGATGTATAATAAAAGTTAGTAGCAACTTGACATTTTTTTAATTACAAGAAAATGTGGGAGCAAAGGTTAAAAATAATGATAGGAAGAGTTTGCTATTGGGTTTTGGCCACAGAGTATGATTAATTCAACATGATTGGCTGGTAGCAACCAGGCACAGATAAAAGGGAAGAAAAGGAAGAATCATGTTGGGCAAGGAAGAAAATTCCTGAGGGAGACAGGAGAGGATGATGAGAGATTCAACTACGAAAACAGGGATGCAAATAACGAAATTTCATTGAATGAGTTTCACGATGATGCTAATATTTATTTCGCCAATTTTCTTGGATGAACAAATTTCACAAATATGCGCCAATCAAGTAGTCACAATAATTTCTTTGAAGGTTTGCAGAATTCATATTTAAAATCACTTCTCTAGAGTCTGGATAACGCAATATCTGAAAAATTGAGGTCTGTTCAGCCAAAAAGCCAAAAGTACCGCATTACAAATTTTTTTCAAATAAATTCTGCAACCAAAGCATAAACTAACCAAACAAGATCGAAAATAAGCTGCACGCAAATTCTTGAAACCCACTGTTATTGCAATAATAATTATGGAGGAGTGGGGAATACTTCGAAGATCCTAATTTACTGTGTTTTTATTCAAGAATAAAAATACTTACATACTGGTCCAACCTTCCTTTTTCAATTGCTTCACACTGTTTCGTCGATTCTGATTCAGACTATTCTCTAAAGATGAATTTATCTTTCATCATCATCTATATTTGGAGAAATTTTTTTCCAGCACATGTTCTAAGTGAATCTATATCAGATTCGAACTTAAGTTAGAATTGCTTCCTCGTACACCATATTCATTTATTTAATCCCTCACATTGTTGAGTTGTGGATACTTTTGGACCCTAGGAAATAACTGGTTAGTAAGTAAAAAAAAATACATACAAGTAAACGAAAACGAAAATGGAAGAACAATCATATCCGCTAATTACAAGAAAATGGCTTTCTCAATCTCATCTTAGGATATGAATTTTCCTCAAATAAAAAAAAAATGTATCGTAACTAATGGCTATCTTTTGAAGAACTTATTGAAAAATTAGACACCAGCTACAATACAGAAGGATAGTGAAAAACAGAGAATACTTTTTCTTCAAATGAATATTATAAAATTTTCAACTTACGTAATTTTTATCCTTCATCAAGAAAACATATGAGTTTCTTGGTAGAGTTGGTGGGAATAATGAAACAAATCGAATCACAGGGCAATTTCAATTAAACGTGCCTATTTTGATGAAATGCATATTCGCTTTTAGAATGTTGCCCTTTTCTATGCAACAAGAAAAAACTTTGTACTCTAATCATTAATTCACTTCAGATTGCCACCAAGTTGCAATTATTCATGGGTTAAAAGCTCAATTGTTTCCAACAATTTACAGAAAATCTTTGAAAAGTTGATCAAATGAATAATTATTCTCAAAGAAAATTTGTCAATAGTACCATAAATAGAAGCTAACAATTCAATAATTGTAACATTTCCAAAAATCACTCAACATATGAAGATTCTACTTTCAAATCTCAATTGAAGTCGCCCTGTTCTGAACATTTTATATACCCTGGCATTAACCTAGAAGCTCGTCTAGGATGGGATCAGAAAGAAACCATTGATCCTTCACATTATGGAGGGTTCAAAGTTATTGAGAGTTATTTATTCAGAAGTTAAGTCAATTTCATTAACTCCCTCATTTATGTTCTTCCAAAAATATGAAGTCATTGAAATTGAAGAAAAAACTCTATCACAGATTCAGTATCCATCATACAGAATATATCTGTATAATCCTCTATTTTAGATTTTTTTGAAAACTAGGAAAATGATCTGGACATAAAAGAAAGCCATTTATGTTAATTTTTCTTTGAAAGTTTTTCGTCCTATTTCCCCTAGTGGAGGCTATCTTTTGTACTAAATATTCATCATGAATTCTTATTCTCATTTTAAAGCATGTTGCAATAAATAAGTGACAGGTATACAAAATATACAGGGTGCTTCAAGCAAAGTTTCCCCTAGCAGTATCTATTTAATCTAATTCATTAAAATCCACAAATTTTCAGAAGAAATGTCGCTTTGCTGAACAGATAATTCTAGTAGACACTTTGCATTAAACACCCGTGTACTAATGAAATGATTCCTACTACATTGTTAACAAAATCGCCATAGCTTTATATTTCCCGTTAAGTGAAAAAGGAAATGAAGTACACATTATGCAAGCTCTTTTTATCACTTCGCAAAAAAAAAATTAGTATGTTACCAGTTTTGAATGGTAACAATGATTTTTTTCTTGACAGTTTACCTTGAGAATGATTCTTTCAAAGAAACATTAAATAAAATAAAATCAAACGATAAATTTTTATGGCAAGCAAACAAAAGTATCAATGAAATGGCAGACTCTTTTTCATGTAACTATTTTATTCAAAGAATGAGAATCTATTCATTACAGATATAAAGAAGAAATACTTTCAATATTCTTCAGATGGGAAAACATATTTTCAAATAAAAATTATAGAAACCATAACGTCAACTAATATAAATATATCACTAAATCATTCGAATGAATTTGTACACAAACCCAACAAATGAAAAATCAAATCTAAATTTGTGAAGACCATGGGACAAATCATAAGTATACAACTCTCTGATGCTAGACATTTTGTTTATCAACATAGTGACTGAGCATATTTTCTCTCAAACTTATAATTACTGCTTCTGATTAATATGGGATTCATAAATTTAAAATTATAAAACTTTTCATTCAGAAAACTTCTCATCTTGTTGGGATCCAATATTTCAAATTATCTATTATTTACATAAAATGAATACATTAGACAAGTAAGTCACTTAATCAGGTAGTTTGAACTGATTCAAGAAAGCTGTATATTCCTGATAACTTACCCAAAGTCACATTAAAATGTAAAAGTTCAATTGCAAGTAAAACAGGACTATAGAAATAAATGACACTAAAATATTCCAGCCAAAAAATAATTTTGAAACTGATGCAGTCAATTGAAACTATGTTATTAGTGAAATTTTATGGAATCATGTAGCAATCATTTCAGCATTTGTTGGCTGGGTTTGTGATTCAGAAAGAGGCCCTTGGGGCTCTATTATTGTGAGAGTGTCAAAATTTTTGGTCTGCTCTGGTAGTTGAGTACCAAGGTCCTGTAAATATTCACAGAATGAAGAATTCTATGATTCAATTTTCTCTTCAGAGAAACTACAAATTGGCTGTTTGATCTGAAAGTTGTCTAAATATTTTTGTTTGTGTGCCAAAAAAAATTGCTTTCAAGTGAAAAAATAGACTATTTGAAAGGTGCTATGATCATATCTAGCAAACATCAACATTTACTTTAAATACTAGTTAAATACTGCATAGTAAATTAAATTGAAATGCATTACAAACTTTCCATCTGTTTCTCAATTAGAGAGTACATTTATAAATTTGAGCCTACTGATTGAGGACATTTTTTTTACTTCACAGCATTTGTGCTGCTTCACATAGAAATGACAATGTACATTTAATTAGTTTAGAACAATATTGATATCAAATAAGGGTATTTCTTCAGTTTATAGTGAAGGTTTCATAATAGTTCTATTGCTTATTTAATCAACTGAAGAAATATTCACATTTATTAATTTCAACAAAAGTTACGATGGATCAATTAGAGAATTGTGAAATATTCCACTACCGATATTTTCCTGATGATCCCAGAGATTAATGTTGATATTTGCCAAAGTTTGAAAAAGGAACATTTGCAACCCTGAAGGAGTTTTGGACATAAAAAATTAAATTAAAATACCTATAATTTCACATCTGCAGTATAGTCTATTGGAGCTGTGATACGAGCAAATTTTACATCTGGCAAGAGTTGAGGAATACGCACCTCCTGTTGACCAATAAACTCCATTTCAGCAGCTTGGTATATTTTCGTACATTTATCTCTTTGCTCTCTATATACTGTCCAATCTTCCTGTTTTGTTGTTTCTTTGGCTTTGTTTAGGAGTTCATCTTTCTTTGTGAATTCTGATTTTATTGACTCTGTTACCCAAGGTTTTGTTAGATCCATTACTTTAGGTGGTACTTTACGTTTCTTAACAATTTTGCCTTTTTGCACCCCTAAAACAATGGGATTATTGAAATCACTTGAATGAAATGAATTTTTTCAATTTTGCAAACGCTCCTTTTCACTGAGAAGCAGCAACTTGAGAAAACATTTTCCAACAGCATAGCTTGTATTAATCATACCACTTACCTTTAAATCCACGGTTATTGAATCCACTTCTAGCTTTAGGCATAGGAGGTGGAAGTGGTCTATTCATCATGTGTGGAGGTGGACGCATTCCAGGCGGTGGAGGTCTCATTGGAGGATGCATCATTGGAGGTGGTACTGGTGGTCTAAGACCTGGTCTCATCATTCTACCAGGGGGACCACCTCTTCTTGGCATACCACGCATCATGGGTGGTGGTGGCATTGGTGGTCCTCTTGGAGGAAAAGGCCCCATCATAGGGGGCAACATTGGCGGACTTGCAAATGGAGGTCTATTATTGAATGGCCTACGAGACATACCTCTGTTTCCTTTATTGGAACCCATTCCACGACCACGCACTGGGGCAACCATTCTGAGAAATTGTTTAAAAACTGTACGACAGTTGAATAATTTGCGCAGACTTTAAACTTTTTTAATTTAACTTCAACAGACGCTAGTTGCACATAAATGACAAATGAAGTGAAAGCACAGAATTTAAGTAATCTATGAACAGAGTCATAGAATAAACCAAAGTGTAACAACAGTACAATATATTCAAATTTTTGGTTTTGACTTTTACCGTGTTCTGTAACATGAACTATGCCTTCCCTTTCTATCTATGCATGAAATACGGTCAAAAAAATTGACAGAGAGCAACTGAACATCGGGCATGCAGTTGTTTTTTTCCATAACAAAGGAATTAATTTGCCGATCGCGCTAATTATCCACATTTCATGGGTGCCAACCTTACTCCATTCTAGTTACAAAAACTTGAGAAAATAATTTCATGGCCAACCCAGTGCTAAAATAAAAGTGAATGGAGTATACAAATCAACAATCGAAACTGTTCAGAAATTTATTTGTATAAATATAATCATTCTATCCTTCTATTCCCTTCATATTCGGAAGCCTGGGGAGATAAAGATTATTCTACCTACATGTACACCATCTGTACCATGAACCAACTCCTAGACAGTGGGGAAGATGGACTCTTTATCAGGCAACATTGCTTTCATCGATCATGTTTACCACAGCCCACCATCAAAGAGGAACTCCTTCTGCTTTCTTTTCTTATCTTTGTCACATAATTCGAGAAAAACGAAAAGAATATTGGCTTAACCTATAGGTCACTCAATTTATTCAATGAAAAAACATCCTATAAAAACATAATCAATATCACAGACAGGCTATGCTCTTGAAAAAACAGGACTACTTATTGTGGATTCGAGCTTCATCATCTCTTCATGACATTTTGACTCTATAGAGAATCCAATTCTCATCCTAGTAAGTTTTGGAAAGTCATTGTTTCTTAAGAGTATGGAGCTGCAATTAAAAAATAATTTTATTTCATTAATAGTTCATGCTGTACCTACTTAAGACACGTATGAAACCGAATAATAGATTTCAAATAAATAATGGTATACTCACTTCAGTTTGATTTCATGTAGAAGTCATTTTCTACAGTGTGTTTCACGCATTGCAATATAATATTTCTTTCTCTTCTGATATCTTTGTCTAGGATTCGTTCAAGCTGACTTATTTTTCGATATTTGAATTGATAAGGAAATTTACTTACTTCCTTCTTTTTAGTTTCTTGATTTTTTTTCATTTTCCTTTTACTATTCTTTTTAATTGGTTCATCTTTTGTTTCTGTTGAAGTAGGCTCTGTTGTCTTTTCAATTTTGATTTCTAAAGGACCCTCATCATCAGAATTCTTATCAACTTTCATAACTTCAATTTTCTCATGTGAACTGGATTTCTCTTTCTCAATTTCTGTTTTACTTTCATCCTCATCACTATAATCAGAACCATAGGACATGAGAGCTGCTAGTGATGAATTCTCCTCAACTAAATCTTTAATTTTAGTTGGCTGTCGAATGCTTTCATCTTCCTCATCACTTATAATGAAATTCTCCTCGACTTCAACTTGAAATAGTTTGCCAATTCCTGGAAAAGGTGGTAGATTCTTGTTCCAGTCCAACTTATCATCAATGGTTATCTTTGGTTGCAGTTTCTGAATAAACTTATCCTTTTTAGCTTCTCTTTTCTGTAAGAAAGTTTCGCGTTTTTTTTGGAATGTTACACGATCTTCACGCACCACTGAAAAATAAATCATCCAATAAAAGATCACTTTTTAGCATCTAAATAATATTTTGAAACAATTATCCTTCACTTGGATACATACATCTTTTTTTGTCCTGACCAAACTTATTTTTTCTCTCTCCAATTCTTATTCCTTTCTTCCACAATTCTTCCTGTTGCTCGTGTCTTCTCTTTATATTTTCTTTTGAAGGAAACTTCAATTTTCTTTCTTCTATCCATTTAGCTATGTTTTCTGGTGAATTTAAATCTTTCATTTTATTAAATATTCCTGTGGAATGCTGCATTTGTATGTGCTTCTCTATTATTTTTTCATGAGCTGAAAGAGTACATCCATCCAAACCACATACTCTATGCTCAGACATATGTTTATTATATGCTGTTTCTGAGGGAAAACTCCTATCACAGCTATCACATGCTAAAATATATACCTGACTAGAAGTACAAACTGAGTTTTCCTCTCTATTTCCTGCAAACTTTCCATCAAATGCATCATATTGTTCACTCAAATGCATATTTTCACATTCCTATAAACGAAATTAAATTCAAAATGCATACAATCTCAATCTACGAAGCTTAATTTATAAAGCAGTTAAATTCATAGGGGTAATTTAATACCTGTTGATTATTGAATTCCATTTGTAAAGAATGATACATATTTGTACATTTGTTTCTCTGTTCCCTGAACATTGCCCAATCTTCTTGCAGTTTTGTCGATTTAGCCTTCGTCAAGAGTTCTTCTTTTTTGGCAAATTCTGATTTGATTGTTTCTGTTACCCAAGGTTTGGTCAAGTCCATTGGTTTAAATGTTCCTATAATGGGCAGATAAGTTATTGTAAGAAGAGATTCACATTTAAATATCTATATGGTACATAATGTTACATATATAGTTATATTATGAATGATTCAGAAAACCAAAGAGTAACAACCGAAGAGTTGTTACTCTTTACAGAAAACACACAAACCTTCTGATCCATTATGATCCCATCCAAACTGCCTTGATGAAGGACGTGCTCTATTCATCATATATCGAGGACGCATTCCATCTTGGAATGAAGGTCCTTGTCCTAAAGTAGGCCTACTAATCGGTCCACCTCTTCTTGGGAATCCTCGTGATGGTAGCCCTCTTGGAGAAAAGGATCCTATCATATTGGGTGAGTTTGAGAATGAAGGTTTTCCATTAAAGAAGGGCCTTTGATAAAAACCCAAATTTTCTTGAGGGTAATTCATTATAAAAAAAAAAATAAAGTAACCACACGAGAGATAACTAACGACCACAGATTACAGAGCTAATGACGATAACCTCAAAAATCTGGAGAAAACATAGAGAAAGGGAAAAAAACTCACCAACTCACCATAGAATATGAGGATCAAATACATAGAAAATCATCAAAATTTAAAATTTTGGACTTCTCGAAAACTGCAGACAGAGAGTGCGCACCCTCGCGGGTGAATTGGGAAGCACTTTAAGCTAGTAAAATTGTAAAATTGAATTTTTTTCAATTCAAGGAATTTATAGCGCATTAGCCACATTTGTTGTGACATTAGTTTTTTTTTAGTGGTTCAAATAGTCATAATTAAACTATGTGCGAAATATGGAGTATTGAATGAATTTATATATGATGAAACTTGGACAGTACATCCACTTAATCGACTAGTTCATCTGATTTTCGAGGTTCTCATCTCAAGATTTATTCAACGATTATTTATTATATGCTCAGATCAATTAAAAACATGTTTTTTTTTAATCTGAGATTATATGGAATTCAAACCATCCTTGATAATTCAATGAAGGTTAACAGGGAATCAACATTATCTCTCTATTTTTACAGAAAATAATGAATCCTATTTTAAACAAAGAACACTGATTGTGAACGCCCAAAATGAATTCGCTTTAGAAATTTCTTGTCACAATTCTTTTTTTATCAAATAGAAAATAAATGATCCTGATATTTTTGAATTTTTAAATGCATTAATTGTATTAGAAGTATTAGAACACGAGTAATTTATGCGTATTTAAATTTTCAATAATTTTATTTGCTTCAATAAGCATCTGGGGCCATCTGGATTATTTTAAAATTCGAAGCAAGTTTGACAATCTGGTTTCAGTTTGATCTTTGACAACTTGCCATATGCCTTTTGATTATCTGCAATCTTTGACTTTTGTCAACAAATTAATATTTTATAGGATAGATAGAAGTCAGATTCTTATGACAATTAAGTAGCAAAATTTCAATTGAAATATTAAAGTATAATGGTTATTCTGGAATTACGTGACCAGGTAAATCTCTTCCTTCGAGATAATTATACTACACATAACCAGAAAAATTTTCTCCTTGATACAAATCCCAATTATTATTCACGATAATATTGAATCTAGACAAAATCTGCCGGAAAATGTATGAACCCGAATTTTCAAAACTTCTTCGTACTTAGAAAATATTAAATATTTCATCTTCTCTTCTTGATACATTTCATTTTTGTTGGAAGCATTGAAAACATTTCAGAATTGACAAAATTAAATATTTATTCATAAGAGGTTTTAATGAATTACAAGTTGATGTACTTTTTTCAGCCAGCTTTGATTCAGGCTATTTTTGCTGGAGATTTGGCAGCAACTGAAGCAATATTAAGAAGCAATGAAGAAGTCAATTTACTGGGTAACTGGATGAAGTAATAAAAAAATCTATCTACTTTGTCCTTACATTTTTTCAGATGCAGAGAAACGTACAGCACTTCATGCAGCTGCTTTCAAAGCTGATGCAGGTATAACTGCTGCCTTATTACAGGCAGGTGCCAGAGTCAATGCGAAAGATGCTAAATGGGTGACTCCTCTCCATAGAGCTTGCTCTATAAATGCTGACAAAGTTGTAGCTTTACTTTTAAATGCCAGTGCAGATGCCGGGGCTAGAGATCGACTTTGGCAGACACCATTACATGTTGCTGCTGCTAATAATGCATATGAGTGTGTTGAACTTTTGGCAGACCATATTCCTAACATAGATGTAACTGACAGATCTGGCAAGACAGCTTTGCATCATGCAGCCCATAATGGACATACTTACATAGTAGATTTGTTGATTTCCAAGGGATCTTCAGTGAATGCTTCAGATAAAAAATATTTTAGGTAGGTTCAGCCTAACTGGGTAGGAAGATATTGTTTAAGTGATCAACAAAAGGGAGAAATTAACTTGGGAAATGGTTTTCAGGCCTCTACATTTTGCTGCTCAAATGGGACATTGTAAAACTATCGATTTTCTGATAAAATGTGGGGCAGATATTAATGCCAGTGATTGTAATCAGTGTACCCCTTTGCATGTAGCAGCAGCTAATGGTTAGCAAATCAATTCATTTTCTGTTAACACAGTTTTTCTTTCTAAACTGTTATTTTTTTAGGTAATGATAGTGTGTGTAGGGTTCTTCTGAATGCTGGGGCAGACAAGGATGCTCAGAACACCTATGGAAACACACCTTTACATATAGCTTGCCTGAATGGTCAACAGTTGGTGTGTCAGGATCTTGTTAATGCAGGAGCCGATCCTGAGGCTGTGAATTTCCAAGGACAAACTCCCTTGCATATATCAGCAGCTAGTGCACACGGAGCAGAATGTATGATGTACCTTTTGTCTCAAAAAGTTGATGTGAACAAAAGAAGTTTAGATGGTAGAACTCCACTCCATATGACAGCAATACATGGTAAATTTACCAGGAGCACATCATTGATTGATCATGGTGAGACGTTTTGTAATAAACCGAGCTTTCAAGTTTTTTTTTGTTCTTTCAAACTCCTTCCAGAGGAGGAACTCATTTTTTTTCTTCAACAGGTGCTATTATAGACTGTACAGACAAAAATGGGTGCACCCCTTTACACATAACTGCGCAGTACGGCCATGATCTTCTTGCCACAACTTTGATGTCTTTCGGGGCTGATCCTTCATTTAAAGGGTGAGTTTCGTGCTTGTATACGACATTCTCATTTGTCAGTTTGTACTAATTGTTGTCAGATATGAGGGAAGGACTCCTCTACATATGTGCTGTCTGTCCGGCAATGTCGAATGCTGTAGGAAATTTCTAATAGCGGGTGTCGATTTGAATGCGGTGGACAATACTGGAAAGACACCAATTCATTATGCTGCCTATAAAGGGTTCGTAATTTCTTTTTTTATGCATTAATGAAAGTACGTATTGTCATTTTGTGAGATAAATATCTAGGCCAAATGATATTCTGAAATAGAAAAATATGAAAATCCTTTCTTTCAGTTCGTTTGAGTGCATCGATCTTCTGGTGAGTAATGGAGCGAAGTTCTGCGAAAAAGACGACATTGGTCGTGTTCCTTTGCACTATGCAGCGGCTCAGGGTCATTACCAGTGTGTCTTCACTCTTGTTGGCATCGGAACGCCTCTCAATGTTGAAGATAATCAGGGTTGTACTCCTCTACACTTAGCGGCTGGATATGATTTGGAGAGCAAATGCGTGGAATACTTTTTGGAACATAAAGCCGACCCGTTGAGTAGGGACAAAAAAGGTTTCACTCCTCTTCATTATGCTGCTGCAGGTGAATATAAATGTCGAGAATTCCCGTGCGGCTTGTGAATTTGCATCGAAAACGAAGTGTTGGTTCGATTCTCAATTTTTTTGTTCATTTAGTTGGAGAGAAGGTGAATATAATGGGCGAAATTTGAGCTAAGCATCAGAAGAGTAGACAAAAATAGTAGTATATTATTCATCAATTTCCTCATTTTAAATATCTCAATAATACTCCCATTGGCAACTTTTAACATTTCTATATTGCTATATAGCATTATATCTATGTTCAGAGACTTTGGCTGTGTTTTTGACTGTGAAGTTTGATTAACCAGTGAATAATGGCTCATTAATCACAAGTGAATCGATTATGGATAAAATTGATTCATGGTTCTTTCAGGTAATAATACAAGTGCAGGCCTACTGGTGTTGTCCTCGTTCAATTATAAATGTTCAGTCGAAAAGCTATCGACTACATTGGTCACGCCCCTTCATTTAGCTGCCAAAGTTGGAAATTATAAAATTTTAAAAAAGCTCATTGAAGATGGTGCCGATGTTAATGCTCAAGAGGAACAAGGTATGAAGCTTGAAACCTTGATAACCTCAATTCGCAAAATATTGATGAATAGTACAAATTCTTCAATCATACACTCAATCCACTTGCTATTATTAAAATACACAAACAAGTGAAATATTCTGACTAATAATCAGCTTTTGACTTACTGGCAAAATAACGGATGAAAATTCCCAGGAATCACACCGTTGATGTTGGCAGCCCGAGAAGGACAACTAGAATGTGCAATTACCTTAGTCGAAGCCGGCGCTTCGGTTACAATCTGTGATAAAATTAACAATATGACTGCGGTACATTATTGTGCCAGAAACGGATACCACGAGTGCCTTCAGGAAATGTTACAGACGGAAAGAGGTAAAGAAAGCATCGAAATGACCGACAGGTAAGTTGTAAAAATTAACTCACTCCATATTGGCCAATTTTCTTAATTACGTATTTCCAATGTTTTCAGCTTACAAAGGACCCCTCTGATGCTTGCGGTTTCTTCGAACCACGTTGAATGCGTTAAAGTTTTGTTAAATTATTCGATGGATGTGGAAAAAACGGTGAATATGGTGGATAATGACTCCCACTCTAGTCTCGTCAGAGCGGTGAGTATTTCCTTGTCTCTTTTTACACTGCGCAAAAAAATTAACGCACATTCTGAAAATCTCAATTTTAATGAAAGTTAACTCTACATTGACTTTATAACTTATTTTTTATGTTTTCTCGGGAAGGTTTTGAACGAAACAATACACATTAAATGGAAGAAAAATTCAGGATTTCACCGAATCTTATGTGAAAGAAGAGAAATGAACAATTTTCAAAATACTGAAGTGCTGAGAAGTGATTTAATACTTGGTATTTCCACCCCTTGCGTTAATTACAGCTCGGCAACGACGGTTCATACTCAGAATGAGTGATCTTAAAATGTTCTGATCTAATCTTTCCCAGATTTCTCCGAGTTGGATTCCTAAGTCATTAAGAGTAGCTGGATGATTTTCTGAACTTCTCAGCCTTCTATTGAAGTTGTCCCAAACCTGCTCAATCGCATTGAGATCTGGACTCCTTGCTGGCCATTCCATTCGAGAGACTTCAACCTCTTCAAGGTACTCCTGAACGATGCGCGCACGATGGGGTCTGGCATTATCGTCCATAAAAATGAAATTTTCACCAATGTATGGGGCAAATGACACTACATGCTCTTCAAGAATGTTCCTTATATATTTATCAGCATTCATAGCTCCATTATCAACGACCACTAGGTCTGTGCGAGCAGTCAAAGATATTCCACCCCATACCATAATCCCCCGAAACCAGTAGTATTCAGGAAATTGCACTGAGCATATCTTTCATGTGGACGTCTGTATACAAGGGAACGTCGATCACAATGGTAGAGGCAGAATCTAGACTCATCTGTGAAGAGAACTCTTTCTCAATCGGCCTCTTCTCAATGGATATGCTCTCTCGCAAAATCCAAACGCGCCCTTCGATGGGCTGGGGTAAGAGCTGGGCCTCTTGCCGCGACACGAGGCCTTAAATCATATTCTCTGAGGCGATTTCGTATTGTCTGAGTGCTAATTTGCACCTCATGAGTCTGCTCAAGCTGAATTTGAAGGAGGCGAGCGGTTGAAAACCATTGTCTCAACGAAGAAACTCTCAAGTAACGTTCTTGAATGGCAGTCGTTACCCGTGGTCTACCCTGTCCTGGTCTTCGGACATTCATACCTGTCTCCCTGAATCGCTGCAACATTCTGGACACACTTGTATGGGAAACTCCAAACCTTTCTGCAATTCTTGTGTATGTCCTCCCTTTTTCTCGCAAAAGTACCGCTTGGGCACATTCCTCTTGGGTCAAATTGAGTGTTTCGCGTTGCAAAGCGATCGAGTGTAGAAAATCAAACGAAAGAAAAACTATTGGTCACTAGAATTGATCGAGAACAACTGATTTTAGAATGGAGCCAATACTTTCAAAATCTGATATTATCATCTTTTTTTATTCCTGCTGGGAAAAAAACATCTGTATTGAAGAAAACTGTTGAAAGTGGATAACATATGCATGCATAATTCTGATAAAAATAATTATCATTGAGAACACCTTCAGTTGTAGAATAAATTTGAGATTTCCATAATGTGCGTTAATTTTTTTGCGCAGTCTATATTGATATACCCCACTTAGGTTTTTTACGTTCTATCGCAGTCTCATTTACTTTTTTAACATTTTTACTCATTTTTTCGCCACACAAAAAACTGAATTTTTCACTTCTGCTCAAAGAAAAGTTTATTGCGATCGGAAAATTGCCACTCCGAAATCCATCTCGTGTTGACTCCAATGACTCTTTTCAGGTTGCTTTAGGCCACAGCAAAATAGTGCAGCTTCTTTTAACCCAAAAAGCTAAAGCTAATATAGTTGATGTGAACGGAAAGAGTGTCATTCATCTCGCTGCCGCTTGTGGTCATTTAACCTGTTTACAAATTCTTGTTGATTATTTAGAACCACACGAAGCTGCCGCAATGGACAGACAAGAGTGTACGGCTTTACATTGGGCTTGTTATAGAGGTCAGTGAAAATATGGAGATCGTGTAACTCGGTGGTAGTTCACATTTTTAATTAATTTTCCAGGTAATGCCAGCTGCGTTGATTTCCTTCTGAAAAAGGGTATATTCGAAACGTTGTCGGGGAATAAATTCTCCGCCGTACATTGCGCCTGGTAAGATTCACCCCTGCCCCCAAGTTTAAATACAGGCTAATCGACATTTTCAGTTACTCAGGATCAGTTCAGTGCCTTGAATTATTGCTGAGATATTTTGGAAAGGATATTGTGAATTTACAGGATAGTCGAAAGAGATATCCTTTACATATTTGTGCCTTACACGGGCATACCGAAACTGCTAAACTGTTACTGGACCAAGGGGCAACCTTGGACGTTTTGGATGAAGACGAAAGGACCCCCTTCACGTCCGCCGCGCAGTTCGGCCAGAATGAAATCATCGGTATTATAGGTTTTCATGGATCGAAAAACGATGATGATGAAAAAATTTTTTTACAGAATTATTTTTGAAATTCGATGTCGACAAAACGCATCAAGACAAACACGGTAACACTGCACTTCACTGGGCCTGCCTTATGAAACACACCTCGACGGCCGTTCTTCTGCTGAAAGACATGAAGGATTATAACGTTATACACAGCATCAATAAAGAGAATAAAACGTGAGTTGAACCTCTTTGCTACCTACTCGATCACCTGAACGTCTCTTTAGGGCTCTTCATCTAGCAGCTAGGAACGGACTCGTTTATGTCACGAGGGAGTTGCTACGAAAAGGCGCCTCAGTTTATGCGGTGGATTCCGAGGGTCACACTCCCGCCTTATGCTGTGCCCCCAACAATCAAGTAGCCCAGTGCCTTGCCCTTATTCTACTGCATTCGACCAATGGAGCCTCGGGAGAAAGTGGTGAGTTTTTCACTTCTTTCATTCAACTTACACTGCGCAAAAAAATTAACGCACATTATGGAAATCTCAAATTTATTCTACAACTGAAGGTGTCCTCAATGATAATTATTTTTATCAGAATTATGCATGCATATGTTATCCACTTTCAACGGTTTTCTTCAATACAGATGTTTTTTCCCAGCAGGAATAAAAAAGATGATATTACCAGATTTTGAATGTATTGGCTCCTTTCTAAAATCAGTTGTTCTCGATCAATTCTAGTGATCAATAGTTTTTCTTTCGTTTGATTTTCTACACTCGATCGCTTTGCAACGCGAAACACGCAATTTGACCCAAGAGGAATGTGCCCAAGCGGTAGTTTTGCGAGAAGAAGGGTGAACATACACAAGAATTGCAGAAAGGTTTGGAGTTTCCCATACAAGTGCGTCCAGAATGTTGCAGCGATTCAGGGAGACAGGTATGAATGTCCGAAGACCAGGACAGGGTAGACCACGGGTAACAACTGCCATTCAAGAACGTTACTTGAGAGTTTCTTCGTTGAGACAACGGTTTGCAACCGCTCGTTTCCTTCAAATTTAGCTTCAGCAAACTCATGAGGTGCAAATTAGCACTCAGACAATGCGAAATCGCCTCAGAGAATATGATTTAAGGCCTATTATCGCGGCAAGAGGCCCAGCTCTTACCCCAGCCCATCGAAGGGCGCGTTTGGATTTTGCGAGAGAGCATATCCATTGGGAAGAGGCCGATTGGGAAAGAGTTTTCTTCACAGATGAGTCCAGATTCTGCCTCTACCATTGTGATCGACGTTCCCTTGTATACAGACGTCCACATGAAAGATATGCTCAGTGCAATTTCCTGAATACTACTGGTTTCGGGGGAGGATCGATTATGGTATGGGGTGGAATATCTTTGACTGCTCGCACAGACCCAGTGGTCGTTGATAATGGAGCTATGAATGCTGATAAATATATAAGGAACATTCTTGAAGAGCATGTAGTGCCATTTGCCCCATACATTGGTGAAAATTTCATTTTTATGGACGATAATGCCAGACCCCATCGTGCGCGCATCGTTCAGGAGTACCTTGAAGAGGTTGAAGTCTCTCGAATGGAATGGCCAGCAAGAAGTCCAGATCTCAATCCGATTGAGCAGGTTTGGGACAACCTCAATAGAAGGCTGAGAAGTTCAGAAAATCATCCAGCTACTCTTAATGACTTAGGAATCCAACTCGGAGAAATCTGGGAAGGATTAGAGCAGAACATTTTCAGATCACTCATTTTGAGTATGAACCGTCGTTGCCGAGCTGTAATTAACGCAAGGGGTGGAAATACCAAATATTAAATCACTCTTCAGCATTTCAGTATTTTGAAAATCGTTCATTTCTCTTCTTTCACATAAGATTCGGTGAAATCCTGAATTGTTCTTCCATTTAATGCGTTTGTTTCGTTCAAAACCTTCCCGAGAAAACATGAAAAATAAGTCATAAAGTCAATGTAGAGTTAACTTTCATTGAAATTGAGATTTTCAGAATGTGCGTTAATTTTTTCGCGCAGTTTATTATAATTCTATTCGATATCCTGCAGATCCTAACAAATCCCTGAGTTCCTTCCTGCAGATCGCCAAGCAAAAGTCCCTAAACCAACCCAATTCCTCGATTCCCAAGAAGAGCGTTCAAACTCAGACCGATAAGGCTCTGCTTAAAAACTCGGACGCGTTTGCGCCCGACAAAAATAGGTCGCGTTTCAATCCGCCCATTTGGTCGAAGAGGCCGAAAACCCTGACTCCTTCTAATTCTTCTTGTCTGAAGCCGCTTTTTAAGTCTTCTTGGAAGAAGAATCAGGGTGCAGGTTGCGAAGACGATTGTTTTTTGATCGATAACAGTGAGCAAAATGGCAAAAGTGACGGGCCAGAGATAGAGGTAAGGTAAAGGCTGGATATCATAAGTGAACCTATTAGAAATGTCAGGTGGCGTAGAACAAGCGCCTTTAAGCTCGGATTTTCGTGAAAATCCGCGTGATGTAGTGAGTCCAAATTTCGCACTGTAGAAAGACTGACAATGTCTTGTTTTTCAACCATTAATCTTCTTTATTTATTTCGACCAGAGCAATAAAGGTTTGAACTTGCACAGATCGTTTTCCGACATGTCCATCAGCAGTCATAATGGCGGTAAGATAAACCTAGAAGAAACATTGAAAGTACGTAATTTGAAAGAGTTGAGTGATCGTAAGAAGGGATGCAGAGAATGTTTATTATGGCAGAGAAGGTGTTCAGATTGCACTTTGAGGCATTTACTGAGACAGCATTTGCAGGTGAGGATATGAACCACACCAATTTTTCACGTAGATTCACAAAAATTCTCAATTTTTTCTGATAATGAGATGATGATTCAGATCTGAGTAACTTAGGTCTTTTTGGCTAGGTAAATTTCACAGTTATATCTGTTCCTCATTATTTTTGCTACAAATGCTCATTTCAGTATAGAATAAAACAGTTCATGATCTATCGGAGTATTAAAATCAGATGCGAAACATAAGTAATTTCAGGGAAAACGTTCTCCGAGGGAATTCAATGAGTTCCTTTCGAAATTATTGAACGAGAGCTCTACGGAATACAGGCAGAAATTACTCCGAGCTCTAGAAGCGCTAGGAAAAGGCTTCGAAAATCCCTACAACAAAGATTTGACCCCCGACCTGAGACAAGTGGTGCGTCTGGGTAAAAATAAAAAAAATCTAGGTCGAAACAGAAGGTGAGCCGATATCGATGGAATAACTCGATCGTTTACTTTCGATATTTGTACAGAATGCTGTGCAAGATGGACGCCGGGAATCTGGCCAGCATGATAAGGAAGACTCCTAGTGTCAAAATAACCTTAACGCAGCCCAGGAGTTTTCAAGAAACTTGTAAGACTGCAGAAACCTCGTCCGAACAAAAACAACACAATATTCAGAATGGTAAACGTGAAACGATTGGAAATGGAAAATTTGTAATAGGAGTTATTGGGCTATTTCCATTATAGACGATGTTTCGGATAGCAGTCGTCAGCCGTCTTCAGGGAATCGCTCTTTCTTAACCTCCTAATGAAGTTTCACTGAAAAGGAAACCTTTTTGGGTATAATAAGCGAATATAATTGAGATAGCCTAATAAATCTTACTTCAGTATAATAATCTTCGAATTCACAAGGCATAACTATAAAATTTTCAATTTATTGACTGATTTCACAATAATTTGTAGTTCCAAAGCATTCAAATGATACTCATGGTCCGGAAATTTTGCAAAATGAAAGAAATGAGAGCATTAGCAACGAACCGATTCGGTGTAGCAATGAAAATGAGGCTTTACAGTATCAAGAATTCGTGACAGAGTTATTGAATGAAAACAACAATCTCGCAGTCAGTATTTAAATAATTTCCAAAGGATATACCTAAATTTATAATATTGATATGTCACGTAGGAACCTGTGTTTCGTACGGACTTCCTAAAAGAACTTCAGGGTTTAAAACTGGTTCACGACAATGAAAAAGACTTTTTGCTAGTTGTTAAAGACCATGTTAAAAAGCTGTTGAATGAAGGTAAATCCTCGGAAATGTACAAGTGCGAACGTTTTCTCACAGATGACGATGTATTCAAGCACATTGAAAATTTGATGAAAACAATGCAGCCTCTGGGTGGACTCAAAAACGCAAAGGAAGCGGTAAGACATAAGGTTGAAATATATTGATTTATAGTATCTGGTTGGAAAATTTTAATCAGGACATGGGGAATGTTGAGGAACTGACCAATATTGAGAGGGAAAGCTCCGAGGAGGATATTGAAAATATTGAATCTGAATTATGCCCGTTGATTATTGACAAATCAGAACTGGAATTAACGAAGGAAGAAGGTATTCTTTTTCCATTTTACTGAATAACTCATTTTATGAAATAATTATGGTTCATATTACCAGTTTTTCAAAAATTTCTGAGAAAAGTTTCACCTCAAAAATCTTGTTCTTATTTTTTTGTTTCATATCTTCTTCCTGTAAAAAAAGCGTACGCACTAAATCAGCAGTTCAGCACTTGACAATTTTTTACATTTTAGTCGAAGATGAAATTTGTTGTACCGAACATGGAGATTTGATCGAAGATTATATTCTACCCCCTATTAAAGTCAACAACTGTTCTAATGATCCCTTGAGCGGTTGCATAAGTGTGATACCGGTGCAATTCATCATAGACGAAAAAAATGAAGAATTGAAAGCGACCAGAATTTACATGATAGATAAGGATTCAGGAATCAGATTTCCAGAAAGTGCTCATCGTTCTGGAGAAACATTGGACGTCTTTTTCATGACTGAAGAAAATGGTCTCACAGATCCTTCATTGACTCCTTCAAAATCGAAACTGAAGCCTAAAAAAGACTTTACATGTAGTGTCTGCTAATGTTTCATTCATTTTTTCCATCTCGCAACTTTGTACATCTTCCGTGAAAATATTTTTGTTCATAAATAAATATCGAACTGCTCCTAATGCATTTGATTGAAATTTTTTTCATTTACTCCCTTAATCACCTGTGTCCTCAAGCTACATCTCCTTTCCATTGATTTTTTCTCCTATCTAGGTTTCATGGTTATATTGACCCTATTTTTTATTTTACAGATTCATTTCAACATCATGTATATAATAAAGAAATATACACAGTGGGCAATCAAAGTGATACGTTCACATCAAAAGCAGGAAGTCAAAATGAAAGTCAACACAGGGAAGCATCTAATGAGAACTCAGAATTTAGCGATAACGAATTTTATTAGTATTGTTAAGACATTATTAGATCGTCTTCCAAACATGGTGCTCAGAAATGTAAGCTGTTGAAACTTACTAACAACATCCGAAATCGTTGAATCTCTTTAGTCAATTTGATTCGATGGAACAAAACTCTAATTTAATCTCATATATTGTAGAACTAATTTTTTCCGAATGGAATTTTATGAAAATGGTGTGTTTTAATTTGCTATACAAAATTTTTTGTGTACATCATATACTACTTATTGATCATAAAAAAAATGTGTTCAAGAATTGAAAACCAGAATGAGTTTTTACAAGCATTCTGAGTTTTATGTCCTGTGTATAAAATTGCTTTTTATAAATACTTTTACTAATGAATTTATCAAAGATTGTAAATATTGGACGTCAGCTTTTTCTGAATATAAAAATATCCAAAATATGTTGTTTCATTTCCCTTTTCCATTCGAAAGTCTTCGAGAAAAAACCCCATCGATTGGGGTTGGTCGAAAGTGTTTTTTTTTTCGCACTAGTGCGGGAAAGTTATAAGTCCAAAAAGAATATCCCAATTTATGCGTAATAAAGTGTATTTTCCGCACGCGACCGTTTGCATTACGAGCGTTTGAACATTTTTATGATTGGATAGAAAGAAAAGTATCTGTTTGTAGATTTTTGTTGACAGCAACGAAGGAAAAATCGAACATCGTGTGTCAAAGTGACAGATGCTGAAATAGTAATATGAGAATTACGATTAAAAAGGAAAACGGTTACTTACTTAAATGAATATACGTTTCTCTGCCACTGTGGCTTCTGAAAAGTTTAAATTTTCTGCATGGGTGCGGAAAGTACCACTTTTATTTACGCTCGTCGAAAAAATCATGTTAGGGCACTACTTGGTCGATCATCTGAGTGTAACTTTATATTTTTTTAAATAAAGTTACCGATAAAGGTTCTCGGAAATGATGTTGAATGTAATAAGCATTAAGCACCATTTATGTAGTGGAAACTGAGGAAGGAGCATCGTAGAAAATATACAGCACATGTTACAAACTTAGACCAAAAGAAAAGGTTAAAACACAATTAATCAAAAAATCGAATAGGATTCGAGTCGAAATCTATTGAAATACATATCAGTGAATTATTTATATTTTCGTAATATACTTCATTCTCCTTTTTTGTAACTTCCTTCTGATTTACGTTTTGAAATGGAGCTAGTTTAGGGCCTTGAAAATTATCCTGAACGCCATCATGTCTAGTTTCGGCAGACAGCTGCAACTCCTTATCTATCAAATACCTACATACACCGCTAAAAACTTGAACTTACTCTTGCATCAAATTCGTTATAACCATTGTCCGGACTGTCCAACTTTCACCCCTTTATCATACGTTTTCATCACTGGGGGTATCATTGGCCTTCTTCTCAGCTCTGATTTGGCTTCCTTTCTACTCCTCAAGCTCTGCAGACTGAGACTTCTCCACAGCCCTGGTAGCGGTTTATCACCCTTATTTTTGATACTCTTCGGCACTTTGCGATTATTAGTTTTTCCATGGTCCACAACTCTCTGTATTTGTGACGGTTCGTCTGCTATCAAATAGGAACAAGATTTTTCGTTATAATAGCTTGGGCCCGTTAGTAGATTCTTCAATTTTGCTGGTATTCTCAAAGTTTTACAACGTCTCGACGTCAGTCTGTATTGTGTCTTGAACCAGGCCTCCATATCTCGCAATACTGACTGCTAAAGCGGGATCAACTGAATTAAAGAATTCACAAGCGGAGTGTCGTCAAAGTTAAGTTAATTAAGTTTCAGCGTCTAATGGACTTATATTTCTAGCACATCTCAGGTTTCAGTGTTTAAAATAATGTTATACAACTGAAAAATCCGATATTATCGGAATGAAGTGAAATTTGATGAAACTGACTAGTTATGTCACATAATATTTTCAACTTTTGTCAATGGGGTTACCTCAATAACGATAAATTAGGAATATATTGTTGGAGGTGTAGGTTTTGCTCAGAAAACCACTCTTATATTGAAATACTGACAACTCGAAATTTTTTATCTATTTCAAACAATTCATTCTCTCATTCCAATTTGAAGCAAGCCATGGAGAAGAATTTGAAGAACTAATAGTGAATTTCGTACAAGCAACCAGAGTTCCAAGGATATAAGGCTACTTATTTTCCTGATTTTAGATAACAAAATTATGGAATAGTCTGATATTTCATGATCAAACTTGAAGTCCCTTCAATTGTAAGGCTTTCTTCTAAAAATAACACTAAAGAAAGCTTTAAGTTTAAGGAGGCTTTGAATTTGATCGTGAAAGTATAAACCGGCACCTGCACCATTTTGTGTCATGAACCATTTTATTTTGATTGTGTTTCTTTATCGAATTCTCCTCACATGGATACATGTTATGTGCAAAAAGTTGCGACTATTTTTTCTACGATTCCAAGTCATCTAAAAAACTGTGATTGCAGTGACACGTCTTCACCATCATAGAAGGATAAAAGGTTTCATTATAATAGCATCTTTTCATAATAATACTTTTCAAAATCATAACTTTCATGATCGAGAAGACCCTTGAATTTGTTTTTCAATGTACCACACTCTATTTTTGTATCACGCAGAGGCTTAATGTGAAAACAACATCCATGATCTCATGATCATTTCAATCATAATTTTGTAAAAGTTCAGGGTTCAACTGATAAATTGAATGCTTCTGACAATGATTCTATTCTTGGTGTTCCATGTGTGGTCAATATATACAAAACAAAGGTCCCCAATCTACACAGATATGAACCTGGAACATTTAGCTACACGTTTCTACATCGGTGTAACACACTAACGTAAAATTGTAAGCGCATGTAGTTTATTGAGCAGGGGTGGATTAGTTAATTTTAATTCAATTTGAATGAGTTTCTGAAGGTATGTATTCCTCAATATTTCCGATTGACCTTGTGGAATCATTTAATTTCAGTGACAATCCTTTCATAAAGATCTCAGAACTTTCGGAACTTTTATTCCTTTGAAGATATTAATGCTTCGAAAAAATTGCTTTGTCGTCCTCTTCTTCATGTGTCAGTTAGACCTTTCGCCCTGTATCGTTTTAAACCCTACGATGATCCCTATTTAAATCAGCTTTTACACGGAAATAGAGTCTTTATTCTGCATCGATGTTCAGGACTACGAGAAACAAACCCAAATTCACTGGATACTGTCCTGGAAGATAGCGTCGTATCCAAAAGGAGTGACGTAGAGCCACGGCACGGCGCCGGGACGTTAGCGCCGCTTTAGCACACGTATAGTATTAGTGCAGTGGTAGATTTTGTGGACGAGGGTTCGAGACAAGACTCCCCTAACTGTGTCAGCCTCCTGTCAGAGTATCCTCTCTAATTTACAGTTCATCTGCAATTGTGTGCCAGGATTTCGGATCCTAGATAGCCAGCAATGACGTAGTGTTTGTGTATTGCGGACCCTGAAGGACCGAAGGGCGCAACCTTCATTTCTGGTATGTTTTTTTTTCCAGGACAGTAAAGAATAGAATAACAATCGACCTGAAAGTTTTATGAAATTCGGTAACTTTCCAATAGGGTAGATGGGAAAAGGGGTATGCGTAAATGGTCAAGGTCTCTGGGTGGTGATTTCAGGATTCATTATTTTGGACCCGAATCCAATCAATGTTATTATTCGTTCTCTTTCTCCCCATTCCGGCAGAACACCTATTTTTTCATCGATAACTTCGGCTAGATATTCCAGCCCTCGAAAGTGCGGAGCTTTCGTTCAAAAAGGAATTAATTGAACCTCGCTTTTTTCGATGAGAATTGAATGAAACTCGATGGAAATGTATTGATAATTATTTTTTATCACTTGACTCTGAAAAAGTGGGTTTTGTTTATTCATCCAATGTCTATCCAACACTTTCTGTATTATTTTCCCTGTTATGAATTGATCATTAGTTCTATAGAAGCATAAAACTTCCGAAAACTCTGAAACAAGTTATATATAATCCCAATGCAAAAAAATCCATCAAAAAAATTAATTTTGTTCGAATAATGACTACATAATAAATGAATTTCCATCAACCTTGTTTGTATGAATAAGTGGGTTCTGATCATAGACTATATGTCCATGGTTCTGATGTAGACATTATTTTTCACATCAATTTACGGTAATACCAATCACAAACACGAAATATTAAAATAAACTGCATAAATTCGAAACAGAATCTTTATAAAACGAACGAGAAAAACTGACGAAGTTACTGGATCGAAAGTGTTTTATTCAATTGCCAGTAGACAATATGAAGAAACTGCAGCTTTACTGAAATAGCCTGTCATAAACCCACGATAATAAAAGTGGAAAATATCAGGGCTTGAGATATCTACGTTCTTGGTGGTTTTTCAGCAGACAATAAAATGGTATTTATTGTATTTGGAAAGCCTCTGACCACCAACCAGAGGAATGAAGGCTTGAGGAATGGACGAAAAGGACATAAATATGATTGGATAAAACCTCGAATCAGCTGATCAAAACAAGAAAAACTATTTGGAAATTGACTGAAGTATCCCAGCGCATTCGCCATTTATGTCCATTCTATTATTGTGCCTTTGGAATCAAACCCAAGAAATATCGAACTGTTTTCACAGTTTTAAAATAAACGGAAAAACATAATAGGTACTTTCGTTTGCATAAAAAGTGCACTTTTCTACACTCGATTTTAGTAGTGTAGTTTATTTACATCTCCTTTTGACTATGTGTAGATAAACTACACTTCTTCTGCACTGGTGTAAATCAAATCGAGTATAGAAAAGTGCTACACTTTTTATGCAAACGAAAGGACCTAATGTAAAACGTCCTCGTTCGCCTCTGAAAGAGTCCTGCCAAAAACAAATGGACTCAATTTTCTTACCTACAAAATTTCAAAAACAAAGATTCAGATCGACCCGAATGGTTTCGAAGCCATTCCATTCCATCAGTCGAACAATTGCCTTCACGTAAGAATGATGGCTATCCTGTCGGGTTCAATATAGGCATTGTTCCATTAAAGAAATTGTCCAATCCAGTTCCATACCTCCAGATGGCATTCCTCGCCGCAGTTGAACGAATTATTGCGAGATTAAATCTCGATTATGCCCCATTCATACATTCCCCAAATATGGGTGTAACGGGCAGGCAATTATCTTGGTTCAATTCCGAGTTTTTGTACGGCTCTTGCATCTGACAGATCAGGAATACTCGAAAAAACAATATCTCAAGATGAGAGATTGGAAAACGGGAAACGTTCCCGTCGAGGACGAAAACAAGGGGGATTATTGGAAATTTCGGGATTCTGAATCGTTTTCCCGCTGGATTGCAATATGTCTGAGTCCTTTCTATGCATCCGTCGATGTTCGACTGATGAAACTCATGTTTTCACTTGAGAAATTCAATATTTCGATATGGTTCTCGATATTTCAGAAACTATATTGAAAAATTCTCCTAGACGTTGATTAAGTTATGATTATTGACAAATGAGGAAACACTGGCATGAAGACAGGAGCTAGGAAATAAAAAAAAAACAAGGAAAAACTCAGGAAGTATCCGATAGATAATGCTCGAATGTGGCACGAACTTTCAAAACGTTATTCAAGGGGACAGCTTCAATTTTAAACTTGATCTAATTCGTATTTCGCGAAATATTGGGAAAATAATAACGTGCGTTCAAAAAAATTCGTCGTCAAGTAGGCTATGGAATTTTGAACGTCGATATTTCGTGTCTAAACGTAATTCTTACGTCCAGTTTCATAATCAAATTTAAAGTCACTTTAAGCTTAAAGCTTCCTTTAGTGTCATTTTTAGTAGGGTTAAAGGAAGCTTTAAAATTAAAGGGACTTTAGGTTTGATTATGAAACCGGCCGTTAGCTCGTGCTTTACTATTTTCCAGGTGAACTGTCATTTTAGCATTTTAGGTTGTTGTTGAATTAAAATTATCAGCAAATTATAAAGATGGTTTTTACGGACGTGTGAAAGACTTTTACTATTGAATTCTACTTCAAAATTGGAAAGAAAATTGAAGGAAAATGGAAATATTCTGTTCCGGCGACTTCATTGAAGCCTATGTTGCTATTGATTATTAAGAATGAATTTTTCCATTGTACTGTTTTGCGATGTGTTGACGTAACAGATATGTTCAAACAAAAAAGGAAGTGGTATAACAAAAAAGAAAACTCTAGAGTTCAGTAATAATGAAAACATGGTGACAGAAGCTCGACAAACCTCTCTTCAGATTTTATCTCAAGTGGATGGAGTATCCGTTGGCATATGCCACCCGATTTTGAAAAAAAGATATTCATTTGTTTCCATAAAGATTGACATGTTATCAGAAAACTGAAAAGGTTGTGATTACCTAACCTTGTAGCATCCGAGAAAAATTGGAGTTCAGTATCATACTGAACTGATGCATACTGACAGTATGCATCAGTCAAAGGCAAAATGTTGACCTACTTTCTTTTATGGAACTTCAATAGCAGAACGTTATGAAGGAGAAAGCATCATGCCTTTTTATAGCTGAATTGAATTTTAATAAATTGTCCAATAGCTATTTTCATGTAATTCAGTTCTTTTAGTTTAGTCATGGATTTTCAGTAATGACTGAATCAATTCAATATTTATAGAGAATTAATAAACATTTTATTGAGAATCTTACTGTGATTTATTCATATGACTGAAGTAACTAGAACCTTCTTACAAAAAAACATACTACCACGCTCAATTCAAGATTAATGTCTCTTACGTATGAAAATAGTGGACGGTTAAAATTTTTACGAAGAACTTTTCTAACCGCCTCAGATTGTTTGGATTCTTGTCATCTTACTCAATGAAAGAAATGCTTTTCGAACGTTGGGTGAAATTTACAGGTAACCTTTTCTGAAAAGAGCCTTTCCGTACAAAATTACGATATATAGGTTAATGTCATCATTGTTTACATTTTGGGAAGATGAAGTAATTCAAGGAAAGATATACGTTCAGCCACCGAACATCAGCCTTCAAAATTTCATAGCCTACTTGACGACTAATTTTTTTGAACGCACGTTATTTATCTTCTGGGAACCAGGCAGCGTTTATGGAGTTCGATATCTGGATGGGTGACCACTTCAATTATGAATCTGACCAAGCAACCAAAAATGCTCAGGAACGACATGTGTCATGAAAAATAGACAGAAGCAACTTTCGGAGCCAATAATTAAAAAAAAATTAGAGAGTACAAGGGCACATTGAAAATTTCACATCCCGTATTTCAGTTATAATCACTTTTGAGAAATGGTTATACAGCAAAGTCAAGTTAATTGTAGCATTTGTGGCTACTGACTACGTTCTCGAATAGGTTAGGTTAGTCAGGTACCCCTACATTAAAAAAAAAACGTTTAAAGGGTGTATTATGCACTTCGCGGTCCTCATTCTCTATTCAAATTTCGAGAGTTGGGGTCGTTGAGCAAAGGGGTGAAATGATATGGTTTCCGTTTCAAAGGATCCCCTTCTCGAGGACATGATCGATCTGTCAGAGCGATTTTCAAAAATTATTTTCTCCCTACCTGAAAAGAGCTCTCTTCGCCCTTCAACCCTTATAAGTTCGTCCGGTTTAGGGGAAAATTCCGATAGCGATTCATTCGTCGAGGGCAAACGTCCAATTTTCATCGTACGGCACTGCCGCTACTGCACTGGGCCGACCCAACTTTCCGATTCACTAATTGGTTTGGGAACAATTATGCCCGCATCCTCTCTAATCATAACGCGGCGCCAATTATCCCATATTTTCCGAAATCTGGTCATTATCGTCCTTGGTTAGTTGAAGTTTATATTATCACTCTCGAGCACTTCACGATTCGGAGAAAGGGTGGAAACACAACGCGGAGAATTCTAGGCAGTGGTTGATCATTGATAAAATCTTCGAATGTTGACCAAAAGCGATCTGCACACGATTTGAAAACGATGTAGACTTCTTAAACCGAATTGTTACTATGGATGAGACTTGGGTACATTTCTACGATCCAGAAACATAGCAACAATCGAGTTACGCAATAAATTAAATGAAAAATGTGAATGTGAATATCCAAAAATTGGAGTATCGAGCCATCATCAAGTACCTGCATTTAAAAGGGTTAAGATGTAAGCAGATTTACGAAGATATGCTTAATACCCTTGGTGGTCAATGTTCTTCGTATGCGACCGTGAAAAATTGGACTGAAAGCTTCAAAAGAGGTAAATTTTCCATTGAAGATGATGACCGATCGGGAAGGCCAGTTTCTGTGTCAGTCCCCGAAAATATCGATGCAGTTCATGACATGATTTTATCAGACCGTCGAGATGGGCTAAAACGGATATCTGAAGCACTGAATATGTCATACGAATGCGTTCATCGTATAGTTCACGTGAATTTCTACATGAGAAAAATTGCTGCAAAATGGATCCCCAAATGTTTGAATGTTGACCAAAAGCGTGCAAGGGTAGAAGCATCGCGTTCGATCTGCACTCCATTTGAAAACGATGTAGACTTCTTAAACAAAATTGTTACTATGGATGAGACTTGGGTACATTTCTACGATCCAGAAACAAAGCAACAATCGATAGAATGGCGACCCTCTGGTTCTCCAAGACCTAAGAAGTTTCGTGTCAAAAATCTGCTGGAAAAGTTCTTGCTTCAGTTTTTTGGGATTGCCATGGAGTAATCATGATTGATTTTCTGGATAAGGGTAGAACAATAACCGGAGATTACTATTCGTCATTACTGACCACTCTACGAGAAAAAATTAGAGAGAAAAGACGCGGATAGCTATCCAAAGGTGTTTTATTTTTGAAGGACAACGCCTCTGCACACAAATCTCATGTTGCCATGCAAAAAATTCGTGATTTAGGGTTTTAATTAATAGAACACCCCCCTTTTTCACCAAATTTGCCTCCATCCGACTATCATCCCTTTCCTCAACTGAAAAAAAGTTTAAAAGGTCGTAAATTTTCTTCAAACGAGGAGGTAATAAAAGCTGTTGAGCTCTGGTTTGCAGAGCAAGAAGAAACATTTTTTTAAGGTCTAGAGACGTTGCAGGTTCGCTGTAATAAATATATTCAATTAAGAGGAGAATATGTTGAGTAATAAAATATATTTACATTGAAATTTTGTTTGGTTCTATAGTAGGCTAAGAATTTTTCAATATATCCTCGTACATTAAACATCTGGCAACAAATTGACGAAAAATCAGAATGTAATGATAAAAGAGCATCAGAAAAATAACATTAAAAATTAAGGTACAAAATGAGTATTAGTATGGCAATAAATAACTTCTTTTATTTTTGAAGTTTTCATTCAACAATTTGGTCGTATCCATGTCCCAGTTTCCTCTTTAATTTCATAAAAAAACCTGGCAGATTCTTCATTTGGCATGCAAGAACTCTCTGTGAATGCGGAAAATTCACCAATCTCCACTCCAAAATTTTTATCAGCGATCAACCGATAATTCTAATTAACCTCAACCTTTTCGTTATGCTTCTGACGAAAGTTCTATCGAGCGTTTCTGAAGTTTCCCGCATTAAACATGAACTGTGGTGTAATCAATTTAAAAAACATAGTAGACAACAACTCAACCGTTTCATGAACGGCTAGGGGTGCACTCACGCGAACACAATGAATATGTTATTTTTTTCAATAAATGTTTCGTGATAGTTGAGTTGAGATTACACACCAATTTGCTCGCAATGGTGAGTGATTTATTTGGGATGTCAACACTTGTCGAATCGTCAATGACGAGAGTGAATGTTTGAAGGGGTTCGTTTTCGTGAAAAGCATACCTATTGAATGATCCACATAAGGGGAGCCTTCAATGGGATGAAACTACCTAAACAGGGAATTAGAGTATCGATTGTATTTGTAGGTATCTATACGCCTTAATTACCGGCACTTCCATTAGCGGCTCTATCACAGCCATAAGTTTCGTTTAGGGGTTGTAAATGAGATATTCTAAACAGTGGCGCATCCTATTTTCATGAAACTGAATAGGATTAACGACGGGGTCATAAAATTCGTTGCGAACAGCAAGGCTTGGCCTCCTGAAGATCAATCTGTGAAGATTCGAATCAGAAACGAAAAATATTATGGTGGATGTGAACTTTGTACCGTTCTGAATGTGCCAAAGTACGAGGATGTATTGATATCTAGTTAGCCTAGACCAGTTCCATGCATAAAAAAATATTGCGTTATCATAGCAACGAACAATAACTCATTAGTGAAAAATTGGACTGCAAGCTTCAAAAGAGGTGAATTTTTCATTGAAGATGATGACCGATGGGGAAGGCCAGTTTCTGTGTCAGTCCCCGAAAATATCGATGCAGTTCATGACATGATTTTATCAGACTGGGCTAAAACGGATATCTGAAGCACTGAATATTTCACGTCAATTTGGACATGAGAAAAATTGCTGCAAAATGGATCCCCAAATGTTTGAATGTCGACCAAAAGCGTGCAAGGGTAGAAGCATCGCGTTCGATCTGCGCTCGATTTGAAAACGATGTAGACTTGTTAAACCAAATTGTTACTATGGATGAGACTTGGGTACATTTCTACGATCCAGAAACAAAGCAACAATCGATGGAATGGCGACACTCTGGTCTTCTAAGACCTAAGAAGTTTCGTGTCCAAAAATCTGCTGGAAAAGTTCTTGCTTCAGTTTTTTGGGATTGCCATGGAGCAATCAAAATTGATTTTTTGGATAAGGGTAGAACAATAACCGGAGATTACTATTCGACATTACTGACCACTCTACGGGAAAAATTAAAGAGAAAAGACGCGGAAAGCTATCCAAAGGTGTTTTGTTTTTGCAGGACAACGCCCCTGCACACAAATCTCATGTTGCCATGCAAAAAATTTGTGATTTAGGGTTTGAATTACTGAAACACCCCCTTATTCACCAGAATTGTCTCCATTCGACTATCATGTCTTTCCTCAACTGAAAAAATGTTTAAAAGGTCGTAAATTTTCTTCCAACGAGGAGGTAATAAAAGCTGTGGAGGTCTGGTTTGCAGGGCAAGAAGAAACATTTTTTTTTCAAAAGGTCTAGAGACGTTGCAGGTTCGCTGTAATGAATGTATCCAATTAAGAGGAGAATATGTTGAGTAATAAAATATTTTGACATTGAAATTTTGTTTTGGTTGTACAGTAGGCTAAGAATTTTTCAATATATCCTTATTTCATACCCCTTTGGAGAATAACATACATTCTGAGAGAATTAACAGTCACATAAGAGTTTACCATTTACGAAAGTAACCAGTGAATTCGGATCCATAAACTTCTCTGGGAATTTCAAGTCTCTAGCTTTTTTCCTTTAGAAGTAAGGGTGCGAAAAATTGAACAAAAAACATAACCTTCGTCTAAAATTCGCACCATTTTCTTCGTGCTCGATTCAAAAAGTCCACTATGGAGAATAATCAAACAAAATAAGATCTCTCTGAGCTGAATGCGCCAAAGTCGGACCTTCTTTTATGATGATCAAGTACAAGCTAGTACGGAACTGAAAGAGTTTGGAGCTTTTACCCATTTCCCCACATTTCAGCCTAGTTTCATGTAAATATCACGTGAAATGTTCAGGCCGCAATTCCGCTTCCTTCGACAATTAACCGAGAAATCCACTTTTTCTCACGCAATAGTGATAATTTATTTTCTGGCGAAGTGTGCGCCATTGCCATAAGCTCATAAATTACCTCTTTGACGTGACTGAATTCCATATTTGATTCTTATGGAAATTACCCCCTACCCCGACGTCACTCAGTACACAGATGTTAATTGTCTAGCTGACCTCGCTGAAGATTAAGGATGAAAAGTGGGGAACATTTTCCAAAAATGATAACCCTAAGCCATTTTTCATACCCACTGAGAAACGGTCTTTTCGTGACCGGGCTTATCAATTTCCGCTGACAGCCACAAAAATGTTCAAGTTGCCATGGATCAGATTTGTAAGAAGTTTCAGTAGGTCAGAGACATTTTAGCTCGGAATCATACTGTACTGATGAATAAAATACAGAAGGAAGCCAGGAGCCATATTTTCCTTATGAAAAGTAATTATGGACTTTATCCGAATTTTTCTTGTAGAAAAAGAACCACCAAGAGTAATAAACGAACATTATGCCAGATAAATACACGAATTGTATTCTAGGGTAATTTGTTCCCCCTGTAATAATCACCTTCAACCTTCGAACATATATATATTTCATGTTAACGATTCCAGTTGTGGATGTGAGCTTTGTGATAAAAATATCGTAATGTAGAAAGAAAGGTTTCGATGGAATTGAGATAAATTCGTACATGGAAAACAATTTAACAACTGCAATTTACATAATGCTCCATTGGTCGAAGCTTGCTCTCTTTCAAATAGCTAAACATTTTATAATTGAATTTTCCATGTCATGGTTAGAGTGCAATACAAAAATGTCAGTTGAATTTAGGAAATACGCGGAATCGAGTGAACTCTACCTATATTGGATGTGATTACAATTCACGTTGTTCGACTCCAATGTTTAATATACTGGGTGTTTTCTTACCTACTGACTGTTCACAGTATGAAAACTTAACACCTTGATTTTACGGCTTGAAAATGTGGAAAATCGCTCGGATTTTTCACATGAGAAAAGAAGCTATACTGCATTCACATTTATTTTAGCAGTCGGTTGGCCATGAAATAATTTTCTCAAGTTTTTGCAACTAGAACGGAGTAAGGTTGGCACTCATGAAATGTCGTTAATGTCAATACGCCGTTTCCACAACCAATATCAATTTTTATTACGAAAATGCCGAAAGTGATTGAAAAAAGAGACAGGGTTTCAGGAAGTGCTATTTAGAATTCAGGTCCGCTCATTCAAATAGTTATACCCTGATATTCTAAAATCCACAATACGTCAGATGGTAGCGAACATATTCAATGTAAGAGAATTTATATAATGTTTTATCTGAATCTGAACGACTTATATTTCAGCTGAATATTTCCACAATCAGAAAGATTGTGAATGAAGAGGACGACAAAGAATTTCCTTCTATTGGGAGACCCAAAAATGTGGAAGTATTCGAGAATTTTATGTTTGATTGAATTAATGCGAAAAGTTTACTACAGAATTTTCGATGAATGTCATCGTAGAATAAGTTCCCGAAAATTGATTTTTCTATTTTTCATTTGTCTTGTCCTATACATTGTAAATGTCTTAAGGTACCAATAAATACCTAATTATCATTATTATATCATTGTAGCTATTAAGATGAACAGCCACAAATACGCGCCAGTTGTCCTGTTAATTGTTTATTCATGTGAAATTTTTGTTGAAAGGTGAAGTTCATCTTGACTTGAAACTTCCTTTGATTCCTTTTACTTATATTGACGCAAGAAAATTTGTTGAAGAATTTAACATTCTTGTAATTATCTGTTAATTCCTTCGGGAGATACCCATTCCCAACCACTGCATCATATGCATTTCATCTTTGGGTTAATATTTTTGAAATCGACAACTGATGTAACGTATTCAAACTTTAGCCAAAGAAGATAACGAACATTAACTCTCCTCAATCTAGTGCATATTATGATATTATACTGATCCCTTGTATTTTCCATGCAAATAACTGGATTTGGTATGCCTTCAAAGAGTTTGTATAAACTTCAATTATGTTCGTCACATATTTTCCGAAGAGATTCGACATTGTGATAAAATACGTAATAACATAAACTTTCACGTAGAACGGGCAACATAACGTTGATTTAAAACCCAAAATTGTTTTGACAAGAGTCATAACCCAACATTTTCGTACATACATAGTGAAATGTGTCAAATTTCCATGGCCAATCGACTGCTATAATAAAAGTGAATGGAGTAGAGTTACATGTATTCAATCCGTAATATAACTCCTGAGAAAACGAATCTTGATGTTGCATATAATGATTTTTATGAAAATTGCAGTTTTCTTTTTTCACATGCTCATTTCGAGTGAAAACTTCGATAACTTCTGCCGATGGTTCTGTGACCCTTCAACTCCGCAGAACTCAGACCTGGTTGGACGGCTTCCATATACAGTAAAAAGGTGAAATAAACCTCATTTGTGTACCGTTGTTCATCGATCGGTTTGTTCGGTGTTCTCTCTTCTGGGGAAGAAACAACCCCGCTTCGTTTTGTCGCTCTTTTTATCTCCTCCATGTAATGCAAACAATATTTCTCCGGGGGCCGCAGTGGAAGAGGTTGCAAATTAATATTTTCTCATTTTAAGAAGACATCCGAAAGATACTTGGGTAATTTGGGAGGACGGATGGTGTCTACAAAGTATTTTAGGGGTGGAAAATGTACGAGAATGAACGACACCGTTTTATATCGATAATAGAGGGTCAGATGGAAACATTTCTGATGGAGATTGGTCAGATAAAAACTGTTAATTAGGTTTTTCACTCCTTAAGTACCTATCCCAATTCATTAGTCTCATTTTTCACTCTGTCATACCCTAAATAGGAAAAAAAGCTGAAAATTTCCCTATAAAAGGTTCTCCTTATCCAGTACCTTGGAATTTCCACTACTAAAAATCGAAATTGAAAGGAATAATATAAATATTTTCCCGTATAATGCGAAGTTTTCGAGAAATTCGATGTTCGAAAATTGAAAGTATCTGTGAAATTTGAAAGATTGGGTACTTTGGCTGAATACAACTCTGTTTAAAAGATCCACAGATGTGTAGTCTCACAGATTTAGCTAGTTATTCTGAAGGTAATTTTGTTTTTTCAGATGTGGCACAGGTCAAATCGGAAGAAATAGTATAGGAAAAAATTGTTTCTTTTGACCTCAAGAATCTACTGTTAAAATACCTGTACGAGACAAAGACCTGAAAAGCAATTTTTCAGGTGCTGAAAGAATTGAAATTGAGGTCACACTATTGTCTGAAAAAACATACAGAAAAATTCTTATATTCACCCAGAATTTTTCTTCGCATTGCCCTAGAATTCCTCTCCGAGTTCTTCTGCTACTTTCACCGAAACAAAAATTGATTTGAAGACAAACTCTAACCAAACGATAGTTTGTCTCCGCGTTCCAAATTCTTCGTGAGAAAATTCATTCGTCTGTACAGAATAGTCCCCATTTAAAATTCAAATGTCTCTTTTTATGCAGAAGGTCCAATTAATTTTTCCTTGATAAACTTTTTCAGGTTGCAACGGACACAAGATTGGAATATTTGTTTCCTGCATTCGCATATATCTGCATATATATGAACTGAATTGCAATCTGAACAATACAGATTTGAATAAAGAAAAAGGAAGAGTTTCATTATCAGTGTATAGCAATCGAGAAAAAATTGAAATGGACTGAGATACGAAATATATTCTGGGTTCTGTTTTTTCACTTCTTTCATATTCTAATTATTAGCTCGACTTCAAGAAGTCAGCAGACTTAGTTGCCATTTAGATCCACCGGAATTTATCCTGGATCCGATACTGCTGACACTCTCCACTCTATCCACACCCTCCCAGATATTGAAATAACATTAAGAAGACAAACATTTACTCAACAAACTTTGAACGTGTCTTCCAGAAGTTCGTCGGAAGACAGGAAGTTAGAAATCATTATTCGAAATATTTCACCGGTTTTTTGAGCTGCCATATTGACCCTAATCGATGGATGAGTATGATTTCTGTGTGGATAAATACATTTCCGGCTTGGGCTATCAATAATCGTTGAAGATATACAGGGTGAGTCTTTGACTCGTACAAACATTTCAACAGTAGATTCTTGAGGTCAAAAGAAACACTTTTTTATACCATTTTTTTAGATTCGGCCCTGATAAAAAGATGTAGTCATTTTAAGTTTTCATAATGAGCTGTGCCACCCCTGGACAAACAAAATAACTTTCAAAACTAGTAAACGTTCCAATATTCATTAGATAGCCTCCAACTTAGTTGAAAGAGTTGGGATCTTCGAATTTTTGGTATTTTTTCAGTGCGTAATGGTCATTATGAGAAGACGTGGGTGATATCTTGTGTTCGAAAAAGATTTATCAAATAAATGAAAAACTACATTCCGAAATTCATTTCATTCGATGAATCCGTTTGTGAAATAGAACTAAAAATATTTTTTTATGGTTTTTCGACAGCCTGTATATTTTACACCGAGCTGACTCGGAAAAACTAGTGAAGAAAAAGAAGGTTTCTTTTGAACTCAAGAATCTATTGTTACGATATATGTACGAGTCAAAGACTCCACCCTCTATATGTTCGCGACAAGAAATAATCAGTTCAGACATATTGTATTTTTTTTTCAATGAAATTGGGACGTATTGAGATCAGAAGAAGTCGAAATTTATGCCTGAGAATAAAAAAAAAAGATCCTGCTGCAAAATAGTGCAGTTCAATCCTCCAGTAGTTTCTAGAGAATTTAAAAATCTAGATGGGGTATTTTCCTAAATTTCAAAATATATGTCATTCAAATCCTTATAACTCAAATATATCGAAATATATTTTTTTAGAATTTTAACATATTGCGTTTTGTCTGCATTTACTTACGAAAATTCTGATTTCAGAAGTGCTATCTTATGAACATTCTACGTCATTTTCACAATCCGGCAACGCCCGTCGAATCAATAAAGGTCATGAAAGTTTTATGATCATCATAGACTTAATAAATATCAAGTTTGGTGATCATATTCGACAAGGAGAACAAACAGTGCATAGAAATATCAAACAATGACACAAAATGTCATCGTTTTTAAGAATATATAGACACAGATTACAGAAACAATTTTTTGAAATGTGTGGATATAGCATTCTATACCTTCCTGATCTGTTCCACTGTTGTCTAATTAACAAAAATTACTAGACTTTTGTAAAGGCATTCTACGTCACAAGCTTTCACATAGTCTAAGTTTGGAAGAGTATATTTCTGAAATTTCTGAATTTTGAAGCGAATCTTTCACGTGTTGGATAACTAATGGAAAAGGGTTTCCATAAATAATTTTAAATACGATTTTGGAGTTTTAGGAAACTCGCCCATTTTCAGATGTTGGTTGATATTAGATTGAAGTTTTGAAGGGGTTTCATAGCCCTGTGATCTTGAGGTCTATCGTGCCTCCCAATCAGAGCTGTATCCGCTGAAATTTCGCACCAAAATACCCAATTTTTTCGGAAGTTGGCGAAATTTACTCACCTTTCCAAAGATTTTATGGGAACCGCTCTGAACGCCGCTTGATACTCAGAACAGAAATATCAATATACCACCTGCATCAAATTTATGGCTCTGGCGAGTAGAATAAAGGCGATTTTGCCCCGTAATGGCTCATAATACCCTTCTGTGGCGGGGTTTTGTGTTGGGCTGCAGCAGGGGATTAATGTTTAATTAGATTCCGCATATTGTTACCAGTTGACGTTATGAATTGCGCTCATTCGCTGGGTTAATTCGAATTGCCATCCGCAAAATGGTGGAAATTATCGCTTCTCACATTATGTCCTAGTAATTTCGTCGTATCGTTGATCTATAACCAGCCCTGAATGGGCGTCTTTTGAAATAGCACCGCGTTGGGACACAACGCCAAAATTCCGGAAATTTGCAGAAGTATAAACCCATTACACTCTCCCTGTCGCCACCAAAAACAATACCGTGCACAACAATTCAAAAATTCACAAAAAAAATAAATACAATGAATAAATTATAACTTCCAAAATGAAAAAGAAGAATTTGATTTCGTTGCCCAAATTCTTATGGTTTATTTGAACTTTTTGAAGAGTGCCTATTCAATCGGAAATTCAAAACTTTATAGTTAATTACAAATAAATATTTTACTCACGAAATCGGTGTCTTCGATTGCTCATTTGAAATTTAATGTTACCTTTTTTTTTTCAGGATTCTTTTGATGTTCGTCTGTTCCTGATGTCTTGAGGCAGCTTGTCCGTAGTTTGAAAACCACTGAGAAATTCGATAGAATGGACATTTGAAGGGAACTTCCTCCGCATAGTTCCTATGGATATGTCTCCAAAACTTGACCAATTCAAAAGGTGAGCCATAATTTAAATAATTTGCCAACCCGTTGCAAAATGGCCAATGCGCCTTGGTTAAACTTAAACAATCATATGCTTCGCCAGATACACTCGAGATTGCATTTTCAATGAGAAAATAAACATTCATAGAGAAAAAGGTACACTTGGTACTCTCCCTACTTCTAGTGTCATTCCCTGGAATTTCCTAAAGTTAAATCCATGATCCCTGTGTATATTCAGATTCACGATTATTCGAGTCGTTATCAAAACTTATTTCTGGCGTTCTTGGAGAACCCCGAAACCGACCACTTCAATTTTGTTCTGGAGTCTACGTAAAAACTCCCCTCCCGATACAACCCTGAAGAGTTCGACGATGTCCGAAATCAATTACATTGTTAACCCCGTTCTCCTTCGTTCCATTCGAGTGTCAATTGGAGCGCCCCTATTGTCGTCCATAGAGTAATCTGCATATATCGACGACAGACTTGGACGACCGAGTCCACATGAATATAAATGAAATGTCACTCCTTCCGGCACATTTAGAATTATTGACATCACTATTGGAATATCACATGCGAAGTATCTCGATCGATAAAATGGGCGTTCAAGATTTGTTGATGGTCGTAGAACGGACTCTGGGGATTATTCAGTGTAAGATTACTGCCATATGTGGGATTTGAAGTATAGGCACAGAATTTGGCGTACTGAGGGGTTTCTGTTTATGTATACTCCATTCATTTTATTTTAGCACTCGGTTGGCCATGGAAATTTGACACATTTCACTCTGTATAGTACGAAAATGTGGGGTTATGACGCTTGTCAAAACATTTTTGGGTTTTAAAGCAACGTTATGTTGCCCGTTCTACGTAAAAGTGTATGTTATTACGTATTTTATCACAATGTCGAATCTCTCCGGAAATTATGTGACGAACATAATTGAAGTTTATACAAACTGATTGAAGGCATACCAAATCCAGTTATTTGCATGGAAAATACAAGAGATCAGTAAAATCTCATAATATGCACTAGCTTGAGGAGAGTTAATGTTCGTTATCTTCTTTGGCTAAAGTTTGAATACGTTACATCAGTTGTAGATTTCAAAAATATTAACCCTAAGATGAAATGCATATGATGCAGTGGTTGGGAATGGGTATCTCCCGAAGAAATTAACAGATAATTACAAGAATGTTAAATTCTTCAACAAAAATCATCTTGCATCAATATAAGTAAAAGGAATTAAGGAAGTTTCAAGTCAAGATGAACTTCACCTTTGAACAAAAATTCCACAAATACGCGCCAGTTGTCCTGTTAGTTGTTTATTCATGTAAAATTTTTGTTCAAAGGTGAAGTTAATCTTGACTTGAAACTTCCTTTAATTCCTTTTACTTATATTGATGCAAGATGATTTTTGTTGAAGAATTTAACATTCTTGTAATTATCTGTTAATTCCTTCGGGAGATACCCATTTCCAACCACTGCATCATATGCATTTCATCTTCGGGTTAATGTTTTTGAAATCTACAACTGATGTAACGTATTCAAACTTTAGCCAAAGAAGATAACGAACATTAACTCTCCTCAAGATAGTGCATATTATGATATTATACTGATCTCTTGTATTTTCCATGCAAAAAACTGGATTTGGTATGCCTTCAATCAGTTTGTAAAAACTTCAATTACGTTCGTCACATATTTTCCGAAGAGATTCGACATTGTGATAAAATACGTAATAACAGAAATTTTTATGTAGAACGGGCAACATAAAGTTGCTTCAAAACCCAAAAATATTTTGACAAGCGTCATAATCCCACAGTTTCGTACTATACAGAGTGAAATGTGTCAAATTTCCATGGCCAACCGAGTGCTAAAATAAAAGTGAATGGAGTATAAAGTTTCTGTGAACAGTTTCCAAGTAGTACGCGTAATTTACATCGGGCATGTCGAAATCTCAAGGAGGAGGCAAATATTGATTGATCCTCCTCATTAAGATTGCAAGTGTTCATGATTGAAAAGGATATTAATCCGCTCAAGTTCAGAAAGGACCGCATCATGAACAGCATGAAATTTCGACGTTCCGATGACCCAGTTCTCGAAACTTATAGATCGCGGAATATTGCGCTTGAATCTCTCGAAAAATGAGTCAATCGACGATAAGGATTCAGATCCCACTTTATCTCGCAACATGCCCCTCTCATCCGGATACTTCCTTGTACGCGGAAAACGGTGCAAAATCGAAACCTTGGCCGTGGAAAGGTCACGTGAAAATAATTCTGCCGCACTCGAATTCTGCCATGTCATCGTATAACGTCGCAACTTAGGTAAGAAACTTAAAAATACGATAAAGATAACGACTGTAGCGATATCTCACCGGCACAGGACAGTTGAAATACCTCTAACAGCCACATAGCGTGCTTGACTTGTCCTTGCCGCAGTCGGTTACTAAGGGATGCTACCCCATTTCACTTTGGCCTTTCGCAGAGACGGATCCTGCAGACAGAATGGGGAGGTTGGATTCTCCACCTCATATTTCTTTATTATTGCTCGAATCATTAATATTTCGTTGATGTTCGTTTCGATGCGATGAGAAATTGTGTCGGGGAAACTCTTCAAGAACGATTTTATCGAAAAAAACATGAATTGCTTATTTATTCATTTATTTATACCAGGTGGTCCATGTTAAAATTTCCAGCCGGATATTCCCGCGGGAGAAGACATCTTTCAATTGCAAATTTGTGGTGTACACCTCCCTAAGAAGAGTTTGAAGGAATAAAAATTTATTTGAGGCATTTTACTTGGATACAGCTCCTTGATGGTACCTGGAAGGGTTTTTTACGAGGATGTATTGATATCTAGTTAGCCTAGACCAGTTCCATGCATAAAAATAATATTGTGTTACCATAGCAACATTAGAAGTTTGACGTCAAAAAAGTAACCAGAGTTACGCAATGAATTGAAAGAAAGAAGATGTCCACCGAAATTGTGAAAATCGAAAAATTGGACTATCGAGCCATCATCAAGTGTGGTGCAGAAGAAGAAACTATAGACCACTTGGTGAACAGTTGTGGAATATATCGTTTTCAGGGTGGTTTCGAAGGTATTCATTCGGTTACCGATTCTTTTTTGAGTTGGGTTACTAATTTCAAAATTATTTAATGAGTAATATAAAATGCAACACACCCCTCTCGTTTTTTCTTTCTTTTTTGTTTTCAGATTATTCTTCGTCAACCATCATAGTACAAAGAATGGGAGGAAGTTTTTGGATTTTGGCATATGAAGAAGATGTCCTTCAATTTCAATTATTTTCAGCTTATTCTTTACACAAATACATCATCATTACACTTATACGGGCAAACAGAGAGTTTTTTCTGAGGTTTTTATCTCTGTTTTTTTCATGTATCATACGAAGATATGTATGGTACCCCGTTGACATTTTTCCTCTGCTTACACTGAGATCTGGAACGTGGAACAGGTTTTTAGGATCTGTTTCTTGTTCCATTTCTTTACACCCGCTTCATTGTTATTTTCAGATTGTAAAAGTTTGTAACACTCTTTTTCAAAAGAATATATATATCAAGTACCAGTATTTAAAAGGGTTAAGAGGTAAGCAGATTTACAAAGATATGCTAAATACACTTGGTGATCAATGTCCTTCGTATGCGACCGTGAAAAATTGGACTGCAAGCTTCAAAAGAGGTGAATTTTCCATTGAAGATGATGACCGATCGGGAAGGCCAGTTTCTGTGTCAGTCCCCGAAAATATCGATGCAGTTCATGACTTGATTTTATCAGACCGTCGAATAGGGCTAAAACTGATATCTGAAGCACTGAATATTTCACACGAACGCGTTCATCATATAGTTCGCGTCAATTTGGACATGGGAAAAATTGTTGCAAAATGGATCGCCAAATATTCGAATGTTGACCAAAAGCGTGCAAGGGTAGAAGCATCTCGTTCGATCTTTGTTTGATTTGGAAACGATATAGACTTCTTAAACCGAATTTTTACTATGGATGAGACTTGGGTACATTTCTACGATCCAGAAACAAAGCAACAATCGATGGTATGGCGACACTCTGGTTCTCTAAGACCTAAGAAGTTTCGTGTCCAAAAATCTACTGGAAAAGTTCTTGCTTCAGTTTTTTGGGATTGCCATGGAGTAATCAGGATTGATTTTTTGGATGAGGGTAGGACAATAACTATTCGACATTACTGACCACTCTACGGGAAAAAAATTAAAGAGAAAAGACACGGAAAGCTATCCAAAGGTGTTTTGTTTCTGCAGGACAACGCCCCTGCACACAAATCTCATGTTGCCATGCAAAAAATTCGTGATTTAGGGTTTGAATTACTAGGACATCCTCCTTATTTACCAGATTTAGTTCCATCCGTTTCTCATCTCTTTTCTCAACTGAAAAAAAGTTGAAAAGATCGTAAATTTTCTTCCAACGAGGAGGTAATAAAAGCTGTGGAGTTCTGGTTTCCAGAGCAAGAAGAAAAATTTTTTTTGAAAGCTCTAGAGATGTCGCAGGATCGCTGTAATAACTACATTTTTGGGTTCCTTCTTCTTGAACTCTCTTTATTCTTCAATTTCAAGCCTAGTAAAAGTGGATGGACGGAAAACTAGACGTAGAAATTATAGTATGCCGCCCCTGCATGTTCAGCTTCTCAACGTCACGAAAAGGAAATTCCACAGGAAAACGAACCCGGTTAAGAATAACGTATGTTACACCCAAATAAATAATTCATTCATAAATAATCACCAAGATCCTTCGTTCCGGAACTTGTGTTTCAGTATAAATAAAAAAAGTTCTTCATTGTATTAGTGGATGAACTTCTAATTCGATTTGAATCGAACAAGAGTACGGAGGAGACTAGACTGTTTCGATAAATTTGATGTCAGAGGCTGTTTACGAAAGATAAGGGAAAAATTCAGGAGGTGATCCAAGTCAGAGAATATAAATATTTCTTGTGTGATAAAACTGGAAACCCCTTTCAAGTTCTCGTTTATAAAATTGCCCATGAGATAGGTGTGATAATTTCCGACTTCCTGTAGATTGTAGATCTTGTGTAGAGCGTGTTCGATTATTTCTGGTTCACGAAAGCAGAATGAAAGGGATGACCGAATGTTTCGGGAAACCCCCTTTTCACCCTTCGGAAAAACCGGTCGAATATCTCGAACAGTAATTACCACTTCGCCATACCAAAAAGGGTATATTTCACTCTTGTGACTTATAAGGATCGAAAAAGTTGATTGCCCATTTCGCCCTATCAAATATTACGATCCCCCTCTTACTACCTCATCTGGCCCAATTCGGGGGTTAATGGGGTCATATTCCACCGACGTCTTTATATTTCATTTCATCGGGATCGATCTCGGAGCCCTGTATACAACAGTAAATGCTGAAAAATTTGTCGTCAATCAGTTGTGGAATTTTAATATTTGTTGGTGCATTTTTGTGTTGCAAATTGCCGGATGCGCCGGTTAAAGTTAAAGGAAGAATAGTAGTTATTTATACAAGTGAGTTAAATGAATGTTTATAACTCACGTGTTGTATGCAATTGTTATTTGTGCAGTCAGTTGGGAGAAGCATTATTTTCGTAATGAGTGTATTTTTACTAAACTTATTACTAAAAATAGTGTTCATACAAAAAATTATCTAATTGTGAATGGGATTTGGCTATAAATTCAAATTGAAAATACCAAAAACGTATAAATAAGCTTCCCTTGCTGATGGAGACATGATCAGAAAGTTGATCAAAAACATCGGATGTATCAGAATCTTCCACTAAGATTCTCCTATGTACTTCAAAGGAATATTTCTCTTAACATCTGAAATCTCCATTTTCTCATCGATTGAGAAGAATAACTATCCCCCAAAAAATTTTCCATTTCAAATGAAGAGGGGAAGAGGTAATAAACCATCCATAGTCACACAGTCCAAATTATTTGGATAAAAATAAGACTATGTTGACAATCGACTGATTATAAATCTGAATATAATTTGGAGATCTTATCTAAGACTAACTAAAGTGGAAAGACTTCTCTTCTCGAACTGTTTATCATTTCGAACGTTACTGAAAATCTGATGAATTAACTAATTTTTTTTTCATTCTATCGAGATATTTCTGTGAAAAACTTTCTCATGTTATCAATAGGATGATGTCTAGCCACCCAGCCACTAATCTGTATTTCAGCCGATCAAAAAAACCGCCGATACGATCAATCCGATACTGTTATACACAGGGCGGTGCAATTAGGCGAGAGCACGCTTCTGCTCTTCTGCTGTGTGCCTTATCTCTCGTACCAAAATGCAATCTTCAGGTTTATTATTTGAAACTGGAGCGCCTAGCGCTTCGGCGGTTAATATGGAGTCCATATAATGGCCCCTAATTAAAATACTAAATACCCCGATGGAGTTTAATTTTGCTGATGTGAGGCCTGAGCTAACAACCTTGTTAGAGTCTCTTGAATAATCTCGCATCGTGCAATTTCGGAAGCCTGGGGAGCGCCCATAATCCATACGCTGGGACCTTATGTGCCGTCCATGAAACACCTAAGCCCTTTTGATCGTTGCATTCCGAGGAGGGAGAGGTGTTAATTAAATTATAGACGAATAAGGATTAATTTGTCGTCATTAGCGAATGAACGAGGCTGTCTGAATAGTGTACCAAACTTTTTCTGTACCGATAATAGAAATCTGTTTATGATTTAACAATGAGTTACACTCAATTTTCTGAGTAATGAGGTAATTTCCGTATTGTGGGAAACAATGAAGGATTTTCCAATGAGGGCATCGATGTTTGAATGAAATAAAACGAGCTGTACGAGGATATATTGAAAAATTCTTAGCCTACTAGAGAACCAAACAAAATTTCATTGTGAAAATATTTTATTACTGAACATATTCTCCTCTTAATTGGATACATTTATTACAGCGAACCTGCAACAACTCTAGACCTTTCAAAAAAAAATGCTTCTTCTTGCTCTGCAAACCAGACATCCACAGCTTTTATTACCTCCTCGTTGGAAGAAAATTCACGACCTTTTAACCTTTTTTTTTAGTTGAGGAAAGATAGTCGGATGGAGCCAAATCTGGTGAATAAGGGGGGTGTTCTAGTAATTCAACCCCTAAATCACGAATTTTTTGCATGGCAATATGAGATTTATATGCAGGGGCGTTGTCCTTCAAAAACAAAATACCTTTGGATAGCTTTCCGCGTCTTTTCTCTTCAATTTTTTCCCGTAGAGTTGTCAGTAATGTCGAAGAGTAATCTCCGCTTATTGTTCTACCCTTATCCAAAAAATCAATCATGATTACTCCATGGCAATCCCAAAACACTGAAGCAAGAACTTTTCCAGCAGATTTTTGGACACGAAACTTCTTAGGTCTTGGAGAACCAGAGTGTCGCCATTCCATCGATTGTTGCTTTGTTTCTGGATCGTAGAAATGTACCCAAGTCTCATCCATAGTAACAATTCGGTTTAAGAAGTCTACATCGTTTCCAAATCGAACACAGATCGAACGAGTTGCTTCTACCCTTGCACGCTTTTGGTCAACATTCAAACATTTGAGGATCCATTTTGCAGCAATTTTTCTCATGTCCAAATTAACGTGAACTATACGATGAACGCGTTCGTATGAAATATTCAGTACTTCAGATATCCGTTTTAGCCCAATTCGACGGTCTGATAAGATCATGTCATGAACTGCATCGATATTTTCGGGGACTGACACAGAAACTGACCTTCCCGATCGGTCATCATCTTCAATGGAAAATTCACCTCTTTTGAAGCTTGCAGTAAAATTTTTCACGGTCGCATACGAAGGACATTGATCACCAAGGGTATTAAGCTTATCTTCGTAAATCTGCTTACCTCTTAACCCTTCTAAATACAGGTACTTAATGATGGCTCGATACTCCAATTTTTCGATTTTCACAATTTCGGTGGACATCTTCTTTCTTTTAATTCATTGCATAACTCTGGTTTACTTTTTCGACCTCAAACTTCACACTGACACTTCTTATGAGTTATTGTTCGTTGCTATGGTAACCCAATATTTTTTTTATTCATGGAACTGGTCTAGGCTAATTAGATATTGAAATTGAAAGGTTTATGTAGGTAGAGACAAAATCGAACAGTTCAAAGTGGAAAACACCTCACAAATAATGAAAATCCCAAATGAAAACTGACCTACTTACGCTTTTCCCCTTTCTGATCGTTACAGGAATTTTATTCCGCATCTTCGTTCCGCGATGTATTGTGAAAATCTTACACGGAAACTGTCTTTGCGGGGTTTCAAGATTTACGTCGATCCTCGGAAAATTCCACCCCCTCGGCCCCATAACGGGAATTTTCTATAGAAGATGGGGCTTATGTGCGCCGAACAACGATTTCGCCTTAATGAGATTCCTCAAGCTGCCTCCTTCCTACGGTATATGACGGGTTCGCGTCATAATTGAAGGAGAAAAAGCCAAAGAGAGACTTTTTGGATACGACGTCAGCGCTTCCGATGCTCCCGCTAGATTTTCCGAGGCGTTTATCGATATTATTTCCACCGAGGAGTGGCATCGCTTTTGATCTCGCCGAGACAAAAGCCTAACTGCCGAGAAAAACTCCGCAAGGATTTTAACGAGTCGAGGTATCCAGGGAATCGCAATTCGGTGTGTGGAAATCGCGGGGGGTTTTTCACAGCGGAACGGTCGATTCATTTTCGAACGTTTCCTATCAAGGTTGGCAACCCACACCTCCTTAAAACATGGAGAATCGGGAATTGTAGCTTTGGATACATCGATAGTATGAGTTATCAAACTCACAGAAAGTTTGGGGAATTTTATAGCCATTAGGAATATTCCCGAGATCATAGATGGCCCCAATTCTGTCACCTGAAGGCCTCGTACCTATAGTTCCTACAGCTACGGGCCCTATACACATTGGCTCCATGGTAATTGGCTCTATGCCTATAGGGACCATGGAATTGGCCCTATGGTTATAGACTTTTTGGTCGTATAGCTCCTGCGGCTATAGGTCCTATGGCTGTAGTCACTACGGCTGTAGGCTTCATAGTTTCAGGTCCCATAGCCCCCTTTTCACTTGCAATATGAAGTCCTATGGCTAGAGTATCTCTGTCAATAGACTTCATAGTTTCAGGTCCCATAGCCATACGCCCTCTTTTCACTCGAAATGTGAAGTCCTATGACTATGAGGTCTATAGCTATGGGCCCCATGGCTATGGGCTCTATGGCTATAGTCCCTCTGGCTATAGGCTCCATAGCTATATTCCCTCTTTTCACTTGCAATGTAGAGTCCTGTGGCTATGGCCCAATTGGCTATAGTCGCTTGGCTATAGGCTTCATATAGTTTTAGGTCCCATAACTATAAGCCCTTTTTTCACTCGAAATGTGAAGTTCTATGACTATGAGCTCTATAGCTATGGGCCCTATGGCTATAGTCACTCTGGCTATAGGTTCCATAGTTTCAGGTCCCATAGCTATATGCCCTCTTTTCACTTGCAATGTAGAGTCCTGTGGCTATGGGTCCTATGGCTATACTATCTCTGGCAATAGGCTTCATAGTTTCAGGTCCCTCTTTTCACTTGTGGGTATGGCCCCTTTGGTTATAGTCGCGCTGGCTATAGGCTTTATATTGTTTTAGGCTCTTTTTTCACTCGAAATGTGAAGTCCTATGACTATGAGGTCTATAGCTATGGGCCCCATGGCTATGGGATCTATGGCTATAGTCACTCTGGCTATAGGCTCCATAGTTTCAAGTCCCATAGCTATATGCCCTCTTTTCATTTGCAATGTAGAGTCCTGTGGCTATGGGCCCTATGGCTATAGTCGCTCTGGCTATAGGCTTCATATAGTTTTAGGTCCCATAACTATACGCCCTTCTTTCACTCGAAATGTGGAGTCCTATGACTATTAGCTCTATAGCTATGGACCCTATGTCTATGGGCCCTATGGCTATAGTCACTTTGGCTATAGGCTCCATAGTTTCAGGTCCCATAGCTATATGCTCTCTTTTCATTTTCAATGTGAAGTCCTATGGCTATGGGCTCTATGGCTATGGGTTCTATGGCTATAGTCGCTATGCCTATAGTCACTATGACTATAGGGTTCATAGCTTCAGGTACTATAGCTATATAGTCCTCTTTTCACTTGAAATGTCAGGACCAGTTTCCGAATTGTTGTTTAGTTTGCAATAAATGTATACACTGCCCAAATTTTTTCAGAAAAGAATAATTTGATATTATTTTGATCGAGAATTTTGTGTAATTCACATCGAAATGACTACAATTTGTGTATCATCATGGTAATGGTCAAATTCAGATAAAATCACTACAAATTGTGGATTTTCACGTTTTTCCAAGATTAAAATCAAGAGTATTCGCAACTATTCATCCTACTGGAGCCCAAAAGAAGAGACAGTCATCTTTTTGACAGCTTCAATTTGATTATAGCTCAATTTCCATATTTTTTCCAGATCTCAGATAGAACGATGACGACGCAGTGGGTCGCCTGCTTCTTGGTAATCTTCGCACTTCCACCGTGCTTCGCGCAGCCGCACAGAAACCGGCACCACCTTCCAGAGCCCCATGCCGAAGCTTATCACATGGCACGTGACCCCTTCGACCCCCACAGAGACTCCGAGGAGTTCCGGAGGGACGCCCCCGACGACAAGAGGGACTTCTCCCACAAGGACAGCAAGGGCGAGGAGTCCCTCGTGATCCAGACGAAGAAGGGCAAAGTGCGAGGCATCACCATAAGCGCGGCTACCGGCAAGAAGGTGGACGCCTGGATGGGCATACCCTACGCGCAGAAGCCCATCGGTAACCTCAGGTTCAGGCACCCGAGACCGGTGGAAGCGTGGGAGGGCGTCATGAACACGACCACGCAGCCCAATTCCTGCGTGCAAATCATCGACACCGTGTTCGGGGATTTCCCCGGGGCGACCATGTGGAACCCGAACACGCCGCTCAGCGAGGATTGTCTTTATATCAACGTGGTAGTGCCTAAGCCACGTCCAACCAAGGCCGCCGTCTTGGTTTGGATTTTCGGTGGTGGATTCTATTCGGGAACAAACACCTTGGACGTGTACGATCACAATATCTTAGTGTCCGAAGAGAACATTATACTAGTGTCGATGCAGTATCGGGTGGCTTCGTTGGGTTTTTTGTATTTCGGCACTCCGGAAGTACCGGGAAACGCCGGGATGTTCGACCAGATGATGGCGTTGCAGTGGATCCGAGACAACATAGCCGCCTTCGGGGGCAATCCAAACAATATAACCCTGTTCGGGGAATCGGCGGGCGCTGTGTCCGTCTCTTTACATCTCCTATCGCCCTTGTCCAGGAATTTATTCTCCCAGGCCATAATGGAATCGGGCAGCGCGACTGCACCCTGGGCTATAATATCGCGAGAGGAGAGCATCCTGAGAGGTCTCCGACTGGCGGAAGCCGTTCAATGTCCCCATGATAGGAGTCAGCTCAGCGCCGTCGTTGAATGCCTGAAAAAGAAGGACCCGACGGATCTCGTGAATAACGAATGGGGCACGTTGGGCATCTGCGAATTCCCCTTTGTGCCGGTGATAGATGGCGCTTTCCTCGACGAGCACCCGGTCAGGGCCATGAGCAACAAGAATTTCAAAAAGACCAATATCCTCATGGGCTCGAACACCGAGGAGGGTTATTACTTCATCATCTACTATCTGACCGAATTATTCAGGAAAGAGGAGAACGTCTACGTGAACCGGCAGGAATTTCTGCGTGCCGTGACCGAGCTGAACCCTTACGTAAACGCGGTCGCGCGACAAGCTATAGTTTTCGAATATACGGATTGGTTGAATCCGGACGATCCGGTCAGTAACAGAGACGCCCTGGATAAGATGGTGGGCGATTTTCATTTTACATGTAACGTGAACGAGTTCGCACACCGTTACGCGGAAACCGGTAACAACGTGTACATGTACTACTACAAGCACAGGACTGTGGCGAACCCTTGGCCCTCATGGACGGGCGTGATGCACGCCGATGAAATCAATTACGTCTTCGGAGAACCGCTGAACCCTACTAAGAGCTACACTAACCAAGAGGTAAGATATTAGATCTATTAACAACTCACTAATGCCTATCCTCACCAACAACCCCCAAATTTTAAGAGGCACCTAAGCCCCACTTAACTAGGATTTCGTTTTTATCAAGGCTAAGGGACCAATTAAAGACGAAAATATAACTTTCACAAACTTTTTAGGGTGTTTTTAGGTCAATATCACCGAAATTGGTCAATATTGAAATTCAAGGTCATTCGATGGGAGATTGTGGAAGTGGTAAGTGAGACAATAACGGCCATTATCTTTGAAGAGGAATTGACCAATTTCGATCAAATCGCCCCTAGAATGTCTTATAAAAATTTGCAAGTAAAATTGATGATAAGTGTTCCACAACTATTATTGCTTATCTACTCTGTACTGTACTGTATTCGTCTGGATTTCGAAGAAAAACAAATCTTGACCCAAATTCATTAAATTTAGGTACAATACAACCAAATAAACACAAAATTAACAAAAAAATACGTTGTTGTATACTTAACACGAATTTCATTGAGACTTTTATTGTGTTTTAGTGTTTTTTTTAATTATGAATCTTCTTGGAGATCACCTCACAGAAATCAGTTATCTAACAGTAATTACCTATCGTAATGTAACACCTACTTACTCGAAAGAAAGCGAAAACCTGAATGAATGACCGCTATAGGAATAAGGCAGAAGGATAATGAATTTCAATATGGAATAATCGGAAAACAGTTACCGCTTTCGATAATCATAGTTTTTTAATAATTTAGTCATTGTACGCTGCCTAGTTTCGTTCGAATTTCAACCAAAATATTCCGTGGATCAATTTTGTATCCGTTCCACTCATTTTTTTTTTTGTGTAGTAATGTTCTGAGACAATCGAGAATTCATTTCCATAATTCATTGATAATAATAATAGATATTCAACCACGCAAGAAAATGAGGTCAGTCAGGATAGAACTTTATCCAAATAAATTATTATTCACTCGAATAGAATATTTTATTGAAAGTGCCAAAATAAAATATTACACATCTTGTTCATTATTCTTTGTTCTCTTCGTTCATCATTATTTTTTTGATAAGGTTGGGAAGATAGGTAAACGACAGATTCTTTGTGTTCTTTGAGATTCAGTTTGGAATGTCACAGAGCATTTTATGGGAAATGCTCTCGGTATTATTGAGGGAACTTTTCCCTAAGTAACATTTTATTGGCAACCGTTTTAAAAGCATGTCTACCTCTTCTGAAGGCTATTTATGCAGAATAATAGTAAACTGCATAATAATCTTCTATATCGAATATAAATTTCAACTTTTCGTGATATGTAGGTTACCTTATTTTGTTTCAGGTTGATCTCAGTCGCCGAATAATGAGATACTGGGCCAACTTTGCCAAAACAGGCAACCCTAGCCTATCACCAAATGGAGTTTGGACGCCAACATTTTGGCCATTGCACACTGCTTACGGTAGGGAATATCTCACCCTAGACATCAACTCGACAGCAACAGGAAGAGGTCCCAGATTGAAACAGTGCGCTTTCTGGAAGAAATATCTACCTCAGCTCCAGCAACTCACAGGTAGTACGCATAAAAATCTTGATATTCAACTTAGGACAATCTAGCACTAACATTTCGAAGATTATGTCAAAAAAATAAATTATTTTTTTGGAAAATGAATTCTTAGAAGATAAACTAAAGATAATAAGACGCCTATAAAAAGAGTTTCATCTTTACCAATTAGACTTAAGACAACCAGAGTAATCGGTGAGCTTAGATTGTGTTTTGTGTAATGAAATTATCGTGTATATTGTTGATTGACTTGAAAAATATGTTGAAGTTTCATCTACAACAGTTAGAAGAAGGGAATTATTGGACTTATTGCAATATCATACCCCAGACAGGTTTAAGAGCCCACAATATCGATTGGTATCGTAATTGAGTTGTTATAAAGAACATGTTGACTCATTTTAAGTGACAGGGTACACAGTTCACCATTTTCCCATCAATTCAAGAACCGTTATCGTTTATAATGCTTGACAGGCTGTTTTCAATTTATAATCCATAACTTGAACTGAATGTGATATTTCGAGGGTTGATTGGAGAATATGGATGAGTGAAAAATTTATGGGTCGTTAGAAAAATTATACCCGACAGGAATTTTCACAGCGTGTTGTATTTTACGAAATGAAAATCTGTCTAAATATGACAAAGAATCATGATGATTTCCTGGGCTGATTAAGAATTGTTTGTGAAAGAATTATCTAGACAGCTTTTGCTTTGATATCGAAGGTGTTCTGAAAACGCTGACTTCTGACTTCTAGTGGTTTACCTATAGGTTTCTATGTCTCTAGTGGTGACAGTTCAAGGTTCAAGTTTTGTAACCTAGAGATGTCTTTGACGTACTGAATTTATTCCAAGTTAGTACTGTGTGTCAACGAACGTGTCACTTTGACAATCAATCAATCATCTTTCATTTCCAGATGAACTACAAAACGCACCATCGAAGAAGAACTGCACAGAGACAAGCGAGGCTGTGTCCAGAAGGGCACACTTTGGCACGATCGTGTTCATTTTACTGTTCAGTGGAATCATCTGATGAATGAATACAAACTGATGTAGTGAAACCTTTTCAAGTACCAAGATTATTTAGTCCGTGGAGTTATGGTTCTTAGACAGGAAACCGCCTTCAAGAATTCACTGGAAGATGCGATCTTGCGCTTTTTAATCACGTAGGGACAAAAGAGTCGCTGAAAGTATAAGCTTATGACAATTTTCAAAAACAGTTACATTGAACTGAACTCTAGATATATATCATTGAAGAACCACATTAGCGGTTTGACCTAAGTATGTAGCAATTATTGCTGTAACTCTTTACTTTTATATTTTCTACTAACTACAAACACTAACTAATCTATACTGTGATCTGATTATGAAGAAATGCATATCATTATGTGGCCCTATGGCTACGTATTAGTTAACGAAATCTATATAAATATCAGCAGGCTTTATCTCTTCCCAGAAGAGTGAGATGAAAATTTGACTGCAAACCTCCATAGAGGTCACCATGTCGGATTATTTTCACCTTATTTCATTCCTATCAGTTCGTGAAAATTATGACTTTATGATACTAAAGTATATCGAGAAATTTTTCAGAGATTTCGTATCTGATTCAATGCTTTCTACAAAATATGGAGGATAAGTTTCTACACCTTTGTACCAACTGTATTCGATATTTTTTCCTGAATTTTTATTTCTTAGCAATAATCAATTATGAAATAAACACTCTGTTTTTCTGAAAACTGATGAATTTCTTGATATATCAAGGCTGGTTGTTCAAACTATCTGCACACAATTTCAGTACGCTGAAACTTTCGCCATGTGTATCTCATATATACAGGAAAGTATTATTCTCATCTGACTCAACAGACATTTATTTTTCCGTACTGCTCAGAGTGACTTTTCGATCTTGTATCGAAAAAAAGGCCTAGTTTTGCGTATCGATTGAAAACGATTTGGTTCGAATTTTTCTTCCTGAAAACTTTATCGAATGCGGGCAGTTTTCATAATAACTGCTTCCAAAATGAACTTGTAAATGTCGACCAAATCTTCAAGAAAAAGTGTATACCTAGTATTAAAAAAATTTGTTCAATTTGAAGCTGTAATTCGATGACAATAGTTCACAATAGATTGAATTGAACTAAGTCTATCCCCAGAAAAAGTGAAGAATTTGTAAGGAAACAAGTATTGGATTTTCTACTCGAAATGAACAGATAATTTTGAATTTTCCTTATTTTCTGAAAGATACGATAATTTCTTAACCAATTCCTAAATTGTTCCTCCCTTGAGATCACTTTTGTAGTTTTTTTCCTATCAATTTTGGGATTATTGTTCTCATCTTGAAAAACTAACTGGGGATTGGCAATTTCCACAGAATAGCCTAGTCAAAAATCGTGTCATTTCAATGTATTCTGCTTTATAATTAGGGCTCCTTATCATACCAACCATAGTTCTTTACGATGGCTTCTGACGATGAAAAACTTGTATAATTTTCAACGCACGAATCACATGGCACTAAAAATTAAATATTTATGTGAAGGATTTCTTGAGAATCGAATACGTTTTACATTCGATTTGTTAGGTACCTGTACTTGTTAGTTTCCTGTAGTTGTTTAAGTGTTAGTTCATTTAATGAAGAAGTTGATAAACTTATTTATATGTATAGTTGAAATGTTAAATAAGGATGCTCAACTGGTCAATGCGATAGGAAAATTGTCAACAGAAGAGGCAGTTCAACAGAAAACCGTCAAATATGTGGACCACCGAGATTTCACCAATTATAGGTCACAGAAACTTGGTGAAAGTTGATATATTGGCTTATTGGCATTCTGGTTTCATACCTAAGATTTCTTTCTCGAAATATTTCGAAACTCGTTCAATTTTTCACATAGCATTCCGTAAATAAACTGGAAATAGAATTTTCTTATTTGCCTATTTTTTTAAAATTTATTTTAAAAATTGTAACAGTGGTAATTGAGAGATGTAATGGAATAATGGCTGGGTTTTAAATAATGATTTCAGGTATTATTTTATTCTTTATTTTTTTTATTTTCAGGTAAAAATATGACTGGGAAATAAAGAACATGATGAATGACATAAAAAAGAAACAGCACGTCCTGAATAAAAAAATTTCTAGCCTTTTAGCCCTGTGAAATGAAAGATAATTTGCGGTTTTCTGTGAAACTGGGTCATTCAATATCCTTAGGTCTGCCTGAGATTTTTCGGAAGAAAAAATACAGTATTAATAATCGACAATGCAATTCGTTAGTTACTGCTACATGTTTCCTATAAAAATTTTAGAGAATATTTTTTCAAGAATAGATTTAAGCCGATCTACATAATAACCGAAGTGCTTCCTACGCTATGAAGCTTCTCGATGAAATAAAGCTGTTTCTTTATATACGTGTGACCAGTTGGGAATCGCCAAATTGTTATATTCACAGAGAAGTGACTGCAACTAACAGAATGTTTGAAACATATTTGATGTAACAGTGTCTTCAGTTGACCAGCAATCTTGTATAGGAAGTAAGATCTGCACTTGGTAGATTTTAGGTATCGCGTAGCCAATTTTCAGGAGAGGAGTTGTTTCTTAAATAGGTTTAAAATGTGTTTGAAGCTTGGAGATTCTGACTTCGTGCTCCGGCATAGGATCTGGCTATAGATGATCGTAAGAAACCTCGGCTTTTTCAGAAAACAGTAGCTCCATATTCATTCGACTTCCTGATTGTTCTAAATGATTAAAAAGATTGAAACTGAGTTTCTCTTAGGTGTTTGAAATATTCGAATGTATCATCTGTAATCAGATCCTGAAGGTTTTACCTATCAAACACTGGACGTAAGTTCGTTCCGTTGAAGATATTTTGATTATAAGAATTCAGTAATATTTCTTGTCGCAAAAAGTACTACTGGGGCTTGTTAGAGTGAAGAATTTTCTTCATTAGAGCACCATTTGCCTGGATCCTATGATTTCAACTAGACAATTTTTATAAATCGCTTCAAAAATTTTAATAGATATCGATAGAGAAACAGATTGAACTAGGGAAAGTTTATGTGACGCCTTTGAGGTATAAGAGATTGGATGTGAAATTATACACACTCCTGGGGGGTGTTTTAGTGTTCCAATGCAACAAAAAGGACATATCATTTATTATAGTCAATTTATACTCGTATATAACCTACATATCTTTGTTCAATAATGTACTTTCGAACTCGGTATATTACGGTTGTTACTCAAACGATATGGATTCTGAGGATGGATTTTATTCCATTCAATTCGAAAAATCTGGAAAGCCTTTTCGATATTATAGATTTTTTCCTCACTAAATAATACATTTCTCTAGTAAGTTCTCAACAATATTTGACAAAACATTGCTTGATTAACGGAGAGAAATTCCATTCACAGTTCTCATATCGTTTCAATACAAATGCAACTTCAACTGAGGGCTTGTCTAATTCTTCCATTCCCATATTAGACCCTAAGAGTTAATAGATGAATTTACTAAGGACTATTCAAGAAGCCTAATTATTAGTACAGCGAAATTTTATGAGAAATTGTCCAAAGCAATTGATTACTCTTATGAAGTTACAATTATTTTTTAAGCTATCTTTACTCCACAATGTGAGATTATAGTGAAATGATTCGTTTCACATTTCTTTCTTAAATAAGTGAATCAGAAAAAAATACAAGATAACTCGAGTATTATTGAATAATAGTAAGATTCCGAAAGCATATCTGTTCGCTCTTTACCCGATTACCTGAAGAATTCTAGAGCTTTTTGTTTCAATTACATATCCAGACAAAAATGATAACTCATAGAACTCCTTTAGGCCAACGGCTTGAATTTATGTATAATCATTATAAATAAAGAAGAGAAACAAAATAAAATAATGCTTGTAAATATGGTTTATTTTACCTCTCATCACAATCCTCAACTCCACACTGAATGGCCACAACAATCATCTAAATCGAACAATATCTACTAAAATTTTTCACATCACATCTCGACTAACTTTCGCAGAATTCATTGTAGTCTAGGTTGTCTATGATTGTAGTCCTTCTATGCGTTTGAACATCAATCCGAAAATCCTCATAATATTCTATGAATATCACAGACAGCAGTTCCCGAAAAATCCTTGCTTTATGATTACATTAGAATATATATCATAGAATTTTGATTCAATTTTCGTTTTTCGTTCAGTTTCCGATATTTTGAGAAAATATCACGTAACCCATCGTTTGAAAAATCAAACGATGGATACCAATGCCTTAATTAGTTATCTAGATTCGCATAATGCCGAATATGAAGAATGGTACAGAATCAGTAAGGAGAAATATTTACGCATTGCCAAATCCTTATTCGGTTCTTTGTCGAATTGCAATACTACAGTTCTGGAATCTTGCAAGTTCAAGTGAGTAGTTTTTTTTTTCGATTTGGCGGACTTATATACTTCATTCTTATTTTCTCAGCTCGCTTCTGAGAGTTGTGCGAACATTTTTGGATAAGAGCGAGATATTTGAAGATTGGAAGAGCGTGAAGAGCTTGATTGACTTTATACTTCTAAATGTAGGCGTTAAAAATGATCGTGGACAGAAAGAAATTACCATGCAGTTACTCACTTTGTTGGTTGATATTCTGGAGAGGTAGTAAATAAATAATGAAAGAATCATATATTATTCTTTTAAGTAAAGAAAAGACTGTACGGGTTTTAAGAAATTTCTTGAGCTTTGGATAATATCTTTTTTCCTGAATTACCTCCACTATCTTTCAGAACAAAACCAATTCATTCGAAGAATATCTTGGATAAGAAACGAATTCTTGATACAATCTCGTCAATATTGAGTGATGATATTGATATTGCTCTGTCTATATTGAAAATTATAGACGTTGTATTGAAGATGGAAGGAGTGGTCAAGTATAACATTGATAATTTGTTTCAAATAATTATTAAATTGTTGTTTTCCAAAGAAGATGTAAAACAATTATGTTATCTCTCTAAAATTGTCTTCACTAGGTAAGCTTTTAATTACTTTATCGACTGATATGAAAGAATGAAAATGAAAAAGGTGAGTTTTCTTGTTTTTAGACTATCGAAACTGGAGGAGAAAACAGTGAACCCAATATTTCGCTGGATTTTGAATGAAAGTATATCATACATAATGAAGGTGCTCAAAATCAACCAATAAATACGAAAATCTTTTCAATCACCAATTTTTCAGGAGAATATTGATCTCGATACGAAAAAAGAAATATTTTCGCTTGTATTGGATCTGAAATCGATTGATAATTCGGTTTTGAACGTTAAATATCCCTCGTACGCGAAAGATTTTCGAAATCTCATGTTGAAATTCATGAAAATATCCGATATGTTATGGGGGGCGTGTAAAAAAAATCATCCGATCAATTGCGTAGCCCAGGAAGTTTTCAATTTGATCGTGTTACAATTTTTGATCGAGGAGGGCATGTTGAATTGCGATGAAAACATTCTCATCAAGGAAATGAGGCTGTTTCACGTGGATACCGATGACGAGCAAGAGTTTCCAGAGAAATATTTTTTCTTCATATGCCACATGCAGGAGAAGCACGCTAGGTGAGTTGGTATTGGGATTTTGTTTTTATTTCCAACCAGGAACAGGGTGATTCTTTGACTCTTACAAATATTTCAACAGTAGATTGTTGAAGTCAAAAGAAACACTTTTTTCCTAAACTTTTTATTCCGATTCTGTCCTGATAAGAAGATATAGCCATTTTGAGTTTTCATAATGAGCTATGCTTCAATCCCCTCAGAATAACAAGCTTAATCTATGACATAACACATCTGTGGATCTTTTAGACAGAGTTGCATTCAGCCAAAGTGCCCAAATTTCCAAATATCACGGATATTTTGTATTTTCGATCATCAAAATACTCGAAAACGGAGCATTATACGAATAAATATGAAGAATACTTTCATTCCACGAAACGTTCAAATATTCATTAGATAGCGTCCAACTTAGTTTCAAGAGTTGGTTTCTTTGAATTTTTGGTATTTTTATGGCACGTAATGGTCATAATGAGAAAACTGGAAGACATGGGTGATATCTTGTATTCAAAAAAGATTCATCAAATAAATGAAGAACTATATTCCGAAATTCATTTCATTCGATAAAGCCATTTGTGAGATAGAACTAAAAATAAATTTTTTATGGTTTTTCAACACCCTGTACCTTTCAAACCGAGCCGATTCGAAAAAAGTGGTTGGAAAAAAGTGTTTCTTTTGACCTTAAGAATCTACTGTTAAAATATTTGTACGAGTCAAATACTCACTCTTTATGTACAGCGATGTTACAATAATTCATGAAGACCACTAGCATTTTTCAGTAGTTGAAATAGCATCCATTGCGAAAGTGTTAATTCCCCTTGAAAACTTTCCAGATTATGCTGGTCACCAAAGACCATCTTGAGAGCCATCGAGGATTGGTTTTACAATAAACGATCGCAAATAGACAAGTGCATCTTCAAATCCATAATATTCCTTTTTCCTAGAATGGCCTTACGCTACTCCAAGCCCAAATACATAGCGTGGAGTAACGACATACTTAAAACTATGATGAATTATCCCTCAAAGTCAGATATATTGACATTTTGTCAGATACAGTTAGCTTGGATTCTAAAAATGGGTCATCACCTGCTGAAGATAGAGGCTATAAGGTTCTGGATAAATGAGGTCAAGTTTCATAGAGGGTTGAGGGATGCATTAATCTCTTGTCGGGCTGAGAGGATTCTCTTGAATTTGATAGTGGAAGACTCCGATAAGAAAATCGGAAGAATGTGAGTATTGTTCCTTCAAAACGGATGGTCATTCCATATTTGGCAACACCCTGCTACCTTCTCATCTATTTTCTTCAATTCATGAATAGAACAAGGACATTTCTCCACCCCTACATGTGAATGTCATCAACACATACCCTTTTTCAGGGCTTCCAAGTTCCTACAAAAAGTTGCCAACAAGGATCTATCCAGGCAGATCGCGGGAATGCTTCCTTTCGTTTCGAGGGAACCGAACGTTTTCAGTTGCTTCATTCTAACGAGACCCGGTGTCCCAGAAAGGATGGAGGAGAAGATGCTCCTTCTGGAACTGCTGTCGGTGATGATACCTTCTTTGGCCGAGGATTATGTGCTGAGGGCAGCATGCATGTACACGAACGATCTCCTAGAAAATATGAGGAAGGAGCCGAAATGTCTGAAAGCGTTCAGTAAATATACATCTACCATCGAGTTCCTGCTCTACGCTACCTACAGAACTGAAGAGGACGTTTCGAAGGAGATACTCTTCCTCTTCAGGAATTTGGCCAGTATTCAGGTGAATATATTTAGTTTTGATGTTTGGAAACAGCATAACCTTGGAAAAACCTGTTATTTATTTTATGCTTTGAAGCTGAGGAAAGATTTAATCCATCTCGGCACAACCGTTCGTTCTTGAGGAAGTTTCAACTGAACCCATCTTTTTGGGAATTTTTCGAAGGACAACTTTCGAGTTGATTATCTTCCAGGAAAATTATCGTAGATCTAAATGTGATACATATTCTGAAAGAGCAACTCTTTAAGTAATAAATCTGAGAATTTTATCCATTTCGGCACAACCATTCGGTCTTGACGAATTCTTAAGTGAAATTCGCAATTTTTGAAAAATGCCATTTCTGAGATGAAAATCTAAACGAAGGGAGATAGGCTTTCGAAATTGCTCGCAATAGATTCATCGTGTTCGAAAACCTATATTTTCGTACCAAAATTTCAAATATCTGGCCCAGTTTGGGAGAAAATAATTTTTTTTGTTTTTCCAATTTTCATTTTCGAGTTGACTTCGAAGGGCTCTCTGGAGTGCAATTCTCTACGGAATCATCAACTGTTAGGTTTTCTAGAATCTTCAAAACAAATTTCATGTACTCCATATCCTAGGACAGTAATAGAACATCCTGATTTTTAGACAGAGTAGCTAAAAGGTGATTTTAGGGGGGTCTAACCCCTTGCTCATTTTTGACCAAAAAAATCGAGATTTTCGAAATCGAGTTTTGGTGCTAGGGTGAAAGCCTTGCCAATGCTGATTATATAACCGGAAATCCCAATTGGATCAGACGAATATAACAGAAGATATCACAGTTTGAAATTTGCAATTTTTAAAAAATGCCATTTCCAAGATGAAAATCTAAACGAAGGGAGATAGGCTTTCGAAATTGCCCTCAATGGATTCAGCGTGTTCGAAAACCTATATTTTCATACCAAAATTCCAAATATCCGGCCCAGTTTAGGAGAAAATAATTTTTTTTGTTTTTCCACTTTTCATTTTCGAGTTGACTTCAAAGAGCTCTCTGGAGTGCAATTCTCTACTGAATCATCAACTGTTAGGTTTTCTAGAATCTTCAAAACAAGTTCTATGCACTCCATATTCTAAAATAGTAATAGGATACCCTGATTTTCAAACAGAGGAGCAAAAAGGTGATTTTAGGGGGTCTAACCCCTTGCTCATTTTTGACCAAAAAAATCGAGATTTTCGAAATCGAGTTTTTATGCTAGGGTGGAAGCCTAGGCAACGCTGATTACATAACCGGAAATCCCAATTGGATCGGAGGAGTATAACAGGAGATATCGCAGATTGAAAATTGCAATTTTTGAAAAATGCCATTTCCAAGATGAAAATCTAAACGAAGGGAGATAGGCTTTCGAAATTGCTCTAAATGGATTCATCGTATTCGAAAACCTATATTTTCGTACCAAAATTTCAAATATCTGGCCCTGTTTAGGAGAAAATAACTTTTTTTGTTTTTCCACTTTTCATTTTCGAGTTGACTTCGAACAGCTCTCTGGAGTGCAATTCTCTATTGAATCATCGACTGCTTGGTTTTCTAGAATCTTCAAAACGAATTATATGCACTCCATATCCGAGGACAGTAATAGAATATCCTGATTTTTAGACAGAGTAGCAAATAGGTGATTTTAGGGGGGTCTAACCCCTTGCTCATTTTTGACCTAAAAAATCGAGATTTTCGAAATCGAGTTTTTATGCTAGGGTGGAAGCCTAGGCAACGCTGATTATATAACCGGAAATCCTAATTGGATCGGAGGAGTATAACAGGAGATGTCACAGATTGAAATTTGCAAATTTTGAAAAATGCCATTTCGACGATGAATATCTAAACGAAAGGAGATAGGCTTTTGGAATTCCTTGCAATAGATTGAGCGTATTCTAAAACCTATATTTTCATACCAAACTTTCTAATATCGGACACTGTTTGCGAAAAAATAATTTTTTTTCCATTTTTCATCTCAGAAAATTGAATTTTTCAATTTTGAACTGAGATTCCAGTTCACTTCGGAAAGCTCTCTTTAGTGCAATGGACCACAGCCTCTATAAAAGGCTGTGAAGTGAGTATTGAATCATCAGCCGTTTCGTTCTTGTGAATCTTTTAAACAACTTGTTACTTTTCATATCCATGTATAGAAAATACATGTTTTCATACAAGCCCTACGATTCCTCAAAACTTCCAGGTGAAGTACCATTTCGAACTGGAGGCCACTGTGGAAACAGACCCAATGCTCTTGCTCAAAGGTTCCACCAGACAAATCAACAGAGTCCTGACAATATTTCCCATCATACTTAGCGCAAAAGTGGACCCCCTGCTCAAGTTCAAGGACGACACGAAGCTCAATCTTTTCTACCAGATTTTGGACTTCGTCGATGACGTCGACAAGCAAGAGAACGCCCTGAAATGCCTGCATCTGCTGATCAAGAATTACGATTGGTTGTCGTTCAGTGGCGCCATAGGAACTTTTGTGAAAATTTGGTGTTGCGAAAAGTTGAATCTCGATCGATCTCGTCTTTTTATCGCTCTCATCGTCCTGTGGTTGAGGAAGTTGATGAAGCAGCCGAGACATCTGCATCCGATGGTACCTATTTCGGAGATTCAGAATTTTTTCATGCGGAGTGGGGATCTCAACCAGATTGTGAGTTTTTTCATTCATAATTCTCGTAATAATCGATGCATGAAGTGTTTATTCTTTGATCTAATCATTCCCTTGAGCATTGTGACATTCATAAATCACTTGTGATTTGTGAGCCATTATTCACTGGTCCATCGAAGTTCGCACAACCACAGACAGAGGCTCTGAACAGTGATGATGGTAGATGTCGCCTTATACACGCTACAGCTGGCGATTGGCAGAGTTTTCATTGAAAAACCTCTGCATTATCACAGAGTATCAACTCTTGATCCTCTTTGGCATTATTTTTACTTCTTGTCAGAATGAAACGAAGTAGGTTCGCCTCAGAGCAACACAACCCAAACCCAGACGACAATGGATCGAATTTATGGCCTCATTATTCGATTTCAGTAGATGGTATGGTGCAGGAATACACCCTAGTGTCATCTGACGGGAACGGGGAGAATTAGGGGTGTGAATTGATTTATTGGTTCCTACCAGATGGCTCCTCGGGCTATTCCTGCTCCATACCGACTACTAACTTCGAATAAAGAGGCCATCAATTCATTCCATTGGGTCATGTTGCTCTTTGCTCTGATTAGGAAACTTGATAAGATACATCGAGAATTTTCAGAAGGTACTCTTTGGTACATTTCCTGTGAAAGGCGTAGAAACAAAACGTTTTTTTTCAGAACTGCTGCTCGAAAATTCTAAGAATACTGCAACAAGACAACATCATAAAAAGGGAAAATAATATCAAGTTGAAATTTTTAATATAAGATAGTCACAAAAAATTACTGGTTGTCCAAAATTTGAACATGGAGGAATCCATCAATCAACTGTATAATTATATCTTCCCAAATTAATTTCATTTTCGACAAAATGTAATCGATGTAGTAGTAAAGTCATATATGTTCTTTATTAGAATTCTAAATAAAGTTTTATTGCATTACCTGGACTTTCCTTCTACCATTATGGCATTTTTATGATATAATAAAAGGTAACACAGCGTTCAGAATCCAGTGTATCATGATTTTGACAATAATATATCTATTGTAACTGACTGGCTTCAATCCAAAATGGCTTATTAACAAAATACCGACGAGGTGGGACCTGAGTTTCCGGAAATTGTTAGAAGGTTCACTGAGATGAGAGTTATTTTCAAGATAGCAACTGGCAATCATAAACAGAATTATGAATTATGATACACATGAAGTAAAAATAGTCATTATTAATATCTACCATGCAATGCGTGCGAAACTAAATGCAGATAGATCAAGGTAAGATCTAAGACGTAAAAATATTTTCATTAATGAAAAGGAATAAGTCTTCGTGGAATGATGAATGTTATTGAGACGCAAACACATCGATAAATGTTACGATCGGAGTTGAAGTAGCCACATCATAATTCTGGGTAGATGCTGATAACGATTTCGGTCATATTCGTCGTCATCAGAGCAACACAACTCTCGTCCGTCTTCAAGTCTTTCGATGTGAAACAATATGGCACGTGTGAGGAAATAGAAACAAGAATGGAGGCTTGATAAAATATTGGAATCACTAGTACGTATTATGAATGATGTCTGAAACTTTCGGTCTGTTTTATTTGTCGGTGGTGACTTATCGCAGAACAAAGATGCCGACTGCAGTCTAGCCATTCTTCATGAGTAATTGGTGTATTCCTGGTTCTTACCGGTGTGTAATCATATGAACCACCCAATGAGCCACAAGTTTAAATCGATCCCAATGGTGATTAGGTCTTTTCAGTTAGGGTGAACTAGAATTATGTGGAAGTTGAGAATTTCGAATCCAAATGGACCTTCGGATATTGATGCTCGATGATTTTTCTTCAGTGGATTGTTTGATTAGAGAATCACTCCAGATATTAGGTTTTTTCTTTATGGAAAATGGTGAAACTTACGATATTTTTCCAATTTCATACCTTACATGTAATATAGTAGATGGTAATGGTGTGACCAAAGGTATTATGGGTCATAATACGTGAGAAAATAATACAAAATGAAAATAGTTCATTACATGAATAATTTTCGAAAAAGTTATGGCTTTCTTTCACACTTTGTCCATGAGCAACCTATGAAATACTCAACAGGTATATTATTCCACAATAAAACTGAGGAAAATCCGAACACGTGGTTCTGTACTCGTTATTCTCAATTCTTCATGTTCCTGATTTTTTCCTCATATCCTAAATAATGAGCTTAGCGTGAAATTCTTCATCTCTATTATGAAGATGTTGCACATGTAGCATGTGCGAAGCTTCTCCAAGAGCTATTTATGTACCTCCATCGTAAAAAATAGATTTATTTATAATAAACTTACTCTATTTTTAAACCAACCTTGGTGTTTTACATTCCAAGCCGTGTTGCCACGTGTGTTGTAATTATCTATAAAAACAAAATACATCCAACTGGGGTTTTCAGTTTGAGAGCATTCTATGAAGGTGAGGAGATGCCTGAGAAAATTTTCATCCAGGTTTTAGAAAAATATAATATTTTTCGGTTTCGCCCTAGAAACTCTTGAGCTGTTGCTTTTTTTCAGAAAATCATAAAGTTTTGCCTTTCGAATCTGAATTACATGACCTTTTACAGAATGCCACCTCAGTATTATTGATAAATTTCCCATTCTGAGATTTCAATCGAAAAATCAATAAAAAACAACCTCCTACTATTATCACGTCTATTGATTTCCCACAGAAAGCTTTCATATTCCGTGAAATGTAAAAAATCGCATTGAATTTACGAATTTCTCATAAACTTCGACGAGAATCATGAAAACGAATTTTTATCGCGTACCAACAAAAATTCCAAAAATAGATCTATAGTTTGCCTTATCGAAAAGTAGGTACACGTGCAGGTTCAGTACGAACTAGTACCACCATCGTGCAATGAAAAAACCCACGTAATGGTAGTATTTATAGATCTAAAAGCATCCGGCTTTGAAATTCATTCATTAATAATTGATAGCGAAACTATCAATTCATAGTGATTACACGACGCAGAAATGGGTTTTTATGGAGTTGTTGCATGAAGTTTGCCATTGGCATTACAGTTCCAGTGACTTCCCCAGCTAGATTTCGGGGTATTTTTTCAACTTTCCTTCATTGTAATGAATTTCTTCATCGTCTAGCCACTTGGAAGATGCCCAGACTCTCTAATTCCTAATTCTTCCCTGTATATTCTTAGGATGGCCACATGGTCTATGACCAGTTGAGATCTAAGATCTGTAATGGTCTCACCCCTAGTTGGGCACGTTCTCATATCTTCAATCATGCAATCACAGGCCAGCCTACCAACAGTAGGTTCTTGAGGTCAAAGAAACACCTTTTTCCTTCACCATTTTTTTTTCAAATCGGCTCGGTTTAAAAGATACAGGCTGTTGAAAAACCATAAAAAAATGTTATTTTCAATTATATCTCACAAACGTTTTTATCGAATGAAATAAATTTCGGCATATAGTTTTTCATTTATTTGATGAATCTTTTTCGAACACAAGATATCACCCACGTTTTCCAGTTTTCTCATTATGACCATTACGTACCATAAAAATGCCAAAAATTCAGAAAACCCAACTCTTGAAGCTAAGTTGGTCGCTATCTAATGAATATTTGAACGTTTTGGAAAATAAAAGTGTTCTTCATATTTTCTCGTATAATGCGCCGTTTTCGAATAATTTGATGTTCAGAAATTAAAAAGTATCTGTGAAATTGGGTACTTTGGCTGAATGCAACTCTGTCTTAAAGATCCACAGATGTGTAGGCAGTGTCATAGATTTACCTTGTTATACTGAAGGGAATTTTGTTTCTCCAGGGGTGGCATAGCTCATTATAAAAACTCAAAATGGCTATATCTTTTTATCAGGGCCGAATCGAAAAATATGGTATAGGAAAAAAGTGTTTCTTTTGACCTCAAGAATCTATATTGTTAGAATATTTGTATGAGTCACCCTGTCACCCTGTATAAAAAGGAAGAGGCCTCATACAGGGCCTTGGGGAACACCGACGACAATCGTCATCATGTCAATTCCGAATCGGGCCAACACAGTTGTTTACAAATTTCCGCGTCCAACCGAGCGTTCGTTATGCGGCCCTAATTAATAAGAAATATCACGGATTCCCCTGGTGATACATGGAGCATGTAAATAGATAATTGGTCAAAGTCCAGGAATGATTTATCAAAACGTGCAGTGTTCTAATGAATCACAAACAGCGGATTAATTCGCGAAATGCACCAGGTCGGCACCTTTCAAGTTTCCAATAATTTCCCGAGGCACGATGCTCGCCAGGGCCCTCCTGTGCGATTTCTTCGATTTCACGGAAAAATAAAAATATGTGTTACGTCACTGGCGGACAAAACAAGGCCATTAGGTGATTCCATTGCGCCGCGGAGGGAGACAGCCAAAGGTGTGTCCGCATGAGAGCGTGTGCGACAACAGATATCGCGATCCGCGGAGCGGCACGTTTGTGCGGGAAATCCTGGGATTCCCGGACAAGGATGACATCCTCATCAAAGCTCAAATTTGGCTGGATAGAAGAATTTTCAGTGTGCTACCGCACCCAAGAAACACCTCTCGGTGGACATGTAACTTTTTGCTCTAAGTAAAAAACACCAGATTATAATTATATTATTCATTTTCAGTAATCACATCATACAAGCTAACATTCCCTCAAAGTAAAATGTAGTGGAAATCTGGACCTAGCCCAATGAGGTTTTTCATCAAATCTTAGGCGAATTGATGGTCGAGGATTAACCAAAGTCCAAGGAAACTTTAAACCTTTACAATTTAGACATGAGTTTGTCGTACTCCAAAATATCACAATATATGGGAACAACCACCAACTTTTTTCACTTTCCATGGAAGTTAATTCCTTCTGGCTCGCTGAAACATCTAATGATTTTTTTGAACTCGCCAATTTGAGGATGTGTTGCAGTAACGTGATGAGGATTCAGTTTATTGCTTCATCGATGAGATAAATTGAAAAATTTCCATGGAAGTTAATTCCTTCTGGCTCTAAGTTTTTTCCCACTGAAAAATCTAATGATTTTTGTGATTTTCCCATCTTGGACTTACCTACATGTCTGAAGAATGGAACTGAAAATTCCGCTTATATCTAAAGGACTAATCCGGACAACATATGAAGAATCTGCGTAGTTGTTCTAGATTGAAGAACATTGGCGCTCGAACTCGGGCTACATAATTAGGTTAGGCACCCATCTCATAAATAATTAATAGCCAAAATCTTCCATAAGACGAGTCTGGCAGATAAAGGATTCCAGGAAATTCAGGAGTGAGGAGCGGCAACGGTGGCAAGTTGCGATGAGTAAACGACAGTGGTTTGGTCGGTTGCCGTGGTAGCAGAGCCTAGCCGTAAGTTTAGCTCCGTTTAGTCCAGTGTGAGTCTCTTATCGATATCGGCTATCAAGCGATCCGACAACACAGCATAAAAGCGAATTGAGTGTGTTGAGTGTATTTTGCTCATTGCTGTTTGTCAGTTGTGCGACCGAAATGACCTCACACGAACACGTTACAGACTATTCGTTTCTGACATTTATTCCAGTGTATGCCCCTTGAAATACTTGGATTAAGTTTGTTGTGTTTGTGTTCAGTGATCTCAAACGTTTACATCCTAAATGATGGCTGAACAGCAACGCGATGCTCCAGAACGAGAACTGGAGCAACAGATCCTGCAAATGAAGAAGCAGCACCAGCTGCAACATCAGATCTTGTTGCAGCATTTTCAGCAGCAGCAGCAACACCTCGCGGAACAGCACGATCTCCAGCTCAAACAGTACTACAAGGAGTTCTGGGAACGTCAGAAGCATTTGCAGGAATTGAGGCAACGCGAACAATTAGAAGCTCTCAGGAAAAAAGAGAAACACGAGGAGAGCGCGGTAGCTTCCACGGAGGTCAAACATAAATTACAGGCATTCCTGCGGCAGAGAGCTTCTGGGGGCTCAAACAAAACACCTCGAGTCGAAAGCTCCTGTTGGTGAGTGATCAGTCAGTCAGCTGATGTTTGTAAACATCTAGAAAAGTCGTAAAATTCCGTTCCATATGCACAACGAACGTCACAATGAATTATTCAAATTTATTCGTGGATCGGAATGTCTTCATTTCCTTAAACAGTTACCTTGTGGCCGGAAGAAAGATTGCGAATTCTCCGAGACATCAGTCTCCGTTAACACTGAACTTTGAAGTTCCCCATTCTAGGTCGACAATCTATTACTCAATAAAGTTTAATAGAAACATTCGTGACGAAATGTTTGTTTGGATGTAATCGGGGAGAAGTGTATTCTCCTGCTGGATCGAACAGCAGATTTGTTAAGTCAGCGTCATCCTCGTGAAACTGAAATTAAGCTGGTGTGAATTCAGGTGTTATTAATGGGATGAGTTACAAACCAACATTAGCGTATCATGAGCACCGGTCGAATGAAGCAGATCGCCGACAATAATTATAATTGACATGAGAAAATCAGCAGAAATGGGAATTTGATAGTAGCCGTTCAATCTCAGTTTATGTGTTTATTCGTTAGACACAGATATGCACATGGATCACAATGGGATGATTGTGGTCTATGACTCGATCTGACGAATCATGAATATAACTTGCGTTCAAAAAATCCGTTGTCCTGTAGGCTATGGAATTTTGAATGTCGATATTCTGTGTCTAAAAGTAATAATTCTTCTGCTCTCTGCTCTACCATTTTCTAGGTAAACTGTCAAGTTAGCATTCTGGATTGTTGTTGTATTGAAATTATCAGCAAATGCTGAAGATGGTTTTTACCGACTTGCAAAAAGCATTTACATAGTACCGAGCATAGTACATATAGTGAATCCCAGAGTGAAATGACAAGAAAAGTGAAAGAGGCCATTGATAAATATTTCAGCGACTTCAGGATCGAATGTCCCAATGTTGTTGTAGATCATCAATCTTGGAAAGTACTGTTTCGAGATAAATTGGCATTCACAGTGAAACAGTTAGTGTTCGAAGAAAAAAAGGAAGTGGTCGACCAATGAAAAGGACCCCAGAGTTAATCATTGTTGAAAATGTGATGACAGAAGCTTCACGAGCCTCTGTTTGGGTTTTATCCGAGGTTTAATATCGACTGGTTATGAACTTCGGTTGAAATTTTCACTCAGATTGTTTGGATTCTTGTAATCTAACTCACTGAAAGAAATGCCATGCAATGTTTACATCATAGATTAGGGTACCTCAATCTATGGTTTACATATTTTCGTTCTCACTTCAACATGAAGTCACAGAATATCAACCTTCAAAATTCCATGGCCTACTTGATTACTCCTTTCCAGAATTTGGAACCCAGGGATTCATTGAAGTTTTCGTGAAACTATTTTAGGCAGGTTCACACCGACTAGGTGTCTGTTTCTTCAAAATATTCTACAGATAAGGAAACTGAAGCACAAAGGAAACCTTGACATTCATCTTTTATTGCCTCCGATATTTCTCCTGCTACCAGGAAATTAGTTGACCATCTACAAGTCCAAACGTATGTGTAAGAGAAGCAGAGAAATGAAAATTGAAAGATATTATTATGAATCTTTAATAAAATGAAACATTTTATCAATTCGTTGCAATAATTGTTACCAAATTCAAAATTAATCATGACCAGTGTGAATGACGAAAAGTATTCCATAAAATACAGCTGAAGACTTTTAAAGAGATCCAACACAGTTGGTGAGGTTAATATCATTGGTATGATTGTAGACAAAAACATAAATAAAGAAAATTTGAAGAAGAAAACAAAAACCCGTTGAATAATATCGAGAATAATATTTACACTAACCAGAATCTTCTCAGAATCCAACAGTGAACATTTGTCACCATGACACCAACTTATGATTTGAATTCTTTAACTTCTTGAAACAATTCCATCACGGAAAAGTCAATACTCGATTCTTATCTCAATCAATTTCGTATGAATAGCAAGTTTGGAAAATCCTGCTGTTGAAGTCAATGATCCCTCGAATAACACCAAAGATAAACATGATATTTCCATTATCTCATTCATAATCGATATTGGAACAAGAAACATATGTTCAAAAATATGATAATCTTTATTAAACCATAACAATGTCCCCGTTTTTAGCAAAGTAACATAATTCCCATGAGAACGAATGCCGATGTTCAATTTGGGAGTTTACCCTCGACGAAAAACACTAAATTTTTTTGGTAGATTTCTTCATTTCTTCGTTCATTTCATAATATGCTCTTCCAGATAGATTTCTTCCTTGTAGATTACTTCAGTCATCTGTTGCCAATTTTTGTAACTAGTGTTAGAACTTAGCTGTTTATTTATATCAAGAGATCATAGAGTTAGGTTAACTCTATAATCTTTGTTTATATCGTGAAACGAATTTTTAGCGTTTTCATGAACTCTTGAAGCTGAGTGCTTCTGGCTCTTGTAAAACCTAGGGCCTGTTCCGATATTGCTGCTAGTACTGGCCCGCAATCGAATAACAATAGAACTCGAACGACTGGGCCAATAGGCATCGTTTCTGAAATACTGACAGTACTGTTCAGGAATATCGGAACAGACGGCTAGTGTATGAACCAATCTTTCAATCCATCTACCTACATCTACTTCTAATCTTGTTAACTGACCATTCATGCAAAAATGCGCCACGTGTCTAGGAAAGATGGAGAGCAAACCGAATATTCCGATGTAACTGGGACGCATAAACTCGTCAGCGGTTTCATTATCTCCGGGATTCATCTCGTCAAAATGTCCGAATCGATAAGAACGTCATTTTCAAGCGAGTTACATAAAATCTCTCCCCTCGAATCCGAACGATTCCATTCAGGAAATTGCGTGTCAGGCCAATTCGCGAAACTCTATCAGCCTCATAGTAATTATGCAAAAATTATGAGCGATTACGTTTTCTCGCAACGTGACTATCTGGATTTGAGAGCTTCGGGCGCGAATTTGAATCGGGACGTGTTTTAGACTTCTAAATTATCTAATGCTTCCCGGCACAAAATGTCAGAATCTTGACGAGTGGAAATGAAGGGAAAAACGTTCAATCCGGTAATTTTCCGCGATTTGGTTATCCCGCAGTTACATAACTAAATCGAAAGGATAGAGAGAATTGGTATATGTTTCTCGCAGTTCTGTAAGGGTTGCTATGACTAGCGTTCGTAGCCCAGTGGTCGGCTCAATATTTCGTAACCGCAAGGTACTGAGTTCGATCCCCAGCTAGAGAGGAATTTTTCTAGTCCATACGGTTACGGCCACCATTTACTGTTGGGTTCAAATTAACAGTGATGTGCTTAAGCTGGCCTAAGGACACTGTAACAAAGCCTACACAGAACACAATTGATTCTCCGAACTCGCACAAGCCACAGAGCTTCCGAGGGGTGCCTATAGAGAATGAGGATAATATGGATAAATATTAAAGTTTAGGCCTCTGTTTGGACACTCAACTGAGCACCATTCAAGCCAGAATTATCATCAAGTCAAAAGTTACGAATAAGAAATCTAAGAGAAGAAGGTTTTTTCACATTTTAGGCCCTATATAACATTGTGGAATTCCTTATCAACATTCTCGGGACACATAGGACATGGTTAATATATAACATACCGCCCGGAGGTCAATACACTGCGCCGACTGACGCATTGTAGTTTTGAATTGCTCGCGTACATCAAAAGAAAATTCGACAGCATTCCTGTCTCGGAGGAAGCTCTACTTGAATAACAATTATTGTCATATCGATTTAAAGGTCTGGGACAGCAGAAGAACGCCCCTAGCCTTGACCGCTGAATGCCCAAGACCTTCGAGTTAAATTGAAATTGCGATAAGATCTGAGGTGGGCGTAATATCTGCAGGAGGACCTGTTATCACGATATTTACGCAAATTTTATTCTATCCCCATCGATTTCTGTGGCAATTTTAATTAGGAGATCGATGAGTTGCGTTCCGGCAAGTAGGGGTTCAATTTTTATTCGACATGATTTGTTCGAATTGGTTCCCAATGTGGAAAAAAAGGATTGGGTATAATTTAAGCGAGAATTGAAGGTTCTCCAACATTTCCACAAAAGGAAATGAAAACATTCGCACCCAACGACTAATTATCAATAAAAATTTATAAGTGATGAGGAAATAGTACATAAAAATACATCTAATTGAGCTCGATTCGATCTATATAACATTAACAAACATGATATCAGTGATCTACGGAAGGCTATAATGAAAATATAAATTCCATTCAAGTGTCTGTTTAATATCATAATGTTTAATTTGTTGTGGTATCCCTAAAATTATCATAAAAGTCAAAAGTCCCACCTTTGGTAAGTAACCTAGACTAATGGTTGTATTCTGCTTTCCATTCGTAAGTTACGAATGTGTATCTGTAGCGTACGATAGATCTGTAAGTTTCAGATCACAGAACACTAATATCAGATTGACAGATTCGTAAATAATGCAATTCTGGAAATGTTTCTGTCACTATCTCATTGACAGTGTCACTTTTGAACTACTTATCGTAAATAGTTAAGGATTCCTGTGAGCTACAGACCACTAAAAACCGTCCAGAATTGCTATTTTCCTGTAAGCTTATGAAAAGCTACAGATTTGCTTACAGATTAAAGCAGAATACCACCATAAGCTAGTAAAATCCAGCCAAACCTAATCCAATATTTAACCTAATCTAGTACTCCCCGAAGAAAAATATACCTTCTGTCCAAATATTGACAAAAATACAGAACCAACCGAGTTAAAAACTAGTGCTTGGCTCTGAAAATGTTCATGCAGAATTTGGGTATCATCTAGTGTAGTGTAGTTTCTCAGACGTAACGTACAAGTATAACTTCACTCATAGCTACAAATGCGTCTGAAAAAGATCAATTTTACGCACCTCAGTGGGATCGAAAATTCTTCAACTATTTGTCGTATTTCCGAATGTACACCACCAAAAAAAAAAAAACGATGATCTGCTATTCCAAGAAAAGCGATTCCAACAATGATTATGAGATGAAATTAGTTATCGTTGGAGTGAAACGATTTGTCGTGTACGTTTTGGGGTATTTACCAAGTGAATAATTCAGGATAATCAGCCGGTATTCAATCAGCGATTCCCCCCTTGAAAAGCACCTCCATTATTCATAAAACCTTGGAAATGCAGAACGGTAATATCGATTTATAATAATAAACTATTATTTCAATACTTTGAAACGAATGTCAGCATTATCTAATGTCAAGGTTCATCTATCTTCCGAAGAGGGATCTTGACGGTTTCGGTACTTTTCTTCCATTATCAGCGCTCTTATCTGCGCGAACTTTGATGTATGATAAGAAGAAATTGAGATATTTCAGATACCAGACTCGTTGACTTAAACCGTGACTTCTTATTTCTTACAAGGAGAGGACTACCTAGAAACGAAACACTGCAGATTCTACACGAAAATCTCTTCGAAATACCTTTTAAATTGGGAAAAAATTCTGGCCCGAGCTAGTTTTGAACCCGCCTACTAAAATATGTAAAGTGCAAGGTAAAGTGGCATAAAACAGACCAGCCAAATTTCTCGCTGGTACGAATTTTTCAGGAAAATATGAGACAGATCATCCAAGAGATCATCTTTCAAAATGCTTGGGTGTTCGTTCATCCCCCTAAGGACCGGACTGTTTTATGTTACCTTAAAGTCTATTGTGCTCACCCTCCAGCTTAGCTAGTCTCTTGGGATAAAGGTGTTAAGAAGATCTTCTCAGAGATTCCCACTTCGAGTTTTCACGATTCCTGGACAGCTTGACATCAATCATGGCTCTATCATTGCTATGGTTGATATCAAAAACTAAATCCAATACTTCCTGGTTCAAGGGAGAGTTTGAGCTGCTCAAACATTACACATTATCGTTCCCTATTCTTCGGAAGGATATTTTTAAGCACCGTTCTGATGACTCAATTCGTTACAACTCATATAGGCTCATCAGATTTCCCTCTTGAGCTTTATCGACCGTTTTATTAGCTATGCTAGAGTCGTGGTGCAGTTGCTTAGGACAGTCGATTCTATTTTACACCGTGAGACCCACTTCAGTGACTATTTACAGAGCGACCTGTCCCACAAATGGCTGCATTAGAACTTAACTGACTCAAGCTGGGATAAAACAATTATTCACGGCTAAAATTATACATCATCTTTTATTTTGAAGGCTCGGTGACACACTCGACTAGGCCTCGTTTTCCTGTGACTCGAACAGGTCTTTTGAACTCGTAATCCTACGGGACAAACTGTTGGATGCGTTGGATAATGAGTGTTCATACATATCTGGCATTTAGTTCTCCCATTTGTGAACTGGCACAATGGTAGAACGTTGATTTTTGTCTCTACTCGAAGTTGAATGCGAAATCGATTTTCTGCCTAAGAAAAACTGCCATTATGATAGAGAAACGAGTAGCTAAACCCATGTGAAAATCAGGTCATTCAGTTTAATTAGATTGAACATAGAACATTAGAACATAGATACATGTATCTATGTTCTAAGATCTGACACAGCAATTCAATATTTTCGATCACTGAGTGCCAGATAATATTTATGAGTAAATAAGTTGATGTAGATTTGATGCACACCAAATACATTGCTTTCGAATACAGTATGAAATCCCAGCTTTAAGTAGTAGATCCCCAAATTATTTAATTCCTTCAGAAATTAATTTTGCCTGCAGAATGTTAAACACATAGGTAAAATATGCATTTTCATCATTATAAGTGATGCCTTTCATTGCTTGAGGTTAGGTTAGTTATGTATTAAATATCTATTAAGTCTATTTCTTTATTTTTGATCCTGAGATGGAATTGTCAGAGTTGAAGAACAGACGTTTGAACCAGCAAAAACCTTGGTGCCAAAACGAGAACTGTGGAAATAGGATTCAAACTTTTTTCATGCTCGATTCCGATGGTTTATTATTAGTAACAATAAACTAAAAACCGCTGCGGAATATCCAAGTCGTATAAATCATCCTCGCGTAGTTTCATATATCCGATAACAAGATACCAAATTGTCATGGAAACGCGAAGCTGCTTAATTTTATTATTTCGCGATGTAGGTGAGGTCTTTGTCATTCAACTCTCAACCGAATAATACTCGAATCATAAAATCGAGAGATGTGGCAGTAGTAAAAATAAGATAAGTAGTTCGAGACAATAGAAACGTATAACTTTCTGTTCCTACTCATGGCGGGGGCATTCATTGAATATTATCATTTCGACCGCAGTCTATTTTCGTAGCGTTTATTTTTAGCTCTCATTAACGAATTCATGCATCCTCGATAAGTTTCGTTATTCTTATCGCTTGGGATTGTTTATTTTTAATATGCACAATATTGACCGCGCCGAATTTTGGCACAAAAAATGATCCATTCTCGATATTTCGTAATTGTTCATGGTTGCGCAACAGTTGGAGCAGATGCTTTGTTGATCCATCTGGCGAGGAATTTGTCAGGTTTTACACGAGATATATTGACGTCTGCCTTTGCGGTTGAGAGACTAAACAATGTTGATTGGGCTTCGTCCTGAATGGATTGGCACGGGGTGAATTCAAGCTGCATAGAAAATTACGATTCCTCATAGATAGGGTTTTCATCCAAGGTTGGAATTGGTGTAAAGATCAACTCTACTTTCTGCAAATTAGCACTCAGACAATAAGAAATCGCCTCAGAGAATATGATTTAAGGCCTCGTGTTGCGGCAAGAGGCCCAGCTCTTACCCCAGCCCATCGAAGGGCGCGTTTGGATTTTGCGAGAGAGCATATCCATTGGAAAGAGGCCGATTGGGAAAGAGTTCTCTTCACAGATGAGTCTAGATTCTGCCTCTACCATTGTGATCGACGTTCCCTTGTATACAGACGTCCACATGAAAGATATGCTCAGTGCAATTTCCTGAATACTACTGGTTTCGGGGGAGGATCGATTATGGTTAGGGTGGAATATCTTTGACTGATCGTACAGAACTAGTGGTCGTTCAGAATGGAGCTATGAATGCTGATAAGTATATAAGGAACATTCTTGAAGAGCATGTAGTGCCATTTGCCCCATACATTGGTAAAAATTTCATTTTTATGGACGATAATGCCAGACCCCATCGTGCTCGCATCGTTCAGAAGTACCTTGAAGAGGTTGAAGTCTCTCGAATGGAATGGCCAGCAAGAAGTCTAGATCTCAATCCGATTGAGCAGGTTTGGGACAACCTCAATAGAAGGCTGAGAAGTTCAGAAAATCATCCAGCTACTCTTAATGACTTAGGAATCCAACTCGGAGAAATCTGGGAAGGATTAGATCAAAACATTTCAAGATCACTCATTTTGAGTATGAACCGTCGTTGCCGAGCTGTAATTAACGCAAGGGGTGGAAATACCAAGTATTAAATCCCTTATCAGAATTTCAGTATTTTGAAAATTCCTCATTTCTCTTCTTTCACATAAGATTCGGTGAAATCCTGAATTTTTCTTCCATTCAATGTGTCTTGTTTCGTTCAAAACCTTCCCGAGAGAACATAAAAAATAAGTTATAAAGTCAATGTAGAGTTAACGTTCATTAAAATTGAGATTTTCAGAATGTGCGTTAATTTTTTTGCGCAGTGTAATTAATACAGACTTATCGAATTCAAGGTACTTTTTGATAGACTCAAACCCCCTGTCGCGTAACTCGAATTTTGATTGTATCAACTCGCAAACTAAAAATATCCGTCAACCCTACGCGATAAACATAATTTTCGTATTTATATCTTGCATAAAAGTTCAATCTAGTCACGTAACATGTTCAAAAATACGAAAGCCATTGCAGTATGTCATTTCCTAATGGAAATGGGAATTCATAGGATGGGATATAAGCATAGCGGGCTATATTTAAAGAGCATATTCCCAGAGTACCAATATCTGAGTGATTGAAATGATATATTTAGCATGTAGCTTAAATCGGGTCGGTGCTATTTATAGAAAATCGATCCCACCTCCCACAAACCCAGGGCAGGTGTCATTGCCGAAAGAAAACAAATTATGCTCTACCTACATTCTTTTATTGTTGCGTGTGTCACAGGTTTCCTAGAAAATGATGCGAAATAATTGAACCACGGTGGAATACGATGTTTACTACGAGTTTCCGAAAACGAGAAGTTCTATTTTCGGTTTATTTGCCGAGGATGATACTACCATTTGCCATGATGGGCTCAGGAAATATCTACTATACCATTTACGACAATCGATACCGGAAAAACGTAAGAAACCAATAAACCACGTGGTCAACTGAATGGTATTGTTCTATTCATGATAAATTATGCGTTGAGAGCACTTCAATTCAGTCCAAAAATAGTAGAGTTGAAATAAATTCACAATAATACATATCAGTAGGGAAAACAATATGCATCAGGGTGTAAATGAATACTTACCTGCTCAAAAGAAAAAGAATATAGAAGACACACACTACTTTTTGAAGGAATCATCCCTAAACTATTCATTTACACCCTATATTATATAGGTAGATACCATCAATTTTAAGTATTTTTCCTGTGTTTCAATATCTTTTTCGTTTCAGGTCAAAAAATATGGACACGAGTACAGATGGCATTCCTAACAGCAACGATTTTCCTCTACGAAAAACAGGTGAGGAAATAATTTAGCAATCTTGAATGAAATTGATGAAATTATCCGTTGTTTATCTAGACTCGAAAGTCATTCAGTTGACGAACAAAGATACTTGATAATCATTCTCTACGATTATTTTCACTGAATTATCGTGGATGAATTCATGAAAATAGCTGGAATTTTTCATAGAAGCACTTCTAACTTGGAATCAAGAGGTATTTGTTTATCGTTTGTTCTCAAACAAAAAAGTTTAATAAAAATAGGTAAAGATCGATAACGTCGTAACTCAAATTTGGGATAAGTTGTATGATATTTCCTCACATAAACAAAAAAACTGTCTTCGATTTACTGAATTTATTCCAAGTTAGGAACTGTATAGTGTCCACATAAATTCATTTATTAGTATCGCAGTATTTATTTCTCTCAAAACAATCACCACAAATTCATCCTTCGTTCAGTCCGGAACAATTATACGCCACATAGCTTCATTACCTGGAATTACTACATCACGAATTAGAATACCCGTGCCTGCTTCTCAGAATTCTCTACTTAAAATTCACTTCGAATTATATTTTTGATTTTGAACTGTTCAAAATACATCACATCGTTATTATTTGATTTCGTTCTATAATTAGACGTTTATCAAGGTCAGTGGCTATAATCAATCGTATTCATCAAACGTTGGACGTTTGCTTTTGCACTGCTCGTGAACTAGAAAACTATCGTATCTATGAATATAAACTTGTAGGTATTTTTTTTATGTGTCCTGTTAAAAATACCCCCTCAATTAAAATCACTCTTTCTTCATTTGCCCATATTCCTCAAGTACCTACCTATAATATAATCCATTCACTTTTATTTTAGCACTTGGTTGGCCATGGAAATTTGACACATTTCACAATGTGACGCTTGTCAAAACATTTTTGGGTTTTAAATCAACGCTATGTTGCCCGTTCTAAGTAAAAGTTTCTGTTATTACTTATTCTATCACAATGTCGAATCTCTTCGGAAAATATGTGACGAACATAATTGAAGTTTATACAAACTGATTTAAGGCATACCAAATCTAGTTATTTGCATGGAAAATACAAGAGATCAGTATAATATCATATTATGCACTAGCTTGAGGAGAGTTAATGTTGGTTATCTTCTTTCGCTAAAGTTTGAATACGTTACATCAGTTGTAGATTTCAAAAATATTAACCCTAAGATGAAATGCATATGATGCAATGGTTGGGAATGGGTATCTCCCGAAGAAATTGAGATAATTACAAGAATGTTAAATTCTTCAACAAAAATCATCTTGCATCAATATAACTAAAGGGAATTAAAGGAAGTTTCAAGTCAAGATGAACTTCAACTTTGAACGAAAATGTCACATGAATAAACAATTAACAGGAAAACTGGCGCGTATTTGTAGCTGTTTCTGTTCATCTTAATACATTGATGTAATAATAATAATTAGGTATTTATTGGTAACTTAAGACATTCACAATGTATAGGACAAGTCAAATGGAAAATAGAAAAATCAATTTTTGGGAACTTATTCTATGATGGCATTCGTTGTAAATCCTGTAGTAAACTTTTCGCATTAATTCACTCAAACCTAAAATTCTCAAATGCCACCACTTTTTTGGGTCTCCCAATAGAAGAAAATTCTTTATCATCCTCTTCATTCACAATCTTTCTGATTGTGGAAATATTCAGCTGAAATATAAGTCGTTTAGATTCAGATGAAACATCATATAGATTTTCTTACATTGAATATGTGCGCTACCGTCTGACGTATTGTGGATTTTAGAATATCAGGGTATAACTATTCGAATGAGCGCACTTGAATTCTAAATAGCACTTCCTGAAACCCTGTCTCTCTCTCTCTTTTTTCAATCATCTTCGACATTTTCGTAATAAAAATTGATATTAGTTGTGGCAACGGCGTTATGACATTAACGACATTCCATGAGTGCCAACCATAGAAATACTCAGTTCTAGTTACAAAAACTATAGAAAATTATTTCATGGCCAACCGTCTGCTAAAATAAATGTGAATGGAGTATACCTATAGTTGGTGAAAAATCTGAAACTGGCCGTCAGTAGGCATAACATTCAACTCCCCTCTTTCTCAGCTTCCGAACCCAACCTGCTGAAGGTCCGGCTCAAACAGCGCGTCATGGAACGCCGCTGCAGCCCCATGAGCAAACGCCACCTACCCTCACCGCTCAAAAAGAAACTGCTGAGCTCCTGCCTACCACCCAGCGAGTCGCCCCCGCAAGAACCACCCAAAGAACTGAGCCCACCCTGCGAGTCCGACGAGTACCAGAGCCACGCGCTCTTCAGCAGCCCCTCGATGCCCAACATCTCCCTGGCCGCCCACCACGTGCTCTCTCCCGACCTATCCGAGGCGGCTCTGAGGGCGGCCTGCACGGCCCGTCTCGGCATGCCGCTGACCGGCCAAATGCTGCCTGGCACCCTGCCTTTCTACCCTTCCCTGCCTGCCATAGAGAGCGAGCACGAGGAAACGCCCCTGGACACGATAAGCGAGCTGCAGGAGCCGCAGCAGAGGGGGGTGATAAGGCCGCTGGGGAGGACGCAGTCTTCGCCGCTTCCCCTAGGTCATCCCCTGCTGGAAGGGCCGCCGCCTCCCATTCTCCAGCCCCCGCAGCCGCCCCCCGAGGAGGAGCAGAAGGATGTGGAACTGAAGGATAACGAATCTAGAAGGTAGGGTTGATTTTCTTCTTCTTCTTAGAACCAAAGAGATGTAATAGATAGACCCTGATTTTTCTTGAAAATGGCGAAACAACTCAAATTTCTGTGAATCACATCGGGAAATCTTTTCGGGGTACGTTTTTCCTCGAAAAACCGAAGGTTATGGCAATTGAATAGGCTCACTGTCATAACCTTTTCTTTCATTGGCAGAAAAATCTAAATAGAGATCTTCTTCTGTAGGTAATGCATAGGAAATCAACTAGATTCATTTCAATCTTTCATTTTTCACCTCCATGGTGTGTTATACACACAGAAACACGTCAGGGCTTACTCCTACTAAGATGTTCGATTTCATCCTTTGGTAACTCCACCTATGCTACTTCTACCTCATGTAAAGTGCGTAAAAGTGTGAGGAGGATGATATAAAAGGAGAAACTTATTTCCATAATGTCCCAATCGTGTTCTATGGTTGAAAGATCTGGATATCTAGGAGGCCAAAGCAACGAATCAACTGTCTTCAAAATCCTGGTCATAGTCCTGGCCAAAGATTACAAAGTAAGGTTCGTTAGGTTAGGTTAGGTTAACCTAACACTATAATCTTTGGTTCTGGCTAGACCAGATCGGGTATAATCTCACCATAATTCCGACAGTGTAGTGCACATGGCTTAAATAAATATATTCCTGGAAATTTCATTAGCACTGAATGTTGTGGTTTCTATGTCACTTAGTATACAATACAAAATAGTTGCGTGTGTGCTTGGAATAATTCTACACCACGGCGTCATTCAAATCAGCAATCAACTTCTCACAACTTACTGTTGTAAAAGTCACAGAAAGAATTAAACATAATTATTTCAGGTTGAAGGTCTGCCCCATCTGGAATTTTTCAATTCGTAATTGGTTATGAGCCAATTTTCGAATTATCAATTTCAGATCCTTCGAATTCCGCCCTGCATTTTCTCTTTGTCGTTGCCGATATATTCCATGCTCGTGTGCAACACACTATCATTGTTGTGGGGTGGTTGATTCTACCATTTTATGGTAATAAATGAGTTCCTCATTAAGGCGCTATAAATAGAACGGCTTTTAACAAGCGACCTTACACGACTGCAACACACGAAAGAATCGATCTCGAGAACGTATCGTGGTTACGTGAAGTGGGATAGCTTTTTGATCTCGATAAGTCTTTCATGATAAGAGGGTGGAGGGTGTTCTTCCACGTATTTCGAAGTGGCTTTCCACGTGGCCGAAAGGTCGAGAGGTATTAGGTTCGGGACGTATGGAGTATATACAAGGTGTGGCATTCGAAAGAATCTGTGTCGAAATGTACTAGAAAAATAAGTAAAATTACGGAAATAGGTAGAAATAGAAATAGGTCACTTTTGGTTTTCATCAAATGCTGCAATACCATCGTGCGTTACATCCAGTAGGTGGTGGATCCACATATGTCCTGTCTTATATTCGGATTTCGGATTCTTTTCAACCCTCTTTTCCAACAAGATGGCCCCTTAGATCTCCCTATCTCTAGAGATAACACTGTTTACCCTCTCCTCCACAGACTCTAGCTCCACTTCTACATGAGGTACTTGAACAATACATTACTACCTGACTCTGAGACACATGCATACAAAAATAAAATTTGTAACAAATCGATTAATACTGGGTCTTCAGTTTTAAGTGTCGTTTATTATATTAACTTGACTAGTTGATCTTCAAAACTGATTATTATCCTTTCTTTCAGCATAAGGCCTTTATCGAGGGCGGTGAGCAGTCCTGTAGTCCACCTGGGCATTCCAGAACCTCCGACATTGTCACGTAGGCGATCCTCGACAACCCCCACCACAGGCCTGGCCTACGATAATCAAATGCTCAAGCACACCTGTATATGCGGCAACAACATCGTTCATCCCGAACACGCAGGCCGTCTTCAAAGCATATGGTCGAGACTGTTAGAAACCGGCCTAGTAGCCAGATGTGATAGGCTGAGACCCCGCAAAGCGACCACGCAAGAACTACAAACCTGCCATACCGAAAACCATACCATCCTGTATGGCACTAGCTCACTGAATAGACATAAAATGGACACTAGCAAAGTAACCTTCGTGCGACTTCCGTGTGGCGGTATAGGGGTGGACAGTGATACCACATGGAACGAGATGTACACAGCGTCCGCAGCTCGTATGGCCGTCGGATGTACGGTGGATTTGGCCGTACGAACCTGGACTGGCGATATAAAAAACGGTTTCGCTATAGTTCGTCCCCCCGGTCATCACGCAGAGCCTCAACAAGCGATGGGATTCTGTTTCTTCAACTCCGTAGCTATAGCCGCAAGGATACTGCAGAGGGAGCATAGGGTCCATAAAATTCTCATATTCGACTGGGGCATGCACCACGGTAACGGTACCCAGGACATCTTCTACAGCGATCCGAGAGTTCTAGTCATTTCTCTTCATAGGTACGAAAACGGGAATTTCTTCCCTGGCACGGGCAGTCCCAACGATTGTGGGGTCGGGGAAGGGTTGGGGTTCAACGTGAACATAGGTTGGAACGGCGGGTTGAATCCACCGTTAGGGGACGCTGAATACCTGGCCGCTTTTCGGAGTGTCGTCTTACCTATAGCCAAGGAATTTTGTCCGGATATAATCTTAGTATCGGCTGGTTTCGACGCCACGGACGGTCATCTGCCACCGTTGGGCGGTTATAGGGTTACGCCCGCCTGTTACGGCTACATGACGCGACAACTGATGCAGCTTTGCGAGGGGAGGGTAGTGCTGGCTTTGGAAGGAGGGTACGATCTACCTTCGATTTGTGACTCGGCGGAAGAGTGTGTGAAAGTATTACTTGGAGATACCCCATCCGATATTTGTCCCTCGGAACTGTCTAGGGCGCCTTGTCACAACGCTGTCATGAGTTTGCAGGAGGCCATATCGGTGCAGATGAAACATTGGCCTTGCCTACAGATGTCGTCGAAATCGGGGATGATCTCGCATAACGACGCAGTGCGTAGTGAGAAGGAAGACAAAGACACAGTATCCGCGATGGCTAGTTTATCCATGCAGCATCAGTCGATGATGTCGCCTCCGAGGGTTTTGATGCAGCAGGGTTTCCAACCGCTGAAATGCCAGGACGCTGGTCGTCCAATGGACTGAGATTGATGACGATCAATTGTTTTCATTATTTTCCTACACTCCTCATTTCAACTGAACATTCCTGGTGGCACTGTTAAGTCACTAATATTATTAAGATCAAATTAATCGTGTTTTATTTTTGTTAATATATTGAAGATTTTTAATAAAACAATTTATTTACTTTGAGGTCTATCATTTTCCTCTTTCCTCTATTGACAATGGAAAATTGTGCCCCAGGTGGCACAAAGAAGAAGCTTTATAGCCTCCTCTGGCTGAGGCGAAAAAGAAAGTCAATTTTGTCCTGGTTCAACCCCAATACTGTGTGAACCGTTGTGATTCCGTTCAACCTGTTTTAAAAGGTCAATCATCATAAATAACTTTGCCAAAAATCCCAAATCCCAAATGGCGCAGTTATCATCTCTTCAAGTCCAATGAACTTTAGAAGGTGACAGACCTTGCTTCAATAGATTTGAGGCAGTCTAAATAGTTTTTTGGGGTCATCTGAAAACATTTGTGTCTCGTAGAAAAATTGAGACACTTAATTCAAAATACTTGGGAGGTTGTTCCTTGACAAAGTTCTATTATTGCCATCGTATGTCAGTCCCATTTTTACGTCTTGTAAGACTGTGCAGACATCTTTTAACGAGAAGAAAACTATGGTGGCATCTTCCAAGTTATTCAAGATAATGAGAAATACGAACGTCCTAAGTTTCCATTTTCATTTTCCATTAAAAAACTTGAACAGGTCAAGCATGATTGATTGTTAATTCAGTCTTCAGGAGATAAACTGTTTCTCGTAACTTTTCGATCATTCTGATCACAACTTTTGAAACTTTGAATTTAAATTGACCCATATTCCACCTTCTGGTAAAAAAATACCATCGAAAACACCCTGTATAGCGTTGATGAAATATCTTTCGAGAGTAAAATTTGCGATGAAGGTGAAATATTAAAATATTCAATGGACATGATATCAGAAAATAGGTCGTTTTCAAGAAAGCAAGGAACAACAGAATGGTCATTTCCAATCCAGTTTTTTGAAAAACAATTACATTGTTTTACTGTTCACATTTTTCTACCCTTTCTATATAACTCGCAAATGAGATTAGTTTGGGACGATGTTGAGGATATTTAAGAAGAAAGTAGTGAATCACACACAAATCTGATTTATAGGTAAAGATAAGTATACCTACCTATCTCTACCGAAATGAAGTCATGTTTTGGAATAGTTCCTTTATTATTACGACTCTATTTCTTCAAAGTGTCTTCAAAATTAATTATAAAATAACTATGTTTCAGCAACAAATATATCTCTTCGAAAAAAAAGTCTAGACTGGCTAGCAATAATTTTCTTCCGAAGTGCTCCCAAAAAGTTTTGAATGGGTTCCAAATGATATAGGTTTTCCTCAGCGAATTCATCACCGCCTTCGGACTGGGATTTTGAATGACTTTCCAACACATTCATCCTAAACAGAAACGTCACGTCGCTTAAAATACTTGAGAGTAGGTATCTTGTTGCTAGTAATTGTAGAAATTAGGTAGGAAGACTTTATGAATGGCGACACATCTCTAAATTAGTTTTTTCAGTTACATCCCTCTTTTTCATAATCGCTTAGCAGAATTGATTTTGATTCGTTAATTATATCAGTTCAAGAAAACCAGGTTTTCACAAATCGTTCGTTTCACACAAAGTGCAATAAAATATTCTACTGAGAACCAAAAACATTATGTATGTTGTGAATCAAAACTCTCCAAAACATCATTTTTATTTACAATTTCTTCCCTTGTCACATATCTCCTTTTACAATATTCATTAATATCACAATATTTCGGTTATAAAAGTGTTCAGGAATTTACTACAGGATTTTACGCCTTAGATTGTGCGATATTTGTTGACACTTATAACTGGAAAAACTAGATAGGAAACAAGTTTTTCCCCTATTCTCATTCTAATGAGAAACAAAGAAAATATATTCATTTTCCGGAATTCAATTTCCCAGAAGTCTTCTGGAGTTTCAAAAAACCAAAGTGAAATAACCAAACGACTTTTCAGCGGCACGACAAGTGAAACATCCCATCCACTTATAGAAATGGGAAAATAGTAAACGATTCTTACTTATTTCCTTTTCCATCAGTAGTTTTTCCTCCATGTGTGCCACTTTTTATAATTTCAAGGGGCCTACTGCGGTAAAAGTTTTTCTTGAAACAGAAATCGAACAAACTATATTTTAATGTCAGCAGATTTTCTGTGAGGCTACTTTGCATTTGCGTTTCTTTCAGTTGAAAATATATCTGACTGTATTAAGCCTAAGATTACTGAACGCCAGAAATTGTTCGAATGGTTCAAAGTAGGTGTCGTAGTAAAAAAGTATTAAGCATTTTCATGCCAAACTTAGATAGGCATGATTTTCAACAAGACAGATCTTCATGAACAGTTGACATGAGTTTTGCTATCTCTAAAACATCTTATGGCATTCAGGTACACGTCGACCTTGATTTTTCTACGAAACATAATCAATTCCCCTTGTTACTTGTAGGATAGGTGTTGGGTTGAGGCGTTCAATAATCTAACATCTACGAATTTTCTCATAAAATAAACCTCAGGTTCAAAATCACATGGAAAGACGCGTTCTCCGTTTTCTCTCATCCACCATCTCCAGACCGTAAAAATTCTAGGAAAATTCAGTGCCTGCCTTCCCCACTTATCCATTATCCGAATTCCTCCACGATTTCGATGTACAGACTCCTGCACCCCTCCACCATTCGTTAACATCTTCGTAGTTCCTATGAGTCAAAGGTGCGTGAAGCATGGCGCAGAGCCGACACCAAAAATACGTATTTATGAATTCCCCGGTGCCTTTCCAATTGAAGTACGAGTTGTACAGGTCGTTGTCCTTGTCCAGCCGATGAAGGTACTGGGCCAGCTCACGGGGGTTGTTGAATTCATCCACGTGAATGTAGGAGCCTTCTGGGGCGCTTCTCTGGTAATCCTCAGGCCTCGCACCCATAACTTGAAGTGAAAATTTCAAATAAAAGCCGGATTTATGAATAAAAACTTAATATCTGATCATAAAAGAGCTTCAATAATTTCTGTAGTTTTGATCACAGAACTGGAATAAATAAATATAAGCTAGAAAAGCATTTGAAAAGATGAAAAATTCGAATTCAGAACACATAAATCTGCATTCAGCAATGATAGAATAATGTTTCCAATTTGTACGAATGAATTAAGGACATAAACATCAGTACAAAATTCCAATTACTGTCAGTCAGTGGTTCAGTGCATAGATTCACTTATTGTAGATCACTTTTCATTATTGAACTCTATGGGAACCCATCAATGCTTTTCATTTACAATACCAACCTTAATTCCGCAACACAAAATCTTAACTTATGGGCTAATGCCAACCTAAACATTAAAATTTTTAATAGCCACCCAAGATGTCAATCATTCTTGCATGGACTATAAGTAACTAAATGTCCACTCACCAATTGGAAGAACATTATGACCCAATCCGTTCACGTAGAATTTCTCCGTGATGTAATCCCTGCAGTTGGAGTTCTCGAAGGCCAGATAAAATTTGTACTCTTTCTCGAGGACCTCGAAGCACTTCTTGTCAGTTCGAGGACATTTCAAGGGGCCGCAGGTGCCGTAAATATCCACCGAAATGTACTTTCCCAGTTCTCTGGCGTAAGCCAACCTTCCGTTTCTGGCGCTGCAGTTTGACACGAACCAAGCGACTTTTTTTGTTCGATTCGCGGCGTAATCCCTCGTTTGAGGTTTGCTCCTGATCTGGAAAAGTTAGGAGAGATAAGATCGGGCTGGGAAATTGGCAGCGGGAAGTTTTAGGTATTAAATTCGTTCGAAATTGGGCTTGAAAGCTGTGTGGTATTCAGGAATGTTGGCAAAGAATAATCACATTTAGATTTTTGTGCATCATGTCTCATCTTACGTGAAATTCTATGTTCTGAAGTCAGAGAACTGACACTTTGATTTATTATCAATTATAAAAAATTCTACTGTTAATTAACCGAATAATGAATCAACTTCAGCTTTGAGTATTTATTGGACAAATATTTGTTCGTGAATCGAATGAAACTTCTCTATTACTCCCTTGACAATAGTATATAATAAAAGTTATCCCTCCTTCCAAAAGTTTGTTCTGGCAACTAGTGATCAATGTGTTTCATCCACGAACAATATCATAAAAACGAACAAAGTTGTTATAATTCACGTAAAAATTATCGATTTTTCATCCATAACCCATAACTCATGAATTTTACTGCTTTCTTATCTTTATTAAACAATAAAAGTTATCCATAGCTATATCTTCTACCAAGGATTTCAGGATATTCCCTTATTCGAACGAAAGAAAGTTGCATAATTGGACAGAGCTTCCCAGATATACCTTCATTCTGAGAAAACCTTCTCAAAAACATCTCACAACTGGTATTTCAAATGCTAAACTGGATCATTTTGAAGTAGGTAGATACCAACATAAAATTTCAAAAAACATTCGGTTTTTTTGCACGAGATTCAATCAAAACTAATGGAATGTGCTAAATCGGACCTTTCGTGCTTAGAAACTCACAATTCCACTTGAAAAATTGCATATTTCAAACACATTTTTGCGTCAGTTGCAAAATGGTGCATGCTTCGATAAAAAATTTCCCTTTGAGTTTGAAATTGCCAGTTTTTGAAGTTATCTCACCTGGGGATCGTAATAAGTCCATCTCTCGTAAGGTGCTACCAGGTCGCTGTCCCTCCTGTAGGTGGCCGTCCAGTTAATCAAATTGGCGAACCTTATGCTCTGAGTGTGGTAGGGACACTCCAAGAAGTACAGGATCCATATTTGATTCTTGGGTCGCATTATGCCAGGATGGATGAAGTGGTCCTTGTACAAGATGGCATCGGCATCTTGCGCCTTGTTTCTGTCATCTGTCAGGGAACATCTGTTGACTGGACACCCGTGGAACGTTAGAGATCCTGATTTTTGAGCCCATGTCCCTAGACCATTGTAGGCTAAGATCAGCTTCTCGGGCGATTCGTACTCTGGAAAAATGGGTTTTCTCGAAGAAATAATGATGTAGTCACCAATAATTTAATACAATTCCAAGTGGAATAACACAATTCGTTAAAAAAGCAATATCATAAACAGTATTTTTTTTAGTTTTCATTTTTATTTTGAAGTTAATCCATCGAGAATCAATTATGTACTATCTTGTCCTTTATATTCACTCTTTTATATTCTTGGAGGATCATAGAAATTTTAAGGACCCAGTGATGCCTCGATGCCATGAACATTTTGTTTACCTACTCTACTGTGAAATGAGAATTTTCATTGTGATCGACTTGTATAATTTCTGTTGAAAGATTGGGAAAATATACTTCAGAGTAGAAGCAATGATTTCAAGGAAGGATCAGTTGTTCAAAATATCAGTATGTAAAGATTATCCTAACTCTATAATCTGTACCAGTATGATTATTTAAATTGGTGACAAAATGGCGAATGCTCCCACAATAGTCATCAATGGTTTCATCTTAATAGGCAGCGTAGAGACTTCCTTTCTGAATGAAAAGTGGAAAAAACAGACAAATTATGTACTCTTTGGGATGAATAAATTCATCAATGATTATTCTTGCTGTGCAATTGATACTTACATAGTAGATATCAATTTTCAAGAAAGTATTATACTTCATGAGATTCTTTGAAACTTCACACGGGTCTACAAGTAATTGATGAATTTGATCGTCAACATATTCCGACAGAAATGGATAGATAGGTAAGTAGTTTTTGCAACAAAAAAAGGGGATGAACTTCTTAATGTCAGCGTGAAATTAACTTGCTATTTTTCGTAAATACTTGATGTGAAAAAACATGGAAATACAAGCAATGGTTCGCCAATATTACCTTGATATTCCTCCGGTACATACATCAGCTGCTCCTCGATCCTGTCACCCTCATGCTGTTCCGGAAACAGCCTCAGGTGACCCTTCAAGTTCTCCGGATATTCCGTACCTCCCCTGAAGAACCAAGCCTTGCCTTTGGGCCTGACCTCAGAGGCATCCTCCTCAGGGTTCTTTGTCACTACGGGGGGTTCTGGTTCCGCCTTTGTCTGCGGTTTTGGGACGGAGGGTTGTACTTTAGGGGGTTCATCTTGCACTTGATTCGTTTTCCAGTAGTACCTGTTGGTTGTGTACCAGGAGAAGCCGTCTTGGATCGAGACGAACAGAAAGAGGGCGGCCACCAGTACGACAACTAAGCAAACCTTGCGCAACGAAACACGGGGTGGCATAGTTCAGATGGACCCCATTCTCATCTGGAAGGATACCACGGGTTATGTGAGTATTTCGAGCATCCATAGGAGTTTGAGGGGAAGGAGAATCTATACAGTATACACCTCCTTATACACAGCCAGCATTCGACAATTTCAGAACTCAAAAACTAGAAAAAAACGCTTGAAATCTCGCACAAAGGTCAATCGTCTTTTAAATTTCCCCATTAAATAGTCGAGCTAAGAAAGTTTTTCTGAATAGCTATAATAGTTGATAAGATAATATGTTTCTACGTTCAAGATGAGTCGAAAATCTCAAGGGATATTTTTCCTGCTCAACTCCAAAGGTTTATTATATAATTCCAACTCATACTTACATTTAAACATTGTGGATCAATCAGGATAACTCAGTCATATATAATTATGAAGTTATATTTCCAGCAATGGAACTATCGAATAGGATATCCCAATTTTATTTGCATAAATTGGCTGCATAAGATAAGTAATATGCAGGAATTAGCTGTTATCATAAATTACATTACCTAGAGGTTTGCTATATCCAACGATATTTCTGTTTGTTGATTCAATAACGAACAACATTAGTGAGAGTTGTTTGAATAGTACGAAATGTTTTTCGTATAAGCGATGGACTGATACACCTATGTGTATCAGGAAAATTAGAATTCGATTAACTGTAGTATATTTTATCAAAGTAGGTATACATAGAATAGATATCGAAACTTAGGTTTATAGTTTTAAATTTTATTCTGGCTTACTTGAAAATTTCCTTCAGGGAATGCGCAAGTTCTTTTATCCATTTCTGGCTCAAAAACTGTTCCTTGATAATAAGTTTTCCAGGGTAAATCAAAACAAATCTTTACTTGAGATATGAGATCCTCTTGAAGTTAGGAGGAAATCAAGTTCTAAAAATTAGAGGAAGATGTGAAATGTCTGAATGATCCATAACATTAGGTAGGTATTCCGAATGAATAAGCAAAATTCGATTGAATATATCTGAAGCATTGTGTTTATAATTTCCACACATCAAGCAATGCGTAGTAATAAACAATATATATTGAATTGCAAATTTCAATTTGGTCATTGTCACCATTTGCCCAACACCATAACGGTTTATCAACAAAGGAAATTTAGGTTCAATCAGGCATTCCCAATTTTTGGTTATGTTTGAAACTCGTTGGATACAAAAAAGCGAAAATTCATTAACCATACTCAATAATTTTGTCGAATGAAAGGCTAATTTCAACTATTTGCTAAACATTTCAACGAAAATATAGGATGAATCGATAATAGTGAATTCTCGAAAGTTTTCAAAAAGCAAACTTAACTGCTGTGATGTGAAATTTTTTGAATTTTTCGAAATCGAAAATAAATTACCAGTATTTTGAATGAATGAAGTCAAATTCGATTTCCACACATTAAGCCATGCAAAATAATCGACAATAGATTGAATTGCAAACTACACTTTCTTTATAAAGCAAAAAAGAAGCAAAATGTAATACTTTTGAAACATACCTAGTAGGTCGTAGTTATCAGAACAAACATAAATAAAAGGCGAAGAAAACGGCCTTTTATCGTATTCCCCAATAATTTCAAGGTGCTTTATCACAAAATTATACCGACTGTCACATTGCTTATCAGTAACAAGGAAAAGGCAGAAAATTGGTGTAATATTTAACCACATCCCTTCCTATAACACAGTCTCAATACAATCTCGAGATTTGGAAATGGAGATGCAATGATGAGATCATTTCCATATGAATATTAACTATTCCTGATATAATTTCTAGTGTACTATGAATTATGAATATGGTTGAATATAATTAATGTTGTTTGATATGCATACTAATTAGGTTGTATTTATAAACGAAGATTTCGAATTCTTATCATCGATGAATAATAAGAAATCATATCTTGATGAAAAAAGATTTGTTTACAATCTATACCTAGTCTTCGAATATGGTCTTTTCTGCTTCTTTTTCTACGCTATTTTTCGAAATAGGTACCTATTCAATTTTTAGTTGAAGTCATCACTGGCGAAATCAAATGTGTGGAATAAAACTTTAATTTCAACTAATTGGGCGGAAGCAGAACCACTTCTATTAATTAGTTGATCTAGGATGGTTTCATTCATTTTCTTCAACGAATTACTCAATAGTAATTGATTAGATATATCTTCCAGTGTCAGAGAAGCCAATTTGTTCATTGAGATCCCGACAGAACTGTCATATCATTATGTGAAAAAATCATCATGGAAAGTTGAGTAATTTGCCATTATTTCTATAACGATCTGAGACCTACAATTTTTTGTCTGTATGAATCAATCAATATTCTTTATAGAGTGCATTTGTTTTATGCGATAACAAATATTCATCCTGAAATAATATAAACATAAATGTTTATACATTTTTACATGGATAACGTTTTCTACGAAATTTAAAAGATTCATCTCAAATAATTTGCATAGGGAAACCCCAGTGAATAAAATAACTATAAACATTTTCGAAGTGCAAATAAGATAAAATTCAGTCAGGATTATCATCAAGCGATTTTTTATAGATACTATTGGGAGGGAGTCAAAAGCAATTTATGTGCGATAAAAATTTTACGACAAAATAACTAGACAAAATAAGTATGCAAAATTTTGGCATTATATACTTGAAACATGGGCTAAATTTCTGAAAATTAAGAGAAAATATTGAGCATGATATTTACAGTTTGATCTGGAGAGAAAAAAAAAGGTGAAAATTATTAAATTGAATAATTGGAATTACAATCCTTCCTGGTTAAATTCAGTTTATTAATTGAATTATTTTCTTTGAAATTTTGAATGTAAATGTAGATAACCAGAAATCAATTGATAGTAGATCATAGTTTCGATGGAAATTTAGTAGATACATCAAAATTCAAAAATTAATTCATTTTTTACGACAATTAATGGAGTGTTCCCCAAATAGTCAAGTAAATTTTAAATTTGAGTTTTTCCCTTGTATTTATTTAAAGAATAAGTTGAGTATAAGTGAGTGAGGGGGGTTGAAAAGTTTAAAAACGGAAAGAAAAACGAATTGAAGCTGTTGGTCTTGGTGGAAAATCTCAGTTCGTTGGTGATTGATGCTACAAAAATGTACAACCGCATAAATAATGAAAGAAAACTTCCAATTTCTACCCCTAGGGAAGAAAATCAGGGGAAAAGAAGAATAAACATTCTTTGGCATGAAAAATTGTGAAACATACCGATCAAATGCAAGAATACTCGTCATTTTCCACCACTCAAAACTCCCCCATTAGAACGAAACAGTGATAATTCGTCTGAACCGAAACCTCCGGGGTGACTCACCTATTGAAAGGGGTGTCATACGACCGCATTGCTCCGGGGTGCACTGCTGCCTTCGAGACCATCTTTCCAATTCGGCCGCCTCGGCTCGGAAAATCCATATAGAAAATTCGATAGTGCGCAGTCGACGAAGAACACGAGCCTGCGAGTCCCCACAGGCCCAAACAGACATTTAAAAATGCGAAACTCCGTCTCTGAGGGGCGTTGCGAAGTTTATTCTTCCGATCATCGTGTTACAATTTACGAACGCGATAAATTGCCAGCATGAATATGCGTCTGTTATTTTCGTACTTGAAGCCAGCGTTCGGTCAAAGTAGGCTAGCAATTTCGAAATTATATTGTGTTCAGAAGTGGTGCTTAGCTAGTACCAGACTTTTTTCTGATTATTTCAAATCCACCATGAGCTGTGATGTTCAAGGATTTCGGAAAGTTTTCTCAAACTCGTAAATATAGAATTCAATTTCGATTTGTACCTGAGAAATGTGCAGAAAGTTTAAGAGTATTGAAAATGTGCAGAATTTTGGAGGGATTTTCCAATTGTTCGAGACCCATAAAGAGTACGCATTTTTGGGTTTGAAAATGGCGCCAAGCGCATCCGATACTCGTTGAAGTTGGGAACCACCAACGTGATTTTTGGGAACTACCCTTCTTCTGTTTCTTATAACCTACCAATCGTACTCAACTTTCAACAGGGGGTGTAACTCAGTGGTAGAGTGTCTGCTTCGCATGCTGAAAGTCCTGGGTTCAAATCCCAGCTCCTCCACAACTTTTTTTATTCAATTGGTGACTTCCTCATCATACTGGTGATGTCTACTAGATTTTTTTGAAGGACTTGAAACATAGTTTCAAAAGAATAACATCTTTTTTTTTTGGCTACTCGATATTATGTAAAGGGTGAAAAAAAAACTCGATAATTATGATATGTATATATTATATACTTCAATAAAAGTATAACTCATAAATAATCAATCAGTACATCTTTCATAAAACGAATATCATCAAAATATAAAACTGAGAATCAATTAATATAAATATCTCTTATAAAATGCATTCGAATTTCGAACTTCTTGTTAGTATAAAATGGCACAAAAAATCTTTCATTCGATTCAATCATTATTTTCTCCTTTGTAGAAATTGGTTACTACATCTGGGGGATGGGAAATGCTACAATACTATTGGACATTCTCTATATCTCTATCTAAACAACAGATACACGCGATTGCAATGTTTCTTTTATTCTCCTGCGTTTAATTTCACACCTAACTAATATTCTCGTATTATTCACTTATTATATTACTTATACTCAACCTTAACAACAGATTCCAATTCGGATCTTGGAATATTGATTTTTCTAATACCCGATTTCACAAAGCTTTATCGCTAATGCAGTTTTGAGAATTCTTGGGTCAAATTATGATCGAAGTATGTCCATTCAAAGATCTTCTGAAACCAAGAAATCTGAATGAAAAATGAATTTTTTCACCAAAAAATCAGCATACGGTCAGTACCTTTTTTCTGGCTGCTACAGCTCCTCAAAGTTCACCAATTCAATTCGAAATTTTCCACTAAAAGTGATTTATTTCCCAAAGAACTGTTCCTAGGAAAATTTTTATTGCATATTCGGAATCAACGACCTCGAATTAGTCGAATAATGAGTCGAGTTGATATCGTACGAAAAATAAAAAATTTTGGATTCAGAATAATTTCGTCTGATACTCGTTACCCGAGCTCCAAAAAAAATTTTTTTTTCATTCAGCTATATCGACCCGGGTCATTTTACTGACTAATTCGAGGTCGTAGATCACGAATATGTAACTAGATTTTTCATAGGATCAGTATTTTGGCAAATAAAACACTTTCAGAGGAAAATTTCAAAAAAATTGGTCGACTTTGAGGATCTGTAGCAGCCAGAAAAATGGCACTGGACCTATGCTGATTTTTTCGGTGAAAGATTGATTCTTTGCGAATGGAAAAAACCACATTTCATTTGTCCACCACGAGCATTTTAGATTTTATGATTTTTTCTGCGAAGGTCCAAAATCTCGAATTTTCCATCGACCATAACTTGAAAAATAAATTTTTTTAAAAATATCTGTTTTCATATTCGTGTTCTACGCCCTCCAATTAGTGACCAGTATAAATTTGGTTTCGATCGGAGACCAAAAATTTTTTTCAAAAAATCGCAATTTTTTCTATACATATGTATGGAAAATTTGAAAAAAATTTTATCTCCCCGATTTTCACCAAAATTGGATCATTTACTGAATCGAGGGCGTAGATTACGAATATGCAAACAGAATTTTGCTGAAAGGATTAGTTTTCAAGTTATGGTCGATGGAAAATCGAAAATTTTGGACCTTCGCGAAAAAAATCATAAAATCTGAATTGCTCGCGGTAGGTGAATGAATTTTGAATTTTTTCATTCGCAAAGAATTAATCTATCACCAAAAAAATCAGCATATGTCCAGTGCCATTTTTATGGCTGCTACAGCTCCTCAAAGTTGACCAATTTTTTCGAAATTTTCCAATAAAAATGATTTATTTCCCAAAATACTGATCCTACAAAAAAATCTATTTGCATATTCGTTATCTACGACCTCAAATTAGTCAAAAAAATCACCTGGGTCGATATCATTCGAAAAATAAAAAATTTTGGATTCAAAATAATTTCGTCTGACACTTGTCGTTACCCGCGCTCCAAAAAAAAATTTTCATTTAGGTATATCGAAACAGGTCATTTTACTGATTAATTCGAGGTCGTAGATCACGAATATGCCATGAATTTCAGGAAAAAAGTAGGCCTTCTATATTAAATCAAAGTGCACTACTTTCGAGTTGTAGAGGTTGGGCTTTACCCTTTAAACGCACTTTGTGCTAGTCTACGTTAAAAATCACTTGTAAAGTTACATTCCCTAAACATAAGTACAAACCATTTAATGCCCATCTTCCACATTCGGTTCCTAACCTACCTCATTTTTGATTTTCGCATTTTCATCTACACGCTTACACAGACTAGGTAAAACCCCAAGCAACAATGTTATGAAAGATTTCTTGTGACATCTCCACATTTAAAGCTTTCTCTAATAATTCATCTCATTACTTTCGGAATCACACTAACTAGATATGATAGTCAAGCATTGTGGCGATATGGTTAGAAGACATAATATGTTATGTGCGTTTCTTTAACGATGATCGGCTGGTGGAGGTGGTTGATTCACCCTACCAGGATTATCCTGATTCAGTTGCGAAGCGGTCACGCTTCTCGTTTGTAACGTCGAGGTTGTGGGTTCGTCGAGTAGTTGTCGTAATCTTTGCAGTTGCGCTTCCAGCTGCCTGTTATGATCCTCCAGTATTTGCATCCTGGCTTCCAACCTGAAAAACGACATTAAATCCGTCGTTACGTTCAAAACTGAGGAAGGGTTAACTAACCGTCCTTTATGTTGCCTCAGAAGCCTGGCTTCCGCCAAAACGTCGTGCTGGGGCTGCTGGGGTGGTTGCGGTGCGGTTCCCCGCTGCAGCTGCTCGTATTCCTGAAGTAAAGCCACGTTCTCGGCCTCCAACTCCCTGATCATATCCTGCAGTTCGGCCCTCTGCTCTTCGTCGATAACCATCATCAGCTGACCCGGACTCGCAGGCGCCCCTTCCAACGAATGACAATAATCTGCGATTAATCTGTGCTCCTCGTCGGGGGACGCAGCTCTCAATTCGACCTCCGCCAATCTACTCGCGTAAATTTCGAGTCTCGAGTGCATATCGTTGTGCTGCGGCGATGCCACCGGACTTTCCAACTCGTCCCCTTCCAGAACCGACCTTACCGGAAGATAACCAACTCTCGGATGCTTCATGAAGTATCGTTTACTCTTGAACTTGTTCTTCAAGGCTTTCGTAAAGTCCCGCATGTCTTCGATAGAAGTAGTGGCAGCGCAGTACTCATGCATCGGGTGGGAGAGTTTGTGACTTTTCGTCAGTCGACCGGAGAAGAAACAAGCCTGACACATGTCAAAGTTGAAACATTTCAGACACCTGAAAGTTTTATCATTTTCACTATAAGCAAAATGATAATTTGGTATTTCCTACCTGTATCTAAGTCCCACTATTGGATATTGCTTGCAAGCGTTGCATTTCGCTTGATGTTTGGCTGTTTCTGCCGCAGCTAACCTATGTAGAACTGGTAACCACACTAAAGACTGGGGTTCTTGGTTCAACCAAGCCAGGAAATGGGTCACTTCCAAATCTTCCCTGTCGCCAAGACAACTCCTAACACTGGGTTCAATGTTTGAGCCTCCGAAAGCTGCTACCTCACCGAGCTGCCTAGGAACTTGAAGTACATCGTGCAAAAGTAAACCTAACTTTCTTTGATCCGCTTTCTGCTGGGGGTCTGCTATGAGGCGATATAAATACCTGTATTTCTCCTCCAAATGTCCTTTGGACAATAATATAAGGCCAACCTTGAAGAATAAATTGTAACTATATGCTAGATTAAAATAAAAGTTCATGCATCGAGACCGAATAGATTTACCTTAAAACTAAGAACCCTTATTTGACCCGTACGCTGACTATCGTAAACATTCAACAACCAGTTTAGGGCTAGATCCACACAAAGCGGTACATCTACCACATCGGGATGTTCTAATGCTGCATTCTCGAAAATCGCCCTCAGTATGAGAACCATGTCGGCCACGTCCAGGATCTTATCGTTTTGTCCGCGTAAACCATGCAGATCGAAGGCCTCGGATGCAGTCTGAAGCGGTACGCGGTCTAAACACAGTTTGTTCTGTAGCGCTCGAAGTTTTAAAGCTGTCCTATAGGCGGAGAAGCGAACTTCGTTGAGCTGAAGCAGATGAGCTGCCAGATCGAGCATTTGGGGATGGTCCCAATGCGTGGTTTCCGTGCTGTGGTTTATGTAATAGGGCACTTTATTAGGCGTGGTTGCTCGTTCCCAAGGTGGCTGAACACTTGGAGGGCCAGGTGATACCGCTCCTTAAAATATTCAAGACGTCTTTCTTTATGAACGAAATCAATAATTCAGATCTACAACATGGAACATTTTCAACACTTTTATAGTAATATTTCAACAAATTATACACCTAAACCTCCCTCATGAATCATTCTGTTTCTTGGTGAAAACTACATGAAAATCCGTTCAGTATTTCTTGAGTTTATCACAAACAGATGGACAGACACGGCAAGGACATTATAGGTTTGGTCGTAGAGTGGTTCACAACGGTTGCAAACTGTACAGAGCAAGCGCAATTCCATTTTAGGGTAGCGACAATCCATTTACGCTTGCTCTGTGCAGTTCACAACCGTTGTGAACCACTCTACGAACGAGCCTTATAGAATCTCATACCTTGAGTACTATTCGTCAATTGTTCCCTCCTCTCCCTTATGGCGTTCTGCAGTGCTCGGCATCTGGCGCTGCAGTCTTCCAGCTGAAAGGCCAAATTGTTCGGTAAAGCGCCGGTTAGGGTGGCTGCCTGCATTTGAGCCTCTTCCAGCGATCTCTGCAGAGGCGGCAGTTGAGTTTCTAAGTTCTTGAGGCTCTTCAACAGTTCCCTAGCTTCAGCCGCACTTCTCGGGCCACTCCAACTCAGAGTAGCTTTTTCCAGACGAGAAACGGCTGTTGAAGCTTCTTCCAGATTCATCGTGAGGAGTTTCAATTTCTATAATGAGCGTTCATGAAATAAATTAGATGTATTATGATATTTACCCAATGAGCATCTTCGAAGGGGACTCAAAACATACATACAGCGTTATTTTGCTCCAATCTTGTCGCCAATTTATCCGACTTATCTATGAGAGAATTCCATTTATCCGACAACTTCACGAGTTCCCTACGAAGGTTTCTAGCCAGTTCACTGGAAGGATCCCCGGCTACAAACTGTCTAGCGCTTCTCAAACTTGATTCAACCAACGGTCTCTTGTCCTCCAGCTGTTGTCTGAAGGCCCTATGGTCGTCTTGGCGAGCCGCTAATCCCAATTCTGTGTCTTTTCTTATAACCCACTCTGTCAATTCTCTTAGCGAAAGAAGCAGAGCACCCCAATAATCCGCGTTATGTTCGAGTCTATTTTTAAGGTCCGATGTGTTCGTTTTCAGCGCCTATAAAGAAATAATTTCAGGGTATTCCACAACTACGCGAAGAACTGATTTCTTCCAAATTCTACAAACAAATCGGTTTATGATTTTTTTAATCTAAGAAATATTTCAACTAGTTAGATCCTTATCAATAAAAGCACCCCAGGAATATTACATACATATTACAAAAACTTGCCATCAATTATTTGTTCTCAATTTCAATTTTATTATCTATAAGCAAAATAACATGCATTCATTCCATGGTATCTTTCATCATATAAAAAAACTGAAAAAGCTTCTAGTAAAGAGATGATTTTCTTGAAACTATCAGGAGCATCAATGGAGATGCAAGAAATTGATTTTATGATGTTCTTTTATTAAAATTTTTATGGGTTAATATTTTTCGTAGGGAACACATTCTTCTTAATATGAATCGAAGATGATTTTTCAGCATGCATAAAGCTACAAAACGGTTAGGCTATGTTATTGTAACCTAACACTACACTTCAATTTTTCAGTTTCGACTAAATACTGAGCCCCGAGATGAATTCACTTCAATATCTTTAGGCCATAAGCATCAATCATCAAAGAAAACAAAGTCAGAGAAATATTCTCAATCTACTTCCTCTGAAACGGATTCTGTGATAAATTTTTTTTTTCAAAATATAAGGGGTGCAAAACAAATGCTTGTTAACAAGATAGAGAAAAAAAAACATAAAAAGTGTGCATTTGGAAATGAAAACGTGATTTTCAAGCAAACAAAAACTTCTCAAAAACACCTAAACTTGCAGAGTTTGAAAATATCAACAACTTTGACTAACCTGCCATCTACGTTCCATCTCGTCACCCCTTAGCTGAAGCATTAAAGCATCTTCTGGTGCAAGCGATCCCAAAAGTGTCATGCTAGCTGCTTTTAAAGCAGCGTGAGTCGTAGTCTGCCTTTCAATATCTGCCTGCAATTCTTTCAATTGCTGTGTGGCTCTTCTCGACTCTACTTCACCCTCTAAAGTCTCGACGACAGACTCAGCCTCACTCAACCAAGCAAGAAATTTATCTAGAGATCGGTCCAGATTTTGGAGAGAACTTAAAGCCGAGTGCAAAAGTTTCCCTCTATTGATGATGCATGCATCGAGACGAGTGTAATGTTGATTAATATATTCTGCAGACTTGAAAAAGTGAAAGTTAGATTGGTTGTTAGCCTGTAACACATATAATTCAATGCAATCTAAAAAAAAACACATAAAAAGCATTAATGTGCGTGAATTTTCGAGACAAAAACAATCAGGTATTAGTTGCAGAGCTCAAAATAAACAAAATAAATTCAAATATATTCAACTCAACTCATAATGAAAATTGTAAGTTAAGGCTATTTTATTAAAATTCAAACAAATACTACACCCCTGAGAAGTTAATAGAAAAACGTTTGATTGAAGCCATTCATAAATTAAATCAATGACCTACTCAGATATATTATTAGGATTAACAATTTGGATCGTTTTGTATCCTTTAAGTTCACCATTCTTGTTATGGTCAAAAGTATTAATTTATTGTTATTGAAATCGTTTCAGAACAAATCATCTGCCCATTACAAAAGCTTGGAAATAAAATCTATAATTATGTCATTTCATTCCCCAGGTCTATGAAGATTCCTAAGATTATTCAAGAGCTAATGGTCTCGAAAATTCAAAGCTGCAACTTAAAAGCAAACATACAGCACAACAAGCTTGCTTTTAAATACCTTCTTGTATCGACTAGTATCTTCATGTTGATGGGCAGTGATCAGTCTTTGGGTTAAAAGCTGAAAAGCTTCAATTTGTGCCTTGAAATGATGTAATTCGGCATGTAAGGCCTTTTGTTCCCTAAGTTGTACTTCTAAAACATCAGCAGTATGTCCTACAGGAGCTAGGACAGCTAGCCTGGATTCCATTCTTTGAAGCCATGTCTCAATTTCTATTCGTTTTTGTTCGAAACTCTCTTCCTTCTTCTGCATTTTGCAGTAAATGTCGATCGCAGCTCAGACGAGTATTTTTACCTACTCTTTCATTCACATCTTTCTTTTTTAATCAAATCTGGGTGTACTAGGAAACTCGGAACTTCTGACAATCCTCGCCCTATGCTACTGCCCGTATTCACCAATCACAGATCGATGTAGGTATTTAATTTACAAAATATGACAGGGTTGATGACCGCGCAAGACATTCTGAGTTAACCCCAATTCGATTTCTTTCTAGCTACTACATTATGATTATAATAACAAATCAATGAAAACGAATTGATTGCGATTGAAGAGAAATGAAGACTACCAAGGGCCAAATTTCAAGGTTCATTCAGAATTTATCTAAATGTAATAAAAAAATTGAGGTTAGACATTTGAACAATAAACATAGAATTTAATTTCAACTAATATGGGGGACAAAGTATTTGCTTGTTGCTAATATTCCTATATTTTCCAGAAAGATTGAATAAAATTTGAGAAAAAGCGGTAAAAAGGAGTATTCACTAGTTTTGTTATTTTACTTTTTATAGAACTGTTTGTTATTCAAATAAAATAGGATACTGAATGCATAAGCTTCCATACTCTATGGTAATCAATTATCTGTCAATGTTTTGTTTTCATCATCAAAAAATTATCAAGGACCTTTTAAAATATTTCCGCCTATCTTATTCTATAATAATATGTTGGCTAATATCGTTAATTAATCAACAACTTTTTTCTTAACTGTTGAATGAAATAAGTCATACACAAATGTTATATTCAAAAAGGAATCCTCAAGTGAAATAATGGAGAAAATAGAGAAGAGTATTGTTAAGAACAATCATATAAAAATATTAGAAAGTTCCTCCGATAATTTGGAGAATAATAGAAATGGACTCACCAGCATAAGAGCCATTACATTCCTGATTCTTTGGTACTTCTTCAGTGGATGTACCTTATTTTTGAATAAATATATTTTAACATATATGAATGGCAATCCTACTATCTTAGGTATGAATGTCTTCTTAAGCAAGATATAAGGGTTAGACTGATACTGATCTATTTTAGCGGGTTGCCAAATGTTGATAACTGCATCTTGTGGATTTTTGCAATTATACTTTCCTTGTGGAATGTATAAACCTAATCAAAGACTACATAAACCTCCAGGTTTTTATAGACATATGGTACTTGTGGGCTGCACAAGGTATAGTGTATGTTATTATTCCACACAGAAATGAATTATTACGTTTGGAAATTACATGCAAATTCTTGTTCTTTCTGTGTGGTTTCCTCATTCAACAAAACATTTCAGGTTCTTGACAGTGGTTTTAGGCCTTGTTGCCCTAAATTATGTTGCTGTAAGTTTTACTGAGACGATAAAGAGTTCTGCTCCAATGTTCACAGTGTTGATATCAAGGTTCATACTTGGTAAATATTTATTTCGATGATATACAGGGTGTCCTACAAGTTTTATACAAAATTTAAAACAGACCCAATATATATTTCTCTGTATACTTCTGATGGGGCGCTCTCCATAACAATTTAAATAATTTCACTTTTTAGGAGAACAGACTGGTTTATATGTTAATTTAAGTTTATTACCTGTGATGTCTGGATTGGCACTATGCTCTATTAATGAAGTCAGTTTTGAAATTAGGGGATTTATTGCTGCGATGGCAACAAACTTGACTGAATGTTTACAAAATGTTTATTCTAAAATGTTGATATCAGGGGATAAGTTCAAATATACGTAAGTATAAAACATCAACAAAATATTTAAATACTTGTCTTCTATGATAATCTTTCCCAATACTGAAAAAAATTTCCTCTTTTAGACCTGCAGAGTTACAATTTTATACCAGTCTTGCCAGCATAATTGTACAAATTCCTGCATCATTGCTCCTGGTGGATCTTCATAATACTGAAGATGTGACATTCAATATTGCATTTTGCTATGTATTGAACGGAGTTTTCTTCCATTTTCAAAGCATAACAGCTTATGTGCTGATGGATTACATAAGCCCAGTGACACATAGGTGAGTGGGATTTCCTGAAGTTCTCAGTAGTTGATGAATTCAGTCATAAGTTCGCATTTTTATGTATTGGGTTTTTTATAATTTTGTTGACATCATAAGAAGTACCTATCGTTCTTGAAATAATATTGATGAGTAAACTATTGTTCTAGTGTTGCTAATACTGCAAAAAGAGCGTTTCTGATATGGTTATCGGTTTTAATGTTTGGGAATCCAGTAACGATGCTCAGTGGCTTGGGAACGATTATAGTTATAACAGGAGTATTCATGTATATAAAGGCACAACAATACGACGATGATAAAACATCTATTCTATTACAAAGGAAAGTCAGGGCTATATAGTATTAAGGTTTTTACCCTCGAAAAATAATTGTATATGTGATACACAATCTTGTCAATTCTACAGAATTTGTTGCTTTTGTTTGAAATAGTTTTATTGGAAAATTATTTGCTTGTTATTTTCATAGAGATTTGAGGCAAAGTTCATTATCTTTCTTGAAATTATAACCATGGAAATTTGAAGTGAAATAGAAACAAAATATTTTATGGGTATCTAATTTTATGTAAAATTTAATTGTTTACTCAAATGGTAAATCGAATAAAAAAAAAAGGTTCAAATAGGTTGGTGCATTGAGAATGATCTTGAACTCTGCTAAAAAAAATTAATTCTGACGAGGGAACGTCAGTTTTATACTGCCTTTATATTTTAGGTATTCCATTTGATGATTTATTCTTTTAAATCTTCAATCTATTTTTATATTTATTATTTACAATACCTGAATCAAAAGAAAATATTATGAATTTAAATTTTATCAATTAAGTTCCTCATATAGCAAAACATTGTGTAAAATAGGTAAAATATACACCCAAGGATTTTTCTATACTGCAGTTGGATTTTATTTGAGAAATATTTCTCATCAATTAATGTTAGACCAAATAAACAAGAAAAAGTAATATTTTCATTTAGAATTTTATTAAATTGGTCATAAAAAATTATTTGATTCCATGGTTTTTTTGGGATTTCGATAAAAAGGAATTTATGGCAATCATTGAGTATATGTAGAAAATTATGATTGTTCAAATTGAACGAAACTAAAATTTTCTGTCCAATCCATATTTTATTCTCGTTTCATTTGAATCCTTCCATTTTATTAATTAACGAAGCTTAAGTCAACTCATTACCATCATCTTCACTTAATCTCAAAACATCTCATTGTCGAAAAGCTCTTCCTTTGATATCTGAAGATGAAGAAATAATTTCCGAGATTCTATGAAGACTGAATGCTTCCATTGTGAGATTTCAATCGAAATAATATTTGTTTCTAATTTTATTCACTCAGACATATCATTAATTGTATCATAAAGAACGTTGCAAATAATTTCGAGATCAAACGTAAAGTTACTGCTAGAGATTCATTCGTTCACTTTACTCATGATATGGTCCACTCAATGAAATTTAGGACATATCTACTGAGAGGGTGTGGACGATCACTCCATCAGTATTGCTAATTTTTTTTAAGCTCTTATTCGTTTTATTATTTGCATGAGTTTATGACGTCACACATGTATTACTGAATTTCAGTGGAAAGATAAAAATTAACGAATATGCTGAAATCATTTGTTTTATTTGAGTTTTGTTTTCAGAACAAAATTATAAGTACTTATTTCTGGATCTGATGTAACTATTTTGGTACTGTATATTTATTTTGTAAATATTCTTGTTATGTATGAAATTCTATTGTTGTGTTTTTATTTGATATAGATATTCCGACCAATCAGTGTGACATTTGTTATAAAATAAATAGATGTTAAATAGTGTACGTTTTCATTTTCTTCGGCATATTTTATTCTTTAATTGAATTCGAACTTATTTTGGAAAATTTGTGTGGAAGGTTTATTTATTACACAAGTCAGCATCTCAATGAGAAAGGGTAGGTAGATACCATCTGCGGTGACTTTATCAAACATATGTTGTCTGAAAATGGCGGACGGGGCGGGGCTTAGAGCCTATCTACTAGAAACGAAGAAGGCTATGGATTTATGGATGAAGCACAGCCCTCTGTGTTAAGATACTGATATCCTCAGATTTTTATGTGTTTGAACGCGCTAATCTTAAAAACATGAGGGTGAAACCACAGATTACCGCCAGTTGGGAACAAAAACTTGTACCTACCAATTAAGGACTCAGAAACGAAAACTAGGACTTATGAAAAATTGGGCAACGTGTGGGGGTAGGGGGTATATGATAGTGCGTAAATTATTCATTTGACCCCTATTGACACGCATCTACCTCTGAACTCATACAACATTCAAAGGCAAAAGATGTCTAGTCAATACATCGCATTAACCCAGGTCGATCAACTTCCGGTTTGTTGATATTGACAAAAACCCTATCTCCAGGCAACTCTGGAGAATAACAGGAATATATCAATAATATTCATTTTGGTTTATTGTTTAACATTTCTGGGTATTCGTTTACTTCGTCTCTTCCACCCAGAAAAGAGTTCCAAAGTTTCCTCATCATTTCGAATAACGATCGTAACGAATAATTCCTGAGCTGTCTATCGCTCACTTATATCATTCATTTATTTACCCACATTAGATAAACCCGCAATCTATATTTCCAGTGCTGCGTGTCCTGTCGCCACATTATATTCCCACAAGTGCGCTGTGGAACTTTCACACACCCTTTTGTGTGTGTGCCCGACAAAAATTACTTAAGGTAATAAGTTCATCAGTGCTTGATTGTATGTCGGTGGAATAATATCAACGAAACGCACAGAGAAGTGAGTACCACATCTGAAATTCGCAATCATTACCTATATGAAAAAAAAAACGAAAAAATTGAAAACAAAAATCGAAATACTGGTCAAAGCAGTACTTTAAAATAGTCAAGCCTTATATTCACTCATCCTGAACTAAATTAATGAACAAAATTGAAGTAAAGCAGCCCCATTCAGAATATGAATGGGGTGCAGTTTCAAAATTGAGCGGCAAAATTAGCATAAAACTTGTTTACAGACATTAGAAGTATGAAAGAAGATCTTCCACATAATCAATTTGAGAAAAGAGAATCAAGAAATGGGTAACTCTAGCAATAAATCGTTTTTTGGGATGTCCAGTTTTCAAATTTTTCACTGAAATATACACATATATTTGCCCATGAACTTTTGAATATATAGGCAGTGAGGGAGAAGCAAAAACGAAAACTTTATCCCGATTTTTTTTCAACGATAATTCTACAAAGCTCAGAAATTCCATCGAGTATCGAGCTCAATTTAATAATGGGAATAACAGGAACTGAGCGTTTCTTACAGTGGCTAACTAATTGATTAAAAAATTTCATTTAAAATATTCGTTGCAGACGGTAAGATCAATACAAAGAGGGACAGACTTTCGGGAGTAACCGGAGTCTGACAAGATCGAGTATGTCCTGGAGTCTGTCAGGATCGTTTTCCATTTTTACCCTTGTAATCACACCCAGAATAAAGGGGTAATCCGTAGACTGCCCGCATTTTAACACGCGTTTGTGCTTTTTTAGAATACCTACCGGTATAACCTACATCCTTTCACGAGATCATCCAAAAAACTGGCAGTATTACAATTTTCCATTCGAAATACATGAGAAAAACCTCACAAAATCTTAATTGTGAACTGAATTCCGTGAATAATTGTGATAGTGATACCTATTCATATGGTAAGGAATGTTTTGTTGTATAATTAATTGTCATGCAGGTTTTAAAGTTGATAATGACCCAAAATGGTAAGCTAGCACCAAAATAAGCACTGATGATATAAAAAAAAGCCTCAAAGACTCAATATCTTAACTACTATTATAAATAAATTATGAATATATTTATTGTATTCCCAACACTTATTGAAATTCCGCGAAATCATTGAAAGTGATATAGCACTTCTGATGTCATATCTAGTGTATTTGCTTTGGACTGGTGAAACACTTCCAGTAATGTGCAATCCCGACATTCTAATATTAAAAATGTGGTTTAGATTATAGTGGGATTGCATAAAAATCAAGTAAAATCCTATGCGGGCACCTTAATTAGACCTGCGTTCATCCAGCCATGAGAAAAATTTCTCCAATAAGTTCTGTTTCCACCATTAACGAATTCAAAGGTAGATTGACTCGGTTTCGCTCAAGTTGATAATGCTCATTGTGAGTCATTGTTCTCCGTGGCTGTGTGAACTAAAAAAATTATAGTTTTCCAGAATGCATCGACCACAAAGCGCCATGTCCCGCAATGAGAGCGAATTAGCCAGTAAAAGTCGAAGACAACTACAGTCCATGGGCTCTCAGGGGGATCCGATTGAAAAACTGCGATTATTGTGCCTGTCCAGAGGTGCCACGGGTATTTTGAACCTGGGAAGGATGTTCAGGAGGATGGACGATGACGGAAACAAGAATCTGACTCTGGAGGAGTTCGCCAAAGGGCTCAGAGAAACGGGACTGGAGATAAACGACGCAGAAGCCGAGAAAATTTTCCAGATTTTCGACACCAACGGCGATGGGAATATCAATATCAACGAGTTTCTTGTCCACATTAGGGTAAATAGATAAGATATTCTGATCAATATTGCACTGCCTAGTGCCTAATCATAAATATTCTTTTCACAAAATATTTCTCGAATTTTCCATTTGTTATTTTTTAAGCCGCCAATGGCAGAGTCCAGAAAGAAGGTGATAGAAGAATGTTTCAAGAAACTGGATAAAAATGGCGATGGGCAATTGACTATAGATGATCTGAAGAATGTTTATAATGTAAAGTCCAATCCTAGGTACATATCAGGAGAAGAGGACGAGGAGACTATTTTGAAGAAATTTTTAGCTAATTTCGAAGATGACAAAAGCAAAGATGGAGTTGTAAGGATATGCCCAATATTCAAACAGTTTTTCTTCTATTCATTTGTTTCTTTCCGCTTCTTTTCGTTTATTTAAACATTTATCCAAAAACAGAATTATATGATTTACACTAACATGAGTTATTGTTTAACTACGAGGTAAACAGCAGTTACCCTTTACCCACCTGCTACTGTGATAGAGGAACAAGTGTTAAATAACTCCTGTTAATGTAATAATAAAAATCGTATAATTCAACATACATATAGAATTTTTTTTATATCTTCCTAATGGCTCTCCCTTTCGGAAAAGCAAAAACAAAAAACAGTAGTTGATATAATAATTTTTCAGGTGACGAAAGAAGAATTCCTCAACTATTACGCAGGCATAAGTGCTTCAATAGATAATGATTGTTACTTCGATTTGATGCTAAGACATGCTTACAAACTGTAAGGAATAACTGGATTTCTGCATAGTTTCCTTCTATATACGAAACAATTTGAAATATGATTGACATTGTTATTTAAATTACTGAATGTTTAAATTATTTAGAGATACATATTTATCAGTATATATCGAGAGATGTTTTTGAGAGATTATATAATTTGTTATTGATCATTTTAGGAGCACTTTATGAAATGTTGTGCGTTTATATAAATGTTATGTAACTGACGCCTAAATAATGGGTTATCTACTATTCAAATAAAAAATTCAAAAAGGAAAATTCGTTAATCCACGAAACTCCTAAACCTCAAGTGAAGGAAATATTTCAAGATATAAAGAGAAATGCATTCAACCTGATGCAGATATTCTGTAACTTTCCACCAAATGGAAGATTCAGTTAGCACAGAAGCTAATCTACTTCACCTGATTTTTAGACAGAGGCGGACTTTAGAGGGGTCCAACCCCTTGCTCATTTTCGACCCAAAAAATCAAGATCATCATCTTTCGAGTCGATTATCTTCCAGGAAAATTATGGTAGATCTAAACGTGATTCATATTCTGAAAGAGCAACTCTTCTTGTGATAAATCTGAGAATTTCATCCATTTCGGCACAACCGTTCGGTGTTGACGAATCCTCAAGTGAAATTCGCAATTTTCGAAAAAGTATTTTTGCACTTTCTGTAATAAGGGATTAGAGGTAAAAGAAAACAACAGACCGAGTATACAATCATATATTTTGTTCAAAAAAATACTCATTCCACCGAAATATTCAACACAAACAATTATTTAAGAAAATTTCTTTAAAAAATTATGCATGATGGGCATGACCTTATCAGACTAGATCCTATCAAATGATATTCTGGAAAAACGTCGAAACTTTTTTGTTGTGCAGGTTAAATTATTTGAATACCATGTGAGAGAAACAAATAATATAATTAAGCAAAATATATCACATTCAGATTTGTATATAGAAAAATATATTTAAAATATTGTTTGTCGCCCATGCCCACGTTGCCATTTCATAAATATAATATACAATATGTAAAATAGTATATCGGTTTACTGATAAACTACATAAATACCATTCAGAAGCGTCGATTTTAGAATATCATCTATACTTACATAGATTTTGCGTGAGAATTTTAAATTGTTACCCTATAAAATTGAATATTTATGCCGACAACCATCTTCAACACGAAGCACTATGCACTAGTTAACAATTTCTTCCCTAAATAAGACTCTAATGTCATTTTTTACAATTAAATAAAGTTAAAATTTAATTATTCTCAACTAGGTTTGGCTAGCATTCAAAAATAAATCACAGATATTTTAAAATTCTCACATTTACCTAAACAAAATTATAAACCTAACAATAGCAGTTCAATGTAATAGTCATTGAGAAATTATACTCAAGTACGTCTCCTAGCTCTCACGAGGGGTCTTCCCCTGGCTTGAGAAGTGGAAGAAGAGTTTCCAGAGCCTATACTGAACATATTTGGCACAGCAGCGCTTGGCTGTCCAAAAGACGGAACAGAATTAAAACCACCGGCCGAAGGTGCTGGAGCAGCACCTGCATTACCAGCAGCATTGAAATTAAAAGATTTCGGAGGTTCGGGAGACCCAAACGTGAAGACTCCCGCTGAAGAAGGTGCATTACTATTCGAAGAACCGAAAGTGAATATCCCACTAGAGGTGCTTCCTCCGGAACCTCCATTATTGTTGGATTGAGCTGAACCGAAGGCTGAGTTACTGTTGAACATATTGTTTGTCGAAGAGGGAAAAACGCTAGATGACTGTTCGGGCTTTTTACCAAAACTAGACGCAAACGCATTTGAAGGAGTAGGATTAACATTGGTATTAAAAGGGCTTGAAGGATCTGTGGAACCAAATGTACTACTTGTGGCATTAGCACCAAATGCGTTTGTTGCAGGAGAATTGCCGAAGGTATTATTCGTGCTTGTTCCAAACCCTGATGCGGTAGTGACAGAAGTGAATTGGGAGTTATTAGAGTTGAAAGTACCGAACGAATTCGCACTACCAAAGTTCGAAGAAGGATTGTTGGAATTGAAGGCGTTAGCATTACTTGTTGCCGCATTACCAAACGGCGAAGTGGGATTACCAAAAGATGGAGCGCTCAAAGTGCTGGGCGATGAAAATGATCCACCAAAAGTAGAAGTGGTGGTAGCATTTCCAAAAGTGGAAGCATTTGTAGTACCAAACGTAGTAGATGATGGAGTTCCAAACGTAGGCGTGTTTGATCCAAACACGGAGGAAGTTGTATTTTTTGCCCCAAAGGCGTTATTTGCGCCAGATGTACCCCCAGTACTTGTAGTGCCAAAAGCAGATGAATTGTTGCCAAAGAGAGGCGCTTTATTGGTAGAAAAATTGGACGTATTGGTAGTACCGAAAGAAGGCGAACTGATAGTACCATAGGTAGGAGTACTGGTGGAGTTGAAATTTGTATTAGAGGTACTGAAACTTGGAGTATTTGTGGTACCAAATGCGCCAGTACTGTTGGTGCCGTAATTCGGTGTATTCGTGCTCCCGAAGTTAGGAGTATAGGTGGAACCGAAACTAGGCGTATTTGTGGCGCCAAAACTAGGTGCACTTGTGGTACCAAAAGTGGGTGTATTTGTAGTTCCAAAACTAGGGGTATTTTTGGTTCCAAAACTAGGTGCACTTGTAGTTCCAAAACTTGAAGTATTTGCGGTGCCAAAACTAGGGGTACTAGTGGTACCAAAACTAGGGGTATTTGTGGTACCAAAACCAGGGGTATTTGTGGTACCAAAACTAGGGGTATTTGTGGTACCAAAACTAGAGGTATTTGTGGTACCGAAACTAGGAGCACTCGTGGTTCCAAAACTAGAAGTACTGGTGGTGCCAAAACTAGGGTTACTGGTGGTGCCGAAACTGGGAGTACTGGTGCTGCCAAAAGAGGGGGCCGTGTTATTGGTACTAAATAATGATGTGGAAGAACTGGGTGTAGTCAAGCTAGTAGTACTTGGTGCACCGAACGAAAACGAATTAGTTGTTCCAAAAGATGAGGCTGCTGTAGATGCTCCAAATGAAGCGGTTGCAGGGTTTTTGCCTGAAGCAAACATATTACTCGTATTACTGACTGTAGATCCGAATGCAAGATTCAAAGGGGCAGAAGTACTTGAATTAGTGGTGACCCCACTCTGATTAGTACTCGAAGTGTTATTAGATGTTCCAGAATTAACGGAATTCTGAACATTACTAGAACCGAAGGCAAATGGCTTTGGATCTTGTTTGAGAGCATTATTCGCTGGTGCATTGGCTCCAAATATTGAAGTACTCGCAGTGTTCGTAGGTGCTGATAAAAATGGATTACTCGATTTACTTGAAGTTTCAAATGGAGCATTCGCGGATGTAGCTACAGGATTCATTGGGCTACCAAACGCATTAGACGCAATTGTACTAGTTGATGCAGGAACAGAATTGAGAGACGGACTACCGAATGCGGGCAAGGAATTTCCACTGTTGAATTTGAAACCGCCAGGGCTGCTGTTGGATGTTCCAAAATTTGACTTAGAAGACGGAGAATTCGCTACAGTATCGAATGTTTTCGACGGAAAAACACTGGTCGAGGCAGAAGCACTGGATATGGTGGACACTGAACTTGTTGTGGTGCAGAATGAGGGGGTGCTTGTGGTTAGTGAAAAGGATGCTGAACGATTATCGGAGCTCGCTGTGGACAAGTTGCTAGTTCCGTTGAATGCAAAAGTTGAAGAAGTGACAGTTTTTGATCCAAAAGGGCTAGAATTAATACTGGAACTTTCAATTTTGCCTGAAGTTTGAGCTGCTGCGGAGTTGGAAATCGAGGAAATAGAAGAATTTTCTGGTCCACTCTGCGAGGGTTCCTTTTTGCCAAAAGCAAATAGAACATTCTCCTTTCCGCTAGTATTCGTTGGAACTGTGGCTGCATCACCAGATGGTTTACTTCCAAACATGAAAGAAGCTGAAGTGATAGTACTCGAAGCTGCGTTAGAGCTGGTAATCGGCAAAGATGTGGGAAGGCCAAGTGAGTTAATACTTGAAGAGCCTTTACTGAAAGAAGTTTCAATAGTAGATTTTGTGGACAGACCGCCACCCTCAGATATGAAAGACTGTGATCCTAGCATTGGTTTGAAGCTAGATGAAGTAGATGACGGTGAAGAAAAGTTCACTGTTATCTTATTTTCTGGTTTTGTCTTATTCTCAGCTGGTGGAGTATCGGCGATAATACTTTTGGAGTCATGAGGTTTGGTCAAATCAAATTTGAATCCTCCTACAGTTTTTTCCTTTTCCTCTTTCTTGGTATCTGATGTCTCTAATTTGGTGAAAGATGGAATAGAAGCTTTTTTATCAGGTTGAATGATGTCAGTAGCTCTCTTCTCAATAGTATTGTTTGCTGAAGATAATTCAGAAGAAGAATTTTTGTTCCCCGCATTGGACTCATTTTTCTTTTCTTGCTTCTCAGTAGCAGTTGAATTTCTTTCAGAAACAAATTGCACCGATCCAGTATTCGAGGGTAAATCAAATGTAACATGTTTTTCAAGCGATTTCGTCTGTTTATTTTGCGGTGATAGTATTGAAACTAAAGTTTTCTCAGAGTTGTGCGATGATGGCCAATCTTTATCTAAAGCCTTTCGTCGATCTTCCATGGGAATTGAGGGGATTTCACGCCCACTCAAAGCGCTCAGTAGGGCACCCAATCTATTTTTACGAATTACTTCCAAGGGTTTATCGTCCAACACCTTGAGAACTTGCTTTGGTGAAGAAATTCTTTCTCCAATTTCCTCATTTTTTTCAATGGGTTTTTCAACCTTTTTTTCTTCGCTTTGTTTAGTTATCGTAGTACGTTTCATCTCTCTCACAATAACTGGAGTTCCGGGCGTTTGTGTCTCAACATTATTGAATTTTTTCTTATTCATTGGGAGAATTCCGTTATTAGAATCCTCAACTGAAATAATGTTTGGATATTCAATCCCCGATAATTAAATATAAATATTCAGATAACTTACCTGATTTTCTTTTACTGGACATTTCGTAATTGGCATACATACTAGAAGTTTTTGATGCAAGCACAGCATCAATGGTGCATAACCTCTTTTTTGCTTGTGTTGTCGGAGGGCTGCTAGCATTATCAGAAGTAGGGGACTCGACCCTATTCCTTTTAGAATAATCACCATCCCCATTTGCTCTCCTGAACTTCTTGTTATTGTCATCAATAGGCTCATAATCCTTAAATTAAAATTTTTATGATAGCAAATGATTTAATCATCTGAAACATTTCATATCTATGAATAGAATAAACACAAAATAAGTACTTAACTGCTAACCAATCTTCAGAACACATCAAGAAATATTGTTCAATATCCTTAATTATTTATATATTAGGTTTTAATGACACTATGACGAAGAATATTGAAGGGCTTACAATACACAATATTATTCCATGATAAGACAGATGAACATCAAACATTATTCAGTTTTGGCTTACCTCATTAACATGTATTCTTTTTCTCGATATCTCCTTTAAAGCATCCAAAACGCTCCTAGTACTGGCTTCATTGCTAGTGTTCTGTTCTTTCAAAATGGAGTTATTTCGAACAATACCTTCTAATAATAATCTATTATGTTCTTGGGAGTAGCAGCCTCTAGACTCTGAAAAATATTCCATCTATAGCTGTATTAAAAATATCTACTAACATAACATATTTGATATGATTATCCACCGATGAAAAATGTCTTCTCCGAAATTTAAACCAAAAATTCATTTTCAATTCTCAGATCAGATCATTTTCTCTAAGCAGTTTATTGACCAACTAATCCCAAAAACTTTAAAATATAAAAAACATACCTGGAGTTCCAATTCGAACCGTGCCTTTTTTCAGTTTAGGTGAAATAACTGGCACTTCTTTTTTGAATAGGTGTACGATTGGAAAAAGTCCTGGGCTCCCGTATTTTTCTTGGTGAGTGTTTTGTTGTTTTCGGGAACTCTCTTCATTGTATTGCACAAGTCTTCCTGCATATCCAGGACTTTTTGTGTCTATGTAAGTACTGAAAAGTAGTAGGTCAGTATGAAAATTCAATAAATTAGAACATTCAGAAATATTAATAAACGATTTTTTCAATTTTCTCACCTTACGTTAACATTATAGGCAGTAGATGCCAATAAGGGACCTGGAGGATCTTTTATAGTCTTCACAGGATTGAGCATTCCATTATTCGATAATGCATACCTAAAAATGAAAATTATTTTTTCCACAATACTGATAATATTACATAAACAACTCTTACCGTCTAGGTCCTAAAAACTTTCTTGTAGGTGTAACAAGTGGACTGGGTACTTTAGATTTATTGGAGATGAACGGCGTTGAGGTTATTTCGGGAGGTAAAATTGTGGTGATATTATTCGATTCGTTCAGATTTCTTTTCTGCTTAGGAGATTCTCTCGAGGAAGAGTTCATCGTGGTGCTTATTTGGTCACTTGAATTTTGCTATTAAAACTAATAATTCAACTTCACAACAAATATTTTCTAGGTTTGGTATTCACAAGCTCGTTTATTAAAAATATAAAATTTCTAAAACCAAAACCTCACAAGTCATTTCTGTCAACGTCATGCACGATATCTGTGTTCGGTAGTTCGTCTACGTCATGTTCAAAATCTATGTTTAAAATGAGGGAAGATGTCTATGGTATGTGCTAATTGTTCTGTGGTGTGTGAGTTCATTTAAAAAATATACACAATCTTTTTATCTATTTTGAATTATTTCTCTCCTATCATTCAATGTTTTGTGAACACAAATTTTAAAATTATATCGTGAGTATAATTTATTTTGGCATTTCTTACTCGGGTAGTATACTTGGTATGATGAAATGAATCATTTCATATAGGTTATACTTCATATATTTTGTAAATAAAAGTGTTTTTTATGTAAATGCTCCCTATACCTCATATATCTTAGAAATATAGATGAACAGCCTTTTTAGTCTGATTTTACGTATGTGATTTACAAAGCGTAATCTCGTCCTAGCGAATATTTGAATTTTTTTGTCTTGAGGTCTTCAGGATTCCTGTCCATTCCATACCCCAAAACCAATAGAAAATATGAAAATCTGTGCATTGAAGCATTTTCCGAGAATGATCCCGTTTTGCAGTCATTACTTCAAATTATTGGTTCCAATTTGCCATAATATGAGTAGTAATTTTTGTGTAATGTGATATAACCTTGAAATAAAATAAAAGGTAATAGTGTTCTCTTACTTCTTGATATTGAATCTAGCTATTCGCACATATAATAGTTCTAAGTAAAGCTTTTGTTAGGGGTTTTTGTTATCTGCTTTAACTGAAGTGAATTGAACAATAACCAGTGATGTGATATTCTATAGAGAGCCTAAGGTTATGAAGGGTTGATTGAAAATGGGGCACTGAAAATGGTTACTGAAGAGTTGAAAATCATATTTGCAATGAAAATTCACGAGTGTGATGCATCTACCTTCGATAAATATTTAAGTGACCGAAGTGGAACTCATATTCAACGATCTCATAATCATGTTCAACTATTTTTGGAATTCTTCAATTTCATTACCATTATTTGACAGATGCTGCTTGAAACCAGCAACCGATTTTCTGAATATTTTTTCATACTCTTTCCAAAATTTGTATATTGGAGTCGGCACCTTTTAATTATAAGCCAGATTGTAGGAATCGAATTTTTTGAGATTTATGTAGTGGTAGGGTGAATCAGACCACAACTGGGGAAAACCGAGTCGAAAATACCATCAAGAAACACTTGAAAAACTATTGAAGACGTGAAGCTTTACGTATTACACCATTCCCAGATTTTCCCTTATCATATTCGCTATAAAAAATTCATTTTTACGGGTCGCTCTATCTATAAATGAAGTCAATTCTAATATCATATTCGTTTCATCAAAAACATAAAAATTAAATCAGATTTGGTAGAGATGGCATAACCCAAATAATTGCGTAATGAGTTTTTGTAGCTCAAAATAATTAGTAGTAAACAATGCAGCGTTCTCCTAACTCCGAATATTATGATAATTATCATTATCTTATTTTATAGAATTGGGAAATGGAAAAACAACCAAATGAATAAGATTATGGTAACGATCAGTGAAGCACTTTTCGCATAATAACATCAAATGTCTCTCCTAGTAAATTATTGAGTGTGGTTCCAGTTGTATTATTACATTTTCTGTTTTATCTACGGAAGTAACGAAAATAAGTTTTTCTTCTTATCTCGTCGTCAACAACTTCTACGTCACCCATTTTATGTGGAATTTAACCCTTTACATTGGGAAATTCGCAAATAACTAGGTCTAGTTTTGACGAATATGAATTTAATAGCATTTCTTACATAAGCAGAAATGATGAATGAATCTGAGTGGAATTACCTAGTATCTTATTGATTCTCAGAATTTAGATTACAATTAAAATGAGTCATTTTATTCTGATTAATTTTTCCAAAAGTAAACCTTTGATTTTAACAAAAAATTCACATGGTTGAAGGACCTTTGTATTTCAAATAATTCAACAATAAATAACTTTTGCATCACTAGGGGAACTATTTTCTAGATGACGCTCAAATTACGCAAGAATTTTCGAAACTTTCTTTTCAAGCGGAGTGCTACTACTGCACTTTGATCGGATTTGTATTTTTGGAAATATCGGGAAAATATTTTTCTTGGGGATCAAGCTGAGTCTACTTCAGTAACTGGATGGTTGACCGCTTTGGTTGTGAATTTGAACAGCGCGCAAAAGTTCCCGCCTTCAAGCGTCAGTGTTTTCCTTATTTTATATTTTTGTTTCAGAGACCCAGAAATTATTTTCATTTAATTCAGTTGAAATGGAAAACGTAACATAGATGAGTAGTAGGGATGAGTATCCCCAAAGAAGGGGGATATCTAGCAGATCTACAGTTCCAGAAAAAGTTGCTCAGTTTTTTTATAGCTATGGTCTTTTAGCAAGCAGTTGGCCATTCTGTATTTTGAGTATAGCTGTAGCAATTTTTCTGATATGTTGGTAAAATCTTCAGTTAGTCAAGTGAACTCGCAATATTCTATTTGATTCAATATTTTTAGTTATCCATTGCTGAATTTACCTCTGCCTGGTAACACACCTATTCAAATTCAAGGGAAAAATGTCACCGAAAATATCCCCTACAAGCCCTTCTGCTATGTTCAGCAGTTGGTGTTACGGGTGGCCGTTATGCCTTGGGAATCCCACTTAACGCTCGGGGATGCCTTCAGAGCCCCGCTCTATGAATCTTTCAAGTTACTGGATGCCGTAAGGAATTATGAGGAGATTGAGAGGTGAGAGTTTCAGATTTCATGAAGGAAGACTATTATATGTTTGATTTTAGTTCTCGTTCATTGGCTCATGTTTGTCTTCATGTTGAAGCAATTAAGAGGATCAAAGCTGTGTATCAGGACATATTGCCCCAATACAGTTGTTTAGTCTTATCTCCTGCCAATATATGGCATCAAGATGTTGAACAGTTCGCTAAGGATGATTCACTTCTATCCACTATATTTAGGCACCAGGTAAAAGTATATGTTGTTGGATCGATTGGAATTATTTTGTTTCCAACTTCTCAATCAATATAAAATGGGGAATGTTATTGATATGTATCCTTTTTAACTCCTTAGAATTTTCAAAGGGGTAAGACTTCAATCGCTGAGATAGCATTTGGAATGCACATGGTGGATACCGGAATAAAGAGATATCCTTTTCGGAATAGGCAAAGGATTATTCAGTTTGCAGTTACTTTATTTTTGAAAGAATATGACAAAGTGTGAGTATTCAATCATTCTCTCGAAGGAAAGTGTTAATCTTAATCTTTCAAAGTTTAGGATATAATTTTGTTAGTTGAAATCGGTAGAATTAACCAATTTTTTGAGGAAGGTTAATCTTTGCAGGTTCATTGAAGGATTGAGACAAAAACTAGTCAAACAATACCCCTTGCATCAAAACGAGTCGAACATGTTGGACAACAATTCTGAGGAAAATACGATAGTGATTCGATACCCTGGAGAGATAACTTACTGGGAATTCGTTCCTATAACGATAGCCTTTATTCTCTTGTTTTTATACTACTACTTTTCACTGAAAAAAATCGAAGCCATAAAATCAAAGCTCGCCATGAGTATCACTGTAGTAATTACTGTGCTTGGCAGCATGATTATGACTTTGGGTATATGTTTTTTTTTCGGTCGGACATTATCGCTGAAAGGAAAAGAAATTTTTCCTTACTTGGCTATTTTGGTTGGCATCGAGAATGTTCTAGTTCTCACTAAAAGCATAGCTTCAACGCCTTCCCATTTGGATTTTAAGATAAGAATAGCGCAGGGTCTCAGCAAAGAAGGTTGGGGAATCACAAAAAATCTTCTGTTAGAACTGACAATTCTTACCTTCGGCCTATCTACATTCGTCCACAGCATTCAAGAATTCTGTTTGTTCGCCATTACTAGTCTGGTAACGGACTTCTTTCTGAATATGACCTTTTTCATGGTTATTCTAGCAATCGATATAAGAAGAATGGAAGATATGAACAAAAAGTTCAATACACATTTCAGGAGTAGCCTTCTTCAGAATCACGTCTTTTACGATTCATACACACCAAAAAAGAACTCTTTGAATCGTTCCAAATCACATCCCAGACTATCTACCTACCCAACTAATGTGGTAGCAGGACAGGCGCACAATGCTCAGGAGAAGAAAAAAATTCCTAAGAGACTCAGATTGGTTAATATTTGGGCCCGAACCAGATTATTTCAGAGATCTTTCATGATACTCATGGCTACATGGATCTTGATAATCGCTTACAACAGTGGGATAGTAGAGCACTATATTTTGAACTACACCATGAAATTCTCAGATACGAAAATGAGTGAAATAGACAACTCGACTTCGTCTTTCTCCGACTATAAATCTCTGAAAATGTTCCCGCATCTAGACATAAATAAATCTTATGTCGCTCTGAACTACGTTACTCACAATCCGCTCAACATAGATTCCCAGAATCACAGCGCCGATTTGTGTAAGTTGAAGCATCCCGATTACGAGCCTCGGACCAAATTATCGCCGTTTTATTGGTCCTCGATCTTGGGCAAATACAATATCTCCTTGAGCAGGCAATATATTACCATATTGCCAACTATTAAATTATCCCATGTTATCACCCCCGAAGACGCCATTGTGATGAGGAATCCGTATGAAAAATACGGGGAAACGTTCCAGTGGCAGGCTTTGGCAGCAGCACTCGACCCCATGGAGTTCGGTGAGTACCACAAGTTTGAATTGAGTTAGGCAGAAAGTTTCATTCAATAACTTGGCTTTGTTTCGGTTAATGATTTAACTGAAAATCTCCACGTAAATCAGTGGAGAGCTTCATTTCAAAGAAAGCGATTCATCGGTGTTATCAATTTCTTCCTTAAGTTGAAATTTGTTAGCTTCAGATGGTCCATCGGGTAAATCGGCGCAGACAGACCAACCCCTATTTCCATCATCTCCGATGGAAATGTTTTTGACAACTTTACTATGCATAGTGAGCACAGTCGTACTGACCTACACTTTCGTCGTGCTGTATCGGTGCATATGTTCTCGAAATTACGCGGAATGGAGGGCTTCTTGGTTCAACAACGAGAAGGGCGAGGAATCTGAGAACGAGTCCCAGGTACTGTTGGAAGCCATCACGACTGCCTTGGAGGGCCATCAACAATCTGTCGAATTGCTGGTTTCCGATGGGAATATAATCGTCAGTTGCTGTTTGGAAGGGACCATCAAAGTTTGGGATAATAACAGAGGGGAATTGGTTTCCAATATTGATAGATACAGGTGAGAGTTTTTTAATGAACTCGGATAAGGGCATGAAAAATAAAAAAAAAGGATAACGTATATAGTTTTTGATTAGTACAAATATTTTAACAGTAGATTCTGGAGGTCTAAAGAAACACCTTTTTTTATTCACCATTTTTTCCTAATTGGTTCGTTTTAGAAGATACAGGCTGTTGAAAAGCCATAAAAAAATTATTTTTAGTTGTCACAAACAGTTTTTTCAAATGAAATGAATTTTGGTATATAGTTTTTCATTCATTTGATGAATCTTCCTCGAACGCAAGATATCACTCACGTCTTCCAGTTTTCTCATTATGACCATTACGTACCATAAAAATACCAAAAATTCAAAGAACCTAACTCTTGGACGCTAATGAATATTTGAACGTTTTGTAAAATAAAAGTATTCTTCTTTTTTTCTCGTATAATGCGCCATTTTCGAGTAATTTGATGTTCAAAAATTAAAAAGTATCTGAAATTTGAAAAATGTTGTACTTTGGCTGAATACAACAACTATGTTTAAAAGATCCACAGAAGTGTAATGTCACAGATTTAGCTAGTTATTCTGAAGGGAATTGTGTTTCTTCAGGTGTGGCACAGCTCATTATGAAAATTAAATTGGCTGTACCTTTTTATCAGGGCCGAATCAGAAAAAATGATATAAGTTCCTTTTCACCTCAAAAATCTACTGTTGAAATATTTTTACAAGTCAGAGACTGAGCCTGTATATATCTTTCTTCCTCTTCATCATATTAAGATTAAATTTCCTCAAAATCCTTCTCGAATAAATTCTCTACACTATAGTGAATCCTTCTCAAAATTGGGAGTCTACTTCGAGTGTTACTTATGGACAAACATTTATATTGGCATAGTAAGGACATTGTAATCTGACAACTGGAAAAATAAATTCTCTTTTCAGTTACTTTCGTGTCGAACCAAAATTGCACTATAATTACGAACCTGAGGAACAAGCGTTCTCAGATTACGAATCAGGCTCGCCACCCTCGAGGGATGAGAGTCTCTCTATGTACCCACGTCTCTTGCACAAGATCAACACGAACTTCTCCAATATAAAATCGGATTCTCCCCCGTCCACATCCGCAAGGTACAATTTCGACGATTCCTACCAACTCCTCTACAACAGCAACAGCGTGGGTCCTACCATAAGGAATCGGTTGAAAGACATCAACTGGCTCAAAGATATAGTGAGGAAGGAAAACAGGAAGTCTGCATCTTTGGACAGTGATAATCACAGTGCGAGCGGTTCCAGTGAGTGCGTGTTGATGCTAGATTCGAACGAGAGTTGTAATTTCGAGAGTAAAAAGTTTTCTCCTGTGTGGTGTTTGGACTATTTGGACAATATGATTGTTATAGGCTGTGCCGATGGACATATGGAGTTTTGGGATGCCTCGACGGCAAAATTAAAGGTAGTTTACGATAATTTTGTTGCCATTTCCCGATAATTATGATGGAAAATGTTCATCAATACACAAATCCCCTTTTCTATGGATTGATGATTGTTTCAGTGTATTTACAATGAAGACGTCGATGGAGTTGGAATAACACACATAAAACTGATAGGTTCGAGAGTAGTTGCTGCTAGGTTGTATGGAAATCTGGATTTTTTCGCGCTTCAGTCCTACAATCAGGGACGACCAGTGGACTGGAACTTCACAGTGGCTTACAGAAGAACCCACATAAGGACTGGATCCCATGGTTCCATGCCGGATCATTCAAAAACCGAACAGGTAAAACCGGGAAATTTTCAACGTTCCTTTTAGTCGAAACTGATCATTTCAGAGTGCCCAAGACGAGCTCAGGTGCGTGAAATTAGTAACTGTTAGGGCTCACCAACAACCCATCTCTTGTATGGAATGCGAGGGCGGTAGTGTAATAACTGGAAGTTTAGATCATACCCTGAAGCTCTCCAAGTTGGAGGATGGTCGACCGGTGTATACTTTACACGGTCATTGCGGTCCCATTACATGCATGTTCATCGATGCCCTTAAACCCTCTTTATCTGGTAGTGGATCCCAAGATGGAATGTTATGCATATGGGATCTTTCAACCGGTAAGTACAAAAAATTCAACTTGATCTGATGGTCCACCGTGTATTTTAATGGATTACATGATGGAATTTGTGTATTTCCCTCCGCATCTTAACAAATTCCTATTTCATAGGGACCTGTCTGTACAATATACAGGCACACAATGGCTGTATAACCTCGCTTACTTACTCCCCAAGCTACGTTATATCTTTGGCAACTGACGACAAAATGTGCGTGTGGGAGAGGTTTCAGGGGCATCTTCTAACAACAATACAGATATCCCAAACTTTTTCATCTCCGTTGACAATGCTCGCGCCCCATCTAGTTGTTACCGCTAGAACTGATAGTCTGGCCATATGGGACTGTAGGTCAGGACAATGTGTTAGAACAATTCAGCTCGGAAGGTCGCCATACATCAACATAAAGCAGTTGATACTCCTTAGAGATGCCGTCCTTTGCGATTATGGCAACCAACTGAGAGTTGTGAGGTTCCCTTTGATAACTCACAAATTTGATTGAGTTTAGTGTGATTTGCTGATTTTAAATATTTGCACCATATATAATTTCATCTGAACGTAATGAATTCGAACTAATTTCAATAGAATTCCGTATCATTTTAGCCCAACATTTTATTTTGTCACAATAAAATTTTAATTTTCAAATTCAATTTTATATCGTTAAAAATTTTCTGTGCAGAGTTTGTGATTTTCGTTTGTAATTGAAATTGGCAGCATCTTTGGAATTGTTATTGTTGAAATGATATTGTTAAAATGTTTAAACTCTTTTTTGTTCTCTTTATGTTGTTCCTTATGTATATGTTGGAAAAAATTTTGACTTTATCTATTGGTGTTTTTTTGTGAATTTCAGTTATATACGAAACAATCATCTTATACATAACATTTGTTTATTGTCATATACAGAAGGGAATTGAAAAAGGCTGATTGATTAATTCATTCATGAGCAGTGCTCCGTGTATAATTAATTCGAGTTGATTTGAAGAGTAAATTAGCAACTATTCTCTATTGCAGCACAGATATATGCGAGTTTCTATGGAATTCTCTCTTTACAGCTTTATTGAGCACACTGTCTGTCTTCAATCAACAAAATGATTGTTTGGGCAGATTGTTTTCTCGTAAATTCACCGATTGTAATACAGAAAATCTTTATATTTAATAGTACATTAACTGATAATGAAAGCATTGACTTATACATTATTATTTCTGAAACCAAAGAACTAAGAACAGCATCAAATATCTAAATAAAAAATCCTTAATGCAAAAATCTCGTTTTTGAGATTGTTAATTTTCAATTCGTTAATTTATTATTGATATTTGAACATTTATATTTATTGTTATTGACACATCTAACATAAGAAATATTTTTGTATGTCAATGAATCAAAAAATTAACACAGTTCTATTTGAATTGTAATTTTGTAAGATTATATTTTATTACTCCACTTTGTCTATTTTTTTCATCCCTCTTAGTTTTGTGACTTTTGTGCTGCAATACTATCGTCTGAAAGAAATGCTATGGTTCTGGTGATCTGAATTCGTACTCGTTTCAACAATAGCCTCAAAGGGGTATTAGGTATTTCAAATAATTCTATTCTCTCGTAAAAAAAATCGTAAATGAGGTCGGTCCTTTTCTGTTATGAAAGCGATGGAATATTCGAGAGATCAATAAAACTTTACCGCACTTAAATGGAGCTGATAAAACCTGTTTCCCGCTAAAACCGAGTTCGTTTCTATTAGCAATCTGAATTTCTCATTTAATATTCACAAGGTACACAGTAACGTATCGTATATTATCTGTAAGTATGCATATTCAACAAAGTAAAATTTTTCCAACATATATATTCCAGGATAAGTAATACGCTCATCACAGGTCAACATCGTTCATATGGGACAACATGTTTTTCGTTATATTATTCGCAAGTTTATTATCGACTTCTTTATCAATTGGTGAGTGAAAAATTCAATTTTGTAATCTCTATCCATAGTCGACTTACGAATTTTTAAAATGATGGAGGTATCTCCCAATTTTTTCAGAAGTATGAATCACAATTTCCGAAGACGCTATGACTTAGTATAAACCGGTTATTCTAGAATATTTATGCAAATTAATTTGTCTCTTCTTGTGACTGATTCGAATGAAAAATGAAGTCTTTTATGAGAAGTGTTATGGATTTTTTTCGTATCTTACAAAATTCAAATTTTATTTTTAAATTATTCAGGTGTAAAGGAATACAAAGTTGCGATTGAAGGGGTGATCAGGGGGTCAAAAATAGTGTGGGTCTTCGATATAATTTTTTTGGAGCAGCTCCTGTTTATATTCTGTACCAAAGATGGCACATGAAAGGTAAATTTTCATTTTCTTCTTAGAAACCAGAAAACTGACAGAAATGAAATTGTTGGGAAGAAAGTTAAAATTGCTTCTCCGGTGCCATCTTTAGGGGCTGTAACATAAGCAGGGACTGCTAAAAAAAAACTATACATTAAAAGCCTATATTATTTTTTGACAAGGAATTACCACTTAGAATTTTTCGCAACTAAAATCCGAACATTAGTTGAAATTCTCAATTTTTCATCTGTAAAAGTTTTAGGAAATGTTATAACTTCACTTTCTAGAATCGAATTTCTATTCCGAAGAAGCATGTCTGGCCAAGAATGGTTACTGTGTTTTCGAGGAAGAGTGCTCAGCCGCTGGTCGCGCTGAACCGGAAAGTTACAAAGCCTTGTGTACTTTCCAACGATCACTTGGAGCAATATGTTGCAAAGATTGTGAGTTCTGAGACTAATGGTATTTCTAGTTTCTACTTCTGTTGTTTACAGTCCCATTGGAGGAAGTGAATTGTAATCAATTGCACAATGAATGCGTAGAACCTGAAAAGTGTCCTCATGAAAAGTATAATCTAGGGCGAAAAGGATGCGACAAAACAAGAATATGTTGCGCTGTGCGATAATTAAATTTTTGAAACTGATTAATCATATTTTCTTGACCCACTATTTCAACCATTCAATCATATCGATGAAAGGTACTAAAGTTATGTGAGAATTCAATCTTCTCTTGCAAATGTTTTGCAACAGCCTGTATCTTTTAAACCGAGCCGAATCGGAAAAAAATTGTGAAGGAAAAAAGTGTTTTTTTGGCCTCAACAATCTCCTCTTGAAATATTTGTACTCACCCGGTATAATCTTATTATTCAATGCTGATTTACTATTTTGGTTGACTATTTCTTCAAAATACCTGTCCATCCCTCATAAATCAGGTATAAAACCCATCAAGTTTTCACTTTTAACGTGTAGATTCGGAGAAACTGATTGAAAAATGAGAAAAGTACTAACTTGAAGTTGGGCTTGTTAAAATTCTCGACCAGGTCGGTCACCCATCCAGGTGCTGGAACACTACCAGCTGCTTTGATTCTCAGAATACAATTCATTTCCCAATATTTTCAAAAAACCTGTTTAATCTCCCAGAGTTTTGCGACTTTTGTTTTGCTATACTACCGCCTGAAAGAAATGAGGTGTGGTTCTGGCGAATTCTTTCAACAACAACCTCAAAGGGGTATAAGGTATTTCAAATAATTCTATTCTCTCGTAAAACGATCGTAAATGAGGTCTCTTATGAAGGCGAATTAAAAAGTGGAATATTCAAGAGATCGATAAAACTCTTTCATACTTAAATGGTACTATTTCCCACTGAAACCGATTTCGTTATGTTTATTTTTTTGCGATACGAACTTTTGCGCCTTTTTATCTTATTTCAGAAACTTTTGGTAGCGAAATTAGCCCCAAAGATTCAAGTATTCAGTGAATAAAAACAAAATAAAGTCTTAGTTAATTTATATTCATTTCATAAAATATGATCTTGGTTATTCCTTGAAGAACAACTGTTTACATTGTATAATAACTATACATTTTTTTCATCCTTCTTCCTTCTAGCTTAAAAATCACAGATCAGTTTATTTTTTACCCTTTTTCTTCAATTTATCCACAAATCCGTCAAATTTCATGCTGAGTAATGGGTTGCTCTTGGCTGCTTCAAATTTGTTCCTTTTACTTTTTATTCCAGTTTTATTATGATTTTTCCTTTTTCGTTTGGTTATGCCAGCCAAGCTCTTCAAGGATGGGGGCAAAATATATTCAGGAACGTCAGCTAAATGCTCTTGGATCCTAACAGTGTGAAGAGTTTTATCATGACGAAGAACTTGCAAATCCGTTGGGTTGTCTTCGAAGTATCCTTTCAATTTTTGACAGTTGAATATTTCTTGTTTTATTTCTTTCAATCTAGCTTCTCTCACAGCTATTCTTGTTACAGCTCTCCAAGCATCCTGTGCTCTGTATTTGAATGGTTCAACTTCTTCAAGTTTGAATTGGTACTTTTTGAATATAGAGATCTCTTTCAGGCCAGCCCTTAGACGTTCTTCTACCTTATCTAACAGAACTTTTTCGTTCATGTTGATGAAGGATAGTACACTTCCTTGATTATTACCTCTAGCTGTTCTACCTACAAAAAGTGGGAAATATTATTTATAACCAATTGTAGGAGAAACACAGAATTTGTAGATTATAATGAATGGGTGTGATCTACTGAAACAAAATATTCTTGCCTGAAACATAAAATTATGCAAATTAAAGGTAAATCTTACCGGCTCTATGAATATATGATTGAACATCCAGAGGAAAATCGAAGTTTAAAACATTGGAAACACACTGAAAATCAATCCCTCTAGAAACACCACTTTCTTTATCTTTCCTTCTTTTTGATGACTGTTCTGATGTTTTTCCTTTTTTACTAACAGCAGCTGTATCTTCTAGTGCTTTTTCATCTGACGCCACAATAATATCGTAAATACCTTGATTGAATTGGTAAACAGAGTGACACCTTATTGTGGCTGGCAATTCTGAATTCAACACACAAACAGGAATTTTAAATTGTTCAAGAAAGAGCTTGAGTTTGTAGCATTTATCTACAGTATTCACAAATATGATTGTCTTTCCTCTTATTAAATGTAACTTTAGCAAAGCATACAATATGGTAGCTTTGTCAAGTTCTTCTGCCATTAGATGATAGTGGGTTAACTGGCTAGTAGGAGCTAATTCTGGTTCTTCCAATTTCAAAGTAACAGGATTATGAAGAACAAGACTTTTCAAATTAAGGACGTCTTCACTTAGGGTAGCTGATGCAAGGATAGCTTGATAAATACTAGGAAGATATGATGTTAACTCTTTCATTTCATCCTTATATCCGAAAGAGAATATTAAATCAGCCTCGTCTATAACCAAAACTTCTAACGATTTTTTCAAGTCTAGAGTTCCACTTTTGAGGTGCATTAGTACTCTTGCTGGTGTACCAACAACTATATCAGGCTTCTCTGTGAGCATAGGTTTCTGAACATTTATACTAATATTTGGAGCTACATCCACACACCTCACTTCCCGGGAACATTTTATTGTTAAATCATTTATCACATTACAAATCTGATGACATAGCTCCCTACTAGGAGCTAGAATAACTGCTTTTACTTCTTGATAGATTGCAGTCTTTTTCACGTTCAAAATCTTCTGAATTATTGGAATTGTAAACGCCGCTGTTTTACCCGATCCAGTTCTTGCCCTAATTAAAACGTCTTTACCTTCCAACTGTAGAGGAATTGATTTTTCTTGAATTAAAGTGGGAACGCTCCACTGTAGTTTAACAATTGCCTTGAGAATTCGATCATCTAATTCCATTTCATGGAATTGGATTGGTTTTTCTTCTGGATTTTCCATATTTTAATAACACCTACTCGAAGTCCTTACACTCAACAACTTGTATTTTCAATTTGAATACCACAAATCTTAATAAATTAATAAGGTAGCTCACCATTCAAATTCAAAACATGCACTTTTACTTAAAAGTTAGGTTATTTCATAGACCATAGAATGAAAAATTCGAACCCATAGACCTATAATACATGAACCAGAGATATATTTTCTATATCTCTGGTTTTGATTTAGGAAATCTGTGCACTTAACCCTACTTATTTTGAATACAAAACAGAATATTTCTATTTTAATTTTATATTGTCTAATTAAATATGGTATTTAAAACAGTAGCATTGTTTGCTAAACGCAAAAAGCCTCTGAGAAATTGTTTGAAAACGGGATTTAGAGATTCCTTAAAAATATTCGTTTCAGGAGGTTATGGGGGTAATGGACTACCTAAGTAAGTATTATTGTCTAATAGAATGACTTTTTGATTTCACATATTTCTCAAGGTACGGAGGAATTGGAGGTTTCGGAGGAAATGTGTCAGTTATAGCAAAAGAAGGTATAAGCTTAGAAGATGTTTTCAAACAAAATAAGTCACTCAGATATGTTGCTGGAAATGGAGGAAACAGTTCAGCTAATTGTTTGAGGGGTTCTCCTGGTGAAAATGTAACATTTGAAGTTCCAGTTGGAGTATCTTTCATCACAGAATTAGGGAAGAAATTAGGTACCTATATCAGTTAAAGAGGTATATAAGAATTCCGAAAAATAAAATTTCCATATTTTTTCTTGAGTATACTTGGCATATTTTCCATTATTACTAAATTAGATCAATAAATAAATATTGAATAATATTTCAGGTGAATTAGATAAAGAAAATGAAGAGTTGGTACTTGCCAAAGGTGGTACCCCAGGACATTCCAAAAATGGTTATTTAGGAACAGAAGGACAAGCATATCCAGTGAAACTCGATTTAAAACTAATAGCAGACATAGGCCTTGTTGGCTTTCCAAATGCTGGAAAAAGTAGTTTATTGAGTGCTATATCACATGCTAAACCAAAAGTAGCCAACTACCCATGTGTGTAGAAAAGTACTTGTTAATTTCATTTATTTTAAATCAATTTTTTCAGTTACCACTTTAAAACCTCATTTGGGAATGATAAACTTCCCTGATCACAGACAAATTTCAATGGCTGATTTACCAGGCCTTATAGAAGGAGCTCATTCAAATAAAGGCATGGGTCATGAATTTCTTAAACATGTAGAGAGGACTAAACTATTATTATTAGTGGTAGATATACATGGGTTCCAGTTAGGACCTCAATACCCCTATAGAAATTGCTTAGAAACAGTCCTTTTACTAAACAAGGTGAGAAATATCTTTATATGTAGTATTCTTAAATCACTTGTGATTAATGAGCCATTATTCACTGTTTGTCAAGCCAAAATCGCAGTATGCTCATTGAATAATATACTGTTATTTGTTATTCCCTTCACAAAAGACTGATGATGTATTTATTCTTGAAGGAGTTGGAATTATATAAACCAGAGCTCATTGAAAAACCCTCCTTATTACTCATAAATAAAATGGATGTGGAAGATGCAGAAGAAAAATACAACCAAATAAAATTAAGTTTGAAGAATTTATCAAGTGAGAAAACAGTTCTTATTAAAATTTCATAGCTAATTGAACTTTTTTTCAGGTATTTCAGAGAATTATGAGGAAGAGATAAGATCAGAAAAATACTTGAAATTTAGGGATATTCTTCCAGTTTCAATTAAACACTCTGTTCAAGATATCGATCTTATAAAAGGAAAATTGAGAAAACATTTAGATATCATAGCGGATGAAGAAATAGATGATGAAAGTAACTCAGATTTATATCAAGACATAAGGAGAAAAATGAAGGAAAAAGGTCCTAAATTAGTGTAAACATAAAAATATATCACAGATCGTTTAATTGCCATCTCTAACAGCTGATGTATGTTTTAAATCTTTTAGTTTCACCCATTCGCAACTCAAGTTTGCATTTTCAATTTCTTCAATCATACTATTTCCAATTGGATTTGATTTTTTCACAGTGATGTGTTCAAAGTCTGAATATATACCAATCTGTGATTTCCACCTGAAGTAAATAAGATAAGGATGAAAAATCTGAAAAGAAGGTTTTCTTTTTTGTGTACTTGTACCTTTCTACACCATTCCAAGCAATCATTATTCCATTATCTGTACACAACTTTGGAGGCGGACGCACTAACTTATATCCATATTCCTTACATATAATTTCAATACCCTTAGGAATAAAGTTGTTGCAAGCTACTCCACCAGACATTACCTGAAGAAGGTGATGTTTTGATAGTTATACTAAAAAATTTTAAGCTCATTTCTTTAGTGAAAGCTTGAAAGATGCAACAACAACATACCATATCATTGCACTTCAACTGTTTTCCAGATTGAAGAATGGTATACTTACTAAGACTCTCCTCTCTGGTGGTATTAAATTTTTTATTTGTATGAACTCCATCGCCCTTTGTACTCGATGACATATATGTCTTGTTATTGTTAAAAGAAACCCTGCACACATATTATAAACTGTAGGGATTACTTCATCAGGAGCTACTCCTAGAAGAGCACATAGATTAGCTACCGATTCTTCTCATTTCAGTTGAGATAATTCTGACAAAGCTGTTACAGTCAGAAATCTTATATTTCCCTATTTTAGTTAAAAGTGTTTTCAAAAGATATTCACCATAAATTTTCTCTTCTTTCTCGATCATCCTACTTATTTGGTTGTGAAGCCCAGAAAAACTGAAATTGCAGTTTTTGTGATGTAGTAAAGGGATAACATAATTGAACTGAGTTGAATTGTCAGCTTTAGATGCTGCCAATTCTACAGCTCTTCCACCCGATAAAGTTGCATATTCTTCAAGGTTTCTCAATTTGAGCCTCCTTGCAATCTATTAATTCATAAATGGTAAATTTTTTTGCGTGTTTTTGAGAATTTTAAGATACCTTATCCATTATTTCACCTGGTGCATTGTCAGTCGATTTACCAAGAAGAAGAAAGTCATCAACATTTTCAGCAATGGCTAAAAGGCAATGACCTCCACTGACTAACAAAACTAAAAATGGATATTCTATTGATTTATCATACATTCTAGCCGTTAGTGCATGTGCCTTCATATGGTGAATTGGTATGAATGGTTTTTTATACAGTCTACATAAATGTTTTCCATATTTCATTCCAATAGATAAACTCATAGGTAAACCTGTGAAAAGACATCAAGAATCAAGACGTTGGGAAATTGAATAAAGAAATTCACCTGGTTCTACTGTTGTGGCTATAGCACTCAAATCCTCAAACTTAATACCAGATCTTTCAACTGCTAAGTTAACCACATGTTCTATATTTTTTCTATGCATGTCTTGGGCTATAGGAGGAATAATGCCACCATGCCTAAAATTTATGAGCTATCATAACTATGTAAATAGGATTATCGACTAACTTTAAATGTACGAGATGTTGGGAATGGAGAGATTCACCTAAGATATTTCCATCTTCATTTAATACAGCGCAACCTGTATCATCACAAGATGTTTCAATGCCCATTATAAAGAAATTTCTGCAATGTACAAGATTTCCTATTTTTTTGAGGTAATGTATCTAATGCAATTAAAAATTTTGCTCTCTACAGAATACATCATGGAAATATTCATCAAGATAATCACTTTTATTTCAGTATGAAATTGATTAAATTAACAAGCAGAAAAGTTCAAAAAAAAATATTTATATTGGTTAACCTTTTTTGAAATCACTGATCAGAGAAGGTGCATTCTCCTTTTTTTCATAATTGGACACACCACGTCACGTCACGTGAAGGCCTCTTCTTCAAAGAGGAAGTTTAGAATAGTTTAGATGTAACCATCATTCTATGCTAAATTTCCAACTGTCATTTGCGTATACAATGGTTATAAAAATCTGAAAAATAACAAAAATTACTGAAGGCATTTACTCATGGTTAATTTGGCTACAACTTTTTACTTCTAAAGATTAGTGTCATGGATTCTGTCTATTTGGATAATTTAATGGAAGACCTAGAAAAACGAGAGATAGAGGTATTTGTATTTTCTACTCTTGTTCCTCTGCTGAACTCATTATTTTTAGGCTACAAATGATGTACCAACAGAGGTGTATGAAAAATTATTGGCAATTTATTTATACAAACATGATTTGTGAGTTTAAACACAATAATTTTTCAAATTTTCAATTGAGGTTTTGTAGATGTAATGCAAAGTTTTTGTGGAAACGTATACCTGCAAAAGTTAAGGCCAGTACTCCTGAACTAGGCAACATTTGGTCTGTTGGGCAATATATGTGGAAAAAAGATTATCCCTCTATTTACAAGTCTTTAAATTCAGTGACATGGTCCAATATAGTATCAGATATCATGCAGAAAGTTGAAGGTGGAAGAGTATTTAACTATTTGAGTCATCCTTTGAAATAAGTTTTTTTTAGAATCTGTCCGGAATCGTGCAGTTGATCTTATCTCGCAAGCCTATTCTTCAATTTCATTAGACACAGTTTGTGCGATGACGGGCCTAGCTCCTGATATTTGCAGTAAGGCTTGTATCGAGAAAGAATGGAAATATGAAGCAGATACCAAAATAGTTCATCCAGTTAAGACAAAAATAGAATCTATTGGTACCACGAGCAGTGAAGACCAGTTGTATAAACTTACTGATTTTGTTTCTTTCTTAGAAAATTAATTTAATGCTGTCTTTTGTAATATAAATTATTGTTCCTTTTATTATTAAAGTTAATTTCTAATAATTCTCCAATTCTTGTAGATTAATCTGTCTAAGAATCCAATGTTGACTTTTTATGGTAAAGCTCATCCTGAAAATTAGTATCGAATCTCTAAGACTTTAAGAGGAAAAGAAATAATAAATTGGGATTACTAATACAAAAACTATAGATTTTATTCAGAAAATTTTTACATAAAGAATTAAATTCACAAAAACTCATTGGGTTATTTACATTTTCTGTCTGATATACATACTATGAGATATTTCAATTTGTTTTTTTTTACCAAAAATAGGGAAATTATATATTTTTGGCTGAAAATTAATCATGAACTATAAAACTTCTGCAATGTCTACCGAAATAAAAAATATTAAATTTGGACCAGAGATGTTGCAAGACTTTTCTGAAATAAATTCTTTTTCCCCAATCAAAACAAGTATGTACATTTATGATTGTGTTCCGAAATTAGCTGCAATTCTCATTTTCCTTTGCTTTCTTGGCTTCTGCTCCTTCTTAGTATTAGTTTGAATAACCTGAAATTAGTTCCCATTAATAATAACAGAATATGTAAATCTAAAATATTCATTAAAAGCTTTGTTCTATATTGAGATGAAGAAAAAAATTACCTCATCTGACGAATTTTCAGGTTTCTGATTTTGGGTAGAGAAGTTACTTCCAATATCACCCCTCGAAATTTTCATTGTCTGATTGGAATTACAACTTGAGTTCGCTTTTTCTTTCTTTACAACTTGTAGCGGTATGAAGTCTTTCCAATTCTTATTAGCAGTGGAAGTTTTGGGCGGAATTTTAAACTTTTTATGTGCACTTTTGTCGTTGACTTTTTCTGGACTCCACCACTGCTTAGGAGGTGTTGGAAAACTTTGAGGTACCGCTTCGCTGTTACTCGTTTGATCATTCTGAAAATAAACAATCGTATTTATGGATGAATATTAATACAGCTGAGGATTAATGAATGCTATTCGATACAAGTTGAAAAATTGAGTTGATTGAAAACTTACGTTTGAGCAGAGTACTTTCAGAGCTTTCTCGGCGACCAATTCACTGGCTCCTATCTTTGAATCAGAATATGGACCTATTATATTTTGACGATTCGGAAGTTTGATTACAGCTTGTATGCCTGAATTACTTGAAAAATACTGATATCTGGGCAAACCAAGACCTTTGGACTGGTAGTATGAAAGTAACTGAACAGATGGAAGCTGAAAAATATAAATGGAATTAGAAACACAACCGAAACACCTAAAGGTATCAAGTTTTCAGATATATCAAGGATGGCTCGTCTCATCTAGTTTTTTTGCACTCACCAAAGTTGGATTTGGAAGACTGCTTGCCTTTTGTTCAGAATGGGTAAGATTTGGTTTAGATGGAGAAATATTTTCAGCAATGCTTTTCTGATTGTCATTATCTGAACCAATTCTGAGAAGTTTTTTCAGAGCGTCTGTGGTTTCCTGAAAAAATACAATTTAAAATAACAGTTTACGTTGAGGAACTGCTGAAACACCTACTTCAATTGGATCCTCTGTGGTAGTTTTTTTGAAAGCGGGCATAAAATCAGGTCTCATTTGCATTTCAAATTTCTTATCGCTTGGTACGTTCTTATTTGGATGGGGCGATTTTAAATTCGGAAGGACAACTGTTTGATTTGATTCCTTCTTATAAATTTTATAATTTGGTTCAGTTTGCTCGGATGACTCAGTTCTCCAGTTTTCTTGTCCTTTTTGTTTATTGAATTTATTAGGGGCTCCAGAATATGCCCTTTCTTCATGACCAAAACCATAGGTCGACTTGGATTGTTGTAAACTGTTGTTATTTTGTTTATTGTAAGAACCATGTGGTTTGTAAATAGCCTCCCCATTTGGCATAAAAGGAGGCACTGCATGGTAATCTTTGGAAGTTTGGGGGCTTGTACTGAATTTTGCAAAAGCGGAATTTTGGGAATTTTCATCACCCGTATTTTTATTCTTGAGCTTATAATTTTCGTTCTTGGTTGTTTTGTTTGGGGCTCCTCTAGGTCCTACAAAATCAAACTTTCAATGTTCAAAATGTTTGCGGTCAATTTAATGCAGTGAACATAATGAAATATTAAATATTACAAACCTGGTTTTTTCATATGTGACTTAAACAATCTAGCCCCATGAGATATGTCTATGAAAGCATTGAGGGGTAATCTGTATCCCCGACCTTTAGAACAATTTATTTCAAGACCTCCTTCGAATTCACTATCAAACAGAATATCATACATGAATTCAGTGGAATCCGAGGATGGCCTACAAATGCCTATAACTGTGCCTTTCATTCCTAGAGGAACCACATGATTGTTCTTAACACAAATTATTCTATCGAATAATTCAACCGTCACACTTGGATCGGGAAGGAGATTACCATAAGACAGTTCTTCCTGCAATAATAAATATGACTATTAGTTTCGTGAATTTTAATTTCTTTTCTCTGCCTTAGAATGTGAATCATTTAGATTTCTTCACCAATTCTGAGAAAAGAAATTAACATAATTTCAAACCTTGTACAGCAATTCAGGTTTACAGTTGAGTAGAGTTTTCTGTTGGGTCGGGGAAGAAAATGTATCGACTATTCTTTCTACTTCTTCAACTACCACCTTCTCCAGAACAGGAGAATTGCATGGTATCTTTTTTTGATTATAAAATGGTTGAGTTCTAAGCCAGGTCAAAACAGCCTTCACTTTTTCATCACTGCAATAAATATAAGGTAGTTCTCAATGATCGATATTTTTCTTCATTTTCTTTTATATACCTATCTTCTGGGAATATATCCTCAGCTGAAGTTGTCTCATTTTTCTGAAACCCATTCTTTTCCATGTATTCGAAGATTTCTGGGAAAGCATCTGCATAATCTTGCACTACGTCTATTGCAGCATCTGTGTAATACCACATTCCATCTATTCTCTTTGTGTATCCAGGTGTTTCTAAGTTTTTCTTCTGCACTTTCAGGTCTAATCCTAAATTGACGGTTTTCAATCCACCCTCCCTAGTTCTGGCAGAAGCATAAAAACCTCCCGTGATACGGGAGAATATATTTTTTGGAATGCCTGAAACAAAGCATAATCCAAATAAATAATGTGGGGTTAGGTTAGAAAATAATATATGGAATTGACTTACATGACTGACATGAAGCAAAGTACAAAGATCTATAGCTGCACTCTGTATTTTTGGCCAAGTTGGAAGCTGGAGTTAAATCGGGCTCCTTAGATAACGTCACAGCAACACACACCTGACCTTGTGGGGTATTGTTACTTGTCTCCACCTTTCGTACAATAAACGTTAATTAAAACACAGAGCTAAATTTAAGTTTGTTTACTTACAATAGCTTTGCATCCGTAAAATTCATTGTTTGTCAATGTGAAGCATATGCTTCCCACAGCAAATAATTTTTCGAAAGTTATAGAGTGATCATGTGGGACGGAGTACACGTTAATGTTTTCAACCAACAGTTGTAAAGGATAAAAAGTTTCATTAGTACAAAATATTTTTTCCAATGAAATCCTTCCATTTGAGGTAAAAATATATTTTTGACCCACAATTTTTCGGACATGTACTAAAACTAAAACTTTTCCAAATTCAATGCCAAACCTGCCCTTGTATCTGCGAAAAATTCAATCATTTATCTGGTTCTGATGTGTTATAAAATGAAATATTTTACTCACGATTCTGTAACACAAGATACTTCTCGTTTGAACATGCTTGGTGAAGCCTCTTCTATCGGCTCCCTATCCACTCCAGCATAGGTTAACTTTTGTTTTGAATTGGAGATTGAAACAACCCTTAAAATTGCACCAATATGAAAATTTTGGAATATTTATTTCATAAACGACATACTTCGCTTCAGTTAAATGTGGATACCCAACATACACTGTCTTGTTCAATAAATTGACCGGAAGCTCCCCATCAAGAACTCTTTCAGATGGTATTATTCTTATTATCATATTTTCACCACGACTGGCCTGTCCAAAAACATTTACTCGAGCTTTTTCCAGTTGGCCCTTAAAACACAAATCATTAATGATTATAATAGGAGTATTTCGTCTTAAATATTCAAGTTTTCACAGTTTCAGAAGGAACTGCATCTCATTGAATTGAAAATATACTTATAGCCGATAAGAAGAGCCATATATGAAAACTCGTTAAAAAAATCCCCTTTAAGATATCTATGTCTGTCATGCAATATTATAGTTCGTTCCCTCGAAAAAATGCTATAAAATCCGTTATTGTCAGAAAAAAATCTAGAAAGAATCGAAAAAGACACGTTGGTCATTTTCAATCGTGTATGCCCCGTCGAATGTTACGCTCATGTCTCTGCCGTTCTCGAGCTATCTTCGAGCATAATCGGCGTTACTCGTATAACGTGAAGTTAGCCGAACACCGTAAATTCTATGGTTTCTTGTTTCTTCTGATGACTTGATTATTGGTGTTCTGTGATGATTTGTCAAATTTCGAATATTGTTCATTTTTGAAATTGAAAATTCCATCCAAGGATATCTCTCGTATTTATTTTTATCGCAGATCGGGAGGTGACGTTAGAAGTAGCATTCCGCTATAGATGGAAAGCTCAATTTTTTGTAGATTAGTTTATAGGAAATACCTGGTGCTCGAGATGTTTGAAAGTGGGAAAACCTGGGTAATAGACATCCATAAGTACACCTGGATAAGCCCCCTTCACCAATTTTTCCCTTGGCACCTTGATTTCGTCGATGGTGATTGGTTGAACTTTAGCGTGATTGTTAGAAATATCTGGGAAATACATGGGAGAATCGTATTGTCCGAGATTCTCCTGGGTATACGTGTAGCACAACATTGGGCTGTGTCTATTCCTTGCAGCCTCGGTGCTAGTAAGCTGGTCGCTACAAGATCTCATAGCTTCCAGTAAAATGTTCTAAAACCACAATTTGTGAGTACCTAGGTAATATAAGTTTCAGTATTAGCCTACTTCGTCTATAAATGGGACGAGAACTACTGCTTCCCATTCTTGCTTTTTTCCATTCAGGTCCGTCTCGAACTTTTCAGGATAGTACCTTATTATTGGAGAAGTTTCAGAGGTCATAAGGTTTTGAAAGCAAGATGGCAAGAGTCTCTTGCTAGCAGCAGGTAACACCGCTAGAAGCTTAAAATGAAAAATAAAATTTAATTGGCATCTGACCCCTCAATATCACCTAAGATCACATTTTTATTCTAACTTAATTGGTGAATATAAAAGTAACTAAACATTTATATCCAAATCATAAATCAACAATAGGAGATCGATGTATTTCTCACCTGTTCATAAGGCAAGAATGGTTTACCCAAATCGTACTCCAAATTCAGATTTTTGAAATTTTTTATGTCAGAAATATAAGGAGCATAATGATGCGGATAATACCAAGACCAAGAGCAAACTCCATTATAATAGTAGTGGAGATTCCATTGAATTGCCCTTACATAACCTTCAGCTTGCGATTTCATAACTTCTCTAAAGACGAAATAGTAAAAAACGAGTCATATACATAAATAAATAACTTACGGGGTAACTTTTTCATATTCCAATTTATTCATGTAATAACTTCTTTTGTAGTCTTCAAACTCAAGCTCATCATTTTCATCAGAGGATATTATGTCTTCTTCCTCGTCCTCTTCATCAACATACTACAAGAAATCCTTCATTAGTAGCAGGTTTCATTTGTCAGGGAAGGCAAAAAATTCCTATCCTTATGAATTTTCATCACATATACAGGGTGTTTCAAACAAATTGAAGAGAAGTTTCAATTTGTGCGAAACACCCTATCTACACTTACTTCTTCTTCAGTTCTTGCTATCAAATCACTCAATCCAGAATCTCTTGGAGTGTTCCCTCCTTCTAATGGTTCAAGTAAATCAGGATTTATATCCTCTTCGTTACCTTCTGGCTTCCAGAACTCCATGTGCTTCAATTTTGTCTGAAAATGTATGAAAATATATTTTATCAGATAAATTGAAATGAAATTGTAAAAATAATGGTTCAGATTTTCATTATTAAAAGTTGGCAAATTAAAAGGGTAAATATGTCATAATCTACAGCAAGAATTTAACATGAACTCACATTATTTTTAGCAAATGGCTGCAGTTTACGTCCTGTTTTTTGCCTGAAGTAAAACAAATCTTCCTTCACTTCTTCAAAATTCTGCACATCGATTTCACCTAACTTCTTCATGAATATTTCAAACCTTTCTAGGTTCAAAATGCCCGCTTCATTGATATATCCTATGAATTTCACATATAAGAAATATATGCCGAGTTATTGCAATCATTAATTTATCTTACCATCCAATTCAGGTAGAATTTCCATGTATGCTTTGTATAAAATTGGTAAAGCTCCATCAGTAATGTGCAAGTTTGGTAAATTAGGTATGAAATCATTCCCAACCAAGAATCCCATTAGTACCTGAATAATGATAGTATGAAAAGAATTCCCAAATTAATTATTTCTTAAACTCACCCAGTCATCAATAATTTTTTCTATATCAAATTTGAATGTTTTTAAAGTTCTCTTCAATGGATCAAATTCCAATTCAAGATACTCTCTCATCAATGATAAATGCAAGAGAGCAAATCTGACTTCCTCAGGAGTAGCTGTTTTTTTAGTGGCTTTTTTGCCAAATTTCACCTGAATACATAAACAAAAACTTATATTTCAACCTATGAGAATGCAATGAAAATTGTACCTCTTCTCTGAGGAGAGAAAAATGAGGATCATGAGTACAAAGACCCAACATAATTAAGTCTGCATCTAATCCATATAAGCAATGCCTTGTGTTGGGATCATACCCTGGTTGGGATCTCATGTATCTAATATAATCCATAATTTTATGTTCACCTTCGCCTGGAGTCTATAAATTGGAATATGAACATGTTAATCTTCTCTAATAATTAAAATAATACCTCATGTCCAGAATATATAACTTTACATCTTTGCCACAATGGATCTTCTGAAATCTTCTTAACGACAAAATATTTCAATTGTTCGTGCAATCTTGCCATGAATTCAGTTCCAGGTGTTATACAGTTTGAATCGAAACTTGGTTCTGGAGGCAAAACTTCACCTCTTTTTATTGCCTCATCTTCAAGTTTTTGTGCATCTTTAGCAGATCTGAATCTCCTTCCCCTCTGTTGATTCATTTTTGCCCTAGGAGCTACCCCATCGATAGCCATGAAGAAAACTTTGAGTGGTTTGATCATGCGAAAAAGAGCCTCAATGTAGTGAAAGATATCTTCAAAAATTTTCTCCTCTGTTATTCGAAAGTGAGCATTCCCATCGTCAGGATGCGAACAGTTGTGAATTATACCATTCATGTCCAAATATAGGTTGTCGAATTCAGGAATCTACAACATCAATTCTCCAATATATGAGACCCACAATAAAATTAGAAAATACCAACCTGATGTTCTTTCACGAATTCACTGAGACAGGGATATCTTTCACTTATATATCTGAAGAATTTAGGAACCCCCATGACTAAGGATATTGCGTGATTCAGTTACAGATTTGAAACGAAAATTTTTTTATGATTAAGAATAAAAAATTTTATTTTTTTTTTCTTTATATTTAGTTGCAAGGTGCAAGCTGCAACTGATTTCCCTAACGGTGTATTATTAGATTTTCAATGTTTATACCACAGAATACAGAAAATGAAACATATTTTGACAAATGCCACAGCTGTGAATTTTCTTTTGCTGACAGAAAACCCGAAGATATCCGAACATCAACTTCTAAATGCGGCCAGCGGCGTAACGTAAACCAACGGAGTATTTTCACCGAAATAAAATAAGGCTATTGAGCTTCCCAAACGGAAATTTGACTTAAATAGTTGTAGAATATACACGCATATCAGTACATGGGAACAGTCAATACCTATTTTGGTAATTATGAAGAGTAGATAGAACTGGGTAATTATGAAGAGTAGTAGTAGATCGGTGAAAAAATTGCATTCTCCAATTTCGGGTCCCAGATTACGAAAATTTAAACGAGAAGTTCTGTTAGTTTTCCCAAAGAAATATTTCTTTCCTGAGACCCAAAATAAATATATTAGTAGGAAAATGTACACGCCACTGGTAGTCGTTTCGTTTATTTCCGTTACTTCTGTCAGAAGCACTGCTTGCAGTGTTGACGTTTCTCTTGCTTGATATTTGATTTTCTGTGTTCAGTATGTCCTGTAAATAAAAATCGTTTGTTTACCAGAGCAAAAAGTGGCAAATTATATAGAATTTCAATAAATAAGCTATATAAACATTCAACATGCAGAGGCGTGGTGGGAAACGCATCCGTATGGATGAACCGCCACCAGAATACGAAAATCCGATGACACCGCAAGTAGATTCTGAAAACTATGGATATGTACATCAAGCAATGTACCAACAAGATTCCTCATACAGCGATCATGCTGGGGGATCATCAGATGGCATGTTTGAGTCACCCCCAACACCAGGTATGCGAAGGGTGACTCGATCAAAAGCAAGAGGAATCAATAACCCACCACCTCCACCTCCAACATACTCCCCTACGACACCAAGTCCTGGGAGAGGGGGACGTAGAGGTAGGCCTGCAGGAAGAAAAAATCATGCAGACCATAATACAGAAGATGAAACATCACTGTATAATATCATTAGAAATAGTAAAGCATCGTTAACTAATATTGTGGATGATTGGATAGAAACTTATAAGGTGCTTTTTGATTCATACCCTTGTTATTCAAATGAAGTAATGAATTATTGTAGGTGAACAGAGAAGCTGCTCTCATATCCTTGATGCAATTTTTCATCAATGCTGCTGGTTGCAAGGGAAGAATAACGCAACAAATGCAAGCTGATATGGAGCATGCAGCTATTATAAGAAAAATGACGGAAGAATTCGATGAAGAATCAGGGGAGTATCCTCTCATCATGGCAGGACAAAGTTGGAAAAAATTCAGACAAAATTTTTGTGATTTTGTTCAGACTCTGGTGAAACAGTGCCAGTACTCGATAATTTATGACCAGTTTCTTATGGATAATGTCATATCTTTATTAACTGGTTTGTCAGATTCCCAAGTAAGTTATATCATGTTAAGTTATTTGAACTTTCAACAAAGAAATATATATCGGATGGGTTGTAGATTTAGTACAGACATAAATTAGATAATATTTGATTTTTAGGTCCGTGCATTCAGGCACACTGCCACTTTGGGGGCTATGAAACTAATGACTGCATTAGTAGATGTGGCATTGACTGTTTCTGTGAACCTGGATAATACTCAACGGCAATATGAAGCTGAGAGACAAAAAACCAGAGAAAAAAGAGCAAGCGATAGGTTAGAGTCCCTCCTCCAGAAAAGACAGGAATTGGAAGAAAATATGGATGAAATCAAAAATATGTTAACATATATGTTTAAATCAGTATTCGTACATCGATATAGGGATACCTTGCCAGAAATACGAGCAATTGCAATGACAGAAATAGGTGTATGGATGCATAAGTTTCATGCTAATTTTCTTGACGATTCTTACTTGAAGTATATTGGCTGGACTCTTCACGATAAGGTTAGATGACTATGGTATATTTACGAAACTATTGGATAACTTTGATTTTTCTAGGTTGGGGAAGTGAGGTTGAGGTGCCTCCAGGCTTTGCAACCCCTATATGCCAGTGAAGAATTGAAGGGCAAGTTGGAGTTATTTACTAATAAGTTCAAAGATCGTATAGTAGCCATGACGTTAGACAAAGAATATGATGTTGCTGTTCAAGCAGTGAAACTTGTCATATCTATTCTGAAGCATCATCATGAAATTTTGACTGACAAAGATTGTGAGCATGTTTACGAGTTGGTAAGTGATATTTTCAGTTATTATGGGTGTAATTATATCAATTCCAAATTGGGTTGGAAGTGTTTCATTTTATATCTAACATCTGGTTAGATTCCTGTTGAGATATGGTATTTCTAGGTGTATTCATCCCATCGAGCTGTGGCACAAGCTGCAGGTGAGTTTTTGAACGAGCGTCTTTTCCAACCAGGAGATATAGATCCTGGCAAGACGAAAAGAGGAAAAAGACGGTTAGAAAATACCCCGTTCATAAGGGATTTGGTGCAATTTTTCATTGAATCCGAATTGCACGAGCACGCAGCCTATTTAGTAGATTCTCTGATCGAGTCAAACACAATGATGAAAGATTGGGAATGCATGACCGATTTGTTACTAGAGGAACCAGGTCCTCATGAAGAAGCTTTGGATAACCGACAAGAAACAAGTCTTATAGAAATCATGGTATGCTGTGTGAAGCAAGCTGCAACTGGGGAAGCTCCAGTTGGCAGGGGACCCACAAGAAAAATCTCTTCCTTGAGGGAAATTAAACAGGCTGGAGAAGACAAGCAGAAATTGACGGAACATTTCATTCAGACCCTACCTTTGCTCTTGGATAAATACTCCGCTGATCCGGAAAAATTGGCGAATCTATTGAGCATTCCCCAGTATTTCGATTTAGATTTATATACAAGTGGACGTCAAGAAGGCTCCCTGCAGGCCTTGTTGGCTAAACTGAAACATATAGTGCAAGTTCATCATGAACCTGAGGTGAATATAATTGGAAAAAAAAATCTGTCGTCTCCTAAATTCATTTTTCTAGGTATTGGAAACTTTGGCCAAAACATTAGAAATTCTCTGTACCGAGGGTCATTCCATTTATACCAGGTGTGACGTGGCCCGATCAACGATTGTAGATATGATAGTTACTTCATATAAGGACGCTATTGATGACTGGAGGAACCTACTCCTAGGCGAAGAAACGCCCGAAGCTGATGAAATATTCAATGTACTCAGTTCCCTGAAGAAAGTATCCTTGTTTTATGCTTGTCATAACTTGAATCAGTGGAATTTATGGCAGTCCCTCTTTCAGGATGTCAAGGTGAGTTAGCCAATTCTAAAAAAAATGCAACATTGAAACCTATCAACTTTCTTATCGGCTTCTTTCTGTATCACTTTGGAGAAGTAGCCTAAAATCAGGACAAATTGAAAAAGTACTTATCTTCGTATTATTTCTTGTATGGAATATTCACGAGTACAAAGTAGAATTTAACTTTTAGCATTTGTCACAAGTCGAAGAATGTCTTTCGAAAATCGTCAATATTTGAAATTTCAAGTCATTAGAGGAAACCATAGAATTTATGGGATCGGCTAACTTCACGTTATACGACTAACGCCGATGACAACCGATTATGCTCGAAGATAGCTCGAGAACCGCAGAGACATGAGCGTAACATTCAACGGGGCATTCACGATTGAAAATGACCAATGACGTGTCGTTTTCGCAGGTTTTTTTCGATTCTAAATTTTATAGCGTTTTTTTCGAGGGAAAGAAATAAAGATTCGGCTAAGTAGTAATTACTAATAGAAAACTTGTTTTAGTTTCTCCTTTATTGGTCTGAGTTTGCCTAGAAAATCATTTGGTTTCTACTACAATTGTATATTATTAATCACTTTTTGAAACAGGACGTAGAAAGCCCCCTTCCTCCAGAAGCTTTGAAGTATTGCATCAGCGCCTGTTTTTACTATCTTCTCTGGGGTCTTCGATCCTTGGAAGTAATGCACGAAGGAGGTGGTTTGACGGGCTCGGCCACCCAAGAACTACGCAGTCAGCTGGATCAGTTCATCGAAGCGTGTCAGAACTTGATACGTTATTCCTCCGAATCCTTGATAAAGGAGGAATCTTACATCAGCTTATGCGACCTTTTGATAGTCTTCAGCGAACAACTATCAAGTAGTGCTTCTTTCTTGTCCGAATTAGTGTCGGTACCGGATCGAAGTTTGCAGCTCTTATTGAATGAATTTGTGCAGAACTTTGTATTTGTACCTGAACAGATAGCCGAACATGATGAACATCGAATTGAGGAACTGCATAAGCGTAGAAATTTCCTAGCAGCTTACTGCAAACTGATTGTTTATAATATAATGCCAACGAAGGCGGCAGCAGACGTGTTTCAACACTACGTGAAATATTACAACGAATACGGAGATATCATCAAAGCTACCCTGAGTAAGGCAAGGGAAATCAACAAGGTCAATTGTGCCTTGACGATGTGTCTCAGTATGAACATGATGTACCAGGAAATTCAGAAGACCCACAACAAGAACAATAGGCAGAATGAGGAATTCTTCGCGTTGAAGGTGATTTCTTTACTATTAAAAAAAAAATTGTTGTTACGTTACTTAATTCGTTATAGGAATTGGCGAAACGTTTTGCCTTGTCCTTCGGTTTAGACGCTGTCAAAAACCGTGAGGCAATAACAGCGCTCCATCGGGCAGGTATACTATTTGCAGTGACAGGATCAGAGGCTTCAGATGATCCTACAGGACCTCCCCCTAATATCTCCTTCTTGGAGATCTTGTCGGAGTTCACCAACAAATTGTTGAAACAAGATAAGAGAGTGGTACTTGCGTTTTTGGATCGTAGAATACACACAGGTGAGTGATTCATTTTGGTGGCAATCAACGGTTTCTGAGTTGATAAAATTTTTCAAAAAAATCGTTGTGGACCCATGATAAATTTGTTCATTTTTTTTTTAAAGGAATGCCGAGCTCTAGAGGAGAAGACTGGCAACCCTTGCTGCTGTACAGGAACTCTTTGCTTCATGGGGAATCTGATGCTCTGCCAACAACAAGCAAGAGGGCTTACGGAAGGAAGAGGAAAGATCCTGAGTCAGAGCCAGAACAAGATGATGAACATTTGTCTGACCAAGAATTCCCAGGTTGTCTTTATGGTTGAAATATCTTCATCCGTTTTAATTTATGTATATTTTCACTTTTAAAATGGTGATTCAATTTTATTATTGTGATTTTTTGAACCGTTATTCCTATCTTCCTATAGCTTATTTTAATTTTATAGGTTACTAATTGAAGTTGAAAATATTGCGAACTTAATATTTTTGAAAATTTCGGCCTTCTGGTAGGAAGAGGTAAGTTATTTAGTATTAATGAATATTTTTTTGTTCTAATACCTGTTTTTTTTTAGTTCATTTGTTAGAAAAAAAAATGCCGTATTTTCAACTTAAATAATCATTTCTTTTAATTTTTTTTTTCGAAAAATCACGAGAATACCTCGTAAATAAATTTCTTCAAAGAAAGTATGTACATTTATGAAAATTTCAAATCAATCCGCAACTCAGTAGTTGTATATTTCAAGGAAAATGTTGCAACCAAAATATATTCAATTTTTATTTGTACCAGTGATACTTAACCTGCGGCCCAAAGCTTTTCATAAGTTAAAACTTTCTGTAGAGTGAAATTCATCAATTTTTCACGAATACGTTCCTAGATAACTGATTTGGGGGCGCAAAATGGTGGCCAGAGAAAGAAAGGGTTGAGTATCCCTGATTTGGACTGATAATAAATGTGTTTGGATAGAAATATCAAGTTTCGAATTGTTTTGATTTTACTTTGTTGGAAAACTGTTATCTTATATTGAAGCAGATACTGCTTCAATACGAGATGAAATAATGATGTAATATTTTGAATAAGTTTTATATATTGCTAATTTGTGAATTCAAATTATATGTAGTTGTAAGTTATTATGAAATAAATGTTTTTATATTGCTTTTTGTTGTTATTCCAGTAGAAACTGATATTCTAAAAAAATTCCCCGTCAAGTAGGCTATAAAATTTAGAAGGTGGGCATTATATAGGTTTCCTTTCAAGAAATGAGGCAGGTTGACCTGTCAGTTTTAAATAAATATTTTATTGATGAAAAAAAATGATAAATAAAAAAATAGGAAAAAACTACTAAAATATCTTCGAAAATCATTTTATTCCAATAGTATATATAGGTGTCCCGAAATTAGGTTAAAAAAGTTCGATGGTATATTCTTTTTTGAAGAAGTGGAACGATATAACAGGTTGTTGGAGAAAATTCTCTGAAAACAGTTATTTTTAATTTTTGCCCAAAGTACTGGGGGAAAGTGGATGAAAATTTGTACAGTCTTGAAATTTTTCAGCCTCTTTGAATTGAAATACAATAAATGACCCAGATCAAGTCAGTGACGGATACCAGGGGGAAGCGTAGGATGAATGCCTCATATTTTTTTCTTGGAACATTTTTGGCATTTTGAATATGAACAACTTTTTAACCTTATTTCGGGATATACAGGTGTATATGTGTGGAGCAGGAAAAACTCTGTGCCATATTCATTCTGTGGATAATATTGTGTGGTTCAAGCTAAGCCAAATGCACGTTAGTGAAAAAAAAAAACAAGAATATTTCACAAATTTCATTCGCGCCACCCTGGTCTGGCAGTTAAATCGTCGTGCAGTCTATATTTGAGGGCGATAATATTTTTTGACGAGTGAGAATTTACGTGCCTCGCCGAGACCAGACCGAGTGCGAAGCAACTGAAATCGGCCGCTTGTATAAGTTGCTTGATAAATGGGCCTCATTTGCCGCCTCGACAATTTGTAGACATTTAGGAAAGACACTTTTTTCGCTCGTAAATCTTTCTTTTAATAGCCTCGGAATGTACGGGATGCCGGAGTCATTAGCTGAGCACTCGAATCTTTTGTTTTTCCCCTGAATTTATTATGTTTCACGTGAGCTGGGATGCAAATAAACACAATTTTGGTACTTGCATCACAAACAGAGATATTTTACGCCCGGGCTTGGATCCGTTGTGGAGGAGTGGACCTAATTTTAAACGGCTTCCAAAAGCAAGGAATCTGATTTTCATCCGCAAATTTAGTTCGTTCGTGGATTCTCGGTTATCTCTGATTCACACTGGTCGTTTTTGTGAAAGTTTGAAGCATAAGCTGGCCTCATCAGGGCTCTGAGTACAAAAAAAAATTATTCATTTAGCTATATCGACCAGGGTCATTTAACTTACTAATTCGAGGTCGTAGATCACGAATATGCCATTAGATTCCTTGTAGGATCAGTAGTTTGGGAAATAAATCAAAATTTCGAAAAAATTGGTCAACTTTGAGGAGGTGTAGCAGCCATTAAAAAGGCACTGGACATAAGCTAATTTTTTTGGTGATAGATTGGTTCTTAAAAATCAGAAAAAACAGTATTTCATCCATCTACCGTGAACAGTTTGATTTTTATGATTTTTTCCGCGAAGGTCCAAAATTTCCGATTTTCCATCGACCATTAACTTGTGAAATAAATTTTTTTAAAAATATATGTTCGCATATTCGTGATCTACGCCCTCTAATTAGTGTACAGTATAAATTTGGTTTTGATCGGAGACCAAAATTTTTTTCAAAAAATTTTTCCATACATATGCATGGAAAATTTGAAAAATTTTTTAATCTCCCCGATTTCCACCAAAATCGAACCATTTATTGAATCGAGGCAGTAGATTACGAATATGCAAACAGAATTTTGCTGAAAGGATTAGTTTTCAAGTTATGGTCGATGGAAAATCGGAAATTTTGGAAAAAAATCATAAAATCTGAACTGTTGTATCCAGAGTACAGAAAGCTCGTTATTTTTGTTTTGAGTGTAGCCGAAGTCGTTGATCTAATCGTGGTGGTCGGCAAGATAAATGGCGAAAGCATAAATTGACGCTAAATTTGATAATTTGATCCTCGGTACAAGTCCTGAACGTCTACTTGGCACCCATTAGAAAATAATTCGTAGTTCATAAATCCCGGCCAGTGGGTGAAATCAGATTATTTAGTAAACATTTCAGTTGAATTGGAGCCTGAAATATTAAGTGCAAGTGCGCGCAAATCCTGAATTTTGTTGGGGAAGGAATTGCTTGAACAAGTGTTCGCTCGTTTCAATCTCATGAGCAAAATTGTTGATCATGAGTGGCCGATTTTTGTTCATATCATTCACGAGAATTAGGGACCCCGTCTTTGAGAAAATATCGTGCTTATAAAAATTTTTCATGAAGAAATACTAAAAAGGGAGTTGGTGGTTCAGGTGGGGAACAGAATGTATCTTCTTTCGCGTGTTATTTTAAAGAATTAGGGCAATATTTCGGCACCAGAACATGTGTCTATGCGTACAATAAATGAAGGGTAAACAAACAAACACTTATATGTTCTGAAATCTGGCGTCAGACCTCCCAGTTTGTTGAATGCAATCCACATTTTATTTCGATACTTGTCGGCACTGAATACAGAAAGGAACTGTTATTTTAGAGTAACTATATCGCCTTTCATTACCCTTTTTGTTCCCTCCCAAGAAGATAACTTCGAATTCGAATGATCAATTTGAGAAATCGAATATTTCGAACATAAGAACATAATAAAATTCGAAAACCACTAAATATTTTGAGTTCATCTTCCGAAATACATTCCAGGAAGGAATCTAAGGAAAATTTGCATGTTATTCTCGTCATACACGTATTGTTGAATTAAAACAGTACCTCACTCTTCTCAAGAATAAAGCGTTGTTGATGAAAGATACAGAATTTTAGTGGTGAAAATTGTTGAGCTTGTTTTATAGTCCACTTGGAGAAGTTAACACTTTTCATGAAATTTCCGTACGGCTTCATCGAATTGGGACAATAAAAATGAAACACTGCGACAGTTATTATATAATTCCCTTAAATTATATTGCCTATAATAAACAAGGATGTAAAATAGTTTCGTTCCCGATTACCAAAGCCCAACAGGATTATGAGCTGTTGAATAGTTGGTGCAACCATTTCAAAACAAACACCTCGTGAAATGTTTAGCACTTATTTTGAAAACTGTCATTTAAGAGCTTTATGTTTACTAAACCAGGCCTCGCTACCCAACAAACACTCATCTCTGTATTCAAACATATCATTTCATTTAAAATAATGCTTTCACCTCTCATTTTTCCACTTGTTCATCGTTCGGATTCGGAATGAAACATGTTGTTTTGATTTGTTGCCCAGTAAAAAACTTTTTGACAGTAAACAATGGTAAATTAACGATTTGTCTTCATTAAAGTATGAAGATATGAATGAATTAGACAGTGGACTATAATTCTGAGAAAAATTGATTGCGATTCATCATTTGATCATTCAATGATAAAAGCGCTCTTTCTAATGAATATATACCTACCTAATCCACTCTAATTTTAACAGCAAACTCATTCATTGCATTAATATCTCAGAGTGTCCGACGCTAGTAGATGGAATCAGACCTATTTTGGACGTAAAATTGTGCATTTTCATAAAATAAGTTTAGTGGTTCCTATATTTGAATCGGGACAAATTATGGCAGCAAATAGAGGAAGGAGGACGCAAGGTATTTTTAAATCTGGAGCTTTACAGGCCATAAAACCAGAGACTGGCTATTACCGAGACTTATGGATTCTTTCTGGTCAGACGATAAAATAAATAAGTCTACTTAGAGGGAGACCTTCTGTATGACCTGAAAAATAGTGCTATAATTCAGTCAGAAAATTCTCAGTTGTTTCTTTAGGTAGATAAGTCACTAATTTATGTTTGCAATGCAGAGAAAGATTTTATACGTTCTACGACCTTTCTAATTCTAGATTTTGAACTGAGATGAACTTGCCATGGGACATTGGGCTCAGAAAAATAACTGCTGTTCTAGAATCCAGAGGATAACTGCCAAAAGTGGCAACGAGTTTCCAAGAAAAATTTTTCATTTATATGTGGCCACAACACATTTTTTCTTTTTCTGTTCCATTTCTCGTAATTCATTTCTTGCTCCACATATTCTACGGGATTCTAATAATAACGCATCCTTCAATTGCACCGCATCTATTTTTCCTCGGATGTCTTTCGCCAAAAATTCGAATGGGCCCCCATTTATTCATGCTTGTCAACTGAGAAGGTTGGGAGTGACATCATTCACACTTACTGCCTTTTGAGCAATTGCGTTTTAACACGTTCCTCTGTCTTTCAGCAATTTAAAACTTTCGATGAGGAGCTCTTACGTACTTCCAGCTCTTGCCTGATAAAATGTGAGAGATGCTGGAAATAATGCAGACACGGCCTCAAAACATTTGGGTCTTGATTGTAGGAAAACCTATCCTATAGTGAACAATGATCTATAAGCAATAAAAGCTGATTTCAAAAACTGTTGTCAGGAGTGATTTACTTTGAAAATCCTTAACAATAACTTTTTTGTGGAGGTTACTCTTTAAGATATGCATCATATTTAGATCTACCATGATTTTTCTGGGAGATAGGTACGCGTGTTGAAAGTTGATCTTCGAAAATTTCCAAAAAGAGATGGGGTCAGTTAAAAATTTGCCAAGACCTAACGGTTGCACCGAGGTAGATGAAATTTCGAGATTGATGATTGGAAGAGTTGCCCTTTTAGAATATGTATCACATTAAGATCTACGACGTTTTTTCTGGGAGATACGCATGTTGAAAGTTGACCTTCGAAAAATTCCAAAAAAAGATGGGGTCAGTTAAAAATTTGCCGAAACCTAACGGTTGCACCGAGGTAGATGAAATTTCGAGATTGATGACTTGAATAGTTGCCCTTTCAGAATATGTATCACATTTAAATCTACGATTTTTTTTCTGAGAGATACGCGTGTTGAAAGTTGACCTTCGAAAAATTCCAAAAAAATATGGAGTCAGTTAAAAATTTGCCAAGACCTAACGGTTGCACCGAGGTAGATGAAATGTCGAGATTGATGACTTGAAGAGTTGCCCTTTTAGAATATGTATCACATTTAGATCTACGATGTTTTTTCTGGGAGATACGCGTGTTGAAAGTTGACTTTCGCAAAATTCCAAAAAAGATGGGGTCAGTTAAAAATTTGCCAAGACCTAACGGTTGCACCGAGATGGATGAAATTTCGAGATTGATGACTTGAAGAGTTCCTCTTCCAGAATATGAGTCACAATTAGATCTACGATAAATTTTCTCGGAGATACGCGTGTCAAAATTTGATCTTCGAAAAATAGTTGAGAGGGGTGACGAGGTTCTGAATTAAGAAATAACTTTCTGGCGATTCCTTTTTGTTCGGGGAGTTCTTGGGGCTTCCAAAATGTCCCAGTACGCCTCTGCATTCGGAAACCGCGGGCTCAGAAGTGAAAGAGGCCGGTATTCCAGAGATGAAGATCCCGAACGTACAGCTGTTGATCGTACGTCTTCAAATCTGAGATGTGGGAGCTTCATTTAGAAAAACCCACTCGGTCGCATACCCATCTAATCCCCCTGGAACCAGCCGTGACGGCCATTTGTTATCGAGGTAAGAGATGCACTTTCACACTTTCAGGCCTGTCGCACTTGATCTCGCGCCACGGTCCAAAAATAATTCGATTTTTCCCCAGATTAAATGGATTGTTTCAATAAATCAGCGTATCTGACCTCGACGCCTCAAAAACCCACCAGATCGAGTGGGTGGACGAGGATGGTTGAACTTCGGAGTCCGTACTGACTCATTCTCTGAATATTCGGACAAAAAACCAATATTATCTGGTTAGAAGTTACTGAAGATAAGGATTTAGCATCCAGTACAGGAGGACCTCCAATTCAAGATGAATCCAAAAGAAACTGCAACCACTTTAATAATATTGTAGCCTTGGAGAAAGAAGAAGCAATAATAAGGATTTAAATAGTAATTTTTATTTTCGGAAAAACCAGTGGCGTATCATTTTGTTATCTGAAAATATTCATTCTCGCTGCAGTACGGACGCCACTGGTAGAATAAAAAAGAAATGATATTATGCAAAAAGTGCTCCTTGACGCTCAAAACCTATTTCTCAAATTTCATAGAAATATTTCAAGCAAAGTAAGAGTTATTAATAAAAAACATTTTTTTTTCTATAATTTCAACACCCCGTATCTCGGGGAGGAAACATTTCTCGACATATGTTTATATGACAAACTAGGGCTTATTTTTGATGTGGAATACGTGGTTAAATTTTCTTGGTTACGATCTGGACCACCCTGTATAGTTGTGGCATTTTCTTACCCCTAAATCAACGTCCCACGAAATTTTCCGAATATCAGAAAACACGTGACATATTTTGACGGGAAGCTGTTAATATTGGAGATGTAAAGCTAACAGCTGATTACTTCACAGGGAGTGCCCGACCGACGGTCCGGATATACACAGTAATTTTGTTTCCTCTCTCACCCTATTCAGACTACCAGCCACCCTTGAAGATGCCCGAAAACTATTTACAAAACAAGACATTCCACTTCAACGACTGCCGACACTCAGAGGTCCACATAAATCAAAAGATATTTGAAATTCGCCGCTTACGATGAAATCAGACACGCTAATGTTGGTTCTACTGCATGCAGACTCTTCTCTGTATTTTTTTCCATGAGATTTAAGTGTTTGTAAACTTCCACTGGAGCAGATTCGAAGAAAAAAAGATTTATTTATAAAACTGCTAGATTTGAAGGAAATTATATTGCATTATTCAAGCAGGCTTACGGTAACTGCTATAGAAGTATAGAAATCAGAGAAATAACTAAGTCTAAGCCTGCCTTATAAGTCAATACTCTCCAGTTTCTTATTCTGATTTTGGAACCTCTCAATTAAAGATATTTCTACTTCATACAACTGAAGTCTACAGTGTTCTGCAAATTTTTTGCAGAGGCTAGTGGCTGAACTGAGTTTGGTTCAATAGTTCTACAATTTGTTGAAAGGCTGTACATTATAAAGTTTCACATCTCTGTAGTGAAAGTTTTAGTCGAAGTATTCTCTATTTTATTGGATTCAAACTTGATTTTTAGACATTTTCTATTTATTCAGTAATTTATTCCTATAAATATAAATATAAATATAGTTTAAAAGTTGTAGTTGGAATATTTGTAAGAATTCGGAATAATGAACCTTTTTAAGTGAAATTATCAGCTTTTTTATTCTTGAGGAAACTCTTCCACCCACAGTGTACCTAACGAAAGAATGGATCCTGAATTTTAATCGTCATCAAGACGTGCAACAACAAAATCCGAAATAAAACCAAAACATCAATAAAATCATATATTCAATAATATATTACATACATATAAATACATATAGACAAGGACCTAACAAGGTTCCTAACAGGACGGAATGAAAATCAAAAGATTTTGCACTGGTGAAGAAAGAAATAAAAGATAGGAAAATAACATGGAAACATCAACAGAAGATGAGCTGCTGACGTTCGATGAAAATTTATGCTGCAAAGGTATAAGTTGTTGGAGAAAACTATCGAAACATTTTTCAGTTTATGCCTTCTTAGAGTTATTTCGAAAGTTATAACCGTGTTTCTATATCACTGGTAAAAATTCCTCTTATTTCACGTATGTTTTTTCAATAACCTACATGACATATACGACAAAGGAAAATAGAAAAATTAGAGCGACATCTTCATTTCCAAATCTTCAGTCCTCGAGAATCAGTTATGGATATGATATTTTCTCTGCTCACTGATTAAAAAACCGGACTTTCACTTCAGAAAAATCTGTATCAACGTTCTTAAACCGAATAGGTCACCATTGCAGCAGAAGCTGAGAGTCTGTAGGTGGCGAGCTATGGGGGTTTGGAGGATATTCACTCTCTGGCGGCCAATATGTTGCGTATCTTGGTGTTGATTCTTGCCTAACGCTACACGGACTGAAGGCTGCAGGAGAAGGATAACCTTGCTGGGGATACGTGGTGTTACACCCTGTATAAGTGGCCAGTTGAGTTTGTCCCAACCAAGCTGCTGGATCATATCGTGTGTACGTGGGGTATGTTGGGGGCGTGAAGATGTTCCTAGCCAAAGGAAGACCATGCTGGCCGATAGCATCACCAAAGAAGGGTTTAGGGTATGGATGTGGTGATGGGTAGGGCCTCTTCATCCTCCTCCTTCTCCTATAGTTACCATGTTCGAACATATCCTCACACCGGGGGTCTAAAGTCCAATAGTTACCCTTCCTCTCACCTCCACCTTCCCTTGGTACCTTGATGAAGCACTCGTTGAGGCTCAAGTTGTGGCGTATGGAATTCTGCCAGCCCTTCTTGTTACGCTCGTAATATGGAAAGTTGGAGGTGATGTAGGCATATATTTCTGATAGGGTAGCTCTTTTGTTGTCGGAGGATTGGATTGCCATGGTTATAAGGGCCACGTAGGAAAATGGAGGTTTGCCTTGGTTGTTGGTGGTTGTGGAGGTCGTCGAAGAAGAAGGCTGAGACGGTTGAGGCGATTGGCTGGAGTTGGTGCTTGGCGCCCTTGTTTGTTCTTCAGTGGATTCTATGGAAGTGAGGGTGGAGGCGTTGGATGATCTATTCATTGAGTTGTTTGGAGACATGGCTAGGCTGTTGTAGCTGGTGTTCTGGACTATTGCTGAAACAATAGAAAGGAGAAATATGAGGTCTGTATAGCTAGTGAATGAAGTAAACTGTGGATCATTCTCCACAGATGTGAAGGTTTTTAATTTTTATGCAAGAAGGTTAAATTAATATTGATTGTTCGATAAAGTAAGTATCGAGCTTGTCTCTGCATCGAAGATATTCATATCAGCCGGAGTTAATTGATACTTCTTTCACAGACAAAGATCAAAAAGTTTTTCGCAGAAAGTGTTTACGAATTAATCAATGATCGTGTTTCAACAACATGCCAGATATTCGTAACTAGATTTATGTGAGTGCATAAAATCAACTGTATTATCCATTTCATCGTGATTATTTATAAAATGCTTGCAGAACATTGAAGGGCATAATTTACAGCTTCAAAACTTTATGACAATGTTGCATGTTTAGGTAGTTGGTATACTGAGATAGCTAGATAGTTAACTTTTTTGTTTATTATGATGAGAACTCTGAATCTGAAGTTGAGGAGTACATTGAACCCTGTGGATTCAAATATTAGGGTACAAATTAACACATTCACATTTGACCCAAGGCATAATTCTTTCGTCACACTAAAGAGCCTGTTCATTTTTGCAAATTTACCGTGACGCCATATTGAAATACACGGCTTATGTAGTGCAAATAAAGTTAATGGGGTGTTTGACAAATAAATAGAGACAGAATGGCTAAAGGTAAACATGGACTATCGGTTTTAGCAGGGGTGAAGTAAGTCTGCAACCGACAATCTTTTATACAAGGTGAGTCTTTGACTCGTACAAATATTTCAACAGGAGATTCTTGAGGTAAAAGAAAACACTTTTTTCTTTACCATTCTACCGTTAAAATATTTGTACGAGTCAGAGACCTGTCTATTATATATCCTTAAATTTTGCTGAGTCTATATTACTAATTTTTATGTTGTGATAATCCTAGCAATTATTATCTTATTGTGATTCACTAGGAATACAAAGTTAATCGATATTCTCAGATCTGGAAGAACAAAGAGTCTCAGGAGAAGGAAAGACCGAAATAGAATTTCTCTCGAGCAATCTTCTCAAACTGAACACTCCTAATAGTTCCTTGGGGACTGTCGCCACCTAATGACAATGGGTCTAGAAAAAACTGTCTAGTGCAGATTCTTTGAGGAGGAGGATGAAATTCCAGATCATCTGGTAGACTCCTCGAGTCTACACTGGAACTGGAATTCATTAGAACTTCTTAAACTGAAGCTGTAGAGGACATATTGGCGAAAACAGCTTATTAGATCTTAAGGTCGAAGTTTAACACCCTTTAAAATCTAGTCCAGAGTCCAGTACATATTGAAATGTATGCTGTTCTTCTCTGTATCCTGGAGAATATACGCTGAGGATATGTGACAGTCAGGGAATCCTGAAATCTCTTCGTGAGGAACCTTGATCTGTCTTCGATTACCAAAAAACCCTACCATCCATGTGCACCCTTAAACTGGTAAAAACGTGGCAAAGAAAAAATCAAACTTGAGCAAGCCTGGTCCGTAGTTGTTGAAACATCAAATGCATTTTAATTTTATAGCTCAAACACACACAGCCCCAGTAATTCGATCCTTGCTGGTCCTGGTCAGTTATAACCGAACGACTCGTACACGTATATACGTATTATTGAGTGTAATTCATACCTATGTCACAATAACAAATAGGCCATTGTACGTTGGGGTGAGCGATGCCTGTTGTAGCACGCTTTCAGTCACGTTCTTGACACTATTAAATGGAGGCGACTTACCGAACATTAAAAACAATAATATGGTTCAAGGCGCCACCAAACCTCGTGCAATAAGTATCAACAACATGCCTCCCTGCACGCCCACTGTAATTTCGACGGCCAAACTGCCTCTGATTTATTTTCATACATAGGGGTATGTCTGCTTGGACGTGTTGAAATCCACCGAATATGTAGCTATACTCCATTCACTTTTATTTTAGCACTCGGTTGGCCATGGAAATTTGACACATTTCACTCTGTATAGTACAAAAATGTGGGGTTATGAAGCTTGTTAAAACATTTTTGGGTTTTGAATAAACGCTATGTTGCCCGTTCTACGTAAAAGTTTCTGTTATTACGTATTTTATCACAATGTCGAATATCTTCGGAAAATATGTGGCGAACATAATTGAAGTTTATACAAACTGATTGAAGGCATACCAAATCCAGTTATTTGCATGGAAAATACAAGAGATCAGTATAATATCATAATATGCACTAACTTGAGGAGAGTTAATGTTCGTTATCTTCTTTGGCTAAAGTTTGAATACGTTAAATCAGTTGTACATTTCAAAAATATTAACCGGAAGATGAAATGCATATGATGCAGTGGTTGGGAATGGGTATCTCCCGAAGAAATTGATATAATTACAAGAATGTTAAATTCTTCAACAAAAATCATCTTCCTTAAAAGGAATTAAAGGTAGTTTCAAGTCAAGATGAACTCCTACTTTGAACAAAAATGTCACATGAATAAACAATTAACAGGATAACTGGCGCGTATTTGTAGCTGTTCATCTTAATACATTGATGTAATAATAATAATTAAGTATTTATTGGTACCTTAAAACATTTGAAATGTATAAGACAAGTCAAATGAAAAATAGAAAAATCAATTTTCGGGAACTTATTCTACGACGACATTAATCGAAAATCATGTAGTTAACTTTTCGCATTAATTCACTCAAACATAAAATTCTCTAATGCCACCACTTTTTTGGGTCTCCCAATAAAAGGAAATTCTTTGTCATCCTCTTCATTCACAATCTTTCTGATTGTGGAAATATTCAGCTGAAATATAAGTCGTTTAGATTCAGATGAAACATCATATAGATTTTCTTACATTGAATATGTTCGCTACCGTCTGACGTATTGTGGATTATAGAATATCAGGGTATAACTATTTGAATGAGCGGATCTGAATTCTAAATAGCACTTCCTGAAACTTTGTCTCTTTTTTCAATCACCTTCGGCATTTTCGTAATAAAAATTGATATTAGTTGTGGCAATGGCGTTATAACATTAACGACATTTCATGAGTGAGAAAATTATTTCATGGCCAACCCACTGCTAAAATAAATGTTAATGGAGTATAGTTTCCTACTCTATCGGGAATATGCTTTGGGAAAATGAATTTTCTTCTCGCTGAACCATTTGCAGTGTTGGATGAGTTCAGTTCTTGAAAGGTACCTTGATGTTGGGAGAAAAGAACTCGAAAGAACATTCTCAACAAGAGACACACTATTATTCTGTGTCTATAACGTTTGACGTATTTTTTTCCATCTTGAGATTTCACCCTCTTCGAAAACTAGTATATCGATTCAGATTAGGGAACAATAATCCGTTTTAAATAGTGACAGTTTATATTTCAGGTATGCCTACTTGGAAAACGATACTGATAGAAGTTTGACGCAATGATTTTCTGTGAATTATATGACTGGTTGTGTAGATAAAATTGAGAGGTTAGCTGGCCGATAAATGCGTTTCTTGGAAAATATGTTCATCGCTGCATTGAAGATTAGGTTCGATCGATTCGTCTTTTGTTGGGTGGGTAAGAGGATTGTATTACCAGTACCGTTAATCAATAATCACTGTTCAATAATGATAGTCACAGACGATCGTTATTTTTGAAGTTTCCCAATTCAAATATTCTATGAATGGAAAAATTCCCAAAAAGATGGGGTCAGTTAAAACTTCCTCAAGACCGAGGGGTTGTACCGAGATGGATTAAATTCTCAGATTTTTTACTAGAAGAGTTGCTCTTTCAGAATATGTATCACATTTACTTCGACGATAATTTTCTTGGAAGATACGGGACTCGAAAGATGACCTTCGAAAAATTCCCGAAAAGTTGTGTTCAGTTAAAACTTCCTCAAGACCGAACGGTTCTGCCGAAATGGATGAAATTCTCAGATTTATTACTAGAAGAGTTGCTCTTTCAGGATATCCATCACGTTTAGATCTACGATAATTTTCCTGGAAGATAATCGACTCGAAAGATGACCTTCGAAAAATTCCCAAAAAGTTGGGTTCAGTTAAAACTTCCTCAAGACCGAACGGTTGAGCCAAAATGGATGAAATTGTCAGATTTATTACAAGAAGAGTTGCTCTTTCAGAATATGTATCACATTTACTTCGACGATAATTTTCTTGGAAGATACGGGACTCGAAAGTTGACCTTCGAAAAAAGTGATACATATTCTAGAAAAGTTACTCTTCTAGTGATAAATTTCGAAATTTTACGAGCTCGATGTTCGTTGACAACTTTTTAACTGACCCCATCTTTTCCGGAACTTTCCCGAAAGTTAAACTTTCGACACATGTATCTCACAGAAAAATCATCGCACAGATCTAAATATGATACATATTCTAAAAGAGCAACTCTTTTAGTGACAAATCTCGAATGGTCTTTCACCCATGATTGAAAATAAAGAAACGAAATATGATGATCAATGAAAGAGGAATATTTTGTGCCACAACTTATCGTCGTAAAGAAAAGTGGAATTTTAACAGCCTGCACGCTTCTAGTTCCTCCCATTTTATCACAAATTCGTTCCAGATAATGTCAGGAGTCATCCTCAAGATCCAATAATTAATTGGGTGGTGCGATGATCGCTTTTATCGAAACTTTAGGGGCAAAGGGATCGAGGTCAACTTAATAAACAAATATCGTGACGCTACTACTCGGATGGAGACTGGAGATAAGGAGAGCATGTTATTTATTATCCAGGAGCTGCCTCTAATTTTTTCCTGTTTGAGCTTTGTTGTATAAATATTTATTCGTCGAATGTATAAACCATGGCCCTGTTTGTAAATACGGCATCGATTGTCTTCGGCATTTACCCGGTGCATTGATTTATCGTAACGCCATTTATTCGCTATCTATTGTTTTTGAATTTGGGAGTCCTATTTATGTATACAAAATGCAGCTGACATAACAGTATTTATATTGGGATTGGTCATTACTTTGCGGTTTTCCAGCAGTGTTTTAGATGAAATCTGCATGGTACATTCAAGTCTCGAATATTACTAATACGCCACCTCAAAATGGCACTAGCCAGAATGCCACAATGTACTCAGATATGGAGAAGAAAATACAAGAAGTGAGGTACCCAAAAGTACAACATTTACGATAATTTGGTTCGCAATTCATATTCTAAGTAATATAGAAAGCACAAGACTTTCAATTTTTTGTATACATGTGTCTTATGCGCTCAGAAACATGTTGGGGAAAAATCTGAATAAGATTTCCTTCCATCTTTAGGGTGCTGTATCTACGCAGTGGCTGCCAAAAAAATGTATCCATTCACTCTTATTTTAGCATTCGATTGGCAATGAAATAATTTTCTCAAGTTTTTGTAACTAGAACGGAGTAATGTTGAAATGAAAACGCCGAAAGTGATTGAAAAAGAGACAGTGTTTCAGGAAGTGCTATTTAGAATTCAGGTCCGCTCATTCAAATAGTTATACCCTGATATTCTAAAATCCACAATACGACAGACGGTAGTGAACATATTCAATGTTAGCCTATACATTATAAATGTCTTAAGGTACCAATCAATACCTAATTATTATTATTATATCAATGTATTAAGATGAACAGCCACAAATACGCGCCAGTTGTCCTGTTAATTGTTTATTCATGTGAAATTTTTGTTCAAAGGTGAAGTTCATCTTGATTGAAACTTCCTTTAATTCCTTTTACTTATATTGATGCAAGATGATTTTTGTTGAAGAATTTAACATTCTTGTAATTATCTGTTAATTCCTTCGGGTGATACCCATTCCCAACCACTGCATCATATGCATTTCATCTTCGGGTTAATATTTTTGAAATCTACAACTGATGTAACGTATTCAAACTTTAGCCAAAGAAGAAAACGAACATTATCTCTCCTCCATAATATGACATTATTATATTGATATTGAGTATATGAAGGAAGCCCATCATTTTCTGATCAGGAATCTATTGTCTTTTAGTATTGTCCCTATGAAACCTCTAGTAGAAGCTATACTCCAATTACGCGTACTTACATAATAAATGGTCTAATTACCGTGAGAATACACCAAATAATTCGATACTGTTTCTCATCGTCGATGCACAGAAACCGGATACACGAAAAGAAGGAATGGACATCTTTAGCCGTATCAAAAATCACGAATAGGTTCAAATTAGCCTTGATTGGCCTGATGGGGGAATAGCCCTATTACAGACAGGTAACTGAAAGGATCGCCCTGAGCTGTAACAACAGGAATGTTGGGGAGTAAGTAAGTGATACAGATGCATGTATCAACTCACCCCCCATCTCCCTAGGGCTGATGGATTGTTGCTACGGTTCATTAGCTCATCAAGCCCCTCGGTTTGTAATCCTATATTAGTGCCTTTTCGAAATTTACCAATGGTGGTAGGGTGGTTGATCCCGGTTTGATTCAATCGACGGGTTTGATTCTACCAATTTTGTCCAGATTTCTGAAAGGAAAATTATATAGCAAGGTATTGCTAACCTTGGAATTTAAACTTTTTCTATCAGAACTTGAAGCTTCCCTTGTAATATCTTGTTGAAGTGCGTGTTCTTCAAGGCTTTCTCGTTCGGAGCATCAAAACAACCTATTTTTGGTCCAATCAGGGATATCTGCGTATGTAACACATTTTATCAAAAGTTCCTTGGGTTATCTCTTGGGCAACTTAATCTTCCAACGAGGTTATAAAATTAATAAGTACTCGGGTTTTTACGCCAAATGAACAGATCAAGATGGCTCTATTTTCGAACCTTTTTATAATCGAAGATTTTTAGTCGAAATTCGCATTTTTGAATGAGTGATTTTGATTCTTACCATGTGTTTGAAGTGCTAAAGATGAAGACATGGTTGGAAGTGGATAACTTTGATGCAGATCTGGTTCCAGCTTTATTTTGTTGAGTTCGATTGAGATGTCCTGAAAAAGAGAGATTATTTTTTAACTACTCTATATGATCAATTTCTTCGAAAACTTGTCTCGCTCTTATGAACAGTATTGACAGTCCTTTCTTTACTCGCATTTTCTAGAGTGTATCGCTCAAAACACCCAAATTTCAATATTAAGTAACAGACCAATAGTTCTTGTGAGCTTTGTGAAACTTATTTGTTTCAATTTGACAACAATTTTATCACCACATTCTATGAGCTCGTGAAGTTCAACAATATATTGCGAGTATGATCCAGATTGTGCATGCATTCGAGATAATAATATTTCCGATCGTTTAATGGAGTATGACACAGGACAAATCCTCTTATTAAACATGGCTTTACTTCTTGCCAAAACCTATTCCCATTGCAATATCATAGAAAGATGACAGTTGAGTTATTTCAGAACTATTTCCAATTACTGTTACTGTATATCTTCTCGAGATTATTTGATTTGCAGAGATTGTTAAACCGTTAGAAAGCTCACTCAATTGCGTAAACTTTCTATGTCTATTTTTTCATGAAGAGCAAGATTATAAATCAAAGGAGGATTGAGATTTTTTGAGAATGGAGATAGCATGAGAGTATTCGTGAATGAAACGTTATTTTGGATTTTGTTAGTGGATTTTTCTTCCAGGAAATTTTCTGTTCTTCATAGCTATCACAGTTGATACTTGTCCCAGCCGTCGATGATCTCTTTTCCTTGAAGTCTGCCTGGTTTGACACCTGCTATTACGCGTTATGCACAATTGATATGCTGACGACAAAAGTCGACATAAAAAGTTTAACGAACTTAACAAAATGTCTTACGTTACAATTCCTGAATCTTGAAAGTCGCGTTGTTGAACTATGAGTCTACATGACGTGGAGTTTCATTCGATAGTAGGGGTCAACGGTTTCTATCCATTGATGAGATAAAAATGACTCTTCTTCCCTTAAGAAAGAATAAAAATTTCTATACTTGCACACTGGAGCTTGCAGCAATGGGGAAAAAGAAAAGACAATACAAAACTGAAGTTTTCAAAGTAATTATTGCTTGCTCAATGAAAATCATAACAAATCTCAGTCTACATCAGCAAATTAAGAACGAAGCATAAAAAAACTGAAGGTGAAGGAAAAAAAACTGATAGCATTTTCCGTATTTTTGAATGAATTTCAATCTTCAAAAAAGAGCTATTCGATAAAAACATTATTTCTCTTAGCTGAAGAATATATTTCATCAATAAAAAGTGAAAAACTCTTGTGTACGTTAGAGGAAAAATCACATGAACTGATTTCCTCATTTTCCCCAAATCACCTTCATAAATATTCTTCATTAACTTCCCGGTGGTCCACTAGGAGCCTTACCCACCAGCATTGTTCTAATGTTTTGGCATTGCTTATCGATTTTTTTATTGAATCTTTCGAAACTAAGTGTGCATTGTTTAGAAATCAATATCTCCTCCTATTATGACCTGTTAAGGTAATCTTTATAGACGCCAATACAATGGCTACCACATAACGCAGTTGATTCTTTCATTGGGAGTGTAGGAGGAAATAATTGTTTCTCCTGCCTTTTTATTTGTTCATTCCCCATCAACATCGAATGATAGAGTGTGACTCAAAGAATTCATGTCCTTTCGTTGCATTATCTTCAGTTCCGATCCTTATTCTATGTTACAAAATATAATAGAATATACTGAACACAACATCAAATATCGGACTTATCATGAAATAAGTGTAGATTTTTTAATGATTCTAGAGTTATTGGAGCAGCCTTCAGGTTTGTCCAACTCACCTGGGAAAGGCACAATATTGACAAGAAAATTGCGGTAAATTGCTTCAATACCAAAAGAATATTTGATTCCCAAATTGGAAGCTTACACTGCCAACGTTTCGTTTTATCGGTCGTCTTCAAGGCTTATTTTCGAACTGATAGGGGCAAGCAGTAAAATGGAGCTTTTCTATAGGATTTACCGATGTGAAATAAAAGAACGAATGAAACTACTAATTCTGGAAAGGTTTAAGCCTCTAGCAATATTGCGCAGCCATCTCAAGAAATCCAAGAGGCATATTAAGATTATACTCGTGTTATTTTTTCTGTACTTTTCATGACCATATTCTGTCTCGATGTATCAAAGCTATTTTTAAACAGCGTTCTCACTTGTTATCCACGTACGATAAATGCAGCATTTCTCATGTTTCTATTTTCATGTAAAATCGTTTTCCAAGTATCGTGCTCTGAATAATGCGATGTCAATGATCGCGCACAGGGTGTAGAATTTCACGAATGAAGGTCCTTTATGGTGGTCATTGTATCATGCTGTCTGGAAAATGGTGTGGTCATCGACTTGGATCATGGTCAGTTATGGTCTCTGGCGTATGGAACAATGCTATGAATTTAGGCATACCTAAGGTGGGTGCGAAGTAATCAAGGTTGATTTTGAAGACTTTTTTTGGGTATGCCAAGGAAATATTCTTGTTTGGTCAAGATTCAACCCTGAAGAATTGTTGCATGGAGCTAGGAGCTAGGTGTACCTGTATGTATCTGGATTTTTTTGTGCCAAATTGATGGAATGAACCACTAGGCTCATTTCTATTGAAAAAATACGAATTCGAATACTTGAAGGCCCTGGAAATACGTTTCAGCGTTCTGAAATTTGATGAATTTTAATCGTTGATTTTTTTTATGGATACGAACACTATCTAGCATCCATCCAGTTATGTAATAGACCGAAGATATTCAATTCCATCATGAAATTCATATTTCTTATCAAGAAGCCGAGACGACTGACTGATTTTTGAAGTAACAAATCAATTGGGGCCAAGGATCAACGGCATTAGATAAAAACTTCGAAATATCTCTGTTGCACGTGTGGAAAACCTGAAAAATCAGCGAGTTTACGTCGATCTCGTTAAGAAATACGAACTATTGCTCAATCTCGAAAAAAATTGTGAGATGCGGGATGACATTTTGCGATATACAAAGATAGAATTAATTGGGAAAGTCAAGGTCAACATTCGAAACTTACAACCAAGAAGAAAAATATACTGGGATTAATAATAATTGATATTAGAAGTGATGCACATAGAATAAAGGATTTGTGTTACGAGAAATGAGCCTAATGAATCAGTAGGAGTCAAAGGACACATCATTTCATAGGTTATTTATAAATATGACAAAAATTTCTGTTTAACTTTCGTTTCAGTGTAAAAAACTCATCGAAGGTAGTGGTGGAGTGGTCCAACAAGTTCTTTACACCGTAACGAACTCCAAACGGCAACTTTTCGGCATATTCGTAAAAATAATTTCTGAACCTTCAAAGTGATGTGTCACTCGATCCCTATTGCTCTCTGCCAAGTTGGTAGATCGAATCTGCAATTGAAAGATGCCCTCCAAATGGAAAAAATTCCACTTGAGCCTTATTTTACTCTAAGCAACTATTCGACTGTGATATTTCATATGAGCCACTCTGTATTTCAATCCCCATGAACAATTTTTTTTAACTGTATAGCTCCCTGCATTCATTCATCGACTGGTTCATTCAATATACTACAGCAATTATCATATACATTATGAGGTATGCATTTTCACTTGAAATAAATTATTATCATTAATTAAACATTGATAAGTTTCATTCAATCGAATTCGATTCAATGAATGAGAACGGTAATACTCTAGAACAAAACGTGTATGTGGGCGTATAAGTCGCGTATGGGAGTTTGAATAGTTCTGCTTCACCTTTTTCTAAAACATTCGTCCATCTTGAATTTATCAGAAATTGGTCCATTGTACTTGCTTACCTTAATAAGGGCTTGAGGGTAGTGTGATAGCTTATAAGCTATCTCAGTGGTATATTCATAGGAAAAAAGAATGACATATCATCTCACTCAAAAGCTTGAGTCTTATGAGATAATTCAAGAATAACTGAGTACCAGGATTTTTATGCAATATACATGTCCATTTAACAAGGACACACCCTCTAAACTATTCGTTTACACCTTGCATACTATGAAATCAAAGGAGTACATTATCAAGTGAGTCACTTCAATCTTCAATGAAAGTGAATCAAGATTCGAATGAAACTTTTTTGCCCAACACCACATTATCCGATGAAAAAATTATGTGATGCTGATTAAGTCATTTATAGGTAAGGGGTATTTGTTTATATTTCTCTTTAACCAGGGTTAACTACCTCCTAGGGGTTTTTTTGGTTACCAGATGTCCAAAACTTATGATATTACCAAAGAGTTAATACTCTTTGATATTACCAAAGAGTAACAACTCTTGATACTCTTTGATATTACTCTCCACATCTGGCAATTTGAACATAACCTTCTGCTGGAGGCTTCTATTCTATTCTATTCCCGAAGGAAGGAATTCCTCTTCTACGAATACAGTTGATAATTTTGACTATAGCTCTACGTGGAAAATCACTAGCGTGCAGAGGAACAATTGGCTTTTCATTTAGTGTTCCTGTTTATGATCGACATCGTGCAGTAACTCAACCGGAGTTATTTCTTTATTTAACTTATGATACACTTGATAGGTCCAAAGATTTACGGTGTTATTATTGCTTTACTTGAAATCCGAGATGGAGCCAGTTAGAGGCGCGGACGTTTATTGCCTCTCTTCGATGACTTCTAATCGCTAAACTGCGCTAGTTGCTAAATTCCAGTCGTAAATTTTATTCATGAACCACCGTCAAACATAAACAGTCCATTTGTGAAAATGTCACGTCGATTTGGTCCTTAGATCAGGAAAGAATTCACGCCTTATAACTATACAATTTTGAAAATTTTATCGAATGTGTTCTGAGGGAAAAAATGGGAAAACACTGACGTGAAGGTACCCTAGAAAAGGTCTCAAAAGTAACGTTTTAAAGGTTCGTGTTCGTTTGAAATTTGAGCGTCATCTCACTAATAGTTTTTTGTTTTATTTATCCAGTGATGCATTTTCCACAGATGTTGCACAAATCTTCGATTCTATACTTTATATACAACTAGTAGGTAACTCAGCTTTAATTCAATCGGATCCTTATATTTATATTCTCTAATGACTATAATTCCGAAACCATTCAGCGGATATTGTCCATTTTTGACGTATTTGAACCCTTAACCTATCCTGAGAAGTTAAAGCTCTTTTCCTCCGAAAGTAATCACAGAAGGAATGTACAGAACTGTTTTTGACCACTTTAATCAATCCGATCCTTCTCGTACAAAACTCGAAAATTACATACATACATTCGTGAAAAAATATAACGCTTTCGTTCATTGAAACAAGGATCGTAGAAATGTACCCAAGTCTCATCCATAGTAACAATTCGGTTTGAGAAGTCTACATCGTTTTCAAATCGAGCACTGATCGAACGCGATGCTTCTACCCTTGCACGCTTTTGGTCAAAATTCAAACATTTGGGGATCCATTTTGCAGCAATTTTTCTCATGTCCAAATTGACGTGAACTATATAAAGAACGCGAATGAAATATTCAGTGCTTCAGAATTCCGTTTTAGCCCAATTCGACGGTCTGATAAAATCATGTCATGAACTGCATCGATATTTTCGGGGACTGACACAGAAACTGGCCTTCCCGATCGGTCATCATCTTCAATGGAAAATTTACCTCTTTTGAAGCTTGCAGTCCGGTCGCATACGAAGCACATTGATCACCAAGGGTATTAAGCATATCTTCGTAAATGTGCTTACCTCTCAACCCTTTTAAATACAGTTACTTGATGATGGCTCGATACTCCAATTTTTCTATGTTCACAATTCCGGTGGACATCTTCTTTCAATCTCGCAATGCGGAAAATTCCTTAGGTATTGGAGCTTTTTTTGACAAACATTTACTTGATTTTTATCCATAAATAAACCTTAGATAATTGAGTTATTTTGAAGACCCCTTCTCTTCCTTTTCATTTGACAAACACTATATACATATTTCTTCGTATTCTATCAAGCTTGATGGTAACATGTACGTTTACTATAGTAGACAGTTCTGGTTCAACTTGCCAAAGTTATACTCTTCATTACAGACGAACATATTTTTCTTTTGAACGTGAGTTGGGTACTGAAAAGCGGTTAATATATTGAGGAAACCTTTTCTCAAGAAAAAGCTGCGAAGACAACTACATATTTTGATCATCCGATTAAACCGGTAAAAAACTAGCTACAAAAAGGGTTATTCGCTTCTTGGAAACTACGTTCAATGAAATCTAGAATCTTCATCAGCAATTTCGTTCGCATATAATACTGTAATATCCAAATAAGGACGAAAGCTTTGTGTGAAAGGGTAAGAGTTAATTTTTAGGGAAGAAATTTGAGATCTATGAGCATTATCCTTCCAAATCTGTTCCATTATATGAAACGTTGTTCTTTGCTATTATGAAACTAACGCACTATAGGTACATATTGAGATTTTAATTTCGGAAAATGTCTTTAGTGGAAGTTACAGTTCTTACTTGAAATTTCATGAACCTTCCTCTTCACTTTCAACTCTAGTTATTGTCACACATTGGTGAATTTTAAGAATAATAAACGAAAAGTATTCATGGTCAATCTCTACTCCATTTTCTGCATAAACCGTACATCATTGAACATTGGGGGATCAAAAATGTGCAAAAACTTAAATCCTGAAACCTTACGGTGTGTGCAACTTACAGTTTGCATGATATGTGACTGGTGAAGTCCGGACCTTCCATTTCCGGTAAAATTGAGCGCTTCCGGCATCTCGTTCATGGTGACGTATAACAATATCCTCTTTCGGAAAATCCTTCAATTCCAAATCACTTTCCGGATACCGTAAACATAATCCACTTCCCTTTGTTTTTGTTTATCCACATTAACAAGAAATCCGAACCGAATAAACATAAAACAACACTCAAAACATGTACAATAATAAAACGAACGGATTTATTATTATTTATAAAATAGAGAGATGTTTTCAAAGCGGATGGAGTGCGCATGAAACCTTTTTTTTAAACAGTGCCGTGTTTACCGCCCCAGTTCTTAATCTTCACTCTTCACTACGGGTAATCGTGTGAAGATTATGCAAATTGAGCAACTGAGCGAGCGTGGAGTAAGCGCCAGTCCTAGTCCGAAGTGGGGATGAGCTTGTCAGAAAAGGATCAAAATGGATACTCCCCCACATTTCAACGCTCCGCCTCTGAGCTTTAGAACCTGCACAGCTCCTATTGCTAATCACCATCCTGTCGATCCATTAGGAACACTCAAAAGACATTTTTCGGCAAAAAATAATGGTTTTTGACGCTCATATTTAATTCCCCTTAAACACCTTCTAGTTTTCAATTAAAACTGTGTCTTAATTAATTTACCTCCTTTTATCCATCATTTTTCATTTATGATGAAGTCGGAAACATGATATTTCTTTGAAAATTTATTACGTGATCGGTAACCCACTCTTCTATGTGCTTCTTTAAAAAGCACAGGAATAGGAAACAAAATTTGGTCCTTTAATGAGAGATTCATTTGAGAATCCATCTATTAAAATATCCCCGACATTACTACATAGTTTACTGATGTTTTTGCACTAGGTACCTAATCGATACTCGATAAATGGCTCAAACTCAATTTTGACCGATGCATTTTGGTGCTGAACCAGCATCATTTCGTGAAATCTAAAAGGACACCAAGACGAGATGGAAATATTGATAGTCGATGAAATTTGTGATTGATTTCAGCACACTTTATAGGTATATATTTATATCTAAGGGTAGAAAGTGTTGTGAAAAAAATCAATAATAAAATATTACATTCGGAAGAAAAACAGATAAAAAATATGTGCTTAGATGAAGTGCCATGTGACCACAAGAAATGAAGGATTTATGTGAACCAATAGGGGTTCCTTATTTCCTTGAAAACTGATATCTGGGAGCGCATGAATCTGAAAGTACATATATAAGTTTTAAACTTTGAGTTGCAGGATAATTTTCTTACTTTACTCACTTCTTCCAAGATAGCGATAGAATAGAGGGCAGTGGAAAAGTAAAATGTAGTCTGAACTTTCCTTGGAAGTGCTTTTTCCATAAGAAATAGTCCATGGGCGTTAAATCCGGATACCAGAGAGGCCACTCTTCTACCAATCCATCGGGCTGGAAATACATCATCCAGACACTTCCAGACAGGTCTTGCAAAATGCGTACTATCTTGTTGAAACCAGACGTTCCTATCGGGATAGATCAGATCATTCATTAATGTATGCAAACTCTGAATAAGTGCTTCCTGCTAGAATTCTTGATATCCAGCTCCACTGAGATTTCCTTGAAAGAAAACTGTTCCAATTACTCACTAGCTAATCATTATTGACATTTCAATCTTGTGAGATTCAGATAAATATGGGTACGGCATTTTGTCAGATTTTTCAACAAACATTGTTCCTCACAAAACAAAAAACTCCTCACTATAGATAATCAATCTTCCCTGGATATGATACTAAATCCTTTCTTGTTTTATGAAAAATTATGATCACATAGGTACCGATTGATTCATTGAATCATTGAACTATTTTGTCACATCAAAAAGGATGCAATTCAAAATGCTAATCGACCTGCTTAAGTACAACAATAAGAAAACTGTCTTTGATTTGATTTATCGAATTTATAACAAGTTGGAGAGGGTATGCTTGGTGGTCATTCGGTTTGCGAGAAATCTAGTTGCAAAAACTAGTCCTTTAAGGTGCGAAACTCCTCATGAGTTTGATATTGAGTACGATTTCCAGGAAACTTCATATTCGTGAAAGCTTTGGAACAATTCTGTGCTTGCTTTACAATACACTCTTCCAACATCCCTTCAACCAATAATTGATTAATCGAATTTTCTTATAATGTCCAGATTCATCATGGCTCCATGGATTTCATTTTTTGTTTTATCATAGGTTTTTTTCGAGAAATCAGGATAGAAAAGTAACTGGTAGGTAAGAACGTTGCTTTCTTCAATTCCCCCAACGAATTTACACATTGCGGCACGTTTGTCCAAGTATTACGACGAAGTTATAAACAAACTGACGTGATTAACGATTTCGAAACCATACCGAGTAATCCCTGATTCAGCAACCTAGTGACTCTAAATGTTGACAGCTGCTCACCTAGCACTATTTCTGGCTATTTCTAAATACTCGTTATCGACACACTTAGAAGACGTTGAATTTTTGTCGACGAAATATTTCGAAGCAGACTCGAATTCCATGGATAATATTGAAGAACTTCTCGCATCTTAAGTACACCGAAAAAAAAAACATAAAATCACAATTTTTATTAAATCTGAAAGTTCCACTCTTACTCTTCACTCCCTCGTTTATAATGTATTTACCTACCCTTATAATGAAATTCGGAAGCTTTTGCGAATTTGTTCAAATTCACAACCAGAACGGTCACCCAGCCAAGTACTGAACTCATCCAAAGCTTCTTGGCTTCGTTCGAAGAATCTTGGAAGGACAAATTTTTGTTATCTCGGGTGTAGATTGTTAGGGACACCTTCGATCTTCGCCATTTTCCGATTATTTGCGTTGTTATGGAAATACATATCTCCATTTTATATAGCCTCTCTTTCTCTTAAAACTTCAGCTTTTAACTCCGACGATTCTTTCTCCATGTTTTGGTATTTTTCGACAACGATGTAGAGCATCATACCTTACTGTTCCAAGGTTTTTTCTCGACTTCCTTTTAATTGTTTAGGGACTGAAATTGAGCCAGCGAAAAGGCCTTATGAAGATTTTTTTCATATTGTGTGGATTGTTATTCTTACACCTCTAGACGGACTTATTTCACATTTTTCGTTGAATTGCTTTGATATGGAAATATCACCCTTATTATTATATTATTCTTCTTTTGAAATTCGCCATTCGCCTTATTCTTTCGATCTGATAATAATTAATATTACACACACAAAATATTGTCCTTATGACGAAAAGGCTTAATTGGAAAAAATTCAGTACAGGGTGGCTATTGAAACTCAGCTAGTGTAGTGCAGGCAGTATCAATTTTAGATTAACTATGGTGAATTTAACTTGTGTTTAGAAATCTTAAGATTCGAACAATTAGTGTTTTGGTTACTCGAAGGTTTGACTAAACAAGGACTTGCTAACTGTATCCGAATTTCGCAAAGTGTATACCTATAGTTATAGTAGAGCGTGGAAGTGCTGCATATACTTCTCACAAGATCGGCTAATGCCGGATAGTTCCTGGTCAGAAAATCCGTAATAGGTTGTGCATAACAAATAGCAAGGGCAAAAAGATCCATGCTATACTAAACTGTTGAATGTTCCAAATAAAAGAGAGATTTCGTTCTTAAGATTTCATGAAACTGCTTGGGCACAGAAAATATGGTGTGCTAATGACATACACGCCAAGAATAGAGTGCTTTGAACATCTTGCTGAAAATCCTACATTGACAAAGTAATATCGAAGATATAGCTATGTCAAAATAGGGCAATTTTTTGGCGGACTCTCTGCACAGTTTTCACTGGATGTTTTGAAGAATATGAATAAAAATTTCCTTGATGAGAAAGGTGAAATTTTAAGGGTGGCAAACATGGCGGTGTAACAGTGCAGGAAATTTTGCTTTTAACCGAACTCAGTGAACGAAAAAAAACAGGGAGAAATTTTCCGCGGAGGAAAAATCTGCGAATATGTCTCTGCGTAACCATTTGACACACGTGCGGAGTTGACCCGGAAGGAAGCTGAAACAATGGGGGGAAGTCCCCGGATCTGCACGTCCAATGCAGTTGTTTTCAATGGCGTTGTTGGTAGGAGTGGGTGATCGAAACACGCCCAAGTATCCAGCGTTCTCTCTCGAATTTACCCGGATTACCGTGTAATTTCCAACGGGATATCTTGCTGAAAAGTTGTTCTGGCTGACTACCCTGGATTTCACTCACGGAGGCAAATTTTTTCACGCTGAAATGTTTACTTTCGTCTGAAATACTGTTTCCTGGCTGAAGAGCGAAACGGAAATGATTTATCCACAACTGTATGCGTGAATGAATGTGATTTCTCCATTTTAAGACCCTAAATTTCGTTCGGTATACAGGGTGAGTCAGAATAACCGCGTGTTCAGACGCCATGTTGGGGTGGACTTATTATTATCCTCAAATACCTTCCTTATCTTCCTAACGGGATGAATGTTTTAGCATTGTTAGCAATAGAAATGTGAAAATATGATTACCCTAATGTAGAAATAAGGTTCTATCAAAAGTGATACGTGGTAAGTACCTAAAGTCGTACCAGCAACACATATCAAGCATCGCACGTGTAAAAATATCTACCAAGTTATGTAACAAATAAGCGAGTTTTGATTTAGTTCTTATAATTTATATTTAATAAAGGGTTTTTGCGATTGAAATATTTTATATATTTTTATGCAGTTCATAGTCATAGGTAGGCAGTAAAATCTTCGTGAAGGTTCAGAAATATTTTAATAAGTAAGTATTTGTCGTGAAAAACCAACATACTTACAATGATGGCGCACTTACAAAACGTAGACTTTTTTTGGTACAATGAATTAACTCAGAGAGCTTTGGAGTCAAGAGCTGAAGTGTTGACTTTGATGTAGTAGTCATCGTAAAATCCGTCTGATTCACACACACCCGTTTGCCCTTTTATAAGTTCTCAACGTTTTACATTCTTCATTAAATATAGAAGAATCCAGAAATTTTTCCAGAGGAGTTAAAACAATTTCAATGGTTCATTTGTATTTGAAAAAGAGGATGCAGTTGAGGATATATGGATGAATATTCCGACATCTACATAAAGAATATTGAATATGATGTTTATCAATCGAAGACAATACCTAGGTATAGGGTGTGGCCATATTTCAGAGTCATATTCAGCAGGCAATTTGCAACAAACAAAAACGTATGACCCAATTTAGTATTTTCCGTTGTAAAAAGTAGGTAATTTAGGATTCTAATATTTTTTAACGTACATATAAATGAAAGTCGCATAATATCGCATAGTAAGGTTTTTCTATATAACTTCATACATACTTGTTCATAAAACCAAGGTTTATTATACTCAATGAATGGTATCGGCCATCATGGTTGGAATATGGCGGATGCGCTTAAACATGTTTTCATTTCATAAGCCATTGTTCATTTGGTGAATAGTGTCATTGAGTATTCAACGGGGTACTTAGATAATGGCCAACAAGCTGTGGCTTCATAATAATAAAAGATAATTCAGATATCTAAATTCAGTTTACTTAGGAGTGAATATTTTGAGTGGACCTATATTGAAAGGTTTTCTTTTTACGGAAATTTTTGTAATAGTACCATTTCAGAAGATAGGAAATCTTATGAATAATTTATCAAACCAACTACTAGAAGCAAGTCATCAACAAGTTGTGATATATTTCTAATTCTTATACATAATACAAGAAAAATTGGACATGGAAATTATGAATGTTTAATGAATAACTTTAGATTATATAGGTACAACCAAAGTAGATATAAATATTCAGTTTGACAAGCAATTAGAATTACATATGTGAATATTAATTGCAAAAATTAATATCAAAATTCTTCAGGAGGAAAAATGATTTCCATTTTCAATTGAATTCATTATACAACTCAAATGCCTCATGGTGATAGAATATTATAATAAATCGAATACCACCAAGCAAAATTCCTGCACTGAATATTCAGAAACACCAACAGCAAAATGTATAATCAGTTTCAATTATTACTATTCAGTACAAATTAGAAAAATGATTGTTGTACATTTCAAACATAAAATATTGATCAAAAATGTAAAATTCATGCAAACATCAGTTCAAAATGACTCTTCACACACATCTTTTGGTTACATTGATAAATAAAAGTTTATTTTTGATTTGTTATTACAAATCAAGTGAATTGATTTATTCTAAGTGAATTATCTTAAAACAAGGCAACTTTTAAAACTTCTGTAAGAGCCTCCAGCAGTTCTGAATGCCAAAAGTCCTGTCAAAGCACAAATCAATGCAATAGGTAGAATTGTGGCTGTATAAACTTGATACCTATTCAGTAAAGTTAAACAAGAAGCTAACAAATGAGATAGAACCACTATTGCAACAGGAGACTTATTTTTTTTGTCCAATGCATCAAAGAATATCACACTCCAAAAAGTATGAAGTAATATGAAGCATAATGTTGTTGCAGAACTTGTTATGAAAAACTTTTCAGTTCCAGATTTTATTCCCATCGTTCCAGGTCCAACGGCATCAGCTAACACATTGATCAGTGAGAATGCTCCACTCATTATTCCGAATCCTAGTCCACTTACGTATGAAACAATGTGTTTATTTTGGACTAAACTTGAAGTACCATCGCCAATTTTCGTTAATCCATTCTGAGCTTTCCGCAATATCATGTAAATGATTCCCCTGAAGAACTCTTGAAATAGAACGGAAAACACTAAACCGAACACAAGTTCGTTTCGTAGAGGGAAAACTATAAACCACCAACACGATGAGAGCAGTAAGGATAGTAACCAGAAGAATGCTGAAGCTATCATAATTATGATTCGAACAGGATCTTGGGCGACTGTGAATACAAACATAGCGAAGGGTGGGCCGAATGCCAAAAACATGCAACCAAAAAATTCTACAACAGTCATTTTTCCGTCTTTTATATCAACTTTCAATTGAATGAATGAAATATATCATTATTTAGAAATGATCATTCACAATCTCAACAAAATATTTTGACAGATATTTGTTTGTTCACTGAAGAACATAACCTATATAATCAAGCACAAAAGAAATATATTCTTATTTATCCTCATCATTTTTTGGTCACAGCCAACATATTTGATTAGTTTTCGCTTAGAATTCCAAAGATAATTTTAGCAAAGTAATAATGATATTTTATTTAATAATTTATTGGACAAAACGCGAACAATTGACTATTTTATGAAATAAGACCTCTTGTGCCATCTTGAGGTTGAATGGATTAGTTGTCAGTACTTGTCACAGTGATCTGTGAAAAGAAATTGAAAGACACTAGTCCTCTAATAGATGGCACTCCTCCCAAATGTACATTACAGCGATCTATTTAGAAAAATAGTGATCTATTTAAATAAAGAGGAAACTGTATTCGTATGAAAATTATTTATAGTTTGAATTCTGGTCGATAGATGTCCCGGCTATACAAGTTATGTTTACACTGATTCCTACGAGAGACTGTAGTTATGATATGGAGGCTATTTTGTTCTTTTAATGATTCTTCGAAATTGATGAAGAGATTATGCCATTGATGATTCAACTATTCAACAACCAATGTATTTTGTTGTTGAGGTTATTGTTTGATTTTTAATTCTCTTATACCCTTCCTGATTAATTCAATATGAAATATCCATCCATAAACATCAAAAATTTGCCGCAGATTTGAAAAATGGGTGGCAAAATTCGAGTTTGATTTTCAAGGATCATATATTTTCCATCGAAATAGAATTTTTAGAAAATTATCAATTTGTTATATGATTACTTCACGTTGATTAGAAAAATTGGCAATTAAATTGTATTTTTATTATTGGGGCGATAATCTAAAATTATCCTCTTCACACGCATTATGAGTGGAAGATAAAGGCATTAGGTTATTCATGTTTTCATATTGAAACTCAAATTTACTGAATATTCCCCTAAACTCTATTTTACGAGGAACAGACGTCAAGTGATTATTGAATCATCTTCCGCAGCTAATATGATGGCTGAAATTAAATTTCGTTATTTTTTCGATGGCACACAAGAGGAATTCCAATGTAAATGTTGTGTCTTGAATCGACTTAATTTCGCCAGAGTTGGTTCGCATCAGATTTTTCATTGCAAGAAAATTTTAGACAGAAACTCGACCATGGTATATCACGTGAAATAATTGAGTTAAAACTGCATTTTGCTAAAAAATTTTTTTTTTGAGGATGAAGAAATGAACTACCCAGTTTGAGAGAAAACTGTTTTTTATTTATTTTCTTCATTAAGTTGGAGGAGCTAGAGCTAGGAAAATCAAGGTCGGATTCAACTCAATTTTGTATTAAACTTCAGTAATCAATTTATCTCCAGTACTTTCCAGACTTCTTGACAGAGCAGACGGTCATATTTTTTAGTCATTTTCTGGTATCAATATTTCTTAAAAGTTCTTCATATCTCACTAATATCATAAAGGCTGTAAACTATTATCTTGTAATTTTAGTTATGAGTGCTGGGTATATTTATTTAATTCAAAGTTCTGGGGAAAATGAAGAAGACTGTTTATTCGCCTGCAATATCAAAATATCCCAGTTTTCAAGGTTCTTATCACTCAGAACGGTCCTGCTTATTGAAATCCTATATAAGGAGGAAATAAAACACGTTTTGTTCCTAGTCTCCAAAAGTTGGTAGGAGAGGAGGTATGTAATGCTTTCTCACATTATTGTTTGTATTACTTGTACATTTATTTCACTTAAAAATTTCAAGAATTTATTTGCAAGAATTCTGCATATCCAACTTTATCCAATTGCCAATATAAAATCATACATGTATACTTATGAACGACATATACTCGTTGTAACGATTTTTTTCGTTGAATGTATTGAATAATTTTATGGGAATGGACAAGATTTTTTGCTTTCCTACCAGAACTTTTGGTTTCAGGTGCTAATGGCAAAAGTGATGACAGCCATATTTTTCATTCTCTCCGTTTATTTGCTGTTTATTCATCAATTGCATATTGTCTCTAGCGCAATACCTAGTTACTCGAATAGACTTGAGAAATTGAGTTTAGGAAAATTTAAAAATAGAAGAATCAATCAAAGATCGGACTTCCTCTTCAATGATTTCATAGGTGAGTGAACATTCATTCAGTGTATACCTAGTGTCTTAGTGTCCTCATGTTCATTTCGAGCTGCAGGAAATCGTAATACTGAATTTTTTATTTTCTCATATCAAAGAATGAACATACCCTTTATGTTATTCACATTTCTTTGAACTTTTCCAGATGAGGAAGATTTGGATATGACTAATAAAAGGCAAATTGATGACTACGGACATATGCGGTTTGGAAAAAGGGGCGAAGATCAGTTTGATGATTATGGACATATGAGATTCGGAAGAAGCTTCTGAGGAACTATTAAGAAAGCGAAATGAAAATCGAATAAAAAAGTAAAACTGATTTTCACAAATAAAAGCTTTTGACTCGATTTTTATTTTTTTTTTAATTCCGTATATTGATAATTTTTTCATTGATGAAACAGGAGAAACGTTATGTATTTGAACTTTTTGTCGATACTGAAATAGTCAATTGATGTAGTGATAAGCTCTGTTATGGTGGGCGAAATAAAACAACACTTTAGCATCTGTATAATATATTCTCTGTGAGTTGCAACTTTGAATAATCCAATTCAATGTTTGAATTCTCAAAATATCTATTTATTTTGTACTATTTAGCCACAGTAACATAAAAATGGATAATATGGTTTCTAATAAAATCTTCACAATTCGTTAAATGTAGCTGAGGTTTTGTAGGGAGTGAGGAGAAATATTGCTTCCATGATACGAACTAATAAAAATATGATTTTTTCGAGAATCTGTAAAACGTTAGTTAACATAGATAGATATGATCGTTCAGAACGAATTCTTTATACAATTCGGATACATCACCGAATCCTTGAAATAAAATCTTTTCTCATCAAAAAAACTGACAAGCTTCGGCAAATTCATCACAGATCGAATATGCCAATATCAACAATATCCAATGCAATTCACTGATGAAGATAATAGATTAAGATAGATACACTAGGGTTAATTAAAAAAATAATATTTACAATGATCCATAAATTCTTACATACATAAGAAAAAAGAAGTTAAATAAACAGAGAAAGACTAGTCCAAATGAAATTTTTGTTGACTGAAAGTTAGTTCTTCACAATCTGAAGGGAATTATTTCATGCAATTTTCGATACATCTCTGTTATGACTCAGAAATCAGCTTCTGAGGTCACGAGTCGAAGGAAGCAGTCGAAGTTCAGACCATATTTGCTTTGATGCCTGTAGTTGACATAATCTTGTTGACGAAATTCACGATTGCTGAGGCTGGTTGTTCAGGTTCTAGTTCAGCAAAGAGATGGCACTGATTGTCTGGTGTTTTAACATTCGGTTTTCTGGCAACGAACCCAAATATTCTGCTGTAAGTAGAAAGAAACATATATTATGAGAACAAGTTGAAGAAGACTTATAAAAATCATTGAATGAACTTTTCGTAGATAGTTCAGGAGGTTTCTGTGGGGTATTTCATATAAAAATGATCATAATATGCACTTACTTAGCACTTTTAACTCCCGAAGAATTAGGAGTGACAGTCCATTGTTTCTCATCGGGATCTATACCACAATGGGATATTGTGTTGATAGGGTAATGCTTCCTGAAGAACATTTGTCTCTTGTTGTCTGTCAGGGTGATACCCTGCCCATTCACTTTGAAATGCACGATGATGGCTTCTGGAAGTGGCGCTTTCTGCATCAAACTCATGACAGCTTTCCTTACGGCTTGGGGACCCGTTAAAGATTCCATGTCCATTGAGAATATGTAGAGGACGTTGCAAGCGGCACCCTGTGTGAGCAACTGCTGCTGAGGGTTACCAAGAAGTTCGGAATTCGTAAGGTCTCTATCAGGCAACACCAGCTTACAAGGCAACGCCATCTGAGAATCCAAGAAAAAAATATAAAGAGATGAAAATATTAAAGGAATGAGAGTAGGACTTAAATTCCAACATACCTGCGTTATGGAGTGTTGGTAAACCAGTGCAGATAACGAAGTGAAGACTGGTTCATTTGGGCACCCTTTCAATCTGACACCTCTAGATGTTGGTTCAATCAAATAGTGACGAATGAGTTCGTCGTTTTTGTCTGTGGATTTATTCTGGATGTTTTGAGGTACGGTTGCCACTCTTACAGCCATGCCAAAGGCACCCGGAAAGGAATTCGAATCCCGAACAATAAATGCTCCAGGCTGCTGGTTCCTGAGAATATTTATGGCTGCAAGACAACAAGGTGAACACACCAATCTTTATGACCTTTCTGTAAGTGGAAAGTATCAACTCACCATCTTCTCGTGATATTGTCGGCTTGTACCAGAACTTGGAAGTGTCCCTGACAAATTTGACATTAGCTGGCGCAACTTCTATTGGAGGTTCCCCGTTGGAGTTCATCGAACTCCTCCTCGAATTTCCGTAGTATAGGGTTACTGGTGAGGTTGAACCGTTGTGAGGAGTGGTTGGAACACTCCTTGGACTGTGGCTATCGGAAGTATCGGATCTGTAGCCTGTTGCAGAGACACTCCTGTGGACTGAATGGTGCTGGGCATATTCCGCCATAGGTCCATCAGTAACATCGACTGGGGATGTAGGTCGTATGTCCTTTCTGGCAAGGAGACATAAACATTGAATATAAGAAGGTCCAAACATGAAAATGGGAGAAATGGAGTGTCTTGTTTCGAATTATCCCAGGTGCAGGAGATTTTGATGAAAGTTTCCTCAATTGAGTAGTCAGTCTTCGCATGTTAAGTTGAACTCGAAGGGCATTCTTATTGCTTTTTTAAATCACGAAAGCAGGATTCAGAACAAATATCTACATGAATGGAGTATCATGCGCATAACAATAGTACATCATGTGGTTTTTACAACAAAAATACTAAGAATTTTGAATTCCTTTCATTGAGAAAGACAGACAATATTTACACCCAATAGGGTGTTTACCAATAGAGTCCTACATTTTCCAGAAGCAGTATTGTTTCTAAAATCCTCATGACATAAGTGAAACATGACTGGAATCAATTTTTCATCTCCATAAATTAAGAAAGCAAGAATAATCTGTCTTCAGAATACACAATTCAAAGTCATGCAAATGTGCATACAATAAACACACGAATGTGAAGGATCATGCAGTGAAAACACCATATAGGGAGATCAACAAATTATTTCTTTCGCAACGATTTGTCTGTACCTATCTGTAATTGGTCTGATTTGGATGTTCAGAAAGAATAATGTCGCAATAAAGGAAAGAAAACAACGATAACATGCTGTACATTGATCACAAGCAATGTTACCTGCTGGGTGAGAGAGACCACTTCTTATGAACGGTATTCATTGGATAACTCAAACGTCTAAAAGTACAAAAATTGACTAAGTAACAATTGGCAAAAGATGGGCTGACTTTATTGTATTCGATGGCGACTTTTCAAAGGGGATGATTAGAATTTCGAGATTACAATAAGTTCTACTTGCTCTACAAATTCATCGAAGAGAAATCATATGAAATAATAATAAATCTCTAATGTAAGACAAAGAATTAATTTTTTTTTCCAAAAACAAATTCTTCATTCAGAAATTCAAAAAATTAACTGGAGAGGTGAAAATATGAAAAGGAATCTAGAAGTTTTTGAGTTATATTTAATCTTAATCAGCTCAATCTACATACTTCTATTTAATATGATATACTGCTCACCTTTGGGTTGTAGGACTTTTTGGAGGTAGTCGTTCGGAGCGTAGGTCAAATTGTACAGTGGAGTTGGAGGTATTGGAGTAAGAAGGCGTCTTAACATGTACTGGAAATGCTGGAGTTTGAGGCCTAGTAGTTGGAGACGACCCATTCATCTGCGAAGGGCTCGTAGAATCGTACACTGGTTCCATTTTCCAGGTGTTCAGAGTCTCTTCTCTTTCCCGATACTGGAAATAGCAGATTGAAAATGGAGGCTTATTTGGGATATCGAACAAGCAAATGAAGATGGAAATGTCAACAGGCTCTAACACTTCTGCCCTTCTGGGTACTTGGGCGCTATGGATTCAGAGCCTCTAAACGATATATTAGACAAGGCAAAGGACATTGCAACTGGTTCTCATGAACAATTTAACCAGAATTATACGTCGTACATTTCAGACATCTAAGAAAACGAAAATCGCAATAATCAAACACAAATAAAATTGAACACAAAATGAATTATAAGCTCGTTAGTACCTGACATGCGTTTGATGGTGATGTGTTATTTGGCTCGTCAATCTTTGCGCACAAATTATCAATGAGGATGTTCAGTGCATCTATGCGGTTATTTGTGCTATCTGGTGCTAGATTAGAATCCCACTCTATACCCACCCTGCCAGCATTATTCTGATCGTTGTGGTGGTTAATATGCTGACTGAAGTGCTTCCTTTGTTCGACGAGAGACAAGAGTCCACTGTCAGATTCGTTGTCTCCTCTGGGTAGTCCCGCTTCCAAAGAGTTAGTGTTGGTTCTAGAGTGCGGTGAGGATCCTAAATTCTGTAAATTTCATGGTTAGATCTGGATTGAATTATTCAGTGAGTATCATGATTCGAAGAGTTAAGGGGTTTTGGATAATTATAGGGAATATAAGGCATAGTTTTACAACAATGAATTTCACCAAAATGGTCTGAAAGGTCCATATAAATACTTACTCTTTCATACATCTTCTTGACTGCCACGAAAGGCCTCTCCTGCTTAGTGGTGTAACTTTTATCACTTTCAGTCATCTCGATTTTGCTGCTTTGGATAGGCGCATGATTCCTGGTGTTGATGTGCAGAGGTACAGTGTAATCATCGTCGTCATCAGCAAACGCTGTTGTATCACTGGTGTAACCGTCCATTCTGACGCTGGCTGTGTGATGATGCCGCCTTGATTGCATGGTTCTGAGTTCAGAAAGCAATCTAGATTCGTGGGGAAACCTCTCTTCTCTGAGTTGCTGTTCCTTTTTCTCCTTCAGCTTCAACTGTTGCTTCTGCAGCCATGTGAGATTGCTGTTGTTTGTGGTAATACTGTAACTGAAAGAGAAGATGATTAACATCGAGTTTGCACGAGCGAGAAGCTGTTGCCAGGCTTAAAAGAAGGATGGATCTACTTCGATAATCAAAAGAAGAGTAATACGTGGACTGCCTGACTGTGCTTCAAGAGCTGTTGAAGGATGGATGTGAGCATCTTAATCTTGATTTGGAATAGCGGAAATATCAGTGTAAGAGAAATAGTTAAGGGAAAAAAAGCTTCCGGTCAGAAGTCGGGTTTTCGTATCATATCACAAAGATTCCTTGGACTTCCTAGAGTTAGCAGTACACAAACAGTTAATTTTTCCTTCGAGGTCGGTGCGACTGCAAACTATACCAGTCTCTCCAAATTAAGAAATATCCAACCAGGGAATCAGTTTGTTATAGGTTCAACGACACCAACGATATTGCCGAGTATTCGATTTGAGTCATGTTCTTAATCGGAATTAGAGAAATGTCGGCACCGAGTTAACAGAGCCTGAGATGACGTCTTGAACTATTGAAAAATATTGATTTCGGAATTTCATAATTACATCGTATCCCCAGCTGTAATCCAGCGAGTTGTTGAGATTGTTTGAGACGCGGTTCTAATTGTTTTGGAATAATGAAATTTATGACCTGACATGGAAATATTTCTTGATATATACCCACAGGGTGCCAGTAATCAGCTGTTGAAGGCCAGATATATGTTCTAATTGACAATAAATTGGCAATAAAATTTCGGAAATCATTTATTTCTCTGGGAAGTGAATACAAACGGATTTAAAAGGCTGGATTAACTGTGCCTAAAAAATCTACCTGTGCTTTTCTGTTCGAAGTCAAAGCAGTGAGGAAATATTCATCGATTTCCCTTTAACGTCTCTCATCGTGACGGCAGGAAATGTTTATTGCATTTGCTTCGAAAATAGCCTCCGGTTGTTATGAACCGACCCTGCTTCAATATTTTTACAATCGAGAAGTTGGCAAACGTCCAAATCTATCGAACCTTGCGAAATTCGGAAATTGCATATTTTATTTTAAAATCGAATTATCCGGTAAACAGGATACAGAAATAGAAGGTCTCGGCAGTTTGGGGGACTCAGCTTGTTGACTTTTGACTGGTTAGAACAAGATTTCCCAGGTTCTTTGAGTACCTAATGGGTACCACTAGAAAATATTTTTCATGAGGGTCACAATGTTCATATTTACGAAATATTTCCATTCCATTTTGTGATGGCGGGATTGTAAACTTCAGTTCTGAATTCCTTTCGAATTTTCTTATCAAAAGAATTAAAGCATTTTAAACGATATCATCTCTTAAGTACCATGATTTGCATCACCTCAAAGAAGTAGATATCTACTATGATGAAAACATCGGATGTATTCATGAAGAGAATTGGACAATATTTCATTGATAATTGCGAGTCTTGATTCGTAAGCAAGGCCATCAACAATCTTCCATCTATTTAAAGATAGGATTCGTACAAAACAAATGTTCTATTGTGTCTATTTCAGTTGAGAGATCGACAAGTCAACAATTTGATCAACAGTCAGATCGAAACTCATAACGCCACTTTGCTTTGATTCGATATGGTTTAATTTTTTGAAATGAAATGTTTGATATTAATTTTGCAATTTTCTTTCGGAATTTCTCGTTTACGTTTAAGAAAGTATCGTCATCCATTATAATTTCTCATTAGTCATATACCTTCCAATTAGTTGAAATAATTACGAGATAAAGTTTAATTTTTATTGCAAAATTGTGTAACATAAATTTTATCCCCTCGAATTGGCGCTAATCAAGCAATATTGTCAGTTTAATGGGCAGTTATAAATAAAAAAGTAGTAACTTCTTCCATTAAAGTGCTTCCATTATAGCAATCTGAAATTTCGACCGATTTCCAAGAATTACTGTCTGGGACGTTTTTATGGTCTACTTGATCAAAGCAGATAGCTTATGAATAACTCAAATTACACAGAAACATCTGACGAGATAAATTTTTATTCGAACTGTTGTGGAGGAATACTACCCGAAAATAATCATAACTAAGTGCACAAATTCGACATATACTTGATGATACCAATAATTATTATCACTGTGAATACATCACCAACGAAGATTTTGCTAATTGAGATATGAATATTCAATGAAGAAGGAATTGAATCTTCCAAATTCGACCTCAGAAAACTCAACTTGTTTCATCACCCAACCAAGTTGTGATATTTTGAAGAAACACTTTTCATTTGACGAAAGAGAGACTTTTAAAAGTGTGAAACAATGTGGATCGTAAATAACAATTATCGCTCTTACTGGAAAATGATTGAACGCCCACGGTGTATCCTTAAACGAAGGATAAAACTTTGTGAATAACGACATTCCTATAGAATTGCATGATTGCAGCCATGTTCTGCATATATAATATAATTGAGGACAGAAAAAAACGTAAGTGATTCATTAAAATTGCCCGGTATACATGAATGAAATAGCTTTTGAACTGAGCCGTGAAAAGTTTATATCTGATACGCAACAAAGGTAAGTTGGAATAGGACGTAAGACAGCCTTGAACTTCCTCGTGCACATTGAGAAATCAATAAACATCTGTTGCTATTGAGGGCGAAACGGAACTCAGAAGCAAGATTCGAAAATACGACGCAGTGGAAAAAGGCCGAAATTTTCCAGCTGAACATTTCCACCCTTAAACGAAAAGTATGGAGGAGCTTGAAGCTGTTAAAAATACTGTATAAACAACCATATGACGCAGGAGTTTAACCTACATAGCTTCAAGGTTTCCTCAAGTGAATACCGGTGTCATTGAATGGTCTGTGATGCGTACGCAATTTCTGAAAGGATGACCAAGCCTCCAGCCTTATAAGATCGAGACTGAGTGCTTTTTATCTTGCATCTTTTCAGATGGTACTACCGCGTTACGTGTGGACTTTTTTGCGTCTAAACGACTTTGACGTATGGTTTTATAGGCACCTAATCGGGAATGAAAGCATATATTCTAATCCGATTTCACCATACCGTTGTACAAACTATAGAGTTTTCCCGGTATTTTCATAACTTTCCATAAGAAATTGGAATTAATGCCCGAATATAGAAAGGATAACCAAGGTGTGTCTGGCTACTTTCAGATTCTGCATCCAATAAATAACGACTTGCAGACAAATTCTTCAGAGTTTAATGACGGATAATATCTGCAAGGAATTTCTTAAGTAGGAATGGGCAATAGATTTGACAGCTCGTTAACAGGTTTGCATGTCAAACTCTTGAGTCCATACCGCCTCACCAGTTGCTATTTATCTTATTTTTGTCACATATATTTCTGGGAAGTTTCTTACACCTCATTTATTGTAATTTTCTCAGATGAGATAACCTTTGTAAAAACAAATGTTTTGTCCACAGTAAAATTGGCACAGAAGCAGCGCACAGTCAAGGTAAGATGAAGTAAAAATAGATCTATCACAGTTTCCCAAAGTTCACCATTGAGGTATTTTATTGAAGGCACTTCTTATTGCCTCCTTTGCCTCCAAACAATTCAATAAACCAAATTTCTCTCATTTCAATCATTCAATCTTTATTGAAAAACTACGAGGTTTTCTAAAGAAAATGAGATAGCTTTCTCCTTGTCCATATTTCGAGTGAATAATATATCCATCTGTTCTCTATTTCACGCTACTTAAGCTTGTACGAGCACTCAGATTATGTCTCAACATAATATTATACAGTCCAAAAATGGCAACAGCCACTTATATGGCATGCAGAATTCAAATCTGCATTTGTTGTTGTCGCAATTTTTTCTTGTGGACGCGGATACGTGGGAATTGTGTCAATTAGAACTAGGAAATGGAACTGAAAATGTGGAAAAATGCCATTGTCAGGTGTTCCGAATGAAAAAGGTTTCCAGAAGGTTATTTTGTTTCTTCATTCGTGCGAAATTATGAAGATGGTGACTATGTATGGGTGATGGTCGCTTGTTTGAGGAACAGCTGTATGTAAATGATATTTATAGGTTGGTAATTGAACTGATGTACAGTGCGAGTGCCAGGATAACCTTCGAAAAAAAAATCGAGACGTCATATCTCAAATTTGAGACACGATTATGAATTTTACCTCAAGTATTGTTATGAATACTTACACCACGTTTCACTTAGTCAGAGATTGTAATAGCTCAGTTAAAGCTTTCTCAAGACCGAACGGTTGTGCCGAAATGGATGAAATTCTCAGATTTATTACTAGAAGAGTTGCTCTTTCAGAATTTGTATCACGTTCAGATCTACGATGGTTCTCCTGGAAGATGAATTACACTAAAGATGACCTTCGATAAATTCCCAAAAATTTGGGTTCAGTTAAAACTTTTGGAGTATGTAGCACATTTAAATCTACTATGGTTTTTCAGCTAGAAACCAACTAACTCGAAGGTTGAAAAATGGAAAAATTAAAAATTTGATTTTCTGGTAAACTGTGTTAGATATCCGAAAGTATGGTAAGCAAATATAGGTTTTCGAACAGGCTAAATCTATTGAAAGCAATTCCGAAAGCCTATCTCCCTTCTTTCAGATATTCATCTCGGAAATGGCAGTTTTCAAAAATTGCAATTTTCAATCTGCGATATCTCCCGTTATATTCGTCTGATCCAATTGGGATTTCCAGTTTGCCAAGGCTTCCACCCAAGCATAGAAACTCGATTTCGAAAATCTCGATTTTTGGGTAAAAAAGGAGCAAGGGGTTAGACCCCCCTGAAATGACCTACATATTTTCTACTCTGTCTGAAAATCAGGATGTTCTATTAATGTCTTAGGATATGGAGTGCATAGAATTCGTTTTGAAGCTTCTAGAAAACCAAACAGTTGATGATTCAATAGAGAATTGCACTCCAGAGAACTCTTCGAAGTCAATGAAAAGTGGAAAACCAAAAAAAAAAATATTTTCTCCTAAACTGGGCCAGATATTCGAAATTTCGGTATGAAAATATAGGTTTTCGAATACGCTGAATGTATTGAAAACAATTACGAAAGCCTATCTCCCTTATTTTAGATTTTCTTCTCGGAAATGGCATTTTTCAAGATTTGCAAATTTCAATCTGCGAAATGTCCTCTTATATTCGTCTGATTCAATTGGGATTTCCGGTTCCTTAATCAGCGTTGCCTAGGCTTTCACCATATAACAAGAACTCGATTTCGAAAATCTCGATTTTTAGGTCGAAAATGAGCAAGGGGTTAGACCCCCCTGAAATGACATATTTCCACCGCAACTTTGATGTCAATATGGGCTGAATAATTCTTCGTTCTTTTTATCCATCAGTCAAATAGATCTGATTTTGGAAGAAGGAGTGGAAAGTGAAGTGAAGTCTTGGTTCCTTGGTTAAATTTTCCGTTTGGAGTTGACATATGGTATTAAATTGTGGAAGGGTGTAATTTCTCAAGAATCCGATACATACTTTTCATGAAACTCCGGTGATTTCGTCCTGAAGGCACCAGGGGGCGACAAGCTGTCTGTGTCGGAGTAAGGGTTGCTTATAGCTGCAGTCTTGGCATAGATCTTCTCAGGGCTCCGCCTTATGGTACTCTCAGTTAGGCTCCTCTTCAACGGGTCGTACCTCCTTCGCTCGTCCTTGTAGTACTCCTCGCGAAACTCACGTTTTATCTGGTTATTAGATGCACTTAAGGCACTTTGTGTAAAAATGTCATCTATCGGATCATTGTATTCCTTCTGGGGGGGACTGACGCGCGTATTCGAGTATTTATAATTCAGAGTCGCGTAATTTGGGGATGGGTTAGAGGAAAAACTCGGTATTGGCTTAGCATCGTAAGGGTACACTTGAGTCTGCACTTTCTTCAAGGTATCTCCGTTGCTCTTATCGAAACTGGCCTTCCGCACCAAGCTGGGACTGGACAACTTCTGCTGCGTCTCCTGGATCATGGTGGCGGAATTGACGCCGTACGAAAAGGGGCGGCTGTCCTGCCTGGCGTGGTAAGGGATGGTCCTGGAGGACTCCTCTTCGTCGTCTATGAAACGGACATTTTCCAGGTTGAACGTGTGACTGGCCGAGGACGGGTTTTGGTCGAGCGGCTTCAGGTCCGGTATACTTTCGACTGTCAGCATCATGTCCGAGAGCAGTTCGTCCAATTCGCGGTGGCGGTCCTCGGGGGTGAGGGGGGACGGCTGGGCGGTGAGAGGCGGGCTGGAGGAGGCGGCGGTGTTGGCGTTCTGCTGATGTCCTGCAACAATCGAACGAATTCGTGAAATTTCGATCGGGGATCTCGTAAGTCGTAACGATGGTGATTTTATGCGAGAATTCTGTTTTTAGACGGCAGGTGATGCTCGTCTGCCTACGTTTGTTGAGAGGGCGTGGGAGGGCTGGCATTTTTTGACAAGATAATCATATGCCATGTTTATTGTGCTCTCGTATCATTATGGCGAAGTGAACAGGGTGGGCAAAATTCGTTGTCTACGGATGAAACATTCTCGAGCTCTTTTTTCATGACTAATCCAAATCTGAAGACAGAATCGGCCTATCATTTTTAGATTTCGAGTTATAAACGAAAATTGAGATTTTGACGATTCCGAAGAGTTCTCATAATTTTTTTGTGCCTGTAGAAGGTTCAAGTTTCAGATTTCTAACTTCAAAGACAAAAAAGTTACGAGAACTTTACGAAATTGTCAAACTCATAAACGAAGTATCGTAGGAGGCTGCAGTTTTCACCATTCTTTGTTTCTCCGAAAAAGAGCTCGGAAATGTGTCATCCGTTTTTTTCTAGCTGCTGTAGTTCTCGAGATCCTCTCAGTAGGCAACGAATTTTGCCCACCCTGCACATATAAACTTGGGATATTCGACTGCATGTTTTTAGGATATATTCATATTCGGGATCGTGGTAACCTAACCCAATAAAAGTACATTATTTTGCCAGCATATTTTACTTGAAGAGCGAAGGAATAAAATTCACTCCTTCGATATACAGGGCGAGTCTTTGATTCGTATAAATATTTCAACAGTAGAGTCTTGAGGTCAAAAGAAACAATTTTTTCCTTTACCATTTTTTCCGAATCGGCTCGGTTCAAAAGATACAGGCTGTTGAAAATCCATAAAAAATTGTATATTTAGTTCTAACTCACAAACGGTTTTATCGAATGAAATGAATTTCGGAATATAGTTTTTTATTAATTTGATGAATCTTTTTCGAACACAAGATATCACCCACGTCTTCCAGTTTTCTCATTATAACCATTACGTACCATAAAAATACCAACAATTCAAAGAACCCAACTCTTGAAACTAAGTTAGACCCTATCTAATAAATATTTCAACGTTTTGTGAAATAAAAGTATTCTTCATATTTTCTCGTATAATGCGCCGTTTTCGAGTAATTTGATGTTCAAAAATTGAAAAGTATCTGTGAAATTGGGTACTTTGGCTGAATAAAACTCCGTTTAAAAGATCCACAGATGTAGTGTCACAGATTCAGCTTGTTATTCTGAAGAAAATTTTGTTTTTAAAGGGGTGGCAGAGCTTATCATGAAAAATTAAAATGGCTATATCTTTTTAACAGGGCCGAAACGGAAAAAATTGTATATTCATTCGTGATCGAGGGTTGAATTCTTTGAATTGGTGGTAGGATATGTAATGATCGTAACGAAGGAACTGGAAGGTGTGGGTGGATTTTTTGTTCGGAGAAGATTCATCACGTCAATGAAAAACTATTTTCCGAAAAATTTCCGAAAAGATCTCAGCTGCACTTACCCTATCTCGATCGTGAAACACACACACACTGTTCTCATAAAGAACCGATACTCTCACGAAATGAATCGGTTCATTTCATTTCGCGAAAACAAAATAAAAAGAAGGTAGTAGGGGAGAGAACAAAAATACCTTCGATTTTATCGTTTTTGACCCAGAGCCAGTTTTGTTTCCAGACCGACCAATAAATCGTCGAGTGCAAGCGAATTTACCAGCACAACCGAGACCAATCTCGTTGGACAAGGTCTCTCAATTTTTTTTTTGCGGTATATGTCCGACTCATATCTTGGTCCGTATATTTCGACATATTCGTGGATCCATGAATGGAATGACTATGAGATGTACTAAGGTCAATAGCGAAACGCCATCAAGGTTTTCTTCGAAGGAATGGAACCAGTTTTTTCACAGGATTTATTGTGATGGAGGTTGGGGCACGGTACAAAAATATCAATAAGATGATACATCTTCCCAAACAGGAGACTTCAATCAGGCAAATTCGTTTCCTAAATGATTAGGATTCGTCAAGACCGAACGGTTGTTCCGAGATGGATGAAATTCTCAGATTTATCACTGAAGAGTTGATTTTTCAGAATATGTACCATATTTAGATCTACGATAATTTTTCTGGAAGATAATCGGCTCAAAAGATAACCTTCGCAAAATTCCCAAAAAGTTGGGTTCAGTTAAAATTTCCTCAAGACCGAACAGTTATGCCGAGATGGGTGAAATTTTCAGATTTATTACTAGAAGAGTTGCTTTTTCAGAATATGTACCATGTTTAGATCTGCGATAATTTTTCTGGAAGATAATCGACTCAATAGAGTCTAAAAGAATGTACTTGAAGAAATCTAATGAAATTTTGAGCAAATACTGTGAATTGAAGGAAATACAAAATGATTGAACTGGAAATCTAGTTGGAGTTGATCATAGCTTTAATTTCTCAATAGTGTTTTACCTGCAGAAGATATCCCAGAGTCCATCGACACTGTCAAAGGGCTGGAAACAGCTCCTGGCGAAAGATCTGGCTTCTTGGCTACAGTTGCATAAATGCTTCCATCCAACGGACCGAAGGTGTGATTCACCTCTTCTGCAAAAAAAAATTCCGTCACTGTTGAAATCGAATTTTGATATTTCATTTTCAAGTTCACTTTGAAGAAGCTGCATACATGGTCCTCACAAATATCGATATTTTGTAGGTTTTTACTTTATCTTCAATAACATTCAATATTTCAGGATGGTGTTGAGAAGGAAGAGAAAAAATAAAATAACACCAATTTTTTTTTATATTCTCAAACTGAGCGTTACAATTCCAGGGTCCTTCTTCGACAAATATCGAACAATGAGAAATTGAATGATACTACGCGATGAACTAGCGTGGGATTCCTGGTGTTACGAAATTCTAATCTACATATTTCAGTTGCAACCTACGCAAACCGGCAAGGAGTATTCAACATAAATCTGGTTGAGTTACGTCTTACGTGCCTTCAAAGCACAAGAAGTTGCTAGTAGCAAATCTGGATTACGATGTAGGGTGCTTTGTTCAAGAGAAGATAACGTGTGATAAATCATGGGGACGAGTTTCTATTCTTCTTCCCAAGAAAGGATTAATTTTTTGGTTCTGCATATTAGACACTAGACTCCAGTTTGATTTATTATATTTGCCTCTCCTCCAAGAAGCTAAAATAGTTTTTCAGAATTTTTTCTTCCTGAGTAGATCGTCTGTTCAACTAGTTTATTGATTCACTTTTAGAGAGGATATTTATTATGTGGATATTTCCCATAGAATGATGTATATTTTGCATATTAGAAACTTGTTTTCAGTATACTGTATGATTATTGCATACGATCTTTCTGAGAGAAACTTGAATAATATGAAAGAAATCTAACATTCCATATAATAATATACGAAAAGGAAATACAAAACGATTTTGTATATTTTATTGATGTGAGGTTGATGTAGCTATGTTTTTCCAGTAACTAGATTCTAAATCGTTCGTTCAGAGTGTTCAGTTCTTCTACAGCTTCACTTTTTACTGGCGAATTGGAATGTCAGCTCTGGATGTTTCTATTTGTTCGACTACCAACAAATGAATGCCGCATAATGAGCCCACTAGAGTCAACATTCAGAGAGAAAATGGTCTGAAATGGAAAACACAAACGACAGTTATTAATATCCACGTGTATATTACTCTCTGCTTAAGGTAAGCCGCGCAGAAATTATCCTGTTTACCACATAAATTATTTCTAATAGAATTCTAGTAACCTTCTCTCTAGACTATCAGTGGCGTTCGAGTAACAGCGTCTAAAATCAACCAAATGAAATAAATGTACACTGAAGTCCTTTTTTTTCATTGAAAAGAGTAAAAGGATAAGCAAGAATTCAGTTCTAATTTTTGGGAGAATTGTTTAGAATCACGAATACAATTTTCTCCTGAAAATGGAGAAATATTTGAGAACTTATTCATTTCCGAGGTGACAAAAAAAATGTGGATCTTTCACATAATTTTTTTTGATCAGCCCCTCCCACATCCATATAGCCCTCTAAATATGATACTTAGGAACCAGAAAACCAACAGGAATGGAATTGAGCAGAAAGTCTTTGGCGAGAAGGCAATAAAAAAATAAATAAATAAGCAGCTTCTTGAGCTGCAACAACTTTCTATGAGGATGAATGTGAACAAAGTGCACTTGAACGGGTTCAGAGCATTGCGAGGTTGTTTACGGTGAGCCACAAAGAAAAAACTGGCAGTCTTAACTCACTGTCTGGTCCATTACTTTGCATTCAGTAATTTGTACTTCTTCTAACTTCTAGTTTACGCTTTTTGTACTATCAAATTTACTTACTGGTACATTAATCAAGCTCAACTTGCGTTTTATGGTGATCACTAACATAAATTTCGTCAGATTATCTTGGGGCACTCCTAACAAGTTTATTTTTTCGAAGATCTGGTTCACTATTTCTAACTGATGGTTTTAGAGAGAACGGGAAGAATGATCTGTATCTTGCATCTTTCCTCACAAGGCTAACACCAAGAAGGAAATGTTCTCTTCATTCAACTAACTTTCAGTCATTAAAGGAGTAAAAAAAATTCATTGTTGTATCAACATAACATAAACCCGTCCTTCATATCTTGAATAGGTAATTATTATTTCCTGAAGGAAATTGAAGGTAGAATTGATAATCTGAACCATGTGCAATCGAAGAATTCTTAATGCTTCAGTTAATGTATAATAATGAGGTTTTCTTTATGATCTTGGCAATTCAGCAATTCCTTAATTACAGCTATTATCCCTTCAGCTTAACGATATAATTTATCGGTATTGCCATAAACATGTATCATTGTAATCGATATAATTGGTACAATTGGTCTCAACGTGGTACCATTCTGTGAAATGCTGCCAAATTTAATCCATTAATTTTTCTGTTTGTCCCAGTTTTTCTTCAACTGACACACACGAATAGTTTCACAATAAAATTTTGGTTTTTTGAAGTATGCTATGTTTTTATTCTTGAAATTCAATCTTTGAATTCCCTGTTGTTATACAAACAGTCAATGGTCACTTGAAATGAATTATGATTCCTCTGGTACTTAACATTACGTTGGCTCTCATGAAGCTGTCATTAAATACAGTATCTAATGGAATTCAAGTGGCTCAACACTCGACTCTGTGGTATGGAAAATTAGGTTTCAGATGGACCAGATGAAAATTAATGGTTGGCAAGTTATTTTTGCTTGCCTTCAATTTTATTAATGAGATAATTGATTCGGATATTTTCAATTCCAATTCTAAGAGCTCATGTAGCATTTGGATTAACAGAAATTACACTTTTTTGGGAACCTTACAGAACTAATAGACTTCTGCAATGTTGTGAATCGACCTAAAATTATGCCTATGCTCTATTCTCCTTTCAGTTGATTTATTGACAGGGTTCGAAATAGAAAACAGCATGATTTTAAGGAACGACCCCTAACAGTTGGAATTAACGATGCCATTTAGTCGGAATTGAAGGTTTTCGAGCTATTCGAAAATGTCAAAACCCTCAAAACGACCGAAGCACCACTTATAAACGATGAAGTCATAAGGGAAGGTAATGGTGCATGCTAACGTGTTAAACCATCCTACGCAGCAGTAATTGAAACACTGCCTATCTAAAGTCTAAAAATATTTGATGATGCTTGAACGTAAATATCAGTGAATTCATCGTATGAAGTTTCTGAAAGGTGATATGCTGAGGATTTTCTACATTTCTCCGTCTCTAAAGGACAAATTGCGAATAACTGAAAGCAAAGGTTATATCTTCAGTAGTATCGTAGACAATTTTTTTGCACGATTAAAGGATGTGATGGAGTTGAGACATTTGGTTGTCCTAAATCCGGATGAAAGATCATTTTTTCTCAATTTTGACACAAAAGGTTGAGGTCTTTCGATATTGTCTGAAAAAGTTTTATCCACAAGATATGTAGGGGAGACTAGGGAGCATTGATACATGGGGAGGCTTGATACAGGCTTATATCCGCGGTCTGTAGCCGTTTTAAAAAGTAATATACTGGTGAACACTATTCTCTGGCAGAAAGCACTATATGACCTTAATCTGTAAGGCTAACAGTAGTTCGTTCGTGAAATATTCAACAAAGAGTGTTTCGAGGTGAGAAATTGTAAGTATTTACTCGCGTTACCTAAGGGTTTTATGATCATGCATTAATTTTTCAGCATAAACAAACATTTGAATGGGAAATATACATAAACCTACTTAATTTATTGTCTTATTAGGTTGCCAAAATGTATGAGTATAAAATGAAAACATAAATTACTTTAAAACTTGCTTTCAGGGAGGTTTGAGACATTTAGGGTGGGGAGGCCTGATACATGTATCATATTTAAAAAATATTCCGGAGCTGGTTGGACAGGCCTACATAAAGGCGTTTTTACCATCCAACCTACCTTCTGTACATGTTTCTGCACCTACGGGACCAAAGCAAACCAGTATCATTGCTGACCTACCTACTGATCTAGTATTTCTGGATCAGGCGTCAGGTGTGCTCGCAATGGTGCCACGAAGAATGTGACCGTGTTAGAAATGGCACAAAAATGTTTATATGTGACATTTGCAAGTGATAACAATGGGGCTTATATTTTCAGTTTGTGTCTCATGCCTCCCAGTACACCGTATCAATCCTCCCATATGTGGGGAGGCTTGAGACAGTTTGCATGTTTTTGTGTTCAACGTTTTGTACAGAATGGGATGTTTATATTTTGAGAATTCTATATTTATTTCGTTGAACGATTAATCGAAGAATTATATAATGTTATAAAATTCCTGTTTCTTCATATAATTCATTTTACAAAAATAAATATTCCAAAAACGTATCAACCCTCCCCAGTCTCCCCTATAAGATCTTGGAGTTGGCGCAAGTCATTTGATGACAGAGAGGATTCTAGACATAAAGGTATGTTGGCACTTTTGAAATATGTATTTTTAAGAAATATATTTACGAATATCTCATTCTGGTTAGTTCATAGACTTCTTGTCTATCCAAATTATAACACCCATGGGAATTGCGATTTAAAACCTGATCTTACAGCCTGATCGAATCTTGATGATAAAGAATTTCTGAACAAATATACAGGACCTTCAATGGAACAAACTGCGATCTTAAAATCCGCACGTACCATTTTTTCCAGTCATCCGTTACCGCAGACCGCTACCTCACCAACACAAAAAGAACCAGAACATAGCTCGGTTTGTTATTGAGCGGAACACTTCGTCCTAATCAGCTGCATCACCGGGAAATGCACCGTTCGACCTTTATTCGTACCACCTTCGATCTATCTCCGTCGCCCGCGAAAAATTCAATAGGATTCAGATGCCACCCACGAGCAGGCCAAGTAGCGATCTGCACTGACCGCGGAGCTTTGCATTTACGAATTTCTGCCGGACGGATAGGGATCGAAGGTGGGATTATCTCCCACTTGCGGACTTCTAGATTATGAACAATTGTAGAGACGACAAACTAGACAAGATCGTTTAGAGACGCCAATTGAAACGCACTTTCACGGACCTTATAAAGACAAAACGCATTAGGCGCTCGCTATTGATATGAAAAGGATACGTCGTATTTATGGAGAACGCCTTTCACGTATCTCTGTGCACATCGAATTGGTACTACTTAGGAAATTACCCACTCCTAAAGGGTGAGTATATGGCCACCTGAATTGAAGACAGATAGAAAGTTGGCTTAGGTTTCCATGGCTCATTTTATTCGAAACACATTGAATACACACCGAATAGTAAATTTTACATGCGGAATAATTTACCGCACCTAATTAACAATCCTTGTTAAGACGAGGAAATGTTCCAGACACTTCTCGGACTCATTATGGTTCTCCACCATAATTGAGCTGTATCAAGGTTTAATTCTGCGTTGTTTTTCCAATAATATGTATATTTCCCTGTAATATCACAGAATTATACCTAGATTCTAATCAGCAGAGTCCGCCTACACATTTCGAATGCTTAGAAATCAACCAACCTCAACACGTCCATTTACAGCATGAAATGTTTCGATCTGGGTATGTAATACTGTAACCCTGAAACTATAATGTATTTCCGATAGTGTTAGATAAGTTGGATTGGCGTACAGGTAGAAGCATCGCGTTCGATCTGTGCTCGATTTGAAAACGATGTAAACTTCTTTAACCGAATTGTTACTATGGATGAGACTTGGGTACATTTCTACGATCCAGAAACAAAGCAACAATCGATGGAATGGCGACACTCTGGTTCTCCAAGACCTAAGAAGTTTCGTGTCCAAAAATCTGCTGGAAAAGTTCTTGTTGCTTCAGTTTTTTGGGATTGCCATGGAGAAATCATGATTGAATTTTTGGATAAGGGTAAAACAATAACCGGAGATTACTATTCGACATAACTGACCACTCTACGGGAAACAATTAAAGAGAAAAGATGAGGAAAGCTATCCAAAGGTGTTTTGTCTCTGCAGGACAACGCCTCTGCATACAAATCTCATGTTGCCATTACAAAAATTCGTGATTTAGGGTTTGAATTACTAGAACACCCCTTTTATTCACCAAATTTGGCTCTATCCGAAAGTTTAAAAGGTCGTAAATTTTCTTTCAACGAGGAGGAAATGAAAGCTGTGGAGGTCTGGTTTGCAGAGCAAGAAGAAACATTTTTTTCAAAAGTGCTAGGGACGTTGCAGGTTCGCTGTAATAAATGTATCCATAATTAAGAGGAGAATATGTTGGGTAATAAAATATTTTGACATTGAAATTTTGTTTGGTTCTATAGTAGGCTAAAAATTTTTCAATATATCCTCGTATAAGAAGAGGATGGTGAATAAAAATCAGTAATTTTTCCCAATTTAGATCGTTGTATGAAATATTTGAACATTGTAAACTTCGACAACGAATAGGTAATGAGAGTGGACACTACAGATGAATATAAATATACATTCATTATTTTGAGCAACAAGTTTATATAGGACCATACATATTTCGGATTCTAGATTTGGTTAATTTCTATTCATTGGTATCAAGAATTATAATATGATCTCGAATTCTGTATCGAAATCACTTGATTTTTGGTCCTTCCAGTCGGATAATTGCTGTGCACGTATCAGATGACATTTGACCTACCTCTTCTCCCTTCAACTATCTGAAATCAATACAAATATCCATGATTAGAACTGAAATCCATTTGCCACTTTCCACTTTTTTAACCGATGTCACACTCAATTTGGCGTCCGTTGAAAAAACGGTGGTAATTGAGCGGTTTCGCTCAAACTTCCGCTTCAGACTACCGTAGACGAATTTCATTTGATGGAGACGGCGGTCTACAAAAAAATTCAGGACGAAAATAAACGGAGTTGGCGCGACAGACGTGCAACAGACTCACTTTCCAACGGTTCGTTATGTATTTCAGATGATTAAATTAGTTAATAGGAAGACGCAACCTGATAGGTTTTGGAGTGTACCTGTAAGTTGCGAAAATCTAGGAAAATCTGGGAAAACTGTATGAAACCGAGCTCGAAAGATAGGAAAGGGAGACTCATGTTTGGAAAAATTTTCATGGTGTTTCTGAGTCGGGAATTTTCAGCTAGGAGTTTTCTGCTTGCAATCCATTTCCCTTCAAGATAGAGCCTTTCAAAGTATTTAAACAGGGTGAGTCTTTGACTCGTACAAATATTTCAACAGTAGATTCTAGAGCTCAAAAGGAACACTATTTTCTCATACCATTTTTCCCGATTCGGCCCTGATAAAAAGATGTAGCCATTTCACGTTTTCATAATGAGCTGTGCCAACCCTGGAAAAACAAAATTACCTTCAGAATAACTAGCTGAATCTGTGACACTACACATTTTTTAATGATTTTTCAACAGCCTGTATCTTTTACTGAACTGATTCGGAAAAAATGGTAAAGGAAAAGAGTGTTTCTTTTGACCTCAAGAATCTACTGTTAAAATATTTGTATGAGTCAAAGACTCACTCTGTAAAAATCATAATAAGTAGTTATATAGTAAGTGGTCTTTAAACAGGACATTTTTACAAGCATTTTTTGTATACACGTGTCTTAGGGTTAGGTAAATATTCGATCGAAATCTGACTGAAATACAATCGTAGAATATTGTTTAAAATAGTGAAAATCAGTTGTTAGGACGCAAAATGACCCTAGTGGCCTTCTTTTTGGCGGCATGATGACGCAGTCTGGCAAATTTTGACCTTCTTAGAGGCATTGAAAGCAATAATCGATTTCAAAACATAACCTAGTGTTTTTCCACTCTCAGCCAAAGTTCCAGGAATCGAAAATATCCATCATTTCTAACTGATTCGAAACGGAATTCGAAACCTACCGATTCGAATTGGAAATTGCAATGCAGCTCAAGGTTAAAAAAACAGTTGCTCAGTAGGATAAACATTAAATGATTTCATAAAATAAACCGCGCCAAATATTTGATGTTTGGATAGTCGGAATTTATCGAAGAGAGATGAATGAATGTTTCTGTTATTTCCAGAGATGATTTCATTGTAAATGGACCTTATAAATAAATGGACCAGGGGGAACATTTCAGGAGTACAAGAGAGCACTCGAATATATATCAATAACAATCTTGTTTATATAATGAGCAGTGATATTTTAGTACCGAATCCTGTGCTTTTACGTCTTTTCATCGTCAATAATCGAGGATTTATGATGATGGTTCGATCTTATCCATCATAATAAACTGAAGAAGACGAATTATTTTAAAACTGATACAATCCAAACGCCTGTCATCGGTTTCATAGAATAAACCTTCACAAAAACTGGAAATTTTGGATTTTTTCGATAGTCAGAACTTCAATTTTTGTATAACCCTGGAAGCACAACATTTTTGCGAGGAATTATCGGATAATCAGAACGCAAGAAAATACTTATATCACGACTTGGGCCAATAAGTATGAAATTGCTTTCTACAACTCACGATTGGCTTGGAGACAAACGGTTGAGAGACACGAAAATTGAGAAAATCGACACTAGCAAAACGTTATACCTGAAGGCGTTCATCATTGTGTGATAGCATCACACAACACGAAACGAAAATTACTGATGCATGGAGAGGAATTCCTAATTATGCAACATTGATATGAATATGTAAAAATCACATTTGCTCTGCGTATATCCCACAAAAAGGAGCAATATAATTCAAAGAGATTATTCAAAAATTCACCCAATGACTGTTGATCGGAACCACCTGATTTTTTATCCGTTTTTTTATTTCTGTACCTTCTTTCAATATTATTATCTCTGTATCAAGATTGTACTCACCACCATCTGATTCTTCATCATCGGAATCTTCCAAATTCATCGGACTGTGGGCTCTGATCACAGAGTCATCAGCAAGGCAGAAAGGCACAGCTGGGGTTGGTGCTGGAGCAGGATGACGGACCTCTGATCCTTGGGAGAAATGCAGTTCAACAGCACCGTCGCTAGGGAATCGGAGATCTGGAAAAAAGCGATATCTCATCAGAACTTTTCATTCCAATTCGGCGACCAATCTCATTTTGTTCATCATCAAGTTTTGCATATAACTTTTTCAGTTAATGAAACCTATCCTTCAAAGAGTTTTCTACTTGGTTTTTCACAATCAATATCCGATGTCAAAAAATTTGTAGCCGTTCAACGCTTGAAAAAAATTATAACGATAAGGACTCACACAACTCTAATTATCTCAGCAGGGAAGTGCACAAGATAACACCTTCAGGAGCTAACTGACTGTACAGGAACTATTAAGTTATCCCTATATGAGCAATAAAATGCCCACTTCTAGAACAACAAACACCAATGATATAATATATGCGTTGGTTATCGATTATCAGCAAATATACTTTTCTTTCTCGTGCGATAAAAATACCGCAAAGGTAAATAGCGGTTGTCATAAAGGATAACACAGTGGCTAAATAGACGCAAAGATGTATGGAAATAAGCCTAAATTGGGTGCCTTTAAAATGGGACCATGAAAACTAGTCTCGAAGCAGATAAACACCCACCTTTATATGCGACATCTAATTCTTGTCTCGTGAAACTCAGCGTGTAATCTGTAACTGCACAAGTGTGGAACTGGCAAGCGAAAATTTTTTCTCTTCCGGAATCGCTTCTGTGGTAGCACTTTATCAAGATGTCGCCCCTCAGTTGAAGTCCTTTACGCTGATCTCCGGCCACATTGACTGTGAATTGTCTCACACCCTTGGCAACGGAGTATACCCCTGGAATTAAGAGATTTCAGGAAATAATTTCTCCTATGCCTGCTTCAGTTTTTTTCAGAATTCATGGAAAAATAGTCCTTATTTTGTGTATCTCACTACTTGACCTAAAAACCTTTTCATTCATGCGATATCAATAGGGATTAATTTTTGCACATTGTGGACAAGTTTTAAATCTTATCTAATCGCTGCAGTTTGACAGATTTTACCCGAGCATGCCACTCACCAGACGTGTAAACTGGAAGCTGTCCCTGATATAGTTTCAAGAAGGCCTTGCATCCCCCTTGCTCGTAGGCAGGAGTGCCAAGAACGGTCACGTGGGTCAGATAGAGAGGTGCAGTGTTTATCCTGATGTTGTGTGAAAGCAAGCCAGCGAAATAATCGACATATCTGAAAAAGATAACGGTAATTCAAGTTCAAGTGCTATTATCTCTTCGAGCCTGAAATAGGTCAAATGTGAAGTAGATGCATTCGAGTAATGGATCGGTTTAGAGATAAGCCTACCTCCTGTTTGACGGTAAACTGATAGAGCCTATGTTCTCTTCCAGGTATTTCCTCATGGAAAATCTGTCGAGAGCCTGCTCGGCATTCCCACATATGCTGGAGTAATGCATATAGGCTGCCACTATAACGCCTAATTTATCTTTGTTACCTCTGGAAATAAATTATACATTATTTTCGCTCACACTGAACCAACGTTTCCACCGTGAGTAATTGATTGAAAAATACTCACTTGGCATGCAGTACTGCTATTCGGTGCTCATCAGCTGAAAGCCAGGTTTCTATTTCTTTACATATACTACATAAGTTTTCAAGAGGTGGTGCAAGATCTCTGGACCATCCAACCTCCTGCACGTGTTTGTGTTCACCTTTAAGCACCTTTTTGGGTTCTGTGAGATTGAATACCTGAAAATGAAAGCCTGAAATTGATTTCGATGGAACACAGAAGAATATTCATTTTGTTTCTTTGTTTTAATTAGGTTATATTGTGATATAACTTCGGTTAACAAATATCTAATTCCACAAGGGTTTTTCATTGAAGTTTTACAGTGAAGATCAATTGAGTGCTTGAGAAATGAAGGAAGTCACCCACTCCCTTACTTATAATACATTATCGATACTTAATCTATCCAGTTGATGCTGAATTAATGCATATAAGCATCGATTTTTATGCATTTCCATTAATTACATATCTTTCCTACTTGGAATTAGCTGGAGTATTTTAATATAGCCCCGATTCAATCGTGTGATGTCTGATACTAATCGAAGAACGAATTCCTACAAGTACCTAACATTAATTGACTTTGACCATAAAGATTCAAACTCCATTTGCATGTGGATTAGTGGAATGTCAAAGCCTTATGATTAAATGGCTTACGATGCCCATCGTACTGAAATTATATAAATGAAAACATCAGACGTAAATGAAAAGGCAAGCCGATTAAGATCTCCACAAAAGCTATTCGTTGGTGATCATTTCTTTAATGAAGGCCTGAAGAAAGGCATCTGTTGATATCAGAAATCCACAAATGACTGTGACAGAATTCTTGAACTCACCATGTAATTGTTTCCATGTTTATGCCTCAGCATGTGAGAGGCTTGTCTCTGTCCTTGTCTGTAAGAATGCGAAGATGCATCTGCTGGGAACCAAATAGCTATGATCCTCTCTGTAACATAGCTCAAGTCCATGGTCCCCGACTCACAGTTGGTATTCTTTTTCGACGGTCTAGGCTGTGAGGTGAAGGCTTCTCCGAAACCATTGTACGAAGTTATTATCTGCAAGAAGTATAACACTTTCATCTTCCCAATCAAGTTCGACATTCAAGAATTCCTAAACGATGGTAATCACCCTAAATCCATAAAGGCGTAAAAGTTGAATTTACCTTATGCATTTCAGGCCCATCTCTGTCAGTATCTTCGTGTGTATGCTGAAACAAAGGATAAAATTAGTGAGACAATTGGAAATGTCAACATTTAGAACGATGTGGGGCGTAATAAACTGAAAATTCATGGGAAAATAAACAGAGGTGAGGTGGAAAAAAGAGTGAATCCAATGAATCGTCGTTTATATGACCGCACAACTCTTTTCAACTGTAAGCAAACAGAGGTGCGGTGTACTGATATGTTGGGGCAGTCGAGTTGTGGACGGATATTTATTTTCTTGTTCCTCTGGAGTTGTACGAGAAGAAAATGCACAGATTCAGCGTTTCCTGAAATGCCACTTCTAAATAATTTATTCTAGCAATTCGAAATATGCAAATTTTCCCCAATGAAACTCACAACTAGAGCAAAAAACCTAGGGCATTCTCCAAATCCAGATATTTATGAAAGATTTCATCTTGAGGAATATCGTAAAGTATGAAGTTGCTCATCCATGCAACGAAAGTGAGATGAATGACGGATGCTGGATAAATTGCAGTATATCCCGACTTGATACGTACAAATGACGGCATTGATAGAGATCTTGATCGATGGCGCAGTAAAAAGCACAAACGCTAAGGCCTAAATTACGCGTAATTGAGGGGAAAAGAACGATAGGTTGCAGGGTGGTCCAGAAGTGCATGTCCGAAATTATACGTCGCAGATTTATTTCGTGGAAGATGCAAGCAGCCGGTATGCGGATTCCTGGGTTACCAGAAAATTATAGCGCTTTTGTATTGAGGGAGCTCGAGAAAGGCTGAATCTTTAGTGAAATATTTCCTGTAGGTATACAGGGTGAGATTCGTGAGGCCAAAAGAAACACTTTTTCCCTATACAATTTTTTCCGATTCGACCCTAATAAAGAGGTGACCAAGATGATTTGGAAAAAATGGCAAAGAAAAAAAGTGTTTCTCTCGATCTCAAGAATTTACTGTTAAAATATTTCTACGAGTCAAAGTTTTATGAGTTTTTCGTGAACTAATTATAGTACCTATATTATAACAAAATTTTCTCACAGACCACATTTATAGGACTGTGAGGGATGTTCTTCATGCTTGAGCAAGAACACTCACTCCATCAACTGATTCTTGAGTAGGATGTCTTTTTAACGCCAGAATCAAAGATAATAAAAGAAGCATAGAATTAAATATTTACAAAACGATTATAAGATAGAGTCATTCGGGGTTACTGAGCGCAGTGGGTAAGTGTGCGCAGTGCGTATAACTCGACTATGCAATGTATGAAAGAGGGGTTCATTTGAGTGAAGCAAGGGCGCAGAATCCCCAAATTAGTTTTTCATAGGAGTGCGCAGTGCGACATTTCGTTAACTTTTTATTTGCTATCAATCAAATTCACTAGTTTTCTTGTTAATTTTCAGCATCTCTGCAAATTCTGCCAGGTCCGAGTCTGACAGTGTTAAACAATATTTTATTGGATCATGGGCATATTAATCTATATATATTATAAAAAAATTTAGGTTTTCTTAGCTGCTCAACTCCATAAGAACGTCAATTCAAATTTTGGCTTACTGGGGAAAGTGTGCGCGGGTAAGTGTGCGCATAGATTCATTATATGGGCATTAGTTTAGTGAGGAATATATTAAGATATTGTTGATTTTCTTGGTTGAGACTCGATCAATATTGTTCTATTTGTTCAGAAAAATATGAAGAGCCACCAACAGGGGAATGTATCAAGTGTTGTGTTCACCAGGAATGGTGGCACGAACAATAATGCACTGCTTGTAAAAAGGCGCTTCTGTATTGACAATAAACAGCATTTCTCTAATATTGTAACATTTTGATGACATTATTTTGTAATTTGTTTTGATTGTGTGATTCATTAAGCACTACGTTCACTTACCCCGTGAGGGTGCGCACACTTACCCGCAATACGGGGCATGTGAACGCACTCCGACTTTCACTATCAATTTTTTTTTGCGGAAAGAAAACGTTTTTCGTTTGTTTGCTTTTTGATGTTTTTTTATAGATTAGAAAATTCTCTATCTTATGAATATGTTTCAACTTTCCTAGCTTCAATATTTGAAACAAGGTATGGCTTGAAAGGCAAAAGTGCGCACAGTTGCCCCGAATGACTCTATATATGACAGCATAGATAGGGCGTGACTAAGCAAGCTGAACAAATTGGACAGGAAAAACATGCAATCCTAGTCTCAAACCGGGAAAGACACAAAGCTAAAATAAAAACAAAATTAGCCAGAAAACTAGGATAACAAGGTAAAGGTATTTGTCCTTTTTTCACTGGAAAATTTTTCATCACCTCAAATACCCTGCGAAACTCGTAAAATCGACCTCAAACGATATTCAAGTAGGGAAAAATCACCGAAAATTTAAAATCGTCTTGCTTTTCACGTTACCTGAGAGCCATTTTCCAGGTGAAAACCCGCATGCCAAACGGTAAACGCCAAACGTTTAAGGAACCTCACAGAAAACTCCTCCAAGGTGATCTTGGCATTCCTCCTGCAAACGCAGCAACACAGAGACGTGTTTCCCACTTGCACTTTGTCGTATTGGAACAACATTATATTTCATTCTCTTCCACATTAACTACGATGGCAGATAATATTCGGAAATCACAGGCAACTATAAATCTTCGCTTCTCGATCTGCACCGCTCCAGGTGGGGGCGTTAAAGTACAATAAATATTTTCGAATCGGCGTTTTGCAAATGGAGTACTGTTATTAATGGTGCAAATGTGGATGAAGGTGAATGGGATCGATAATAAACGTTATAAAAGTTGAATTGCAACTATCTAGCTTGTTTGTTTTCCCGTGATAACGTTAGAAATGGGGCGTCCACACTAGATGCGTTATGTGGAAAAGTTGCACTTATATGGAGCGGATTAATAGTAAAACCAATTCTACAAGGTTTCCCAACTAGAATACTTCGCATATCGCGAAAATGCTCATCGGTTAATTCTTTATTTCAGCATCGAACTAGGATGACACGCTTTTTCTAACTTTCCTACTTCAACTTTTTTCTTACGTATCTGATAGTTGGGGAGCCGATGATGCTAAATCGGGATTTGCTCGAGCGTCTTGGAGGCCTAGTAGATTTTGAAGATAAGATGGTATAAAGAAAAAAAGGTTCTATGATGTATGCAGTTTCAGCGGTGGGGAAAGCGTCTGCAGGTTCTCAAAGATGTACAGAGTGGGCAAATTTCGATGTTTTAGCACTACAGCTTTTAAACCAGAGGAGATACACAAAATCTGATAACCCATTCTCGTTCTCTTTTTTTGAGAAACTAACAATAGTAGTAGTCATTTTTGGCCACTTTCTATTGTTTTTGAGTTATAAGCAAAAATTGGAAAAATGGCGATATCGAAATTAATTTATATCTCGGCTAATACTCATGATAGAGCATGGAAATTGAAACATTATACAGGCACTTTTTTACGTAGAATCTAGTGGCGTGCTCGCCTTTTTGCAGGATTTTGAATTACGAAGCTATGACCCAAAGTTATGTTTTTTTGAATGGGAGCACTACTTTTCTGTGCAATTTTTTGAAAGCTTAATTTTTACTGATTTCAAAAATATATAACATCATATGGTTTGTATTAATATAAATAATAGAAAATGGTCAAAAACCCTTTTTCTCAATATTTCTATGGTTTCAAATTTTGATGAGCATAGAAAAATATTGCATCGTATGATTACCACTGTCTCCTTCTATAAGTCCTTTCATTATTATGAAAATTTATGAAATATATCTTGATTCAAATTTTGTGAATATTGGTAACTTTATACCAATATTGCCGGAAGGAGACTGCTTTTGTTATAGGAAACTCTATTTTTCTGTGCTCGTCAAAAGTTGAAACCATAGAAATATTGGGAAAAAGTGGATTTGACCATGTTCTGTTATTTATATTGATACAAACCATATGATTTTATATATTTTTAAAATCAGTAAAAATTAAGCATTCGAAAAATTGCACAGAAAAGTAGTGTTCCCATTTAAAAAAACATAACTTTGGGTCATAGCTTCGTAATTAAAAATCCTACTAAAAAGGCGAGCACGCCACTGGATTCTACGTAAAAAAGTGCCTCTATAATGTTTCAATTTCTGAGCTGTATCATCAGTATTAGCGGAGATATAAATTTATTTCGATATCGCCATTTTTCCAATTTTTTCTTATAACACGAAAACAAAAGAAAGTGGCCAAAAATCACTACTACTATTGTAAGTTTCTCGGAAAAAGAGAACGAGACTGGGGTATCAGATTTTGTCTATCTCTTCTGGTTTAAAAGCTGTAGTGCTAAAACATCGAAATTTGCCCACCCTGTACATACTCCAGCGTGTCAGATTAAGATACTGTATATGCCCCACGTGGCTCTGATAATAAATTCATGTAAATCTGACAGTTTGCGTGGTGGGGCTGGATGTACGGAAGAGTAAATTGGACCCAAAAGGAGCTACTTTTTGACAGTTTGAAGATGATTACAAGGCATTTTTTTGAAATACCTCCCTTCCTGTACCTCCAGTCGTTTCTGTATTCATTATGAAAGTTGTAGATAACAAAATTCTATGCAACTTTTGTTTGAAGCAATTTTACACGCTCTTAACCGTTTTTGAGTTAGAGAACGATAAGGGCGAGGAGCTTAGCCACACATGCGAAAGGCCAAGGTCAAGGTAGAAACCCAGTCTTATGTACATTCATCGCCTTATATCTCGAAAACGTTAAAACATAAAAAAAATTGCTTCGGACAAAATTTGTGGAAAATGTTATGCCCTACAACTTTTATGATGAATGCGAAAACAATTTGAAGCCTACGAGAGGAGATAATTGAGGAAACCTTATTTTTGTGACCTTCATTGCCGACTTTCCCTCTTAGGCTCCCCAACTTTGATGAAAGTGATTTCCTCTGATCCAGTTATGAAGATCGATGGAAATTTCAGGAAAACTTGCATATCTTTTGAAATGTTCTCCGACCTGTAATATTTTGATTAGTTCCTCAATTCCTCTATGACAAAGGCTGAACGGAAACTGCATGCATCTTCTTTTCCTGTGTGTTTTTCATAAGGGTGGAAATATCCTTTGATGTTACTACATATAAAAGAAATAGTCGGGGTAGCATATTAGAGGGAAACACCTTGAGAAGGTACACGTCTTCTTTTGCACAATTTATAACTGAACCCGAGCATCCGCATGAGAAGATATAAAGCGTATTTTATCACTTTGCCGCAGAGAGAAAAATGGGTTTGGGAGAGTGACGTCTGTAACGCTGCTATTTTCTGACTCTAGACCATTTGAAGCGGAAAAATTTGAACTGTAATGCAGCATAACGATCTAGTATGATTCAGTACCAATTTTATCCTGCCCTTTCGCTGGAAATGTAACTTTCAGCATGAATTGACTCATCCTGTTGCTACACGAATATATTTCGATACTCAACGTAGCTATATTTGCAATTTTATGCGATAGGTAAGCTGAAATTCGACACTTGGTGATAATTTTTTCACGGCCATTGTAAATAACTGATGAAATAACAAATATCGAACGATGCAACTGGTTTATTTTTTCGATATAGATAGTTAAAACAAATTTCCGGTTATTATGAAGAAATCGGTGTGGGCACAGAAAAGTTTGATTGTTTTTCTTCATATTACTTATTATTTTGGTCTACATTTCGCTAATATTCGACGACCCTGTCCAGTTTATAGTGAAAAACTCTAATTTTATAGCTCGCACAGCACATAAGCCTCATACGCTCATAACAAAGGTCGAATTACAACAGGAATTCCAACGTAAAGACCGCATAACGATCATCGTGACCTCTATCCCTGAAATTCAATATTTAAACAATGAAATCTATGACCAATTGTACCACACTTTTCTCTATTGACACCAAAAACATTGGGTACAATGCTGAAGGTTAACCTCGCTTTTGTGGCAGCGATCCTGAATGCACAGAGCTGCTCAAGAACGGCTTAAACCTCCCTGGCCCAATATTCCACGTGACGTGATATTCAACGTTAACCGCATCACTGAAACACCTCCCATAGTGTAGTAATCACTAAATGAAGCATTATTGAATAGAATGAAAAGTTGCCTTCTATCGGATCATTTACATACAATAGCGTAAAATCGCAATTTCCATTACATAAAAGGATTATAGAATCGATTTCTTGTTCAACATCTGGAATGAGAGATCTGCAGAATGTCCTACGTTATCTGAGCAAGGGACAGAAAGTAACTGGAGGTCAGAATCCATAGACATAGGGTAGCTCAGATTTCGTCCCACAAATACTGAATTTTTTGCATTCAAAAGGAAATGATCGGAAAGGATGAAAAAAAGCCTTCAAAGATTTGAAAATAAATCGTAGAGGGTTTGAAGTATCAGTTGAGATTTCTGTGAAGCTGATCAATCCCTACTTGTTGGCTCTGATCGAAAATCAGTATAGATCTCCTGATTGAGTAGCTCTTCATCCTGCTTTCATCCCATATGCTTCATTTAACCACGATCAGATCGAGGGTAACCTGATACTTCTCTCCATAACCAAACGTAAACGTTCTCTTACAAACATCGGACTCGCGAATCTTGCAGACAGGGCTTGGCAAGTTCAGTTTCACCAATGAACCCATTAAATATTCATCAGATGAACGTAAATAGAAATTTGATATGCATGGGATACTGGCTGCCAAATTGATTCAACTTTTATGTAACCTTTCTTCATTTGAATAATGAATACCCTGTCAACGGATCATACTCTTGTAGGCCACTGCTTGGCCGGCAGCTATGTTGATCTCTACGTGTTTAGCATGGGATATTTTTTGTGTCGTTGCAGAATAGAGGCCGGTTTGATGATCCTACTTCCTAAATTAAAAAGTCTAATTTTGAGGTAGAGCAACTATGGTTTTTTATGTTTGTCCTTCAGGGAAAAAGGAAACCTATTCTACCTAGTTTTTGCGAACGGATGGAAAGTGACAAACTGTTATTTTAAACAGCTGGATATCACACTCTGACAGCTGGAAACGTGGTTCCTTCGGTGGAAGAAGAATTTTTTTAATCCAGTATAACACTAAACAATAACCACTGATGTCCTGACTGTCCTGAGCAGTTTTATTCATTCGAGATTTCGATGATTTCAAAAACCTTTGGAACTCCTAGAAATAAAAGCGTCTGTTCACTAGCATCATGTGAAACTTTGCGAAAGTTGTCGTGCATTCTGTTTTCGATCATTATTTACGTCTAGAACTTCACCTATGCTATCAGTGACTGATTTATCTCTGCACGTAGCAACATTTCTGCCAGAATAGGAAAATAAGTCTCGAAATATCTGAAGCCATGATTTATTCTTACTAACCTCACGTAATGAAATATGTTAAGTTCAAATAGCTTTTCAGAATGTTACCAGTTGAGTCATTATGCAAAATAAGATTTCAGTGTTGTCGTGACATTTCGAAAGTACAGAAATAGAATTATAATTATTAGGAGGATACTCGGTCCTTGAATTAGCAATCTTGTAGCAAGAAGAAAGAAGTCGAGATTTTTCATTCATTTATGGTGTTTAGCATATACACGAAGCATTCCATTTTTGAACATAAAACGTTGTTTTATTCAAGAAAAACTACAAATTGAAGGCTCCTTCTACATTTTGTAGAATTGACGTTGTCATAGTAAAGAATTATTTGAAATGTGAGCGATTAATATTAACATGCAACTGAATAAAAAAAAGACAATCTGATTAATCATCGACAAAACAGTGTGAAATAAAAGAATGTGTGAAATATTTGGAACAGCTACAACCACTGAGATTCCATGGAATCTTTCATCGCTTTGTTGAGACTTACTTGAGATATTTTCCAAACAAATGGAGATACAGTAATTGGAATGGAATGTTAGGTGTACTCTTCGTGTACCAAAATTGCACCAGTTTATAAATATTTTCGTGAGTCACGGTCCTTTCCTGCACGATAAATTGGGGCGGATGATGCTGAATTGATTTCAACCACTTTATATCAGTTTTTCGATCTAAAGATAATTCATGATAATCTTGAAACCAATGTAAATATCTGTGTAGAACAACTACAGTTAGAAACTTGATTTCATGCCACAAAAACGTTATTGCAGTTTCCTTTTAACATAAAGATTTGTTTTGCTAGAATAGGTTGAGTTCTGTAGAATGTGTTTAGTGTTTTTGAAGACTGACTTGTACTTCTTCATTACAATGATTTCAATCCTTAATTTTCTATCCTCAAAATGGGTAGATTGAAATGAAAACTTGAAAAAGAAATTGTAAGATGGTCCCCCATGTTTATACCAAATTTGATCAAGATTCCCCCAGTATTTTCCGCGATTGAGTGGATGACTGATAGACAATTTTTTTAAATTCTTTCCGAGACATTATTCTTGCATATAACGATCCAAAATTGAAACTGGTATTCGCAAATGGCTAGAAATTTCGCATTCATTCAAGAAAACTTGACAAAGCGACACTTACACCGCTCCATTTCCACAAAAACAGATCCAGGTTCCGGACAGGGACGTAGTCCTTCATTTCTCCTATCGGAAAATATCAATATCCTCGGCAAACACCAACCGCAAAGGAAACGTCTCGTTACGCTATCATGGCCAATATTATCACAACACTCCACTTTCAACCGCGGGTTTCTGAAGAGGCTCCGGCGTCTTCAATGCGTCCCCCACGAAATCTGATGGTAAACAGCGTCCGCGATTTTTTTCTAACCGAGTCAGCCAGAGCCAGCGATATCGAAAAGCCGGCTATGCAAAATTAGACGTGGACGCTCTCCGTTTCGTTTGTGTGGATGTCCTCGAAATTCTGTTTGATTTACGACGAGGCAAAAAACGATAGCGAACGAGCGACTGGGTCGACCCGGCGAGCTACAGGGTGTCCTCGTCTATTTTCGGGAATTTTACTCTTGTTATTTTCTACTTAATCTTAAATATGTTGTTTAGTATTCAAGAATTTTTTTCAGAAATGCTAACCATACTTAATTTAGCCTAAAATGAACAATGAAATCAAGTTAGGTGGCACAGCTCATTATGAAAACTCAAAATGGCTGTATCTTGTTATCAGGGCCGAATCAGAAAAAATGGTAAAGGAAAAAAGCGTTCCTTTTGACCTCAAGAAACTGTTGTACGAGTCAAAGGCTTGTCCTTTATAGTATCATCTATATAACAGCAATATTTTATAATAAAGGATGTGGTCTAATTATTATTATTTCACAACTTAAAAGTAGAGGTATAACACCAATAAATTCAAGCTGCAGAAACCAACCGTCGTATCCATAATTACTTCAAAATCATGGCTATCGTACTCATCAATATTAATTTGAAATAATTCATATGAAATTAAATTAGTGGGTACCTAGAACACCTAGAATATAAACATATAAAAAGTATGTTATGCTTCAAAACATTTCCGTATGCTATCGAGCAACATTGCTTTACATTTTAGTCTACCAGTGAATTTTCTTCGGTGTGGTTGAAATAAAGTGTAGTGAAATGGAAAAATCCAACTATTCTTTCGTTTTCAAATTCGAATCCGATTTCGATGAACTGAAAGCTCAAGCTTGGATGAGAGATCGTTGGACTGATGTTTTCTACTACGATTTAATCTATCTTTCAGTGATCTTTTCAATCAGGAGTTTCATGAAGGATCGGACGCCTTATAGAATGAAGATACCCTTAGTGATTTGGAACGTATTTCTAGCCTCTTTCAGTATAATGGGAACCGTAAGAACAGTACCGGAGCTTGTACATACCCTGACAACTAGAGGAATTCAAAGTTCGATCTGTGATAAATCGTTCAACACTACGGATGAAGTGACCAGAGTATGGAGTTTCCTGTTCGTGCTCAGCAAAGTTCTGGAGCTCTTCGACACAGTTTTTGTGGTACTCAGAAAACACCCACTCATACTTCTCCATTGGTACCATCATATAACAACCCTTGTTTACTGCTGGTGGACCTACACAGATATGGTTTCAACTGGTCGTTGGTTCTATGTGATGAACTTCTTCATTCATTCGCTCATGTATTCTTACTATGCGCTACGTGGTCTTGGTTACAAAATTCCGAAACAGGTGTCCATATGCATAACTTCCCTTCAGATATTGCAGATGATGGTTGGATGTCTAGTGAATGTTTACGGTTTGATCCAGATCCAGAAGGGAATTGAATGTGAAACCACTCATTTGAATATTTTCTTTTCGTTAGTTCTGTATTTGAGTTTTTTCATTTTGTTTGTTCACTTTTTCCTCAACACTTATTCGAAAGAGAAAAAAATTGACCCGAAAAAGAGACAATGAAGTAGTGGAAATCATAATTGTAATTTCTGCATTCTTTTTCGAGGCGTTCTTTTGTAAATGAATTTAATTCAGCTCAGTATTGTGTTTTTCGATATCATGCATCCCTGCAATAAATCAATGAATATATTGAAATCAAAGTCGAAAGTGTTTATTTTTTGTGCAACACATCTGGTATAGCTACAGCAGATCTCTGTGGACCTCGAGTTAGTAAGTAAAATGACCCGGGTCGATATAGCTGAATGAATAATTTTTTTCGTTGGTGGATAGCGGGTAAACACGATAAGCGAGCGCGAGTAGCAGACGACATTCTTCTAAATTAGAATTTTTTTATTTTTCGAATGATATCAACCTGGGTCATTTTCTCGACTAATTCGAAGTCGTAGATTACGAATATGTAATTAGATTTTCTGTAGGGTCAGTACTTTGGGAAAAAAATCACTTTTAGTGGAAAATTTCGAAAAAATTGGTCAATTTTGAGGAGCTCTAGCTGCTAGAAATGAGGTATTAGACATAAGCTGATTTTTTTGAAGATAGATTGGTTCTTTGCGAATAGAAAAAACCAATTTTACGTCATCTATCGCGAACAGTTCAGATTTTATGATTTTTTCGGCGAAGATCCAAGATTTCCGATTTTTCTCCGACTATAACTTGAAAACTAATCTTTTCAGCAAAATTCTTTTTGCTTATTCGTGATCTACGCCCTCGATTTAGTAAATACTTCAATTTTGGTGGAAATCGCAGAGGTCGAAAATTTTTCAAATTTTCCATGCATATGCATTGAAAAAATTGCGATTTTTCGAAAAAAATTTTTGATCTCCGATCGACACCAAATTTATACTGTACACTAATTCGAAGGCGTAGAACACGAATATGCAAACAGATATTTTTAAAAAAAATTATTTTTCAAGGTATGGTCGATAGAAAATCGGAAATTTTGGACCTTCGCGGAAAAAATCATAAAAATTAAACTGTTCGCGGTAGATGGATGAAATGTGGTTTTTTCCATTCGCAAAGAACCAATCTATCGCCGAAAAAATTAGCTTATGTCTAATGTCTTTTTTCTAGCAGCTGCAGCTCTTCAAAGATGACCAATTTTTTCGAAATATTCATGATCTACGACCTCGAGTTAATAAGAAAAAAATTTCAAATTTTCCATACATATGCATGGAAAAATTGCGATTTTTTGAAAAATGTCTCCGATCAAAACTCAAAGATGATATATACTTTGAATTGAATGTTGTTAAAATAGGTGAGTAGATAAGTATATGATTCGTTGAGGTATTTCCATAGAGCAGAATTGATTGTCGTTGGCTGCAAAAGCAATTTTTTGCTTTTATTTCGAAGTTTCTTGGGAAATACTGTCTCCATTATCCTCATAATACTCTACGACAGACCCAAGGACAGACTGTTCAATTATCTATAAATACCTATCTGTATTTTAGACATGCAAAGTTTTTATGAAAAACGTCTACACGATTTCAAATTAAGTAATTATTCAAGTCAACTAGATTTGAAATGGTTCCTGACCTCGAAAATCTTAAATCCATTGAAATTATAGGGAATCCTTTTGGAATCCTCTTATCCTTCTTATCGTAACCTTAGTCCACCAAGAAAATGTTGAAGAAGCTGTTGCTGTAGCGAAACATGTGAGGAGGTGGGAAGCTCATGTTCTCGTTTAATTTTCAACTTGGAAAGTTCATTTGTTCGAGATTGTTTTTTCTTTAGATGAAAAGAAATTGCATTTTTATGACTAGGAACTTTTTTTTTCTTTCATTAGCCTTGCTCACTTACTTATATCAAATTTCTATCGATGTCGAAATACTTGAATACCTTCATGCGATCGCGATATGGAAATTACACACATTGAACCTAATAAAAAGATCAACCAAACAAAAACAAAAATTTCACAAGTTACTTATACAATTACGAGATAAGAAAATAGTAAAAATAAATTTTTTATCTAAATAACGAGCGCTTTCGTTGACCGTGACCTTGAAGAAGTGATATAACTGCCATATAGGGTCATCTAGATCGTTTTCTTTTATTTCGGTCCCTCTCATGTGGCTTGATCGTTTTGCTCCCATATCAGACCACGCGAAATAATTGGTCTGAAAGGCGTCCTCTTCAAGGCCATCTTCGGGTCTCATACAAAATTAGCAGGCTTGGGATGGGAAATAACTTGCTTTATTTAGAATTATAGCGCTTATGTCATTTCGACATGACGCTCTGGGAAATGAATCCTTGATTATCTTGGGGAAAATAACAAGGAATAGTCCTCATCGAATGACCTTGAAGATGGCTTTTCATGTTCAGCAACTCAAGGCAGTGACTCAGTGATTTGCTTCTCAAACGTTTTCCTACACTATTTTGCTGGTTTCTTGGTCCCTTTTTCTTTTCTTGGGTGATAAGTACCTACAGACTGAATTTGTAATGTTTCAGTTTGAAAAACATCTGATTTTCCTGTTATTTTATGACACTTTTGGAGTTTTCATGAAATATGTTTTGTGCATGTTTTGATTGCCAAATTCCATTTGATCTGATCGATTTCTTCGCAATGATTTTGGCAAGAAATAAATCACATCTCAACAAGATGGTCCAAGAAGCCAGCAGTTGTAAATTTAGCACCATATCGAAGGTTTTATCTTATAAAAACTGCTGAATTGTGGGGAGAAATGTCTCAGATATCTCAACGTAGATTATACCAACTATTATCATCAACAACAACTGTTATGAACGAAAACAGGCAATTACGCAGTTCGCAAGAATGTAGCCATAAAATCTACAAAGCTCTCGACTTCAGCTAATTCAAATTCAACATTAATAGCATACGTAAAATTCCGCCTTTTCATAATATTTCAGCCTTATATATTAGAAGTCCCAGCGCTCGCATGTCCAGTCCAACGAATTCCATATCAATGTGTTCTCTAAATGGTAAATATTAAAACCCATTGCGTCATTTTTATTTTGAGCAAGAACTATCACTGCCGGCAAAATGGTGAAATTTGCATAATTGAGTGTGGTGTTGTTTTATAATTCTTTCTCGGTAATGAATCGGTTGAATGAAACTTGAGATAAATAAATATTATAACTCATTCCAAGACTTGTTTCAGCGGATTTTACCTGCTGTGTTAGGGCTCAAAGATGTGATCCCAACAGTTTACGCTACATTATCAATAAGCAAGAGAAATTAATTGGATAAAATTCCATTTCTACAAGATTATCGTATGAATTATGATGATGAAATTATTATTGGATATCTGATGACAATTCAACTATTATACTGTACAAGAACTCCTTCAATTCCTCTATATTTTCAATTTAAAGCTTAAGAATCATGGCTTCATTATTTCTCTTTTACCTGAATTACTTCTTCACGAATGTCATCGGATCAAGTTGCTTCCTTATTAGCTCTTCTGAGGATCATTAGCCTCTCTGGAGATTGAAGTTATTCAATTAATTTAATGGTTTCCTTTATATTCGTTTCTGTTTAGTAAAAACATGGATTTCTTAACCAAGAACTGCAGCCTACTCCCATTCGTTTTTTTTTTATTTCAATATCTGCATTAGTGAAAGTCAATAAGAAATGAGAGGCTACCTAATTGATCTATGCCTTCTACATAAAGATTTGTGGAAAATTATTCAGGGGCCCTAAAATGCATTCTTCCCACGTGATTGAGGAGAATTCAGGATAAAGTTACAGAGATAATTGGTATTTTGCATCATAAGAAGTAAAAACTAATTATCACAGCCGCAAAAACTTCGTGTGAAATCCTGACTCTTCATTAAATTAATTTAAAACGAAGGAAAACTGGACATAATGGAGCAGAGAAAAAAATATCAACATGGAAATATTCAATTTAAGTGAATAAACATCCACCGACGTTAGTCCACGAACGAACATCCATTGGTGAAGTTGTGAACCTTCCTGTGTTACTTCGTGAATCCTTAAAGTAATATGACAGTATCAAATTATTCCTTTGTTTTCAACTTCGAATCCGATTTTGATGAGATGAAGGCGGTGGCTTGGATGAAAGAACATTGGACAGACAGCTTCTACTACGGTTTATTCTATCTTATAGTGATCTTCAAACTGAAGAATTTCATGGAAAATCGGGCAGCTTACAGATTGAAGGTACCTTTGGTGCTTTGGAACACGTTTCTCGCAGTTTTCAGTGTGGTAGGAACATTTAGATCTCTACCGGAACTGTTGCACACCCTGAGAATGGGTGGAATTCACCAGTCCATCTGTGATAGATCATTTGCTCTATCAGACGAAGTAACTAGGGTATGGGTGTTCTTGTTCGTGCTCAGCAAAGGTCTGGAGCTTTTTGACACAGTGTTTATTGTCCTCAGAAAACACCCACTCATTTTTCTTCATTGGTACCATCATATATCGACTGTTGTGTACGCTTGGTGGGGTTATGCAGAGGTGATATCAACTGCTCGTTTGTTCTACGTTATGAACTTTTTTGTTCACTCTCTTATGTATTCATACTACGCTCTACGAGGCCTTGGTTATAAAATTCCGAAACAGGTATCCATAACCATCACTACCATTCAAATACTGCAGATGATCGTTGGATGCCTAGTTAATAGTTACACTTTGATACAGATCCAGAAGGGGAATAAATGTGAAACCTCTGTTCTGAATGTCACCATTTCTTTAATTCTGTATTTCAGTGTTTTTATTTTATTCGTTAAGTACTTCCGTTCCACATATATTCATGGGAGTAAAGAAAAGAAGGGATAATGAAGTTATGGTTATTTTTTAATAATTTGCTTTCTTTATAATTCATATTTTATAGATAATCATTATATATTTCTGTATTTCATTATTGATATCGAAAATAAATGTGGTGATCTGTGTTTTTCTTATGCCTCTACAGGATTTTCTTCTCAGGAGGTGCCAAAAATGCAGTAGGTGTCCGAAATCATTAGTGTTTCTTGAAGGAGCATGGTATCAAATATGCAATCTTTATGAGATATGGGGTGTCAAAAATAGGGACTTGCTTTTTCGTTGTTGGTATTGAAAGGGCAATAATATTTCGCTATAATTTTCATTATATCTTGAAATTTCCATACACAAGAAATGAGATGAGAATTCCAACTAAAATTCTTAATTTCACTGAAATGACTTGTAGTAAATTTCAATAAAAGCAAGTTTGGAAAAATGACGAATTGTTATGTGAAACTAACTGAATAAAACCTCAATATATATAAGTGTGTCCTCAATGCTGACAAGACAAAAAATTCACTGATATATCCTTTCAGTGAACTGGAGAAGAGAGAGCTGTTAGAATCACAACAGAAACTTCCTGTCGAATTGCATATATACTGACGTCTCTGATGTAGGTTCATTTTTTAAGGGATGTTTCTAGAATTCCGAATGAGACTGATTTACCTTTTCAAAAATCCATCTAGGTCTAGGTATTCGGGATTCAGATTAATAGAACAGTCACATCATTAGAGTCAGGTCACTGTCTACGGAACGGAACAGTATTCGTGCGAGCGGACGCTGAATGGACGCTCAATAACTATTTATCAGAGATTCGCGCTACGCGTCGCGACGTCTGCTAAATACGACCAAACAACCCCGCAGATGCGAACCGACTGCGGTCTAAGACAGGCCGATCCTTTCCTATGTTATGTCGGTCCCCGATCTTGAGTTCTACTCTTGAAGGCGCACAAAACTTGCAACCTGAACCACTCATATTCTTGCCATATGGCCGCAGTGGCGCCGGTACCTTTGATGATGCCAGGAAACCTACTCTGAGTACATTGTGATGAATGAAGTTCCTGTCACACGAACCGTTTATGTTTCCTCTTCCTAATAGTATCTCCTGCTATTGTTTTTCTTGGCTCAGATGGCCTTCAGAAGCTCGGAAAAGAAATAAATGGAAATCAAAATTGATAGATATTTATTTTATGGCTTCAGATAGCATTTCCTCGCAAGAATGTTCAATTAAGCATGCAATACAACGTTTTATTCATGTTCACACTCGATGATTACAATGGCAGAGATTTGTCATCAAAAAATGCTCTGACAGCAGCTGTCATTTCCTTGAAAATTTGATACAAAAATGAGGGTATGTGTAGGAAGGTTGCTTTTTATATTGGATCGTTTATCGACATTATTTGTTGTCCAAAATTCTAGAAAATAATTATTTTCAATTGTTTCTCCTCCCAACTCCATTTAATTCGTGATTGAGTTATCTGTCTCCAGTAACAATCCACCACAACCACAGAATATGCATTCTAATGAGATATACACCGTGTTTCAAGACTGGGTGGCATTATCCAGTCTCCTGCTTATAAATCATGTAAATTACGTTATCAGCAGTGGGATTATCCAAAAGTCCTCAAATAAATTGAATTAACCATTCACCATCTTCAATAATTCAATCTTAACTGAAATGCTGGAACGGTAGACGATGAAATGAAAGACCGACTAACGCAAGACTGTAATTTTCAACCGGTCTTTTAATTATCCACTTCTGATGGAGTGTTTACATAAAGGGGAGGTAGATATACGAAATTTTTAGGTACGCAGTAGGTATGTCAAACATCGTTGAGAAATTCGGTGTCCTTCATACCTGAAGTTTGGACGTTTGAACATTTGGGGTGCTTAAAAAAGCTCAAATGGAAAATTCGGTAAATTTTTTATGGGGAATCGGTTACACAAAAGAAACTTCGATAGATGTTTCCAGATTTTTTCATCTATATGTTGACGTAGATCTGACCAAAACAATCTTGAGACTACCCCTCAAAACAGTTACCGACGCCTTTGGTTCTTCCAGAAATCGTCAAGTATTTATCGCTGGCAATAAACGTTTCGCAACTAGGTTTCTTGATACTCAACATTGTACCTACATCTTCTCTTTCTTAGGGGGCTCATAAAGCATAAAATATGGTATCGTGTAACAGGAAAAGGGGTGGACTCTCCCTTCTCATGGGATATTCATAGCAGCAGGCCATGTGCTACGAATTACAGCACCTTTATGTCTGTGATTTCAGTTTTACTACCTACAGTGCACGTGCCAACCTCAACATTTCCTTCGCTTCAAGTGTTAACCACAAAGATATCTCTAAGAACAGACGGTGATTTTTTTGATGGATGGTTCCTACTTCTACCAAATGGATTGGATATGCATTGAGGATAAAGCTTTGTCATTAGGGATGAAGAGTTTCATCATGAAATAGTTGCATTTGCTCGAAATGGACAAAACCAATCAGAACTCAACAGCACTCTGACTATTTCATCCTGGATATCTAAGGTACTTTTCAAGAGTGTTCAATGAGAGAGAGAGTGAAGAAAGAATAAAACAAAGTATGAATATATGAATCAACACTGAAATAGATATTCTTTTTCTCATGAAGAGTAGAAACAGTCAGAGGTTAACAGTCCTCACTTATTTTGTATGGCATATTTCAAAGAATACTTTTCAAAGTGCTCAATGAAAGAGAGCGAAGAAAGCATAAAACAAAGTATAGGTACTTAAGAAACAAATAAAGAGAGTATCTATATTAGTCAACGCTCAATCAAATATCAATCAGAGAGGAGCAGTAGAGAAGTAGAGTATTTGGATGATTTAGGTTTTCTGATGCTGTGAAATTTCATTTTTCACAATTATACATAGGCAGAAAAAAAAATCACGAAATGTACATGATTTGTTCATTTTTATTTCCTATACTCACGCAATTTGAAAGGAAATACAGATAGATCTTAACGTCAACTTGGGATTAAAAAATCAACGATGTATTCCAGAAAAACTGCAGAGGGAATGTTTTATGTGTGCCACCCTTTGAGCTTGTCGTGCTAGCACTTCTAATCAAAAGTCACTCAGAAAAAAAAAACAAGCAGTTAGTAAATTCTGTTTCTTTTCATTCAGTGCAGAGAAGATGTACTGTGGGGTTAATATAAAGCGAAAGGATGGAGTGTTAGTTCCTTTGATTCGGAGAAAAACAAACAATTCTCGCCTTCAACGGATGTTAGTTCTACGCACGTGTCAACACACACTTCTTACCGTGAAAATTTCTGCGTAATTATCGAAATTGCTGTTAGATTCTCTTTCCGAGCTTTCGCGTCCCATTCCATCCTCGCATCCATTTTTTGTTTGACATTCTTTCGTTATTTCAGAACGATCTACGGTATCGTTTTCTTTCGTCGAGGCTTCGTTTACTGTTCTATCGTTGGTTTTGTTTTCGTTTTTCGAATTTCTGTGGCTGGTTTTCTTCGTTTGTCTGTGGAGGCGCCAGCTCGTGTCTGTGTACCTCGTGACGGCTTCCTGAAAAGTCATAACATTTTTCCACTTGTACACTTGGTTCGTTGTTAGTTCATGGATTTGGCGATGTTAGGAAATAACCAGAAGGATTTCGTTTCACGCGATGATAAAATGAGACCTTCTTGTGTGGCTTTTTGGCTATTAAATTTGACAGGACGCACTCTTTGAGTAACAGATCATCAATCACGAAAAGTGATCAATCAAAGACAAACCTATTCGTTACTCAATTACGTCATTAATAAGGTTGAATAATGAATAATAATAATTATGAAGTGTGATGTGTATTAGCATTGAGTATTAAATTCAATACTCAATGGTATCAGTCAATATATATACAGGGTGAGTCTTTGACTTGTACAAATATTTTAACAGTACATTCTTGAGGTCAAAAGAAACACTTCCTTTCTGTACCATTCCCGATTCCGCCCTGTAAAAAGATATAGCTATTTTAAGTTTTCATAATGAGCTGTGCCAGCCCTGGAGACACAAAATAACCTTCAGAATAACTAGCTAAAGCTGTGAAAATACATATCTCCTGATCTTTTAAACAGAGTTTTATTCAGCTAGAGTACCCAATTTCTGAAATTTCACAGATAGTTTTTAATTTTTGAACAGTAAATTACTCGAAAACTGCGCATTATACGAGAAAATATGAAGAATACTTTTATTTTACAAGATGTTCAAATATTCTTCAGATAGCGTCCAACTTACTTTCAAGAGTTGGGTTCTTTGAATTTTTGGTATTTTTATGTTACGTAATGGTCATAATGAGAAAACTGGAAGACGTGGGTGATATTTTGTGTTCGGAAAAGATTCATCAAATAAATGAAAAACTATATTCCGAAATTTCATTCGATAAAACCGTTTGTGAGATAGAACTAAAAAGAATTTTTTTTATGGTTTTCCAACAACCTTGCAAACCGAGTCTTTCCCTGGGCGTCATCGGAAATATAAATTCGATTTCACAATTTTGGCTCGCCCGGTATATTATAACCTGTACCTTCGGCATTGTTTTTCGAGCGATTATACATTGGGTTACTCCCGAACAACTAACCGAATCCTATTATCTCGCTCGCTGTGTGTTTATGTGTTATTAGCAGATGTGTATTAGGCGCAAAATACAGTTTGCGGTGTGGTGTAGTTCAAAAAAGTTATTTATGAAGACATGATGTTATACCTTCAACGTTTTCGCCTTGTTTCAAGATGCTTTTTTTAACAACCTTTCGAGATCACCAGTTTTTCTCTTTTTTTCCAATTAAATAGGGATAATACCTGCGCATTTTCGATATCTAATCTATCTCAAGAGATGAGAAGCATAGCAAAGGAGAAAGAAGCCAATTTTTTCATCTGAATTCGATTAACACCTCAAATAGAGATCAGACAAAGTTGTAGTTGCTATTAGAAATTCTGATAATGGAAACCAGACTAGTGATAATAACCACATAACGCTTCGTATTCAGTTATATGATAAAAATACAGCTAAAAAAAAAAATTAACATTCCAAACAAAATAATTTTATATCATAAGGAAGTGTACCTGTTCCAGTTTACATAATTCCTCTGGTGTGAATAATTTATTATGTCCGTTGGCCATGACAGTAGATTAGACCATTATCAATCCATGACAGCCATAAGGATCAGCACTCAGCACCAAATTTCACTTTCAACAACACACAACGCACAATGTCACAGAAGGAACACAAATTAGCAGTTCGAATTTCTCAATAGGATTTATTGATCATGCCGACACTTCCTCCAAGCTCAAGGTAACATACAAATTAATATTATTCAACTACACCAGGATCATACACCATGGCATCGATGGGAAAGTTGGAAATATCAGCATTTCAGGAAAACACTGCGACTGCGGATCGCGAATGCATTTCCTAACGACAATTGGCTATTATTTTTAACTCGGAGGAAATGAAATGGGCGAATTGAACTAATGGACAGGCGGGTACAAGGATTACTGCTTTTTCCCGACGAAAACAAACTGCTAATAGTGTTGGTTGCGTCACTTATCGCAAAATTTATAATTGATATAGACCGGATAAAATTTGTGGAAACCCTAGGTCAGCGATGCGGTAATTAATTGATTGCTGTTTTGATGGTTTCGATTGGATAATCAACCGTGAGGTTCTAAAGGGGCTAATTGGCAATTTTCACGGATACTTGGGTCTTCAAGAACTCATTTTCCAATTGAACTTGGTCTAGATGAGTCAGGCTGTTCGGAACAACAAATGTAGGGGATTTTCAGTGAAAGTGAGGAAATTCAGGAGGTATTTCTGGGCTAAGAATGATTCTAGCACTCATCAACTACTGTATACAGGCAGGGCCGTTCTGCGTCAGCCGCCCTTATGCCCTACACATCTAATAGAAAAGACACAGAAAAGTAAAAACTGCATAGTGATTTATTTCTCACAATACTGATATTCTAAATCCGAATTTTTTTTATTTTTCGAACTATATCGATCCGGGTCATTTTTGTGACTAACTCGAGGTCGTAGATTACGAATATGCAATTAGATTTGTCCTAGGATTAGTATTTTAGGAAATAAATGAATTTTAGTGCAGAATTTCGAAAAAATTCGTCAACTTTGAGGAGCTGTAGCAGCCAGAAAAAATTTACTGGACATATGTTGATTTTTTTGGTGATAGATTGATCCTTCGCGAATTAAAAAATCCAACTTTTATTCGCCTACCGCGAACAGTTCAGATTTTATGATTTTTTCCACGAAGGTCCAAAATTTCGAAATTTTCATTGATCATAACTTGAAAACTAAATCTTTCAGCAGAATTCTGTTTGCATATTCTTGATCTACGCCCTCGATTTAATGAATAGTCAAGTTTTGGTGAAAATTGGGGAGATCGAAAATTTTTCCGAATTTTCCATACATATGCATGGAAAAATTTCGATTTTTTCGAAAAATATTTTTGGTCTCCGATCAAAACCAAATTAATACTGTGGACTAATTCGAGGTCTAAGATAACGAATATGCAAACAGATATTTTTAAAAAAATTTATTTTTCAAGTTATGGCCGATGGAAAATTGGAAAATTTGGACCTTCGCGAAAAAAATCATAAAATCTAAGATGTTCGCGGTAGATGAATGAAAGTTGGAAATTTCTATTCTTGAAGGAACCGTCTATCATAAAAAAAATCAGCATATGTCTAATTTTTTTTTTCTGGCTGCTACAACTCCTCAAAGTTGACCAATTTTTTCGAAATCTTCTACTAAAAGGTATATAACTCCTAAAATACTGATCCTACAAAAAATCTAATTGCATATTTGTGATCTACGATCTCGAATTACTCAATAAAATGACCCGGGTCGATATATTTTGTACTATTTAAAGAAACAGGACCAAGTGGCTACCGCCCCTTCTGATGGTCACCCGCGTACGGGGCACGCGCTATATCCCCGCTAGGAACGGTCCTGTATACAGGGTGAGTCTCTGATATTCTTTTCATTCGATAAAACCGTTTATGAGAACTAAAAATAACATTTTCTTAAGGATTTTTTATGTCTGATGAATTATGTTAATTTCCTCATATTTTGGCAACTGCTCATCAGAGCCACGCATAAGGTAAAGGTACGAATTCTTAAGAAGTGCAAGAATTCCCTGATGAATTATTTATCGTATGCTGCGTATAATACGAAAACAATTATGACATCACCTATACACGTGAATGAATTTATAATAAGTGTACCATAATGATGATGTAGCTATCATTCCGATCAACCGTTTTGGTAGATTGTGCATCCTCAAAATATTTAATTTTTCAGGGACCAGGCAATGTTTAGAATGAATCACACGGTACTATTTCTCTATTTCCGGTAGGATACCAACTGAAGCCAAAATAATTACTTGTTCTATCCGGTCCATCATTACTTGTGCGTCTATTATCCGATTCCATATTGTGAATATTTGCGTGTATGTGAGATATGAGCATACGTAATGTTTATCATTGAAACGGCTCATAAATTATGATATTATGGATGTTGGATCAAGGAATTTTCAGTTTTTAAAGACTCGAGAGTGATAATGAGAACGTCAGTTAATCATATTTAATTTCATTGATTTGAAGTTGGAACAATGTAGATCTATATTATTATGGATACTTTTCTAATGAAAGTCATAGGTCGAATGCTGATGGAGAATTTTTTGTTTCATTCTGTGAATGCACAAATTGAATCACCCTCTAGAACCAATTGGACTACATATTAATTTTTCTTGAAATTCTTGGAACCCTAGCTGAAATCTCCCCTCATGTCTTTCGATAGAAGGTCAAGTGAAACATTAGCTTACAAAAATTGTTTCCATTCGAATATGGTTGTAACCTATTTTGATTCATAAATTCAAAATATCAACCGACTATACTGGTTGGTTTAAAAGTTATGAGAAACTCAAATTTTAGGTGACTACATGAAGCACCCTGTATCTCGGTTGTGGAATTGATCAGACCTATCATATATGGGTTTTTTGGACTCGCCTAGGGTAGCTCAGGCTTAGGTTATTGTATGTTCATTTACCAATAAAACACCCTGTATACAGATTTCCCACGTTCACTTTATAAATTTTCCTTGGCAACAAAGGATCTATGGAATTATGGAAATCACTTTCACTCACTGCATCGCTCAACCGAGAGCGCTTTCCGACAACCAAATTTTCCGAACTTTTTCACCAGGTTACAGCTCGGACGTTACAGCGATTCTAATCAACTACTACTACTACTGGGACGGAGAGCTTCCTCTTCCATCCTGATGCCTGTTTTGTTTACATTTGAACACATTCAACTTCCAGATATTCAAACTAGCCGCGCTGTTTGTACAGTCTGCATAGCTGCATTCTTTGTGAGAGAAGCTCATAGAAATGAAAATCTGGATATTAGGAATTTCCTGGAGATTGTTTCACTTGAGGCGACGTGCAGAGCTGATGATATAGGATAGGCGACCTGAATATATCGACAATGTTATTTTTATGGAGACTACATGTCTAGTCCAATCGGTTTTATGGGTGGATATCTCGCTCCGTTGGAAATAAAAGTTTTTGTTTCATTAGCCAGGATCTATAAAATTTAACGGAGTGAAAATCTACGGTGGGTAAGACGAGGCTATAGAAATTATATTTTACGCGAAATATTCCATCCTGTATGAACTAACTAATGGAAAATGGTAGTACACTGGACTTGGACTGGACCAATGAACGAGTGACTCGCTAAAAAGACACAAATTTGCTTTCATCCTAGATGTATCCACAACTATAGTTGAAAAATTCCTTATGAAGGTTTTTAACTTGGTTATATGATTTATTTCGTATTCGATATAGCTGCAATAAATTTGTCTATTTTCAAATCGAATTCAGATATTATGCAGGAGAAAATAAGAATCATAATGCTTCTACAATACCCCCATCGATCGTTCTCATATTATCAAACTGAAAGCCATTTTATACTACCTTCCTGTGACAAATCAGCACAATAAATTCTGATCGTATTCCACAAGGACAACGAACTAGAGGCTGAAAAGGAAAATTCCTTTCGATTTCTAGCGTACAATTTTCAACGGACAATAAATCTTGATTGTCTTAAACTATCGTTTCTGAATACCTGCATATCACCCCGATCTGTATTTATTTTTATATCTTGCCCGGCTATATGAAACGAAAGATTTATTTGTCAACCCACACAACGGCTGCCATTTCAACATCAATTTCGTAATTCTAAACTATGAATAACTTTTTATTCTTATAAAAGTTAGAAGTCACAGTTCCGCATTCTGTGAATTGATATGAATTAATTACAGAGCTAAGCGCTCGAGATAAGAAAATTAAATATAAGCGACGTTTAGTAGGATCAGGAGATAAGATATAAAAATGCGGAGTATGTTTTTCCTAATAGAGCGCAGGCATTTTCCTGCCCACATCAAACGTATTCACAAACTGCCGAGAAAACGGGCAGAAAATTATCATTACAAACCTATCTTCTATAAGGTTCAACACATTCGTGTGTTTCCCAAAAATCTATATTCTTTCTTCCCTCATACCATGATATAAAGCACTGTACCAATTGTTATATAGCTGAATATCGATGCAAATTCCATGGAGACAATGAAGGATTTCATTTAGGATTCAGAGATCCCTATGTTATTGTTTGTGAACCAATATTGGCCATAAATTAAGTTAGGCAAGCCGGATGAATATCCAACAACGACAGTGCAATATCAAGTAGGTCAACGATGATGGTGGAACAAATTGTTCAGGTCAGATGCAAATTGCTTCTGACTCATGGTGACAGCTAACTAATTTGTTAATTGGTACATATCGTGTATCGTCTTCAATCAGACCCTTCTAGGGTAGTCGAGGTACAGGAGATGGTCCGCAAGGATTTATGGGACTCTCATGAGATTTTAAACATCGAGTTTTGGTTTCATCTGTGATTTCCGGAAGTCGAACAATCAAACAGTTCGAAATTGTTGTTTTCCCTCAACTCCAGTTTTTCCTTGATAGCTCTGAAAGTTTCTATTTAGGGATAGAGTTTATTTAATCGTAATTTGTAATTTGAACATCTTTTTAGCCAAGGTAAGGCATAGTGTTCAATTTGCCATCAAATGAAAAGAAAGTTTACAGTCAAATACCCCAAGGTGCAGAATTTCAGCACCAAATTGTTCTCTATAAACGTTTTATAGGTCATCCACCGTTGGACACCCTATATATATATAGCTTATTACTTGAGCGATAGAGTATAAGATCAGAGCTAAGCCAACTCATTAATATATTTTGACATGAGTTTTTCATTCCTTATAACGTGAATGTTAACAAAGGCCATTTTTTTTTTCTGCGTTCATCATAGAATATAATAAATCCTCTTCTGAACCTAATGAACAATCGCCTACTAACGATATTCAATATATTCCAGTACGATCGAAATACATCCAAGAGGGCGGAGAAATTTAATTGAAGGTCGGCTGATCGATAATCACAAAATCCGAATTTAACTCTTGATTTATCCTTTTAATAAGCGACCGTCAGTGAATAACCTACGTTAACGAGGAAATGGTGAGATATCCTTTTGAGCATTCAGATTTGGGTATGGCTGAAATGGATTTACGACTGAATAAGATATCGATATTGGATACACTGGATACACAGGTCGGATATCGAGGATCATCAGTGATTGCGAACTGCTTTATCGGAGTATTATCGATGTTGGAGATGATTGAGACAAACCAGGATCGATCGAAGGTTGAATCCAAAATAATACACTGCGCAAAAAAATTAACGCACATTCTGAAAATCTCAATTTTAATAAGAGTTAACTCTACATTGACTTAATAACTTATTTTTTATGTTCTCTCGGGAAGGTTTTGAACGAAACAAGACACATTAAAAGAAAGAAAAATTCAGGATTTCACCGAATCTTATGTGAAAGAAGAGAAATGAACAATTTTCAAAATACTGCAATGCTGATAAGTGATTTAATACTTGGTATTTCCACCCCTTACGTTAATTACAGCTCGGCAACGACGGTTCATACTCAAAATGAGTGATCTTAAAATGTTCTGATCTAATCCTTCCCAGATTTCTCCGAGTTGGATTCCTAAGTCATTAAGAGTAGCTGGATGATTTTCTGAACTTCTCAGCATTCTATTGAGGTTGTCCCAAACCTGCTCAATCGGATTGAGATCTGGACTTCTTGCTGGCCGTTCCATTCGAGAGACTTCAACCTCTTCAAGGTACTCCTGAACGATGCGCGCACGATGGGGTCTGGCATTATCGTCCATAAAAAAGAAATTTTCACCAATGTATGGGGCAAATGGCACTACATGCTCTTCAAGAATGTTCCTTATATAGTTATCAGCATTCATAGCTCCATTATCAACGACCACTAGGTCTGTGCGAGCAGTCAAAGATATTCCACCCCATAATCGATCCTCCCCCGAAACCAGTAGTATTCAGGAAATTGCACTGAGCATATCTTTCATGTGGACGTCTGTATACAAGGGAACTCCGATCACAATGGTAGAGGCAGAATCTAGACTCATCTGTGAAGAAAACTCTTTCCCAATCGGCCTCTTCCCAATGGATATGCTCTCTCGCAAAATCCAAACGCGGCCTTCGATGGGCTGGGGTAAGAGCTGGGCCTCTTGCCGCGACACGAGGCCTTAAATCATATTCTCTGAGTCGATTTCTTATTGTCTGAGTGCTTATTTGCACCTCATGAGTTTGCTCAAGCTGAATTTGAAGGAGGCGAGTGGTTGCAATCCTTTGTCTCAACGAAGAATCTCTCAAGTAACGTTTTTGAACGGCAGTTGTTATCCGTGGTCTACCCTGTCCTGGTCTTCGGACATTCATACCTGTCTTCCTGAATCGCTGCAACATTCTGGACACACTTGTATGGGAAACTCCAAACCTTTCTGCAATTCTTGTGTATGTCCACCTTTTTTCTCGCAAAACTACCGCTTGGGCACATTCCTCTTGGGTCAAATTGCATGTTTCGCGTTGCATAGCGATCGAGTGTAGAAAATCAAACGAAAGAAAAACTATTGATCACTAGAATTGATCGAGACAACTGATTTTAGAATGGAGCCAATACGTTCAAAATCTGATAATATCATCTTTTTTTATTCCAGCTGGGAAAAAACATCTGTATTGAAGAAAACCGTTGAAAGTGGATAATATATGCATGCATAATTCTGATAAAAATAATTATCATTGAGAACACCTTCTGTTGTAGAATAAATTTGAGATTTCCATAATGTGCGTTAATTTTTTCGCGCTGTGTAGTCCGACCAGAGTCAATGTTTGTACCTCATCCCAAGGAGTCCCAAAAATGTAAGGAGTGTTCAAATTTTCACCCATTTTTCTCCAGAGAAAAGGAGGTCTTTCCGGATATGTAAAGGTAAAAATGTTTGTTATTGTGCGAATATGTTGTCTCCATTCACCGGATCCTCACAAAGGCCATATCTCGAATAGCAAACACCACGTACACTTTAATTCACGTCATATTCAGACACGTGTGAATGGACCCAGCCTCGCATTGTGCCGGGATTTGAACACGCGGAAAATTTATTGCCGGGAAAAAAGAGTGTCTCTCACAATGAAGACATCTCGCCAAGTTTCCATCTACAATTCCTCGTGACTGCGGCGGGTCCAGTCAAAGGGAACGAAGAAATATTTTTGTCGGAGTGTTTGGCGAATGGGTAGCTGCAAATAAAGAGATTCGTGCCTTACAGTCACGTCGAAGAGAGCCAAGGCTAACGTGACTATTAATTTTGGGTAATCTAGAGGTAGAGATCGGCCGGTTCTCGGAACAGACTCTATGTGGACCACTGTGAACGGGGTGAGCCTTGTTAAGCCCTGATTTTTCACTCTTAGACAACTCAATCCACAGAAATGAAATATGTATTTTAAATCTGAAAAACGATTCTAAAGACACGGAATTCATCTACAGGGTGAGTCTAAGACTCGTACAAATACTTTAACAGTAGATTCTTGAGGTCAAAAGGGACACTTTTTTCCTTTACTATTTTTTCCGAATCGGCTCGATTGAAAAGATACAGGCTGTTGACAAACCATTAAAAATGATATTTTTAGTTCTGTCTCACAAATGGTTTTATCGAATGAAATGAATTTCGGAATATAGTTCTTCATTTATTTTTTGAATCTTCTTTAAACACAAGATATCACACAAGTCTTCCAGTTTTCTCATTATGACCATTACGTAACATAAAAATACCAAAAATTCAAAGAACCCAAAACTCTTCAGCCTAAGTTTGACGCCATCTAATGAATATTTGAACGTTTTGTGAAATAAAAGTATTCTTCATATTTTCTCGTATAATGCGCCGTTTTCGAGTAATTTGGTGTTCAAAAATAAAAAAAATATCTGTGAAATTTGCAAAATTGGCACTTTGGCTGGATACAACTCTGTTTGAAATATCTACAGATGTGTAGTGTCACAGGTTTAGCCAGTTATTCAGAAGATAATTTTGTTTTTTCAGGGGTGGCATAGCTCATTATGAAAACTATGACTAGAGTCATACGGGGTAACTGAGCGCAGTGGGTAAGTGTGCGCAGTGCATATATCTCGACTATGCAATGTAAGAAAGAGGGGTTCATTTGGGTGAAGCAAGGGCGCAGAATCGCCATATTAGTTTTTCATAGGAGTGCGCCGTGCCACGTTTCTTCAACTTTTTATTTGCAATCAATCAAATTCACTAGTTTTCTTGTTAATTTTTAGCATCTCTGCACATTCTGCCAGGTCCAAGTTCCGAGTCCCTCAGTGTTAAACAATATTTTATTCGATCATGGGCATATTAATCTAAATATATAATAAAAAAATTTAGGTTCTCTTAGCTGTTCAACTCTATAAGAACGTCCATTCAAATTTTCGCTTACTGGGGAAAGTGTGCGCGGGTAAGTGTGCGCATAGATTCATTATATGGACATTAGTTCAGTGAGGAATAAATTATAACATTGTTGACTTTCTTGGTTAAGACTCGATCAATATTGTCCTATTTGTTAAGAAAAAACTGAAGAGCCACCAACAGGGAAATGTATCAAGTGTTGTGTTCACCAAGAATTGTGGCACGAACAATAATGCGCTGCTTGTAAAAAGGCTCTTCTGTATTGACAATAAACAGCATTTCTCTAATATTGTAACATTTTGATGACATTATTTTGTAATTTGTTTTGATTATGTGGTTCACTAAGCACTGCGTTCACTTACCCCGTAAGGGTGCGCACACTTAACCGCAATACGGGGCATGTGAACGCACTCCGACTTTCTCTATTAAATTCTTTTTTGCGGAAAGAAAACGTTTTTGTTTGTTTGCTTTTTGATGTTTTCTTATAGATTAGAAAATTCTCTATTTTATGAATTTGTTTTAATTTTCCTAGCTTCAACATTTGAAACAGGTTATGGCTTGAAAGGCAAAAGTGCGCACAGTTGCCCCGAATGACTCTATATCTTTTTATCAGGGCTACAGTCAAAACACTTGTACGAGTCAAAGATAATACTTTTTTCCACTTGTTTTCCAAAAAGTTGTTCCTTTCAAAAAATCATGTGTCGAGAAATTCTTTTGGCTCGACTATACTTTCATTTCGTTTTCAGATGACGAGATTATTTGCAAGAGCATCTTTCGTCAATCTGCCTCTTTGCTAGAAGAAATAAATTCGCTTCACATCAAGTTTTGTATAATTGTGAATGTACTGCCGTCACCGCCCACTCAATCTAAACTAGAATCTAGTGAAGCATGCGAATTATTTGGACGAAGCCTTGAACTCAATCCTGCCACATATTTTTCACACACTCCCTTTATGAAACTAAAATCGGTGGTTTATTTCAATACTTCACATGCTGGAACAAAAATTTCCTTTCCTGCCTGCCATATTCATCCCTAATAAACTAATAAGAGACTTTTTGAGAGCAGAAGCACATCATCATTAAGAAAGTTTTCACGAAACGGTAGATTCTAATAATGATCAATCTCAGACCAACTTCTCGACGGGTTACATGATCCTAATAGATTTATATGAGATGAAAATTCCCAAAACAAACCCCCGACCGTGGTTGAAAACTTCCACTATAACAACAGTAATATATTGGCGTGGTCGTAAACTGCGAAACTAGATACGAAAACCATGGATGAATAATGAAGGACTCTCCTATGCTTTTTCGTGAACATGACCTAATAATAAACCCCCTTCAACACGAACACCCATTTGGCAAAGTGGATGAATTACTCCTAACCTAGTTGGCCCATTTTTCAATCTTATCGGAGCTTCCTGGGGGTCACGATAGTTGTCTCCTAATAGAAAATCGATGCAGATCTCATTTTCATTGCGTTACTAGCGAAAATTACTCTTTGCAGGTAGGTGGGTGATAGATGCAGCGAAAACTGCGATAAAAATAACTTCGTTATTTTGTACTGAACGTTCATGGGTTGAAACAACTACAGTCGGCAAAATTTTTAATTTTAAAGGCTCTCCACCAAATTATAGTACTCAATCAGTGAAACGCTTTGACCCTAATTTGGTTTGTTGTCTAAACAACAGCGTTTCTTCAAGTGAAACGTAAGTTTCGTTAATTGAAGCAGTTGGTTGAACCTCCTCCAATTTGTTGGCTTCGGAGATCTTAAAAACGCACGTGAGGTTGAGCATAAGTCATAATAATGAATTGTTGTGGCCAAACTATTGTTTACATCGTATTTATAGCTTCATTGTTCAGATCGCCAATTGGAAATTAGGTCTCCATTGTGTCGATTTGGAAAAATTGGACTTATCTACTTCCTCATCTGGGAGGAAGACAGCGTGAGATGTTCAGAACACGCTTAAAGTGCCAGTTCTTGATTTTTCAGAACTTGAATTGTACCATCGAAAAAAGTAAATTTTTGCACGTCTGTTCCAAGAAACAAGAGAGTTGCAAGTTGTGCCAGTTCCATATTATTTTAGAATTTCAAACGATTAGGTTGATAAAGATTTTGTGGTAAAATTCAATTCTATTCTTAAAAAAAGATCTAGGCACTGAAAATCTTCAGGTTATAGTGAAGATACAAATTTTCGATGGCATAAAACATGTCGATAGTTTATAAGCTATAGATATTTGAAATTTAGTCCTCAAAAACTCGACGTTTTTGGAAATGTTTGGAGAACAATGTCTGGTTATGGATTTGAACGTGTTTCGAAGCCTTTCTCTCAAGCTTTACACGTGTGGGGTCGTTTTGGTCCCAAAGGAACAACTCTTTCCCCGCTAAATCATTCGGCAGGGTACACTTAAGAAAACTCTACAACTTACATCGAAAAATTTCCCCATCTTAACGAGACTGCACGGTAATTTTCACACAGCACGGCACTTAACTGCATCGCGTCCACATTATAGGTGTAATATCCCGGGGAAATCAATTTCCATTATTATTTCACACGGTACGCCTGGCCAACAGTGTGAAAATGGTGGAACCGGCCTTTTCAAGTTCGTGGAAGCGCAAATAAAACATGGCAATGTCCCATTCGTACAAGGAACAATCGATCCTGCGGTACTTCTATTTACGGATCGTGGTGTACGGTACGTGTAAACCTATTGGCCGCCGGGAGGCTGTAAAGGATACTTCAAACGTTATCATCGGGCTCTGTGCGTTGTCCCGTTTCTGTTCCTTATCAGCAATTCGGATTTTTAATGCCTTCACCTGGATTCTATTTCCCATATCGGCACGACCACGTTTCAGATTAACCCGTTAGAGTAGAGATTGGAGAGAGAGGTCCAAATAAGTCTGTAACTGCCAAAAAGGATCAAAAATCTCCCCGTCCAAGCTTTTCCTCAATAATAAGTGAGAGTGGATTGATGAAATTGTGTTTTTCGACAACGGTTCTATACTCCATTCACTTTTATTTTAGCAGTCGGTTGGCCATGGAAATTTGACGCATTTCATTCTGTATAGTACGAAAATGTGTGGTTATGACGCTTGTCAAAACATTTTTGGGTTTTAAATCAACGCTATGTTGCCCGTTCTACGTGAAAGTTTCTGTACGTATTTTATCACAATGTCGAATCTCTTCGGAAAATATGTGACGAACATAATTGAAGTTTATACAAACTGATTGACAGCATGCCAAATCCAGCTATTTGCATGGAAAATACAAGAGATCAGTATAATATCATAATATGCACAAGCTTCAGGAGAGTTAATTTTCGTTATCTTCTTTGGCTAAAGTTTGAATACGTTACTCCAGTTGTAAATTTCAAAAATATTAACCCGAAGATGAAATGCATATGATGCAGTGGTTGGGAATGGGTATCTCCCGAAGGAATTAACAGATAATTACAAGAATGTTAAATTCATCAACAAAAATCATCTTGCATCAATATAAGTAAAAGGTATTAAAGGAAGTTTCAAGTCAAGATGAACTTCACCTTTGAACAAAAATTTCACATGAATAAACAATTAACAGGACAACTGGCGCGTATTTGTGGCTGTTCATCTTAATGCATTGAGATAATAATAATAATTAGGTATTTATTGGTACCTTAAGACATTTACAATGTATAGGACAAGTCAAATGAAAAATAGAAAAATCAATTTTCGGGAACTTATTCTACAATGACATTAATCGAAAATCCTGTAGTAAACTTTTCGCATTAATTCACTCAAACATAAAATTTTCAAATGCCACCACTTGTTTGGGTGTCCCAATAAAAGGAAATTCTTTGTCATCCTCTTCATTCACAATCTTTCTGATTGTGGAAATATTCAGCTGAAATATAAGTCGTTTAGATTCAGATGAAACATTATATAAATTCTCTTAAATTGAATATGTTCGCTGTTCGCTACCGTTTGACGTATTGTGGATTTTAGAATATCAGGGTATAACTATTAGAATCAGCGGACCTGAATTCTAAATAGCACTTCCTGCAACCCTGTCTCTTTTTTTCAATCACTTTCGGCATTTTCGTAATAAAAATTGATGTTAGTTGTGGCAACGGCGTTATGACGTTAACGACATTTCATGAGTGCCAACCTTACTCCGTTCTAGTTACAAAAACTTGAGAAAATTATTTCATGGCCAACCGACTGCTAAAATAAATGTGAATGGAGTATAGTTTTAGTTGATTTATTTTAGAAGCCAAAAACGATGAGATAGAAGAAGAAACGAAGATAGATAAGAAGAAAATCATGAATCAAGTCGGAAAATGTTCCTCTTAACGCAAACTCGATAGAATATTTTACTCCACAACTACAGGTCCAATAGTTTTTTATCTTTTCATAGCGTGAACATTTTCGAATAACTTTCACATCATCTCAGCCATAAAGTGTTACAAAATCATGGAATAAAATGGATACTGAAGTCCAAACAGTAGATTGAGACACAAACTGATGTGGATAATAATATTTTGTTGGGGAATTTTGCAAATTTCGAAAGAGTGCTGCTAAACGATTCGATCAAAATTGGTTTCGATATCAGGAAACGTGATAAAGGTATTAAACATGCGATGAAACGGCTGATAATACTTTTTTATTGTCGCATCGAATTTACCATTTCGTGTATGATTCACGCTGTTTGATCGGACGCGAAATATACCATTTCAGCCTATTTTCATCGTAGCTGACTCTGGAATTTCATGGATAGGAGGGACATAAAGTTCGCATCGGCCACTATTTGTTCTGGAAGATTGATTTTGTACATCTGCCTCGATGGTATTGAAACTGTTCGATGATTTAATGGGAAATTCTTCGAAACACACGAACGTATCGTAATCGATTTTACGCCCACCTTTATGATGGAAATATGGATGCAGCGAATGGTTTTTTTTCATTTCGATTCATCTGACCATTATTTTCTTTCTTGAATCCTCAGTTTTTGCAATTAAACCTTCTGTATTCATTATACCGTTCACAAGTAATATTTTCCTTCACATATTATAATTTCCTATATGTGCAATATGATTCTAAATAATTCAGAGTGGGTGTGCCAAAGACATCAGGAAAAATTATCGAACCCCTACTTCTGATCATTGGCATAGGTATCTTTCTTTTTTCTAAAGACACAAACAGTCATAGTAGAGCATAATTCCAATAAGTATCATTTTCCGATTTACAATTCCCTTTAGACGAAATTTCAAATAAAGCCATTCAACCCTGTTGCATAAACAAATTTGCGAATAAGTACTATCTGATGGATAAACTTTGGGCGAGTAACTGGTAAACAAATCCCATGTTTAAAACATAAATCTCATATTGTTAGCATCGTCATCTTGACCTCCAAGAGCACAATGCACGGCTAGACTGGCATTTTTCAAAACGATAGTAAAGTCAATGCCTTCGCATGACTTTGCACTTGAATAGAAGAGTTTATTAGTAACCAAACGCAGCCACATATGCTCATTCAATAGTTATTAATATGGATCGAAACTATCCTTCATTAGCGAGATGGTGATGATGATTTACCATTTTGCTCAGCTTCCTATAGGTACATTATAATTTGCTAGTACCACTCATTGTATACTTCGATGGACTCGTTTTGTTTTAGATGAATTACTGAAAAAATGGATGTACGTGCCACCTCTGGAAGAACAAACGTACCTTCAGAATAACTAGCTTAGTTTGTGACACTACGCATCTGTGGATCTTTTAAACAGAGTTGTATTCAGCCAAAGTACACAATTTTTCGAATTTCACAGGTATTTTTTTTTTTTTTTTTGAACATCAAATTACTCGAAAACGGCGCATTATACGAGAAAATATGAAGAATACTTTTATTTTACTAATAGTTCGAATATTCATTAGATAGCGTCCAACTTAGTTCCAAGAATTGGGTTCATTGAATTTTTGGTATTTTTATAGTAGGTACGTAATGGTCATAATGAGAAAACTGGAAGACTTGGATGATATCTTGGGTTCAGAAAAGATTCATGAAATAAATGAAAAACTATATTCCGAAATTCATTTCATTCGATAGAACCGTTTGCGAGATAGAACTAAAAATATTTTTTTTTTATATTTTTTCAACAGCCTGTATTTTTTAAACCAAGCCGATTCGGAAAAAATGGTAAAGAAAAAAAGTGCTTCTTTTGACCTCAACAATCTAGTTCAAAATATATTTATTTCCATAGGGCTGCCATAATAATTGTCAAAAGCTAACCACTATCCTGGGACATATTTCCATGTAGAATTTCCTTCTACCATCAACTCCACGGAATTCATGTGCCGTTTTGTGCAGGAAAGTCAATATCCTCGGTTTACCCAAAGCCACTTATTAGGTAATACCTACTACTCGATCTCTCATATCCAGATTCCAGTTTTTGTGGGATATAGCTGGCTGAAGGCCTCTGTACGCTACCGAGAAAGACGACAAAAGATCGCAAGCAATGTCAAATATCACCAAGCAGTCTACCTCGGCCCGTAAGAAGGTCATCCGTCAAGTTTTCCAGTTCGAAACTTGAATTATTCGAATGATTATTTAGTAGCAAGTACGTTTCCGTATTTGGCGATGGTATTCGTACGGGATATGAGCGCATGGATGGACGTGAGGAAGACTAGGAAGAGATTAGAAGCATCAGGTGATGCAGGGTAGTCTTATTGGATGAGGAAAGGTGTGGAATTGTATCATTAATTTATTTCAAGCTTTCCAACGGCTTCTCTCTCCCTACTGTCGATAATCTTCAAATATTAGGCAGGAAGATTTATGTAAAATCTAGTGAAAATTAACTAGAAAACAAAAACTATATCTGTATTCCCCAGATGACGCTAAAAATTTTTTGAACTTGAAGAATAACATGTTACTCGACCTATCAATTACACATTCATTGGTAAATGAATAGAAAAAAGTCCAAATTACAATGTGAATTGTTGTATTGCCTACATGGTCCTTCCTACAATTCAAGTCCTCGCCTTGCTCCTAACGACGCCGCAACTCACAATACAACCGTTCGCTTTGTGAGTTGCTCCCGGTTGGCGCTTGAATTGAAGGCTGATTACGATTTTACCTCATACTGTTTAAGCAAAAATAAATTTTTCACTTTTAAGGGCTCTCTTGAATGCAATTCTCTATTGAATCATCAACTGTTTGGTTCTCTAGAATCTACAAAACAACTCCACTGCACTCCATATCCTAAGACAGTTATAGAACACCCTGATATTCGGAAAGAGCAGCAAATAGGTCATTTTATTGGGTCTAACCTAAATATATATAGAGCAACTCTTCTAGTAACTAATCTGAGAATTTCATCCATTTCGGTACAACCGTTCGGTCTTGAGGGAGTTTTAACTGAACCCAACTTTTTGGGAATTTTTCGAAGGTTAGCTTTCGAGAAGTTTTTCTTCCAGGATAATTATCGTAGATCTAAATGTGATACATATTCTGATAGAGCAACTCTTCTAGTAAAAAATCTGAGAAGTTCATCTATCTCGGCGCAACCGTTCGGTCTTGACGAATTCTCAAGTGAAATTTGCAATTTTTGGAAAATGCCATTTCGAAGATGACAATCTAAACGAAAGGAGATAGGTTTACGAAATTGATCGCAATAGATTTAGTGTGTTCAAAAACCTATACTTCCCTACCAAAATGTCAAATATCTGGCCCAGTTTAAGAGAAAATAATTTTTTTTTCCACTTTTGATTTTCAAGTTCACTTCGAAGAGCTCTCTGGAGTGCAATTCTCTATCGAACCGTCAATTATTTGGTTTTCTTGAATCTGAAGAACAACTTCTATGCACTCCGTATCCCAGGATAGTATTAGAACTCCTGATTTTCAGACAGAGTAGTAAATAGGTCATTTTAGGGGGGTTTAACCCCTTGCTCATTTTTGACCCAAAAAATCGAGATTTTCGAAATCGAGTTTTTATGCTTGGGTGGAAGCCTCGGCAATGCTGATTATAAAACTGGAAATCCCAATTGGATCAGACGAATATTACAGGAGATATCGCAGATTGAAAATTGCAATTTTTGAAAAATGCCATTTCCGAGACGACAATCTAAACGAAGAGGAATAGCCTTTCGGAATTGCTCGCAATAGATTCAGAGTGTTCGAAAACTCACATTTTCATACCAAAATTTCAAATATCGGACACTATTCACGAGAAAAATTATTTTTTGTTGCTCTGTGGAGTACAATTCTCGCGCATTCGCCATTCTGTATCTCATTTATTACTTGTTGGGCAATTTATCGGGCTTCTGCCTTTTTTTGTTGGTTTGCTCCCACAAATGTTTCGGCACGCCTTCGAAAGCTGTCATTAGAGTTCACTTGATTCCCTAATTCTGCCTTATTTCTGGTAGTTCATGAAATTGTGAAGTAGCAGGTTATTCTCGAAGATTATCACTCTAATATCGACCGAGACCAGACAAAACCGATCGCGAATGAAGAAATCAAGCCACCCGTCTTAAAAACTGTTGAAGCGAGAAGAGATCAACGCTTTAGAATCGCCCGACTCTAATTCCTGCTGTAGCTCGCCGACACAAACGTCAGCAATTAAATTAAATTCTCATCAACTCTTCCATGGGAGTTTCACGGCGTATTAATAAACACCTGACAATATAAAATGGCGCCGCATCAAAATCGTGAGTGCCTCCGTGAAATGAAGTCGTTGTTTTTTGCGAAAATTCCTCGGCATTCTTCGATCTCGATGTGCGGTGATAAAAAAGGACTCTAGACGAGTTTTGAGTGTCTACGGAAACTGAAGTTACAAACTTGAAGAGTGAACTGAGGAAAATATGAGAAACTATACGAATCGACTTTCTTTTCGAAATTTCACGTGAACACAGAGTCAATCATTTCCTTGGGTATCTTTTGCCAATTTTATCAACGAAATGGTGAAAAAATTGCTACTTTTGACACTCCAATTATCAGAAAGGATGCATGTTTGACCCTTCGTTCTTTCACGAAATAAAAAAAATGTTCTCGCTGTGTTTGTGGCTGGTTCTGTGGATCTGCCAAACCTGGATGCGCATAATGCAATTCAAATATATTCCGCCATGGCTTGGCTGATATTGATGCGTGCCGAAAGCAGGATTAACGTGGCATAAATTTATTATGTTACATTGGGAATTAAAGGTTTATATGTTGAATGGTACGATCGCGACAGTATTTGCATTTCAAACTCGCACTTTTTCGGATTTGCTCGATTTATATCTGTCATGTTCGTGAGTTTTATGAATATTTCATTCGGTTTTATGTACATTCCGTGATACTGCACTTACCTTACTCTCGCAGACCTTGTGACAGACGTATTTGCACACTGCAACAGAAATTCAATTCGTTAGATGTAATCTACGAGGGTATATTGAAAAATTCTTAGCCTACTATAGAACCAAACAAAATTTCAATGTCACATTTATTACAGCGAACCTGCAACGTCTCTAGTCTTTTCAAAAAAAATTTTTCCTCTTGCTCTGCAAACCAAACCTCCACAGCTTTTATTACTTCCTCGTTGGAAGAAAATTTACGACCATTTAAACTTTTTTTCAGTTGAGGAAATAGATGATAGTCGGATGGAGCCAAATCTGGTGAATAAGGGGGGTGTTCTAGTAATTCAAACCCTAAATAACGAATTTTTTGCATGGCAACATCAGATTTGTATGCAGAGGCGTTGTTCTGCAAAAACAAAACACTTTTGGATAGCTTTTCGCGTTTTTTCTCTTTAATTTTTTCCCGTAGAGTGGTAAGTAATATCGAATAGTAATCTCCGGTTATTGTTCTACCCTTATCCAAAAAATCAATTATGATTAGGTACCCCATGGCAATCCCAAAAAACTGAAGCAAGAACTTTTCCTGCAGATTCTTTGGCACGAAACTTCTTAGGTCTTGGAGAACCACAGTTTCGCCATTCCATTGATTGTTGCTTTGTTTCTGGATCGTAGAAATGTACCCAAGTCTAATCCACAGTATCAATTCGGTTTGAGAAATCCACATCGTTTTCAAATCGCGCACAGATCGAACGCGATGCTTCTACCCTTGCACGCTTTTGGTCGACATCCAAACATTTGGGTATCCATTTTGAAGCAATTTTTCTCATGTCAGGACTATAAGAGCTAATTTTGGGCGCAAATATGAGGTAATCCGCAATGTATGACAGCAGTTGTAGATCTCAATGAGAAATCAGAAACAGGGCCTTTACAACAGTTGTCTCTTCATCTCACCATCCTTTCAATTTCAAGTGCTGAGCCATACAACATCGTTAAAACCTTTTCTTTTGAACACGAACAAGTAGATTTGAGGACAATGAATTTGGGATCACTATTGAATATAGTGGTCCAACACCTCATTAGTGAAAAATAGAGAACGAAACCTGTCAAAAGCCCATTATAAGTGAGCTGTGGTCTCCAAACAGTCAAACGTCAGGAATTACCTGTATTAACCTTTACCGACTGAACAAAATAAGTTGAAATAACGCCATAAATCTGGTCGTCTGCATATATTCATATACATACATCGTTTCCTTGTTGATGCATTAATGCACATGCATTAAAGCAGTCACTTGCTGTGTCATTCCACAAAAAAAGGAGCAATTCCATGGGGTTGATTTATGGATCGGAACATGACGCGAAAATACCTCCATTGTTAGCAGGTTTGATGCCAGCTTTAACACCTAATTGAACGATTATGTTTTTTCCGCTCGTATTTGTCAAGATCGTTGTCGAGACATGAGTGATTCGATTGGATTGCATCGACCGAGGAATTTCCCATTGTTAGCTTTCGTAAACGTCGCACGACAGATTCACAAAATCGAAAAGAATGAGGTTTCTTTCATGATCGGTCGTGCGGCAAGATATTATATCCAGATAAATCAGTGACACTCGAAGTGTCATGCCCAGCAGGCATAATTTCTTCGGCATTATTTGTTATTTACTGGTATTGGTTTCAAAACACCAATACCCAAGACTTTGGACTGTGCGATTTCAATGGGAAATTGCGCTAATTGGTTGATTACAAATGAACAGCTTCCATAATTATATCCCATACAACAATACAGAGTCGTTGAATTTTACGACAACTCATTGAACAACTCGCCCCGTGAAAGCACAGAAAGCTTGAATCCCTCGACTGGAATTTTACACAAACAAGTTTCCCTATTTAAAAGGCTGGAATCCCCATTCTGTAATCAGGAGTTTCCAGACCCTCTCCAGGTTCCCTGCTATTCCAGATTGTGTAACGTTGCTGGAATATTAAGTTATTTAAATGCGAGAAACATTTAAGGATCCAGTTGACTATTTTTTCGGTTCTCGATACTATTCTCGCATCTTGAGCGAACTGAAAAGGTTTTCTAGATTGAAAAACATTCTTATCGACATTTTCAATAGTCGCAATTTTTTCAATGCAGGAAACCTTGGACACAAAGAATTTTATCGCTACATCCAGTCATTTCCACGTCCTGATTATTCTCGACGGTTATAGCGCTTAATAAAATTTAAGTGCCCATTCAGTCGACTCCTGCATCAATTTGCGCAAATGGAAAACAAAGTAATCTTCAATTTCATAGCACTTGAACCATACTGAACGTAAAATGCGCCACTTGTTAAAACACGCCTTGGATTAGAACATGTTTCGATCGGGATTTCTGAGTGCGTCAGTTGAAAATGACCAAATTGTTAATCAGGCCATTTTTCATTCATTTTTCATTCGTTATTCTCATTAGATGAAGTTTGTTGTTTCAGTATTTTTAAGATTTCTTCTCTTTATTGTTTGCTCGTAATTGATGAATTATCTGAATAAACATCACAATTAGAGAAATTAGCAGTCACTGAAAGTTCCTTCAACTATCATAGTTAGTGTATCAGTGATCAATCTTCGGTTAAATCAGCAGAATTCTTGTTCATACCTTTTTTCCTATTGGTGAAGGATCATAATAAGAGCAAAATATTCTGCTGTCAGTTGAAAATGTCCACTCAGGCCTCATGATCAACCGGAGTCTTCCCCGTACAATGACGATGCAAATTCCCACCCGTTGGTCGTTTTGCAAAATCATTCCCTCATTGCTTACATCTTCAAGTGGACTTGTTATGTTGCAAATATCGTGATACCTCCCACAATGAAATCCTTAGCAATCTCGTGGTCTTTCAAAGAGTTGCTCTTAAAATTTGTTTAGGTTCGCGTATTTCCCCTGACATCTGAATGACATATATTTCATCTACACTTATACAGGGTGAGTAAGCTTTTAGCAGCGTTATCTCGCTTGATTTGTGTCTGGGTGGTTGTGTTTGAGTGCTTTCGTTGGCTTATTGGCTAGGACCTGCAACTCTACAATAAAAGCCCAATGGGGGATTTGTAATCAATGATCTGGACATATTGATTTGGCATCAGTGATAAATGAACTTGACGAAACAGCATAATTTATACGGTCGCAAAGATTAGCAAGCAGAACTACACTGCGCAAAAAAATTAACGCACATTATGGAAATCTCAAATTTATTCTACAGCTGAAGGTGTTCTCAATGATAATTATTTTTATCAGAATTATGCATGCATATGTTATCCACTTTCAACGGTTTTCTTTCATACAGATATTTTTCCCAGCAGGAATAAAAAAGATGATATTATCAGATTTTGAATGTATTGGCTCCATACTAAAATCAGTTGTTCTCGATCAATTCTAGTGATCAATAGTTTTTCTTTCGCTTAATTTTTTACACTCGATCGCTATGCAACGCGAAACACGCAATTTGACCCAAGAGGAATGTGCCCAAGCGGTAGTTTTGCGAGAAGAAGGGTGGACATTCACAAGAATTGCAGAAAGGTTCGGAGTTTCCCATACAAGTGTGTCCAGAATGTTGCAGCGATTCAGGGAGACAGGTATGAATGTCCGAAGACCAGGACATTCGTGGTAGACCACGGGTAACAACTGCCATTCAAGAACGTTACTTGAGAGTTTCTTCGTTGAGACAACGGTTTGCAACCGCTCACTTCCTTCAAATTCAGCTTGAGCTGAAGGTGCATGAGGTGCAAATTAGCACTCAGACAATAAGAAATCGCCTCAGAGAATATGATTTAAGGCCTCGTGTCGCGGCAAGAGGCCCAGCTCTTACCCCAGCGCATCGAAGGGCGCGTTTGGATTTTGCGAGAGAGCATATCCATTGGGAAGAGGCCGATTGGGAAAGAGTCCTCTTCACAGATGAGTCTAGATTCTGCCTCTACCATTGTGATCGACGTTCCCTTGTATACAGACGTCCACATGAAAGATATGCTCAGTGCAATTTCCTGAATACTACTGGTTTCAAGGGAGGATCGATTATGGTATGGGGTGGAATATCTTTGACTGCTCGCACAGACCTAGTGGTCGTTGATAATGGAGCTATGAATACTGATAAGTATATAAGGAACATTCTTGAAGAGCATGTAGTGCCATTTGCCCCATACATTGGTGAAAATTTCATTTTTATGGACGATAATGCCAGACCTCATCGTGTGCGCATCGTTCAGAAGTACCTTGAAGTCTCTCGAATGGAATGGCCAGCAAGAAGTCCAGATCTCAATCCGATTGAGCAGGTTAGGGACAACCTCAATAGAAGGCTGAGAAGTTCAGAAAATCATCCAGCTACTCTTAATGACTCAGGAATCCAACTCGGAGAAATCTGGGAAGGATTAGATCAGAACATTTAAAGATCACTCATTTTGAGTATGAACCGTTATTGCCCATCTGTAATTAACGCAAGGGGTGGAAATACCAAGTATTAAATCACTTATCAGCATTTCAGTATTTTGAAAATTGTTCATTTCTCTTCTTTCACATAAGATTCGGTGAAATCCTGAATTTGTCTTTAAGTGTCTTGTTTCGTTCAAAACCTTCCTGAGGGAACATAAAAAATAAGTTATAAAGTCAATGTAGAGTTAACTTTCATTAAAATTGAAATTTTCAGAATGTGCGTTAATTTTTTTGCGCAGTGTATAAAGGCGCTTCGAAAATCAATGAAAATTAGATGTTTTATTTGCAGGAGAAAAGGAGTGCTCCGATAATATCAGTTCCCATCGGAAATTCAATTCCACGTAGGTCCGTATTCCACATAAAATATTCATTAAACGCGGGCGTATAGGGTTGATAAATCGAGAACTTTTCAATCCTCATAAATCAGCCTCTCGCTTAGCGAAACACCGTCTAGCGCTAATATCACGATCGCAGGGTATCTCTCTACGGCCAAAAAATAATTTCTCTCGACAACGTTACGGACGAAACGTGTAATTTATCATCAGGGACGTTGTGACATCGCACTTTATTATTTTAAACGTCGATAATACTCCGATCGTGATCTGGAGACGAAGCCTTGGTATTGTCAGGGACGGTATACGGGATTCTTTCATTCTTTGTTTCCCGAGACCACAGACATCATCGCAAGATGGAGATTTAGACTGCACAGGGTGAAACAATAAGGTCTATTTACTCATAGCAAATGCCCATTTCGTAATATTAAGGTTTTAACATCTTTGTTACTATGCTTGGCCAAGAAGAACTACTTGACATCCAAATTTTCATTTAACACCTAACTTAATATATCAGTACATACGTATAGGATCAAAGCCTTGTCCGTATTTTATACATCTGATAAGATTATCCTAAATTTTTAGTCGAAATGTTATATCTTCATTATCGGGTACCAACAGGATGGTGTTTTTTTGAAATGAGATGTACCTACCTCTGCAGCATGAGCCTTCGTTGAAAATAGGCTGATGGCAAAGATGGCAAGGTCTGGGTTTCTTGAAGGTCTTACGTCGAAACGTGTGACTCGGTCCTTGAGATGGCACATCCTCCTGCAATGAAAAAAAGAAGATTAGAGAAATCTTCCCGAACATAGTGTTTCCTGATACTTCATTATTATCCCCCATAACAGTTGATTTCTAGTCTTTTAACTGTATTCGAAATAGAGGTTTGGATTATCGAGAACCATTCCTTCGTAGTAAACGCGAACAAATTGAGAACAAGCTGACTGTTCGGAACAGGAAATGAATAACGAAATGGAACTAATGAAGAATAAACGTTTCATCTAGATTCGTTCCAGCAAAGTTCAGACGTCGAAAAGATTTTGCTATACTGCACGTTGAATTGAGGATTTTTTTGCTGCTAGATGTGAGGCACTCAATAATATTCGTCCAAGAATACAACAGTTCTACAATATAGTTCTCATATTGGTGTGGATTGCAGCTGATATAAAATCAACAAATTTCGAATTAAAGTTCCTTCATTCAATAGTTTAGGAATATTTTAAATTATTTTTCCTCATCAAAATCTGGGCAGAGACTGTCTGAGTTACAGCTGCCACTTTATAAAATAACGACATGTTTTTAATGCGTAAAAAAATTAATGAGGCAATCATTTGACACTAATTTTGAAGAGCATAATATCTGCTCGTGCAGTTTACAGATGTTTTATCGGTTCCTGTTGCCTGGAAATAACTCAAATAATTTCTTCACTTTCCTGGATTCCCTTGAATTCCAACATCAACCACATAGTTCGCATAAATAAACACTAAGGGAGACTGAGTACACACGGACGTGGTTGATTTACGTCGAAATAACTCCATTTGATGTTGTATACGACCTATTTATGAAGATATCTATAACCATCTTCCTCACATCGTCGACGGTCAGAAATAGATTGATTTCCAAACAGACCAACATATATCAAAATTAAACAGTTGTGAACGCCATCATAACTGTAACCGATGTTTCGGATGTTATCGAAATTATAATTCTTCCATGAGATTTATGCGTTTTGAATGAGATCATTAATTTCGTAATCGGGGGCAGATGGATTTGAAAGAGTTTTTTGTTGAATCAATTTGTTTATTTATGACTTTGTTGTGAGCCGTCAAAATCGTTCAAATTGTCACAGAAATGGAGCATTTTCAATTGGAATATTTCATCTCGAAATTGATGTTCAATGATGAAGTTTCTATCTAAAAATGATTTGTATAATGAAGCATTAACGAGCTAATAAATGGCTAAAAATTCAATCGAATATAATATAAATTCAGCCAAATCAATTGAAGTAGTGTTTGGGTCTAATAGAAATAAATTTCTGAATGGCAGACAAGTCTTTTAACATTGTGAAACTCTGTCTCAAGAACACCTCTTCACACATAATTAAAACGTTCGCCACAGATGAGTAACAAACATCAAGAATTAGACTTTCCTATACGTAATCCATTAAAGTGAACAACTCCATTCTTCAGAACTTTTTACAGGAGTGTAGAAAACATCCATATGTCTTCGAAATGAGTTGCCACGGCAGTGTGCATACCTGAGTGGATTTAAATGAAATGTATTACTTCCCTTCTTCGCGTATATGAGCTATAGGAGGGACTACTTAACAATTGTGCTTTCTTCTTCAACGTTTTCTAACATACAGATGAGATGCGGCACCTCTTCTGAAGCGGTTAATCCAATACGTGACCGCATCACCCTAATAAGCTTATGAGAAATTTGAGCACGTCCTAGCTACCGATTTATTCGGAACCTAGACGAAAAATTTCAGTGTTCCATTGATAAATGTAGGATGCATATCACGGGAGATATAAATGATGAATGGGAAATATGAGTGCCACTATACCCTTTTCCTAACAGCCGACAAGTGGGCCGTGGAATTTTGACTTTTATTTGACATTCCAACACGTCAACTGTCAAATTCCATAGCCTTCTCGACGGTGATTTGTAACTTTTGTTCGTGCATGTATCAGGCATATAATCAATAGGCAATACTTTCAATTCTAATCTGAAGATTTAGGGGAAGCATCTGGATATCCACTGCCGACTTGTATTCGATTCGAATGAAGCCATCAGGAGTTGGAATCGCTGGCTCTACGACCCCCAATAATAAGAGACCATCTGACACATTTTTGGATAACGGTAATAGGTAGAATGAGGTATGCGATATAACAAAAGGTCGGGTCATGTCTATAATATAAGCCGCGTGCCACTCGTCAGCTAGTGTTTTCCTTCAGCAATTTGCGAGGGAGTGTTAACAGTACAGCTGGTCCTTTTAAAGGGAACTACAAATTAAAAGCGACCGTGGAATCCACCCCTATGTTTGTTGAATTTTACTGGGGACTGTAGTCAGGTCACGTGCGTAGGATAATTTACTTTTATACCAATTATGTATCCAAACAGAGTCACTGGAAGATGATTGATCTTTTTTTTCTGAAGATTGATGACAGAATGAGGTACTGCTTCTTAGGGGTGAGACGCAACAGGGAAAACCCATGTATTAAAACTCTCAACTGTGAGAAATCTTCTATCGGAGCACCTAAAGTATTCAAATGTACTCTTCGACAATGAATGTGAAAAGATAGATAGAAGTTCCAGCACACAAACTTCGATTAAATGAATTTCAATGAAGGATTAACCCAACACAAACGTACATTTTCCGATTAGTTCTCTCGTATAAGAAACCTTTCACAAAAATCTAAACTATCCGACTATTTTCATTCATTATACAATTGCACGAATGCAATGAATTACTGCTACAATTTTCTATAATCAATACACCTCTCACATTCACAGTTATCTACAACGCCAAATCCTGCATCCCTCTGGCATTGTGTCCTTTCTGATGAACCATTAAACACAGTTATTGGAGTAATTTGATACTATCACATCATGCTATCACCTATGTGATTGCCACGCATGTTAGTTAATTGTAGATACAATGAAAGGTGGTCTGTAACGTTTTAGAAATATGGGTTCAGCATGCATGACCGCTTCGGAAAGTATGAGAAAAAAATTCCTCTTCACTGTAGAGGTACGTACAAGGTGAGTCTTTCACTAGCACAAAAATTTTAGAAGTAGATTCTTGGGGTCAAGAGAAACACTTTTTTACCATTTTTTCCGAAGATACAGGCTGTTTTTAAGGAGACATAAGCCATTATGAATCAACAAATTACCGACAAGAATGATCAAACATAGCCACAAATCTATTGGTGTGGTCCTTGCATTTTTCTCAATCAATCCTCTGTTTATATCTCATATAATCGCAGCGCCAGTCAAATGTCTAGGCTACCGATCAAAAAAGACCCACATTTGTATTCTTGTTTACTGACGCTGGTTTCAATGGGCGATTTTAGGATGTAAATGACTCAACGGGCGGTAAGTCAAACGCAATAATTCTTTCCAATCTGATTGAATAAACTGATTTGAAACAGTGATCGCTGACCGACATTTGCACACGATGAGACGCTTGGTTGCAAAAACAATTAAGGATATCTGTTTTTCATTAGAGTAATGGTCACTGGATACGCAATCAATGGATTCCTTATGCTTCGGTAATGAGAAACATGTGCGAATTTATTGATCAATGCCTAGGATTGAGAGTAAAAAAATGGATGGAAAGGATCAAGATTGGAGAACACTGTTAACTTGTGGTTTTGTATATGGAAATGATTTACCAAGGATCATTCAGGGTAAGCATGACTTGATTAATGTGAGTAAAGACGTTCAATTATGAATCCTCAAATGTATAATTTATTCAGTGCATAAAAAGTGTACCTATTGACAGTAGTGAAAAACTTTCGATTCTCACTCATTGTTTTTCTTCGAAGAAAGAAAGGATAGATTTGAACAGAAGAATCCTTGGCTATTAAGCGGTTCGAAATATAATAATGCCAGCAATCAATTCTGTTTTGTTAGTGTAAGACATGAATAAATCATCGGGAATTTTTATAATATGACTGATGAAACAATAATTATACTCCGTTGGAGGTAATAAATTATTTCACTAGATGAGTCGATATTTTTAACGCTTCTGGGTTTACATTCCAACGCCAGCGTTCTCGTTGCAGTCTTAAACAGGAATTAATCAAACGAATGGCTGCTATACGAAAGTGGAAAATTATTTCATTATTTTCCCGTCTGTCCTTACATCCATCAGAGTCGAGGAAAATTCATAGCTGTTGCGAAAAAAGTAAGAATTTTTTGAAGGGAATCTCACATTACTTTTTGAAGGTTCTGGCAAAATTTGAGTAGAATTTGAATACGAATTCTTCATCAATGGGTATAGCAAATCGTTTGTGAACTTTGGTTAGAGTGTCCACAACCACTTTTCAGTGAAAAATTAAATATAGTTTGTTATTAAACAAGAATACTCAAGTAGATTGTAGAGCAATGAAAAAATGAACTTTTTTACATCAAAGAGCATGTCAAAAAGCCTAAAAATTAAAAGAATTGTTGAAAATAGTGCTCTTTTCAACAAATCTCGTTCAAATATCACAAGACGTTTCGAAAATATCGACGAATTTGATATTTATTTGGAAAACATGTAACGCCCTATATCTGGGAAACAAAGCATTTCCGGACAAAGACCTAGATGACCTTTCCGACTCAAAATAACTGTTTATAATAATAAATGTTTATGAAACACCCTGTATATTAAATCCATAGAAGAGTTTCGAGATGAAATTTCAATCGAAATAATTTTGTAATGCCTTTCAGAATGATCCATATTGCAAGTCCAGGCCATACCAATCTGGATTGTTATTTAGAAACGTCCAAACATAATCTATCAACCCAGGAATGTCCATTAGTTAAATTCCAGGAAATACGTCGGCGAAGCGCACCCATAAACAAGGATGCACATGTACCGTCAAGAACAAAGGGAAAATAATTATTCTCGTTCTGTTTTGGGCCTTACGCTCTTAATCGCTTGGCCGTAAACTGAGAGGCCATTATGACCTACCCCAACCCTACGGCCAACTTGACCGCGAGATGTTTTTGAGCCAAACGCCGACCTGACGTTATCTTCGATAGGTTCGGCCACTCCTGAATTAAACAGGCTATTTATGGCGACATAATCCCGGCTTAGCCGAGGCCTTAAATCTCGAAATACTGGCTTTGTCCAGAATAATTCCCATTGTTCCTAGTGGCTGCGTTTCTGAATGGGGTGGCGTCCATTCATGAGATGGCAGGATGAATGGGATGAAGTCTCGAACAATAGGAAAGGATTTGTTCATGATCTCGAAACTATTCCTAGTTTTTTTCGTAAATTTGATTGACCAAGATAATATTTCTGTTTCCTATATTTTAAATCGAGGGTAAAACGTAGCATAATTGATGTAGATGTGAAGACATAGTGTCTACGGGGTGTTAACAAATGAGTACGGAAAGTTTTCAAGAATCCTTCAAAGGGGGCCTTTCATGTAAATTGAAGCTGTTCAGCTTGTCAAATTTTTTTTCTTGGGAGTAATGGCATCATGTAGGCATATTCCTGATTTTAAAACACAATTGAGGACAATTCAGTCAAGGAACCTATGATATGTTTTGAATGTTTCCATATCCAAAATCCTAACGCTCAGACAAGAATATTTCTTCATGAACTGCCTCTCCAAGCATACTTCTCCCTGGAATCTGAACACAGCCAATGTTAACGATGTCCAAGAAGAACAATAATTATCAAGCACTAAATACCACGTCTCACACATAATTATTTTCTTTTACGCCATTAAAATCCATGCGGAAGTAACCGGTTAATATATCCTCAGCAAACTCATAATCCTTTTTCCGCCGTACCTTTTAACATTCAAATGTGTGTGGCCATAAATCATTTGGAGGGGTCATCAGTGGCAGCTTTGAACCATTTGTACTGATTACCATATTAATTAGTGCTAGCCATATTAAGGTTAGTTAAGATGGTAAATTATTTATTTGCTGGCCAAAGGCGGTGTTACTTATTGGATTGCTCGTGGCCAACGATATACGTCATTTTTTCTGGCGTGGTTTATGAGACGTTAAGAACAATCACCACGAATAACTCAGTGAAGTTTCCCTAGCAAAATGGGCAGATGTTCATACATGCGCAGGGAAAATCTACAGATATTCTTCAAGAATAAAAGGTATGTATTTTCTATTCAGATGATGAGGTTGATTCCAACATTTTCTGTCGTTTTCTGATCAGTCTAGTTTTTCATTATACGTCTTCTGCGTAAAATGGACATCCGTATACGTATTTTCATATCACCCGAACACGTGTGGACCTACTGAAGTCCTAAACATTTTACGACACACAATATTCCTGGTAATATCCTGTTTTACTCTTATGAAACGCGAGGGTCCGATACTAGCCGAAATATAATATATACAGCCAATTTCACCTAGCCATAAACTCGGCCACAATCTGGATTTAGAACATAAGGACAAACATTTCAATAATCGTTTCCTGTTGTAAAATGACCAATGGCAGATGTCTTCCTTTGAAACAATGGACCGAAGTATGGTCTGTGTCGAATCTGAGGGACAATGAGTGTATAGGTCGGTTCGGAAATTCGCTTTGATGAAGATAAGTAGGCCACAACCGCCACAATGAACAATAAAGTATCGTGATTCGTTATTTATACACCACTACTTTAAGATGGCTTAATGAGTTTGAGAAATTCCGCCAAGACATAACATGTTGATTTATTTAATCATCAGAATATCATTCTTGAATAATTATAGTATTCGTATTAATATCACACTTCCATCTCAAAGTTAGGAAGGTAGTAGACGATATCGATCGGTAGTAACATATTTGAAAAAATTAATCTCCCTGGAAGTAAATATAATGACTTTTCTATTATATTCCCCGTCATTCAACATGTATACTGAAGCACACACCTTTTTTCTACCCCATACATGACCGCCCTTTTCATTTAATCAATTTCACGCAGCGTTTCCTCTTCATAATAACCATAAAAAATTGAAAAGCTTTTTGATTAGCCTATTCACCCCAGAAACACAAACTGTATCTTCCATCAGCTGTTATACGTATATATGTGTAATTCGATCTAAAAAGATCTTTTATGAAGAGAGGGAACAATAGCGAACATCATATTATATTTTGTAGTACTACACGAAAAAGAAGAATTGCAGCCATTTGGAGAAAAATTTTTCATCGGTTGCTGAATTCTTTCTTAAGAACCAAATCGTGATTTGATAATTTCTGGCAAATTTAAGAGAAGTTGATTCACTCGTATATAACGACTCGAAATGTTACTGGATATTTATGAGAAGGAAACCTTCGCAGAAAGCTGCTCGACGGTAAGAAGTGAAAAAACATAACGTCTTCTAGTGAACTATCTGGAACCGTCTTACATCAGGAACTTCGGGCGACGACAAACCGATTGGAAGGATGAGAAAAACAGAGAAAGCCTTGATAACTTGTTGGAAACTGCGGGAAACAGAAATACCCGTATTTTATTCACAGTCAGCTGACTCCAACAAAAGACCCCATTCCATGTAAACCCGTGGTGAATCTTCCTTCATAACTCTGGCGAAAAAGTACGCGGAGGCAGCTTGACGAAGTTTCATTTACTCCAAAAGCCAATAACAGAGTTGTGCGAAAGTTTTAGTCATATTTCGTCTTATACATAGCTGATGTGTATTTCATCCTGAACATACGAGGTACGAGGCATTAGAGCAAAATGAATAGGATTCGAAGACAGCCTCCTATCTTTGTGTGAAAGGCGTCGACTTCATGATCTCTCTCCCTTCAGAAGCTGTAATCTCTAGGAGTTCCAGAAGCTGCGTTGATCTACTGGAGCATATTCACATTGGTATCATCATGAAGTTGCTAATCCTCTCATAATCTACATGCCCATGTCTTCTCCAAATGTACAAATGAAGAAGGAAGAGTGATTTTTCCACCATGTCAAATTATTTACAAACTGATTAGAGCCACTCAGATCAATAGATCCTTTCGGTTTTTTTTTTTTTCGAGTAACGCATTTTTCTGTTTCATAGTTCCATGTCTTCTCATGCATATGTACTTGTACTTAGGTATATCTGTTAGAAAACAGATGACGTGAAGGAAATATTGAACTATTTGCAGAATCGAAAAGCGAATGTATTTCAACAATTTATCTCCTCCACTAATTGTATTACGAGTAGTAAGAATTCCAAGCGGTCCGATCTAATGATTAAAAAGCACGCATGTTTTATGTAACATTTCATGAGCGGTGCTCTTAATTGGTGATTCACAATGTTAATTGACCATGCCCTGGGAAGTGTTGATGTGAAACTGGGTTCAGGATACTTTACCAGTTCAATCATAATCACTCAGCTATAGAGAAGGCTTAATCTTATCAAAAGTAGTTAATGCTTGTACCAGGGGAAGGAAAGTAACAAACCACACAAGTTTATCGGCTTCTTATGAAACAAAAAGAAAGTATTTCTGATATCGACCGAATACGGGCAATAAAAAATGTTAACATTCGATCAAATCATGAAATGGGAATTTGATGGTTGATCTAATGTTACATATGTAGAATCGTACAAAATGACCAATTTCAGAGCTTTTAGTCGATCGAAAGGTTCTTTTATCGAATGATTGTTTTTTAGGAGTGCTTTTAGGGTCAATGCAATGGTGTACATTCCATAAAGGTCAAATTGGTTCACTCATATTCGAGATGGAATGAATAACCACCAAACGAACAAACAGATTATGTAGAAATATTCATAACTCTCTTGGTGATGACGATTTTGATCCTTTCATCTGTGTATCCAACGCCTCACTAAAGACAGCTCGGCAAATATTATTTTGATATTATTTCTCTATTTAAATATGTATGTATGTATAAATATATATTATTCTGAGTATCTGGATGTCTATCTACTAAATTCTTTGCTTATACTACCTGAAACGTCAGACAAATTCCAGATCATAAATCAAAAAGTCTCTGAAGATTCTGGTTATCCACAATTCTTCATATTTACTCATATGCTTCTTCCACTGCCAACAGGGATGATCCATGATATGTATGGAGGAAAATATATCAGAGCAAACATTAGCTTTCTATATTTGTCTTAGGTGTAGCGAAATAATGTGGACAATATTTCGAAGAACAATTTCACACTTTATATTTATCGATTCAACATCTCAAATTCGACTTTATATTTCATCAAGGGAAGTCATGCTGTTCATAAGTCATAAGGATAAAATGAACATGATTGGAGATAACACACATTGAACAACATCTCATTTTGCAGCCATAATCGATGTTATTTATATAATTGAGATATCGTCCGAGATGGCTTCTCTATTATATTCAATTAAGATGATGGGGCATTATCAAGAACGTATTGCCCACTCTATGTTCCGAAGAAATTACTTCCTGTGATCGCAAACACTTGAATATTATGTGTTCAGAATACCAACTTTGCAATAATTCATCGTCGAGTGGGATATTATAGCCTTCATGAGGCCTTTTTGCGCGAAAAATCCAAATTGAGGCAATCATTTCTTAATGAATTGTAGGAAGTCTCATTATTTGATAAACGATTCATTTTTCCTCTGACATTTAGTCATAATGGTCCACCAAAGATGCCTAGGTTAGGATTCTACCTCCCAATTCAGGATATTTCTGTGCATTCAACATCCAGAATGTTTCATTGTCGGATGATGATTATTATCAAGACACAAAGATACGAACTGAAGGTGCTTCATCAAGATATCACTAAATGCATAGAAACGAATGACAGTTATATCTTCGATGCTTGGAGGTGCGTTTAATGGAAGTGTAGGAGATAATCATGCCGCTGATTTTTCCATGTAACTCATCGTTCTTTACCTTTTTGCGACCCTAGTCCGCTCTGGAAATGAAGCATTAACATTTTAATTAGGAAGCGATGCCATCGCCTGTCAGATACAAGCCGTGCTTGTCTGATTTTAATGAGGAATGTGATGGAAATACGCCCGGAGTAAAAGGAAAACGTGTGAGATTCTACAGCATTAACGTTTCTCCATCTGTCATTCCGTTTTTATGATCGGGAATGATTTGATTTTGCGTGTTTCGTTTCTTTGGTATAGGCACCGATTTGTCGAGGAAATGAGTTGAAGATGGTGCGAACATAGGGGAGCCATGAAATATAGTTGTTTCGCACTACATCTGCATGGTTCATTTTATAGGTATATCAATTCCAAAAAACTTAAGCAAGAACTTTTCCAGCAGATTTTTGGACACGGAACTTCTTAGGTCTTGGGGAACCAGAGTGTCGCCATTGCATCGATTGTTGCTTTGTTCCTGGATCGTAGAAATGTACCCAAGTCTCATCCATAGTAACAATTCGGTTCAAGAAGTCTACATCGTTTTCAAATCGTGCACAGATCGAACGCGATGCTTCTACCCTTACACGCTTTTGGTCAACATTCAAACATTTGAAGATCCATTTTGCAGCAATTTTTCTCATGTCCAAATTGACGTGAACTATATGATGAATGCGTTCGTATGAAATATTCAGTGCTTCAGATATCCCTTTTAGCCCAATTCGACGGTCTGATAAAATCATGTCATGAACTGCATCGATAATTTCAGGGACTGACACAGAAACTGGCCTTCCCGATCGGTCATCATCTTCAATGGAAAATTTACCTCTTTTGCTAATTTTTCACGGTCGCATTTAATGCGAACACCATTAAGCAATGTTAAACTACACGAATTCATTCAATTATTCCTAATGAACAAGCTGCCTCGTTGAATTTATATTGATGCATCGTATCCCATATCCTCTTATTGTTCCACAATCTATAGCTTCATCAATTTCAGAGAACCCTCGATACAGATACGTATTTAATGCCGCTTGATGGTGAATTTGGACCATAGAGGGATACAGTGGATCGACTTCAAATGATATTTCATGTAGGGGATGTAATATGAATCGAGAATGAAGACAAAAAGGGGAAAATGACTGAAGTCATGTATCGCTTTATGTATTGGAAATAATTTTCCCCCATAGCGTTGTGAGCTACGAGTGGAAAATCATGATTTAGATCGTGGCGATTCAGCGGTGTATTATGATGAAACTGGGCGATGAAATAACAGCAAATATTGGTCCTGTGGGTGACTGAAATATCCGGAAATTTTTATACTTGGAGTATGTGGGAAACGATCAAAAATCCTCATAATAAGTTCCGCACGAATAACCTGAGGTGAATAGGAATATTTCGACGTCTTACAGCCATATATGTATATCGAAAAATATTTATGCCTGTCCGCGTACAGCCGGTCATAAACCATGTATTAAGTGGTCTGAAATTTACAGTTTCCTATAACCGACACGATCAAAATGAAGGCACATAGTTTATAGGATGCCCAGGCCGAAACATCTCGCGGTGGGCGAATGTAAATACTATGCAATCCGAGAAATACCCGTAGAATCGAGTCCGGTCGTTTAGGTTGTAATCGTAAATTCGATCTCATTCTGAGAGACGTTGTCCGTGGGCTGAACGGAAAAAATCTAGCGTGCGTGAGGTATCAACTCGAATGGAACTAGGATACCTACCTACCATGATGCTGAAATTTTCATACTACCGTTGTGAAGGTTTTTCGAAGGTCAACTTTGGATAAGCGTATCTCCCGCAAAAATCATTGTATATCTGGAAGTGATTAATTTTCTGAAAGGGCAACTCTTCTAGTAATGAATCTCGAAATTTCATCGAGCTCGGTGCAACCGTTTGTTCTTGACGAATTTTTAAGTGACCTCATCCCATCCTGATCTAAATACATATTCAATATACGAGGATGTATAGATATCTAGTTAGCCTAGACCAGTTCCAAGTTCCATGCACACAAAAAATATTGCGTTACCATAGCTACGAACATTAGAAGTGTCAGTGTGAAGTTTGAGGTCAAAAAAGTAAACCAGAGTTGCGCAATAAATTAAAAGAAAGCACATGTCCACCGAAATTGTGAAAATCGAAAAATTGGAGTATCGAGCCATCATCAAGTACCTGTATTTAAAAGGGTTAAGAGGTAAGCAGATTTACGAAGATATGCTTAATACCCATGGTGATCAATGTCCTTCGTATGCGACCGTGAAAAATTGGACTGCAAGCTTCAAAAGAGGTAAATTTTCCATTGAAGATGATGACCGATCGGAAAGGCCAGTTTCTGTGTCAGTCCCCGAAAATATCGATGCAGTTCATGACATGATTTTATCCGACCGTCGAATTGGGCTAAAACGGATATCTGAATATTCCATACGAACACGTCAATTTGGACATGAGAAAAATTGCTGCAAAATGGATCCACAAATGTTTGAATGTTGACCAAAAGCGTGCAAGTATAGAAGCATCGCGTTATATTTGTGCTCGATTTGAAAACGATGTAGACTTCTTAAACCGAATTGTTACTATGAATGAAACTTGGGTACATTTCTATGGTCCTGAAACAAAGCAACAATCGATGGAATGGCGACACTCTGGTTTTCCAAGACCTAATAAGTTTCGTGTCAAAAAATCTGCTGGACAATTTCTTGCTTCAGTTTTTTGGGATTGCCATGGAGTAATCATGATTGATTTTTTGGATAAGGGTAGAACAATAACCGGAGATTACTATTCGACATTACTGACCACTCTACGGGAAAAAATTAAAGTGAAAAGACGAGGAAAACTATCGAAAAATGTTTTGTTTTTGCAGGACAACGCCCCTGCACAGAAATCTTATGTTGCCATGCAAAAAATTCGTGATTTAGGGTTTGAATTACTAGAACACCCCCCTTATTCACCAGATTTAGCTCCATCGGACTATCATCTCTTTCCTCAACTGAAAAAAAGTTTAAAAGGTCGTAAATTTTATTCAAACGAGGAGGTAATAAAAGCTGTGGAGGTCTGGTTTGCAGAGCAAGAAGAAACATTTTTTTTGAAAGGTCTAGAGACGTTGCAGGTTCGCTGTAATAAATGTATCCAATTGAGAGGAGAATATGTTGAGTAATAAAATATTTTGACATTGAAATTTTGTTTGGTTCTATGGAAGGCTAAGAATTTTTCAATATATCCTTATATACTTATAATCTTCTCTTTTTCACGATGTTCTGATATGGGAATACCCAAAATGCTGCATGGAAATTCACTGAATTGATCGAATAGAAAATTACAGCAGGCCCCACGAGGCTTGGCTCCGACCGCATAGGTATGTTAACACAGAATCAAAATTGAAGGAAGATTAAAAGCTATTTTCGGAATCGGTTTATACGGCATTGTTCCAGCTGCAGCACCACCGAAAACAAATTTATACGAAGATTGTGTTTGTTTTACGGCATCGTAAAAGTCTTGCGAGGGGCGTCGTTTAGCGTCTTTTCGTTTTAACCTCTCTTGATTTGATAAGAAATATCCCGAATGTAAAGGCTCGGATGGAGAAATTAAATGAAAATTTCAGAGTATGAATTAATTTGCGTCATTTCGTCACACTGAGCCATAAAACTTTTCCAAATTTCACTCGTTTCGTTTCGACGAAGGAAGGAAGTTGTTTACGATGAAAAGGAAATTGGGTGCTTTTAACTCCAAAACGCAAACCATTCAAACGAGGAAATGAACCAACTTTGGCTGATTTCCTGTCGCATGACCTCAATATCTTCATGAAAGTGGATGTAACAATACATAAAAGCTTTATGCTCGAATCCCATTCTGAATAAACTAATTACCCAGAGCAGATCGAACACAGGGAGTAAACCTATTGTTGACAGGTACCAAATATGTGTTCTTACATTCAACAATTCTTACAACAACAATTATCCATTTTTGATCCTCCATACAATAAAAGAAGAGGAATAAGCTATAAACTACACCCTGTATACATCAAAACAGAAGAAGATAACCCCATTTTCTCCCAGGTGAATATATGTCTAATTAATGGTGTGATAAGGCTCAGGCAGATTTATCTCCGTTAATCAATTTTCAAGAGTTCACACATCACACAACTCTTATCTCATTATTTATTCACGCCAGCGTAACAATAAAACCAAACTGAAAATCCATTACCCTCGCGTGAAGAAATATGCAACGTCGCTTTCAAGAGTGGAATGATAAAGCTGATACTAAAAAGAAACCACCTTCATCAACATGCAAGGAGATTGCAGAACTCAGTCAAAAATCTTGTTAACGAGTTCCTTATCTCCTCCTCAGATTGGCGGATCTTTTCTGAAGTAAATGCATTATAATTAACACCTAATTAAAACTGAGATGGGGTGCTTATAAAACAGCATTCCAGACATGTAATATTTTAATGAGAGGCGTTTATTACAATTAACGAAGGCGTCAAGAAAATAATTGGTGAGCTTATAAAGAAATCGAGATGACAGAGGTATTTTAAAATGTCTTCATAAGTCTGAGATAAACGGGGTATTTTTTCAGTCGGGGTGATCAGAGTGGGGCAAAATACCCATTATGATGATTATCTGTCCATTGTTCTGGGAAAAAATGAAAGATGGTCAAGGGTCACCATAGCTCATCGATCTTTGCGGAATGAGAGATGAAACTATATCTTAGGATAGTAATAAAATACCCTGATTTTCAGACATAACACCTTGCTCTATTTTGACCTAAAAATTCGATATTTTCGAAAATAGACTCAGCGTGTTTGAAAACCTATACTTTCATTCCAGAATTTCGGATCTCTGACACTGTTCACGGAAAATTGGTTATTTTTTCCTTTCTTCATTTGTCTGGAGGGCAATTTTCCATTGATTCATAAACTGTTTGGTTTTCTGCAACCTAAAAAAACAACTCTTATGCACTTCTCATCCTAGAGGAGCAAATAGGGAGCGTGGCCCAGTTGTGCTGGACCAACTCTAAGATCATGCTCCACTGCAACAATTGTATTATGCCAACGGTCACTTTCATGGTACTAGGTGGGTGTCCAAAGAACAATTTGAAGAATTAAGTAATTCGAAGAACTCTCATGGGTACAATCGTAATGATATACAGTGCAATTATGGAGATTATTGGATAGTATCTCTAGGAATGACTGAAGTACCTGAATAAATAGAGATCAATGTGTTCCGTCCCACAGATTGTCAGTAATTGATGACATAATTGGTTAACATCGAGGGAATCGATTGAGAAAGCTTCAAGAAATATTATGGAAATTTGTTTGTTCTCTGTGATTCGTTCGCAATTCTGAGATGAATTTTCCACCCCTGAAAAAACTTCTTCACGAGATATGCCCAAGGCTAGAGCCAAAACGAAGATTGATGTTAAACACCAGCACTGGAAGCAACTTTTCGAGATCATATCTCCTCACAGTTTGATGATTTGAATTTCTAGGAGTTTCTGAAGGTGCTTGACTCATTTTACTCACTCACTTAGGTAAAAAATCTCTTCCTCCTAAAAGGGAAAGAAGGAGGTTTGCCTTATGAACAGATACCATGAAAATTATTTTTGGATTCAAGGAGAATTGAAGGATATTTCGCCATATCATTTCAGGATAAATTAGGTTCAAACTGCTCAGCTTATTCATCTGGTTTACAGTAGGTAAGTCAATAACCAACAGCGTGTACTTCATACCAACCTAGCAAAGTTCTATTCGATAGGCTAGATTGCATGAGTGGAATTAGTATGTCAACAAGTTTTGAGCCTGAAATTATGAAGCAGTATCTGTATTATAATGTTGAGTAAATTGAACAGATTAATCTTATCTAATGCTCTTTGGCGTGAGCAAACGAGTAGCAGAACGGATTTTAATTAGATAAGTTTCACAACATCCAGTAAATACAGAGCAGAGGGTAATATACATCGATGTGTCTCTGGAAACACGGTTTGAAAGCAATTTATGGCTCAATTTTGGACGAAACGTTTATGAGAGTGTATAATGATAATGGCTTTGGGGCTTGTAACATACTTCGGAAGGCAGCATCACTTCAGCTCCGATTTCGGATGTTAGATTACCATCGTGGATCCAATTGTTCCAAATTATTCAAAGGTGAGGAAACGAGGATTGAAACAATCCGGAAACAGGGACCATACCAATCGAGAACTCCTCAAATTTTTTCTATCCTCGATACAATGGCCAATATTTGCTTACATGCAATAAAATCCACCAACAAAGCAAACTTTACAACTTCCTCAATTGCCGTTACAGCCGATGCATGTGTGAACGTACCATAATAGGCGAAGAACACAGCTCCAATCTAAAAAATTTTGATTGGCATTGCGTGGGACGAAACATGACCGAGGGAACTGCCATCAATGGCTTGTTCTGCAATCTATTAACCATATACCACCATCGTCTACTCTGTAATTTCAGTCAATCAAAATCAATTATGTTTGGTAAACGGGTGGAGGCATTTCTGGTGGTGTTATCTGTCGATCATTGCCGGAAAAATATGGTTGTGTCGAAGGCAACTGATCTGAGGTTCGTTAGATGAATTTATAGTCTTCAGTCTCTGCTGTAGCCTTCGTATGAATTGGTTGTGAGTTGGGGGAAGATGCATACTTTGAGAATACTCGAAGCAACGGATCTGAGCACCGCGGTGCAGAAATTGAAATGGAGTCATGTGAAAAAGTTTGAATCCATGGACCTCTGAGTGAGTTCCTGCAGCGAATAGCATTATTTGCACGTTGAACTTTCGGATTACGAATCTTTTTTTCAGTGAGCGTTCCTTTCAACTTCAACTTATAAGCTTGAATGTCTCTGTGGTGGCTACTTCTGCAAATAATCAGATTACTAGGAACTTTGTTTTTAAGCCTGATACGAGTTGATTAACTTTTTCGTAATTCACTTTAATGAACCTACAGTTTCAGAGCTGGATAAGTTGGTCGGGGCTTCTAATTAACATCTCTTTTAGGATGATAAGATCGCAGATGTTAGTGCAAGACTTACCGCTATTTGACAGCAGGTTTCTCAGAAGGTTTTTCATCAGCGTTCATCCTTACCTGAAAAAGAATAAATAAATGTTAGAAAATAGCATTTCGCTATGTATTTTTATGAGTTATGGTTGAGCTTCAAGAATTAATAATTCATTGAAGCATTTGAATGAATAAAATCGCTTTTTTATTTCCTTTTCTATACTCTAAACATAAGGAAATTATACACTTCAATTTTTAAACTGTGTATAACTCAACAATGCAGCCCCTATCCTATCCAACATCGAGCTTCTATCCAGCGTGTTGCATTTATTATAGAAACACTTTTTCACTCCAATTCCCATTAAATTCATCATCGATCTTGCTCGATTCGATTGAAATAAATCGTTCAACTCGATTGATTTAATCGAATGTGATAAAAGGAAGTTAATTGATCAATTGACGCCGATGATGCTGCGGCAATTTGATTTATGTCGAGTCTCATTATCTCCGCAGATAGCAGACTTACAGGAATCTTGACATTCGCGAGGTTTCCACCAAGAGAATTTCAAATGCATTATTTTGATTGTATCTCGCCACGCACTGATATGATGATGTCTAATTAAAACATCCTGTGTTGCATCGATTCATTAACTCGAATTTGAGATGAAATGATGGTGCAAACAACGTTTTCTCGCAAAATATGTTATAAAGTATCGTTATTGCTCATTGGTCTCTCTTGAAGATCCAATTAACATAACAGATTAGAATCTGTACATGTCACAGGTAACTGTATCCTGATATAAATCTTATTGGTGTGGTTGTATCAGCATTAAGTATCAATTATTGATCTGAATGTTCTCCGCAGTTTTTATGTGAGAAGTTCAATGCACATGTAAACTGCGTTTTTTATTTTCAATAGGAGGAACTCTTTGCTCACTTGATCACTAGATGGTAGTACACCCCTTTCAGTATAAAATATATAGGGTGAGTCTTTGACTCATTCGAATATTTTAACAGTAGATTTTTGGGGTCAAAAGAAACACTTTTTTTCTCTATCATTTTTTCCGATTTGCGCCTGATAAAAAGATATAGCTATTTTAAGCTTTCATAATGAGCTGTGTCACCTCTGGATGAACAAAATTATTTTCAGAATAACTAGCTGAATCTGTGACCCTACACATCTGGGGATCTTTTAAACAGAGTTGTATTCAGCCAAATCTTTCAAATTTTACAGAGACTTTTAAATTTTTGAACATCAAATTACTCGAAAACGTTCAAATATTCTTTAGATACCGTCCAACTTAGTTTCAAGAGTTGGGTTCTTTGAATTTTTGGTGTTTTTATGGTACGTGATGAGACAACTGGAGGACGTGGATGATATCTTGTGTTGTGAAGAGATGCATCAAATAAATTAAAAGCTATATTCCGAAATTCATTTCATTCGATAAAACCGTTTGTGAGATAGAATTAAAAATTTTTTTATGGGTTTTCAAAGGCCTGTATTTTTTAAACCGAGCTGATTCGGAAAACATGGTAAAGGAAAAAAGTGGCTCTCTTGACCTCAAGAATCTACTGTTGAAATATTTGTATGAGTGAAAGACTCGCGCTGTATAGGTGGTTCTTAAATGAGATGTCTTATAGCTAAACTTTTTGGTCTAGGGAAACCTATAGGTTTCATTACAGTTTCAATTTTGAGAATACAATATGTGAATATAGATATGTTGTAGAAAATATAGAAACTATAGTCGTGAAAATGAAAGATTTGTCCATGGGAATGGAACAATCTTCAGATAATAATTTTCATTGAATGTTTTCAGCCCTGTAAGTTTTTGAAATGAGTATTGAGGTTTTAAAATTTTTTCACTGGTGATCGCAAGGTTGCATCAATTTTTGTTTGATATAGAAAGTAATGAAGCAAAATTTGCTGCATTCTTTCGATGAAAAAAACCATCAGAACTATCTATCGTACACTTGATTGATACTGAATTCAATTATGCCAAGATTCCTTGAGATCTCCCGATTCAATCTCTCACAAGATAGCTACTGTCTCGGTTAAATACGAGTGGATGGTTAGTTGCATGTAGAGACGCCGGCTAAGGAATTCTGAAAACTTTTCCCTTATCTGATACTGAGACCAGCCCAGTGGAATAAGGTGCTGTCATTGAAATGATATGGTAAATGAGAGGATGAGAGAATTTCATTGGAATATATTCAAGGACTGCAAAAAGTATTTATCAAAAGCCTACCCCAGTTTTTTCGATTGAGATATGCAGATATACCCCGAGGCTGATTGTTTTAATGATGGACACTATATCTCCACTGCTTCTACTACTATAGTAGTCAATCATCCAATGATTTATCAGCGCAAATTCATCCGACGAATATTTATAGATCAAGAAAGTTTCCAACAACATAAAATCAATATGATCCCCCAGTTCCGCTACCTTGGAACCCATCCAAAGTCTAAAAGCACACTCACCTCAGTTTTTTCCAATCAGATATATCTCCGACGTAGCGCATTCGTCAAATCGAGTTTGGAAATTTACCTCTATCGGCCATCTAGCGGGAACAGTGGAAATGGGATATTTTTCACCCCGTTCTGTAGTTTGGAAGTACGAGCACCGTCCAGAACTCCCATCGAAAATTACGATGAGCACGTGACCGGGATCTGGAAGCCGCTAGATGCTTAACAGAGTCCGGGTTTGGAACGAGTCTCTTGAGCCGGGGTTTGATGGTTTCGAATCCGGGTTTTTCCGTTGTTTGGACGTCCGTATATCGGTGGGAATTTAGAGGAGGCACGAGGGGATGGAAACTGAATGTCAGGAGATTAATTGTTGCGTATTTCTGAATATTTAGAAACTTTAACTATGGGAATATTCTGGGATGAAGTTTTGTCTGGACGCATCTATTGGACGTTATTGAGAGCACAGTGTTACGATTGATTCGGTGTATACAGGGTGTTTACTAAAGATGTGACAACATTCAGAGGGTGGTAAAATTGAAATTGCGAAAGATTTCGTGAATTTTCGATATGTTTTAAGTGTTTCCGAAAAAATCACCTCCAGCAAATTGAGATGGAACTTGAGGCAACAAGTTTTTGATCGCAGAACCATTCTTAGAGGGGGTGCAGCGCGTGCCCCGTAAGCGGGTGGCCATAAGAAGGGGTGGCAGATGCTCGGTCCTGTTTCGTAAAATAGTACAAATTATATCGACCCGGGTCATTTCATTGAGTAATTCGGGATCGTAGATTACGAATATGGAATTAGATTTTTTGTGGGATCAGTATTTTAGGAAATAAATCATTTTTAAGGGAAAATTTCGAAAAAATTGGTCAATTTTGGAGAGCTGTAGCAGCCAGTAAAGAGGCACTGGACATCAGCTAATTTTTTGGTGATAGATTGGTTCTTTACCAATAGAAAAAACCACACTTCATTCATCTACCGCTAGCAGTTTAATTTTTATGATTTTTTCCGCGAAGGTCCAAAATTTCCGATTTTCCATCGAAAATAATTTGAAAAATAAATTTTTTAAAAAATATCTGTTTGCATATTCGTTATCTTCGCCCTCGAACTAGTCGACAGTATGAATTTGGTTTCGATCGGAGACCAAAAATATTTTTCAAAATAATCGAAATTTTTCCATGCATATGTATGGAAAATTTGAAAAATTTTCGATCTTCCCAAATTCCCACCAAAACTTGAGTATTAACTAAATCGTGGGCGTAGATTACGAAATTGCAAACAGAATTTTGCTGAAAGGATTAGTTTTCGAGTTATGGTCGATGGAAAATTCGAAATTTTGTACCTTCGCGAAAAAAATCATAAAATCTGAACTGTTCGCGGTAGGTAAATGAAAGTTGAACTTTTCTATTTGCAAAGGATCAATCTATCACCAAAAAAATTAGCATATGTCCAGTGCCTTTTTTTTGGCTGCTACTGCTCCTCAAATTTGACCAATTTTTTTGAAATTTTTCACCAAAAGTGATTTGTTTCCTAAAATACTGATCCTACAAAAAATCTAATTGCATATTTGTAATTTACGACCTCGAATTAGTCAATGAAATGACCCGGGTCGATATAGTTCGAAAAATAAAAAATTTAGGATTTACAATCATTTCGCCTGCTACTTTTGAGCTGCTGCTACCCGAGCTCAATCACCCTACAAAAAATTATTCATTCAGCTATATCGACCCAGGTCATTTTACCGACTGATTCGGGGTCGTAGATTACGAATATGCAATAAGATTTCTTGTGGGATTTCTTGATCAGTATTTTAAGGAATAAATCACTTTTAGTGAAAAATTTCAAAAAAATTGTTCAATTTTGAGGAACTGTACCAACCAGAAAAAGAGTATTAGAAATATGCTGATTTTTTTGACGATAGATGAATCCTTTGCGAATAGAAAATTCTAATTTTCATTCATCTACCACGAACAGTTCAGTTTTTATGACTTTTTCCGCGAAGGTCCAAATTTTTCAATTTTTCATCGACCATAACTTGAAAAATAAATTTTTCAAAAAATATCTGTTTGCATATTCGTCACCTTCGCCCTCGAATTAGTCGACAGTATAAATTTGGTTCCATTCGGAGACCAAAAATATTTTTCAAAAAATCGCAAATTTTTCCATACATGTATGGAAAATTTGAAAAATTTTTGATCTCCCCGATTTTCCCTTAAATTGGAGTATTTACTAAATAGAGGGCGTAGATTACGAATATGCAAATAGAATATTGCTGAAAGGATTACTTTTCAAGTTATGGTCTATGGAATATTCGAAATTTTAGACTTTCGCGTAAACAATCATAAAATCTAAATTATTCGCGGTAGGTGAATGAAAGTTGAATTTCTTCATTCGCAAAGGATCAGTGTATTACCAAAAAAATCAGCATATGTCCAGTGCCACTATTCTGGCTGCTACAGCTACTCAAAGTTGGCAACTTTTTTTGAAAATTTTTCACTAAAAGCGATTTATTTCCTGAAATACTAATCTTAAAAAAATCTAATTACATATTCGTAATCTACGACCCCGAATTAGTACGTGAAATGACCCGGGTCGATATAGTTCGAAAAATAAAAAAATCGGATTTTAAATAATTTCGTCTGCTACTTGTGTTTACCCGCGCTCCACCACCGAAGCTGACGCGGGCGGCCTATACGCTAGGAACGGCCCTGCTTGATTGATTTCTTCGAAATATTCTTCACGGTTTGAGTCACACTTGAAAATCACAGCCCCCAATCAAGTAACTTCTCCATTTCCATCAATTATGGGCGAAAGATTACAATCAGGTATATTTGAAGAGAGCCACAAACTAAACTTGATTAAAATGACGGACGAAATTGTCATGAAGATATCATTGCTCAGCAGGAACAGTACAGACTTGGTACGAAAGAGGGTGAAAATGTTACAAATTGCATTAGATCCATAATTATCTAGGCCCCCCCAAAAAAAAGCTGAATGAATTCCGGGTTTCATCAGGAATCCTCTGAAAGAGCATCAAATTCAATCCTCAACGCACAAAAAATCGCAATAAACCAAATATCTCTGCGTTTAGTGCTACGTGATGTGGATTTTCATAGCCTAGAAGGAAGAGCTTTCTGTCATCATAAAATAATATACGAGCTAGATACATATTTCATATTCCATACAGACCTAGAACTGGAAGTCGAGAATATGAGGACAAAAAGTCGTATACCGATTCTAGATGAATAGTAGATACTACATCAGTCCTGACATAACACACAAATCTCTCCTCTTAGCTAAATTCACCATTCGGAAATTTGCAATTGGGACTGATCTTTCCTCCAGTTATGATTTATTCTATTACATACAGTCCAGTTGACTGTCGCAGTGTGCGAACAGCTTAGCAGATACGGAAGTAAGCCACGTAGAATTATGTATAGATGCTTGTTAACTCTGGAAAACACGCATTTTCAAGTAGTTAGGACATTATTCGCCTTTGCACAAATGATAAACAATTTACTTATAATGTACATCACGTCCCACGACTTCAACGGGAGAGATTTCTCTTTCGCAAGTCGTGAATGAACGCCCAGGTAGTTCAGAAAATCACATAATGAACGGGATGATAGAAATGACGGTAATGTATGCGAACAAGACCGAACTTTAAAGGAATCGTTTCATCATTGTTATCCTGACAGAAAAACTCATTCTGATAAATTGGGGATAAATCATTGCATAAGTACTTGACTGGATACTCTGTTTGTTCATATGCTATAGGGTAAATTAGGATGGATTCTTGAAATTTATAACAGCGGTTTTCCACTCAAAATCTATTTACACTTTTCTACTATAAACAAATGCGAAGGTCTTAGGGAGATGGCTGTATCTTGGAAGGGAGGTCGATTTCGAAAAAAATTTATAGGAACTACCCCTGCTTATTTACATCAACGAATCCTCTCCCCAAGTCCTTCCATTTGTTTACAGACACCCTATATAGTTGCTTCATAAAAACATGGCATTCTATTTCAACTACACCTTGTGCAGTAACTGAGAAATAGCATCAGTTAAAATCTTACCAGGAATGCTCAATAAATCAGAAAAAAACAATCCAAGCACAATTTGTACACGATCGATGATTCTCGCAGCTTCAAAAGAGAAAAAGAGAACCTTGGTTTTTCAATCGAATTGTTCGTAGTAGGAGCTCAGTAATTCGTAGAATCCCAGGGTCTACTGAACACGACACAATGGACCATAAAGCCGTTTCACGCCAAGAAAAAGAAAACAATTGCGAAAGGGCACCGAGATTAATTCTATACGCCTAGATCGGGAAATATAAGCGTGGAACACAATATTAGGTTTGTGGAGTTTATGATCATGAAGGAAAAAGATTTGTTAGAGATGAAAATGTGGTTGGAGACTCAAAAATCATCTAAAATCAGTGAGAGAGAACAACTCTAAGGGGAAAACCAAGCAGGAAAATTTACTCCCAAAGAAACAGTTATATTGATGGGTCACCAAGACTCTAGAACAAAGTATTTAAATATTCCAATGAACAATTGGAAATTTGTTTAACGAAAAATACACAGAGAATGTTCCAATATTATGCCCAAAGAATGAGATCAATGAAGGTTATAATGTGTTCAATATACACTGCGCAAAAAAATTAACGCACATTATGGAAATCTCAAATTTATTCTACAACTGAAGGTGTTCTCAATGTTAATTATTTTTATCAGAATTATGCATGCATATGTTATCCACTTTCAACGGTTTTCTTCAATACAGATGTTTTTCCCCAGCAGGAATAATTGAATGTATTGGCTCCATTCTAAAATCAGTTGTTCTCGATCAATTCTAGTGATCAATAGTTTGTCTTTCGTTTGATTTTCTACACTCGATCGCTATGCAACGCGAAACACGCAATTTGACCCTAGAGGAATGTGCCCAAGCGGTAGTTTTGCGAGAAGAAGGGTGGACATACACAAGAATTGCAGAAAGGTTTGGAGTTTCCCATACAAGAGTGTCCAGAATGTTGCAGCGATTCAGGGAGACAGGTATGAATGTCCGAAGACCAGGACATTCGTGGTAGACCACGGGTAACAACTGCCATTCAAGAACGTTACTTGAGAGTTTCTTCGTTGAGACAACGGTTTGCAGCTTGAGCAAACTCATGAGGTGCAAATTAGCACTAAGACAATAAGAAATCTCCTCAGAGAATATGATTTAAGGCCTCGTGTCGCGGCAAGAGGCCCAGCTCTTACCCCAGCCCATCGAAGGGCGCGTTTGGATTTTGCGAGAGAGCATATCCATTGGGAAGAGGCCGATTGGGAAAGAGTTCTCTTCACAGATGAGTCTAGATTCTGCCTCTACCATTGTGATCGACGTTCCCTTGTATACAGACGTCCACATGAAAGATATGCTCAGTGCAATTTCCTGAATACTACTGGTTTCGGGGGAGGATCGATTATGGTATGGGGTGGAATATCTTTGACTGCTCGCACATACCTAGTGGTCGTTGATAATGGAGCTATGAATGCTGATAAGTATATAAGGAACATTCTTGAAGAGCATGTAGTGCCATTTGCCCCATACATTGGTGAAAATTTCATTTTTATGGACGATAATGCCAGACCCCATCGTGCGCGCATCGTTCAGGAGTACTTTGAAGAGGTTGAAGTCTCTCGAATGGAATGGTCCGCAAGAAGTCCAGATCTCAATCAGATTGAGCAGGTTTGGGACAACCTCAATAGAAAATCATCCAGCTACTCTTAATGACTTAGGAATCCAACTCGGAGAAATCTGGGAAGGATTAGATCAGAACATTTTAAGATCACTCATTTTGAGTATGAACCGTCGTTGCCGAGCTGTAATTAACGCAAGGGGTGGAAATACCAAGTATTAAATCACTTATCAGCATTTCAGTATTTTGAAAATTGTTTATTTCTCTTCTTCCACATAAGATTCGGTGAAATCCTGAATTTTTCTTCCATTTAATGTGTCTTGTTTCGTTCAAAACCTTCCCGAGAGAACATAAAAAATAAGTTATAAAGTCATTGTAGAGTTAACTTTCATTGTTATTGAGATTTTCAGAATGTGCGTTAATTTTTTTGCGCAGTGTATTTTAAAGGGGTCTTGAAGGAAATATAAGTTAAACAACGAATGGTTTCACAAAATCAAGTACATTCACCTACACATCTTTATTATTCCTACCCTTCGGACCAATATATCTTTTTTTCAACCTCCTAGCAATTTTTCTGAACGACATCTAGAAGATGCTGAATCTTATCGCGAGCCACAGAGATCCATCTCCCGATATCAATCCGAGCGTGAAAACTAGTCTCTCAATTTCCATAAAATATGAAACCAATTATTCCGCTTCACAGTTGTTTAAGCTGGTTTATGTGGCCATAGAAGATAGCCGCGGTAAAAATGGTAAAACGAAGAAGTCCCTAGTCTGTGGCCACTATTAACGACCCCAAAGAGAATGCCGGCAGTGTTAAATCCTGGTGCAGAATGCAGGAACTTGAGGTTCTTGGAACTCACCATGCAGATGCGTGATTTCAGAGGCGGAGTGGACTAGGACGCTGTGGAAGGAGGTAGTTAACTTGGAGATTGTCCCATTGATTGGATATCATTCATCGGGGACATTTTACGCATCTCGAAGCGGTTCTCTTTGATGTGGAGTCGGTAGAGAGATTCTGTGGAAAAATCATTGCCCTCGCATATTCCACTTTTGATTTTTCCAGGGTAATATAGAAGTAGGTATCAAAATTTCGTTATAAACCAGTAGGAGTTTTTTTTTCAAGAGAATTACTACGATTTTTAACGAAATGACAGTAAGGCTCTCACTCCTGCAGGGATAACATGTAACAAGACATCGTCCAACTATATCCAATTCAATACATTTTGCCTTTTTTATCTTTATGGGCAAATAAATAAGGTTTAGGATATACTCCACTTTGTTCACCTCTGTATAAACAAGTGATCAGGCTGTTTACCCTAATCAAGGCAAAAGATTCTTTACGAAAATTGGAAAACTAATGAAACTGCCATTGTTCTTCAAATGATGGTTTGGGTGGCATGAATATAGGTTTATAATCTCAGTGGTAAAAGCCTTACCATATTCAAATCTACTGCACTGTCCTGAAAGAATGAAGGAAGGAATAAGCATTGAGTTCAAACAGTGATAGGGGACTGGAGGAATCTCACCGATGCCATTATATTCAAGATTTGCAGCAACGAACAATAAATTATTATTGTTGTTGTTATTGTCTCCTCCAAGCGATGTACCATAAAAATATTCTCTCACGTGTTTGAGAATATTGTAGAAGGACCATACTTTATTCACTTGATAAAAATAACCACATTACACTTTGTTTGTTTGATGTTTTCCATTTCGACAGAAAGGAAATTTAAACATTTCTTTCAGGGAATACAGATGGATACTCAGATTACAATTTCAAGAAAAATTTTCATAATATCTTTAGTCAGAAGTCCATTTGAGATTTTGTTGCAGTATTCATATATTAACGGGTCACTTTTTCGTGTCCATAACATAAATCAATATACAGTATTTTTCAATGATATGTGACTGAATTTCTTCACAAGAATTCAGGGCATGTATTAAATATTGATATCAGTGAACGCCACATGCATAATGAGTGGAATTAAGATATTTATCATACATATGCATGTACTCACGATCGCTTAAAGCGTACTGGTGACAACTTACAGTAGCTTTAACTCACTTTATTATGACAAGATACCTAGAATGAGCCAAGTAAATGAGAGAAATGATATTTATTTCAGCATTCATTGAACCATATGTTTATTCTTCCTTTTCAATACCTAATTAAACTCCACCACCAACAACTACCCTGTATAGAGAAGCAGCAAGTCCTAGTGACAACTTTATTCCCCTGCAGGATTTGGAAGGAGACAAATGGAACCAGGATCTATTCTTCCACTATTTTTCTTATATTTCAAGACACGTCGCTTCGGTTAGATACTCTGAGTTTTCTTTTTGCAACGGGTTGTTGAGAATGCCAGAATCCATTTGTCCTTCGGTTGATACGAAAATACGGTCTCAATTATTTTCTGGGCTTCGAATAGTGGAAATAGGTTCTTGTTCACGCTAGATGTAGAAGAAGGAGAAAAATAACAGAAACAAACGAAAGAACTTGAGCCCAGCTTCTTCATTGTTTTCAACATTCGTTTTACAAAGGTTGTTTTCACGTATTGAAGAGATTATACAGTTGATTATAATTAGGAAAGCTTATTACCTTGAAATTATTGAAGGATGCTTGATTTTACTTATCTATTCATTCAGAAGTCGAAATATGAGCATATTTTATTCATTTTATGCTTGTTTAATTGGAAACGGTAGTGATATGCTATATACGAATCGCTTGTCAGCCTCTTTTCAGTCCACTCCAGATACTGTTTATCATTCATGCCTTTAGTATCAGTTGAAGTAAAAATTCGCCATAAATCGTTTAGGTATCCCACTGCGCAAACAGCAATGATATCCTTCGTTACCGTTAGAGCACAATATGAGGCACATTACTCTGTTAGTTCCAAGAATAATGAACACGGACTCCGCTGACTATTAACGTTATAGAAACTTCCATGTACGTACATATATTTCGCCATTTCTAATAAATTCATTATCATCCACCCACAATTTCATACCTAGGAATATTTCTCAGTCTTCAACTCCCACATCCGCAGATCCTGAATTATTGGTAGTCATGTTTCTGCACAAATGGCAATCATTTAAATGTGTATATTATACCATGTCGAGACAGCTTTCTGTTCCTTCCCAGCTCTCTGGCCTTTCGGCTTCTTTGGTCGAATATTTACTTGGTAGAACATTCCGATGATGGAGATAGAGAGTATGAAGATCATACATGCACACGTGAATACAGATGAGGGTTCTATATAACTGTCGCTCTGACTCCATCAAGAACTCTTGAAAAATCAAGTTTCGCCATCGTTTTTTAAACAATATCTTCTGATCATTAATTATTTATTCAGCTAACTCCTTATGTCAATTTTGATCACGTATAAAACTCCAGATCTGGTGACAGAATGCCTCCAATTATTAGGCAGTGAAAAAAATACTGTAGACAAGAGAATAACCTCCTTGTAGCCATCCCAGATACTGAGGTGCATTAGAACTCTTAAACTAACCCATTATCCCAGAATGGTGGAACCTGTTCACCTCATGAATATAATATCCCAATAACGCGTTTATTTTTCGGAAAATCTGGGACCACCCAGATCACACAAATTGATTTTCGCTTAGAATTTCCTTCTAGATGGACTCAAGTTAAACGTTAAATAATTTTACCACCCATGGCGATCGCCTTTCGGCAAGTTTGTACCACATTTATACTCATATGAAGTAATTATAAGAAGGTGTTCACTCTACCATTAATGATCTTATGAACCGTTAAGTGGGCCTATCCACACCTTAGAAAACGTGCTGGCATGTGCCAAGTTGATAGGAATATATTACTGAAGCAAAATATGTCATCAGAACAAGGTACGGTGAACTCACTTGCAAAATTTCGTTTGTAGAAGAAGAAAACGGTAGTAATCGATTAACATCCAGCAATGAGAAGAAGATTCTCTTTTCTGTATCTTCTATGACATATCACATCAACAGTCTGATAGCTCCCACTCATAAAAAACTTTTTTCAATTAAGTAAATGCAAAATTGATTGTAAAACGACTGATTTCCAGGGAAAAAATGACAAATGAGTATAGTCAATTAAGTAGAAAATATCCCTGTGAGTTCAAGGGATCATCTTTGTAGTTAACCCCTCGAACTAGCTATTTTTGTTTCAGCGTCTAGCATCTCAAACCTCCGAGGGGTAAATATATTTCCGGAAAAAACATGCTTCCCCTTCATAAAAACAACTAGTGGTGGATATCTTTTATCGCCTTATTTTGTAGAAGCAATAATATCTTCCCTCAACAAACTATGTGTGATAACACATATGGTTCAACCATTTCCGGTTGTCTCTATCAACCTCTCAACGTCGGTATTTGGAAAGGGTTTTGGAATATTTTTGCAAGTGATTCATTCCTCAAGGGTTCAAGGACATAAACTGTTTTCGTTGGGGGTTGAAGTCCAAGTGAAGACTGGGGAATTAGAACTGATGAATCTTATATCTTCAAACTATTATTTCGAGGACATATCATGAAGTTTCTGAATCTATTTTCGTCTGATGTTCTGTTGGAAAATGTGTGAGACTTTTTTCGAGGTCGAAAAATAGTTTCATTGATTGCTACCAACCTTGAACCTAAGCGAAAATTCAACTCGGTTGTGAAATATAAGCGAGGAATGCCAGCCAAGTAATAAACTATATCTACCAATAAAAAAACCGAGGTATTCTCCAACAGACTAAAATAAATATGTGCACAGGCAGAGATATTCATCAAGTCCATCTATTGTCTTTCATTAACATGAAAGCTGTTTGCTCACTAGGAGTTAATATCGGACTGATAACGAGTGTGACCTAAAAATTTCCAATTTACGACTTTATGTAAATCGTACTGCCAACACCGTATAGAGAGATAATATGCAAAACGTTTCTCCATACAATCACACAATTGATGGTTCCTCAGACTCAGTGGGAGCAGTGTTGTCAATCAAAATGTCCGAATAACAATGGACGTTTTGAGAATCGATTCTTGGTATGCAGATAATTTTATTCATACCTGCTCCCATAAAGAGGCTCGGAAAATGTTTGACGATTGCAAATCAGCAGATTTCCAGCTTTTCGATGTAAATCATGAACAGAAATTGAAGAAAATCGTTTTTTACTTGACACCCTTGACTGAAGTGGCTGCTAGCTCTTATGTCATGTAATTACATTATTTACTCAAAACATAATTTGGGAAGATCAAACATAAATTGATTTTCAGTTTTCTCAACTCCTTGACTGACATCAGATGGGACGCTCATATAACTGCCACAATTATCCATCAACCTTAACATAAATTATTCCATCTCATTGCTGGATTACTGAAAGCCGAATCGAGTCAAATGAAGTCTTCCAAGTTCCCATAGAAATTATACAGCCTAACCATCTCCCATTCAATTATAATGCGAACAAATTAGATTTCAATGTACTCCGAAGCAAGATTTCTTGCTTTCATTAGCGATTTGGAGGATGGTGTAACATTTGCGATTCAAATGATCTCAGAACGTTCTCGGATGATGAAAAAAGGGGAGTGGAAAAGAAAAGGAAGAAAATGAACATGGGATAATCGTTTCTGCGACCTCTGAATCGTACACTTGGGAGGAGGATTCATCACCCAACAGGAGGAATCAGCCGCGTTGTTTTTCGGTTTATTTCTGACCATAAAATTCAAATTCCTCGGAATATTCATAAATTTTAATTAGGGTAGCAACTGCGCATTCACGGTGATGAAAAATGACTTTAAATTTCAACTGGATGTTTGAAGTCTTCTTAGAATTCTGGGAGTTTCATAATCAATACAGATTGTTCATAGGGGAGCACTCAATAAATAAACTGCTCCACATGAGTTAGGAATATTGACTTATTGTAAAAAAATATAGTTAAAATAAGATTTTTGTGATGAAATGTCATATAAATATGATTTCATGTTGGAAATTGATTTTAGCCTGTAGGTCTACAGCGTATACAGGGCGGTTAAGAAAATCGAGTAAAGGAACGAAATTTTATTCCCAGAGAATTCAAGCATTTTAAAACTATCAATACAATGTATGGCCTCCACGGGCATCAATAACAGCTTGACATCTATTTTGCATACTACACACTAGGTAGTTGAACATTTCTTGAGGAATTTGGTTCCATAAACGGGGCAGAAGCTCTCTCAGATCATTTAAGGATTCTGGGGTAGGTTGATGATTACCTAATCTTCTTTGGAGCATATCCCATGCTTTTTCTATGCAATTCAAATCTGGTGAGTGCGGAGGTATTGAGGAATACCAAGCTCTTCGCGCGCATTCTCAACTATGGCTGCACGGTGCGGTCTAGCGTTATAGTCTAGAAATCGAAAAGTTTCACCAATAGCAGCAATTTGCCACAACATTGTCAATGATATGCTCCCTATAGTGTAAGGCGGTCATATTTCCAGGACAAATGTTTAGATCTCTGCGCCCGTTGAAACATATCCCGGCCCATACCATAAACACTACCCCCTCGGAATGGATGGACTTCTTGGACATAGCGACGATTACGGGGTATGCGTGGGATTGTCCATACCCTTATTCTTCGAGAATCTGAAAATCGTCCATATCTGGATTCATCAGTGAAAAAGGCACTACGCCATTGATCGTTCGAATTGATTTGTTGCCTTGCCAATTCCAGTCTTTGACGCTTATGGCCACGTGTTAATGGAACTCCTCTAAATGGTCGTCTAGAACATAGATTCACCTCTCTCAAACGTCCTTTGATGGTTTCGATGGAAACTTGGACCCCATCTGCATTTTGAAGAGTATTGCGTAGCATTCTACACGTAGATGTAAGGTTCATTCTAGCCGAAAAGTTGATGAAACGATCCTGAGCAGGTGTTGATTTTCGTCGCCCACCAAGCCTTGGTCTTTCCACCACGGAACCTGTCTCCCTGAACCTATTCCAAAGTCGAGATATCACACTTTGGCTGACTTGGAGCCTTTCCGCTACAACAACCTGAGTTAGGCCGCCCTGTAGCATTCCGATAGCCCTATTAGCCTCAGCGTTCGTTTATTTACGTCTTGGCATTTTCAGAAAACTGGTTTCAAATCGAAGCCGTTGATGAACTGACTTCATTTCAAAATAAGAACATTCATGAAGCATATGCAAAGAACCAAACTTCAGAAAAAAGGCGACCAGATTGACGAAATTTCTCATTCTGATTTTTATTGGATCGATTCAAGTTGTTATTGAGTTTTAAATGATTTCACAGTGATTTTCTCGAAGATTACTTACTCTTCTGAATACGATATCCCCAACTCTTATGGAGCAGTATAGTATTCCATTCGAGATGCTATTTGAACTACGTCTTGCTGAAATGATGCTATGATGATAAACAATCACATGTACAACAATTGGAGCGATGAAACTCCAGATTTCAGGAGTCTGTCGAAGCCGAACCTTTCTTGTGGAACTTTCAGCGTTTTTTCTTCGCATATACCCAAGAAATCTTCAGACGTGCTAACGAATGAACTTCGCAATTTCCTTTTTACGGCTTTCTTCAAATTGTGGCCTCCAGAAAACAACGAGCTAAGGCCCAACAAAAAACCTGTCGGCATTCTCCCCGTCTAATTCACACGTTACTCAACGCCTGGGAGCCAAACGAAAAACAGCTCGAACTTCACAGGGCCCTTTCCAGCAAAAACAAAGAGTCCTCGTATCGGTAACCCACATCGAAATTTATGGAACTCCAATATCGAGACGTCCAATAAAGAATGGGGCATTTCCCGATGGCGTAGGAGATGTGGAACTGTTGTTCCGGAACGGTGCCAGCAGATTTGAATTTCAAATGGATTATTCGCTCGTTATTTCATCAGAGCCATTCCGACTATCAATGAACTCGATTCCTGCGGTTCGGCGGGAATTCTAGGTGGATAATCCAATTAGAGTGTGGATGCGACGAGGGGTAATTTTTTGGGATTGTATTCCAGGTCCTAGATTTTGAGGATACTCCAGTATCTGGGATGGGTTCAAGGACGTGAAGTTACCTCCTCGCTCCTGAGAATTTCTAGTCCAAAGCAGGCGATCTGGAGTTTCATCCTCCTCCCTAAAGAATCTGCAGTCATCAAACTTCCTACTACTGGATCTCAAGTGTTAAGGTTCCCAAGGAACTTTTTGGAGTTTTCCAGTCTCGGAAGATTTCTCCTTCGGTTTTTTCCTCTCCTGGAACTCTTGTAGTTGTGCCCTTTTCCTGGCAAGTGTATTGACGATTTGTACCATTTTGTTGTTGGATGTACACCAGGACAGAAGGGGTGACAGCGCGTGGTAGCGGTTTTGTTAAATAGTACAAAATATATCGAGCCAGGTCATTTCATTGATTAATTCGAGGTCGTAGATTACGAATATGCAATTAGATTTTTTGTAGGATCAGTATTTTAGGATATAAATCACTTTTAGTGGAAAATTGCGAAAAAATTGGTCAACTTTGAGGAGCTGTAGCAGCCAGAAAAAGAGAATTAGACATATGCTGATTTTTTTGACGATAGATAGATCCTTTGCAAATAGAGAATTTTAAATTTCATTCATCTACCGCGAACAGTTCAGATTTTATGATTTTTTCCGCGAAGGTCCAAATTTCCCAATTTTTCATCGACCATAACTTGAAAAATAAATTTTTAAAAAAATATCTGTTTGCATATTCGTTATCTTCGCCCTTGAATTAGTCGACAGTGTAAATTTGGTTTCGATCGGAGACAAAAAATATTTTTCAAAAAATCGCAATTTTTCCATGCATATGTATGGAAAATTTGAAAAATTTCCGATCTCTCCGATTTCCACCAAAATTGGATTATTTACTAAATCGGGGGCGTAGATCATGAATATGCAAACAGAATTTTGCTGAAAGGATTAGTTTTCAAGTTATGGTCGATGATAAATTCGAATTTTTGGACCTTCGCGGAAAAAATCATAAAATCTGAACTGTTCGCGGTAGGTAAATGAATATTAGATTTTTTCATTTGAAAAGGATCAATCTATCACCAAAAAAATCAGCATCTGTACAGCGTCTCTTTTCTGGATGCTACATCTCTTCAAAGTTGACCATTTTTTGAAAATTTTAATTTTTCACTAAAAGCGATTTATTTCCTGAAATATTAATCTTAACTAAAATCTAATTTCATATTCGTAATCTACGACCTCGAATTAGTCCAAAAAATGATCCGGGTCGATATAGTTCGAAAAATAAAAAAATTTCGGATTTAGAAAAATTTCGTCTGCTACTTGTGTTTACCCGCGCTCTACCACCGAACAAAAAATTACTCGTTCAGCTATATCGACCCTGGTCATTCTACTGACTAATTCGAGGTCGTAGATCCGAAATATGCATTTAGATTTTTCCTAGGATCAGTATTTTGAAAAATAAATCAGTTTGCAGTTTATACTTTTCTTCGGAAAACTTCTGATTCCACTTATTCATCCTCAATACAACACCTATCCCTTGATAAATCCCCACATACAGTACGCGTTCACGTTCGAACAAGTCCAAAATGTAGGAGCTATATTAAATCACCCCGTTTCAACAGTGAACATAAACAAGTACTCGCCTCGGGATGTCACTGACATCCCGTAGTTCAAATAGGTATAATTTGGGATAAAACGATTCTATTTTTCGATCAGTGACGTCATTGAAACGAAATCAGTCCTTCTGATTTATACCTCGACACGGTAACAAGCCACAATTACATCAGCCACTCACTACTTATTTATGTACGAATAGGTCAGAGCATCATACCTTTACATCACCTTGATTGTTTGTGATTGAAACGTTAATTGAGGAGGTTTAGGTTCGGCTACTAGATCATTCAACAAATCAACTGATGTTTAATCGTATATGCAGGAGGATTTTCAATTTCGATAATAAGTTATTTGATAGAATCATCAGAATTCGTAATCCCTTCTCATAGATATCAATTTTCAATAGGATGGGGTTATATCTCTGAGCCAACATCTTTGGATTATACACAAATTATAAAAAGGTTTCATGAAATATGAAAAATCGAAAGAAGAAATATGATGCACCTAAATTTCGAGACCAGTGTTCCTCAGTATCCATTCCAACCGCTGACCACACACACAGTGTTAGAATATGAAGATTTATTTTCATTTATTAAATAATTCCGTCTTTTGTAAGTTAGTTTCCTTATAGGGAAAGTGTCCCAGTGGAGCGAGTAAACCAATCGTGGCAACTATCGTTAAGTGGTATAGTAGTGTTTGCCCTACATCTCGGAACATCTGTATTTGTTCTTGTAATGAAAGTCTTAGAAACGGACCACAGGAAAGTCTAGTGCGTTTTTTGAGTGGATCGTTGATATACAGGTATCCTCTTCATTACTTTGTTGAAAGTCTTATTTGACATATCACAATCGATGGTACATTTATGGTATGCCTTGCCTTGGGCCTGATGGTTTTTGGATATTTGTCTCACTTCGAAAGAAATTTTTCTAGAATCGTTCCAAAATCGAAATGCCAAACAAGGCTCTACGAATTCTTCAAGATGGTCAACCGTGTATTGAAGAAATCGAAAGATTGATCATCTGTTTGGGAAGCAATCAATTCTGATTTGACAAGCACGTTATCCAAATGTCTTGGAGCATTTAGGATACGTCTCAATCCTTTTGTCCTTCATCAGATATTCTCCGTTAGAAATAGCGCGAGTTGCATAGGAAACTAGATGTATTTACGAAACGTACATCGTTTAAATGAAGTGGATGTCAAATCAAGTCGTAGGCGACTAACTGATCGTGCCTTGAGGCTTAATGGGTGAATATCAAATAAAATTAATATATTCATTCATAAGAACACACATTCAACCAGTTGAAACGACCCGTTGGGTAAACATGATCGAAGATAATAATTTGTTGCAATTCGAGGAACTCTGAAATGTAATGTTATATTTTGACGAGTATTTTGTTCAATACTTGGTGATATGTTGCATTTTGAGATCTAGTATATTTGCGGTTTTTTTTTGTGTAACTTTGGTGTATCACATTCCACAGTTTCATTTCTGGAAATAAGCCTCAAAGATGCTGTTAAATATTCAAATGAAGACACAAAAAGAACTGAATAGGGTGTGAAGAGAATTCCCAGGGGATGTTCAATGGTAATTTATCCGCTTGTTATCGACAAAAAACTTGACATGAAGTAAAAAGTCACCCGCTGATCAAACCCCAGTAAAATCTATGGTTGACTTCGTCTGCCTTACCCGAAAATGATGAAGCGATAAAAGGTTCCGCCTTGAAATTAAAAGCCATAAATAACAGTTAAACAGTATACTTAGTCGAGTTCTTCAGAGGGATGTGAGCCGTGCTACCTAATAAGGGTTGAATTCCACCTCAGCGTTGAGAGAAGAACTCGGTGACATAAATTGGGCATGCAGCTTCCTGAATGTGCAATTGAGTTCGAAAGTTTCCCATGTCGAAGGAGATTTCTACTCGCAAGTCATTAGAGAAATGAAAATACGGAAATAAATGGTAATCGTTAGGTATGTGGTCTTTTTCTGATGTTTCAGACATTGACTGAATGACGGAATGAATTGATGTAATCGTTCTCATCATTCTTGGCCGCTCAGTCAGAATGATCAACCTCACAATCAGATCACGCACTACATAAAGAATAATTTTTCATGATAGCGAATAATGAGCTCATAACACGAAAACTGATGCTACAGATATATGTATAACCTGTTTCGTTAATTGTTATCATAGAAACCAATGATTTTCTACATCTATTTGAGAGAAACATTCCCATATTCAAGTTTTAGTCAGATGATATTTCCAGCAACTGATCGTACCTGCGTGCTAATGAAAACATGGCTGTCTGATGCAAGAAAATAAGATTATGAAGGCTGCATTTGATCAAATTTCGTTTTTGCCCTTGATAGAGTGGCTGTCTGAACTTCCAAAGCTATCAATTGCTTCCATTATGAAATCTCTTGGTCTGGGATAAGTGAAGTGCTAAATTGAATCAGTTGCTTACTCGAGCAAGCAGGAGAAAAAGGAGAAAAAGTTTGGTGGAACGAGTTCTACTGAAGCTCCTTCCTTTTTTTCTGCAATAGGAGCTGATACAATTTAATCCAGTCGGTGAAACTGGAATTTGCTCCGACAGTGGAAGATGATGAACGTTAATCGTCTTAAGCTGGATGAAATATTAGAATAAAAGGGACTGTGCCCATTTTCAACGTGAAAATTGCATTGTTTTGGAACTCTAGGTACTGCACAGTTTTCAACGAAATATATTCAGTCGGTTGTTTCATGAACGTTATGTCTAATCACTATTCATAACGAAATACAGTCGAATTTGAAAACCAAATGTAGGAACCTGATATGCTACCTGCTTAATAAGCACCTTATGTAACAGAGCCACCGCTTGGTGGTGATGTATTCATACAAATTATCGAATAGATGGGTAATTAGCGTAGAGCTGCTTATGGAAGACGAAGGTAGTAATGATAATAATACCGACAGTAGGTTTGAAATCACGTACCTACAACAATTTGGTCTGGAGGGAACTGATTTTGATCTCATCAAATGATTCAAGATTACGAGCTTTGAAAGCTGAGTTATTCATTAACGAGCGATACCTATTGTCAAAACTTCATTGTTGTGCACAATTTTGATCTGTTTGTTCTCGATTGAGTTGAACTTTATTATCAAATAATATGATGGGGTTAGAAACTTGGTTCCAAGTTGTTTTCTTTCTGCATTCACAGTTATCAAATTTTAATTGATGATGATGATAAACGTTATCATTCTATCCCACAGAAAGTAGTATACAATTGACGATTAGTTGAATCTATCGGATCCCCATTCAGTTGTGTTAATAGTGTCCATTAAGGTTGGTGAGATTAAATATTCAAATAATGGATGTGAATCGATATAAGGCAAGTGAATGAAAAGAACACAAAGCAAAGGCTAAAGTTAGTCAACAAGAGGTATCTTTCTGTCATTCTATTGATGCAGTAGATACATTTTTGAACAGCTTATTCATTAAATCTGTTCGGTTAGGGGATAAGTAAGGAATTGCTTCAATATTCCTTGACATCGATATACAATTTTTTGTCTCTGTTAAATCGAAAATGTGGACATCCCAGCACAAATTTTTCATTCAAATTCTTGGAGCTCCTCAATGTTATCGGTCCAGAAATCCCAATGATAGATGGAAACATGTTCTAGCAGCGGGTTTCATAAAACCTTGATTGCCTGATCAACGATTTGACAGTAACTCGATTTCTACAACGTAATCACTGAAAACTTTTTATTTCTGAATATGTATATGAACATCATAAGTTCGCGCGAGAATGATATTCTGAATGGACATGACTGAATTTTCGATTGAAAACAAATTGACATCTATTCGCCAATCAAGCGTTGATTCTCCGATTAAGCTTTATGACACCCGCGGAAGTCTATCTAATTTTGAATTAAATCCATCAAAAATTCCCTGAAATTGGCCAGTTTATCTTCATCCATTTCACGAATCTTCTGTTGTGACAACATATGAGGTAATTTGGACAATTGTATCTAGAGACAATCTTGTAATTGTCTAATAGATGAAAATTATTTGTGCCACAATTAATTGTTTCGTCATATTTTTGATGATAGTATATTCTTACTCTTTTTCTTCTTTGATATATACATTTGAATTCAGAATTTCCCGATTATTTATTATGAATAGTTCCTATATCTTGGAAACTGAAATTCAACAGCACCCCATCCACTCCACTCACCTTTTGTAACAAGTGCAAAGGCGGGCTTATGACAGGGGTAGGTTTTTTCTTTTCCTGATGACAAAGGCAAGATTTCATCCACGGCATCTTTACTCGAACTCAAAAACTCATCACAAAAAAAAATTAAGGGTGATTGAATGAATATCACTCCCAGTCACAGAGTAAATCAAAAACTTAATGCATGTTTGTTAGCATCGAGAGGGCTTCAGTTCGAATCATCGTGAGAAAGCGGAGCGTGTTCGTTGACGTTTCGGCGTTTATAAGCGCTCATCAGGAGCGGACGGCAAGCGTTGACGCTTCGAGATCCCGGCCGCGACTGACAGCGTGCAGAGAGCCGGTGCCAAGTCGGTTTACCGGAACGGAACTACGGCGGAGGATATAAAACAAACGGAGATGTGATTCTGTGTTCTGCATCTACCGTCCGGGCTTTGGGTCGTAGTAGGCGTGGAGGAAGTGCATTGTATGAATGGCGTAGTGGAATTGATGGAATTCCTGCGGTATAATAAGCTCGCGCTATTGGTATTCAATGTTATAATGCAATTACTGTTATTGGGGGTTATAGAGGTGCTTTCGTAGAGTAATTGTTCCTCTTACCATAGCTTGGTATTGTGTTAATTCGTTTTGGAATATCCCAATTGTATCTAGCCTTTTCGAAATTCATCATTCCTGAATGAGAAAACAATGGGAAATTAAAATAGGTATACAGGGTGGGCTTTTGAAAACGAAACAAATGGAATAACAGGCGCGAAATGAACTTTTTCCAGAAAATTCTCGATTATTGATTAAGGGGCACAACTTTTGAGATTAACCCTATATTTTGAATTGAACAGATGAGGTATGTGATAGGTACCTCATTTGAAAGGTGTTTCTATTCTGAGTTCAGCATATTTGAATTTTTTTCATTCGATCCATTCGATTTCGAGATATTCAAATTTGAATTTTTTTCAGTAAAAAGTTGGGTTCAGTTAAAACTTCCTCAAGACCGAACGGTTGTGCCGAGATGGATGAAATTCTCAGATTTAATACTAGAATAGCTGCTCTTTCAGAATATGTATAACATTTGGATCTGCGATAATTTTCCTGGAAGAAAAAGACTCGAAAGTTGACTTTCGAAAAATTCTCAAAAAGTTGGGTTCAGTTAAAACTTCCTCAAGAACGAACGGTTGTACCGAGATAGATAAAATTCTCAGATTTAATACTAGAAGGGTTGCTCTTTCAGAATATGTATAACATTCAGATCTACGATCATTTTCCTGGAAGAAAAACTACTCGAACTTTGACCTTCGAAAAATTCCCAAAAAGTTAAGGACAGTTAAAACTTCCTCAAGACCGAACGGTTGTACCGAGATGGATGAAATTCTCAGATTTATTACTAGAAGAGTTACTCTTTCATAAAAATTCAGTCTCCGAATTTGAAAGTTTGGTTTTCGAACACGCTGAATCTATTGCGAACAATTTCGAAATGTCATTTTTCAAAAATTGCAAATTTCAATCTGCAATATCTCCTGTTATATTCTTGTGATCAAATTGGCATTTCCGATTATAGTGATGATAACTTGGCAAAATTTACTTTTCGAAATTCTTCCTGAATATTCCTAGCGAACAGTGAGATTCAAAACTCTACAATTTCCATCTGGAAACGTGATGAACTTCTTGGTAGATATTCATGAATTCTCTGTTTCATCGATCGTGGTTAAACTTGATAACACCACATCGCATGATCACCGTCTCGCTATCTTCAATCTTCTACTTTTTAAAACGATTCTCACGGTTATACGCCGCGACATCTCTTGATGGAATCGTGATGCATATTCTATAGGAATCATGATGAAAAACGGTGCGATATCAGCGGCCGTACCTCATACGAGCTTTTGAGTACAGTTTTCGAAAGATTAGTTAGTGAATTCAGATGAAACACTATGTAATCGAGGAGCAGATTCCCTATAAAGATTTGATGCATAACTAATCTGTCAATGCATATTCCGAATTCACTCATGTAAGGGTCAAATCATCAGTTTTGTGTTTGTGATATTAAAACATAAATATCGAGGTTTAATATTTATTATATATAAATGATACCAAGCAATACACAATGTATTAATATAATTATATGGCAAATAGGTATTTTTCAACAACAATACGTATGTTGCTCAATTTATTGCACCTACCTCTAAAATCAATAAAAAAACAAACATCATAAATCATCATAAAATTATCCTAACATTAAATTAGGAACATTTTGAATGAGATGAGGAAAATATAAATACAAAATGGGAAAATGTTAAATAAACTTCTTTCAACTTGGAATAAAACACAACTATATAAAAGAAATGCAAATAATAAAGAAAATTATTGAAATGTTTGCAAGTTCTACCATTTCAAATCTGTCTATTTTAAGTACTAAATTTTCACATTTACGTCTATTCTTTGTAATAATATATTATATACCATTCTGCTCAATAGCAAAACTATATTCTGATGGTTACTTGGTTGATCTATGCTATATAAAAGATACACGTTTTTTTGCAATTATTTACCTTTATATGAAGGGTTTTAGGAACTCTGTTCAGCTGTTTATGGAGAATTTCCAAGACAGCTGTAAGTAAAGGCACCCAGTACCTCAACAGAAACTATATGTATGCTTTTATATTTTGGGAACTGAAGATATTCTGCCAAGAAATGAAACGTTGTCAAGGTACCGTTTTTCAAAATAATAGGAACCGTGTTATTTGCATTTCTTGTCTGAACATTCTCAATTATTGCCTTGAAAACTTCAGTTTTGCCTGATCAAAACGAATACTTGAGAATGCTCACTTTTCTTACTTCACTTAAAAATTTGAAGTCAGCAGAAATTAAGTAGAAATGTTTTACAATACCTAAGCATTTCAACTTGCATCGATGAACTGAAAATATGGCACTGCACAAACAAAAAGCTCGCCGAGTGTCCCAAACTACGCAATTTCTATACGTTAACATCTGTACAAACTATCATCATATTATATAAGATTTTTGATATTCTGTTTTCAGTAATGTATAAGAAAAATTTTCTGTACAAATTGGAGATCTGTATAATATGTCTTTTAAAATACGGAGAGGTCTGTTATGAGGTATACAACTGATCTTCAGTGCATAGATAATATAAGTTTGGTCCTAAGAAGTTAGGTTATATCCTATACATCATCTGCACTTAGTGAGGTAGGTTGTTCAAAAACATAATATCAAAACTAAACATCACAAATTAGCATTTACATTGCAGTTCAAGAACATAGTCTTGATTTATTGCTTCAATCATGTAATTTAACCCCAATGAAGAAAATCCAACAAATATCAAATAAAGCGTACTATTGAGAAAATAAGAATTAAAATTATTGAGCATATAATCTCACAAACTGCAATGTAAAATTGTATCTTCTTAGAACTACATTCACTTATTTGCATTTATGTCGACTATAAATATATGTACAAAGACGAAACTTATAATTAAAAAACTTGCCAACAAGAATAAGAAACTACAATATTTACAATAATTACTTCAAAGTAACTAAGTACTTCACAAAGACATTAAGCACCACTAAAAGTGACCTCTTTCCTGAATTTCCACTCATTATTTTAGGAAAAGTTCGAATTGTATGTTTTTTTGCAACTCCATTGGTGTTCCTTGAACAAAGGTTCCAAGAATTTCGAAGGTCATTTATGATCGACAAACTTCTCGGTTTTTCAATTGTGAACGTTAAAGCTTTTTCGTGAGAAAGTCTCCAGTAAATCTTCAACTAGTTACAAATATGAATCATTTTTCCGAAGACAGTGTGAATGCTTGAAATCAATCACTGTTATCCATAACATTCGAACTTTCAACTAATATTCAATCTTCTATGTGTTCTACCATTTATCCCAGCTTTTGTAACAGGACAGTTTCTTGAATTACAATACTTAAACATTAATTAACAAGTACTCTTTTTACACGTGCTTGCCCTAAAACTATGTGTATTTCAAATGCATATTTTCCAGTAATTAAGCAAGAACTGTCTAACATTTAACAATAAGTATACCAACGAATATTATACTTGGTCAGCACAGCCGACATTTATGGAAATCTCAAATGAGGTATCTTACTCAGATTCGAAATAAAACTGTATTCTCTCAACCGTTCTGGTACATTCATAAATGTAAAAGTTGATTTTCCGAGTCTGAATAGTGTCATCAGTTTGGATTAAGCATATTAATAATATCGGCTAACTGTGTCTCTTCAGAACAACTATATAAACGATCAGTGGTAAAAATAAAAACAATATACATAATCCGCTTTAATAAATTTTCTTGCTTTTGTAATGGAAGAGCTTGAAAACTACTTTGTTCGCAACAAATGGCTGAAAATATAAATAGACATTCATATAAAAATATCGAATGACCGCCAGTAAACGCGGAATATAAAAATGTGGAATTCTCATGGAAGTGTTCAAGTTAATCAGAAGCACTATTCGAATCTTTAAACTAATGACTTCAAAATAATTAACAACAGATTATTTGACAGCCTGGATGACTTAAGTGTTGATATAGTAAGTACCTGAAATATATCACTGTTTCAAAATTGTAACTTCTATTAATTATAAACGTTGTTGGTGATCAAACATAGTGTAATTTTTCGGGATTTCCCTGAACTTTCGATATATGTGATACGGTATTTTTGTACTTTGGTTGAGGGATGAACGTTTGAAGGCAGGGTTGGTCAATCTCTACAGAAAAAATCTGTTATCAGAATAATAGTACGGTAGAAACTAACGACCACTTCCTCCCTCCATGATATAAACCTATGATTGAAATTATAACAACGATGAATATCAAATATTGAAACACAATAAAACAAAGACGAAATTATGTCTTGCAACTAATATCAAAAAAGGAGTGAATAAACGGTTGCAAAAGTCATTTAATGAATACATTTGATATTCATCACAGCTTTTGACACCTGAGAAGAGATCATCAATTCCTGAAAACAAATTGATTATCAATGAGTTGATTGTAACTGTTTCGGAATAGCTCGATTTCGAGGAAGCGATGCGAGAATTTTTACAAATATAATAAATTTCATCATTTTTTAAATCCAAATAGAAAAATATACGATACGAAAATGCTAAATGTATTTGTACGATTCACACCTGGATGTAGAAAGATTGTATACATTGAAGAATAGTCCAGTAGATAAGAAAAAAAATGAAATTCGCTAGAAAAGTTCCTAAGTTCGTGGAAATTTTACAGTTTGTTCAGGGGTGCTGTGGGATGACTGTTTTCTCCGTCAAGAGTAGCAAGTGATAACTGGGGACGCCCAAAATCCTCAAAATTCATCTTTAAAGTTGTAGACCGTTGAATTTGCTACGATTTTCTGTACATAAACTTTTTTCTTAATGCTAATATTAACTAAGATACGGCCGATCAAAGTTAAAGGAATTTTCTCAAAATGGCAGAAACCAAGAGTTTCTTCTTTCATGTTCTCTAAAGATCCAGGGCAAACAGATCACAGTACAGTAGACCCGCTGACTTTAATCAGCCGAGTCTGAGGAATTCGTACAAGTATGAACTTGAATATTAATGGAAACAACAATTCGGGAGGAATTGTTCCAATAATGATAAGGACAAGGCCCCCAAATGGAGACCTCATCAGAGCAACATAGCATTTTTCTCTGGGTACATTTACCCAGAGTGCAACCCACTATAAAACGGTGTCCGATTCAATCCCCCCCAGATAGAAACCAAGACGAAGACAATAGCATATGTCCCATATTGGCGTAATCCATTTGGGGGCCTTGACGATGGCAAATTGGCTTGTTCAATTCAGATCGATTTATCCTTATTATTGTATTCATTGCCGTTAGGCGTTATCATACTATTATTATTGTTCCAATAATGTGGGTTAGTCATGAACTAACATAGGAGATCCCAGAGAAGTCGAAACATCCAAGTGCAACTGTAGACCGGTTTCGGGATCATGGTAGTCTCAAGCGATATCGGGACGTCGTTTTGAGATATTCTAATCACGATGCGCCATCTGTCAAGCAAAGACTGAATCAAACCTCACTCACTCATTATTGTTTCCATTAATATTTATCCTTCCCTGCTAAGCGCTTGGGGTGCTGTACACTGTACAATACTCCTTCTTTTTGTAAGTATGAACTTGCCTCTTATGCATAAAAGCAGTAAATCGAAGCCGTATGGTGCATTCCTTCCGATCGCTGGTGGAGCAGACTTCGGCTCCAGAAAATACAATATCATTGTTGGGGGTTCCTGCTGTATAGGGTGGTTTGGATGAGGTCAAACGAAGTAGTATTCCAAGTGATTTGAGAAAACTACGTGGACTACATCAAAAGGCACTGCTAGACGCGGTTCTCAATGGAGCGATACGATAAACGATGCGACAGGTGATTCGATAAGCAAACCGACCCTTATTCGACACCGATCTCTTATATCCGTGCAAACGTAATGGAAGCAACTAATTCAGATCGCGATACTACACCGATAAATATCGAAATCGCGTCGGTTTGGGGGACACAACTGCGACAGAAATGTGATAGAGAATCAAATCGGAAAAAGTAGCACAGAATTTCGTAACTGATTGACGATTAAGCGCTATTGGCGAATCCAAAAATCTAGACGCCCTCTGCCGACTGAATTACGAAAGTACTTTGTCAGTACTGCAAAGTAAAAACAAGTTTTGTTCCTCATGTATTTTCATATCTCACGTTGTCCAACAAAGTATTATAATTATTATTTGGAGAAGTTATATTGGGATTATTATCTGGGTTTCTGAATAGAAATATTGATTCCGAAAAAATATTGGAAAAGGTATTTATACCAGTGCTTTCAACTGGCAGGAGTTAGGTTAAACGATTTTCTCCTTGCGAGAGTTTTCTGCTAAATTCAATTGACGATTTAGAAATAAAATTTCATAAATTTCATACTTCCAAATGAATGCTTTTTCTCATCTGTAGAACTTGTTCCATGAGCCGAATCATATTTATGTCTCTTGAGATTTCAGTATGAGGAATACCTCTATATCATAGCATGGAATTGAAATACTTTAAATAGAAACTTCACAAACTCATTATATGCTACCTCAACATTATCAGGTAGGTTTAATTCAAGAAAGAATCTGTGAAATAATAGGATTTTTTGTCTAGGTACAGTGGATCACCAATATCATCGCTCGATTTTATTCCACCATTCATTCCTTTCAAATGAAGTAGGTATTTCCAAAGAATGTTGATCTTTCTTTACGAAACTAAATCAATTCACTTCCGATATTTCCGATAAATATCTTGATTTACTAGAAAAACTCTGTTAGGCCGTACAAATCTCGAAAAGAGTACTGACAGACGTCAAAGTTTGTTTTCATTTCGCAGCGCCCTCAACGGTAATTGGATAAATAACCGTGGCATGTAATATTTTCATTAAAAATCGTATGGGAAGGTAAATAGCATAAAAGGATTGATTTCTTGTATGGGGGGCTGTAGCCCTATAGCCCTCGCAGACCAGCCCCCACTGATTAAGCGTTATCGCTACCGCTTTAGTGTGCACTGGAGTGTTGCGAGGTTAAAAGTTGCATCGGGCGATAAAAGATTGCTCATGTTGCATCGTTTATCATATCGCCACAGTGAGAACCGCGCCCTATAGTGGTTTATGATAACTCCAGTGGCGCATCAGCTACCAAAGCACCAATGCAGCAGAACGTTATCGGAGGTCCTTGTGAAAGACCTTCACTAAATTTGTTTTCTCCAAGACAACCAGTTAGCCTCATCAAGCAGGCAAAATTCCTTCCGAACGACACAAAAAAGTCATTTCATAACGATGCTAAAAGGTGAACTGGAAACCAAGAGCATCCAAGTCAAGCAGGCAGTAGAAGACACAGATATGCCGATCTGTGTCGAAATAATATTATATAGGTACATTTGCCTCGTACCAGAATCGCATTTTTTCCATCTGTTACGTCAATACCGTCCAATCATAGCGTAGATCTACGTCTATCTACGAATTAGAGCAAAGTCTGCTCGCTCTTTTTCCTCCGAGATGTAATTGTGGAACTCTACTATAATATCAGTTTCAAAGGGTCTTACTTTTACTTTATATGTTAATCAGAAAAATTTCATTTCAACCCCCCCCCCGAAACTCAACCCTGGCTATGCCCATGGTGTCAGTTGCCGAGGAGTAGGTTTGTGTCGTCATTACAGAAAAGGACATCCATCATTTGGTGCTGATGAATGATTTGGGGTTTTCGAAGAAAGAAGCCTACTACCAGAAGAGCAAATTGTAGCCAATTAAATCCTCCACAATTTTGCAAATAAACGTTTTGGTCGAGAACCTCTTAGTTCAGAAGTTATGAGCAAAAAACTGAAAATTTGGAGATTTTTAGGCTTTTCCCGAGTCAGCACAGAGTCCTCAAATTGGAAAACTTGACAGAATGATTCAAGAGCATCACCAAAACCAAACAACCTGTAAAAGTTCCATTAACTTCGAAATTTTTTCTAGGTACAATGTTTAGATGGTCTGGACTAAAAACCAATTACTGAAAAAAACCGAGTTATATTTTAGCAATACTTCTAGACGAAATTGGATAGGATAGTCAGCCTTCTGACTACCAATATGTAACTTTGGGTTTAAATTGGTCTCACTACTCGAGATGCAATAGTTGAACCTTGTTTTGGACAATTTTCTCGTTAGAGAAGGACGTTTACTATTAATTTTACACTACGTTCAAAGTAACGTTACTTACATCGTTTTTTCGAAAATAATTTACGAAAATGAGTATTTTTCAACATCAAATTATACTCAATCGTAATTTTATCTAGTATACACTTTTTATGTACCGTATACATGTGAAAATCCTATTCATATAATCTTGTATTTCTCTACTAAACACTACTTCTGAGGTAGACGGATGGAATTTTCAAATGTTCTAGTTTATAGAATCGTATAAGTAGATGAGTTTCAAGACGTGTTCCTACTCTTACTCCGTTAAACTGAGGTAGATGGATGGAATTCAAGGATTCATCTGATTAACAGTCTGATATTCATCCCTGTCCGATTCCACTGACTAATCGGACGCTTTCAATTGTTCTGGTTCTGCCTCTTCATCACTGTAATCATCATCTTCTCCTCCTGAAGACTCTCCCTCTTCTCCTCTCTCCAATTTAATGTCATTTTCGTTCCTTCTGATGTCATCATTCCTCTTCATGAGGAAATCATTGGCAGTTTGCATCTGCTGCTGCATTTTCTCCAGGAAGTGATGCTGCGACGCTTTGTCCAAACCCATCGCGTTCAACTGAGCCAATTTGGCAGCATGAACGGCTGCTGCAGCTTGCTCAGACATCATGCCCATGCCCAGACTATTTTCGGTTATGAATTGAAGGTAGGTGTCTAAAATGGCGGAGCCTGTGGTGTTGGCGCCCGAAACTGGCGGTGGTAATGGTCCTGGATAAGGCTCCTTGGACATGTTTTGAGCAATTGAGTCTATACTTTTGGCAGCGACTGCTTGTCCAGCTGAGCTGTACCTGAAAACATTGGAAATGGATTTATTAGTCGATTTGATCATTGATTTAGTTCGTTCTTGGGTGAGAAATTCATCGTGACTAATTTACCTATTGAATTTGTAATTATTTTGATGATTTAAAGGTGGGGATATTCCAAGATCCATTCCACCATACCTGCTGGACGTTGTTAGGTCTTCTGGGTCATTGTCTCCGCCTATCGAACTGCCACCCTCTGAGACCCCTCCAGAAAAGGCGCTTTTGGCGTCAAGTTTCACGTCTGATCTCCGAGGACCTGTCGGTGATGCTCTGGCTCTGAGTTCTGCCGCACTGATTTTGACTCCAGCTTTAGCCAACAATCTAGAAAAATGGGAATCGTGAGCTTCATATCTTCATGGAATAGATGAATAAAAAGGAAGGATCTTCACTCACTTGCTTGCTAGTTCTGGGTCGAAAGGGGCAGGCATTGGAACAACTGGTAGATCTTTCGTGCTGATACCTCGATGTTGCCTTGACATGTGTGAGTGTAATGAATTCCTGGACTTAGCCACGGTACCGCATAAAACACATCTGTAACCCGGACATATCGTGTGCTTATCCTCCAAATGAGTTCTCAAAGTGTGTGCAGATCTGTAGATTTTACCACATTTTGGACAGGGACGAGGGTCTGTAGCCCTCACTCGCATCATGTCCAAGGAACGTCTAGATACTGAAAAAAAAAACGTTGGTTTTGAAATTTTTGCACATAGGACCGAAATTTCCGGAATTTATTCTTCAGATTCACTCTCATATTTGAGCTTAACCCACGAAGGTACCTATAACTACTGTTGAAGAATTCCTAACTCATGAAGGTTTAAATTTTCTTCATGCCTAAGCTTTGTGTTGAAATGAAATGATCCATATTTAAGGGAGTATATAAAAAGAATCGAAATTTATTGACTCATTTACTAAGACAAAAAAATACTCATAATGGACTAGAGTATTAGGAAAAATTACAGGAACCATGAAAATAAGGAACAAACTTCATATCTCTGTTTTTATTGTCGACAAAATATAAACAGCTATTCATAAAGCATAGCTAAACTGAAATGGCACATCACTAAATCAAATAAAGGAAAAATACAAAAGAAACATAGAAATTGGGAGATTACAAGAAAGTAAAAATATTTTCATATTCAATCAAAGATTCAACTGCTTTAGGAATGGTTGCATTCAATACCATTTCTTGTTTATTTTTGGGGATTATTGTTGGTTTTTACTAGTCGTGCTTCACAGGTTCGAAAATGGGGAAATGCGCTCAATCATTAATTGAAAAATTAGGTGAATCTCCCTCTTTCTCTTTCTTTGAGAAGTCAAAATTTTTCTCTTTGAATTTGTTTGCAACAATCAATAGAACTAAGTTACATTTCCTCCTAAATCATGCTTTATATGTACAAGTTTAAAAAAATATACATAAAACAACTACTCTTCGGTTTCTTCACTCGGAAAATGTCACAATGTCTTTATGTGCTTCATTATTTCCCACTGCTTCGCGTGCTTCGATCTCATGTGATTCCGCACAGAGTTTGGATGTGAAAATCTTTTACCGCACTCGGTCACTGGACAATAAGGACTGTCTCTAGGATAATGCTGATCGATATGCTGCCTTGCTTCGTTCGGATTAGACAATATCATGTCGCATAGTGGACACTCATACTTGACATTGGCGGTAGGCTCGACATATTCCTGCTGGGGGTAAGGAGGCGCTATGCCCGTCCTGCTGCTGGCATCTGTAATGCCAAACCACAGAATTAGAAGGTGTCAAACAGTCAACGATTAAAGGCAAAAGTTTCTCGGAAAGATAGTGTCTAATTGTCTTCTAATTCTGTGGTTGCCCATGAGATTTGCATTTTTGAGTGACAGATAATAGGATTCGTCGGTAAAGTAGAGGTTGACACGTTACGCCAAAAGAATGAAGCCAAAACCGTCAGCGTTTCTCGAAAAAAGAACATATGGATGGATGTCTTGGTATCATATAGGGGTATGTTTTCATTTACAATAATTTCTCTTGACACGTAATCTCAAGAACATTTTACGTGAACCTAAAATCTACGTTATTAGTTTGTTTTCTCCGTATTCCGTGCATCCTCAACTGATGATTCATGAGGTAATGTTTGGTTTTGACTTTTTTCCCGCAGATTTCACAACTGAGCTGCTCCGCTTCAGATATGGGCGCGCCATGAACGTTTCGTATGTGCTGTCTCAGGTTACAAGGGTTGGAATAGAAGCGAAGGCAGTGTGGACACTGAGGTTTGGTCGGATGTGACAGGTACCCTAGCGCCATTTCTGTCGCCGCCCCTGAAAAAACAGAGGCGGCATTAGGACAAATCAATCATTAGAGAGAAGGAAGACAGGGTGAGTCATATGAAAGGTTTAAGGGTGGGATATTTTTATCAGACACTTTCTTTCGGTGTATTATCACTCTACTTTTTCCAGGAATTCTTGTCATTTACCAATAAATCTCTTGAATTTTGATTTGCGTGAAGATACCAACATTTGTTAAAAAAAATCATCGTCAAGTAGGCTACGGAATTTTGAGGGTCTAAAAGTAATTCTTTGCTTCTGCTGTACCAATATCCAGATAAAATGTCAAGTTAGCGCTTTGAATCGTTGTTGTTTTCACCCATATACGTACGAGTGGAAATATTCTGTTGACAAATGTTTCAGCGGCTTCAGGATCAAGTTTACCTGAGTTGCTGTAGATTATAAATCAGTTTTTACTGTTTCGCGACGCGCAATGAAAAAACCGAGCCGTTTATGGACCGCCCAAAGTTCGTTTTCCGAAATCTCATGAATCCTCTTCGTATGATTTTTTCCCCATCTCGCGGAATGGGTTTTTGAGTATATATCATCTCGTCCAATTACCAAATGGGCCATTATCTCAGCAGGAAAGTCCGGTTCCTCAGAACATCCGCAACTTTTTATTGCCCATAAATTTTTCTAATAACCGCGTATTTGTTTTCTTCAGATGTTTTATTATCGGACGGGCAATCGCTGAGGTCTGCTTACGTAACGATTTCTCGATATCTAATGCCAAAACTGTACAAGAGGCAGTAGATTTATGGCTGCAGAGCAATCCGAAACAACGAATATGTATAGATATTTCAGCCTATAGTGAGATAAGAACCATTTGCAAAATGTTTGTGGTGGATGTAAATTTGAGAACAAGATACTGAATAATTCACGAATTTACGAAACCTGTATGATTACCCAACAAACACAACATACAGCAACTGTACAGATACTACATTACAAGTGCCACATGTGCAGTAGGTAATTGTTGTACTGATACTACAGTTTCTGTATTGATAATTCTGCATTTTAAAAATGCAGTATTTGATATACGGTTACTGTACAGTTTCTGTATTGGCCATACTGTATTAGATTATATTTGGATAGAGAGTGAAGATTTTTTGAGTAGGTGAACTGTGTGTGGAAAACTATTGAACTGTGTAAAATATTGCAGACTTTACTCTGTTTTTCGTTGTATGCGAAGAGCATTTTCACGTGATGATGTGTTAGTTAAAACATAGTTGAGAAGAATGTACGAGAGATGGTATGAGAAGTTCACAGAGAGAGATAACTGAATAAAAACTCATATTCATATATTATAAGCTTCTGATAATCTTCATTCCATCTTTATTTTGTCACTACAGTTTTGTTTTTTTTTATGATAGATATTTAGTTTATTATCTCATATAAATTATTGTATATGCATACTTTATTCGATGAATAAAAGTTTTGTTTGATTGAATCAATTTTTATTGGAATATACAAACCAAGTAAGGATCCGTTTCGATACCGTTACAGCACTACCACTGCAGCATTTGAAATGCAGCATTGCTCTACAGTGACTATCGCTGCATTTCAAGTGAAGCAACAGTTTTTGTAATAAGGTGGCTGGATTTCAGTGTTTGCTGGGTAAGTATACAATTTCTAGACAGGGGATTTTGATACACTTATTCAGCAGAAAAAACAGCAGAAGTGGATAAATATCTTTACTCCGAAAAGAGCTCTTCAACATTGCGAGATCTAAGAAGTATCTGGATCTTAGCAAGGATTTGCTACACATCCTTACTGGATTCCTCATTGTTGTCTAAGGAAGAAGCTAATGAGAATGGGTCTAGCAGAAGCTATTGCAGATTCTGTGGGGACGAGCATGAAACTCTAGATGACCTGGTGACAGAATGCCTTACCAGTGCTAGCCAACTCAAAAAATACTTTAGACGAGAAGCTTGCAGTGGAGCAAAGGTACTGGAGGTCAATAGAATTCTGGAGCTATACGAAAGCTCTTTGGCGAGTGTAATGCAACCCCCTCAAATTTACACCCCTTGATGACCTTGGTCATAGAAAAAACCATCGAAACAAATGTTTTCTTCCAAATGAGCGACGAACAGAGTCAGCCTACTACGAAGACGTTCATTTGGAGAGACGCGAATCAATCAAATTCCTTCCGACTTCAATTCCGGCGTTTTATCAATAAGTCGGGTCCTGCTCCTTGGAAACATTCCGGATACATTGGGGATGGGGCCCGTTTATCAGGCTGATTCTTCGCCCTACGAAAACAAGAAAAACGAAAAGTTTACCGAATGCCGTTTCTCGCATTATCTGAATAAAGCGAGTACGGACCGTCGTGGCGGCGTAGTGGGGGGGGGTTGGGAGGGGGTGGAAAAAAGACGGTACGGAAGGGGGAGGGGTAGCGGCGGAAAGCGGAAAATGGGAAATGGGGGCGGCATAGTTTGGGCATTGGCATTACTAGGCCGTATCAGCCGTAATACAGGACTCGTTATCGACTGTTCGTGCCTGGACGCTATAACGCACTTTATTGCCTTATGCCCTCTGATAAAAACCCACCCGGCTTCGGTGTATTTTGAGAAATTACGGCCGGACTAGCCGTATTTCAGTTTAATGTCGTCAGATTACGTACCGTTCGAACGTTAATTTTATTGGTCGGCCAGAAAAGCAAACGGACTTATTGCCGTTTTTATTTTGGGTGCGCCGCCATATTGAACACTCGGAGAAGGGATGAAATGTTGTATTTGGATGTACAGGGTATTTGTCGAAGATGCGGCTTGAACTCGAAGGGTGATTACTTGTACGAAAACATGGGCGTAGCAAACGAAGGAAACGTTTTTTTAATGGGAGATATCGAAAAAAAAATGTTACATTCTTCAGACACAATTTTATGAGGAATGCAATGACGTAGTCGAAGATTTTTTTCAGTCTGCCACTTCAGTGATATAGTAGTGGACTCTTTAGTTATTTTTTAATATTAATTCTGTTTTTTTACATATTCCAGTCCCATATCTTTTCTGATTCAGAATATATGTCGTGTCTCTAATGAAATCCAATGAAAACACTCAAAAACTAGTTCGGTCAAGTTATTTGCAGTCTTTTGGATTGAAAATTTGATATTGCATATAGAACTGTTTGCTTCTATGTTGTGTCAGGTTATGAGAGACTTTGAAGATCACTTTCATTCTAGATGAAAAATTTTCCAATATGAATTGCATCGCATTTAGGTTTTGTGAAGCTAAATTAAAATTAATATGATCCGAAACCTTGTCAATTAGAAGATAATACAAGGTGAGTCTTTGACTCGTACAAATATTTTTTGTGGATTCTTGAGGTCAAAAGAAACACTTTTTTCTCTTGTCATTTCTTCCGAATCGGCTCGGTTTAAAAGATACAGGCTGTTGAAAAACCATGAAAAAATGTTATTTTTAGTTTTATCTCACCAACGGTTTTATCGAATGAAATGAATTTCGGAATATAATTTTACATTTATTTGATGAATCTTTTTCGAACACAAGATATCACCTACGGCTTCCAGTTTTCCCATTATAACCATTACGTACCATAAAAATACCAAAAATTCAAAGAACCCAACTCTTTCAACTAATTTGGACGCTATTTAATGAATATTTGAACGTTTTATAAAATAAAAGTATTCTTCATATTTTCTCGTAAAATGCGCCGTTTTAGAGTAATTTGATGTTCAAAAATTGAAAAGTATCTGTGAAATTCGTATAATTGGGTACTTTGGCTGAATAAAACTCTGTTTAAAAGATCCACAGATGTGTAGTGTCACATATTTAGCTGGTTATTCCGAAGGTAATTTTGTTATTCCAGGGGTGGCACAGCTCATTACAAAAACTTAAAATATTTATAGCTTTTCATCAAGGCAGAAACGGAAAAAATGGTATATGAAAAAAGTGTTTTTTTGACCTCAAGAATCTACCTGCCAACTCAACCTAACTAGTTTTCGAGTTTCTTGTTGGAAATACATTTAGATACACGAAGTATATTATATTTCCTGAACCAAAAGAAAATATGGGACTGGAATATGTAAAAAAAAAAACATGGGGTTCATATTTAAAAGTCGAAATCATATCACTGAAGTGGACTGAAAAAAATCTTTGACTACGCCAATGCATTCTACATGAAAAAGTATCTGTAGAATGCTACATTTGTTCGAAATATATAGGGGTACCAACTCAAGAGCCGAAAAATTTAGATATAGGATACAGGGTGCTTCAAAACGACAAGGGACAGTTACCACTCCTTGAAATGACCATATCTTCACGCAAGATGCAAATGAATACCTTATTCTCTGAAAGCTTGTAATGTTTTCCAAAGAAAACTTCCTAGTTCTAATGCTCTAAACCCAAGTATTCTATAAAAACTGAAAGAGGAGAAAACACTGACTGGTTTTCAAACATTTTTGTTATATTTTGGTAATAATAGCGTTATTTTTGTTCAGAACAAAGAAAGAACCTTTATTTCATTGTTATCAACGAAAGCACCACGAAAGGGGTTGTTATAATATTTTTTCTGGTAAATAACGAACAAATCCAGAAATGTGTCGAATAAATTCGATGAAATCGGGAATTTTTCGTTTCTAATCCTCCCCTGCCCCGGTTCGCTACGAACGCCTACAGATGGCACCGTCCGAAACGAAATTAAGACGTACGACGTCGTCGACGCGTCAACACCGTCGAAAATCCGCACACCGCCCCCGCAAAGACGATCGACTGGAAAAATAGCCTTCCTCCTGTTCCGGGAAAACGAAAATCAATCGCAATTCATCCTGCCGGCGGATCCGGAAATTCGGGACTCGAAAATTCGAAATTGGATTATCGCCTTTCTAAATATCCGACTCTGATCGATCATTCGAGGGTAGATGGCCTTAGTACGGCCGTTGAATGGAGGGATTTGAATGTAGGTAGTCGGAAATTGTGGTGATCTACGACAATTTCCCATCTTATTGAAGGGATGCAAGTATGCGAGGCGTCGAATGCACCCCTGAAGGGTTTCCTTGAAATATGGATTCGCCCTTATAGCCAGGTGGATCAATTTAACCATCTGGAGTGGGACAATTCAGTCAAACATTTCTAAATACGTCGGAATATTAAAACTTTCACATTCTGGGTAGACTAAAAGAGAGATAGTTGAACCTATTCGTTCAATAAAGAATGAACATCTTAAAACATCTAAGGAAATTATCATTTACTTATTGGGTTTGATAACCCTAGCTCCGTCGTTTTCAAAATATGATTTTTTTACATTTCAATTCCCAATGTCCCAAGTGAATTTTATAAGAACGCTTGGACACATCGATTTTTGATTCCAGGGAAAATATTCTAAGGTCATATACAATTCCGTATCGCTTCAACCCTTAGTGTTACCACCCTACCACTTATATTTTGAATAGGGAAGTTGGGGTAGGTGATACTTCATTTGAAATGCCTTTCTATTCTGAGTTTAGCTTATTTAATTATTTTTGAATCAGTTCTTTCGTTATGTGCAGATTTAAATGTTAAAAAACGTTGGTTTTCCCTAAAAGCATACTGTGTGAATCGATCGAATTTTCAACTCATTTTTTTGGCAATTTCGATGATAAATCTGCTGTACTGTTCATCACTGATTTTTTTCCAAAAAAAAACAAGTTATTTCAATTTTTGAAACCAATTATTGAACCAATTATTGAACCATTTTAATCTTAATTTTTAATAAAGAAACGAACAGTGATATTTTGATGTCTGTGCTAAGTGAGAATTTGATTAAATCGATTGAAATTCAATTTTGCTGAAACTTTTTAGGTTTTTAATCTGAATCTCTGGAACAAAATCAATTAAAAAATTGAAATAACCGATTTGCTCCTACGTAAATTCTTGCATTAACTGGTCAGGAGCAAATCAAGTAGAAAAAATTGTTGCCTGACAATGAACTGAAAAAAGAACTTTGAAATTATGTATAGTAACGTTTCGGAGTCTATATCGAACTCCTTCATCAGAAGAAAATCAATTTTCGCTAATCTTCTGAATTGTAGCTTTTATTTGGCATAATTTCAAAGTTCTTTTTTTCAGTTCATTGTCAGGCAACAATTTTTTCTACTTGATTCGCTCCTGACAAATAAGTGCAAGAATTTACGCAGGGCAAATCGGATATTTCAATTATTTAAATGATTTTGTTCCAGAGATTGAGACTGAACACCCTAAAAAAGTTTCGGAAAATTTGATTGATTTACAAAGCATGTTTTACGAAATTCTTTTTTCGTCATATTAACGATTATTTTGAAACTTTAAAAGTGTTCTAGTCATATTTTTCCAACAGTACTCTTCTCTCAAGGTGGTCAGCGCCTGCCCACAACTCAAAATATGACGTGGAAGCATCCCATAATTCCCATATTGTCATAACCAATTCGAAGAAAATCCACGCGTCCAAAATGGCCGTCCCAGTTCTCCGGAATCGGAAACAATACCTCAAGGCCCCAAAAAAATCGATGGGCATTAACGCTGACCGAGGACGCCGGTATCAACACGCTCCCGATGAGCCTCCCTGCCGCCCGCGAAGGTGATCTCGCAGCTCTAGTGGATAGTGAATATCGCCAACTTCACGCCATCGAATGCCATTCGCACGCACACTCCCATCCACTATCAATATTAGAGTTCTTATCGACGCCCTGGGGAAATATTACCCCTCGCCCACCCTTCCGTTCCGCACGGAGCACCCACCCACTGACCCAAACAATCGAACTGGAGACGAAGGGATGCGTGTGTGTGACGAAGCCCCCCTACCCCTTGGCCAAGACGCTCGTCGTTTCACGATTTGGTAGTCACACTATTGGAAATTATTAGTAGTAAAAGGAACCCCTAAAGCGCCAAGGATTTGGATGATATTTTGAAGGGTGTACCTCAGGGGTCTGTTTTGGGGCCCTTAATTTCAGACAGGACGCGATATCAGCTTCGGATGATGCAACGAATTGATTTCTGTGGTGATGTGGTGCATTAGAAGGTTATTTGCCAAGGAATAAAAGCCTATTCTTGTAGAATTCTTGTACAGGATTGGCAAAATTCGTTGTCTACTGGGGGGATTTGGAAAACTATAGCAGCTAGAAGAAAACGGATGATACATTCTCGAGCTTTTTTGAACGATGCGCGCACGATGGGGTCTGGCATTATCGTCCATAAAAATGAAATTTTCACCAATGTATGGGGCAAATGGCACTACATGCTCTTCAAGAATGTTCCTTATATACTTATCAGCATTCATAGCTCCATTATCAACGACCACTAGGTCTGTGCGAGCAGTCAAAGATATTCCACCTCATACCATAATCGATCCTCCCCCGAAACCAGTAGTATTCAGGAAATTGCACTGAGCATATCTTTCATGTGGACGTCTGTATACAAGGGAACGTCGATCACAATGGTAGAGGCAGAATCTAGACTCATCTGTGAAGAGAACTCTTTCCCAATCGGCCTCTTCCCAATGGATATGCTCCCTCGCAAAATCCAAACGCGCCCTTCGATGGGCTGGGGTAAGAGCTGGGCCTCTTGCCGCGACACGAGGCCTTAAATCATATTCTCTGAGGCGATTTCCTATTGTCTGAGTGCTAATTTGCAATTCATGAGTTTGCTCAGGCTGAATTTGAAGGAGACGAGCGGTTGCAAACCGTTGTCTCAACGAAGAAACTCTCAAGTAACGTTCTTGAATGGCAGTTGTTACCCGTGGTCTACCCTGCCCTGGTCTTCGGACATTCATACCTGTCTCCCTGAATCGCTGCAACATTCTGGACACACTTGTATGGGAAACTCCAAACCTTTCTGCAATTCTTGTGTATGTCCACCCTTCTTCTCGCAAAACTACCGCTTGGGCACATTCCTCTTGGGTCAAATTGCGTGTTTCGCGTTGCATAGCGATCGAGTGTAGAAAATCAAACGAAAGAAAAACTATTGATCACTAGAATTGATCGAGAACAACTGGTTTTAGAATGGAGCCAATACATTCAAAATCTGATAATATCATCTTTTTTATTCCTGCTGGGAAAAAACATCTGTATTGAAGAAAACCGTTGAAAGTGGATAACATATGCATGCATTATTCTGATAAAAATAATTATCATTGAGAACACCTTCAGTTGTAGAACAAATTTGAGATTTCCATAAGGTGCGTTAATTTTTTTGCGCAGTGTATGTCATCCGTTTTCTTCTAGCTGCTGTAGTTCTCGAGATCCCCTCAGTAGACAACGAATTTTGCCCACCCTGTACAGATAAAGTAGAGATCGTCAAAATTTCCTTGATCTTTCATCTATCTCAACAATGAAATTAGATTAATCATCATTGGTCAGTATTTGGTAGGGCAAAAAGGGATCCTTGACTGAGAACCTAGTGCGCCCCTGGCGCTTGGTAAATCCTTGTACTAGCCAGGACAAAGAGAGGATGGTGGATGGTATTGCGATTCGGACTTGCTCGCCAAGTGTGGAATAAATCAATATACCGTGCCCGACTTCCGGCAACTAGATACAAGTGGAAGAAGGATAGCTGGCGAAAAGAGTCCAGGGACTCCATGAAATCACAAGGGTCGTATATAACTTCATATTCTCTAAGCTTTTCATTGAACGCGTAACAATGGAAACTGGATCGCGTACGATGATTTTGATTCATTTCGCTTGCTGAGGTGGTCACAAACTGTATCTTTCTCAAAATTATTCTCGATGAAATTCGCTGAAACCAAAATTCCTTTCCTATTGAAGAGATAAATCACAGCGCTCACTTATGGGTCACCCTTTATAAAGGGTGATTCTTTGACTCGTACAAATGTAACAGTGGATTCTTGAGGTCAATAGGAACCCTTCTCTCCTTTACCATTTTTACAGAATCGGCTCTGTTTAAAAGATACAGGCTGTCGAAAAACCATTAAAAATGTCATTTTTAGTTTTATCTCACGAACGGTTTTATCGAATGAGATGAATTTCGGAATATGGCTTTTCATTCATTTGATGAATCTTTTTCGAACACAAGATATAACCCACGTCTTCCAGTTTTCTCATTATGACCATTACGTACCATAAAAATACCAAAAATTCAAAGAACCCAACTCTTGAAACCAAATTGGTCTTTATTTAATGAATATTTGAACGTTTTATAAAATAAAAGTATTCCTCATATTTTCTCGTATAATAAGCCGTTTTCCAATAATTTGATGTTCAAAAATTAAAAGGTATCTGTGAAATTTGAAAAATTTGGTACTTTGGCTGAATACAACTCTGTTTGAAAAATCCACAGATGTGTAGTGTCACAGATTTAGCTAGTTATTCTGAAGGTGTTTCTGTTTTTCCAGAGATGGCACAGCTCATTATGAAAACTTAAATTGGCTATATCTTTTTATCAGGGCCGAATCGGAAAAAATGGTATAGGAAAAAAGTGTTTCTTTTGACCTCAAGAATCTACTGTTAAATATTCGTACGAGTCAAAGGCTCACCCTGTATATTCTGAAAGTTTGTCTCTTAAAAAAGCATTGGAATCTTGTTCTTCACTTTTCCACCCATTCCAGGCCCATGACAGGGTGGAGTAAGGGTAGGAAAAGTCATGAAAGAGATGCCTTCGAAACAATTAGGTGCAAAATTTGCAGCGTCCTCCAAAATCGGTTAGACAGTCACGATTTCAATCGATAATGACGGGAGAATTCATCAGAATAGAGCGCGACAGTTGCTGAAATCCCTGCCTCTCTTAAAATAGCCGGGAACGGGGGGAGAATGCAAGAGTGGATGGGAGGAAAACAGCTTATATCGCGTATTTTTCTCCTACCCCACATCGATTCCGTCCGAAATGCCATTTGGGCGTGAAATCGCTCAATTAAAAGGCGTCAAGTCGGCTGGATGTATCAGCGTGAACTTTGTGAGCTGGATCGTGTTGTCCAACATTCGCTAGTGAGCCGGAAAATTCGACAGTACTGCCAAATTCGGTTTTCATGTGGAAAATTTCTCACAATAATTTTTGTCAGGATCCATTTTGTCATAAATAAATACCACTATATCGATGGAAAATTATATCTTAATATACAGGGTGGTCCAGATCGTAACCAAGAAATTTTAACCACGTATTCTACATCAAAAATAAGCCCTAGTTTGTCATATAAACATATGTCGAGAAATGTTTCCTCTCCGAGATACGGAGTGTTTAAATTATAGAAAAAAAAATGTTTTTTATTTATAACTCTCACACTGCTTGTAATATTTTTATGAAATTTGAGAATTAGGTTTTGAGCGTCAAGGAGCACTTTTTGCATAATATAATTTCTTTTTTATTCTACCAGTGGCGTCCGTACCTCAGCGAGACTGAATATTTTCACATAAAAAAATGATACGCCACTGGTTTTTCCGACAATAAAAATTACTATTTAAATCCTCATTTAATTTGGAGCAAATTCGGTCTCCTGAGTTTTTGCTGTACGAGGCACCGTTTCCGGTTAAAAAAATAAAACACATTCTCATTCATGAAGAAATCACCAAAATTTGATATAGTAGGTACATAATAATAATAAGACTATTTTTGCTATATCAAATTTTGGCGATTTCTTCATGCATGAGAATATGTTTTATTTTTTTAACCGGAAACGGTGCCTCGGACAGCAAAAAGTCAAGAGACCGAATTTGCTCCAAATTGAATAAGGATTCAAATAGTAATTTTTATTGTGGGAAAACCCAGTGGCGTATCATTTTTTATCTGAAAATATTCAGTCTCGCTGTAGTACGGACGCCACTGGTAGAATAAAAAAGAAATGATATAAAGCAAAAAGTGCTCCTTGACGCTCAATACCTATTTCTCAAATTTCATAAAAATATTTCAAGCAGTGTGAGAGTTATTAATAAAAAACATTTTTTTTTCTATAATTTCAACACCCCGTATCTCGGAGAGGAAACATTTCTCGACATATGACAAACTAGGGCTTATTTTTGATGTAGAATACGTGGTTAAAATTTCTTGGTTACGATCTGGACCACCCTGTATAAGAAGAAAAAGATCATCATTTGGAAGACAAATTGCGAAAATATACAGTTAACATAATGTGAGTATTAACCCATTTTCAAGTCAAGCTTCTTAGCTGAAGGAAGCTCGATATCCCAGCTACATACATAAATCTTCGGCAAATTTAATATTTTATGATCTTATGAACGAAACGTCACTCGTAGGGGGCAGTGACAAGATACTACGTCACAACGGGACTGACAGTTCGAAAAAGGAGCCGTCTACCGGACTTTTTGCCGGCGTTATTAGAAAATAGAGAAGTGACACGGACATGTTACGGGAGGAGGGAGGATTCCAGAGGGGAAAAGCCAGAGGGAAATAGACGTAAGGGTCTCAATGCGAGAATGGGGAATTTCTAACGTTCAGAGATGAATTCCCCGAGTACTTTCACGAGCGAAAATTGAATGGGATGGAGAAATATGAACGAATTTGGTGTTTATTTCGCTAGGAGGAAATGCAAATCGTTATTTCGATGTTTTACCCCGAAGACTTTCACCCTCAATGTCGTCAAGCGTAAAATGCTAGTTTATGGACCACAATATGGTGATAACTATAATATTTTATACAATATTTACTCACCAAAACTATCTGGCGTTCCATGCATTCCTGAGGGTCCTGGTAAGAGGCCTCCTAATCCTACAAAAAAAAAATTAATTCGTAAAACCAAAATCCAGAAAATTCGTCAGGATAATACTTCGAATATTGCGAGAAATTTACCTTGTAATCCTAGAAGGGCACCAGGAAATGACGACTGCCTACTTTGATCCATTAAACCCCCATTACTATTATAGGGGTGGTGGTCGTCTAACATGGGGTAATCGGAAATTTCAGTCTTTGGGGTGATTGGATCCTGGTGATCGCTCATTGCAGTATCACTGCTATTACTTTCCTCTCCGGTCGAGTGGGCTTGCATCGACGATTCTGAATTCATTTTCTGCTAAGGGAAATCGAAAAAAAAAAATTGTCCAATGTTCCGGTATCATTTTACAAGCTTCAGATGTTGATGTTCTTACCTCCTTCGGTGTGGGGCCTTCCAAGGCTTGTCCTAACAGTGATTCCTGCATGTCACCGTTTCCTCTGGAAGGACTTCTGTGCCTGTCTGGGGTGGCTTCTCCCCTGTCTGAACTCCTCGCTCTCTTGGCAGGAGGCGGGGATGATCCTCTGTCTTCGTATTCCCGTTTTTCCGTTGACCATGGCAATGAGGACGATGTGTTCTGCGGAAAAAAAAACACCCAATTACGAGGGGTTGAAAGAAGGGAGTATTTTAGGTGGTTTTCTAACCATTGGACCATAACGTGTTGGGTAAAGCTTCAGCATCGATGTACCAGGAAAGTACTTGTGAAAACCATTCACTTTTATTTTAGCACTCGGTTGGCCATGGAAATTTGACACATTTCATTCTGTATAGTACGAAATGTGAGGTTATGACGCTTGTCAAAACATTTTTGGGTTTTGAATCAACGCTATGTTGCCCGTTCTTAGCAAAATATGTGACGAACATAATTGAAGTTTCTACAAACTGTTTGCAGGCATACCAAATCCAGTTATTTGCATGGAAAATACAAGAGATCAGTATAATATCATAATATGCACTAGCTTGAGGAGAGTTAATGTTCGTTATCTTCTTTGGCTAAAATTTGAATACGTCACATCAGTTGTAGATTTCAAAAATATTAACCCGAAGATGAAATGCATAAGATGCAGTAGTTGGGAATGGGTATCTCCCGAAGGAATTAACAGATAATTACAAGAATGTTAAATTCTTCAACAAAAATCATCTTGCATCAATATAAGTGAAAGGAATTAAAGGAAGTTTAAAGTCAAGATGAACTTCATCTTCGAACAAAAATTTCACATGAATAAACAATTAACAGGACAACTGGCGCGTATTTGTGGCTGTTCGACTACATTGACATCGAATACATTGACATAATAATAATAATTAGGTATTTATTGGTACCTTCAGACATTTACAATGTATAGGACGAGTAAAATGAAAAATAGAAAAAGCAATTTTCGGGAACTTATTCTACGACGACATTCATCGAAAATCCTGTAGTAAACTTTTCGTATTAATTCACTCAAACATAAAATTCTCAAATGCCACCTCTTTTTTGGGTCTCCTAATAGAAAGAAATTCTTTGTCGTCCTCTCCTTTCACAATCTTTCTGATTGTGGAAATATTCAGCTGAAATATAAGTCGTTTAGATTCAGATGAAACATTATATAAATTCTCTTACATTGAATATGTTCGCTACCGTCTGACGTATTGTGGATTTTAGAATATCAGGGTGTAACTATTTGAATGAGAATTCTAAATAGCTCTTCCTGAAACCCTGCCTCTTTTTTCAATCACTTTCGGCATTTTCGTAATAAAAATTGATATTAGTTGTGGCAACGGCGTTATGACATTATCGAAATTTCATGAGTGCCAACCTTACTCCTTTCTAGTTAGAAAAACTTGAGAAAATTAGTTCATGGCAAATTTGAGATTCACTCTTGGTTGGCAAGATAATGTTGAATTTCTTGTGCTTCTTCCAGTGTTACTTATCAATATGATGACCACTATTTTGTGAAACAGAGGTAACACCTAAATTGAATTTTTAACATCCTCGTAACCTACGTTAGAGATCTATTATGTTAGATTGAATTCAGACGTGTTTTATTTCATCTGGTACCTATAATATTAAAACTATCGAGAAGATTAATGTATGTATCAGAAATTTACAGTTCTACAATACGGGGGATTTACACTGACAGCTTCATTAGTCACAAATGAAAACAAGATTCTTGCTGTAGGCGCGGTATATGAACGAAATATGTTATCTGGAGATTGGTTTAGAATTTTAGATGGGTGATTATTTCCATACATTATATTATGACTGTTTTTGATTGCTGGATGATTCTTGATATTCTCATATATCTAGCAAACGAATTTGGCAAGAATAATAGGTATGGTCTGTTTGTCAATTGCTTCTGATGTTAGAGAAATAAACGAACCAACCTAAAATTGTATATTTGAACAAATCCTCCAAATTCACCTTGACGATTTATCATCAGAACGAGCAAGGCAATAAACAATCCAAAAAAAAATTGAAAGCTCGAGGTTTCTCCGGAATCGAGATCAAATATTCATTATAATCTTGTTCTCACGAAAGGTAAGAGCGATCTTCCCAGTGTATTTATCAATCAGAAGCCGGTTCTGCCTAGCAGTGTCATGTACCAGAATAGTTACGATTACAAATTTCACCAAGAATCTTTTCATGTTATTTCGATGCAAATGAAGCATAACAAAATTGTCGGATTCGTCCTCCATCTGAATAAATGGAGGATAAAACAACACCTTACCTCCGAAAATATATTGTCACGACCGCTTTTAATTGATTTCGAATTTTAATTATGAATAAAATTCCGTTTTAAAAATGCCACGACCGCCTATTCCGGTGTAGACGTATAGAAACTTCAAATAAAATTTCTAATTTTATAATGAGCATGTTGGTTGTATGACACGGAAGTTTCTAGAGATTTTATTTGGATATCGAAAATTGTATAATTAGAGGTAGCACTCAATCGGGCGATATCGAGACTTTAATTTATCGATTCTCGAGCAAGAATTAAGGAACGGAAGCAGAAACCTATTTAGTTTCGGGTGAAGAGAAGTTGAAAGTCTTTTTGCTATGGGCGTCGAACTTCGGACTCTTTTTCATTTCCAGAAATGATTTTCTGGAAACAGAACTTCCTCAATGAAATTTGGTGCAAAAATTGAGTATCATCTGGCAAGCATCCTTTCAGCTTTTTGCTTTGATCATCCCGATGATTGAATAAAAATTATTGGTCATTTGACCAGCGTTTCAAACGGCCAGTAAACGAGTCCAGATTTGACCATGTAGTTGTGATAAGACCTAAATTTTTTTATATCCTTTCATGACTCGAAAATCCTTTCTTTATACGAGAAGGATACAGAGAGACTAGGTACGTGATTTCGGCTGTAAAGGTATCGACTCTTTGATGAAACCGAATAATTATCCTTAATAAGCTGTAATCACTTGAAAATTTTGTTGTATCAATAGATCGGAAAAAACTGAGATCAAGGACTTCAACTTATTTCGAAATGCATCATACCAAACAAGATTCGATCACTATACGGAAGAGTATAACAATAACTACAGGAGAGCTATAAATTTGGGGAAAATTACATTTTTTCTACGAATTTACACAAGAACTTTATACTTATACTCCATTCAAATTTATTTTAGCAGTCGGTTGGCCATGAAATAATTTTCTCAAGTTTTTGTAACTAGAACGGAGTGAGGTTGGCACTCATGAAATGTCGCTAATGTCATAACGCCGTTGCCACAACTAATATCAATTTTTATTACGAAAATGGCGAAAGTGATTGAAAAAAGAACAGGGTTTCAGGAAGTGCTATTTAGAATTCAGGTCCGCTCATTCAAATAGTTATACCCTGATATTCTAAAATCCACAATACGTCAGGCCGTAGCGAACATATTCAATGTAAGAGAATTTATATAATGTTTCATCTGAATCTAAACGACTTATATTTCAGCTGAATATTTCCACAATCAGAAAGATTGTGAATGAAGAGGATGACAAAGAATTTCCTTCTATTGGGAGACCCAAAAAAGTAGTGGCATTTGAAAATTTTATGTTTAAGTGAATTAATGCGAAAAGTTTACTACAGGATTTTCGATGAATGTCATCGTAGAATAAGTTCCCGAAAATCGATTTTTCTATTTTTCATTTGACCTGTCCTATACATTGTAAATGTCTTAAGGTACCAATCCTGTTAATTGTTTATTCATGTGAAATTTTTGTTCAAGGATGAAGTTCATCTTGACTTGAAACTTCCTTTGATTTCTTTTACTTATATTGATGCAAGATGATTTTTGTTGGAGAATTTAACATTCTAGTGATTATCTGTTAATTCCTTCGGGAGATACCCATTCCCAACCACTGCATCATATGCATTTCATCTTCGGGTTAATATTTTTGAAATCCACAACTGATGTAACGTATTGAAACTTCAGCCAAGGAAGATAACGAACATTAACTCTCCTCAAGCTAGTGCATATTATGATATTATCCTGATCTCTTGTATTTTCCATGCAAATAACTGGATTTGGTATGCCTTCAATCAGTTTGTATAAACTTCAATTATGTGCGTCACATATTTTCCGAATAGATTCGACATTGTGATAAAATACGTAATAACAGAAACTTTTACGTAGAACGGGCAACATAGCGTGGATTTAAAACTAAAAAATGTTTTGACAAGCTTCATAACCCCACATTTTCGTATTATACAGAGTGAAATGTGTCAAATTTCCATGGCCAACCGAGTGCTATTTAAAACAAAAGTGAATGGAGTACATATATCTTATTTTTCGAGAATCTGGACTACTTGAGTGAATATATACATGGTGAGCGATTGAAAACGAGGCAAGCTTTGGGGAAATTACTTCTGGTAATTTCAATACACACGTCGGATTGAAATTTCTAGGTAAAAGGGAGCATTTGATCAATATACTCATAGCATCTGTACATACAAACGTTCTCAATATACGACGGAGGTACATGGAATGGTCGTTGGGCAAGAATTCCTGGGAATAGTTCCCATTCTCGAATTTTCGCATACTGAGTGTACCCAACTATACCCCCCATTCCATTGTGCTCGGTTTAGATACGTGTACAGAAGAAAAGAATTTGAAGTTTCATTATCCGGTACCTCACATACAAAAGTTGCTCGTACATAGGTGTTCAATTCACCTTTTTTCCTACCTGGAGCTGTTATTGAAGCCGACCGGCCCAATTGAGACTATGAAGACCGGTCTGAAACACACCCGTGTACCTAAAGATATTTGGAGGCGATATATTTAATGTTAATCCAAATAAACGGTAGAAATTATTACTAGCGCAGCAAACTGGTTTAGCCGTTGGCTCCATCGTGTACGGAGATGGAGATCGCTTTGGCCATTAAATCCTAAACAATTATTCTTTTGAACGTAGGCCATCGGCAGCTGAGGAGTAGGTAGGTAATTAAAATCCGAGGAGAATTTCGGATTGCGAAAGATTTAATAAGTGATGGACCCTTGATAAGGATGTGTTAGGACATTCGGTGATAGACGTTTACACCTGCATGGTCTAAAACGAACGCGTTTAGTTCCTAGAAGCTTAAGAAGAACTGGCACCTCACTATCGTCAGACTCATTCACTTTACTGGGTCGTTTATCTTTTGCGGTCTAACCTCGATACGATAGTGTCTGATTGAAAGAACTACGATCTTCATTCTTTCGAAAATCCAACTCAAACTGCTCACTCCAAACCAAATTTATGTTTTGTCTCTGGACTCGTACATTTGTAGGCAATATACTGTATCATAATGTGCAAATTCACCTATTTATTTAGAAATAAATGATAGAATTTGAAATCTAATCGTTCTGCTTCAATAGCATGAGGCATTTTCATGGCATAAGACAAATTTATGCAGTTAAGCAAATGGACGTTCCACAAAGTGTTATCTCCCTACAATAAAGATATTTCTGGACATACAACGGACATTTTCGATATATCTCTTGTTTATTATTCATGTTTTCCACTATTAGACAAGATTGAAGTTTTCCCCACATCGAGAGGACCGTCTTTGCCAAGCAAAAACATGAAAATTTATCATAAACTTGGTCCCATTCCATCATGAAAGTGGTACCACAATCATCGTTATGTTGCCGATAAAACTTCTTCATTATTGTAATGGCGGTCGGACATTCGGCCAGTTGTAATTCAACTTCTGTTTTCGCATGCATCGAATCAAAATGTAAATGACTGTTCATACCGAAAATATGGAAATGAATTGCGTGTGGCATTTCACGTTTACAGAAGGGATTGATTATTGTAATGAGTGGAAAAGGCTGGTTATTTCATGTTTTATGACAGAAACATAAAACGTTATTACCGTTACTGAGCATATATTTATATTCGTATATGGAATTGTTAGGGAGTCTAGTATTTCTGATCGTTCTCCCTAGCAGGAATATGCAAAGGTTTTCATGGTGGTATTTTCGTTTCCTTGTCGAACAGTGCATTTGTTTTTCAATCACTCTTCACCCATTATTATTAAGATTCTTTATATTATTTCACCATAGTGAACACAATACATTATTTGTGGGCATATCTCAAAGCAATGTTCTGCTGACAACGTTTCTCTGCCTCCGTAGCAAAATCTCAACAACAATATTATACATATATAGAGGTAGAATCACTTACAGGTGAAATTTTGTCTTCTGTAGTTGTGCTGGTCAGTCTTTGTCCAACAGATGCCGCTCCAGCAGGGACATCCGCTAATCCTCTCACTTGTAACATTTGTGCAGTCTTTAAAAAATCTGTTAACTGTTCTTGACCTATATGCACTTCACCATTATACATAAACCTGGAAGAAAGGTCCATAATATGAATTTTGCATTGATGAATATTACCATAACAAATGAGATTCGTGACAGTAATCAGAAATATGGGCGATGATGAGATACTCTAAAAAAATTCTGCCCACATTTATTTTTTCACAATTTATCTTGGTAGGAATTGGTTTGATGCCAAGTAACGAAACTACCAAAGAGTCTCAATGAGAGAAATGCGCTTTGATGTGAGGATATTAGACTGTTGGTAAAATATTAATGCTAAGAAAGACATACTGGCCAATGTGAAAAAAAGTCTTGATATTGTTTAATATTTTGAAGGGATTCTACTTGAAAATTGTTATTATATTGTAGACCCTTTCAAAGTATGAATAGTTTAGAAACTGAATTTATAGATTTTTGGGCAAGAAGTTACTTTGGTTTTATCCCTAAATCGAACCAACCTGAACAAATAAAAGGCTAATTATTAATTCTAGAGATAGAAAGAATTATTCATTTCTGATAAAAGTATTATTCATTTCAATATTTTTTCCGAAATCATCTGGGATTCAATAATGACTTTTCACATTAACTACCGAACTTGAATATAATCTCGAGGTCTAATTGTTTTCGACATACGTGTCAGAAAAATTTTCCAATTGATTCTTAATGGTGCAAACGTAATAGAATTATTGAATCGACTTTCGAAGAATTGGGAATTTCGTCGTGAATATCATTATTCAAATAAGTTTGTATTGGGATTTTGAACAGGTATTGAATATACGAGGGACGTCCGAAAGTTTCAGTCTTTCGTGAGTGAGAATTTAAAAGCCAAGACAGGTCAATTTTTATTTTGGGAAGACAACATCTGATTGTAAATAGAATTAATCTTAAAACATAACAGATGTGTAGTGTCATAGATTGAGCTTGTTATTCTGAAGGGAATGTTTTTGTCTGAATGGCCTAAGCAGTCGTGGACATACTAAAAGGAAGAAGAAGAAGAAGAATAAGAGGAATGTTGTTGTCAAGAAGAACGAGCGTTTGAATTTTCAGAGAAAATATCATTTATGATATGAAATTAAAGGTTATGTTTGAAATCTAGTAACTCTTGTACTAAATAAAGTAAAAAAACGATAATAAAATAATTAAAATAACATATTGGAGACGGATATCAGATCTGATATGGGTGGTTGGAGTTCCCAATTGCTTCCATTCCGAACTCACCTTAATAAACTCTCCATATCTTTGTGTTGGACGTCTCTTAATATAACAATAGGATGCTGGCAAGGATTCGCTTTCAATAATTTCCTAAAATACGGACTACAGGCGGAAAGGACGACTTTGTGGGCGGTGAAGGAGCAGCCGTCGCACGCCAGGGTGACGTCTACGAAGTCCTCCTCGTCCCTCAAGTGCCTGAAGGAAGAAAGTATGGACGAGTGAAAATCGTTCCATCGCAGCGAGTACTGCTGCTCTGGGGAGGTCTCGGCCCCCATAGGGCACTGAGAAGGTGCAATCTCTACGCCAATGATTATGCCGTTCTGTACACCACTGCCCTTTTGACTCGCACAGACCGCGTCCGGTCTCTGCGAAGGGTGCTCTGCTATCTCCCCTGCATTGACAGAGGGATCGGGAGGAAGGTGGTTTGGATGGAGAATTTTGACGGAGTGTTGCGGACCTCTGGATGGGGAAATTATGTTGGGGCTTCACGTTTTGGGGTAACGATGGGGGAGATTTGACATGTCAATCCTGAGAAAGTTCCTGAGGTGATCTGGAAACAGAAAGAATCGTCACGAAATGATACTCCGTTGTTAGAGACAAAAATTCATCGAATTTATGACCATATGGCCCTATACAGGGTTTTCCTAAATTGAACGTGCAAACGAAAAGGGGAGATTCCTTAAGTGAGTTTAAGAAAAAAATGTCCCATAAACATGGGGTCGCAAACGTTTCGTTTTCGAGATACAGAGTGTTGAAGTTTGAATTTTTTTCAAGTTTTTTTCTCATAGTATCTACACTTCACAAGATATTCAACTGAAATTTGGCATAGATATTACATTTTAGAGTTCTCACCACGCGACATGGCAATTTCGATAGAAGATCTACAGGGTGATATTTTTTCTGGAACACTGCCACCTGTTCTTCTGCAGAACTTTTTTTTGGTGAGCAACTGTTAATTTGAAGAAATGTAAAAAGAAGCTTTGTTCCTATACTAAACTTTTCGGTGTCTTGTAGTTTTGTCGTATCTACCAACGATTTCGAGAAAAAAAATTTTGGATTTTCACGAGGATTTCGAGAGAATCGTTCAAAATTTTTTTTCTCGAAATCGTTGGTAGATACGACAAAACTACAAGACACCGAAAAGTTTAGTATAAGAACGAAGCATCTTTTTACATTTTTTCAAATTAACAGTTGCTCACCAAAAAAAAGTTCTGAAGAAGAACAGGTGGCAGTGTTCCAGAAAAAATATCACCCTGTAGATCTTCTATCGAGATTGCCATGTCGCGTGGTGAGAACTCTAAAATGTAATATCTATGCCAAATTTCAGTTGAATATCTTGTGAAGTGTAGATACTATGAGAAAAAAACTTGAAAAAAATTCAAACTTCAACACTCTGTATCTCGAAAACAAAACGTTTGCGACCCCATGTTTATGGGACTTTCTTTTCTTAAACTCACTTGAGGAATCTCCCCTTTTCGTTTGTACGTTCAATTTAGGAACACCCTGTATACAGGAGGAGTCTTTGACTCGCACAAATATTTCAACAGTAGATTCTTGAGGTCAAAAGACACACTTTTTTCCTTTACCTTTTTTTCCGCATCGGCTCGGTTTGAAAGATACAGGCTGTTGAAAAACCATAAAAAATGTTATTTTTAGTTCTATCTCACGAACGGTTTCATCGAATGAAATTAATTTCGGAATATAGTTTTTCATTTATTTGATGAATCTTTTTCGAACACAAGATATCACCCACGTCTTCTAGTACTCTCATTATGACAATTACGTACCATAAAAATACCAAAAATTCAAAGAACCCAACTCTTGAAACTAAGTTGGACTTTATCTTATGAATATTTGAACGTTTCGGCAAATAAAAGTATTCTTCATATTTTCTCGTATAATGCGCCGTTTTCGAGTAATTTGATGTTCAAAAATTGACCGAATGCAACTCTGTTCAAAAGATCCACAGATGTGTAGTGTCACAGATTTAGCTAGTTATTCTCAAAGTATGGCACAGCACATCTCTGAATGGAGACATTACTAATCCACAATTCGGATTTTTTTCTACATCCACATATATCTGAAAAAAAGAGTTGTGATTTGTCACAGGTGGCAGTTTATTCGGCTAAACCTCTGAAAAAGAATCGACACGCGACTAGATTGACACGCGAAGTTCCAAAATTATCTACATTATATCCTGAACGTACCAATTTTCGAAACAGATATTGCTGTTATTATTATTAATTATTTCGGAGTTTTCAAACATGTGGTCAGTAAGTGAAAGAAAATAGATCTTTAGGAAAAAAGGGATTTAAATGGAATATTCGGAAAAATATATGACATTGGTGAATACAGGGGTAATATGAGAGAAGTTTACATCAATGTTTACGTTTTTCGATTATCTATTTTTTACGTAATTTTATGTTTTCTGAATTTTTTTTTCTTCCACCTGTATGTCATATTGTACTGTATGTTTATGTGATTTGAAACAGTTTTTTTGAAACCGGCACTATTTCTTTGGCAATTTTAGATTTTCAAGGTTTATTAAGCGAAAAAAATCAGTACCATTAGAAATCTCGCATGTGTTATATAAAATCCCACATTTTTGAAATAAGAGGCGAATTTCCAAGAGATGAATAATGTATGATCTCCAGATATAGAATAGAAAGAGCAACATATCATTCACTCCAAACTCCGACGCCTCCACAGTGAAACGTTGGAATGTCCACTAAATATCCGAACAAAAAACCAATAGCAGATGATCTGATCCATTCTCTCAACAAATTTAAATGAGATAGGTATCTCTCAACCTTCCACGAACGATAAATTAAATGTACGTTTTGTGTAAATCGAGTTCAAGTGGGTGTCAAGTAATTGTTAATTATTGCAAACATTCGATTCGGTTGTTTAGCATTGTATCTAGCTTTCTATTTTTAAAGGTTGTTTCATAAATTATTTATCGTAATTGTCCTCATGATGCTGTTATTTATTGTTGTTGTGTACGGTTTTATTAGAATTTTATGATGTTCCCAAATCTGAATAATCAACAATTCATTATTAAATGCTGGACAAGATGACATATTTTTTTTCACGAAATTTATGGGAGTTACTTATTGCGAAATTTGTTTGCTATTTGCATGACCGGTGAGAGCATTTTTGGAATTTTCTAATCGTACCTATTGGTCGAGGTAACTCATCATTTTGATTGGGCAATTGACTATTTTCAGTACAAAGTAGACATATCACAAACAATAAAACAATCCGATAACTGATCTTTGAGATGATCCTTAGTAAAAATAAGGTTTGACCAAAATACGTAGTTGTACTTAGATTCTGGTGTATATGGAAAAGAGTAAAAATCTCGCACTATTTAACACGAATCTCCATGGCTACCTATCACCTAATTTTCAATATACATATTCATAAGATGGAACTAAACACAGATCTACATCTTTCAGAACCAATTCCCATAGGTACCTTTCAAAATTGCCGGTAACAAGATACCATACAATAATCTAGATAATTAAGGCATGAATTTGAAGCAATATAAAATCTATTTACTCAAAGAAATAATGAGCTGCTATAAAAATTGTTATATTTTCATAATTAAACCCCATAATTATCGTGTTAAGACAATGAATAATATGAAATATTTGGTGTAATTACCTTCTGTTCGTTCCGAGGAAGTTACGTCTGAGAAACTGACAAGTCTTTTCCTATTCTCAAATATTCTTATTCAATTACACAATTTTGATTTCATTATGCAGAAATATTCCTTTCTAATTGAACACATTTTCTCATGAAATATGTTCGTTTGGTTGGTTTAATTATTACAGGAGTTCGTTATACCTTTTATCGTTAAAAAAAAATTCAATTATATTTCCACCGTGTTGATGTGTTCCAAATATATTCATCGAATTAACTGAAAGGATACTTTGAAATAATTCAAACCGATTGAATGTATGGGATGTAAATGCAATTCTAACTGACGTGCTGAATAATATTGATATCGTTGGATTGAAGGAAAATTCGAATAACATTGCCGTCTTGTTTATAAATGTATACCTTCAAGGCAGGAAAGAAAGACAACGAAAATTTATGTGTATTCTTAATGGAGTCCGACAAAACTTCTCATGTAACACATATGCATCTGAAAATATCATATTAGCTTATGATGAAATAACCAGATTATAACATTGTTACCCAAGATTGGTAAGTCTGAAATTATTGACATTTTAATTAGTATTTTGCAATGGATACTTAAACATAATCTAATTTTCGACACTTTTCTCCAGATATATGTGGGGGAATACGAATGGGTCAGTTCATTAGTTGAAGAACATTTCGTAGTTGTAAAAAAACCGAAGATAATATAAATCATTTGGATATCTATGTAATTTGGTTTGATTTTTAGAGCTCATTAGTGGCAGAATGAAATTTTCAAATTCACTTCACCGATTTATAGGTATTTTTTTGTGATATTCACCTTGTTGCTGGATGCGTTTACCGGACATTAAAATAAAATAAAAACGTTCAGAGAGTAAATAGTTGCGATCATATGGAGTTGTTTACATTTCATTATTCGACAAATGTTTATATGTAGTTGTAACGCAGTCTGTGCAGAGTTTTAACTACCCTCGTATTCTTTCTAGAATAATCTATTCTTAGGGGTTCTGACCACTGAAACTTGAAAAGGGGTTAGGTTTGTTTGCACTTAGAAAGAAGAAAGAAGGGACCTACAATTTAGAGGATAATTTTCAATGTTCTACTTCGTGAGATGCAAAAAAGGAATTTTTCATTCATTTCTAGGAAAAGTATTGAATGAGGTAAGGTTTGAATCAGCGAACACCCTGTGTTACTTGATCTACCACCGATACTGGAGTGATAATGATGCTATTTATCTAAAAAATTTCGTTCGTTTTAAAATTATGATACCGATCCTTACAATATCTCAATTGAATTTATCTGCGATGAAGAATTTTTTCGAATGAATGAACATTTAAATTTACGTACACTTCGGTTCTGTTTTTCCGCGGAATGTTATCCGTCACTCAGAGCACGTGATCACAAATTCGCGAAGACTGAAATCGCGATGCAGCGGGGAAAAGCCAGGGGGGTATAATTTTCCGATAACGAAAGGCCTCGTTAGAATCGAGGCCGAAATGAATAAAATCAATACGGCACTAAAAATTAGTTACTGGACAATGGCGCAATGGCAAAAAAACGGGATATGCGCAAAAATAGAAAAATTCGGTTAAAAACTACGTACGTTCAAGCCTGCCCTGGCGCGCAGGAGGAGCAAGTACGGCCAAGAGAGAAAAAAGTCCATTTCTGATTGGTTCCCAATAATTGCAAAATCAATACGCAATTTAATTGATCAAAACATTGAGGAATTAAGGCTCCCCCTCCTCTCCCTAAGATTCTCCCCCTCTTCAGCGCCACGAGGGATGATTTTTATGGAAATCCCCATTTACCCCTTCATCCCCCTGCGCGCTCCGCCACCCTGAGTTGTCACTGCGAAAACAGAAACTATCGGAACAAACCCTATTTAACTGATCGATACGTTAACAGTCACGGCGTTTAAGAAACGACTTTAAGTCTATTTCTGTGCCAGGAGTCTAAATAAATACGTATAAATAATCTAAGAAGCCGTGTCCAATTTAGATTGTAAAACTTGCGTCGCACGTGTATTTAATTATCCTCCTGCGTGAATAAAAATAAGATTGTTGGGTTGAAATCGAGTGGTTACTCACCGTTCCAATTTCTAGGCGTAATCCAGAAAAAAATAAAAAATTCACTGATGAGGAGGGAAAATCACAGATAAGTTAATGTCACTCGGTTAAACGCAAAATATCACAAGTGTAGAGGGATGATTGTTGGGGTTATTCACTGTCACTACTTGGTTTTCCTCGAGTTGAGGGGAAAATTTCGTAAAACTATTGCACAAGGTGAGAGGGACGTACAGAGGCTGTGTCTGCACGCGGCGCTAGCAATTATCCGAAACAATCCAGCAATGTATGCCTACTACGCCGAGTCAAAAACAACATATTCGCCGACTATGGGCTCTCCTTTCCTTCGCTCGGCCAAGTGCGTGTGGAGTGTGGACTGAGTATAGCGTGCAGAATACACTTGCGCGCCACGACCTGCCTGTTTAACCGCCTACCACGATTTGAGCAGTGTACTTGCTCTCGGTGGCACTTGGCCTGCCATGATGGCTGCTGCTGCTGCTGCTGCTGCGGAACGGTGGAAAACCGGCCAAAGGCACTGCACATTGCACATTCTCTGTCGCTTTATCACCCGCACATTCGTCACTCTCGCTCTCGTTCTCGGGGACGGTTTGATAGCGGGCTGCTTCTCTAGCCGGGCGCCCGACCGGGGGGGTTTTCCCCGATTTCGCGAGATGCGTTCGGTTCCGGTGCCCGAATTGTTTCACCCCGATGGGAAAATGAGGATGTTCTTCCGTTGTTTATGGGGGAGTATCGATTCGATCGAGAGGGGTCATTTTTTCATTCATTTCACACCTGATCTATATTGTATTGTTTAACAGTCTCAGGATTCTCAGGAAAACATTTTTTTTCCACTGTCAACATTTGCAAATATGAGAATTTTGAACAAATTTAACCCTATTCTTCTTCTACGGCTTTTAAATATATCAATGCATAGTCTTATATTATGTAGTTAGTATTATTAGTGAGTAACTTAATCTAATACTAGCCAAATGACCCTGCCAAAACCAAAAGCGTAGAAAATTCTTTATTTTTATGCCTGTTTGATGTAGGTTCTATCTACGACCTCGGACTAGTCAGTAAAATGACCCGGGTCGATATAGCTAAATGAATAATTTTTTGTTCGGTGGTGGAGCGCGGGTAAATACAGATGAAATTATTCTGAATCCGAAATTTTTTATTTTTCGAACTATATCGACCGGGGTCATATTTTTGACTAATTCGAGGTCGTAGATTACGAATATGCAATTAGATTTTTCTTAGGATTAGTATTTCAGGATATAAATCACTTTCAGTGAAAAATTTTGAAAAAATTGGTCAACTTTGAGGAGTTTTACTAGCCAGGAAAGATACACTGGACATATGCTGATTTTTTTGGTCATAGATTGATCGTTCGCGAATGAAAAAATCCAACCTTCATTCACCTACCGCGAACAGTTCCGATTTTACGATTTTTTCCGTGAAGGTCCAAAATTTCGAACTTTGCATCGCCCTAACTTCAAAACTAATCCTTTCAGCAAAATTCTGTTTGCATATTCGTGATCTACGCTCTCGATTTAGTGAATAATTCAGTTTTGGTGGAAATCGGGGACATCAAAAATTTTTCAAATTTTTCCATACATATGTATGGAAAAATTGCGATTTTTTGAAAAATATTTTTGGTCTCCGATCAAAATCAAACTCATACTGTATACTAAATCGAGGGTGTATAACACGAATATGCAAACAGATATTTTAAAAAAAATTTATTTTCCAAGTTATGGTCGATGGAAAATTGGAAAATTTGGACCTTCGCAGAAAAAATCATAAAATCGGAACTGTTCGCGTTAGATGAATGAAAATTGAAATTCTTCATTTGCAAAGGATCCATCTATTACCAAAAAAATCAGCATATGACTTATGTTTTTTTTCAGGCTGCTACAGCTCCTCAAAGTTGACCAATTTTTTCGAAATTTTCCACTAAAAATGGTTTATTTCCTAAAATACTGATCTTACAAAAAATCTAATTGCATATACGTAATCTACGAACTCGAATTAGTTAGTTAAAAAACCCGTGTCGATATAGCTAAATGAATAATTTCTTGTTGGGACTAATTTCGTAGGAAGAGCGCGGGTTGCAAACGACAATTTTTGTAAATCAAAACTTTTTTATTTTTCGAACGATATCGACTCGGATCATTTCGTTGACTAATCCGGGGTCGTAGATTACGAATATTCAACTAGATTTTTCCAAAGGTTAGTATTTTAGGAAATGAATCACTTTCAGTGGAAAATTTCGAAAAAAATTGTCAACTTTAAGGAGCTGTGTTAGCCAGAAAAGGGCCACTAGATATATGCTGATTTTTTTGGTAATAGATTGTTCCTTTGCAAATAGAAAAATCGAGCTTTTATTCACCTGCCGCGAACAGTTTAGGTTTTATGATTTTTTCCGCGAAGTTCCAAAATTTCGAATTTTTCATCGACCATAATTTGAAAACTAATCCCTTCAGCAGAATTCTGTTTGCATTTTCGTGATCTACGCCCTCGATTTAGTATATAATCTTATTTCGGTCGAAATCGGGGAGATCAAAAATTTTTCAAATTTTTCCATACATATGTATGGAAAAATTTCGATTTTTTTGAAAAATATTTTTGGTCTCCGATCTGAACCAAATTTATACTGTCGACTAATTCGAGGGCCAAGATGACGAATATGCAAACAGATATTAAAAAAAAATTATTTTTCAAGTTATCGTCGATGAAAAACTGGAAAATTTGGACCTTCGCGAAAAAAATCATAAAATCCGAACTGTTCGCGGTAGATGAATGAAAATTAAAATTTTCTATTTGCAAAGGATCCATCTATCATCAAAAAAATCAACATATGTCTAATACTCTTTTTCTGGCTGCTACATCACCACAAAGTTGACCAATTTTTTCGAAATTTTCCACTAAAAATGATTTAATTCCTAAAATATTGATCCTACAAAAAATCTGATTGCATATTCGTAATCTACGATCCCGAATTAGTCAATGAAATGACCCGGGTCGATATATTTGTACTATTTAACGAAACGGTACCGCGCTACCTTGCGGCTGCCGCCCCCTCTGATTGCCGCCCGCGAGCGGGGCACGCGCTGCACCCCCCGCTAAGAGAGCTCCTAACATAGCGATAGGACCAATATCCCTTGAAAAGCTTCAGCTCTGGGAAAAATATTGAGAGTGTTGAAGTTGCACAACAATAGATTATAATGCAATAATAACACACCTGAAGAAATAACATTCAGCAACACAGCACCATATTTGTGATATTCGAAAGCACACCCTTCATCAATTAAGTGAAATTGAAATTTTCCTCAGAGGCAATGTCTTTAAATGCGTTTTTCTCAAAAACGGCTAAAATTATCGCCTTCATACAATATCAACAATATTATGAACAAATGATTTGTACATCCTACTTTCTAATAGAAATCACTAAGAAATCATTCATGTGGCGGCAGCTATAACAATATTTGAGGTGATACATAAAATAAAATTACTTTCCCAAACTAATACCTTCCGATTTTGATGGCAATTAGAAATAAACACTTGAAGTATCAGCAAAAACGAATTAAACTCAACTTTGATCTTTTTCAACAGCAATATTTCATTGGGTCCTAATTGATTCCATCGTCACATATTGATTCGAGTCCAAATGGATATGAATCAACCTGTGTACTGATATTTTAAAACAAAAACAAACAGGCATAACTGGGGAGTAGCAATTGTAATGAAATTTTACCCAGGTGTAATAAATAATAATAAAAATTCAACAAATTGTAGTATGCTTCCGGTTTTGGCAGGGTGATTTGGCTGGTGTATAGGTTCAAGTCACTCAAAATCTTTATGGGCAATTACCAAAATATTTCCGACATTCCACAGATATACCATACTTATTGTCGAAGACAGGATACTTGAAAATATTTCGCACTTGACAATTCATTTGTTCCACAGATCTCCGGTTTAAGACTAAGTGTTCTCAGTAAAAAACTCAAACAATAATAGTAGTTCAATTGTCCTCTCTCAATTCCATAGACCTGGAACCGATCATTTTAAAAGCTCGTTTAAAGGGATTGCCGAAGTTCTTTCTGTATTTAAATACGCACATCTACCCTCTCTCTAACCACGCTGAATTTCTGCCTCATCTATTTTTTTATTTTAAGTTCTTCCTTTGTTAGTTAATATAATGTTTGTTTTACGATTTATACGAAGGATAGTACAGGGTGGGCAAAATTCATCTACTGAGGGGATCTGGAGCCTATAGCAGCTAGAAGAAAACGGATGACTCATTTCCGAGCTCTTTTCAGATAAACAAAGAATGGTGAAAACCATAGCCTCCTACTCTTCTTCGTTTTTGAGTTATAAACAATGAGATTTTGACGATCAAATAACTTTTTTGTCTTTAAAGTAACGGATCAGAAACTTGAACCTTCTACAGGCACTTTTTTATGTAGAATCCACTAGCGAGCTAAAAATATTTTTTCATTTCGAATGATTAGGCGAGATTTGGTTTTTTTAAATGCAAACTTTTATTGAATTCGTTATTTTTGCATTGGAAAAAAACTTTTGTCTGAAGATTCTATTTATAAAAGTGCCTAAGAAGGTTCATGTTTCAGATCAGTTAATTCAGAGACAAAAAAGTTATGAGAACTTTTCGAAATCGTCAAAATCTCAATTTTTTTTCTTGTAACTCAAATCCTAGAAATAATAGGCCGATTCTGTTAACAGCTTTGGATTAATCAGAAGAAAATACAAAAATCTTCCTCGAAATTTTGATCGTAAGTGGAATTTCATATGCGTCGCTATCAAAAACACGAGCGTCTGAGCGGCACTAACTTACCATCAACATCTCAAACTGAAAATCGTCATTTCATTGAGAAGATTAACAAAATTTCTGTATCTCACCAATCAATTCGTTTAATTTCAAACGCATTGTAACCTGATGGCACATGGCCCACGACTGTACCACGTGTTTGAGCCAATTTTTGAAAATGCACCGCGCGTAAGCACGATTTTGAGTTAATACTATATATTTTGGGATTTTTCGTAAATAACAGTACATTATTGTGTGTTAGCGTCGAAATAAGTGTAGAGTTTCTAATTTCAGTTTACTATAACAAATAAAAAGGGCTGTTGAGAAAATAATTTTATTTGCTCGAAAAACAACCCCTATATTTTCATAACAAGCAACCAAATATATTTTTGCTTCTCCTAACCATTGGGAAACATTTATTAGTGTTTTGATTCCGAAAGAGTGTAGTGAATTCAAAAACTATCGTAGTTGAAATGGTTTAATTCAGTAGATGCTAATTCTAAATCATAAATCCTACTACCTACAATAAATCCAAGAATATTTCTGAGATTGTGCTTATGGCTAAATATAAAGCATTGAAATGTTACTTCACTTTAAGAATTGTATCCATTGACTCGATTTTTTCACCTACCATTGTGAATAATCTGCTATCGTGTAGTACTTTCTCAAGATTGAAGATGAGTAACCAACTGGTACATCTATAAAGAGAAGGTACTTCAATGCAGGGATTAATATGATATAAAGAATGATAGCTACTTACATAGTCGTTCCAGAAAATTTAACACAGATTACCTTCGATCCTGAAAAATATCCACGAACCACCCTAACGCGAAGACTCTGAAGTACTGAGACTTTTTGAAATTGCAGTGCATGACATTGACTGCACATTTTTGACCATGCATTTCTGTCTAGCAGGTACATCCACGTCCATTGTTCGGCGGTGGTTTTCTTCTGTCATTCATTTTTTGTTCACTTAAATGAGGGCTTTCTGGCCCACGGGTATATAGACCCTGTATTGAATCGCCCCTGGAATCATTACTGTCAGTAACGGGGTTTGCTTGAAATGTATCGCCTTTCACAAATAATTCCGTTTTAAATTGCTTTTGACTCCGGCTTAACTGGTGTGGAAGCTACATAAATATTAGTCGGGTCAGGTACCTACAACAAGAGCAATTTGGAAAGGGCACTAAAATATTTCTAGATAAAAGACCAGCAAGGATATTCTAGTTATAGAGAACGGAATTATTCCCAGGATAATAAAAATTCTTGCCTACCGATCACATATATGGACATCTCACGATCAACTTTGGTTTAGGTGTGCTTGTTTTTTGATATGTTCCTATTTTGCATGATTTCCATTGGGAATATTTTGAAATGGTACAAAAAGGTACCTACCCTTGAAATAGTCAGTCAATATCTTGGTACCTTCAAGAACGAAAAAAGCCCGTACTTCCACCCTCTTTTCTTGATGAACGAGAAAGAGAACGAGATTTTTTGGTTTCATAATTGAGAAAGAAACATTCTTGGAGCTGATGGAAACCGAAACTTCAATAACTGTTATTTGTCAATGATAGTGCATTAAATTTAATTGATTGTAAGAAGCAGAAATTTCAGGAATAATGAACCGATGAAGTATTTATTTAGCTATATTCTTCCATTCAGAAGAAATTGAAGGGAGTATCTAAGATAAAAGATTCAAAAATTCGAAATTCAAACTGAATACATTATTGGAGTTCATGTTCCATTTCTGCGAATCATTTTTCACAGAAAACTGTCGTAATTTTGACTAACAATTTTTCACACTCGAAATTTGGTCAACACTCTACCAGTTAAACCTTGATGTGATGAGAATTCTGAGGTATACTCAATTGAAACCTAAATTGAACCAAACGTTGATTTAACGTTCCATCAACTTACATGATTCAACTCGTTTCTCACCAATAAGAAACGTGTTCTTATTCTGCTTTTACAACGTAATTTCGATAAGGAGTAAAAAACGTGGCTTTAGCCACCAATATGAAACGTATCCTAAACGTTTAATCAATTGGTTGTAGAAAACGTTGAATTTTATGTTTACGCTATTATTGAATTCTCAATAGATGAAGTAAGATCGTAATCGTACGAAGAAAACGGATTATTTTTCTGAAATTAATCAAATTGTCGAATGTAATGGAGTATTAGAAAAGAATCAACACTTCAAGCAGCATTATTGTATAGCTGTATCAGTGGAGTAGCCTGCAGTGTACCTGCCTAACACTTTCGGAATCCTGGGTTCGAGACCCGACTTGGTAAAGGTGTTAATGCAGTGGATTATGAATGGAAACTTTAATTGAGGCTCAATATCCATTTTATCCATAGATGACAAAATAAGGAGGAATGGAAAATATGGTTGAAGCTTAATGACCTTAGGTGACAAGATTGGGGAACATTGTTGTTGTATCTTAACAAGATAAATTCGAGAAGTATATGCATCGTTTTCTTATAGCGTTTTCTATTGGTAAAACTAGTGCAGTGCGAGTGCATATTTTGATGTCACTAGAATCATTCCAAAGAATATGAAGCATTTCAATGGAATTCACTGTAAAAGAATATTCCATTTGTGAAACTTGTGCTCATTGAGTGCATATTATAAAAATAGAGCATATATTTAAAGATATCCTAATTCATATTTGAGGTTCTGTGATCCAGTGCAGCACTAGTTTTACCAATAGAAAACGCTATTACAAAGAGTTAAGTTGCTACGTGTAACAAACCTAAAATCAACGTGAGGAGATAACGTTGCTATAAAATTACGATGTAACGTATTTTCAACCGACCCTACTAACGACCGTAAGTGTATTCAACAAGAAATATACAATATACACACTAGTGTGAAATTAACACCCTGTGCAAGTTGAACAGTATAGCTTTTTAGGCGAACACAAAAAATTAAGATTTATTTTTTCTCATCTTAACTTCTTCAATCGATTTTATGATCTACTCTTATTGTACAATGTAATGAAGACCCTGGGGTTGATAAATGAGTGGATTCAACCGAAAATACTACGTTGGGTTAAATATCCAAAAAGCATAAACAAAGAGATTTTAACTATCAATTTTTTCCAGATCGAGCATTATTTTCACCCCCAATTATCAGAGCCAGAAGTGGCGGTCATCCCTTTACCACACCTCGTGGAATGGTTGAATATTTCATCGGAAAACCACCCCTCGATATCGTCCTCAAATCCCCTATCTCATTCCACACATTCTATGCTAAATTCCCTATTCCCGCGGCTAAATTTCCGACGTAATCACCCTATCTCACTTCTGCTGTAGCGGCCACCCTCCCCCTTCTTTTTGTCGGCTATTATTTCTAAAACCTCGAAGACAACCCGTTTTCTTTTGACACCCCATTTTCATTCACGATCTATTCCCCTGACACCCAAAGACAAAACGGATCATTCCGCTGTTTGGATATCCGTGAAAATAGCACTACGAATTCACACATAGGATACTAGGGCAATTGGAGAGCAATTTTTCGATAGATCTTCAGTCGATTGATTGATAATTTGATAGAGAAAAGAAAAACTTGCGAGCCTCTAATTCAGAATGAAATCAGTAAACCAGAGACTGTTTCTTTGTTGTAAATGTGCATGGAAAGGTAGAATAATATTTTAAATTTGCGATCATTTTGATGTAAGAGAATGTTATACAGCGTGTTTCAAAATCACGTTCATCTTTACCAAAATACAGATTCATATACCAAATATCAAATTGTTATTCCTTGTGGTAAGAAAAATATAAAACAAACATCAACTCATTCGAAAATCAGTCTGATTCAATTCGAAGAAATAATTCCTGCAGATTTTGTTTATATTTTTTACCGAACAAAAAAGTTAAATACACATAAGTGAAGAGAATAGAATCATATGGAGCAAAGATTACCGAGGATTTTCATTAGTTCGTCGTTTAGTGAGAAACCAGGTTGAAAATACAAATCATTTCGATTTTTTTCGGATATGGGAAATTACTTACTTATGATTTTAATCACAGTGATACTGAGCACAAGGTTTTTTGGTCATACCGGTATGACTTCCTGAAACAACTAACTTACATATTGGTAGTTATTGACTAAACATAGCCGGGTAATGATCATGTGTTCAAGTTATTTTTTGAACCCTTCAATTCGTAACATGGCGTACCATATACGCACTTACCCCTTGCGCCCCTTTGCCGCCAGGAAGGGTATTCATCTTCCGCGTTCACTATTGAGACAGGGGCGTTGCAGAGTGTATTGCCCATTCATCAAGTCGCCGACGACTACCAAACGTCCAAACAACCGTGAATTGTTAATACACTCGCTTGATTGGAGCGTGGGTAGAGAGGTGGAATCAGAATTAAATTTCATTAAATAAGGTTTTTCGATGAGGCACATTACCTAAAGTTAATTAGTGAAGAGTTTGAAATTCATAAGCAATGTTGCTTGGCTTTGCGACAAAATTTTCTGCTGATACTAGCTCCACGAAATTTTGAATATTTTGTACTCTAAAGAAATTACTACTTCTTTCTCACCTCTCTTCGATCTTCAATATGGTTGAAATATCGAGTGACAAGGACAAACTTCGCCAACATTTGCCGTGAAAGAACAATTCTTACGCAAGAGGCCAGCTCTTACCCCAGCCCATCGAAGGGCGCGTTTGGATTTTGCGAGAGAGCATATCTATTGGGAAGAGGCCGATTGGGAAAGAGTTCTCTTCACAGATGAGTCCTAGATTGTGCCTCTACCATTGTGATCGACGTTCCCTTGTATACAGACGTCCACATGAAAGATATGCTCAGTGCAATTTTCTGAATACTACTGGTTTCGGGGAAGGATCGATTATGGTATGAGGTGGAATATCTTTGACTGCTCGCACAGACCTAGTGGTCATTGATAATGGAGCTATGAATGCTGATAAGTATATAAGGAACATTCTTGAAGAGCATGTAGTGCCATTTGCCCCATACATTGGTGAAAATTTTATTTTTATGGACGATAATGCCAGACCCCATCGTGCGCGCATCGTTCAGGAGTACCTTGAAGTGGTTGAAGTCTCTCGAATGGAATGGCCAGCAAGAATTCCAGATCTCAATCCTATTAAGCAGTTTGGGACAACCTCAATAGAAGGCTGAGAAGTTCAGAAAATCATCCAGCTACTCTTAATGACTTAGGAATTCAACTCGGAGAAATCTGGGAAGGATTAGATCAGAACATTTCAAGATCACTCATTTTGAGTATGAACCGTCGTTGCCGAGCTGTAATTAACGCAAGGGGTGGAAATACCAAGTATTAAATCCCTTATCAGCATTTCAGTATTTTGAAAATTGTTCATTTCTCTTCTTTCACATAAGATTCGGTGAAATCCTGAATTTTTCTTCCATTTAATGTGTCTTGTTTCGTTCAAAACCTTCCCGAGAGAACATAAAAATAAGTTATACAGTAAACTTTCATTAAAATTGAGATTTTCAGAATGTGCGTTTATTTTTTTGCGCAGTGTAATAATGCTTAGTATGTATATGCATTATATCAGCTGGCTCTGTTGTTAAGGGGCTGTCAGATCAAATACGAATAATTACCGCCCTTTTTTGTAGGTCTCCGCACTGAACCGCCCCAACGTCCGATACGCCCATGTCCGACCCCGTACATTCGTGCAAAACAACCATATCGATTTTAAAAGAGACGGTGTACTGCCGCCAGTAGTTGCTAGGGTATTAGAAGGGCATAAATCGTCGACTCGCGTAACTACACATCTCTCTCGCCACTGGCAGCAGTCGAATCATCCCTTTCAACCCCCGTAAGTCGAACCTATCCTCCGCGAATTGTTGATATATGCGATTCCTAAGTAGAGCTGTCCGTTTTGTCATCTTGTTTTGCCGTTTCGTGACGGAGGGGGTGAGGTTGGAGGGGGTGGGGGAACCTGCCATTTCCGCTTCCACGATTATCAATTATTATTATTGTCTTGAATTGTGATGAATGGTTGCGGATATTATCGAAACAACGACCGTCTTATGCCTTGTTTTCAGACGTCCGAGGGGTAAACAGAGATGGTTCATATGTTTGCATCCTGGATTAGGAAGTTTCTACTTTCTAGGACCATTTAATCTCTTTTTCCCTAGTATTCAGTTAGTTTTCTTTGGTTTATTGTATAACCTAGTGATTATTGGGCCATAATTCACTGATTATAGATCAAACATTCATTAATCACTTGTCATTATTGCTATTATTCACTGGTCCATAAAACTTCATAGTTACAACCACAGACTGGAGGTATATATGATGTCAGCCACAGAAAACTGAACAGTTAGAAACAGACTCTGGACGTAGAGATACATATTGTTATATAATTGTGAAATTTCTCTATTTCTGTATATGTAATCTTTATTATTGAGAATTTTGGTAAACATCTTTCTTCAACTAAGATCAGCCAACAGTAAAATTTCGAATGTATATATGTATCAACATTTAGTTTGGTTTCTGCAATTTCAATTTGTTTATTTACACTTTGAAATCGTCAGATCTCGATGAAAGTCCTACCCTATCAAAACTGGTGAACATAACTTGGTGAAAATATAATATATGATAAAGGACACTGTGTTTCCATCTAGATTATTTTCCTCTAGGGAATACAACGTAGCTTAACTGTTCGTTATATCCTTTTCTGTTTTGGAACCTCGAGCTCTTGATGTAATTAACTAATCTTATATGATATCAATTTTTAACCTTAATAGGTCTTTCCCTGAGAAGGGCATGACTTCGTTAATTATCTAGAAGGATTATCCACCATATTCGTTTATATAAATGTCGGTTCAGCTGGAGATACAATATATCCTATCCCTTGCTTCATCTATTTTTTCCACATCAAACCACGTCTAGCATTGGGGTGCTCCAATTGTTTTTTGTTTATGTAATTGGTCGACACCCTGTATACTTCGATTCTTGCTGTCCGAATCGAGTAAGCTGGGGAATCTTCAATTCTCAGTCCTCTTTCTACCATTACTCCTCCCTCCCAAAAACTACCCCAATAAATCGTGTTTATTCAGCGGCGTTATTTTTTGCTTCATATAATCCGCTCGTAAATCAGGCCGAATTTTGTTTTTCCAATTTTATTACCAATTCAAATCAAGTAACGGAATCGTATCTCGTGCAGTTTTCTTGAAATTCATAGGGTGTATTTTATAAGCTCGATGCCGTGGCGGACCCTTATCGATCTGTACGATTTAATTTGTTTAAGAAACGGGGAATATTCTATTCTTTTCGTTGGTCGGAGGATGAATCTGAAGGTTTGCCGCATTGGAAGATGGATATCTGTGTACAACAAGACGGATGTGTACGAGTAGGGGCGTTTTTTGGAATATGTATTGGAGCTTGCCCCTCTCTTGCTCGACTTATAATAGCTATTGAGGAAGACGTCTGCAAGATTCAATTAAATATATGTTAAACACGGTTAGTTTAGGTTAGGTTAGGTTAGGTTAGGTTAGAAACTCTGTGAATCAAGCTGGAAACCGAAGAAAATCTTTTATCGTCCGATAGTTTCATATGTAGCCAACTGTCATTAAAATAGACAATGAATTCCTCTCAGGGGCTATTTCTACAACAAATTTTGTCTGGAATTTCAATCTTTATTTATTAAGTGACACTTATCAAGTGTAATCGAATAATACATTGAATCAATTCAGATACACAACATTGATATAAAAATAAACAAATTTAACAATTTGAATCGAACTAACATAGATCCATCACCCAAAGTGTCCACAGAAAAACCGTTTCTTCGTAGAAGGGTGTGAGCTGACTATGGTTTCGGTCTTATGCGATCTCATCAGAGCAACACAACTCCCACCTCGATGAAAGTGGAACGAACTGATGGACCTTTAGTCGATTCTTTCGCTATGATGATTGGTTAGTTCGATTCAAAGCGTATCATTTGTTGAGTCAGTTAGCCAACGCTAATAGGTGATGGAAAGGAAGAAGCTACATTAGCAAGCCAAGATTTTGTAGGTATTGGCAAACTATCTTGGTATATGTGCACTAAACATTAAGAATTGAGATTCGGGACACACTGTGTGTATCAGAAACCTCTCGGAAATGATGGGCTGCGTTCAGTCTCTTCATTTTTCCATTTCGAAATTGCGCTCGCAGAATCCCTTTCTCGCACATCGTTTCAAGGTTTTCATATCGAACTTTACGCGAGAAATTTATCGGAAAAACGTGCGTCGGATTTGCGACTTGAGTTCAATGCGAGCTTGATGTGTGTAATGCTCTATTCTTCTGTATTCTCCTTTCTTCATGCCTCGGCAAGCGTGGCTTCGGCCGATTCCTTTCGAGAAATAAAATAATCCCTCTTTCTTTATTATTATATGAAAGCGATTTCGCCGTGTGTTGAAAATGGTCTTGCTATGCCGTATATATCAAACTTGAATACGGAGATCAGTACCAGGTGCTTGTTATGGTGTGCAAGACCTGGCTCCTTTTCTTTTTTCAATGAAACTTTTCAACTGTACGTCTCGTGTAATGTATAAAGGATCTGCCCTTTGTCGTGACCGAGCCCATTGTGTGCAGCGTACGTTCAATAAGCTCAGTGCGATGTTTGTGTAGAGCTGTCGAATGGGGAAAGTTCATATTTCGGAGTATTATTTTGAAAAACACTGAATATTGTGGATAAATGAATGATAATATCCCAATTTCAGCCAATACCTATTAAAATTTTGATTCTCATTCTCTGAATTGAGCAAATTCTTCAGAAGTGAAGTAATTTATTCGTTTTTCTAAAGTTTCCTAACTAAACCTTACACGAAATGACAAGGTATTAATAAGATCCAGCCCCAAATCTTTCAGAAACAGTCAGGGATATAAACTGTAGGTCGATATTCTCAATGCTAAACAACGATATCTATACTCCATTCACTTTTATTGTAGCAGTCGGTTGGCCATGGAAATTTGACACATTTCACTCTGTATAGTACGAAAATGTGGAGTTATGAAGCTTCTCAAAACATTTTTGGGTTTTAAATGAACGCTATGTTGCCCGTTCTACGTAAAAGTTTCTGTTATTACGTATTTTATCACAATGTCGAATCTCTTCGGAAAATATGTGACGAACGTAATTGAAGTTTATACAAACTGATTGAAGGCATACCAAATCCAGTTATTTGAATGGAAAATACAAGAGATCCTTATATTATCATAATATGCACTAGCTTGAGGAGAGTTAATGTTCGTTATCTTCTTTGGCTAAAGTTTGAACACGTTATATCAGTTGTAGATTTCAAAAATATCAACCCGAACAAGATAAAATGCATATGATGCAGTGGTTGGAATAGGTATCTCCCGAAGGAATTAACAGGTAATCACAAAAATGTTAAATTCTTCAACAAAAATCATCTTGCATCAATGGAAAGTAAAGGGAATTGAAGGAAGTTTCAAGTCAAGATGAACTTCACCTTTGAACAAAAATTTCACATGAATAAACAATTAACAGGATAACTGGCCCGTGTTTGTGACTGTTCATCTTAATAAATAGATATAATAATTAGGTATTTAGTGGTACCTTAGGACATTTACAATGTATAGGACAAGTCAAATGAAAAATATAAAAATCAATTTTCGGAAACTTATTCTACGATGACATTAATCGAAAATCCTGTAGTAAACATTTCCCATTAATTCACTCAAACGTAAAATTCTCAAATGCCACCAGTTTTTTGGGTCTCCCAATAGAAGAAAATTCTTTGTCATCCTCTTCATTCACAATCTTTCTGATTGTGGAAATATTCAGCTGAAATATAAGTCGTTTTGATTCAGATGAAACATTATATAAATTCTCTTACATTGAATATGTTCGCTACCGTCTGACGTATTGTGAATTTTATAATATCAGGGTATAACTTTTTGAATGACCGGACCTGAATTCTAAATAGCACTTCTTGAAACCTTCCTGTCTCTTTTTTCAATCACTTTCGGCGTTTTCGTAATAAAAATTGATATTAGTTGTGGCAACGGCGTTATGACATTAACGACATGTCATGAGTGCCAACCTTACTCCGTTTCAGTTGAGAAAATTATTTCATGGCCAACCGACTGCTAAAATAAATGTGAATACAGTATACATTGATTCAAACCATCCATGAATCGGTGTACTTTTGGAAGATATTTCTTATATCAAGGGTACAAGGTTTAGTCAGAGATGTGGAGGTCTGTAAAATTATACTTTTAGTAATCTATATCAATGGTTTGCATCGCCAGAGCTATGAGAACGAGGACAACTAGGGCACTAGGGATCACTACAGATCTCTTCATGTGGTGATATATAGCCCAGAATGTGCAGGGAAGGTACGAGTAATGAGAGAATTAGGAATTAGGTAGCCTCTGGGCCTCTTTGACTGAGTATATACCATAGATGAACTCAAAACTCTGTTCAACTAATCTATGGTATATCCCATTGGCCAATCTTGTCAGTGAGAAGATAGAGAAGACAAATATCAAGAAAGCATTCGGTACGATGCTTTGTAAAAAGCACAAACACCCAAGATCCGAAATGTTTTCTGGAGAGGACCTATGAAATCTCGGTTATCCTCAAAAAATCGAAGAAAAACCTGGTGAAAATCCAGTCCCGAAAAAACCGTCTTGAAGTCTCCAAGCCATGAATTTATTTCTCGGGAATAACACGGAATGATAAATCTAGAGTATGCAAATTCGGGGAATAACACTAGATCTTAATCCGTTCCCAAAAAAAAAAGAAAGAAGTTAAAAGCGAGATTTTGTCACCAATAAATAATTCCTGGAAAAAGGCTTTCAAGGGAGACCAATAATTCATTCGCGGAAAATAAATTCACTTATCTGAAACTGGAAAAAAATTCGTCGACGGAGGTCGGCGTTTTTCCCAGTCCCTCATCCACCCCTTTTGCAACGTCCATCCCGGCCTCCCCGTTTCGAATAACTGAAAATAAAATCGAGGCACCCGGTAGATTCGCCCGAATCGATAAATAGACGCCTGTGACGTCAGCACAGTCTTGCGGCCCTTCGCTGGCGAAAATTGACGATTTTCCACGACCACCCAGCTGGTAGTGATTGACGTTTCTTGCGGGAGAAGTGCAAAATTTTCCGGTTCAATTGAAAAATATATGCGAATCTGAATAAATCATGGATTGTGAGTGATTTTTAACGGTGCAGTGTGGTTTTCACCGGTCCGGAGGTTACACACCCCGCGAAAACTGCGATGAAACGGGCGGACTGAGTGACTGATTCGATAATTCAGGACGTGAGACTTGAACGGCAGTTTCTCACGTTGTTCCAAGATTTTTTTCGGTTTTGAAAGGTCCCCGTCTTGACCCCGTTCCGTTGCCTCCAAACACACCCCTGTTATGTAAAGGTTAGGATAATAACTGGCGATCTAGGTCATTCTCCCTTGTTTTCCCGAGGATTTTCCGTTTGCTACGATTGCCCATTTCGTGAAATATCCGCGTACGAGTGAAAGTCATGTTATTGATGGATGTGAATCAGTTTTTCCCGTGGGCGTTCATTGTTTTCCGTTATTGGTTTTTGGGTGGCTCGAACGGTGCTGGACATAACCTATAAAACGATATGACCGTATAGACTCTCTGGACAATCATGATCTAAAAAGGTCATGACATCTCGACACTCTTATAATATTGGTGTCAATCAAGGGACGGTTATACCCCCGCTTATTGAACAGGTGAGGCTTTTATGTTGGAATTGTTTCAGGTTGAGTTTGACATTTGACAGATATCCTCCGTCAAGGCTGATATTCCATGTTTTTTCCCTGAACCCAGAGACTATACTCGTAATATCGATAAATTCGTGAAAATCATCAATTTGCCTCAATGAAAATACTTATTAACGAATAATTCAACGGGTACTGAAGAAAACAGAAGTGAAAAACATTGAATGAAAAATAAATTCAACAGAAAATGAAAAACATAACATGGTAACCTTATTTTTCAAAGATTTTCCTTGCTGACCTTGAATTTGATTATTCAGTGATGTCTCCTTCCTTTGTGATTGGGGTTGGTTTAGAACAATCTCAAGGGATATATTTTGGGGTTCATATACATCAAAAAGATAAATAGTATTATCACAATTAGGGAACAAAGAATAAGAAAGGGGAGTGGCCAGGAAAATAAACCAATTGTTCCAATTGTTTATTTCATCTCACATTCCCATCTATACTGCAAGAATTACTAACATAAAAGCGGCCTTCAAAGTCCAGACGCAGCTCAATATCTGGTCGCAGATTCATTCCAAATAGAAATAAAATATATGAATATAACCTAGAAAAGTATTTCAACTTAAATTCAGAGCAAATGTACCAGCATTCAAAATTCATACTATTGATTTCTAAATTTGTTCGATTAAACAAGAACAAACAAATCAGTAGGTGCAAAATTCAAAATATCCTATGGTCAGTTCATAGATTTATACGTAATTAGTCTATTTCCAATACCAACCTGAATTCCGCAATACAAAATCTTACTGAATGGACCATTAAGGACATATTTTCCATAGCCACTCCAGATGTCAATAATTCTCGATGATTTCGAACGAATAAAACTCACCAATATTATTTGAGTCTTCATTATGGCAACTTTCTCAGCTTCCTTTATCTCTCTCTGTCTCAAAAAGCTCCTTTATTCATACTAAAACGTGAAACTGAGCGAAGCTTTGAATAAAGGGGCTTAAAAATTGGTGAAAAAACTCATTGTTAGTGTAATGAATATTTTTCTCCCTTACACTGGCAGGCAAATTAAAGAATCAAATCTTCCTCCCGAACGGAGTTCAAATATGGTGATGTTGATTGAAGTTCCAAGCAAACGACAATTCCCAATGATCTCATTGTCATTTTCCTCGAATCCAATTTATTGCGGCATTCATGTGCTAAGTGTACAGAGGAAGTTACTTACAACACGGAGCTGAATTTCGAAGATAAAAACGTCGGTGGTTACTTTTTTAATCTCTGTGGTTTCAGGAGCATGTTTCGTTCGGGATTATCAAACAATCGAGTTCGAAAAATCTCGCCTTATTGCCAAATTCCTTATCGGGTAATGATATAATTATTCCTGGCTGAAAAACGATAAAGTATGTCGCTCGATTTTTCATTGAAATTCGGCTCAATGGATACTGTTGAAAGGAGCACGAAAAAAGTCTTTTTAATCTACAAAGCTAGCCATATAATACAGATTTGTTGAACAAATCTCTACCATATGTGTGAATACATTAAAAATTCGATATCTATCAATTTTACATTCAGATATCAACTATCCCTAATTGTGTATTCAGTGCAGAAGTATAAACGCAGAGTATCTATAAATATTGAACGGGTAAAACTTTTCAAGTCTGATGACCATTAAGATATGGATCTCTATGTATAATTGGTATACAACCATAGTTTATTACCTTTCAGTTTACCAGTTATGTAAAAATCTGAATCTCTAGCCTCTAATTGAAAAATATCTAGTAACAACTAATTAATATTCGAGTATTCCATCAACTGATGTATAAACTGGTTTAATTATGCTTTTCGTGTCGTATAAGTTAACAATATTGACATTGTTGGATACCGATTGAGAGCTTTGGTTATATATTTTAAGAGTAGAGCTGCAATAGACCGATATTTTATGAAAAAAATTAGAGACTCATCATATCAAATAACCAAAAGACTTTAACGAGAGGTTTGGGTGTTCAAACTTCTTATATATAAGAAACTTATTAACAAGAATCTTTTGTTATATATTTTCTTGAATCTTTTACTATCTTCGAAATTTTAGTGCTGAGTAAATTGTGGAATCTCGCACATATAAGGGTTATCTTTGTAGTTTACTATTGTTCTTCTGGGTAATGATTTGAAATTCATGGCATCACAGGATTGGACTCGACACTATTTCAGGAGTGGGCTAACATCAATTATTTTCCTGATATACATTGGTCAATAATTGATAGCGATCACTGAGCATACTTTTCAGGAATATTCTCTTCATCAGAATGTGTTTAGTTGATATTCTTGTTTTTTTCTGAGAAAATAATGAAAGAATGAAAAATAGAAAAAAATTTCAATTGAAATGATGAGAAATTGTAGTTTTGAACCACCGGGAAAAACAATAAAGGAATTAACTTCAAAAAGTCGAAATCCGTACTGAAAAAATTACACTTGATTCACAATAGCCAAACGTGCGAAAACTCAATCGAGCGACAAAAGATAGTTTAACGACCAAACGCGTAGCGAACAATAGAAATGGGGTTTCTCGACAATGAGATCGAGTCCGGCACTGGGTTCAACCACCGTCGAACATTTTTACCTGCATTATTACCGAGTCGAGCCGTGACAAGAGATATTCATGATTATATACGACCTACTTCAAACCAATCATGACAACGTCCAGAAAACTAGCTGCATTGCGTCAGAGTGCTCGATGGGGCGCACAACTTCAAACGCTGGAAGTTAAAAGGGATGATGGCCGGATAACGTTTTCTTATTTTTCACCCCCGAGGATCATCGGGGGAACTTTGCGATGCAGTTCGATTTACTTTCGTGACAGTTCTGGAAAAGGGGAAGTTTCAAACGTCTTACCCCTTGCGGGGACGTTCGCTGTCAAGTATCGATTGGAGTTTGGTCGATAAAAACGTAGAATATACAGTGTGTCAATTAGAAAAGGTACCACCCTCGATAGCTCAGAAAAAATGCAAAAATGGGTAAACTTTGGTTAGTATGGGGACATTCTATACGGTTAGTTTTAATCGATTCGTATCAACCCCGTGGACGTGATGACAGCAACCCCTAAAATCTCAAACGGAAAGGGGGTCGAGTGACACCTTGTTTCAAAGGCCATTCGATTTCCTCTTCAAAAATGCCATACACTTGAGCTATTTCCTAAGTTCTTCGGAAAAATAAAATGTTGAAGAGTTGCGATAGCAAGAGTTTCAATAAAACATGAGAATAATGAAAAATTTTCAGTATAAAAGGTTTTCAAAATGTTGTCCATTATTTTGTAGACACAACTACAACTTATTTTACTTTTCAAGAAACTTCAACATGAATTTCTCGTCATGCTCTGCGTATTCTTACTTTCTATTATTCTCCTTCATCTCGGGTCTGTGCTTTATACACAACCGACTTTACATATCCCCCAAGGAGAAAATCTAAAAGTGTCCAGTCTGGAAAGCGTAGTGGCTATTCAATCGGTCTTCTTCTACCAATTCCTTTCTCTTGGAAGTGATCTGTGATCCACAGCCTCACTCAACTCGGCGCGTACTCACTGGTGCCTTTATGCTCTTACAAGAAGGCCTCGTTACTTTCATCCAGTGAGGCAATGACTCACCACACTACCCAGACTGGACACCTTTAGATTTTTTCCTTTCTGAAGTTGAAGTTCTCCAAAACTTAAGGGCAGATTCTGAGAATGGGTTATATTTTGTCTGCAAGTAATGGACAATATTTTGAAAATCTTTTGTAGTGATTATTCTACTCTTTTTTCTGGTAATAACAAAAAATGAACCCCAATTTAACTTTGTTGCTGAATTCTCCAGAACGAAGCAAGGAACCTTCGCCAAATCACGCAGATGGAAAAACAGCTCACCGCATATGCGCCATTTCGAATTTAAAAACGAGTGAATCCATTTTTTCCGCCTTATATAATAAAAAGATCCCCATAAATCACGAAATTCCATCGTTGCTTCTGCACCGTATAAAATCGGACTTATCTTTAAGCTCGACTTTCACACAAAAGGCACATATTCGGCTCCCACAATAAAAAACATTTTACATAACGGTGATGCGGCCTGTCATTGCATATACCTGCATGCCTCACCCTCCGTTCGTTACCCCGCCCCACCCCTCACAACCCCCGATAGAACGACGAAGAATAAGCTCGCTAACGATCGGAGTTGTTAGATTTTATTTCTTAGAAATACAAAAGTTGATAAGTGCCAGATGCAACCTGCATCATTTTTACCTGCTCCTATTTAATGCACAGGTTAAGCCAGGATTACTGTCGTCATGAAGTTATTTGGGAAGGGATGCGAATGTTTTAACTCTTCGGAGTTTTCGGAGCTTCACTTTCCCTGATTCGTTTTAGGTCATTTAGAATTAGAATTGGTCCATTCATGACGATGAAATGAGATTATAATATAGTTTTCTCTGGGATCAAAATATGGAATAAAATTTTATTTCTGGTTCTCGAAATTAATCAGAACTCAAATCTACAGGGTGGGTTTTGAAAGATCTACATAGGTACTTTATTCCAGGGGTGGCAAAGCTCACTATGAAAGCTTCAAATGGCTATATCTTTTTATCAGGGCCGAATCAGAAGAAATGGTATGGGAAAAAAGTGTTTCTTTTGACCTCAAGAATCTACTGTTAAAATATTTTTACGAGTCAAAGACACACCCTGTATAATAACAAGGATAAAACAAGGTTCATTGTATAATTAAGTTCTTCTTCTTTTCATTCATAGCTTCATTTGGGCTTCGAAAATTCACAGCAATCCGTAGACAGAATTTGAATGATTTCACATGTACTTAAAGTGAATTTCCCATGCGAAATTTGAGACATTGTGGAATTATTAAAACGAAGATTATATCTATGTCCGTTCTATGGTAATTTTTTTATCGAAATTGTTTTGTTTTCAACATTTTTTACTTATTCGAGGTAACCATCTTTTCGTTCACCTGAATTAAACATGATTTTCGACCACCATGTTTAATATTGTCGGTACTTATTAGTATTAAATAGTTATAATTATGTCTGCTGATTCTCTCACGTGAAGAATGCATCTCTCAGTTAATGAAATATTCGTTGAGACACAGGTTTCCTTTTAATCCAAACATTGATAGTGACGACTGAAGGGAAATACAAAAAATCTGCAGTAATAGTACACGAATACAAAAAAATCAACTCTTTTCATTCACCCACCCAATAATCCAGGAGGGCAAGTGTTCGGAATCAAACAAAAACTCGAATGCGATTTGATCGAATCAATGGATCGGAAAAATTAAGGGATTTTAGGGATAAAATGTGCAAGGGTTCCACACAGGTGACTGGTTGATTTAGGGCGAGGTTGCTGTCATTATAGATTCGCATCCAATTGCAGGTAGCTTTCTGGTTGTTTTATGCCAGTTGCCTATTCGGGTACCTGGGGGTTGTTTTTTGGCATCTTCAAATGAAACGTATACTTCTCGACTTCGCTGGCAACATGTGCTGGCCGATAAAAGCTGTGTGTCAGTGGGAATCAACGTCAATTTTCGATTTGAGGTTGTTGACTGGAAGCATCAAGCCTATTAATTTGGTAAAATTTTAGGTGAAATGTTGCTACTTCGTCTTAACCATGATTTTCAGCACTTTTTCTGGTATCATGTACATTTTCTTTGAAACTGCATGAGTTCCTCTGTAATTATTTCTTTGCCCTTAAACGGCGTAGAGTTAGGTACATTTTTGAAATAATGTTACTTGCAAGCCAGGTACTGTATGAGAAACTTTCTTTTCATCGTATGTTTTGGATCTGAGGTGGGTACTCTAAAGTAACTATGAAATCGTTTGCCTTAAAATGTAGATATACTGCATATAAAGAAAAAAGGAAGAACTTGTGATTCATGTTTGGAAATAAAACTCAAGAATCAGATTGAGTATAGCTGAAAAATCACAAGATTTGTTTCTCCCGACTTTTTGGGACAAAATTGTGCAAGAAAGATAAAAGATCAACCACTGCCTCTATTCGACGTGATATCCCTCGATCTAACATCAAGCAGCGATACAATATCGAGTTAAATTGTCGTAAAACTGAAAATACAACTCTGGTATCGTCGAACTTTTCCTATAGACGAAGTTGTCCGCAGATAAAGCCCAAGAAATGGCTTTTTATGGGGCCTTATCCCAGAAAAGAAGCGCCACGTTTGGCGAATAGCCATGAAATTAGAGTTATAAATTTTTATTTCAATATCTCCATCTAGTATTAGCGGAGAAGTCTCAGTTGTATATGTCGTCTTTTCTCATTCATGATATTGTGTATGCGGGCCCATACGGCATGCTTCCGAATCGAATAAAATAAGTTTTGACCTAATAGAGTGCTTGTCCGAGTTTGAATTTCACTTCCCTGTACCATTTCTATTATTTTAGGGTGCCAGCTCTCAAAAACAAGCTCTTATTCTCGTCAATTGATGATAGATAATAGGAAATGAAGAAAAAATCCGGTTAATTTCACGAAAAAACAACTATTTTCCTACCAATAAGATGAAATCTGCTTAATTATTCCTTCCATTAGTATGAATAAAAATGGAAGAGCAAAGATCGGCGCCATTAAGGAAAAAAAACACGTACTTAATTAAATTCAAATCACCAAGGGAATATCTCAAACATCCGCCGAAAAGCTAATGATAAATTTCATTTGAGGATCATAAAATTGGTCGTGTTGCGTTTTCGTCTAACCATTCACCATTTCTGGTGGGCAATAGACAATATTTCAACAAATCGGCGTCACTCGACTGGGACAGTCGTTTATCCGGTTTAAAACCGTATTAAATTAAAGTTAAATTGATCACGCTGCTGTTTCGCAGACACCAATGCGGTGTCCGATTCTGAATCTGCGGTGAAACAACCCATTAGATATTTCGTTTCGTTTATTATTCTGGAATTCTCCGATTCACAAAAAGGCACCGAAATATTCGGACAGGAAACTCATATTCGAGGAAGACTGGATTTACTAAGCTATTGAATGTTTTCTACTGGGCCTACTGGGATTGAAAATGTGAAAAAATTCCCTCATATGAAAAAAGAAGAAACTGATGTGTTCAATGTGTTTATATCGTCAACAATGAGAACATGATGACTGTAAATTTTTCCAGAAAGGACCTCGATGGAATGCAAGTCTTATCTATTCCTCTGTTCTACCTGTCCGATCCCAAATATCCAACCTTTCGAGTACGCACTCCGAACAACACCCCGCAGTGCACGCAATTTAAAAAAAATACACAGATACCAGCAAATTCGTATCGTGGGAGTGGCCAAACCGTTTCAACCACCATTTCGGAGTCATCCATCTATCCGGCACCACCATCTCGGGAGATTTATCCCCTCCGATGGATCCATCACCGAACTATTGTTCACAAATATGAATTCTGCTCGAAATAATTGTGGGTCTTGTCTGGGGATCTTGATAAATGTGAATATTTCGGGGTTTATTTTTATAACCATTAAATTTAAGTGAATTCCTTCATCTGGAGCTGGTCTCAGGTAAAAAGATCGCCACGGACGACTCTTGAAGTCGATTTAGGAGCAGATATACTGACCTATTGGTTTCTTGGTACCTCATGAAGAACTTGTGTTAATGAGTGTGCTGTATAACTCGATATGGGTCCCATGAAATCGAAGTTTCTGTTGAGATTGAAGTAATAATTTATATACGAGGATATACTGAAAAATTCTTAGCCTACTATAGAACCAAACAAAATTTCAATGTCAAAATATTTTATTACTCAACATATTCTGCTCTTAATCGGATACATTTATTTCAGCTAATCTGCAACTTTTCTGGACCTTTAAAAAAAATGTTTCTTCTTGCTCTACAAACTCATTGGAAGAAAATTTACGACTTTTTTTCAGTTGAGGAAAGAAGTGATAGTCGGATGGTGCTAAATCTGGTGAATAAGGGAGGTGTTCTAGTGATTGAAACCCTAAATCACGAATTTTTTGCATGGCAACATGAGATTTGTGTGCAGAGGCGTAGTCCTGCAAAAACAAAACACCTTTGGAAAGCTTTCCGCGTCTTTTCTCTTGAATTTTTTCCGTAGAGTGGTCAGTAATGTCAAATAGTAATCTCCGGATATTGTTCTACCCTTACTTAAAAAATCAATCATGATTACTCTATGGCAATCCCAAAAAACTGAAGCAAGAACTTTTCCTGCAGATTTTTGGACACGAAACTTCTTAGGTCTTGGAGAACCAGAGTGTCGCCATTCCATCGATTGTTGCTTTGTTTCTAGATCGTAGAAATGTACCCAAGTCAGTTAAAACTTCCTCAAGACCGAACGGTTGTTCCAAAATGGATGAAGTTCTCAGATTTATTACAAAAAATGTTGCTCTTTCAGAATAAGTATCAAGTTTAGATCTACGATCATTTTTCTGGAAGATAAATTTCTCTAAAGGTGACCTTCGAAAAATTCCCAAAAAGTTGGGTTCAGTTAAAACTTCCTCAAGACCGAACGCTTGTGCCGAAATGGATGAAGTTCTCAGATTTAATACTAGAAGAGTTGCTCTTTCAGAATATGTATCACGTTTAGATCTACGATGATTTTCCTGGAAGATAAATTACTCTGAAGATGACCTTCGAAAAATTCCCAAAAAGTTGGGTTCAGTTAAAACTTCCTCAAAACCGAACGGTTTTGCCGAAATGGATAAAGTTCTCAGATTTAATACTAGAAGAGTTGCTCTTTCAGAATATGTATCACGTTTAGATCTACGATAATTTTCCTGGAAGATAAATTACTCTGAAGATGACCTTCGAAAAATTCCCAAAAAGTTGGGTTCAGTTAAAACTTCCTCAAAACTGAACGGTTGTGCCGAGATAGATGAAATTCTCAGATTTATTACAAGAAGAGTTGCTCTTTCAGAATACGTATCAAGTTTCGATCTACGATAATTATTATGGAAGATAAATTACTCTAAGGATGACCTTCGAAAAATTCCCAAAAAGTTGGGTTCAGTTAAAACTTCCTCAAGACCGAACGGTTGTGCCGAAATGGATGAAGTTCTCAGATTTATTACTAGAAGAGTTGCTCTCTCAGAATATGTATCACGTTCAAATCTACAATAACTTTCCTGGAAATATCAATCTTACGCCTTCCAAAGCAACTGGATTTGACTGTCCCATCTAGAAATAATTCCGAAAACTGGCAATTTCCTCCAGACGTCCCTAATGGTCGAATAAGTACCGCAGGAATTACGCGCCGCCGCTCAGGGCGTAGCTCCAGAATCAATCCCGCCCCAAAAAACGACCCTTTCCGTGCAAAATCGCAAAATGAGTATATAATGTGCAATATCTCCGAAGATGACATCCAGTGGACGCGGTGGCCTCACCTGCCCGTCGCCCATCTGCCCATGGACGAGTGCATCTAATTGCAGGGGCCGGAAGGGTTCCGTCTGGGAAGCGTGCTGTCCACGTGGCACGTGCCACGGCCTCGCTTTTCGCCGTGGCGGAGATGATCTACGGCACCAGATTTGGGTACGGGATCACCGCGGGGTCGCGGCTATCACCAGATGCTGATCTCGCAGCGATAACCCTACCACTTAAGTCGCCGAATGCGATATGATACGCCGAATGAAGACGTGGTTATGACTTTTTAAGGTGGCGGTTGCGTGCCTCCGGGGGAAAGTTGTGGGTATCAGGCTGCTGTGAATTTCGTCGAGAAATAGCTATTCTGTTTCCCTCTTCAATTCTCAGCTCGAGAACTTAGTTAGTTTTGAAGGTTTTCCCTCTGGAAACGCATAGAAATGGCATCAGTAGCAAAGCTATAGGAGATGTCCAGAAAACTGTACCAAGATTCAAATTTTCACAGCTTCTGGCTTCTGGTTACCAAATTTTTATCGCGTTAGGTGTATAAATGCTGTAAATTCCATCGAGACATGAATCTTCTGTGCATTTTTTCATTGCTTATTCACAAAATTAACGTTATTTAGCCTTTCCTGCTTCAAACATTATGGAAACTACGAAAATATCAAGAGAAGAAAACCTATCTTCATCTGATGTATCCAAAAAACTGTCTCGTGACTTTTTACTACGTGTTCGCAGAAAAATAATCATAGTAGTTGTCACAGGAGTCACAGGAATATCCCAATTATAGGGTAACATACTACTGATATCAAAGAATCACACCTCATCAACATAAAACAGTAGAAATTAATCTAGATAATGAATGCAGTTTCCTAAGTATTCATTCTTTTTTCCACTTCTTTATTGATTTCACAGTTTCAGGAAAAAATTTATTTCGAGTATTTGTTGTACAGAATCGGTTCAATCAAAAATTGGAAAAATAGAGACCAATGTATCCTCGAACATTAACCACAGCCTGATATCCCCTTTGTACCAGATTGTCCTTGGAGTTCTTAAAGTGTATGTGGAGGTGGTAGATGAGGAAGCTCCTTGTAGCTGATCCCAAGTGTACTCAGTAGCTCAATAGGATTGAGGTACATCGACTCGGGTCATTTCATCGACTAATTCGAGATCGTAGACTACGAAAACGCAATTAGATTTTTTGTAGGATCAGTATTTTAGGAAATAAATCACTTTAAGTGGAAAATTTCGTAAAAATTGATCAACTTCGAGGAGCTGTAGCAGCTAGAAAAAGAAAATTTGACATATGCTGATTTTTTGGATGATAGATGGATCCTTTGCAAACAGAAAATTCTGATTTTCATTCATCTATAGCGAACAGTTAAGATTTTATGATTTTTTCCGCGAAGGTCCAAATTTTCCAATTTTTCATCTACCATAACTTGGAAAATAATTTTTTTTTAAATTATCTGTCTGCATATTCGTTATCTTCGCCCTCGAATTAGTCGACAGTATAAATTTGGTCTCGATCGGAGACCAAAAAATTTTTTCGAAAAAATCGCAATTTTTCCATGCATATGTATGGAAAATTTTGAAATTTTTCGATCTTCCCAAATTTTCACTAAAACTCGAGTATTAACGAAATCGAGGGCGTAGATTACGAATTTGCAAACAGAATTTCGCTGAAAGGATTAGTTTTCAAGTTATGGTCGATGGAAAATCCGAAATTTTGGACCTTCGCGGAAAAAATCATAAAATCTAAACTGTTCGGGGCAGGTGAATGAAAGTTGGATTTTGTCATTCGCAAAGGATCAATCGATGACCAAAAAAATCAGCATATGTCCAAGGCCTCTTTTCTGGCTGCTACAGCTACTCAAATTTGATAAATTTTTTCGAAATTTTTCACTAAAAGTGATTTATTTCCTAAAATACCAATCCAAGGAAAAATCTTATTCCATATTCGTGATCTACGACCTCGAATTAGTAAGTGAAATGACACGGGTCGATTTAGTTCGAAAAATAAAAAAATTTCGGATTTAGAATAATTTCGTCTGCTACTTGTGTTTTTACCCTCGCTCCATCGAAAAAAAAATTGTTCATTTAGCTATATCGACCCGGGTCATTTATCTGACTAATTCGAGGTAGTAGATCTTCAATATGCAATTAGATTTTTTCTAGAGTCAGTATTTTGGGAAATAAATAACTATTTTTTTTTACTTTTCTGTGTCTTTTCTTTAATTATATGTGTAGCTATAGGATTGGAAAAATCTTTAGCTGACGCCCTAGGAACGGCCCTGACTCACCCCATCCACTCATTTGTTCCAGCTGAAAGTTGCTTATGATTTCTGAATCTATACCTCTAACTCTACAATAGTTCTGAAAATAGGGCTGAAAATATCACTGTTAAAACCTGCTTGCAAGCAGGGCGTGAAATAAACCCGTTATCTTTCCACCTTTCGACGCCTCTGGCTCATAAGTGGTCTTCATGGAATATCAGTTTCGAATTTAGCTTCGCGTAATCTCGAAAATGTGGGGTTAATTTTGTTTCTGTTCCAGAATATCGAGGAAGTTGAACAGGAAGAAGCGCTAGCCTCTGGTGGTCCGCCTCTGGTAAACACGAGCACCGGAACCCGTTCAAAACAGCGGGGTCGCAAATTTGGGGCCTCTGGTAGTCTTAGCGATAGTTCCTCCAGTGTCAAACGACAGGTACGTGCAGTCACCCCTTTTTTTGCTCTTATTTTCCCTTGGTTATGATGAAAAACGTATCGGTTGTGCACGATTCTTTCATTCAATGTCGTAGCATTGTCGAAATTTATTTATTTATTGATATACCTACTAAATTATCACGAACCAGTTCAGGTTCATTTTTTATGTATTCCACTCTACACTGGTATCTGATGAGGCTTAAGGCTGCTCCTAAGAACTAAGACCTAAGGAAGCAACCAATCTGATATTGGCTATACACACAGTTTCTAGGAACTAAGACCTAAGAAATATACAATCATCGAATCATTGCCAGATTTCATTCAGGTGGTCGTCGTATACCATTTGTATTGGTCTTAGGTCCCCAGTTCTTACTTCTTAGGAACTTTGCGTAAGCCCACCATGATTGTCAGATGGCTATCATGCTTTGTGAGGAATGAGCAGAAACCCAATTTCCTTAGGTCTTAGTTCTTAGTCTCGAACCAAGAAGGATGCGAAAGGAAGAAAGAAGAGGTACACCATAAATAACAACACACAGTTTTTCACGTAACAACTTGATCCTTAGTCTACAGTTGACCACATTTCTAACCATAATTCTTGATGGGTCTTAGTTCATAGGGAAAAATTTGTAACTACTCTCATCGCTTCATCGATGGTTTCATGAAGCCTTCCTAAGAACTATCACGTGATCACCATCTGCCAATTGGTCGAGTCTACGTTAGTTCTGGATCTTAGGTCTTAGTTCTAAGAAACCCATGCTTATTTCTTTCTTAGATCTTAGTTTTTAGGAAGGCTGCATGAATGTACGTACCATATTTATCGCACATCGGTTTTTTTTATTTATAACACCGATATTACGTTGAAAGTACCAGTTCTTCGAATTGTTTTATGGAGATTAACAGCATGTTTTATTATTATGCGAAATGCTAATAATTCAAGTGGCCTTTTCAGCAAGATAAGCATTATATTCTTCCACGATTTATCTACCATTCGTTACCGTTGAGTTGACCCATGACAGAACACTCGAAATCTTCAACTCAGATTCCGAAATGGAGTTATTAAATATACGTGAGAACACCAGAATTAATTATTCTCGACTTAACACCAGATACGTCCAGGTCCAGGCCGAAACGTGGGTCAAAAATCCTCTCTTCAAAGCAGGGGTCACTCAGGCGGGGAGGGCAGAGGAAACAAGTTAAATTTCGAGATTTTAACGCGCTTTCTAAACCGGCGTATCTCCTACTTCAATGACCAAATAGTTGAATTATTTTTATGTGGTTCTATTATATTACCTGATTAATGCAAGTGAAGGAAATTCAAACCGTTTAGATTCGGAAGAACCAGTTTTTAACTGGTATTATTAGACGGGATCACGAAAAAGTATACCGTACCAGTGTTTTAAATACCAAAGACATGGGGGTCAAGCCAGTTGCGTTCATTTGATATTCGATAGTTGGAATAATGAGAATGGCATCTACGTTTCTGGTGTAGGTATCAGGATGTTCACAGCGACCTCAGGTTGTCTTGATCTTCAGCGGCCGAATGTGGGAAACAACTCGACATTTACACATAAGGGTCATTTTTTCTTGAAATTTGGCATTCATCTAGAAATTCCATAATTTTGATATGATGCATCTGAATTAACTCTTTAGAGTGATGTTGGAGACCAGAATTAATACAACATAATTTTCGAATATGCAAAAAAATGCTCAGACAAGACAATTGTTTTCGTTTCTTCTTGCAAGGTATCTGACTTTGGATGTTTTGTTAGCAATTATTATTTCTATTTGAGGTTCATCCTTTCTATAGGGGTTCTTTGTGAAAATATTTATTCGATACTGATTTTAGCAAAACGTATTTCCGATACCGGGAATCGAACCCGAGCCTCCTGGGTGAAAGCCAGGTATCCTAGCCACTAGACCATATCGGATGTTGCTAATCTTCAGGCTGTAAATGTTTCGGTAATCACAATCTCTTTGGCACCTCTGAATTCTTCCCCTTTTTCACCTATCTATCAGGTAGCTAGAAGATTACCTAATTCATCTCACTCCTCACAGACTTAAGTCTGTAAGTAACCTAGAACCCAGGTTACTGGGTACCTCATAAGAAGTATTCTTGACCCTATGAATAAGTCCATCCTAAATAGGTACTTAACACATTGCCTTTTAACAAGAATCGAGTATTGTGAATGCCTGATTTGGGATCTTCTGCTTCTGTATTTTCAAGTAAACTTAATAAACACTTGGGAAGTTACAGATTAAGAAGTAAGCTAAACGAATCAATCCTATTTAATGATTTTTAACTCTTCTGGTATTTCCGTTTCAGAGGGTTTACCTGAAAATGATATCTTTTATCTTTTCAATACATTTTTGACTTTGGACTTTAGAAAAGACTTAGGGCATAATTGGAAACTATTATTTTTGCCTCATGATCGAAATTTTGCTACTTATCTTTTTCTTTCATTCAGAAACTTACATAGGATTGTGGATTGAGCACCATCAACGAATTTCAAGAACTGAGATACTATCGGATAATATTTGATACTAATTTACGAAATTTTGTCACTTCGAACAAGCATTGACCATACTTTAATAGGTTCCTTCCTTTTTCATCAACGTGAAAAAAATCAGGGACACTTCCACAAGAAAAAGTTCTATAATTCCAATTTTTTCATTGTTCCTCCATAACGAACCACAACAAAGGATCGAGTCGATTTCATTTTTATATTCGCCGAAAAATTACAGACGATGCTGCATTTCAGCAAGGCATTCGCCCATAGTCATTAATTTTATATGTGCGGGCAAATGCGATTTCAGAGGACTATGGAGAATTTCTTCTTGAATTTCGGCAAATTCTCGGAATCCTGTAGCCTGCTAGTAATTAGAACAGGAAATCGGTTTACAAGAAGGTATCGCTATGAACATACTCTCACATATGCCTCTCTGGAACAGGGACGGGCTCCAAAATTCGAAATGGAAATTTACAAATTCTCTGCCACTTTTAGAACAGGATTATCCCAGCACCAACAGTTTTTGAGTTATAAATAATACTCGCTGAATTCTGGATAATATTATCGACTAGACAGCTTTTGGTCAAATTTTGATAAAATCCCTGTTTCAAAAATTATGAGAAAATCCCGACGATGTTTACATAATATTCTATAGTTTCAGATAAAAGTATACATTCCGAAAAACCAATAAGATAATCCATTTTTATCAACCATCAATGCTTTTAACTGAAAATATTGGAAATAAATTGCTTACACAAATAAAATCACTTAAAAATTCTACTATAAACTATGACGAGAATATTTAATAATACACTGTGAAATTTCAAGAAAGTTTGAATCACGTATCACACTCCTTCTTTATCCTTCTTTATCTCCCTTCCAATATCAATATGGAAGACACCTTACAGCTGTATAAAATCTTTAATGGTGAATATTTGAAATTTCATGGCGCAAATCGAAAACAGATTTTTTTCATTGTAGAATATGGTTAATGTTAATGGATAACAGGGAAAGAATTACTAGCAATTCTTTTTTTTTATTGGAATGCAGGGATTTTTCCAAAACATCAATTCATATCGTCATCGGAAATACCTTCAATATGGGAAAGTCCTAAGCCGTCCCTGATTTCTGAGTAGCGTAGACCATATCGTATAACCTACCGAAACAACGTCAAGTAAGTAATACTTGCCGAAAAGGCAAAGCCAAACCAATTTATTGTCATGGTCAAACTTCTAATAATCTAAAGTTTTAACTTTTAAACCATAAGAAGCCGTTTCAAGATCTTTTCACAACCTGAACCATAATTTATGTGCTCTCGGTCCTTTGTGTCGCTGGATTTATTGAAAGAAAACTAATTTTAGAATATTCTGGTTGGTCGTTAAAATAGGCAATAATGACGATGTTATGTACTAGTCGAAGGGGTATTTTTATGTCGGAATTAGATTTGGTTCATGGAGAACAAAAATGGAAATAATTGTTGTTCGAAGTATTGTAGATATTCGTTTCTTTGTTCGACACATTCCAGAACAACTTACTAGTCCTACAGTAGTACATTCATTCAGTCGAAACTGTGAAAAAAATCAAGGAGGGGTGATTCCTTGTCCAAAAAGTGTGTGGGTTTTTCAGATAATTTTTTTGAGCTCCATTCACATTTATTTTAGCAGTCGGTTGGCCATGAAATAATTTTCTCAAGTTTTTGTAACTAGAACGGAGTAAGGACAAGCCCCAACCACTGCATCATATGTATTTCATCTTCGGGTTAATATTTTTGAAATCTACAATTGATGTAACGTTTTCAAACTTTACCCGAAGAAGATAACAAACATTAACTCTCCTCAAGCTAGAGCATATTATGATATTATACTGATCTCTTGTATTTTCCATGCAAATAACTGGATTTGCTATGCCTTCAATCAGTTTGTATAAACTTCAATTATGTTCGTCACATATTTTCCGAAGAGATTCGACATTGCGATAAAATACGTAATAACAGAAACTTTTACGTAGAACGGGCAACGTAGCGTTGATTTAAAACCCAAAAATGTTTTGACAAGCGTCATAACCCCACATTTTCGTGCTATACAGAGTGAAATGTGTCAAATTTCTATGACCAACCGAGTGCTAAAATAAAAGTGAATGCACTATGGAAAGCAATTCTATTCATTTATACCCTGTAAAAATAAATCTTATAAAACTTGTCCATAATTTATTGAAAGTACTACTTATGTGGAAGAAAAATTTCAGCGAAATAGTTTGTAAGATACAGAATTCATCGTTTCTCACGAAAAATTAGCGGGAACGTAAAAAAGGACGCTGTTAACGGTTGCCTGTGATGGTTTCATTGAAAAAAACCTAATATCAACAATTGAATCAAACGACAGTCATCAAGACGAGATCAGAAAGAAAGCCGATGTGCCACTTAAGCCAAATCTCGCATAAAATTTTCTAGTTAATTAAATATAATAACCAATTTACCGAGGTGATTTTCTATCTCAAATATATTAAAATGTAACGGAAAATAACAACTAACACTGAAGCAGTTTGACGTTCACACACTAATTATGTTTTTTTTTTTTATCAACGTTCATAAAAATCCGATCATGTGTGCATGTGTGTGTTCCGTTTTCGGGAGAGGTCCAAAAATCATTCGCTGTGAAACTTAATCAAGGTCGCGTAATGACTGGTGTTATTAATTTCGAATAAACTCAACACAATTCATCCAATCGAACAAAAAGAACTGGTTCGATATTCAATATCTCGCACCTTTGTAGTTTTGGTGAGAGGCAATTGTTGGGCCAGACAATTCGAGTCGGAAAATAAGTTAACATGACTCTTTGATGCTATTATACTTCAATTACTTCATATTCGACGGATCTGATAAAAATTAATTGCTTGTTAAGCTTCTTTTAATTCGAAGCATATCGGAATGACTGAACTTTTGTTACTTCTAGATAGTTTGGAATATGAAATATTTGTATCATCACTATTTAGTCGTTGAGAAGATTGAAAAGATGTTTATTATCATAAATATCGAAGCATTAAATGAATAGAAAAAATTTAAGGGTTTATTCTTTGCCTAAAAATAATTTGCGTCTTTTATATCATTGGTGGACCCTTTTTTCTTTGAAACCAGAAAACTGAGAATAATGAATTTGAGCAGACCATTTTCTATGGGATCGAAAATACCTTTATTACTCTCTACTCAGTCTATACAGGGTGGTCCAGATCGTAACCAAGAAATTTTAACCACGTATTCTACATCAAAAATAAGCCCTTGTTTGTCATATAAAGATATGACGAGAAATGTTTCCTCTCCGAGATACGCGGTGTTAAAATTATAGAAAAAAAAATGTTTTTTATTAATAACTCTCACACTGCTCAAAATATTTTTATGAAATTTGAGTACTTTTTGCATAATATAATTTCTTTTTTATTCTACCAGTGGCGTCCGTACTGCAGCGAGACTGAATATTTTCAGATAAGAAAATGATACGCCACTGGGTTTTCCCACAATAAAAATTACTATTTGAATCCTTATTTAATTTGGAGCAAATTCGGTCTCTTGACTTTTTGCTGTACGAGGCACCGTTTCCGGTTACAAAAATAAAACACATTCTCATGCATGAAGAAATCGCCAAAATTTGATATGGTAGGTACATAATAATAAAATAAGACTATTTTTGCTATATCAAATTATGCCGATTTCTTCATGCATGAGAATGTGTTTTATTTTTTTAACCGGAAACGGTGCCTCGGTCAGCAAAAAGTCAAGAAACCGAATTTGCTCCATATTAAATAAGGATTTGAATATTAATTTTTATTGTCGGAAAAACCAGTGGCGTATTATTTTTATATCTGAAAATATTCAGTCTCGCTGCAGTACGGACGCTACTGGTGGAATAAAAGAGAAATGATATTATGCAAAAAGTGCTCCTTGACGCTCAAAACCTATTTCTCAAATTTCATAAAAATATTTCAGGCAGTGTGAGAGTTATAAATAAAAAACATTTTTTTTTCTATAATTTTAACACCCCGTAGCTCGGAGAGGAAACATTTCTCGACATATGTTGATATGACAAACTAGGGCTTATTTTTGATGTAGAATACGTGGTTAAAATTTCTTGGTTACGATTTGGACCACCCTGTATAAATACTGAGGATCAACAGGGATTGTGAAATAAAGACCGCTATAGGAACTTATGTTGCAAGGACTTCTTAGATACTGTAAGGTTCTCTATGAATAGAAAAACGATTTGTAGATAATTTTTTTCCAGTTTCGATCAATTTTGCATCGCTCCAAAAAAAATTTGACAGAACCAATTTCGTTCTCTCATTTCCAGCAACTTTTCCATCAGATTCTTACTGTCCATATCATGAATACGACATGTAAAATTACCTTAAATGTCAGTTACCAGCAGGTAGTCACGAATGACCCAGGTATTTGTCACCAAAATTCTTGCAGCCAAATACCAAGAATATATACATAAGGCGTTTATTAGCATATTCGACCATAGCATGTATTTCAAGTAAACAACTTAATAAACGGATGAAAATACATTAGACATAAAATGCGCTTCATTTATAAGGAGATAGGTGAGGATATCCAGTATGTTAAGGAGACGTTCTCATTAAAATTTAAGCTTTGGTACCGTTTTCACCATCTTATGGCGACAATTAAGATAAAGGTCAAGTCTCCTAATTAAAATCAAATATCCAAAATTTTCGTGGACACGGTAATATTTTATCCACATAAATTGACGCTATCGGTTTAGTGATCGTAAAAATGTAACGGATTCTAGAATTGAAGGTAAATTCTCATTTCGGCATTCATGAAATACAATATGATATGGCGAACCATGCAAATTTCGTACAGTTTTTCATTCTTCCAAAGCTCATATTTCTATGTGTCACAACATGAGTTTGACTGGCTAAATTTCTCTAAATATTGTTCTTTGTCTGTATTCTACTGTCCTATAGTTTTTTTTCAATAAATGCCTGTTGTACAGGGCGTGAATGCAAGACAGCCAAAAAGTACAATTTTTTGGAATTTTCATCAGCATCTGGGGCATCAATAACCTGAAAGTACATTACGATCAAAAGATAATTCATATGATACAATAGACTGTCCTATTATTTCGCGATTATGCCTTAAGGTTTTAATTTCTGTTACTCTTTTGCTCGAAGGCATCAAACGATTCATAATTGGCTTTCACATAAAAACGTTCACATCAGTTGTTTAGTACATGGAAAATTGTTATACGACTGTTAATGGCGAATAGGGAATATAAAAGCTCAATTATACCAACTACTCAATAAAATGTCATAGGTCCAACGAATATGAATTTGAGGTTGTTAATTCGTTGTTGAAGAGTAATTGAATAACACGATGAGTAATAGTAATATTGAAAAGTTTTATCTTCTTGACACTGCTTGAAATCCAGTGTCAGTGGGATTCTGCAAGGTACTCGTTAAGGTCCTTAAAGATTCTAACTGTAAGTTATATCTTCTATGGTATACTAAAAACAATGGTTAAGGTTTATAGATAAAGGATAAAGCCCTGAGATTTTCAAGCTTTTTCATCAGAAGCTAGCGCCTTGTTCAAGAATGGTATCAGCCTTTGAAATATCAATTCGATTGTAATAGCCAACAAGACGATTAATTTCCTCCCACATTTCTTATATACAATAGACAAGAAATTTTTCTACACTGTTTACAACTCCACTCTAAGCATCAGTCCGATATGGTCTAGTGGCTAGGATACCTGGCTTTCACCCAGGAGGCTCGGGTTCGATTCCCGGTATCGGAATTATATTTTTACCGACCAAAAATTCAAGAAATATGAGGCACGCCGCAAATCTGACCCATCGCAGACATAAAAACAACACGTCGTTTGATAACTCATTAACACATTGCGAATATAGTAAAAACACTACGAAACACCCTATCTATATTAATTCCAGAGTTTTTGTAACAAAATTAATATTTTTTTTTATTCTTTCCCTGCCGTTCTAAAGCACCCTTGCTTCAATTGAAAATACATGAAGTGAGTGGTAATACACAGTGAAAACTGTCTGTTTATGGTGTCACAGTTCGTTTTTACTGATCAGTTTTAGGTACTGCTCAATCAAATCTTATTTGGAGTAAATAAATTTTATGATGAAGATAATAATTATGAATATCCTTGCGAAGAATGATAAACGTAGTGAAATATACTGCGGAACCATAATGTCCATAATCATTCAAACCCAAGCCATAAAGAAATACGAAAAAAACTACTCCTTTCAGTGAGTGGTTAGATACGAAATTACTTGTACCTGACCAACAACACGAAATCAGAATGTTGTAATTTATCATTTGCGATCCTTTTACCTCGGAAACACCTATTACGCCGAAATTTCTAGGAATCTGCCTCATACAAGCCTACACCTCATTGTACAATTACAGTACAAACTGGTTCTCTTCATTTTGTTTCCCATATTACTCATTTGATGGATACCTCCTTACCTAGAATTCCGATGGATGTACATTCCACTTTGGACATGATTCCAGGGATATGGATCAAGACCCAATGTGAAAAAAAGTGGTAAACCAAACTTTCAAATATCGGACACTACAAGAAAAAAATTTTTTTGTTTATCCACTTTTCATTATCGAGTTCATTTCGAAGGGCTCTCTGGATTGCAACTGATTACTTTTCTAGAATCTACAAAACAAAACGTACGCTCTCCAGAATAATCCATATTTCCCCATACATTGATTCAATCCTATAATTGTACTTTATGTTCTCAGGTGATATTTCTAACCACACATGTACTCAGTTCCTTTATGACATCCTTGGTTTTTCATTTTTATTCACGTCGTTAAAAACGATATCTAACTCCTCCGAGAGACACCATTAAAGAGGTTTGCGATGGCATTCTGGGGCTGTCATCCGTTTCCTAGGAGGAATTAATTTTCATTTATTAAAGCAATAAAAATATCAAACGATTTATTTTAAGTCCCCGAAACGAATGTGAGTGAGGATGCATATTTACCGAGTATAAATAGAAAGCTGTTACCGATTCCACATCGCACCATATCGAAAAGATGGAACCAGTAAAGTACTTTCAAATCCCGAATGTCAAGTCGTGGAATTTGCATAAATTGGTTTATTTGTCGTTGAAATGACAAAATTCGCATGTTTCTCTCTAGAACAGGATGTTCGAATGATCACGTCCGATTTTATCCACATAAGAGATTTATATTGATTGAGAAATGAAAGAATATGCATATAATATAGCCAACTGACTAAAGATCGGGTAACTTTTACCTTCTTCTTCAATAACTCTATAAGGAATTTCCTTCTAATGTCGCATCCTATTACAGCGATCGAAATCTAAAATGATTTCTCTTTACGTCCCCAAATTCTCCCCGAAGAATCAAATAGACGAATCGAATGCCCCACAAACTCTTATATCACCTGCAAACCTTCTACCTGATCGAATGAGAAAGAATAACCTGACTCCATCGAATTGCAATGCAATGGCTTTTTTGTTCTTGCCTGCTGTACCTTTCTGCAACTAAAGAATCCATTATTGTTTCCTTGCAACCGAGGTTTTGAAATTAAACGATATTTCTCGGAATTCCTTCACCCTAGGACCATTATTTTCGCTCTCTAGACGGGATCAAGACAAAAAGAGGACATTGCTGAATTAATTCGGAATAGTGGAGGATAATTACTTACCATCAGGTTCTTTGCAGAATCCGAGAATGATTCAGGATGGAAACAGAAGTGCCCTCTTTGGAGAGTCCTTGAACGAGAAATGAAACGTCTGAGCGTGCTTCTTCGAGACAAATGGGTCTTGATTTTTCACAGCATGAATTGATTGATAGTCGAAAAATATATCAGAAATATGAAATTGTGTAGCACTTGAAGCCATAAGGAAAAACACTAGCAAATTCAGACATGTTTTTCTGAACAATTTTCAATTTGTATGATCAACTTTCTCTTCAAAAGAATTACGTATTTCATTTTCTAGTTCTTACACAGGGTTTCCAATAAAAGACTATTAACATGTCGAAGTCTTTTGACTTCATCAACAAAACGTGAGAATTGTTTCCATTTTTGACAGGTAAACAACCTCTGTAATGTGTAAATATAGTACTCGTAAAACCGACAATCTTAGTACTCAAATTCCTTTCTTCATGTTGGTGTGATTTTATGCTTCACCCACTTTGCGAAATAGGCTATATGTAAATATTCGATCATCATTCAATGAATAATGCATCGAATAAGACTTCAATTACTGCATTGATAAATGATACGAACCGTTCTGTCCAACGTTCCCATATTGAATCAAATTCAAAATTAATTATTTGTTATGACGTCTCTGTATAATGTAATGATTAATCTCATGAGCATTCACCATTGTTACTAGGCCTCCAAAACGTTGAATCAACTATACATCACGCCTTCAGAACAGAAACCATCATAAGATGTCAGTTGTACATTGGACAATAAGCTGTTTGTTCTTTCATTTTTGGAGATTGAATTTCTTTTGCCCTGAGTACCTACCTGCATATTTCATGCAGTTCTGTACATTTTCATCGAAAAATTCGTATTCAAGTTATGTCTGATTCAAAATAGAGTACTTACTTTATATATTGGATGAATTAAAAATATGGGGTGAACATATTCCATTGTGAATGTGACGAAATGTATCCGCGCCCCCTGTATATTGCATAATAGTGCAGCATTTCTCGCCATGTCGGTCTGAAATGTGAGAAGATCCTTGTCGGGGCGTGGGAGGAGGAGAGAAATATGCACCAAACGTATACCTGTCTCCCAATCAATTCTCACTATGGCGTAGTTGTTTACCAAGAATTACATACGGACCATAGGGTGGAAACGATAAAAAGTCGTTTATTTCTCTGGTCAGGCTCACTAAATAAGGGAGCACAATACCTGGGTCCCAAATAAATAATGCCAATTCACATGCCCATAACGAAAGGACCAAGTTGTTACATTTCGGAATGACATACGGTTTTATATGGGTAGGTGGTGGTTAAGAACAGCTTCATTTTAACTCGGCCTTTGTCGAATAACAAATTTTTCTTGGACCTGGAGGAATTCCTATCTCACTCCATCATTTATTCAGTATGTATTCAATGATAAGTTGCGAAAAAATGTAAGAAATGATTTCCTTTCAAAAAATAGTGTGGGCCTTTCATATAGATTTTTTTACAGCCCCTGCTTGGATACTTCAATAGAAGCTGACCAAGAAAAAATTCATATGGAAGAGCTATACTGATCATACTGTTTTTTCACAAAGAATTACACCTGGAAACTATTTATTTACATTCTGTATATATCGTCAACTTTTGAACTGTTTTTTGAGGGAATTCCTAGGCACACTTTTCGAAGATTTGAATACTAGGTACATGAAAATTTCCCTGCTATGAGAATCAGCGAAAATTTTTTCATTTCACATTGCTCAACAATAACTATAATTGTTTCACGATCTGAGGTTCTGAGATTGCATGAGTATTACACATTTTCGTGAACGAAATGGTACGAGGTAAATGAAATAAATATTTGAAAAAGACAGTATTGTTGTCTACAAAACATCCAACTCCTTCTAGCAAAACGTCCAGTGCGGTTTCGTTTTAATGACGTATTTGACTTTCAGAAAGGGCAGACCTTCTAATTATTATTTTTATGTAAGTCTCAGACATGAGAACCATACGGGAAGCCAGAATCGCCATGGGTTAGAGGGGCCGATCTTTACCTGGACCCGGAGCAAGATGACTTTTAACGCAATTTCAATGTGGCATATTTCTGATATGGGTCGAGGCAAATGCCTTTTGTTGGACGGGATTCGGATGTGCTCTTGAGAAAGAACATGCGCTCAATAATGTGTTGACTTCGATGCGAAACTGAATCTTCCATGATTCATATACAGGAGGTCCGGAATTGGGCGCATTCCTGTCGTGTGTATTAGTAGGTATACCTTTTTCGGTAGGTATGTTCTTATTCACACTTTCTATTAAGCATCCAGTACATCGTCAATCAAGGAAATAGCATCAAAATCGTCTTAAGATGAAGACTTAACTACGAAACAAAGGCAAACTCAAGAAAAAGGGTTGGATGAAAACCCAATGCTTGAAAACTAATCCTTTCAGCAAAATTCTGTTTGCATATTCGTAATCTACACCCTCGAATCAGTGAATACTCCAATTTTGATGGAAATCGGAGAGATCGAAATTTTTTTCAAATTTTCCATACATATGTATGGAAAAATTGCGATTTTTTGAAAAAAAATTTTGGTCTCCGATCAAGACCAAATATATACTATAAACTAATTCGAGGGCGTAGAACACGAATATGCAAACAGATATTTTTTTAAAAATTTATTTTTCAAGTTATGGTCGATGGAAAATTCGAGATTTTGGACCTTCGCGGAAAAAATCATAAAAGCTAAACTGTTCACGGCAGATGAATGAAATAAGGTTTTTTCTATTTGCAAAGAACCAATCTATCACAAGAATAATCAGTATAAGTCCAGTGCCTTTTTTCTGGCTGCTACAGCTCCTCAAAGTTTACCAATTTTTTCAAAATTTTTCACTATAAGCGATTTTTTTCCCAAAGTACTGATAATATAAAAAATATAATTACATATTCGTGATCTACGACCTCGAATTAGTCGGAAAAATGACCCAGGTTGATTTCGTTCGAAAATTAAAAAATTTTCGATTTAGAAGATTTTCGTTTGCTACCCGCGCTCGCTTACCGTGTTTACCCGCACTCTACCAACAAAAATTCCAATTGAAATCTTTTTGATAATAAGTTTTTCATCTTAGGCATTGATTTCCCATCAGTAGTTTTTCGAAATATCAGTGCCAGATGAAAACTGTCAATTTTCTTTGTGTCTATACCAACAACAGATACAGCTTTAAATTCTGGTTTAGTTCTCCTCGAAGCTTGCTCGCTTACCACCTTCACATTTCATGTTACCCCACCCATTGTGTTCATATCATGTCAAATGAGCGAAACGGGATTAAGCCAGAATCCAACAACGCCTCGAATAGGAGAAAACAAATCAGCAACCCAACACAACGTGCAGAAAGCGTAATCCACAACCACGGATGCTGCTTGCTCACTGAATTATGATAAAGCCCATCAGCCAGCTCCACATACCCAGATAGACTTCAATGTTTCATTCGGCGTTGCTTCAAAGCCCGGGCAAATCAAGTAGAGTAATCGATAAACGTATGGGTCTAGGCCTTATGGATACGACTGCTTTGTAGTGTACGTAGTCGAATTGAGCAATTGCTCGTTGAGCATCTTATCGAAGCATATGCGGGATTCGTAGAGGTATAAAAAGACTATGGCTTTGGCGGAGACGGATTGCTATCTGTGTCGAAAGGGTGACGTATCATTTTGGTCTCCACACACCCGGATCACTACTCCCTCGGGCCCTTTGATCAATTCCATAAATGCATATAAGGTAGGGGCGAGATGATGCAGAGAACATCGGTCTCTCTACTATACCCAATTCACTTTTATTTTAGCAGTCGGTTGGACATGGAATTTTGACACATTTCACTCTGTATAGTACGAAAATTTGGGGTTATGACGCTTGTCAAAACATTTTTGGGTTTTAAATCAACGCTATGTTGCCCGTTCTACGTAAAAGTTTCTGTTATTACGTATTTTATCACAATGTCGAATCTCTTCGGAAAATATATGACGAACATAATTGAAGTTTATACAAACTGATTGAAGGCATACCAAATCCAGTTATTTGCATGGAGAATACAAGAGATCGGTATAATATCATAATATGCACTAGCTTGAGGAGAGTTAATGTTCGTTATCTTCTTTGGCTAAAGTTTGAATACGTTACATCAGTTGTTTTCTAAAATATCAAACCGGAAGATGAAATGCATATGATGCAGTGGTTGGGAATGGTATCTCCCGAAGGAATTAACAGATAATTATGTTAAATTCTTCAAGAAAAATCATCTTGCATCAATATAAGTGAAAGGAATTAAAGGAAGTTTCAAGTCAAGATGAACTTCACTTTTGAACAAAACTTTCACATGAATAAACAATTAACAGGACAATTGGCGAGTATTTGTGGCTGTTCATCTTTGATATAATACACACACACACACGCACACGAACACGCACACGCACACACACACCACCCACACACACACACGCACACACACCCCACAAATCCCTCACACACACAGACACGCCACACACTCGTCACTCGACACTAGACACTCGACACTAGACACTCGACACTCGACACTTGACACTCGACACTTGACACTCGACACTTGACACTCGACACTTGACACTCGACACTTGACACTTGACACTCGACACTCGACACTCGACACTTGACACTCGACACTTGACACTCGACACTTGACACTCGACACTTGACACTTGACACTCGACACTTGACACTCGACACTCGACACTCGACACTCGACACTCGACACTTGACACTCGACACTTGACACTCGACACTCGACACTCGACACTAGACACTCGACACTAGACACTCGACACTTGACACTCGACACTTGACACTCGACACTTGACACTCGACACTTGACACTCGACACTTGACACTCGACACTCGACACTTGACACTCGACACTCGACACTCGACACATGAAACACGACACTCGACACTCGACACTCGACACTCGACACTTGACACTCGACACTCGACACTCGACACTCGACACTCGACACTCGACACTCGACACATGAAACACGACACTCGACACTCGAAACACACATCCTGCACCCACCACACACACAAACACACACACACACACACACACACACACACACACCCCCCACCAATCCCTCACACACACACACACACACACACGCACACGCATACGCACACACACACACACACACACACACACACACACACACACACACACACACCCCCCCACCAATCCCTCACACACACACGCACACGCACACACACGCCCCACCCACACACACACGCACACACACCCCACAAATCCCTCTCACACACCCAGACACGCCACACACTCATCACTCGACACTAGACATTCGACACTCGACACTCGACACTCGACACACGACACTCGACACACGACACTCGACACACGAAACTCGACACACGACATTCGACACTCGACACTTAACACTAGACACTTGACACTCGACACTTGTCACTCGACACTCGACACTCGACACTTGACACTCGACACTCGACACACGAAACACGACACTCGACACTCGAAACACACGAAACACGACACTCGAAACACACATCCTGCACCCACCACACACACGCACACACACACACACCCCCACAAATCCCTCACACACACACACGCACACGCAATCGCACACGCACACGCACACGCACACTCACGCACACACACGCACACTCACACACACACACGCACAAACACACACAAACACACACATAATTAGGTATTTATTGGTACCTTGAAACATTTACAATGTATAGGACAAGTCAAATGAAAAATAGAAAAATCAATTTTCGGGAACTTATTCTACGATGACATTAATCGAAAATCCTGTTGTAAACTTTTCGCATTAATTCACTCAAACATAAAATTCTCAAATGCCATCACTTGTTTGGATCTCCCAATAGAAGGAAATTCTTTGTAATCCTCTTCATTCACAATCTTTCTGATTGTGGAAATATTTAGCTGAAATATAAGTCGTTCAGATTCAGATGAAGTATTATATAAATTCTCTTACATTGAATATGTTCGGTACCGTCTGACGTATTGTGGATTTTAGAATATCAGGGTATAACTATTTGAATGAGCAGACCTGCGACCCTGTCTCTTTTTTCAATCACTTTCGGCATTTTCGTAATAAAAATTGATATTAGTTGTGGCAACGGCGTTATGACATTATCGACATTTCATGAGCGCCAACCTTACTCCGTTCTAGTTACAAAAGCTTGAGAAAATCATGACCAACCGACTGCTAAAATAAATGTGATTGGAGCATAAAAAGGAAGTCTCCTTTTGAATATCCATTTTTTTTCGCTGTTGCAAGGATTTAAGTTAATTACTGGCTGTGAGTAACAACATAAGACGATGTAAGCTACGAGTTCCATCAGCAGATTTTCCACAATTTTCATATTTGAACGAAGCCTTTTTATGAAACTCCAAATAAAAAGATTCACTTTTTTTCTATTCTGCGAAACAATGTAGGACGTACCGGCAAACCGGCAATTGTATGGGGCGCTGCGCAGCAAGGGCACTAAGAACGAAAGCGAAAGGAAACAATTTTGACCGCATCTGTTGTTGGTACTAGCAACAAATGGTTGCGATTCGATGCAATCGGGCCTGCCGGTCGAGTCTCAAGGACAAATTTGGGTATGTTTTTTGTCGGTCGCCACGGTCAATTCTGGAACGTAGCAGGTGGTTGTGATTTTCAGAATTTCCGTCCAAATTGAAGATTCGCTGATTCTATGTTCGGGCGAGCGTCTGAGGGCCGCGGAAGGATGGTTATCTTGATTGCTGCTCGGTGCAGATTTCCTCCAGGTACATTATGGCTAGAGGGTTGTTTTTCAGACTACGCAGAGTCCGGACGTCATAATGGCTTCTATGAAATTCCCCAGGATATTCATAGTTTACACTTGGAAACAAATCCTTTCAAATGTTTTTTTAGATTTTTTTTTATGGAAAAATATCTATGTACATCCATATGTCAAATAGTTGAACCCTTAAGAGGTGGGAACATGTAGAAGGAACATTTTACGATGACCGGTTCATCGCACATAACTTCTGAAAGGGGTACCATAGTATATGTTGGTTATAATACCAAGAAACCATTTGCTTATGCTTCTTTGATTCTTCGAAATCACTAAGGGAAGTTTTCAAGGGGAAAGTTACCCTTTTCAACACCATTTTTTGTTACCAGTTTTTGTGGATGTTAAATATTACCGTTTTCGGGTAATTTAAGCTTGAATTATAACATCAGCAAGGTGGAACAAAATTGTCTACTATATAGGGGAGACTAGGGAGCATTGATACATGGGGAGGCTTGATACAGGCTTATATCCGCGATCTGTAGCCGTTTTCAAAAGTTTTATACTAGTGAACACTATTCTTTGGCAGAGGGCATTGCGTGACGTTAATATGTAAGGCTAACAGTAGTTTGTTTGTGAAATATTCAACGAAGATTGTTTCGAGTTGAGAAATTGTAAGTTTTTACTCAAGTTACCTAAGGGTTTTATGATCATGCATTAATTCTTCGGCATAAACAAACATTTCACTGGGAAATATGCATAAAACTACTCAATTTGCAGTTTTATTCGCCTTTCAAAATATATGAGTATAAGATGAAAACATAAATCCCTTTAAAAATTGCTTTCGGGGAGGTTTGAGACATTTGTCGTTGGGAGGCCTGATACATGAATCATCTTCAAAAAAATATTCCGTAGCTAGTTGGATAGGCCTACATGAAGGCGTTTTCACCATCCAACATATCAAAAGGATTTTTAACAACTGGAATTTATCCGTACAATCCCCATGTATTTAACGAGGTCGACTTTTCTTGTGCGGAAGTGACTAACTGACCATTTCATGATTTTTCTACACCTATGGGACCAAAGCAAGCCAGTATCATTGCTGACCTACCTACTGAGCTTAATAATCCTCTCGATTACTCTCCCAGTACATCGTATCAATCCTCCCATATGTGGGGAGGCTTGAGACAGTTTGCATGTTTTTGTGTTCAACGTTCTGTGTAGAATAAGATGGATTATGTTTTGAGACTTCTATATTTATTTTGTTGAACGATTAATTGAAGAATTATATAATATAAGAAAAGTCCTGTTTCTTCATATAATTCAGTTTCCAGAATAAAAATTCCAAAAAACGTATCAACCCTCCCCAGTCTCCCCTACCTACTGCTTCTATTTCAAAGTTTAGAATGAATTTGTGTTAAAATTTGTCTGATTTCGTGTTTTTGTGAGTTTTGTTTTGGGTTTTGACTACTTTCATAATAGAGGTTCATAATCTCGTATTTGCTAGGATGAAACCTTTGATAGCAGGGCCAAACCCTTTGCGTATTATTCCTTATATCCTTAAGTTCATTGTTTTATATGTTATATACTCACCCTGAATGAATAAATGTGCGACTGTTTTGAACCGTTCTGAAACCATCAAAAAATCGATTCAAAACAGGCATTTCATCTCCTAGGAAATTTATACGAAAATGCAAATCTTCCTCTATGCCCAAGATAAGACACTGGAAAATGGTTATTTAGCTTTTATCTTGTTTTGGCCCACTTTTTCGTAAAGAATTTGAATTTTCCAATCAACTTCTCAGGAGTGAAGAACCATTTCTTATCTAAGAGAACTTAAGGATATAAAGGAATACTGCAAAAGGTTCAAGCACTCTATGGCTCTCCTATCAAAACTTATAAGCCTCGCAAATGCAGGACTCCATTGTGAACCAGCCTGTATAATTAGGTAAAATATTGTCTCTGGAAAAAATGAAAATATGCAATTCAATCAAATCTGATAACTTTCCTGCTAGCATTTCACACTCATCGACCAATTCTGCAATAAAAAAAATATATAAAGCTATCAGGATCCGATATGGTCTAGTGGCTAGGATACCTGGCTTTCACCCAGGAGGCTCGGGTTCGATTCCCGGTATCGGAATTAGTCTTTTGTATGATTCAATGCAGGTGGCAAATTCTATTTTCTGCATCACACTCTATCATAAATATCCAGTGTTTGCTCATCTTTGAGTATCTGGTCTGGTAGAAAAATCTGTTCACAAGGGTTTGATCTGTTCAATAGGTTTCATACGAAATCTCAATTTCTCTCAACTTTTTTCGGAACATCCAGAGACTTTCTCAATGTAAAACCTCACGCAGAATATACAGCGTAGACAATAGAGACCAAGCAATAATTCTTGTCTGTAATCTGTAATGCCTTCGTCTCTCCCTCTAGATCTTCGCCGACAAACCAACCCATAAATTAATCCTCCGCCAATAGATTCCGGGAATGATTCTTATTCATTCTATGCCCGTTCGCAGATCGCCTTGAGAATCATGTTCCATAGAACCGGGAATAAAAAATAATAGAGTGCGCATTGTTCTACGTCTGGCCAGGACCATAATCTAGGTCGCATTATCTGGTTATATAAGATGGGACAGGATTTTTTTCGTTTTGCTCATCCGCGGTTCGGCCATATGCTCTATGGCTGCGAAACAGCATCTGCAGTCGGCCCAGCACGTGCTCTGGAATATAGGTGAGCAACTCTGGACTCATCTTCGAGACCGCCCTACTGAAAATATTTAATTTTACATCGAACGCAAAGGCGAAGTTGGACAGGATCGGACTTAGCAGGACACGAAAGTAAACCGTCAGAAATGCTTGAACACCCTCCTAACCCCTAACCCTCGTAACATCAGGAGTGCCTCAGGGTAGTCATTTAGGTCCGATGTTATTTGTAATAATTATCAGTGATATAGATTCTGTCAATTTTTTTAAATTCACTTCGATTAAGTCCATTTCGGACTATTTTGTTTGCAGTCGGACCTGAAGGCATTGGTGTGCGACGAACTGTTTGTATTTGAATATTGAAAATGTCTCAAGGGTTCAGAGTCCAACATTTCCATACTTCACATCCTATGAGAAGCAATTAAAAAAAAATCATTCTTGTCTCTGGTCTGGTGTCTAACATGACAGCTTTTCAGGTACTATATTCAGGGAGCTATATCTAAACAGGGACTGCTAAAAAAAATTATATGAAAAAAAATCCACACTATTCTTGACAAAGAATGAAATGGCTTCTACTCTGAATTCAAGAACTTCGAAAATCGGTAATTCAATCAATCATCACTTAGCCCCACAATTTTTGTCCGAAAAACTCATTTCCGTATTGTTTTATTTCCATTGCAGCTGTGTCCAAACGATCTTTCCATTTGAATTACAAACCAGGGTGGCAGATGATAAAAATGAAACAGGTAAGGGTTCGGACCTACCCCTAGCCTTTACTAATTAAAGGAAAAGGATCTAATTTACTGGGGGTACAAAGTTGTTGTAACGTATACGCGTCATATGACTCAGGGCGATGAATTATTGTTATGACCATATTGGTCTGCTGGGTTTTAGTTGTCAGTGCTCATATTAAACTTCTGTTAAATGGCCGTTTGGTAATTGGGGTGGTCTGAAACCCTACGAAAAAATCGGGAGTTAGGTTAGGTACTGATATTGGTAATAATAATTAGCGCCTGTAGCAGTTATAATTTTCTATCATCATACAGTGTACTATATTGATAATTGTGAATTATTTATTATTTGTATTTCACTATTTTTATTCTGCTTTTTTTTTCAGGAATCATCCCCAACTTTGACGCTTATATCGTCAAAGGTAAGCAGGCCATGCGTCCACTACGTTGTCCGATCAAGGTGTGTGTAACAGTGTGCTTTAATATTTAAAATAACTGAAAGCAATCAGTTTTGCCAACCCAAAAATGGAGAAAATCTTTTTGATCAACCAGGTAAATAAACAAAGGATATTTTTTCGTTCATTTTTTATTTTGGAGCTAGTTGATTTCGACGAATAAATTCGAATTTTATTTTATTCAGGATGAGTATAATAATTACATACCATGGTATCTCAAAAAAAAAAGAGAAGGCTACAAATCAGCCCAACGAAAATTCTGAAAGATTGGACTGAATTAAATCAAGTGGATTGGACTTAAATTTTTGGTTATTTGAGATTGTTTTTGTTGGATGCATAACTTGAAATGAGAGATATTTGGAACAAATATTAACAAAAAAGTCACACTGGCTATTTATGTGATTGTTTTTGGAGTCTTGCGAAATGTTTCTTTTACTATGATTTTATCAGGATTATTCTGATTTGGTTGACGGATTTTTCACCAAATTAATTAATTTTTATGCTTCGAAAGGTTATCTAATTCCTTCTGATTCCCCCTCTGGCTAACAACATCGATAACTTCAGTAATGAAAATCGCTGGGTATAAACGCAACAATGGGAAATTGTCAAAATTTCATCAGGGCTTTCACGAAACCGTACCATGCTTTTCAGTGGGAAATTGTTATAATTAAGGTTGGCAATACTGATTGATAACCTTCATGTTATGCTCGGTGCGTGACTGCATTGAAAGTTTTTCCTTTTTCATTTTCTTGAATCAACGCACCACATTTCTGGTTTAAGTCCACCCCTCTCTGTTTTGTGCATGAAAACATGAACATGTGTATATATTTTAAGTTCGATAAGGAACCGCTTGTGGTTATTATTTTCGATCAAATTTCAGGTGCGATACCATTTCATTTCGTGTTCATATGCTGGTTTTTAATAGTTATATGCTCGCAACTCTGAAAGGCTAACGTAAAAATTGGAATTTAAGCTTTAAGGACTACACGAAAACGAAAAATTTTGTGTTATACAGTTGTCGTTCTTAGTGAGAAATTCCTGTACAAAGAATCATCAAAAACAAACCTATTTTCTACCCGTATTCTATAGAAGCAGTTCGGATATTCGCAGAGTGGCGTAAACAGGAAAATAAAATGCGTATATCCGTCTGAAACTTTTCCCTTTATCCTTCAAACCATTTACTTCGGAATGTACGCATAGTAAGAAGTTTTATTTTCATCGTTCCTCATTCGCGAATAGATCTCCGAATTCGGAAACTTCTGCCGACCTTTTTGCTTACTTGCGTAATAATAAAAATGTGGGTAGATATAGTTCTTCACTTCTCCGGGTGTAATAAAACTCCCCTAACAAAGGGGAAACATTGCCCTGGAAATAATACGCTACGGCCTTTACGAATTTCCAATTTCTGCTAGGTCTTCAAATATTTCGGCAATTCGGAGGGTCAATTTAGGATCGCGTTAACGTTTTGGCAGTTCCTATCATTGAATTGGGGGGGGATTCTTCATGAACAACGATTAACGTTACGAGGACTTTCTTGGATGTTTTTATGACTTTCCGTCACCGCTTTTCGCATATTTTTTGGTATATTTACGCAGTTTTTGAAGGTTCTACTGGTCAAATCTGAGATGACTCAATTTTGTATATATATGGTTTTGGGATATTTTTTAAACTGCTTTGTATAATACACTCCGCAAAAAAATTAACGCACATTATGGAAATCTCAAATTTATTCTACAACTGAAGGTGTTCTCAATGATAATTATTTTTATCAGAATTATGCATGCATATGTTATCCACTTTCAACGGTTTTCTTCAATACAGATGTTTTTTCCCAGCTGGAATAAAAAAAGATGATATTATCAGATTCTGAATGTATTGGCTCCATTCTAAAATCAGTTGTTCTCGATCAATTCTAGTGATCAATAGTTTTTCTTTCGTTTGATTTTCTACACTCGATCGCTATGCAACGCGAAACACGCAATTTGACCCAAGAGGAATGTGCCCAAGCGGTAGTTTTGCGAGAAGAAGGGTGGACATACACAAGAATCGCAGAAAGGTTTGGAGTTTCCCATACAAGTGTGTCCAGAATGTTGCAGCGATTCAGGGAGACAGGTATGAATGTCCGAAGACCAGGACAGGGTAGACCACGGGTAACAACTGCCATTCAAGAACGTTACTTGAGAGTTTCTTCGTTGAGACAACGGTTTGCAACCGCTCGCCTCCTTCAAATTCAGCTTGAGCAAACTCATGAGGTGCAAATTAGCACTCAGACAATAAGAAATCGCCTCAGAGAATATGATTTAAGGCCTCGTGTTGCGGCAAGAGGCCCAGCTCTTACCCTAGCCCATCGAAGGGCGCGTTTGGATTTTGCGAGAGAGCATATCCATTGGGAAGAGGCCGATTGGGAAAGAGTTCTCTTCACAGATGAGTCTAGATTCTGCCTCTACCATTGTGATCGACGTTACCTTGTATACAGACGTCCACATGAAAGATATGCTCAGTGCAATTTCCTGAATCGGTCTCTCGAATGGAATGGCCAGCAAGAAGTCCAGATCTCAATCCGATTGAGCAGGTTTGGGACAACTTCATTAGATGGCTGAGAAGTTCAGAAAATCATCCAGCTACTCTTAATGACTTAGGAATCCAACTCGGAGAGATCTGGGAAGGATTAGAGCAGAACAATTCCAGATCACTCATTTTGAGTATGAACCGTCGTTGCCGAGCTGTAATTAACGCAAGGGGTGGAAATACCAAGTATTAAATCACTTATCAGCATTTCAGTGTTTTGAAATTTGTTCATTTCTCTTCTTTCACATAAGATTCGGTGAAATCCTGAATTTTTCTTTCATTCAATGTGTCTTGTTTCGTTCCAAACCTTCCCGAGAGAACATAAAGAATAAGTTATAAAGTCAATGTAGAGTAAACTTTCATTAAAATTGAGATTTTCAGAATGTGCGTTAATTTTTTTGCGCAGTGTAAATTAATCGTAACTGACAGACTGACTCTTCGATTGGAACTGGTGTGTTAAATTGTAATAAAAAAGTAACAAGCTGTTATGTGCTTCATTTTTTGGCAGGGTGGATTGGCTGGTTTAGCTTCAAGTCACTGCAGCAGCCTGTATAACCGTTCACACTGGATGCTTAATTGTTGTTCCAGGCTCAAGGTGACCCTCGATAAATGTAAACGTTCATGTCCAAATACTGCTACATATCTTCTTGCGTCCGATGGCTCAGGTAATTTCAGGATACCTGTTTCGGTGGAGAGTCGTCCACCGTCGAGATGCAGCATCAGAAATGCACTTACCACTTGATCCGAATTATCTTTGTCTCGTTGAACCAGGCCGGAATGAATAATCAACGAATTTGAGTGTATCGAAAAAATAAAACATCCGTGGGTCCATTATCTCTATCTGGTTATGGTCTATAAATATAAACTGGTACCTGAAATGGTACGTGAATTCTTCGAATGTTTTCATCTTTGGTCCTGCGGTGCAATAGGCGTTCTTGGATGGCCTGTGTGATTGTCTGGATCATCGGGCGGGTTCGGGTTATGGATACACGGGGTGGTACAAGAAAACCCAATGGATTTCCCCAACTTAGGAGAATTTTTTCAAATGGGGATACCCCATCAAATAAGGGGTGATCTTAGCCCTTCAAATACACTCACTTGATGAAGATTTTAAAAAGGGGTTTGCTTGATGATGATCATTTACTTCAAATTTGCTCAGCACTTTTTATAAAACCTTGTTTCTAGTTACGGCACCATCCAAGTTGTCTTTAAAACTGGCCTAGACTAACTGAATATATCCAGTTTATCGTCGTAGCGTAACTTCTAGAAAATTTGAAGTAATTAAGACTGCAGATTGACCAGTCTTAGACTTAGACCAACTTGAACTAGGCAAATACTTGCAAATTTCTCCAAATTATCGAGGTCACCTAGCTAGGGATCTAATTATTTAGTGGCGATCTTAGATGGCGAAAATGAATCGACTGAACATCCGGTTATAAAGATTTAGTCTCGCGCTAATCACCCAGCATCGCTTACATATCCATCCCAGGACTTGTCCCGAGGTGATACTGGGTCGGAAAAAAGCGCGTATGTAACTTATAATTTCAAATATTTTATCGTATCGAAATTATACTTGTTCTCTTCGGTAATTCACTTGATGAACTTTCATTATTTATAGCGTATTCGAAAATCCCGCCCATGCGATAAATTTGACTGGATTTCACTCCTAATATCGTGGATGTAACAACGGGAGCTCTATAATGAGCTTTTTTGTACGATTCGAAGAGCCATTATCGGTCATAGCAGTTATAACGGCTCTATTTTAATTTACGATCTTAGTTATGGGAGCCAGAAGTTACAATTCGATATTATCGGTTGGTTATGTCATTTCAGGCATTGAAATATGTTTACCTAACTTATATAAGTATGTACTTAGTGACATAGAAAATAGAACACCCAGTAAAAACGAATTTATTACAATAATTTTTTTGTACATGAATTTTATACACGGTGGTGCTTGACTCGTACAAATATTTTAACATTAGATGCTTGAGATTAAAAGAAACACTTTTTTCCCATACCATTTTTTCCGACTCGGCCATGATAAAAAGATATGGCCAGGTTCAGTTTTCTTCATGAGCTGTTCCACCCCTGGACAAACAAAATTGCCTTCAGAATAACTAGCTGAATGTGTGCCACTACACATCTGTGGATCTTTAAAACAGAGTTGTATTCATATTCATTAGCGAGCGTCCAACTTAGTTTCAAGAGTTGGGTTCTTTGAATTTTTGGTATTTTTATGGTACGTAATGGTCACAATGAGAAAACTGAAAGAAATGGATGATATCTTGTGTTCGAGAAAGATTCATCAAATAAATGAAAAAGTATATTCCGAAATTCATTTAATTAGATAAAACCGTTAGTGAGATAGAACTAAAAATGAATTTTTTTATGGTTTTTCAACAGCCAGTATCTTTTAAACCGAGCTGATTCGGAAAAAATAGCAAGGAAGGAAAGTTTTTCTGTTGACCTCAAGAATATTTGTAGGAGTCGAAGACTCATCCTGTATAGGGATAGGTAAGTAATTAATACTGTGTTGCACGTCCACGATGTATCTACTTATCCTTGTTTGTTCAAACCAGTGTGATCCAATACCTTAAAATTTTCAGTAAGGATTATATTTTTTTCATTCCCGATTCCACACCATTAGAAATAATGAACATAAATCCTCCTTATAATCTATAGCGTCGGTATGAGGCCAATCCTTTCAAACCGTCACAAAGTAGGTACACATTTCACTCTACATGATATGAACGATATAACGGAATGACCATAATTCAATGATGAGAAATACTCCCAGTCAAATCCACTACCGAGCTGTAATGATACTAGTCGGGCCAACAAGATCCATTAAGGTGAGGTGCCGCTTGGTAAAGGAAAGGCTACTTCCATAAGAACAATAACTCCTCTAATAAATAACGATCCTTATCGATCGGCCTGAGAATTCGGTAATAACCATCACCCATTTGATAATAGCCACCTCTATGGCTCTGTCACGTATGAAGTGAAGTGTTGCTCTTCTGTGAGGGAACAAGGTAACATACTATCGATGCCAAATTATCAGATGTACCATGCGGGTATATTCGATTTACAGTTCTTTCCCAAGATATTATTCGTGGCAGTTTGGAGGAAATTGTTCAACAGGTTCACGTCAGTACCTACTCATTATAACAGTTCAAGAGTACTCCGTTTTTAATTTCGGAAATCTTACAGTTAGACGTGTATAAACATGAAAGTTTCATTTCGAGTAAGCCTAGGACCCTATTAGCTACTAGGCAAAGCTGGAAATGGTTCCAAAGTTTTTGTTTTTCTCCACTGAGGAGAGTACGAGGATGTTTTGATATCTAGTTACCCTGGACCAATTCCATGCATAAAAAACTATTGCGTTACCATAGCAACGAATAAAAATTCATAAGAAGTGTCAGTGTGAAGTTTGAGGTTGAAAAAATAAACCAGAGTTACGCAATAAATTGAAAGAGAGAAGATTGTGAAAATCGGAAAATTGGAGTATCGAGTCATCATCAAGTGCCTGTATTTAAAAGGGTTAAGAGGTAAGCAGATTTACGAAGATATGCTTAATACCCTTGGTGATCAATGTCCTTCGTGTGTGACCGTGAAAAATTGGACTGCAAGCTTCAAAATAGGTGAATTTTCCATTGAAGATGATGACCGATCGGGAAGGCCAGTTTCTGCATCAGTCCCCGGAAATATCGATGCAGTTCATGACATGATTTTATCAGACAGTCGAATTGGGCTAAAACGGATATCTGAAGCGCAAAATATTTCATACGAACGCGTTCATCAAATAGTTCAGGTCAATTTGGACATGAGAAAAATTACTGCAAAATGAATCCCTAAATGTTTGAATGTGGACCAAAAGCGAGCAAGGATAACGCCCCTGCACACAAATCTCATGTTGTCATGTAAACAATTCGTGATTTAGTGTTTGAATTACTAGAACACCCCCCTTATTCACCAGATTTGGCTCTATCCGACTATCATCTCTTTCTTCAACTGAAAAAAGTTTAAAAGATCGTAAATATTCTTCCAACGAAGAGGTAAAAAAAGCTGTGGTGGTCTGGTTTGCAGAGCAAGAACAAACATTTTTTCTGAAAGGTCTAGAGACGTTCCAGGTTCGCTGTAATAAATGCATCCAATTAAGAGGAAATCATGTTGAGTAATAAAATATTTTGACATTGCAATTTTGTTTGCTTCTATAGTAGGCTAAGAATATCCTCGTATGAATCATACAAGCGGCTCAGCCACAATCGATCACCAAAAAATGGTATAGAAGACATCCTGCATTTTCTTCTCAAAATATGTTGAATATTTTCACTATTTTCACATGATGAATTATTCTTTTTTGTATGTTTTTCATTTTGTGCATACGACTGATTTCAGCGTGATCATCTGCAGTTGAAAAATTCTCAAATGATCAAGTCTTATGGTTCCCATTCAGGAGCCAAGTTCATTATCCGTAGCATCATCGACACCAATCCACGTGCCGCTCATTGTAGGCGTGGGAGTTTAGAGACCGAGTTCACTGGTGTTATTTACTCTAATTTCGTTTTATTTGTAACCAAATTATACTACGCTCTTGCAGTAATCTCCTACGAATGCCGTGGTATAGGGCTTCCTCCTTTTGAAGTGAACCTAATAATAACATTAGATAGTCATCATATTACGGTTTTCAATTGGGAGAGGATGAGGAATGAAGAGTGATTAACAGTTGGACTTCCTTTTCGTGTAATGTGGAAGAATGCGGAGATTATGATAAAAATAATTCTTCGGGTGACTTCTAATTCAGTACGCAGATTCCTGATATCCTACGGTCACATCGAAACGTTTCCTTTGAAATTATTAACTTGGAGAGAAAGACGTCAATATTGGGCTTTATTTATTATTATTAGATTTTTTGAAGGATCAGTATTTTAGGAAATAAATCACTTTTAGTTCAGAAAATTCAGAAAAATATTGTTAAACTTTGAGGAGCTTTAGCAGCCAGAAAAAAGAATTAGATATATGTCGATTTTTTTTATGATAGAAAGATCCTCCGCAAATGAAAAATTCCAATCTTCATTTATCTACCACAAACAGTTTAGATTTTATGATTTTTTCCGTCAAGGTCCAAATTTTCCAATTTTTCATCGACTATAACTTGAAAAACAAATTTTTAAAAAAATATCTGTTTGCATATTCGTTATCTTCGCCCTCGAATTAGTAGACAGTATGAATTTAGTTTCGATCGGAGACCAAAAATTTTTTTCAAAAAATCGCAATTTTTCCATGCATATGTATGGAAAATTTGAAAAATTTTTCGATCTCTCCGATTTCCACAAAAATTAGAGTATTTACTAAATCGAGGGCGTAGATTACGAATATGCAGACAGAATTTTGCTGAAAGGATTATTTTTCAATTTATAGTCCATGGAATATTCGAAATTTTGGACCTCCGCGGAAAAAATCATGAACTCTAAACTGTTCGTGGTAGATGAATGAAAGTTGAATTTTGGGTTCGTTAAAGATCAATCTATCACTAAAAAAATCAGCATATGTCCAGTGTATCTTTTGTGGCGGCTGCAGCTCCTCAAACTTGACCATTTTTTTCAGAATTTTTCACTAAAAGTGATTTATTTTCTAAAATACTGATCTCAGGTAGAATCTGATTGCATATTCGTAATCTACGATCTCGAATTAGTTAAAAAAATGACCCGTGTCGATAGAGTTCGACGCCTTGCGAATGAAGTGAAGAAAGTCTATGTATTAATCAAACAAACAACCGAAGGATTCTTAAAAATTTGCTTGTGTGATTTGCTTGGGGAATTTATGGAAGGAATCAATGTCCAGAACTCTCTGGACATTCGTCAACTCAGATAATAATTTGTGACTTAAATTCCAGTTGAAATTTTGGATGTCCATTAAGGCTGAAGATCACTTATTGAAATCGTGATCTTCGCATCTTCTGCTCGTAATGGAATCGCACTGAGAACTCCATTGAAATATCGGTTCAATTCCACTGTGACACTTATCTACTCCGCAATATTCATCGAACAGCATATTCCTCTCCATTCTTTCGACAAAATCTTTTAATACCTACTTTAGCCCACTCAAACTGATTATGTTAAACGAAGGCCACTGGTATGTAAATGCAGGCAATTCTTCCTCATTATAGGTCCACTTCAGCTTTTCTAATTTATCACAAAAAGCGTACCGTTATGTCTGGTCTGATAAAACATTTTCCTCCATATTGATATCTGCCTCTGAGCTATAAGCAGAACATTGGAGTATTCTCGACTGTAAATTTGCCTGCTCGCATATTAAACAATCTAATACTGAGACTCACCTTAAAAGTAATATATGGTTATAATAAATTATGGTAATCGTAATAGTTCCTTTGGAATTGGTCGAATACTTGTTCAACAACAGAATGGCGCATATGTATGCCCGGCCATTTAATTGACGATCTCTTTTTTCGAGTGACCTTTTTGTGGGCCTCCTTGCCCGTGTTCGATTCGGAATTCAAATGAAAACGTCGCAAGAAGCTGTGGGAATCCTTAGAAGTAGAACTCATTATGAATATAAATTGTTCCGTTTCAAAACGAAAGGTGATATTCGACAATGAGAGTACACCTCATAGAATTCCGAACATTGGTATCTTTTGAGGTATCTCTTCGATCGTTGTTCAGGACAAGAGATGGTTAGTTTTCTGACGGTTTTTGGTTTAACATACGCAAGGTAATCGTTTCACTTCAGCAGATTCTGGACACTGATATTTTTAGTTATTACATATACTCCATTCACTTTTATTTTAGCAGTCGGTTGGCCACGGAAATTTGACACATTCCACTCTGTATAGTACGAAAACGTGGGGTTATGACGCTTGTCAAAACATTTTTGGGTTTTAAATCAACGCTATGTTGCTCGTTCTACGTAAAAGTTTCTGTTATTACGTATTTTATCACAATGTCGAATCTCTTCGGAAAATATGTGACGAACATAATTGAAGTTTATACAAACTTATTGAAGGCATACCAAATCCAGTTATTCGCATGTAAAATACAAGAGATCAGTGTAATATCATAATATGCACTAGCTTGAGGAGAGTTAATGTTCGTTATCTTCTTTGGCTAAAGTTTGAATACGTTACATCAGTTGTAGATTTCAAAAATATTAACCCGAAGATGAAATGCATATGTTGCAGTGGTTGGGAATGGGTTTCCCCCAAGGAATCCACAGATAATTACAAGAATTTTAAATTCTTCCACAAAAATCATCTTGCATCAATACATATAAGTGAAAGGAATTAAAGGAAGTTTCAAGTCAAGATGAACTTCACCGTTGAACAAAAATTTCACATGAATAAACAATTAGCAGGACAACTTGCGCGCATTAATATAATAATAATAATTAGGTTTTTATTGGTAACGTGAGACATTTACAATGTATAGGACAAGTCAAATGAAAAAGAGAAAAATCAATTTTCGGGAACTTATTTTACGATGACATTCATCGAAAATCCTGTAGTAAACTTTTCGCATTAATTCATTCAAACATCAAATTCTCAAATGCCACCACTTGTTTGGGTCTCCCAATAGAAAGAAATTCTTTATCATCCTCTTCATTCACAATCTTTCTGATTGTGGAAATATTCAGCTGAAATATAAGTCCTTTAGATTCAGATGAAACATTATATAAATTCTCTTACATTGTGTATGTTCGCCACTGTCTGACGTATTGTGGATTTTAGAATATCAGGGTATAACTATTTGAATGAGCGGACCTGAATTCTAAATAGCACTTCCTGAAACCCTGTCTCTTTTTTCAATCACTTTCGGCATTTTCGTTACAAAAATTGATATTAGATGTGTCAACGGCGTTATGACATTAACGACATTTCATGAGTGCCAACCTTACTCCGTTCTAGTTACAAAAACTTGAGAAAATTATTTCATGGCCAACCAACTGCTAAAATAAATGTGAATGTAGTATAGAAGGATATGACTGGTGAAGTGAATCAATTCAATTCTCTAGGAAGTTGGATGTTAATAAAAAATAACTGGAGAAAGAGTGTTTTTTCAAGTAATCCGAAGCATTCCTCATAAAAAGTGAATGCTTTTTCTTCGTTGTTTGAAAACTATGTATTAGAAGATGCAAAAATTAAGAGCAGAGTTGTAATTCTTTTGATTGAAGTTGGTTCTTAAGTTTGTTATATCTACCGACTAAAAAATAGCCACTGGTATGAAAAAAAAAACGTGCATACACTTTGTTGAAGATCACCATCAGAATCGATGACGTTTCTAGGGTACCTACACCACCACGTGCACCAGAATTTGCCCTTCGACTTTTTGTTGTTGCCGTTGCATGATACGAATCGATAGTTTCACGATTCCATCGGAAAATTAACGACCCATTCACGAATTTACCGGGAATCGCTGATGTTATATCAATTCGCAAAAACTAGCCAGAGCGTTTTGCCGGGGGGGTTGAGTGCTAGCCAATTGGCGTGGTGGCCAGTAAGGCAGGTAGCAAATAGGTTAGGAGCGCGAAAGATGCGCGAGGTCAACTGGTCTTTGTAAACTACCGAAATCGAGATTTATGACCGTGTACGCGGGCATAGCGACTCAACAACCCTTTCGGAAATTAGGGACCCGGCTAAGACGCTAGGCGCTGCAGGGACATCGAATACACAGGTCGCCAAAAATAAAGATATGTTTGGTCATCAGCTACAATTCATCAGCGAACCTACCTAGTGAGGTTATGATTAAAAAAGTAAGCATTGAGAAGAAGTTTAACACGGGAGGAATGAGGAATGGAAAAAGGAATACACTACCCAGAATTTCACTCTGGAACCAAAGGCAACGAGGTAGCCAACATAAATAGGGAGCACAAACGACACTTACTGACCCAGAGCTTTTCTGTGGTACAGGAAAATGCACCTATAGGAAAGAGTTCATGTGGAACTGAATGTCTTGTTCGTCTCACAGTTTGTTCAATACTCAAATTACATTTCCTGTAATCGAATGATTTTTCATCAATTTTCAATATGATTCTGAATCTTTTCCTTCCTGTGTAATTAATTGAACGTTTTCAGGAAAATTATGGCCTCATATTTTATTTAGCTATTATCAATTTCTTGCTTGAACGGGGTTTCGAAATTGAGTTAAGGGAAGCATCAAATCTTGACATTCATTGGAACTTAAGTTTCACTTGTTGCCAAAGAGTAATTCACTTAGACTGTGTTTGTCGAATGCTGAACTAATTGGCTCCTGTTCTATACTCGAAAATAAACCTATACGTAGGTATATGCTTATAATTATCGGGTATAAAGTAACCCAATATAAATTGTTAAGGGTTGATTGAATTAATTTAGAGAAATTCGTTGAGTTCTTGTTCGTGAGATTCTCTATGCTTGAAAATTGCCCCCATTGCAGAGATTTCCATATTTCTGACGTAGCCCCTTCATTTTCAGCGTGACACAGTGTATACCTACCGCTAATCTCTTCTTCGCTGAAAAAATGTAGCGTTCGAACCGCGCGCCAGGTTCCGAGCATTTAAAAATAAGTTACATCTTTAAGCAATGGTCTTGTTCCTAGAAACGCAACGTTCGTATAACTACTGACACGGTTTTTTGCCCGAAACCAACCTCGGACACAATAAAGACCCGAAAGAATCGAAAATATTTAGATAGAACGATTACAGCACTTGAACACGTCGTCTTGAAGCTGCCCACACGTCTAATAAATTATGAAAAAAACAATGGGAGATGGTTCGGGTTTGGGCGCACATTAATTACAATATGTAGCGGGGTGATTACTTCAAGGAGACCTTGAAAATAATGATGCCTCGTTTTTATGGATTCCAAGAAGAGAGATGAAATCAATTCAATTGAAGTGCTTCTTCTTGTCTTTGAGCCCGAAGAATGTATCATCGGTGGGAGGCAAACATTCCTTCTCGACCATGATTCATTTCAATTTCCGAATAATTTGGTTCGTAATACTGTAAGAAGATAGTGGAGGTTCCAAAACCTTGCAAATTTCACAAGAAGATTCATTATTTCCAGAATCATCGAGGTATTCCAACTTTCACTTTTCAAACATAAATAATAATCACATATAATTTGGGCTAATAGTTTGATTGATTGATGTTTCATTCGTGGGGTAGTAATTAATGAATTATATGACTCATGCAGTCATGCATCAATATTGCTTCTAGTTCTCTTATTATTTGCAATTCCATTCAAACTACTGCGTTCAAACTAGAAACAAAAAAGGCACTAGGGCTTAGCCCCTTTCTGAACATGTCCAATTCAGGAAGAGAGTATTCTTCGAATTTTTACTAAACTTACATTCATATTGGTTAAAAATTATTCGAGAAATGATACGAAACATAAATTTTCTAATAGAACCTATATCCATTTGATCATAGAAGGGATTCAGAAACAAGCAACGACATTTTATTCAAATCGACTTCAAGTTATCTAGATGTCTTTTAATGATACACGGTGTAGCAGCAGCAACTATCTTCATGACTGAAGCGGATACTGTTAAACCAGTTAGTGAATGGTTCATCTGATTCATATACCAAGGTATGGAAGGAAACACAAGAACGGATGCTGGGTACCTAATTAATGAAAAATTTGAAACGGAATTTTTGAAGACATGACTAAAGCAAGTATGTTGAACTTCTACGTCATACAAGTATGCGGTTAAAAGGCGTTGTGGAAGTTCTCTAGTGTGTTTGGGAAACCCTTGGAGGTATCGCTTATTGGAAATGAATCACTTCTTTATTGAACAATCTACTACGTTCATCGAAAGCTCATTTCGTAAAAATGCTTAAGCAGTTTCGGATGAGTTTATTGCATTCTTAACCCCAGACGTTTATTTCCATCGCTTTTCCAAAATGATTGTGCCTGATCAACCATTTAACTACTTCCAATCTTTTTGATTGAGTAGGTATTTAAAATATGGCAAATGAGAGTCAACAGAGGAGTTCCATTTTCACATTTGCATTTGCCTTTTTCCTGATAAACAGGAATATACGGCGAACTCACTGAGGGAGCCCGGAAACCAGGAGGCCAGTATAAGCTGTTAAAGGATATACTACATCAATCCCTAAAATCAGTTAATGCCAATCATAACTGGGAACAACTAGCGTTAGACAGGTCACAGTGGAGGTCTTTGGTCCACAGTTATAATGGAGAATCGAGAAGGATACAGCGGCGGCCAGATCTGGTTGGAGACTATCCATGCCCTGAGTGTGGAAGGATCTGCAGGTCACGGTTGGGTCTCTTTAGTCACAGGAGGGCACACAGTCGCAACTAGCACTAAGAAGTTACAAGTCTGTTCGAATTTTTTTTTTTTTCTTCTCTTTGTAGATTTATTCCCGGTAACGGAATACAGCAATGATAAACAGATATCAAAAACAAGACTCTGTGCATGAAGTATGACTCGGAGTTTCTCATTAACAAATTGGGAAAAGGAAAAAAAATACCAGAAAATTTTTTTTTTACCTTATCCCTATTTTTTTGAAGGAGATCAATAGTACACCGCCTCATTTTTCAGTGGAAGTGAAGAGTATCAAAAGTGTTGGATACGTAGAGGAGGTCCTAGAAGACTACATCACTGTGATCTATGAATTGCTCTTTATTTAAGGATTTTCAAATAAGAATTGTGGAGATGATCTTTGTGATCTATGAATTGTCCTTAATTTAAGGATTTTCAAGTTGGAATTGAAGATATGACGATGTATAGAAATCGTTGGATGAGTAGAGGAGGTCCTAGAAGAGTACATCTTTGTGATCTATGATCTGTCCTTTATTTAAGGATTTTTCAAGTTCGAAATGAGGAAATGAGGATGTCTCAACACCTCTTAATTGATTAAAAATCCCAAATCGCTCTTGCTTACTCGATACCTCACCATTTAAACCTCTAAACGACAATTCGAAGAAAATGAGATACATTCTATTATAGTTGGAAGCGATATCTTTCAAGTAGATGCGTAGGAGACTCCGTTCCATTATTAATGTTGGAACCTACGGTTGCGTAAACACCATATCACTACGCACCACAGTACAAAAGATATACGCTTACCCGAAAATACTTTACAGCGTTCATAGATAAATTACATACAGGATTACTCATGGAATGGGCGTTGCGAAACACATTTTCGTTCTGAAAATAACAGAATCCACCGGAACGGTGAACATGTCTGGGGACATCTTGAAATTTGATTTTTATTGCTCTCATGCGACGAGAGAGAGTTTTGAACTGTTTCGTTGCGATAGTTTTATAGGGTGTTGCGTAAAACTCGATTTCAATGAAATTCGCGAATTCATATCGACGGCTGTAAATCATTCCTGGGAGATTGGGTAATAAAAATCGCGGATTATTCCGATTTGGATCATGATCGTTTTTGAAAATTGACCTTGTTTCAGATCGCAATAATTTTATAGGTTTTAGTTGTTCTTGTACTAGCAGTAGCTGAGAAATTACAGTTACTACCAAGGGCAATCACATAGCTACTGATTTCTTATTAATCTCTATAATTTTCTCGGTTAAAGTTGGATAAATATAAATAATGATATTTGCTTCATTCCCATGGATCTTTATTTCATTCAAATGGAGAGAGCAGAATAGAAAAGAGAAAATATGTTCTCATCTCATGAAGAAAATCAACTTAAGCTCAGCTTTCTGTATTTTAAAGCTGAAAATACGGAGACATTACACTTTTTATGATTGTAAGTACCAGTGCATTCGCCAATTTGCAACGAAAGAATTCTACACTGCTTTATTCACAGTCAACATCGAGCTCAGCCTGAGCTTATCATAAAATTCACAATGATGAACATCCAATACTTCGGATACAAGGAGTGCGTTTGTACAATTCAAATCCTGAACACTTATTGAAACACCAACCTATATGGATGAAGTTCGAAAAGAAACAAAATTCTACAATACATTTTTAGTTGTGAATAACTGGTTTTTCTTGTATTTATTAGTGAAGTTGTAGACCATTTTGATCTTTTAATAAAAGATTCAGTTGAATAGAAATTCTATAATCTGTTCATGGATGCACAAAATATCATAGAATTATGATGGTGCACTCGACTCATTCCGAGGAATAAAAAATGTGAAAGTAAATCGATAAAATTCATGAAACATTCAGCAATCTATTGTAATTTATTCAGTAAGGAGTAGCCGAAGCCAAAATGTTGACTTTACCTATGCCACGAGAGTTTCTTGGTTGAATTGAATTCTTAATATTGAGTAAACTCGAAATTATACATCGGTTCACATCTGCTTTTTATGAAATTTCAACAATTCCGATGGCGTAAACTTCAACATTCATCACGAAAGTATGTAAATCAGTTTTTTTATGGCCGTGCGATTTGAATTTGGAGGTAGATAATTGGAACATCAATATTGCTGAGATCGGGGATGAACTGGATAATAATTCACAATTTGCACAAATTCTTCTAGAAATTATAGTTCGTTATTAAATAATTATGTAGTCAATCAAATGAACGGTGTCAGCTTGTTATTATTTTCATCCTTTTTTTGCCAGAATATATTTTCGATCAGCACGATAGATATATATGCATTTTTCTCTGTTTGAATTTTTTTTTCTTGGATCTGAATTCTCTCTACGTTTAATTGGCAGCTGGGAACAATTATTTGTATCCAGATTTGTTAGTACAAACAGCAATTTTCGATAGGGGCCTGGTGTGGTTATATATTCAAGCTTTGTAAATATTTTGGAAATGTAAGAGAAAGAGTTGCATGGATTTCTTAAATCACTGCTCCAGTCAACTGCTCCAGATACCGCTTGTAGGTAAATTGGATACTCTATTCCGGGAACCTTAATGTCACTTTATTTACAGGTCAGTATTATTTTCTTTCTGGGAGGCAGAAAAAATATTCTATCGAATGAAACTGATTATTTTATTTTTATTTTTAACTATTTTCCAACAAAAAAAATGATGTAAGGTGAGTTTTCTTTCTGCCTGATATCCATTTCACAAGAAAAATAAAATTCGCCATTCAAATGGAAGTAAAATATCGAAAATCCTAACTGCAAACTAATCATACGAAAAAATATTCCTTCTTATCATAATAAGAATCATGTCATAATATTTCGTTGGATAAAATTGGTATGAAACGTTTTCTTTATTGATTCCAAAAGGAGGAATGTAATACCTATAGTTTCTATTTGGATGACAAAGTATTTCACGTGATTAAAGGTGCTGAATGCCCATTATTTCTTATTGGAAACAGATAATGGTAGTTAATATCCCTATTAACTTCATTAACTTTTTCTGAAGAGAATTTTTCAAGATTTTTTTCAAATCTATAGAATTTGGTACTCAGAAATTGAGCCGATGTTATCATCGGATATTTTTCTGTGGTGAATATAGGAAGAGAATGGAAAAATCATGTTCTGAATACTGCCCTGTCCAACTTTCGTGTCTCCAGCAATGAGGAAGAATGCACTAGGACTCTATTTGATAACTGTGCTATATTCCCCTCTAGATTTATATTTAAATTCAAGCAGAGGCACAAGTTCATTATGCTAACCATTAAAAATATTCCTAGGTTGTTGAAGCAAATAACTAGGAAGTGGATAATGCGCCTTGAAAAAATTAAGATGTTGCAGGTGCTACTAAAAATAGTCTTATGCAGCAGCTATTTATCACTGAAGAACTTGTGTACTTTGGCAGATCGAGATGTGGCATTCATATAGAACTAGTATTCAGTAATTTTCAACTGAATATTTTTCGCTTAATAAATGAGAAAACATTGTAACCTCAGACTACCACGGAATGAAAAATTGCCAATGACATTAACGTGAAATTTATGGACTTGGTAATCTTCCAATTTCTACAATCCATTTCTTACATTTCAATAGAAATCTGTGACGCTCCTCCTCTTATTAATGTTAATTCAGATATATAATGTATTATCCATTTACATGTCGCAACTATGGACCGCAAGAGCACACAAAAATCCTGATTAAAAACTGGTTTGGAATATTCAGAATGCCTGTGTACAGACCGAAATAGTTATTGAATTAATTTTACCTCATTTTATTGGCCGAGTTCGGGAATCTAACAGTTCTGATCGTCTAATGAACCGACAGAAATGTCGAAAAAAATTGGAAATAATTTCACATAGAAACGGCATTCCATCTTCAGTGGCCAACGTGTTTCGGGATCAATTCTCACGAATTATGCTCATTTCTATGTGTCGTTTCCCCTGGATACTGGCGAATATTCACATAATTCTTCAAGTAACAGCTTTTAATCTAGCCGCTGCAAACGAGAAAGAATTGCCCGAATCTATGAGAACAAGTTCCGCGAAATTCTGTCTGCATCTGGAATGAACGAACCTCTGGGAGAAGTAGAGTTCAAAGAAATATGTATTCATCGTCCTGATCCATTTGAACTTTTAATGACTAATTGGAATCTTCAATATCGGGTCATATATTCGAATTTCAGAGTAGACACCAATTACCTGCGAAGTTGTTATTTAGGGATCCTTAGGAATTTGGACTTAGAGCTACGGTTGGCATGAAATTGGATACAGTAGGTCTACAGCAAGTGTATTTTGTTTTAGTTTGCTTGCCATTATGTTGAGCTTAGATTCCTCGTCTTCAATTCTTGAGTTTGACTCTCCAATTTTAGCACCATCGTTTCAAACTACTAGATTTCATTTCAGTCGAGAAATTGATACTCTAAACATTTATGCATCCCTCGAATGAGACGAAAACAAAACATGTAACAGTTCCGGTGACAAGAAAAAATGAGAAAGGTGGAAAAAGGTACACAGAAATTGAGTAGAATTGATTCAAGGGAAAAAATAAATTAGGTTACATGTTTTCAATCGTATGAGAGACTTCATAAGAAGATAAGCAACAGTGGACGTTATTTGAGTCTATTTTCGAGAAAATTATGTTTTCTTTTCCATTCTTTGCATTCTCTGGGGTGCAATTCTCTATCGAATCATCAACTGTTTGGTTTTCTCGAATCTACAAAAACTTCTAAGCATCTCATATCGTAGGGCAGTAATATGACACCCTGATTTTTAGACAGTGGAGCAAATGTGTCATTTTAGGAGGAGTCTAACCCCTTACTCAGTATAGGTTATTTTGATTTTACTGGAAATTATGTCAGCCTGTTCGAAAAACTATATTTCCTTTCCAAACTTTTCGATCTCCGACAATTGCTTCAGATTTCCATTTCTGAGTTCCCTTAGAAAAGCTCTCTATAGAGCAGCAAGACTCAAATGGAACCACCTATTTGAAGAAGTAACCGTTCATCAATGCCAATTTCCGGCACTTTTAAATTACCTATTCTGCCGACAAAATCTCCTCAAAACCTAATCTCATATTCGGGCATCATTCTCGAATCGTTTGCGTCGAGAATCATTCTTTATGGCGTAAAAGAGGTTTGACTATGCCATTAAAAAGGCTAGTGACCGATAGTGAACTTCCAAATACACGTACTATTTTTATGGAATATATTTCGTTTTCAAATCAAAAAAGTCTTCTTAGGAAACCGGTACCAATATTGTAGTTATACGATTGGATGCTGCCCAATTAACATATGGAGATACCGTTCATCGGGGAGTTTTTTTTCGATCGAAGGATTGTTATAGTTCGTTTTGACAGTGGCGGATCAGAAATGGTCTCAATTCTGGGGGGTCCTACCTGATTATTGGAAGTAGCAGACTATTCGATCAGTTCAAGTCGGAAAATATTATTTGTCAACTGTACAAATAGGTTTCGACTGATAGAGAATCACTCTGGAATCTCCTGGGACTGAAACATTTCAAAAAATTCCTTCAACAATGCGAGATCTAAGAAGTATCTCGATTTTAGCAAGAACATGCTACTCCTTATTGTCTATTAGGAATACTAAATAATTCTTCGAACATTTTGCAATTATACACCACCAGAAACAATCAATCATCCTTATCCCTTATACACCTATCGTGAAAAGTAACAATTAGCACAGTTGAAAATGACTGGAATAAGGAAATATCAATTTAGGAGATCTCAACTCTAACGTGGAGGAATGAAAGGTATCAGTGTTTGAAATCAGGTTTTATTCGCTGATGATGGCCGTAGATGTGTTCTCTGAAAAACCTCTGATGTATGAAGGTAATATTCAACAGAACAATTTGGTCGGTAATTATGAAAATATGCAATAAAGCAAGTGGGTATAAATATATTCCGCTATTAGACACCATTACGTCAGGTTATTTTCGTGATAATAATCAGTTAAGCATGTTCAAATTCCGAAACCAAAAATTAAATCTATTGAGACTAGCCGTGGATTAATTAAATTTCATGTACTTTTTTCTTTACCAACACAATTATAGAGGCGATTTAAATATTAATTTCATGAATATCATTATTTATGGTGGACCTATAACAATATAAGTGTTTGTTAAATATCAAGGATACCGATTTTATAGTCTTACTTTTCTAACGGCTTCATGGTACGTGTTTGTTGGAACATTTGGGTTTGTTCGATTAACTTTATTGATTTTTGAAGTTATGGATCACTCTTCAAGACTTACTTTACCAAGAAATACTTAAAATAAGTATCGAGTAGTAGATGAATCAATCCATAAATTATTCTTCGTTTTTAATGAACTTTTCTTGGTGAAAAAGACTTTCAAAGTTCAGGATATTGAATTTAGCTACCATGACACCCTAATCAGGTTGAATACAGCTGAAATATCTCAGAATTCGATAATTATCATCAAGCTTGATTCTCCTCGATCTGACAAGGCGCTGGAAGGAATATTCCATCATGACCAATTATCACACATAAACCATCATCACGATTAACACCTACTGATTCCTTAAAATCGAAGTAAGTGTACATCGAACAAATCCCAAGATGGTGTTTAGACTTGAACATGTAACGGTTATTTTTTTCGACATCCTTCTCTGCATAAATAGCTTTCGGAGGATATAAAACCGAATTTTTTACATTAATTAAGCCTTAGAAGCATTAAAAGTGATCATAAATTTATTTGGTTACCCAACAACGTAACGACAACCGTGGATTTAATTGGGAGAGTATCTTTAAATGCTGGTCCATTTCGGGGAGTTACAGATTACAATAAATAAAAGGTTACATAGATAAAAAGATTCGTGGTCACCTTTCACTTTATAATGTTTGTTCTAGTTCGGACGGTAGTGTTAGAAACTCAATGTTATGTTTAATTTCGAAATTATTTAATAATTTTTCCAGTTTATTTATGATATTTCAATAGGTTGAAATTCAGGAATAGCTGAAGAACAACATCTTAGAAGACCTCTTTATTAATTTGATAAAACTTTCTTATTAATACGATAATTCTTATTCTTTTCTGCCACTTTGATGGCATTAAGTATCAAGCCATCTTTGAATTATATTTAATGCCTGCGCGTTCCTGAAATTTTGTGAGAAAGTATGATCGCCAGGTTATGGTATGACTTGTGTTGATGAAATTATTCAGTTTAAAAGAAAGTATCAAATACCTTCATGATGTTGGTTCGAAGTATAACAGTAAAGTCAACTCGTGAGGCTTCCAAACCGTGTAATCTCATCACGAAAAACTAAATTCTGCAAACCCAGGGATTTATTCTAGCGTGATACGAATGCACGTCCACTCGTATAAGTATCGAATTGCACGCCAAGGGCACATGTCATTATATACCTTAATATGAGCCTGTTTTAAGGGTACCGGAAGTGCAATGTGTTTCTAATAACTACTGCATCTGCCACTCGCAACTTATCACCCTAAAATTTCTTGACTTGCGACGTATTTCTGTTTGTTCAAGAAACATTAAAAATGTGCTTTCGAATCGCCAAAATTTATGGAAGTGCATTTATCTGACCACTCAAGTGGAGAACTGGGCACATGAGAGCCTTTAGTGGTAGGTTATGCAAGTCCACATTCAATACATCCCTCTTATGGCTCCATTTTGGAAGAAATAACAACTTTAAGAGTCGTAGATGTTTAAAACATTGAAAATTTGCACACACTCGTGAGAAAAATGCTTCACAAAAAATAGGAAGAGTCCTAAGAGTATTCTTGGTTGTGAGTTTCAAAAGTTGGGCAAACAACCCTTTGTCAGGGTTATGTTCATGATCAACTCTTTTCCACCTGAACCATTCCACACTAAATGAAACGTCATGTAATTGATCTAAACCTTCCAAGAAGACATTCTGCGCACTTGGCATTCTTTGCACTGAATGGGAAACGACAAACATTTCGAAAAAGTGGGCGTTTAGTAATTTATCGATATTCTAATTCGGAGTTTCAGAATTCTATGTTAATAATGTTGCTGTGAGTTGGAATGGCAGATGGCAACAGAATGGAAAGGGATTTGTATGGTAGAGTGTGCAAAACTCAACATTGATTAGTAGTTGTTTCAAGTGGGTGTCACTATTTTATAGTGGGAGGATCACTCTGACATTATATCGAGACCAGAAACGATTAGACTGGAATATTCACTAGAGCGAAACAATAATTATGAGAATACTGAAATTTTCACAGTTTTTGGCAACTGATTTCCATTTAAAAAAAATTTTTTTAGATAATAATGCATATTTGAGAAATGGAAGTATTAGAATTGTCGTGAGGGATGTTTCATTTTTTAATTTTCGTGAACTGTTTTTATGATATTTCATGTTGTATCCATAACTCTCTTCATATTCGTATATTTTGGTTGGAAATGAAAATAAGTTCTCAATAAAGTGTTTTCATGCCATTATTGATAATCTATTTTCATTTTCGAACCGACAAAAACCTTAAAGGCCCTCTAGTGGGTGCTTTGCCAACAAAACGAAAGGAACATCAGCTTTCCTCTATCTCTCCGGATTCCAAGTTCACAAGGTAGCAAATAGAGGGAGCTAGACTCCGGGTTAACAATGACTAATAAACTGTAGGCTCTTTCAATGTTCAATGCCACAAGGAAGCAAGGGTAGTTCCAATAGTGGAACCATGGGGGCCCTGCCCCACCCTTCTCTGAAAACTTGAAAGACATATTTATTCTAATATGGAAAAATGATTTTATTTTCCTATGTTTCAAAGTATATGTAGTTTTCTTGCCAACATATAGCATATTACATATTATATTACAATTATAATTGAAATTTTATATCAACAAACACCTTACATGCAGAATTTTAAATATAAAATTATGACCCCACACCAACATCACTCCTAGAACCGCCACTGCAATAGCTCAATGAAATTCATGACTAGTTGAGTTGCTCTTTCAGAATATGTATCAGTTTTAGATCTTCGATGATTTTTCTGGGAGATACGGGTGACAAAAGTTGACCTTCGAAAAATTCCCAAAAAGTTGGGTTCAGTTAAAACTTCCTCAAGCCCGAACGGTTGTGCCGAAATGGATGAAATTCTCAGATTTATAACTAGGAGAGTTGCTCTTTCAGAATATGTATCACATTCGCATCAACGATCATTTGGTTGGTGGAGCCAATTTTTTCCTAATTTCCAATTCAACTCTGGTCCAACTCTCTTTTGGTGATACCATAGAGGCCAACCCTCTGTTGTGGATCATCCAAATACCGACTGATGCCAAATCTCAACACAACCCTTGACAAAAAATTCCTTCAACCTTCAACAATTTAATTTCTGTTCCAAACCTAGCGAACGCGCGAATCCATAAAAGATGGAATGGGCTCGAAATGATAGAGCATAATTCAAATTCGTTTCGAGCGCGTCTGATAGGATGTTTGTTTTATTTTTAGATGCACTTTGTCGTCTTTTGGAACTATGCCTCCTTGGCTGGGTCGGGACGGTCTTAAAATTAACCTTTATATCGGAAAAAAAAGCAGAACTGTTCGCTTTGAAACACATAATACACGCTGACGGTCTGTGATATCAATTGTACAAAATGAATCTCGAATTACTGGTTCGCAGTGAACGGTGTAAATACAGATTTTAGTGGATATTGACTGCGTGTAAACCGTTTGTGCACGGATTCGTATCGAGAGTGATCTAGAAATAAACGTTGCTTGGAATGATTTCGAGGCATGGCAAAAAGCACAAGAAGTACCACTACATTCCGTTCGGCAAGAACAGAAGGGTAAATGAGAGTTCCTGTTTTCACTCACTGACAAAATTTTACAAAATCGTTTACTGCTCCAAATCTCTGCTCAACACATTTACATTCCATTTTTCCCTGGACTCTAGATTGAACGAAAAGTATTTCGACTCATGTGGGTTTCGAACCAATGCTTTAAAATTGATACAACTGATGTTCGTCTCTGAAGAGTATAGAATACCAAGAAATATGTGATTTGTCGAGAGAACTCAAGTTCGAAATCACTTGCTGCGGGTAGTATAACCCAGAAAGTGGATTTTAACATTAGGTTTCTTCCGAATAACTGAAAATTCGTCAATTCATGGATTTTATATTATCAACTGTGCCTTTTTTCGGGCAAAATCTGCAAATAATTCTGTTTTAATAAGCATCATCTGAAAAACCAGGTTGCAAGGACATAGATCTAGAAAAAGATTTGACAATTGACAACTTCCCTTAGTGAATAAGAAGAATCGAAGAAGCAAGTAACGTGTCATGGTATCTTCAAATATTATTGAATATATAACAAGCTGTTCCAAATATGAGTTCTTCATTCAAAAGGCTCTTAGTTTCTGGTGCTTCAAAATACCTGGAAATAATGATCTATATTTTCGATTAACCTTGTAGGTATAGAGTAGAAAATTTTTCACAAATTGGTGTTTTCATGCACTTAGATACTTTCGAGGTGGGAGAAACTCAATATCAATAATTTTTTCTTAGCATAAAGTACATATATGGTAAAAATTTTTTGTTAGAATATTTAAACGAAGATTGCCAAGTTATGTTTTCTGTATTTTCTGAGAGATTGATTGGATGGGAGCCTTATATTTCTAGAGGAAATTAATGAAGAAGAAATAGTACGGTAAACCAGTTAACACGTGGTCATAATCTCCCATTTTTAAGGATCGAGAACCCAGAAATTAAATTTAAAAAAATATGTATCTACTACTGATCATGTCATTACATAAACACAGCGTGTTATCTCCGAAATTTCAATATTTTGAATCTCAACACGCGTAGAACTCAACACTCCTCATAGATTACCGTCATTCATAAGCTTTCTGAGCAGTGTGTCATGCCTTTCGTCAAGCTCAGAAATAAATTCGAATGTTGCCGTGGACGTAAACAAATTTCAAGTCGGTCAAGAACCGACGCCCATTCATCTTTGGGAAAGTATGAAGCATATATGATAATTTTAGGTCCTGCAGCTTCCAGGATCCGCAGCGGAAGCGATTGGGTAATTTCACAAATTCGGGGTATAGGGACGTTTGGGAGGTTGACCTGGAAGAGTAAATATTTTTTCTGGAAGTTGAACGAACACTCTGTTGTGCTCAATTTGGGATGGGTGAGACCAACGGTTTTTGGCGATTCCAATAATGACCCTCTGCATCTGGAAAAAAAGTTGAAAGCATGCTTGAAAGCCATCTGCCTTTGAGATTGTTCTTTTCTTATGTCTTGGTTCTTGAGAACTCTGAACAAACCCACCATAAGAAAAGGTTTAAGTACTGATGCAAAATTTGTTGTAACAAAACTGGAATTCCTCAAATTAAGGAAGTTAGGTACTTTTCTTTTCTATTCAACCCAAATTACTCCCCAATTCACTTTATTCAATTCTACATATCAAATTGATTGTCTTCAGTGAAAATACGCGAATTGATACTTAAAGCCTTGAATTAATGTATGGGGTTGATTTACTGATGATTTTCTTTCCTATGGAACATCATGTGGAGGATGATATTCTTAAATTTCGGACAATTCTTCGCGAGTTAAATGTCCACATTCTTCAACAACCTTTTCAATTATTTGCATCTTCTTCGAGGAAAAATTGCTTGAAACCCAACCTAAAATAAGAAAATTTGGATTCTTCGCATTGAGAAAGTTATTTTCCTTCCCTTAAAGTCAAATTTCACCCCAATTTTCGATCTTCTTCAATACAAAATACAGAATCGAGTGGATAACGCTTTCATTCATACTCTTCCTTGAAGAAATTCTCAAGTTTGATGCATATTGCCGAAGAAACTGTTAATTTTCTGAGATATCATGAATGGCCTGGTTGTTTCATAGGGCAACTCCGTGGACGTTTGTTGAATAGGTTGTGAAATAATTCAGGTGCCATGTCCAAGATTTTCCTTCGGCCGAAATCGATACCCTTTACTGCAGTACAGTTTTTCCGATTTTTCAATGAACTTTCCCAGAAACGACAACTCTGCCGTAGCTGGAAACATGATGGAAATCAACCTTTTGCCCCCTTCTTACGTTCTACGTAACCAGTCAGTTGTTCAAATCGATATCGACGCATGCGCAGCGCCCGTCGCTCCACCTCCCTCCCATGTGTACACTCTAGTCACGCAGAGATTTTTCTTCGAAAAGCTCCGTAAGTTCGCGAGGTTTTGGCGTTTTGTGACGAATGTATACAATCAAGCGCTGTTAACCCGCATTACCGCATGAAAAATCCGCGATATTACTTGAAAAATTTTCCAGGTGTCATACATCGAACGAAGTGTGGCATATAGCCTTAATTTCATTCAAAAACATCTGATGAACAAAGAGTACAATGTCTAATGAAAGCTTCCCTTCCATTATTGAAAATTCACCCAATACGTACCAGTGCCTATCAAATGCAGATTATTTTTCCTTATGAGAGTTTCCTCGTCTTCGATTTTTGTTGGGGTAAATCTAAAAATCTATCGATACCTTCTCTCAAGAAATATCATCGAGGTATATACCGAACAAGTTATAAATGAGAAAAATCTTGCTTACCCTTTCATTTCTCTGATGAAACATCGTGGTTGTATAGGAAATGACACAATATGATGGGGTATAGCAACTATAACAATCAAGGATATAATAAATTATTCACACAGGTATGTTTTATCAGATTCAGAAATTGACCCTTTCACTAATCCAAACCCTATATAATATAGTTGTACCTACTATTCGTTTGCTTTCAATTAAAAAGGGTGAATCACCCTTGAAATAAAATTCAAAATATTCAAGAAAAGTATGAATTCAATTCAAATCCTGTTCAGGGATGTAAATAACATGTGCGTGTAATAAATTCTACTGTCAGTACTCATAAATTAATTGTAAACCTTACCCTGTATATGCAGTATATTTTGCTCAGATTTCAACTAACATTTTGTTGATTGATTTTATGTTAATTTCATAGTAATTCTTGAAAATCTTTTGTATTATCCTGGATTATTAGTCCCTGAAAAGAAAAAGCATTTTGACAGAACCTACATTATATGTCGAAGAAATACGAATAGGATGTTGAAACTCAGAATGCGTCAGGGAATATTTCGAATTTTGTTTTGTGAATGGAGCATTTATTGGTGTATTTTCAGTTTGCGTGGAAATAATCTTCATAATATCTAATAATCATTGCCAAGAATCTTCAAATCTACTGAATTATTAGCTGGCTGAAACCATTCATTTCGAGTTATGATATTTTGTAAAACATTTGAAAGAAATAACTATACATAGCTTGATTATTCTCGAAATCCAAACAGTTGAGCAAAACCATGAGCTGACAGGACTATTTTTTATCGAATTTAATCGATTTATATCTGATAGTTTGTACAGGGGAGGTCGTTATCATTTTGCTTTTTCCTGTTCGATTCCAAAGGCTTAGATTTGAGATTATTATATGGAATTCGCAGTTTGACATTCAATGAATTTCGAAAGATAGCAAATAGTTTTTTTTTCGGAATTTTTCATGCTCCTTCCTTCTGACAGATTTTTTGTCAAACTCCCTCTACCAGTATATTTTCGTGCCATTCATTCATACGTTTCTCACTTGCGTGTAACGGTTGAATGATTCTTTCTCAGTTCGATCGAAAACTGTTTAGATCTGAAGAGAGAATGCGGAAATATTTATATCAAGCTGTATAGATTTCCTCCGAACAAATTCCATTTGTTTTTGTTGTGACTCATCAACATAGCGAGTCTGTTAAGTGTTGAGAAAATCGAATTAATGATCATTTAGATTTATACTGCTCCGGTTTATACAGACTGATTGAGAAACGGTGAAAATGAGAAATGGATTATTTGTCTGCGCACCTCAATAGAAATGGGGCGTTTGGGTAACGATGTGCAGAACACATTTTTAAAAACTTTTATTCCATATTGGAGCTGCCAATTCAACGAAAAAATTCCAAGATTTATCCGCCATTTTGTCCTGTCATATTCTTTTTTCTAGAGTTTATTTCACAGTGAAAGATTAGCGAAACAATGAATATCAGAATGCAGGTACTTATGAATACAAAAAATTGTATTAAAAGCAATTTTAAAAGGGAGGCCATGATTAAAACAAGTAATTCAAGTCCGGAGTGAAAGAAAATTCTCATGCAACTGAACATACACTTCTATCAAAATGAAATTCGACAAAATAAAACCACTATTGATCCAAGATTGCAGAGAAGATATAAAAAATGAAATCTTGAAGCTTGAGTAATCACTGAAGAAAAGCTTTATGTTTCCATCCCCAATTTTTTTCAGATTTGGTGTGTTATTACTTGTAAATTGTTATCGCATGCTTTCAGTGGCACGTCATCTAACCTATGTCAAAGTACACGTCTCTGGTAAGAAAAAAAATAGTTAGACAGTAACACTGAAATATTGAGTTAGATAGTTTTATTATGCACAAATTCTAGTTATATTGGAAGTCATTTGCTTGTACATTGAATTCGTTGAGTGAAGATTTCGGAGGAAAATATATTAGAGAATTTGTCCGAAATTGAATGCCCATTATTTGGGTATCTAGTGGTATGTGTGTTGTGAAATATGTTTAGATACTTGTAGATTTGTTACATTTAGTGTAATCAGTGTATTATGGAAAATAATCTCATCTCATATCCGTCAATCAGAATACTTTTCTTTTTGGAAGAAAAAAGCTAAGCCTCTCTTGAATGTGTTCGTCTGTTATTTCTTCTGTGATTGGAGGTTTCATTCGACGTTAAAAATAGTCAAACCATCTCCAAACTTCGTGTTTTTCGTGTAGCATCAAAAAGGTCTAGTTGTCTGAAGCCCTTGTTTCAACGGAGGGATACATTTTTCTCAAGATATAATCAAAAACGAAAGATGATAGCGTGCCTTGAATAAAGTGAGTTTGTTATCACAAAATCGAGTAATCAAATTATATATTTTTGCTTCTGGGGTATTATTAAACTCGTTAGTCGAAGTTTCATTGTCAGAAACAAGATTCCACTATTTGAGTTTCGGAACTCAACATGATCAATTTCAATTTGAACTTTTTTGTTCTTCAAATACGCTTTTAGTGTCCCGAAAATAAGATTGTTTGTAAACAGGAGGATTTCTCTATTGTTCACAATGCAGATATCGTGTATCATTCAAGGATGGATGTCGTTCGAGAATGCTTTTTTATAATCCATCAAATCTCAACTGGGTATAAAATTCAAACATCACTCGAAAGTATTTTTAGTCTTCTTTACTCAATTAAACTTTTGAACCGAAGGAAACCAGCATATTTTAATGGATTAGTAGAGAACTCCACGTTTAACCGTTTGAAAGAGAAAACAATATCGATCTTTGAGTTATCAAATATTATCCGAGTTTTTTTTTTCGTGAAAAAAATCAGTCAGCTTTCGAGAGCAACATCGAAGTATACTATTATAGTGAAATTACATCAGGTACATTTTATGTAATAGACGTAGACAAAGTATACCTATACATAGTTTTCAATTATGATGAATTGTTTTTCACCTCTCACGACATCAAAGTCGTGAAAAATGGTTATTTTTCTTTCACCTTCTAACAATTTTATATGGATTTCCTACTTGTGTAATTTCGAAAATGTCACACCAACGCAAACGATACTGAAAGTACCGAAATGATCTTTCCGTAGTAGCATAAAAAGAAAGGATGAAACATAGTCAGATCGTGGAAGATTGAACAAGATTTAGCCATAAACATTCAGATGATATATTTGTATAAAGTGAACGCGACGGTAATGAGCTAAGTAGGTGATTTAGAGTTGAACTCTTCAGAAAACTCTGGGTTGAATAGAGCAGACTTTCTACGACATCTTCAAAATACTTATGAGCATCTCTTTCTAGCTATCTCCAACTGAAATCGAATAACTTCTCCAACATTGTTATTATGCATGCCACTTGCAATGTGCTCATCCACTCTCATGCCCATTTAGATCATTGTTATCATAAATGATCACCATCACACTATCTTACCTTCTAAATCATTGCAGTGCAATATCAAATGTCAGTTTGGATTAGATTGGAATCCATAGTGTAGTGTGAATTTCATCAGATTAGCCATTGTGATAATATAAGACCTGTGTCGTGTCAGAATGAGAAGTATTGAAACTTTTTTTTTGTTTTTAGGGTTCCGCTGATTCTAACTACTCACAGCCTTCTTCAGATTTATCGCTGGACGAGGAAAAAGAGGCCCTTCGTAGGGAGAAAGAGCGTCAAGCTCTTGCCCAACTCGAAAAAGCAAGGGTATGTACCTACTTGAAAGGAAATTTCACAACAATCGAAAATTTCAGTCATTACTGTAATTGAATGCTGTGGTGTCAAAATCGGTACAATATTTTAGAGATAACCTCCCATCTAAAAACAAATGAACAAAACGTGAAATAGCAGTATGAATTCTAGACTATTCTTGATTTATAGTGGTAAAAATGTTTGAATTCGTCATTTTTAGTGTTGGTATGTTAATTGTTCCAGCGAAGTTCTCATAACACCCAAGTTCGATTCGTTTTAAATCACGATACGTTGAAAACACGAATCATCTGCAAAATGAACGTTTTCGAGAACTTTTCTTCAGCATTTCATTTGTCTTCGTGTTGGTTCCTGAATGTTTCCACCTTCAATTTATAATAAGAAAATGATTGAATATGATTATGAGCTGATAAATCATATCTTATCATAACATAACATTCACAGCGGGTTTCATAAAACTTTGATTGCCCGATCAACGATTTAACAGTTACTCGATTTCTAAAACCAAAACACTGAAAACTCTTCATTTCTGAATATATTGGAGAAGTAGCAATCGAGAATAATTGGTGCATGAACATCATAATTTGATGCGATAGTGATATTCTGAATGATCATGACTGAATTATCGATTGAAAACAAATTGACGTCTATTCGTCAATCAAGCGTTGATTCCCCGATCAAGCTTTATGAAACCCACGGTCAGATTCATTTCTCACTGAATTTTCTCAATTCATTCTATCACCTTCAGACTAGGCTCCACTTTTAAGCCTGCTTCACAGTTTTTATTTGCTCATTGTTGCTTAGCCTTCAGCTCTTTCCAAGAATATCATTTCATGAGTGCGAGCGACTCGAAGTGTGGACTACGAGATGAAAAATTCAGTTTGGGGAACAAAGCAAAGTCAGACCGGTCAAAATCTATTATTCTATTGAGAGTGGTTGGTCCATATTCCGTTGTGATTTTGGAAACGTGTGGGGAAATTATACTTGACACATCAGAAGTATATGGGTATTTGAAGTGATATATTTCGAATTTTCAGACGAAACAGGTAGCATTTGCTGTTAGGACAAACGTAGCATATGATGGTACCGTAGACGATGATTCGCCAGTTCATGGTTATGCTGTTTCCTTCGACATTAGAGATTTTTTACACATAAAGGTTTGTACCACTTGCTTTTCGTCCTTAGCCAGATCAGTATGATTGCCTTCTTCTTTTTTGTCTCAGGAAAAATATGACAACAACTGGTGGATTGGTCGTCTCGTCAAGGAAGGCTGCGATATTGGTTTCATACCGTCTCCGGTGAAATTGGAAAATTTGAGGCTTCAGCAGGTTGCGACCAGATCGACCAAGCTTTACTCGAGCAAAACTAGTTCCAGTTCTAATATAGGGGGCGCTGGTAACGATGTTTCCAGAGGTAGCACTCCTCCCACGCCTGGTATGTCCTTTCCATCCGACGACGGGTTTTTGTTTTTGTTTTTTTATTTTTGTCTCGAGATATTTCTCATCGATTTTGGTGAAATCGCTCCAGAGAAGGGCGAAGCAACTGAGAAGAAAGATACCGATGTTGCGGTTGAAGAGAATAACGGATTATGATCTTCCAAGGCATTTCAACACATTCAGGATGTCTGGGAAAGTTCCGAAAATTTTGGATTAACATGGGGGCATATTCAGAAACAGGAAAGTAAAATTACATCCCTTATAGTGCTGCTTCTATGTGACTCACTATGAGAGTTCATGAGGTATCAAATGGATATACAGGGTATAAATCCATTCAGGGATTGATTCCTTGTCCAAAATTGTTTGGATTTTTCATATTTATCTTTTTTTTCAGCAGCCACTGCTGATGACACATTGTTAAAAATCTTTTTTGTACTATGTTTTTTGTCTCTGAATGTGCACCGATATAGGAACCAAAATATTTTCGATACCTTTTCAGATAATCTGTAAAACGACAGATTTTCACAAAAACCTAACAATCACTATTCATCATGGATACCAACTGTACACTGAATATATGCAGGGATCTAACTTAACAAAATTATCTCAATTGTAAGAATGAAAGTTCTTCTACTTCTACTACACTGGTCGTACATAATACTGATAGCCCAAATTTGAGAGGTAATTCAGCTGCATGCTTTCCGAATGTGAAACTAGAAAAAATAAGATGGTTTTATGTGTTATCACAAACTTTTCTATCGTATTTATTAGGTTGTGATCGAATTTCTCCATTTCGAAGAAATTTATCATCTTTATGAAGATAAGATCACGGGAGATTAGACTTTATATTAATTTATTTCTTCATGGAAGATGATACTTACTTAAGGAGACACTTTCAGATTTTTTTCCTTTCTCACCATCATTCTCACTCTCCGATTCAATATTTTCGGCTCGATAAACTCGTGATTTTTGATAATCCTAATTCCACATCCCTTTTCCCTTCTTGAAAAACCCAATAACTACCCAAAATTCTCCCGGCTTCTTAGAATAGAAATTTTAGGACTAGTTAGAATAACATTAGGCTAGCGTGGTAGAGGTCGAGAAAAATATGTTAACATTCGAGAGTAATCGACTGTTGCTTCTTATTTATGTCCCCAGTGAAGTACCTGAAACACTGTGGTACAATGCATTTCTTATAGGTGACGAATCAGATTCTGTGGGTAACGCCAGGTCTGGCAAAACACTCACAACACCTCCTGCCAAAGAGAAGAAGAAACCGTTCTTCAAGAAGCAAGAAACCACTGCCCCTTATGATGTGGTTCCTTCCATGAGGCCTGTAGTGTTGGTTGGGCCATCGTTGAAGGGGTACGAAGTGACGGATATGATGCAGAAGGCCTTATTCGATTTCCTAAAACATAGATTCGAAGGAAGGTAAATAATGTCATACCGCGATTTGCTATAGTCTCTATCTTCCACATTTTCCTTCCAGAATCATCATCACTAGAGTAATGGCGGATATTTCACTAGCAAAGAGGTCCTTATTAAATAATCCTTCCAAACGAGCGATAATGGAGCGATCCACTACACGGTCATCATGTTTGTCTGAAGTGCAAGCTGAAATAGAGAGGATATTCGAATTGGCCACCACCTGCCAGTTGGTCGTCTTGGATTGTGATACTATCAACCATCCCTCACAACTCGCCAAAACTTCTTTAGCTCCTTGTATCGTGTACCTCAAAATATCTAGTCCTAAGGTTGGTACAATTCTCATCGTATGGACATCAGTTCAGAACTTATTGTAACCGATATTTTTCTTATGGTAGGTGCTGCAAAGGTTAATAAAATCACGGGGTAAAAGCCAAACCAGGCATTTGAATGTACAAATGGTAGCTGCAGAAAAATTAGCTCAGTGTCCTCCAGAAATGTTCGATGTTATTCTGGATGAGAATCAGTTAGAAGATGCCTGTGAACATATTGCTGAGTACCTCGAAGTAAGAATAAACTTACTTAAAAATGATTTTCGGGTAGAATTATAGAACCCGTTTGACATAACCTTCTTCCAACAGGCATACTGGCGAGCTACACATCCAGAAAATGCACCAGCCAATGTTCCAAGACCTATTGTAACCTCTCCACAGGCATCTCCTAGTGGAGACCAAGGAAGACCTACATTACCAGGTAAAGAACAGTATAATTGTTCATGATCAAAAGTACAAAGCTAGTAGAACATGTATATAAATGTGATCAGTTTTTTTTACGTAAACGTGCGAAATATAAGCAGTATTTATTCGTATTTCGAAAAAGTATGTCAAAGGTAGTGCATCACCTTATATCTTGAATAGTACGTCAATAGTATACCGGGTGTAAATGAATATTTGTGAGAAAATATCAGGGGTGATTCCTTGTCAAAAATAGTGTGTGCCATTCTTATAATTTGTTCAGATACAGTCCCCTAAAGAAGCAAGGGTTGATTAAAAAAATTATCTGAAGGCCCCACACTATTTTTAGACCAGAAATCATACCCATTTTTTTTTGGGAGAATTTCTCATTTACACCTGAACACCTGTATAATGGACATGAGTAGCAATACGTTGTTTATTTCTTCATTTCGTATGTCATATGTTTCTTTTCGAAATTCAGGTTGTAGGTGACAACAAAAATCTTAGAACATAGACAAAAATCAAATGAAATTTTCTCTTCGAAAAAACAAGACTCAGTTCAAGGGATATTTTACATAACTAAACGAAATTCGTCTATATTTTTCTATATTTATGTGTTAACTGTGCACGATCAGTCTTTGGATTCCATCATTGCATTGAAACACCTGGTTCTGGTTATAGCAAAAATCACGAAAATGGTATACATCCGCATTTCATTATTTTTGACATACTCACTTAGCTAGTCCCTGTTTGTGTTAGCGGTCTCAACTAACTCCTCGATTTTTCATTGCAGCCATTCATGACGTTTACGGCTATTCTTCTACACATGATCCTAGAGGTAGTCATGCCGGTGTTAGATACATAGGATTGCAAAGTTGGGAATCAATAGACTCTTTAGAATCACTATCTTTCTTGTAAATCATTACACTGCATGATCGTCTTGAATTGCGTCTCATCTATCTCCTTATAGGATCTCTATTGAAATGGGCTGAAGATTATTTTTGAGCTGGCATTTTGATTTATTTTCAGTAAATTGATGCAAAGTTTGCTAGATATAACCAGAGCTTCAATTTTTGATTTTTTCGACTGTTTGAAAACAACAACATTTAAGGTTTTTCATTCTATAATTCAGGTGTTTTGAGGAAATGTGATAAGTCTCGTACCTGGTTATATTTCGTAACCTATTGCTTGATCAGATCAAAACGTCGTGAGAAAGGATATAATCAGGGTATTAGCGATGTTTACATTAACCGAAAATCTGATTTTTTGAGTAGCCTCACGTCAAATGAAACTGTAGCAGTTATAGGTTTCAAATATTTGCATAGAAGAAGCTTATTTGTAGGTAGGATTAGCTCAGAGCGTTTAGGAATTTTTTTTTCAGAAAATCGAGAGATTTTCTGGAAACAAATGCTATTTCTTGTTGCTATTTTATGTATTTCATGGGACCAATGAAAAAGAATTAACACAATATAGAACTATATTATTGAATCATAAATATACATATATTTGAAAGCGACCCATTGTTTTTGTTCACTCAAAATAATCATACATTTCAGATTTTACTGGTTCGGCCACCCCTATAGCAGCTAAATATTAAATTTCAATTCGAACATCCACCCTTATGTTTGAACAATGTACGAAGCAGGTTCATTTTTGATTTTGCACGATTTTAATTTGAATTTTCTCTTCTATATTTCGCTTGGCAACGATAACAAAACTATGCTGCGCTTTTGCTGTGATGCATCCTTGACTCTTTCGCAAACTGCAGAAACCCCTGGTAGAGTTTGGCGCGCTGATTCTCTTGATTTGTTCGCTTAAAGGCTAAATATTTTTGTAAGTAGGTTGGATATGAAAAAATCGATTGTACGTTGCTTCAAAACGATCATTGAAATAATTCTCATCGAGTAGGCTATGGATTTCAGAAGGTTGATATTCTATGGTTGAATCAAGTGCTCATCTTCATTGTGGGAAGAATGCACAAGCTAATCACTTGGATAAAAAAAATAACAAGCCTCAAAATTCCATAGTCTACTTCCCTTCGACAGTGTTCTAAAAACATGACATGTGAAACACAAGGATTTTCAATATTTTCTGTGGGGGGAAGAAATCATTCGATATATCTTCGTACAATCGATTGAGTGTGTGTGATTTCAGTTTGACCTTTACACTAGCCACAGAAACACAATTGAACACGAATTTGGGTTGATTTTTGTCGTGGACTGAAGTTGAATTGAAACATTTACCAAACACAATACGCATTTAACTGAAGAATTGACCAATCTTATTTCATGACCAGTACCCACTTTCCAAACGACCCACAGAAGAACTAGGCTGGAAAGGGACAGAGAATACGAAGAGTACACAGAAAGAGATAATTACTCGCAACACATGCAAACTGAAGATTATCGAAGCATCGATCGTAGAGAGCACAGAACCAGAGATGAAGATTACGTCACACATAGGGGATCTTCAAGAAGAGCTTTGAATGCCATCTAGTGGAGGCTTTCTACGGACCATCCTATTGAAGAAGAAATCCATGATGAAATGTCACCTCAGGAAGAATATTACAAACCTCAGATTCCAAGGGAATATAGGGACGATAGATCAGAGAAAAGGATAGAAGCTGACGAGAGGCGGTACAGAGATCGGAGAGAAAGAGATCGGAGATACGGCGAACAGAGCACCCTGTATATGGATTCGGAGAGGAGGAGAGCGAGGGAAACCGCCAAACAGGAAGGGAAGAATTACAGGAAAGAACTGCTGGAGAGGTTTGGTAGCATGGGTTTTGAGGACCATGAGAGTCCCCCACATCAAAGGTACTATGATTGAAGTGTTCACTGGTATGTAATATCATTTGCTAGGGTCATTGGCAACAGGTTTCATATAATATGATTTCTATTGGTCCTTCTTCGGTGATTTCTTCATTTTTCATCAAGCTTCCCTATAAAATCTACATGTTTGGCTCTTCTTTTTCCAAAAACATTTTTATACTAATCTTTTTTCAGTTTTCTAAAAGTCTAAAGTCTTACTAACTTTGAAATATTTAAGAGATATTTCAAGTATTGATAGTTCCACATGTTTGGTGCTTTTTGATATAAATTTTTCACCTGGTCAAATATTTTGAGTTTTTTCTTCACTATCAATCGTTTTTTTTTAATATTTTACTCCAGTCGAAGCAAACCTACGATCGAGCCATAAACAAAGGGAGTCAAAAGAAATGAGGACAATAATTCAATTTGTTCAGAATCCTCGCCAATGATATGATACCAAAAAAAAAAGTTATGAAGTACACTACGATAGAACCTTTGATCGTTTCTTCAAGAGGATAGTCCGTACCTATTGTGATTTCAATTAGAATTGAACTATAGCATATAAAGTTTAAAAATTTTGACCAGTGCCATATTTAAGTAATAGCTCAATTTTTATTCAATCTATAACTGAATTGAAAAGAAATATTTAAGCTTTAAACTGTAGCTGTATTAGATTTTCTAATTTTTCGTGAGAAAAAAATATGGAGCGATCAATATTACGAATTGTGGATTTGAGGTAGCCACTCAACTGCAAACGGGATATTTAAATAATTGTTATTTTGATTATTCGAAACTTCGTATAGAATGGAAATTCTCGAATGGTTAATAATTGTTCCAGTAGTTTATAATTTTGTATACAACAAAATATGCGTCTTTTTCTCTTTAAACTGAGACCATTCGCTTAGTTCGAACGATCGAAATATTTTGTTACTTATTCCATAAGCTTGATTTTTTCGTGATAAAAATGGATAGCTTAGTACTTGTATTTTGTATACGTATCGATAGCATTTTCTGAAGAAATACCGAATTTTTTCATGAGATGTTGAATGATTAGGTCTCTCGCTTTCGTTCAAATTTCAAAATACATAATGGTGATATTAAGAGTTAAACTTTATGTATTTGACTGATGCTAGGAGGATAATATTCGATATGAAATCATTTATGATGCACAGCTATTAAGATTAAGGTGTTTACGAATCAATAATTGATCAAATATTGACGGCTTTAGGGGAGTGTTCTCAAACGGGAGAATATGTGAAATATTTCGATGAATACGGCCTGATATCGAAGTTTTTCTTCGTCCTTTCAAAGCACCCAGTTGAAATTTTTCCGTCCCATACAGGATGTTCAGAAATTTGGTCACAGATTCGTGAGGCAAAATAAGGAGACCCCTATTTTTTTATTTTTGCCAGGAGACCCTGTCTTTAAAAGTTAGTCCCCTGAATTAACACCTAAAAATAGTCTTTTTTGTATGTATCTCAGAATATCATGAAACATTTTTTTCTCTCCTGCAATTTTTCCATGAAACGCAAGAAATTCAAGGGGCTTTCTGACGGTTTAACAATTTTCAAGGTTAACGTTTATTGGTTCCGAAGATATAAACCAACTATGTTCCAAACTCACCGATGTATGTATGACAGACTGAGACAAAAGGAAAGGCTCTTTTTAGGGGCGAAAAAACTTCTAAAGAGGGGACCTCCTGGCAAGAATCAAAAATAGGGATTTTCTAATTCTGTCTCGAAAATCTGTGACCAAATTTTATTTATTTATTTAATACATAAGACTACAAATCATCATTAGTGATGTTCTAGTAGAATCATTAAATTTTGAATAAAATCAAATGAAATAAACAAACATTAGGCAAAATGTGTCATTGCAAAATCTTTAACAAATTTATTGAACAATTTGAGAGATTGTTTCCGTTTTACATGTTCAGGTATGTTGTTATATACCATTGCAGCCTGGTAGTAAGGTGAATTTCTGGCTCTATTTGTTCTGATATTATCTAGATGGAAATTGTTAGTTTGTCTGGTATGGTAGTTGTGAATATTTAGTCTTTTTTTCGTTTCAGTGTTGAATTTTAGTAGGCCATGCTCGATTTTGTACATTAGTTTGCACTGCTCCACGAATTTTGTGATCTTCATGTTGGGTATCTTCAAGGTGTTATGTAACTCAGTTGTTGGGGTGTCATTTGGTAAATTGTATACAGCCTTCAAAGCTCGATTTTGCAGTCTTTGAATTCTCTGTAAGTTATTGATTGATGTGTTGGACCATATACTAATCAGGTATGTAAGCACTGAATGAATATTCGAGTAATAAATGGACCTTCTTGCTTTTTCACTGAGATAGGGACTGACTCTTCTCAATGCTCCAATCAAAGGTGTGAGTTTTCGTGACAAATAATCTATGTGCCCAGTCCATTCCAGTTTTGTATCGATTTTCAATCCAAGGTATGTGTGCAAATTTTTTTGGTTGATTTTTATTCCATTAAGTGTGATGTCAAGTGGCTTTGTGGGCTTATTTTTCTGACAGAAAAGGAGAGCAACTGTTTTGTCCACATTCAAGATGAGTCTATTGTCAGTCAGCCAATCCTGGAATTTCTTTAGATCAGTCTCGATGCGTTGCTGTAAATTGTCTAGGTCCCTACCCTCGTAAAACAACGCAGTGTCATCAGCAAACATGTAGTAAAGTGCCTCCAATCCCACGGCTGCGAGATCTTCCACATACAAAAGATACAAAAGTGGACCAATCACTGATCCCTGGGGTACCCCTTTTAAAACCCTTTCCTCTGAGCTTCTTGTTGTTCCTAAGACTGTGTGATGTCTTCTGTTTTTCAAAAATGTTTTTATGAGGGAAAAGGCTTCTCTATTTATTCCCATGTTTTCAAGTTTTCTCAGCAGTAAATCGTGGTCAACCATGTCAAAAGCTTTTCGTAAGTCTATAAACACTACAACTACATAATTTCTACTATCTATGCTAGTACTTATTTTTTGGACTAGATCTGTTGTTGCTCCAAGGGTTGAGCTATTACTCTGAAAGCCATACTGATAGTCAGAGAAATTGAAGTATGAGCAAATTCTTTTTTTAATTACTGTTTCTATAAGTTTGGAGAATATTGAAGTGAGTGCTATAGGGCGGTAGTTGTTAGGGTTGGTCCTTTCTCCCTTTTTGAATATTGGTATTATTTTGCTTTCAAGACATTGTGACGGCATTGTCCCTGTTTTTAGAGAGTTGTTTATGAAATACAAGAGGTATTTGCTTATTACTGGATATAAAAATATCAAATCATTTGCTGTAATCAGGTCGTTCCCAGGAGAAGCATTTTTCTTAAAATTATGTAAAATTCCCTTCAGTTCGTCCTCTGTGCATTTTTTCAGATATATGGACCTATCAGAGCAGTTCAGCTCGATTTCATCTTCAATTGGGCCCCAGCTAGTGTCGGATTCGACATTTATGAAAAATTTATTCAATGTATCCGAAATTTCATTTGGATCTGTGTATTCTTCCCCATCGATTATCAATTTTTGGACGTTATTTTGTCTTTTATTACGTGTGTTAATTAATTCCTTTATAGTGCTCCATAGCTTTGTTGTACTTGAGCTTGCATTCATAAATCTTTTACGAAAATATATTTGTTTTGATCTTCTGATTATTTTGAATAGTGCCTTCTTGAGTTCAATGAATTTTTCCTTTAAGTTCATGTTTGTAGGGTGTTTTTTAAATTTTACATAAGCTTTATCCCTTTTCCGAACAATCTTCGCTATACTTCTATTGTACCATTGCTTATTTTCAATTTTTTTAAACGTTTTAAGGGTTGTTGCTTCTGTTTTAGTTTGCTTGATTATGCTTATAAAAGTTTCCCCATTGAATTCAGAGTCTAATTTTAAAGTTTTCATATTTTCTTCCACGATATTTTTGAATTTCGATTTATCCAATATTCTTGTAGTAACGGAATTTTTGCAATTTGTGGGTTTTGTGTTAGTTTCCAGTTTCACAACAATTTTTTTATGGTCAGATATAGGGGTGTCATAAAGTTTATATGATCCGGTTAATTTTTGAGATAAAATAATATGATCAATATTTGTCTTTGATTTTTTTTGTACCCTAGTATAGTGTTTGGTATTTAAAAATTTGTAAGAATTAGATTTAACGATTTCTTTGTAATTAGTTGTCATATTATTATGCTTCTTGATATCTATGTTTATATCCCCTATGATGATGCTGTTTCTTCCACTCAGAAGTTGTTCAATCAAGGGAAAGAAAGTTCAATCCGATTTTTTTGGGATCTGTATATTGAGTATAGATTCAGTTTATATCTATTCATTCTTACGCCTACAAAGTTCATAAAACGGTCTTGGTAACTATATATCTCTTCATGTTCAATATTATTTCTTATGAATATTGCTGTGCCTCCTCCCCTAGTATTCCTACAACTGAAGTGTCCTGTATAACCCCCAAATTTAAAAAATCTACAATCGTCTTCGTACAGCCAGGTTTCTGTTAGTATTAGAATTTCTGGATAGTTGTGCTTGCAAAAATAATTTATGTTTTCGTGTTTGTATTTGGTTTTTAAAGATCTTATGTTTAGATAGAGAATTGTAATTAGTTTTTTGTTCCAGTACCATTTAATGATTTTTTCTTTGTTTCTTGGGTTCTCAGTTCATTCAATTGTGACTCTTTATTGATAGGAAGAATTTTACTCGTTTCGGTTTTTCTAAGGTAAACTTTTTCTTCATTAGTCCAAACGAATTTATAATTGAATTGCTTCCGGAACTCTCTAGCTTCTTTGAAAAGGTATTGATTTTCCCTGGTTAGTTCATGATTGATATATAGAGTATTGTCTTCTAGTAAACCAATTTTTTTTGTATTCAAAGTTGTTTTACGTTTTTCACTCATCACAGTTTTTTTGTCTTCGTAATTTTTGAAAGTTATCTTAATCCTAGGTTTTTCTTTATGACCAATTTTTCTACATTCGACATCATCCCTGCTTATATCCTTCTTGAGGAGTTGAATTGTTTTCAATGCTAGTGTTCTCATTTCTTCGTCTGTTTCAATTTTCTTCTCGAATCCGGATATGATTATATTGTTTTTCAGTAATTTTTGTTTCTCATCACTTTTCTCAATTTTGAAATTTTCGAGTTGTTTTTTGAATTCAATATTTTGTTTTTTCAATTCTTCAACTTCCTGTTTAATTTTTGTGACCTCTTGTGTTTGATTGTTTATAGTGCGCCAGATTAAATCCAATTTTTCGGCAATATCCTCAAGTGTTGTGCTTTTTTTACGATTTTTCCTTGCACTCGCCGTATCGTCGGATTCTTCATCATCTTCAGAGTCTGAGTCCAAACCTGTCGATGTTTCCTCCCCTGTTTCACAGTCTTGACACCTGGTACAGTACCAATCCAATTTACCATCTTTCACCTCTTTCAGTTCTTCCTTTTCTAATTTAGTGCATTGTTCATGGAAATATTGCTGGCATATGCCCACACATGGAATTTTGAATTTTGATTTGGGAATTCCCTTCTTGCATTCGCCACATTGGAGTTCCCTTTTTATCGTTGTCTTCTTGTGTTTGGTTTTTTTCTTGGTATTTTTATCTCCCATGTTTACTCTTTTTCCAAGGTAATGAAATTACGCAGGAAACTCGCGTGAACTATTATAATTCTCTTGAATATCGTTTTTGTTTGATTGTTAGATTGTTGAAGTGTGGGATACTATATCCTATTTTTACTTATGAAACGATTTTCGGATTTGTTTCACTCGAATTTTCAGAATTTTTACTCTCTAATCTGCTGACACATTCAAACCACATGCGTTCACTTCGAAGGATCGCGATTGAATTTATGATTTTGTTGTATTAATTTCGGGACACCTGTATTTCAGTCGAATTTTGGGAGTTGAGTAACTTCTTATTTCATTGAGTGGTCACTCTCAGCACGTTCTCGCTTGAATGAGATATTTTTCCAATAAACAATTAGGATTTTTCTCGCACTAGTGCGGTAAAGTTCAATTTGCACGGGCCGGCTACTTTACTTTGGAATTGAATAATATTCTTCACATGCAATAATTGATTGAGGGGTCGGTTTTGTATAAAGCTGGATGTATTTCATCTTTACACAATGATGATGCCTTATCCTATCAATTTCCGCATCATTTCGAATCTGTTGCATGCTTTTCGTACTAGTGTGTGGAAAATATTCGGATATTCATCGGAAAAATCACATATTTCCCGATTCTGTATAGATAAACGCGCGAGAGCTTGCATTACTGTTTGGTAGGTAATATTTTTCTCTTTTGAAGAGACGAAATTTATTCGGTCACCTACAATGAAACGTGGTTTTCATTCTACTCTGAAGATTTCATCACAATTCTGATTGGGGAAAATGTGAAAGAATTGCGAGCTTCTGAAATTAATATAAGTTTTTGACAATCATCCATCTATTTACAAAATTAGTTGCAGTAGGATTATCTGATGTAGTGAGTAATGTTCGAAGATCAAAGAGAAGATTACTACGTTCCTCTTTGTAGGTGACATACGATTGATTTCTGTTCGGAAATTTGCGATCCTTGAAAAATTGTGTAGTTTCACCTTTTGTATAAAATAAAACTCATCGATAAGTGTTATTGAGATTAAAGAGAAGAAATCGTTGTATGATCCTTGAATTTTTATACGACAATTTTTCCTCAAGGCTATTCCACCGACCAATTTAACAAATTTGAAGAGCAGAATAATGTAGAGTCGTTTGATTTCCTCGTCTTTCAAGAGCTATACTAGCTTAATTTGAGAATACCTGTATAAATTCGTTGTATATTGTACAGATTCATTCAGTTTTTTATCGATTAATAGTTTCCTAGTTGTAGAGTATACTCAAATTTCGCTACCATTTCAATTGAACTTCGTTTGCTAGTTCCATGTAGAGAATAGTTTCTCTAAAATTCTAATGTAAGCTAGAATTTAGGATTTGAAAAAACAATTCATATAATGTTGAATTTCAGAGGAATCTAAGGATTATTCCATTTATTATATTGAACAATGCCCTCATTTAATACTTGTATATAACTTTTTTGATTGGTAGGTATGATTTTTTTGTATTTCGAGTCATTTGAAACATTCGTTGGAAAATAAGATGCCTTGGTCGATCAAAATTGGTGGGTTTCAATCGATATAAAAATATCAAACTGATTTAATGAAAAAAATCGATATAATTCAAGTGATAGGGCTTTTTGTCTCCACTCTGGGCTGAGAGTGAAGCACAGCACTTGCACTTGCTTAAAGTCATGGAAATAAAGATGTAGTTTTCATGGGAACCGTCTTCCAAATCTGGAAATTCATTTCGAACCTTCTTCAACTGTATTTTAATCTCCCAAATTGAAGCTTTTCTCAATGAGAAACCGCCCAGAATATTTCCCAAGGCATCGTCTTGATTTGTATTGAAGGTTTGAGTTGAGTTCGTTATAAACTGTTACCTCGGGTAAATTCTAATTGTTATAAACGTTGTTGGGGAATGAGGGTGGAAATCTTCATTCCCACGATTATTTGAAAACGATTGTTTCATTCAGTTTGGATTTCCCGAAACTATTTGTCTATTTTGTTCATACGATCATTTGAAACACTGTGGTAATATAATATATCTGAATGCCTTGTCATTATCGTTTTTCTATCTATTAGAAAATCCACATTTAATGTAAGGATGGTAAGCACAATTGATGTGCTCTTTTTATAAAATAAAAAGTACAAAAATTTACTCTTTATTATTCCTTTTCAGATGTTTGCTCTAAGAACTATATTTACATAGTTTGGGTTTTGCTTACTTAAATTATTCCATATGAATATATACTTCAGTTTATGAGTGTCTTTTCATTTCATCTCTGAAATGTGAATGGCGAAATTAATTATTTATTGTCCTCGTTTACAGCCCACGTTGCTCTCTTATTTCCTCTAGAATCTTTCGTACAATAAACAGAAAATCGAGTAGAATATAAAATGGAAGACTAGGTCGATGATTGGAATTTTTCGCCTCATGTGTTCTCATCGGCGCTTTTCTCTCTATAGCTTATTGAATTCTCTATGTTCGCTGTTTCGATGTCGCTTTTTTCCTCTTCTTCATCTATGATACTTATATCTCTGATCGACGGTCTGTGACTCCTTCTCCAACCTTCGGGTACGTCGGGAAACTTGGTCTTTGTCAGAAGACGAGGACCACCAAGTGAGATGAGAATGGCACCGGTTGGAGCTGTGAGAAGTATCGAGAGAATGCAGACCATAAGTACTTTTTTCGCATACTCGTGCTCTTCTGAATCCTCCGCAACGATGCCTAGTGTGACTGGTCCAAGAGCAGCCTGAAAAAGTTGATTTTTCAGTTAAAAAAGGTAGGTTAGATATTTTCAACATCCAAAACACCAATAAGCTTCCATTCGGAAGATTGTACTCTTTGGAGAGCTTCTGAGGGGTACCTCAATCTCACCTAGGAGAATCAAGATAAAAATACACGAGAACTCACTTGAACTGTAGCCTTCGACATCCAGGACAAGGCCACGAACAGCTTCTCTTTCAGGTTGAGCTTGCATCCGATTCCGATGAGAATGGTGAGCACGATTCTGATCAAAACACCAACTATGAGTATCGCTAGAGAATACGTTACGATTTCTGGGTCCAACTCGTTGATTTTGATCTGTGTGCCGGTGACCCCAAAAAGTATAGGCTCGAAAATCATCCAGAATATTTCGAAAGCCGTTGCCGCTGGATTATCCTCAATTTCCCAACCTTGATTGGACCAGAAGAATATCGCCATGAAGGCTGCAGTCACGCAACCCAATGGACCAGCGCCCCCATACCCTGAAAATTAGAAAATGTACTGATTCCAAATCGTAATTCAACAATATATGAAAAAACTCACCAATGAGATCACTGCCGAAAACTGAAATCATTCCTCCAACCAATAGGAGCAGAATTCTGAGGGGTACCATGAAGGGGTCGTGTTTTTCTGGTGTATAATTACATATAACTCCCCATAGGACTCCAAAGCCTAGTCCTCCTATCACAGACACTGGTCCGCTTAGAATTTGCGATGTGACAGAATCATCTGAGAACATTATGCTCTTTCCAATCCCGAAAATAGCCACTGATAAAGCGTCACATATACCAGCAACAGCTATGATCAGAGTTGGAATACCTTTGGCAACACCATAGCCTGAAAGAAAATAATTAAATCAAAAAGTTCCACGGTTTTATTTGAATCTATACTAGAGGTATTTGAGAATCCAATAAATTCTACGATATACTCGAGTTCACATGTGTTATATAGCTAAATTAATCGATACTCTCGAAGCCAATAACCTTTGACAAGATGGGAATCATTTCTAGAGTTCTCTAGGGATCTTAAAAAAGATTTAAAAGAGCAGGGGTCAGCGTCTTCTGCCTCTAAATTTGAATTTGAGTGATTTATCAATGTGATATTGGTTCCAAACATCAACTGATAGATTAAGGTTCTGCATCTCCCTGGTGAAATGAAATAAGCAAAGAGGATAACCAGATTTCTCACTGACCTTTAGTTCTGAGTCGAAAAAGGCATGGTACTACCACAGCTGGAGATACAGCAGCCACTATGCATCCCAGTAAAAGCGCCCAACTCAGCGGTAGTTCCAGTAGATAAAGCGCAAAAATTGCTACAGTTATCATTTCGATGAACCATGGGCCAAGACCTAACTTGAGCACTGTGAATTTCAGTCTTTTCAATGCATGCGGATCCAAGTCCAGTCCAGCTCGTATGAGGATGATAACCAACGCTATATTTCTGCAGAAAAAAGGAACTATTTCAGCTTGATTACCTCATAATATGAAAGGGGTTGATGGTCACCTCAACTCCTTCGTGATATCAGAATACGAATCATCGATATCCACAACCCCGACGTTTTGGAAAATTAGTCCGACAAACAGCATCCCTATCAGGGCTGGCAGCGTGGTCAGGCTCATCAACCATCCTCCCAGATGTGCGCATATACTTAAGATGATTAAGGTATAAACTTTTCCACCAGGGGCCGCAGTTTCTCCAACTATCGCATACAAGACGCAATACGACAGCGTTCCTATCAGAATCAGTGCAACAAGTCTGGAGAATTGCCTGTAGGTTGGACAGAAAGGATATGGACACATAGAGGACCAGAAGGTTGGCTGCCATGAGGGATGAGACTCTTCCGATCTGCATCTGATGCAGAAAGTATACCACCAAGACCTGGAAGAAAAAATTCGAATTATAGGCGACAAACGCATCGCTTCCTGCCTCTCTTAAGCTGTCAAAAACTTCTGAGTTTTTGAAAATGAATTCTATTAATTCAGTCTATGGAAATGAAACATAATTTTCGAATATTAGAAGGCGAAATTAGGCTGATGAATTGAAGGAATACTTGCCTGTTTTCATTTTCGTCTATCTCAGAAAACCTCGTTTTTGAATGTACTGAATCCGCCACGGAATGTTTTTTGATATGCGCATCACCGTTAGAACTGTGCTTACCACTATCTGCAACAAAAGGAATCATTCTAACAAGCGCATGCTGATTTCTTCCAACAAAACTGATAAAATTCTCGAATTAAGTCATTATCTTTCGAATGTATACCTAATTAGCAGAGGGAAAAAAGTGGAAACTATCTGAAAAATTTCTTGCGATTCTTAACATCGCAACGTGTAGTATTTTGCTGTATATCTTACGTTTTAGGTAGTGAATATGTTCATGCACATCGTGGGTCTCTGCCATAAATATTGATTTCTGAATTGAATGTCAGTTTCCTGACGTTAATATAATGGTATCGATTCAGTGATCGATCTCCTAATCAACAAATGAAAAATCTCCTTCTACTGTAGTGTTATTTTCTACAAGATGTTGGGAGAGTACATATATCAACTCATTGAACAATGGAGAAAGCAAAATATTTTCTCATTAAGTTATTAATATACGAAAATTCATTCACCATAATCATTTTTCTGGAAGGAGTTGACCATAGAACTCTTCTTCCGTACAGGCCCCTCCAATATGTGATCAGATGTAGCCGATGTTTTTCTATTTCTAGAAGGCGATTCAAAACCCGGATTATCAATGCCGATGATGCTCACTCTGCGATTTGATGATGGCGGCTCCATCAAAGGACTCTGAGTATTATTCCCCGGTATATCTGGAAAATAAAGTTCCACATCTCAATATTCTGAATAATCCTACTGAAAACCATAAAATGCCAAGAAATGAGTTTATGAAATATGCTATTTGTGGTGGCCTCCTAGATTAATTCATTTTGTTGTTCGTCCTCAAGCTAACACAACCAGAGCGTTAGATATGATCTCTATTGTCGGTTTTTATTATTTTTTTATTTATGAAAATGCAAAAATGTCACGTTTTCGTTTAGTGCAGTTGAATTCGTTCTTGAGAATTAAGGTTTATTTGAGGACATTTGTTGATTATTACGTAAAGAACAATCCTCTTCAACGTAAGCGTGAAATAATTTGTCATATTCGTCTCGACTACTATTACTATCACATATTTCATTTAACCGCTTATACTGTTTAGTATGCAAGGCAGGAACTTGCTATGTTCGGAAGGGAATTGAATTAAGAATTCAGTTGAAGGAAGACTCACTGCAAATAGGGCCAAGTTCAATGAATTTTCGAATGATTTCGTAACAGACAACCACGAAAAATTTATTCAGAATGAATCCTTCATCTATTCACATATACATCAGAAATAATCCAATTTTTCAGAGCAGAGAATCAAAGTATGATATCACTGATAGGAGAAATAAAGCTCACGACATTTCTAGATTGTTTGAGTTTAATAAATTGAGCTGGATCAAAAGGATTGAAGGAATTCCTTGTAATTAGGTTTATATTATTTTTCTACATATTACCTGCAAGAAGATGCTTGCGATAATTTCACAATAGCATCAGCGGAATAATAATTACATTATTAGATATCTAGATTTCTAATTGAATCATTATCTGTTAACCATGGGAATATATCAATGAAAATTCCAGAGGAACGGAAAGAGAAGTTTGTTTCTGCATAATCAAGAATACACACTGCGAGAAATGTTTTTTTTTCTGTAGTAATCCCGAAATTTGGAATATATTGCTACAAGCATATACCTCTTTTAGAATATGGATCGCATTTAGATCTACGATGATTTTTCTGGCAGATAAAAATTCGTCAGTTGCACAAAGATTATTACTGGAGGTGCTGCTCTTTGAGAAATATTTTCTCAAATGTCGACAAATTATTCCTTTTCCCCCTTCAAATAAGAATATGTTTTAAAGTAGTTTTCTTTGGAATATACTCGTATACATTTTCGAACGTATTGTGAAATAATTATTTCAAAATCAATTGAAAACATAACGAATTTTTGCACATTTTATCACTCTCTCCCCATGCATTATTGAGAAAGACTTACCAGTCATCGTGTAATTTTTCAAAAACAGAATGACTATCCACTATATCCACTAGTACCTCCTGAATCACTTCAAAAGTTTTTGTCCGAAACTAAACAAACCGTGAGCACCGTTACTAAAACCATTCCAAACATTCATACAAATAGATTCCATCCCAGTTTTCCTAACAAAAACCTAATCCTTGATCTTGAAATTCAGCTGACTATGGCACGGATGATTCAATAGGTGTACTGAGTTTCACCTACCACACAATACCTTTTATACATTTAGATTAGGCGATTTGAAGTCACGCTGTCAAAGCGAGCGAGTCTATAAAATGGTGAAGAAGTTATCCATACTGTATGTAACGTTTATGACGGATATGCTACTGTAGGTAGGTCGAAAAAACTTCTCAAAAGTGGGAAGTACGAAGTACTTATAGGTGAAGATCATAATATTAACAAACTCTTACTTACCACATATTGCAAAAGAAAGGAGGAGAATTGGTAATATAACCAAATCGTTTTTCATGATTATATACTGAGCTATACTGAATAAATATTTGGTCTCATTTTATTGAACAGACTAATTAGTATAATTCTTGAAACAAGATTTAGCTAGATACAAGAATACAAAGTTTGTAGCTGAAGTGAATAGTTCAATCGACAATTGGTATTTATAATAGATCAAATCTTGTAGAACGGTCGCTGAAAGTAAAAATGCCCATTGTTGCTTACCTAAGGTAGAAGCCAACAAATTTTTTTTCCTGACCGGTCCCTTTCTGTCTGCATTAGCAGACATAGCTGAAATTTTTCTAGTAGCCATTGTATCTTCTAGGTTGTCATCTGAAACAGATCAAAAAAATTGTTCACGTATTGTTCAGATGTGTAAATCGTTTGGGAAATGGTTCAAGAGACATCCTTGGTATTTTTGTGAGGAAATCTCGATTTGCCCATGAGAAGGGCATTCACATTGAGAGAATTTCATTTCTAGATTCGCGAAACTCCAGAGATGCATAGCTTTGAGTGATATTATTTATGTTTTGCTATAATAAAAAACTCTTCTTGTTTTTAACTGCGATCGAAATCAAGTTTAGGCTCATTACCAGAGAATACTTGAATTCTAGGATAAATATTTGCTTCCAACTTTTCTCCGTGAGATATACGGGGTCTTTCAGTAATGGGATTATTGGAACTGGAGAATAATCTGTTAAAATATTGATATAGAGCTCAAATCTCTCATTAAAAATCAGATCCAAAATGAGGTTCGTTGATTCAAATTCAAGAATCATTGAATAATATTGGAGGAACGTTTCTGGCTAATTCCAGAGGCGTAGGACTGGGGACATGGGAGGTTGATTGTCCCCAAATCTCATGAGGCGACTCTCATAAATTTTTTTAACTCTGCAAGTCAAACAGAAAGTTACAGGAATGATTTTATTTCAGTGAGAATTATTTGAGTAATATTTTTCGAGAAAATTAGTTCTTATAGTATTTTGAAGTTTATTATTGAAATAAAGGGAGTACAACCTCACTAATACGTAATTGATGGGAGTAATATGGAGTCCAAACTTTAAACCTCAATTGTTTGAGCCCTACATTCTCCAGTTCAAATACTGAGACTCTTTAAAATGTGGCCACGAATCTTCAATTTACCTTTAGAACGTGTGATTTTAATCCTAGGCGGTTTCATTTGAGCAGAAATACTGCCTTATCGTACACTTCACTTATTCAATCCACCTTTTAAGCTAGTATATTTGAGACAAGTTTCTTACGCATACGTCAATAACATAACTGCCTGTCTCGGCTATCTACAGCGGTTACAATTATTATTAAAATACCATCCATAACACGATTATATTGTCGGAAGTTGATCTTATTACGGCATAATTTGCAATGTGATATACAACGGGCGTTTTGAGATCTGTGTAGATGATATATGGGTAAACAGGCAGACGAGTCTGAGTTTTCTGGCTCACCCACATCCTTCCAATTTCTATAATTCAATTACTTTCTGAATTAGCTTAAAGATATTCAAAGAATGCATAATCAGAGTGGCATTGGCGAATTGGCATAAGCCAAATGAATTCAGACGATAATCTCGAACCAATAAAGAAAGACCCATATTCAGATTTTTCAATTCTTCAATTCATAGTTGAATTTTCAAAATTGCCATGTTTAATTTTTGACGGAAAACTCATATTGTGTTCAAGGCGGGTTATAATGTCTTGTCGAGTTACATTATAAAGGTTTATTATTGGAAATATAAAAGGAAGCACACCTGTGATGGTTGAATTGTAGGTAATCAATTATCAAATGACGTCTGAAATTCTTCATTGAATTTACCAAGCGATCATCACGTTTGTTGATATAAAATTCAGTTACGTCAATTAGAGAGAACTATCTATGTGGCTATCAGTTGACTATTTGCTATTAATTCAATTATCTTCAAAAGAAATAGAAGATTTCGTGAAGGAAATTTTTGAATGAATCTGAATATTTTTAATTTTTCGTTGATTCAACAGTAAACTACCGACTGTAAAGTGTTTCAGGTGGAGCGAAAAAGATTCATTAAAACTTTTCTACACCTCTTGACAATCATACAATTGCATCGATCTAGTAGTAACCAGAAACTATTTGTTTTTCGCTAGTACAATCTGATTGTTTGTATTGCGTTTTGTGTTCACATTCCTGCCTATTTGGTCTTGCTATTTATTTTCATTGTTGTTTGTCTTCATGAAAGTGTTATACAGTTAAAACTCATTTGTTAGCATGAAGGTGCAAAATGACTTCTCAAATGGCATATTATCACCTTTTCTCCTTTCAAAAATCACATGGGACATAATACAGAAATTTAGTGTCATGATCATGTCATGTGATTCGTCACGAGTGAATTGTTACGTAATATAAAGAAAATTAAATAGGTGTGCACTAGTCATCGCTCGAAGAGATCTTGAATATCATTATTTTATTCATATATGCATTCAAAAAGGCTGCAAAGTTAGGTTCATCATTTCCGAAATAGAGAATCGTAGTGTGAAATTTGCCTAGTTGTTTTTACCAGCAACAAGCAGCCTATAAAACTGGAGTTGATTTTTGTTATCACAGACACTATCAAGTTGACTCTCCCTCAGTCTTTGACGTGAATTTTTTCTAACTTGAATTGGTAAGGAAGATATGGTTCAAAGTAAAAATTTTGTAAATATTAATGAAACCATTCCTGTAATCATATCCTCTATTTGTTTTGATTATGTTGGAAGACATTATGTTCCACATAAGTTCCTCATAATTTGACACATTTCCAAAAGCGTCTACTCATTTGATTCAAATTTTTTTTTGTGATGAATATTTTCGTGAAAAAATATACAGGGTGTACAAATTGGCGGATATTTTTAACCATAATTTGCTATATCCTGTTGTATGCAGCAACTATAACAGGAGGGTTCTTCGTTTTTGTCTCAGACATGGTCAGATTGTTCAGAATTGTTCGTTTATGATATCCAGATGAAGGAGACACGTTCTAATGAACAAATAAACTCTTCATACCATACGATCAAACTGTTCTGTCGCTACTCTTCTTCAATGGCGGCATGGTTGGCTCTTAATCAATAGTTCTGCCAATTCAGTTCCATTTTACATAGCCATTATACCCTCCTACTTTCATTTTTTAATATCGAATGTATCTGCAGTTCACTTTTTCGATGATAAAGAAGATAAAATGTTTTTTGAATTGGATTTTTCGACAACTTCAAATTCCATCTCCAAAAAGTATCAGGGGTCTCAACATTAGAATCAACAGCTATGAACCTCAAAGGAAAACAAATTCATCGGCATTCAAACTATCTATGAGGTACAAAAAGCGAAAATGTTATCGGTTTTTTTATGAAGAGAAATAAGCTGATATTCAAATAGATTTTGAATAAAGAAGCTCCGTTTGATTGTAGGATTGAAAATATTTTCATACGGAATTATTGTCGATAGTGAATATATTTTATGTATGAGCAAAATAAAATTTGGTGTCCATTGAGGCACAAGAAATAACTGAATGATGCGTACTTCAGATTATTGTGATAAGATGATCAAATCGAATAGTTATATTATCATTCAGAAATACAATGCGGTCAGCTCAGACTGTGTCACAATTTCGAGGATGCAGGTTGGATAAAAAAAAGCCAAAGGAGCCTACTTACAAGAAAAAATCACAGAAAACTTCAACGATTCATCTGTATCACGGATTGTTTCTTATCGAACTTCACACTGACATAATAACGAACTAAATCAATGAAAAATGTGCTTCAGATCGAATTGAAAACGATTGTTGTATAGATAAGTTCGATTACCCACCTGATTGCATACTAAACTATAAACAGATTATCTAAAGCCAGACATGTAAAGGAGAGGTGACTGAATTATTAAAAAATCGATGCGTTTTAGATGAAAACTAATCATCATGTAAACGGTTCTCCTTCATTATGAGAGAATTGTGCTTCAAATAGTTAGACTTCGAAAGTTAATCTGATTTGCGTCCCTGAAAGTGAATTTTCACTATTTTTTAAACGTCCGAAGATGCCAAATGCAAAGGAAATCATGCTTGTTTGTCAAAATGCTAATTTGGGAAGTAGCACTCTAACTGTTCACCATTGAACAGAATCTGATTTGTTACTTCCTCGGACCAGCAAGTTTTTAGTCCAAATCATTTTTTGCATTGGATAGCAATTTTGTAGATTTCCAGTCTTAGAAGATTCCTCCAATTAGACCCTCTTTCGGTTTTCTTCTTCTCTTGCAACTCTATTATGTAGGTTCATTTTCCAGACCACAGAAATGTTGAGTTTTGGTCCTTTCCTGGTGAGTGCATTGACCTTTTAATTTCCAAATGACCAAGCATTTTCCAATGGAGAAAATTATCTGACCTTGAACGTACAAATTCAAATTTTTCGCGGAGTTTCAAGTCTAGAAAGGGTCATCATGTTGGAGAAAAATCCACAACCTCCACAAACAATTATCTATGTCAAGTGGATGTTTTCCCTCATTCTTTTCCAATAAACAATAAACATCGGGTTCCCTTATCTGATCACATGACGAATGATGATTCATCTGACACTTCAAAATTGAAGTGGAAGCACAACGTTAATTTATATTCGAGTGGAATCACAGGATCAGCTCTATCACTCAAATGATGTTGATGTTCGGGCAATTTTTGGGAATCTGGATGATAATGATACAATTGGCGAGTGAAGCACTACATGCATGATATTATCGCCCCTTGACATAAGAGCACCCATGCAAATGCTATACATTTCGGTTAATGCAAAAAAAATTGGATTCTCGAGACAAAATTTTAGGAGACCCCTTTTTTGATTTTTGCACCCTTAAAATATTCTTTTTTTATTCCAGAATTCGGTCAAACGAAAATTGGCAAACAGGAATTTAATTTTGTGCGAAATCTCATAGTGTTACCTAACTATAGTGTCAGTCCCCGAAAATATCGATGCAGTTCATGACATGATTTTATCAGACAGTCGAATTGGGCTAAAACGGATATCTGAAGCACTGAATATTATATACGAACGCGTTCATCATATAGTTCACAACAATTTGGAGAAAAATTGCTGAAAAATGGATCCCCAAATGTTTGAATGTTGACCAAAAGCGTGCAAGGGTAGAAGCATCGCGTTCGATCTGTGCTCGATTTGAAAACGATGTAGACTTCTCAAACCGAATTGTTACTATAGATGAGACTTGGGTACATTTCTACGATCCAGAAACAAAGCAACAATCGATGGAATGGCGACACTCTGGTTCTCCAAGACCTAAGAAGTTTCGTGTCCAAAAATCTGCTGGAAAAGTTCTTGCTTCAGTTTTTTGCGATTGCCATGGAGTAATCATGACTGATTTTTTGGATGAGCGTAGAACAATAACCGGAGATTACTATTCGACATTACTGATCACTCTACGGGAAAAAATTGAAAAGAAAAGACACGGAAAGCTATCCAAAGGTGTTTTGTTTTTGCAGGACAACGCCCCTGCACACAAATCTGATATTGCCATGCAAAAAATTCGTTTTTTTTTATTTTTGCCCTCTTTCGGAGTTATAGGTTCTTGATTTTCTCCTTAAAATAGTCTTCTTTATTATCCACGAATTCTGCCAAACGAAAATCACTGAAATTGGTAAGCAGGAGTGTTATCGGAAATCTCATAGAGGTACCTACCTTTTTTGCGATGCCTTGAGACACTTTTACCAAGATCAAGACAAACGAGTTTTTCGATTGGATCAAACTATTCAATAATTTCCAAGGAATTCAAATACCCATGATTTCCATAGATTTTTTCAATTGTAGCCTTCGAAAAATGAAGAAAAATTCTATAAAGATAAAGTATATTTAGTTATTTTGATTACAAATCATTGAAAAGAACAAAACAACATATGGAAACTGATTTCATATTCCATTTTCCTTTTAGAAATAGGCCTCTGCTGATAACATTCCATTTCCAAGTGCAACAACGCAACAATACAATAAAAACAACTAATAAATTTCACTCAGAATATTCTTTTCGCCTTCATTTTGTCCACGTTGCGATGAACATTGCACTGAAATTTATTCAGACAATACTACATAATGAAAATGCTGACAATTATCGGAGAAATCTGTTACAATTAACAGCTATAAACATTTAAAGAAATATAATAGATTGTCCATTTCAAAAAAGTTCAATAACGGGTATTAACGAACTGAACAACAACATTAAACATTAGATTTTGATCTGGTCTTTGATTTCAATATCAATTTTAAGTTCACACTTTTCGATGAGTAAAATCTTGAATGCAAGAAATGTAGTCTATATATTTGATCCAAGTATGCACCCTTTTGGATAACTCAAGCCAATTTGTGAATTGAATCAATTCCTTCAGTTTCTGTAAAAGGAACCATATGAAAAACAATTCCTGCATTTTAGGAGGGTCCGAACTAGACTCGGATGGATGTGAGGGACGTTCAACTTGGAAAAACGATAAAACGTAAACAAATTTCAATCCATTTTCTATCAGCGATATTCTGAATATTTGGTGGGACCTCCACACATCGCTCACACATCCGAATGAACACTGAAACCAATCAATATACAGTAAGCTCCGGAAAGTATTCAGGATTACAAAAATATCGGTTAAAAATCGTTCGACTCTTCTTAAAACATCTTCTGATGGAACTAAAAAACAGTCAGATATGATATCCAATCTGCCATTTTTGATTAACTTCAATTTAACTATATATTACATCCACTTCAATTCACGAAATCATCAAACCGAGATCTCCTGTATCTGGACCCGTTTTTTCATAGTTCCAGGCGTGGTGGGGGCACCGTGTGGTCTTAAAATACCAGTCTGATTGCACACCGAAACAGTCTTAGGCTGCGAAGGTTTATCCTCGTCTGGATCGTTTGTTTGCGAGGCCACGCAAGTATTGGACACAGTGGTGATGTCCGGAGGTTGACAGGAAGTGGACTGCGTGGATATGACCACTTCCGGTGGACGTTTGATGGGGGATGAATTGAACTGTTGGAGGGGGAGTTCTGTCATCTGCACGTCGGCGAAGATCTTCTTCTCGCACGCGTAGTCGTCGATGTAGTTGTGTAGGGATTTGCAGCTGTTGCCTCTGGGTAGGTATGGGCTTTTGCCACAGTCGTAGGAAGACATATGGCGGGTCTCGTAGCTCTTGCTGTACATCTCCGCCGATGAACTGCAGCTTCCTGGAAATTTCGAGAGACAAATTGAATTCAAGAAGGCGATGTTTCCATGAAGATCGAGAATCATAGTACCTAGTCATCAGATAGCTACAGAATGATGCACCACTCGACAATTGCTGAAGATCACGTATAGAATTCTTTATTTATTCGTGGCTTTCGATGAGTTACGAGGATGTATTGATGTCAAGTTAGCCTAAACCAGTTCCATGCATGAAAATATATTGCGTTACCATAGCAACGAACAATAACTCATTAGAAGTGTCAGTGTGAAGTTTGAGGTCAAAAAAGTAAACCAGAGTTTCGCAATAAGAAAGATGTCCACCTCGAGTATCGAGCCATCATCAAGTACCTATGTTTAAAAGGGTTAAGAGCTAAGCAGATTTACGAATATATGCTCAATACCCTTAGTGATCAATGTCCTTCGTATGCGACCGTGAATAATTGAACTGCAAGCTTCAAAAGAGGTAAATTTTCCCTTTAAGATGATGACCGATCGGGAAGACCAGTTTTTGTGTCAGTCCACGAAAATATCGATGCAGTTCATGACATGATTTTATCAGACAATCGGATATCTGAAGCACTGAATATTTCATACGAACGCGTTCATCATATAGTTCACGTCAATTTGGACATGAGAAGAATTGCTGAAAAATGGATCCCCAAATGTTTTAATGTTGACCAAAAGCGTGCAAGGGTAGAAGCATCGCGTTCGATCTGTGCTCGATTTGAAAACGATGTAGATTTCTTGAACCGAATTGTTACTATGGATTAGACTTGGGTACATTTTTACGATCCAGAAACAAAGCAACAATCGATAGAATGGCGACACTCTGGTTCTCCAAGACCTAAGAAGTTTCTTGTCCAAAAATCTGCTGGAAAAGTTCTTGCATCAGTTTTTTGGGATTGCCATGGAGTAATCATGATTGTTTTTTTGGATAAGGGTAGAACAATAACTGGAGATTACTATTCGACATTACTGACCACTCTACAGGAAAAAATTAAAGAGAAAAGACGCGGAAAGCTATCCAAAGGTGTTTTGTTATTGCAGGACAACGCCCCCGCACACAAATTTCATGTTGTCATGATTTGAATTACTAGAACACCCCCCTAATTTACCAGATTTGGCTCCATCCGACTATCATCTCTTCCCCCAACTGAAAAAACGTTTAAATGGTCGTAAATTTTCTTCCAGGTAATAAAAGCTGTGGAGGTCTGGTTTGCAAAGCAAGAAGAAACATTTTTTTTTTGAAAGGTCTACCCCCGGTTTCATAAAGCTCGATCGGGGAATCAACGCTTGATTGACAGATAAACGTCAATTTGTTTTCAATCAATAATTCAGCCATAAGAATTCGGAATTCAATTCTCGAATCAAATTATGATCTATATACATCTATTCAATGATTCTAAATTGCTTCTTGTTCAATATATATAGGAATGAAAAAGTTTTAGTGAGTTCGTTTTTGAAATCCAGTGACTGTCAAATCGTTGATCGGGCAGTAAGAGTTTTATGAAACCCGCTGGTAGAGACGTTGCAGGTCCGCTGTAATACATAACTGTATCCATTGAAGATGAGAATATGTTGAGTAATAAAATATTTTGAAATTGAAGTTTTGTTTGGTTCTAGAGTAGGCTAAGAATTTTTCAATATATCCTCGTATCTTGACATCCTCTTTTAGAAAAACTGGGATATTGAAGTTGTTTTCATCAATTATTTTTTATTTCATCAAGATTTTTCCTCTGAAATTGATTTATTGTAGTGGGCTATAGATGGTGGCATTAAAAGTATGTGATATTTGTTGCTGAAGCTGTTTTTTCTCGTGACTCCACTGAAACAAAGCGAATGACTCACCCGCTTCCGCCTGTTCTTCCTTTTTCTTCTGTTCCTTCTTCCCCCTGTCCCTCTGATGATAAATACCAGCGAAAATGAGAATGTTCAACAACAGCAAAAAACATCCCACGGCAATGGTCACTGTCAGGGCCGTAGTGTACGACTGGTATTGATTCGATGCCAGCTTTCGTAGAAGGTTGTTGTGGTTGTTCTTCGAGATGCTGGGTACGGCAAGGGTCACGTTTGGGGGACACTCTGTGGTCGTGGCCTGAACGGCTGTGTCCGATTTTGGAGGGGCAGGTGTGGAGGACGTGGGGTTGGACGTTGTGGTGCGGCTGGTCAGAGCTGTGTCGGGGACGCCGTGTATGAACGATGGTTTCTGGTTGGTCTGGGCTCGGACGGAACCTGAGTATAGAAGAAATTTCGATATTTTGATATTGAATTTCAATGAGGGTCACTATATGAGGTCTAGGCAGAATAAATTATTCTGCTGGTGTGATCATTCATTTCTATACTTCCGAAATTGAGTTACTTGTGAAGAATTTTCCAAGAATCGTATATTTTTGGTGAAAAAGCCGAATTACCAAACATATTCAGTGTTTCTGTTGGTTTTTCATGCTCATAATGCAAATGGGAGAATTCTATTCAAAATGATATTTTTCCTGGGTTCAACTAGCGTTTGGAAATGTGCTCATTACTTCTTCCAACTGTTTGCACAACTTTTCCCGCATTGGAAGTAGGTACCGCTTTTCCAGCTCGTCAGGAAAATAACCATTGAAACGATACATACTGTGAACCGGTGCATTCACCAATTTGCAACAGTGATTTAGAATTGTTGGGTTTGACTGAAACACTATGCGGCTATAGTATATTTATTTCGCCCTGACTGAAATGATAAAAAAGGAAGAGAATCCATTCTGTGATCGTGGATTCGTTCGCGTTTCGTAAATGTCAAAATTCTCGAGCTTTTTAGTCGTTTCCTATTTGTCTGCAGGGTCGAGAGTGACATCATGGCATGGTTGGATTATTAGAGTTTCGTTTGGTTTCTTTGCTGCTGGCAGAATGGTTTGGTAAAACGGAGCAATTTCCCTATTCCCAACTGTCTATATCAACTCATCGGTCATCTTCTCTCCTCCCCTCTGCTTGGTGCTCAGGAAATATATTTTTTTTTAATCGTCTCTTTATGAAATATTAGTTTTTTTTTCGTAGGATGTTTATTTTCCGAGAAGAAAACATGAAGAACATTAGTATACAAAGTGATGTAATACTACATTGTTCTTCATTTCTTTTACGATGGCCTCTATCAGACTTTTATGGAAAACTAATCGATAATGAGCTTTGCACCCAAAATATTTTCAGACCTCTGAAATAACCGGAAACAGCCTACTTATTTCAAATGATATACTTAGTATGTCGTTGGATAAAATTTCATAATTCTTTCAATTTTGCCGAAAATGGTTCATGGATTATCAACAATCCCAACGAACAATTCATTAGGGAAAATTCATGGAGATATAGCTATGTTTTTTTAGTACAACTCATGGAAAGTCAAAACTATTCATCGATTTTCATCGAATTTCAGTTTCCTTCTATGGTTTCCGGTAGTTCCAGTAGTTATAGGGTTTAGTTAGGTAGAATCTACTGGAATAATGGAAAATATAGTAAGAAAATCTTGAGTTTTCATGAGTTCAATTTGTGTAACTAGATGATCTTCTCACAAACGCCCTGTATAATTCGGTCCGATCAGCATACAGTGTTATAATACTACACAATAGATAGATAAATTATAAATCGTTAAAATTTTCCTGAACAAAACTTTTCCACAAGAAGTATAAAAATTTGATCTCCTATTTTTACCATTTATTCCATAAGAATCCCACTAACTATAAGATTGTTCAGTTTTCACCAAAAGTATGGCATATGTTGCAATTTGCATCAAATCAACTATCTAAAGATTCAAAGATATACTGTGTGTGCTGTTTGAAATGAAACTGTAGTGGCCAGTTTCCGGTATCAGTTGCAAAGGTCTCAAAAACATGAAATAGAAAAACATTCAGCACAAATTTGTGATTAATTTTCCACAAAGGCTTAGTAAGCCACCCTGTATTTTTCGGGAACTGCACAACGCAATTTTGGAGAGTACGCGATTTGCTCCGCGCGTTGAAGCCATCATAGTTTGCCCACTTATCGGGTAATCCCTTCTATCTAGCTAATCACCGAAATCATCTCCAATCCCGCCCTAATTCTTCCTGACAATATGTCACCATCCAGAAGAACCCTGCGCGCAACAAATCGCTCCCATCCTCCGTTGCGAGATAGGCGCCATTTCTGAATTTCCCGATACATTTGAATCAGGACCATACATTTCCATAAAACACACTGTCGCACCTGAATGGATTTATTTCTGTTGGCATTGAGTTACACGGCTTGTCTCATATTTCAGTTTTCGATATTAATCACGCGAAAAATGGATAAAACCCGACGTGTATACGCGGTCTTACCGTCATAATATTGATCTCCTTCCTCCTGAAAATGATGATGTCTCATTGAGATGTCATCTACAGGCTCGCCGGGACGGTGCAGCTGCGGTATTAGGTTCAGCCACAGCGACATTTTGTGCCCTCTGTAATGATTTCTCATTTCCGCTCGATTTCCTAAAATTCACATACAGTGGTTATTGATAAGGATGTATCCAGTGGTGCGGAATGGTTAGAGATGGGCTGGGGTTAATCTATTGGAGTTTAGAGGGATCAGTTTGTACAGTAATCGTCGATCGAATTACAGAATCGCCAATGGTGAAGGTGAACATTTTTGTGAGTTATTTTCCCTCTCACTTGGGATGGTAATAATTGAATTCTTCGTTCTACCAAAGTTCATGTATTGTTTCAAGACAGGACGAGTACAAGTACAAGACAAACTCTACTGTCCAATGAGTTGATATTAATACTATCTACTGGTGGATGAAGAATGAAATGGTGATGAAGAAGATATATAGAACTGAAATAAGGAGAAGATGTGTACAAAGTTAAACATGAAATGTTTACTGCATTCACATTTATTTTAGCAGTCGGTTGGCCATGAAATAATTTTCTCAAGTTTTTGTAACTAGAACGGAGTTAGGTTGGCACTTATGAAATATAGTTATTGTCATAACGCCGTTGCCACAACTAATATCAATTTCTATTACGACAATGCCGAAAGTGATTGAAAAAAGAGACAGGGTTTCAGGAAGTGCTATTTAGAATTCAGGTCCGCTCATTCAAATAGTTATACCCTGATATTCTAAAATCCACAGTACGTCAGACGGTAGCGAACATATTCAATGTAAGTGAATTTATATAATGTTTCAGCTTAATCCAGAGGACTTATATTTCAGCTGAATATTTCCACAATCAGAAAGATTGTGAATGAAGAGGATGACAAAGAATTTCCTTCTATTGGGAGACCAAAAAGAGTGGTGGCATTTGAGAATTTTATGTTTGAGTGAATTAATGCGAAAAGTTTACTACAGGATTTTCGATGAATGTCATCGTAGAATAAGTTCGCGAAAATTGATTTTTCTATTTTTCATTTGACTTGTCCTATACATTATGAATGTCTTAAGGTACCAATAAATACCTAATCATTATTATTATATCAATGTATTAAGATGAACAGCCACAAATACGCGCCAGTTGTCCTGTTAATTTTTTTATTCATGTGAAATTTTTGTTCAAAGGTTCATCTTGACTTGAAACTTCCTTCAATTCCTTTTAGTTACATTGATGCAAGATGATTTTTGTTGAAGAATTTAACATTCTTGTAATTATCTGTCAATTCGTTCGAAAGATACCCATTCCCAACCACTGCATCATATGCATTTCATCTTCGGGTAGATATTTTTGAAATCTACAAGTGATGTATTTAAAGTTTAGCCAAAGAAGATAACGAACATTAACTCTCCTCAAGCTAGCGCATACTATAATATTATACTTATCTCTTATATTTTCCATGCAAATAACTGGATTTGGCATGCCTTCAATCTGTTTGTATAAACTTCAATTATGTTCACATATTTTCCGAAGAGATTCGACATTGTGATTAAATACGTAATAAGAGAGTGTTTTACGTAGAACGGGCAACATAGCGTTGATTTAAAACCCAAAAATGTTTTGACAAGCTTCATAACCCCACGTTTTCGTACTATACAGAGCGAAATGTGTCAAATTTCCATGGCCAACCGAGTGCTAAAATAAAAGTGAATGGAGTATAGAAGAGATGAGGAGAATATGCATATGTTCCTGTTCCATTTCAAAACCATCCCTGAACAGAGATAAAAAAGGTGCTTTCGGGATGGAAGAGACACACAATTTTTCTCAATAAACAACTTCAACGCTGTCGGAATGGAAACTTCGCGAAGAATTGGTTAAACATGAGACTACGTCCCAAAGATTTATACCCTAATCCGAAAATTGCGAGAAAAATCTGAGCGCTGATTAATGTCGGACATTCGGCAAGGATCAAAAAAATTGTTCGCCATTGTTTCAAATGAATGAAATCCAATTACGCTGCACTCTTCCAGATGCCCGTGGAAGGGAGATAACGCGAGCCAGGAGAGGCTGCAAGGAAACAAATCCCGACATCAATTCTCATCGCCGCGCGGACGAAATATCAAGTTTTTCGTCTCCTCCATCCGGCAGGATTCAACGTTCTGATTATGATATAAGCAGCATGAACATTTCTCATCAGCAGATAAAATGAAACCATTTAGAGTGGCCGTAGCAGTACGCAAATTTCTGGAGATTGCAATTGGTGCCCTGGCCAGGATACGACATCTGAGGGTTGAGTTTTAATTGAATTTTCATCCCACTGAACTGTAGGCAGTTATTAATCATCATCATGGGCAAGGAGGATATTAAAAATACGGCTTCCAACCCTCCCGATGAATCCCAAAAAACTCATTCCGCGGCCGTAACTCCGGCTTTTTAATCACGGAAAAATTTCATAATTGGACACACGCATCGAATATCGTTACATTTGGGGCCATTTGGAAATTCTTCAGCGATTGATTGTCGGATATTGTTGCTGATTCTGGCTCGCGCATCGAAGAGACTGTTTGAAAATAGATACCCACATTTACGAGCTATTCCAATGGATGGGATTTTTGACCACTTAATTTCATTGTGATTTGGAGTACTCACTCTAGCCTTTTTCAATATTCAATATCAAAAGGTATGACAATGACAAGAGTAGTAGGGAACAATTCTTTATACAGGGTGGGTCTTCTAACAAATATTTTAACAGTAGATTCTTGAGGTAAAAAGAAACACTTTTTTCCTTTACCATTTTTTCCGAATCGGCTCGGTTTGAAAGATACAGGCTGTTGAAAAACCATAAAAAATGTTATTTTCAGTTCTATCTCACAAACGGTTTTGGCGAATGAAATGAATTTCTGAATATAGTTTTTCCTTTATTGGATCAATCTTTTATGAAGACAAGATATCACCTACAATTTCCAGTTTTCTCAATACGATCCTTACGTACCATAAAAATACCAAAAATTCGAAGAACCTATCTCTTGAAACTAAGTTGGACGCTATCTGATGAATATTTGAACATTTTTTAAAATAAAAGTATTCTTCATATTTTCTCGTATAATGCACTGTTTTCGAGTAATTTCATGTTCAAAAATTGAAAAGTATCTGTGAAATTCGAAAAAATTGTGTACTTTGACCGAATACAACTCTGAAGATCCACAGATGTGAAGTGTCATAGATTTAGCTAGTTATTCTGAAGGTAATTTTTATATTCCATTATGAAAACTTAAAGTGGCTATATTCATTCATTCATTGCTGTATCCTGTTACCGGGAATAAATCTACAAAAAGAAGAATAGACTTATAGTTTCTCAGGGCTAATTGCGACTGTGTGCCCTCCTGTGACTGAAGAGACCCAACCGTGACCTACAGATCCTTCCACACTCCAGGCGTGGACAGTCACCAACCAGATCTGGCCACCGCTGTATCCTTTTTGAGTCTCCATTATAACTGTGTACCAAAGACCTACACTGTGACCTGTCTAACGCTAGTTGTTCCCAGTTATGATTGGCATTAACTGATTTTAGGGATGGATGTAGTGTATCCTTAAACAGCTTATACTGGCCTCCTGGTTTCCGGGCTCCCTCTGTCAATTCGCCATACATAGCTATTTTGGGGAGTCTTGTGTCTTGCATCCTCAGAATGTGGCCACTCCATCTGAGTCGGGCCCTCGTTACTTGAGTCTCAATTGTTGTACAACTCGCGCGTTGCAAGACTCCTGCATTCGAAACTTTGTGGAACCATCTGATGTGCATTATCTGTCTTAGATGACGTTGTTGCGTTTGTTCAAGCTGTTTAATATGTCGCCTGTAGGGCGTCCAGCTTTCGCTTCCGTAAAGAAGCGTTGGGAGGACGACTGCTTTGTAAACAGCTGTCTTGGACTTCAGATTGAGGTCGTGGTTTTGAAACACTCTGACCTTTAGCTTCCAGAATGCCCGTGATGCCGAATTGATACGGCAAACATACTGAAAACAGCTGTCTTGGCTATAAATTTTTATCAGGGCCGAATAGGAAAAAATGGTAGTTTTTCTTTCGACCTCAAGAGTCTACTGTTGAAATATTTGTACGAATCAAAGACTCCCCTGTATATTTTAGTTCACTATTAACAATCAAGCTTCACCGAAATATAAGATGAAATTTTGTCTCTCTAGAAGAAAACTTGATTATAATCTGCGTCCAAAAACAATCGTCGAAAAGTATAGGTTATGGAATTTTGCATATTCTGTGTCTAAACGTAATTCTTTGCTTCTGCTATACCTTTTTCTAGGAAAAAGTTGAGTTATCGTTCTGTATTGTTATCAGATCATCTATATATATTATGAATCGATGATGAACAAGGTGATCCAATTTCCAGGATATCCTAAGACATAACTTAGCCGACTACTCATCGGTCGCAGACATGATTTACTTATCGTCATAAAACTGCCGCGGCATTTCCGCTATTCATATTTCCCGAAAACCGTAAATCATGCTAATTAAAAGCGATCCTGTATTAGATGACATCTCCATCGTCGTCGGCCCCGTAGATTAATGAATTTGTAAAATTATTCGCGAAGAATGTCGGCGGAAAATCATTTTTCAGGAGGGACTATTCGATGGCTCTATGGCAGAGCGCCCTGGTTGGGCGGTTATTTATGAAGGCATAAGGGCGTCTGATATGTGGGTAGAATGGGGGGGCCTGAAAATTAATTACCGTTTGAGAATTGGGTTAGTTATGCTCCCTACGTCGCGACTGGAGTCGCTGATATTTTATGTAGCCCCAGATAAGCTAAGAGGGTTTGCAGTTTCGAGTTTCCTTGATCTCGTTTGTGGGTAGATGTGGTGCCTGCTGAAAGTAGTGCTTAAAAGGGACATCGAAGTGACGAGAGAGATGCATACACCAGTTTTGAAGCTAAAAGTGCCGTATTATGAAGGGAGTAAAGGCTGATTCCTTGTCACAATTTTATTTTTGCAATTATTAATTTACACCCAGTATATAATACTCATTTTGAAGGTGATAAAAAATGAACAGAACATGCGAAATGAAATATCAAAACCTCAGTATTCCACAAAAATCGAGAACCCCAAAAACCACGTTCAAAATCATCTCAACCACGTCGATTCTACCCTATATATACAGTGTGGTCCAGATCGTAACCAAGAAATTTTAACCACGTATTCTTCATCAAAAATAAGTCCTAGTGTGTCATATAAACGTATGTCGAGAAATGTTTCCTCTCCGAGATACGGGTGTCAAAATTATAGGAAAAAAAATGTTTTTTTTCCTATAGCAGCGGTACGGAATATTTTCAGATAAAAATGATACGCTACTGATTTTTCCGACAATAAAAATTACTATTTGAATCCTTATTTAATTTGGAGCAAATTCGGTCTCCTGACTTTTTGCTATACGAGGCACCGTTTCCGGTTAAAAAATAAAACACATTCTCATGCATGAAGAAATCGTTCACAAAAATAGTCTTATTATTATTATGTACCTACCATATCAAATTTTGGCAATTTCTTCAAGCATGAGAATGTGTTTTATTTTTTTAACCGGAAACGGTGCCTCGTACACCAAAAAGTCAAGAGACCGAATTTGCTCCAAATTAAATAAGGATTTGAATAGTAATTTTCATTGTCGGAAAAACCACTGGCGTATCATTTTTTATCTGAAAATATTCAGTCTCGCTGCAGTACACTGGTAAAATAAATAAGGAATGATATTATGCAAAAAGTGTTCCTTGACACTCAAAACCTATGTCTCAAATTTCATGAAAATATTTCAAGCATTGTGAAAGTTATTAATAAAAAACATTTTTTTTCCTATAATTTTAACACCCCGTATCTCGGAGAGGAAACATTTCTCGACATACGTTTATATGACAAACTAGGACTTATTTTTGATGAAGAATACGTGGTTAAAATTTCTTGGTTACGATTTGGACCACCCTGTATACCTAACTTCGATTGGCTTCAAAACAAAATGATCGCGCAAACCTCCATCCATGTTCCGAATGTTCCGGCAACTTTTCACACGCGTAACTGAACACGCCAGAATATTCTTTCGGGCGCATATCAGAACCAACCAACTGATTGGAAGCTAATTATTTCCTTTCGTTTAAACAACACCGCCTATTCAATAGCAAGGGTGGAAAGTTTAGGGAGAATAATCATCCGGTCCGGAATTATTGCAAACGAAGGCAACAAGTGTGATATGGAATGTGGAAAATGAATTGGGGCTGAAAGAATGACCAGAGGAATGGTTCAACGGGAACTACAACGAAATATGACACAAAATCGATTAATATTCAGTCTAGAATCCACTGAACTGATTGAAAAATGTGCACATTTGAACTTTCACAGCTTCTGTAGCTATAGCAATGCTATAGACAGGCATCAATATGGTCAATACAAGGATGGTATCAGAGTACCTGAGTTAACGCGCGACAAGCTAGGCAAGCCACTGAGGTTCCCTTGGTATGGGAAAATCAGAAGAAGACAGAAACCCCAACAATAGCTAGGAAACATTTAGGGCCTCCTCAAACCTGAAGAATTCACCTGACACCTGACAACGATTAGATGACTCCCTGACTTCCTCAGAGACTTATACAAGGACTATTTTGAAACTCAAATATGTCCATCCCCAGACAGAGCTGTATACTGTTCTTGTCTGTAGCCTAGATGATATTAATCGAAATAAATTCAGATAAATAACATCTATTGATATAAAAATCAACGTAGATGAGGATATAAATCAAAGAAGCTAACCAACATCACTCAAAGTATCAACAGAAAGCCTATTACGTCGAGATGCTGACAATGGTTCCGTTCTTATTCGACCTCCTCAGAGCAACGAAAGGAATTGGTCCCTTTATTCGTTGCCAGTGGTAGCCACGGTGTATGAATATACCTCAGCGCCACCTGGCAAGAATCTAGGACCAACTCAATGCACTGTGTTAACTCTCCGAGTGAAGATCGCAGCGTGTACACTTCTAATGTCATGAACTTTATCGATAGTTGTTCTTTTAATCTTTATTGCTCGGTGTAATCAAAATGTCAGTCGTCGTTTATGACTTGAAACCGAAAGATTCATTCGGACATTCCAAGTAGTGAGAAATAGAGGTAGAGACAAAGGGTTTTTCCTCACCTAGCTCCAGATAGAGTTGATTGATGGTGTCGTAGGTGTCCCAGTAGTATGGCGCACCGCCCTCCTCGACGTCTTTGGCTTTTTGTTGTGCATTCTTGGCTTCCGAAGCAGATGCATTTGGAACAGCGCCATTCGGGTCTCTGCGGAATATAATACGTGTAATAAAAGTTTAATGTATAACCCTGGTTTTCTCGAATAACCGATTGCGGACTGGAAACTTTGTTTCCGCTTTTCGATCTTGCGGATCAAGGTCCGATGGTTTGGTAACCTTGATCGTTTCGCGAAATCGTAAATTATCGTGTACGAGACTGGATGAACTGGGAAGTTGACCAAATCCGCTGGAAATTTTATGACGGCTCCGGAGACAGATTTATTTTATTCCGATATTTTGACGAGTCTGATCCGAGTTGGGAGGAATCCCATATGAATTGGATCATTTCATAACTAGGTTAGGTACATACGATCGATAAGTAGTTTTGAACAAAAATGAGGCGTACCTTTTGAATATCCCTTAAATTTGAGGAAATGAACTCCTTTCCCCCCATAGCTCTATAAAAAACAACTGTAATCTTCTTTAACTGACCTCATCTTATTGGGAATTTTTCGGAGGTCAACTTTCGAGTCTCGTATCTTCCAGGAAAATTTTCGTAGATCTAAATGTGATACATATTTTGAAAGAGCAACTGTTCTAGTAATAAATCTGAGATTTTCATCCATCTCGGCACAACCGTTCGGTCTTGACAAATTTTTAACTGGCCCCATCTTTTTGGGAATATTTCGAAGGTCAACTTTCGAGTTCGGTATCTCCCAAACAAATCGTCCTGTATCAGAATGTGATACATATCCTGCAACAGCAACTCTTCCACTAATTAATCTCGAAATTTCATGGAGTTCAATGTAATCGTTCAGTCTAGACGATTTTTTAACTGATTGACAACTTTTGGGGAAATTTTCGGAGGTCAACTTTCAATACGCGGATCTCCTAGAACAGTCATGGTAGATCTAAATGTGAAACATATTCTGAAAGAGCAACTTCTTCTAGAAGTAAATAATCTAAAGGTTCTCAAAGGGGTGCAATAGCCCTCATTCGGCAAAGACTCTTTTCCATTCAATTAAATAAAGGGATAAGTTTCACATAAAGTCCTTAATGGAGAAGGAAAACTTAGGAAGCGGTGTTTTGTTGTTAACCAGTCCGTGGGGAGTATTATGTCAAACCTCGCGATCGTTTGCGTTAAAACATTTATATGATCCCTAGGGAGTTTTTTCCTTCCTTCATTGCATTTTCGATAGGCTCTTTCGCAATTCGTATTGGTAAAATCTACGTGAGGACTTGATTTCAAAATTCGATGACGTATGTAACAAATTTTTGAAGATAACGTACCACACGAAAGCAGTAAGGAAAATTTTTAAATGAAGGTAGTCAAAATCAAGTCATGGGGCTGAATAAAACCTCCTTATTCTCTCAATAAGAGGTTTCCACGAGGGAAGCAACGCATATATATAAAAAAATTCCTTAGGCACGTGGAACATCGTAGGGTTTCGAAATCCAATAATATACAGGTGAAACCGGGGATGGGGGCAATAAATCATAATAAAAAACGTCGACAGGATATAGGGGCACCGAGAGAAATGATAATTCAGTCGCATAACACAGAAATTTTCCGGGTAGGACAGGCCGCGAACAAAATACGGTTACGTGACCGCAAACATTTCCCGATTTAAACGGTGTCGACGTAACTGACTGGCATCGATCGGAAAAATATAATGGGGGGAAGCGCTCTCTCATCGTCCGGAATCGGAAGCGTGTGGAAGTCACTCGTAACTCAATTGGTTTCGCTTTTCAGCCTTCAATTTTCATGATGTTATCGGTAATTGGGAATGCATCAAGAAGACTCGGTGTTTTTATATTTTTTGCCGAATTTGATGGGTGATTCTGGGTAGGCTAGAAGCGCCAAGGAATTATTTTATTTTCCGACTTATAAGTCGGGATTATAACCTATAACTTTCGGATTCATAATATCTATCTTAAGACAGACTCGAATATAAAGATTCTTTTTAGTTGAGGAGACGACGATGCTAAATCGGGATTTACTCGAGCGTCGTGGAGACCTAGTGGATTTTGAAGATTAGATGGTAGAAAGAAGAAAAGGTTCTATGATGTATACACTTTCAGCGGTGGGGAAAGCGTCTACAGATTCTGAAAGATGTAAAACAAAAATTGTCAGGTGTACATACTCGAGCGTGTCAGATTTTCATATAGATGGTTAATCTCGGTGTTGCAGAAGTGTTGACCCATTAATCTGACACTAATCAAGAGGAGTTTTCTTAATCTGACAGTTTGAAGATGATAACAATGCATTTTTCTTAAATATCTCCTTTCCTGTAACTCTAATCGTTTTTGTATTCATCATCAAAGTCGTAGATACTTAAATTCTGAACAACTTTTGTCTGAAGCAATTTTTCCTACCCTTACCAGTATTCGAGTTACAGGGCGATAAAGGCCAGGAGCTAAGCCACACATGCGAAAGACCAAGGTCAATGTAGAAACCCAGTCTAATGTAGTATATTTGTTGCCATATATCTGGAAAACGTTCAAACGTAGAAAAAATTGCTTCGGACATAATTTGTAGAAAATGTTATGCCCAACAACTTTCATAATCAATGCGAAAACAATTTGAAGACCAGGAGAGTAGATAATTAAATAAAAACTGATTTCTGTGACCTTTATGCCTAATTTTCATTGCTCGGCTTGCTGAAACTGTCAGATTATATTTTTTCCATTTTTCTTGAAATCAATAGCTTCAGTATAAGAAAAAAAGTCACCGTGCTCGAGAATGTACACGTGACGTTTTTTATTTGCAAGTTTGGCGCCCTCCCACACATTTTCGTCACTCTCAAATTGTCAGATTAGGAGAATTTATACTTTTCCTACAGGGTCCAAGGTATATCTCCTAATATTAATCTGACACGCTCGAGTAAATCCCGAATTTACCTCTTTGGCTTCCCAACTATTTGGGAAATTGAAGAAATATAACTCATGAAATCGTATAAATCAATCATGTAGTTTCAATTACTTTGCAATTGATTGAATTATTTTCTCCGAGAGAACTTAGTTTGAGTATGTAGGTACTGTTTTGCTGTAAGAATCTGTACTGTCTGTTATTTTGTGTCGCAATTTTATCGAAAAATTGGTGACTTTCTTTGGAGTTTAGCAGCATTGGATCTCCTTAGCTTAATCGAATTCATTTTATGATCAATTTGGTTTCTATCAGTTTTGAGCATTTACCACAAAGTTTCGTTAAGCATTCTCCAGCCTTATTCAGGAGTTCGTCTGTTAATAATTGAAAAAGTTATTCAGTCACTTATCATTCGAAGAAGAATTGTTTTAAACCATTCTCTCTCAGATTAATACAGGGTTTGGTCATTCAGATGTTGACCATTCAGTTGATTTATGAATGTAGGTTAGGTTAGATAGGTCGGAACATAAAACATCGTTTTCTTTTACTAGTTAGTGGATGCGCATCTTTTTCTTCATACTGTGACGACAAAATTGAATGTGTGAATTCTTGCTTACCCCGTTTTGGCAAAATTGCTGAGGTAGTGAATCAGGGCTTTAGCTACTGCTATGTCAGTTCGGCTGTAATTGTGTATGAAGAATCCACCTTGGATTAAAGGCAATCCAAGGACATAAGGCAAGTCTTCTCCTCTCACGCTACCAGTCCTCTGAAAAAAAATCAAAATTGACAACGATACACCAAAAACTGTTTCGAAAAAATACCTAGATCGTCGATAAATCGATTTTATGCGGAAAATTGAGATTTTACCCTAATATTATCGGTAGAACGAAGACGTTTTGGTGCAATTTGAAATGCTAAAGTTCCTCGAGGAGGGAGATCGTAAAATCTCTCACGATCTCAAAACTGCGAAAGCATTCTCATCCGGGGCATAAATAACATATTGTCTTCTTCAGCGACAAGTTGAGCGAATGACACTAAACTCATTCAACTTCCCTCATTCCATATTCGACGCGACCATCCCAAAGATCTGCATGTATCTGGTATAAAACAGGCGACTTGACGTCCGACCAAAATCAACAAAATATACCGGCATATAGACAGCGTCGTTCTGAATAATAAAAGAGGTACGAAATGCACAGCAGGTGAGTGTAATTTGGTTTCGGGTGTCCCCTTAATGTCTCTTTCATGGTTGGATCTTCTTATTTTCGACCGGATGCTGCCGCGTGGAACCGTCGGCTCGAAATTAAATGAATTTGAGCGAAACCACGCCTGAATTTGCGGATATTTTATCGCCAGTTTTGTCGCCATTAAAACGGGTTCATTCGGAAGAATTAATACATTTTGTTACAGCTTCGCCACATTCATTTAATGAGAATTTGAATTTTCCGTGAAAGGAATGAAGCTCTAATGGATGCCCTAGTAAAGCTCCTCGTGTTATGCGTGTTGATTTATATTCGTACGATTGTAATGGTAAGAATATGAGGGCTAATTCGAAGGAGATTTGTACTCAAGTTGAAAAACATCTCGTGCAGGGTTATTTTTTTCAAGCTCTTCTTGTTGTACGAGGTTTAAAGCAAAAAAATCCAGTGTGAGAGGTGAACATCGCACATCATCAAAATAATGTAGAAATTATAACTACATATACTCCGTTCACTTTTATTTTAGCAGTCGGTTGGCCATGGAAATTTTACACATTTCACTCTGTATAGTACGAAACTGTGGGGTTATGACGCTTGTCAAAACATTTTTGGGTTTTAAATCAACGATAAGTTGCCCATTCTACGTAAAAGTTTCTGTTCTTACGTTTTTTATCACAATGTCGAATCTCTTCGGAAAATATGTGACGAACATAATTGAAGTTTATACAAACTGATTGAAGGCATACCAAATCCAGTTATTTGCATGGAAAATACAAGAGATCAGTATAATATCATAATATGCACTAGCTTGAAATGAGTTAATGTTTGTTATCTTCTTTGGCTAAAGTTCGGATACGTTACATCAGTTGTAAATTTCAAAAATATTAACCCGAAGATGAAATGCATATAAAGCAGTGGTTAGGAATGGGTATCTCCCGAAGGAATTAACAGATAATTACAAGAATGTTAAATTCTTCAACAAAAATCATCTTGCATCAATATAAGTAAAAGGAATTAAAGGAAGTTTCAAGTTAAGATGAACTTCACCTTTGAACAAAAATTTCGCATGAATAAACAATTAACAAGACAACTGGCGAGTATTTGTGGCTGTTCATCTTAAAACATTGATATAATAACTTATTCTACGATTACATTAATCGAAAATCCAGTAGTAAACTTTTCGCATTCATTCACTCAAACATAAAATTCTCAAATGCCACCACTTTTTAGGTCTCTCAATAAGAAGAAATTCTTTGTCATCCTCTTCATTCACAATCTTTCTGATTGTGGAAATTTTCAGCTGAAATATAAGTCGTTTAGACTCAGATGAAACATTTTATAAATTCTCTCACATTGAATATCTTCGCTACCGTCTGACGTATTGTGGATTTTAGAATATCAGGGTATAACTATTTGAATGAGCGGACCTGATTTCTAAATAGCACTTCCTGAAACCCTGTCTCTTTTTTCAATCACTTTCGGCATTTTCGTTACAAAAATTGATATTAGATGTGTCAACGGCGTTATGACATTAACGACATTTCATGAGTGCCAACCTTACTCCGTTCTAGTTACAAAAACTTGAGAAAATTATTTCATGGCCAACCGACTGCTAAAATAAATGTGAATGGAGTATAGTAAGTGTCCCACATCAATATTGGATCCATAAACATCTCCACCCCGAAGAAGAAAAACTCTAACGCGATTAACCCCTCCGAGCATCTATCCAAATCTGGACCCAACACGTGATGCATAACTTCCTAAATCGCTCTTCCTTTCACGCAACAAACGAGCGGATTAGAAAAGCTTCTGCACCAAATTTTTTCCTCGCAAAATACATTATGATACTGGCGAGCCCGATCAACTAATAATGGCAGGATTATTGTTGATGGATTATTGCTCAATATCAAACGACGCAGGGAGTCTGTACAGAAAGCCGGTTCACGGAATATTAGGGTAGGAGGTATTACCCAGTCCTTTGTTTTCGGAAAATTTGCTTCATCAATCAAGATCGGGATCGATGGGATATTGGATGACCCAATCCAGATTTTGTCGCGATTCTCAACCTTTTCATCGGAGGAAGCAAGAAGGCCTTCATCGATACTCATTCAATAGGCCTCTGAACTAATGGTTGAAATGAGATACAAAACTGAACACTCAGTATAAACGAATTCATATTACAACTATTTCTTATGAACGTGCGTCTTAGGATTCGGTAATGTATCAAAATTTTCTCACTACAAGCATGATTAACAAATTAAAGAGGCTGATTTATACACCAGTATGATTTTTTTCGATCTGCGAAGTTGGTGAACTGAAAAACTGATTGGTCAGACCGAACACCTGTAAAACTACATCCTGACCATCAACCAAGACGTTACTCACCATGGGAAAGTCTCTCTCTCCGTTCTGATGATTGAAATGTAGAAAAAACGTCTTCCCTCCCCTCAAGGCATGCAGGTAACCTATCCTAATGAGAGGCGCGGCAGTGTGACCGTCACTTAACACGTCCAACGCGGCGTCCCGCACACTCAGCGGATTCTGCGTGGGCCGCTCCCAGTCCGTGTACTCGTTTTTTAACGTCGAAAATATCTCGTTCAAATGATAGTAATAGGAATTTCTCACGAACGTCCTCAAAATGCGATCGCGCCTGCTCTCGTTAAAGCCGAATTCGAGGTCCTGCGCGCTGAGGTCCAGGTAGGACTCGGTGCTGGTCAGGGAGAGGATCAGGTCCCGCTCTGGGAAGTCCGCAAACTCGAAGCCGGCAGAGGTGGCGACGGTGCTGGAGGTACCACCGCCTGTCGTCAATGGCACATTGGTAGAGGGATTTAGGAGAATCGTACCGTCTACGAACGGTGCGAAACCTGTGGAAAAAGGTCAATTAATACGCAGTACTAACTTCGGGAAATTATGAGGGTTGAATCAGCTTTTGGGGGAACCTTCCTCCCAATCGGCTACAGAACCAAGATAAGATGTTCCTAAGGTTTAGGAGGATTTTCCCTAATAGCCGAAGGATCTTATCCTATGAAAAATACTTCGTTACTCTTCATTTGGCCTTGTTGTCCAGTTCTTGCAATCAGTGTTCGGTTACATGAATTCCAGAAGTGATGGGGTCACCTATTACGAGGATATATTGAAAAATACTTAGCCTACCATAGAACCAAACAAAATTTCAATGTCAAAATATTTTATTACTCAACATATTCTCCTCTTGATTGGATACATTTATTACAGCGAACCTGCAACGTCTCTAGACCTTTAAAAAAAAAACGTTTCTTGTTGCTCTGCAAACCAGACCTCCACAGCTTTTATTATATCCTCGTTGAAAGAACATTTGGGATCTTTTAAATTTTTTTTTAGTTAAGGAAAGGGATTATAGTCGGATGTTGCCAAATCTGATGAATAAGGGTGGTGTTCTAGTAATTCAAACCCTAAATCACGAATCTTTTGAATGGAAACATGAGATTTGTGTGAAAGGGCGTTGTCCTGCAAAAACAAAACACCTTTGGATAGCTTTCCGCGTCTTTTATCTTCAATTCTTTCCCGTAGAGTGGTCAGTAATGTCGAATAGTAATCTCCGGTTATTGTTCTACCCTTATCCAAAAAATTAATCATGATAACTCCATGGCAATCCCAAAAAACTGAAACAAGAACTTTTCCAGCAGATTTTTGGACACGAAACATCTTAGGTCTTGGATAACCAGAGTGTCGCCATTCCATCGATTGTTGCTTCGTTTCTGGATCGTAGAAATGTATCCAAGTCTCATCCATAGTGACAATTCGGTTTAAGAAGACTACATCGTTTTCAAATCGAGCACAGATCGAACGCGATGCTTCTACCCTTGCAGGCTTTTGGTCAACATTCAAACATTTGGGGATCCATTTTGCAGCAATTTTTCTCATGTCCAAATTGACGTGAACTATATGATGAACGCGCTCGTATGAAATATTCAGTGCTTCAGATATACGTTCCAGCACAATTCGACGGCTTGTTAAAATCATGTCATGAACTGCATCGATATTTTCGGGGACTGACACAGAAAGTGGCCTTCCCGATCGGTCATCATCTTCAATGGAAAATTTACCTCTTTTGAAGCTTGCAGTCCAATTTTTCACGGTCGCATACGAAGGACATTGATCACCAAGGGTATCAAGAATATCTTCGTAAATCTGCTTACCTCTTAACCCTTTTAAATACAGGTACTTGATGATGGCTCTATATTCCAACTTTTCGATTTTCACAATTTCGGTGAACATCTTCTTTCTGTTAATTTATTGCGTAACTCTGGTTTACTTTTTGGACCTCAAACTTCACACTGACACTTCTAATGAGTTATTGTTCGTTGCCTTGGTAACGCAATATTTTTTTTATGCATGGACCTGGTCTAGGCTAACTAGATATCAATACATCCTCGTATACCTTGCACTACAAAAAAATCGAATAAACTGCACGTGGCTCACCTGGTAAAAATCTAGGAGATTCGATATTCACACTAAGAAGTTGATCTAATGATTTCAGTCTCAAACAAGGCGCCAGGTCGTCTTCGAGTAGGTCTCCATGACACCCGGTATGTTCCGCCACAGTCCTTTTCACATATAACGGGTCCCTTTGAATCGCCCAAGGACTCAGACCCGACCCACTCAGCAGGATCACTCGATGAAGAAGTTCTGCAACAAATAAGAAATGGCGTTCTTCAGGGCTTGACGTCAATTGAACGATTGATTATATGACCAGGGATTTCATTTCGAATGGGAAAGTCATTAAGACCCGCTAGAGATGCGGAGGTGGAACGACAAAGAAAAAGATCTCTCGCTCTACTATGTTGAATAAAAAAAAATAATGATGTAAAAAACATTGAGATCTTGAGCACAAAACCCGAAGGGCAGTACATTTTTTGTTGAACCCTGAATGATCAAAAAATGATTATTTTGTACGAAGGGATAGATATGACTTTCAGACATGTTTCGAGTGAAAAACATGAAACTATTTCTGGAAACTTTCGTCTTTCCATCATGGAGAACAAAGGTGCAATTCTTTCAATTCGAAAACTGACTTGATCTTCATATTGACATCCGCATTGAAACATTTCACCGGTCATATCGAATATTCCAGAATATTTCCCATTCGAATAACAATAGCAGTCAGCATGCATGAGTCAGTCGTAAAATCTTCAGTTATCCCCCAATTTATTCACTGTCGAACGCTCTGTCGTAGTGTTTTACAGCTTTCAAAATAAAAACCGTAGCCTGTTCGAGCAACTTGTACGTTTGAAGAGGGTTCGTTTCAGTTTTAGTGGCACTCCAACAATCTTGCCTTGGCTTTTCACCAAGAAACTTCGCCCCAGACTCTGAATACAACTAATTTTCCAACGTTGTGGATCCTTGTTTGTGCAATTATCATGTATCACGGATGCACGCTCTATTGTGAAATGGCAAAAAACTGAATGTTTATTATTGCAGAGAATACTCGGAAAAATGAAATATATTTAGCCGTTATCGCCCAGCTGGAGATAGCGGAAAACTGAGCAAAATACCGCAGAATATTGAAAAAACGACGCGAGATGTAATGGCTGCAGATACGGGTATATATATGGAAATATTATTGAAATTAGGGTTTAATTCCAATTTCGTATACGTGGAGCCAAATCCTAGAAATGTATCGTCAAAACAAACATCTTTACTGACGTGAATCAATCAATAAACTGAAATTTCGTCTGCTCCATCGCTCCATCACCATCAGGTGAATTTTCTACTAAACGATCAAAACAATTGGGTTTTCCCTCTTAAAGGGCTGCTGTTGGCGTAGTACGAATAAAGTTTTTATGCCCATTAATCCCACCTAATTCGGAGGCAAGAACAATTCCAGTTTAAAGGTGTGCAGCTTTCTCCGGATGCTATTCATACTCGGGGAAGACTTCAAAGCAATAAAAGCACGACATCAAACTGGCAAAAACGGGAGCTGTTTCTAATAAACTTCTTGTTAGTTGTTGTTACGGTAAAATAATAATGCCCGTATTAGAGGATCGGGAGCGGCGAGATAAATCTTTCATTTGAAGTGGTTTCGGGGATTATTCTTGCTCTAATTTCGGAATGAACGCTACTTTTTCTCGAGTGGGACGAAGAAAGGAAAGGTACGCCCTTCTCAGATGGAATTACTGAACTTGATCTTCGCAAGATTCGTAAATCTTATTATTCGTTTCTGGAATATTCACTTGAAACGTTATAACTTTCGGGGAAGAAAAAGCTTCGTTATAAGCAAAGGGGAATTAACGGAATTTTAGCTAGTTACGAATTCTTCCTTTCATTTCGAAATTACTGTATTCATAGTGGGAGCGGAAAACAACCAGATGATTTTCCAGCAATGATCAGCGAGAATGAATCAGTCTATAACTGGGGAAAACAAATTGGATAAAATTACTATGTAGATTGTCTGACGGAACAAAGGTAGCAGCACGCTTTCCAGTGTAATTAATCAGTTAGCCTACTTCCACTTCTTCAAAATTAGGTTGGAGGTGTTTCTCTTTTGTATAACTACTTAGGAGAATTACCTACAGTTTTATATTACTAAGGTGGTGCCTGCTTTATACCTGACGCCACTTATTAAGCTTCACGAGTTGAAAGGAGATCATTCCAAGGATTAGGAAGATCCATCCATTTCAACGAATACTTGCTACATTGACCACCCTGACACAAAGGCTTCCATCTTCTAGAAAACCCTTGAGGTATAACAAAAATAGTCTGCTCATTCCCATAAACTTGATTCTACATACCTATAACTGGAAATTTCACACATAATCTAATACTCTCTCTCTCTCCCTCTCCCTTATAGATTGAACGTTCTATACTCTAGAGCAACTCCATGCAGTCTATAACATAGAAGCGTGGCAGAATTCCGAAGACATGAGCTTGTTGAATTTCAAACAATCCAATCGATGAAAATTGACTTCAGACCAACATAATGAATTTTTCCGTTCGTTCACTTCCCTGGTGACTGAACCCTTCGATAAAGCGTCTGGGTGGCCCTTGTGCATCTATGTGGCATGGTGATTTTTATTGTGTTCTTAGCGGATTGTGCGAGGCGGGCTCGTGACAAGGCTCTCAATCCCGACCCTGTCAGCGGTTCATTCTCTCCTTCAGTATCGCACAAGAGGGAATACATAACTTGGAACGATATAGAAAGGTTCGTGGGAGTATACAGGAGCGGATGTTGCATGCATAAAACTGGATCAGGAAGAAAGGGGATGAATTTACGGTTGATTCGATTATTTCGGGGCATACTGGGTTCGATCTGATTCTAATCGAATCATTGGAAGGTTTCGATTCTCTGCTACGTTCTGTTTTTTCCCATTCGGAACCTAACCTACAGTTGTTAGAGATCTAGAACTCGAATTCTGCATACACAACTTGTGGACTGAGCATTTTTTCATTCATTCATTCATTGCTGTATCCCGTTACCGGGAATTAATCTACAAAAAGACATAAAAAAAGAACAGACTTATAATTTCTTGGGCTAATTGCGACTTTGTGCCTTCCTGTGACTGAAGAGACCCAACCGTGACCTACAGATCCCTCCACACTCCGGGCATGGATAGTCACCAACCAGATCTGGCCGCCGCTGAATTCTTCTCGAGTCCCCATTATAACTGTGCACCATAGATCTCCACTGTGACCTGTCTAACGCTAGTTGTTCCCTGTTATGATTGGCATTAATTGATTTTAGGGATTGATGTAATGTATCCTTAAACCGCTTATACTGGCCTCCTGGTTTCTGAGTCCCCTCTGCCAATTCGCCATACAGAGCTATTTTGAGGACTCTTGTGTCTTGCATCCTTAGAATGTGGCCGCTCCGTCTGAGTCGGGCCCTCGTCACTTGAGTCTCAATTGTTGTACAACTCGCGCGTTGCAAAACTTCTACATTTGAAAATTTGTGGAACCATCTGATGTGCATTATCTGTCTTAGATGACGTTGTTGCGTTTGTTCAAGCTGTTTTATATGTCGCCTGTAGGGCGTCCAGCGTTCGCTTCCGTAAAGAAGCGTTGGGAGGACCACTGCTTTGTAAACAGCTGTCTTGGTCTTCAGATCGAGGTCGTGATTTTGAAACACTCTGTCCTTTAGCTTCCAGAATGCCCGTGAGGTCGAATTGATACGGTTGTGTATTTCCGTATCTAGGTTAGCCCTAGTATTCATGAAGCTTCCCAAGTATTTGAACTGCTCGACCTGTTCTAGGGTTTCATTCTCTTACCATCCTACTGAATTGCAGAAATATTTTGAATAAGAATCAATTTGTTGAGAAAATTCTTTTTTTTTCTACCCAGTGATCTTTCAAATATGTAAAATATGCATCTCAGCAGTTTAAACTACCCCAGAAGAAGCAATCATAGAAACGAAAGCACCAAGCACCCTCCCATAAATTTTTTTATGGCGTTACATCTCGAGTTCCTGTTTATGTTCCGCATAATCTTTCGATATAAATCAGGGGATGAAGTCCCTTATTGTAGTTTCGAATTCCTGTTGATCTATGGCCGAGCCTCCATATTTTCTTGTTATGTTGTTAACACAGAGAATGTGCCCCGATTGCGAACAAACAGATCTGGTATCTTTCTGGCGCTCATAAATGAACTCGGTGGACGTCCTATATTTCGCGGATATTGATCTAATGAATTGGCAGTATCGCCTTTTATAGCTCCGGCAGGACAGGCTAACAATGCCGCTGTTGGAACATATTTTAGCGGCTTTGGGACGTTTTATTTCTCAATTTTCGATACAAGCTGTATTTCGTTAACTCCGTCTGGGGCGTTCGGTTTTTTCGCGTGAATATTTTTTTCCAATTTATTGGTTCATTTCGGTCCTTCACGCTCTTTCTGTGTTCAATCAAAGAAACAGATTCTCCCGATAATGGTGAATATAAAACGAAATTAATTCAGAATGTCACGATCTGAACCAGCAAACCACCATCACCAAAAATATTGACAGAAATAGAGAAAGGGTAGATGCTGACTATGGTTTTGGCCTCATTTGATCTCTCATCAAAGCTACACAACTTATACCTCGAGGAAATTAGTTAGGAAAGTAAATTGAGATGGTCCTGGTTTCCTCTCAGATGGCCCTAGCGTGATGGGGATAGGGGATGGATGAAAGGGCCATCAATTTCGTCACATTTTCGTCGAGGTATGAGTTGTGTCACACTGACGAAGCCAAATGGAACCAAAACCATGGTCAGCTACTAGTTTTTCTCGACGAATTTGTATTAGTGTCGTTGAGGCCTATTTACAGAAGAAAAGTCGAGCAGTTCAAATACTTGGGAAGCTTCATAAATACTAGGGCTAACCTAGACACGGAAATACACAACCGTATCAATTCGGCATCACGGGCATTCTGGAAGCTAAAGGTCAGAGTGTTTCAAAATCACGACCTCGATCTGAAGACCAAGACAACTGTTTACAGAGCAGTCGTCCTATCAACGCTTCTTTACGGAAGCGAAAGCTGGACGCCCTACAGGCGACATATTAAACAGCTTGAACAGACGCAACAACGTCATCTAAGACAGATAATGCACATCAGATGGTTCCGCAAAGTTTCGAATGCAGAAGTCTTGCAACGCGCGAGTTGTACAATAATTGAGACTCAAGTAACGAGGGCCCGACTCAGATGGAGCGGCCACATTCTGAGAATGCAAGACACAAGACTCCCCAAAAGAGCTCTGTATGACGAATAGGCTGAGGGAACCCGGAAACCAGGAGTCCAGTATAAGCGGTTTAAGGATACACTACATCAATCCCTAAAATCAGTTAATGCCAATCATAACTGGCAACAACTAGCGTTAGACAGGTCACAGTGGAGATCTATGGTGCACAGTTATAATGGAGACTCGAGAAGGATTCAGCGGCGGCCAGATCTGGTTGGTGACTATCCATGCCCGGAGTGTGGAAGGATCTGTAGGTCACGGTTGGGTCTCTTCAGTCACTGGAGGGCTCACAGTCGCAATTAGCCCCAAGAAATTATAAGTCGGTTCTATTTTTGTGTCTTTTTGTAGATTAATTCGCGATAACGGGATACAGCAATGATGATGATGAGTGTCGTTGAATTGTACCTCCGTTTTCCAATTTATCAACTCTTTTTCTGCCTCTACACCCACCCAATCTCTTCCCTTTCAGCTAATTCCTTGTAGCAGTTAAGAACCTCGCAAACGAATGCTTAGGTGAGTTAGGGATTCGCCCGGTAACCATCCATTCAGTGTAATTGTCTGCGTACAGTGACGTACTCCACGTGTTCAGCCGTAACGTAGACACAATTATACAATCCTATCTGCCCAACGAGGATAACTAGCGCTGAAACAACAACGCCTCGATCGTTATTCCATGTACGCTTTACCGCCAAGGGAGTCGGTATCTTATTTCTCACGCTATGAAATCCCCATTTCTGGATGACAAACGTTCGCGGGGAATATCATGGAGCTGTACAACAGTCGAATGCAGGCAATTAGGGTTATGCCAAAGCAAATACATGTGATCACCTAGAGGTTAATGCCGGATTATCCTTCGGAGGCAAAATTGGGACGTCCCCGATGAAATTGCTCGCGCATACTGCCTCCGAGCTGTGGCGCAATTGGAATAACCATTATTAGTTTTCCATCATCAGGAAAAGCCGACGTGAAAATTCCGCGCCTGTTCGGAAAACGGGACTGCTTGGATGGGAAATGAACATCATGAATTAGCCGCTAAGGATACGGACTGATTATGCAGTTATGGAAACATCCATGTTTGTTCTGGCATATCGCCACGTGCGTTAAGCTGGATCCTCTGGATGAATCTCATTCGGCGGGGCTTTTCGTGTGTACACCGGTGATATGATATCTCTGTAGCCATAGCTTCGACTGAGTTTCATTTTCGAAACCATTGTCATATGAAGAAGACCCAATTGGTTGGCCACCGTTAAGAGGAAAGGTTCCCATCAGACTATCAGAGGTTCATCTCGAATTGTCAGTAACAACCTTAAAGTATTAGAGACTATAGTTAATTATCTGGTGTACAAAATATGATTCGAGATCGTAGATTACGAATATGCAATTAGATTTTTTGTAGGATCAGTATTTTAGAAAATAAATCACCTTAAGTGAAATATTTCGAAAAAATTGGTCAACTTTTAGGAGCTGTTGCAGCCAGAGAAAAAGAACTGGACATAAGCTGTTTTTCTTTGGTGATATATGGATTCTTTGCAAATATAAAATTCCAATTTTTATCCATATACCGCGAACAGTTTAGATTTTATGATTTTTTCCGCGAAGGTCCAAATTTTCCAATTTTCCATCGACCATAACTTGAGAAATGAATTTTTAAAAAAATATCCGTTTGCATATTCGTGTTATACGCCCTCGAATTAGTCGACAGCATGAGTTTGGTTTCGATCGGAGACCAAAAATTTTCTTAAAAAAAATCGCAATTTTTCCATGCATATGTATGGAAAATTTGAAAATTTTTCGATCTTCCCAATTTCCACCAAAATTTGAGTATTCACTATAGCGAGGGTGTAGATCACGAATATGAGAACAGAATTTTGCTGAAAGGATTACTTTTCAAGTTATGGTCGATGGAAAATTCGAAATTTTGGACCTTCGCGGAAAAAATCATAAAATCTAGACTGTTCGCGATAGGTGGATGAAGGTTGAATTTATTCATTCGCAAAGGATCAATCTATCACCAAAAACATCGGCATATGTCCAGTGCCTCTTTTCTAGCTGCTACAGCTCCTCAAATTTGACCAATTTGTTCGAAACTTTTCACCAAAAGTGATTTATTTCCTCAAATACTAATCCTAGGAAAAATAAAATTGCATATTCGTGATCTACGACGCTGAATTAGTCAAAAAAATGACCTGGGTCGATATATAGTTCGAAAAATTAAAAAATTTCGGATTCAGAATAATTTGTCAATTACTTGTTTACCCGCGCTTCAAAAAACAATTATTATTTTAGCTATATCGACCCTGGTAATTAAACTGACTAATTTGAGGTCGTAGATCAGGAATATGCTATTAGATTTTTCCTAGAATTAGTATTTTAGGACATGAACCACTTTTAGTGGGAAATTTCGAAAAAATTGGTCAACTTTGAAGAGCTATAGCAGCCAGAAAAAGAGGATTAAACATATGCGAAGGTCCAAATTTTTCAATTTTTCATAGACCATAACTTGATAAATAATTTTTTTTTTAAATATCCGTTTGCATATTCGTGCTATACGCCCTCGAATTAGTCGACAGCATGAGTTTGGTTCCGATCGGAGACCAAAAATTTTTTAAAAAAAAATCGCAATTTTTCCATGCATATGTATGGAAAATTTGAAAAATTTTCGATCTTCCCAATTTTCACCAAAACTGGAGTATTCACTAAATCGAGGGCGTAGATCACGAATATGCAAACAGAATTCTGCTGAAAGTATTACTTTTCAAGTTATGGTCGATGGAAAATTAAAAACTTTGGATCTTCGCGGAAAAAATCATACAATCTAGATTGTTAGCGGTAGGTGAATGAAGGTTGGATGTTTTCATTCGCAAAGGATCAATTTGAAACCAAAAAAATCGGCATATGTTCAGTGCCTCTTTTGTAGCTGATACAGCCCCTCAAAGTTGACCAATTTGTTCGAAACTTTTCACCAAGGGTGATTTTTTTGATCCTCATCCCTCTTAAAAGTTTTCTCCCTACAAATTGGAGCTTTTCCAATCAAATTGATTAATTCGGGAATTTTCTCAACATCCGAACAAGGCGTCACGTCTCAATTTACACAGGTCTTAATCAATAAGAGTACACTCCATAGGAGCCAGATGTAGACAATCCCTTATATTAACAATTACAATCTCGATGACAAACAGCATTTGGCCGCCTGGACCCAGGAGCGAGGTAACGAGAAATCTCTGAGCCACTTGGCCAGGATAACACGGTCCAGAAGCCTGGAAACAATCGGGACAACAAATTGTTATTTATAAGCGGGACCCCGGGGAAACCGGGTCCTATAATCTCTCAAGGAGGGATCCTTTAGGCCGCAAGTGAACGGTTGCTTCATCGCGTGGGAGAGAGTCATTAGGAGAATTGTTCGAGGATGGGAAATATCGAGGAACGGAGCATTCTTATCGAACGGAAGAGTTTTTTTACGGTTTCGGTGTAAATGAGATCTTGTTACGGGGTTATTCGAAGTTGAAAACGTACTCCGATCGAAACTCTTTATCACCTGGCTGGCAATTTGGTCCTGGCTGAATTTGAAGGAAGATATTCGAGAAATCAGTTTTCGGAGTTTTCCAGGGAGTGATTGAAAATGACAATTAGAATATGAAATTCACACTTACAAGGTGCCATAGACATAGAGACATGAACTTTGCCTTCCCTTTCTATCTATGCATGAAATGCGGTCAAAAAAAGTGACAGAGAGAAACGCAAGTCGGGCATGCAGTTGTCTTTTTCTAGAGTTTTGATTGGTCCACACTCACCTATATGTGAACAAAAAAGAGGCAGGTAAATGCCCGACGATCATTTCTCATTTTCTATAAAATAGACAATTTCATGCTGACATTGCTCAGTCCATGTCTCTATGTCTATGTACGAGGATGTATTGATATCTAGTTAGCCTAGACCAGTTCCATGCATAAAAAAAATATTGCGTTACCATAGCAACGAACAATAACTCATTAGAAGTGTCAGTGTGAAGTTTGAGGTCAAAAAAGTAAACCAGAGTTACGCAATAAATTGAAAGAAAGAAGATGTTCGCCGAAATCGTGAAAATTGAAAAATTGGAGTACCGAACCATATCAAGTACTTGTATTTTAAAGGGCTAAGAGGTAAGCAGATTTACGAAGATATGCTCAATACCTTTGTTGATCAATGTCCTTCGTATGCGACCGTGAAAAATTGGACTGCAAGCTTCAAAAGAGGTAAATTTTTTATTGAAGATGATATCGATGCAATTCATGACATGATTTTATTGGACCGTCGAATTGGGCTAAAACGGATATCTGAAGCACTGAATATTTCTTACGAACGCGTTCATCATATAGTTCACGTCAATTTGGACATGAGAAAAATTGCTGCAAAATGGATCCCCAAATGTTTGAATGTTGACCAAAAGCGTGCAAGGGTAGAAGCATCGCGTTCGATCTGTGCTCGATTTGAAAAAGATGTAGACTTCTTAAAACAAATTGTTACTATGGACGAGACTTGGGACGATCCAGAAACAAAGCAACAATCGATGGAATGGCGACACTCTGGTTCTCCAAGACCTAAGAAGTGTCGTGTCCAGAAATCTGCTGGAAAATTTCTTGCTTCAGTTTTTTGGGATTGCCACGGAGTAATCATGATTGATTTTTTAGATAAAGGTGGAACAATAACTGGAGATTACAATTCGACATCACTGTCTACTCTACGGGAAAAATTGAAGAGAAAAGACGCGGAAACCTATCCAAAGGTGTTTGGTTTTCACAGGACAACGCCCCTGCACACAAATCTCATGTTGCCATGCACATAATTCGTGATTTAGGGTTTGAATTACTAGAACACCCCACTCATTCACCAGATTTGGCTCCATCCGACAATCATCTCTTTCCTCAACTGAAAATAGTTTGAAAAGGTCTTAAATTTTCTTTCAACGAGGAGGTAATAAAAGCTGTGGAGGTCTGGTTTGCAGAGCAAGAAGAAACATTTTTTTTAAAGGTCTAGAGACGTTGCAGCTTCGCTGCAATAAACGTATCCAATTAAGAGGAGAATATGTTGAGTAATAAAATATTCTGACATTGAAATTTTGTTTGGTTCTATAGTAGGCTAAGAATTCACAATATATCCTCGTATAAATGATTAGTTATTGGTCGCCCCTGTTTAATCTTTGGAATCGATGTGCAAAGCATCGATTACCAAGAAACATTTCGTGATGGCATAGGATTAATCAAGTCCGTAAACCCATATCCCTGGAAGATTCGGGCCCAGCACTCAGCAATATGAATTAACTTACCCTTTAATATCCAGCCACTACGTGTTTCACAGATACAATCTATACGCAAATTGGCAACCACCATCAAGTAGAATCGGACAGGGAGAATGGAGACTGCGTCATGCTGCTTGTTTTGCCGGAATCGCTTGGACGATGTTCAAACGGATTACTGGAAGACGTGCCAAACACATCCTCGTAGTTCTCCGGGACGCAAGGTTATCGGCAAAAAGGACTGATAAAGGTGATCCAGAACACCATCAATTCCGAACTGAGGACGCCGATTCGAGATGTGGGGATGAATTCGATTAATCAGGGGATTTTTCTTTGGGGTCGTGGGGGGATGTGCAACTTACTTCCGAACTAAAGGGTGATTATTCAATTGGAAAACTTCCGCGCCGAATTTGAGCGTTTCCTTGGGACAAACTGGGGTATTAGACCTTAACACTGCTGCTGAAGGGTTCACCTGCGCAACGAGAATAGGGAATTTACCAGATTTCATACTCTGAAGAATTTTTTTCCAATTTGCTAATCATTTATACGAAGATATATTGAAAAATTCTTAGCCTACTATAGAACCAAACAAAGTTTCAATGTCAAAATATTTATTTCTCAACATATTATCCTCTTAATTGGACACATTTATTACAGCGAACCTGCAACGTCTCTAGACCTTTCAAAAAAAATGTTTCTTCTTGCTCTGCAAACCAAACCTCCACAGCTTTTATTACCTCCTCGTTGGAAGAAAATTCAAGACCTTTTTAACTTTTTTCCAGTTGAGGAAAGATATGATAATCGAATAGAGCCAAATCTGGTGAATGAGTGAGGTGTTCTAGTAATTCAAACCCTAATCACGAATTTTGTGCATGACAATATGAGATTTGTGTGCAGGGGCGTTGTTCTGCAAAAACAAAACTCCTTTGGATAGCTTTCAGCATCTTTTCTCTTTAATTTTTTCCCGTAGAGTGGTCAGTAATGTCCAATAGTAATCTTCGGTTATTGTTCTACTCTTATCCAAAAAATTGATCATGATTACTCCGTGGTAATCCCAAAAAACTGAAGCAAGAACTTTTTCAGCAGATTTTTTGACACGAAACTTCTTAGGTCTTGGAAAACCAGAGTGTCGCCATTCCATAGATTGTTGCTTTGTTTCTGGATCGTAAAAATGTACCCAAGTCTCATCCATAGTAACAATTCGGTTCAAGAAGTCTACATCGTTTTCAAATCGAGCAGAGATCTAACACTATGCTTCTACCCTTGCACGATTCTGGTCAACATTCAAACATTTGGGGATCCTTCTTGTAGCAATTTTTCTCATGTTAAATTGACGTGAACTATATGATGAACGCGTTCGTATATAATATTCAGTGCTTCAGATATCCGTTTTAGCCCAATTCGACGGTCTGATAAAATCATGTCATGAACTGCATCGATATTTTCGGGGACTGACACAGAAACTGGCTTTGCCGATCGGTCATCATCTTCAATGGAAAATTTACCTCTTTTGAAGCTTGCAGTCCAATTTTTCACCTCTGCTTACCTCTCAGCTCTTAACCCTTTTAAATACAGGTACTTGATGATGGCTCGATACTCCAACTTTTCGATATTCACAATTTCGGAGGGCTACTTCTTTCTTTTAATTTATTGCGTAACTCTGGTTTACTTTTTTGACCTCAAACTTCACATTGACACTTCTAATGAGTTACTGTTCGTTGCTATGGTAACGCAATATTTTTTTATGCATGGAACTGGTCTAGGCTAACTAGATATCAATACATCCTCATAATTAAACTAATTGGTTCAATGATGACTTATTATCAAGACATTTTCAACATAAACTCCTTGGTTATCCATTTTGATTACAAGCTCATCGCTATTCGCAGCAGCCGGCAAAAAATCATCGATTGACGCCAACCGAATTCTCCGGTTGAATAAGTAAAATTTTCAATATCAATCACATGTTCAATGAGCTACTCGCCGCGGGAAAAAATCCCGGAAAGTTCTTTCCCGCTTTTGCGGGTAGTTTGATGGGAAAATTCCGTCCCGAACGGAATCAAATGAGACAAAATCGTATGCATAATGGATGGTCCCCTTGCCGGCGCAGGGGTGCTGAATCAAGAGCAGGGTGGCGTAGGTTATTTCGCAGCATTCATTTACCGTGAGCGTGGCGCGGAATAAATTACTTCGGAAACTTCAGGGCTCTGTGTACCTATTTATATTTAGATATCTGCACGAGATAGCATGAGAAATGAATTGAAAGATCCGAAGACCGGGGATCCCAGATACGTTATCTGATGAAAGTTTGTTTGCCGCCAGCCGTACGATTTTGGAAATAAGCAAAACACTCCGAAACGGCCCCATGCCATTATGGGGAAAATTTAAACCATTCTGAACAGAGTGTTTGTAGATTATAGACTCCAGTATCTCTAGGATATCTTCGAATAGGTCACCTCCTCACCCCTGCAAAGTTTCTCGTCTGAAGCATCTTATACGTTGGCTAGAAATTCTGTCACCAGATCTGAAGTTGCCTCCTTCTTCCCACAGAATCTTAACATTCAGTTTCTGCTGGAACCATTCTCATTAGGTGCTTCCTGCGGTGACAAAGCCTTGTGAGGAGCCCATTAAGATGGTCTAGCATAGTCTTGCTGAGATCCAGACACTCCTCAGATTTCGCGAAGAAGATATACCCAAGAAACTCTCCAAGTTTTCCTTCTCCCTAATTTCTTTTTCGTTGGTGTATTTTCCAATAACTCAGTGGGATAACAGTAAGCTTTTAAAGAACTCTCATCAGTCTTTTCTCGAGCTTTAGACACTGTTTGTTGTCTTTTCATCAGGAGAAGGCCCAAGCTCTCTGATTCCTAATTCTCTCATCACCCTTACCTACCCTAGATATTTTTAGGATTTTCTTATGGTCTGATCTGGTTATCACCGAATGAAGAGCTCTGTAATGATATCCACTGCAGTGGTAGGTCACGTTTTCAAAGCTCCAGTGATGCAAGCACAGGCTAACCTTCGTATTCTTTCGAAGGTTTACTCCTACTGTTCTGACTTACCTTGATGTGCTTGCTGGATAGAGTCCTAGCTTCACTTGTCCATCGTTGTTATACTTCTATCAGGACACTTATTACTCTGAGCTCAATTTCAGACCTGTCTCCTATGAATTAGTACCTTAATTATTGTCCGGATCTGAATTTTTGAGAATAATTAATGAGCACTATTTGTACCTTGAAGAAATAACAACCGTTTCGCTTCCTTTCGAAATCCAATTATATATACGTCTGGGAAAAAGTTGCAGAGTGTATATTACAAAACTTTCAATTAGGAGTGGAAAGCAAAGGGATTCAATTAGTGCAATGTTTAATTGAATAGCGAACACTGGAGCGAAAAGTAAACAGAAAATCAACAAAAAACAAATACGGCTATCCCCAGCGGATTACGTGTATTCGGGTCACAGGTTCGTTCAAAAATCCGACGATTTGAAAAAAAAACGTTCGATACTATTGGGTTTCTGTTTGGTCACGTTGCTGATATCTGGGTGCATTAGATAGGAGTTGCTGCATGTTCGATATTTCATTCGTATTGGGTGATATGGCGGAAATAAGCCTGTTTTTTTGTTGAGAAAAAGTTGTTGGGAGGAAATTTCATCGCATTCTTTTTGATCATTCTATCCGTTGTTTCGGAAAGCTGATTTTTTCACTTTTATTCGTTTTGCTTCTTTTTTTTCTTTCAATGGAAGCTTCATCCCATTTAATACTATGGTCTTCATTACAAAATTGTTGAGCGAGGTCAGATTTGTTAGTTGCATAGCTACTTTTGGTGCACTGCTACTCTTGTTGGTGAAGGGAATTTTCACGGTATTCTACAGCATCACCCAATATGTCCTTCAAATAATACTCATCAAAATTTCATGGCATTCTGGCCTTTAGATTAGATGCTGCAGTCTTTTTAGGGAGAACAATTTCGTCAGTTGATGGATCACTGTTTTTTGATAGGAAAAAATACTGTCGAATACGAACAGTGACTTCGTTATGCGGACTCAGCACTAGGGAAATCAACTACACTGCGCAAAAAAAATTAACGCACATTATAGAAATCTCAAATTTACTCTACAACTGAAGGTGTTTCTCAATGATAAATATTTTCATCAGAATTATGCATGCATTGTTATCCGTTTTCAACGGTTTTCTTCAATACAGAGGTTTTTTCCAAGCAGGAATAAAAAAGATGATATTATCAGATTCTGAATGTATTGGCTCCATTCTAAAATCAGTTGTTCTCGATCAATTCTAGTGAGCAATAGTTTTTTTTTTCGTTTGATTTTCTACACACGATCGCTATGCAACGCGAAACACGCAATTTGACTCAAGAGGAATGTGCCCAAGCGGTAGTTTTGCGAGAAGAAGGGTGGACATTAACAAGAATTGCAGAAAGGTTTGAAGTTTCCCATACAAGTGTGTCCAGAATGTTGCAGCGATTCAGAGAGACAGGTATGAATGTCCGAAGACCAGGACAGGGTAGACCACGGGTAACAACTGTCATTCGAGAACGTTACTTGAGAGTTTCTTCGTTGAGACAACGGTTGGCAACCGCTCGCCCCCTTCAAATTTAGCTTGAGCAAACTCATGAGGTGCAAATTAGCACTCAGACAATAAGAAATCGCCTCAGAGAATATGATTTAAGGTCTCGTGTCGCGGCAAGAGGCCCAGCTTCTACCCCAGCCCATCGAAGGGCGCGTTTGGATTTTGCGAGAGAGCATATCCATTGGGAAGAGGCCGATTGCGGAAGAGTTCTCTTCACAGATGAGTCTAGATTCTGCCTCTACCATTGTGATCAACGTTCCCTTGTATACAGACGTCCACATGAAAGATATGCTCAGTGCAATTTCCTGAATACTACTGGTTTCGGGGGAGGATCGATTATGGTATGGTGTGGAATATCTTTGACTGCTCGCACAGACCTAGTGGTCGTTGATAATGGAGCTATGAACGCTGATAAGTATATAAGGAACATTCTTGAAGAGCATGTAGTGCCATTTGCCCCACATTGGTGAAAATTTCATTTTTATGGACGATAATGCCAGACCCCATCGTGCGCGCATCGTTCAGGAGTACCTTGAAGAGGTTGAAGTCTCTCGAATGGAATGGCCAGCAAGAAGTCCAGATCTCAATCCGATTGAGCAGGTTTGGGACAACCTCAATAGAAGGCTGAGAAATTCAGAAAATCATCCAGCTACTCTTAATGACTTAGGAATCCAACTCGGAGAAATCTTTAAAGGATTAGATCAGAACATTTTAAGATCACTCATTTTGAGTATGAACCGTCGTTGCCGAGCTGTAATTAACGCAAGGGGTGGAAATACCAAGTATTAAATCACTTATCAGCATTTCAGTATTTTGAAAATTGTTCATTTCTCTTCTTTCACATAAGATGAAGATGAAGATGCTCTGGTGGACCAAAATCGTCAGTTCTTCATGAAAAAAGTTCACAAAATGGTTTTGAAAACAGAAGAATGAAGCTGTGCGAGAAAGCTGTCACCTTAAAGATATCAGAAGTTCTACCCCTACATGCCTGAATCAAAAGATCGTCAGTGCACCATGTATTGAAACAAAAAGTGACGTATTCGTAAATAAATCAAGGTTTGTGGCCACATGTCCAAACTCGAGATATTAAGTAATGAATATTGCAATTTCAAGATGACCGTTTGGTGGATCCACTTTCAACAGGTGTAAAATTTATTATTGCCCGATAATCTCCGAGCAAGTCTGATGACTGATGATTCTTTTGTTCAAGAGCATATCGCCAATCCCAAGCTCTCTCCAACAAAATTCCTCCAGTTCCACTGATATTTCTGGTACACCCTGGAGCTCATTTATGCGGAACCCCCATATTCAATCGGAGGCCCTTCTGTTTAATCGCGATCGACTGGAGATATTTGCCTTCCTCAAATTAGAACCTGTGTAGCCGCAGCTTCACGGTAACCGGGGGAAAGGAGAAAGAGAACTGAGGGATCTTTCGGGCCTCGGCAAAGTTGATATTCCGTTCAGCTTTTCGCGTGTTTCGGCAGGATAAAAAAGAAAGACAAAGGTAGGAATTTTTATCTATTCTTCGGTGACGCCGCCTGGCCTCTCTTGGAAATTCTCATCGGATTTTATAAGATTATTTGAACAGAATTATACGGCTGTTGAAACTGCGGAATGGAATCAGAAGGTTTTGAGATTTGAATCTTTGCGACAAGTGAGGGAATTTTTGAGAAAATTGTTCAACGAATCGATGGATCTGTATAAAGTGATTTTTGGAGTTTTGCACACTCCACAGAGCCTTGTATACAGGGTCATTCAGTTTGTTTGCCTCATTGAGGGAAAAAAAGGGCTTTTGTTATATATACTCCATTCACTTCTATTTTAGCACTCGGTTGGCCATGGAAACTTGACACATTTTGCTCTGTATAGTAAGAAAATGTGGGGTTATGAAGCTTGTCAAAACATTTTTGGGTTTTAAATCAACGCTATGTTGCCCGTTCTACGTAAAAGTTTCTGTTGTTACGTATTTTATCACAATGTCGAATCTCTTCGGAAAATATGTGACGAACATAATTGAAGTTTATACAAATTGATTGAAGGCATACCAAATCCAGTTATTTGCATGGAAAATACAAGAGATCAGAGATCATAATATGCACTAGCTTGAGGAGGGTTAATGTTCGTTATCTTCTTTGGCTGAAGTTCGAATATGTTACATCAGTTGTAAATTTCAAAAATATTAACCCTAAAATGAAATGCACATGATGCAGTGTTTGGAAATGGGTATCTCCCGAAGGAATTAACAGATAATTACAAGAATGTTAAATTCTTCAACAAAAATCATCTCGCATCAATATAAGTAAAAGGAATTAAAGGAAGGTTCAAGTCAAGATGAACTTCACCTTTGAACATAAAAATTCCACATGAATAAACAATTAACAGGACAACTGGCGGGTATTTGTGGCTGTTCATCTTAATACATTGATATAATAATAAAAATTAGGTATTTATTGGTACATTGAGACATTTACAATGTATAGGACAAGTCAAATGAAAAATAGAAAAATCAATTTTCGGGAACTTATTCTACGATGACGTTCATCGAAAATCCTGTAGTAAACTTTCCGCATTAATTCACTCAAACATAAAATTCTCAAATGCCACTACTTTTTTTGGTCTCCCAATAGAAGGAAATTCTTTGTCATCCTCTGCATTCACAATATTTCTGCTTGTGGAAACATTCAGCAGAAATATAAGTCGTTTAGATTCGGATGAAACATTATATAAATTCTCTTACATTGAATATGTTCGCTACCGTCTGAATTCCTGAATTCTAAATAGCACTTCCTGAAACCCTGTCTCTTTTTTTCAATCACTTTCGGCATTTTCGTAACAAAAATTGATATTAGTTTTGGCAACGGGGTTATGACATTAACGACATTTCATGAGTGCCAACCTTACCCCGTTCTAGATACAAAAACTTGAGAAAATTATTTCATGGCCAATCGACTAAAATAAATGTGAATATAGAGTATATAATGTATAGATATAAATATTATGAAATATTTAAAATTATACATGTATTTAATATTCATTGGTAAATAAACTCGTATTATTATTATCGATGTTCATTATTTGGATCATAGATTTTTGTCTTTGAAACTCCAATCAATTTAACAGTAATCCGGTTGTGTAATAGCAGCTTTGCCAAAAAAACTGATCCTGATATGGAACTCATTGAGGAATATATAGGTTGTTAATGAAAACACATAAAAAATCTCTTTATTGTCCATAAAATTAAAAATTCCCGGAATCATAGTTGAATCGGTTCAAAGAATAACCGTATTTGATGGAATGCATGTTCGTTTTCATCCGATATTCGATATCTGCGATATAAATTTTCAAATGGCGTTTCATCTGCATGCAATACATGTTCTTCTTCCGTTTTTCACCGGGCCAACATGAATTTGATTTACGATTAGTGTTATTTATAGTGGATCGAAGCCGCGTCGGTGGCTTTAATAATTTCGACATTTTTTCGATAATTTTTTACGTTCTCAATTTCGCCAAAATTGAAAGAGTTTTTTCATGCCGCTAATTGGCTTACCATGAAAATATAAAGCGATGATTGGATTAGAGCGTATGCTGTTCAATATTGGGATTATTTTGACATCATTTATGGATATTCTCGACTGAGAAATATATTTTTGGAGCTGAATAATTCTCACGACTAGTGCACCTGTCAAATTGAATTGTATAAACTTAGAAGATAAAGAACTATATATGAATCTTTATCGATGTTACCCAAAAATCTCTACACTTGAATCCAAAAGGAGATTTTTATTGTGTTATCGATTGAAGAAATCCACTGTGTTTAAATATTCTCACCAATAAAGATTAGCCATCTGACCATAACTGAGGCTCATGGAAAGTATGTTCAACGTTTTCTTACGATCAAATACAGTACCTGAGAAAGCGATAATTGTAAATATCAATAAGATCTGCGCCTTGCTTTTCTATTGACCAAAGTTTTAGTAACAAAATTCCTTACTTACAAGTTAGGGCACTTGTTTGTACAGGCGTAATTGGGAATGCATTATTATCATCCAATTCGTGACAATTCGAGGTTCGAAACTGTGACCATACTATTTACCCCTGAAATTTCCTATTGGTTTCACCATGGAGTGTTGTAATGACAACTAACGATTATTGACCTGTTTGAACTGGTCTGGTCGCCACCTAAAGTTTGTCGGATTCGCATTGTGCAATGTTTGTTCAAGTTTCACTTGAATGTTGTGAGAAACCAGGAGCCTAGACTTCTATTGGAACTTTATATGAGAAGGAGGTGTTAAAAAATGAATGAAGGAGCAGAAACACTATTCCTATCTGCCAATTAACCATCTCTCATGGCTCGAAAAAATTTTTCGAGAAGGCAACTTAATTCCCAATTTTTTTTTAATACCAATATGAAACCAGCTAACGGAACCCTTTGAAAATCCCTTCGCAAACATCACGCGATGAGTGGGTGAAACAAATCTGCGCCATACGTCCACATTAAAATTGAAGGAATCAATGAAATTCCAGTGAACATCAAACTGTCCTCATTCCGATTCTGTTTATTCGTCGATGCTCACCGAAACACATTCCTATCTATACTAATCAGCACTTAATTAAATTTTTATGCAGCTGGCCGGCATTAGAATCCATATCCAGTTGTTGAATAATTGGTGAACATTCAGCGGAAACTACATAATAGGTTATCCACCTCCTGTTAATGAAAGCGGTTTTCGTGGTAGGCTTATTATGGCGTCTGTCAATGTAATTTAACAGTTACGTGGTCGATACTGACGCAATATTCTATTATCTCCAGAGTTGTATAGGGCTGGAGAATGAAAAAATAAATTCATTTCATCTCCACCCACCACATCTCTTAGAGATTATGTGTTCCTTAAAGTAGGTATTTAATGACTGAATAGGTTTTGAGAGAAGTTTTGAGAAGAAGAAGTGGAGGCAAACGAAAAACTGATGATGGAACCACCGGAAACCGAAATCATTTCAAAACCGGCTTCACCAACAGAGATGAAAGATATCATAATGAAAGCGCTGGGAGAAGATAGGATAACGAATGATATGTTGAAGAAATTGCCTAGAAAAGGAATAGCATCCTTGACGAATATAAAAAACGGAGTGATGAGGACCGAATACTACCCAAAGAAATGGAAAACTGCAGAAATGATAGTTTTCAACAAGCCTGGAAAGGAACGGAAATTGCCTCAAAATTATAGACCAATCAGTCTATCAGCACTAGGAAAAATCGTCGAGAGGGTTATCACTAAAAGGCTGAATGAGGAAACAGAAATGTTGAAGATAATTCCACCCGAACAATTTGGATTTCGACCAGAACATTCGACTGAACTCCAATTGCTACGGCTCATCGAATACGTCACCGAAGGAATGCAAGACCAAACAGGCCACAGGATTAGTTCTGATGGATATCGAGAGAGCTTTTGATAGAGTATGGCACGAAGGCCTAATCTACAAGATGAAAAAAGCAGGATATTCGACCAAGCTTTGCAAGATCATGAGGAATAGAAACTTGTATGTGAACATAGATGGAGCAACCTCTCAAACCAGACAATTGGAAACGGGAGTGCCTCAAGGATTGGTACTTGGACCTCTGCTTAACGTAATATAAGTTCATTATATCCCGAAGAATGGTAGAAATATGCTCACCTTGTATGCAGATGACACAGGAATAGCGTTCAGACATCGACGCCCAGAGATCATACACCAGAGACTGCAGGAAACCATAGATGAATTACTCAAATAGTGCATCAAATGGAAAATCCAAATCAATGGAAGAAAGACTCAAGCAATATTACTGCAGAGGAGAAGATTGAGGATGGAAGAAAACCTTGAAGTTCACGGAGAAGAGGTTGAATGGGAAAATGAAGCAACATACCTAGGAGTGAAGCTTGACAGAGGACTAACATGGAAAAACCACATCAAATGTGCAGTTGATAAAACAAAAGCCGCAATGAGTAGACTTTATCCTCTCATAGGTAGAAGAAGTCATATGAATAAGAACATCAAGTTGACGTTGATTAAAACTATCGCGCGACTACAACTCACATAAGGATCGGCGGCATGGGACTTCGCAGCCAAGATCCACATCAAGAGAATACAGGCCACTGAGAATAAATTCCTTAGAATGGCGATGGATGTGCCCTGGTTTGTTAGGAACAATCAAATCTACAAGGACTTGGAATGGAACCAGTTACAGAATTTATGAAGAGAAAGGCGGAAAGGATATTCGACAAAGCCAAACAACATCCAAATGAGGAACTACGAAGATTAGTCGACTATGATCCAATAGAAGAAGCTAGAAGGTCAAGAACCTACCACCGAAGACCGAGAGATCAGATAAGGATTTAAATGTAACCAAAGAAGAGCTTAACCTATAAAAGTTATAGGCAGCATACAACTATCAACACGACTATGATCGTGTGAGAGTCCAGAAACCATAAGAGTCAACTGGTTAATAGGCAAAATGCCCGGAACCTATGAAGAAGCAGTTTAGGGTTTTTAGTGTGTCTCGAGCTCAGGAGAGTGAGAATCCTCACACTTGTTCCCCCTCACGAGAGGGTGTGTTCGTCTGTCTTGCAGATTTTCCCCCTGCTACATAAAAAATGTGAGATCTTTAAAATCTTGCCATGTTGAATTTGCTGAACCTGACAGATTATCGTCTTATTAGTTCATTCAAATATACTCTTCGTATACCTCTGCCCACAATTTTTAATGTATTTCTGTTTCGAGTTTCAAATAAGGAAGTCTCAGATCAAAAAAGTCATAACATCTTGTTGATTCGTATGTCTTAGGTCTCCTGGAAAGTATTGAGTCCCCAGTTCAGGTAAAATCCCTGAACTGAATTACAGTTCAGGGATTTTACCTGAATTATTCAGGACAACATCAGGTCTAGGTACCTCAGGAATCTCGTATGGGTCCTTCTTTGATATTTACCACATTTATCAATAAAACTATAACTAGAACATCGATCCTACGCTCAAGTATATTTTTAACGTTTTGTGGCTCTTTCTAGTCTCTTTGGTAGTGTTTTTACTGAATATATCAATAACCATTTCATTCATGGGACAGTTTCATCATTTTAGTTTCAATTCATTCATATAGATAGTCTATTGGGCCTTAGGGATGTACCTAACCTCTATTTTCCTATAATCTCTCGGATTTGAAAGTGAGAGCAATGAAGTTTTCTGTCCAAACAAGATCACCTCGGAAAAAACAAATTTTTCGATTATTGCCTAAGCTTGTTCCAACCCCTTTTTCTCCAGGGGCGCTTCTCCCTCCGTCCACTTCCTATTTCCAGCTATGTCTATAAAAATATCGTTTTTAACCGATAATGCGGAGAATCTCTTCGGAGCAAACAATGCGTGCAGGGTTTTTTCCTCCTTTTTTTCGTCCAATCCGCCCGTATAGAGATTGGATTGGAACATCGATCAGGATTTATGTTGCTTTCCTTTAAGGGATTAGGCGAAACGTTATACGGGTCGCAGGATCCGATAGAATTGCGGAATATATGCAAAATTCATTGATGTTTATTTGCGATTCAATTAGTACGTTCAATACCTGGCTTTACGGACGAGAAACGTTGGCGGAAGAAATTGGTTTTGAACTTGCGTTCAGATTGCAAACTCCCTCCTTAAAGTCGGTTCAATAAATCGCACATTATCAAAAATTGGTCGCAAGAAAATTCAGAACCTTTACGCTTCAGGAAAGATGAGATATAAAATATTACAGAACCTTCAGGAGATCGCAGTTTATATTCCTGTTTAGACAGGTTAGTGAAACCGTAGTTTATCGTCTAGAGAAACTGAAAACGCTACCGAAACACCGAAAAGTGGAAGCTCAAGATCTGCCACTCTTGCACAAGATCGGTTTCTGACTGTGTCTACCCGCAGAGAGCCTTTGAGTACTTGTGGAGTCATGCAACAAAGGGTTTTGAATGCTCCTGGTTCTGGTTTCGATGGAAACAGTCGTCAAATACTCCGAGACGTTATTCTAGATTCTCGACGAGTTTTGAGAGGATTCCATCAACTAAAACTCATATGTGACTTCGATTGGAATGAGTGAATGAAGCGGTTCTGACTCAGAAGTGGTACAGTTACTGTTTAGGAAGGAATTTGTTTCACTGGACGTACAGACTTGTTGGTGCTTGATTCTTCAAATTTGATAGGAGTAATTTGTTCCGTAAACACAATATACTACCAGACTTCTTCGGAAGTTTGCCCACTCTTTGAGGGGATGAAGAAATGGGGTAAACCCAGACCTCTCAGTGGGATTACTGGAGTTATTTTCAGTAATAACTCGTGAATAATGAGAGATATCCGAGTACCTAATCTGTTTCCACAAGCCCAGCAATCTGAATTATTTCGGAGGAGAAGTATGAAAATATACCTATAAAATCCAGCCCATTTAATGAATTTATTCACAAACTTAAAGAGCCGTAAAATTTCGAGTAACCGAATCAACTGAAGACGCTCCACTAATTGAAGGGACACAGATATTGCATCTAAAGTTCTTCGGAAGAGTGATAATTCTTGGTAGGTGGACGAAAAAGCGAACAAACAATTCTTCATCAACTTAATTGAAATCTAGCCGAGTTCCAATTTCAGTTCCATTCCTCCAGACTTGGCAAGCCACCTACGATATATATAAGAATTGAATTGAAGGGCAAAACGAACAGGGAAGAATTCTCTTTTTTTTTTCAACAAATAATATCCTGCCTCTCTGCTTTCAGGAATGAGGTCGTTGATGATCAGGGGAGATTAGTGCATGGGATTGTCAGGTGGAATGGCAAACACGGGGTGCATATTATGATTATGGGAAGATACCATATTGTTGTAACGATAGCGAAACAGTTGTAGCTCGTTGACGTTGAATTTGTGATAGGGCAGTGATATTGCCGGAATGGTCCTGTTTGCTTCAGTCCGTTCAGGCCATTACGAAGCCTTAATTGTAAATGTTCAATGACTGTAAATGATAAAAAAATAACAGATAGGAATGGTGGTTTTGAACAAGAGTAAACCAAGACCTGAAGCATTAACCTAACTGATGTTCCTGCCATGTTCGAAATCAGGAGTTGAGATAATCAATCCAAGAAACCCCTGATCATGAAGAATCGAATTAGGGTCGATGAAACAATTTCCTGGCAGTGAATCCAATCGGTTCTTGTTTGGAGACATGTGGAGTGGAAATCATAATTCGATAAGGAGACAAACTGAATCCTGAAATCAAATATAACGAGGGAAACATCAGGAATTACAGTCAACAAGTTGGAACACGATGTATTGGAAGAATAAGAGGTTTCCTCGGGAAATTGAGATGGACTGAAATCTCCATGGCCATCGATGATTTTCTATTTGATGAGGAGCATTTGCCCAACAAAAATCCGAGGCAAATATCAGCCGATGAATATTCAACACTTCGAAATGAATGCAATTTTCCCAAAAACAATTATTCTCGTTCGCTCGCGAGTGATTGTTTTGCAGACATCGTTGAAAAGTTACTTATTATCATTCCTACTCGAAAATATACAGTGGAATTGCGCCGTCATGGTGAGAATTCGAGAGCCCTTTCATATTGCAATTCGTTTTAATTGTATCATCAGCACAATTGTCGGTACGTTAAAAGCAACACTCTCCGCACATTTCCAGATTATTCGGCTGGCGAAATAACAAATGCGGAAAATTCACCTATCCAAAGGGAGTTTTTCGTACCGGCTTACATAAATGAGGCGTTCAGAGTGAAATTTATTTCATTCAAAGTAACACAATATGCGTTTCCGTGCAGAAGTCCTAATTACTGTAGTTGTAGGGAACAAACGAAATTAGTAGCTATCTGCGGTTGTTTCCAGGGCAACCTTTTATGCGAAGTGAATTTGAAATGCATTCCGAATTGCCAAACTCCATCTAACTTACTCCGAATTAAATATATTTACATTTTAAAGCCCACTTGAGTTTCATTGTGTTTGGAGGGGAGCTTACGGTGTTTGATGGCGCCGATTTTTCCTGTATTAAAATGAGTGGGTACTCGGGGAAACGTAGACTAATTATCAAGGGTTCTTATCGCGCTTCAATGAAAACAGTTTCTCAAACCGCAACTGGGAATTTCGCACAACACTGCCGGCAATGAATGAGATCCCTCTCGGAGAAATTCCTCTGCGGTTAATTAAACGAAATACAGACTCATTCTAACGTGGCAGTGGACCTCATGCTCACCAGAATTGAATCCTATTGAATCCAGGATATATAAGCCATTGTAGGGAAGGCTGGGGCTGGTCATAGCATCCTTCTCATGAAGTGTCGTAATAACTTGAATTTAGATCAATTTCTTTAGATCTCATACTTCGATGAAACCACAAAAAACTCCACTTGTACAGGGTGGGCAAAATTCGTTGTCTACTGAGGGGATCTCGAGAACTATAGCATCTAGAAGAAAACGTATCTTTTTTCGTGACTAATCCAAATGTGAGAACAGAATCGGCCTATCATTTTTAGATTTCGAGTTATAAACAAACATTGAGATTTTGACGATTCCGAAAAGTTCTCATAATTTTTTTGTCTTTGAAGTTACAGATCTGAAACTTGAACCTTCTTAGGCACTTTCATACGTAGAATCTACTACTGACAAAAATATCAAATTCAATAAAAGTTCACAATTAAAAAAATTAAAGTTCAAGTAATGATTCGAAATGAAAAAATATTTTGAGCTCATCAGTGGATTCTACGTGAAAAAGTGCCTGTAGAAGGTTCAAGTTTCAGAATTGTAACTTCAAAAACAAAAAAGTTATGAGAACTTTACGAAATTGTCAAACTCAAAAACGAAGTATCGTAGGAGGCTGCGGTTTTCACCATTCTTTGTTTCTCCAAAAATGAACTCGGAAATGTCATCCGTATTCTTCTAGCTGCTATAGTTCTCGAGATCCTCTGAGTAGACAACGAATTTTGCCCACCGTTCTAGAGGGATCTCCACTAGTTACTCTTCAACGATATCTAGAGTTTAGGCATTATTTCATGATCTACATGGTGTTTCAATTAACGAAGCAAGATATGTATTGTGCGGCTGTCACTCGAATAGGTCATGCCAGATCGATAAGGGACGTAATATAGGAGTTCGTAAATTTGTCACAATTGGCATTGTGTTCAGGACGATTCATTGGCCTATTTACCCTTGTATACTAGGCAGCTAATGCAGTACCAGTGCAAGCAGAACAAATTTTTGCTGCCTCAAGAGAGACATCTGCTTTCAGCGAAGGCAGAATTAGGCAGAGCTTTGTTATCATCCTTTTTTCAAAGATTTGTTGCCTGGAAAAAGGTGACATAAGCAGACATCGAACATCTTATTTTGTCAATGCCTTCAGAAGTGAATACATTGTCAATGTTTTGTAATTGTCTGTCTCTGTCATATTACCAAATTTAAAAACTGATCCCTGGGATTAACACATGCCTAAAAGCAGTTTATTTTGATTTTCATTGCGTCTACTCGTGACATGTCTTGATATTTGACTCAAGGAAAGAATCTGTGTCCTTCTAAATCTACGTTTTTCGTTTTGTACTCAATTTCTCCCGCAATTAATCAAGATGCTGTTCATCTGTAAGAATCCATCCGTAAATAAACTTCCTGAGTGCCCCAAAGAGTTGTAACAGTATTAATGAAATAATTCAGGATAAGGACGAATTGAAATTTATGTATCCTACCCTTAGCAGCTGGAGAAACGGCGATGAAGTTGACCAGCGCCGCCCCGGTGCCGTGCCCCATCAAGGTTACCCTTTGGGGGTCCCCCCCGAAGGCTGGTAAGTTCTCTTTGAGCCAGTGCAATCCGGCTACCAGATCCATTAGGCCGAAGTTGCCTTGTGCGCTTCCCTTGGTGCCAGTCTTGAGGAATCCTGCAAAAAAGGAAGCTTTTAGATGAAACGGCGGAGTAATGTGGAAATGTAACCCCTAATGGAGTAACGTACGAATGTTAAAGGCGGCCGTGCTGAAATGTGAACGAAATCTAAATACATAATGGGAGTTTTGAGGGTTCAGTTGGAGGGTGGGGACCATATCAAATTATGAGCGATTTCAATGATGCATCTAGGGGTTATTGTTTATAGGTAACATCTTTATTATTTTACAATTAATTCGTGAGGTTTATGTTTCGTGGAGACTTGTGAATGATCTGAGGAGAAGTAACAACAAGATCCAGTCTTCATTTTGAAAGAACCAACTCAATATTTCTTAGTCTCAAATGTCATGAAATAATGTTTAGCAAAGATTAATTGTAAATAAAAATTTATCACATCCAACAGCGTATTTCATTGATACCAATCGATTCCAAACAATGTTCAGATGAAAACTATAACATCCTGGTCACAAAACAAAACCATCCTTTTGTTTTGTCGCTCAGGATGTTCGGTTTCTGGTATCAACAAGGACAATATTGAAATTCAATACAAGGAATAGAATTCGAATTTCGCGCCCCACAATTATAAAACAGAAAACTGTTATTAAACACTTTTTCTGTATTGATAATACGTTTTCAGCGCCATCTCATTGTCAAATGTGTTTTTACTGGCCAAAATGTAGTTGGTTTTTAGTGCTAGCGATATGAGGGCGTTTCCTATCTTTCTACTCTATAATCTTTGATGTTTAATAATCGGGTTGCCTTGTTTTTTCCTATGACATCTATCGATCTGCCCTTACATAATCAATGCTTCATCATGACAGCCAATAAAGCGTTCTGTTCGAACTATTCCCATAATGCCAATACGGAATTCAACCAATCCATTAGACGGGCCGTATGGACACTTCCTAAAAAAGTGTTGAAACTGCGTTCCAAGCCGTCAAACCATGCCATCCACTTCCCTTTATGGACGTTTGTGATCCGAGCCGAAGACATGAAAGGTTCACAGTTTCGCTTCGAGTATTATTCCCGTGAATGCAATTCGTGCCGGCTCTCGTATGATGTCATTTTCGAATCTGTTTGATATGTGCTCCAGCTACGAGCCTTTTGTTCCGGTAGATTGCGCCATCGAAAAACGAAATGTTTTCATTCATACCGACATTATACTGTTTCCTTTCACCTTTCACGGTCGGTAAACACAGATGGATGTTCCTTGGGGAATATATGGAACGATCTCCTAGCGCGTGATTGAGTTCCTGTCGCTAAAAATTGCCATTTACATATTTCATAATATCGCTTGGTGTATCCTGAATGTGCAGGATGATGACTGGGTAAGACCTCAGAAGAAAGAGTCCTGGAAACAAAAAACCCAGAGTTGCACAAGCAGAGAAACGACGAGAATGCAGGAGAATCTAGAACATGATGATCTGGTGTAAGACGCCATGTAAAAGTTGTGAAACCCCCCATAGTCATACAAAAGTGAAGCCTGTTTTGACCCCATTTCACTTCACTGGCCCTGTATGAACTTTGATTTTAAATATTGGTTGGAGAAACTTAAAGGAATTGCAGTTTGAATGTGGGTGTTCCTAAGGATTCGGTTCCTCCACCTACCCTTTCACCCTATCTATCAAAGGCTCTACTTTGTTTAAGAAGCTTATTGCCAGCACTGCTGATCTTCTTCTGAGCTGAGAGTAGCCCAGCTTTGATGAAACTGTGGCCCATTGTTGATACCGCATATACGAGGATGTATTGATATCTAGTTAGCCTAGACCATACATTAAAAAAATATTGCGTTACCATAGCAACGAACAACAACTCATTAGAAGTGTCAGTGTGAAGTTTGCGGTCAAAAAAGTAAACCAGAGTTACGCAATAAATTAAAAGAGAGAAGAAGTCTACCGAAATTGTGAAAATCGAAAAATTGGAGTATCGAGCCATCATCGTGTACCTGTATTCAAAAGCGTTAAGAGGTAAGCAGATTGACGAATATATGCTCATTACCCTTCGTGATCAATGTCCTTCGTATGCGACCGCTTCAAAAGAGGTAAATTTTTCATTGAAGATGATGACCGATCGGGAAGGCCAGTTTCTGTGTCAGTCCTCAAAAATATCGATGCAGTTCATGACATGATTTTATCAGACCGTCGAATTGGGCTAAAACGGATATCTGAAGCACTGAATATTTCATACGAACGCGTTCATCATATAGTTCACGTCAATTTGGACATGAGAACAATTGCTGCAAAATGGATCCGCAAATGTTTTAATGTTGACCAGAAGCGTGCAAGGGTAGAAGCATAGTGTTAGATCTGTGCTCGATTTGAAAACGATGTAGACTTCTTAAACCGAATTGTTACTATGGACGAGACTTGGGTTCATTTCTTCGATCTAGAAACAAAGCAGCAATTGATGGAATGGCGACACTCTGGTTTTCCAAGACCTAAGAACTTTCGTGTCCAAAAATCTGCTGGAAAAGTTCTTGTTTCAGTTTTTGGGGTTGCCATGGAGTAATCATGATTGATTTTTTGGATATGGGTGGAACAATAACCGGAGATTACTATTCGACTATACTGACCACTTTGCGGGAAAACATTAAAGAGAAAAGACACGGCAAGATATTCAAGGGTGTTTTGTTTTTGCAGGAAAACGCACCTGCACACAAATCTCATGTTGCCATGCAAAAAATTCGTGATTTAGGGTTTGAATTACTAAAACACCCCCCTTGTTCACCAAATTTGGCTCCATCCGACTATCATCTCTTTCCTCAACTGACAAAAAAAAATTAAAAGGTCGTAAATTTTCTTCCAACGAGGAGGTAATAAAAGCTGTGGAGGTCTGGTTTGCAGAGCAAGAAGAAAATTTTTTTTTGAAAGGTCTAGAGACGTTGCAGGTTCGCTGTAATGAATGTATCCAATCAAGAGGAGAATATGTTGAGTAATCAAATATTTTGACATTGAAATTTTGTTTGGTTCTATAGTAGGCTGAGAATTTTTCAATACATCCTGTTTTTTACTGGATCAAACACATGACAACGATGCCTTATGTCCCGTTAGGATAAAGGCTCTAGGTGACATCGATGTCTTGATTCCACAGGTGACGCACAGCGTCTTCTATGTGATGATGTGGCTCAGGACATCCTCATTAAACACCTTGACAAACTTCCCTGTGGTTTGAATGACTTCATAACTGAATACTCGCAAACAACTGCTTCACTAAAATCCACCAGGACACTTCCTGGTTTCACCCTATGCATGTAAAGCTGGACCTTCTAATCAAAGCGTGAGATACACAAACCATCCAAGCGAAATGAAAGAAACAAGCTACATCGCCATCGCATGATTGCGTCCTTATCGGGTAAAAATTGCCATCTGCATATTTCATAATTTCGGAGAGAGGTTATTCAGAGTCCTTTCAGAAGAGTCGGGACGGTGAGCAAACAATAAACATGGTGTCCCGGATGAATATTCCCTGTCTGCTAGCGCCAAACGGGGCTAATTGAAAAGACCGACATAAATAGATATAAAAGAGTGATTCGCTTCATCTCTGGAAATGAGGTATTCTTCGGAGTGCCTTGCTTCAAAGAATCAAACGGACGTTTTGTTTTGCCTCGACTTCCTGCTATTCAGAGGAGATTCTTCGGTCTGTTGTTACCCCTTAATGAAGCTTTCGGTATTGACAGATAGAAAAACAGAAGTAGATAGGGAATTGTTGATTGGAGGTAGAGGAAGGATATGTTGATCTCCCATTCTGCTAAAATATGCACAGCATATATTACCTTCGCAACAACACATCATCAAATTCACAGTAAAATAGCAGAGGCTCATTTGTTCCATATTTCCCCTCTGCATATACAATGTTCCTTCTTGCATTCAACAAAAGTACCATTCTAAAATTAGGTTTTCAGCTCGAAGACACAATTGTGTGGTACTCCATAGTTACGCTGTACCAGAATTCTATCATCTCGTTGCTGCAGGATCAAAACGGTTGAGCGGAAACTGGGAATCCGTATCTTGAAGGAATCTGCAATTTCCCGTGTTCCCAACAACTGAATGAGATCGCCAACTAGAAGGTTACATGTTACCTACATTCCTCGGCATCTTCTCGTTCGGAATGGTTTTCTTCCCGATTTAATATCGCGTATTCATATACAATATCGTTAGGAATTACTAAAAGTATTCCCATTAGTTTAATGCCGGAATTCCATTTTGTCATTTGCCAGGATTTTTGGAGAGAATGGTACAGAGAAAGACTTGCGTTTTTACTCTCAACAAAAGTCCCATTTCTGCTCCTTCATTCAACCAAGCGAAATATTCGTCAAGAGTAATGTTCAATTTATTGATCAAGCATCGGATGCATGCGAAATATGTCGATGAGAGAAGCCAAAATATTTAATCTTTGGTGAGTTATTATTGGAAAAAATCGACCATGAGTAAGGTCCTTTGAACCTTGAAGCGTTCCAACGAAAAAGCTCATAATGAAACACAAAAAAACATTTTCATCACATTAATGAAAAGTGATGTACCGAACCGGCCTCGTCATTAAATCTGACATACTGACATATCTCGCTAATAGAAAGAGCACAGCAACGCAGTAAGCTGCAGGAATCTTTGTCCTCCAGTTCCGTTACCAAAATCCAATTAAGACTTTGTGTTTCAACGATGAAAAGTAATTATTCCGTATGCCGCCTTAGCTTTATTCTCCAGTTATGCCCTAATATATTCACTTTGATGTTCTCAGACGCTGTTTAAACTCATTTAATATTGCCGGTACGCTTCTGGACCACAATTATTACATCAAAGATGGTTCTTTCCCTTGAATGAAAAAAGTTTCGCTGGATGTTTGTCAGCGTAATCACGTTTCAAATTGATTGGTATTTCTGGATGTTTTTCGGAGATACAAGACGGAAACATCTGAAAAGGAACTTCAGCATCGAATAAATCTGCTCTGAAAACTCCATAATGATGAACAAAGTTATTTGACAGTTCCACTGTTTCATAGAAATATCTTGTTCATTCACGAAATGAACCAGAGACTCGTGTCTATGTAAAAATAACCCTCAGGCCTCTCTATGAAATGCGTGTAATAGTGCTTCACAAAGTAGCTATTCAATCTCTTCCCCAATATTCGCGAACCTTTTCGAGTACCTCATTATCGTGGTACGTCGCATCTCTCTCACAAAAAATCTGGTCACACTTTCTTTTATGCGCCTACAGAGGCAGTACAGACACTATCAGGCTCATCAAAGGACACAGGTCACGATCCTATGTATCCCGGTTAATCAGTGGAATTGAAAATGGAGGCGCTGAAAGGGTGTAGATATAGGGACATACATACCGAGGGATGTTTGTTGAATGAAAAATATCAACGATCTCCTCATTCGAGAAAATAATACTTTATTATACCCGCTTGGGGAGTGTTGACTTATGGTTCACACGCTGAAATAGCCCATTAAATATTTATTGCTTGGTTAGTGGCTTCTTACGTTCTTTCCTTCACGTATTCCTAACGCAAAGACGTATGGTCTACTTCTTTTGGTTTGCGTTGATCTGTCCGAAACATTTTTCTCGAAAACACTGTAGTTCGACTTTTGATTCTCCATTCGAGAATATGCAAACATATTTTTGCTACAAGGATTATTTTTCAAGTTATGGTCAATGGAAAGTTTGCGATTTTGGACCTTCGCGGAAAAAATCATGAAATCTAAATTGTCCAAGGTAAGTAAATGAAATTTCGACCTTTTATTGGCAAAGAATCAATCTATCAGCAAAAAAATCAGCATATGTCCAGTGTTATGTTTCTGGCTACTATAGCACCTCAAATTTGACCAAATTTTCAGAAATTTTTCACAAAAAAGTCCGGTGGATTTTTTTTTTGAGCTATATCGACCCGGATCATTTTTTACATAGATTCGGGGTCGTAGATTACGAATAATATATCAGTTTTCCTCAGAGATCAGTATTTTGGAAAATGAATCATTTTCAAGAAAAAATTTTACTTCACTTTAAGGAGGTGTAACAGCTATAAAAATAGCACTAGACATATACTAATTTTTTCACTGATAGATTGTTTTTCGCGAATGAAAAAGTCCAAGTTTCAGTATCCTGCCGCGGAAAATTTAGATTTTATGATTTTTTCCGTGAAGATCCAAAATCACGAATTTTCCATCGACTATAACTTGAAAAATAATCCTTTCAGCAAAATTCTGTTTGCATATTCGTAATCTACGCCCTCGACTTAGTCAGTGGACCAATTTTGGTGGCGATCGGAGAGATGAAATTTTTTTCCAAATTTTCCATACATATTGTATGGAAAAATTGCGATTTTTTGAAAAAAATTTTTGTGCTCCGATCGCAACCAAATTTTCACTGAACACTAATTCGAGAGCATAGACTACGAATATGCAAACAGTTTTCAGAAACGAGGATTATTTTTCAAGTTATGGTCGTCGAAAAATTCGCGATTTTGGACTTTCGCGGAAAAAATCTTAGAATCTACACTGTTCGTGGTAGGGAAATGAAACTTAGACTTTTTCATTCGAAAAGAATCAATCTATCAGTGAAAAAATCAGCATTTGTCCAGTGGTATTTTTTTGTCTGCTACAGCACCTCAAAGTTGAACAAATTTTTGGAAATTTTTCACAAAAAGTTATTCATTTCCCAAAATACGGATGTTGGAAAAAAACACGATTTAGAACTTGTCAAATGAGGTCTTGAAGATCATAGAAAACTGGTATCATAACCTAAAAATTTATTCTGATAAATTCATGATTTCTTTGTCGCTTAGTATCGTTTTTTTCACATAAAACAGCAGGACCGTGATCCAAAGTTACGCCCTATTAGAGGGTTAGAATCCCGTTGAATTTGTCGTGATTCGTTGACGCCAGCATCCAAGGGACACGGAATCCAGTTCAACTTTTCCCATGAATTTATAGTTTCGCTCTCGCTTAAGCGGTTATATTAATACCCCCATTTCTCGCACCCCCCAGGTATGAGACTGTAATTTAACTGATCATTAAGGACAACCGAGTTGGTGTCTTGCGCGACAGAACAGGGTCGGAGAGGAACGCGATGCCATATAATAATATCTGGGAAACATAAAACAATAAACTCCGCTGCGCGATACTTATTATTTTAATTACAGTACAGAAAACAGTTCGCGGGGGTTAATTTATGGGCCCTCAAGAAAGGTGCGTTTGAAATTCGCAACGCTGGATTCGGTCTCATCAAAGGGATGCCGGTCCCATTGTCTGGACAAGTACAAAATTCGATCATTATTTCCGCTTTTAATCTCGACGTCGTCGGCCCTTGTTGTAGGAGTGCTTCTCGAGTTAATAAAAATGAGATTTCCAGGAAAAATAAAGGCCTCCGAGGGGCGAGATTAAGGCTGCAAATTGGTGTACACGCTAATCCGGAATGAGAGAATGGGGTAGGTTAGTGTAACGTTTGAATTCCGGATTTTTTTCACCGCCTGAATTTTTCGAGAACATTGGGGACAGTTTACTTAAGTCTTTCTTCTTGGAAATTTCTCGATAGTCACCGTTAGAGTAATTTTTCTCTCAATAAAACTAACCGTTGATGCAAATGTGATACATATTCTGAAGGAGCAACTCTTCTAGTAATTAATCTGAAAATTTTATCGAGCTCGATGCAGCCGTTCGTTCTTGAAGATTATTTAAGTGATTCCATCTTTTTGGAAATTTTTCGATAGTCACCGTAAGAGTAATTTTTCTCTCAATAAAACTAACCGTAGATGGAAATGTCGTACATATTCTGAAAGAGCAACTCTTCTAGTTGAAAACCTGACAATTTTATCGATTTCGATGCAGCCGTTCGGTCTTGACGTTTATTTAAGTGATTCCATCTTTTTGAAAATTTTTCGATAGCAACCTTTAGAGTAATTTTTCTCTCAATAAAACTAACCGTAGATAGAAATGTGATACATATTCTGAAAGAGCAACTCTTCTAGTTGAAAACCTGACAATTTTATCGATTTCGATGCAGCCGTTCGGTCTTGACGTTTATTTAAGTGATTCCATCTTTTTGAAAATTTTTCGATAGCAACCTTTAGAGTAATTTTTCTCTCAATAAAACTAACCGTAGATAGAAATGTGATACATATTCTGAAAGAGCAACTCTTCTAGTTGAAAACCTGACAATTTTATCGATTTCGATGCAGCCGTTCGGTCTTGACGTTTATTTAAGTGATTCCATCTTTTTGAAAATTTTTCGATAGCAACTTTTAGAGTAATTTTTCTCTCAATAAAACTAACCGTAGATAGAAATGTGATACATATTCTGAAAGAGCAACTCTTCTAGTTGAAAATCTGAAAATTTTATTCGTTCAGTCTTGACGATTATTTAAAATATACTGCTCTACAAGAGTTAGGGATTCAATCGTTTTTAAAAGTATGTAATCTTCGAGAAAATCGCTGTAAAATCATTTAAAACTCAATAACAACTTGAATCGATCCAATAAAAATCAGTATGAGACATTTCGTCAATCTGGTCGCCTTTTTTCTGAAGTTTGGTTCTTTGCATATCCTTCATGAATGTTCTTATTTTGAAATAAAGTCAGTTTATCAACGGCTTCAATTGGAAACGAGTTTTCTGAAAATGCCAAGACGTAAATTAACGAACGCTGAGGCTAATAGGGCTATCGGAATGCTACAGGGTGACCTAACTCAGGTTGTTGTAGCGGAAAGGCTCCAAGTCAGCCAAAGTGTGATATCTCGTCTTTGGAATAAATTCAGGGAGACAGGTTCCGTGTTGGAAAGACCAAGGCTTGGTGGGCGACGGAAAACAACACCTGCTCTGGATCGTTTCATCACCGTTTCGGCGAGAAGAAACCCTACATCTACGTGTAGAATGCTACGGAATACTCTTCAAAATGTAGATGGGTCCAAGTTTCCATCGAAACCATCAGAAGACGTTTGAGAGAGGTGAATCTAGGTTCTAGACGTCCATTAAGAGGAGTTCCATTAACACGTGACCATAAGCGTCAAAGGCTGGAATGGGCAAGGCAACATATCAATTTTAACGATCAATGGCGTAGTGTCCTTTTCACTGATGAATCCAGATATGGACGATTCTCAAATTCTCGAGGAATAAGGGTATAGACAATCCCACTCATACCCCGTAATCTTCGCTATGTCCAAGAAGTCCATCCATTACGAGGGGGTAGTGTTATGGTATGGGCCGGGATATGTTTCAACGGGCGCACAGATCTACACATTTGTCCTGGGAATATGACCGCCTTACACTATAGGGAGCATGTCATTGACAATGTTGTGCCAAATTTTCACGCTGCTATTGGTGAAACTTTTCAATTTCTAGACGATAACGCTAGACCGCACCGTGCTGCCATAGTTGTCAATGCGCGCTAGGAGCTTGTTATTGCACATTTACCAATACCTCCGCACTCACCAGATTTGAATTGCATAGAATATGCATGGGATATGCTTCAAAGAAGATTAGATAATCATCAACCTACCCCAGAATCCTTAAATGATCTGAGAGAGCTTCTACCCCGTTTATGGAACCAAATTCCTCAAGAAATGTTAAACAACCTCGTGTGTAGTATGCAAAGAAAATGTCAAGCTGTTATTGATGCCCATACATTGTATTGATAGTCTTAAAATGCTTGAATTCTCTGGGAATAAAATTTCGTTATTTTACTCGATTTTTCTTAACCGCCCTGTATACGCTGCAGACCTACAGGCTAAAATTAATTTGCAACTTGATATCATATTAAAATGAATTTTCACCACAAAAATCTTATTTCAACTATATTTTTTTTGCAATTTAAGTCAATATCCCTTACTCATGTGGAGCAGTTTATTTGTACGACTCAAGGAATTACCCTGTATATTCTGATTAGGAAAGGGAACTCACCCCCAAAAGCCTCAAAAATAAAGTTGAAATGGTATTCAGATGATTCGAAAACCAGGTAACGTTTTAGAAGCTTCAACCTTGCACTCCTATTGAATCATCAAAATCGAATATTATTTCAAGCTAGCCTTCTATTCTAGAAAGACGGAAATTGCCTAAAAATTGATAGGTTTTTCCGTATATCTCACGATTTCATATCGGACATAGCCAATCGGGAAATTCTATACGGTGGGAAGATGGATGCGATAAAACAAACATCATATTATGTCTTATTTCTTCCACTACGACAATAAATAGAAGCAGGTCCACCTGCTCCCTCAATTCTTATTGAGATTGGCGTTTTATCTTCCAGTTGCGTTCTCTGGGATTGCTCGAATCCCCGAAATACAAAGAATTAATTCTATCAACATTTTCAATCGACCGGCTCCTCCAGAAATTCTATTTGAAATCATGGATTTGGGGAGGATATCTCCGGGCTTGGAAAATTGAGCAGGGTAGCACTCAGACTCTCGAGAATTTGACAGTGACAAAGTAACTTAATTCTTATCGTGCATATCGAAGAATGTTCCAGCTCCACAGCTGAAATTAAACGTACTTCTCTTGAAAGTTGGTTGAGTTTCATAATAACACATATGATATTTATTTCCATTATAAATATGTAATAAGTTTCTGGGCTAACAAATTTCGATAATTTTCAGTAATAATCATACGAATTCGAAGGATGCAAATGGTCCCTGCTTCTCCGCGTTCATTTTCCATATATTCCATTCAAAAGAACGAAAACCCGCAATTGCAAAGGACATTAGGCGCGGCTCTATGTACCTACATTGCTTTTTCACATATTTTATGAACGCTGTTAAAATCACATGAGGGATTTCATTTAGTTCCCGGTTCGAGTTTTAATTTCAAGGTACGCTTTTAATTAACACTTCACGGGTTTCCATTTAGAATTTGTAGAGTTCGAATAATCCACCTGCCTACGGGAAATTAATGTAAAAACACCGAAAATTCGGGACGATTTATTATAGCGCATCTGAGCGATGTTGACCGAAAAAAATACTCTCGTACAAATCAGGTCGTCCCATAATTTCCAGAATGAAAAACCCTCGCAAAAACTCCATCCAGTGTGTATGAATCACAATGACCATTATTTTGTTCAATGGATTATTAGGTCCGTCGGTCATAATCCGGTCTCAACAGATATAAAAAATATATTGAATTTCCGATCGAATGAATTGGGTTAATATTGCGGAAATCCATTTTCGATGTTGAATTCAATTAGCTGTTCTTCAAGAGGAGTATTTATAGATGGGGAGCAGGGCTGGACCATCATCAGAAGTCGAACAGTACTCGGTGAAATCATTCCTGCCCATACACCGAAAATGAGGCGTTTTCTTGCATTTATGTTGGTGATTTATACCTTGGTGAGTTTCTATCTGAATAAATTTGTGAGAACATTGGTACATCCCAATAAAATGGACATACATTGATTGCTCAAAAAAATCTAGAAGTTTGAATACAGCATTACAGCAGTCAGCAGCTCATAGATATAGGAATAAAAAAAACACTCACTGGTTCTATCCCTGAAATTGCTACAATTCTTCAGATCGAACTGAGATCTCTTATACCTAGTTATCTATGCCAAATTCAAATAAACACACGTTTATAGAACAATGTCTTCGATGAACCCTCATCAAGACTTGTGTTCTGAGAAAGCACTCTGACATGTCATCGTCTTATACTCAATTGCTTCGTGAAGAATCAAACATTATAACGTATGTTCTTTTCAGGGAATGATCGTGGAAGGTGCTGAACAATCAACTTCAAATTCTGACGGAAACTCTGCACCTTCTTCAGATGGGGATTCTACAACTCCAGCATCTGGTGGAGATCCTTCGAAAAACCCTTCTGGCAACACCGATCAGAAATCTGATAACGGAAATCAATCCAGTGGACCTTGAACATTATATATCTATCCAGGGAAACAAATAATAAATTAGAAAGTCAATAAGTAGGGGAGAGTTCCTTTGAATCGGACGGCCCATGAACCGGACGCTACAGTTTTCTACTACACTCGATAGTAATTTAGCATCCTTTACGTAAATCCTATTTTTGCAACATCGATCGATATCTCTTGGAAAATGGCCGACCCTGTGGCTCGCGCCTTGTGGCAAAAATGGGATTTACGTAAAGGGTGCTAAATTACCATCGAGTGTAGTAGAAAACTGTAGCGTCCGGTTCATGGGCCGTCCGATTCAAAGGAACTCTCCCCTACTTATTTTCTTACTCCCTCACTAGGATAATCAGAAGCCTACTGTGATCATACCAATGACTGTTTGAGACTAAAGCCTTCTAGACTTTATTTCCTACTGAGCTGTAGGTTTTGCCAAATTGAATATTATAAGGATCACGTGAAAGAGAGACGTGCACCATATAGAGAAATAGAGACACAGCACTCTACCAAAGCCCAAGCATTCTCTTACCAGAGACTTTCTTTTGCTTCATATACATTCATCATTTTTGGTTCCATGAGATGTTTCTTTCTTGAGTGAACTATTCGAATCGATTTTGAGTACATCGTTTTGAATCTCTGTGTTTCCTTTCGCATCTACTTCAAACTATTTTTTGGTAGATCTTCTTTGCTCATCCTTTGCAGCATTGTATAAAGTTGAGTAGTTAGCTTTCAATCTGATTCAGTAGTGACCATGATGGCAAAGCAATAACAACATTCTTCATATGTATAGAATGAAGATGGTTTTGAATTCTTTTCATGTTGTTTGGTATAATAAACATCCATCGAATTGGAGAATTCTGGTCTTCTGAAATGTCGGAAGTACTATAAAGCTTTGCAATCAAAAATGGTGTACATAATTGGTTTACAAAGCACCGCCAACGCGAAAGACAAATCCTTTGTGTGCTCAAAATCAACTAGACGAATTCATCAACGTGCAGTAGTGCAATGAAAATTTCAATGGCACGAAACCATATTCCATCGCGAGCACTTTTCAGCGTTTTAGTTTAAAAGGGAACTGTGAGTTTCATGCATCCATTTTTCCTTGTGACTGGGTTTGATATATGACATTGTTCACGGTAAACGGTTAATTCATTCCATGAACGCGATAACATACCTGGAACAAGTTGAGCAAACATAATTGGAAAAACCATAGAGGAACAAACATAAACCCGGTTTCACATCGATATCATCGCATATGATGCGCGGAATGAGATAGCTTTATGTACGCTTTTTTATCAGTTTGATGTATGGGCACACTTCTCTGGGTTAAGGTTGGACGGTGTCCTGCAGCTGAACAAATAGATTTTGACGATAGGATGAATTGATAGGACATGGGGCATTTGGAGAACACAGCTCGTTTACCTTTCGAAGAATCATAATGGTCAATTGCCAAGATACGGTGGTAGTAGGTATCAAACACCTATTCAACATTTCAAGTCCAGCCAAACTGTTTTCCAGCAGTAATCAGACATTAGGTCCTCCAAAGTAGGTCAAGGTGAAAAAGCTCTAAGGATGCTTGATAACTACTTACACGGAAAGCTATCCAAAGTTGTTTTGTTTTTGTAGGACAATGCCCCTGCACACAAATCTCATGGCATGCAAAAAATAAGTGATTTAGGGTTTGAATTACTAGAACACCCCGCTTATTCAGATTTGGCTCCATCCGACTATCATCTTATTTGTAAATACTTATTGAGTTGTATATGATAGCTCTTACTCTCATCCTCTATCAGTCTATCCATCAATAACAGACATCTGATAATAATCACCAAAGCTTAAGAAGGTCTGGACAAGATCTAAGCTATGGGAAAGCCTAAAGCTTTTGCTTTTATTAGAAGAACTTCAAAAACTGTTGAGTGTACGAACAAGGTGACATTCCTCCATCGTTTCCTGAGATGATCCTACTTCAATATTTACAGTTTACATATCTGCACACATCTAAATTCCAAGCAACCCCTGAAAGGCTGAGTGAAGCAGAAAAGGTGCCGAGAGAAATCTGTACGAAATCAATGTAAATCCCCATATCCACGAGTTGCTTCCCAAGATTGATCGACGAGTTCCCCATACTGAAAATTCCGAAAGCCTCAAGGCAACCCGAAGACCTTGCCGAAAGCCGGCATATTGCCTGTTCTCACCCCTTTATCGAAAGTACAAAACATACGCAGAGTTGAGTCGTTCGGCTGGCACTCAACTTCCAGAAAGTTGCTCTATTCCGTTCGGAATTGCTCGGAAAACTCGTTTCGAGGATTCCAGTGTGGAAATCTTCAAATGTTTACGCGGCTAGAGCAGATGAGGCGATGTCGAAACAGAAGTTTCTATAGCGATGGCCTGGAATGGATTGAATATAAATATGTTGTTTTGTTGATTATTGGGGAGCGGTGGCGAAACCGGAGTGGAATAAACAGTTGGGGAATTCTTTCCAGTTAGTGTTTTCGCAGAATTCATTTGGAAGGCACGGGGTTTAATGATTCGTGGAAAATTGGGAGGGTGAAGACTCGAAAACTCGCCAAAAAACTTGTTTGGTGCTCTGGAGAAGTTTTCGCTCATAAGTCTTCTATTTCGTGAAGATGAGTAGGGAGCATTGCATGATATTGAAGCAAAAGCAATTGTATTTCTATATACAAAGTTAACAAGAAGCATTTCTTACGATTTCATACCATAAAGATTGTTATGGGGAAATCTGTTTATACGGGGATAAATTGAAAAATTCTTAGCCTACTATAGAACCAAACAAAATTTCAATGTCTAAATATTTTATTACTCAACATATGTCTCACCTACGAAGAGACGATTTTAGTGAAAATCAGATGTAGCACCCTCCGAAAATGCAGTTTCACCCCTCAAAACACAGACGAGAACTTCAGCCTCACAACTCAATATCTTCCAAAATAATTAAGAGGACAACTTCAGGTGTTCCAATTTCTCCCCCTTCCCCCCAGCCTCCTCCAACTGTACCTTCATTGCACCCTCAACACGTTTTTCTGCGATAATGAAACTCGTTCAATATGACGAAAACTGTTATCGCATAGTTCAGACGTGCTCCTGATGAGAGAAAAGGGGACCCACCAGCAGCAGCAAGTGAGGTAGTGAGATATGACAGCGATAAATTACCGCCCCAGACAATCAACGTGACGTGGTAGACAGCGGCGTTACATGAGTGGTTTGAGTACGTACGGGGGGAGACGTTATTGTTGGAATTTATTCGGATCGCGGGAATTTGATATCGAAAACTCGCAGTCTTGATGTTTCCGCCCTTAAAATGGAATGATAAGATGAAATGCGGCGTTGTAAAGGGGAAAAATGCGATAAAATTTCGAGTAGTCTTATGAGTCGATTTACGAGAGTGTACCAGTCACCTCTAATTCATGAGTATTAGATTTACTGTCTTTGCCAGATACTGCAGCTACGCTAAATGAACGCTAGTATTCATAAACCTTTTTCTGTATTAATGAGGTTCCAGGTGTAATTGGGAAATTCATTCATTCATTGCTGTATCCCGTTACCGGGAATAAATCTACAAAAAGAAGAAAAAAAAAGAAAAGAAATGCGAACAGACTTGTAATTTCTTAAGGCTAGTTGCGACTGTGTGCCCTCCTGTGACTAAAGAGACCCAACCGTGACCTGCAGATCCTTCCACACTCAGGGCATGGATAGTCACCAACCAGATCTGGCCGCCGCTGTATCCTTCTCGATTCTCCATTGAAACTGTGTACCAAAGACCTCCACTGTGACCTGTCTAACGCTAGTTGTTCCCAGTTATTATTGGCATTAACTAATTTTAGGGATTGATGTAGTGTATCCTTAAACCGCTCATACTGGCCCCCTGGTTTCCGGGCTCCCTCAGTGAATTCGTCATATAGAGCCATTTTGGGGAGTCTTGTGTCTTGCATCCTCAGAATGTGGCCGCTCCATCTGAGTCGGGCCCTCGTTACTTGAGTCTCAATTGTTGTACAACTCGCGCGTTGCAAGACTTCTGCATTCGAAACTTTGTGGAACCATCTGATGTGCATTATCTGTCTTAGATGACGTTGTTGCGTTTGTTCAAGCTGTTTAATATGTCGCCTGTAGGGCGTCCAGCTTTCCCTTCCGTAAAGGAGCGTTGGGAGGACCACTGCTTTGTAAACAGCTGTCTTGGTCTTCAGATTGAGATCGTGATTTTGGAACACTCTGTCCTTTAGCTTCCAGAATGCCCGTGATGCCGAATTGATACGGTTTTGTATTTCCGTGTCTAGATTAGCCCTACTATTTATGAAACTTCCCAAGGATTTGAACTGCTCGACCTGTTCTAGAGTTTCATTCTCCAGGCTGATATATGTTTGAAGGTTTTCTGGCGGACTTACCAGGATTTTGGTCTTGTCGATATTGAGTCTAAGGCCTAAAGCTTCGTATATATGTTTATAGTTGTCCATCATTATCTGTAGATCCTCTGAGCTGCTAGCTCAGTGAGTGAATAGTCGTCTGCATATTGAAGTTCAGTGATAAACTTGGTACTGGTTTTTGCTCTGATGCGCTTCAGGTTAAACAGGCCTCCATCAAATCTGAATATTATCCCAACACCTCTTACGGGCACTTGAGTGGAGAGGCTATAAAACGCATCCTTCCCCTTCCACCCCAATTGGGAAATAGGCCCTATTTGGAAATCTAAGATTTTTCATTGTATTCTGACTATTCAACTTATCTGGAGAGGATTATAATCTACTCCAGATCTGGGTCCATATTTTCTTTATACTCACCAAGAACTCCTAGCCGAAAGTTTATGGTGACCACAATCACTTTTCCCATTGATGCTAAAGCTGTACCATCGTAAGGATTTCCAGAATTCCACTCATAACTTTCTCCATGGACGTAAACTATGCAAGGAAGGGCTTCTGGTTCCGGATCTCCATTACCTAGAAAGAAATGTATTTTTGAATACACCCTCGGAAAATTCTGAAACACAAGGCCAAAGGCAAGAAAACTTAAAATTGAAATGCCACTTTCCAACACATTTACCGCCTAATAGTCGTACGAGCAATTCAAGCATCAGTACTTTCATAATAGTCTCTTGGTCCACCTAAATTGAATGGTTTTTATTTGGAATTTTTTGTGGCGTTTGTCTCACGTGAAAACTGTGAGGAATTGAAAGTTTCCATCGATATTCAGGCCTGAATGAAATTTGTCGCAAACTACAGCAAGAAAGATTCCGCATACTCCAGGCTTTTTCTGATTTCCTTTTGTGAAATGGTAGCCGGAGGCGTCCAAAACTTTCCAAGCAAACATTCTGCGGAAGATTTGAATTGGAAATTTCCCTTTTCAACATTGACAAAAAGTTTTGTTATTTACATACTTCAGTGGCCACTGCTATTCGCGGAATTTTTAAGACAGTTTTATCTGGAGCTTCTGCTACTCAATTAAAATGAGTAATTTATACAGGTCTCTACTTTGGGATCATACAGACCGTTTGAAGTTCAAGGATCTAATCAGGAGAATATCCAAGGAAGCTCTCCAACTATACTAGGTAGCTTTCAATCAAAACTCATCAGAATAGGAATCCAATGGTTGTCCTATAACAGTTTTTCGGATTTATATTTCAAGCAATTGAAGGTGAGTGTTAAAAAATAAGTTTTGAGACTAAGTAAGATTATTAACACTGTTCCCCCCGTGGAATTTTCTGAATTTATTGTTGAGAGGAATCAAGTCCATTTTGGATTCAGTATTTGAGTAGAGTTTACGATTATATCCTACTTGGTACCAATAATCTTTCCTACACACCTAGAGGAGCCATAAAACCCCTATATTCCTTCCATCATAAACACCTGCGATTCCTCCACAAATCAGTAGTTTTCGGGAGCATCGGTAAGCTCGGAAAATATTCAAGGCCCGCTCTAACCTTGCTATGCAGGATCGTTCTCTCGCTATAGGCCGTTCGGTCCAACCACTTCCAGGACCATTATAGTAAAAGGTGGGAGGAAATAAACGCGCAATAAAACAAGGTAATTCACCGTAAAAGTGTACAACAAGTCCTGATGTTTACTGAAGGTAAAATAACCCTAATTTATGACTGTATAAATTGAATGAAAAAAACTACCTCCAGAAAATTCGACCGAGAAGGGAAAAATGTGCTACTTGAAATAAGGGGACTTTTATGTGCCACGGAATTTCGCTCATCGTTTGCGTTGGGCAAGAAAACTGGAATAACAGTGCGAAATTGAATTATTCTGAAAGCATTCTGTGGGAAAGGGAGCGGAAGTATGAGAATGGCCTCATGAAAAATGATCCCCCGGAATAGTTGTGTGTGTGTATATATGCGGTCCTTGACTGAAACGGATCTGCACCCTGTTCACAATTCAGGATATTGGTGGGGCGTTAGCATGACGGTTGGGCAATAAAAAAAAATTGTCAATCAACTGTCAGAAGTTTTTCAATTTACTTCTTCTATTTTTCATTTTTGATACCGCATCCTTTGTGTCAAAAATTTTATGGACAATGACGTGTCAATATTCTTTGGACATAGATATGATTCCAATTCCAAAGATAGGACCATTTTGGCTATGAGTACGAGGTTCTATTGCTATCTAGTTAGCCTAGACCAGTTCCATGCATACAAAAAATATTGCGTTGCCATAGCAACGAACATTAGCTCATCAGAAGTGTCAGTGTGATGTTTGAGGTCAAAAAAGTGAACCAGAGCTACGCAATGTATTAAAAGAAGGAAGATGTTCACCGAAATTGTGAAAATCGAAAAATTAGATTATTGAGCCATAATCGAGTACCTGTATTTGAAAGGGTTAAGGGGTAAGCAGATTTACGAAGATATGCTTAATACCCTTGGTGATCAATGTCCTTCGTATGCGAGCGTGAAAACTTGGACTACAAGCTTCAAAAGAGGTAAATTTTCCATTGAAGATGATGACCGATCGGGAAGGTCAGTTTCTGTGTCAGTCCCCGAAAATATCGATGCAGTTCATGACATGATTTTATCAGACCGTCGAATTGGGCTAAAACGGATATCTGAAGCACTGAATATTTCATACGAACGCGTTCATCTTATAGTTCACGTCAATTTGGACATGAGAAAAATTGCTGCAAAATGGATCCCCAAATGTTTGAATGTTGACCAAAAGCGTGCAAGGGTAGAAGCATCGCGTTCAATCTTGAGACTTGGGTAAATTTCTACGATCCAGAAACAAAGCAACAATCGACAGAATGGCGACACTCTGGTTCTCCAAGACCTAAGAAATTTCGTGTCCAAAAATCTGCTGGAAAAGTTCTTGCATAAGTTTTTTGGGATTACCATAGAGTAATCATGACTGATTTTTTGGATAAGGATAGAACAATAACCGGAGATTACTATTCGACATTACTGACCATTCTACGGGAAAAAATTAAAGAGAAAAGACGCGGAAAACTATCCAAAGGTGTTTTGTTTTTGCAGGACAACGCCCCTGCGCACAAATCTCATGTTGCCTTGCTAAAAATTCGTGATTTAGGGTTTGAATTACTAGAACACCTCCCTTATTCACCAGATTTGGCTACATACGACTATCATCTCTTTCCTCAACTGAAAAAAAGTTTAAAAGGTCGTAAATTCCTTTTCAACGAGGAGGTAATAAGAGCTGTGGAGGTCAAGTTTGCAGAGCGAAAACGAATTTTTTCTGAACGGTCTAGAGACGTTGCAGGTTCGCTGTAATAAATGTATCCAGTTAAGAGGAGAATATGTTGAGTAATAAAATATGTTGACATTGAAATTTTGTTTGGTTCTATAGTAGGCTAAGAATTTTTCAATATATCCTTGTAGGAAATAGAAAATATGGCATTTGAAAGTAATGTCCATTGGCTAGAAAATTAAAGCAATATTACAACAGTTTTTGTGATTATCTCCATCATGCAGTCTACAAACATAATATGTCTTCTTGCTAACCTGTATTTTAAGCAAAGAATTAATGCAATAAATCCTAATATATTTATCTGTTAGGTACAGAAACATCCCTTCGAAATATTGCTCGATAAAAAGTCGACAGTTAATCACTAATTCTGAGTTTGGCAATCCTGGGTTCAATACGGAATGAAGCCAATATGGCACTCAACAATACTCTTCGGCGTGAACACTTTTCATTTCAGCCTCCATTCTCATGTGGCGAAGCCCTCGAGCGCCAATCGTATGGAAATACCAATAAATCAATTCGAGATTGTTACATGCACCATTAATCACCCATCAATGCGCTCTTCTTTCTGCTTAACCTGGCGAGGAAAATCAAGTTTGGGCGCGGCATATCCATCAGCAGACCGAATTCACGTTATTCTGAATGATAAATCGAATTTTATGTGACACGGATGGAGTCTGATATAGGAGGCTTGGGAATTGTTAGCTGCCCTGTATTTGGTTTCGATACCATTGACTCTATCCGAATTGAAAACTTCCTTTCTAGCAATAGATTATGAAAGCATCCAAATCCTGCCATAGTCAAGAAAACCTTTCTGTATCCAATAAAATTAAAATTCTGACAAAAATAGATTTCCTTTTAATAATAATAGTACAAGGACAAGGAATCACCTACTGTATTTTAGCAGCATCAACCTGTATACCTAGTGGTATACACTGAGAGTACTTAAGATGAATATGTGTAACAGTATAAAATACACTGCGCAAAAAAATTAACGCACATTCTGAAAATCTCAATTTTAATGGAAGTTAACTCTACATTGACTTTATAACTTATTTTTTATGTTCTCTCGGGAAGGTTTTGAACGAAACAAGACACATTAAATGGAAGAAAAATTCAGGATTTCACCGAATCTTATGTGAAAGAAGAGAAATGAACAATTTTCAAAATACTGAAATGCTGATAAGTGATTTAATACTTGGTATTTCCACCCCTTGCGTTAATAACAGCTCGGCAACGACGGTTCATACTCAAAATGAGTGATCTTAAAATGTTCTGATCTAATCCTTCCCAGATTTCTCCGAGTTGGATTCCTAAGTCATTAAGGAGTAGCTGGATGATTTTAACTTCTCAGCCTTCTATTGAGGTTGTCCCAAACCTGCTCAATCGGATTGAAATCTTGATTTCTGGCTGGCCATTCCATTCGAGAGACCTCTTCTAGGTATTCCTGAACGATGCGCGCACGATGGGGTCTGGCATTATCGTCCATAAAAATGAAATTTTCACTAATGTATGGGGCAAGTAGCACTACATGCTCTTCAAGAATGTTCCTTATATACTTATCAGCATTCATAGCTCCATTATCAACGACCACTAGGTCTGTGCGAGCAGTCAAAGATATTCCACCTCATACCATAATCGATCCTCCCCCGAAACCAGTAGTATTCAGGAAATTGCACTGAGCATATCTTTCATGTGGACGTCTGTATACAAGGGAACGTCGATCACAATGGTAGAGGCAGAATCTAGACTCATCTGTGAAGAGAACTCTTTCCCAATCGGCCTCTTCCCAATGGATATGCTCTCTCGCAAAAGAAAGAGCTGGGCCTCTTGCCGCGACACGAGGCCTTAAATCATATTCTCTGAGGCGATTTCTTATTGTCTGAGTGCTAATTTACACCTCATGAGTTTGCTCAAGCTGAATTTGAAGGAGGCGAGCCGTTGCAAACCGTTGTCTCAACGAAGAAACTCTCAAGTAACGTTCTTGAATGGCAGTTGTTACCCGTGGTCTACCCTGTCCTGGTCTTCGGACATTCATACCTGTCTCCCTGAATCGCTGCAACATTCTGGACACACTTGTATGGGAAACTCCAAACCTTTCTGCAATTCTTGTGTATGTCCACCCTTCTTCTCGCAAAACTACCGCTTGGGCACATTCCTCTTGGGTCGAATTGCGTGTTTCGCGTTGCATAGCGATCGAGTGTAGAAAATCAAACGAAAGAAAAACTATTGATCACTAGAATTGATCGAGAACAACTGATTTTAGAATGGAGCCAATACATTCAAAATCTGATAATATCATCTTTTTTTATTCCTGCTGGGAAAAAATATCTGTATTGAAGAAAACCGTTGAAAGTGGATAACATATGCATGCATAATTCTGATGAAAATAATTATCATTGAGAACACCTTCAGTTGTAGAATAAATTTGAGATTTCCATAATGTGCGTTAATTTTTTTGCGCAGTGTATTTACTGTAGCTCATATTATTCTCGTAAGAATGAAAGAGGTAGGTTCAAAAGCACATAATCAATCAAGAGGATTATCGCTAACAGCAAAGCACGGAAACCTGTCCCTGAGTCGAAAATGCATAACAGGAGAGAACAGGGTGAAAAATCCAATGGAATAGTCATCAGCGATCACGCCGGCACTTCGGATTGAACTCCCATCCTCCTGAAGTTGTCGGAAAATTGATTTTCGAGATTCCGAGACGTTCGAAGATATATCGGCAATTTAGTGACTTTAGAAAGCCCTTCTTCGATGTTCTCCCTCTCGAGGCTGGAGTATTAGAGTAGATTTGTCGATTTTTTGAGCGGCACCAATATTTTCCGTTTCCATCGTGAGGAATTGCCTCATATATATCGAAGCGGGTCGCAGGAAACGACTTCAAGACTACACAAAAATCTACTTTTGGTTGCCTTTTCTACAAATTGATCTCGGCGCAAAGTCTGGCGCGGTTATCCTATGAGAAATTTCATTTCTATGTGATAGTTTTATATACAGGCCGAGTCTTTGACTCCGTACAAATGTTTTAACAGTAGATTCTTTACCATTTTTTCTCGGCACAACGGAAAGTCATCTTTAGAGTCGACTATCTTCCAGGAAAATTATCGTAGATATAAACGTGATACATATTCTGAGAGAGCAAGTCTTCTAGTAATGAATTTGAGAATTTCATCAATTTCGAGAACCGTTCAGTCTTGACGAATTCTCAAGTGAAATTGAGAAATTTGAAAAATGCCAGTCCCAAAATGAAAAATCTAAACGAAGGGAGATAGGCTTTCGAAATTGCTCGCAATCGATTCAGCGTGTTTCAAAATCTATATTTTCATACCAAAATTCCAAATATCTAGCCCTGGTTAGGAGAAAATTTTTTTTTTGTTTTTTCACTTTTCATTTTCGAGTTGACTTCGAAGAGCTCTCTGGAGTGCAAGTCTCTATTGAAGCATCAACTGTTTGATTTTCTAGAACCTTCGGAACAAATTCTATGCACTCCATATCCTAGGATAGTAATAGAACATCCTGATTTTCATACAGAGTAGCAAAGAGGTCATTTCAGGGGGGTCTAACCCCTTGCTCATTTTTGACCCAAAAAATCGAGATTTTCGAAATCGAGTTTTTGTTATAGGGTAGAAGCCTAGGCAACACTGATTATATAACCGGAAATCCCAATTGGATCAGACGAATATAAAAGGAGATATCGCAGATTGAAAATTGCAATTTTTGAAAAATGCCATTTCCAAGATGAAAATCTAAACGAAGGGAGATAGGCTTTCGAAATTGCTCGCAATGGATTCAGCGTGCTCGAAAACCTATATTTCCATACCAAAATTTTGGATATCTGGCCCTGTTTAGGAGAAAATAATTTTTTTTGTTTTTCCACTTTTCATTTTCGAGTTGACTTCGAAGAGCTCTCTGGAGTGCAATTCTCTATTGAAGCATCAACGGTTTGGTTTTCTACAATCTTCAGAACAAGTTCTATGCACTTCATATCCAAAGTCAGTAATAGAATATCCTAATTTTCAGACAGAGTAGCAAATAGGTCATTTTAGGGGGGTCTAACCCCTTGCTCATTTTTGACCCAAAAAATCGATATTTTCGAAATCAAGTTTTTGTGCTTGGGTGGAAGCCTTAGCAATGCTGATTATGAAACCGGAAATCCCAATTGGATCAGACAAATATAACAGATGATATCGCAGATTGAAAATTGCAATTTTTGAAAAATGCCATTTCCAAGATGAAAATCTGAACGAAGGGAGATAGGCTTTCGAAATTGCTCGCAATCGATTCAGCGTGTTTCAAAACCTATATTTTCATACCAAAATTCCAAATATCTAGCCCTGTTTAGGAGAAAATGATTTCTTTTGTTTTTCCACTTTTCATTTTCAAGTTGACTTCGAAGAGCTCTCTGGAGTGCAACCCTCTATTGAATCATCAACTGTTTGGTTTTCTAGAATCTGCAAAACAAATTCTATACACCCCATATCCTAAGACAGTAATAGAGCATCCTGATTTTCAGACAGAGTAGAAAATAGGTCATTTTATGGGGGTCTAACCCCTTGCTCATTTTTGACCCAAAAAATCGGGATTTTCGAAATCGAGTTTTTGTACTAGGGTGGAAGCCTAGCCAACGCTGATTATATAATCGGAAATCCCAATTCGATCGGACAGATATAACAAGCGATATAGCAAATTGAAAAATGCAATTTTTGAAAAATGCCATTTCCAAAATGAAAATCTAAACTCAGAGAAATAGGCTTTCGAAATTGCTCGCAATAGATTGAGCATTTTCGAGAACCTACATCTGCTCACCAAATTTTCGTATATCTAACACTGTTCACCAGAAAATCAAGTATTTCATTTTTCCATTATTCAACTTTCGAGTTAGGTTGTATCTAGCAGAAAAATCATAGTAGATTTAAACGTGATCCATACTCTGAAAGAGCAACCTTCCTTTTATTATTTGTGTTTTAATTCGATAGAATATCGATTGGCATCTTTCAAATATTACTTTTCATTTCTATTGTGTGAATTCCAGCCTAGATAATATTGACCCAACTCGATTTGAAAGAGACCTAACAAGGAACTGGCATTGAAAACATCTCTGGACGTGTTCTTCATCCAAGTTTCCCAACAAAAACCCCACAAGGACATCCTGGAACGGCCCAAACTGCCTCCCATCTCATACAACATTCATTGAAAATGAAAATTTCGAAATACGCGCCAGGGTGCAGGTCTACAAACTGATCCCGATTCTAGTAACGCGTGTCCGCGTTCCAGAAATAATTTCGGAAATATACCTGTTCTCCTGTGAGCCATACTTCCGCAGTGGAAGTGTGGGCAGCAGGAAGGGCCTCTACTCTGAATGCGAATTCTCAGCTTCCTGCCCCGTTATGTATTCAGGATGGAAGTCGGAATTTCTGCATGACAAATTTGAATTGTGTTTCATGTTTCCGTTAGGAGTCTGCAAAAAATTGCGAAAAAATGTCCCGCATGCAGCCGGCTGGCGTTCCACGATCCTGTATTAATTTTATTCCTGCCTAGTTTTCGGATATTTTGATGGAGGTATGGACTCTTGGAATTTTATGCCTCCTGGGAGTTTATCAGCCCTCTGTAGCTTGGAAAAAAGACTGCGATTCAGCATGAAGAGTTGCTCTTTCAGAATATGTATCACGTTCAAATCTACGATGATTTTCCTGGAAGATAAATCACTCTGAAGATGACCTTCGCAAAATTCCCAAAAAGTTGGGTTCAGTTAAACCTTCCTCAAGATCGAACGGTTATGTTGAGATGAATGAAATTCTCAGATTTATTACTAGAAGAGTTGCTCTTTCAGAATATGTATCACGTTCAGATCTACGATAATTTTCCTGGAAGATATGCGACTCCCAAAAATTTGGGTTCAGTTAAACCTTCCTCAAGTTCGAACGGTTATGCCGAGAGGGTTGAAATTCTCAGATTTTGTAATAGAGGAGTTGCTCTTTCAGAATATATATCACGTTCAAATCTACGATGATTTTCCTGAAAGGTAAATCACTCTAAAGATGACCTCCGAAAAATTCCCAAAAAGTTGGGTTCAGTTAAACCTTCCTCAAAATCGAACGGTTATGTTGAGATGGATTAAATTCTCAGATTTATTACTAGAAGAGTTGCTGTTTGAGAATATGTATCACGTTCAGATCTACGATAATTTTCCTGGAAGATATGCGACTCCCAAAAATTTGGGTTCAGTTAAACCTTCCTCAAGTTCGAACGGTTATGCCGAGAGGGTTGAAATTCTCAGATTTTGTAATAGAGGAGTTGCTCTTTCAGAATATATATCACGTTCAAATCTACGATGATTTTCCTGAAAGGTAAATCACTCTAAAGATGACCTCCGAAAAATTCCCAAAAAGTTGGGTTCAGTTAAACCTTCCTCAAGATCGAACGGTTATACTGAGATGGATGAAATTCTCAGATTTATTACTAGAAGAGTTGCTCTTTCAGAATATGTATCACGTTTGGATCAACGATCATTTTCCAGCAGAATAAATTACTCGAAATTTGACCTTCGCAAAATTCCCAAAAAGTGGGGTTCAGTTAAAACTTCCTCGAGATCGAACGGTTTTGCTGCAGTGGATGAAATGTCGAGATTTATCACTGGAAAGGATTTTTCTTTCAGAATATATATCACTTCCAGCTCTACGATGATTTTTCTGGGAGTTACGCGTGTCGAAAATTGATAGACTTTCCTGATGAGTGACTAGACTCCCTATTGAATTCACAAATATTCCATCCAAATGAACGATACCGATACACCCCTGAAATCATTCCAACACGATGAAAATCCAACATCACCATTGCATAGCGTTATTATTAGCCCATTTCCCAGATGGGTCGATCCCGCGCGTTCATATCTACCACTCATCAACCTGACCCATAAATCAGAAATATAGAGCTGCAACTACCGAAGTGTCATCAATGAAACGCCGTTTTTACGCGAAAATTATGGCGTGAAACTCTCCATTTATTCTTTGAACCAGTTATTTTTTACAGCCCCAAAGACACCCAGATATTGTCACACATAATAAACACAGATTGAGTGTATTTTATGTGGGCCCTTTTATTTAGTTTCATGACTTCACGCTTGAGGGCGTTATTGCTTTTTTTGGGGGGTTTCACGGACAGGGGCGTCTCGAATTATTCCATCGAAAGCCAAAGCTAATATTTCTTTAACTGAAAAAGAAGTTTCAAAGTCTAAAGAAGCTATTCTCAGATGATCGTATACATAAGTATCGTGGTATTTTAAACCAGAAGTTTTTTGCCTGCGTAAGGAATACAATAATTTAATTTTCCCTATACTGTGCGTAACATAAAAGCATAATAAATAAAGTAGAAGCTACGGTTGCTGAATAGAAACGACCTTATAAAGGGAGGTTTCCACACATATGGTATTTTATGTCATTCTCCTCTATTTGAATACATTGTTACTGGGCAGAATGGAATATGCCAGGTCATATAATATAGAGAACACGTATGAAAATAGAATTCTCCCGGAAAATCCTGAAAAGTTTTCTGTTGCACATTTATACTGGCGCTTTCCGGCAAATTGAATTCTCCAGTTTAGGGAGGATTTTTCCTTTTTCCTGACTTCCTCGAGATACAGCTGCGCTGACTTGGTTTTTCACGGTTCGTAATGATTTGAAATGAATTAGATGAATAAGAATAGTTCGTCCTATTTTTCGAAGATTTGTTACGGGTTTGTTGGCCCAATTTTAGAGCTGTCCTTCTGAAATATTGAATTATTTTTATTTTCAAGTTGCGAGACTCAAAAGCGCTTTTTTCTAGTCGGTTATCGAACAAAACTGGCCACATTTATGCAGGGAAACGAGTTTTCTCCAAAAAAATACAACAATACTGTACAGACAAGATTTATAGCGAAAATTTGCAGAATCATCGAAATTGTAATCACGTTTAGGTTAGGTTGGATAAGGTTTTGTTAGGTTAGGTTGGGTTAGGTTTGGTTAGGTTAAGTTAGGTTGGGGTAGGTTAGGTTAGGACAGATCGAGTTGGGTTAGGGTAGATTTCTAGATTTTAAAAGGGATTGCGTTGCACTGTACAATACTGTACAGACAAGATTTATAGCAAAAATTTGAATAATCATCGAAATTGTAATCACATTTAGGTTAGGTTGGATAAGGTTTTGTTAGGTTAGGTTGGGTTAGGTTTGGTTGGGTTGAGTTAGTTCGGGAAAGGTTAGGTTAGGATAGTTTGAGTTGGCTAAGGGTAGATTTCTAGATATTAAAAGGGTTTGCGATGCACTGGGACCTCAAGATCTATCGTGTCCGGGTTTGTGTTTTCGAAGTTCTGATTCCAGTAGATCAGAGACTCTTTTCCTTTCTCTATGCAGTAGATTTATCCGTTATATAAATATGACCTTCCAACTTCCAATTGTGATTGGCTCTTGGGGTTTTTTGTTGGCACTGACTTCTCATTTTCGCCTGATTTCTCGCATGACTTCAAATCATTACTACCAATACTCAATACTCAGAGGTTCGTTTGAAAACTGTTCTGTTTTTTAAGTGAGGACATGATATTCTCTCTCTGCTCCTCCTTTCCTTAAGAAGCAGGTACCTACAGACAGAGTCTCTGCTACAGGATTCTATTGAAATTCTTTATCTATGGTGGATAATTGAGTCCCATTATGTACCTGCATCCATATCCCAAAATCCTCGTTATCGTGTAACTGCCCCAAAAATGAACTGGCTTATGAATATAAGGCTGCAAAACACTTCCACCCATATGTAATGCACAAAAGTGGCGCATAAAAAAAAACAATTTCGGAAACAAAACCCCACAAGCTGGTAAAAAGCGCGAATGGGAATTAAATTATTTAAATGAGATACCCATTACTTGAATGGAGGTCACAATGAGAATTGCTGCATACACTGCAACCGCGGTGCCGGAGCAGCCTTGCTCACATTCTCACATTTACATTTTAATCACGGCCGAGAACAATACATCCGGCAGAAAGAGAACATCAGCGCCGGTTTGCCAGTCACTTTATGGAGTCTCATTTTTCAGAACCTCTAAAAAAGAAACAATGACGCCTCTTGTCGAGTAGAAGAAAGAGGACGTCATTCAATAACAATGGAGTGTCTTAATTCAACAAGTTTTCTTTGAAAGCGCCATCAGGAGGGAGAATGCCGGATGTGCTTTTTATATAAAAGTTGTGGATATGAGGCTGTTTGCGGGTTGGAGTTTGGGGTTTTTATCACCCCGAAATGAGTGATTAAGTCATCGAAACCACAGTATTGTGATTTCTTGATTTCTGATGATAAAGACGGAAAATTTTCACGATTTATGTTACATGACATGTGGATTCTGATAGATGATGAGAAATTACGTAAATCATCCACTACCTTGAAGTAGGTTCAATAGATATCGGGATTTACTCGAGCGTCGTGGAGACCTAGTAGATTTTGAAGATTAGATGGTAAAAAAAAAAAAAGGTTCTATGATGTATGCGCTTTCAGCGGTGGGGAAAGCGTCTGCAGGGTCTTAAAGATGTAAAAAAAATCGTCAGGTGTACATACTCGAGTGTGTCAGATTAAGATACTGTCTATGCTCTACGTGTCTCTGATAATGAATTCATGCTTATCTGACAGTTTGCGCGGTGGGACTGGCCGTAAGGAAGAGTTGAAAATGGTAAAAAAACAATTCCAGCGTCTCTGATTTTTGGAAGATATGTTAATTGGACCCAAAGGAACCTACTTTTCAAGGGACTGACAATTTGGACGTGACGAAAGGTCATAGCGGTCCTTTGAAAATGTAAAAAAAAATCGTTACTTGTACATACTCGAGCGTGTCAGATTTTCATACAGATGGTTAATCTGGGTGTTGTACACGTGTTGACCTATTAATCTGACACTAATCAGGGGGGGTTTTCTTAATCTGACACTTTGAACATGATAAAAATGCCTTTTTTTCGAATATTTCCCTTCCTGTACTTCTAATCGTTTTTGTATTCATTATAAAAGTTGTAGATAATAAAATTCTACACAAATTTTGTCTGAAGCAATTTTACATACTCTTAACCGTTCTCTTAGAGGGTGATAAGGGCGAGAAGCTTAGCCACACATGCGAAAGGGCAAGGTCAATGTAGAATAATCCCAGTCTAATCTACAATTGTCAAAATGACAAGGTATTTCTATGAAGACAATTTCGAAATTAGTCACGAAAATTTTAGTGTTGTCTGTGACTGAACCTTAGAATGTACTATTTTCCAACGAGAGAATTTTCGCTTCAGCATGTATCGCTAAACACCTCGCATTTATCGTCGTATATCTAGAAAACGTATGAACGTAGAAAAAATTGCTTGGGACAAAATTTGTACAAAATGTTATGCTATACAAAAAGATTTGACACCCAGGGAAGGAGATAATTCAAAAAATTTGTGTTTTTGGTGACCTTTATGTCCAATTTTTATTGTTTCGGCTTGCTAAAACTGTCAGATTATAGTTTTTCCGTTATTCTTGAATCATTAGCTTCGAAATAAGAGAAAACGCCACCGCGCTCGAGAATGTACACGTGACGTTTTTTTTTTTGCAAGTTTGGCGCCCTCCCACACATTTTTGACAGGCTTAAATTGTCAGATTAAGTGAATATATACTTTTCAACATGTAATTAACCACATATATCTTAATCTGACACGCTCGAGTATGTACAATGATCGCTTTTTTTTACTATTCTGACAGGCTGTCCTAGACAATTCCCCCTATATACAGGTCTAATTTTTGGTAGAGTACTACTCTACAGGGTCCAAGGTATGTCCACTTATATTAATCTGACACGCTCGAGTAAATCCCGAATTTTCTTCTTCGTCTCCCCAACTACAAGTATCAATGAACTACCCTTCTCTACAATTCATTGATCCATCGTACACTCAGTTTCGGTCGCAGAAAAAACAAAAAACCACGTCTGACTCGAGTCGAGATACCTGAAATATTGTCAAAAGGGTAGAATCTCACAGATCAAAAAACGTTCATGAATCGGCTGTTATCCACGTAGCAATAATAATGAACTGAATTATTCAGTTCATTTACAACGTCTCGCCCTTTTCGAAATCAACCGACTGGAGACATTCTCTCATGATTCCTGGATAATGAGTTCAGACCTTCTCCATTTTCTGAGTAATCCGTTGATGAAAGTTCAGCAGAACAGCTCAGTTAAGACCCAAGGGATAATTCGAGGGATCTCAAAACATTTGCCTAGATTTCTTGCTCCAACGGTGCACTAAATCTCATTTTTAGCGAAATTCACTTGGGCAGCAAGAAAGGGGAGGTCCAGAGTGCCTCGGTCTGTTTTAGTCGGACTTTCAATAAACCATTATTCCATTGCATTTCTGTAAATCCCGACGTCTCAGAGAGAAGACTTTGTAACGGTCATGTGGGCTTCTATTGTCTCGAAATGATATAGATACCCACCTATTACATTTCAAAGCATATTCTTTTACTCCATAAAAGGCCTTGCCAAAGTCAGGATAAGATTGTTCTACCCTCGTGTAGTTCAATTCCAAAACTTTGAAAAACAATAAAACATACGTCAATTGCATCGAAAAAACGAGATGCCCAAATTGGTCGTTGATTGAAAACAGGAATCAAAAATGCGCAACACGAACCGAGAATCAGAATATCGAATATTCACTTCGGCGGAATGGATTTGCTTCCGAAAAAAATTAGGTCTTTTGTCTTCTGAATAATGCTCCAGACGAATCACCCACTTAAAGAGCATTTCAATTTATTTTTACGATTGGAAGGCGCTCTCTGGAAAAATGGCTGGCATCAATTCTGGAATTAAATGCACTTAACCAGTTTTTGAGGGGCCTTCAACCGGGATTGTTCCCTTTATCGACGTAAATAGATGGCATAATAATTCACGGAAAAAGCTACTTTATTCACAGCGCGTTCAAGAGACTATTTTGTCCAACTTCAGAGACAGTAGTATCTGTTAACTTAATCTAAATGAAAGGTTCACAATATAACTAGGTAATCTGAGATGCATTCTCGTTGAGGGCTGAAAAATTGTTCACTTGATAGACTCACATTCGAGAATCTGCATATTTTATAGTTTATACCTTCACGATGCCCTATCATTTTCAAACTCCAAATCTCATCTTCCCTAATACCCCCCAAATTTATTAAATGTGTCAAGCTGAGTTTCATGATCGTCAACAAGATAATGATTGTTATCTCTCGGGTAAAAACTTCGGTGAAGTTTGCAATCTGGCAAAAATTGGAGCGTGAAACTTTTCCAGCCCCTGAATTTAAAAACTGGAAAATGTTTTTTAAATGAGCGTACGAAGTTGAAGACACATTTCGTATTCATATTACCGGAAACAGTGTAAATCAAAGCATGATTCTGAAATGAAATATTTATCTGGAGAAGTTTCCCCATCGAAAAGAATATTTCTGAGAAGTGGGAAGAATAGTACTGTAGTTCAATTTTCCTGTAGTTAAAAATGAAATGACATAAAACATAACCTCAATTTCGATTTGAAATTTAGCGGGAAATACAGTTGTTGTCTTTTGCTGTTTCTATTAATTTATGCTGTGAACACTTTGAAATTATTGCTAACAATCTGCAGTTATACCATTTTATCATTGGAAAGGAAAATGGATTTCAATGAAGAACACCTTCCTGATTTATTACCCCTCTATTACAAACGACTCTTTCCACATCAATTATTCTATCAGTGGCTTAGTTATGGTAAATTAAAACTCGTTTTCGTAACAGTTTTGAAATCAAAAACTTGTTTTAGGAGACAATCAGATATTTTCCAAGAGAGAAGTATCTTTTACTCTATTTGGAGATATATACATAAGATATCAGTCCTTTGATACCTATGAACAGTTCGTTCAAGAAATCCACAAGAAACTGCCTGTGAAGATCGATATAGGTGCCATATACCTCCAAAGACCCAAAGATAAACTCACATGTCGAACACTGATACCAGTCCAAAAAGAATTGGTCTTCGATATCGATATGACAGATTACGATGATGTACGTATATGTTGCTCAGGAGCAGAAGTATGTAACAAATGTTGGAAATTCATGGTCATTGCCTGTAAAATTATAGACGTTACATTGAGAGAAGATTTCGGTTTTAAAAATATATTGTGGGTTTTCTCTGGAAGAAGAGGTATACATTGTTGGGTAGCTGACTCTAGCGTTAGACATTTAGGAGATGATGTCAGGAGCTCTGTCGCTGAGTATATACAAGTTCTGAAGGGTGGTTTATCAACTAAGAAGGTTCAACTGCCAGGGGAAAAAATTCATCATTCAATTGTGTGAGTGTTTCAGTTTTATTCACTGTAACTTACTTTTAGGAGCCCGATTTGAGAATGGATATACTGTTTATATGGGGGGTGATATTAACTGTAGTTGAACATAATGAAATTGATAATGCATGTACCACTTTTGGTTTGAGCTTAAGCTGCTCACCTAGCTATCATCACTGTAATTGAGTATTTTAGGAGATCTCTGAGTATAATTGATAAATACTTCAATGAGTCATTGGTAATTCATCAAGATATATTAGGGAAAGAAAGACTGGACAAGTTTTTGAATATTATAGATCAAGATTTACGTGGTACTTTTAAGGAAGCTTTAGAGAAATTTGATACATCTGAGGAGAGATGGAAGGCATTTGAAAATACATTCACAGATTTACTGAGAAAGGTGAGGTTACAACTCACGTTATTTATCATATTCCTTTGGATGAATAAGTCATTGAAATCTTTCAGGGTCAAATACCTAAAAACCTGAAAAATTTGAGGGAAGAAATAAAGTTACAATACTGTTATCCTCGACTGGATATTCATGTGTCGAAAGCAATGAACCATTTACTAAAAGCCCCATTTTGTGTCCATCCAAAAAGTGGCAAAATATCAGTACCTTTCAATCCACGCTTTGTCGATAATTTCGAACCTGATAAAGTTCCAACCATCACGTGAGTATTCTTTGAAAATCATCCAACCATAAATATCTAATCTGAACTTCTCACAAGCTTACTTGATCGAGAAATCAATGAATATGATGCTAAGTCCAAAACAATGACCGAGGGGGTTGAAGACTCGTCAATAAAAATCAAGGATTATAAAAAAACGAGTCTACTGAAATCTGTGGTGATTTTCGAGCAGTTTATAAGGTCTTTAGAGAGGGATATGAGGAGTAAAGAAAATACTGATATAATGGTAAGGAGTTTGTGTCAAGGATTTGTATATGGAATTTAGATGGCTTTCAATATTTTCAGGAGGTCATCTGATGGACTCAGTGGTTCGAGAAGGATTCTTACATGTTTTATTGTAATTTGAAATGTATGTTTCTCATTATTTTGTGATTCGAGAAATTTTTAACGAATTTTATTTCACATTTGGATTATAGTAGGGTTACTTATGTTTTAAATACCATTTGTAATTGTTAATGATACTTTGTTGTTTATATTTCCTTGCCTATTATGAGAATAGAAGGATTTTCGTTCTTTATTTCAACTTGATTCCCCAATGCAATCATTCTAAGGAATCAATGGGTGTTGTTAGTGCTTGATCAATAATTTAAAAGAAGTACAGGATGTTTTAAAAATCTGCATGAAAATACAATGCCAAAAATATAATTATAATTCATAAATTCATCGTGGGATTGACGTCAAGTAAACTCTGATAAACCGTGTCAGGTGAGATGTCGATGAGAAAAAAGTTCTCCCTGAATAACTCGCGAACTCATCAAACTCCCCGAACTGGAAACGTCCCCTGGCCACAAATGAGCCAAATTACTCCAAGACTGCGAACGTCTCCAGTTCCTCGACATATAAAGCACAATTTACCGTGAATTATGAAACGAACCACTCTAACGATCCCCTAAACCATATTCGCATCCCGGAATGTCCGTCACTTCATCCCCGGAAACGCATCCAGAAGAGAGAGGGCTAGATTCGAGATCCGCGCAATTCGGCGCCCCCGTGCCCCCTTAATGGGCGACGTCCGGCGTCGGAAAGATACGTCACTTACCCTTCACTGGATGGAGGGATGCCAGCAGGGTCCGAACCCTCATTTCCGCACTGCTTGCAGCCGCCAGATATAAACACTGCAATGCACTACGGAATTGAGAAGTCGGACACTATTCTGTTGTTCCGTTGGATGGAATTGCTGCCATGTCTTCCTGCAGGATTTCTCTTCGTTGTTGGGATTTAAGTGCTCGCTCTGTTACGCTAAACGGTCCTTTTTATGGAACGTTATACGCGGTTACATGAATTGGGATTAAATTGGCCACAATATGTACAAGTTGTGATGTAAAAGTGTATGGAGAAGGTGTTTGAATAAAGCCGGCTACTCACACGCCTGCTCCAGGGGCCATGTGTCCCTCGATAAAAAAAAGGATGCATTCCCTTGGATTAACACATCGATATTTGAGAGAGGACAAAAAGCTGTGGAAATGCAAGGTTTCTGGTTCTATAATCAAAAATTCCTTTTCGAATTCCGACTCCACTCGTGCGTTTTTATCATCACAAAGACATGAACACGTTGTTTGTGAGCTGCCAACACGAATTTCCCTCCGCGAGATACAAAACGTCCCACCCTTCCATTTTCATAACGAAATTTAGCGATTTTCAATTCAGGGATCCTTTTTTGCCCGGAAAGCTTCATAAATAACGGCATCCTAGTCCTCTTTTCACACGTTCCACCTCTGTTCTGAATTTCATTCGCCATTTCGAATTGTTGGTTCGAGGTCCCGGTGCCCCTTTTAATTTCTTTCGTTCTTTCCCAACAAAAATTGCTTTTTACCGTCCGACCCCTGGCGGATCTTTCAGAATTTTTCTTTCTAACGGGAATCTTCTTTATGCCGACAATTGAATTCTCTTCGAGATTGGCATTTTCCTCGATTGGGTCGAGGTTTGGAGAGTGAACAATTTGGTTGGTGCTAAGATCCAGTTTCCAAGAATCTAAAGACCATAAGAGCTCATATAAACGTGACGAAAAAGCCATATTTTATGATCCATCATGATCAAACTATACCTACCTCTTCCTCTGACGTAACAGACAATAGTTGTTAAGCAAGGAGAAATAAAATTTTTCATCTTAGCTCAAGTAGAGAAAGTTTTTATTATCGTTGCCGAGCTGTTACTTAATCAATTTACCGTTATAGTAGAACTTTTAATTACTAGTAAGGAGTCGGTCAGGACGTTAAAGTAGGAACCTGAGGGATCATTAAAATGGTGCAATCTGTGCTCCAACACGTCCTAAATTTCTCTCGTGGAAATAAAAGGGAATGAGTTTCTTTCTGGATTCTTCTGCTTGTTGGACAACCATCGACATAGGGCTTATGAGGAGAGATACATGCAGTTGCTTCTCTTTGAACACTACCTGTTTCACGGAAAACGCCAACACATCTTTATACAGTACTTTGGAAAGATTTATAATCTACATCAACATTAGGATACTCGATCCTGAAGTTGCTGAAACATTTATCAATAGGATAGGATATTCCCACTTGGCGTCTAAGAACGATAAACTGACAATTTTATCGTGTACAGCAGAAACTACGATTTACGTTTATACACAGGATATCTTTAATTCCGTAGCCTTCACTCTTATCATGAAAATAGAAATGTTCTTTTACTGATAATACCATCAGGTAATTCACGTTCTTAACACTTGAGCAATTGTAATTTACTCTCGTTCTCTTCGTGTGAACGTCCTTTCAACAATAAAGATAGAGTCGTTTCCCTCCAATAATACTCCAAGCATCAATTCCCATTCAAACCGTAATTCAGTTTTAGTTTGACGTCAATACGCACCCGACCGTCGAATTTTATAGTTCCATTCGTTTTACGATGTACATAGAATCCATTTCGGATATGAAGGAGAATGAAACCGCAAGCCGCTGTTCAGGTATCCATTCGATATATTTAATATATCCATTGATTGATTATTTACAGCGAATGCTTCAGGGCCTTATGGGCCCTAAACTTGTATCCGAGCCAGAAGGAAACCGTAAACTCAAACGTAACAGTTGGGGCAACTACGTTTGAATAATTTCGGATAGGCCCGACTCTTAAGCCCGTTTGCAACAGCCGAGAATTCTCTGGAGAATTCTCTACAAAATTCTTGCAAGAAAAGGGCGGAGCCTATTTAGTACGCAACTGAACAGAGAATTCTACCGAAAGTGCGTATGTAACGGTACATAATTCACGGCGCATGAAATCTCGAGTAAATTTTCTAGAGAATTCTCGGCTGTTGCAAACGGGCTTTAGGGGTGACTCGTTGGTGAAATATCTCTTCCGGATGGCCCCCTGAAGTTATTAATTGTCAGAACGTTGGATTTGGTCCTGGGGTATAGGCCGCTCCCGTCAGCTTAAGATTTTGCCGCCCCCTATGCCTACATATATAATTAAAGAGAAGACACAGAAAAGTAAAAAGTGCATAGTTATTTATTTCTCAAAATACTGATCCCAGAAAAAATCTAATTACATATTCGTTATCTACGACCTCGAATTAGTCAGAAAAATGACCCGGGTCGATATAGCTAAATAATTTCGGTGGTAAACACAGACCAAATTATTCTAAATCCAAAAATTTCTTATTTTTCGAACTATATCTACCCGGGTCATTTTTTCGACTGATTCGACGTTGTTGATTAAGAATATGCAATTAGATTTTTCCTAGGATCACTATTTCAGGAAAAAAGTCACTTTTAGTGAAAAATTTTGAAAAAATTGGTCAATTTTGAGGAGCTGTAGCAGCCAGAAAAGAGGCAATGGACATATGCTGCATTTTTTGGTTATGAATTGATCCTTTGCGAATGGAAACATCCAACTTTCATTCACCTACCGCGAACAGTTAAGATTTCAAAATTTTTTCCGCGAAGGTCCAAAATTTCGAATACTCCATCGACCATAACTTGAAAACTAATTCTTACAGGAAAATTCTGTTTGCATATTCGTGATCTACGCCCTCGAATTAGTAAATACTCCAATTTTGGTGGGAATCAAGGAGATCGAAAATTTTTCAAAATTTTCCATACATATGTATGGAAAAATTGCAATTTTTTTGAAAAATATTTTTGGTCTCCGATTGAAACCAAATTCATACTGTCGACTAATTCGAGGGCGAAGATATCGAATGTGAAAACAGATATTTAAAAAAAAAAATATTTTTCAAGTTATGGTCGATGAAAAATTGGAAAATTTTGACCTTCGCGGAAAAAATCATAAAATCTCAACTGTTCGCGATAGATTAATGAAAATTAGAATTTTCTATTTGCAAAGGATCTATCTATCATAAAAAAATCAGCATATGTCAAATTCTGTTTTTCTGTCTGCTATAGCTCCTCAAAGTTGGCAAATTTTTTCGAAATTTTTCACTCAAAGTGATTTATTTCCTGAAATACTGATCCTAGGGAAAATCTAATTGCATATTCGTAATCTACGATCTTGAGTTAGTCAGTGACCGAGAATATTTTGTACTATTTTACGAAACGGGACCACGCGGCTGCAACCCGGTAAGAACGGCCCTGGGGAGAGTCCTTGACTTCTACAAATATCTTAACAATAGATTCTTGAGGTCAAAAGAAACACTCCACCTCAAACAAGTTACTTCTAGTTATAGCTAGTCAAACAAAGGCAATTTTTTAGCTATCACACTTCAATTGCTGCTCAGTTTCAATTTTGGGGGCTTTTGTTCATACAAATTAGTTTTTTCGTCAAATAGGGCAAGTAGCATCATGGCTTCAATCGCCTAATGACTCTTTTTCACGACCATGATTTATTCAGTTTGTGAGATTTCTCGATTCCACTGGAGGTATCTCATATTTTCGAAACTCTCGTATAAAACCTCCAGATTTTTCCTGCCTAATACACTTTAAGCCTTCCGTCCAGCCGATCCCTGCAGCTCAGTCTAATACATTTAATGAACCCGGAGAATTAACGCCGCAGATTCAATTAACCGATCAAGGTAATTAGTTTATCTGCCGTTAAATGAGCGGTAAGATCCAGATACTGTGCTGACGAAGCTGACGACCCCCACAGCCAGCCTGTTGTACGGCCCTGGGGACCTGCTACAACACGCCTGACTTGCTAACTTAGTTTTGATTTCAGACAGTTTGATGATCAGTCATGATTCGAGTTCTACATTGTGAAACCCCTGACTGAGGGGGTGTCTGAATTTCATCTAACTTTGAAGTGACTCGCTCGTATCGTTCCATCACCTTTGGAATTCGGTCTGGTCGATTGATGGTTGAGATTAAGCACTCTGGTAGAACTTCAGGAGTGCAATTATCCTTCGTGCAAACGCGTAAGGTTTGACAATAGATTTGTGTCGTCGATAAAAGTGTCTTAGCAAGGTCCATCACAATCCATTCATCGGGAGAAGCAAGATGGTACTTAGAGGTTTCATTTTTTTCCCAACACTATGGTCTCCATTTATCTTATCGAGCATGTCTTGGACTTTCAAAGGGGTTTAAAAAAATTGTAAAAGTTGGAAGGAACGGTTCTATTTATTTGAATCAGTTGGAAATATCCGTATGGCCCGGATTTCTTCGGTTATTCGCTGTTTGACTCGTGCCAGGGTGTGTCTAAAGACCTTATCTTGATGGTAGCACTAAAGAGAGAAGTATGAATGAGACTTGTCTCCCTGGAACATCTGTCAAGCAAGCATCCAGCGAAGCTTGATGCATATAGGTCCTAATTATGGACCTATATATGGACTAAATATGAGGGCAGACCCTCAGGAACACAGGGAGCCGTTAAGCACCAACCTGCCTTAACCATAGCCTGAGCAATAGTTTATGTTTTTGAAATTTGCAATATAGGAAAATTACTACATATTAAACTAAAATTTTAATTCAATACAACAACACTATGAAGAAAGAAATCTTTCATAAAATACCAAAAATTGAGAGAATCCAACTCTTGAAACTAAGTTGGGCGCTATCTTATGAATATTTGAAAGTTTTGTAAAATAAAAGTATTCTTCATGTTTCCTCGTATAATGCGCTGTTTTCGAGTAATTTGAATTTCAGGAAATTAAAAGTACCTATATCCGTGAAATTTGAAATATTGGGTAGGGGAGACTGGGGAGGGTTGATACGTTTTTTGGAATTTGTATTCTGGAAACTGAATTATATGAAGAAGCAGGACTTTTTTTATATTATATAATTCTTCAATTAATCGTTCAACAAAATAAATATAGAAGTCGCAAAACATAAACATCTTATTCTGTACAGAACGTTGAACACAAAAACATGTAAACTGTCTCAAACCTCCCCACATATGGGAGGATTGATACGATGTACTGGGAGAGTAATCGAGAGGATTATTCAGCTCAGTAGGTAGGTCAGCAATGATACTGGCTTGCTTTGGTCCTATAGGTGTAGAAAAATCAGGAAATTGTCAGTTAGTCACTTCCACACAAGAAATGTCGGCCTCGTTAAATTCATGGGGATTGTACGGTTTTTAAAAATCCCTTTGATATTTTGAATGGTGAAGACGCCTTCATGTAGGCCTATCCAACTAGCTACGGAATATTTTTTGAAGATTATACATGTATCAGGCCTCCCCACGACAAATGTCTCAAACCTCCCTGAAAGCAATTTTTAAAGTGATTTATGTTTTCATCTTATACCCATATATTTTGAAAAGCGAATAAAACTGTAAATTGAGTAGTTTTATGCATATTTCCCAGTTAAATGTTTGTTTATGCCGAAGAATTAATGCATGGTAACTTGAGAAAAAACTTACAATTTCTCACCTCGAAACACTCTTGGTTGAATATTTCACAAACAAACTACTGTTAGCCTTACAGATTAACGTCACGCAATGCCCTCTGCCAAAGAATAGTGTTCACTAGTATAATACTTTTGAAAACGGCTGCAGATCGCGGATATAAGCCTGTATCAAGCCTCCCCATGTATCAATGCTCCCTAGTCTCCCCTATATTCAGTTGATATTCTTGTTAACAGATGTTCTAGGTAACTAAACAAATGCCACGAATGAAGACAAATTTATACGTGATTCCTAACAATTTTTGAGCAGCGTATATAGAAGTTTATTCGCTATAAACCTGCAGATTTCATGATGTCTGGCTTGAACGTTAAAATCTCGAGTTTCAGTAGGATTAAATATATTTCGTACGTTCTGGAAATGATTCACAATTCATGGGGCGATGTATCGTTTCCGAATGGTGGATTTGGTGGTTCTTCTCCCATAAACGTTCGGTGTTTGTGGGCAGCTGAAGCGCCACTGAATGCGCGAATCGAATCCGGAAATAAAAGGGTCTCAAAAGCCCGGTATAATTCGGGAATACATCGCGAACGTGCGTGTACAAGTGGAAAAAATGTAGAAAATGCAATTTAGGCTGATTCCGCCTCTCCGACGGTCGGAAAATGTGCCGATTTAGGGCTTTTCCGCTTCATGGAATCCGCGAGTTGCATTGTCGTAGTGGATTTTTATTAGCGCTCTTTTCATTTCATGCAAATTTTTTCAACCTGCTTCTGTCAAACGCAGGGAAAGGCTGATTTAATAAGAGGTAAACGGATGGTGAGCTATGGTATGTGTAATTGACAACATTTTCTCGTTGCAACGCGTTATCTGTTACGGATTTCGTGAAATCTCCATCGTCCATCGACTGAAATATGGCGGACATATGGAGCCGGGATAAAATTGCGAATTTTTGTGTTATTTATGATTGCGAATGCGAATAAAAAAAAAGTAGATTCGAAGGGTGATCCAATTCGAAATTTTATGTCCAAAATTCAGTTGATTCGAGCATTGGGTTTCAATTTTCTGAATTGATTAACTGAAACATTTTCATTCGCGATGTAACTCAAGAACATGTTTCAGCGAGTTAGATTGAAGGCTACTATTAAAATACCCCTAAATACGGACTACCTATTCATTCAAATTCCAACGAAAATAATTGAAATTATATTGTTTCAATATTCTCGATGAACCTTCAGAATTTGCACTTGATGGAGGCCGGGAAATATTGGAAAACTTCAAGCATAATCCTGCACAAGATTCAACCCTTCCTATCAGCAATATTTCTCGAGATTTCTGATAATGGGAAGCCTGCCTGGAACATATTAATTACTGCTTTCTTCGTACTCCTCCTTCTCTCAGTCCTGCCAGGTTCTTCAGATCTTTTATCTCCGTTCGGCTTCTTTGAGTGTATCGAACAAGGGATGAAAAGGATCTCAATTACTCTCCGTCAGAATGTTCAATACGCAATAATTTTGTACCCCCACGGAAAAACATTAAAAGAACTGTGTAATGAAACTAAAAAAAGGAAACGTTTTTCAGAGGATTTGACAGGAACATTCAACAACTGAAAAATGGGGGTTTATTGAGATTTTTTCACGTATGGACAAAAAAATTTTGTAATTTTTACGTCAGGGTCATTATGAGAAAACTTGAACACATGGGTGACATTTTGTGTTCGAAAAAGATTCATTCATTCGTTAAAACCGTTCGTGAGATAACATTTCTTATGGTTTTTCAACAGCCTGTATTTTTTAATCCGAACCGATTCGGAAAAAAATGGTGAAGGAAAAAAGTGTTTCCTTCGACCTAAAGAATCTACTAAAATATTTGTACGACTCAAAAATTCACCCTGTCTTTTGGAAATACAGGAAGAATAAGTGCTGGAGAGTTCAGTAACTGGATGTGTGTCCGTTCTGGCTATAAATCTGTACAAGCTCATAAAAGCCCCTGACCTCACTTCAGAACTTTCCCTTTATTTTCAATTCAAATCAGCCAGAGCGCAGAGAAAACTGATCGCGGAGCATATCACATTTCCCCGTTCAAACTACCTTCAAATTCAAATTATAAACTTCGCCCAACTTCGCGAAACACAAAGGGGTAGGGAATGCACCGCGGACGACCTAAAATACCTATTTTATCACGTTGCAAGAAATTCTACTCCAATTTGCCTGTCACGTTAGTTCCATGACTCTGGAGTGGATAGGAAATTCCGGGCACAGTTATCGACCCCCAATATTCTCTGTTAATGGACCAAGTTTTCGAAATTTCGGAGGGTGTAAAAACGGTTCACGTTTTATTAAACTGCCGGAGTGAGTTCTAGATACCGATGAAGTTGGTAATAGTTTTCCCCCCAACCTACCTCTACTGCTCCTCGGTAGTTTTCCCGGGAACTTGTACGATTTAAGACTAAAAACGATGGAATTCGTAGATAGATGGCGTTATTAGGGTGGTGATTTCAACTGTTTGTAAGATTCATATTCAGTTATATCATTCAACAGATTTTAAATTTAGGCTGATTTATTATAGCGTCCCTTGATCTCTTCATCACAAACGACCCTAAGTCCGCCCCTGTCGCTTCCGGCAAATGCGAGAACTATTCGAAAATCACCGAAAACCTCTGTTCACTATATTTCATTCCCCTTTGTTTCGATTTTGCGAAAAACTATATAGATTACAAGCAACTGTCCTCATTCATATGAAAATGAAGGCACAGAGTGTTCCCATTAAAGGAAGAGGAGTAATACTTCGACGAATGAGAGGAAAAAATCCGGACCTTTATATGCAAAACTGGTATCTCGAGAAGAACGTCAGCGTAATCCTATTGATCCGCTGTCTCTGGAAATTCCGTAAGGAGACAAATTCTTACGAGGGAGATAAAAAGAATGCGGGATTAGATTATTCCGAATACATTTGGGCTGAAATAGTTACTGGTGACTCGAAAAACTCGAATACTAACAATTTCTCAGTCGGCTCAGATGAGGAAAAAAATAAATAAAGGGAAAGAATCTGGAATGGAATTTATAAAGAAATCCCCGGTTATTTTTCTTTGAAATCTGGTTATCACCTAAATAATTGTGATTTTTGTGGGATCAATATTTCAGGAAATAAATCACTTTATGTGGAAAATTTCGAAAAAATCGGCCAACTTTGAGGAGCTGTAGCCGACAGAAAAACAGAATTTGACATATGCCGATTTTTTTTATGATAGATAGATCCTTTGCAAATAGAAAATTCTAATTTTCATTAATCTATCGCGAACAGTTGGGATTTTATGATTTTTTCCGCGAAGGTCAAAATTTTCCAATTTTTCATCGACCATAACTTGAAAAATAAATTTTTTTAAAAATATCTGTTTTCATATTCGTTATCTTCGCCCTCGAATTAGTCGACAGTATAAATTTGGTTCCGATCGGAGACAAAAAATATTTTTCAAAAAAATCGCAATTTTTCCATGCATATATGTATGGAAAATTTGAAAAATTTTCGATTTCCCCGATTTCCACCAAAATACGGATATTTACTAAATCGAGGGGGTAGATCACGAATATGCAAACAGAATTTCGCTGTAAGAATTAGTTTTCAAGTTATGGTCGATGGAGAATTCGAAATTTTGGACCTTCGCGGAAAAAATTATAAAATCTAAACTGTTCGCGGTAGGTGAATGAAAGTTGGATGTTTTTATTCGCGAAGGATCAATTCACGACCTAAAAAATCAGCACATGTCCAGTGCCTCTTTTCTGGCTGCTACAGCTTCTCAAAGATGACAAATTTTTTCGAAATTCTTCACTAAAATTGATTTTTTTCCTGAAATACTGATCCTAAGAAAAATCTAATTGCATATTCGTGATCGACAACCTCGAATCAGTCAAAAAATGACCCGGGTCGATATAGTTCGAAAAATAAAAAATTTTCGGATTTAGAATAATTTCGTCTGTTTACCACTGAAATTATTTAGCTATATCGACCCGGGTCATTTTACTGACTAATTCGAGGTCGTAGATCACGAATATACGATTAGATTACTTCTAGGATCAGTATTTTGGGAAATAAATCAGTACGCACTTTTTACTTTTCTGTGTTTTTTCTTTAATTATATGTGTAGGCATAGGGGCGGCAAAATCTTGAGCTGACGCGGGCCCTGACTCACCCTGTATACTCCCACACTGGCTGAATACTCGGCAAGCAAGTCCATCATCGATTTCTCCCAGATACTGAGGATCTCGAAAAATAACCGAACAGCCTTGGGAGTTGAAAGGAAATAAATGTTTTCGTAACCTTATCAAACGCCCGATGCATTCGCCATTTTGCGACCGACATCCATTAGGCATTCCGGTAGATGGGAGATAAGAGGGACGCTGGCCAAGTGAGAGTCGACCAATATATTCCGCGACCTTCTCCGGACATTCGATATTTTTTATCGTTGAGCGATCACCGGAGAAACTTCCGCGGAGAGTAAAAGCTTTCAGGCAAACTTTGTTTTTATCGGCGAATGCCAATAATTTTCTGGCAAGTCACACGATCCGTCCCCTGTTCCGGTTTCGGAAGTGAAAATAATCGCTGCGTCCAGTGGCGGCACCTCCGACCGGGCCCGTTGACGCTTCTCGGAAATTGAACACCTGTCGAACAGCTGACAGGTCTCTAAAACATTTTTCGAACGGTGGAGAACTTTGGTAGTTTGAGATTTTTCATGGTCCTTGATTATTTCCAAAAATTGAAGTGGTAATATTATGTTAAAACTTAAAGCATCAATCATCAATCATGATTTTTCCATGGCAATCCCAAAAAAATGAAGCAAGAACTTTTCCAGCAGATCTTTGGACACGAAACTTCTTAGGTCTTGGAGAACCAGAGTGTCGCCATTCCATCGATTGTTGCTTTGTTTCTGGATCATAGAAAGGTAGCCCAGTCTCATCCATAGAAACAATATGGTTTGAGAAGTCTACATCGTATTCGAATCGAGCACAGATCGAACACGATGCTTCTACCCTTGTACGCTTTTGGTCAACATTCAAACATTTGGGGATCCATTTTGCAGCAATTTTTCTCATGTCCAAATTGACGTGAACTATTTGATGAACGCGTTCGTATGAAATATTCAGTGCTTCAGATATCCGTCTTAGCCCAATTCGACGGTCTGATAAAATCATGTCATGAACTGCATCAATATTTTCGGGGTCTGACACAGAAACTGGCCTTCCCGATCGGTCATCATCTCCAATGGAAAATTTACGTCTTTTGAAGCTTGCAGTCCTATTTTTCACGGTCGCATACGAAGGACATTGATCACCAAGGTTACTAAGCATACCTTCGTTAATCTGCTTACCTCTTAACCCTTTCAAATACATGTACTTGATGATGACTCGATACTTCAATTTTTCGATTTCCACAATTTTGGTGGACATCTTCTTTCTTTTAATTGATTGCGTAACTCTAGTTTACTTTTTTGATCTTAAACTTCACACTGACACTTCTAATGAGTTATTATTGTTCGTTGCTATGGCAACGCAATACTATTTTTATACATGGAACTGATCTTGGCTAACTAAATATCAGTACATCCTCGTATATTCCATGATACAAGGTTTTCCAATCACAATCCTCATCTCTTCATAACTAGCAGACTTGTCGTAAACGTATCAATGAATTAGAAATCGTTTCATTTTGACGTAGAGTAAGGAAGCATACTGCCAAAAATTCAAGTAGAGAAAATCATTACTTTTGGGTGTAACATTTCTGATGTCCAATGGTTTCTATCCGACGGTCATTTTTTGAACAATGCTGGGTGAAGTAGAATGACCACAATACGACTAATCGGATGAAGACTGACCGAATTCGAAGCATTGGCATATCTCTATCATCGGCGTCCATTAAGGGACGCTCGAGCGTCGATCTGCCTCCGTTCAGTCGTCTCACCATGAAATTTAATTAGTAGCCATCGATTAATCCGATGCCGCTACCTCTATATATACATACTGGTGAACTGGAACCTTGGGAATACACCAGCCATTAATAAGTCGGCTTTATCATAGAGATAAGACGGTACATTCCGTACAGTTATCGACGATTCTATAATATGGGATGCTTGTTGATCACGCTCAGATTTTGGGGTTGGCCTGTAACGGAAAACGCGCAGGAAATTCGACCTCCGAGTGGGGGGTTCCATTTGATTGGGTTACACCGATTCGGTAATCATTAGTTGCTGGTTGATGACTCTTATACACTCGAAGAACTTGACAGTAGTCGAATTTTTTCTTCCAGTAGTTTACCCAGAAAAATATTGAAGCGTTATCATACTGTGTTGATACGAACAGGAATTTATACCTATGGTGAACATCGAAAAATTGGAGTATCGAGCCATCATCGAGTACCTGTATTTAGAAGGGTTAAAAGGTAAGCAGATTTACGAAGATATGCTCAATACCCTTGGTGATCAATGTCCTTCGTATGCGACCGTGAAAAATTGGACTGCAAGCTTCAAAAGAGGTGAATTTTCCATTGAAGGTGATGACCGATCAGGAAGGCTAGTTTCTGTGTCAGTCCCCGAAAATATCGATGCAGTTCGTAACATGATTTCATCAGACCGTCGAATTGGGCTAAAACGGATATCTGAAGCACTGAATATTTCATACGAACGCGTTCATCATATAGTTCACGTCAATTTGGACGTGAGAAAAATTGCTGCAAAATGGATCCCCAAATGTTTGAATGTTGACCAAAAGCGTGCAAGGGTAGAAGCATCGCGTTCGATCTGTGCTCGATTTGAAAACGATGTAGACTTCTCAAACCGAATTGTTAATATGGATGAGACTTTGGTACATTTCTACGATCCAGAAACCAAGCAACAATCGATGGAATGGTGACACTCTGGTTCTCCAAGACCTAAGAAGTTTCGTGTCCAAAAATCTGCTGGAATAGTTCTTGCTCCAGTTTTTTGGGATTGCCATGGAGCAATCATGATTGATTTTTTGAATAAGGGTAGAACAATAACCGGACATTTTTATTCGACATTACTGACCATTCTACGGGAAAAAATTAAAGAGAAAAGACGCGGAAAGCTATCCAAAGGTGGTTTGTTTTTGCAGGACAACGCCTCTGACCACAAATCTCATGTTGCCATGCAAAAATTCGTGATTTAGGGTTTGAATTACTAGAACACTCCCCTTATTCACCAGATTTGCCTCCATCCGACTATCATCTCTTTCCTCAACTGAAAAAAGTTTAAAAGGTCGTAAATTTTCTTCCAACGAGGAGGAAATAAAAGCTGTGAAGGTCTGGTTTGCAGAGCAAGAAGAAACATTTTTTTTGAAAGGTCTAGAAAGGTTGCAGGTTAGCAGTAATAAATATATCCAATTAAGAGGAGAATATGTTGAGTAATTAAATATTCTGACATTGAAATTTTGTTTGGTTCTATAGTAGAATAAGAATTTTTCAATATATCCTCGTATAAGTGACGTATTTTAGTAGATAACTTGAGAAATAAGATGAGAACATTCTTCCCATCGAAGACGAAACGATTTCGACGAAAAAATCACAAAGTTGCGGGTTAATTGAAGACATCTTTACCGTTAACCTGAAAGCGAAAAGATTTCACAACTTGTTACAAGCCAAAACCGAGAGTTCTTCAAAACGGAACTTTATAATTGGCGAGCTCAATTGGCCGCAACAAGAAGTTTTCGAACGAATTCGTTTTTGATCCTCGAGAGCTCCTAATCTAACTCCGGCTCGCGGTTCCACAACAGCAAAACATCCATCATTATCCCGATAAAACTGCGAGAGATGTTGGTTCTATTTAAACACTCATATCGGAATGCTTAACGCCAATTTAACTCCGGGCTTGTATGCCGAATGTGCCCCGAGGCAGCTCCAGGCCACGCCGAACCCGAAACGAAAAACGTAATCTAGATTGAAATCTGGTTGTCCTAACGTAAAATGAATAATTATCTACTCATGCTTGCCGAATTCATCCACCATTCTGGGCGCTATCTACTCCGGAACGAAACGTAATCAGTATTCATCTTGTTTTCGTTCCGTTTCTTTCACCTTGTTTCCTCGCCGGCCGAGGCAAATTGGGAACGCCAAATTACCTGAGGCTGATTGTTCGCTACTATCCGTCAAATGGACAATCGAAATTGACAAATTCCACCAACTCCGTACCCCAACGGGCCATTTAATTGCTTTTCGTCCCTTGAATATTTAACTACGATATATAGGTATTCTGAACAGGATAGTTTGAATCCCTCGATGTGTGCATAACGATGGCAAAATAAACATTTTGGCCGATTTGGATATGTATTCATGATGTATGAACTTCCCTGTGGTTTCATATCGAATAATGTGTTTGAGTTCGTCTCCACTTTATTCACATTTTTCTCTGTGAAATAAATCAATCAGCTTTTTCATGTCAAAATTGAACTACATTCTGAAATCAACAACAGGGGGAGAACTAAACTGCTCCACATGGAAATTTTATTCCCAGAAAATTCAAGCATTTTGAGACTATCAAAACAATGTATGGCCTCCACGGGCATCAATAACAGCTTGACATCTTCTTTGCATACTACACACGAGGTTGTTGAACATTTCTTGAGGAATTTGGTTCCATAAACGGGGCAGAAGCTCTCTCAGATCATTTAAGGATTCTGGGGTAGGTTGATGGGGTAGGTTGATGATTATCTAATCTTCTTTGGAGCATATCCCATGCATGTTCTATGCAATTCAAATCTGGCGAGTGCGGAGGTATTGGTAAATGTGGAATACCAAGCTCCTCGCGCGCATCCTCAACTATGGCTGCACGGTGCGGTCTAGCGTTATCGTCTATAAATTGAAAAGTTTCACCAATGGCAGCGTGAAAATTTGGCACAACATTGTCAATGCTCCCTATAGTGTAAGGCGGTCATATTCCCAGGACAAATGTGTAGATCTGTGTGCCCGTTGAAACATATCCCGGCCCATACCATAACACTACCCCCTCGGAATGGATGGACTTCTTGGACATAGCGACGATTACAGGGTATGCGTGGGATTGTCCATACCCTTATTCTTCGAGAATCTGAAACTCGTCCATATCTGGATTCATCAGTGAAAAGGACACTACGCCATTGATCGTTCCAATTGATATGTCGCCTTGCCCATACCAGTCTTTGACGCTTATAGTCACGTGTTAATGGAACTCCTCTTAATGGACGTCTAGAACCTAGATTCACCTCTCACAAACTTCGTCTGATGGTTTCGATGGAAACTTGGACCCCATCTGCATTTTGAAGAGTATTCTGTAGCATTCTACGCGTAGATGTAGGGTTTCTTCTCGCCCAAACGGTGATGAAACGATCCTCAGCAGGTGTGGTTTTTCGTCGAACACCAAGTCTTTCCAACACGGAACCTGTCTCCCTGAACCTATTCCAAAGTTGAGATATCACACTTTGGCTGACTTGGAGCCTTTCCGCTACAACAACCTAAGTTAGGCCACCCAGTAGCATTCCGATAGCCCTATTAGCCTCAGCGTTTGTTAATTTACGTCTTGGCATTTTCAGAAAACTCGTTTCAAATCGAAGCCGTTGATAAACTGACTTCATTTCAAAATGAGGACATTCATGAAGCATATGCAAAGAACCAAACTTCAGAAAAAAGACGACCAGATTGACGAAATGTCTCATACTGATTTTTATTGGATCGATTCAAGTTGTTATTGAGTTTTAAATGATTTTACAGCGATTTTCTCGAAGATTACATACTTTTAGAAACGATTGAATACGATATCCCTAACCCTTGTGGAGCAGTTTATTCACACATTAGATAAAGAGATGAACTTCAAATTCACTATACAATTAACTGATTTCAGTGTGCAGAAGCCAGAAATAAAGACTAATGTATGAGAGATCACTATCGATTGTTGTGCACTGTATTCAATAAGACCTGGCCTGAATATCCTGATGATATCTGGACTAGTACCCCTTATCCTAAGCCCCATCTTACTGGTAAATCTTGTATCTAGTGAGTCATGTATTTGCGGCGATACAATCCCAACTATTTACATTGTTCTGCTTAGTCAACCGAAAATCGAATGTCCTGCTGGAAGCAGAAACCCTGCCTTGAGACTACTTCACATTTTATCTGCCATAAATCCTTCTAGACACAATCGCAAATCATCCCCCAAAGAACAACATCCCCCGAACAGCGCCACAGTGTTGCCGAATCTTCCGAACCTCCACCGATGATAACCCGGCTCTAGCTGAAACCTATAAATTCTCCTTATGAATGTTTAACATGAAATAATCCCCTTAAATTATACGTGTTAATCGATTTCCCCACCGACCGGGGCCCGCTACAGTGGCCATATTCCGGAATTGTCCCCCCAAATCCTTCCGTCCGGGTTTCGACCCCGACGCCTCCCCCTCAACCCCCTTTCGGTGCAAAAGCAAATTCGTATCTGCGAAGCAGCCGACATAACTCTCTCTCTCCGGCTTAAACGGATTACGAAACTGAAACTCATCGAAAAATTTTGGGAGCGAAACGGGGCCCCAGAAATAATTACACATATCCTCGCTCAAATTAAAACTTCATTAAACGGTTGGTAGTGGAAATGGGGTTGGGAATGGCCAGGTTATCATTCTGTCGGTGAAGCCATGTATCGGTAATTATAGGGGCAGGAAACGAAAGCAGAGTGGAAATCGGTAAAAACCTGAGCGTTTAGATGTACCAGCGGGAATTTTTAAGGTTGCTTTCATTTCTGACAGCCAAAGTCAACGAAAATACCATAAAAAGCGCCTGAATTTTGAAAGGGAATAAAATGAGCTATATAGGGTGAGTCTTTGACTCGTACAAACGTATTAACAGTAGATTCTTGAGGTCAAAAGAAACACCTTTTTCCTACACCATTTTTTCTGAATCGACTCGGTTTAAAAGATACAGGCTGTTGAAAAACCACTGAAAAATTTCATTTTCACACACAAACGGCTTTATTAAATGAAATGAATTTCGGACTATAGTGTTTCATTCATTTGATGAATCTTTTTCGAACACAAGATGTCATCCACGTCTTCCAGTTTTCTCATTAAGACCATTACGTACTATAAAAATAAAAAAAATTCAAAGAACCCCACTCTTCAAACTAAGTTTGACCTCATCCAATAAATATTTGAACGTTTTATAAAATAAAAGTATTCTTCATATTTTCTCGTATAATGAGCAGTTTTCGAGTAATTTGATGTGCAAAAATCAAAAAGTTTCTGTGAAATTTGAAAAATTGGGTACTTTGGCTGAATACAACTCTGTTCAAAGATCCATAGATGTGTAGTGTCACATATTCAGCTAGTTATTCTGAAGGTAATAACACAGCTCGTTATTAAAACTTGAAATGGCTGTATCTTTTTATAAGGGCTGATTCGGAAAAAATGCTATAGGAAGAAAGTGTTCCTTTTGAACTCAAGAATCAACCGTTAAAATATTTGTACCAGTCAAAGACTCACCTTGTATTGGTCGCTATTGCTCCTTTGTTTTGGTGTTAATATCGCATAAATCTGGCCATGGCATAAACATCAGACTCTATCCTATGCCTAAATACTGAGTACTCGATCGCAATCTAGTAGGCGACGAGATCTAACTCGGTTTACATTGAAAAATTCAAGTTTTCTGACTTCACAATCCAGAAGAATCAATTCTCCATATTTTTTCCTTTACAATGTCACAATTTCTGTTAATAATCATGAAGCCAATTTAGAACACCAGTTTATTCAAATCTAATCATCATGAGATGAAATAGGATAGAAGAATATCCTGCAATCCCCCACCTCATCAATCGCATTGTTATGGAAACAAGGAGAAAATCAGTCGTACAATCAATAGGATCAATAATTCCATCAGAAGGAAGATGAATGCACAATCAACCTCACAATAAATTTTTTCTCATACTCATTTCTCTTTTTTGTAGGAATTAACGTTATAAATTGTTTTATGGTGAATATTAGAATTTTTTTTTTATTTTCCTGGTTATAAACCTCTTCTTATCCTCCTTCTCTCGATTGGATATCAACGCCAGCTTGAGAAAACAGGGTAGCACGGCATGATTATATCAACATTGTTAAAAACTCGATTTTTCTTCTACCTATCAAAAATCCATCATAATGGAACAAGCATCAGGAAATATGATAATAGGCTTCCGTCATTTCACCGTCGTCGAAAACTTTCTATCCGACAGCGTTCAACTTTTTCACGCTCTGTCAGATGTTATGATAAACGCATCAGTCCTAAAACTTTCTGCGGAGAATAATTTTCCCCATTCATATTCATGCATTCGGGCATCTGACTCTCATCAACGATTTCCAGGAATCTTGACTGCACATGACATTATCTCTATCGTAATTATGCAGGTTGGTCCATCCAACAAAGAGGACGTTCTCACAGTGATAGCAAGGACGAATTTTGTGTCAGGTTGAAATAAAATGTTCAGAGTTTTACTCCTACCAATTGGAACAATGTGACAGCTGGGATTCAGCGGAGGAAACTCATGAATAGTTCCGAAAAATATTTCAGAATGATTATAATTTGTTGAGATGAGTAGAGAGATGTCTCTACTCATCTATCAGTACCGTATAACTCAACTAGCGATGAAGCAAATGAAGCAGACGACCTTTCGTTGAAATTCAGTAGGAGCATCAAAGTATCAAATGAATCGATACGACATCTGGCGTTCAACGACCTAAGCTTCCTCATTCATGGCAACTTTTCTCATCATTCTTCACAGTTTTAAAGAAAAAGAAGCTTTGTGTGTCTAGGAGACTACTGAAAAGGTAACATAGCTTTCCATCAATTCGGAGTATTGTTTTCCTTGGTTAAAATCTATAATAAAGAGCTTCTTTCAATGGTAGGACATCTAAACGCCCTCTGATCTCTAGTCCAGGAGTTAGGAAACGGGAAGGGTGAGTTGACCTCCCCTTATAGATCAACATAAACCCGTACCGCAGGTATATAAGTTTCAACTTCTACAAACACATTTTTCCGAAAGCTTGCGCGTTCAAATATTTGATATCGGTGAGGAGGCCAGTGGTCGAAAGTTGTGAAATATATTCGTTGTCCAAATATTTCAACCCCTATGATAAATGGGACGCGTAAATGTATTTCAGCTGTATCTGGTGGCTGGAGATGATGGATCAGGGTTAAGGCAAGCAGCCACAATTTACCCGGGCTAAAACGAATTCTGAAGGTTAGTTTTTACACGGAAATACATATCGTATCATCCAAAAAAAACTGCAACAACCAGTTGAATATAAGGAGTGACGCAAGGAGGGTTTTCTCTCATATTAAAAAGACGCTTTTAGCTCCTGCTGTTTCCCCATTTGAATAAAGGCACAAGTAACTCATTTCGAAATGTTAGATCGTTCCTTAATTACATACGAAGATGTATTGATATCTAATAAGTCTAGACCAGTTTCATTCATAAAAAAAATATTGCGTTACCAGAGCAACGAACAATAACTGATTAGAAGTTTCAGTGTGAAGTTTGAGGTCAAAAAGGTAAACCAGAGTTACTCAATAAAATAAAAGAAAGAAGATGTACACCGGATATCTGGAGCACTGATTATTTCATAAGAACGCGTTCATCATATAGTTGACGTCAATTTGGAAATGATAAAAATTGCTGCAAAATGGATCCCCAAATGTTTGAATGTTGGCCAAAAGCGTGCAAGGGAGAAGCATCGCGTTCGATCTGTGCTCGATTTGAAAACTATGTAGACTTCTTAAACCGAATTGTTACTATGGATGAGACTTGGGTACATTTCTACGATCCAGAAACAAAGCAACAATCGATGGAATGGCGATACTATGGTGTTCTCCAAGACCTAAGTAGTTTCGTGTCCAAAAATCTGCTGGAAAAGTTCTTGCTTCAGTTTTATGGGATTGCCATGAAGTAAAATAGTTCAGTTTGGACAATTTTAATCTGCGTCTTTCAATTCGAGCAATTACAGAAACCTTGCAACATGTTGTCACATTCAATATTGCGTTCTTCGTTGAGTATCTATAGATTTTTCGTGCTTTGGGATTCAAATAATGCCTGAGCATCGATAAACTGTTAGGTGCAGATAAATTTCAATCTGACGTAGCATACATTTGGTGCATGCAAATCAAAAATTGATTGATAAATAGGAAAACGCCGGTATAAAATCAATTGTTCCGATTGTTGGGTTGAGTAACGGATGCTATATATTAGTTTTTACGATGAATATATTCCACCCATAGATTACGAGCAGGTTCCAGCTATAAATTCGTTGCGACTGCATACTGTTTCGGCTTTAGGTGGCAGGTATTTAGGTATGAATCCCAATGGTTGATCATCACACATATTTCTTGGAAAGATTCTATAACTTATTCGATTAAACTTGAGTGGGAATAACCTGTATATAGTTCCACAATTTTCTCAGGATTGTTACCTTCAGAATCCTTGTTTTTCAGCTGATGCACAATAGTAGCCTGCTTTGATGATCATTCTTATCGAATAAAACTTTATCTCGTCAAACTTCGTCGCCAACTCCGCTGAAATTGCATTTTTATCACGGGTCATTCATATTTCGAAGTATTAATAATAATCTTGTTAGCCCTTACGCCTTCAAACTCGAAGTAGAGATATAACTTTGGACCTCCCGCATAAAAACTTTTCATAACCTGACGTGAACATTAAGAAATGGCATTATTATTTTCCAGAACCTGGCGAGCTGCCAGATGCAGGTCCGAAGACTGATTTTTCTCGGAGCTAGTTTCGCGAAAACTCCTAAAATGTTTTCCGTTAACCGTAAGTCTTACTCATTCATTACGAAGTGTCAGGAATAACGACAAATGCGAACAGGCCATGTCTGGCGTTTGGATAAAGCAGCATCCACCTTTTTGGTACATTCCAAGTCTTCCGGTTTCCTGAGTTATTGTTTCCAGATGTCTGCCCTTCATAAAAATGATACTGGGCCATTCAACAATCCAGAAACCCCCGAGGAGTTCTTTTATGTGCCACGAACGTATTTTCAATATGTTGATTGTTGTTTCTTTCCTCAACTGTCGTCGGCAAACTTTTTCCAAAGTCCAACAAAAGCCACAATTTATATCTTGATAACCGATAAGAACTCACCTGCTCTAGGCACATAAATGTTGAGGAACAGACAGTCCTCACTTTGGTTCGCGAGTAGTGGAAGTAGTTTTTCCAAGTATAACAGACGACCTCTTGGGAATTCAAGTAGTGCTTCTGTTCGATTACCAATATCTGGCGGCCTCTGGGGACAAACTGCACCAAACCTGTCTGCTAATCTTGTGTTTTGCCACTGAGAAGGTGTCACTGGAGGCATGTACCTGGAACAAGATAAAACATTGGACTGGAAGGATATTTTCGAGATTGTTCCCACTTTTCTACATATACTAAAGGAAGTGAGATTATCCCTCTGATAAAAATGAAAAACTTCAACTACGCTTGTCAGTGAGAGAGATGATAAATGAGGAAGCTTTTTATCCCAGATTAATACCATAAACTTTCCACGGAAAGTTGAGAATTTGTACTTTTTCACAGGTAGACCAATTACTGCGATACAGAAGTTTTATAATTGGAAAGACACTGAAATGGCGATGATTTTTCTAGATGATAGAAAGAAAGCAGCTAACTAATCTTCTCCATATTTATCGCATAAAATGTTGCAACCAACATCCAGAAAATATTAATTAGTTCCTCTAAAATTACTCGTAAAAAAGAATCGGGTGAGAGATCAGTAAAAATCTTTTTTTATATATAAGATCAAAGCATGAATACACCTTCCTTCAAAATTCCCCCATTTCACTGATTGCCCTTCATCGTATTACCTCACGAGCTTAGTAGGTAACCCAATTGAGACAGCCGGAGAGATTGAAACAGTTGCTCCTACCTAATTGGAGCTCCGAAAGTCCTAACTGCCTTCACATCACCTGAAATGTTAGTCCAGTTCATTAAGGGCCATAAATTGCCATCTGTCCGTTTGGGACGTGAAAACGAATAATTTGGCAGGTTCGTTTGGTGGTTCTGTTCACGAGGCAAAATCATTTTTGAAGATCTTAAGAGTGTTACACATTTTGAAATTTGACTTTCTGCTCATGATTCTTAACAACTTCTACGATTTATGGAAGGCCTTCTCCATCTGATAATAATCCACACCTTAGTGATCAGATCCTCGAAAAAATTCAGTTAGAAGGGCTTATCTTGTATCCTGAAAAATATTTTTTTCAACTGATAATTTACCCCTGAAGATGAGATTAAAACAAAATTTCTATAATTTTCAAGATTGGGTGGTGATAAATGAAGATTTCTGTCACCCTCCTCAAAATTTTCCCCTGATGAAAAAGGGATCGGAGGTATAAAACCCATTCAATTATCCCTTCACAACACTTCTTTCGCATTTGGATATAATTAATTCTCCTCTCTCATCCCACTTAATTTTTACCTCCCATCGTTCTGGACGGAGGAACCTTTTATTTATCCATTAGAGAGTCGGGGAAAATTCAATCTTCGGTTCAAATTTTCCGATATTCGAGGTGCTACTTCTTTATCTCGAAGTCCATTATTCACTCCCAGGGTATGAAACGTTTCAGTGCGGTGTATTGGAAGCTAAATTCTGATCTCGATAAAGCGATTTCGGAGTTTATTTGATCGGTTCGATATCGAAAATGACGGGATGAATATTTAAAAGTTTCGTTCCATCGTATAATTTGTTTTGCCAAGAAAAATTGTGCTGATACTTGTAACAAACAAAATTGTGTGTTGGATATTAATCCTTGTGTGTAAAACACTCCTAATTTCACTGAGTATAGCTCATATTATTCGCTAATCTATAATCATGCTGACATAATCCAGTCCACTATTCACAAGATACATTATTGTAGATTGACAACTTCATCCGATAGTGTAAGTGGACAATCGAATTCCATTGGATCAGGGCTAAACGATGAGAGGTAATCTGCATTTGGACGGATGAAGGGCATCAACATGAGTAAACTATATGGTATGCTGATTGCTGGTAAACATATTATTCAAATCATTTGATACTTGGTGAAGCCACATATATGTACAGTTGGAGAAGGTCGGTGGAAACATCCCTGACAGTATCCCAATTTAGAAATGAGGAAGATTTTCAGTTTTTTCAGCAAAAAATTTGGAATTTTTCAGGATTAGAAATTTCTCACCAAAATTTTCTCAACATATGTACATAAAATGCACTGCTCAAAACTTTAAGGGTGATCTACATCGAAGCTATGTATGTTATGTTACGTTTATTCGAATTTTAAGATGAGAATATTCCTCCTTTCTTCGAAACGACCTCAAAGCCTTTGAAAATGTGGGTTACAAAACGAGTCGGAGAAAAATGTAAGAGCAAAAACGGATTACCCTCTCCGAGTTATGATGAATGATCCCTGAGAATATGTATATGCGAATACCCCCTTCAACGCAGTTTCAAGTTAAAAAATATTCGAAAAACTCGGAACCATTCATCAAGTCTTCCATTAACGGCTCAGATGTGTGAACTCTACGTGAAATTAACCCTGAAAGTGTTCAATGAAATTTTGTTTCATTCAAACGACTGTCAGGGTGTGCAATTTAAATCTACAAAAAGGCGGTGTATTCTCCGACTCACTTTGAAAAGGGATAAATGACCAAGATATGAATAAACTGCTTTTTTTCCTGGAATCGTAACAAAGTCTACTTCAGGAGCTACCAAAATAAGATTGTTTTCGAACAAAAGAGCTCGTGCTCACTACGAAGTGTTTTCTGGTAAATTTCCCTTCCATTGAGGTCAGAAAACTATCAAACAGTGCCTTAAAGTAACAACCAGAATTAATTCTGAGACCTAACTTAGCCTAACCCAACCTCTTGATGATTCACACCATGGTTTCTGTCTTATTTTACCTCATCAGAGGCACAAAAATCTCACTTCGAAGGTATTGCTGTAATGTACTGAATTCTAACCAGCTGCTAGCTCCATCTAGCAGGTAATCACTGAATGTCCGATTCCCCATTTCTTCCTTTTGCCAACAAGGACGTTGAAATATGAGAAAAGTGTCGTTTAACTCACCTCAAACTACCAACGGGCGGGGTAGCGTATGGAACTCCAAGAAAGGCCTCAACTGGCGGATGAATATGTATCATAACACCTCTCAATGGTCCATACTTGGTCTCCACAACGCGTGTGCTGTATTTGTGCACCAGCAGAGAAGTATTAACTTCTACGAACAATACAATAGCGAGTACGACGAGTATACGGAAAGAAGACGAAAAGGAACAACTCGACTGTCTCGACTTTTTTGTCGTTTCCGGTACACGCATGACGTCACCACCAACCGCGGCGTTTTTTCATCATCGACCACCAGATTTTACGGACCACCTCCTGAAAAAAACAACATATTAGGCATTAAAACATTCATTGAAGGGATTTAGTTGTTCGATATTTATATTTATGTTGAAAATGAACTTAATATTATGCACTTATATCTTATCTCTCTAAAATCACCAAGAATCAGTTAATAGTAGGGGACTAATGAGTCATTTTTCAAAACCAACCAAGCTAATTTGTACTCCAGTATCCTAACGAATGTGGGACACAAATGGATCCATTCCAAATCTTGTCGAATCTTATATCTTAGAAATTTGACTTACTCCCTTATCACCAGGAGATTTCCAACTTATTTTTATGATTCGCAGTACTAAAATTTCGAAGCGCTGGACAATTTCATCTCTCGGTTCAAACCACGCCTAAATACCCATCGAGAAAACTCTGCAGAGAGAATTTTAATCATGGAGGCATTAGACGTCAACATGAGGAGATGCCGAGATCATATTCATATCCAGAGTTATGGGGGAGAATCCTAGCCATAAGATATATAGAAGTTTTACAACAACGGGAGTCATAAAAAATTTATCGGGTCAGAAAAATGATGGCATATTTCTCAAAGTGTAGAAACTTTATGCTATCTCCCGCAAAACTCATTTCAAGAAATAAATCCCAGACAGGTAGGGAATATGATTCCTGCGGGTATGATACAACCGCAAATTAGTAATTTATTTCAATTGGGTCTCCCAGGACTAAAGTTCAAATGCAATAAGATGAGAGTCCCTGTTGATATAAGAAGATACTTAGAACATAATGGGATAGAGTGTGGAGTGAACCTTTGGAAGTATGTTATTTTGTTAACAATTCACATTGAATCACTCCAGTAATGATGCTGGGCTTTTATGAGACTCAGCCACAAATCGTTCATCATCTCGAGAAAAATCCAATATGGATTTCAGTCCATCATCCCATCGAATCTTTCTCGGATATCTCTTCGAAGGGTTCAACCCAATTTACAGATTCCCCCACTTGGCAGACATTTCTGTGGGTCATCTTTTGAGATTTCGTAAGGAATGAGGGTCAAATATCCCACCGCCAACATATTGGACTATTTGTTAGACTCGCCTAATTCAATTCCATCGGATGGCGCGGCCAAGTAGAGACCGTATATTTTGATCCATTTAATAGGGGTTGAACCCATGTTCATCTCGAATCATCATATCTGCTACAGTTGAATCCGAGCTAATGATTTGTGGACCCTTAACAAATAGGGAGTTTGGTGCTGATGATTTGTTCGCTCGGAATTGATTGGAATGTCGGTGATATCACCATTATACGGGGTGATACGCCATCTGCCCAATTGTTACAACGAATTGGGAATGTGCCTAAGCGGTAGTTTTGCGAGAAGAAGGGTGGACATACACAAGAATTGCAGAAAGGTTTGGAGTTTCCCACACAAGTGTGTCCAGAATGTTGCAGCGATTCAGGGAGATATGTATGAATGTCCGAAGACCAGGACAGGGTAGACCACGGGTAACAACTGCCATTCAAGAACGATACTTGAGAGTTTCTTCGTTGAGACAACGGTTTGCAACCGCTCGCCTCCTTCAAATTCAGCTTGAGCAAACTCATGAGGTGCAAATTAGCACTCAGACAATAAGAAATCGCCTCAGAGAATATGATTTAAGGCCTCGTGTCGCGGCAAGAGGCCCAGCTCTTATCCCAGCCCATCGAAGTGCGCGTTTGGATTTTGCGAGAGAGCATATCCATTGGGAAGAGGCCGATTGGAAAAGAGTTCTCTTCACAGATGAGTCTAGATTCTGCCTCTACCATTGTGATCGACGTTCCCTTGTATACAGACGTCCACATGAAAGATATGCTCAGTGCAATTTCCTGAATACTACTGGTTTCGGGGGAGGATCGATTATGGTATGGGGTGGAATATCTTTGACTGCTCGCACAGACCTAGTGGTCGTTGATAATGGAGCTATGAATGCTGATAAGTATATAAGGAACATTCTTGAAGAGCATGTAGTGCTATTTGCCCCATACATTGGTGAAAATTTCATTTTTATGGACGATAATGCCAAACCCCATCGTGCGCGCATCGTTCAGGAGTACCTGGAAGAGGTTGAAGTCTCTGGAATGGAATGGCCAGCAAGAAGTCCAGATCTCAATCCGATTGAGCAGGTTTGGGACAACCTCAATAGAAGGCTAAGAAGTTCAGAAAATCATCCAGCTACTCTTAATGACTTAGGAATCCAACTCGGAGAAATCTGGGAAGGATTAGATCAGAACATTTTAAGATCACTCATTTTGAGTATGAACCGTCGTTGTCGAGCTGTAATTAACGCAAGGGGTGGAAATACCAAGTATAAAATCACTTATCAGCATTTCACTATTTTGAAAATTGTTCATTTCTCTTCTTTCACATAAGATTCGGTGAAATCCTGAATTTTTCTTCCATTCATTGTGCCTTGTTTCGTTTAAAACCTTCCCGAGAGAACATAAAAAATAAGTTATAAAGTCAATGTAGAGTTAACTTTCATTAAAATTGAGATTTTCAGAATGTGCGTTAATTTTTTTGCGCAGTGTATATAGCCATATCAGATAGTCAAAAAATTTCACTATTTCGAATCTTACCACTCTGGAAACTCCACAATGTCTCGATTTTATTTGGAAAGTCGTGGACGCCCTTTAGTATATCAGTCTTCTCTAACATATTTGGCTCAGTTCAGTACCAATTGCAGCTTGTAGACTGCTCACACACCATGCATTCCTTCCAAACTTCCTCTCAGACAAAGAAAACCACTCTTCCATGCAGGCCGATGTCAAAATTACCCGAAACAGCTGACGATCGTTGCTCATTCCCAACTGTTACTCTGATATATCCTCTCCAGAAGTCCAGGAAAGTTCTGCAGTTCGATAGCTGCCAACACTACCAACTTTATCGAGAGGGGTTATATTTCCATCTGTTTCTTGACGCGTTTCAGCATCAGGATCGAAGGGCGATGATTTATCTGAGGGTTGTTCGGAATGATCTGCAAATGCGGACTATTGGTCTATCTGTGTTATAAGGTTATGATGCTGAAAGCTTATCCTCGGTTGACCTCATTCTCGTAGGAGACGTGTGCCCTGGAAAAGAAATATTGGGTTTATTTACGTGATAGAATGCTTTCCGAGAATTTTTTTTCGAGGAATCGTTTAGTTACTTGTTGGAATAGTGGGGATATTCATTTGATATTTGATTGCTACGTTTTCATACCTACCACAGCAGTAATAGAATGATTCAGATTTAAAGAGTTGCGAATAGGCTTGTCATTCTAGAAACATTATCTATGAGTATTTCTATGTTATCTATGACATTGATCCAGTATTAAAATGATTGACGTTTATTACGTAAATTGTTCTATGACTCGTGTCCATTTTCTGAAAACCCGTGAAGGTGACATTGGCGACAACTAGATTTCCAATAAACTCCAAGCATCTCGATATCTTGTAACTGTGAAAGTTTTCGCTTAAACGTCGTGTACTGTGTTTCGACAGACGTAAAAAGTGGTGCACAGCAATCGGAGACGATGTTTCAGAAAGTTCGGAACAAGTTCCGTACCTAGGACTACAGGAGATCCTCGTAATTTAATTAAACAAGGACGTTTGAGGAGAATAGAAAACTTCCTGAAAGGAACTGCGTAACGGACTTGTTTATTTTCATTCCTTCCACTGAATAGAGGGGACGAGAGAGAAGAAGAGGAAAAAGAACATACCCTCGTCCGGTATAATTAGTTTCCCAGAGTGGACATCATGACTTTTCCAGTTCGATCGTCTACTTGGCTGTGGGCTACAACACTCGAGCGTCAGTTGTTCTCTAGCACAGAATGATTCCGTTCACCAGCTCCAAAATTGAAAGAAAAAGCCTGAGACTAGGGTGGAATATTTAGTATTTGAGGGTAGAGTGGTTTAAGTGTCACAATTTTCTTGATTGGTTTCAGCCACGAAGAATTATAGATGTTGATATGTTTTTGATTAGTACAAATATTTCAACAGTAGATTCTTGAGGTCAAAAGAATCACTATTTTTTACCATATTTACTCAAAGATTATTTCATATTTTATATTAAAGCGATAAATGTCAGTGGTTGAAACTATGCAAGTTATACTTCATTCACTTTGTTTTTATAGCAGTCGGTTGGCCATGGAAATTTGACGCATTTCACTCTGTATAGTACGAAAATGTGGGGTTATGACGCTTGTCAAAAAAATTTTGGGCGCTATGTTGCCCGTTCTACGTAAAAGTTTCTGTTATTACGTATTTTATCACAATGTCGAATCTCTTCGGAAAATATGTGAAGAACATAATTGAAGTTTATACAAACTGATTGAAGGCATATCAAATCCAGTTATTTGCATGGAAAATACAAGAGATCAGTATAATATCATAATATGCACTAGCTTGAGGAGAGTTAATGTTCGTTATCTTCTTTGGCTAGAGTTTGAATACGTTACATCAGTTGTAGATTTCAAAGATATTAACCCGAAGATGAAATGCATATGATGCAGTGGTTGGGAATGGGTATCTCCCGAAGGAATTAACAGATAATTACAAGAATGTTAAATTCTTTAAGAAAAATCATCTTGCATCAATATATGTAAAAGGAATTAAAGGAAGTTTCAATCAAGATGAACTTCACCTTTGAACAAAAAGTTCACATGAATAAACAAAATTAGCAGGACAACTGTCGCGTATTTGTGGCTGTTCATCTTAATACATTGATATAATAATAATAATTAGGTATTTATTGGTACCTTAAGACATTTACAATGTATAGGATAAGTCAAATGAAGAATAGAAAAATCAATTTCCGGGAACTTATTCTACGATGACATTCATCGAAAATCCTGTAGTAAACTTTTCGCATTATTTCGCTCAAGCATAAAATTCTCGAATGCCACCACTTTTTTGGGTCTCCCAATAGAAGAAAATTCTCTGTCATCCTCTTCATTCACAATCTTTGTGATTGTGGAAATATTCAGCTCAAATATAAGTCGTTTAGATTCAGATGAAACATTATATGAATTCTCTCACATTGAATATGTGATACGTCTGACGTATTGTGGATTTTAGAATTTCAGGGTATAACTATTTGAATGAGCAGACCTGAAACCCTGTCTCTTTTTTCAATCACTTTCGGCATTTTCGTAATATTAATTGATATAAGTTGTGGCAACAGCGTTATGACATTAGCGACATTTCATGAGTGCCAACCTTTCTCCGTTCTAGTTACAAAAACTGTACAATTGATTCAGGTCGTTGTTTCACAGTTGGCATGTGTCAGAACATTGGAGGGAGAAAAATGCAGCACCAAAGAAAGGATGATCCCCACCATTAGTCGTATTTCATACCCAGAGAAGAGCACGAAGGCAAGAAGACCCAATAAATACCCTCTTTTCGCCTGGAACACGATCAGGATTCAGGACACAAAGACGGGAAATTTATTGAAATATTTCTGCCTCGATCGAAGGTTAGGAGCGAGAACGCCCGGTGACGTCCATTTCCATAAAGAGGAATCTCACTGGTCAGAATAACGGTGCCATTCCAATGACAATGGCGATTCTAAGAGACTTGAAGTACGTGACTGTCCTGCTTTTTTTCCATGGACCATTTCGGCTCTTGTTATCATAAGGGGGAGGTTATGAATGTGTGGGTTCGAGATAATAAAATTCTCTGGTATTCCGCTCTTTCTATTTGACTTCTGCATATCCAGAGTGTTTTACAGGTCGGGAAGGTTCGGTGCTGTGTTCTGAATAATGGAGATACTTATCAAAATAATGTGTAGGCTTATCATCATGGTCCTTCGTTTGAGACCAATTATATCGAATATGTTATCAAATTTCAGATAGATACGAGGATATATTGAAAAATTCTGAGCCTACTATAGAACCAAACAAAATTTCAATGTCAAAATATTTTATTTCTCAACATATTCTCCTCTTGTTTGGATACATTTATTACAGCGAAACTGCAACGTCTCCAGACCTTTTAAAGAAAATGTCTCTTCTTGCTCTGCAAACCAGACCTCCACAGTTTTTATTACCTCCTCGTTGGAAGAAAATTTACGACCTTTCAAACTTTTTTTCAGTTGAGGAAAGAGATGATTGTCGAATGGAGCCAAATCTGGTGAATCACGAAATTTTTGCATGTCAACATGAGATTTGTCTACAGGGGCGTTGTCCTGCAAAAACAAAACACCTTTGTGTAGCTTTCCGCGTCTTTACTCTTTAATTTTTTTCCGTGGAGTGGTCAGTAATGTCGAATAGTAGTCTCTGGTTATTGTTCAGAAGACTGAACCAAGAATTTTTGCAGCAGATTTTCGGACACAAAACTTCTTAGGTCTAGGAAAACCAGAGTGTCTCCATTCCATCGATTGTTGCTTTGTTTCTGGATCGTAGAAATGTACTCAAGTCTCATTCATAGTAACAATTCGGTTTAAGAAGTCTACATCGTTTTCAAATCGAGCACAGATCGAACGCGATGCTTCTACCCTTGCTCGCTTTTGGTCAACATTCAAACATTTGGGGATCTATTTTCCAGCAATTTTTCTCATGTCCAAATTGACGTGAACTATATGATGAACGCGTTCGTATGAAATATTCATTGCTTCAGATATCCGTTTTAGCCCAATTCGACGGTCTTATAAAATCATGTCATGAACTGCATCGATATTTTCGGGGACTGACATAGAAACTGGCCTTCCCGATCGGTCATCATCTTCAATGAAAAATTTACCACTTTTGAAGCTTGCAGTCCAATTTTTCACGGTCGCATACGAAGGACATTGATCACCAAGGGTATTAAGCATATCTTCGTAAATCTGCTTACATCTTAACCTTTTTTAATACAGGTACTTGATGATGGCTCGATACTCCAATTTTTCGATTTTCACAATCTCGGTCGGCATCTTCTTTCTTTCAATTTATTGCGTAAATCTGGTTTACTATTTTGACCTCAAACTTCACACTGACACTTCTAATGAGTTATTGTTCATTGCTATAGTAACGCAATATTTTTTTATGCGTGGAACTGGGCTAGGCTAACTAGATATCAACACAACATCCTCGTATATCGAAAATGCGATCCTATGATGCATATCCGATAAAAAATTTAAGTCGTGGACAACAGAAAACCCTGACGACCAATTCGTAAGACTTCTTGATCTCAACACTGACCCCTCGCTAAACACGAGCTCTTCAAAAAACCAACCGGTCTTTCAATTGCTGCCTCCGAAGCCTTGTTAAATTCAACGGTCGTAAAACGGACCTGCATGGTCCACGCTATCCTCCAATTTTAGATAATAGCCTCCCAATCTGTGTTTGTATGTTTGTCGGGAACCCTAACTGCCCCAAAAGGTGGGTGAAAAAATTTGTCCCAGGTCGTCCCAAGCCTGGGAATTACCGCAATGCTCCCTGAATATTGGATGTGCATACATGTTACGAGGCTGAGAAAGCTACTCCAACATACTGTTATCATACTTGGGTTTCGTTGGAATATTCGATGAGAAAGGGGTGATTTTAAAGGGAAGAATTTACTGTTTTTATTAACCATTTTTGATGTATGTATAACGCAGAAACATTTCTTGGAGACAATAAGTCCACTGGAATCCATTCTGTGGCTGTAGTGGGACGTGTTTCCGCTTTATCCTCCTGATGTTCTGTAGTTTTTATAGAGAAGCCACTAATTAACGCTATTTCATTCAACTGTTTGCAGCCTGGCAAAACCTACAAGCTATGGGACCTACGAGGATGTATTGATATCTAGTTAGCCTAAACCAGCTCCATGTATAAAAAAAAATATTGCGTTACCATAGCAACGAACAATTACTCATTAGAAGTGTCAGTGTGAAGTTTGAGGTCAAAAAAGTGAACCAGAGTTACGCAATAAATTAAAAGAAAGAAGATGTTCACAGAAATTGTGAAAATCGAAAAATTGGAGTATCGAGGCATCATCAGGTACCTGTATTTAAAAGGGTTAAGAGGTAAGCAGATTTACAAAGATATGCTTGATACCCTTGGTGATCAATGTCCTTCGTATGCGACCTTGAGAAATTGGACTGCAAGCTTCATAAGAGGTAAATTTTCCATTGAAGATCATGACTGATCGGGAAGGCCAGTTTCTGTGTCAGTCCCCGAAAATATCGATGCAGTTCATGACATGATTTTATCAGACCGTCGAATTGGGCTAAAACGTTTATCTGAAGCACTGAATATTTCATACGAACGCGTTCGTCATATAGTTCACGTTAATTTGGATATGAGAAAAATTGCTGCAAAATGGATCCCAAAATGTTTGAATGTTGACCAAAAGTGTGCAAGGGTAAAAGCGTTCGATCTTTGCTCGATATGAAAACGATGTAGACTTCTTAAACCGAATTGTTACTATGGATGAGACTTGGGTACATTTCTACGGTCCAGAAACAAAGTAACAATCGATGGAATGGCGACACTCTGGTTTTCCAAGACCTAAAAAGTTTCATGTCCAAAAATCTGCTGGAAAAGTTCTTGCTTCAGTTTTTTAGGATTGTCATGGAGTAATCATGATTGATTCTTTGGATGAGGTTAGAACAATAACCGGAGATAACCATTCGATATTATTGACCACTCTACAGGAAAAAATTGAAGAGAAAAGACATGGAAAGCTATCCAAAGGTGTTTTGATTTTGCAGGATAACGCCCCTGCAGACAAATCTCATGTTGCCATGCAAAAAATTCGTGATTTAGGGTTTGAATTACTAGGACACCCCCCTTATTCATCAGATTCGGCTCCATCCGACTATCATCTCTTTCTTAACTGAGAAAAAGTTTAAAGGTCGTAAATTTTCTTCCTACTTTTTTCCGCACTCTAAAATCGATAGTTTGGGGAATATTTTTAATGCTCCACTGCACATTATTGGAAATAGTGAACCAAAATGAAGGATTCGCCACATCAAATCGAAATGGAAGCTCACATAAGAAAGTTGTCTTCCCAGAGGGTCCTCAGCGAAGCATTGCTGGATATGCCCCTCTTCCATCTCACAGAGTTATCATATTATGCAAAACATCATTCGGATTGACGATCCAACTCCGCACGACCCAGAAGATCCAGAAAAAGTCTTGCGATCGAATTGAATCCTTCGTATTTCAAATCCGATAAGCGTCAAATCTCGAGCAGCTTTGTCGATTTCCATGAATGAGCCCGATTCAAAATTAAATCGACGCCATGCCGAGAAATGGCGGTTTTGATAAGACCCCGACGAATTTTCCGGTTGAATAGTGCTGCCGCGCTATTTGGCCCGCTTCTTAATAGCAACTGATAGCGGGAGATCCCCCACTGACAACTTTACGGCATAGCGTTTGACAAGTTTTATCGTCTGCAGGAAGGGCAGCAGGAATTAAACGTCACTCGTTTTGTGACTTTTTCTCGTTTAGTCTCTATAACGACGGTTGTTTTTATTCAATTTTTGAATTGTGCCGATTCTACAGGGTGAGTCTTTGGCGTGTAAAAATATTTTGATAGTAGATTCTTGAGGTCAAAAGAAACACTTTTTTCCTAAACCATTTTTCCCATTTGGCCCTGATAAAAAGATATAGCCATTTTGAGTTTTCATAATGAGCTATGCCACCCCTGGGGAAACAAATTTACCTTCAGAATAACTAGCTAAATCTTGATACTACATATCTGTGGATCTTTTAAACAGCGTTGTATTCAGCCAAAGTACCCAATTTTTCAAATTTCACAGATACTTTTTAATTTTTGAACATCAAATTACTCAAAAACGGCGCATTATACGAGAAAATATGAAGAATACTTTTATTTTGCGAAACGTTCAAATATTAGATAGCTTTCATCTTAGTTTCAAGAGTTGGGTTCTTTGAATTTTTGGTATTTTATGGTACGTAATGGTCATAATGAGAAAACTGGAAGACGTGTGTGATATCTTGTGTTCGTAAAAGATTCATCAAATAAATGAAACACTATAGAGTCATTCGGGGTAACTGAGCGCAGTGGGTAAGTGTGCGCAGTGCGTATATCTCGACTATGCAATGTATGAAAGAGGGGTTCATTTGGGTGAAGCAAGGGCGCAGAATCGCCATATTAGTTTTTCATAGGAGTGCGCCGTGCCACGTTTCTTTAACTTTTTATTTGCAATCAATCAAATTCACTAGTTTTCTTGTTAATTTTTAGCATCTCTGCACATGCTGCCAGGTCCAAGTTCCGAGTCCCTCAGTGTTAAACAATATTTTATTCCATCATGGGCATATTAATCTAAATATATAATAAAAAACTTTAGGTTCTCTTAGCTGCTCAACTCTATAAGAACGTCAATTCAAATTTTGGCTTACTGGGGAAAGTGTGCGCGGGTAAGTGTGCGCATAGATTCATTATATGGGCATTAATGTTCAGTGAGGAATAAATTATGACATTGTTGATTTTCTTGGTTAAGACTCGATCAATAATGTCCTATTTGTTCAGAAAAATATGAAGAGCCACCAACAGGGGAATGTATCAAGTGTTGTGTTCACCAGGAATTGTGGCGCGAACAATAATGCAGTGCTCGTAAAAAGGCGCTTCTGTATTGACAATAAACAGCATTTCTCTAATATTGTAACATTTTTATGACATTATTTTGTAATTTGTTTTGATTGTGTGGTTCAATAAGCACTGCATTCACTTACCCCGTGAGGGTGCGCACACTTACCAGCAATACGGGGCATGTGAACGCACTCCGACTTTCTCTATTAAATTTCTTTTTGCGGAAAGAAAACATTTTTGTTTGTTTGCTTTTTGATGTTTTTTTATAGATTAGAAAATTCTCTATCTTATGAATATGTTTTAATTTTCCTAGCTTCAACATTTGAAACAGGGTATGGCTTGAAAGGCAAAAGTGCGCACAGTTGCCCCGAATGGCTCTAATGGTCATAAAGAGAAAACTGGAAGACGTGGGTGATATCTTGTGTTCGAAAACCGTTTGTGAGAACTAAAAATAATATTTTTTTGGGTTTTCAACAGCCTGTATCTTTCAAACCGAGCCGATTCGGAAAAAATGGTTAAGGAAGAAAGTGTTGCTTTTGACCTCAAGAATCTACTGTTGAAAAATTTGCACGAGTCAAAGACTTACCCTGTATACCGAGTTATTTCAGTTGGAACTTTCATGATCCTCCATTTTGCCTCCATATTAACATTGATTTTCATGAAATAGCATATTGGCATAGAAGTAAGAGGCTTTCGCCCATGTTTTTCGTGAAGTTTTTCCAATGAGCATATTTCACTATTGTAGTTATTCTATGAATCCTCCTCTTAATCTCGAAACGTTGAATTATGAATCCCACCCACAATTTTCCACCAGACCTCCGGGGAAGAATGGGCACAATTGATAGAAGAAGAGTTTTTGGTGTTTTGTGCGATCCTTTCAATGGAAAGACTCCCTCCGCAGACAAATTTCCCGGCTGAATTTGGCCGCCATTCAGATTCATTCCATTATTCGGACCGATTGTGGAAAATTCTGCAAGAAAATGCGCACTGACAACTTTATGATTAACTCTGTGACAAGTTTCGTCAACTTGCCGAAGACCTTCGGAGATTAATTAGCTTGTTATGTTTGATCTCTTGAAGTTTGAAGGGCTTATTCGAAGCTGCGATAACGTTTCCCTGTCAAACTGGATTGTGTGAAAGGATTAGGGCATTTTAAGTGGCTTTGATGGAGGCGCTGTGATGTCCTGTACAATTCTACCGTCAAGACCAAAGTCGATGTTACTTCGAGATTTACTACAAGAAGAGTTTCTCTTTTGGAATATGTATCAAATTGACATCTACGATGATTTCTGTGGCAAATACGTCAGTAGTAATTCGACCATCGAAAAATTACCAAGAACAGCTGTTGGATTGGTTGCATTTACATTGTGGGCTGTCAATTCTTTCATTCCGAAATTCTTTGCTCTTTCGGGGGACAAATTTCAAAACGCAATTGACTGAAACAGCTCAGATAAAACGTAAGGACTATACATATTATATCTAACGATTGACTCCCTTCGACAACTTCCATAATCATCGCGGAGCCTTTGCGAATCCTCGTACGTCAGGATCAAAAAGTTACCGCCCTATCGGATAGGTACAACTTAAGAAGGATTACGAGAGATTAAAGCGGAAATCCCCCTCAAAGGATCGTTATTTTCAAAGAAAAAAATAATTTCGGAACTTCCAGCACGATGGTTCGTTTACAGGGAAAATTTAGAATAGCGTGGTTGATAAAATCGAACCCCGTTAAATCTTTCCATACCGATTCTGTGAGGTAGGAAACGGTAGCACCAATAGCTGCCTCGGAAAGTAATTTGAAAGTTAGATATGCGTGCCTGTTTATCGACCTATGGTTATCAGATATTTGGGGCAACTGAGGGTTTGTCGGATACTCACTCGAATTTGCAGACTCCTCCAACTTTGCCACATATATTAGTGTGGGAGGGGGATCGAGTTACATAAAAAAAAATACCCTGAGTTTCGTATCGAGTTTAGGTTTGTCGTAAGTGAACCCAGAACTTCCTGAACGATTTTGGCACATTAGTGGAGGGGTGCCCAAGATGCTACACTGCGCAAAAAATTAACACACATTCTGAAAATCTCAATTTTAATAAAAGTTAACTCTACATTGACTCTATAACTTATTTTTTATCTTCTCTCGGGAAGGTTTTGAACGAAACAAGACACATTAAATGGAAGAAAAATTCAGGATTTCACCGAATCTTATGTGAAAGAAGAGAAATGAACAATTTCCAAAATACTGAAATGCTGATAAGTGATTTTATACTTGGTATTTCCACCCCTTGCGTTAATTACAGCTCGGCAATGACGGTTCATACTCAAAATGAGTGATCTTAATGTTCTGATCTAATCCTTCCCAGATTTCTCCGAGTTGGATTCCTAAGTCATTAAGAGTAGCTGGATGATTTTCTGAACTTCTCAGCCTTCTATTGAGGTTGTCCCAAACCTGCTCAATCGGATTGAGATCTGAGAGACACGAGGCCTTAAATCATATTCTCTGAGGCGATTTCTTATTGTCTGAGTGCTAATTTGCACCTCATGAGTTTGCTCGAGCTGAATTTGAAGGTGGCGAGCGGTTGCGAACCGTTGTCTCAACGAAGAAACTCTCAAGTAACGTTCTTGAATGGCAGTTGTTATACCCGTGGTCTACCCTGTCCTGGTCTTCGGACATTCATACCTGTCTCCCTGAATCGCTGCAACATTCTGGACACACTTGTATGGGAAACTCCAAACCTTTCTGTAATTCTTGTGTATGTCCACGTCCACCCTTCTTCTCGCAAAACTACCGCTTGGGCACATTCCTCTTGGGTCAAATTGCGTGTTTCGTGTTGCATAGCGATCGAGTGTAGAAAAGCAAACGAAAGAAAAACTATTGATCACTAGAATTGATCGAGAACAACTGATTTTAGAATGGAGCCAATACATTCAAAATCTGATAATATCATCTTTTTTTATTCCTGCTGGGAAAAAACATCTGTATTGAAGAAAACCGTTTAGAGTGGATAACATATGCATGCATAATTCTGATAAAAATAATTATCATTGAGAACACCTTCAATTTTAGAATAAATTTGAGATTTCCATAATGTGCGTTAATCTTTTTGCACAGTGTATTTAGGCAAAAGCGCCTTGGCTTTGTTGTTATCTTTTTATAATAAAAATTTTAATTCTGGCAATTTTTCGTCCAAGTTTCGAAAAGCGAAAGTCATAGGAATTTCAAAACGTGGAGAGGATTCTTCTGATCCTAGAAGTTATCGACTATATCTTCTTAAAATATCCCAGAGTGTTTTATGGATGAAATTTGGAACAAGGCAAAAAAACAACGACTATATTTTCTTGAATGAGCCAGGCTTCATGTGGTCGTGCACGATCTTGTTAGCAAAATGGGTTGTTTCTAAAAAGATTTCATAATATTCAATGCCTAATTTGTGTTTTTGACGAAAAGAGACTGCTTTCCACTAAATTTGACTTCTTGATTGCTAAAACTAGAGCCTGATCATCATTCTTCCACGAAAGTCAAATATTCCAAACCTAGCTCAAGGGCCTAAAATGATATCCGAGCAACTTAGCCGCAACTTAACTGAATTCCCTTATTGCGGTCCGTAGTTCTCGCCATTAGTCAAACAGATAAGTTAATATTTCTCACGAGCAAACTGGGCTCGAAGTAGTGATCAATATGTCACTGCAATAAATTCGTGTGGCACAAGTTAGCTGTAATTTAATTGTACATCTGAACATGTTGTCTCTCCACACCGTTGAACTATGTAACTCGTTTTGCCTGAAATCACTTTGCAAAATCGCAAACTCCGAATTGTGCTGGATAATTAGTGCTAGTAGATTGAATATAAGCACGATCCCGGAATGCACACAAGTCTGATTGATATTGAATTAAACTTGCATCAGTAGTTCAGTTGATGAGGGTTCATAGGTATTAAAAATTATATGTTGACGTTCGGGTACAAGGAAAATCATCGTCTATTAATTTCACTTGATTGTCTGTGCTACAAATTGGTTCAATTGCCCTTTCAAACCCTCAATATGAACAGTTTCGACTATTCTGCCACGTTATTGATGTTTATGCAGGATGAGTCTTTGACTCGTACAAGTATTTTAACCGTATATTCTTGAGGTCAGAAGAAACACTTTTTTTCTATACCATTTCTTCCGATTCGGCTCTGATAATAAGATATAGCTATTTAAAGTTTTCATTATAAGCTGTGCCACCTCTGGAAAAATAAAATTACCTTCAGAATAACTATAATTCATTCAAATTTATTTTAGCAGTCGGTTGGCCATGAAATAATTTCCTCAAGTTTTTGTAACTAGAACGAAGTTAGGTTGGCACTCATGAAATGTCGTTAATGTCATAACGCCGTTGCCACAACTAATATCAATTTTTATTACGAAAATTCGAAAATGCCGAAAGTGATTGAAAAAAGAGACAGGGTTTCAGGAAGTGCTATTTAGAATTCAGGTCCGCTCATTCAAATAGTCATACCCTGATATTCTAAAATCCACAATACGTCAGACGGTAGCGAACATATTCAAGGTAAGAGAATTTATATAATGTTTCATCTGAATCTAAACGACTTATATTTCAGCTGAATATTTCCACAATCAGAAATATTGTGAATGAAGAGTAATGACAAAGAATTTCCTTCTATTGGGAGACCCAAAAAAGTGGTGGCATTTCATACAGAATTTTATGTTTGAGTGAATTAATGCGAAAAGTTAACTACAGGATTTTCGATAAATGTCATCGGAGAATGAGTTCCCTAAAATGGATTTTTCTGTTTTTCATTTGACTTGTCCTATACAATGTAAATGTCTTAAGGTACTAATAAATACCTAAATATTATAATTACATCAATTTATTAAGATGAATAGCCACAAATACACGCAAGTTGCCCTGTTACTGTTTATTCATGTGAAATTTTTGTTCAACGGTGAAGTTGCATCTTAACTTGAAACTTCCTTCAACTCCTTTCACTTATATTGATGCAAGATGATTTTTGTTGAAGAATTTAACATTCTTGTAATTATCTGTTAATTCCTCCAGGAAATACCTACCCATTCCCAACCACTGCATCATATGCATTTCATCTTCGAGTTAATATTTTTGAAATCTACAAATGATGTAAGCCAAAGAAGATAACGAACATTAACTCTCCTCAAGCTAGTGCATATTATGATATTATACTGATCTCTTATATTTTCCATGCAAATAACTGGATTTGGTATGCCTTCAATCAGTTTGTATAAACTTCAATTATGTCACATATTTTCCGAAGAGATTCGACATTGTGATAAAATACGTAATAACAGAAACTTTTACGTAGAACGGGCAACATAGCGTTGATTTAAAACCCAAAAATGTTTTGACAAGCGTCATAACCCCACATTTTCGTACTATACAGAGTGAAATGTGTCAAATTTCCATGGCCAACCGACTGCTAAAATAAAGTTGAATGAAGTATAGCTACATCTACTATACTACATTTGTGGATTTTTTCAACAGAGTTGTATTCAGCCAATTTTTCACCGATAGTTTTCAATTTTTGAATTATTATTCTACAAAACGTTCAAATATTCATTGAATGGCGTCCAACTTAGTTGGATTCTGTTGGGTTCTTTGAATGGGCAAGTTTCCTAAAACTCCAAAACCGAATTTAAAATTATTTATGGAAACCCCTTTCCATTAGTTATACAACACGTAAAAGATTCGCTTCAAAATTAAGAAATTTCAGAAATATACCCTTCGAAACTTCGAGTATGTAAAAGCTTGTGACGTAGAATGCCTTTACTAAAGTCTAGTAATTTTTGTTGATTAGACAACAGTGGAACTGATCAAGAAGATATAGAATTCTATATCCACACATTTCAAAAAATTGTTTCTGTAATCTGTGTCTATATATTCTTAAAAACGATGACATTTTGTGTCATTGTTTGATATTTCTATGCACTGTTTGTTTTCCTTGTCAAATGTGATCACCAAACTTGATATTTATTAAGTCTATGATGATCATAAAACTTTCATGACCTTTATTGATTCGACGGGCGTTGCCGGATTGTGAAAATGACGTAGAATGTTCATAAGAGAGCACTTTTGAAATCAGAATTTACGTAAGTGAATACAGACAAAACGCAATATAATATTCTAAAATAATTTCGATATATTTGAGTTATAAGGATTTCAATGACTTATATTTTGAAATTTGGGAAAATACCCCATTTCTGGTATTTTTATGGTACGTAATGGTCGTAATGAGAAAACTGGAAGACGTGGGTGATATCTTGTGTCCGGAAAAGATTCTTTGGTGAAATAAAACTAAAAATATTTTTTTATGGTTGTTCAACAGTCTGTATCTTTCGAACTGAGCCGATTCGGAAAAAATGGAAACAGAAAAAAGTGTTTCTTTTGACCGCAAGGATCTACTCTTGAAATATCCCTCTGCGTCAAAGACTGTATACGACATAGAAAACAGAACAACCAGTATTAATGAATTTATTACAAGTTTTCGCACGCAGAAAGGAAAAGGAAAAGAGAAAAATTGATACTGTGTTTTCTATTGAGGCATACCACCCCAGGGAAGTTATATATAAGGTAAATCGAGAAATCTTCAACCCAAATATCCCCGACATGTTCTATGGATGAAAGCTCGGGGTATCTAGAGAGCCGATGAAATATATAGACTTGACAAAATGACACTCTTTTTGGAAAAGTGGGTTGGACAGGTTTTCGTGTTTTTATACAGGGTGTTTCGAAAAAAGGTGACCCCGTCTCTAGGATAGGTAGAAAACCGAAAAATAATTGGGGTTTACTCAGCAAAAATTCTCGTAATGCCATCCGTTATCAAGGCATTCAGGGCATTAAAAACATAATAAATTTTAATCCAATTCATCCGTCTATATCCGCAGAATCAAAATATATGTATGAGTATTCACTCAAATCTCGTAATGAATTCCGAGGCAGCCTCTAATAAATCCCGCGAAATGATCATTTTGCTCTGTTCAACGTTACACCTTTGCTATCAAAACATCGTTACAGTTCGCTGTATGATATTCTCGTCGTATAAAGGAGCAAAAGCGCTCAGTAATATTGTAGCAGTGTTATTGTAAACGGTTATAGTCTAATAGAAAGCCGGGATTGATAACCTCTAGTCTGCGAAGTGGAATAATGGCAACATCGAATAAGAGCGAATCGACGTCTAACGTATGTACATATGCTCAAATGTACCTTTATGCACCATAATAATTACGGAGCTGAGAGATGTGTTCTCTGAATGCTGAAACCTGGAATATGAATATCAATTTCGACTACAGAATTGGAGCCACACATGTGAACGTACATATGTTACAACCGTGCCTAATTCCAATTAATATTTATCCTTACTTGGATGCTGGAATACGTGGAGTGGTCGGTATATTTGAAACAAGATTTACATCAAGAGATTACCATCTGCTTTTTCCGATACAGAGTGGATGTAAGATTCCACCGAAAAACACAGATATACTTCGAGTAAGTATCATCATGCAAGTATTAAGAGGCATTCTCCTCCCAGTGACAGCATCAGAGTGACGTGGGTGCTAACGCTGAATGAGAGCCTCAGATCTCTGTTAGTAAAACTTGTATCAGCATAATAAAAATTCGAATCGTTTTATCTTCGAAATGGAGATATAAGGGAAAATCTCTGATTTTACAAACGTGGCATTCACCTTGTGCTCTTCATACCTCAAACCGTGACCTCAAATATGAAAATTTCTCGTTTCCATCAACAACCAATGAAAATACTTTATTAATTCAGTGGGATCCCAACCAAGTCTCGAGTCCCATTAAAGATTATACCTCGACCAATAATCAAGGCAGATCAAGAACCACTCACCCCAAAATTATACTGCAAGCGTTTAGTCTGAATGGAGTAAACCACTTCTCCCATCGAAATATCCTGTTAAATAATATGCCTGGAGATCTTGAAATGAGGGCTCTCAGTGGGTGAGTTGTATCCATTACGCCGCCGCCATCTTTTATTGCCAACCCAAAGAGGAATATTTAAATATGCAGCTATTTAATCTTGTAGAGTGTTTCAATTCGTCTTGAAAATTAATTCATTTACTTTACGCTAACTTCATTCATGAGCCGTATCTTTGCGAAAAGGAATTATTTACAGCATGCTTCTGCCAGCAGCTCCAACTTTCAACGGAATATTAACGCAGGTTCAACTTTGATACGACGAAAACAAGGATACGGATGGATTTTCCGTTATGTACAAACTGGCGAATGCGCGCTAAGTATCCCGAGGTGAATTCCGATAATTCTGAATGCGAAGTTCAAATCAAAACAGAATTGAATTTAATAAATGATTCATTCGAGATTTCGATAGGTTCGAAGAAATATTTCTCTCAAGTTAATATCGAGCAAAATATGGTCCTCATGGCGCCCGCTATTGAAAATGGAGCTCCGCTTTTATCTTCCTCTATATTCAATTACATGTACGCAAATTATGCAGTGTATTTTCAGGTTTGGTGGAAATTCCTTTGCGAATATCCTCTGTCAGGTTTAAGCTGGACTGAAACTGAAAAATCACCTTTATCGCTCCGTATTACAGTGAAGATTGGATTAGTTTTGCCTGTACAGGCGGAAATGAAAGATTTATGTACTCCTCCTATTGTTGTGTTGACGTGGCGAAGAGTAAATATCATTCATCATCTTCTTCGTTGGGATGGAGGAAGTTATTTGATTCCGCCATGAGGAAATTGAAAGGCTTCATTTTTTAGATATTAGCCCAACAATCGGAGAGTGATGAACTTTTACAGTTTATGTGAAGTGAGAGCTTTATATTGTATCAGTTTGTTCTTGCAGGTTGTCCTAATTTTTCTTGTCTGTTCTCTTTACAATAATATCGACGTTTGGAGTAGTTTTATTGTTCCTTCGTCACCAGTCAAAGTGTCAAAGAGGTCTTCAACTCCTATGATTTACTAATTTTCAATTGTAATAATTGGATTGTACCTATATATTCGGAAATAATGAAAAAATGACAAGGCCTTAACAGGGAGGCAATGAATACAATAATAAGAATTAATTCAGATGCATACTACCCGCTGATATGAATATCAACAAGTACTGATGGTTTCGGTCTCATTTGACCTCGTCAGAGTAACACAGCTCCTTCCCCGATAGAAAAACGTTTGGAATTGATGGACCCTAATTAAACGCTTCTGACGAGGTCAAATGAGACCGAAACCAAGGTCAGCAGCATCTGCTCTTCTTCGGTGGAACGTTCCCCATTTACACTGCTCAAAAAAATTAACGCACATTATGGAAATCTCAAATTTATTCTACAACTGAAGGTGTTCTCAATGATAATTATTTTTATCAGAATTATGCATGCATATGTTATCCACTTTCGACGGTTTTCTTCAATAGAGATGTTTTTTCCCAGCAGGAATAAAAAAAGATGATATTATCTGATTTTGAATGTATTGGCTTCTAAAATCAATTGTTCTCGATCAATTTGACCCAAGAGGAATGTGCCCAAGCGGTAGTTTTGCGAGAAGAAGGGTGGACATACACAAAAATTGCAGAAAGGTTTGGAGTTACCCATACAAGTGTGTCCAGAATGTTGCAGCGATTCAGGGGGACAGGTATGAATGTCAGAAGACCAGGACAGGGTAGACCACGGGTAACAACTGCCGTTCAAGAACGTTACTTGAGAGTTTCTTCGTTGAGACAACGGTTTGCAACCGCTCGCCTCCTTCAAATTCAGCTTGAGCAAACTCATGAGGTGCAAATTAGCACTCAGACAATAAGAAATCGTCTCAGAGAATATGATTTAAGGCCTCGTGTCGCGGCAAGAGGCCCAGCTCTTACCCCAGCCCATCGAAGGGTGCGTTTGGATTGAACAGGTTTGGGACAACCTCAATAGAAGGCTGAGAAGTTCAGAAAATCATCCAGCTACTCTTAATGACTTAGGAATCCAACTCGGGGAAATCTGGGAAGGATTAGATCAGAACATTTTAAGATCACTCATTTTGAGTATGAACCGTCGTTGCCGAGCTGTAATTAACGCAAGGGGTGGAAATACCAAGTATTAAATCACTTATCAGCATTTCAGTATTTTGAAAATTGTTCATTTCTCTTCTTTCATATAAGATTCGGTGAAATCCTGAATTTTTCTTCCATTTAATGTGTCTTGTTTCGTTCAAAACCTTCCCGAGAGAACATAGAAAATAAGTTATAAAGTCAATGTAGAGTTAACTTTCATTAAAATTGAGATTTTCAGAATGTGCGTCAATGTGCAGTGTAGTTGGCTTAACGATGGCAAATTGGCTAGTTCAATTCACATCGTAACACTTGTTAATATCTATTATCAACCTTAATAATATCTCTTTGGTCTCAATGAAAGATTTCTTGAGTGATTCCATCAGGGGTGGCAGATTTAACATGTGCAAGGAGAAAATTCAAGGCAGCGTCTATGCTTCTATGCGTAAAGCATAGTTACAGCTTCCTTCTCTCCCACCGAATCTGGTAACTACAGCGTTTCTCCCCAGTTGTCGGCCATCCAGCGCATATATTAGCCAGCCATTCAGTCCGTTTTCCAGATATCTCAAAGACACTTCGCGATCCATTCGAGGGCCGTGTTATCCCTCTATCGCCTCTACTGGAAAGCACTCAACACTCTTTAATGGGATCAATGGAACGTAGTGGTGAGGCATGGCTGCCGTCGCCAAAAATGGGGGACGACCTGCTGCGAGAGACACTCCACACTCCAGTGTCTCGGCCCGTCTCCTACGCTCAGAAAGCGAGGAATTTATTCAGTACAATTGATTTAGGAGTCGGAACGTCGTCGTTGAGGGTGGAGACAGGATTCTGGTAGTATTTATTTCGGCGACGGTTTCCCCTGAATGGAACTGAGAGGAGATTTTTTCTTAATTCGAGCAACTTTCCCTTCACGGGCCAAATTTCCTATTCAACGAAACCTGAGTGAATCTTCATGTCTTTTTGCAGGATTGGTTAGTACACTGCTCAAAAATTTTTGCTCCAGTCTCAGATTCTTCAAAATCCCCTAGGTCTCCACGATGCTGGAGTAAATCCCGATATACACTGCGCAAAAAAATTAACGCACATTATGGAAATCTCAAATTTATTCTACAACTGAAGGTGTCCTCAATGATAATTATTTTTATCAGAATTATGCATGCATATGTTATCCACTTTCGACGGTTTTCTTCAATACAGATGTTTTTTCCCAGCAGGAATAAAAAAAGATGATATTATCAGATTTTGAATGTATTGGCTCCATTCAAAAATCAGTTGTTCTCGATCAGTTCTAGTGATCAATAGTTTTTCTTTCGTTTGATTTTCTACGCTCGATCGCTATGCAACGCGAAACACGCATTTGACCAAAGAGGAATGTGCCCAAGCGGTAATTTTGCGAGAAGAAGGGTGCACACACACGAGAATTGCAGAAAGGTTTGAATTTTCCAATACAAGTGTGTCCAGAATGTTGCAGCGATTCAGGGAGACAGGTATGAATGTCCGAAGACCAGGACAGGGTAGATCAAGGGTGACAACTGCCATTCAAGAACGTTACTTGAGAGTTTCTTCGTTGAGACAACGGTTCGCAACCACTCGTCTCCTTCAAATTCAGCTTGAGCAAACTCATGAGGTGCAAATTAGCACTCAGACAATAAGGAATCGCCTCAGAGAATATGATTTAAGGCCTCGTGTCGCGGCAAGAGGCCCAGTTCTTACCCCAGACCATCGAAAGGCGCGTTTGGATTTTGCGAGAGAGCATATCCATTGGGAAGAGGCCGATTGGGAAATAGTTCTCGTCACAGATGAGTCTAGATTCTGCCTCTACCATTGTGATCGACGTTCCCTTGTATACAGACGTCCACATGAAAGATATGCTCAGTGCAATTTCCTGAATACTACTGGTTTCGGGGGAGGATCGATTATGGTATGGGATGGAATATCTTTGACTGCTCGCGCAGACCTAGTGGTCGTTGATAATGGAGCTATGAATGCTGATAAGTATATAAGGAACATTCTTGAAGTAGTGCCATTTGCCCCATACATTGGTGAAAATTTCATTTTTATGGACGATAATGCCAGACCCCATCGTGCACGCATCGTTCAGGAGTACCTTGAAGAGGTTGAATTCTCTCGAATGGAATGGCCAGCAAGAAGTCCAGATCTCAATCCGATTGAGCAGGTTTGGGACAACCTCAATAGAAGGCTGAGAAGTTCAGAAAATCATCCAGCTACTCTTAACGACTTAGGAATCCAACTCGGAGAAATCTGGGAAGGATTAGATCAGAACATTTCAAGATCACTCATTTTGAATATGAACCGTCGTTGCCGAGCTGTAACTAACGCAAGGGGTGGAAATACCAAGTATTAAATCACTTATCAGCATTTCAGTATTTTGAAAATTGTTCATTTCTCTTCTTTCACATAAGATTCGGTGAAATCCTGAATTTTTCTTCCATTTAATGTGTCTTGTTTCGTTCAAAACCTTCCCGAGAGAACATAAAAACTAAGTTATAAAGTCAATGTAGAGTTAACTTTCATTAAAATTGAGATTTTCAGAATGTGCGTTAATTATTTTGCGTAGTGATGAAGTTGATAACGATGATTGTGGATTTTGTAAGGCAGCAAAAAATAAGCTGACAGGCTCTATTTTCCTACGAAGAGTTACAGTGCCACTTGTAGTAACTCATCTCTTGTAGCATCGAGTAACAAAATATCAATAAATTGTTTCCGATAGTGAAAAATCACGCTCGAACGTGAAAAACAGCCTACGTGGCGTTTTGCGCGTAAACGCCATAAATAAAGTACGGGCACCTATGTGAAATACGTACGACACGAAACCAGCCAAATTCGGGAATCGCATTACTCAGTTACAACGTTCCAGTTCCTGGACAGAATCCATGAAAAATGTTTCTCAATTTATGCTTCAACGTGCGTCCCCAGGGAAATATCGCTTATTTCCGAACGGAAGTCGATCCGGGGTAGTTTTTAAGAGGCGGCAAGTAATGAAAGTAGTTCCGAACGTTGCCGCATTCACGATGGAATCACGTATGGATTGGGTATTCCGTTATTCGCGATATTGAAACTCTAAATTCTCCACTGTGGTGATTCATTCTCTATCTGCGCTTCTCGTAAATCGTAATGAAATGGGAATTGTGCCGAAATTTGACTTTTATGAGGAGTTCTCTGTGAACGGGCAGGTCTCAGAGGCCGCTGCAGTCAGTTTTTGGCGAGAGTACCTCTTGGCTTCCATAGTGGGACTCAGAAAAATGTTCAGTGAGGGAATCTCGGAAACTAAAAGAGCTAGACCAAAACCGATGACACGTTTCCAAGCTTTTTTTCAAAGGTACAAATTATGGTGAAAACCGTAGCCTCCTACGATCAATCGTTTTTGAGTTATTAGCAAACATTGTGATTTGGACTGTTTCGAAAAGTTCTCATAACTTTTTTGTGATTGAAGTTACAGATCTGAAACTTGAACCTTCTACAGGCACTTTTATACGTAGAATCTACTGACAAACGATTTTTTCCAATTAAAAAATGACAAATTCTATAAAAGTTTTCATTTAAAAAACAAATTCGCCTAATAATTCGATATCTAGAACAGGATATATACGAAGCTTTAGGCCTTAGACTCAATACCGACGAAACCAAAATCCTGATAAGTCCCCAGAAAGCCTTCAAACACATATCAGCCTGGAGAATGAAACCCTAGAACAGGTCCAGCAGTTCAAATACTTGGGTAGCTTCATAAATACTAGGGCTAACCTAGACACGGAAATACACAACCGTATCAATTCGGCATCACAGGCATTCTGGAAGCTAAAGGACAGAATATTTCATAATCACGACCTCAATCTGAAGACCAAGACAGCTGTTCACAAAGCAGTCGTCCTCCCATAGCTTCTTTACGGAAGCGAAAGCTGGACGCCCTACAGGCGACATATTAAACAGCTTGAACAAACGCAACAACGTCATCTAAGACAGAAAATGCACATCAGATGGTTCCACAAAGTTTCGAATGCAAAAGTCTTGCAACGTGCGAGTTGTACAACAATTGAGACTCAAGTAACAAGTTCCCCACTCAGATGGAGCGGCCACATTCTGCGGATGCAAGACACAAGACTCACCAAAATAGCTCTGTATGGCGAATTGACAGAGGGAGCCCGGAATCCAGTAGGCCAGTATAAGCGGTTTAAGGATACACTACATCAATCCCTAAAATCAGTTAATGTCAATCATAACTGGGAACAACTAGCGTTAGACAGGCCACAGTGGAGATCTATGGTGCATAGTTATAATGGAGATTCGAGAAGAATTCAGCGGCGGCCAGATCTGGTTGGTGAATATCCATGCCCGGAGTGTGGAAGAATCTGTAGGTCACGGTTGGGTCTCTTCAGTCACAGGAGGGCACACAGTCGCAATTAGCCCCAAGAAATTATATGTCTGTTCATTTTTATGTCTTTTTGTAGATTAATTCCCGGTAACGGGATTCAGCAATGAATGAATGAATGAATGAGTAGGTACGAAGAATCTACTGACAAACGATTATTTTTCAATTAAAAAATGACAAATTCGATAAAAGTTTGCATTTAAAAAAACAAAAATTTGCCTGATAAATCAAAATCTAGAACAAGAAAAAAATATTCAGCTCATCAGTGCATTCTCCGTAAAAAAGTGCCTGTAGGAGGTTCAAGTTTCAGATGTGTAACCCCAAAGACAAAAAAGTTATGAGAACTTTTCAAAATCTTCAAAATCTCATTTTTTGCTATGCTGCAGCTATGCTCTCCAAATCTGGCGTCAGAGGAAATTGCCCAGGAAATGAGATGAACTCTCCCGCATAAACTGAACAAACTGCAAACATGACTCTACTCTCGTATTCCAAACTTTAGTTAGACTAATCCTACTCAAATACGTTCTGTTATGAATAAGAGATGGCCGGTCAAGTTCTGAAAATACATTTCGCATTAAATCCCCCCTGAGTGAACCGGAAAACGGATTCTGGACCTCGGAAGTCTCGGAAAACCATCATGTAATTGATTATGAGGATGCTGCGCCAAATAGTTTATCTGTCGAGTTATGGTTCAAGCTCCGAGTAGGAGTAGTTAAGCCTTTAGCTTCGCGTTGGGGTTATTGGCATAAGGGCCGAACCATTTGAGGTTAATTCATTTCTGACACGTAAGAACTGACTCAGTACACTTAACTGCTTCAGTATGGCATTCTTTGAAACCTAACATGATTTTCATTTCAGTTTCTGGTGTTATGAAGATTTTTTACTTGTACCTAATTGTTCAACCTACCTGTGTGAGATTTCCTGTCAACTTCGGCAATGAATCTCCCAGAAAAACATTCAATAATTCAGTATCGCATCCTCGTTAACCCTAACCCTAACGCATATCAATATCAGACGAGTATAATTGACGTCATAACCACTAATGAAGACGCGTACGATATTCAAGCCTAGCGATCAAGCTTATTAGGAGTGGCCACTTAGACAAAGCTCCCTGCTATTATCAACTATTATCCTTGACGAAGTTCGGTGCTCATTGGTTAGTCAACCCTAGTTCAAACTGAAGTTGATAATTAACCGTGGGTTTGTGGGATATGTGAATCACTGATAAAACAAACAGAATGAAATGATTGGCAATGTTCGATTGTCGTGAAACGTTTAAGGAAATATCATTGAAGGAATAAGGAAGCACCCTTGTTCAAATTCATAGGTAGAACCTATTTATTTCTTCAATTTTTCATATTCAATTGCAATATCAGCAAATGAATATTAATTGAATGTTTCGCACTTTTCCTAAGAAATTAGTTATTGTAGGTACATAGAATAACTAGACCTACCTACTCGAAGAAAATTTGTTTTATTGTGCCTCCTAGTTTACCTACTTTTCTCCCTCTAGACCATCAGTGGATGGAATGAGCTCTGAAGTTTATTTTTACAATGTACTGCCACGTCTGGAGAGCAATTTCGTAGGTCAGAATAACATTTATACGGATGAACCCTACTTCCCCCACTCAATTAGAAACAAGGTTATCTCTCAATTAGATTGAAGATTAATCTTGGTGCTGGTGGGCGATGAATTTGGAAGGGGTTGTTTTTTTTCAACCCACTCTAACAATATGAAGGGATAGTAAGCTTTTCAAATAATTCGGCTCCGCTATACAGGGTGAGTCTTTGACTCGAATAAATATTTCAGATTTAGATTCTTGAGATCAAAAGAAACTCATTTTTCCTATAACATTTTTTCCGATTTGTCCCTGATAAAAAGGTTTTAAGTTGGAAAAACAGAATCATCTTCAGAATAGCTAGCTAAATTTGTGACACTACACATCTGTGGTTCTTTTACACAAGTTGTATTCAGCCAAAGTCCCCATTTTTTCAATTTCACAGAAACTTTTTGATTTTTGAACATCGAATTACAAAAACAGCGCTTTATAAGAGAAAATACAAGAAATACTTCTATTTGATCATTAGATATCGTCTAACTTAGTTTCAAGAGTTCAGTTCTTTGAATTTTTGATATTTTTATGGTCTGAATAGTCATAATGAGAAAACTGGAAGACGTGGATGATATCCTGTATTGGGGAAAGATTCATCAAATAAATAAAAAACTATATCCCGAAATTTATTGCATTCGAAAAAACCCTTCGTTAGATACAACTAAAAATATCATTTTTTTATGGTTTTTCAACAGCCTGTATCTTTCAAACCGAGCCAATTAGGAAAAAATGGTTAGGGAAGAAATTGTTTCTTGTGACCTCAACTATCTACTGTAGGACTTTTTACCCAATAATTTATGAACTGTGTAGAACAATAATTTAGAATTGTATAGACATATTTTGGACTAATATTGCACCATAGAATAGATGGATTCGTTACCATCATTCTCATCAACATATGTACATAAGAATTGTTTCATCTTTACATTTACATACCAACAGCAACTCAAACCGAAAAGTGTTCATAAATATCCTGTACGAAAACCGGGAATAAATGGGAACTGGTTTGAATATTCGTTTCTTGTTTACATCCCTAGTGGATGCTTCACCTACACTTCGCATATTTCATGTTTCATCCAGTGGAAAAACAATACCGAAATTCCTCTTCAAATCCCCGATTACTTGGCGGAATGCAACCTTGGGAAAACATCCGGAGGAAGTTGTATATCATATACGGTATATTGTCTTCAGAGGCAGAATATCGAACGAAATGCTCAGAAATCTTTCGGATTGGAAAATTAAGTAGATTGAGGCAGAAATATACGAATGAGCATTTTGGCATTTTAGAATCAGACTGATTGCGCACTGGGTTCGACGTTGAAATGTAATTAATTTTTTTTATTCGAGTCGCTCAAATATATTAAGGCTGCGACGACCAACACAGTAAAAATTCGAAATTGAATTACTTAATTTAATTGGAGTGTTAATGCGAGGAATCAAGTGAAGAGGCAATTATGCAGATCTCCAAAAACGTGTTAAGGGGAGGGTAAATTGTTCATTATCAAATTTTTGTTCAATATAAATCTTCCAACGAAATTTTGAGAAAAAGCTCATCAATTGTAATTAACAGCGTTTTTGTTGAGGAGCAGATGCAATTCTTCAAACATGGTCATAGCGAATGAAGTATTCAAAATTCAAATCAATATTGTCCAAACCCAGCAAGACAGCAATGAAATTTCCTAATCATCTCAACGTGCGACCTTTGGAAAACGTCTTGAAGATGAACCCATACTCCGTGAGGCCCTGAATCTTAATGAAATTCTCCGAAAACACCCCATTCTATTTTATACAACCTCCTTAAGTACAGTCGTTTCATAGAACAAGAGCCTAGCGTATATACAAGATTGATGGGCTTTTTATTCAGCAGGTCCTGATATTATCCCACAAACAATGAAATTTTCACAAGGGTGTCGTTTCATTCCTATCATGGGTTATCGGAGCAGATGAAAAAGAAAGTTCATAGTTTGGAATCACTTGAAGACGTTCAAATTAGTATGAATTCGTTAAATTTTTCAATCATCCAAAATAACTCAATTTTTCCTGAAAAATTCTTAGCCTCCTGTAGAACCAAACAGTTTTGAGTTGAGGAAAGAGATGATAGTCGGATGGAGCCAAATCTGGTGAATAAGGGGGGTGTTCTAGTAATTCGAACCCTAAATCACGAATTCTTTGCAAAGCAACATGAGTTTGTGTGCATGTGCAACACCTTTGGATAGCTTTCCGCGTCTTTTTTCTTTAATTTTTTCCCGTAGAGAGGTCAGTAATGTCGAACAGTAATCTCCGGTTATTGTTCTACATTTATCCAAAAAATCAATCCTCCATGGCAATCCCAAAAAACTGAAGCAAGAACTTTTCTAGCAGATTTTTGTACACAAAACTTCTTAGGTCTTGGAGAACCAGTGTTTCCAATTACATCGATTGTTGCTTTGTTTCTGGATCGTAGAAATGTACCCTAGTCTCATCCATACTAACAATTCAGATTACATCGTTTTCAAATCGAGCACAGATCGAACGCGATGCTTCTACCCTTTCACGCTTTTGGTCAACATTCAAACATTTGGGGATCCATTTTGCAGCAATTTTTCTCATGTACAAAGTATATGATGAACGCGTTCGTATGAAATATTCAGTCCTTCAGATATCCGTTTTAGACCAATTCGACGGTCTGATAAAACCATATCATGAACTGCATCGATATTTTCGGGGACTGACACAGAAACTGGCCTTCCCGATCGGTCATCATCTTCAATGGAAAATTTACCTCTTTTGAAGCTTGCAGTCCAATTTTTCACTGTCGCATACGAAGGACATTGATCACCAAGGGTATTAAGCGTATCTTCGTAAATCTGCTTACCTCTTACCCTTTTGAATACAGGTACTTGATGATTGCTCGATACTCCAATTTTTCAATTTTCACGATTTCGGAGAACATCTTCTTTCTTTCAATTTATTACGTAACTCTGGTTTACTTTTTTGTCCTCAAACTTCACACTGACACTTCTGATGAGTTATTGTTCGTTGCTATAGTAACGCAATATTTTGCGTCTAGGCTAACTAGATATCAATACATCCTCTTACATCACAGACTCAGGTGTATACAACCAAGTTTTCGCTCTGATTAAAAAGTACATAGTTTAGTCATTTGCATCAGAGACATACGTTCGATAATTAGTCTCGAGCGAATATCACTATCTATAGTCGTTTCGTAGCAAGCTCATAGGCATGCAAATATTATTACATGAAGTTTAGATTACATTCTGGTGTGTTGATAACCCCAAGCTGCTCCGATTTAAACTAATTATTAAACATCTAAAGCATGTTCTTTGTGTATTCAATATGGTGCACGTCCTCCATCAAGGAAACTTGTCCAGAGGAGGATTATTAATGTTTCCAGATTGTCCTTCGTTTGATAGACGTACATCCCTGAGAATCCTGGAGAGAAATATCTTAGGATCCAGCAAATAACTCTAGCTTTGTTTGCCGCCATATACCTGCTTTAATGGGACAAACATAATGATCTGTGAATGACAATCATTAATCCTAACACCTTCCATCACGTTTTGGAACGTGAACTATTCCAGATTTCAGCTTGTACCACGTGGACCAACCGCAAAAGGGCGATAACAACCTGAAGTATGGTAGTAATGTAAGAAAAATCATCAGTTGAACCAATGACCATACTCAGATTGACAAGAAAATAGTATCACTGGACCCATGTTTTCCTTTTTTTAGTTGAGGAGATGGCTTGTACACCAAGAGGGTGAATTTGGAGGTTATATTCTTATCAAAACAAAACTGATTTACAAAGTACCGAAAAATAAATTGTGTATGTTGAAATGTCGTTCTTTTCCCATATTCTCCACTGGCTTTATCACTACAATTTGAATTATCATGTATACTTCGTAGTTAATACAAGAATTTCAACAAAACGGATGAACACCGAAATATTTCTATTAATAACATCTGTCAGGGTAAGAATTCCAGCCAATTTCATTTTGCGTCGAGTTTATGTCATAATAGAAACCCGAGATCCAGTCATATCTTTGGAGAACAGACAGGACTTGCTTCCCAGATAGGGGAATGGACTTTTTTCCCTAAATTTCTCTTTTTCTTTCCGCTCTTCTTTGCGGAAACCTCAACATCTGCTCTTGTTGAGATTTCGCTGTTCAGGACTGTTCGAAAACTGAGATGTAACTGAACTCTCATGAACTATACCGGGTGCTGAGATCAATTTTGTCAGTTGAATTTGTTTCATTGTAGAATTCTTTCATGTGGTGTGATTTAAATTGTTCATATTATCCGGTTTTTCACAATTTCAGGAGTTGCTGGACCGTTAATGTTGTTATTCATCCGAATCGATTTCGAATTACATTTTTGGATCACTCATTATATCCGTTCTATAATTCCGCCCCGTTTGAGATAATACTTCATTAAAATGCATTCTGCGATATTGGAATATTATACAATCTGTCATCGGCGCTATTGCCATAAATTAATTCATTTATCATTCTGTTATCTGAATATCAGCCAAAAATTGATTACTATGCAAATATTCAGCAGAGCGTTTCAATGGCGTGGGCAGATAAAGTGTGGCAACCAATTTGTTGTCAACAAATTTGAAAGAGAAACATTGAGGAATCTGCGATGTTGGAATGCTTTTGAAGCATATCGATCGGCTGTACAAATAGCAGAGGGGAAACACATCCAGTCCAATCTATAGTGTTTGTACTGCTTTAAAACAATTATAAAATAGATTATTGAAAGATTCATTTTTGGTCCTTCTATTGGAAAGGATAAATCAGGCATTCTTGAGAACCTCCATAAAACTTAATCTTCAATACATTGTCACCGTTATTGGAGAACTATTTGCTATTCGTATGGGCTCTAAATGTAAATATCAATCCAATTTATCTTGAAATTCGGCTTCAATCTAAAAATCCCTGATTGATTGAAGCTTGATTACCTTCAAAAACTCCCCCTCTGGACGTGTGAGGCAATCAGGATCCCAAAAAAATGAGGAACAATATTGAACTCACAGGATTAGCTTACACTGATTCTCCCCGTGCTAACGATGAATGAAATTGATATATGATTTTCATTTGATGGACCCACGTAATGGAATCTGATGAGAATTCGAAAATTTCCATTTAATTCAGAACCTGTGAAATGTACAGCTCTTCTAGAGGAAATTTGTTGAAGCTACTGATGTTGAATTGAGCTGGCTCAACACTATTTGAATTCCCGAAAAAAAACCTTTTTTCTCAATAAATCCAGAAAGAAATTTAAAAATAATTGATCAATTGTAATTTCTGGTGACACGCTTTGATTGTTTACTTATAATCCCCATATTTGTCACAATTTTAAAGAAAATTTTCAAATTCAATCAACCTAATCACAGTCGATGTTGTACATAAGAGCATCGCTCATAATGAATCCCCAAGAAAACAGTACAGTTCTTCCTCTTGAGTTTTCTAATTCAGTTTTAACGGGTATACCATTCGTCCACGGTGAGTGCAAAATTCCATCACAAATCGCTTAAAATATGGGAAATCTAATGAGTAAGGGAATAATTTGTAAGGCAATTTTAATTTTTCACTAGTTTAATATTCCGGACCATTCTTTTGGGACTTCCGGAGCTCTTATTAAGATCGTAAATTAATGTCGCTATAATTTCCGCTTATAGAGGAATTTTAGATGCGGAGGAGCTGGTCTCCAGATATATTAGAGCTGTTCGTGATTTTGGAAGTAATTGGTGGATTTCTGCAGATTATACATCTAACAAAGGCTACTTCAGTGGCTCCAACTGTTTTCCAGTAAATTAGACGAATGCTGCAATAAACCTATTACCACAGTAAAACCCTGAAAAATTACCCACATTTCGAATTGGTCAAATAAAACACAATCGTGCACGAGTACCAACTCAAGTGGCATGTCAATTCGAAGGGATTTTCTAACGATTTTATTTTGAACTTTCAACGCTACTAATTCTTCCTTTCATTTGATCCTGTTGTCAGCGTGAAACGAAAATATTATCATTCAACCTCCTTCAGGTTCACAGAAGAATCTCTATCCTTATCTTGGCCCTCATTAATTTGAACTTTTTATATACCACTGCTCTTCCTGATACTCTATCCATTATTTGTCCACAATCGAGGGGGCTAGGTATTCTTGGATTGATTTTCTCAGAAACATGAGAGGATTCTCCAAGGTAGGAGTGTCATCTTACAATCGTATTTTCTTTCTTCCGTTCGTACTATTGAGTACAAATGAAAACATCCGACAGGTATGATTTCCCAGTAGAATAGCTGTTCATGATGTTCTTTATGGGAGCAATTCTGGAGTTTCTCAATCAATACTGAGGAAATATACTTGCCTTCTTTCAGTCTTTCAGATACATTTTTTGTTGGACTCCTTTATAGACATTTATGATCTTTTATTTCAGTATGTTCGAAGAGATTTTCGCATTTCCCTCAATCTCATCGGTTATATGAGATGGTAGGCACCAGTTGTGATCAGAAACACAATTTTAATCTGAATTATTGCCAGAGGATGGTGGTTAGCTCTCTCGTTGTTCTGTTCCTACAACAATCACCTTCAATAAATCACAGATACGTCATATAATCCACATCATTTCTGCATTCAGACGACTAACGTTCTCGAACTGTGCAATATTCAGACATAAATCATTTTAACAATAAAGCGCACTTCCCTAATTGACGCTGATGTGTGCTATGTTTCATCTTTGTTATAAGTGAGTTAGAACTGAAACTTGGCCTGTCTTGTATATATATATATTCCACTTCCAAGTGCATAATTGGGCAGGCAAACTAGAAACGGCAGGATATTGTGCGGCAGATAGGCGAAGGGTGGAGTGCCAGAAAAAGCCATATACATTAGTAAACATACGAGGATGTATTGATATCTAGTTATCAACAAACACTAACTCATTAGAAGTGTCATTGTGAAGTTTGAGGTCAAGAATAAGAGTTCCGCAATAAATTGAAAGAAAGAAGATGTCCACCGAAATTGTGAAAATCGAAAAATTGGAATATCGAGCCATCATCAAGTACCTGTATTTAAAAGGGTAAGAGGTAAGCAGATTTACGAAGATATGCTTAATACCCTTGGTGATCAATGTCTTTTGTATGCGACCGTGAAAAATTGGACTTCAAGCTTCAAAAGAGGTAAATTTTCCATTGAACATGATGACCGATCGAGAAGGCCAGTTTCTCAGTCAGTCCCCGAAAATATCGATGCAGTTCATGACATGATTTTATCAGACCGTCGAATTGGGCTAAAACGGATATCTGCAGCACTGAATATTTCATACGAACGCGTTCATCATATAGTTCACGTCAATTTGGACATGAGAAAAATTGCTGCAAAATGGATCCCAAATGTTTCAATGTTGACCAAAAGCGTGCAAGGGTAGAAGCATCGCGTTCGATCTGTGCTCGATTTGAGAACGATGTAGACTTTTTAAACCGAATTGCTTCTATGAATGAGACTTGGGTACATTTCTACGATCCAGAAACAAAGCAACAATCGATGGAATGGCGACACTCTGGTTCTCCGAAACCTAAGAAGTTTCGTGTCCAAAAATCTGATGGAAAAGTTCTTGCTTCAGTTTTTTGGGATTGCCATGGAGTAATCATGATTGATTTTTTGGATAAGGGTAGAACAATAACCGGAGATTTCTATTCGACATTACTGACCAATCTACGGGAACAAATTAAAGAGAAAACACTCGGAAAGCTATCCAAAGGTGCTTTGTGTTTGCAGGACAACGCCCCTGCACACAAATCTCATGTTGCCATGCAAAAAATTCGTGATTTAGGGTTTGAATTACTAGAACACCCCCGTTATTCACCAGATTCGGCTCCATCCGACTATCATCTCTTTCCTCGACTCTTTCAATAAGGAGGTAATAAAAGCTGTGGAGGTCAGGTTTGCAGAGCAGGAAGAAACATTTTTTTTTTTTTTGAAAGGTCTAGCGACTAAACGTAGAGCTCATTCCTTCAAGTGTTTGAAATCAAACCCTATATAGCAGGATTGATATCTGAATATAAAGCAGGATTCAATTGTATGGAAGCCTCCCTGAATATCAAATTTTTAGTATATTGAAATGGTCCTTCCTTTCATCCCCATTCGAAAACAAGTTCAAATCTTTACGATCTTGATCATAAACTGTTGCCAATTCTGACGGGGAGATTTTTTCGCAGCATGGGGACGAAACATCAATATCCGTAATGTATTGTTTTTCCAGGCTTACTTTGATTCATCACGACTTTCCTATTCTGGCGCCTACACCCACCATTTTTCCTCCACATTTGGATATCTTCCGCGAGACTGTTGTCCATTTTCGTGATAAATCTTTCGATAAAATCGTTAAACCCCAGCCATGTTTTCCATTTATTTCACATGAATTTACTGCTTCGGTTCGACCATAAATATGAGAGTAGTTCACTTTTCCACAAGAGGCGCATGAAAGACTGTAATTTAGAAGTTTTCTCCCCTCTGAAATTCCCACGCAGCGGATATGAAAACGACTCAACTTTATTCGATTTTCACGAGGAAAAACTGCAAATTTCAAAGATTCGAATACTTTCTCTGGTTCAACCCGCAATTTTATGACAAGGTGTCTTGTAGGCTTGAATTTTCCCCATTTTAATCTGTAGGAGGATCTTTTGATACCAAGTTGGTCCCATAAGTAAGCAAAATGTTGGGATAAAATTGCAACCAATAATAAACTTGTTAGATGTATCAGTGTAGGTTTAAAAGCTTTGAAGATACTGGATAAATTAGGGAACTAATAGTCGGATGGAGCCAAATCTGGTGAACAAGGGGGGTATTCTAGTAATTCAAACCCTAAATCACGAATTTTTTGCATGCCAACATGAGATTTTTGTGCAGGGGCGTTGTCCTGCAAAACCAAAACACCTTTAGATAGCTTTCCGCGTTTTTTCTCTTCAATTTTGTCCTGTAGAGTGGTCAGTAATGTCGAATAGTGATCTCCGGTTATTGTTCTAGCCCTATCCAAAAAATCAATCATGATTACTCCATGGCAATCCCAAAACACTGAAGCAGGAACTTTTTCAGCAGATTTTTGGACACGAAACTTCTTAGATCTTGGAGAACCAGAGTGTCGCCATTCTATCGATTGTTGCTTTGTTTCTGGATCGTAGAAATGTAACCAAGTCTCATCCAAAGTATCAATTCGGTTTAAAAAGTCTACATCGTTTTCAAATCGAGCACAGATCGAACGCGATGCTTCTACCCTTGCACGCTTTTGGTTAACATTCAAACATTTGGGGATCCATTCGGGGACTGACACAGAAACTGGCCTTCCCGATCGATCATCATCTTCAATGGAAGATTTACCTCTTTTGAAGCTTGCAGTCTAATTTTTCACGATCGCATATGAAGAACGTTAATCACCAAGGGTATTAAGCATATTTTTGTCTCACCTCTTAACCCTTTTAGATACAGGTACTTGATGATGGCTCGATACTCCAATTTTTCGATTTCCACAATTTCGATGGACATCTTTCTTTCTTTTATGCATGGAACTGGTCTAGGCTAACTAGATATCAATACATCCTCGTACATATAATATTTTGACTTTTCAATTGTTAACTTCTTTCTATAAGAGGTAAATATTTCTTCTATACATCCTTGTAATAGAAAATACAGTCCACTGTGTTTTCCTTTTTATGGATACGCTTTTTGGTAGATGGAAAATAATATATCGTGCTTTATTCGAATACAATTAGGTCTCTGAACACTCATGACATTTGTAAATTCCGCTGGTGAATTCCGCAGTTTCCCATTAAGTTGGACCGAGTTTAAATGAACAGTTTGAATATATTGTACTGCACAACGCTGTAAATTAACATGCGTCACATATCGGATAATGGAAAACCAATTTATTTGTCATCGTAATTTGTTGGTAATTCATTCATTAATTCCTACTTCACAGAAATATTGCGCGTTCCTCAGGATTTATTCGCCCCTATAATTTTATTTTTCATATCGAGGATCTGCTCAAAAAAAGACAAATAGAGTCAACTGTGCGCACTTTTGCCTTTCAAGCCATACCCTGTTGAAGCTAGGAAAATTAAAACATATTCATAAGACAGAGAATTTTCAAATCTATAAGAAAACATCAAAAAGCAAACGAACAAAAACGTTTTCTTTCCGCAAAAAAAAATTTAATAAAGAAAGTCGGAGTGCGTTCACATGCCCCGTATTGCGGGTAAGTGTGCGCACCCTCACGGGGTAAGTGAACGCAGTGCTTAGTGAACCACACAATCAAAACAAATTACAAAATAATGTCATCAAAATGTTACAATATTAGAGAAATGCTGTTTATTGTCAATACAGAAGCGCCTTTTTACAAGCAGTGCATTATTGTTCGTGCCACAATTCTTGGTGAACACAACACTTGATACATTTCCCTGTTGGTGGCTCTTCATATTTTTCTGAACAAATAGGACAGTATTGATCGAGTCTTAACCAAGAAAATCAACAATGTCATAATTTATTCCTCACCGAACTAATGCCCATATAATGAATCTATGCGCACACTTACCCGCGCACACTTTCCCCAGTAAGCCAAAATTTGAATTGACGTTCTTAAAGAGTTGAGCAGCTAAGAGAACCTAAAATATTTAGATTAATATGCCCATGATCGAATAAAATATTGTTTAACACTGAGGGACTCGGAACTTGGACCTGGCAGAATGTGCAGAGATGCTAAAAATTAACAAGAAAACTAGTGAATTTGATTGATTGCAAATAAAAAGTTAAAGAAACGTGGCACGGCGCACTCCTATGAAAAACTAATATGGCGATTCTGCGCCCTTGCTTCACCCAAATGAACCCCTCTTTCATACATTGCATAGTCGAGATATACGCACTGCGCACACTTACCCACTGCGCTCAGTTACCCCGAATGACTCTATCCAAAAACTGTCTGTCATTTACTATTTCTCGATGAAAACCTTGATTCAATAATATAAAAATGCTAAGAAGATACGGAAAATCTGGATCTAAATTTTTGATGAGGAGTTTATATGATTTGAAGTGATCGATTCTCAGGAGGAAATCCAATTCGGTATTTCGAGAGATGGAGGGTGAGAATATAAGGCGGACTTTTTGTCCAATAGAAAGTTCCCTCCAAGATATATTATCATCAAACATTACCACAGAATCCCGTACATAAATTAACAGAGCCTTCACCTCCAACGTTCGGCCATTTGTCTTCAGGCAACGCAGTCCTATCCCCAAATGTCGTTAGGGTTATTTTTCGCGCCGTTCAATTGTTTGCTCTAAGTGGCGCAGTTGAATCGGCTTGAATACTAATGAGAATAATATGCGAGTATTTCTTGGAATCCAGAGTCGTTTTTTAACCTATCGCCGCTCTGGCATACTAAGCGAAAGGGGATGAATTGTGATTTCTCTGACCCAGATGTGAGTAACATGAATTTCCTTTCTGATGCATGGGGCTGTTATAGTTTCAGAATCGATATTTTGTTCTTGGTAACAGTCGCCAGCCGGATAAGTTTGTAGGAAGAAGAAAATTCGAATAAATGAGTGTTGACAGGTCTACGAAGAGCTTGTGGAGGTACCTACCCCATTAAACTTTGATTTCAAGGTGTTTGTAAGATCCTTTTCTTGTACCTGCAAAGTTCTGGAGGTTGAATCTATATTTTGTCAACTATGTTGTCGCTCTGAAGCTGTTACCACTTGAATTCCTAACCCAATACCTATACTTCATTCAACTTTATTTTAGCAGTCGGTTGGCCATGGAAATTTGACACATTTCACTCTCTATAATACGAAAATGTGGGGTTATGAAGCTTGTCAAAACATTTTTGGGTTTTGAATCAACGCTATGTTGCCCGTTCTACGTAAAAGTTTCTGTTATTACGTATTTTATCACAATGTCGAATCTCTTCGGAAAATATGTGACGAACATAATTGAACTTTATACAAACTGATTGAAGGCATACCAAATCCAGTTATTTGCATGGAAAATACAAGAGATCAGTATAATATCATAATATGCACTAGCTTGAGGAGAGTTAATGTTCGTTATCTTCTTTGGCTTACATCATTTGTAGATTTCAAAAATATTAACCCGAAGATGAAATGCATATGATGCAGTGGTTGGGAATGGGTATCTCCCGAAGGAATTAACAGATAATTACAAGAATGTTAAATTCTTCAACAAAAATCATCTTGCATCAATATAAGTAAAAGAAGTTGAAGGAAGTTTCAAGTTAAGATGCAACTTCACCGTTGAAAAAAAATTTCACATGAATAAACAAGTAACAGGGCAACTTGCGCGTATTTGTGGCTATTCATCTTAAAACATTGATGTAATTATAATAATTAGGTATTTATTAGTACCTTAAGACATTTACATTGCAAAAGACAAGTCAAATGAAAAATAGAAAAATCAATTTTCGGAAACTTATTCTACGATGACATTTATCGAAAATCCTGTAGTAAACTTTTCGCATTAATTCACTCAAACATAAAATTCCCAAATGCCACCACTTTTTTGGGTCTCCCAATAGAGCGAAATTCTTTGTCATACTCTTCATTCACAATCTTACTGATTGTGGAAATATTGAGCTGAAATATAAGTCTTTTAGATTCAGATGAAACATTATTTAAATTCTCTTACATTGAATATGTTCGCTACCGTCTGACGTATTGTGGATTTTAGAATATCAGGGTATAACTATTTGAATGAGCGGACCTGAATTCTAAATAGCACTTCCTGAAACCCTGTCTCTTTTTTCAATCACTTTGGGCATTTTCGAATTTTCGTAATAAAAATTGATATTAGTTGTGGCAACGGCGTTATGACATTAACGACATTTCATGAGTGCCAACCTTACTTCGTTCTAGTTACAAAAACTTGAGAAAATTATTTCATGGCCAACCGACTGCTAAAATAAATTTGAATGAAGTATATGTTGTCAGTCTGAAGCTGTTTTTCTTTAATGTAAAAATTTGATCACCTAACTCAATACCTATGCAGATTTACAAAATGTTTTTTTCTTGTACTCGCAGCAGCACAAACCTACCACAATTCAGTAAAAAAAAAAATTTCTGGGATGCATGAGAAGTCCACACAGCAACAAAGAGGCGCTCTTTCATTTCAAACTATAGGTTCGCTGAAGTTTATTCTTTTATTGGGGCATTTTCATTCCATAAACCAATATTTTCCACGCCCTATTCACTGATGAATACGGTTATATTCATCTGAATCGGCTGTATCGATAATTGAAAAGGAAATACGAATACTGTGAAATTCGCATGAATAATTCAATTCCGTCCGCGTATACGGTTGCGATGATAATTTAATAATCAGAGCGAGCATACACCCATCGGACACGTAATAACTACTAACGAAACAATTTCTGCTCGTTGCGAACTTTTATGGAAGATACATGGCGTATCCTTCACCGTGCAACTTCTCGATCGAATTAGAGGAGGCCAACCCTTGCTAATAGCCCCTTTTCGCCTACATTAAAAGTCGATAGCTCTACTCTTCCCATTCAACCGGAAAAATCAGCGTTATGCTGACAGAGCAGAATTGGGTCACACTACTGCATTAACAGATCTGAATTTCTGTTTGTTGGAAGTATCAGCTAAGTGAACGTCTCTCACACATTTGCTAACATGAATGGATTCATGTTAGCAGTTCCAGAAGCAGTTACGTGGCTCTTTGCTCCTGGGTATTGTGAATTTTTCTGGAAAAACTCACCACTACATAGAAAATGGGTCTTTGAGTATTGAAGTAGGTATAGTTTGTACGTTACTGAGTTAGGATAGAGTTCAACTTCGAAATATTGAAATATAAGGATATTCTTAGCCTACTATAGAACCAAACAAAATTTCCATATCAAAATATTTTATTACTAAACATATTCCGTTCTTCTCTTAATTGGATACATTTATTACACCGGACCTGCAACGTCTCTAGGCCTTTCAAAACAAATGTTTCTTCTTGCTCTGCAAACCAGACCTCCACAGCTTTTATTACCTCCTCGTTGGAAGAAAATTTACGACCTTTTAAACTTTTTTTCAGTTGACGAAAGAGATGATAGTCGGATGGGGCCAAATCTGGCGAATAAGGAGGGTTGTTCTAGAAATTCAAACCCTAAATCACGAATTTTTCGCATGGCAACATGATATTTGTGTGCAGGGGCGTTGTAATGCAAAAACATAACAACTTTGGATAGCTTTCCGAGTCTTTTCTCTTTATTTTTTTCTGTAGAGTGGTTAGTAATGTCGAATAGTGATCTCTGGCAATTGTTCTACCCTTATTCAAAAAATCAATCATGATTACTCCATGACAATCCCAAAAAACTGAAGCAAGAACTTTTCCAGCAGATTTTTGGACACGAAACTTCTTAGGTCTTGAAGAACCGGAGTGTCGCCATTCCATCGATTGTTGCTCTGTTTCTGTATCGTAGAAATATACCCAAGTCTCATCCATAGTAACTATTCGGTTTAAGAAGTCTACATCGTTTTCAAATCGAGCACAGATCGAACGCGATGCTTCTACCCTTGCACGGTTTTGGTCAACATTCAAACATTTGGGCATGCATGTTGCAGCAATTTTTTCCATGTCCAAATTGACGTGAACTATATGACGAACGCGTTCGTATGAAATATTCAGTGCTTCAGATATCCGTTTTAGCCCAATTCGACGGTCGGATAAAACCATATCATGATTGCATCGATATTTTCGGGGACTGACACAGAAACTGGCCTTCCCGATCGGTCATCAACTTCAATGGAAAATTTACTTCTTTTGAAGCTTGCAGTCCAATTTTGCACGGTCGCATACGAAGGACATTGATCACCAAGGGTATTAAGCATATCTTCGTAAATCTGCTTACTTCTTAACCCTTAAATACAGGTACTTGTTGATGGCTCGATACTCCAATTTTTCGATTTTCACAATTTCGGTGGACATCTTCTTTCTTTCAATTTATTGCGTAACTCTGGTTTACTTTTTTGACCTCAAACTTCACACTGACACTACTAATGAGTTATTCTTCGTTACTATGGTAACGCAATATTTTTTCCATGCGTGGAACTGGTCTAGGCTAACTAGAAATCAACACATCCTCGTATAGTTTATGTGTTACTGAGTAAGTAAGCAAATTGAACTTATTTCAACATTATGAGCGTTGCAAGACCAGAAATCTTCAGAGTTTCAAGGCTAAACAAACAAGAAAAGGTCCACATTTCGAGAATGTTTTTGAAACCTTGAATAGGGCCCCCATAATTGATTCCGGCGACTCTGGGGAACCCTCTAAACGCAGATATTATTCGTTTTCATTCGCAAACAGGGATAGACCTTCCAATCAACAGCATGAAACGGAAATGTCCTCTGGGAAATCTCGGCGTAGCCAAACTAACAAATTGATGTTTGTAACTGACCCAAAATTGTCCGATTCTAGGGAGCCCCATCTGGCCTAATGTTCTACCGAGGCCAGCTGATTTCATTGTCACTCCCTACGCCGTTTCCAAAATTCTAGTTATGTAACCCCGGGGTATTCTGACCGGATGTTTGGAATCGCGGGGGAATCATACATTGGTGAAAATTTCTGAGGTTGTACTACAGGTACCAAGAAATGAGTAAAAAAAGAGTACGTACTATAAATTAACTTATTATTTGAGTTATAAGAAGAACAAATGATCAAGGATAACGAAATACCATATGACCCGTGTCATTTCATTGACTTATTCGAGATCGTAGATTACGAATATGCAATTAGATTTTTTGTAGCATTAGTATTTTAGGAAATACATCACTTTGAGTGGAAAATTTCGAAAAAATTGGCCAAATTTGAGGAGCTGTAGCAGCCAGAAAAACAGAATTTGACATATATTAATTTTTTTGATGATAGATGAGTCCTTTGCAAATAAAAAATTCTAATTTTCATTCATCTATCGCGAACAGTTAAAATTTTATGATTCTTTCCGCGAAGGTCCAAATTTTCCAATTTTTCATCGACCATAACTTGAAAAATAATTTTATTTAAAGATAACTGTTTGCATTTTCGTATTCTACGCCCGCGAATTAGTCGACAGTATAAATTTGATTTCAATCGGAGACCAAAAATATTTTTCAAAAAAATCGAAATTTTTCCATGCATATGTATGGAAAATTTGAAAAATTTTCGATCTTCCCAAATTTCCACCAAAACTTGAGTATTAACTAAATCGATGGCGTAGATTACGAATATGCAAACAGAATTTTGCAGAAAGGATTTGTTTTCATGTTATGGTCCATGGAAAATTCGAAATTTTGGACCTTCGCGGAAAAAATCATAAAATCTAAACTGTTCGCGGTAGGTGCATGAAAGTTGGATTTTTCTATTTGCAAAAGATCAATCTATCACTCAAAAAATTAACATATGTCCAGTGCCTCTTTTAAAGCTGCTACCGGTTTTCAAAATTGACCAATTTTTTCGAAATTTTCCACTAAGAGTCATTCATTTCCTAAAATACTGATCCTACAAATAATCTAATTGCATATTTGCAATCTACGACCTTGAATTAGACAATGAAATGACCCGGGTCGATATCATTCGAAAAATAAAAAAATTCGGATTTTGAATAATATTCCTCTGCTACTTGAGCTGCTACCCGAGCTCCACCAGCCAACAAAAAATTATTCATTCAGCTATATCGACGCAGGTCATTTTACCGACTGATTCGAGGTCGTAGATTATGAATATGCAATTAGATTTTTTATCGGATCAGTACTTTTGAAAAAAAATCACTTTTAGTGGAAAATTTCGCAAAAATTGGTCAATTTTGAGGAGCTGTGGCAGCAAGAAAAAGAGGATTAGACATATGCTGATTTTTCTGGTGATAGATGGATCCTTTGCAAATGAAAAATTCTAATTTTCATTCATCTATCGCGAACAGTTAAAATTTTATGATTTTTTCCGCGAAGGTCCAAATTTTCCAATTTTTCATCGATCATAACTTGAAAAATAATTTTATTTTAAAATAACTGTTTGCATATTCGTATTCTACGCCCTCGAATTAGTCGCCAGTATAAATTTGCTCTCAATCGGAGACCAAAAATATTTTTCAAAAAAATCGAAATTTTTCCATGCATATGTATGGAAAATTTGAAAAATTTTCGATCTTCCCAAATTTCCACCAAAACTTGAGTATTAACTAAATCGAGGGGGTAGATTACGAATATGCAAACAGAATTTTGCTGAAAGGATTAGGTCTCAAGTTATGGTCGATGAAAAATTCGAAATTTTGGACCTTCGCGGAAAAAATCATAAAATCTAAACTGTTCGCGGTAGGTGAATGAAAGTTGGATTTTTCTATTAACAAAAGATCAATCTATCACCCAAAAAATTAACCTATGCCCAGTGCCTCTTTTCAAGCTGCTACCGCTCCTCAAAATTGACCAATTTTTTCGAAATTTTCCACTAAAAGTCATTCATTTCCTAAAATACTGATCCTACAAAAAATCTAATTGCATATTTGCAATCTACGACCTAGAATTAGTCAATGAAATGACCCGGGTGTATATCATTCGAAAAATAAAAAATTTCGGATTTTGAATAATATTCCTCTGATACTTGGGCTACCCGAGCCAGCCAACAAAAAATTATTCATTCAGCTATATCGAAGCAGTTCATTTTACCGATTAAATCAAGGTCGTAGATTATGAATATGCAATTGAATTTTTTATCGGATCAGTACTTTTGAAAAAAAATCACTTTTAGTGGAAAATTTCGCAAAAATTGGTCAATTTTGAGGAGCTGTGGCAGCAAGAAAAAGAGGATTAGACATATGCTGATTTTTCTGGTGATAGATGGATCCTTTGCAGATGAAAAATTCTAATTTTCATTCATCTATCGCGAACAGTTAAAATTTTATGATTTTTTCCGCGAAGGTCCAAATTTTCCAATTTTTCATCGATCATAACTTGAAAAATAATTTTATTTAAAAATAACTGTTTGCATTTTCGTATTCTACGCCCTCGAATTAGTCGACAGTTCAAATTTGATTTCAATCGGAGACCAAAAATATTTTTCAAAAAAATCGAAATTTTTCCATGCATATGTATGGAAAAATTTGAAAAATTTTCGATCTCTCCGATTTCCACCAAAACTGAAGTATTCACTAAATCGAGGGCGTAGATCACGAATATGCAAACAGAATTTTGCTGAAAGGATTAGTTTTCAAGTTATGGTCGATGGAAAATTGAAAATTTTGGATTTTCGCGGAAAAAATTATAAAATCCAAACTGTTCGCGGTAGGTGAATGAAACTTGGATGTTTTCATTCGCAAAGGAACAATTTATAATAAAAAAATCAGCATATGTCCAGTGCCTCTTTTCGAGCTGCTACAGCTTCTCAAAGTTGACAAATTTTTTAGAAATTTTTCACTAAAAGTGATTTATTTCGTAAAATACTGATCCTAGGAAAAATCTAATTTGCATATTCGTGATCTACGACCTCGAATTAGTAAGTAAAATGACCCGGGTCGATATAGTTCGAAAAATAAGAAATTTTCGGATTTAGAATAATTTCGTTTGTGTTTACCACCGATATTATTTAGCTATATCGACCCGGGTCATTTTACTGACTAATTCGAGGTCGTAGATAACGAATATGCAATAAGATTTTTTCTGGGATCAGTATTTTGAGAAATAAATAACTATGCACTCTTTACTTTGCTGTGTCTTTTCTTTAATTATATGTGTAGGCATAGGGGTGGCAAAATCTAAAGCTGACGCTGGCGGCCTCTACCCCGGGAACGGCCCTGTGTAGATTTACAAAGTGAAGAAAAAAATAGATTTTGGACGAAATCACAAAGAATTCTTTCCAGATTTTCCACCTTTTTCTGAAAATTCATCGTTTTAATCACGCCACGAATAGCAGTCTTCGAGATACTGTCCTTAAGTGTGACTCAAGGTTGTAGATTTACAAGATGAAGAAAGCTATAGATTTTGGGGAGAATCTAAAAGATAATATCGAAAAAAGCGTCTGCCTCTGCCACCACACGAGGCATTTCAAATTTACTGCAACTTGGGAAACCATTTCAAACAGCAATGGGTAGTTTTCATCTTTCTTGAAAAAAATCTGCATTTTCCACCGAAAAGTTCCAAGTCTCATTGTTGATTACCTTCAATCCAAAGTCCCACTTTCACCGAGGGCGAATCCTTCAATCCAACAGCATAACCATCGACAAAGGAAATATGCATGGTTCTTGAACGTTAATCATTTCTGATTCCAATCAAGGCTACTTCTTTACCGTTCCTCAGAACGCTCTAATAGCTCTTTGGTTCCATTTAATTAGAAACACGACGGAGGGATTATTCGAATCGAAAAAATCCCCACCATACATTCGGAAATGTGTGAGAGAGTTTGCCGTAGCGTAACGTTTTATTTATGAACCTCTCTCCGACGTTTTTAAGGCGTTTCTCAATTAAACTAGCTCGCCGAGGGAGTTTTTGTACTCAATACGGAGTAGTTCGATTTCTGGCTCCGGTGAATAGAGGCCGAAAGTCCGTGTTCTTTGATTTTTCGTTCGGATCGTTCTGATCGCACTGAACGGTTTAGACGTTAAGGGAACACAGTCGTTCGGAAAGAGTGCTTTGGAGATAATCGGTCACCTGGAACGTCCAAAGGGGATTACACTATGTGGAAAATGGGGAAGACTTCGCTTCCTATTTTTTTTTACTCGTACTTATTCCCTATCGAATCATCAACTGTTTGGTTTTCTCGAATTTACGAAACAGCTTCAATGCACTCCATATCCAAGTTTTAACTGACCCCATCATTTTGGGAATTTTTCGAAGGTCAACTTTCGAGTCAATAATCTTCCAGGAAAATTATCGTAGATCTTAAAGTTGTACATATTCTGAAAGAGCAACTCTTCTAGTAATAAATCTGAGAATTTCATCCATTTCGGCGCAACCGTTCGGTCTTGACGAATACTCAAGTGAAATTTGCAATTTATGAAAAATGCCATTTCCAAAGTGAAAATCTAAACGGAGGGAGACAGGCTCTCGAAATTGCTCGCAATAGATTCAGCATGTTCGAAAACCTATATTTTTATACCAAAATTTCAAATATCTGGCCCTATGTGGGAGAAAATAATTTTTTTTGTTTTTCCACTTTTTATTTTCGAGTTGACTTCGAAGAGCTCTCTGGAGTACAATTCTCTATTGAAGCATCAACTGTTTGGTTTTCTACAATCTTCGGAACAAATTCTATGCACTCCATATCCTAGGATAGTAATAGAACATCCTGATTTTCAGACAGAGTAGCAAATAAGTCATTTTAGGGGGGTCTAACCCCTTGCTCATTTTTGACCCAAAAAATCGAGATTTTCGAAATCGAGTTTTTGTGCTAGGGTGGAAGCCTTGGCAATGCTGATTATAGAACTGGAAATTCCAATTGGATCAAACTAATATAACAGGAGATATCGCAGATTGAAAATTGCAATTTTTGAAAAAATTCCATTTACAAGATGAAAATCTGAACGAAGGGAGATAGGCTTTCGAAATTGCTCACAATCGATTCAGCGTGCTCGAAAACCTATATTTCCATACCAAAAATTTGGATATCTGGCCCTGTTTAGAAGAAAATAATTTTTTTTGTTTTTCCACTTTTCATTTTCGAGTTGACTTCGAAGAGCTCTCTGGAGTGCAATTCTCTATTGAAGCATCAACGGTTTGGTTTTCTACAATCTTCGGAACAAATTCTATGCACTCCATATCCTAGGATAGTAATAGAACATCCTAATTTTCAGACAGAGTAGCAAATATGTACTTTTAGGGGGGTCTAACCCCTTGCTCATTTTTGACCCAAAAATTCGAGATTTTCGAAATCGAGTTTTTGTGCTTGGGTAGAAGCCTAGGCAATGCTGATTATATAATCGGAATTCCCAATTCGGTCAGACGAATATAACGGGAGATATGGCAGATTGAAAATTGCAATTTTTGAAAAATGCCATTTCCAAGACTAAAATCTAAACGAAGGGAGATGGGCTTTCGAAATTGCTCGGAACAGATTCAGCGTGTTCGAAAACCTTTATTTTCATAGCAAAATTTCAAATATCTGGCCCTGTTTAGGAGAAAATAATTTTTTTTGGTTTTCCATTTTTCATTTTTGAGTTGAATTCGCAGAGCTCTCTGGAGTGCAATTCTCTGTTGAAGCATCAACTGTTTGGTTTTCTACAATATTCAGAACAAGTTCTATGCACTCCATATCCTAGGATAGTAATAAAACATCCTCATTTTCAGACAGAATAGCAAATAGGTCATTTTAGGGGGGTCTAACCCCTTGCTCATTTTTGACCCAAAAAATCGAGATTTTCGAAATCGAGTTTTTGTTATAGGGTAGAAGCCTAGGCAACGCTGATTATATAACCAGAAATCCCAATTGGATCAGACGAATATAAAAGGAGATATCGCAGATTGAAAATTGCAATTTTTGAAAAATGCCATTTCCAAGATGAAAATCTAAACGAAGGGAGATAGGCTTTCGAAATTGCTCGCAATGGATTCAGCGTGCTCGAAAACCTACATTTCCATACCAAAATTTCAGATATCTGGCCCTGTTTAGGACAAAACTTCATTTTCGAGTTCACTTTGAAGGGCTCACTAAAGTGCAATTCCCAGTGGTAGTCTTGGCCGCCCTAGGCCCCTGGCCATGTAGAATGTTGTAGCCAAATAATTTGCACTCACTCTGTATAGGTATAATTATTCATTTTTATCATCAGGAAATTTTTTGTCACTATTTGCCGCTCCTAATATCTGGTCGCCCTAAACCTGGACCTACTTGGCCTTGTTATTTAACAATCATCTTCATTTCGAGTGTTCAAGCCTATTTTCCGCCGAATTTGGATCTGAAAAGACAATTCTGTAGGAGATGCTAAATTTCCAGAAAGGCGCATCAAGGAGTTCGTGGTGCTCGAAGATAAAAAGGACCAACTCACACCTCCCGAGTGACAATATAGTCTCTGGACCATTTCACGCCTACAATAATCCTGAACGGAAATAATGAAACCCGTTTCACGGCAAAATTTCTGCGCTTAATTAGCGCCCCAATGATGGATGACTCACGGAAGATCATTAGGAGAGGAAAGGGGTTGTTTCATTTGAGGTTCCGAGTCCTTCACGGAATTTCTGCTAATTAACCGAACTCCTTCCAGTGTCTCGAAACACCCTGGAGTCCTCGCAATAGATTTTCGACCCAAGCATCGTCAGTACGGTTGTTAAAAGGATATTAAATGATATAAATTTTACAGATGGGTCTTCGTGCTTGTCAGGGAAGCTGAGGAATTTTATCTTACGAGTGTACTTTATCTCGCTAGAGGGCATATACGTGTTCGCGGTAGAATTGGACCTGGCCTGGCTTCTAGCTTGATGTATTCGCTATACAGAGTGTCTCGCTATCAAGTTCCTTATCTCATATAGGAAAATTATTTAAAACCAAGAGAGTCAACTTTGGTTATAAGGGAGGAAGTTTGAATATGAGCATAAGGACTATGCTTGACGAAAAGAGGCCAGAAACAATGAAGAAATCGGAAGAATTGAAACACTGCCTCTTCTCAAGCTCTATGAACATTCTTGTTCGAAAATCAACTGGAAAAGTTCTTCGTTAGGGTTAATAATATCTGAATAGGAGTGAAACAGTTAGTAGGAGTTACTTCTCAAAGTTACTGACTACTCTACGTGAAAGAATCCTGGAAGGAAGACGTTGTGAATTAACCGAAATTGTTTTGTTTTTGCAGGACAAAGCGATTTATGTACATGTAAAAAACGCATGTTGTAGGCACGCAAACAATTGCTAATTCAGGTTTCTCAACTGCGAATGGTTTTCTCATTAATTACCCCTGATGATGGTAATATTCAATGATACTTATCTGTGCCAGTATTGAGCTCATACCATAATAATTCTCTCGAATGATTTTGTCAAGATCCAAACGAAAATTTCTCGAGGAACATAATCGGCAAGTAAACACTGAAGCTGAAATGCTCCGACAAATTAACTGAAAGTATTTTCCACGTTGCTACAGTATAGCAGCTGACGAATAAAACGTTTCTACTGAAAGAAATACATCGCCGAAGAACTGCCACATGGGAACTGATGAGGTGAATTCGCGTTCCTTACTAGACGACTAATGTTTCTGTCAATTGCAGGCTACAGTTGACAAATTTGTACGACACCAACTCGAGAACCTTGGCTCCTGCAATTCCCTGCAAGAGGAAAGCTTGTTTCAGGTAAGCTCAGTTTGATTTGGAATGATTGGATCAAGGATACTCTCAAGATTTTGGAGATGAGAAACCCTTCTGTAGAATATGATGCTTTTTCTTCTATTCCTTTGGATTCCTTGAGATCATCACTCAGTTTTGAACAGAAACTATACGTCATTATACGAGGATGTATTGACGCATAGAAAAAATATTGCGTTACCATAGCAACGAACAATAACTCATTAGAAGTGTCAGTGTGGAATTTGAGGTCAAAAAAAGCAAACCAGAGTTACGAAAGAAATTAAAAGAAAGATGTCCACCGAAATTGTGAAAATCGAAAAATTGGAGTATCGGGCCATCATCAAGTACCTGTATTTAAGGGTTAAGAGGTAAGCAGATTTACGAAGATATGCTTAATAACCTTGGTGATCAATGTCCTTCGTATGCGACCGTGAAAAATTGGACTGCAAGCTCAAAAAGAGGTAAATTTTCCATTGAAGATGATGACCGATCGGGTAGGCCAGTTTCTGTGTCAGTCCCCGAAAATATTGATGCAGTTCATGACATGATTTTATCAGACCGTCGAATTAGGCTAAAACGGATATCTGAAGCACTGAATATTTCATACGAACGCGTTTATCATATAGTTCACGTCAATTTGGTCATGAGAAAAATTGCTGCAAAATGGATCCCCAAATGTTTGAATGTTGACCAAAAGCGTGCAAGGTTAGAAGCATCGCGTTCGATCTGTGCTCGATTTCAAAACGATGTAGACTTGTTAAACCGAATTGTTACTATGGATGAGACTTGGGTATATTTCTACGATCCAGAAACAAAGCAACAATCGATGGAATGGCGACACTCTGGCTCTCCAAGACATAAGAAGTTTCGTGTCCAAAAATCTGCTGGAAAAGTTCTTGCTTCAGATTTTTGGGATTGCCATGGAGTAATCTTGATTGATTTTTTGGATAAGGATAGAACAATAACTGGAGAATACTATTCGACATTACTGACCTCTCTACGGGAGAAAATTGAGGAGAAAAAACGCGGAAAGCTATCCAAAGTTGTTTTGTTTTTGCCGGACAATGCCTCTGCACACAAATCTCATGTTGCCATGCAAAAAATTCGTTATTTAGGGTTTGAATTACTAGAACGCCCCCCTTATCCACCAGATTTGGCTCCATCCGACTATCATCTCTTTCCTCAAATGAAAAAAAGTTTAAAAGGTCGTAAATTTTCTTCCAACGAGGAGGTAATAAAAGCTGTGGAGGCCTGATTTGCAGAGCAAGAAGAAACATTTTTTTTTGAAAGGTCTAGAGCCGTTACAGGTTTGCTGTAATAAATGTATCCAATTAAGAGGAGAATATGTTGAGTAATAAAATATTTAAACATTGAAATTTTGTTTGTTTCTATAGTAGGCTAACAATTCTTCGATATATCCTCGTAAGGATGAAAACTAATCATCAATCTGTGAAAACCTACCTTCCATGAAAAGATGTCTTCATGCTTTTCTTCAAACCTCAAGTCCATAAACTGAAGGCAATTTGGTTTTCACTAAACGAAGACGTTCCGGGCAAGCTCTGAATCAATTCGGAATGAGTTTCATCCCAGTTATTTTCCCGTTGACATACTTTATGCAAATATTGTTTTCCCCAACTGGAAACCCCTCCAAATAGAAATTTCGCAAGAAAACGGAAATCGTATTTCTGTCAGGAAAGATGGGGGCAAGCTACTGTTTATAATATCTAGAAGCCTGAGGAAGATGATGGGCGAAGGGACGAACAATAAATTCCCGTTTCTTCTGAACTGGGTAATTTCATTTTTCAACTTGGAATTTTCATCCACCTTTGGAGAATAAAAGTTAATTTCTTAAGATATTTCAAAACTTTCAGTCAGTGTTATCAATTTTCGGCGAATGCAATGTTCTATTCGAAAGCTAAACGACCCTGAACATTCTAAAGTAATTCCTGCGAAATTGTAGGCACAATTTGGGCGTTAAAATTATGAAAATTGATGTGCGCGATTTCCCCTGCGCCCGGGACATTAAATCTCCTAGTTCATAAACTGAGAATCGTATATTTAGCGTTGGGAAATTTACCTAAAATTGCTGAAGGCCTGTAAATGTAATTATGACGGGGGTTTGGGAAAGAGAAGGGCCTGTTGCGGAATATAAACAGCAAATTCAATATTCAATTCAAGAGCTTCATTAAGGCTTGCTCAGTTAATTCTATTCGGGCTGATTTGAATTTTCGAGCATTATAATGGGTATTGGTTCCACTTTGGTTCGACAAGACAACAGTTTGAACTATAAAGGATCGTTTTCCATGGGAGTACAATTAATCCAGTCGAAATTATCACAATCGCAGCGGAGAGTGTTCGAGATCTCTACAATCAAACGAAAAAGCGCAGCTTGGAGCAAAAATAAGTTTAAGGCAAGTAGAACATTTTAGCTTGTTGGAATAGAGAAAATAACACACATACCTAATCGAATATCTCATCCCCTCAGTTGATAGGTACTTAGTCTAGATCACAAAACATCAATGAGTGAAGATAAAATGAGATTGGAATCATACACAACTTTCATCCACTCTATGGACTTACCCTTCATCTGGTGTATAGAAGTAGAAGTAAATTATTTTAACACAGAAATAATGATGAAATTAGAAATTATACACCATAGACCAATAGTCTCTATGTGTATGCATGCTGGTGTTGCTCAGTCTATGTCTCTATGTCTATGGTTAAAATACACTGCAATGTCACAGGTCACAAAGTTTTATAATGAAGGAGTAATTTTATTATGAAACAACTTGTTTATTCACGAAATGTTTCCAGTTAAATTTGAAAAAAATCCATGAAATATACTTGGCAGAGAAACCATCCTTCATAAGAGAAACGTCTACAAGAAGCTACAGGATCTGCCTCGAATTCAGTCCTCTGAATTTATGGAACGAGATACCAGAAACGTATTGGAATATTTTTATGTGAGTCGACGATATTTTACTGTGGATGGTGGTTAAGCAGGGTCAGGTCAACTCACAAATGGACCTATCCCCCGGTTTTTTGCTCTCCTTACCCTTCAAGATCCAGGTTCTCGCGCAAAGAATTCAAATGAGGCCCCCCACAAGAGTTTTTCCGCATCGTAGAAACGTGATGTTGGGACAGAGAGATATTTCTTTCGAATAGGTCTATCTCACACATAAGAATTCGAAGATTTACGTGAAATTCGTGATAAATTGACGACTGGCGGTCTCTGGAGTAATGCGGAATTTCAATGCTGCACATACCCACGTGGCTACGCAACAGAATTGAACAATTTTAATGGGTTTGCTTGAAGATTTATTAGACTTGCTGCGAATCGTTTCAGAGTCTCAGATTCAGTACCCAGCTAGATATTGAAATTATCTTATCCATTCTTCTTCATTCTAGGTGATTTGGATCAATCTTCTTCATGAAAAATCGAATTTCCTTTTAGAATTTTCCACTATTTTTTCGATTATATCGTGAATTACTCTAAACTTGATAAACATTCGAATTTGTTCCTTACTTTTCGATCTTATAACTCTATGGTTCGAGGTGAGCTCTGTGTTGTCATCTGTCAACACTCCCCGAAGTCTACCATGACGAATGTTCTGGGATACTCGTTAACCCAATTAAATTTTGACCATTTCTTCGCGAAAAGAATTGCGTCTTCTTCATTAGGATGACAAGACTATGAAGTTTCGAACTGGTTTGATAAACCGGACCGATATTTCACTCTCACAAAACATCATTAGCGAAAGTTCCCTCTCTTGGGGGACGCAAAAGGAAACCGCCAGAACAGAAATTCTTTTCAGGCTAAAAGGAAAAGCAACACTCCTCTCTATACCTGCTTTCCACTGCGTCAGCCTGAAGTCTTTGTAATCTCATATCTCAGTTGTTGGAATCACGAAGGAGGGAGTAGGAAATTACCAGTCTACAATGTCTTTATTTATATCTGAAGCAGGTGATGCTTGTGCGGACGTCCGAGAGAGCACGAATATCACGAAGTAATGAACAAATTCGCATTTTAAGGAAAGTTAGGATAAATTCTGCCCATTGATTTTCAGCGAAAATATTGTCAGGATTAATTTGAAATGAGTTGTCATGAAATTTCCGCATAGAACGTCAAAAATTATTCAGTTCTGTGTTCAAACATCATGCAGGTAAGGTTACACTGACAGATGGCAAAGTTTTCGCTAGATTTCTGTGAACCAAAGAGAGTGCTTTGTATACTTGATCAACCTGATATATATTCAGATGAAAATATTGCGATATTCCTCTGCCAAACACTCATCTTTATCATTTTGCAGTAATTTTTCTGATAAAAAGCATAATTGCAAATTTGACAGGAAATCACAAAATACGTTTCAAAATTTTATAACCTCTTTGTCGAAGAATGTATTTTCGATAGTTTGATAGTTTTTTATCGCCTTAACTATTCAAGTACAGAGAAAAGGGTTTCTATAAATGATTGTAACATCGTTGGAGAATTAATTTCGAATATAATATGATATTCATTAGGCAGGAACACCACAGATCCAAGGAGGAATAGAATATCGAAAAATTCACGAAAATAACCAATCGAATTAATATGGAAAATCAGCAAATCAAATAGTGACTTATTTGCCAGAAGTCAAGATGAAATGGGAAAAATAAATAAAGATAAAACTTACGCGAATTGGAGTTTGACATTACCTCTATCAATTCCCTTCAGTAAGTCAACCTGACGTAATTTGAAACTGGGGAAAATTGAATTCTTGTTGAGCTGCAACATCTTCTCTTAGAAAACATCGGTAGTCACGAAATGTTGAACATCAAAGGAATAATTAATGAATGCATCCAAGCGTGAAATGCACTGAAATAATGTTACTTGTGAATATGAAAAACATCGAATTTCAAGATGCAGAAATCAAGATCGGCGCTGCTCAGTTTTCTGTGATCCTATGAACATCTCGACAGTATTCTACGTTGATATTTTCCACCAGTGGAATGAAATCCTTCAGAGATAGAAGTGGGGTCCAAAGATATTTGAATACCTTCTCCGCCATCGAAGAATGTGCATATTGCACCATCTCCATAGGACATGTAGAAGATTCTCACATTATTGGCGGTACAACAAGGGTTCCTTATTGAATTTCCCTTTTTGAGATACATGGAATACCTCTATGGATATCAATCTCTTGGATATTTGCAATCGTCATTTCATATCCATTTATCGCTATAATATTCTTGCCGTATGGTCAACTTATCTACAACCACTTAAAATTTCTTGCAGTTCACTGTACGTGATGGTCATAATGAAGAAAATTGAAGATGTGGGTGAAATTTTTGTTGGGAGAGGATTCAACACATCAATGAAAAACTATATCCCGAATATTATTCCATTCCATAAAATCGTTTGTTAAATATTTTCATAGAGGAGCCTGTATTTCTTCAACCCAGAGGAATTGTTGTTTTTTTTTGACCTCAGGAAACCTCTCAAGTCAAAAACTCTTCCTGTTTATGTTATATTTCTTCGGTAAATGAAATTGATTGGTCGATATGATCGATTATCTTCCAAATGGTTAGAAACTCTAGCATCGTCGCTTCATTACAGTAGGCACTTGATCACAATCAGTTAGTCCGTAATATACTAACACGATTACAATAAACCATTTTGCGAAGCAGCTCACGTGAACAATCACTTATTCCACCAGAATGCTCACATGGCCAAATCAAATTCTCCTTTGAGCATTGTTATAAAAGCGTTACCTACATGTGAGATGGACGGACCGTACAGGTACAAAGAAGTTGGATTTTTACACGAAGTTATACCCCAACTTCAGAGTATCAGGTTTGTGTTTTCTTTGCCTCAGACAAAACCTTCAGAAAATGTATTTCGTTTGAAGTTTCACGTACCTAGCAGTTTCAGTCGAAGCGAACCTTTTCAGGATTGAATTTGAGTGCAGCAGGACCTTTCGCAACTAATAGAGAATTCTATTGATGCCAACTGAGTGCATATTTTGAAGTCACTACAATTATTCCAAAACATTTGAAGCCAATTTTTCCTATAGAATCCGCTTTTAAAGCAAATTCCGTTAATGAAACGGGCGCATATTACAAATGATTTCTAAATATCGTAATTTATTGTAACACTATAGTTTCACCAATGGAATACCCCTTGATGTTCGCGTGTCAAACACCATATTTGAATACTAAACTTACCCTAGAGCTCTTTTTCGGTATGAAATTAATGAAAATGTAACTCTCCAAGCCATACTGGTGTACTTTTTGAAATTATGACTGAAAAACCACCGGAATTTGAGTAATATTCAATTTCCCATGGTCTAATACAATTGTGGCTTGGGACAGATATGAGAATTGACATATTCTGGACCCTTTTTCCTTTATTTTCGTTTCATTTATATTTGAGTGTAGTCTGTGAATCCTTCAGTTTTGTTTAAGGAAGGCAGTGGTGGCAGGAAATGTCCATTGTAATTATTTGTCGAATTTGAATACTTCGATGGCTAGAAAGGGACCACAAAAGGGATCAAGAGTGGTTAAACGCAATTTAATATATCCCTAGTCTCCCATTCCAGGCGTTGTTTGCGGAAAAAAGCAATTTAGATGAAAAAGCATTCATTACGGTCTGTGACAGATAGCTTGTAATGAATAATATTCGTGGCTGGAAACCACAATTTAGCATTGTCTAGAGAAAACCCCTGGACAAAGTATGGCCAGATGAAATTCCCACTCCAACAGTCGAAACTCATCAATAATATTCATTTCTCATTCCGCTGTAATCAATTTAATCCCGCCTTTTAATACCTGGAGAACCAACTGCGAACAATGCTGGATTTTCTCCCAGGAGAAATTCTATTTCGTAATTTTAAGGGCATTGAATGAAATTGCGAGAAATAATTTCTCGGAAAAATGAAATTTTATATTCTACGATTTTTCTATGTTTCTGTGGCACCTAGTTTTGTTGACATTCTTGTTTTTTGAGAACAGAATGAAAGGTCTCATAAGAAAAAATGTTCAACTTGAAATATCCCAGATTTTCCTAACAAATTCCAGATAACTTAACAAAAACCACAAATAAAGAGAAAGTTATCCTTATTAATTATCAAGCAGTGTAGATGGAAATGAAAGAAAAAAATTATATAACACCATTATGAACTGGCTGAGCCAGTTATCATAATATCTATACTCCTACTTAATTTCCTCACGTTTCAACAAATGAGAATTGTTTTCAATAAATCGGAAAACTTTCCTGATTCCAGCGGAATGGAACAAAGCCATTTAAAGGTTCACGGACGTTTAATTCCCCATACCAATATGTGCGAATGCCACATATAAATTTAATTCCAAACCCCAAAGTTTAATAAACCTTCCAGATTCTAAGGTGGAGAGAAATAAATCTAAGTTTAGACTTCGGAACTTCTGCTCAAAGTTTCGGCTGTAGGTGCAAGGATTCAACTTCATTCGAGGGCTCCAAAGATTATTCAAAGTGACTTGAATGACAATACTTGGAAAACTGAGTTTTCGCATTAAAAAAAGTTCCACCCGTTTTGAATACTATTCGCGACATTGATTTAGGGCAATCAATTAGTTTATAGGTAGGGGAGACTAGGGAGCATTGATACATAGGGAGGCTTGATACAGGCTTATATCCGCGATCTGTAGCCGTTTTCAAAAGTATTATACTAGTGAACACTATTCTTTGGCAGAGGGCATTGCGTGACGTTAATCTGTAAGGCTAACAGTAGTTTGTTTGTGAAATATTCAACGAAGAGTGTTTCGAGGTGAGAAATTGTAAGTTTTTACTCAAGTTACCTAAGGGTTTTATGATCATGCATTAATTCTTCGGCATAAACAAACATTTCACTGGGAAATATGAATAAAACTACTCAATTTACAGTTTTATTCGCTTTTCAAAATATATGAGTATAAGATGAAAACATAAATCACTTTAAAAATTGCTTTCAGGGAGGTTTGAGACATTTGTCGTGGGGAGGCCTGATACATGTATCATCTTCAAAAAATATTCCGTAGCTAGTTGGATAGGCCTACATGAAGGCCTTTTTGACCATCCAACATATCAAAGGGATTTTTAAAAACTGGAATTTATCCGTACAATCCCCATGTATTTAACGAGGCCGACTTTTCTCGTGTGGAAGTGACTAACTGACCATTTCCTGATTTTTCTACACCTATGGGACCAAAGCAAGCCAGTATCATTGCTGACCTACCTACTGAGCTAAATAATCCTCTCGATTACTCTCCCAGTACATCGTATCAATCCTCCCATATGTGGGGAGGCTTGAGACAGTTTGATTGTTTTTGTGTTCAACGTTCTGTACAGAATAAGATGTTTATAATATGAGACTTCTATATTTATTTTGTTGAACGATTAATTGAAGAATTATATAATATAAGAAAAGTCCTGCTTCTTTATATAATTCAGTTTCCAGAATAAAAATTCCAAAAAACGTATCAACCCTCCCCAGTCTCCCCTACTTTGTAACTAGAAACAACCAATTCATGAATTATTCAATTCTAAAGTAGATGAATGACTGAATATAGTCCTTGAATATTGACCGCAGCGGCCCAAAATTGTTATCGTTATAAATCAGACTGCATAGAACAAATTTTAACTCAAAATCGACAAATACCACAAGAATAGATTAGCAGATTACAGTCACATCTATTATACTAAATACAATCAGCTTTTTACGTAGGGAAAATTAAATTAAATGATGCATTTGACCCGTTGCATTCACCAATTTGCAGTCAAATGCTGTATCTCAAAATCTTTTATTTTCAGATAACAGCATGTTGAGCTACAAAAAATTTCGAAGAGACATAATCACCGAAAATTTTCTGCATTTCTAGCAGAAAGGTGGAGCTATACACTCTTGACTTCCTCACTGAGCTAGACTCACTCTAGGGTATACAGAAAGATTTGATTCTTCTTGCAAAAATCATTAAAAGCTCCCGACTGTGTCTCAATTCTGAAACTGATGTTGAATTTTCTCTCAAAGAAATTGAGTTGAGCTTTGAACTGAGAAAAATGTCCTTCGAACACTTTAGACGTTGACAATATTTCGCCTATAACATTAATACTGTACAGTACCTACATCCTTTCATCTACTATGATTGATCTCGAATTTAATTGATTTCTGAAAGAAGTGCCAGCACTCGTCATTCATTTTATTGGCAGATCGAATGTTCATAATTAACAACCATTGATTTGAATATAACTAACACCAGAAGAAAAATTTCAAAACTTTATGATTCATCACTGAATGGGTGAATTGAAAAACTGTAATAAAGTAAGTATGGCCATATTATATGAATAAACAAACTGTAGTAGCATCATTTCCCTTTTCAGTGGGTATGTTAGTGTAGATATAACAGAAGAAGCAAATTTTCTTCTGATAGAGTTTCAGTTTTTAATAGCAAAATATCTGGAAATAAAACAAACGAACACAACAATAAAAAGACCATGTAGTCCATAAAAAGGACATGAGAAAAACCAATTCTGTTGAAGAAAGAAGAATGAGGAAGGGATATTTCAATCCTATATGGAATTTATTTTCCCAAATGATTGTATTTTTCAAGTGGATCCCAAAAATCTTATCGAAGGGCATCAAATCATACGTGCTTGGTGGCTATTGAACTCAATTTCCTCTATTGATAGGAGGGTCAGCAATTAGCACAATAAGTAGATGTCCATGATATCTTAGGATGTCACTAACAGCTTCATTATATAAATTTTTTTGTATTATTGAAATTTTTTTCAACTGGTCAACATTTTTTCATTCCATTATTGCCATTTGTGTTATCGGAATTCCAAATGGACTGAGTTGAAATGAACTTTTCAGCGAAAAAACTTGGTTATCACTTGAAAATACATCATCACGATAACTTCCCGAAATGAATGAGGCTCCTACCTTAAAATTCCATCCCCAATCAATCCTCGGAACGTGCAAACCCCCGAAATCCACCAACGCGCAAAAAATTTCTCCCTAGTTCCGGTTCGAACCCGAATCGGCACCAAACTACGTACGCGCGTCGGTCACGGACGCGACGCTCAAACCCTCAAAAGTAATCCTGATACGGCGTAAGGACACCTTCGTCCTGACTGCCGCATAGCCCGGGCCGGAGACGGATGCTGAGGGTGAACTCAGAAACGTGAAGCTGCGGCGCGCGCGCAGCATCTGTGACATCTGACGTCAATCGATATTATCTGAGAGAGATGGGTGGCCGATGCTACACGTTCTGCTTGAGGTGACTGAATCTACGTGATGAGTTTGAAGGTACTGACAGCCGCGGGTTATTTGCGTGGGAGGAGACCATAATAGTGTGAGAGGAAAGGATTTCTCGTAAACTTCCACCTCTGCACCAAGGGGTACACCTCCTGATCCCAACGGAGCAATTAACACGTATCTGCGATTCAAATTGGCGTTGTCTCGAGAAAAAGGACCTTTGTCGCATGATGAACGTGATCAGTTCAATTTTTAATTAACGGGAATTCGTGAGGCCATAAAATATTGTTTGATTCGGCTGCTGCTTCTACTCCCACGGCTCAGATGGAGCGGCAGCTCTGTGCTGAAGTCCGCCTACGCAGAATTGAATTTCAAGCTGTGTTTCATTTTCAACAAGGGTGAAAAAGGTGTCGATATATTGGTTTTCTTCCTTGCACCGCCTTTTACTGACTGTGAAATTTGTGCAGTAGCTGTAACTGACGTTTTATTCACACAGGTTATTGTTAAATTTTCATCAACTCAAAGAGTTAGGAATTTGAGGTGATCCATCGATCTTTAGATAAATTCAGACTACACTGAATTGTGGTAGATAGCAGTAACTGTCAGTGCAGAGCAGAGTCTGTGGTGATGAGGGAGAAGAAACTCTAGAATGTTCTGCCATTCCTGACCAATGTAATAAAACCTTCGGGCAAGAAACTTGTTGAGCAACTTCCATCAAGTCATCCCAGATATTGGATTTCATCAGAACTCGACGACAACATCATGAGAGGGCATAGAAGGTGGCTGTGGAGTGTATTCCCTCCAAACAATCCAAAGTCATTGTATAAACTACCTGTTGTCCTTCTTGAAGTACCTAAGGAAACCGTTCATCCCCAAGAAACACTCAAGAATCAATATTTCATAAGAGAAGGGGTATGTTTATTATACACCCTGACACACTGACAATCCGGTTTTATTTTAAATTTTAACATATCTTCTCTCTTCATATTGAAGCCACCAGTGAGGATTAACTCTCTGATGGATGTATACTCAATAATGCCACAATAATAGGTATATCCCAATACTCATCTTACATTGTGAAGTATGTGATTCATAAAAGGTGGCGACATGATAAAGTACTCCAGTTTCGAATTGAAACATTCAATATGTTGTTGTTATCTGTTTCTGAAATATACGTTGAATTCCATTCAGATATAGTCTCAGTTAATAAATTTCCAGTCACGTTTACGGAAGTTACAGGTTTTTTCTACGGAGTAACATTTATTCACCTCACCCCTTGAAAATAAAAAATGAGGAAAAATTAATGGGTAGTTTCTAATTTCGAAAAAAATGTGCGACATCCCTATAAATCTTCACTCAGATCTTCCTGCGTTTGTGTTATTCTTTCATGGGCTAGGTTGTAAAGAATAAAAAGGCAGATTGAAAATTCACTTCATTTATTGATATATTAGAATAAAAAACTGTAAATCTTATTTACATATGAATTCTTTGGTCCATTTGAATTAGAAATATTCATACTTTGATTGCACTGTGATATTGAAATCTAAAAACTTCCGCCAGTACTATACCGAAGAGCTTCAATGCTCGATTTAATCGATTTTTTCAAATTTATTTTAATCCAAGAAGGGATTGAATTTTTTCGTGAAGTGTCTGTAATGCAGCAAAGTAGAATATAATATGTACAAAAACAAAGCTAAAAACTCTTCGTCGAAAAAAATAAACAATAAACATTCGATTATAACTTAGAGCTACCAGAGACTCTTCAAAATACTTTGAAAATTAGCAGTCACATACTAGTCTTTGGTTCAACAATAAACATTTATACAACAACTAGACTTCACACATTATCTACAAAACGGGCAATTCCATTTGTCACGAAAAAGGCAATGTTATATTTACAATTGCGACTTTTGTACAGTCTATATGTAAAAATAATTTTCGTAGTCGGCATAGGAAGGAGTACCATTTCTACTCGTCAAGGCGTTGCTACTACCGAAAATCTTCAAGTCTTTGTTTTGCGTTAAATAGTATTCCCTATGTTTCGGACTGGAATTTGTAGATTTTGGTTTCTCCTCTGACTTCCTTTCAGCTGCTAAGACTGCTTGGGGTTTGGACAGTTGCAAGAGATGTGGCGTTGATTGGACCATTTTATTAGGCACTGGAGGATCCGTTATCCAAAAAATCTGAAAAAAGAAAATATTCATAGAAAAAGAGCTAAAATTTCGAAATATTCTGTGTATCATTCTAACTGAACTAGTAGAAACCTCTGTTGAAAAATCAAAGAGGTATGAAGTCGATATCTAACTTCCTTTAACAGGCTTCACTTATTACGGCATTGTTTCCTCTTTCTACCAACAGAGGGCACCTGTATACTCATTTTAATGGATGGTATATTTCAATATTCTTCTGAACTTACTTTTCTCCTGGATAGTGGCAAATAATCTGGATTTCTGCGAAGGAGAAAATGACATTTCTGATTTGGTATCCACGTCTGCTGAACCTGAAGAGGTCTGTCATCCGGATGCAGTTTCCTTTGTTGTTCCTTCTCCGTGTTGACTTCGTAGATGGAGAACTGCTCAACCCTTTCTTTACTGTTATAACAATTCAGCAGTAGAGCTATCAGTTCGTCCGAGGAAGTTTTAGCGCTGACCAACAGACTTTTATATTGAGAATTGCTGTTCAACACTGAGTCGTATATTTTCACCAAACCACCTCTTCTGGTTTGTAGAGAAAATCTGAAAAGAAAGTCATTTATTTGCGTATTCAGAAGATGACTGGCATTTAAATTTTAAAATTCATGATCTTGCACTCACTTTGAGTCTCCCTTAGGATGGCATAGTTGTAGAGCAGCAGGTCTAGCTTCATCATCAAGTGCCAAGATTGTCCTGACGCCAGCTTTTCTCACTGTCACCTCCATACTCAAGTAGAACAATTTTGGATCTCTGTGTTTCATCTTGTATTTGCCTAGCAGCATCCCAACGACTTCCTTACAAGTGCTTTGGAAGGTTATGGATAAAGTTTTGTACTCAATGTCTGACCTCAAGCACCTTGCGTATATTTTGATGGTTGTCTGCAAGAAACGAACAAGATTAGAATTATTTTCAACGAAATCTCGAATCAAAGAACAAACAGTGGCTGTTTTTTTCGATTTTTCAAATGAATATTCAGCTTTTCTGACATTTTTTCAGGTGATCTTATCATTGGGAAGAACTGAATGAAACAAGCACCTTAATTAATTTCCTCGGTTGTACAGAAAAGTATCAGGCTTCGAATAAATGAGGTATTTTTAAAAAAAGTACAATGCTGCATCATTGAGACGACTAGTAACGAAAAGAGCAGACATAATAGATTAAAAGAACAGGAGAATCTTCGTGTTTAAAAACTATTTCTTAGTTTGCATTATGGAAAGAATCACACCGAATCAATTCAAAGAAAAATGGGAATTTTGTTACGGTCCTGATACGAAAGTATATTTAAAATGTCACCTGAGACCACTGGATGCAGCTAATATCTCTTCCACTTCCTGTCGTCTAATTTTATAAGAAAGAAGAGGAAGATAATTCCTGCATTCTGTCAAAAATAGAGTCAGATGGACTCTTTCAATTCATAAAGTGACTATTGGAGCAGATGTCGTAACTATTGAAAGGTATTTGAAATAGAAGGCACATCAATATTCTTAACTAATATGTAAATCTCCTACAGCAACAATTTACCACTCCGGAGCCTTAAGAAAACAACGGCAAAAGTCTGAAAACCAAAAATGGGAGCTCTTCGAATATCAACAGGAAGTTTCTTCGACTCAATCACGAAAATGAAGTTAGGCAGGTGGCGACAGTGCTACCCGCAAACATTTTCCAGCAATTTAGTAGTCCAAACAAACATCTGCATTTGACCCATTTACTACCGGAATCGAGAATCCGTCACATATGGTTTTTTCAACCCCACGACAACATAAATCTGAACACGAGCCCTATAGCGACGTGTCAATAAAACAGTCTCAAACAAGACGTTGGCACATGCCAAGATGTACCTCCTTGTGCCGTCTTCCTGTACGTGAGAGGGTAACGAAAAACATAATATTTCACCCCACTTTCGCAGCTGTGACATGTCAAATTGAACTGCAAACACACCTTCAGCGAATCTAATTTTAGAGACTGGATTTCACTGGAGATGTGTATTTAGGTTAGGTATACCTATAAAAGAGACTGTGGGGGGTTGTAATGTTGCTGGTCTTAACAGAAAGCATTTATTTGCCCTGAATAGGGGTTTAAAGCCACTTGGGATGAACATATTCGTGATTACGTGCTAAACAATGATTGCTGGGGGATTTTTAACATTTAGCAAAAGCTGCTTTTTCTTTATCGAGTGATTGTTTCCAAAACAGAATATTTTTGCTCGATTTTCCACATCACGTTATTTTCATCAATCATATCCTACTTCCTACTATGAAAAAGTATGACTTTTGGCCTTGAGCATTCAATTGGGTTGATACTCAATGTTATTTCACGATTTTTTCATAGGAATCTCAATAACTCAACAACTGTTGAGATGGTAAATCACCATGTAGATTTCCTCGAAGTTACTCTTACAAATACTTGTTCTGCAAGGTACAGAAGAAAAATATGTTTTCATAAGGTAGAACAATCGCATCTCCAACTGGGAAGACATGTCAATAGCGAAGCCCGATACACATACCTTCCATATGGTTACCATAAGTTGCCCTGAAACTATCGCAGACCCAAAGGGTTCGTGCTGCATTTTTTTTGGTGCTTCCGAATTTTCCTTCATCCTCTTAAAACATCCTGTCGCTCACTGAATCCGGACAGATGGCTTCCCTGCAGTTTATGCTTTGCATATGTCTAAGTACCAAATGTTATTCGAACTTATTGAGTGTGCGAGCCGTGGCAAATGTTCTACGTCAGCTTTGGGGAATCGTCTATATGATGTTAAGAAAAAAGTAGAGTCTCTAATGCCTGTTTTTATTGCCTTTTGATGTGTGGAAGCTCTCAGCGTTCGAGAAGTATTTATGGATGATATTAAATTTAAACATATTAACCACGTGTCACTATAGAAAAATATCGCAACGCAAGAAATCGAAATATTTTTCGAGTATAATGCATCCCAAAACTTACGTTTTTTCTAAACGAACTCGCTCGGTGTTACGCCATATGTTTCACAGATCACTTTAACTATTTAAAGACCATTTCATCCAATTAGAAGCGTAGCTCCTTTGTTAAGGTGTGTTTTAATTTTCTTTTGATTATGCCTGGGGGAATGATTCGAGGAAGCTTGGCATGAAATTTTAATTGAGGGTTGTTGGATATCAAAGAAGTTGTGAGCTATTTGGGCGTATTCATCATCTTTCTCCAAATCCGATATTAAGCTTTAGGCTCACGCGCTTCCGGTGTATATTAACAAGCATCCAAAATTAATTTGAATACATTACGACGTTAACGTATCAATCAACGTGTTCGAAAACTTTCACGCCTAGCGATATCAGTGAAAATAATACAGAAATGATTACTTTTCGAAAAAAATATAAACAAGTTTTCAGTAAAAGGGGAAGAAAAGTTAGAACAAGAAGTTACATAATATGAAGATCCATTTTATGAGTTTGATTCACTTTCTGGTTGGTGGATAACTTCTTGGCAATGTTTCGAAGCAGTAAAAATGCAAGGATTTTCAGAATCTTTGAAAATATTCAAAAGTATTGAATGGTAATATTCCCTATTAACTGAAACCAAAGATAGCTAATTATAAATAGGATTTTCCCTATTTCTAAGCAGAATGAATTAGCTCGTTTCTCATAAAAATTTCATTTTCAGAATTCCCAATGAAACAAAGGACAAATAATTATATACGCGATCAAGGACTTTCTAATTGTTTTCAATCCAGTGCGAATTTGCAGATGAATGAAGAAAGTGGCAAAGTTCCCAAAGACAATGGACTTATTCATGAGGTTGATTGAATTAAGAAGAATTAATAGGAATAGAAACTGAGGGATAATTTTCTTATTATATGGCGGCTATTAGATGTAATATGAGAACTGTAGTAATGAATTATTGTTTAAACATGAAAGTCGGGTGTAATTATGCATACCTTCAACAATAATCAAAATACACCATCATTCCAGTTAGCATTTCTATAAGTTGATGGAGCTTGATACCAGTTCCATGCATAAAAAAAAATATTGCGTTACCAAAGCAACGAACAATAACCCAAATGTTTGAACGTTGACCAAAAGCGTGCAAGGATAGAAACATCGCGTTCGATCTGTGCTCGATTTGAAAACGATGTAGACTTCTTAAACCGAATTGTTACTATGTATGAGACTTGGGTACATTTCTACGATCCAGAAACAAAGCAACAATCGATGGAATGGCGACACTCTGGTTCTCAAAAACCTAAGAAGTTCGTGTCCAAAAATCTGCTGGAAAAGTTCTTGCCGCAGATTTTTGGGATTGCCATGGAGTAATCATGATTGATTTTTTGGATAAGGGTAGAACAATAACCGGAGATTACTATTCGACATTACTGACCACTCTACGGGAAAAAATTAAAGAGAAAAGACGCGGAAAGCTATCCAAAGGTGTTTTGTTTTTACAGGACAACGCCCCTGCACACAAATCTCATGTTGCCATGCAAAATATTCGTGATTTACGGTTTGAATTACTAGAACACCCCCTTATTCGCCATAGTTGGCTCCATCCGAATATCATCTCTTTCTTCAACTGAAATTTTCTTCCAACGAGGAGGTAATCAAAGCTGTGGAGGTCTGGTTTGCAGAGCAAGAAGAAAAAATTTTTTTTGAAAGATCTAGAGACGTTGAAGGTTCGCTGTAATAAATGTGTATCCAATTAAGAGGAGAATATGTTGAGTAATTAAATATTTTGACATTAAAATTTTGTTTGGTTCTATAGTAGGCTAAGAATTTTTCAATATATCCTAGTATATTGTGCAAAATATTGGGCATACATCGATGATCAACTTATTAACTAACCCCTATTTCGTCTGGTTTTTAGATTAGAAGCTCTAACAATCCAGCTGTGCTTCGCATGAAACGCCGTCGTAAAGATGGAGTTTTCGTAACCCTAGATTATCCCTGATTTGAAGCCTTTACCGCCTCGCGTTTAAATTTCAAGTACTCAATGTAGGGTGAAACCGTTCCTAATTGTGCTTCCTGTCACTGAGTCCCGTCTTGAACAATCTCGTATCAGGTGGGCACATATTGCGGACAGCACGTGCTACCTCCTTACAAAATGGCTGTTTCCGGTGCCCCGTATCAGCTTACAAAGTACTTACCCCCCTTTGAAAGAATCAAACTCTACATCCGCCCTCTTGTTTCGGCGAACACAAATCTTAACGGTATTACATGACTTCAAGAGTGTGGTCCACCAACCAAACAGTTCGATAAGTACGAATCTGGAAGTTTCAATTGGGGTGTGTAGAATTTAGTCCCTGAGATGCCTAATAACAGTAAAAAATGAGGAACAAGCTGTGTTAACCAGTTTGGACCTTCTAGCTGGACGTTGAACTAGCAGAACCAGCAATTTTTATATATCATAGTCATCTTAGAGTTTGGACTGATGGCCAATATGTGTTAATCCGGTACTGGTTGAGAATAAACTCAAAAAATTGAGTCTCCATGGCAGAAATTCCCACCGATGCTGTTCCGTCTGAAAAAATATTCGCGACAAGGCTGCGCGTCTAAATAGTGGCGATGTCTATCATTGCGGACCAGTGTAGCCGGTCGCCATAGCGGAAGGGCAAAGACCCATAAAACTCAGTCAGGTAAGGGAACATGGGACAGGATGAGCCTTCCCAGCTATGCGGATATCGAATGCGAGCTTGAATCGCAACTTATTAGTCGACTCACATCCTAACAGATACTGAATTCATTAGATGATTATTGTTGCTCGCGGTTAGGCCCGCCGTACAATCGGATTTTACCTAACGCTATTACGAAATCGCTGCATTTTTGGGCGAGGCGTTGAAGTGAAAAAAAATCAATTGATCTCGAGCCATATCTTATAGGAAGAGATTGTCGCTTCCGCGAGCATGGCATTTCGAAACTGGTCCACGGTTTCCACTGGAGTAAAGAATCCATTCAGATTGACTGCTCTCTACAGGGCGTTCATTGAAGATAGGACAAAATGCAGAAGGTAGAAAAAAGCCCATATTTTGTTAGCTCGATCATCACAAACTACACATATGGAAGAATTCCGTTAAAATTCTCGATAAGTTGATAGTTTTTAATGATTTTAAACAATTAAATTAGCCTACTGTTCGTTTTAGTTGCGTTTTTAGGGGTAACCAACCTGACTTCTCACAAGATGTAAGTATTCTGCTGAAAAACTCTTGTGTGTTTCAAAATGAATACTTCTCTGGTCTTATGATCTCAACCCAACGATTTCTGAGAAAAACGGCCTAAAAACTGAAAACACTGAAGCATTTTTCGAATTTTTGTGACATTCTGGCTTCCGGATTCATAAATATTGACTATTCTCTAGAGGCATCCATCTGACAGAATCTGTAACATGTTATCTTGGAACATTTTTGACGCTCCGTATCTCAGAAGGAGTATATATTTGACCCCTCGTTTCATCTTCGGTAAACACCCTGTACGTTAATGTATATTCCGCAAATGGTCAAGTGTATCACACGAATCCTTTGAAGAACCATTCGTGCTCATCAGAAATAAATTCTCAATTAACTGCTGCCAAGTACGATAGAAGAGACAAAGAAAACAAAATTATAAATAATTGATAATATACACCGCGTATTTTGAAATGGAACAATAGTGACCCACATATTTATATCAACCGCGTTTTGCATAATTCTGCCTCGTGTGACTACAGAACACAATGGTTGGCGTAAAAGATTCGGTACTTTTCTCTCGTGGAAACAATTAATTACTTTTTTCAGCTGTTTCGAAGGCTCATTCGGAATTGTCCATTGAAATTGAAATGAAAGGAGACGCGTGAAATACGCGAAAGAGCTACTGAATACAATCATTATTGTATACTGTTGTAGGTATTCTACGAAACAATTTCCTCGTTAATTTGAATGAAAATCGAGAAATATTCTCTTCACAACATGCTCCATTCAAGCTTCAAAAAAGGAGGCAATTGAACGTTCATTCAAAGCCGTATCAGTTGTGTACTTTCAATTTCTCACATATTTGTAAAAAATGATAAGAGTACAATAACTTTTTTATTCGGGAACAGAGAATTCAACAACGAAAAGGGTGCTCAACTTCACTCAAACTGAATATCTACGACTTATTCAAGATAATGTAGTATACAGAGTGAGTATTTGACTCGTACAAATATTTCAACAGAATATTTTTGAGGTCAAGAGGAACATTTTTCCCTATATCATTTTTTTCGAATCTGCTCGGTTTGAAAGATCCAGGTTGTTGAAAAAACATGAAAGAATGTTAGTACTGGTTCTATCTATGTTAAAATATTTGTAGGAGTTAAAGACTCGGCCTGTATATTGAAGCAAATCTCAAAAAGCTACCTTAACTGGGAATAAATTTCTTGAAAACCCCTCAGGAAGAAGTCTATTAACGAATTCATGAAGAATAAATAGTGACATGGGGAATAAGGGCGTTAGAATGATTTTCGAAGCAGAATCAGAGTAACCAATTCGATAAACCACAAGCGGGGTGTCTCAATACCATTGTGAGAAAGTCGATTACGACAAAATGACGCAGATTGTATCGTACCAATGATTAACTTCGCCACAATACCAGCATGGTACCAGACTACAATTAACGACAAAATGCGAGCCATTTCTTCAGTTCACCAACGTCAGAAGCCAATGTAAACGCAATGAGAACAATGGGAAAGAGCAAGGGATACTTTGTGCGGCAGCCAGATGTTATCCCATATAATGTTATGAGAACGTCCCAGCATGAACGAAATTTCTTTACCTCAGCGTTAAGTTTTTCCAGAGTCTTGCAGCATCTCCTCCACTCTCTCACGTTGAGCGCTGTGGGAGTGAGAAAGAAGAATACCAGCACTGAAATGATGTAGACTTTTAGAGCGTTGATGCGTGAGATGCTTTGATGACACTGGGATCTTAATGAAGGGATAATAACATAGGGTAAAGAACTTCCAAGGATGGAATGAACCTTTAATTTCTGAATTGGATATTTTAAGTGGTTTGTATTTGTACACGTAACATGGATTCGAGAATGCGCTTGTAGAAATTTTTCCTCAAGTTAAGACTTCAGTAAAGAATGCAAGGGGGTGATTTTTGTCCAAAAAATTAGGGATAAAGATTCCACTCTCAAAAATTGGAACTTTTCTCACGTTTTTGTTGGTGAAAATGGAAGGCTGAGATATTATTACTACTGTTAGTTGTAGTACTGTTTTTAGGTGTTACCTCTGAGCAGTGTGTTTTGGTAGTCGTACCATAGCTTTTTTCCAGAATGAAGAACTATGTTCAACATTCAAAACGATCCATTCTGTGAATATGTTCTCGCAAACTGTTGTTTAATTGTCAAATCGCATGTTCAATTAAGGTTGCATAGGATGATCTTCAATAATTTCGAGATAATTGATAGGTCTGAACTTCCAAACGGTTAGAATGTTCGATCGGAGCTTACGTCAACAATTTTTTACTTCATTTCATCTGAAGATTCGAATTCTGTCAATTAGTAAGCCAATATGACCACTCGGATATAAATCAAGTTCTATGGTTGGTGGGACTGTGCCTAAGAACATTCCCCATATGTGTTAGTCCATTTCATGCCGCATATTTCAGGGAATTTCGAAAGATGGTTAAAAAATTCCACATCTGCTGAAACTATTCCTCTTCAATGAAATAGGACACCTTTCAGTAAACTATTAGAGTATAGAATCAAATGGATGAACGAGAGTGTCAATACTTTCACTTTCCAAATCAAAACTCGGTAATATGACCCATTTAAATTTAGGATTTTTGGTGATTTTAGTCTTTCAGTGAATTTGGGTTTTTACACCAAATAATGATTTGGGAAATACATAGCTGACACAGTAAAATATTTATTCCTCAATGTTCGATGTTTTTCTCGTGTGATATCTCCAAATTTGTGTCCCAGTCTCAAGTGACAAAAAGTCGAAATCATCAACCATACCATACAGTTACTCAACACTGTCATAATCACCCAGAAACACTCGAAAGACGTGGGAAATCTCTTAACAATCCCGTAGAGAGAATTGGGTTGCAGCCATGGTAAGGTCGATTGAAGGCCTCCGAAATACAATTGAAACACGACCCAACTGTGGAACGCAACACCGAAGTGTCTTTCCCACAGATCACTGAATGTTCTCTTGAACGGGTTGTAAGTACGAAATTCCAAGACTACGGTTTCTCTCATCCGGACGGAAATGGTTGTTTTTGTTTTTCTCTCCGGATTTCGTCAAGCGACTTCGTTAGAGTCGCAGAGATCTTGGTGTTAATGATGTGCGGTCACTAATGGACTGGCTGAGAAAGGAAATCTGGGTCTCGAAATTCGCTACCGAAAGAATAGATTCTACATTTGAAGGAGGAGATCTATTGTGTCCTCATCAGAACCGTCTACGGAGTTCTAATGATAAATTCCAGTATCTGGGATGGTTTCTTCAACACAAGAATCGATTCCCGAATCAGAATATGGATGCTATTAATGTAATACGGAGGAGGACATTCAGATAACGAAACAGATAACGCCTCGATCATTCAAATCGAAAAATTGTATTTGCCTTCGAAGATAAACGCCTATTTACACACGAATCACATCCATATTCCACGGAGTGTGAGAGAACATCGCCGCACAGATCGTAAAGTACCACAGTTCCATTGTCTTCCCGGAGATCTCGACAGGGATCCATCAATTCCATTGTCGACACCTCTGGGGTCAATCTTCGAAGAATGTCCTTGTTTATTGAAATCTCCTCATTCAAATTCGCATCTCGGATGCATATTTATACGATCCCCCCATCAGTCATCCTTAACTCAGAGTAAAACGAGAATATTTTATGAGATCCCATCTCAGGTCAACCTTTCCTCGTCATTTATGCCCTTGAAAATCTTCAAGACTGCAACAATGAAGTAGATATATCTTTAGGTGCGAAATTTAAAGTACTTTCTCAAAGACAATGGAAGAATCGAATTAATCATGTCTTGGCAAACCACTGCCATTCGATTCTAAATGCTCACATGAATTTTCGTAAAACCATTCAAAAAATTAATAAGGGCAGAGTTGGAGTGGTATTTATTTAAACAGTCTGTGTTGGCAGTCATGGTGTCATAATGGAGGTCGTATAAAAACTAATCCGCTTCAGAATCCTGAAATTCAGCTGTTTCCTGAGGATGTGCTGAACGCAGAAAAATTCTGTTCTTTCGGTAAATGAAGCAGATGAGGGGAATACTCACGGGCTGTATAAATTGTACACTCCTTTTTATAGCGCTTTAACAGGTTGGGCTGACGCCATCAATCATGATGCCCCTATTCATTACATTACATGGAAACTATGAACGTAATCATGCTGAAAGGTTAATTTATTAATCGATCGAATTTAGTCTTCAATCGATTCATACTCGTCGACCAATTTTGTCGTCGTCTAGCCAATAATAGTAGATATATTCATAATGATCGCAGATATGATCGATTTTGAGTCGTCCACAAAAATTTTGCATTGCAACATGGATTCGATTGCAGTTGGGATTCTGTGCTTTGCAGAATCAGTTCATCACATGGTAAAATTGTGAGTGGGATGTAAATGAACGTAATGCAAAGTACTTACAAGTACTTACACACCTAAATAACATAATTGCTCTTCCAAAAAACTCTGTTCCTTACACAACAGCTCATCAATATTGATACAGGAGACGTTATGAGATAATGACAGGTTTGCCTGTGTTTTGTTAGGCTGGGTTGGGATTCATTGCTTATCGATACTTCGACAAGCTTAATAATAGTTGGTATAGGTCGATTCTTCCATAAAATATGGTTAACGAATGATTCAGTTACAGTTTAACCGACAATAATTGCCATTTCATGAAATATGATGCAGTTTTCAATCATGATTAGCCGGTATAGAACTGCCCATAACTAATTCAGATCAACCAGGGAAACTAGTGAGCATTCCTGAATCTATACTATGAAAAAGGCCTACAAAACCTAGCACTTCTGTTCTAATAACCGTTTCACGAGCATTTCATTTCCTCTAATTAGCAATAATGCGTTCAAACTTAATTTATGAAAGTTAACTTCCCGCACTGACATTTCTTATGGCATCTCGGAAAACGTAAAGCTCCTAATCTTTCTTGTGATTACGTATTTGGTATTCCGTATACTTATTCGTGTACTACTGTTTTTTTCTCGCAAAGGTAATAAATACTTCATTAATTTATTCCACCCATGTTTCAATATCAACAAACTCCAGAATGAAAGTGTCAACTCTTGAATTTTGATCGGCATGCATTTAACATTAACATGATTTTATTCACAACGTACATGTGTGAAATTCATATGAGGGGGAATACCTGAAGCTTAATTTTATCATTCATTCGAACAGTGGTGTTGTAGGATAGGTTGAATAAAAAGTTGATACGTATGTGTAAACCGACACAATTCCATCAAGATGTATTTTCCGCTGAATTTTCTGAAGAAACGATTAAATTAGACAGTCTCCCAGGCAGTAGATGAAAAGCGACACTCAAAAGAACTGGAACAGTTATAACTATCTCATGTAGGTATAATTGAATTAGAGACAAGTGATATAAAATGATATAAGCTGCTTCCCACGCGTTCCTTTCATTATGCTTTTATTCAATTCAGTTCTTCTTAGAAAATAAACACAAACTCTTCTCTCTAAGCTTCCTATTATCTACGTCATATGCTAGAATTTCGAATCCTTAGGTTAGGGATAAGGTAGATTTTCTCACCTGTAGGTTGTTTGTGGATTCGTTGAGCGAGGAGTAACTTGAAGATCTGCTTCCTAGGGGTTCTGGACTTAAACTTCCATAAGAAGTCGTCGAACTCAGGGAAACTGTATCCGCTCTACTCCTGTAAGGAGAAAGCTGCACATGTTTCATCATCTGTAACAAAAAAAATTCAGTAAAAAACTTTTCCAGAAAACCGAAATGAAATTTAGTTCTTCAGTTGGGAATTCATAATTTGGAAACAAACGTCTTAGTATGACATAAATCAGAATATCCACCATCTAAAACAAGAATTTCTCCCCAGACTCTGAATGATGTACTTCATGAATAATTGACCCATTGTTGTACCACCTTATTTGTTCATAACATGCGAAAAGATATTCGAAAGAAAGGAGACACTTGTGGGAGATGTGCACTGCAAAGTTTCACTTGGAGAATAATGGTCCATTTCAGACTGATTTACTTGATCACTTCAAGGCAACGTCGATTATGGTCACATTTTGTAAGGATGATGCAGATCTGTCCCAAGATTTTCTTGTTAGGATGGAAAATTGACTCATAATCGTGAGAAATACCGTGCCAATTTTCCTATTGAAAGACCTTACAACATTTCCCGAAGATATGAATCGTTTGAGCTCACACAGTTGATAATAGAAGACAAACTTATCAATATGTTTATATGAATATGACAAAAAATCATCTTTGCACCATTCCGATAATTGTTCACGAGAATTTCCCCTTGTAAATGGTCGTAAACTGTCACAATTTAAACCTCCAAGGGTAGTCAAGAGTCGGCGAAACCCAAATCACAAATGGGACAAATCTGTAATTCTGTAACTCGACGACTAGACGTGACATAAAGACAACAAGTCTCCTGAATTATTATTTATTGCGGGCAATTCTCAAGTCACAGCAATTTATTGCAGAGAACCCTCCTGTCAACAATGGTTCTTTTCACGGTGCCGATTATGACTTGTTGTATGTAGTTCAAATAAGTGTCTGGACCAAAAGAGAGCAGATAAATGTATTTCAGGCATTCCTGCGTTATCACCAGACAGAGAGAACGATTTGAAATTCCGTCCACGAGATAACAGTAACACAGCCAGTGTTTCTTTCTGTGTGAAGTGTGAATATTGCAGACATGAGAAGTGTCCATATACGCCAATTCGATTATGAACAACTGAGCACTGTTTAGCGCAAACCGCTGATCGAAAATATTCCCCATGGGAATTGTTCGTTGGGATATATGATACCCGTGTTCGAGATCTAGGAGATTCGAAAACAGAAATACAGATCGCAAGTTATCATAGGTACTACACTGTGCAAAAAAATTAACGCACATTCTGAAAAACTCAATTTTAATGAAAGTTAACTCTACATTGACTTTATAACCTATTTTTTATGTTCTCTCCGGAAGGTTTTGAACGAAACAAGACACATAAAATGGAAGAAAAATTCAGGATTTCACCGAATCTTATGTGAAAGAAGAGAAATGAACAATTTTCAAAATACTGAAATGCTGATAAGTGATTTAATACTTGGTATTTCCACCCCTTGCGTTAATTGCAGCTCGGCAACGACGGTTCATACTCAAAATGAGTGATCTTAAAATGTTCTGATCTAATCCTTCCCAGATTTCCCCGAGTTGGATTCCTAAGTCATTAAGAGTAGCTGGATGATTTTCTGAACTTCTCAGCCTTCTATTGAGGTTTGTCCCAAACCTGCTCAATCTGATTGAGATCTGGACTTCTTGCTGGCCAAGAGACTTCAACCTCTTCAAGGTACTCCTGAACGATGCGCGCACGATGGGGTCTGGCATTATCGTCCATAAAAATGAAATTTTCACCAATGTATGGGGCAAATGGCACTACATGCTCTTCAAGAATGTTCCTCATATACTTATCAGCCTTCATAGCTCCATTATCAATAACCACAATGAGCTTGTGCGAGCAGTCAAAGATATTCCACCCCATACCATAAACGATCCTCCCCCGAAACCAGTAGTATTCAGGAAATTGCACTGAGCATATCTTTCATGTGGACGTCTGTATACAAGGGAACGTCGATCACAATGGTAGAGGCAGAATCCAGACTCATCTGTGAAGAGAACTCTTTCCCAATCGGCCTCTTCCCAATGGATATGCCCTCTCGCAAAATCCAAACGCGCCCTTCGATGGGCTGGGGTAAGAGCTGGGCCTCTTGCCCTGACACGAGGCCTCTCTGAGGCGATTTCTTATTGTTTGAGTGCTAATTTGCATCTCATGAGTTTGCTCAAGCTGAATTTGAAGGAGGCGAGCTGTTGCAAACCGTTGTCTCAACGAAGAAACTCTCAAGTAACGTTCTTGAATGGCAGTTGTTACCCGTGGTCTACCCTGTCCTGGTCTTCGGACATTCATGCCTGTCTCCCTGAATCGCTGCAACATTCTGGACACACTTGTATGGGAAACTCCAAACCTTTCTGCAATTCTTGTGTATGTGCACCCTTCTTCTCGCAAAACTACCCTACCGCTTGGGCACATTCCTCTTGGGTCAAATTGCGTGTTTCGCGCGAAACTTAGTTTCAAGAGTTTGTTGGTTTTTATGGTACATAATGGTCATAATGAGAAAACTGGAAGACGTGGGTGATATCTTGTGTTCGAAATAGATTCATCAATTAAATGAAAAACTATATTCCAAAATTCATTTCGCATTCGATGAAACCGTTTGTGAGATAAAACTAAAAATAACATTTTCATAAGGTTTTTTCAACAGCCTGTATCTTTTAAACCGAGCCGATTCGGAAAAAATGGTATAGGAAAAAATGGTTCCTTTTGGCCTTAAAAATCTAGTGTTAAAATATCTGATATTCGATTCTCCAGAAAATCAGCCTGAAACATCCGTTGATTTCTGATATCACGCACGGTATTCTTCAAAAGCAAGTTTATGCGTCCTAGTTTCATACCAAGAACCTTCCAGACCACCTCAAGAAACCGCAAAAGTTTCAGTTTTCATAAAATTGTAGACCGACCATGGTCCGAGAGTAAGGATATCGATTTCACACCATTGTTGGTGGATCATTATTATTTATTAAGTCTACTCTAGAAGAATGAAGGAAATTGATACTCGATTCTGAAGCGGTAAATATTGCCGACAGTATTGTGTGAAGGAGATAGAGATGTTACATTGCTCTCTTAGGCTCAAATTCAGGAAAGCAAATTAATTAAAGCTGTATAATGAATTCAATTAATCCATTTCACCATTTTTTTCTTCAATTGAATATTTTCTGAACTCTGTCGAAGCCCCAGTTGAATCAACGCTGTGTCTGGAGTTGTTCGGCAATTTGCTGAAACAATTTCCCAACTCCTTATCTCACATCCAATGAAATAAAGCCGAAACGTTCGGAATGAATGTGTTTCTTTGAATGCAGCGTTTCGAAGGGTTCAAAAGTCAACGAAGTGTCCGTATTCTTATGGAAACAGATGAACCTTTATCCCGTGACTCGTGCCGTGAAACCTCTGAGAGCATTTCTTCGTATATAAAAATATACGTGTACTGTTGGAGCCGCTCTAAAGATTTGTGCTGCGATAACCCGAAGAACTGTGACTTTGTTAGAATCGGAGGGCACACTTATTTCGGATTTTTCCAAGGAAAACAAATAGTACGTTCCATTTGAACCCGACTCTTTGATGTTGTGAGGAGAGAACAATTTGTGGTCCACAACTCTCTCTTCATTTCAGGAAAATTCTCTATATGGTAAATGAAAGCATTTTGTTCAAAGTATTTCAAGCCATATTGTCTTTTTACAGGTCAATAAGTGTGATACAAAATTAGCCACTTGGTAGTTTTCTATCGGTTTCAATTCAACACAATAAAAAGGCTCAGTTCGACTGGGATTATCACAATATGAGATTCCATTTTGTGAGGGAAATCCAAACATTCTCCAGCATTTTTGTGAGCCTTATATGTGGAAACCAGTTTTTTAGGAAATAAATTTCAGATCACCCAAAATCAATATCAATTCCCGATTTCAATGCCCTTAATGATCTGTTCAAATGCCACTAATTGACTTCAAACGGATGTATTTAATTACTGTAAAGGTGAAAGAAGCAAGTACGCAGGATGTTTGCTTAGAAAACTATCAAATTATGCAAATCAAAACCGAAGAATTTCTTCTATGGATGAGTTATCGAATCAAGATGAAACATTCTATTGGCGACGTCGAAGAAATTGCATCCTTCATAAAAAAAGTGGCATTCGCGAAGAAAAATTCACGTATACTGACCCCAATAAAGTAAGAGCGGATGCTTTAAGGTCAGCAACATACCATTGGTAGACAACACCCGAAGAAAAAAGGAGACACTTATGAAACTTGTCTACCGAATTTGCTTTTATAGATAATGATTGAATCGATCCTTTTCAACATCTGCATTTCATTACCTACCTGTATATACCAAACCCTGGAGTTTAATGCAAAAAGATCCATTATATTGGACGGTTAATGATATAAAAATTTGTTCGTATTAGGATTTATTTAATAATCATGAGGAAACTTCAGAATAATCAATACAACTAAACACTTTCACTTTCAAATTTCTTCTGCATATCAGGAAATAGTGTTAACTAGTACTTCCCGTAATTTTTCTTGTACAGTCCAATCATTAAAAGTCACATCGAAGGCTCAAGTTTATTTACACGTTTTCTGTTAATGAGGCTGTGCAGGAAAATGCAATAAAATGATGAAATGAAGCATCAAAACAACAAAACAATTTTGTATATTACTTCAAGGATTGCCTTGAAAAGTTGTACCCATTCCAAGGAAGAAGAAAAAATGAGATATTCAATGATCAAAGGATATTTAGTCTTCCGAATCTGCTAAACAAGTTTATATGAGAGCAAACTGATATTGCCTCAGATGTTTACACTTGCAAGATTGTACATAAGAGGGGTTAATTAATTATTTACTAATTTCATACCTTGCGGTCTAATTTCATGTAGCTTTGATGATTAGGATAATTCTGAACGGATTGTTTGGTATAATGAGGTCAGTTTGATTAAATTTCGGTGACTACTGAACGTGTCATTATTACACTGGAAAACAAGTAGATTTTTCGTTTCGTCCACATTCTCTCATTACCGTTCATCGCGTTAAAATCTCGCAAAAACCCGGCCCATACGAGTTGCTACATCCATCCTACAAAATCCTGATTTCCTCCGTCTGGCAAGGCCAAATTCGGAAATTTCAACCCACCGCGTTCAATTTCTACCTTAACGGATGCGTGGGGGTGTTAATCCACCATATGTCCGAAGATATAAACCATTGTTTGACTTCAACGCAAGAACAGGACCAATTCAAACCAGTTCCCGACAACAATAAGATGCATATTCCGAAAGCAGCAAAGCTACGGACGCGAACATGAACTACATGTAGGTGCCTTTAATCACAGATGTTCGTAACTGAATGCTATTATACCAGGTGAACATTATCAGCCTACACCTATAAGCCTAGCGTAAAAATCCGAAGGATTGACAGGAAGTTGTATTAGCACCTGTCTGTGGTAACTAATCATCATTCAATGAAGAAAGATCAATATTGTCCGTGGGTGAGCAGGGCCATCAGGAGGTTATCTCATTCGACAGCCTACATTGTCAGGAATGGCATAAACCACCTTAAAGTTCAACGTTTTACTGTTACGAATTAAATTTTCTACATGAATTGCTGATGATGCAATATTTTTACGACTGAATGTGGATCTTGATCGGGGATAAGCTTAAAAGGATATCGATAAACGCTAAATGATCTGGGACACTTTGTGGGATGTTGTTTTTACATTTCGGTAACACCTACATAACGAGATGTTCGAACTCTTATTCCTTTTTCGCTACAAAAACATCTTGTTGTGGTTAAAAATATTTGTTGAAAGTCCTACTGAAGAAAAGAACCGAAAGATGATTTTTGTCCGGAAAATTGGTCGTATGTCCAAGAAATACATGAGATGGTTTAATTTTTATACCATATTATGTAGTGTGAACTTCATTGAACTTAATGAACCCAAATTGAATATTCGTTTAATGAATACAAAAATTAATGCATGTGGTGGAAATTGATGTCACTAGTCCCTCCGTGTATATAACGAGTATATTGAGTAGAGCGGAAGTCCAATGCATGGGATGTGGGTCCGGATATTGTCACTAAAACTGATTGTCCCATAATCGATGGGGATTTGGAAATGTTTCCAGAGAATGCAAACGCTGATTCAAAAATTTCGAGTAATCATCTTTCGAAAAAATTTCAAAATTCAATCAAAAATTGTAGATATATAGACTGAAATAATCAATGCTTCAACCCTAAAACTGATTCACTTTTGCTTCATTTCACACTTCTTTCGCTTGTTCATAGAAACAAGTATGTTATCTTATATCAACTTGAATTCAGTGCAGACAAAAATCCATATATTATGTAAAATAAGATTATCCTCCTCTGACTCTATTTCGGATTTTTTTATTAACAAGCTTGCATCGACTTCCTGTTATAGGACGCGTTGGAAAGCATTGACACATTGATGACTCCTCTTCGGTTCAGAACTGTCATGAAAAATTCTCAAACTTCCTGGAAAGAAACACAATATAAATCTCGAGGCGTTGAAAAGACCAGTTCATACAACAAACGAGTGATTCAGACTCTACTCTGGCTGGCCGTTTCAATAGTGAACTGTTTTAATTTCTAGTTTCCTGTATCCTGTTTGAGATCACACGGTATTTAATGCTCTCAATGCAACGTCTGATCGGTTCAAACGTGCCGTCATATCCTTTCAGTTTTATTCATGGATATAAAACGAGAAAAATAATCCTACACGAACAAATATTCGTGGAATGTCCCTTTTTTCAAACTTTTTCGAAAATTTTAAGGAGGCAGTACGCGGAATGTTGTGCACAAAGCTGGATAAAGGCGCATTCTAACCTGGGGAGTCAATTTTCTTAGAAATGCATCATCTTCAGATTCACAATGGTACCTGCTAAGGGTGTTGAACTCCAGAGTGTTACTTTTGTGTTTATATGAATAGTCCTTCAGTATACGGTAGAGTGTGGGCGAAATAACAATGATGAGAGGAGTATTGAGTGAAGAAAAGAAACACTTTGCCATGGTATCATTTTCGCGTCCATCATAGCAGCATATATCTGCAATCCTAGTAGTCAAACACACTTAGTTGATGAAAGTTGTCACCTCTGGCACAACTCTGAGAAAATTCTCTCGGTTCACTTTTTGTGAGAGCAGATAACACAGAACCCACTCTGTATCTTATTTGAAAAAATCAATTTCTAGGAATTATTACCAATAAATTGATCAATACCTACGTGCACATCCAAATAATCGATTAGGGAAACAAGTTGGCTGAGCAAATATAACTCTGATAATCATATATTGCTCTAATACCACGTCGAAAAAAGTTTCCCTATTCTCATCAGCCAAAGTGGCGAATCGACTGTATCTGGGGTATACCCAATATGGGGTTAATGCCCTGGGACAACACCTAGCCACAATACCACTATGCAGTTGGACGTACCGCACCCACAAATAGAAAACAGAGGCATCCATTCCTAATACGCCCTTTTTTCCACCCATTTTATGATTGAACATAACGACCTGGACTTGGCACGCTCTCGGACACGTGACGTGTATGACAATAATTGAGACGAACCGAAAAATAGCGTCATTAAATTTCAATTGGTTTTTACTATTGAACGCTCAAGGCTGCCACTCATTACCGTCACGGAACTAATCCGATTAGATACGGTTTTACCAGAAATTCGAAGGATTACCAATGCTTGAGTTGTAGTGTGGAAATGGAAGTATATTTTTAATACACCTGGAAATCTAGAAGTCTGAAAATTTTCAGTGGTAGGTTGTCCTGAAAGCGTGACGAAAATGTTCTTCTGATTGAATTCTTGTCGAATGATTCTAGGAATGGCATCCGAGCTATGGGATCTATTTTCCGCTAGTGAAGCTCAAAATTCCCCATGCAAATTTGTAACAACAATAACTTGATATTAATAGTTCTTAGTAGGCAAAACATGATCTTGGCCAAGAATACAACATTTGTTTTCATTCTCTCACATTTCATGAGGAGATGTTGCCCTCGGTGAATCAAGGTTCAGGAACTCACATTGTATCAGTTGTGGATTCCGCCCGATCCTCACATAAGGGATACCTATAGTTATGTGAGCAAAATAGAGCAAGTTCCAAGTTAATATTTCAAAGTGGACACTTATTAACTACGACAAGTATGTGGTATACGTAATTTTCGAAGAACTTGGGCTGTTCACAATATGCATAGGTGTCAACATACAGTCGTAACCTCAATACCTCATTGATCAAATCCACCCATATCCGAATTAATTTTATGCCGAGAAATATGAACATAGTTTATCATTACTCAATTACATAAAGTTGTCAAGCCTACACTTTATTTAGGAATATTATTGCATCTCACTCTTTATACAAATCTTCATTCGGCCAACTGACTACTTGTCTACCTCTATGTGGTGGTGCACCATGGTGCTGATACCACATTTTTATATTTTTTTTCATAAAAAGAACAGACGTGTAAAAACAGTCGAGAAAAATTGATTCATTTAGCTATATCGACCCGGGTCATTTTACTTACTAATTCGAGGTCGTAGATCACGAATATGCAATTAGATTTTTTGTAGGATCAGTATTTTGGGAAATAAATCAAATCAAATGTAAAAGTTCGAAAAAATTTATCAACTTTGAGGAGCTGTAGCAGCCAGAAAAAAAACACTAGACATGATCTGAATTTTCTAGTTATTGACTGGTTCTTTGCTAATAAAAAAACTACATTTCATACATCTAGCGCGAACTGTTTAGTTTTTATGATTTTTTCCGCGAAGGTCCAAAATTTCCGATTTTCCATCGACCATAACTTGAAGAATAATTTTTTTTTAAAATAACTGTTTGCACATTCGTATTCTACGCCCTCAAATTAGTGTACAGTATAAATTTGGTTTCGATCGGAAACCAAAAATATTTTTCAAAAAATCGCAAATTTTTCCATGCATATGTATGGAAAAATTTGAAAAATTTTCGATCTCTCCGATTTCCACCAAAATTGGATTATCTACTAAACCGAGGGCGTAGATTACGAATATGCAAACAGAATTTTGCTGAAAGAACGAGTTTTCAAGTTATGGTCGATAGAAAATCCGAAATTCAGGACCGTAGCGGAAAAAATCATAAAAACTAAAATGTTCGCGGTAGATGAATGAAATGTGGTTTTTTCTATTGGCACAGAACCAATCTATCCCAAAAAAAATCAGCTTATGTTTAGTGCTTTTTTTCCTGGCTGCTACAGCTTATCAAAGTTGACCAATACTTTTCCAATTTTTCCACTGAAACTGTTTTTTTTCCCAAAGTACTGATACTAGGAAAGAACAGGCCTAATCAAATCCTGCACTTCATTATATAAAACTATATTCGCCCAAATTTATATACTCGAGAGAATCGATTGAACAAACTCTATCACATGAAGAGTGATCCTACAATAAATATTCAATATTATTCATGATGCTACAACTTTTGCATTGAATATTTTGCATACTGATTGAGGAAGCTGACGAAAGCTTCAAATTATAATAGGCCATGACTGTTTGTTATACAAAAACGTGACAGAGAGAGACTGATCAAGGTAAGAGTGTGAGTTACAGAGAAAAAAGTGTGGGACAACGAAAACTTCACACGCCTCTTAAAAATGAAATTTATCTACTTAAATCTCGCAGTGTTAGAGTTCCCAAGGAACTTTTTGGAATGTTCCAGTCTCAATAGATTCCTCCAGTGTAATAATCTTTCGTTTTTATCCCTCTTCTCAAACGTTTCCCTGTAGGTACAAACATTTTTCTATAGCACATAGAAAGGTTCTGAGCCAATACGTAGTCAGAGAGGCCCAGGATCTGTGATTCCTAACTGTCTCTGAATTAAGACCTTGAGGGAATGATACAACCGTCTCCTGCTCAAAGTCGACAGCTCTTATGGTTCCAGGATAATCTATTTCGAAATAGCAAGAAATTTCTTTCCTCCACTAGTAATCCATCAAGTTCTCGAGTTACCCAGGGAGAGGCTGTATACAATCTATCGAATAAATTGCAGAAAACTACTGGTAACGTGTTCAATCATAACTCGATCACATCCGTCGACTGCAATAATTCGAGAGTACACCGAATTGCTACAGATACAGTCGGTCAGTTACTCTACTGTTTCGAACTAGCAACTTCCCTAGCTGCAGGCAAGGTAACACTCCAGCTCGCTCTTACGCTCAACTCACTACGGCTACCTCAGAAGCAAAAAGACCGCATTCCACAGCATCTTTTTATCGGTTTCTTTCTCGCTCGATCTTTCTTGTTGCGTTTGAAGGAAATTGTGATGACGAAATAGCGTCAGATCTTATTTCTTTTTGTGAATTCGCCACTTGCACGTATCCCCGCTGTGAAATGCTCGAGAATTTAGATACGCAAGAATGGGCATAGTGTTCGGGCGGTTGTTTCGGTTTGGGACATTTAAATTCTGATTGCGAACCGGGTAATTGCTGATATGCAAATTTCGTTGGGAGAAAATAGACGCTCACCTCTGCAGAAATTCATAGGAAATATGAATACACGTTACTGTTGTTCGCTTAGGATCTCATATTTTTGGAATTCACAAAAAACACTTTCTGATACTATGTGAAAAATGAGAGTTTTATGACAGCTTCTCGAATATAAGAGGATTATAGATGTTTACTTGAACAAAAAGCTGACATAACCTAACTCGTTTTACAAGACAAGCAACTTTATCGCTGAAGATGTCAACACACAACTTTCTCGTGTCCCCAGAGGATCTTGATCGATATAGTCCAGTATTCTGCGAAAACTGCAGTGGGGAAATGCACACAGGTAATTCTACGAAATTGGCGTAATTCTGCTCTCAATTTTCAAACAAGATACAAATGCAATTTGATGTCGCAATTACAAGAAAGAAAAGGCAAGGTCAACGAACGTACGTATGCGGAATTGTTCTTTATGTGAGCTGTCCCGTCACGGTTTTTAGTTCGGAACCAGACAAAGGATCGGTTGATTGATCTGGGGCCCGATTGCCGAATTCCCAATAGTTTTAGTTTACAGTTGAGATGTAACTGTTTCACCTTGATGCTCATCTCATCTCGGTTCTGTATCTGTTGCGTAATCTAGAATCTTTCCGTGTTTTCATACGTCATCCAGAGGCAGTGCACAGAAATTGATGGGCGTATCGAAAAATTTGAATTCCTCAGATATGGGAATTTTTCTCATGTTTCCATTCATAAAATAGGAAGAATGAAATCAGTGTTTTCTACCCTTGCAGGTCAGTTTTCTCGGAAAGGTTCCAGAAAATGCGGTTTCCAGATCAAATTAACCTTTTCGATAAGTTAGGGTGGTTTTGAGAGGTGGGTAGCCTTAAAAACAACAATAAAACCCTATTCTTCGTTTAGAACAATGACAGTCTATTGACGAATTGAAAATGTCAACGAAATATCTCTAGCTCTGTTAATTTAATCAACGAAAAAGCTCCTGCATTCTTCTCCATCTTGCCATCTTCAGTAAATATCCTGTAATTGTTTGTTTTGTCAGTTATGTAGTGGTAGCAGTGAAATTATGAGATGATACTCTGACAATTTCTCTTATACTTAAGTGAATTCTATCTGAAAAAGACAACCTTGGGATAACATATAATTGAAACGAATTTTTTCATTTCCACTCAGAACACAAATTTATAAATAATTCAATAAACGATTAACTATTTCAACAGAACGTCACCGATTAACGTAGCAATGTAACCTTGTTCGGTCTTGATGACTAAAGGTAGTGTAACGCTTACATATTTTATGGCAGAAAATAAATCAACACTTCGGCTTGCATTTATAATTTACCTACGTTAGGCTTCTGTGAAATTCGTATTTCCCGAAATTAGCAGTGACACAATTGTTCCGAGAAACAACGATACTTTTAAGTGTGGCAATTAAAGCGGAATAACCTGTACAATTTTTGAAAATCGCTTCGCTGGAATTGGCCTTACCCAGAGGGTGTTCACGAATTCCACAGGAAAGATTAGCATTTGGTGAATCAGCCTGTGAAAACCGTATTGGTATAGAAATGACGAGACAATAAGAACTTTCTCATTAGGAATTGGACAGCAAGCCATTCATGCTACAGTTTTTCGATTAGAATATTTTCCAACAAGAAAAACTTTGGATTCGGGTTTTCAATTTGCGGATATAAATGTGAGAGTTGCTACTTATTTCTCTTCGTGAATTCGAAACATGTAATTGTTTCTGATGGCTTAACTCATCCTTCGTGACAAACTCCATTTGTATCTTCATGTTGAGGAATCATGTCATTATATACCATCACAATTTATACTGAAGAAACATGTATGTATACTCGTTAATCGGAGAGATGGTAGAAATAATTTTTAAAATTGCTCGGAGAGCACAATTTAACGGAAATGTGGGACAGTAAGAGCAATATGAAATTATATTATTAAAGTAAAAAAAAGATTTGGATACCCATTAATACCCATTTATTTTTATCAAGAAATATTGCATTCGTGGAAATTTTTTTCAGAAGTCGTCAATGTTTGTGAGTTCTCTAGTGAATTAGCTTGAATTTTGTCCCAATACTTCACATATCATGTAGTCTGGCATGCCTGATTCGGCAATACGAGTGAGAATTTCAGGAAATCCTGTATTTCCCAAAGTGTTGATGGTTATGTTAATTGTTCACCCAACGTCGTTCATCATATAGTCCACGTCAGTTTGGACATGAGGAAAATTGCTGCAAAATGGATTCCCAAATGTTTGAATATTGACCAAAAACGTGCAAGGGTAGAAATATCGCGTTCGATCTGTGCTCGATTTGAAAATGATGTAGACTTCTTAAACCGAATTGTTACTATGGATGAGACTTGGGACATTTCTACGATCCAGGAACAGAGTAACAATCGATGGAATGGCGACACTCTGGTTCTACAAGACCTAAGAAGTTTCGTGTCCAAAAATCTGCTGAAAAAGTTCTTGCTTCAGTTTTTTGGGATTGCCATGATTGATTTTTTGGATAAGGGTAGAAAAATAACCGGAGATCTCTATTCGACATTAGTGACCACTCTACGGGAAATAATTGAAGAGAAAATACTAGGAAAGCTGTCCAAAGGTGTTTTGTTTTTGCAGGACAACACCCCTGCACACAAATCTCATGTTGCCATGCAAACAATCGTGATTTAGGGTTTGAGTTACTAGAACATCCCCCTTATTCCCCAGATTTGACTCCATCCGACTATCATCTCTTTCCTCAGCTGAAAAAATTGTTTAAAAGGTCGTAAATTTTCTTCCAACGAAGAGGTGATATAAGTTGTGGAGGTCTGGTTTGCAGAGCAAGAAGAAACATTTTTTTAAAAGGTCTAGAGACGTTGCAGGTTCGTAATAAATGTATCCAATTAAGAGGAGAATATATTGAGTAATAAAATATTTTGACATTGAAATTTTGTTTGGTTCTATAGTAGGCTAAGAATTTTTCAATATATCCTCGTATGTTGTTTGTTCACCCAACATCCGTTGAATATTTCCGGACTTTCTTACCCAACCAGAATTGTCAGTACAAAACAAACCTATTTCGATTGAAAATTATGGTTCAAAAGTGGAATTTTCCGCCTTTTCCCACACAATAGCACCTTCCTGACAGTGCCTAATCCGATTGTTATAGATTCATCGATGCAACCTTCCGCGTTTGTCAAATCCCACCGTACTTTTTCACGCGTATTATTACATCGACAACCTGCTAACCTGAAGCCGACAGATACGAAAGATGCGATCCACTTCCACGCATATACATTCCGTCACAGTGGCTACACTTTTTTCCGGTGCCCATTGTATCACCCCCTGGCGCTGCACCAGCAGTATATTCATGAGAATTCCGAACCGTGAGAAAAATTGTACTTCCAATTTCCTGCGCTCTCGTTGTAGTTGATGCAATTGTTGAAAAAGTCGGAAACGGAGGTTCCATAATCAGCTTTCAGAGGGGGTTGGTGTTGCGTCCTGTATAAATTACCAATGTAACTAATAACACATTTTTTCCGGGTTCTCGCCAAGGTTACAGGCCTCATTTTCTCAATAGAAAGTTGCGTAGATATGAACAATGGAGTTGTTGAAAGTGAAAATAGGAAACACTCGCAGGATTGGTTGCAAAATCAACAATAATCGGATCTAATTACGTTGGGATTGATTCTGTGCGAAGGGTAATTAATCGGTTGTTTGTTCTTCGGTCACAATAGGAGGTATCTGCTCAAATTACTTTTTATTTGTTGTATTCTATAATGAGACTCTGCGATTAGGAAAGGAAGAGAATTCTACCTGGGAATAAGTCTATTTGAAATGAAATGTGATGGGAAAATCAAGTTGAAGACAACTCGATCTCGATGATCTTTTTCTAATCTAATTACACGATAAAATTATCATCTATTTCTTCGGATAATAGAGCCAATCATCAGATATTCGAATAACAGTTATTCTCACCAAATGATTTCTAAATCATATTATGATGAACTTCCGTTGTGGACCATCGAACGGAAGTCGAGAGTCATCCATGACTGGTCCGGCATCATGTCATCAAACGATAGCACGGGCCAAAGATATATTCGAATTTTTTATTTCATTGTCCGCCTCCGACCGACTTTTAATATTACGCTCTGTTGAACATCCCTTTTTCTTCCTACACGATGAACTTCACCAGAATTCAGCAGAAAATGTGTTGTTGATCAGAGATTTCATCATATACATCATACATCCTTCGAAAAGAGAAGGTCCCATTCTTCAAAGGATTGTTTGGAACATTTTGTGGGGCACAACTTTCGAAAATTTCCGGAAAAGGTAGGGTCAGTTAAATAATCCTCAAGACCGAACGGCTGCATGGAGCTCAATAAAATTTTCAGATTTATTACTAGAAGAGTTGCTCTTTCAGAATATGTATCACATTTGTATTCGGGATGTGGACTTTGTTCGACTTTCCGAAAAAAATTGTCAGAAAAAACACTGTGACCTCAGTCAGTATCATATACTGAAATACATTATAATTTTTCACGGTTATGAGCGTCGTAGACCTTGAGTTCTTCTTCAAATAATACATATTATTCCAGATAATTTTTCCGTCTGAAAGATCATCGGGAACAAAACATCGCGGGTCTGATTTATGAAGTGCTAGACCATCAATGATCATCACTCTCAGGATATTCAAACCGAACGTACAAATTATTACATGGATCGTTTAGATATGCTCATTGGCTTGTGTAAAACAACGTTGTTCACCTTTTAAAGACGGTGTTAACGATCGAGCAACAAGACAATTAATTTTTGTTAATGGGATCAAATACATCAATTAAGTAGATGTACTACGAATAAAATCAGCAAGTGATGTGATAGAAACTAGAGGTGACCGAAGATTTACTAGGGGAATTCTAATGTTGCATCACTGTTTATTTTCAATGTCGCTCGGGTTTCCACTCATCTGCATCCTTCTTTTACTTTACATAAACTATAAACTTGAATAGGATGTGAGATGTTGAAAAAGAGTCCCTGAAGCTTAGTCGGAGTTTGGCGTTAAAAATATTCGTCTAGTCCTTTTCAAATTTGTAATGAGTGGAGACGTTTGAAATTCGCTGAGAAGCTGATATGCGTAAACTTGTTAATGTATGCTGATGAATTAGTTCATCAATCAACGAGACAGGGTGAATCTTTAATGCTGAAATTAACAGTAACATCTCAGATGCGTTGAAATTCACCAGGTGTAACAGGATCAAGATTATATTAGGATATTGTTCGAGAAACACCAAAAGATATGCACTCTGCACTCTGGTTGCAAATTATACGAGGTTGCAATGAACAGTTAACTCAACGGGAATATTTTTGTGTTGATCGTAGTTAGGTGCATCAAAATTTTTCGACTCTGTCTAGCAGTAGATGGCGGCACTGAAGAATATCACTCAAATACAGTTTTCTCTGATCAAAATAGATTATTCTCATGATGTCATCGTTCTTGTGAATATGGCAGCTGTGACAATTTATGATTTGGGCATTTAAGCGATACTAGTAATCCCCAATTTTCAAATCCAATGTAAATTATTCCCTAAATATCTCTGTAAAGCAAATATTTTCTGCATTTCGTGAATAGTCATGTGTATTCTAAGCGTTAAATAAGCAGGTAATTGAACATTCGATAAAGAACTTATCAGTCGTGTACTTTCAATTTCCCACATATTTCGAAGGATGATAAGAGCACAATAGCTTTTTATTCGAAAACAGAAAAGTTTTCGTACTGTATTTAGGTAGTTTTACTAGATAATACCTACTTTACCCGGAAAAGATGCGCGTGCTTCATATGGCGTTTGTAAATGTCTCAAAAGAAAGGCCACAATAGAAAAGTTAATGAAAGAGAAGACCACCTCATATTGTGCACAATAGATAGAACTGTCAACTTCTAGACGAATACAGTATGTATGACATCGGTAATGAATGCAATGATGACAGATGTCGTTAACAAGTGTTAACCATCCATTCCACATTGACAGAAAGGACACTTACACCAAATGCTGAGTGGAGAGGCTATATTCAGATATTGCGAAAACTTCCGGAATAGGTTAAGGTCTCTGAGACACAACACGTGTTATCCACATTCTCATAGAATTGAAAGAAAGCAATCCCAGATTGATTTTCGTTCGATCTCAAAATAGGTAAGACACTTCCTGTTGAATTATTGCGAAAGTCCCCAGCTTGTGTTGGCAATTTGGAATTCATCATTTTGGCCTCTCGTTTTTGTCCATTAAACTCATCAAATCTTGCTTCGATTATATGAGTTACCATAATCTGCTTTATCTTCTTGGTGAATTCAAGGCAACATGATTCAACCGGAGAATGTAGCAAGTTGATTTCCGCAGAATTATGAAGATTCGATCATTCTTATTGTTGTTGGTCAGTGAAATGGCATGAATCATCAATAGCATGATGGCTCATTTTTGCATGATTCAATCTGTTGGTCATTAGCTTATAAACATATTATTCCACAATATGGTTGAATATCCAGCATCTTCATGCAGGTCAGTTCTACCTCCAGCTCCAAGAAATTTATGGCTCTCCAAAAACACATTGAACTTCGTTGTTTGAGAATTGAACTCTCCAGAAACTAGCTATTCGATCATTTCTCAGCTCTGTTAGGGGGCACAATAGACCTTAAGGTCGCAGTGAACTGTAACCCCTTTTCACTATAATATCAGAAAAATCTTCTCTTCAACCCAATGTTTTGAGTTTGGTGACAACTTAATAACATACATTAATGTCATCATTCGATGTGACCCAACAAAATGAGAAAAGAATATCGTTTTTACGGTTGAAAATAATTTCAGAACCTTCATTAAGGGTATTTAGTGGATACCTGATTCTTAGCAGCCCATTCTTCATTTTTTTCGAACTAATGCCTATCTTTAGTCGAAAATACACCCTCAGTTGTGTAATTAACTAGTCAATTTTCAAATAAGGAAAACCACCTACCCCCCAAGTGAGTTCACGACATGAACAAAACGTTTTGTATGCACTGGGGCGTTACACCAGGAAATGAATAGAAAGATAAGAAAATCAACAGAGCTGTGGCCTTGGAAGTACTAGAAAATATATCATAATTTATTCTGAAGAACAGAAGAAAACCTATTGTATCTGAATATTGAATATGCAGAGTACACTTTTATATCTTGTTTAATTTCCCTTTCCTGATGGATATTCTCATGAGGAATATCCTTAAAAATAAAAATTATTGGGTATTATCAAATCATAGGTATTATTTGCGTATCAAATCAGCAATATCCTTCGGTCATGAGTGAATGAATCAATTTCCCTGCATTTTCTTCTTGGATAAGAAAAACTGCTCTGTGATCTCCCTAAAACTTTTAAATAGCATGTGAAGCTTTAACTTTTTGATAATTGAAAAACCAATGAGAAACTCTTGAGCATCTAATAGTCCTTCATAAAACATTGGGGTTTTCGTACTCATTTCATAATTTGAATTGAAAAATCATCGATAAAATGGGGATAATCGAAAAATAAGTTGAAATGAGGTTTTTATTAAGAGATTGAATATAAATAAACAATACTACTTTATTACGGGATTAAATTTTACGATTGTTTCTCTGGGAAAATTAAATCCATTCGATTTTTAAGCGCGCATCGAATAAAAAACAGAAAAAAGCTATAAAATTTTGGCTCAAACTCACCTTGATGATCCTAAAGTCTGTAAATTGTAATCCAAAATTAATGGGGTAGGTATATCATCAACAATAACACAAAATCGGCTCGCAAACAACAGTTCGGTAACCGCACATGTGTCAACGTCAGAATGAAGCAACGCTCACCGTACTCTCACGCTAGTAGAGCTTGACTGTGGCTGAGTTGAGCTTTGCTCAAGAAGTAATCTAACCAATTGTGGTACCTATTATCACCTAAATCGCGCAGACGCTAAATCGCTCCACAATAATTCTGTTTGGAAAATATTCATGAAAAAAATTGAGCTATTTGGAAAATTCAGTTGGTACGTCGATGATCATTAAAATATTTTATGTAGAATACCTATTTGCGTCATTCCCGACAAAATATGTAGGAATTTTAGATAACGTTGAATGAAAATTATATTTATCGGTATATCCTTTTCATTCTTTTCAATGAGAAAATTTCAATGTTACCTGTGCTTATCACAACTGTTCACTTCCTTGAAGATAAAATCATTTGTGTTCAGTGTAAGTTTTAAGGTCGATTAACGACGCAAATTTAAAACTTTATGCACTTTCGTGAAGTGAATTTTCACGAAAAACAATGGAGTTTGATGCTACTGCTATACCAAGCAAGATACTAGTTATTTTTTATACTCCTTGACTTTTCCCAATGGGGGACAGTAAATGCTACATATATATTTGGTTCCACCACTCCTCAAAGTTTGAGATCAACTAAGATTTTACAGAATTCTTCCTCAAAGTCGAAAAAATGTACTCCCTATCCATATTAACATGCTTAAAATAAAAATAAATCCAATAGGAAATACATTTCAGCATATTTATCCTCTCATTTCGAAGAATTAGACTCTGATCGTTGAAAAATATACAGTTCCAGAGAAGGAGTATTCAAAATTGAGCACTTTTTCACGTAGGTCCAGACTTATTCATCTAGTAAACAGGAAATCAAATAGTCAAATAGGAGCATAATAATTATTCGCATGAAGTATATCAAGAACGATAATATTTGTAGGTTTTAATTAGTTTGACTTCAATAATAAGTTATCTTAAGCTAATTGCGATTCGTCTATTTCCCAAACAAAAACCTACGCCTCGAGCAGATATAAAACCCGATGAATGAAGAAAGGTCAGGAATTCTGAGCCTTGACTCATTTTTGTAATCGCATTGTGAAATTAGTGCTTTTCATAATCTGTAGCCTATCATTCGTTCCTCTATTCCAAGAATAAGGCACAGATTTCGAAGATTTCAAAGAACCCAAAACCCTCAAACCTAGATGAACGAATTTCATTAAAAAAAATGGTATCACTATAAAGGTATCAACTTCCAGATGACTGATCTTCATTTCCACATCAACATTCAAACTTCCCAATGATTTTGATTAAATGGAAAAGAAATTAAAGAATTCAATATTTCTAATTTCAGGTTTTCTTGCATTTTGGTATTTCCTTCTAATGAACACCAATGCTAATGATTTATTTCATTTCCTCCAATTAAGTTCAATCATAGATAAAATATTCTCATCGATAAATAAATGTAAAAGATTTTCAGAGGCTAGTTCAACACAGCCAAATTGATTTTAAATTCCATAATTATACCATGCAGCAAACATGAATTAACTTTCGCCTCAGAGAATATTAGGTGTTATTTCCACCATACCTTGTTGGTACGTAGTATTTTCCGAAAAAATTGTTCGTAGATTTAATTGGTACACAGAGCTAAGTACTTTCATTCTTCGTTGGACAACTGTGGCATGATGATTATCGTTAAATTTTAATTGGGGTTCAGGTTAGTATTTGAAGACTAGTGTGGGTCATATTTTATTCCTAAAAACTAAAAAAATTAGGTCAGAGTTCCATAATGAAAGAAATTATAATTTTTAGTGCAAGATAGTCCTCATTCTCCCTTTTTTTTGTTTCAAAACGATGATAATAAAAAATACATTTTCCAATCGAAAACATTTTATTTTTCTGGTAAAAAAATGTGGGAAAAACTACAAATAAGCATGCGATAATAAACAGAAAATCTTTTGTACTCTGTCTTCAAAAGCGTATTGGTGGTGTGGTACATTTAAAGCTTGACAATTTGCTTCAGTTCCTTGACCAATCGACACAGAGGCAAACCTATAACATTGTTTACGTCGCCTTCTATCCTTTCCACAAAAGTTGCAGCTAAGCCTTGTATTCCATATCCTCCTGCTTTACCCCTATATAGAATCACATTGAAAAATTAATACAGAAATATTAAGGAAGAAACTTAAAATGACTGCCAAGTGAAATAATGAATGCTAAATCAAAAACAACCGTCAAAACAACATAAGATAAATTACTTACATGGGCTCTTTGGTCAGTATATAATTCTCTATTTCTTCATCAGTCAAATTCGTCATATGAACCCTGGTCATTTCAGAAAAGGTGTGAATTTCTCCTTTATACCATATAGCTACCCCTGTATAAACCTCATGAGGCTTGTCGCTTTGTGTTAAACTGAAAAAGTAAGTCCGATATCTCTGATGTCTCCTCAATCAATTCAATACTGGCTATCCATTGTTTCAGTTTTATATTGGAAAATGCTTGATTTCTCATATTATATACTCACTCTTTTATCATCCTTCTTGCCTCCATATTATCCTTAGGCTTTCCGTACATTTTACCGCAAAAGGTTACCATAGTATCAGCCCCAATTATCAAATCTGGCCTCTTCTCATCGTACTTCATTACCTCAAAAACATTTTCCGTTTTTCTTTGTGCCGTAGCCTCTACGAAATATTTGAATGTATAGTCGTCTGGGTTCAAATTCTCAGCAAAACTTGAGGGATATATCTCGAAATCCAAACCCTGAAGAAAAATTCACTACACTACATAGAAGATTGGGGTAATTTCCTCAATTTTATATTCTTATATTCAATAATTTCTAAAGGAGAGCATTCCAATCTGTCTCTTGTAAAAAAATTACTGAAATGAAAGCATTTTATACGGATTTTAAACGAACGTTATTCATTTTAGCGATGTTATCACATGCAGTTTAGTGTTTCATCATAACAAATATTATAGTGTGTGGTCGGAAAGTAAGTGTTGCTTGAAAATTATTATTAGCTTCTTGCTGGTGAGAGAGATAACTTTTCCTTGGATAAAACAAAATGAATGGATTAGCGCCTGCACGAATAGTCTTCCACTGAGAAGTAAGTGAGTATCAGTATCTCAGTATTGCGGATTTTAGCAGCGAAGATCTTCAGATTTGACTGTATGGTAGCGCTATCTATAAAACAAAGTACTCACCGTGCTTCGCAGAAGAACTTCTCGTTGTTTAGAACCACTGGCGAGGACTATCCTCATGGGTTTCAGTTTCCCAACCAAGGGCTCCAACATATTCAAACCTTTGTGGTAGTACGACAATAATTATTCAGTGGAAAACACGGGTAACATCAATGACGGAAAAATAACCTTCCCTGAAAGTGAAATATACATCAAATATTATATTGAAGCCTAACCTATCTAATCTATTGACGTTAGAGATGTATTATGATATGGGTGATACAATCTTTAGGGGAATTTCTGAACTAAATCGATTAAGTGGAATTTTCCCATTCATAGATGGCGCGCCATTTCCATGGGAATCGATAGGAATATTTGTAAATTCGAATTTTTTCCCTCACCTCTATAATAATCAAACTTTCATATAAAACAATTCATGGACACCCTTTATCTTATGACATTGTAACATTGTAACATATTTATTGGATGAATAGTGAGTTGTCTCTATTTTTTCATAAGATTCTTTCTAAACGCTCCTCCTAAACACGTATAACAACATTCAGGACAGTTAGAATAGAATAATACCCAGAAACTTTGTTTAGGTTGAGGATATCCTATTATAATGCATGATGCTCTTCTTCCCTACACTTCAACTGCAGCAGATCTATCGATTATTTGAAATGAATAGATCAGGCAAATCCCAAAACGCCTCGCCAAATGAAAAATTCTAAGAGCCAAGCAAGAGAAGTCGAAGAAGAAACAGGAAAAGAAAACAGCAACAAAAGAAAGGATGCTACACTGAAAATAGGGATCGATATAGCGTTAGGTACAGTTGTTAAAGTCAAACACCAATTTGACCAAGAAAATTTAGGAGAAAATTGACCACATCCATCTTAACTGATTTGTTAATGGTTGACGGAATTTGAAAAGGAAAACTTTAAATGATTACAGTGATTGACCAAGAAAAAATTCGCATCTGAATGTATCTCAGAACCTTAGACAAATCTTCAGTTGTTCAGGATTTACTATCATCTAGAAATGAACTACCTATTATAAAAATCGAAAACTTGAGGAGTGTATGTTTGATTATTACTTGATTGCGTTTTGGTTCAGATGATGTTACGTTTAAACATAAAACATCAACCTGCCAAATTCCATACCCTAATTTTTTTGAGGCATGCTACTATGTAGATCTCGTTATCTCATCTATAATATGGAAAAAACATCCAAATTACTTCGAAGTGATCCCTCACATTTGAATAGGAGCTGTTCAATTTTAAATTTGTTTTTTGGACTTGTACTTGGTCCTGTGTTGAATAGAAATCTTTTATCAGTATTTATGTGAGTATTCCTACAGCTGCATTGCATTGAAATCTCCATTCGCCATCCATAAAGGTTGAATTGGTATTATATTGTTACAACATTTATTAAAACACTTTTAATCCAATATTCTCTACAATTTATATAAATCTCATTTACAATAATCACTAATAAACGTAATAATTTGATAATTTAAAGGGACTAAGCAGAAACCGTTTCTACAATAGATTTTTTGATTATCTCTCCGAAATTTTCCGCGCACTCTGTCGTATTGTTCGTATTTTCCGCATTTTCGGTAACAACCTTATGACCATCGCCATTCTCAACTACATCCTGCGAACCGTTCATAACGAAGTTCTCGTTGAAGGACGAAAAACTGTTATAACGCCCGTGTATGAGTTCGGCGAAGGATTCCGCTTTATTATTCGTCTCTACTACCGGATTCAAACAGGTGTATTGATTTTCCTTCGATTCGGAATTTTCCGAGCTGAATCCCTCGTTAGTAGGCAACAACTGTTCATAACTACAACTCGGTGTGGAGAAATTCTGTTCGGCCGTTTTCTGACTGTCCCCCTGAAACTCCCCGTACATGGGATAAGGGTTGAAAACCGCGTTGAAATCGGTGAAACCGGGATGGTATGGAGACGGCGAGTATTGATTGGTCGAATGGGGGGCGGAGTACTGAGAGGTGCCGGCCAGGAAAACTCCGTCGGAATACCGGGTATCGGAAAACTGAAACCCGTGACCCGAGACCGGGGTTGTAGACGAGTAGGGATGCTTTATATCGACTGCGCTCCCGTCTTGTGTCGAATCCTCCCCGTAACAGTCCTCCCTGAAAGAGTACAGGTCTAGGGAATCGCTGCGTGCAGGTAGATCGCTGAAACCTTGGGGGTTCAGCCCCCCGGGGCCTTCCCCGGGCGCCCCGTAATGTAGATTCGTGAAACTGCCGTCGTGGATGCAGCTTTCCACCCCTAGCTCGTTCCTCGCGTCCGGACCGTTGGAGAATTTCATTATCCTGCAGTTTTTCGATTTTTCCTCTTTGTATTCGATATTTATCCGTTCGTTTTCCATCCAGTTCGAATCTTTTTTTTCCGATTTTAGAGCCTCCTCGTTCTCTTGCTTCTTCTCGAGTTCTAGCCGCATCAGGGTATGGATGAAATGCGTGCGCACCCTTACCGGGTTGAATTCGATTCGACCTGAGGAATTGGCGCAGTTGTCTCTGGAGCATCCACAGGGGAAATTCAAGCGATCAACTTGGCATTTGATGCCGGCTTGGCTGCAGGAACAAGTCTCAGGATCGCAGTAACCTTTACAACCGCACCCGCAAAATTCCCTGGACATTCTTATAACCCTGCAGTCGTCTTTTTCGTAAGTCTCGATTTTCCTAACCCCAGCCGCTCTGAGAAGGGCTCTTCTTTGTCGCGTCGGTACAGGTTGTAAGAAGTAATAATTATCGATGTCCATTTCGGATTCAGAGGCGTCACTTGGTTCTTCTTCACTCTCGCTCTCTTCACTGGATGTTGCAGCAGCCGCATTCGAAGCAGTGCCGTTTTTGGTCCGCATCTGCTGCATCAACTGACGGTGTATCCTCCGCTGCTCATTGGCGTGTTCCACGATCGTGAATTTCTTGGAGTGAGTGTGGTAGGCTCCCATCCCTAAAGTGGAACCCCCCTGGGAAGGGACGCAAGTGAAACCTTGTGCCCTCGGGAAATAATACACAGTAACGCTGTCAAAACTTATACCGCGTTTTTTCTTGATCTTAGGACCGGAGTCGTCATCGACTGGGAGTTTCCTCTTCAAGTTGCTCTTCTTGGGTTGTACTTTCAACATGTCCTCAGTGCTCTTAGGGATTCCTTTCTCAGCCTGGGCGATGTCCGATGGTTCTTGGACGTCGGCGTCGATTTCCGAAAAACGGTCAACGATGGTACTCTCGATGGGCATTCGTGGAAAAAATGACGCTTCCGAATCGCTGCATTCCAGGGCGTCGGTTGATGTTATTTCCTGTCTTTCCTCGCAAATTTCTGACCCCAGACCTGAGTCTGAACCGTCGGACCTGGAAAACAATAATAGTATATAAGAGATAAGAAGAGATAACATTTCTTGAATTGGGTTCAACAGATTGTACTAGAAAAATTGGAAATTGTTTTCCATATTGTATATTTCGACTGGTGTTATCGGTATTTCGAGAAATGAGTCATCAGAACCTTCAACAATTTTTGGTTCAAATTTATGTTCATCATGCATAACCCTGACTATACAGGTTGGTCAAGATCGTAACCAAGAAATTTTAACCACGTATTCTACATCGAAAATAAGCCCTAGTTTGTCATATAAACACATGTCGAGAAATGTTTCCTCTGCGAGATACGGGGTGTTACAATTATAGAAAAAAAAAATGTTTTTTATTAATAACTTTCACACTGCTTGAAATATTTTCATGAAATTTGAGACATAGGTTTCGAGCGTCAAGGGGCACTTTTTGCATAATATCATTTCATTTCTATTCTACCAGTGGCGTCCGTACTGCAGCGAGACTGAATATTTTCAGAAAAAAAATGATACGCCACTGGTTTTTCCGTCAATAAAAATTACTATTTAAATCCTCATTTAATTTGGAGCAAATTAGGTCTCTTGACTTCATGCTGTACGAAGCAGCGTTTCCGGTTAAAAAAATAAAACACATTCTCATGCATGAAGAAATCGCCAAAATTTGGTAGTAATTTTTCCAATACTGAAAATTTATTGGACTGTTTATAACTCAGACACCATAGAGAGGATTTTGTCGATTGAAGATCTCAATTGGCGTAATCGTACCTAAACTTTACTCTGAAAAGTATCCCTAGCAGACGGCTGACTGAATTCCGCCAAGTATCCTCCACCAGTGATACCATTTTCGACTCAAAATTCGAATATTCCAGACATTTGGGAAAAATGATAACGATTACGACAACTAACCTATCATGGGGCTCTTCCTGCTCCTCTTCAAGAGTCTGCAAACTTTCCGTCGCCGAATCATCTCCCTCCACTTCGATCAGTCTACTAGATAAAAAATTTTCTTTTTCTTTCATGTCGAATTCTAAGGTGTCCCTGCTTGAAATATCATTGCCCAGTTCAAAATTCTCACTAGGGGGCTTAGTAACATTACTCTCCTCCTCCGCTAAGGGTAGTTTTTCCTCAATGTCCTGCGGTTGGTCGATCGATTTATCACTGATGTGTTCCATGTCTGATCCTTCTACAGACATGGATGGTTCCTGCTTGATTTCCCCTACTTCAACAGGCATTATCTGCAAAGAAAAAGAATTGATAGCTTTAGAACATCGATCAGAATCAGAATCGAAGTTATTTTCTGAATACCTTTTTCGAATTGGAGGAATAATTTTTATGAGCCGTTAACCTTTCTAGATTCAGACTGTTCAAATGTCCTTTCAGTTCAAGGTGACTGACCTGTATTCCCCAGCGATGAAGCAGTGCAAGGCATGGAAATCATACTTTCATTTTTTTGCCAGTACCTGATAGTTACTATCACTGACGATCGTCTACGCGAATAAATAGTTTATTGGAAACACCTTGCTAATTCGGTCAGTGGAGCAAGAGCTCGCAGTTACCAACAATTTTGAGAGTGGGAGAGAATTTTCGTATACCTCCGGTATTCTCCGACTGCATCGCGTTTTCCTATCAAAACTATTCTTGTTTTTTATTCCCCCGAATTTCTAACCTCGGGAATTGTTGACAGATTGCTCGCACAGCTATGAATTGTTGAAATGCATTACAGAACCCAGAATTCATTCTTGATAAACCCATATATTCGAACAAATGTAAGCAGCTATTGAATTGGAATGATTTTTGATCAATGTCCATCAGAAGTTCGATCATTTGTGTTTAGTTTGAGATATAAATGCAAGGTTGCACATAGCACGCCCTACTTATTTTAGAAATTAATAATATTCCTGTTCATTGGATCACGAATACGCATTTCGTCATCTCAGGTGACTCTATAAAGAATCTTTTCATCACAAAAACGAAAGCCATCGCTGTAAAAAGGTAGCATCATAAAATATTCTTGTTTAAAAGTATAGTTACAGCACAGGATGTTTACACAATAAAAATTCAAGAAGTCTTTCGAGACATTCTACGCAGATATGACGGAAACTTTTTCACTGCCCCTTGTACAAAACTGCATACCCCAGGGCAATGTTCAACAAAAGCGCATCCACCTCATTCCTCTATGGAAAGAGTAGGTATTTCTCACCTATGTAGGTGGGTTTCGAAATAAGCGTGGAGTAACTCACCAGCTTATTACACATTGAAGAAAAATTAGTCAACATCTTCCACATTTTCATCCAGATCCCACTGAGAATCACTCTTGAATTTATAAACACCTGACATAAGTTGTCGGATACGTATACCGATCTGAGTATAATCCAGCACTAAGATGATTCACTCCAGGATGACGGTTACCTCAGCACAAGAATACTTGATATTTCCTCAAGGGACGTATTTAAAAATAGAAGAATTCCGCGGCGTTACTCTTAACAAATTCAAACATAATCTTGAGCCAAATCCTCAGATCTGCCTACACAATATATACGCTATCAAATTATCGTTTACAGAAAGGATGGTGGAAGTTGTTTATAGTGCGGTACAGATCAGATTCGTATTTTGCTGCTATTAAAATATTGCCTTGAAGATATACTCATAAAGGCTAGATTCGCAGGACTCGATTAAGATTAAGCTGCCTCACCATCGCTGCTTGTGTCATACTTTAAACTGGACGACGTTAGTCCACTGACATCAGTGACAACAACGGTACCTACACGAGAAACAATGCTGGGAAACTACACCTATCGAAAGTGCAAAAATTACATGAATTCGTGGAATTTTCTAAATCATCCCTAACTGAAGTCCTCACCTTGAAAAAACGAAGCTCACCCTCAAACTATTCGGTTCATTCCAACCAATATACACAAAAATCACTAAACAAAAAAGTGTAAATCAACAGGCAACAACAAAATCAACAAATATAAACGGCTTTAGTTCACTGCCTCAATACACTTCCACGGCCTGACCAACTTCTCGCTTCGATCCTTGACATCGTTATAATGCATTTTGAGGAAGCGGATAAAAATAAGGATAACTCAGATATAAAGCTGCGTTCACTTTACCGTATTGGACTTGATAATATGAAACTTCGGTTCGCCACTTCACCAGCTAATCTCCATTGATGCCAATGTTACGGAGTCGGTGCTGCGCATGCGTTTTTCACCAGAGTGAAGGTATTCGAATGAGGGTTTTGTAGAAATGGGATCGTTGGTAAATCAGGCAAGCAATACGTAAATCTATATACAGGGTCCACTCGAAATGTGAATGTTTTGCTCATTAAAACTCATAGAAGAAGCAACAAATATTTATAATGTCTAGCCCATAATCTCACACTAAATCTATCATTTATTCAAAAACCAATGAGGAACCTTTAGGTTTTGATTTCAGAAGAAATTATCCTATATATTATCCTATATAGATTTTCTGCTATTATATTTTCAGGTCGACGTTCAAAAACATTTTTCTATTAGATTCTTCGCTGAATAAACATACATCAATATGATATTCTTTCACGCAATACATAGCCATTTTAAAATCGATTCTAACAAAAACATATCTACAAAAAGATAAAAAAAAACTTTTTGATGATCATGATTAACTTATAGTTTTGTCTAGTATCCACCTATGATGCACATTTTAAATTTTTTCAAGAGACACCTTCAGCTGAGAAAAATCCAGAAGAAAAACCTGCTCTGACACTGGCGAACTTTGTTTCGAAATTAAGACAGTATCAATTTTTTTCGAAACTTGCTACTGCACTGCAATCATTTCAGTATTCGCTATAGTTAGCTCTGCTCAACGAGAAATCAATGGCATTGTACGTTTCCATAGTTATGGTGCTTGGTAGAATCATGACCGTTTTACGTCATAAACTACGCCATGATAACGTCAACTATATGTATATATACCAAATACGTAACCTGCTATGTAGATAATTTGAAAATATTCCGACGCCAACTCATATTTACAATACTAAGCGCATCCACCATTCCAAATATAAGTTCATGTACCGGGTTCGACCATTAAAATAATAGGATTCCACAAATACTGTTGCCGGTTTCAAAAAACCTGATCGAGCAATCAAAAACTTGATTGGCAGAATGTTATCGATTTTTTCCAATCGATAGTTTAGTTCAGGACAATCGAAATATCATTTTTATATCTATTAATTGATTTTCAATTACTGTATGTATCTACATAATTTCATTTCATTATGAAATAGAAAAGTTTTGAGTGATTTCATTCTGAAATACAAAGGCTGTTTAATTTGTGAAAAATTGATCAATTGTGGGTATCGTTATCGATGGTGTATTAGTTGAAGTTTCGAAAAATATGAATTTTGCACATTCACTACTGAATTTCTGAAAACCAAAAAAAAAATGTACAAAAAATATTTCAAATGACTTTGATACATGCAAATGTGTAAGTTTCAAACTGAGGAGGAAATAAAACATAAAAATCAACTGATCTACATGAATGATTAATGGATTAATAAAAATTCATGAAATATTACAAAAAAAATCGCTTATTTTCTGACCAAGTTCCACCAAACTCGATAAACCATAAGATTTCAAATTGGAATGAGATGAAAGAAACTCTTGGCTTATCCAACATAAATAATATGAAGAGCTTCAGCATCAAATCTGTGTTTTATTGTGAAGCAAATTTGAACTGTTTTATATATTTTTAATTTTTTCTAAGAATTTTGAAATCTTACCTATATGCCAATTATTAGAGCTTGTTAAAGCCAGAAGAGAAAAGGTAAAAACAGATTACAATCATTAAATATCGGAGTATTTATCCACATAATCTTAAAAAAATCTTCTTTCTATCCAGTTCCAATAACGAAAATGAACGAAAAATTTGAAGAATATTCAGAAACCGCAACATTTCATGACTTAGGGTCATAATTTTTGTACTATCTCTAGCGGTGGATCATTTTTAAAAAAAAATTCGAAGCCGGTTCAAAAATTCAGACACACCTCCTGTTTCTGTTGTTATTCAACGCTCCTCTCCTTCAAAAACAGCCGAACCGCGACAGGCAGTCTAAAAGACATACTTAGACTTACCTAAATTTGTGTTTACAAAAATTCACGTTCAAAAATTGTTATTTCAAAGAGGAGGAGGCGGCTCAGGTTCGAGGCGATGGCAGAGGGATATGTTAAACAACTGAGCTTCTTGCTGAGGCAACATGGCACATTTATATACCACGCGTGGTGCTCCGGTTCACCGTTTACCGATCCGCAGTTTGCTGAGCGTGCGCGCTGAGCACGAAACGTCGTATAAACATCAATGTGTCGTTCCGCAGCGGTCTGCCAGCGAAGGATTCATAACGACTAACAAAGGGCCTTGCATCACTTTTATTTCGTGAATTTTCTCAGAGCGTCCGTGTGGGATGTGCGCCAGTGCGCAGGTTTCATCTTCGATTTTCCACTTGTCGATCGTTCTCCTCTATTCTTTTTGTAGGTTCACCCAATTTCATCTATGGTTAACGGAAAATTGAAGGATAAGCTGCTTTTTTCCACGTCAATCACGCTCTTCAAAAGGGTGAATGGATTCTTCCCCTTGAATCGTCTTCCAGCTCTCGAGACTGAAGTTATTTATTGGTTCATAAAAAACGGATTTTCCACTTGAAGAATTTGTATAGCAAAATACATACTACTAATATTATTATATAATATTCAAATTGCAGGGTGTTTCACGTATGAGGGTCACTGAATGTTGTAATTCGGAGCCATACGATCTTCTTTTCGAGGTGAAGTTGTTCGAAATCAACACAGAAATACATCTGTTTCCAATTCGTGCAAGATTTATAACCACTTGACCTTTGAGTGTTAAAATTATGTCAAAGGGGCCGCATTGCCCTCTAACCGCAAAGAAATCACCATCCACTCATGTCGGTTTTTACCTGCCACTGCAATTTCGTCCAGTATCAAGACATGCAATAATTTATGAACAAATGATCTGGTGACATGTTATTTGTACGCCATATAATCTGAATGACCATGGTAATAAATTGAAGGAGACATTCTTAACAGTTATTAAAGTCCAAAAACATTGCAATAAAAACACGAAAGAATTCCTGTTGACGCATGTCATTTAGATAATGGACTCAAATGCCCGCACGTGCACATATTTCTTGGAAGGATTAACGATAGGCCCAAACTATTCGGAAACAAAGTGGTAATAAATTCACTGAAGTGGCAGGTACATATCCCTCGATGGAAATTACGAGCGCAATCAGTTTGTCGATTTTTTTCGCCCTTATCATGTATAAAAACATTTTCAAGCCCATAAAAAAGACACAAAAATGTCAAAGATTAAGTTTTTTCCATTAATTTATTGGAAGTATCTACATGACACAACAAGCAATAAAACCAACATCTCAATTAAGTTTTTATTTCACTGAACAGCATCTCGTTAATCTTTACCGAAAAGTAGGCAGCATTTTTTCTGTTTTTGCAAGATAGATAGCCAATTGACTGTTGAAAAAAATGTGTAACAGTCTCAAAAATGACAAAGATTAAGTTTTTATTGTAATTTATTGGAAGTATCCATCTAAATAGCATAAACAGATAATAAAAACGACAACTCGATTAAATTATAGTACCTACTTGACTAGACAGCATCTCAATAATATGTACTGAAGGGTAGGAAACATGTTTTCTGTTTTTGCGAGGTAGATAGCCACTCGAGTGTTGAAAAAATGTTACCTGAAAGAAATACTGTCAGGAAAGTTTTTAAACGCACTTTATATGGTGAGATGCTACCTGAAGTGAGTATAACTCAATGGCTATAGTCAATCCAGCTGTGAAAACTGGCAACCCACAAACGTGTGTACCTAATTTATGGTAGCAACTGGCAACCTTGCAATTCACTCTATCTCGGGAAGTAGGAGAATTATAGAAGGCATGGACTGAAAATAAAAATTTACTGTAGAGTGTGGACTTGTGGACAGAGAGTGGAGGTGGACATTGCGGAATAGGCAGTGTAGACTGTAGAATGAACAGGGGGACACGTGCTTGATCTCTGTATTCCCAAGAAATAAATCGAAATGTCATTATCCACCAATAACCGCCAATGGGTAACAGAACTCATCGAATTGTTCAAATCCGAACCATGCCTTTGGAAAGTGAACTCCGAGGAATTCAAAGATTGCGAAAAAAGAGACAGAGCTTATGAAAAGATCGTTAACAAAGTTCGGGAAGTAGAATCAGGTGCTGATAAAGAAACAGCATGGGCCAAAATAGAAAGTTTACGTTCCGAATACAGAGAGGAACTCAAAAAAGTGATAGAAACCAAGTCTGAATTCACAGGCATTGAAAAATACGTGCCAGATCTATGGTTCTTCCCACTGATGAGGTTTCTGGATAAGGAAGAACTGGTAAGTGGATGCAAAATTTTATTTTTATGATTCAACAACAACTTGATTTTTAAAACCATTCTGGACAATTTTTTCAGAAACAGTTGGATTGCATGGACGAATCTTCGGAAGGGGATGAAGAACCACAAGCTTCATGTTCAGGGGCCACTAATTCCTCATCACAAGAAGGTGATCACTTAGACTTGGACGACGAAGGAGATTATCACGATTTTTTCGGAGAAATGGTAGCGATAAAGCTCAGAGCAATGAGCGAAGAACAAAGACAGGTGGCCATCGAAATGATTGACCACATCTTACTGGAAGCTCAAAGTGGTAGACTGACGGAGAATCATGTGGTGGTCCCTGGTGCAGAAGGGGATGCAGTAAGGGTTGGAGACCTTCCACATTCTCACATAACCTCTATACTCTTCCACGCTCTCTCTTTACAAGACCCACGACAAGATGACGGAGATGCGGAGATGAAAGAAGAAAGGACCTAAATAAAAAAGTTCACAAACATATATCTCCATTTGTGAATATCCTTCCAAATGTTAGTTTTCTAACTTCACTGTTTTCTATCGATGTAAATATAGAATAAATATTATTTTTTCATTGCAGTTGAATTTGTCTCCCTTTCCTCGTCTTCAAATTATATCTAAAATAAAAAAAAATGTAAAAAAGGAATGAAATAGTAAATGAACTTATGTCAAATAGATCTGAAGATTTGTTGAACATAAAAAGCCAGATAATTAATTCATAAGTGAGCTGATAGAAAAATCTTCTCTAAAACACACTATTAAAGATCGTTGTGTGATGATTTTCTTATACAATTAGATACATGACTATTTCAACAGACTGGAGGTGATTTCCAAGAAAAACTTTTTGATTTCAATAATTTTTTGTGTGTAGCTACATATATGCAGGATGTCCCGAAATAAAAGCAACAAAATTTGATCACAGATTACGACACAAAATTTTCCAAAAGTTTGAAGGAGAGAAAATAGGTTGATGAAGAAATAAGTATTAGTATGTTTTTGTATCATTCACCTCAGAGGAAGAACAACAGCTGTAAGTATGTATTTATTATATAATTTTTTATAAATATGTATTTTACAAACTATTCTCTAATTGACTAGAACTTCTAAATTGAATATTTCCAAAATATAAACACATTTTTGTTTACTTCATTGTTACAACCCATAATTCCTCCTTGACAACTAATCCTAATACATAATTTAGTAAGTAGTACCTACAAATGGATCCATAAATGGAGAATATATTTTGTAGAAATAATACATGTATGTAATTTGTCACACTTTCCGTTATCACAATAGGGTATCTGATATAGAAATAACAATTGCGTGATCGATACTATTGCTTCAAGAAAATCACAATACAAATCAAATTTTCCAAACTTTTAAGACATTTATCTAGACAATAGTAGCATCAAACACCCTATCTACTTTGGCTGGATTCAACTTAGATCTAAAAAACGACTAGACTTTACTCTGCTATTCGATACAGAAGAAATGAGAGAAAAAAGTAAGAATAGGTTAATGTTTTGCAAAGCAGAATTTTCTTTTCAGGATAATATGTGAACAACTTGATCGAAATTTTTTGTAGTTATTCAAATTTTAACTCCAAGCTTTGGCTTGCTTGTGCAGAGCCAAAAATGTAGAAGCTCTTTCAAATTCCTTCAAAATGTTAAAAATTAGAATGTATTCAGGCATCATAATTGCCTCAATTTTGAAACTTTTATCCTGGGTCACATGTTATCTGAATACGTACTTTCTTATTGTTCAATGAAAACAACATGAAGAAAGTGAAACCATCAATAATAAATTTAAACAACGCTTTAGAGGATCAGATAGATTGCATACAAGACAGAACAAATAGTTTTCGATTCCACATAATGAATTACTTATCCCATTGACTTCACACTATAAACATCCTGACTAGAATATAAAAAAGGACATTCTGATCATCCCAGCATTCAAATATTTCCTCTACCTACAAATATTGTTAAAATATAGCGACTACTACATGGCAGATCCTGACGGTCTGGGGTTATCATTCGAAGGACCACTGTCACCTTGCATGGTCTGCTGCTGGAGGAATTTTGCTGCTGCTGGAAAACCTTGAAGGTCGAATCCAGGAGGCACAACAATGGGGGCCCCACCTGCTGTACCCTGGAGGTAAGCTATGAGGCGTTTCATCTCCTCCAGAGCGTTGGCCTGCATCAGGATGTAGTTCTTGGCGAGAAGCAACGTGGCAATTTTGCTCAGTTTCCTGACGGATGGGGAGTGGGCGTATGGTATAACCGCTCTAAGGTCGTCCAGAGCATCGTTCAAATCGTGCATTCTTCTTCTTTCCCTGGCGTTTATGTTCAGTCTTACCGTTTTACCTTGGCGGTTTTTCCCTTTTGTTCCTGGAGCATTCTGCGAATTGTTGGGCAGTGGTCGGGACTGCGGAGATCTACAACTGTGGAAAATAACTTCGCATGAGTATTTTAGGGATGATGTTTTGTTCTGCATCTCCTTCCGAAGACTATACTTTTTAGAGTACTTGCCACAAAATTATCTCTTTGATTCGTACAAATATTTCAACAGTAGATTCTTGAGGTCAAAAGAAATACTTTTTTCTTCTACCATTTCTTCCGAACGGCTCAGTTTAAAAGATACAGGCTGTTTAATAACCATAAAAAATGTTAATTTTTAGTTCTATCTCACAAACGGATTTATCGGATGAAATCTGAATATAAATTTTCATCTATTTGATGAATCTTTTTCGAACACAAGATATCACCCACGTCTTCCATTACCTACCATAAAAATACCAATTCAATGATCCCAACTCTTTAAACAAAGTTGGACGTTTTGTAAAATAAAAGTATCTTCATATTTTCTTGTATAGTGCACCGTTTTCGAGTGATTTGATGTTAAAATTTGAAAAATTGGGTATTTTGATCGAATACAACTCTGTTTAAAAGATCCACAGAATTGTGTTGTCACACTCACAGACACAGACTTAGCTAGTAATTCTGAAGACAATTTTGTTTTTCCAAAGGTGGTACAGCTCATTATAAAAACTATATCTTTTTATCAAAGCCGAATCGGAAAAAATGGTAGGTACACTTCTGTTTGATGAAGTGAAAAAGTTTAGAAATGTTGATTTTGATGAGTGAAATCTCGAAGACTTTTTGAAACTTTATTTTATTATCTAGAATGGAGCAAATGTGCAATTTGAATGCCTACCTCATATTCTGGCTAGGCCCACTTTCGGGGTTGTTCTCATCCGAAGGTCCCATGTTGCTCTGCAGGTTAGAGGGATATCCTTGAAAATAAAATCCTCCTAAACCAACAGCCCCCAAGGGGGTTCTTCGTCCTGGTATTTGACTCTCTTCGGCATTATTTGGGTGGAAGCTTGGGTAAGTGGAAGGGTCCATGGTGTTTCCAGAGGAACTTGGTCCCCCTACTGCAGCCTGAGATTCAATCATGTTTTTACTCGAAATGCATGAACGTCATTCTAAGAAAGAAAAGAAGCATTCCATTCTGGAGCTTTCATTTCAATTTCATTGAAAAAATTGGTAGTTTTCGAGTAAAAGACTCAAATCTAAATGTTTCTAAATTAATCTATGAAAATTTCAGAATCCTGTCATATGAAAATTTGATACACAACAGTGATATATGCCTATTTTGGCTATGAACATTGGACAAGACACTTTACATGGGGCAACAATGTTTTTGGAGTCTTTTCGAATGAAATTTTCACAGGTCTATTAACACTTATTAACTGAGAGAGCAAGTTATCCTTCTGATAGAAGAAATGAAAAATAGAATACATAGGAATAACTAGCAATTTCTTCAATGAACTTTCGTTGAAAAAGCATAAATTTTGTAGGTTTCGAAATATATAACAGAATTATAATATTTTTCAAAATGGATCAACCTACCCCAGTCTGCCACCCCCATCCTTGTGTGTTGGTCTTGAGCCAGTGGCTCGGTTCAACCACCGTCCGAGAAATGGGTAAAGATGAAGTTTCATCACCCTCGGATGAAGATTCGTAATCCAGAGATTTCATTGCCAGAAGCTCCAATCAGTGTCGAGACAGTCTCATTAAATCAAATACAATAATTATCACTCATCTTCTAAATCCAGTCCGAAAGCACTATTTGAGGTTAAAAATGATCACATCGAGGGTTGATTCCATGTTTTTTTCAGGAACCAGTAAAAACAAGAACCAATTCTCATTGAACAGTTCAAAACAGTCAAAATCAGAGACAATGCCATCTGAGCCGCGGTTGAATGTATGAGTGAAAAGTTGACAGATGCGACCCCATGAATGGATAGCATTTAGTGGGGTTAGAAGGCAGGGGCGTAGCGTGGGGTTAGGGGTTTTAAGCACCCTCTTCAACTGCAAGAGGAACTGAATCGGAACCACCTTGAACGATTTTTACTTGTACACTATTGTGTCCCTTTCATTTGAAAATATGATGTAGAAAAAGTAAAAACAAGAATTTTATTTCACAAAAATTGCATTATTATAGTAGATACATGTACCTATTATTTTAGATATTTTTGATGGCGTTATATTTTTGTATAAGCTGTTTAGTTCGAGCACCATCGTATGTATGATTTGTAATAAATTGTAATTGACGATACTTTTTTGGGAAATTTCCTGGTGTATCCCAAACTCCGATAACAAAATAAATAAATAAATGAATAGAATAAAATGGAGTTGAAGTCTATTCTGCGAGTAGAGTGAATTTTGAATTGAAGCATCAAGAGTCGATTGTGATGATAGTTTAGTGTCTGAAAATATAATGAAATGAAAGGTTTAGCGGCATGCAGACAGGAATTGAATTCTGAAAAAAGTACCACCCAGGTACTTTTTTCAGAATTCAATTCCTGTCTGCATGCCGCTAAACCTTTCATTTCATCAAGAGTCGATGTTTTCACATTTTTATAGAAAGGTTGAAAGTTTCGTTTCGGTTGCAAAATGTTTCATCAATGCTACACATCATTTTCGTTTAAGCTAAGGTGAATTTCGAACCGCTACTGATCTTTTTGATTCATCTAGGGGTGAGAGGAACAAAAGGCGATGCTATTGCCATGGTAACGGGGGTAGTGGAATTGAGATATGTTTCGATTAATATTGTAAAGTGGCTAGTGGTGACCTCTTTCAATGAATGAACTAATGAACAATTCACATGATCAGGAATAACAATTATTATCAGTATCAAAATTATTATTTCACATTATTTTGAATCAAATCTTCAAAACTTGAAATTTCGATCAAAGAAATGGATTGTAAAGCCTGTTTCATTAATTAGTAGATAGGTACCACATCTCGGAAAAACTGTTGAGCATATTCATTCAAAATAAATGTGGCTCGAAAGGTAGCTAAATTAAATGAAAAAAAAAACAAAAAGTTTTGTCAGGAGTGGGATTCGAACCCACGCCCTCAGAGAGGACCAGAACGCCCGAAACCTGTATCACAGGCAAGATTACCTTGAGTCTGGCGCCTTAGACCGCTCGGCCATCCTGACACATGGTAGCGGTGGAAATGTATAGAGAATACGAGGGGGTATATGAATTCATTTATAAATAATCCCAGTGCGAATGTTCAAAAATATAAAAACTAGCAAAATTTCTCCTTATATCATAGAACGTTTAAAAAAAAAATAGTTGAAAGAATATGAAATAACATCAATCAATAATTCTCTTATGTACCTGACATCTATGAAGCAAATAAGAGAACTAAATAATGGGTACATTATTTTTTCTCTAGAGGTCGCATGAATGCTAAATTCGGAATTTTTCTTCTGTATCAAGAAAATTGCGTAGATTTATTCGAGTTTTCCGAATTCGACAACAAGAAGAGTGAAAATTTTCTCGGTGGAAAATTCTATCTGACAAAAAAACCTTCAGAGTGCAGCAATCGAATTTTCCACAATAAGAATTATCTCTACCCTCAACCTGGATTTGTAACAGCTTCTGAAGATAACAAATAGGTATAAGTTTTTCTTCAGGGAAGATAGCTAGTATATTATAGGTATAGAATATGGATCAATGTGAATTATGTGAAGCTGTCCTTCCTACTAATTATCTTATCCAGAGGAATGGCCACTAAAATCAACCTCTAGAAACAATAAATCATTTCTACAAAAATCTGTTGAGCAAGAATAGTTAGTTTGTGCAACGCATTTTCTGGGAAAATCATTCACTCTAGTTCATTAGTAGATTGTTGTTATATCCTATGATTGTATTGATTGTGCACGTACTGATGAACACAGTGTACATATAGCTTATATAATAACATATCTGGTTGAATACAGTTCTAATAAATCATATCTTGGTGTTGGACTGGCGTATTCGGATTAACAGAGGGGATGATGCTCGAGGATGAGCTAGGGTGGCTTGATCCTAGCTCCCAAAGAGGAATTGGGTCGATATGCAATGTTGGCACAAAGTTTTAGGATATTACGATCATCCCTTCTATCGCTATGGATGCAAAGTGGAATTAGCAACACCTTGAAATCTTCATCTCAATTTTGGTTGAGCCTAAGAACGGATCTCTGAGGGAAGAAGAAAACAGTTTTTACGCGAAAGACTCATTTCCTGAAGCAAACCCCACAGCTCACAGCATCTAACTCTGCGATGATGTGTCATCAAGAAAATGTAACGCAGACTATGACCACAGAATAACGAAGAGTTTCAATTCTTTGGTACAACAGTTGGGGAACCTCATATATGTGGCCTTTCCTAACTGATTCCAATATTTTCAATAAAAAACGTTTCTTCTACAATCTACAATCGAGTTTCAATTCTTTTTGTTCACTTTTCCTGGAACCTACATGATTTGTCGGTTGAAGCATTGTCACCATAAACTTCCTCGAGAATTTGATGCATTTTAGCTGTACCCTTCTTTCAATTGAAGCAGAAAACTAAGAACTCTCGCCACTGTCTGCAACCTCCAAAATCAGCAGCCATTGGGGAAGATTAATAACAGTCGGAGTCATTTATTTGAAACATGCCCACAGAATTAATTTCACCTATAAAAAGTCATTTTTTCTTCCTATGCCATCACATATTCCCATCCAAATTCTACTGAAACTACGAAATCGCTATGAAAAATGCCCCCGATGCTGCTTTGTGCCTTGTCGAGACCAATATCAGCCATTACAGGCCATTTCCTCTCCATCCCATCGAATCCACAAGTTATGCAAGTTTGTGATTCTCCGCTCGTTAACAATTACTTTCAGATAAAGGGCATCCGAATGGGTCCATTTTTGGAACGTCCGACTGAATGCTGCACCGAATGCGTGTCGATTCTGTACAAGTGAGCTTTGCACGGTTTCCAAGCAACAGTCGGCAAGCGGCAGGATTTGGCATCGTTGCCATGTCAAAACCCGGAAAACTCCAGGGGTACCTGCAAAACGTCGGATTTTCGAGAGGGTGAATTGAAATCGTTAAACGTGAGTTTGCAATTAATTTCGGATGTGCTCGCTCACGCTACATCTGCAAGGATAATAGGTTTCGCACTGAAATTCCGAAGTTGAAAAAATTTCCAACTGTTCTTGACTAATACGTAGCATTAGTTCTCATTCGATCACATTCCATCAAAACCTCAAAGAATTCTGAAAAAATTGTAATTGGGTTAGAAATTTCTTGTATGTGAGTACAGACAATTGTTTTCTACAAGAACGTCAGTTTTGTTTCGTGTATTTATACCGAGAATGTGCACATCCATCCGAAAAGTTCATTTCTATCGACCTCTATAGAAGAAAACAGTTTTATAAACGAAATACGAAATCATCCATTAATGACCCTTATTAATGCTTGATTTTCCATTAATGCATGATTGACAACAGCAATGGAACATAGAAGAAATCATCGATTATATCCAAATAATGTCATGTTTTCAACGAATTCATGAAATATCGATGTGAATATATTGAAATTGTGAGAATAACGAATAATTAAAATGTATCACAATAAATAATTCGTGTGTTTTTTGTCCCTTGAAATCGTTTCGAATTTCAAAGAAGTTTCTAGACTAAAATACTATCTCCCATTTCACTGGGGAATCTTGAGGAACCACATTCAAACGTTTTTTCACTCCAAGCATAACATTGTCGCAAATATCTTCACCGGTTTGAATATTTCAAGGGGCAAAGCGAGGGTGGTCTGGGAGGCAACGGGAGAGCAACTTGAGCCATTCCGGAATTCGGCCTGGAGTTTACAGAGCAGTTTCCGGATCTCGCCAGCCCTCGAACCCACAGGACTCCAACCGTCTATGTTATAAAGATTAACTAATGTGCTCGATGCAGCAGGCTATTTATAGAATCCTGCTGGGGTCACGGCAGGACCTCCGGGCTACCGGCAAGTCAGTTGGCAAAGGAACAATAGGTAGAAGGAGCTGGCGAATTAATATTTGAGGATCTGGTGGAAAATTCTCTTTCCGCTGAGGCTAATAATGTGAAACACGGTTTGTTCACGAAAACATTTGTCCTGGTCCATTTTCTCCTGAATCCAGAAGGACCTTTTTTCTTCCATCACCTTATCTACAAATTCGAATTATTTCAGACCATTTTTATGCGTTCTATAAATCCATTTGGGTTCATTATAAGAGCTCGTCTTTTAAATACCAAAAATGATTATAATAACGTGCTGCTGACGACTTTGACACATGATGTCAGATTGTTACTCTTTTTCTATCAACAAGAATATACACAGTCACTTATTTCTTTCCATAAAATCATACGAAAGAATTTAACGTCCATAGAAAAATAGTGCGAAAAGTTCCTCAGTTTTCATTTTCTAGTACATATATTTTTCGTTGGCTACACTATACCAGATTCATATATATATATACATATCTAGATGAAAGAAATGAAATTCCATCTGGGTTTTTTCGACCTCATCAAAAATTACTGGAGTCGCAAGTATGTAAATAATGGAAATAAATTCCTCAATAAAAATGTGGGCGTACAGAAGTGAGGCTTTATAACAGTAGCGGGAATTCTGCTCCAAAATAAATACGAGAGTGAACTAGGAACAAGATGAATTGTTACATCCCTAGATGGTATCCATGGATACGGTCCAGGACTGTTACGTCAGAATATGGGCCCCAAATACCCCGGTTTGTTTGTATGGTCTGAGTTTGGAAGCCGAGTTCTGATTCGGAAGCAATTCTGTGAGATTTGATGAATTAAAATTCATCAGGCCTGGATTTCATGGGAATAAGTTGGCTGGTCGGCTGGTGTGCTTAATTTGGGGCTTTTTTATTATTCCGAGGCACAGATTGGGGGTTTTAGGTGATATCGACATCGAATTTCATTGTTCAGTTCTTTCGTCGCCAATTTCACACAAAGCCAATAGAACTGTCACCAATTTACCATTACTCTGACATTACCAATTTGAGATAATTCATTTTGGGTTTAGAATATACAAGTTTGTTGAAGATTGCTTCAATTTTCCATTAGTTCTTTGGTACTTACACCCAGCTTCAAGTCACACTGACGTATTTTATTAGGAATATGAAATTTTCATCAAAACATTCCAAACCTTCGAAGGTTTCCTTTGAAATCTCAATTATGTGACTAGGAATGAAGGCCTGTTCCATTTATACCCTTCATACGTAATATAATTCTGAAGATTCGACATGGTGATGAAGCTCTTTTCCTTGAGCGAATTCGGTAAAAATCCAATTATTTACTACTGACCCAGAAGAAAGATGAAAAGCATGCACAAATCGGGAGCCTTCTTATGGGTTCGCTTCCCTATCAGACGAGCCTCAGCGGTTCTGAATTATAATGAAAGAACATACTTTCCTTTACGGCAGTTTCTTTGAGGTTAATCAACTGTGGGATCAGGGAAATAGCAAGGAAAGGTTTCATTCGTTCCAAAGACTCCAGCAATTCCTGGGTTGTTCAAAAAACTACGCGGTTGTTTCTATTCGACACAAAATTTATCGTTTATATGGGTGAGTGAATTTTATCAGAAGTATTGTTTTTACTAGGTTTTTTCTGAGAGAGAAAACGTAGAGGAGCCTTATGGGGCCACCAGACCAGTTGAAAAATAAGACGTATTGTAGAAATTCAATCCTTTGGATGCCAATTTACTGGACTACAGCTGAAAACGTTTATTTTGGATCCGCGCATTCGCCATTTAGCAACTGTTCAAGATACAATAAAGGATACAACATGTGGTTCGAATTGAAGCATGAAAAAACTCAATAGGCAGCAGAAAAATTCAGAAAATCTTCCTTCATCAATGTAAATGATTAAATGACAGGGCAGCGGAAAGATCTCCAATTTATCTTGTTACAAAACTTCGAGTACCTAGATACAATTATTTCTGCGTTCAAAAACTGATGTCTAGTCTTTATAGTTGAAAATTACTAAAAAATGGGCATATCCAATCCAATCATTTGATTGCTTGCACCGAATGGACCAAATGATCATGCGGGAAAGAGAAAGTTATAAATTGTGGCAGATTCCATCTCACGATTCAAATTCGCGCCTCTGCTCTCCCCTCACGCACGCCCAGACGGCTGGATCGATTTTTCGGGGTTGAGCAGCAAAGAGGTGACTCAGGAATCGCATCCCGATCCTGCAAATGTCAGTCAAAGACAAACTGGAAATCCCTCAACTTTGACAGAGAGACGTTGTGGCGATAACGAACCGTTTACGACCGATGCTGCGGTTGCTCGATCTTAAATCGAAGTGGTGCTGTTTGTGGCGTGTTTTATTTTGAAGGTGAGTGTTTATTCGGTGTCTCTGAAGGTTTGTTCGATTTGATATCTATTGTTATATAATCAGGATAATCTGCGATGACACTCGTCAAATTTTCCATTGAGGTGAAGGTGCGAACAGATAATATTGGATGTTTGGGTTGAGCAGGGCAGTTATTTCTTTAGGAATGTTTGTTTACTCCGTTGTTTTTGTTTTCGATGCAGTTTGTTGACATTCCAATGTAATGTGTATATAAATTTATCTCTAACTTATGAAAATTTTGTCGGCTTGTTGAGATTTATGGATATAAACAGTGTTTTTATTAGAAAAAATAACAAACGAAATAGATATTTGGAATATTGAACGTAGAAAAACCATACGAGATGTACAAATAAAAAGTTTTAAAAACTATGCTGAAGAAACCATCGAAAATATTTCGTAATACTCATATGAGTTTCTCATGTTGCTTCAATTGCACCATTTTCATTTTCCCAAATGAAAAGAAGAACTAACACATAGAGCAAACAATACAAAAAGAATTGAAAATGTGTATTCCGGATTAATTATTCGAAAACTGAAGAAATTATTGATATCTATAGAATCTCTCTGCGTCTCTCATAATTCATAGACTTGGCTTTGGTGTTTTTGTTTAGAATCAGAAACATACCCACAGTAGAAGTCTAAAATCAATTATATCTTTCGCTATTAGAACTGATTTGTGAATTGTCAATTTTTTTGTTGAATTATATGACAAATCTGAGAAATATCGACAAAATAGTAGAAGAATAATATTAATTCTTCATTATCTTCCTTTAAAGCATACTATACTCAATAACGTAAAGTTAATAAATTCAAAACAAGTTGAATAAGGTTTTTCAATAGTTATTTCAAAACAATGTTTTATTTGGCAGATTCTAAAGGTTCAATGTTGTAGATAATATAAAATATAACACAATTGGTTGTAGAGCAAATAATTGTAGTGAAATACCTCACAGTTTTGCATGATTGAGGCCACTTTGCTTACATGGGTATATAAAGGTAACATTCATTATACAAAATTCAAACAATTGGACATCGCTCAGCCAAAATTCAGATTTGTGTGAATTAAACTCTACAGAATGTCTCGAATAAAATTATGCCTCTACAAAAAAAGTCCAATTAATGATAAAAGGACTTCTCAATCTGAATAGGGTAGTGGTTTTTCAACACACATAAAAAGCGTAAAGTTAACCTATATATTCTAAGCCGATATCATCATTGAGTTTATATTACTTCAAATTTTCTGATCTGGTTTCAGCAAAAAATGAAATATCGTTCTTTTTCAATAGTACTGTAGATTTCTATGAAATGAACTTTTGCCAAGCATGAAAGAAGAAGTAATTTTGAGGAGATTCTTTACTTTTCGGGAATCATTGAAATACAATATTGGTCAATAATTTCTCAAGATCAATTTTTTTCAATCAAAGTGGAAACACTTGTGTATCTATGATTGAAAATCAATTTGAAATGATTGACTATGTTCACATTCTGATGTTCAGAAACTATATAAAAAGGGTTGCTCTTGTCTCTGGATTACAAACCAAATTGGAGGGTCTAAAGAATTTTGGAAAAATCAATTTCGTGACTAGCTTTTATTTCAGTTTGCATTTATTGACAGATATTCACATGTGGACTTTGCTTAGTGATAAACAATCAGAAACTTCCTAATTTAAACCTACTCTATTAAATTTGAATTACAAAGTGCGACCAAAAATAAATTCATAATGTAAATCAGCACCTAACTAAAATATTCTAACTAGAAACATTTGAGTAATGAAGGAAAACAGCAATTATGGGATTTAAAATTCAAAAGCAACAAGACATAACGAATCAAACTGCAAATATTCATACAAAATACAATAACAGACAGTTAAAACTGATTGAGATCGTTAAATCTTGTCTAAAAAATTGATTCATAAGTAAGAAGACATTCCTTCCATCCATATTATCAACATTCGCAGCATCTGAATGATCTCAGCGTGAATTCAAAACAGGGAGGAAACACCCAAAATTTGAGAAACCCCAGCTCTCAGCGCCATCTATCAATGGACATCCGGCCCGCCCTGCATCCCTACATTGCATCCGTCCAATCATGACACACTGCAAAAATCCCGGCCGAAAATTATCGCGATAACCGAAAAATTATAAAAATAACGACCAATGGCGACACACGGGAATACCTTACGTATACGAAACATCGAAAAAAAAATAAATAACCGGTATAGAACAGAAAACAAATCGGAAAAACCTGCACACACACATACCCAATGGCGAAGAGCGGGGGGAGGGGTGAAATATCGGACGAATAAGGGAGGAGGGGAAGCACCGACGGTCGGTCGACGCGCCGGGACGCCAAGGGGTAGAGAAGCGTGCGCACGGCTTTCAGGTTGAAATTGCTATCGTGTGGTGACGCATCAGATAGTGTATAGACAGAGTGGCGTCTACAAGTCTAGCTCAACACCCTACTGACACTTACGGGGTAAGTTATTAACGCTTATAACCTTTCTTTAACATCCTAAAACGTTACTCGTTAAATCTACGGAGGGAACAGCCTTATTTACTTTTTTTTTATTGCCACCGGAGCCAGTGTGACGGATTTTCGAAAAACAATGCGATGTTTTCGAACTTTATATCGACTTAATGAAGGTTTTTATCGCCGCACTTGTAATTTTTTTATTTCATTCCATATAATGCAAAGTTACTGAAAATCATTCGGAATTTTCTACGGTTAATTTGTTACTCGACACTTCTGGATATTGAGAATCGAATTTGAATTTTATATTATCACATAATTAGTTTATTTATTACCCATTCCCAAATTTATCCGTAATACTGAGCACCATTAATGAAATCCAAAAAACCCTGTAGGTTTCTCGTTAATTCAAGCAGCATAAACATTTATTTTCGAGCAACATTATCAAGGGATGAAAGATATCTCCCTCTATGGCTTTCTGATTGTCCTTCATCATAAATATTTCTTCTAAATCAAGACTTTATTTAAGAGTTATTTTGATGAAAAAGTTTGTTGAAAAGTAACGTTTTCATGCTTTCGATGAAAAAACAGACCCCTTAAAGTCAACTGGGAAATCGAATGAAGTGAGCCGATGGCGTTATCACTTCATGGCACAGCTGTAATCGCGTGAATCTGAGGTTATGTGCTAATAACAATCACGTGGTTTGTTATTATAAACCGCTAAGACAGCCCCGCTATATATTGATTACCGCATAGGAGGTTTAGGTATAAACTGCGACTAGTACTGGAATTGGCTATTTCTGAACTTTTCACTGTGCTTTTATATGAAATTCGACATTCAACCAACTCATCTTAAACGCTTGGATGAATGACCAGTGAACCAGTCAATTCATCATTGGAAACTCCTCTCCAGTTTATTGACGGAGAAGGAGATGTCTGTTACAGAGTTCCTACCAAGGGATGAAGGATTAGTATTTGAATTTAAGTTTACAATCTTACAGTAACAAACAGAAATCAAGCACAAACAGCGCTGAAATTCATATTTGGATTTGTGATAATGCGAATGATTCTTGTGAAAGCATGAAATATTCAAATTATGTCAGTATACAGGGGGTCCAGAAATGCGTCCGACTATCTTGTACAGGATATTCTTGACGAGATAGGTGTGACAATAGGTGGTCTAAAAATGCTTTGTTTGGGCGCTACAGCCCTTTAAAAATGGCGGCTCGACAGCAATATTTTCCAAACGATACAAAAAATATTGTATTCTTGCCAGGATCAAGATATTCTTAGATCTTGCAACGACGATGTATCCAAGAGACTCTTTGGAATGTTCAAGTTTCGGAAGATTTCTCTAGGGTAATTCTCCGGGTTTTTCTTCTTTTGAAACTCTTTGTTGTAAGTTGTAGATACATTTTTCTATACCACAGAAAGGTTCTGGGCTAATGAAAGAAATCTGTGCATTTGGCAGATATGGAGAACAATGCCACAATTACCACTTCCAGATCAATCAGTCAACTTTTTAGGATGAATTATTCTTTGGTGCAGCAGAATATAAGTAGAGAATACTTTGATAGCACTAAATTCTAATTTGAAGAATCTATTTTAGCCTCATAAAAACCGAGTATAATTTGAAGAGTTCTAGTCGATATCAATTACTAATTCTGGAATTACCTTCACGATATATGCGAAATTTTCTGGTGATTCATACAGTAATGGGAAAAGTGAAATATTTTTCATGATAAGTCGCCATCATCATGTTTACCTCTAAATATACCCTAGAAGGAAACAGGTGGGGCAGTGGGTATTCACAGTACCGGACCTACCCAATTAGTACAGGATTTAAGGAAGAGAATATTATAAATCCACCAAAGAGTTCTTTTGAACTGATTCAAACCATGATGTTCTGCAGAAATATGTCAGATATGTTGGCCATCACCACCAACTTTTTTTTACTGCCTTATTGCTTTTATAGAATGTCAGCTCAATTTCATCTTGTAAGTTTTCTGATTTCTAAGAACCAAACTAAAATTGTTTTTCAGGTGTCATCTAATAAGCTGCTGCTCAACAAAATTTAACATGAGAGACTAGCCCTATTTCTGAACAGAAATAACCCCTTAAATTTTTTCGCAACTATTCATTGAATATTTCAAAATTTTCAAGTCAAGTAAAAGTAGGCAGAATGCTTACTTAACACTTCAACCCTCTAGAACCATTGACGTTTCATTTTTCCGTCTGTGGCTGTTATAATGGGTTATTATTACTTCATCCCTTATAACTGCCAAACTGAATCCTCCTGAATTAAGGAAATACGTTTCTGTACACCTATTTATGAGGGTAACGTCGTGAAAACCGTAATATTTAATCGATTTTAATGTGATAGGTACGGATCCATCCCTCAAATTGTCTTCGTTATCATGGTGCTGAGCTCACTTCAGTTGCCTCGACACGAAAACCCAGAATATTAATATTTGACCTTAATAAAATCAGGTGAAAATCTATTTTTATCCATTTTGAAGAGAATTAATTCTGAACGGAAGTTCAAAGAATTATAATTTCCATTAGTACAAGTCAAAATGTATGTGTCAAGGGTGAATCAAACAGAATATCATTAAATCTTCAAATATTCCTTCGATAAGGTACCTTCAGAGTGATTTCTAATGAATTCCCAATAATAAATTCTCGAAAAAGACATAATTATGCATGCAATTTCGAATTTTTTTCAAAAGATACTTCCCCATTGTTCAATGAACATTCGGTCAATGAAAAAATCGTATAAAAGTAGAATTCATTTACCACCCTTCGATTTGGCTCATATCATTGTGGACGTGACGGTAATTTTCATCACGTGACGTCATGTGTTACGTTTAGACTCGACCATAACAAACCCGATCATGCAATAAAGCTATTTGCGGTAAACTCATGCACAAAGGTATCCAAAGTGTCGAAAACCTCCTAGAAGTAACGTCACTTAATGCTATCGAAGGTTTTTGTCAATTCTACCAAGAATTCTCCTGAAATTCTCAATTTACGAAGGAGAAAAATCAGCAAAGAATTATGGAAACTCATTTGAATACCATGTAGTTATCAAATTTGGATTTTATTAAAATTCTAATAATTTTCCACATATTCGTTTTTGGAATACATGCAACCATTTTTTCTGGTTTATGAATTTTCACCTGGGTAACATGTATAATTGCAACATTTCAATTCTGATGCCTAATTAAATTTCAGACACAATTTTAAGTCAAATATAATCGAGTACCTACGAGAGTTTGTACATTTTCAGTAACCCTAACGAATTAGGAACTCTGACCTTATTTTCGTACTAGCACTGGATCAGTTGCCTCGCGATAATCCTTCATGATTCATCGGACCAGGACTCTCCAACCCCCAAATTTAATCAGTACCATCGCAGCCATTCAAAACTAGTCTGCATAGATGAACGACTAGAAAATCGATTTTCCCACTATGGATTTGAATAGAAACTCCTCGTTCATTCTCTGTGCGATTGTACGCACACACAGAAGAACTCGGAAAATAATGAAACATCGGCATCGGTCACGTGTCAGTCTGCTAAATAAGGGTGAATATGACGAGGTTCATTATCGACTGTAATGGTAGAGGGTCAGTGTTGTGAGTGTGTGTGATATCATTTCTTGGTAGCGTATCAAAGTCTGTACACGTATGTAGTTTGGGTGTGTGTGTGACACATGTGACTTCGTATCTAGGGTGAACAGTGAATCGTTTGATGGTTTGGGTCCAATTAAAAATGTGAATTTAGCTGTGGTTTCCTGTGGTGACTCGTTGAATTTTGTGAGTCACGGTGGTAATAATGTGGTCATATTCTAACCGGTTTTTTTTGACAAGCCACTTACTTAAGGGATCTTTTTAAAAGATTAAAAATAGAAGCAGTCGGTTTTTCAGACTGGTAGAGCTCTTCTCTGAGCAGCAAATAAGGAGTCCTTCGACGTCCTTCTATTATAATCACTGTATAAAGAAATCGTAGCTGGATAATCTTGGATCAAAGGTGATAAAACCACATTATTCTTTCGATGTTAGAGGACAGAATAGATGATACTGCGATATTAACTCAATTCCAAAAATGAATTGTTTCCTCCAGAAATCAAACCAAAAGCCATCTTGCTCGCCCGATTTAGATCCCTGTGATTTCTTTTCATTTTCTCCTCTCGATAGAACTCTTCAGTAACATTGTTTCTATTTAAGTGGAATATATTGAAAAATTTGAAAGAAAATTTAGGTTATTGTTATTGAATTTATCTCGAATCAGTTGAAAGTCTATGCAGACAGAACACTGAACAAACTTGATCGATTCATTTCATCCGAGAATTACTGAAGAAAGTAACAGAACAGAAACTATTTAGCTTAATTTGTTTTTGAAAATTTGAACGCCAATTATTTGTGACTGAACCAATTGCTTTGGCTTGTTTTTAGGTTTTGTTTCATAACACCATAACTAAAAAAATGTTCTCTTGCTCGTTTCTTGGCTCAAACTTCTTGAAAAAGCCTTCCAAAGTTTGTCTTGTCCTTCATCTGAGCTTTAAGCTCAACACTTTGACAGTATTCAAGTTGTTCGCTGTTATATTTCTTCACTTACACGCATAACTTGAACAGTGTATAAGGAAGTATGGAAGTCATAAGAAAATCCAATAGTAGAGCTGGAATGTCATATGGAAAACTCCTACATAGAAGGTACACCTGGAACGTAAAAATACGATAACTATCCGTTGAATAAACACAATTTTCTATTCTAATCCTATTGAATGGATTTCGACTTTAATAGTGGGGATGGATAAATCGATCAGTAAACTTTTACGAAAGCGGTGGATGTCTAGCATTAGCCTTTATACGCTATTCGTCAGATATGCTTTCGAACCACATAGACTAGACACACAGAACTTCAAGCCCAAGTAATCGATTCAAAGGACCTTGAAAGACGAAAATGATGTAACAAATAAGTTGGTGAATCTGCAATCCTGTGATACTTAGTCCTTACTTTCGTAAATCGAATTCCATGTTGACTCTCTATGGGGAAAACAAATAAAAGTCTACTTACCAATTGGAACTTATCAAAACGAAACTGATAACTGATGGTTCATATGGCAGATCACCTTTGCATTCGTAGTACTACAAATCTGAGGCAGAAACGTTCACAAAACTAAAGAAGTGTAGAAACTCATGTTGTCAATCTTGTGCTAGGTCGACAATATAGTCATACCTTGTCCTAATTTTAAATAGGCGTTGCTTATTTCCGATTTTATTCGATAATTAAAGAATTTGATAGGTACAGAGTATAATGTGAATGAAAGAGTGAGTATTCAACTAAATTCATTGGTTTTATACACTGTCAATTTACAATATTTTACTTTGTATTCTTGGAAGCTACTAACATGTATTTCAGCTTTTCATTTCGTGAAAATTTGAATGAATGGTTATTCAAATAAGGAAAGGAAGGTCCTGACAGTCTGGCAACAATGTGGCTCTGTAATTCCTGACGTAATCGCCTGGATGAAATGAATGGATCATATAAGTGAGATTTCTTCGAGCTGTCAGAGCAACGAACACGTTGGCAGTACGGAACAACGAGAAGATAGAAGAACTATGGAAAATGGACGTGGATTTGTCTTTCTCCTAGTGTTCACTGTAGGCCTCTATGTTCAGTAGTATCCATAAGGCACGCGGTGAATGCCAAGAGCAGACTTATTTCATCTCGACTTTTGGATCATTTTCAATGTATTTCGAAGTTTAAATGTTAATCTAAGAACATGTTGAGAACAAGGGTGGAGTTGTGCCTTTAGAATATATATATCAAAATGATCATTATTATAACACCCATTGTTGTTTTCATTGCCCAGAACTGCTACTACTACTGAAATTTATCAATAAATACCATAGATATGCTAGACAATCAGAGTGAGAAACTGAAAAATATATACGTAATTAATAATATCCATATCTCATAGTAATACTTCAATATCGAATTGTATTTGTTGTTGTTTGTATTGTATTTTTTCATTTATTGATTATTTATCACTTTTAATTCAAGTCCAAAAAATAGTTTCAATTATTTGATCTGTATCATGAGGATTTTGATGTATATTTTTCCAACACAATCAAATCACCATTGATAGCACCCTTGCTTCATATATTATCGTAGTTATCACAAAAACTATACGAGTAGAGTATGCCGACTGTCAGACAAAAATAATTTAATAAGCGTTTTCGTAGACCGAATCAAATCGCAAAAGTCCCATTCATACAGGCCAGACTGTAGTATCCCCTGTGAATTAAACATTACGTTGGCCCGAGGGGTTGCGTCAATGTTGGGGTGGCTGCTAGGGGTGCATGTTTTATCCTACTGCAGCCCGTCACCCCCAGACGAACCGCTCAGACCGGGGGTGTTTGATTACGATCCTAATGCTGTACACTGGTTAGGCGAATGTTGAATGTGCACCAAAAAAATTGATTCACAGACGGTCCCGTACAGTCAGTTAAGGTATTAGCTACTAGGAATAGCTTACAGAGCTGTAGAGGAAGGAAAAATTGCAACAAGTCTATGTATTGTAACATTTTTCACAAAATATTAGTGTAAAGAAATATTTTATTTATATTTATTCATAACAATATATTTAAAATAATAATAAAGTGTTGTTTTGTCTATATTCTTTTTACTTTTATCTAGTTGATTTTTGTTTTCCTTGAAATATGGGAAAGGGCTAGTAACCCGGGTATTAGATGTCAAAATGATATCGAAAGGAAATAGTAATGAAGTTTCTTTATTGAAAATTCAAGAAATACAAATCGATTCAACAAACAATAAAGCAGTTGAACAAACAACGTCATATTATCCGTCTGATAGTGGATCTCCCTTATGTGGTGGAAATTTTAATTTTTACAAAAAGTCTCCTTTTTTTCTCTGATATTTTCATAATGTGATTATGAATTTCTTGACTCAAAAACTACAAATTGAGCCAAAGCAATCCTACCAAAATGGTATTCGATCCTGGCACCAAATTACCAAATTAGGTTTATCACAAAAAAAATTGAATGGACAAGGAAAAACTGTAATCTTTTTAAAAATTGGGGATTTATCGATTAACAGCACAACAATCTTCTAAGCTCATAGCCTTGATTTTAAAGATTGGAGGGGTGCATATCAAAGGCATTTCAACTGATCACACAATTTTTGGGAAACCCTTGAAACCCTAAAATATTGAATAAAGTGGATCGTACTACAATAAAGATTTACTTTCCCCAACTTTATCCCCCAAAGCGCCCAAAGCTACGCCCTCAGGTTTCTGAATAAGGAATGTGGGTCGAGTGAAACGCCATTTAGAAGTTCTATCTAATCTGATTTGAGTCATGCATTCATTTTTTCACTCGGAATCCGAAACGAATTAAAAAATCTGCAATGCATCAAACGTCTATTTTTTTATATTGTATATTTTCTTAAGTAAGTCAAATATTATAATAAAAAGGGAAAAGAAAACAAGTCTTCAACTGTAGAGCATATTTTGTATCATTCGTTTGTAGAAATTTTGCGGAAATATGATTTGCAGCTGTTATCAGATTTTTGAACTTCGATATGTTTACCTTTCGCTTTGAAATACATTTTGTTCATCGCTTCCTGTGGATATGCATGAAAATTGTAAGGGTTATTATATCAAATTCTTTTAAATAATACAAGACCAATTATTGAAATGATATTGATTGAACTAAAACCTTTGAAAGTAAAAGGGTGGATGGACCTCATTTTGGATTATATCATATTACCAAATACTGTAGTCTGATTTTTCGAATAAAAATCAATTTTATGAAAATTTATCTTCAAACTTCCCTGAGAACGAATGAATGATTGCACTTTATGTACTTCTGGGAAAGTACAGAATACATCAATCCAATTTGGTATGAAAATTCGGGGCTATCTAGCATAGGTTATCTCAGCTCATGAGTTCAGTCGACTGATACTGAAGGTAGAAAAATTGAGGAACAGTAATAAGGTAAAAAAACCCAAAGTATCGCCTCCAACTCAAAAATAATTTTTACTCCAGATGAAAGATTGGCACAATCAGTAATAAAAAGAGATTGAAGTCTCATAAGTGGTATATCCTCGCTATGTATTGGAAAAAATGAATTGATCAAGGAAATACTAAACTGAATGAGTAGAATTTGCTTAATCTATACAAAAATTGATAGGCATAGCTGATCATTTCAACATAAGTTCAATAAATTCATTCAATAGAGAAAAAAGATTTATACTTGATTATTAACAAATATTTTCAATCATTGAATAATAGTGAGAAGGAATTTTCAGAACTCATCATAGTTTCGATTTTGCAAATGAGCAGAAATGCAAGGGATCAAGTATGTAGATTCGTCATTTAGGAGTTGAGAATTTGGAAAGGAAATTATGAAATCATAACTCAAGACTGGCTCGACATAAAATCGATAAATATGTATAATGACGTTATCTTATCTCACTGAATCCAATCAACCATGATAGTAATTCATTCTCACTTTCTGGAGCTTTGTTCCTCCTATTGTGTCTATTATACTCTAGAAAATTTGTTTCTTATTGGAAATGATTGAATTCAATAGGTCTCTTATTGTGTAAACGAAAAATATCTTTTAATGTAGGTACACTGTCGACAGAACCATCATAATGATTCTAAAAAAAATGAACAATAAACTGAATTACTTGATTTTTACTAGGATGAGTTATTTAGCCACTAGACATGTTTCGCTATAACAATAGCATAAAAAAATTGGATAGAACTCTGCTAGAAAGAAACAAGACTCGAGAGACTTATTATTTGGTCCAAATTTCTGTTATTTTTGGATATTTAACCGAAAATAGTCTCGAAGGCTCAGAAATTAAAACTGCCACTCAACTGTCAGTAGTCTCCTCAATAGAAACAGTGGGGTGATTGAGTACCTATACATTCTAAAAACGCCCGACTTCTCTCCTAACCCTATAGAACGTGATTTGGAAGAGAATTGAAGTAAACCTAAAATGTGTGCACTTTCAATATGAATAAGTATAAGGTTCTTTTCAATCTCGGGATTACATTTTTATCCAACAAGCCACCTATTCAGAATTTGAAAAAAAAACTATTTTAACTTGTTAAAAGTTCATTTTTCTATCGAATGGCAATTTATAACTTCAAGAAACTCGGAGTAAAGAGGAATTATTACATGTTCCCCGTCTGGGAAAACGGAAGAGCAAATCTGCTAATCGATTTCTATTCAGTCTGAGGTAACCCATGGCAACCATTTCAAAGAGAAATAGCTTTTGAACATTCAAAAGCCATTTCCCTCGTTTTTTTTTTAACTTCAGCGGCGGAAACGTATTGAAGTTTTCTTGTTAAGGTGACTCTACCACTAGTTCTACGCAGTTTAAATATTTTTCTTTTCATTTGGATGGTTTACGTTTCGGTTGGACAGTTATAATTTTGACTTACACACAAATAAGAGTTATCATTTAGCCCAAATGTTGAACTCATTGATGACGAATGTCTTTCGTTGGTCTCACGAAATTTTAGGGATAGTTTAAGGCTCCGAATACACCGATTGAGTTTGTTAATGGACAAAATTCGATCAATGGTTTTGGAGTTTCAGATATCTGGGAGTTTTGCATCGAATTTCGAAAAAAAAAACGATCAACTTATATTGAAACTCAGTAACTAACTGTGAGGTAGTGAAACAAGGAATTTTTGTGGGAATCTCATCACTGGAATTTTTTTTTAATATTCCCAAAACTGATGAACATTCAACCTTCAAAACGTTGTTTTAGAGCCAAGAACTAGTTTTCAACTTGATCGAATTGGGGTTTTTGGAAGTATTGGAAAATATTTTGCCTGTTTTTCTAGCATACAAGATGTATGAATTCATAGTAACCGTAGATCAGTGAAGAAATTTTCTAGTCCAAACAGTATGGGCCACTATTCACTGCTGGGTAAAAACTTGACAGTCTGAGCCTAAATTGTCGAAAGCACATAGTAATGAAGCCCACACAGAACACAACTGGTACTCCAAATAGCTCTGTAAAGAGCTTCTGAAAGTACCACATCAGTATCTATAGTAGAATTAGGGTGAAAATACATAATAATAAATTGAAGAAGTGAATTACAATAAAAATATTGCTAGGAATTTCTGAGAGAAGCGATACGCAGTAAATTAAAAAGAAATTCTTCTGATTTCAAAATAGACCTCTTGATTCTGTTGAATTTCTTCGTTTTGCTTGAAATTCTTAAGAATTTCCGCTAAAGATTTTGAAGCTAATTACACAAAATTTATGGAATTGTTTTAGTTACAATACAAACAGGCTAAAAAAGAAAGACAATGTTTAAAAAAATGGAAGAGAGCAATGATATGTGGTCATAACCAATATTACAATTCTTTGTTACAGAAAACCATATCTTACGTGTATTATACCTTTGAATCCTGCACTCTTAAAAAATATTTAATCTAGATCAAAATTTTTCTAAATAAAGCCTTTTTTCATTGTTACTTTTCTCTTTCTCCCTCAATAATCAGGACCTACACAAGAAATCGTTGACGTAGACTCATTTACACTGTCTGTTCCTTTTTTCATAACACTTAATATTACCCCCCCACTTGAATGTTTAATACTACGTCCCTGAAATGCTCGGCTCCTTGGAGAGAAGGAAAGTATCCAAGCGGAAGCATCGCTGGCTAGTTAAGGTCTCCGTTAAACCTTAACGAGCCGTTATTGAACGAGAGGAAAATTTACGGTCTCCGTGCTGAAAATTTATCACCTCTCAGGAGCGCGGGCGGTAACTGTTTTTTGATATGTTTACAACGCAAATATTTGCAGCCGGTTACGATGGAGTTCGATTTTCAAGGGATGATGGATGGGGAAATTGAAGCTGAGGAAGATACAGATTCAGTGGAAATTGATTCGTGTTGATGAGCTTTCCAAATGTTGAACTAAGCGGGATACATATTATTTTCATTTAGTGCTATGTCTGCGCATACAGGATGGCTCGCGAAAAACGTCAGGTCGATTTTTGTTTCGAAGGGGACATCTTTTCATTGCAAATTTGTGGGTGCACCGTCTGATGGCAACCCCTAAAGAATATTTAATGGCAATAGGATTCGAGTGACTCATTGTAATGAGGTTGATGCAATTCTCTTTATGTAGGGCTGTTTCAGTTGTGATGGGACTTTCTCTCTCAACATCTTGAACACATAGACCGATAGGTGAAAATTCTTTGCAGATAAGGCTAGTTATGCATTATTTGCCAGGAGTGTGTTGCCTAAGAATTGATATTGGGACAATTCTGTGAACGTGAAAAAATTGATGAATAATTGTAGGATTTATTTATCTATTTTCGTCATTTAGGCTTATTATGTCCAACGTTTCGTCTTGCACTCGCCAGTAGTGTTCAGGGAAAACTAGATTGAACTACAACTAAAATCGAAACATTCTCAGCATCATACCAACTACCCACAGTAAGAAAGCTATCCAGAATTGATATTTAAAATTCAAACTGGGACTGAGAATCGAAATCCAGAAACGCATTCATGAAATACTGTATGATTGCGAAAGAACCTAAATTAGAGAAAGTAAACGTCACCTACAAGCAAGAATAAAAGAGAACCAACAGCTAGCTCAACAGGGTTAGACTGTCAAATCCAGGCTCGTCCAACCTGCTTGTCATGAAGACTATAAGATTAAATCGAAGAAGTACGAAAGGTCAAAACGAATTGAACTGTTCATGGCTCCAATAATAAGAACCCATTTGAAGGAGATGGAATAAATATACAAATTCTACTGACTCTAGGTAATTCTGATTAATAATAGAATTCTGGCAAGTCCAAGTGATTTGATAAATAGAGGGTTATACAATTGATGGGGCTTTATCCACAAATTTGACTTATTCTATACCACGTTTCGGGTTGCATTCGTCAGTTATCTTCAGGGACTCTCTTATTATTGACCTAAGAAGGTTTTTTTTCAAGAAAGTCCCTGAAGTTGGTTGGCGAATTCTAGCTGAAACTTAGCACAGAATGAGCTAAAATCTGAAATGATGGAAACTGTCCAATAAATCCTACTATTTGGAACAACTGAGAAAGAACTTAATGTTTCAAGGTCTACAAGAATCGTTTTTCATACAATAAAATGGAAAATTTCAGCATTTTCTTGACACTCTTATGATCAAAAGGGACGGGGTTATTTTACTTATTTTATTACCTCTTCATCCACAAATCAAAGTGAAACTGTTTTTCGTTTGTGATAATTTTAATGTAATTCTTTCAATTTTCTGGATGAACTATAGATGAATTTTTTCTTCTGAATATCAATTGGAGAATATGTTGGGGAATGATTGCACATTCCTTGACAAAGGATGAAAATTGCCAATCAGTTTTCGAGTATTTATATAATTCTCAAAATTTCAAGGTATTGTCTGAGAAAAGAGCCAGCTTTAACCTTTCGTCTGTTCACATTAACTTCAATATTATTTGTTGGGAAACTGTAGAACCATTTTCTACAAAAATTTCTTCTATTATTATACATTGTGTTTCAAATGAGATTAAATCCACAAGTTTCAAGAAGAGCTCGTTCTTAGGGAGTAATATTATTAAAATATTCCAACTTTCACTAGCCGTTCTTATCTCAATGAAACAGAAAATTTCCATGACCGATCCGGAGGCAGCTCATCCTTCCTCATCCTGTTGGTCTCATTGAATGCATTTCCTACAGATTCTGTCGGCGGTATCTATAGTAATTAATTTCCGAACGCCACATCTCTCAAAGCGAATCAGAGAAGAGACAAAGAAAAAATACAGTTTTTCATTTTCTACAGTTTCACGGAATAATCAGGCAACAGCAGCGTGGGCGTGACTTTGGCCCTGGCGTAGGCGGCACTCGGTCTCGCAGCAGCTGGTTGCCATGGCTACATGAGGGGCCACCCGTGCAGATATTGATCTGCACCAGAATCTTCTTTCTGTGCGGAATCAGCTCGTGCCGAAAAATTACATCAGCTACAATTTCAGCTCTTGCTTCCTCTAAACATATAATTTTGAAAGGTGGATGTTATTCTTTCACTCGTTATGCCTTTCCTTTGAAGTTGCTGGTCTTTTTGCGCCCTCCAATGTTCTTAATTATGAAACTCCACTTCCCCGATGTTGCTCCATTTCGCTGGGGAAGCTGCTCAGCGGATATATCGATCATCCACCAACATTGCATTATTCTCTCGAGCTCTTCTTATGATCTAAGGGCCCTCATCATCTATGTTTACCTAGGTGCCTTCATCTGTTTTCTGAACTATGGATATGGTGGAAATAGCATCTTTGAGGAATGAAGAATTTCTCGTTGGCCTCTTCACGTGACCCTTTGACCTGTGACCTGTTGTGATGGTTGGAATTTGCGGTTTATTGTGTTAGCTTGATCATTGAATTTTTATTCTTGATGTGGCGAAGCTACTGTATAAATGCTATTGGTAAATGGACATCAGTTTTTGAATATGTCAAACTGTTACAGGTATCCATATATAGGTATTCTTCACAATTTCGGGTATGATACAAGAGCTTAGGGAAAAATAAATTATCCTAGATCTAAATGTCGAAATTTCAGTTTAATTGACCTCGGTGCAACCGTTTGATATTGACGACTATTTAACTGAACCCATCTTTTCTTGGGATTTTTCGGAGGTCAACTTTCAACACACGTATCTCTCAGAAAAATCATCTTAGATCTAAATGTCACATATATTCTAAGGGAGCAGCTCCACCCTTGTTCTCAACATTTTCTTAAATTAACATTTAAACTTCGACATACATTGAAAATGTTCCAAAAATCTAGATGAAAGTCAGCTCTTGGCATTCACCGTGTGCCTTATGGATACTACTGAACATAGAGGCCTACAGTGAACACTAGGAGAAAGACAAATCCACGTCCATTTTCCTTAGTTCTTATATCTTCTCGTTGTTCTGTACTGCCAACGTGTTCGTTGCTCTGACAGCAAGAAGAAATCTCAGTGATATGATCCATTCATTTCAAAATGAAGGAAAGAGCAACTCCTCTAGTAGTAAATCTCGTAATTTCATTGACCATGTTGTGTAGCCGTTAGGTCTTGACGAATATTTAACTGGAAAGTAGAAAAAGTTTACTGCACCCCTAAAACGAGATGAAAAATTACAAAGAGTGGTAATGCTTCCGAGTATAGGCGAAATCTGTTCAAAATTTTCAGAGAAATGAATTCAACATGAGAGATGACAGTTATAACGATAACACCTAGACAATTTTTAAATGAATCTAACGCATTCGCCAATTTGCAACTTTATATTAATACAGTGATTTCATACTGAAAACTGAAAGGCTGATTGTTAAATGGTTGATCGAGTATTCAAGGTTCTGTTTGAAAGGTTTTCACTGGCATTCATTGAAGAATAATTATTCTTTCTCCTAGCTCAGAATTTCAATTCTTTATATTTACACAAAATCCGACAGATTGTCACGATCCAGATCCTCAATATCTGTCACGTTAAACTAGAAAATCTCTAAAGGAAATGGCAGGTATACCATGAGATAAATGATGAATAAAAGGATTTGTTTCACTGCTCTAATAGAAAACTCTTGTCGTTCAAACGTTAGTCAATTGGAAATTGGGTACATTTTATGCTTGGAATTCGCACTAGACATTAGAATGAAGTTATTACGGTGTTTTTGGGACAAAAAAACATTGTGCCTTAAGAACAAAACAAAATTGGGAGAGATCTCTTTGTATTTTTGATCCATATACCCAGGTATGTAACTTTTCAATGAAAATTATAAATTTCAATTGTATAATGTACTTTGAGGGGTAGCTTCTTCAACCCTTTGCATTTATGAAGGAATACCACCAAATTTTGTTTATTGCCTTCCCGATCCCTTAGGAAATTGCTTCTCAGGTGCATCCTTTAGCAGTATTCAAAAGAAGGGGTCAAACTTTTTGGCAACTAAGTATTAATTCACACCCTGTATACAGTGCTCCTTTCATATGTGCTCTATTGATGCAAATTAACAATATATTTATCATTCTTTTTGAACATTCTTTCAGTGGACATTCAAGAAGACTGCCTGCTCCCTTTCAAATTAGCAGTTTAAAGAGAGTAATTTCCAGATGCATGGCAGAATTCCTGACCGACCAAAACGCAGAAATCAAACGGTGCCAGTTCTCGGTCGGCATTCCACCAGTCGAATTATGGCCCCCCCAGGTTCCCCACGCCGGGCAACTTCGACCGAGGAAATCCCGGAGTGAGAGAGACCGTCGCCATGGCGACCGCTAGAGATCGATACGGGAGCGCTCTCGGGCCTTGCAGGCTCCCGGTGGAGCGGTTGGCCCGGCATCATTTCCCGGGGAACTTTGCCTTTTCCCGAGTTCGCTCCCGCTCTCATGGGTTGGGCTGGTCCAAATTCGGCATCCAAACTTGCAACAAACTCAGCGGGAGATTGATGATTCAATTCGACGTAATTTCACCTTTTGTCGTTACGGAACAATTGCTTATTTCCACGTGAATACGTCTTTCTGGAGATTGCGAATCTTTCATAATTACCGCTGAAAGGGGAGCAGCAGAAAATTGCCCCAATTTGGAGTATGCTAATTAGTCATGGTTACTGGCAAAAACTGGATATTTGAGCATCTCATTTGTGCATCACAGCATCTTCAAATCATACGAGTTCGTAAACTCAAAGCTGAATCAGAGTTGTGCAAAATAAAACGTAAATTGAAACATAGTAACACAAGTAGAAGACGTACATACATTAAACATAAGAAATAGGAACAACTACAAATCAAGAAATACATGCTCCATCCTTTCGTTCCAGTCCCAGAAGGATTTTCAAACACTGTAGCGTTGATCTACTCAACATATCGTTGAAGAAGAATATGTAAGAATTTGTGTCTAAAAACACAATTCAAATATTCTTCTGCTCCAATTGATATAAAGTTTGAAAAACCAGGAAAAGAGCTAGGTGTTCAGTGCCTGTCTTGAAGGATTGCTGAAAACACATTCCGAATATTGTTCAGCTGAATTAGAAAATAAAAACAAGGAAGGCTCATGATTCACTATAATATTCTCATTATCAAAAACCAATTTCAGATAATCCAATATTTTGGATACAACAGAAGTTTGCATTCTAATTCTTGTATCATATCTACAAACACTATCTAAAATATTGTGTTTTCTTTTCGTTTCGAAACTGATGCGACTTTATTATGAAACCTATCTTTAAACAATTGCTCAAGGGTGGTTATTTTCATTGAAATGAAAGGGCATAAATAAAAATAATCGAAACTCAGTTGGAAACAATTTTGTACTATATTGTATCATAATTCGATGAAAACCAAAAATATATTCAGGAATTTTTTCTTGGAATTATTAAAAATGATGTTTTTCTCGGAGAACACTCGATTTGAACCTTCATAAAAATGAATAATTTATGGATCTTTCAAGATAAAAGGAACCTTGTATGAACCAACATTAAAACTTCCTAAATCTCCCGGTGAGATACAAAAAACGAACCCCGATTCATTTGGATCTCAAAATGAAATAACTTGCTGTACTAACTCGGACATCCAAGGCATCTGTTCTCCCTCCTTCAGCGAGTAGATCAAACTTTGAGTTTGATACAGATTAAGAACCCTTTGTCCCCTAGGCATTTACGACCCTACATTCTGCTCTCCCTCGCAATCCCTCTACAATAGTCGACAGCCTCAGATAAAGCAAGGGTTTTTTTCTAGGACGGTCAAATATGTGGGAGTATTTCAGGGGTCCCAGATTTCGAACAGTTTTGCATGAAGATGGCTTTTGATGGCGTTACCCCAGAGTTTCTATTTCTCAGTACAGAATTCGCAAGCTGAATTGTAAGGCAATTGATATACAATGTGTTTCTCATTAGGAAACACTAATAGATAATAATCACATTGCTCCACTTGTTCTTTATATTCTGAAATTCACTATGTAACCTTTATCCTCGGTGTCTGATGCTTATAATCGATGAATTTTCCGAAATCCTGGGATTTTCGTAGTCGGAGAATCAAATATACTGCATTCACAGTTATTTTAGCAGTAATAACAGAAACTTTTACGTAGAACAGGCAACATAGCGTTGATTTAAAACCCAAAAATGTTTTGACAAGCTTCATAACCCCACATTTTCGTACTATACAGAGTGAAATGTGTCAAATTTCCATGGCCAACCGACTGCTACAATAAAAGTGAATAGAGTATAGAAATATTTTTGACACGGCGACATGGTAACACCCCAAGTCGTGGATCAATCATTGTTCAACAAGAATTATCCTGACGTAAAACTTCATTATGGGTATATTGTACTGGTGGAATATAACTCGTGCTCTCTCTGAGCACTGCGAGCGAGGGTAGGATAATTGAAAGCCCCCAGGGACGCCATAATTAGTAATTACAGATCTCTTTCACATTCAAAACTTCCATCCGAAATCCCTCAAAGCGAAAATAATGCGATTTCATGGCGCATTGCTATGAAATATGAAAGCTATGCGAAAATCGAGGGGTGAAATTTCTATTGTCCGGTCTGGAGGTTGAAAAATTGATACAATTTTCCTCCAGCTCTCAACACATTATTGGCGATATTGAGGTGGATTTCGAGGCTCCTTTGCCCCTGTGTGGCCCCAAGCATTGATTATACCCCTAGTTCGATATTTCAGCTGAGAAATCAACCCCAACACTAAAAAAATCAGAAATTCAGCTCTCTGATTAGACTGCTTCACTATTGTCAATTATCCTGTACTTAAATGATGAGGAATAATAAAACACGCAATTAAATACTAAAATAAAAATATATTTTATAAATTCACAATCCAATACTTCAAAAACAATATAAAACCAAATAAAATAATGATCGAAAAGAATCGTAAAAGCTCGGTTAAAACTTGTCTATTGGGACAAGGCACAAAGCATAGCAACACCTCTCATAATCCAATGTTTCGATTCCTTATCGGTGGCCAAAGTCATTGCGATAACGAAATTTGTAGAATGCCCAGTTGTTGAAAGAACCCCACGTCTTTCCGCAGTCTTATACACTGGACAGAGATAAGTTGGTTGAGGTTGAATGTCATCTCGTTTCATTGGTTTCAGCCAGATCTGAAAGCAATCACTCACAGCTAGAGCAAAATCAATTTCAACCTTCTATGCTCATTGAATAGAGCAAACCGATCCAATTCTAACTACACTGGTCAACAATTGATAGAAATCACTCGATGATCATAAATTTATTTCAGAAATAGTCGATGTATATTCAGCTGGTATTCTTGGATTCTAATACTCACAAACGGGACAACGCTGTATAGAACTTTCGGGAGGGATTCGTCCAGAAGCATCGTCTTCTTATTCCACCTAGCCCCGTCCAAGAATAACCCGTAAACGTAAACGCCATCTTCCGGTGGTTCGTCGAAATTTTTCTCCTTCATAACCTACAAAACAAACATCATTTCGAAACCCATACTGCAGACCTCTGCGTTAAGAACTCAACCTCATAGTCGAATCCCAACAAATCGATAGGAATGGTGTATTTCCTGGCATAGTTCTGCTGGGCTCCAGTCAAGAAAGCCTGGGTGAAATAGAAGCCAGAGATCCAGAACGTGCAAGGCGCCCCTTCATCGTACCATTTCTGAAGTAAATATTCATATAATTGCTACATTTGGATCCTGAGGGAACCTGTTACCTGTAAAAATGCCAGTCGTGCCAAGAAATCTATGATATAACTTCCGAGGGGTTTCAGAGATGGGTAGGATTTTCCAGCCCACATTGCAGGTATCCTCCCGGTGAGAATACTCTTCACAACCTCTTCTAAAGGTCCGGACATAACAATCAAACCTGGAAGCATTGGGAATTCAACAATGTTCTACGTATATAGTTGCCCTAACCTTTGATGGCTTTCCTAACGTTTATGAGGCTGCTTCGAATCACTGCTAACAGATTGTTGAACCTGTTCATTTCCTGCACCAAAACAGTATTCATGCTTTGATTATACGAAGTCGGGTATTTTTCCATGGCAGCATCTCTGTCGAACAGGGGTGGAAGTTTGGCAAGCACATCGGCTGCCACGTCCAAAACTATTTCGTCTGGGGTTTTTTCAGCTCCCCCGGAAGAAAGAGCATCCTATGGGAATAAAATATGAGGAGATTCGAAAAAACGTAAACTACACCCTTGCACCCTTGACAAACTTTGTCTGATCGGGATTAACACTTACCCTGGCCTTTTTCAAGTCCTTGAGTTGAGCAACAAGGAAAAAGTTGGAATCATTGAAAAAACTTAGGAACGAGAGGTTCAAACAGTTTAGATGCGAAGTATTTTACATTCATTCAGTTCATAAGCACCCTAGATAACAAGAGCTGACAATCAACTTCATCACACTTAAAAACTCACCTTCAATTCTTGCAAGTCCTTCAAGCCAGTTGTAAAGATAATAAGACAATGAAAGATTAAGCCAAAGAAGTAGAGGATATCTGCGAACAAAAAGGAATACTTACAGTCCTGTCCTGGATTGAGCATATAACAAGGAGGTCGATTTAAAATTCCATCACAATTAAACAGTGTTTTTCCTACCTGTGTGAGAAGTATGCTGTAGAAGAGGAGGTTGGTCTCCTGTTGATCCTTCATTATGTCAGCGTTTTCATTCATCCCGAATACTTCAGGATGCGTAATCAATGGCAAGGATTTCGTGTAAGCTATGTACTCATCGTATTCCGTTTTTTCCGGTACGTAGTATGCACCTATAAATCAATTGCGAGGAGTCACCACGTTCATATTCTTTTTTAGGTTATTTTACCTGTAGGATCTAGAGCGTAATTCTGGCTTTCCACCAGTTCTGGACAATAGAACTTTCTCAAAATGGTATTGAGTGTTCTGCGATCCCAGTCGTCTGTCACTCTTCCTCCATAGTTACACTCCCCGGTCAAATACAATATAGCATCGTATTGTACGTCCTGGAATGGGGAAGTTACGTTTTATCGATGAAATTCTTCTACAGCTAACATGGACAGAAACGAGACAATCAGCCACGATTTTGAGGAAGCTCTTATTTGTATCTATAGAAGCTTTCAGAGGCTGACAGATCCAGAAGCGCAGCAGGCATCTTCAGAAGAATCAAGGGTTATTACGGTGGCACTGGTCAATTCCTTCCATTTCGCTTTGGTTTCACATTCGCCTTATCGATGACTAGTAACCAAGTGCTATAACAGTTGTGGGCGAAACGCCAGTTGAAAGAATGCGTTAATTTACACAGATTCAAGGCAAATTTCTTCAACTGTCGTGTCTGTGTTCTCTTACACGAAAAATCATACAGTCCTCGTAAAACCTAATAAACCGCCCGCTGAAAATTAATACAGGAGCTTCTCCTTCATCCATTGATGTCTTGAACGAACCTAAAAACCCATAAAATCACTTCTACTCACGCTATAATCGTTCAGGAACATCTGCAGCTGGACCACGCTGATCCTCAGATCGGTTTCGTTGAACTCGTACGGGATGTTCCATCCCAACGGACCGAACTTCCTCCTCTCCTGTATGGAGGCGTGGAAGAAACACAGGGCGAACAGTAACTTCTTGAACGTGGGACCTTGTTTGCAATTGTCGAACCAATCCGGATCGCTTATGGGATCTCCGGCGTACGATCTCAGGATGTTGGCCTTGAGGCCTTTGGGCGGTTCGTTGGTCATCTTCACGCCGTTCTGCAAGACCAGCACCGGAAAATGGTCGGCCGGATACGAGGTTAGCCAGAGTCGGAAATCGGGATGCGTGGTATCGGGAGTTAAATTCTCGCATATCTGTGGAAGAAAACGTTAAAATTTCTTGTAGATGATACCCGCTTGTCATCTTTTCCATGTACTAACCCTCTCCAAGGATGGCATGAAACTCTTGGCCAAATGGCAGTTCTGCAAGACGACCCAAGTGCCATTTCTGACGCCCTCGTCTATCAGCCTGATAGCTATCGGTCCTTGTCCTTGTCCCAAGGAAAGGGCGAAAAGTCTGGCAGCCCCGAAACCTTGATCGTCGGCGAACTTCAACAGCACGGCAGTGGGGTCTGCCCCCGGAGTCAGGATGAATATCAAGGGTATGCAACAGTGGGAGTCGGCAAAGGACGAGGTTAGGTCGAATGGGGGTGGTTCGATGTACTGTCTTCCAAGATTAGCTGAAAAAAAGGCCGTTTTTATGATTGAGTTGTCCAGGGCAAAGATAACTGCCGAATTTGAACGTTTCCCGAAGCTCCCTCTCTACTGCTTGATGACCGCAATATGCAGTTCCTGCAAACTAAGAGTATAGAGCAAATGGATCCACGCTGCCATCTTCACTTCGTCGTTTGATGGTTTAGGATGGTCCTGAAGGAATAAAACTCACCAGATACAAAAGACTGCACAGCGGGGGTTATCTTATCGTATCTTATGCATCTCAAGATGAGCAGCTTCTGGAACTGGGACAGTTTAGTGTCGAATGGACTGGGTAATGGGTATTCCTGAGGTTCGGTTGAATCGAATATTTTCTTCCACGTATCCATATTATTCTCGAAGTGTTGCCTCAAACCCCTGAACGAAGAAATGTATTTTCAAATGGGCAATTTACGTATTCGAAGGATACTAACTTATAAGCGGGATACTCATCCAGTCTGCACAGTTCATCCCAAGACTTATCTACCAGCCATTCAGAAGGATTCTTGTGTGGATTTTCCAAACCAACACCGCCGGTTAGCAAAAACATCCATTCTGATACATCCATTTGGTCCCTACTCTTCAGTAGATTCACCACCAACAATAAGGAGAACAGTAACTTGTCTTTTTCAAACAAACTCCTGCAAATATTCACGTAGAGCGAATAGGTGAAATATTTTTCCAAATCCTTCAAACGCTCTTTTACATCTTCAACTTTGTCGGTGTTATCGATAGCTGAAGAGAACAGGTTCATGAACCACACCAGGGAATATTGGTACATGGGATCTATATTAGCCAAGTCAACTGAAAATGAAAACGTAAAATGTGCAATAAATGTCCTGTTGAAATTGTGCTAGATAAATCCAACTCATTTCATACCTATGGTGAAGAACAAAATAGCAGAATGAACGGCAATCGGAGTGTACTCCATTCGGGCAGTATCAATTTGTTTTTCAGTGATTTCAGCCACTGCTTGTTTGGCGGTTATTTCATTCGAAAGCACCTTCGAAGAGCTCAGGATTTGTATAGCTGTTTCATCTTCCAGGATATTACCTTCCGAAGTACTGAGTACTTCCAAAATTTTGTCTTCGATTTCCTTGAGTTGGCTGGAAGAAGCACATCATGATTGAAAATTGATTAGAGAAGAGATTAAGTCGCACCGTTTATTCTCTGCTCCTTGTATAATCAGAGTGTTCTTTTCGGCCTCCAGATCTGGTCGTTCCTTGGCCACTGTAATACCCAACAATTGATCCTCCAAGCCCACCTTCGTGATCATGAAGTTGACCAAGGTTACTTTAACCGCCACTTCTGGCATATAATGGGGATTCCTCAGTTTTGTGGTTACATAAAGTCTATAAAAGTTTCGATATCGTAAAAACGTCGACGTAAACAGAAGACATAGAATAGAAGATGATTCCTTTCGAATACTGTAAAGACAAGAATTACCTAAAATCTGCACTGTATTCAACAACCGAATCTCCTAATTTCAAGCACCAGGCACCGCCCTGCTTGAAAATTTGCTGCGATAAAACTGGCTCTAAAATTGGATCCAATTCCTCGCCGATGTTTTCTAAGAGCACCTACAAATGGTATGTCTATAGTACATATCCACCCAAATACTAAATATTGGATAAGTATTGCCTTATAATACGTTGAAAGTCCATGTTATAATGACGTAATCCATGGATATTGTTGTTTTGGTTAAGGTGAGAATTTTTCTAAATTCACTGAACATCAGGTTTGATATTTACCGGTTGCCCAAACTGAATGGCATTCTCGAGAATCCTAACATAATCCGGTTGGTTGAGACGAATGATGGCCAAATTATTGGCCTTTTCCATATTTTTAATCCATTTATTGGCTTGTCCTTGAGGGTCAATCATTAGGGCATAACGTCTGGCGTTCCTTAATGAAAAAACCATTAAATATTTTCCCCACACCATCAGTAACCCTTAAAATTTCGTCATATATAGAGTTATTAGAGTTGTCCTGAAATAACCCACAGATTCTCCAGACAAAGTTATAGAATCCCCCTGAGTTACCCCACTAAGAATTTCGGGACACTCTGTATAACACGTAATTTTGAAAAAAGAAATATACTCACTTTATTATGATACCGTTATCGATACTGAAATTATCACTCGGCAAACCGAATATATTCCATTGTCTTATCAAAACGGGCTCTCCTAACACAGCAGTCAGTTGAAAATCTTTGCTGACTACAATACCCTGACCACTCAGAGTCTTCACCCAACCGCTTATCTGTTCGGTTCTGAACTGCAAAGTGAAGGGTCCCAAATAGGCCACCACTCCAGCTGCCACCAAGATGTCCCCTGAGGACCAAATTTCACAAATAATGCATTAAGGACACAGTTTGGCCTGATGCAATTCACTCCATATCGATGAAACCTTACCTGTCAAAACGTAATACTTTTCTCCTAGAGCTTTCGCAGTTTGGGACCATCTGGTTTTTTCCCCACCCAGTCCTCCGATCAGCTCTTCCGCCCTCTGCAGTTTCAACTGGCACAAATTGACGTCGTCGGTCAGTCTTTGCAGTTTTTCGGTTTCTATCCTCAGAGCTTCTTCGAGCTTAGCGACCCGTTCTCTCGCCTCTCGTAACAGCTGCCTCTTTATTTCCAAGGACGCCATGGCTTCGTTGAATTCAGCCTCGGCTATGGCTAAGGCTTGCTTCTTTGGTGCAACCACCTTCGCCACCACGTCGTACTTGGATATGGCTATAACCCATTTGCATAAACCTGCAATCCAAAAACAGGAATCGATAGAATTACATCTGACAATCGTTAACCAACGGACCTTCTGCTGCTGTAGAAGCAGTCTTCACCTTATCTGGGTCGAAATTCTCGTCGTTAAGAATCGTCTTGTGTAATTTCTCCATGATCTTTGGAGGAATGTTATCCTTATCGAAATTCATAAGGCTGTCGAGGAATTTAATATCGCCCAACACCCTCTTGGATGGGCCCCAATAGTCGTCCATCATTCCCAAACCGCTAGGCAGGGGTACTTTCTCAGGCTTCACATCCTGATAGAGAAACACTAATTGAAAGATTCCATCAACATATATTTCATCAGAAACAGTAAAAAATGAAGAACTATCCAGGTGATACCTTCAAAATACAAACAGCTTCCATCACCAATTTGATACCCTTGGGTGGATTCTTCATCGTTTTCACGACACTAATATCGGCAGGCGTTAAGGTGTTCAAAGCAGCTAGGGCAGCGTTCAGAATTGGCATCGCTTCTGCCAAGTTGGCATCGCATTCGTCCTTGATGGCTTGAGCTGCTTTAGCCTGTTCGTTGGCGATTGCCTCTTCCGCTAAAACTACTTTTTCTACCTCTGCTGCCTCAGCTGATTCAGCCTCCACTTTTTTTACCGTGACCTGCACGGCATTAGCAGCTACCACCAACTCTGGTTGAAGGGCTTCTAGTGCCGCTTGCATTACAGCGACTTCAGCACCGGCTGCATCTAACTTTTCCAGACCTACCTCGTATCTGCTCTTGAGCATCAGCACTTCCCTGAAAATTATCATTGAGAATAGTCGCTGGTGGTCTATATGCCATTAAAAAAATGATACTCACTGTCTTTTACGACCTAAGAATGTCTTGAAAGTACTGATCATCTCCAAGTAGGATGTAGGAGTCACATAATTGTGACGCCTCAATCTCTCATAGAAGTCATCGGATAAGGTTTGGGTTGAAGTGTGGAAAAGTTGGCACATATCTATACAAACCACCCTTTCTCTGTCGGTCAACTCGATCTCGCCCAAAAACTTGGTTGCTACAGCCAACAAGGCATCTTCAGGCCAAGACTGAAAACATTTTGTTAACGACAGAGCGAAAAATAAGTACCAAACCCAAAGAATTTTAACACCACGAGTTGGAATTCTAATGGTAGCCTTAAAATTCCCGATTCCGGACACCTACCTGGAACCAATCGATGGTGCAGCAATTGACAAGGGCGGGAAACTTCCGTAACCTCACCCTGAAATTTTCACCAATCGGACTCATGGTGAGGACGACGTGTAACTGCTCCCTAACGATGGTTACGAAGAAATTGAACAGAGCCACCGGACTGCCGTCTGTCTGCACAGACTTATCCCTCTGCCTGTCCAACTGCCTCATTTTCTCGCAGATTTCTATCTTTTCCTCGGGCGTGAATAAGTTCGGGACTTCCCCGGTGTTCAACAGGTTGCTTATGTCTTCGAGGAAGTTTTCTTCCTTGATCTGCGTATCGTTGAAGAGGAAGACACCGTGGAGATCGGTGGCGCTGACCTTTCTCAAAATACCTAAAGGGAATTGAAGATTTTATTGAGCTGTCATTGATCTGAAGGATTAAGTTCTTACCTTTTACGTCATCTCGCCATTCGTTACATCCATACAACCTCGTGATCTCGACTTGGAATAGATCATATTCCGAAATATGAGCTGCTAGTCTTGTCAACGATTGCCTGCCAGATCCACCAACGCCCACGCACATTCCGTGACTTCTGGGTTGCTTCAATATACGGCATATCTTGGACAAGTGTTCTATGGCAAATCTGAAATTGATAAGAGTCAACGGGCGTTTCTCAATCCCTCAACTTGCTCGAATATTCTACCTGAACAGCACCAAGTTCATCGGTTTCTTGGACATGTTGTTGAATTCGTTCAGGAATCCCATCACGATCTCCGTGAGAGCTTCCAAGTCCTGGACTTCCACGTAGTATCTCTGGTCTGCTTTCGGATCCGAGAAATCGCAGTACAGAAGGTTCCTGAGCTCGATTTCCCCGATCTTTTCAACAATGGCTATTTAGAAAAATTCGGTTTTTCCAAACTGTGGTACTCACGTTAGTTGTCTGCGGTGTTTTCAATCTCAAGAACATGGTGTTCATACTCTCCTCGAGATGTTTGATGCAAATTTCATGGAGGGCGGTGAAAATCCAGGCTCTGTCGGCGTCATCGACTAATCTGTCATAATATACCCTCAGAACTTCATGGACCCATAGTCTTTTCATAGCGACAAGATCTTCAATAGCCTCAGGTACGGACAGTAGAACCCCCTGAAACATTCGTCTCGACTAGTCAAGTTTGGAAAAATAGGGCTACTTACCTGAATAACTCTGGAAAAATCTCGCAAATTGAACAAATAATGGGACTTGGCAGGCGTTGGCAAGAGATTCGCTCGTGCCATCTTGTACATTTCCAGGGTGGCCATCACAATCTGTTCTATACAAGGATCGAAATCCTTGGAGAACCCCCTGTAAGAATACATACATGATGGGGAGCCCTTCCTAGATTTCAGATCAACCAAAAAGCTCATCAACCCACCTTGTATCCAAATGCCACAGCATGATTTTACTGAAAATATTTATGAGGATGGCATCTCCAAATTCATCTATACATAAATGGTTGAAGTGGCGGGTGAATCTGGGGGTAACAGTATTACCACCACCTCCAGGGGGGCCCATGGCGCACATAAACTAAAATTAATCAGGAGAAACACGATGAAAACAAGTACTACCAACATAGTGATCACCAACCTGGATATCTATGAGTTTCATCGGTATAATTTCTTTACGATTATACCACATGTGATGATCAAACCACTGCCTCAATAATTCTATTGGAGGTTGAGCCCCATACACCTCCTTCAGAGGCATGTTGACGTCATCCACGAATATAACGCATTTTTTCTGTACTGGGGGCCCGAACACACCTAACGTCATCGGATTTAGTTAGTAAGAATGAGTAATTGTGGACTGAACAAGTTACCCTTTCGTCTCTTGTCAAGTTTAGCCATGATTATATCTTGCGTTTGGTTGGCTGTCGTTTGCGCCGAAAAATTAATGAACAACGGCTGATAAACCACCGTATCGTTCTTTTTGAGCAGAAACTCGATGATGTAGACGGATTTCCCCGTGCCAGTAGGTCCTACCACCATCACAGCTTTCTGATGTTGTACCAACAGCGTCATTATAGCAATATATCTCACTGTCTCTATAGTTGGAACTATGATTTGATTAACTGGTATATCCCTAGGGATTGGCGGTGCCGTGACCAATTCATCTGACCACAATTTCCATTTTCCTTTACCCTTAAAGAATAAACCAGAAGTTAGAATATTACGGAAAATATCGCGGATGACTCACTTCTTTGATGTATCTGTAATCGAAAACGGTTTCTCCCGTAGGTATCACGAAGATGTAAGGTTTCTCGGGTTTCGGGATATCGAAGGGAATTTTCAGGTCTTTCTTGATCGCTTCCGGAAATTCCCTTTCTAACAAACCACGGAAAAGGATGCTGAATTTTTGTCTACCGTTGGTATCGAGGGTTGCGCCCATTGACCATATGCAGGAAAAGAAGAAGGATCCTTCGATCTGAGCTCGTATATCCAAGTCACTGACGTTATCTCGGAAACCTTCTTGATAAAAATCGTCCATGAAACAGTCGAATAAATTCATGGCAGATCTCAACAGATTAGCTTCCGATGTTGTAGCAATTTCCTGTTCAGTTTTTAGTGGTTTAAATCGATCAGTAAAAATTCTCTAGCCAAATGATTACTTACTTTAACGCCACTCTTAAAAACGAACCATATCAACGGTCTACAAAACCTAATGAACAAATTAGAGATCATGGTTTTGTAGAAATCGGTGGAAATGCAAGGTGGTAAGGTGTTCAGCCACGATGTGAGCATAGGTTCCCATCCTAAACATACCGGCTCATAATAAATCATTCCGCATCTAGAAACCTGTCAAAAGACATTCGTTGAGATCGAATTCATTCCGGCAGAAAAAATACACACTGTGGCAGGAGAGGCGACCTCCAGATCCATGGGTTCGAATATCAAATTCGTGGTGTTTGCCAGCTGAATGATTTCCCCTGACATGAGGCACAATTTTTTATTGTCGTCGAGCACGGTGTTCATGTTTTCTATCCACACTGCGTCTACAGGGCCGTCGAAAATGAGCCATTTTCTGAAGAAAATGTGGTAACAAAGCCTGGTGCACTTGGGGAAACCTGAATCACGTACCTGTCATCCGTTGTTGACATGGCAAATTCCCTGAAACTAACAGCAAGGACTCCATCCGACCACTCGTGAGATACTGGATCGAACTGACCGTATAACTGTCCCATTGTGATGGATTTGGGGTTCATTATAGTGTAAATAGCTTTATGCTCGTCCATACCTCCCTAAAAAAGTTATTTTCCACGAAAACCGTGGTGATTACTTTGATTTTTCACCCTGAATCGGTACAAATACACTTTTTTACTTACCCTCTTTTCAATGAGACCTAAAGCTTTAGCTAGAATCCTATAAGAGGTCGTTTTGCCGCCAAACGGTAAGCCAACAATCATCAAACCGTGCCTCACGATAATCATTTCGTACAGTTGCTGTACCTTCTCTAAGAAAAACGGCACGCACTGTATATTCTTCTCCGCGCAAGTGTCTTCGATGGCCTGGTTGAATATTACGTAATCCGGTTCTGGCAATATCACGCCCGGGAATAAATCTGATGTGATTCCCTGAAGAAAGAGCGATCAAAAAACTGACGTCAATTTTTTTTCCACAAACCTTGAACAAGGGAACGTCGAGAACTAAGAACTTGGCCAAGTTAACATCTTTGATGGATCTCAGAACTAATATGTCCTCTTTTTCGTCTGGATATTTCAGTTTCAGAGTACCCGCTGCTCTGAGTACTGATTTCACAGCTCTCATTCCTAAAATGTATAAAATCATGTTTTGCACAAACGCTGAACGCTGCACAACCAAATTACAATAACATTGTTGGCTTTCTAATCCAAATGAACTATTTTTTTGGGAAAATACTGTTTATACTCCATTCACATTTATTTTAGCAGTCGGTTGGCCATGAAATAATTTTCTACAGTTTTTGTAACTAGAACGTAGTAAGGTTGGCATCTTAATCCTGATATTCTAAAATCCACAATACGTCAAACGGTAGCGAACATATTCAATGTAAGAGAATTCATATAATGTTTCATCTGAATCTAAACGACTTATATTTCAGCTGAATATTTCCACAATCAGAAAGGTTGTGAATGAAGAGGATGACAAAGAATTTCCTTCTATTGGGAGACCCAAAAAAGTAGTGGCATTTGAAAATTTTATGTTTAAGTGAATTAATGCGAAAAGTTTACTACAGGATTTTCGATGAATGTCATCGTAGAATAAGTTCCCGGAAATTGATTTTTCTATTTTTTATTCAACTTGTCCTATACATTGTAAATGTCTTAAGGTACCAATAAATACCTAATTATTATTATTATAATAATAATAATAATAATAATAATAAGCATTTATTTCCAACAGGTTATAACCCAATTACAGGAAAATTAATTCAACAAATAAACCATATATGCTATAAAATCGGCGTGTCATTGAATCAGAAGAACACGCACATAAAACAAAAAACTGAAGAATCAAAAAGGCAAAGGTAACATTACATATCCAAATATATACTTGTACATATATTGATATTTACAAATAACCAGCGTCAAAGTTATCCCACCGAATCCACGACTGAAGCAATCATGAAAATTCAAAACTCAAGAACACCCGCAACAACCTATGAAGTGGATCCACGTTTATATCACACCCATCCGATATCAGATTATAAGTTTGGCACATAAAGTGTACCGGTGACTGCAAGCTAAGATTTGTTCTACCTGTCCTCGAATAAAATGTGTATTTATTTCGGCTCCCTAATCTTATATCAATGTATTAAGATGAACAGCCACAAATACGCGCCAGTTGTCCTGCTAATTGTTTATTCATGTGAAATTTTTGTTCAAAGGTGAAATTCATATTGACTTGAAACTTCCTTTAATTCCTTCTACTTATATTGATGCAAGATGATTTTTGTTGAAGAATTTAACATTCTTGTAATTATCTTTTAATTTCTTCTTCGAGATACCCATTCCTAACCACTGCATCATATGCATTTCATCTTAGGGTTAATATTCCTGAAATCTACAACTGATGTGACGTATTCAAACTTTAACCAAATAAGTTAACGAATATCAACTCTCCTCAAGATAGTGCATATTATGATATTATACTGATCCCTTGTATTTTCCATGCAAATAACTGGATTTGGTATGCCTTCAATCAGTTTGTATAAACTTCAATTATGTTCGTCACATATTTTCCGAAGAGATTCGACATTGTGATAAAATACGTAATAACAGAAACTTTTACGTAGAACGGGCAACATAGCGTTGATTTAAAACCCAAAAATGTTTTGACAAGCTTCATAACCCCACATTTTCGTACAATACAGAGTGAAATGTGTCAAATTTCCATGGCCAACCGGATGCTTAAATAAAAGTGAATGAAGTATAGTAACATTACCATAGTCATAGTGACACTGGGACGACAACTGCTCGGAGCATAGCCTGTAGGTAGCAACAATCTTCACCGATAAAGGCTTGGCTGTCAAGAATCCGTACGAATACAGCTCGATCTCCGATATCAGAGCGTAGTCCGGAACCATCATAGCCACCGACCGGAACAGAGCCTTCAAATTATCTGGCAATTCCGAGCGACCAGCATATCCGGGATTCATGGTGATAAAAACGGCACACGTAGGATCCAGCCTGATCTCGGTACCTTCGAAAACCATTTTTTCCGCCCCGGAGTTGATGCCCCTCTGGATGGTGAGGATCTGCTGGGCCACGACCGACAGGACTTCGAGATCGATGCGGTTGAATTCGTCGAAACAGGACCAGGCTCCGCACGAGGCTAACCCCTGTAATGTTCGTATTCGTCAGTTGCTCCAGAAGGAGAATTTTCGACGAGTCTTACCTTGAAGAATTTCCCCAAAGCTATGTAATCCAAGCCGTCGGAGCAGTTGAAGACGACGCATTGTTTGGCCACAGCTTTCGCCAGATCTTTCGTCGTCTCGGTTTTTCCTGTTCCTGCTGGTCCTTCAGGGGCACCGCCTTATGAAAAACAAGAAATTAAAACATCATAACACTAGATGAGATTATTTTAAAGGAGTAGCCATTAAGCCATGCAAATGGCAAATATCTTCACTGAGATCTGGGTGTCAGGCAGCAAAGTATCAATAAACTTCACTTCCTTGCTCAGTGCTACATCCATCTGCTTTCAAGAATCAAGGTGCTGTAGTCTATACCGTGTTCAGTTTTTCACTTGCTTCATTACAGAAGTCTACAGAACCATAAGAACCCACCCAGACGCCTTACTCTGGAAAAAAACCTATAGGATGTCCAGGATGACCATCCTCTGGCATTTAGTCCCTTGAGATGTAAGCTCCAAGGGAGCTGTTAGTCCAAAATATCAACGGTGTGGTTAGTAGAGAGTAAGGCAGTCCCATCCATCCTTATTACTTCAAGATGACACTTTGTCCTTCTAGTGAACGTTACTAGAATCGTCTTTTTGGTGTCCATACTGAACCATTATCACAAGATCATCGGCATAACGAAATGACAAGAATAAGAAGACTTAGAGATCTACTGTGACCATGTGCTGTCAGGCAGCAAAGTATCAATAAACTTCACTTCCTTGCTGGGTGCTATATCCATCTGGTTTCAAGAACCAAGGTGCTGTAGTCTATACTGTATTCAGTTGCTTCAGGACAGAAGTCTACAGAACCATGAAAACCCACCCAGACGCCTGACCCTAGAAAAAAACCTATAGGATATCCAGGATGACCATCCTCTGGCCTTTTGTCCCTCGAGATGTAAGCTCCAAGGGAGCTGTTAGTCGAAAATAGCAACGGTGTGGTTTGTAGAGAGTAAGGCAGTCCCATCCATCCTTAGTTCTTCAAGATGACACTTTGTCCTTCTAATGAACGTTACTAGAATCGTCTTTTTGGTGTCCATACTGAACCATTATCACAAGATCATCGGCACAACGAATTGACAAGAATAAGAAGGTCTGTAATGTACATGGAAGGATAAATGTACCTACCTAAATGTAGATGTAGAGCACCGAACAACGTTCTATAACATCTATCAGTCAATGGGGTGACCACCAGCCTTGTTGTATTGCCCAGGTACTCATAACCATACTTCAGAGTAGAATTGATCATTGATGTTATCAGTTGATTTTCCTGCGAAATAAGAGTGGCTATACTTACTCTTTGCTAACCTATACAAAATTTTACCGTCCAATAATATCTAAGCTGACACAGCCACTGGAAATCCGTTATATTTTTCACGCCTTTGTTGACAAGATCCAAAAGTACATCTCTAGCGTGAACATCAAGCACTACCAAAGCTCCTGCGAGAATTTCAAATTGACAAACCGTTTGGCAAGCATTGCTGTTGAAAGAAGAGTATTACCTAGAGTTATCCTGTTCTGCATATTGAGCTTCCCTCTGACCAAATCCACTATCCTCGCGATCTGAGTGTTACATTTGGCGTAGTACTTCTCCATTGCCTCATGCCCATTGACGATGGCTTCGGTAACTTCAGATGTCCAGTAGGTTTGCGATATCGCTTGGATCTACAACAATACTCACCCATAGCATCATTCAACAGCCAATAATCTCCAAGGTAACTTACACATTGCCCTGGCCATTTAAGTACCCACTGATGTCTGACGCATTTCGTGTAATCCTCAACAGACTCCTTCACCATATTATGAACCGACTTCTTCATGTCTGTCTCGAGTTCAACAAGCCATTTCTCCACCTGTCCCCTAGCCAGGGCAGTCTGAATCACGTCAACCAGAGGTACAATTTCTCCCTCACTAGACTTCATCTCGGTTACCTCCATTTCTTCAGTGAAGCTGAGTTTGGCTATGCCTTCGAAGCATTTCTTCAGATGAGGTTGCACCCTGAGAAGCAAAAGGCTCATAAATAACTCTGCCGAAAAGAACAGTTTCATCAGGTTTTTTCCCTAAAGATATCCCACCTAGTAGGATCCTTAGTTTCCGAAAGAATTTCCAGCAATTCGTCGTTAGACAAGAAGAAGAATCTTGGGAAGTACAATCTCTTCTTCTCCAGATAGTCGTTCAGTCCCTTCTGAATCAATTCCAACAGAGCGTTACACTTCTTCAGACGCTCAACCATTTTGTCAATCTCGACAATCGACATAACTTTCGTATCGGCGAAACAAGTTTTCATCAGATCACGCCAGATCTAAGTAAAATATAAGAGATTCAATTTTCGATCCTCCAGGATTGAATTTTTTTTAGTTACCTTATCTACGGCACTGAAACGCCTTCCTTCCTCTGGCATTTGCTGCTGGATGTCAGGAGAGGAAAATATGGGTTCCAAATACATCCAAGTAATCTGTACTTTCAGCCATTCATCTAAGATCTCCTGCAGCAGTTGGAGTTTAGCTTCCCAAGATATAATTTCTTTCTCGAAGGGCTTGATATACGGTGAATTCTTCATGGTTTGGGTCTTGATCAGATGATCATCGAGTAAGACTTGAATATCGTCCACTGCGGACAAAACGTAGGTACCAGTATCTCTGAAAATGGAAATAGGGGGAGTTGATTGGGTTTGGTTGAAATTCATCGAGCTCACTTATAGGGGAGTATTGTGAATTCTTGGTCTTTCCATTCTGCCACCATCTTATTGAGTGCTTTCTCCAAGTTGTTCTCTTTGGTAGCAGACTCTGATATGGCTTCGAACTTCTCAACGTATTCGTCTAAACCGTAATCTACTATTCGTTCTAAAGTTAAATCATCATCGACAACGATGGGGAATCCAACGATTTCTGATATAAGCTCCCAATGTCTGGCCTTCATTCCTGGATTGCCCAAAGTTTGTATGATGGGCATGTGGTCTTTGAATTCTTCAATCTGCTCCCTCACCTTTAAAGAAATGAATTTGAATGGATATCATAGAGAATTTAATCATTTTTAGCAATAATTCTTTATGTAGCTTCACAGAAAACGCTCACAGTTCCAGCCAAACCTGCCACGGCAGGTTTTTCCGAAAATTGTTTCTCCAATTTGTAGATAACTCTATAAATGGTGCCCACATCGGCGTCGATGTCTTCAGGGTCGTACGTTCCGACCCGAGCGTGCATCCAAGTGTCATACTTCTCCAGAAAGTCCGTAGCGTTATCGTACAGCTTCTTGTAGGGCCCCAACTTGTCGTGGGTCTGTTTCCTGATCGGATACTGGGACAGTTCGAAACCAAAGGCCGCCTCTTCTTCGTTGAAGGCGTCGATGCGTTCCATGGCGTTGATTAGACGATTGTCCAGCTGGGTGGCCTTCTTGTGGTACTTCGGAAGGTCGTCTATGTTGCCGTTTTGCTCCATTTCGTCCACCATCTTGGCGTACAGCCGTAGATCGTCGGTGAATTTCTGTATTCGCGATTTGAGATCGGCTTGGAATTCGTCGGTTTTGGCGTCAACCAGAGCCTTGTGGTCTTCGATTACCTTAGGCATCCTCAAATACCTGAAGAATTACAATTACTCACTTGGTCGTCTTACCATTTGATTCTGTGCCAACTCTCTTTACCTACCACAGGAAAGTAATGTTATTTTGCTTCATTTCCACTGGCGTGAAAAACATATAATCCGAAAGTCCTATAATGTAACTCATAACCAAACGTAATCGTTCTTCCATTTCCAACAGTACCACAGCCTCAACATTCTGCACGTACTTCAAAAGTTCCATCAATTGTGATGTATTTGAAGGTACCGACAAGGCTTTATCATGTATAGCTTGATATTCATCGCCAAGCCTAGAATCAAGCATTGAGATTACAAGCTGAAATATTAATAATTGTGTACTCACTTTTTGCAAAGAGTCAGGTAATCTTCTGAACATCTTGCGAGTAACTGGTTCTTAAAACTGTCAGCAGCCTGTACTAAGGCATTTATGAGTTCTGACCTATTCATCATGTACATACCCATAGTGATGATATGCTCGTTCACGATTGGTAACTCATCAGCAATTGCCTTGAAGTGTTCAATTTGGACCAGAAACTCTTCGAGGGTGTGTGGGGCTGACAAGAAAGTTTCAATTCTCGTTTTGTCCTATAAATGAGGAAGCACGATGAGCTCTTGTTTTTATCGCACATATCTCGTTATCTTAAATTACCTCCCCGTTAATTAAAGGCATGTACTTGACGAAATCTTGAACTCTCGATTCAGGACCAACCCTTTGTTCGTCCAAGAGAGCGTTTATTTTCATTTTGTAATCCCAAACGATTTCTTCCGCTATTATGGGCTGAAATTAATGTAAAGTTGTTGAGACGACAAGGATAATTATAATTTTGTCAAATATGTTTCCGGATAAAAAATTCTGAGGTCACCATAAGAGGACAGCCTATTTACAGTTTTTACCTTGAGATACGATACATCTTTTTGAAAATCCAAGTAGAGCTTAGTCTCCAACCTCTCGATTGTCATGATCGATTCGACAAGATGATCCAATATACCTATTATCGCTTCTTTGAAATTTCTAAAAGGAGGTTCGAATGCTAACACGTTAATCTGTTGCATCAGATGAATCTCAAAGCCCTTATTGGAATACTGAAAACGATCAATTTGAAAAATTCATCACTGAAATTCCTATGAAAAAGACCCACCTTTATATCCATGATATATTCAACAAACTCGTATAAGGACTTAAGGCAACACATTTGAATATGATAGGACATTATGGTGGCCACGGAGTTGAAGAATGAATCTATTTTTTTAGTATGAGCTGGATTGGGTAATTTGTTCTTTTTGTTCCCCTGCAAAAATATATCAGTGACTGCACCGTAATATTGTGTCATCAACTTTTTCTTCGATTTCATTATCTGCGACGATGTTAACGCTTTGAATTCTTCCAAATCATAAGGACCGTTATGTTTCTTCAAATCATTTATGTTTATCAAACGAAACCATCTGTGGAGGAAATCATTCTCAATGTAGAAATGTAGCAGAAGAAGTATGATCGGATTATATACCTGAAGTGATGAAACCATAAATCAGTCAAGGCAGCTAAGCATGGGTTCACCACCCATAAGGTCGATTCCAATTTTTTCTTAGCTTTATTGTAACTTAATCTCCAATTAGTGGATATATCTCTTAACTCTATAATATGAGATGAAATTTCTGTTTGTGCACTAGTAAATGTCGCATCTTGTAATACAAAATCTACTACAGCCTTCTTTACGGTGAGCATAAAGCTTTCCTTCATTTCCTCAACGCATACATCCAAAGTAGATTTCCATTTAGTTAGCTTTTTAGGCACCAAACTCAAAACCTGGAGATATCATGAAAAATATCATATATTCTGACCTTCTAACTAAATCTTACTCACTCTTTGTAAGACACTGTCATCTAATGGAGAAACATGAATTGTATCGACCCCACATTGTACATAATAATAATATCTTAAAATATCTTTCTCTGCTGGACTTGGTATTTCGTTGGGATCTATTACTTCATCGGGACTTTTTCTGCCTACTATTATATCCACAAGCCTTTTACGAAACTCTTCTCTTTGCCTTCTCATTGCCGTAAAATATCGCAGTTTTGTATCCAGTTCAGCATCTTACAGAAATTAATTAAAAAATGCCCATATAAATGAATTCATCAAATTTTATGATCTAAATCGAATTAGCCAACCACCATCATTTTGAATATCAACAGAAAGACCATTCCTGCAAGGAAGAGCAGTTGCTGACCATAGTTTCGGTCTACACTGCATCCACCTCGGCGGAAATGGTCCTTTTATTAGGTTTGGTCGATGCCAAAAGACACTACGATGAATGATTACACATCAGCGTCACCTGGGAGGAAACGAGGTTCAACTCAGTTCACTTTCTTAACTTCCAAAGTGAAGATGGCAGCACGTATGCAAATGATTCTCAGTTTGCCAGAGGAGAGGAACTTCCTTTCATTTGAGTTTTTGATTTAGATTTGAGAAAAGGGCTTATAAATCATCGACAAAATCCAAAATCTCACCTCTTTTTTTCTGAGAAGCTACTCCTTTTCTATATTTTGGATACGCTGACGCTATGATAGGTTTCAGAACTTCTGGTGGCAGAGAGAATATAGATCTGTCCTCTAAGTTATAATCAGATGGTAGAGTCAGCCTGGGTATTTTGAGATTAATATCTCCTCTTGCTTCGAGTCGAGCTCTCTTTTCAGCAATACGTTTGAGCAATCTCTCCCTTTCTAAATCTTTACTTTTCCTAGACATTTCTGGGAACAGATTCAGCCTGTAGTGAATTTTTTTTGGGTGTTTTTGAAATTGAAAGGGTAGACAGGGTATACCATAATACAATAGTTTAACCAAGGGTAACCAGCATCATAGGTATAACTATGGAGGGTAGAGGATCTCTCTACCCTCCATAGGTATAACTTGAGGTCAAGTACAAGGAAAAACCAATAGATGGCGGAAAAGGGAAAAGCATGTAGTCCATGCGGCATACACTTTCTAGGCTAGCATAGGGAAACTAATATTATCGGGATCTAACATATTTCCATTTATAAGTAATTATCAACACCATAACATAATTTTAATTATTTGATTGGGTTTGAATATTATCCTAAAAAAGTTCAGGGGAATCATGAATTTAAACTGCCCAAAGTCGTAGAGAATCGGCATAGGTGTACAACTTCAGATCCGTTTTAATGAGTTTTATTGAGCTCATTATTATAGATTATAGATAATCCCTATTATTCAGTTAAAAAACATTTTTGGAAAATAAATGTGACAGTTAAACTAACCTAAATTAGGAGTTAGAAACTGTCAGCAAAGGAAAATAGAGGAGGGTTCATTGTCAAGTTATTGGAATCAACTGAAAATTTTAAAATAAATCTGGACAGCACTAAAAATGGTGAATATAATAAGACTTGAAACTCACTAGATTATAAGAATCTGCATTGATGGGAATTAAAATCTCAATTTCACTAGTTTAAAATGAACTGAAAATTCACTCACTAGCAGACAAGTAGAAAATTTTATTTTAGTCATGGAAACGATGATTCGTATCAAAATTCGAAGTTTTGTCAATATCATTTCCATTATGTTATTATGAAATTTTTCTTCTCATTTTGGTATTTGATTGCATTCGTTATAACCTGTATTTTGCAGATTTTCACGAAAAACGTCATGCGGTTTTTCCACACATCCAAGCAGTTATTTGCTGCTGAAAAGTCTTCTCTAGCTACACTAAGAAAGAAAACGGGTTACACAATTGCAAACTGCAAGAAGGCATTGCAGCTCCACAATAATGACTTGATTACGGTATGTAATGAACTTAATATCCCTAACTAACTCCTATTAATAATATATTTTTAAGGCTGAGAAATGGCTCCATGAGCAGGCACAGACATTAGGTTGGAAAAAAGCTACGAAATTAGAAGGACGTCAAACAACTCAAGGTTTAGTTGGAGTTATTACGAGGGGTAATTGTGCAGCAATGGTAGAATTGAACTGCGAAACAGACTTCGTGGCTAAAAACAATGAATTCAAAAGTATGGTGGAAACAGTTGCGGAAAGTTGTATTCATTTCATTGATTTCACAAGTAGACAATGCAGATGGAATATGCCTGTCACTAAGGTAACTTGACGAACCTGGAACATGATCTGTTGTCCAGTTCAATTTCAAGCTGAGTTGATGCTGGAACTCGGTTTGAATCTGAACTGTAAATTCTGCCTATACAATGTCTCAGATTTGATGTCCAGAAGGTGATCTCCGAAACTAGAAGAGCTTCCATAAACAAAGGAGTCTCTAAAGAAGAACTCCGAAACATACAGACATGTTTTACTCTTTTAGTTTCCAAGATTACCCCACTGGACATCTAATTTGGGACACCCTGTACAACCGGCCTTAGAATATACGATTTCCAGATATGCTTCAGCGGAGAACAGATCAGAGAATTACCTACTAAAGATGGTAAAAAGTTATCAGACTTGCTGGCGTTAATGATTGGAAGTGTGGGTGAAAATGCAACTTTTAAAAGAGCATTTTGTTTCAAAGCTGGACATGGTGTGCTCTTAGCGGGATACGCTCATCCTTCCGGTGATGAATTGAATAGTGTCCAGTTGGGGAAATTCGGAAGTATATTAGCATTTAAGCAATTTGCTCCCAAAGAGGTAGATTTAAATAGGGTAGGCAAAGAAATTTGTCAGCATATAGTGGGTTTGAACCCACTAGAAATTGGTTCAAAAGAACAAGAAAACCCAGAACAGAAAGAAGAAACATCTGAACAGAAGGAAGAGGAATCAAGTGAACAGAAAAAAGAGGAAACGATAGAACAGAAAGAAGAGAATAGATTACTTCACCAGGAATTTCTCATGGATGAAGGTATAACTGTGAATGAATATTTGGAAGAAAGTGGTGTAGAAGTGCTTGATTTTAAAAGATTTAAGTGTGGAGAAGCTACAGCAGAGTCTGGTGACCAGCCATTAGATCTAGTTGAAACTTGTCAATAATAATTTTTGAATGAAATCAATTGTACAGAGAATGCTTATCGAGAATGATTATGTGAAGAAGTTATTATGTATTTCACACTAATGTAGAAAAATTTGAAAGTAAATCTTTCGAAACACACTCAGAAACCTGTTTTCTTATTTCCTTCGCCGAATACGTATTCAAAATCGAAGACGCAAACATAAAAGACAAATCTAATCACTCAGACTCTTTAATTCATTAAATTATACTATACACAGTTTTCATTAGTTCAATATTTTATGAAGCAAGTGAAAGGCCTGCATGTTTCTTCATATTTCGGTTTCAATTAACACTTATACCAATAAAATTTATTTTGTAAACGGGGATGGATAAAAATAAGTTAAAAATTTATAAAAAAAAAAGTATCACGCCAATGTTGTGATGGTAATATTTTGGTTATTGCACAAATCTCCAATTTCTTTGTGGGTTGATGGTCGATTTTTCCACAGCCACATTCTGCAGTCTTTTTTCCACTTGTAAGATATGTCCCTAAGAAGGTAGGTTTTACCTTGGTAATTTAGAATATTCTCCTTGAAATTGACAATTTCATTTGTTGCTAGGTCAACTGTTTCGATCACTTTGTCTTCGGAAGTTTCTTGTTCATTAATTAGTTCACCGCAGTATCCGGCATTGTTATTATTATTATTATTGTTGTTGCTATCGTCATTCATCTGCAAAAAAAATTCAGTGCTGATTTCCTCGTTCTGTTCGAAAAATAAATTGAAATTTCACGTTTCTCAGAAAAGATAGAATTCTTTGATGAATACTGAATGATGCTTTTTCCCTATTAATAAATAAACTGAAAATAATTCGTTGAAAAATTTGTTTATATATTAACAGTTTTGTGCCTATGGCGGTGGAAAGAAGCCACGAAGATATCTTCATACTTTTGTTGAAAAGACACTTCAACATTAAGGACATATTAATTTTTTCATCAGAATGAGTGCTTTTTCAGTTCGATTTGCAGAAGTTACGAATTCATCTACAAGATGCGCTTTCTGTATAAATTTCAGCTAAGGTCATGCAAGTTGCGTTAAAATCTCGATATATTCTAAATTTTCAGTTAAATGATTCAACATTCACTCAAAAGAGACTTCTAATCAATAATATTTAGAATAATTCTTTAAATAGCAGCTCATTTTCAATTAAAAACATACGCAGTAAGTGTGATCAAACAAAATGAAACTCCACAGCCACACGAAAAAGAAATATGAATTGATATTTTGCATCTTAGAATATAACATCACAACACATGAGAAAGGAGTAAATGACTGAATGAATAAAAGTACTCTTCGCAAATTTTTCCACCTTTCATGAAATATATCATTGAAAAAATTTATGTGCATGGGTACATCTGCTGAAAATCTAGCTTACTCATGAATAACTTTTTTTAGAATCCGGTTATCGTTTTTTTACGTTAAAATGATGCGACAGATTCAACTATTGATAGAGATCGAAAATATTCTCTATAAAAATAATTCTTTTATATACTCACATATCGGAACAATCGCGTAAGGAGGTTTTGAAACCTGGTCATTCTTAACACTACACGTAGATAACAAGAACATACATCAAATATTCTCAGGAAGCCATGGGTGAGAAATTCACACCTTCTGGGCGACATGATTACGACGTGAAAAACTATTCGAGAAACATTATCCGTCTATACGACTTACTCGATCATACAGCATCTTATTCGTAATATTTTCGGTTGTAACATGTTTTACCTGTGTTCCTTTTGTTTCTTGCGAGTTCATCCTGAGAGCCATTATACCAGTGAATGACTTTGTTCCTCTCAGATTAGTGTTATGCAGAATTGAATTGCCAAACCCAAGGGAAGAAACCGATCGTTTCAAAGGAAAATTTGTTTTTTTCACATTTTCTTCAACGCTCATTTTTTGAAAGATAAATATGACGTATTAGCCATCTTAATCAATCGATGAAGATTTGTTTTCATTTCGTTGCCGTCGGTTGATAATTTCAATATTTCCATTATCGTGTACTGAAAGAATTAGAATTAAATTTAAAGCCAATAACCGTTTCTCCTGAATATTACGATAGCGCTTTTAACCAGTTTTTCAGATACCTGCAGAATTTTTTTATTTGCTAGAGATGCGTTTCCTATGAAATTCTGTATAAGACTCCGTATAAGTAGGTTCTTGTTTTACAACTAATTACTGCGCTGTGACTGAAATATAAAGTAAAGAATTTCAAATTTATACTTTAGAGGTCCAATTCAGTAAAATGAAAAAATAATTGTAAGTCATATATTCTTTTAAGTATACATTTCAACAAATATAACATTTAAATATTCAGTGTTTCTATACATAAAAATATACATTAAATATATATTATCAAACTTAATTTTCATATTCAGTGTAATAATAATAATATACTGAATACAGCATGACAAAAATTAAAAATAATCAAACACAACGATCGTGTGCTTTCACAGAAAACAACTCAATTCTCTCAAAACCAGTTCCAATCATTGTTAACTGAAACAAATTTATTCACACATGCCTTGTGGTTAAGACATCTCAGTGTATTGCACAAAAATTAGTCCTCATAGCAGTCAATTGATTCATATTGTGCTCCTGCTCTCTTACAAGTACTAAATGTATATATAAAAATAGACATCCAGTCGAAAAATACTATACAGTTCAACTTAAGTAGCAACAATGAATTCTATCCAACAATATGACTCATCAAAATTTAAAATTCCACCCAATAAATCCAATCGTACATAATTGTTAGGGGAATTTCAAAGATTTCGAAATCTGTTTATTTTTTCACTGACCTAATATCTGAAGAAAATATTTCATTTCGATAAATATTTCCAAAATACGAAACAAATTGGGTATTGAAATGCTTTTCAGTTGTCTGAGTTTTATTGTCAACTTTTTCAGTTGAAAAAATTCTTGAAACAAATCGTGATGGATGTGGAAGTAATTCTTTGAATCACTTAAGGTTTTACCTAAGAATTTTTGATATCAGGATGGAGGATTAGTAAATATTTCCTTCAATTTACTATTCATAACTTTAGGTATACCTTTTCACAGCGAACAGTATGAGAATGATGTGCCACCACCAAATGAATTTAAACTGAAAAAGATAAATTTATAGTAATCGAGTATCTCAATATGCTTTATACATGTGATCAGTTTTTAGTATGTCCAGCAAGCACAATTTGAGCTTCTAAGAATATGCAAATATTCTACAATTTATAAGAAATAGTAATTGAAGAAAGCAAATATGAAAAATTAACTAACTGAAACAAAAAAAAAGTTTGAGTAGGTTATTTCAGATCAACAGAAATTAGTGCAGGAGATATAAAATAAAAGAATTCTGCATAAACTTTGGAAAGATTATTTGCTTACAGTTATTGGATAATATACAGGGTACGCCACCAGGAGTGTCCACAAATAAATTAAACAAAGCAAATTGTGACCTATTTTCTGTATATCTGCCTTATTGTAGAATTGTACAGATCCAATATGTATTTCTCCTTGAACTTTTAAAGGCACACCTGGTGGGACGTCCTGTATATAACTCGAACAATAAATGAATTATTGTTGAAGTATTGTAACCAAACATGAATTTTGAATTGCGTAAGCAAATTAGAGTTTTGTACGGAAAACATCTTCATTAACAAGAAACACAATTAATTCAAACTTGCTAATGACAGGTATTCTTAAATCCGTTGGGTTTGATAATATTACTTATGTTACCATTTTGAGCATTGCTTCATTCAGATAATACATCAGACTTTTATTTGTGAAAGGAAACAGTTCAATTTTGCTTTCTGAAACTGCATAGTAGGTTAGGTTACTAACCATAATAGGTTATATATATAGATATTTACAATAAGGTTAGAATCTACAGCTCTACCTATAGACCTACTCTCATTCTCAGAGTAAGATATACAGTCATAATAAAAATATCTAAAAGAATTAACCAAAATTCATAAAAAAAACTCAAAGAACCAGTTAAAATTAAATAAACATCAACAAGTAAGTTACTAAGATGCAGAAACAAATAATAATATTAGTGCAAACAGATATAACTACAGCAAGCAAGTTCCATTCATAACGAAGTCAACATTCTACTTAATTATGTATAGTTATTACCTTGGTCGAAACAACTAGGATTGATGAAGTTGATTAGCTCATTCTCACTAAGTGTGGTGAATCCCTGGGGTATCATTCTGTCTTCGATTTTCTTTTCTGCAGAACTCATGGAGGGGTGAGAATGGAGCTGCATCTCTTTCACAGAAATTGGAATCGTGAAATCGGCTTTTTCAGTGTTAGAAGTGGAATTCCCAAAATTATCTCCGGATGTTGACGGCATTTGTGTCTGTATACTGAAATTACCGCTCGATGTTGCTTGAAGTTGAGCAGATATGTTAGTTGATGTAGGAACGTTAGATCTATTCGGACTTCCATTTGGAATCGAAAGGAAGTTGTTCATATATAAACCACCCATCATTGGTTCCTTATTTTCGTTACTCAGACACTCCATGTTGGAAATTTTCTTCTGCGTTTGGAACAAATCGACGGCGGCTTTCAAAATAACCTCCTTTTCTTGAGTAGCTAACGACAGTTGGGTGGGAAGTGTTGTGGGTATAGAAGTCATTTTGGAAGGTGAAACATGTTCGGGAGAAGCTTGCATCAGCAACCTCCCCGAATTCATGGTACCTGGGATCAAATTACTTTCCATGGACGATAGACAGAGATTCGACGCAGGAAGAATGGAATCCTGGGACAAAGTACTAGGCGAGGTATGGCACATCATAGTTGGGGAAACTTGAGAGTTCAATATAACCTCAGTGGATATAGAGGGCGCACCATGATTTGAATTATTGTCCGAGGGCGATATTTGCGGTTTCATAACCGACGATACCATCAAGGAAGATGGGGGGCTCATCGATATAGGTTGATTCTTTGTGGAGACCAAAGGAATTTGAGTATCTTTCACAGATTCAGATCTACTTGAAGAAGAACTATTCATAAGATGGTCAGCGGTGGAGTTCAAGAAGGCATCCAATTGACACGTTGTTGACAGAGTCGTTTGTAGCAGTGACGGTGACTTATGTTCCTCCATATGTTCAGTTTTAGATATCATGGACATAGGAGAGTTTGAACTGTTTTCCATGACAAAAGATTGTTGAGATGACATAAATGCAGGTTCTGGGAGTCTCGCTAAGTGATTATCAGTAGACATCACATCGGTTGAGTTTTGTAAAGGTAAACAAATGTTCTGGTTGCCGAGCAAACCGCTATTCACAATTTTGTTTTTGAAACACCCACTTAATAATGAATCACTGGAGGCGGAGTTTTTGACGCGTATCTTTTCAAGATAGTTCTCAACACTTTGTCCACTCTGCGTCGGTAAAGGAGCTGAAGTCGAATCGTTGATGCCGAAGTTTTGTAAAGTCGCCATAGAAGGTGAGTTGTTGCAGACAAGATCGGCAACAGTACCCATAGGAAATTTCACTGTAAGGTCCATAACTTTTGACTCGTTTCCTTCTTTCAAATGATGGGAAGGTTCGCCTATGTTCTGTTGGTGTAAAGAGTTGGAACCCATGAACAACTGATTGCTTGGAACAGGACACTGCATACCATTACTACAAGAACTATCTTCATTTACGATTGTCATGTTCGAGTTGTCCACGTTCACGTCCAACGAATTTTCGTGTACAGAACCCATAGATCTGCTTAAAGAATTTCTTCGAACGATCAAATCACTGTTCTCATTTTGGCTCATGTTGGAGTTATCATGGTGAAGCAGGTCCGAAGTAGTCGCACTGCTGTGGTGCATAACATCTATGGAGTTCTCATTTATCATCGACATATTCGAATCACCATGATGAACATCTAGAGAACTTTCCGAGATATGTCTGTATCTCTCCTGACAAACATCATTCGAATCCATAACAGAATTCTGGCTGTTTTCGTCGATATATTCCTGTTTCAAGGTGTGTAGAGGTGGGGAAAGTGTTTCATTTGATTGAGAAAGACTTGGTCTGCGGGAGGCTGAAGGAACCATGCTGGTTTCAGGTGGAGGCATAATGCTCAAGTCTTGTTCTCTCTTGCTCAAAGATGCTGTCCATAGCATTTTATTGAAAAAAGGTGTTTGTTGCGGAGTGGCCTCTGAGGACACTGCAAATATATAAACATCTATCAGAAACAATTTAATGGCTGTTGGATGTATATGATAATTAGCTGCTCTCAAAGCCAGTGTAAGAGAATATGAGGGGATTCTCATCTAATCAAGCCAAGTTCATAGCTACATTATTAGTAGAATCAATGAAAAAATGACGGTCGATCTGACGCGTATATTGATACAAAAACAAACAACAAGGCTTGATAGATACAATCCACAATGTTGACGCCTGATTTTCACACACACACATAAAAACATTTAGTCGAACCATTCATTCAAACTATTTTGTTTGCTCATACATTACATCCTGTTGAAAAAAGGATCTAAGGAATATAACAAGTAAAGATTTAGACTTGATTACTTCAATTAATCGTGAATATGGACAGATATTCGATAGGATACCTCTCTATAAAACAATATGTTATGAATGTTTCCATTATGAAGATTACGAAATTAATCTGAATTCATGGAACATTTTTGATGAAACTAAGAGACGAAGCAGAAGATGCAGTTGATCAGAATCAGGTGAAATAGAATGTGTCGAAAATTTTTATTTAGAAAGCTATTATAGAAATGTGAAAACTGTCAGGTAAACTAATTTTGGGGAGAAAAAAATGGGTGTAAGATTAAAATGCAATAATAATTACCAAGTGATGATTTGTCGCGTATCCGAAAAAACATCGCCATTACAAAATCGTTAGCAAACAGATATTACGTTGATCGAATGAATGCCGGCCGAAAATTTCCAGAAAAAAATGGCATTCTGTTGTAGTTGACACTTTGCGTGAAACACCCTGTATATGAGTAAATAAGCTAATTCAAAATGTGGGTGGGAAGGAAGTCAAAAATAGTTGAGGAATTTAATTAAAGGCGGGGAGTTGAAGGCTGCAGATTTTTTTAATAAAAAGTTAAGACCGAATATTTCCGTGTGAGGAAAATATGTTTCAAGCTCTACCAAAGAATAGGAATAGGATGTACAAATGTTGCAGTAATTATAATAAAAATAAAGTTTCAAGAAAAGAGGACAATTAGGATGTTTCGAAAATAAATCCTGGGATCAGAAAATTTTCGCGAAAATAAAATGAATTTCGACTAGGTGTTGTGATATCAGGAATGTGAAGAGAAGAAAAATCACGGAAACACTTCGTCAGCGAACTACCGGATCTGGAATGTCTACCATTGTATGGATCTAGTGGTAATGACCGAAGAATGCCTCCCCGACCTACAGGTCAAAGCAGTAGAGAGAGGAATCTTGAAAGGATGTATTGGAAATGAAACATTCTGAAGGATTAATAGTCTAAAACCCTTTCATACAAGATTTTGCACCATTCATTCGGCGCATCAACATTGCAGATTCAGCAAGGGTGAATTCCAGGCTGGAACAGCTGAAAATAAAAAAAATACCCTCTAAGCCACGGCGCACCTAGCAGCAATCAACCTAGAGGTTTCTTTTGGATTCCTGTGAAAAATTCCCTTGATTGATTCAGTTTGAAATTCTTAAACTTATGTTTTCTTAACACTATAAGTTTTTAAATTATATGTCTGTTTGAGGAAAAATGACATGATATTTGTTTCCATTTCATACTCTTTCAAATGAAACTATGCTCGAATTTCAATTAAAAAGATTTTTTTCAGCAAATATCGCCAAAATTTAATTTTGAAGTATTTCCTTCTACAATCAGGAAAGTGATATTTATTTTTTTCAGTTTACGCAACTATATAAACGTCATTTTTCCTTTCAATCAGATACTGGAACTTACCAGCACGAAATTGTCTCATGTAAACATTTCTGAAACAGTCAAATTCAAAAAAAGGCAGAAACTTTTTGGAGTTATTTATATAAAAAAATAACAACACAACTACATTTCGTAGTGTTTTGAAATTTACATAAAAAAATAGATTTCTTGTATCTACCAGATGGGAATTTACAATACAATTTCGAAATTTGTTGTATTAGTGATAGTTTTTGATATTTTTTCTATTCACAGCTCGAATATTATTTTTATGTTTTTATCGAAAAATATTTCTGACATATATATTATGATCTCTAATACTGAAATGAACACCGAGTACAAGTTTATATGAAATTAATGTTTTTCATTTAAAAGTAGTTCAAATAGGTTGAAAGTTCAGTTGGCAAAGAGTTGAATCAATGTTATCAAGGTTTCTCTTTTCAACACTCTAATGATTTTAGTTTGTTTCACATGCTGGTAAGTCTTTAGCTTAGTAATAATAACCAATAGAATATATGATATTGTGATATTTTCATTTCGAAGAAACTTCATGTATATTTTCACTTCTATGCAAATGCAAGCAGAATTTTCTCAAGTTGAAAAATTATATCTCTCATAAAAGCTTAAAAAAAAGTATTAATATGATACTCTAATTTAAATAAGAGTTTTAAGTGTTTAAAACTAAAAAAATTCAGTTAATGTACATCATTTCTGATATACCACTTACTGTATTGTACTGTACTGTATTTTGAAGTTTTGAGAAAAGTTTGAAAATATATTCAATCGAAGTGATTAATGTTCACCATTTCTTGTTGAAAATGTGTACACTGATATTTCAGGATTGAAATATTGAATCTGCATCATACTTGCATAATACCTATACGTGTAATAATATGAATAACCTAGATTATAAAAAGTGAATTGTTACTGTTAAGTACCCGAGTTAAAACCAGTTTGGCGAAGCTTATATCTGGCTGAATTGATTCAGGCCCCGCCCGCAGAGTTTCTATGATGGGTTGAAGCTCCTCTACGAACGCAGAGCCTGTATACTGTATCAAACAAAGTGAAAAAAACATTTGAATAAAGGTATAATCAGTCTAAGTGAAACTTATGTGGAGAAAGGTGGGGCGAGATGTTGAAATTAAGACTTTAGAAAGGAATTTTTATGCATTCGACAGTAGTTCATTTAACCCAACTAGAGTTCAGTTAAAACACTGAAAAAAACTTTATACATAAATTCATTTAACATTTCGTGTCATTAGGTCGAAAACATCCTTTTCCATATTTATTTCTGAATATTTCACCGAAACTAAACTACCAACTTGATCCCAATCCTTTTGTATTCAAGAAATTGAAAAAGATACCAAAAGTATGATAGTAGTAAAGTACAGAAGAGTAGAATAGAGCAGAGAGAATAAAGAAGAGTGGCTTGGAGTGGAGAAGGGTAAAGTACAGTAAAGTGGAGTGAAGGAGAGAAGATTAAAGAAGAGTAGAGCTAAGAAGAGTAGAGTAGAGTCGAGTGGAGTGGATTAGAGATGGAATTGAGCAGAATGGAGTCGAGGAGAGTAGAGCGGACTAGAATTGAGAAATGAAGGGAAATAAAGTATCTTGAAGTTGAACTAATTAAAATTCAAGGTACAGTTCTTTGCACAGCTAGTCACGAATTGGTTCTAGGTATCAAAGGTTCTATAACAACCTCATCTTGCCCCACTTTTCCCGAACGATAACTGAATTACATTTCAATAAATATAACTACTGATTCATAACATGCAACCGCCATGATATCTCATATTACATTGAAAAAAAACTTAATGAAATACATTTCAAATTTAAATCACAGTATAAAAACAAAAAATTTATATGACAAAAGTCTTGTAAAAATCACATTCAAAAATACATTTGAGATATTCTAATCATTATTTCATCACACATATAAATATAAAAAGTCGTAATGCTAAAATCTAAGTTGCTGAATATGTTGAACTATCTGCTTGAACAAATAACAGAAAAAATGAAAAATTTTCTTGTCCAAATTCACTGGATAGTCTGGATGGGGATTACATTATATATGCGTTATAACGATAATCACTCAATGAATTTCGAGAAAACAAACTGAATTCTTAGAAACTTTTTAATCAAAATCAACGAATTAATCTGTCTTGACTAAATTACTCTATTCATAATAATGTAATCCAACCTGAAATTTTCGAGAAAATATGTACTAAACATTTATCCTTCCGCAATCGTACCCACATTCATCTGGCAATCGAAGACAAACACTCACCATACAACCTACCTTTCATTCCATACTGCTAGATCATTCATACCTTAGTACATATTTACCCCTCATAATTTAAATACTGACAGTTTGTTTTGAAATCGATTCGATACATCTTAGAAAAAAAAACACTAACTTCGGGATCAGATTTTCCCACAGAGTTTGACAAAAGATGGATTATCCTTCATAACACACTGCCAGCGTCATTCACTAATAAAGTACAACAAAAATTCAGACAAATTAATTGAAAATATGACTTGGGAGAAAAGAATTTCATTGTTGCAATGATTTGAAGAGGAATACATGTTTTTGTTGTACTTTGAAAAGAACACACACATTCGATTCATGCAAATAGCATGCTTTGAGAGACCAACTCGAATCACATTTGTTACTATGATGATATTTTGAAAAAAAAAAAATCGAGATTTTCTAAATTTTTCAAAACGAATCCTCAATTTTTGGAAAATACCACGAAACATTCAAAAATGAATGGAAAAGAGAGAGAACACAATTATTTAATGCTGAAAAAAGTACCACTCTAGGCGGGAGTCGAACCCACGACCCCTTAGTCGCCGGTCGAGTGTTCTACCACCGAGCCACCACAAAGACAGAATTCTTCGTGTACTAACACTGAATTGACCGGCAACCAAGAAGTTCTAGGTTCGCATCCCTCCTGGAAAGGTACTTTATCAGTTCAATAATTGTCTATTCGCCGCTAATTGTTCATCATCAATGAGTTTTATTTAACAGAATTTATGCCAATTTCTTATTTTCGAAGTTACAGAAAATTCAGAGTTTCCGCCGAAAATTTTTATGATCAGAGCAACAAGATCAAGTTGAGGTCTCAATAACTGACTCGAAAGTATAATCAATTTTGACTTACCACTTAGGACAGCCCCATTTACAGGGGTATATATAAATTGATGTGATTCACTAGCTTTACTACTAGCGACCACAAATAATCTCACCGAGACTGGTTCTGTGATGCTTGGTCTTCTATAAGGAGGCACCACGCATACAAAGTGAGTCTGAAACAATGAAAGAAGTCTCCATGAAATTTTGTCACTATTCGAATGGCTACGATATATCCATTGGAAGTTTTTACTCACTTGTTGCAAAAACTCCTTATCGGGAACACAGGACTGCTCCCAAACCACTGTACGGTCGTCGTTGGTCTGTTGAAAGTATACTTTGGTATCTTTGGAGAAATTTTTACCCAAAACAAACAGTTCCAAACCTCCTGTAGCTGGACAAGAAGTGAGGGACTTTTTGCTTATCTCAGGAACACCTGGAGGCTGGGCTGAAAAAATGGAACCTTATTAATATATTTCAACACCCAGTTCGGTCTTTGTTGAGGTTTCGTCAGGATACCTGCGAGTGTAATCGACTTGTCTTCATTGGGAGTCAAGAAAATGGTTTATTATCGAAATTTACTCACTACAAACAATAGGATGAGAACAGACTTGCAACGTTTCCTGTCTGCCGTCTTCGTGGTTCAGCGTTGTACGAAATATCATCCTGCATCGCGTGGATTTTTTCTTACTTCGATTTCCCAACTGATCGGGAAATCTGTGTTCCACATCCACGTTTCTCTCTTTCAAAATACCGACGCAGTCGCACGTGGCGGTCATGTCTTTCGTGGGGTCCAGTTGCAGTTCTATCACGCATGTGCCTTCGATCTTTCTCTCTATGCAGGGCGTGGAATTCTTGCCGCTCACCTTGCACGCCTGGTAGAACATGTGAGGGCTCACTTTGCCCACGTCCGTACCAATGAAAACCTTGAAACGAGAGGGTTAAGTGCTGATAAAACTCTTTAACTGAAGTTGCCATTCCGTTACATAAATTAAGTTTGAGAAAAATCGAAAATTACCTGTAACGTAGTAGGTTTATAGTAACCATTCAGTTGTACGATAGGAAAACCATTGCCTTCTCTATCTTTGACAGCACCTCTACTACCCTCTGTTTGGTACCGCGCTCTATGCTGCTGTTCTGGTTGCTTAATAATACTCAAAGTAGCATCAGCTGGAAGAATATATCGAACTTCAAGAAATAATTCTGGATGGGTTCAATTCGGAGACAGTGAGATAAAAATACTTACAAAAACGAGATGTGGTGGACAGTTGGGTAGACAACGTGATGGGGTGTGAGGGAGCGTGCCTCAAACTCATAGGCACGCATGAGGAGCCTGCCCTACCCGATGAATTATGCTGATTTCCGGGCAACCCCATTGATGGCATCGAATTTGTGGGAGCTGTGCGAATCAATCTGGAAGAAATGTAGACATCTTAGTTTCGTCATATTCAATTTATCAGAAGGCTTTGGACATTCCTCATTTCCGAACAGAGTTGCTCGAAAAAACAAGAGAAATGGTAATTTTAATGTTTCTCCATATTTCATCACAGATATACGCGAGGTCATAATTTAAAAAAATTATTTATTCTAAAGACTTACATGCCGAATTCAATAATACAAATGTATTGTCCACTTTTATGAACGTATTCTTGTAAATATAGTCTGCTACACATATACATATAGATTCCAATAATTTTAATGAAAAAATATATCTGCAAATCTACCGAACAAGAAGGATCTGCTATTCAAATATCCCGATTCAATCTGAAACAATGATAGCGATAGGAGATAATGTTTGTGCTCAACTTAAACAAATAGAAGAGGAGTATATACCTATAATATTAATACAATAACGTTCGAGCACGTGTCTCCTGTAAAACACAAATGAATTTAATATTTTCTGTATTTCTGCATGAAATCATCTAAGGAATCTTGTGTGACTATGTAAATTCTACTGTTGCTCGCTGGAAGATTAATTAATCTTCAAGAGTTAATCAAATAATTCTTAATAGAGGAGTCATGAAGCTTTGGTGAAAAGAAATTATTCAACAAAACTTCGAAGTTGATGATTTAATCCCTGGTTTGTTTCAGATTTGAATACGACCACTATTCCTACAGAAAAATATTCACAATAAAAGAAAAACCTTACGAAGAATTCTCTTTACTGGCCCTGATGCTCTCGGGGAAGCAATATCCATCATTGTCCTCATCGTGTTCAACTTTGACATCTAATCTTGGTTTCTTAACTGTCGAAGTAGGCCATCCTAACCTGTCCACTATCCCTATGTGATGTCTGTTATCCGTGTGATGATCAAAACTGCAAAAAAAAAGTTTCTATTATTCCTGAAGAATCCTATTCTTTCAAACTGAAAACCAGAGTGAATAAAAAGTTTTTTAACACTCTGTATATTACTAAAGATAAATTTGATGATCTATGTCTCATGAGTAACAAATCATAACTAATTTTCTTGACAAATCAATGATCATTAGAAAACTTTTTTAATTTGTATTGTTGCAATTCAGCATGTACATATCTACAAAAAAAAAGGTGGTGCCTTTTGCCGATTTGAATCTAATCAAAAAAGCGCTCCCTTGAATGAATGAGTATCGTCACTCATATGAAGCACTCTCATTGGTTCACAAAAATCTAACAGTTCCTACAACTGACAAAGCCGGCGTTGAATCTACTGATTGACGTTTGATCACACAACCGCATTTTTTAAGAGAGTTTCTGTGGCTATGACGAAACAGGTTGAATCAATAATGCCCGAAATACTAAACTAAACAATATAAACTCCTGATATTATGAAGCTTTGCCTAGATCAATATGGAAAATAATCAAATGATGGGTTTCATTTGAAGATTTTCAACTGGCATATAACAACAGAATGTCAATCTGGCAGTTCAGAGATATCGGCAAATAATAACCAATGAAAACGCCTTATCGCAAGTGGGCTCAGTTTAGTTTGGCATCAAAGAGAGCAACGAGAATATTATTGACCCAGTCAAGTTCTAAAAAAAACGTGCTTGGATGTGCGCTTGTCAATCTGACCTGATGAGTATCCACCAAGATCGGTTTAATGATATGAAAAAATATGATTTTTTAAAACCATCGGATTTTTTTTCAAATTGCGTTGTTCAACCCAAAATAAACTATCGATAAGAATGTTGAAAATGTTCAATAATAATTAAAAATGAATATGCATTTCATAAGGTTCCAACGAAATTATAAAATTGGAAAATAGAGTCTACAACATATTTGTATTCGATTTTACTGCTCCGTTCTACACCCCAGCGATATAGATTTCAAATCAAGCTCGACTGTCGTGCATTTCCCATTAAATTTTATATTTCAATTTATTTATTGATCATGAGATAAATTGTCACCAAGCAAATAACTGATACAATGGACATTCTGTGTAAACAAATTCCGTTCAGATAAATTGAATCTGTACGCTTTCAACAACGTCATCAATAACATTTCATCTTTTATTCATTCTCACAGCTCCAACTGAGCGTACAAAAGATGAGCAACATTTAATTCCGAATAAATACATCGCTTTACTCGAATGGAAAGAGAAGAGCTAGTATAGAAACATCACTGAAATTGTGAAAAATTAAACGACATAAAGTTATCGTAAAAGAAAATAGAATTACATCATCAACACGAAAATCCAGATTTTGTCAACTTTCTCAAGCGTGAATAAAGGAAAAATTAGTTGATATAAGTGAACTGATAAAAAGAGAAAATCTGAATTCTAAACAATCAATTCTTTCTCTCAAACTTCTGTGATATGTGTAGATATTTATAATTTTATATAATTATTGGGTTGGATCAGCTCAATCTTTTCTACTCATGATATTCTATAAGGTTATCGCCAACAAATTACTACTGCACGAGACTTACATGTTTACATTTCGATAAGATTCGAATCATTTTCAACGGTCATAAGGTTAAAATTCAAAAGAACTATACTGTTATCGATAAAAATTAACCTAAAATAACAACTTCGATTCCCAAGCCATCACCGTCTTTTGATTACAGTAATTTCATACATCGCATAAGCATTTTCGAGTTGTTTACAATCTGAGGAAAAATAATTTACAAGGGAACTTTGAGTCATTCTACGATGTCTGACAAGTTTTCATTGTTTATAGATTCATAGGTCATTACTTTTCGAGTTGAGGTTCGCAAACACTAAAGGTGAACAGCAGGGGGCAGTTGAGATCATAATGGCAAATAAATTGAGAGATTGAAAGTTTTGCGAATAAACAAAGGTGCTCATAGTTTCCACATTTCGATTGGTTAAACACTTTTCGTGGCATCAGTCGTAGTACCTAGATAATCGATGTCGAATGGAACACAAAATATACAGGGTGAGTCTTTGGCTTGTACATATATTTCAACAGTAGATTTTTGGGTGATGGAGAACAGTGTTTCCGGAATTCCGTTGAAATATATGTACAACTCAAAGACTATTGCCTTTAAAAAGTCTCTTTTTGTAAAATGTCCAATAAAACGTTTAAAAAGGTACGAATTTATTCGCGAGATACAAAAAAATTCAACGACCATTTTGGGCCATCATTGCTTCTACTTTGGCACTGAAATCTACGTGCTTTTGAAGAAGTTGATTTACCATAAGCCTAATTTCACAGAAAATACTGCTGTATTCACATGACTCGTAATTTACAAAGTGACTTTGGTCGGTAACAAAAAGAAATATCTTTCACGTGAACGAGGCATGAGATGACGTCCACTTCAAACCTGTTACTGGAGATATACGGAAGAAATTTTTCTGATACAAAAATCCTAGAGTACTTCCCAGACAACAAACTTGATAGGCACATCAAATTTCGAAATGGTCTATGAATGGAATTTCATATCTTTCCACTATAGTAGTAGATCGAGTTGAACATAACGACATAATTCGTTTATTCATTAAAGTCTTTGATAAGACCAAACCAAAGTTTCGTCTGTGAGGATCTTTTCAAGTTTCACATGAGTCATGATCACGTCATTAAACTCTGACCCATTCAATGAAAATTGTGATTATTTCAAAGATTTTTTCGGCAATTTCTGACACATAAACCATCTGAAATATGTGGCCATAACCACCACAGTTTGAGTATCTCATTTCGAACAATAGAAGGCTAAGGAGAATAAAAAAGGCATCGTTTCTTCAAGAATCTTAAATGCTGTACCTCTTGGTCACAGCGCGAAACTTTGTTCAGAGATGGAACAAAAAGCCAACAAGAAAATGATTCACCCAAGAAAAAATCGATTAGTTCATATCATTGCCTAATTGAAACTTTGATTTACCTCCAAGATCAGCATAATATAAATGGGCGGCATTGGTTTAATAACATTTCAATATGCCACAATGGCTTCAACACTTTTCTTGATATTTCATTGTGAAAAACTTACTTTCTCGGCCTTCCTTTCCCAAAAATTCGTCCGGCATAATATTTAGCCATCCACAACTTAAACTACCCTTTATAATACTCGAGTATCAAGTGTAGGCACGTTTGTAAACTACAAACGACCTGCCAATTATACCTTCGTATGACTACTGTAACTTATCAACCCCTTTCCGATAATAAACAAAAATACTGTATTGGTCATGTACCGTTTAAAATTATAATTACAGTTTATTTCACGCTGCAGTATAACCCTTTTAGCCAGAGATAAAGCGCAATTACAAGACGATTACATTTTGAAATGATTATTTTTTAGAGTGTTGCCCAGTGAAGAATAAACATTACAAATCAGTCATTTCACATCGAAAAAGCAGCGGCACAAGTTTCAGTAGCTGGAGTTCTGATGCTCCCAAAATGAAGGTGGCAAAAATTACATATCTTGATGACACTCAAATTAACTGGGAAAAAAATGTAGAAACGATTTGGAATTTATTGATCTTAATGGGGTAAGTTTCAACCTTTTCTTTCTGAGGATACTGCTGTTGTCGATATAATCTCAAATTGAAGGGCGTGCAGCATTACAACACTAGTAACTATAAAAGATCTCGCAAGGTCTTGAGAACACATTCAAAGTAGTAACTATGCTTTGGCTTATATTTAAGAGTTAAGAGGTGATTTTTTGATGCACTTACCCTAAACCACTGTCATTGGAGTTGTCACAAGGGTCTAAACTTCTTCTGATTGCAGATCTCAGCTTTCCTGGCATCTCTTTCACAGCAAATCTCTTTCCAACTGGTGCTCGGCCGGATTTTTTTTCCCTGTGCTGTCTGAAGGGAATACTGCTGAGAGTCATTTTAAGGTTTCCTGAAATCAAGAAGGAATCATGCCATTATCTCCTGGTTTACAGTTCACTTCCGAAATCCAGTGGACTTTTCGAAAAAATCAATATGATACCTCTTAATAATAGAAATTCTTCCAAATTATTAAATGAAAGTTGAGAAGCAGGTTGTTTCTGGTGCGTTGAGATTCTTTCAATATTCTCGTTCGTTTTGAAAGTAACCTTGTATTTGTATATCATAAGCTCAATTTTATCAGTGAATAGTCGAGCTAAACCAACACAGAATATTTGTTATTGCATTGAAAAATATACTGCTCCACAAAAACTGAAAACGTTCAGAAATTTTGAGACTGTTTCGATTTTTCTTCACAATTTTTTAAATATAGGAAATCTAAATGTTCAACCACTTATTTCATGTACGTTTATTCATAAGTCGCGCAGTTTCAGGTGAACCAAAACACCGAAAGCGTTCGAAAGCTTCTGTTGCATGATTCAACAAGTACTCAAAGGCTCTCTACGGGTAAACACAGTCAGAAACCGATCCTGTGCAGGAGTGGTAGATCTTGTCTTGAATCAAAGTTGATTGTAAGAGAATAACTAATACAAAATTCCAAAAAACGCAAACAACAAGAAATAACTAAAACGGAAAAAGGTATGAAACGAGGAGTAAAAAAACCATTCACATATAAGAGAGTAAACATTAGATTTCTCATAAATGAACAAGAATCGGCAACATTTGAAACGGTCGTATTATTTCTGTAACTTCCTAAGCTTTTGTGGAGCAGTTTATACATCCCTACAATAAAAAGGTATCACAAAAAATCCTATCCACCATTGAAGGTGAATAACAAACTCCCCAATTATATATGAAAAATTACGTAATTCAAAATGGAAATTGACCTATTGGAGCATTTTTTTTTAAATACAGTAAATAAACATCGAAGATATGAACTCCTCCCTGCGTTCTTACTCACTCTGAATAATTATATTTATTGAAAATAATGAAGCACAGTCGCCGTATAAATTAGAGTGTTTTATCAGATACACATTCAAGGAACAAATTCATAAGTAGATAAGTACCTACGATGATTCACGTGTTATACAAGTTGTGGCTAGTGAGTGTACGTAACGAAATTTATAATGAAAATATGTTTACTCCTTGGAAATATGTATCCACAGGAAATCCAACGTTCATTGCTGGTTTTCTACGTATAGCACTTATGTTATTATAATAAGATTCATGTCGCAGATGAAAAGAAGATCATTATTATACTGATTGATATTCGAATATTGGTTTCAGTTAGATTTCAGGACAAATTGCCATAAATTTCGAACTCACCTATACGAACATCATTTACAGAGATTTTCAGGAACTCTTACCAAGAATAGGCTTGAAAATTTACTTTACGAAATTCTATTTTTTTCGAACTGATTTTCCTTCGATAACTTCACGGTTTCTATGCAGGCAATAAAGAATCGGAAGTTCAAGGGATAATCAATTTATTCATTTATGTAATGGATTGACGAGATTACAATCGAAACATTTCAGGGGCGATGGTTATCCAAAGATGATAACGCCGTATCTAACAGCCTATAGGTTCCGATAAACCGTGCGGTTGAAGCTTCTGTTAGAATTCTTGAATACACGTTGATAATTGATTCGGTCATTCACTTTGATATGCATCTATTTCATTCACGAATCCACACGTCAGACGTCTGATAGGGTACTTGCATAAAGTGCTATGAAGTGGTCTTATCGTTGATGTTTTTTTTTTGTTTCGCCACTCTACAATATAGATATCCCTCCACGAATTTTCTCAGCAGTTCTTCAAATGTGACGTTTCATACAGAAAATTCTCGATGAGGAAATTGAGACTTTTTCTCGGCTGAGAAAGCTTACATTACCAACAAATAGATGGCCCAAAAATCAATGCCTTTTGGGTACCATTTACATCCTACATTTTACGAGTACTTTTTCACTTCACGCAACACTATCGTGATTTGAATTCATTATAGGACCGTTTACTAATGATGCAGATTAGCATAAGTTATGCGTTAAAGCTGAATTGCTTGAACATTCGAAAAACATGACTAATAAAACAAAATATCGATTGACAACATTATATAAATGATAACCGTCACAGCACATTAGAGGCAATAAATAACATGCATATATTCGGCTAATTTACCAACGTTGAAGATGAATGGCTTCGAAAAATCTATTTCTTTCGGACCATAATTGACATTTGTGAGCGGAAATCGATATCATATTAATCTATGAAGGATTGTAATAAATGGATGTGAACTGTATCATTAGAAACGTATAGGTTCGTTCGTAGAAGGATTGGCGTTGTGTGTGTGATTGAATTTTGTCAATTCGATTACATGATGAACATAAAACTCTCAATTCGAATGATAGTTTTATATTTTCCATCATCTTGAAAATTCAATCAGTCTATGATGTTTTCTATATTTCGATCATAGACATAGTCTCCATGTCTATGATTTCGATAAATACCTCATGTCTATGATGTCAGCACAGATGAAACTTCAAAATTTGCATAGACATATTAGACACATTTTTTGTTTGTTTTATAGGTCTATGAAAATTTGACATCAAGTATTTATTGAACCATAGAAAAAATACATACAGGTTCTTAATTTCTATTCCAAATTTCCTCAGGGTAATTTTGAATGAAATTGCTTCTAATGAAAAAGCACCATTAAATTTATATGTTTGAATTAAAATTCGAAAGGATTTTGAAACTGGGACGAAGAGAATGATGTGTGAATAAATTGAAGAATACTGAAAAATATTATCGAAAACATTGTAGAGACCAAGGTCCAGTATCTGGAAAACCCAAGAAGAATCGAAGAACGGAACTGAATAACGAATACATTTCAGACACATAAAATTACTCAGTTTCAGAAGATGATTATATACCAACACAGTTAATTGTGTGGATATCCATATTGATAACCTGTTTTCACTTCCTAATGGGGATATCGAGATATTTTTGTACATATAATATTAGTAAGTGGAGATTTAAAATGTAATTCGAGTCTGCAGCAAAGTGCTCTTAATAATAACCGTAGGAAGACTCACTTCCTAGATAATTTCCATAGAATTTAAACGGTTGTAAGTTGTGACGTCTTAGGATGTTGCAGTTATTATATCATTCGCTAAATAAAAATCAATGTCTCTAAATATAATATTCAGGTGACATACCATTTGCAAGTTGCAATTCTTCGAATCATTCAAACGATTCAATAAAAAAAAACAGTCGATAAGAACTATTATTAAATTGGCAACACCGGGCTACTTCGATACAAGAAAACCAAAATCAACTAATTATCAACTGAGCAAACCAAAACGTATGACGTCAGTTATTCAATTTGTTTCGAGGACATTTCATAATTCTTTAAATATACTGAACACAATGATAAATTTGTCTTTCAAAGAAATATCGAATAAATGGTAACATCATGTCAGTGATAGTATTGGTTGTTTTTCGATCAATAAATAAGGAATTCGAAAGCAACGTCAACGTCAACATTCTTCTATTTGAAGAACTATTCAATTTTTTCCAATGTCATGAATAGAATTATGAAGGGTTCTTCTGGTTTATTGAAAAACTAAAAGAGTGGATGATATTTGGATCGACCAACCCCCGAAAATTGAAAAATAGGGGAATTAGCATAAAAATATTTTTTTCCACCAAAAAAATTTTTTTTTTGTGGACATTATCAACAGTAAATTGTAAAATTTGCAGCGTTCCTTGTTTTGTACAAAGCAGTTGTACAAGCTACAATTCATCAGCTATGAGAGTAATAGGGTTCTGAGAATATATTCAACGTGTTCCTAATGGATTTTTTCCTCGAATTAGTTCGACCTCCACAAAGATAAGATAATAAAGAGAACAGTTGTTAGATGTTTAAAAAAACATTGTGAATCCATCCTTAGGGAGATAATTGGTTTGAATAAAGGATTTGAGTTTTGTCGAAAAGGTTAGCTAGTAATTAGTAGCTGCAGATCAAGCCATAACTTAAGAAGATCGATTCTGGGAAATATAGGAGTTTACATAGGTAGTAATTCCAATTTAGCACAACGATGAAAGCAATTATGAGTAGTTTGAGTGGGTTTATGCAGATCTTCTAAGAACTAAGACCTAAGTACAAAAATTATAGCATTGAAGCAAAAAAAGTGTGCCCCCTAATGTTTTATGATATTGGAAAAGGATAAAAGGAAAAATTGAAACTATTCATGGTTTTTTCAAACGTAATAGAAACCAAATAACCAAAATTTACAGTATTTTTTCAGCTTCTCAGATCATTGTGAACCATTATTCACGAACTCCAAAATGATGTGTCACACGTAGGAGGTTGTCATTTGAATTTGTTGTTAGGGGGTGGCTACAGCGAAGAGGGTTGATCAGGGTGGCTGCCCCAAGGTGCCAATTGATTGTTAAACGTACTTCCAGACATATAGAGATATGCCAATGTCAAGTTTTTGGAAACCCAGCCTGTATACGTGATAACCTTACGTGTAGAAAGTTGAAAAAGATACCCAGAAGTGTATACGTACAATAAATTCGCAATTATCAACATCGAATCAACAGGTAGTGATGGTAGGCATTAAATAAATGCAGTTTGCATCTAGAGGACTGGGCACGTTCGATGAAACGAGTTTATCGGCGAAGAAGGAAATCAGGTTCAAGCCACGAAATACCAAGGTTTTCCGAAAATCCCATCCCATTACTTTGATTTGCGTCAATGCAACGAAATTCCTGCTGAATTAACGCCGAAAATTAGTCGTAGACAACAAATCGGCGGACTGGTTACAATAACTCATTATTTCCGATAATAAATTAAACGATGACAATTGTCGTATTTATGTCATTCAATATCTTCCATCGGAGTTATACAAGTAGTGCAATTGAATTCTAAACGGAGTTATTTACTGCCAGCGTCACATGATCAACATTGATAGTACCGAATAGGATTTTCAAAATAACTTGATAACCTCTAGTGGTCCTTGCCCGATCCACATTCAAATGGAAATACATAAATACGCACTATTCACGCACAAATCATCGAGAAATAACCTCCCCAACAAGGTTCCTGAAACGTTTAGAAATTCCAATGGTAAGAACCTCACTTGTATGTCATCGTTTATATATGCTAAATTTAACCTGAAACTTGGCCGACTTTGAAATAAACAACACATCAAAATAAATCACGCCTCGAATAGCCCATCAAACAATCATTGAAATATCACTTGGGCGCGACGCAAAAGTACTCGTTTCTACTTACTTTGATGAACTCGAAAGGCCAATTTTCATAACTGTTTACACTTTCACGCTCGTCAAAATATACGCACCGCTTCCGCGCACGCATAAACAAAGTGATCACGCGCAACCTGCCACTACGAAGTTGAATCGAAACTGAAGAATGCACAAAAGATCCGAGATGTCGAAACGTTGTGCGTCATGATAAGCATGCGTATTAAGACGACGGATTCGAGATCCAGCAAGTGGATTTTCATAATTATAATTTCGTTGATGATGTTCGAATATTTTTGTTTACCGCACGTTTTCGGTAGGTAGAAAATTGGAATAACACACGCGTATTGCGAGAAATTACGCCCAGAGGCATCAGCTTAGTGACCTCAGATTATCTGGCGATTCCAGAGCCGGGCTCGAGTCGATAGTGGTACAACAATAATTATAATCCATCGAATTGCGGCTTGTTCCGATTTGGAGTCTAGAAATTTCGACCTTTCTTGTCGAAGATTGGTAACTCCATCCAGATTTAGTCTTCCTTAGATGGCTCATTTAGGCTCTGACTTCCAAATGCAAATAGAGATTGTAGCCTTAACTTTTTCGTGAAATTTTTCATCTTTTCAAATGTATCGATGTTTCACATTTCTTTTCTTTTCACAGATTTCTCGATTGCGAGCATTTCTGCCAGAAATACCTTCGAACAGTGACCCAACATATTATTTCATTGAGTTGAATCAGATTGCTTATTGAATTCTCGAATACGCTTCTTAACGAAGGAATGAGTACGCATGTGTAACCCAATATACCCTTAAGAATGTTCATAAAAATAGTTATGTCTCAAATTTGGGACATTCAAAATACTAATCGACATATCCAAGCATATTCGCAACAAAAAACTGTCTTTGATTTACTGATTCCATGTCAGAGACTCACACTGTATGTTGCAGAAACCACATCACAACCGAATCAGTAGCTGCACAAGCACTTGAGCAGATGACTTGTAAAAGCGTACAACACAATTCATCCATAATTCAACAGGTTCTCTCTACCAAAACCTTATACCCTAATGATAAAGAATTAAGGTGCGTTATAGTCTCAGGATCTCTACAGTATTCTCATTAGTACCGGATTTATTCTCCGGTCCGATCCTGTTGAGTTAACATCAACCTTAATCTAGAGGTGTTCATAAAACGTAATAGTTCGCTCTCACCGAAATCAACAGATAACTGATGATTATCGTGTCTATAAATGAAAAATTTCGAGGAGACTGCAGATATTAAAAGCAGGAACAATAGTTTCGATATATAAACGATTTTCTATCGGACGTTATCCATAAGGATGTTCTTAAATACCTTCGAGCTCGTAGGAAACTGAAAGTGCCATTTTATCAATGAGAAAAAGCAATTTTAGTCACAGCTTGTTTGTTGTTCTGTGATTGAAATGATAGAAGAAAACACAGAATGCAAGTAATTAAATCGGATCCTAAAAATAAGTTCAATTATTCTCTGTGCTTCAAGACACAGTATGTTTATGATAAATATTGTTGGTTGATGTCTATAGATGACAAGACCAGTGAAAAATATTTCTGCCTCACGATCTCACAATAACAGATGAATATTGGAGAGCTGAAGGATTGACTTCTTCGACCATAAAATAATTCTGCCTCGACACACTTCTACGTCGCTGAATTTTTTATTAGCGTAATTCTCTAGGAAGTAAAACGATTAATTTCTTGAATCTTCAGATTGTCTTCGATATATAAAGCGGGCTATTGAGAAAAACCCCAGCTCATACATGAAAATTTCAATGATTTAATTGGACCTCAACGCTACCATAATTTGTCGACTGTATAATTACCAATTGTTACCGTGATCATTTAATTTGACTTTGTAGCGATTTATTAAAATTTATCGTACAATGATACTACGTATTTAATTCGTGTTTATAATTTGCTGACGGTTTTCTATAATAAACTTCAGCATTCGCTTCTCGTTAAAAGATAAAAAGCTGAAATTCGGTACCCACAAGAAGGTGTGCACTATCTGGCAATCGACAGATTTCGAGGGTTGAACATTGGGAACAAACTAAAAAATGCGAATAGCATACTTTGACTGCATGGCTTCCGTCCAAGTTACAATTTTGAATGGCTTTTTTTCCTTGACTTACTGGGAATGAGAAATATGTAGCATATGGCTGAGAAACTATCAATTTTAGTTTTTTCAAGACACTTTTTATTTTTTCTGATAACCACATAATAAAAACAAATAACACTATTGTATGATTCCATTTTCCATGAGCTTTCCAATGAGCCCACACAAGTTATTTGATTCTATTTGAAAAACGGAACTTTTATTGCCAGAGAATTATTATTGGTTGAAGAAATATTAATTTTATTCCAGACTTATGCCCAACCCTGTATAGTCAGGATCTTCGAAAACCATATTTTCTCCTCAGGAAAATACTTATTTCCATAACATTACGAGCGGTACTAAATTTCCAAAATGTCGAATTGATATGATCGATATTTGATGAAAAATTAAAAGGTGTACCCGACCCAACTGAAGATGCTATTGTGATAGCGAAACACGTGAAGTGGTTGGCTAGAGAAAATCATGTAATTCAGTTTCTCATTTTCATAATGATTCTTTTTTTTGTATGTAGAATGACCCTTTTGTTGAACGACCTCCGCAAACACGTGTCGGTTATTTAGCATAATGAATCAAAATAATCGGCCTCAATTTTCTCATATCAAGGAATCGGGAAAATTTTAAGAAATCGAATGAAACATGAAATTTTCATACATACTCACGAATCATCATCCATTGGAGATGAAAACTTATAATTGGGATTTCAATAACAAAAACAAACAATTAAAAATAAGTACAGCTCGTAAATAATGGTCAAGAAAAATTCCAAGCTCGGTTATTTTAAACCTTCCGTAGTATTGAGAAAGGAACTGGTCGTTTTCGAACCCGAACGCTATTCATATACATAATGAGCAATTAAATATACCTAAGGTGTGATTTGCGTAGTAGTATAGATTGAAAATAAAATAATTCATAATTTCGCATGTAGAAAAAACTTCCATATTCATTAAGTTATTGTATGTAGTACACGGGAATTACGTCAAATCAATTGAGAATTCACAAACGAATAAATTACTGACCAGACAGTGCAGTTCAAATTGAATCTTCCCAGCGATGGGTAAAGATGTAAACATATGCAGAAAACTGCAAATGACACTCACCTCAACTGGTTGATAATTCATGCAAAATCATTCAAGTATCGGATAGGACAAATACATTTTCAATATTTCGGACGAATTTTTCGAAGTTCAACTTTCGAGAAGTTTTTCTGGCAGGATAACTATCGTAGATCTAAATGTAATACATATTCTGATAGAACAACTCTTCTAGTAATAAATCTGAGAAGCTCACCCATCTCGGCGCAACCGTTCGGTCTTGAGGAATTCTCAAGTGAAATTCGCAAATTTCTGAAAAATGCCATTTCCAAGATGAAAATCTAAAATAAGGGATATAGGCTTTCGAAATTGCTCGCAATGGATTCAGCGTGCTCGAAAACCTATATTTCCATACCAAAATTTTGGATATCTGGCAGTGTTTAGGAGAAAATATTTTTTTTTGTTTTTCCACTTTTCATTTTCGAGTTGACTTCGAAGAGCTCTCTGGAGTGCAATTCTCTATTGAGACATCAACGGTTTGGTTTTCTACAATCTTCAGAACAAGTTCTATGCACTCCATATCCTAGGATAGTAATAGAACATCCTGATTTTCAGACAGAGTAGCAAATAGGTCATTTTAGGGGGGTCTAACCCCTTGCTCATTTTTGACCCAAAAAATCGAGATTTTCGAAATCGAGTTTTTGTTATAGGGTAGAAGCCTAGGCAACACTGATTATATAACCGGAAATCCCAATTGGATCAGACGAATATAAAAGGAGATATCGCAGATTGAAAATTGCAATTTTTTAAAAATGCCATTTCCAAGATGAAAATCTAAACGAAGGTAGATAGGCTTTCGAAATTGCTCGCAATGAATTCAGCGTGCTCGAAAACCTATATTTCCATACCAAAATTTTGGATATCTGGCCCTGTTTAGGAGAAAATAATTCTTTTTGTTTTTCCACTTTTCATTTTCGAGTTGACTTCGAAGAGCTCTCTGGAGTGCAATTCTCTGTTGAAGCATCAACTGTTTGGTTTTCTACAATCTTCAGAACAAGTTCTATGCACTCCATATCCTAGGATAGTAATAAAACATCCTCATTTTCAGACAGAGTAGCAAATAGGTCATTTTAGGGGGGTCTAACCCCTTGCTCATTTTTGACCCAAAAAATCGAGATTTTCGAAATCGAGTTTTTGTTATAGGGTAGAAGCCTAGGCACCACTGATTATATAACCGGAAATCCTAATTGGATCAGACGAATATAAAAGGAGATATCGCAGATTGAAAATTGCAATTTTTAAAAAATGCAATTTTCAATATGAAAATGTAAACGAAGGGAGATAGGCTTTCGAAATTGCTCGCAATGGATTCGGCGTGCTCGAAAACCTATATTTCCATACCAAAATTTCGGATATCTGGCCCTGTTTAGGAGAAAATAATTCTTTTTGTTTTTCCACTTTTCATTTTCGAGTTGACTTCGATGGGCTCTCTGGAGTGCAATTCTCTGTTGAAGCATCAACTGTTTGGTTCTCTACAATCTTCAGAACAAGTTCTATGCACTCCATATCCTAGGATAGTAATAAAACATCCTCATTTTCAGACAGAGTAGCAAATAGGTCATTTTAGGGGGGTCTAACCCCTTGCTCATTTTTGATTCAAAAAATCGAGATTTTCGAAATCGAGTTTTTGTTATAGGGTAGAAGCCTAGGCAACATTGATTATATAACAGGAAATCCCAATTGGATCAGACGAATATAACAGGAGATATCGCAGATTGAAAATTGCAATTTTTGAAAAATTGCCATTTCAAAGATGAAAATCTAAACGAAGGGAGATAGGCTTTCGAAATTGCTCGCAATGGATTCAGCGTGCTCGAAAACCCATATTTCCATACCAAAATTTTGGATATCTGGCCCTGTTTAGGAGAAAATAATTCTTTTTGTTTTTCCACTTTTCATTTTCGAGTTGACTTCGAAGAGCTCTCTGGAGTGCAATTCTCTGTTGAAGCATCAACTGTTTGGTTTTCTACAATCTTCAGAACAAGTTCTATGCACTCCATATCCTAGGATAGTAATAAAACATCCTCATTTTCAGACAGAGTAGCAAATAGGTCATTTTAGGGGGGTCTAACCCCTTGCTCATTTTTGACCCAAAAAATCGAGATTTTCGAAATCGAGTTTTTGTTATAGGGTAGAAGCCTAGGCAACATTGATTATATAACAGGAAATCCCAATTGGATCAGACGAATATAACAGGAGATATCGCAGATTGAAAATTGCAATTTTTGAAAAATTGCCATTTCCAAGATGAAAATCTAAACGAAGGGAGATAGGCTTTCGAGATTGCTCGCAATGGATTCAGCGTGCTCGAAAACCTATATTTCCATACCAAAATTTTGGATATCTGGCCCTGTTTAGGAGAAAATAATTTTTTTTGTTTTTCCACTTTTCATTTTCGAGTTGACTTCGAAGAGCTCTCTGGAGTGCAATTCTCTGTTGAAGCATCAACTGTTTGGTTTTCTACAATCTTCAGAACAAGTTCTATGCACTCCATATCCTAGGATAGTAATAAAACATCCTCATTTTCAGACAGAGTAGCAAATAGGTCATTTTAGGGGGGTCTAACCCCTTGCTCATTTTTGACCCAAAAAATCGAGATTTTCGAAATCGAGTTTCTGTTATAGGGTAGAAGCCTAGGCAACACTGATTATATAACTGGAAATCCCAATTGGTTCAGACGAATATAACAGGAGATATCGCAGATTGAAAATTGCAATTTTTGAAAAATTGCCATTTCAAAGATGAAAATCTAAAGGAAGGGAGATAGGCTTTCGAAATTGCTCGCAATGGATTCAGCGTGCTTGAAAACCTATATTTCCATACCAAAATTTTGGATATCTGGCCCTGTTTAGGAGAAAATAATTCTTTTTGTTTTTCCACTTTTCATTTTCGAGTTGACTTCGAAGAGCTCTCTGGAGTGCAATTCTCTGTTGAAGCATCAACTGTTTGGTTTTCTACAATCTTCAGAACAAGTTCTATGTACTCCATATCCTAGGATAGTAATAAAACATCCTCATTTTCAGACAGAGTAGCAAATAGGTCATTTTAGGGGGGTCTAACCCCTTGCTCATTTTTGACCCAAAAAATCGAGATTTTCGAAATCGAGTTTTTGTTATAGGTTAGAAGCCTAGGCAACACTGATTATATAACTGGAAATCCCAATTGGATCAGACGAATATAACAGGAGATATCGCAGATTGAAAATTGCAATTTTTGAAAAATTGCCATTTCAAAGATGAAAATCTAAACGAAGGGAGATAGGCTTTCGAAATTGCTCGCAATGGATTCAGAGTGCTCGAAAACCCATGTTTCCATACCAAAATTTTGGATATCTGGCCCTGTTTAGGAGAAAATAATTCTTTTTGTTTTTCCACTTTTCATTTTCGAGTTGACTTCGAAGAGCTCTCTGGAGTGCAATTCTCTGTTGAAGCATCAACTGTTTGGTTTTCTACAATCTTCAGAACAAGTTCTATGCACTCCATATCCTAATATACTAATAAAACATCCTCATTTTCAGACAGAGTAGCAAATAGGTCATTTTAGGGGGGTCTAACCCCTTGCTCATTTTTGACCCAAAAAATCGAGATTTTCGGAATCGAGTTTTTGTTATAGCGTAGAAGCCTAGGCAACACTGATTATATAACCGGAAATCCCAATTGGATCAGACGAATATAACAGGAGATATCGCAGATTGAAATTTGCAATTTTTGAAAAATTGCCATTTCCAAGATGAAAATCTAAACGAAGGGAGATAGGCTTTCGAAATTGCTCGCAATGGATTCAGCGTGCTCGAAAACCTATATTTCCATACCAAAATTTTGGATATCTGGCCCTGTTTAGGAGAAAATAATTCTTTTCGTTTTTCCACTTTTCATTTTCGAGTTGACTTCGAAGAGCTCTCTGGAGTGCAATTCTCTGTTGAAGCATCAACTGTTTGGTTTTCTACAATCTTCTGAACAAGTTCTATGCACTCCATATCCTAGGATAGTAATAAAACATCCTCATTTTCAGACAGAGTAGCAAATAGGTCATTTTAGGGGGGTCTAACCCCTTGCTCATTTTTGACCCAAAAAATCGAGATTTTCGAAATCGAGTTTTTGTTATAGGGTAGAAGCCTAGGCAACACTGATTATATAACCGGAAATCCCAATTGGATCAGACGAATATAACAGGAGATATCGCAGACTGAAAATTGCAATTTTTGAAAAATCCAATAGTCTTTTGATTTCCCTTGCAATAGATACAGAGTTTTCGAAAAGCTATACCAAACTTCCTCTTTTCTGATACGATTTCCGAGATAGATTTATAACCTCGGAATACAAACTGAGTAATTACTTTGTGAATAGATTGTACTAACGAAATTGGTCTCGTTTGGCTTCTTGAATCTATTGCAATCGAGAGAAACCAGATGAAACCTAGGATTAAAAGAATCCTTATTTATGTCCGACGTTCAAAGGACCCCCAATATGAAATTCATATGAAGAGGATTGATAAGAATTGAAAGTAGAATATCCAACGACTCGACAAGATAACTTCAAACCAATCACTACATGAAATGCCTTTTATTGCGGAAAGTATATCAACTATTCTAGACAATTTCAGAAAGAAAAAACCTCTCTATAGGAAGAAGTCTACAGATGTTGAATCTACCCAAAAAAAAAGGCTTTATGGAGGTAGTATGTAGTATGGTATTGCAAACCTTTACTTATTTTTGGTGCATCGCAATGAATTGCCGAGGAATGAAGGAATATGCTGTCAAATTTTTCAAGACATCGAATTAATCAGAGTTACCTCTACTTCAAATTGTTCTATTCCAGTGCAGGTCTACCGATATTCAACATCTAGAATATTTAGCCATATTAAAAAGTTTCATCATATTAAGACATGAAAACGAATGTAGATCGAATAAACCACAGACACATTGTTTGGTTCGAGGAGCTGATAACGAACGAAAGAATTAATTACAAATAAGATAGGTTCAACAGACGCTTCATAACCTTTGGAATCTATTTTCAAACAAGGCTGTGTTCTCGATAAGAATCATAGACGACAAACAAGACAAATTTTACGGTTGAAATACGCGGATGCATATGTGCATTGCATTGACATTTCATTCAGTATATGTATACAACCAATCTTACACGGAATCACCCAGTATTGTACTGAAGAATTGTTTCACTACATAAGAATTTAAGTGCGCATGAAAAAATGTACGTTTTCACTGATAATAATCATTTTATTCTTATTCAAATTTTAAATTTGAATTGTACGTTTGATCTGTCACGGTCTTGTTGGCCAACAAACAAACATCGATACTTACATTCAGTTGAAATCGGCTGTCCTGTTCCATTTCCAGTTTAATGACGATTCTGCCGAAACGTTGTGAAGAAACAGTACCGTGTTTTTGATCCTCATATTTCCAAATTGAGTCTATCACTTGGAACGAGATTTTTCTATCAATATCTTTACTAGCTTATGTTTTAATTTTATTTAAAAATAGCCGAATTAGTGGAAAGGTCAGTAATCGACGCAAGACGATGAGCAATTTTCATTGTATTCAAACTCATGCCGTGATTCACTTCATTATATCCATATTTGCACACGGGATGTTTACAAAATCAAAACCCATTCTGTGTAAAAATTTTGCATTCATTCTACGGTCATTTTATGAGAGTATTGTAGGGACCTCACATTTGGGTAATAAATTTAAAGTTAGACTGGAAATACATAATATGATTTCTTCACACGGTATTCTCAATACGAAACAGTAGGTGTACCATGTGTACAAGCCTTAAGAACTCTAACACGCGATTTGATGAAGACGTATGTCATATGTCAAAATCCAACAATATCTTCCATTCTGATAAACTAGACCGATGCATGGATGCTGCGACCGGAGAAGATGAAAAATTTCCAATTAAGTCTAAATAAATAGATGGAGCTCATCAATCGTTAATATTCTGTTCGTTATCGATGTTGGATATTGTGTCGTAGACACTTAGTTATACTTGAATTCATTATTCGACCATTTAAATCGGTTTTCGCATCGATGCACTCAATCGGAGCAGATCATGTTCGATTTGTTGATCAGGGTATATGATTAAATTTATTGATCGGCAGACATTCTACACAAACCTATTCTGCTCTGGCGAGTGCCCATCGATGATGAAGTGTAGAAGTTGAAAACAATTAAATCGAAGACTCGTGATCTTGCAGTGAGCCATTGTTTTGAATTTTTCATGGATAATCATAGCAGCTTTTTGCACCAAATCAAAGTAGGCATGAATGTATGAGTGCTGAGCTCGCAACAGTCAAAACAAGAGAGCTGTACTCAATTTTTGGTTATGTACTGGCGAAACATATCATTTTGTTTATGCTGATATTTTTTCTGGTCGAAATACTATCGACATATTTCAAAGGACTGCAATGCGATTGAATAGCACTGGATCATGATGAAAGAAGAATGAATCGCGAATAAAAACCTAATAACATAGATCTAAATTGTGATTCCCTTGACAATAAAATTATTCCAGCATTGTATTATAAGTACTTAAAAATAGGAACTCATTAAGTTACTGAATTCTTAATAATGTAATCGAAAATTACTAATTGAAATAAATGGTACTCAGCATTTATATAAAATATTCATGAATAATTTTTCACGTAGGTACAATCTAAAATATATTGTCCAAACATCGATTTCAATATACACGAATTTCAAGAAAAATCAAATGATTTTTCCTACAGAAAAGGAACTGTTCTTGTTCAACTGAATTTGAGAAAGAGATAGAGACAGTCCGAATCAACATGTAACTGAGGTGTTTGCCTTTCAACAATTTAGAAATTTTTAATTTGTTTTGCTACATGCGACAAGGGACGTAGAAAGAGGTTCTGCCAATAAATTCAAGTTTTAATTTTCGTCACTACCGCAGCATTATTATCAACAAAACTGATCGTAATTCAATTGAACATCCTTGATGCTAAATATATATATAGATCTTTGATCAACCGTTTTGTCCATTCCAGGAATACAACAATTATAAGAAATTAAATCGTGTTTTGATCTTTTCTGATCATACACTTATAGTTTACAACAATATAGTGTAAGGAAAAACATCGTAATTTTCTTCGAAAGTGTTCAGAACCGCCAGACCATTTCAATATCAAAACAAAATGAGTCAGAAATCTCACACATCAATATTTTTTTGAAATTGCTGTTGATTCTACGTTGTGATTATTAAGAACGATTTAAAACTGCCGTTGGTTCGACCACAGCTGTCTTTAGAAGTCTGTGGTTCGACTGGTCCTTTAAGACGAAACGAAAGCTGATGACGAAAAGAATATCGACTGGTTTGAAGTTTGTCGACTTTTGCATACCATGACAGTCGTATCTTTGTCGATTTCGTCTATTTAGCATTCATAAATATGCCGAAGCAAGTGTTTCTTTATGATAGACAAAAGTTGAACATTGATTACATGAAAATCTTGCAGCTTCACGCAGATCTCGATTAATGTTCGCAAGATGTTTTATCGCGAATGTCGAGACTCGATTAAATTGATATCACTTATCTTATGAATATTTCATTCGACAAAACAAATATAATAGTGACAATGAGACAACGAGGTCAATATGATAAAGCTACGTTGTGCATCAAGATGGCTAGAGGATTGTTTTAAGGAGAAAGGATTCAAATCGTATCTATTATTGAGCGAAAATCCTGGCAATAATCAAATAACAGAAAATTGAACAAATGGGTCGAATGTGTACAAACTTGCTCTTAACAGTTATCTATTTTCAGGTTATCCAGATTCTAAAATCACTTACCTTTGATTGTTGAGGAGGTTTCACCGGTTTTAACCTGCTTTTTCGAGCCATCTGAAAGAAAAATCAAATCTGAATACAAAAGTTGAAATTTCATTCATTGCGAGAGCAGAATAACCACGAATATTTTAATTTTGTTGGCGCTAGTCCTAAAATAATGAACCAAGAAGCAGAAATTGAATCCCTCTAGGATATAATGAAAATACGAGAAGAAGGATCTTTTTAATAGCTTTATTTCTTGTTAATCCTCCACGAATCCTATCATTATGGGTGTACGGCCGAGCTGGAGCAGTGTTCAATTTCCTTTAAGATTCCCACCTTTATTGCTTCAGTATTTCACGATTTGCCAATTTCAAATCGTCACAAGGGGCGATAAATAAATTCCGATAGTCGCGCTGTTAGGGTTTGCAATTGATCTTAATTGAAATTAAGCGGTAATGTTACCCGTGGGGAGAGAATTGCCGATGTTCTCTTGGATGAACAGAGTTGAACATTTGGAGAAAGAGTAAACTGTCACTTTAAAGATCAAAACATGTGTTAGCCAAGATAAGACGATTTAGATACAAGTTGTAAAATCTTGTAGTGAATAGTAATCATCTTGAAAAGTAAGGCAAGTTTATGAGTAATGATATCCCTAAAGGCAATATCTCCAATATCAATAGAAACATATTGATATCCTATCCCATTGAGAATTAACAATCAAATAAGATTAAGTGACTTCCAACTCAACATCAATTTCTCTTTATCAAAAGAGATAAGTTCCTCAAATTAGTGGATAAGCCAGATGCACCCTCCACACTGTAACTCCAACATTGCAATCCATATGTCTTTTCACAGAAAATGTATGATGCATTCATGCAGTTTTTCCTAAGGATTGAGACCTAAAAACCTAGAATTAAGGAATTAACCTAAAAATATGAGCTGTTGCCTTAGTCCCAGTCACGAACTGCTAAGGTAGAAAGGAGAAACACGTTTGTAAGAAAGCTTCCATTACTTCACTTATGGTGAGTTTATGAAGAGTTACTGAGAACTAATACCAAAGAAAGGGACCAATCTCATGGGCAGATGGCAAACACGTGAACGTCATCTGCCAATGAGCTCCATTCCTTAGGTAATAGTTCTAGTTACTCTGCATAAGCTGACCATAGGATGGCGCAATTGGCTACTTTTTTCAATAACTTTCTACAAAAAGGTATTTCCAGTAATCAATTGACCTCTCTAGGTTCTAGACCGAATAAAATCAACCCTGGCAGAGGCTATTTTCGGTACGAATACACCGAGAGGAGCAGATGGGAAAACAGTGGCTACACGGTGGCCATGTTGAAGTCTAGAGAAAACAAAATGGTGATAGATAACACCATTAGTTTGTATCGACCGCTGCGATAGGAACGTTGACTCGTTATTTGTTTTTATTGGAACGGTTTGACGTCACAGACTTGGAAACACAGACCCCTCTGCTATCATTAGCGGTTTCGACTTTCGATTGACTCGTTCTGACGACCTTGAGTAGCGTACGGATTTGGGGAATTCAAAATATTGAATGCAATATAGGTATGCCGGAGACCAAACAAGTTCAACGGCTTTTGCCTGCTACGAACTTCGTAGAAACATACGTTGTTCTCGGAGGAGATCCTTGATTGATTAACGACGGCATCATTTTTTTATAGAGGTACCTAGTTGGTCACTTCAAAAAACATCTTCAAAACAAGTCGGTCAAAACCAAATATATTTATTATTTAATTTATAAAATTCAACAGGCATTCAAAAAATGAGGCAATTCATCTATAACTGTTGCAATACATGTGTGCATTTTCTCATTGCACTTCTCAAACTTTTTCTCTTCAACGATGTAAAAAAAATTCACCTTTATATCCCAATGAATATTACAAAATGCCTATGAATGAATTTAATAGTGTTATTGATTTCAACTTCATATCTACAGTTTGAGATTTCGAATAGGGTAGTAGAAATGGGTATATTTTCACGGAATAATATATTTCTTTATTCGGATTGAGATTCCAATAACAAGGCCATATTTTCTCCTTAGGAATTTATACCAACTCTTACTGCACTAAATATGTATACAGCCATCGTCAAATAAGAAATGGATACTCATTGAATAGTCCCACGATGATTCCTCCTCATATTAATCACTTGGTCTGATAGAGTAGAGATTAATGACCAAAACAATTAATAAATATTCCTAAAAATTTATGAAACTTGCAAGATTATCGTTCACAATAATCAATACCACAAACCACAAAAAGAACTTTCCAAAGGTTGAAAATTCGAAAACTACTTGTTTGGATGTCTACGAAAGATATCAAAGATGGTCACATAATTAATACATTTTAAATCACCAACACGACACGAAAAAAATGTGTTAGAGATGCTCGAATACAACACACAACGTTACTCACCTTTTGGTTTCTCCTCAACCTTATCTTTTTGCTTTTTCCCATTTCTCTGTGAGGATCTTTTAGGCATTTTATTTACATACAATCACTTCCACGATCGTGACAACATGAACTGCACTAATTTTTGTATTTCTGCATGGTGAAGAACGAAATCCTCAATAATAATTTAATGACATTGTTGAATCAATTTAATATGTTAATAATTTGTCATCCGAGTTGTGCCAGTACAACGCAGTAAGGGTCAAATGTCACGATTACGAATGGTCCCAATTTGAGTACTTATATTTTGTTTTCAAATATTTCTTTTATTTATTTACGTAACTAAATTGCACAAAAATTAATTGTTTGCATTTGAAATGTCATTATCTTATCAAAACAATAACCTCAAATTGCGTGGAATGACATCGCTTGTGATTCTATGGTCCGAGATCTCTGTTTGCGGAACCATAGCACTTGATCAATTTTGAAATTTGAGAATGATTTTTCCAAGAATTAAATAACAATGTATGACACTGTAATACTGTAAGGCTTATAGAGCAACCTTTCGAAGTGTACAAGAAAAGCGATTCTAGAACCAAATTTTCATCTCAAACTTACCTACTACTTCCTACATACTTGGATGTATATTCAAAAAGTAACTTTTTTGGTTTATTTTTCTCGTTAAACAAAAAGAGTTTCAAATATTCCATTCATACGAATTAAATTTGCAGTGGACTTGAAATACAACTTCACCCTCCCTTTATTATTCATCTCTGAACATCCTTCTTACCTTGAATGATATCAACAGATTAGTTGATGGCTATGTTAAATATTTTCTATTACAGTCCTCTAACTTAGAGCCAACAACTGCCCTGATCCTTTAGGTTTCGTAGAAGATGCTGAAACTACATGTTGTAATATGAGTTTTGAGTTTGCCAATTTTATCCTAATCTTGCACATCGTCCATACAGGAAATCTCTGCAATAAAATAAGAAAAAATAAATTTGATCTATATTAAGCCAAGTAGCTTCGATAAATATTGTACCATTATATAAATCCGCTTTTATTTTCACATCCCAAACTCTAAAAAACCTGAATAGAATTGAAAGGTCTGATGCTAAAGAGCATAAGTTAAAGGAGTAGAAAAAAACTTGAAATATGCTTGCAAAATACTGAATATGTAGGTATATGAAAGGTATCGAAATATGCAACAACAAAAACTAGAAAATAGTTATGTATGTGGTTTTTTATTCAAAAATCAGCATACAACTTAAATTATCGACAGTAAATTAAAAGTTAGTTAACATATTGCAAAAGTTAACGTCAATTTCAATGTCAGCCTTAAACCATCCTGAATAATTATTGTCTACTTCCATCACCATTTGCCATTTCATTATAATGAGTTCCATACATTTGGCTGATGTGTTGTATTAGATGAAGCCGTGTACGGACAGGTTAAAAGAGCAAATTCAGGTTTTCTGTCTTAACTTAACTTAACCATACAAGGTCCACATTCATTTGAGAGACAAACCTGTAGAGTTTATACAGGATACAGTAGGAATTTTCTAAAAAGTCGTAGAAGAAGATTGCCAGAAGTATTAACATTTATAAAATAAATCTTTCAACGGTATTCTGTTTTATTTATAGCCATAATAAATATATCCAACAATTTTATATGCATTCTAGAAAGTAAAATGCTGATGCCAACTGCTCAAATCGAATGTTAAGTAAGTTTATACAAATATAGTTAAACTTTGGTCTATATTTTCATGTAAAACTTTAGCAATCCAACAATAACGATGAAGTAACATAGGGTGTTTTTTGAGTTCTTGACGGTTTTCCTTTGTTCTTAATTTTTATCATTTTCGTTTTAATAATCGCGTTTCAAATTCACCGCTGAAAGTGGAAAGCACATTACTTCGGATGATTAATTCTTTACAATCTGAATCGATTTGAATTAAAAAAGTGCTTTCAATAATTGATGAATCGATTTAGATTCAAAACAAGCCAAACCAGTATTGTAGAATATCCACGCTGGGGTCCAAAGCTCAAACAAACAATCCAAAATAATATATACATTTACGAATAACCTGCTTTCACACAAAATAAGACTAAATAAAGATTTGCTCAAAATAAATGCATGAATGGAATAAGCACTGAGATAAATTCAGGAGTTTTGGCGCGCTTGTTCAAACTCATAACCAAGGTGGTAGCCCATCCAGGCACTAGACTCGGTCGAGACTGCTCGGATCCCAGAAAAAAAATGACAATGTTTTCAAAAATACAGATTCGATTGACTCAAAAAATCTATAATAATGTTTTGAATAAGGCGGTAAAAATACCGTTGACTGGCAAAAAATTTGCATGAATTCTCATTATTCAAATATCGACCTACAATAAGTTATGTTTCTCAACTCAAAATTAAAAAAAATTATGGAATCTGCAGAATATTCAAATAATCCCCCAATTTCCTCACTAAAAGCCTTCACTTACCGGATTTACGTTGAAGAATCAAAAAACGTGAACATCAATCCATAATATTGAAGATTACTGCGATATAATACCTATTACTTTAAATTCCATGCGAAAAATTCATTCATTTCTCAACTCAGATATATTTTAAGATACATCATCTTAAAAAATAATCATATATACTCAATTCATTCAACTCACAAATACGAAAAACTAGCATAATCTTACAAAGAACCTGAACCTTCTCTCTACTGTATGAAAATATGGGAAATTCTCTATCTCCGACTCCTATATTTAAGCTAGATAAAAGTACGGAATTACGGACATACGGACATACGAACATACGGACTAAGATGTCGTTTATGATGAATATGCTTGATTCCAAGTGATTTGCAAAATATAAAATATTAACGAATTAGCATTTAACAATTCCAAGATACTTCCTCCGTCGCCATTACCAAATAACAATGCGAAATGAGAAAAAATTAAGGAATTGCTAACTCAAGTTATTTTTAGCAGATGTAGATGGCGCCACTAGGGTCCGTAAAAGTGGTGGTCGGACAGGTGCGCTTGCGCTTATTCAAAATTTTGAATTATGTAGTTTTTATTGATCAATGTTAATTGAGAATTGATTCCCCAACAGAACATATAAAAAACATTTTATATGAGGAACTATGATTCTTGATATGTGACTTTGTTGATATTAGAGATTTCTCAATTTCACTTTTCAGAATGAAACTAGAGACAGCACAGGTAATACAGGTATGATAATCATTGTGGCATTCTCTAACTTGAGAACCCTGAAAGTCTATGGATCAGTGTGGAAATAAAACATCAAAACCTTAGGATGTGGCTTCTTTAAAATAATTATTTTTATTGGGACAAACATTTGGTTGATTTACAATATATTACTGGGCATAATATAAATTTGTACAGTTAACTTTTCCTTCCAAAGCAACACAAAAATATTAACACACTAGAAGGAGAGCTCATTAACTTAACAACATAAACTTTTCTGTGAAATCGAGATATATTTGTAGAATAAATTATATTTTCATAGCGAGCATCACAAACGCAACTTCATACATAAATCTAAAGAAATATATTATACTGTGTAATTCATACAATGAACAAAAGCAGTTTAAAAAATCATTTGGATAATTTCATTCGAATGTAGAGCATAAAGATCAAAAACTTTATTTTTTGGAGGAACCAGTATTTCAAAATAAAACTGCCAAATTTATAATATTCATTTGGATGTCTAATTTCTCTTGATTAAAATTTTTATAATATATTTTTTTGATAGGATGGCCTATAAGTTACATTATTCGGATTAGACATGGAAAAAATTATGGAACGAATCAGTCCATCTCGTGCGTTATCACCAACAGAAAGACCTTCAGAAAAAGTAAATACAACTCCATTAGACATTGAAGTAATGGGATGTGTACCAATTGGGTAGCACCCAATTTTGTTAAGGACGACGCCGACTTTATAAATCTGAAAAACAAGAAAGCATTTAGTGCTCATCCATCAAAGAAATACAAACTACGGAAGCAAACTCATGAATTTCAATAAAATATCAATTGGAGAAACTCGCCTTATTTTTCTGGATATAGATAGGCCTATTGAAAAAAATTTCAATAATCGAGTTGTATTCTACCCTGCTTGTGAAATGAGTATATGTTAGCCGACTACCATCGGCATCCAATAAATGAGCATAAAGCAACTCTGTATAACCACAATTTTGCTGTTGTCTATCGTTATCTTTCATCGGTATTTGTGCAGGTACCTTGAGAAAAACCAGAAACATTAATATGAAAAATGTAGACTGCAAATATTTCAAATATTTCTCATTGTTGGTCATGCAATTGTGCCCAAGAGAACTCAACAAATTCAAGTTTCTAGTTGCAGAAGTTTGTATGACCTTACTTCAATTCCGTAGATACCAATGTTCTTGTCACATCGAAACGTAAGGGCACAATCCAAAACACTGGTGTTCATACATTCTGTTATTCGTAGGAGCTGTCTAGAACAGTAATATTTTTTTAAAGATTCACTGCCACTTTCAACATTGGAGGATGGAAATATGATCATTGATGTTCTTGATGTGTCCATTTCCATGTTAGATGGACCAGCCTGAAAAAATATAATGAGCTATCTTGTTCTTTCATACATAAACCATTAATGAACAAATTTAAGACAGTCCAATCTATCTAACTCACTCATCCAACAGATATTTCCCTTACCAAATAAAGGCCATGTCTCATATTCAGTTGCTGTTTCCTTTTTCTTGTGGATTTAGATAGTGAAAAACCTTCTGGCATAGGGTTAGCAGCACTCGGAGAACAAATATTCATTAAAATAGAGAATTTTTCTGATTGTGCCAATAATTGTGAATTTGCAGGTCCTTCAGCGAACTGTTGGGGAGTTAATGTCAAAAATCGAATTTTCATCAAAGCATCCCGATAAGTCAGACGATTACTTGAATTATTGTTGCTAACTGATTCTGTAAGGAATCCTTAGTTAATAGCCAGCATAAACCCACTATAAGAAAGAAATGGATCTCAAATAAACATTCATTTTGTGGTTATTCTCTTGATTTCTTCCCCTTTGTGATATAATACAAATTATTAAATACAGAATTTGTATTGATGTTTTTCTCTTTACTCACCTATTGTTAAATTATGTCGCACAGCATATCTCTGCAGAGCAGAAAATAAATCCAACTCTGACTCAATATTAAGTTCATCTTGCTCAAAAATGGTGATAATCGTATTCAATTCTGCTTCTTCAAAGCTACTCTCAGATAAAACTTCCTGAGTTTGATTGCAAATGATCTAAAAAATATATTTATCTATATAAGCAATACTGGATCATCATGATTTCTTTACATTTAAACATTTATCCATTAGAATTGGTTCTTCAAAAAGTTTAGCGAATTCATAAGCTCTGCAAGCATTTTTTGGATACAAGTCAGACCATAAATACTTTGTACATTCTTCAACTAAATGAGGAAGCATGTATTTCTTGGCCCCATAACAAAGTTCACATGCTTGGTCAAATGATGTGAGGTTGATAGTATCTGTATAGACATATCTGAAAAAAAATTATTCATATCGGAACATCATTTCATGAGAACTAGTTGCTTACTCAAGGAGTGCTCGAAAAGCATCAGGTTGCACATCAAGAATAGCAATTGGGTCTTTTTCAGCCATACCACCATAGAACATAGCTTCAAAAACAGGACTTGACATCGCTAAAAACAGCTTATGTCCTTCCAGAACTTGCTGGTTGGGTTCGGTTCCTACAATGAACCTACAATCGCTCCACATTCCTGTTTCGAGTAAATGTTGACCTCTCTCCTTAATTTGTTTTTTAGTAGTTTGCCAGTCACAGGCTGGAGGTGGAGGGACACTCATGACTAGTATTTTTTTTTTTGAGTTTCAAACACCAATTATTATTTCGAATATAAAGATATAAAATGGGTGAGTTACGAAAAACAAAACAAACAAAAACCCTACACTAGTAAAACATCTTACTTCATTCAAATCAATTTTGTGAATATTTCATTATTCGGCAAAAACCCACAATATTTATATAATTAAGGGTTCGAAAGTTTATTTTTGCGATTTTACGATATCTTGACAAGATAAACAAAATCTAGATCAATGTCAAAATTGTCAAAACAATGACATTCTATGCCAAACATAGAAATATAGAATTTTATGATTAAAACGAAAGTAGCTCTTAAAATTCATGAATTTTCAATTAGCCAACTTTCCAATAAGAGTGCCTGAAATAAAATTTCAGATTGAGCTATGGGCTACTTTCCACACAGTAGAAATTTTACATAGTTTCACATGAAAATGTTATCCATTTTTGGACATTCTCTCAAAAATGGTGGAATCACCGGAGAAGGTAACTCAAAACTCCTACACCTCCCCTTAAAATCGAATAATAATCAATGAATTATTCCTTAATTATTTATTTCCTATACTCATTTGAACATAATTCGAGTTGAAATTACTTCAATAGTGGAAATTCTCTTAACATGAGATATATATGAACATTGAAAACAGAATGATTATGATTTAGGACATCTGCTCGTATTTGTGTTTGTTCAATAAACGAGCAAGAGAACATGATAATATTAATCCAACCAGCGGAAAAATAGCTACCACCATAGCTACCAATCCAATTCCCCCGATGTTGGTCTTCAGAAAATTGATAATCTTTTCATAACAACCCTGAAAATATCATTTATTACCAATATTTCTCAGAAGTGTAGCAGATGCGTCATCTTACCTCTTGAAATATTTGAGTTTCATCATAAACATCACAATTTTCTCTGATACAACATGATGCCGGGATTTTCGAGGGATTAATATTCAACCAATCACTGGCATTATGGCTGCCACAACATTTCAACTGAAGAAAATATATCACTATTCATCTATTTGTCAAGTATTGGGAAAACAATCATTATAGAGGAGTTCTTACCGTCAGCTGCATCTCATCGAAATCATCGGAGATATTTGCTGTTTCGTTGTAGTAATTGTTCATGGCATTGGTAATTCCTTCATCTAATCCTTCCATCAAATCCGCGCGATAAGTATAAACAGAAAAACTGCAACCCAATTCAAGAACGAAAATAGCAGCCAAAATTCCCCCGTACTGAAAAGACACTTGTGAGTTCCTGCCCCTATTCAGTATTTTGGCGAGTACTTATAATAACAGAAGCAAGAATTGTGAAAAGAACCTACAATGTAGAGAAGGCCGGGTTGCCCTTTGAGGGTGCAGCAGCAGGCGAAGGTTCCAATCAAAAAAATGAAAGCACCTATCGCGATTAGAACATATGGAATGATATTTGAGAACTTAGTACTCATTTCCGTATACTTATGAAGGTCCACCTTCATCCATATCCCAATAATCAATATGATGATACCAGACAACTGAAAATATGGAAAGGACATCAGTGTGAGAAATTATGTGGTGGTGTATTATAGAGATCTCTCAGTGCGCAGATATATTTCTTCAAAATTTCGAAAGTAATTATCATCAGAGATGAGTTTTCACGAATATCCTTAGTAAAAATAAAGGGAGTTTGCGGAAATAAGCCCCACAGGAGGCCAAATACAAATTAAATTAATAATAATCAAAAAACTTTTCAGACTTCTGTACTCACCCAAAATATAAAGTTGAATGCCATGAGAAAGCTCTTCATGCAAGCCATAGTTGCAATTGTTTGAAACCGCAGTGTCATTTTCGATTTTTGTAAATGCACGAACCGCTGGAACCGCTAAAATTTAACCATGATCAAGTTTTCCATATGTCGGCAATAACACCACTACGCACTTACCTTTTTTTTATCGAAAGGGCGTAAATGTTGATGAATCACATCAATCGGACAACTTGGTGTCTAATATGTGCCAGAGGGTTTCAATTTTCTGATAACTCGATGAAGTGCGATGCAATTCTAAGGATTCTCATCATATTTCCACGACCAACTGTTGATCTACGAAATGCTGCACTGTTTCTATTCATCGCATATTTACTTGAAGCAGTGGCGTTGGACGTAGCCTGGAGGCTGGTGACAATTGGAAAATGAAAATTTCGAACGAATGCTCAATGATTTGGGATCGGAGCTTTTAACGGTGGCTAGTCGATATCAACAACATCAATTCCAACGCTGTGATCTTCAGCACTTCAGAGTACCTATGAGACATGTCTTCGTTTTCAGGTAAGTTTATATTCATTCGGATTTCGTTGTGATAGTTTAATTATTCGTAATTACAGCCTGTTATGAATTGGAGAGGAACAATAATCGGCAATTTTTTGAAAAACTCTGAGTGTAAAATTAACCAATCGGTGTAGACGCCACTGCTTTGTATCTGCGCTCTTATCCACGAGTATGTAACAATTTTATTGATCGTTATAACCTGGACACGGAAAAGCTACAACCTATTTTCAAAATGGGAAAACTTTTCATCACCGAAGATTAATGATTCTTTGTATTTGGTTCTACGTCTAGTCATGTGGGAGCAATATATCTAACTCGCTTTAAATTCTTCACATTGCATGCATAACTTGCGAAAAGCCAATTGAAAAATTACGGGCTTGTTCATCGCCCACGTTTTTCTGCGGGAGGTTTTTGTCATTATTACTCTACTTCTCAGTACCAATAGTGTTTTAAAAATTGAAGAACGAAAGCATTCAAAAAATTATTGGGATATACTCTTGTAACTCGAAAAATGTGTTTTCCCCATAAAATACTTTTCATTTTCATTCCATTTGGCATAGTGAAAGTTGTAATATCTCGAAGACTTTAGAAACAATGACCAATTGGGAGAAATTAGCAGATGATCTTTCGCCTTCACCATACATCCTAATTTCATCCAATCCTTATCTCGATCAACCTGTTACTCTTTCCGATTTCAAAATATCCCTTCGCACAATAATGTTCGGAGAACAATTGAAAATCACTATCCATATTTCCGGTCCGGATATTCGAGAAATTCGTCTGTTGTCCCCTATGAAACAATTCCTATACCCTATACCTACACATGTCACGTTACAGTTTGTATGTTGTGCTGGGTGATCCGTAGAATATTGCGAAAAATGTTGAAAAGTTCGAAAACAAATTGAGAAAATATTTAGGGTGGGATTGTTCAAATATGAGGAGCAGTAACCATAGGAATGTCTTTTTAGTGAGTAAATTTTAAAGAGAGAAGTTTCAAAGTTACATTTTCGAGCTATATTGTAACAAGAGATGAAAAAATTCGTGAGTGAGCTTTAGCGAATTTTGACGTCGAATTCTACTTGGACGTAATGCTCAGCTCCTACAAATCATTTTGTGTTTATCCCCCAGATCTAGGATATCAGATAAAAAAATCATTTAAGCGTGAAATTTTCATGCATGGCATCTATATTGAAAGTTCGTTAAATTCAAAAATCCACTTCATAGTTTGGTAGTTATAATGAATTAATTCATGAAGATCACGAATATGCAATTAAATTTTTTGTAGGACCAATATTTTGGAAAAGAAAATTTCGAAAAAAATGGTCAACTTTGAGGAGCTGTAGCAGCCAGAAAAAAGGTACTAGACATAAGCTGATTTTTTTGGTGGTAGATTGATTCTATGAGAATAGAAAAAACCACATTTCATTCATCTACCGCGAGTAGTTTCGATTTTATGATTTTTTTCGCGAAGCTCCAAAATTTTCGATTTTTCATCGACCATAACAAGAAAAATAAATTTTTAAAAAAATATCTGTTTGTATATTCGTGTTGTACGCCCCCGAATTAGTGTACAGTATAAATTTGGCTTCAATCGGAGATAAAAAATATTTTTCAAAAAATCGCAATTTTTCCATACATATGTATGGAAAATTTTGAAAAATTTTCGATCTCTCCAATTTCCACCAAAATTGAAGTATTCACTAAATCGAGGGCGTAGATTACGAATATGCGAACAGAATTTTATTGAGAGGATTAGTTTTCAAGTTATGGTCCATAGAAAATCGGAAATTTTGGACCTTCGCGGAAAAAATCATAAAATCTAAACTGTTCGCGGAAGATGGATGAAAGTTGGTTTTTTCTATTCGCGAAGAACCAATCTATCAGCAAAAAAATCAGTTTATGTCCAGTGCCTTTTATCTGGCTGCTACAGCTCCTCGAAGTTGGCCTAGTTTTTCGAAGTTTTCCACTAAAAGATGATTTTTTTTCCAAAGTACTGATCCTACAAAAATTCTAATTGCATATTCGTCATCTGCGACTTCAAATTAGTGAATAAAAAGACCCGGGTCATAGTTTAAAAAATAAATTTGATATCATAAATATAGGTATTTATATAATTATAAATTAATATTATGAAAATTATCATGAACATTTTTTCTCAATATTTGAAAATACACCGATCTAGTTTACTACAGTCTTTTTGTACTAACGATTTGGAAAATGATGCAAGATGAACTAATTCGTTGACTAGTTAAACAGATTTAGTTGCAACAACATATATACAATTATTCAGAGTTGATTGCTCCATCATTTAAATGGCCATTGCGTTAGTTTATACCGAGTGAAATTATGGTGAAAAGATTCCAATTCAAAGCGTTCCCCAATTTCCAATCGAACTTTTTGTGGAAAGTACCTAACATGAATCCATCAAATTTTGGCCAAAAATCAAATCGCTCGACAAAAAAATTAAATAATGATGAAAGACGAAATAGAAGACAATACTCTGGAAATAAGACTTGTGTGGAGTTCAAAACTTCTAAATCGTGGAATTACTCCGAACTCCATCACTAGAATCGCGACATTTTGGTACCAACCTACATTAACCATGTTTAATTGAGCGTATCATCTCACTTTGGATCCCTAGGTGTTCGAATCAGAATTGTTCGTACTTTATTTAGTACGGAAATAATTATATCTTGCGTGCAACATGACGGTATGGAACGGGAGAATATTAGAGGGGGCAAGGGGGTCACTCACCGGCACCTCAAGCTAGATCTCGGCTAGGAAAGGTGCTTTTTGTTGCTGCTACCAAAGTACCGGTAGAGACGAGCTCTCTTAGCGCCGAAGAACTACTCGCGATTTCACACGGTTTCGGTAAACCGGGGAAGGCAGAAAACCGTGGAAAGAGGTGCATTACTGGTGCAACTGCATCAATAGGTGCTTCAGTTTGTCGTTCGCAAGTGACGAAGCCACAAGATGCAAGTAATAGAGCTGGCGCTCAATGACTTTGTGAGTATTCACACCACGTCCTTTTTTAACCGAGAGGTTTTTCCATTATTCAATTCGATGCAGGTTTCTGGGAAAGTTTTTGAGTTTTTTATGCATAAAATGAGTCGTGCTACGTGTGTGATCAGACTAAAGAAAGTCAAAAAAATCTAGACAAATTTCAAACCAGAAATCCAACGACTCGTAGAAATTTCATGATAGTAGTAGCAAATTCAAACCAGAATCCTATCTGTGATCAGATTACCGATAGATGATCTTGTCCAAAACAGTAAACAATAAAGTAATAACGTTGCAATAGTCTAGTAAAATAATTCCAAAAAACAATTTAAAAAATTTTAACCCCATCCAACCTAGAAACTGCAAACACCCCGCGATCTACCGAGGTTTTAGGTGAAAATTGAGGAAAGCAAGGTAAAAAAATCAAAATCCCATTCATTCATTACCTGGAAACTTGTTACACGAGTAGTGTGTGAAGTTGCTAAGAGTACAGCTCCTTTTCGGAAATATTTTTTTATGATTCATTGATCAATACTATACACTCAAAATGAGTAGAAAAGCGGATGGTACTCATTCATTTTCAATCATGACACATATAATATTTTCTGAGAAAAGCTCTTCAAAAGGCTTTTCCAATTTTTCTTTGCTTTCTGCTAGTGAGCCATGGAACCGGACATAAAAACAGGGATACACACTTTATTTTTTAACTGAAACTCCCAGAGTATTCTTATTTTTTCGTCCTCCATTCTGAAAGTTTTGGATAAAATCTGTAATTTTTCCGCCATTCAATACGAGCTCCCACCAGGTACTTCAAGAAGTGAACAAAGATGATGCATGTTCACTCAGCCGTGTTCGTGATCAAGTTACATACATAGTATTTTTTAATTTATGAGAGATTATCTTACCGTTAATACTCCTGATCTGTTTACATTGTGCACAATGTTCTTCCAAATTGTTTCACTTCGTTGAGTATCGTATTTTATAATCGGAAAAATTAAATAAGTTATACGGAGTGCGTTCTAAGAGATGCCCAGAAAATTACGGAAATAATTAAACCCTGCTTTAATTCAAGGATAATATTCAGTACGTGTCTGGGGCCATTTCAATTCGTCAACTCTGTATTGAAATGTTTTTTGTGTGAACAATTGATTTGAGCTCATTCAAAAGGCTCATTGTATCGTGACTAATGGTGACAATGGTTGAGATTTTACATAGAATAAAACATGGTTTTAAAGCTGTTTGTCGAGAAAAAGCTGGAGAAATTGAATTATCCGTTATCTTATCGTTATTTTATTCAGAGAAAAAAACTGGATGTAAATGAACATTTCTGGATGATGATCTGGCTCTCTGATTCCTAATTCCCTCAAAATATGGCCTGTGTCATGGGCTAATCTATCCATCACAAGATGAAGAGTTGGGATAACTGTAAGGATCTCTCACAATCTCTTAGCCCCGGTGATACAATCACAGCCTAACGTTTGTATTCTATCGAGGGCCCTTCTCTTATTGTTCTGACTTGATAAAGATCAGTTTGTAACATTCTCAAACAAGGTTCGTTTGGAAATGTTTCACTTGACACTTTTCACTCAATTAAATTCAAGAAAAACCATTGTTCGCTATGTAGGACCCTCTGCAATATTATGCTAAACAATAAACATTTATCTTAACACATCATTTTTGAACGAGCCAATTTCCTAAAACTGAAAGAATCATGAAAAGTGACAGGAGAGATTAATTCAGAGTTCTCTTCGAAAACCCTCCAACTTTTTTCCTTTCAGGATGACCTCTGCATAAATGGCTCCAACAATTCCAGCACCGAAGCTGCTTTTCGAAAAATTCAAAAACAGTGGACGGCGTTTCTCATATGGCGAGTGGAAGATATGACACTAACGGCACTTCCGAAAGAGCAATATGGTGTATTCAATTCCGAAGAGGCTTATGTTATCTTTTCTGCAGCGCAGATTGGACAACCGGCTGGTGTTGAGACCGTTGTGAGTACCTATATATAAATGTATGAAGCAATACCTACCTAATTAACTATTGCACTGGAAAAAGCATTTTTTTCAACGTGAGGTATATCATTGAACTTCCAATTAAATTCCTTCCAACAGTGGAACTTTGCCCGACGATTTACACTCCATTGATCCACGGTATTATACCTGTATTCCGGTCTAAGCTGCGTGCATAGTTTTAGTATAAGAAACATCCATAAACCTATAATATTTTTGTTGCGAATTTTTTCTTAACGACATAATTTCAGCCGAGGGAAGTGAAAAATGAAAAATTAGAATACCACGTCCATTTTTGGTTAGGAGCGGACACAACACCGAACAAATCTGGAGTCGCAGCGTTCAAAACAGTAGAATTGGACAGCATTCTGAATGGCGTGGTCACGCAACATAGAGAATCCCAAGATTACGAAAGTGCTAGATTCAAGAGTTACTTCAAAAACGGTATAAGGTGAGTGCATTTCGAACGCCTTAGCCTGGGGACTATTTCATGGTCACTTTTTCAGGATACTGAAGTACCAATCAAATGACACAACGATTTCCTTCCCTAGACTGTTTAGGGTAAGAGGAAAGACTTGTCCAGTGCTTACTGAGATGGGTGGAATCTCTTGGAGCCTCTTCAACAGCTCCTATATTCTCATACTGCAAACTAATAAATACGTGTTTTTTTGGGTTGGTAGATCCTCGAACGCTAGCGAAAGAGTGCGTGCCCTCGAGGTGAGTAACGATAACTGAGTTGTTCACACAACTCTAAACCATGAAAAAAAATACTAATGGAAAATGCAATTTAATGTCGGATGATTATATTTCGCAGATAGCGAAGGAGCTGAATTCTTCAGTGGCAGGTTCGGAACTAGTCATAATCAACGACGGCTATGAAAAAACTTTGGCAGACGACCATAAGAAGGAATTCAACAAAGTTATGCCCTTAGATAAAAGGGTCATTCTACCGGATACATCTCATCAGGAAAATTTGGCAAACACTTCTTACATTAGACTCTATAAATGTTCAGATAACGATGGAAAGTATAGGGTTACAGAAATAAGGGACGGCCCCCTAAAACAGGAAGATCTCGATTTAGAGGTAAGAATCATTGCAAAAACAATGAACAGTTCCAAAACATATAGAAGCTTCCACCAGCCAGCAGATACAGATGGTGATCTAGAGTTCCTTACCTGAAATATTTCACAATTCCAGAGTGTATTCATCGTTGATCAGGGAACCAATGGTATATGGATATGGGTGGGGAGTAAAGCACCGGAAAAGGAAAAGACTGTTGCTCTGAGGAACGCTAGGGGGTTCGTTAAAAAGAAAAAGTATCCTAGTTACACGAAAGTGACCAGGGTAGTGGCAGACTACGAGCCATATGAATTCAAAATGTTATTTCCATACTGGAATGATAACACTAAAACGAAAACTAAAGGTGAGGTATACTGCGTCTCATATATCCTGGTCCTTGGTTACAAAAATTACCAAATACTTTTTCGAACCACCTGCTACTTAATGATTTTATAATCATTTTTGCTTGGAGGATCCTAAGTAAAATAATATTTTTTCCTTCGAATAGCGAAACCCACCATATTAATACACAAATTCGACGCTCAAGCTATGGAAGATAGACCAGCCCTGGCTGCAGAAACCCAACTCATTGATAATGGCTCGGGTCGTGTCACCGTTTGGAGAATTGATAGTCCCAGAGCAACTGAAATCACCTATGACAGGCACGGATATTTCTTTTCTGGCGATTGTTACATAGTTTTATACACATATAACACTAAGAAAGAAAATCATCTTCTCTACTATTGGTTGGTAAGTTTACTATGCATGCAAAATACATACCTATGTTGTTTATTGAATATTCATTACCACAATGATCCATTGTCCAGGGAACACATGCCACTCAAGAAGATTTGGATTGCACCATCAGGAAACTGTCGGAAATTGAAGCAGAATTGGAACGAATTGGTCTTCAAGCAAGGATAATTCAAGGATATGAACCAGCACACTTTCTACAGATATTCCGAGGGAAAATGACAATATTTCAAGGCAAAGGATCAATGTTTGACGGTAAAATCATAATTATTCATTCGAGATAAGATGAAAGAACCCAACTTGATTAAAATATAACAAATCGTCTTCTAGCTAATGGCAAGAATACAAAGCTTCCCTCGCAGTACCTAATCAAAGTATACGGAACAACAAAATACGAGAGTAAAGCGGAACAAGTACCAATGAAGTGTTCATACTTGAATTCGAATTACTGTTTTGTACTTGTCAGAGGGAAGAATTCATACATCTGGTGCGGACAGTATTCCAACGGTGATCACAGGGAGATGGCTAAAGCGTTTGTCAAAAAAGAATTCGAGATCGTGCTTGAAGGTATACGAAAGTGATTAGAAAAAAAATTTTTCACTAAATCTCGAATTACAGGAAAGGAAAAGCAGGAATTTTTCGATCTGCTAGGTGGAAAGTCTAACTATGATACGACACTGATGAAAAACGAGTTCGAACCGAAACAAGTGAGGTTATTCTGCTATTCGAATATCAACGGGACTTTCTTGAGTAAGATAAGTCGGACAAGTTCTAGAAATTTTGTCTCATTCTGTGTATTCCAGTGGAAGAAATACATCAGTTCGCTCAAAAAAACTTGATACCCGAAGATATAATGCTTTTGGACGCGAATGAGGCTTTGTATATATGGATTGGAAATTTGAGCTCGAAGGAAGATCAGAAATTGAGCCTGAAATTAGCCATAGATTATCTGCAAATGGGTAAGACTATAAATATTTCACTATACTCATAGGAGGTTTCCCATTTGTTCGTTGTTCACGGTATACCCAGTACAGAACAGAATACAGTATCAGCCGATCTTGTGCCACGATTGTAGCTCATCCACCCCCATGAGTAAATGCAGCACTTCCACTAATACGATAGGAGTTTCTTGTAATTTTTTTAATGAAGCCATGAAGAGTCATGAGGACCACATTTTGGAGTGTGTAATATGCAAACATATCCCTGTCTTGTATATACTCTGAACGCTGACTTCTTCATGAACCTTGATAAATGGCCTTCGAATTTCCAGATCCATCAGGAAGAGACATGAACATTCCTATTATGCACGTTAGGCAAAGCGAAGAACCTCCAACCTTCACTGGTTTCTTTCCAACTTGGAACAAAAAATTTTGGAAGGTAATGCGGAAATTTTACTGAATTCATATAAAAATTTCATGAATCGTATTTTTCAGCATTACAAAACGTTTTCGAGGCAGATAAGAGACATCGAATCATCCCATAACGGGCATGATCAGCATATAAATAATGGAATAGGACATTCCAAAGTTGAAGGCGAATTCGATCAGTATGATAAATATCCGCTCGAAGTTCTTCTTGCGCCAAATGAAAATTTACCAGCTAGAGTGGATCCACTGAAGAAAGAAGTGAGTTTTTTTTAGCTCTGTTGGTATTAAACTGATTTTTTACTATGTATTTTCAGCTTCATTTAACCCACGACGACTTTCTATCTGTGTTCGAAATGAATTATAAGGAATTTCAAGAACTTCCTAAATGGAAGCAACAGGAGATCAAGAAAAAGGTGAAACTGTTTTAAAATGTCATTAATTTATAACTTTTCTTTAAATTCATGTTTTCAACTGAAAATTTGTAAAAAATTCCACGCCCAAAGAAATCCATAATTTATTTACATAGGTTCAACTGTTATAATTATATTTGAATATATCCTTTATATAAAAAATCTCTTCATTTCATCGAAAAATGCTCTGTTTGTACAAACCGCTACGTCTCGACGGCCAGGAAAGTACCTAAACGAAAGTCGAATCATCGCACCGTACCAAGGTAACACTCTCGACACTGGAGTTAGAAGTTTTTATGAAATTTACGCCATTATGACTTTTCGAAGCAAAACAGTTTTTGTTTTCTAATGCTGGTCTTTGCTGTTGCATCTTTTTAGAGTTAAAGATGTTGGAGAAGTAGACCAACAAGGAAAAATCTTTGTGAAAGAGATTACTTAAATCAAGTACTTACTGTTTTACTCATTGTTTATTTTGGTACTCGGTTCATTTAAACAAGACAATAAATTGTTAAAACATCATCTATTCCAATTCTTACTTATTAATGGAAGTAGCTGATACAGCACTTTAGTGAAGTATCCTTAAAGGCACAAAATCTATACTATAAAAATTAATAAAAATAGAATAAATACATAAAAATCAAAAGGATAAAATTAAATTACATCATTTGTACAAATAACAACAAAAATTTACAAAATTATAATTCAATTCAGTGTACTATGCGGAATGTTTAGAAAAAAAGTTTCATAAAAATTACTACCTACATCAGGTCCAAAGTTGAACAGGACCGAAGTAATCTAGTAAATGAAACTAAAACAAAGGCGTTATTCAATCGAATTATTAGCACCTTCAAAAAGTTAAATTTCATGAAATTCTATCATTAAGTTAAAATACCCGATGTTGATGAATTTGAATGATTATGACTGAACTCCATTCTAAAAAAATTTGAAGAAAATGAGCAACAATACCTAGACCTTCAAGAAATAACCAAGAGCAAGAGAGAATTCCAACTTTATTCTGTAAATTAATTACAATAAGGAGAAGCAGAAAGAAAGCTTAATTGTTTCTTAGTCGTAATGATTACATCAAGCCATTTCTTCAAATCAAGGAAAAAATATCTCAAGCGCTCATTTAAAAATGCAGTTCAAATCAGTTCACCAATGATGGCTAAAATACCCATTACATAGTTATGGAGGATTTTAGTTGAGATGGTGTCGTGAATGTGAACAAAAAGTTGATTTGCGACAAATAGACAACTGCAACTTCAAATCCACAGAAAGTTTTTGTAGCAATTTAGGCCTTCTGTTCTTAGATACGTTTTCTGACGATACGATTATCCGAAAATACTCCTGATTGGTCAATTATTGCGAATTTCAAGATGATTGGCCGAAATAATCGACCAATCAGGAACACTTTCGGATTATCATGTCGTTGGATCTCGTATCTATGAACAGAAGGATAATTTGTGATTATAGATTTTATTTTTGACGTAGTAATCGGGAAGTCAAATCGTAATTCATATGATCTTTATGAAAGGAAACTGATTCATCAAGAACTAGCATGATATGTAGGAGCGATGAACAATAAGCAATTTAAGACAAATTAGAACACTTCATCCTTAGTGACAATCATTATTCATCCGCCGATGAGTTGGATCCAAAATGAAATAGGCAATGGAAAAAAAGCTATGAACAACAAAACAAAACAAAATTCTAATAAATTCTTCAAATTGTATAAGATTTCATTTCAACGATCTCTGAGAGTACTTTATTGTATAATATCCATACTTGTAAATGTATCACATTTCATACTTGTAGGTTAATAATAAATTCGATCTATAATGTTCCAATCAAAATAATCGTCTTCAATAAGTTCGAAAGAAGATCAAGTTCTCAACAAACTACTGTGATGCATTGCTTTGGTCGACAATACAGCTTTCTTCGTCCTACTCTGAAACTGTTCTTCAATATGAAGAATTGCATGTCATTCATTCTTCAATGGAATTCTTCAAATAGAGAACTGAACGGTTGCAGCTCATTTGTACCTTCTTACGGCGTACATTTGCCGTCATTTGTTAGACATGGAAGAATTGCTAGGTAATGTTGCTGATCGTTGAGAGTTAAGGTAAGGTGGTTTCATGTTGGACCTTGTCGATTCCCTGTTAGAAAAGGACGATGTCAAAGATGCAATATCGTTTTTGATAGTTTTGTGACTTTTTCATTGATATGGGGTGCGGATTATTGGTGTCGGAGAAAGCGGTTAGATTCGAGAATGCAAGAGTGAAGATGAAAGTTGAAATTCGCAAAATCTCAAATGAGAGCTATACATTTTTCCATTTCTGTATTTTGTAAGTTCAAATTCCTATTAGTTTGTATTAGATTTCGAAATTCCTATTTCAATTGGTATTGAATTTTTTATTTCCATAATTTATACAGTATTTGGATGAAGTATGGAGCCAAGTAAATATCTTTTAAACGAAAAGGTCAATATTCATTACATTTAAGTATAATGACGCATATTTTTGCAGATCTTCCATTTCAATCATTCAAATGACAAAAAACACGAAGTACTTTTCGTTTCAAAGATATTCACTTTGTTTTATACTTATATCTGATAGAATAATGTGTTGTTTGACTGATGGAAAAAAGTAAACGTATAACACCAATCTTTCGATGGTATTTAAGACTGATTTCTTATGTAACTCACCTGGGGGAGACTTTGGCAGAATCCAAAGTGTTGGAATTGTTCGCTTTGAAACCGCACTTCTGTATCTTCCTACTCAATCTGAGAACCCACTGCTGTTGGTCCTCGACAGATTGCGCTAGTAAGAGCAATTCTTTGGCATACGAAGGGTCATAGTGCAACTTACAGGGAGGAACGTTATCTTCTTTCTTTTCCAGGTGATCTTTATGAATTTTTATCCTACAACCTGTAAAAATAATTTATGTGAAGGCAAGTCGTCACTTCCCACATACAGGGTGAGGGTTTGACTTTGATTTCAACTGTGGATTCTCGTAGTCAAAAGAAACACTTCTTTCGTTTACCCGCGCTCCACCACCGAACAAAAAATTATTCATTTAGCTATATCGATCCGGGTCATTTTACTGACAACTCAAGGTCGTAGATTTCTTATAGGATCAGTACTTTGGAAAAAAAATCACTTTCAGTGGAAATTTTTCAAAAAATTGGTCAACTTTGAGGATCTGAAGCAGCCAGAAAAAGGAAATTAGACATATGCTGATTTTTTTCATGATAGATGGATCTTTTGCAAATAGAAAATTCTAATTTTCATTCATCTATCGAGAACAGTCGAGATTTTATGATTTTTTCCGCGAAGGTCCAAATTTTCCAATTTTTCATCGACCATAACTTGAAAAATAATTTTTTTTTGAAATATCTGTTTGCATATTCGTGTTGTACGCCCTCGAATTAGTGTACAGCACGAATTTGGTTTTCATCGGAGAAAAAAAAATATTTTTCAAAAAATCGCAATTTTTCCATGTATGGAAAATTTTGAAAAATTTTCGATCTCTCCGATTTCCACCAAAGTTGGAGTATTTACTAAATCGAGGGCGTAGATTACGAATATGCAAACAGATTTTTTCTGAAAGGATTAGTTTTCAAGTTATGGTCCATAGAAAATCGGAAATTTTGGACCTTCGCAGAAAAAATCATAAAATCCAAACTGTTCGCGGTAGATGGATGAAAGATGGTTTTTTTCATTTGCAAAGAATCAATCTATCAACAAAAAAATCAGCCTATGTCCAGTGCCTTTTTTCTGGCTGCTACAACTCCTCAAAGTTGACAAATTTTTTCGAAATTTTTAACTAAAAGTGATTTATTTCCTAAAATACTGATCCTAGGAAAAATCTGATTGCATATTCGTGATCTACGACCTCGAATTAGTAAGTAAAATGACCCGGGTCGATATAGCTCGAAAAATAAGAAATTTTCGTCTGCGCTCCATCACCATTCACGGTGGTGAATTTAGCCATATCGACCCGGGTCATTTTACTGACTAATTCGAGGTCGTAGATAAGGAATATGCAATAAGATTTTTTCTAAAATCAGTATTTTTGGAAAAAATTTCCTAAAATAAAAATATGATTCATATTTTCTCATATAATACGCCGTTTTCGAGTAATTTGATATCCAAAAGTATCTGTTAAATTTGAAAAATTGGGTACTTCGACTAAATCCAACTCTGTTCAAAAGATCCACAAATGTGTAGTTATTTTCCTAACAATTGCCGAAAATGGTACTTTCCCCCTTTCCCGCATTCACAGTAACCTACAAGTGTGCAAAGAAGCCGAAGAAATCTAAAAAACACCTAATAATTCATCTTATCGAGGTAACACTCACGTCTACATTCGAGGGCAGGCGGGGGCCTGAACATGTTCCACATAGGCTTAGGGCAAACCTCGCAAGTCGTGGGCATGTGATAGGAAATATGCAAAAACTCGTGCCCCTTATGAATGGTGGTCCCTGGCTTCTCCTCGAAGCTCCTAATCGAGCTCACGTCTAGATTGTTGGTTTGATCGTCCGGTTTCCTCGCTTCCCCCTCACCCGCGTACAGGAGCTGGAAAATCCTAGGGATATCTTTGGAATCCGCCCTGATAACATCGCCCTGAGTGACCGATCTGACGTGGAACACTTTGCTGCGAAGATTTCAATTTTCACTTTCAAAAATGGACGCAAAATCGAGACGACTCACCATAGGTCTAAAACTATGACGGGATCCGAGTTCTGCTTGTCGTTCTCGGAATTGTAAAATATTATCTTTCTACTCGACACCACCACGTATTGTTTCTTCCAACCGTGTCGCCTGATGTTCTGTTTGAACGGAATCGACAGCCATCCCTCGAAGAGAGCTTCGGAACTTAGTTCATCCCCCTCATTATCAGCAGAACTCAACGAGGCAGTTTCTGTGTTCATAGCGGTCAGTTTCATTTGCAACTGTTCGATCTCCGAATCTTTACTGTCCAACTCCATCTGGAGACGCTGTTTGGAGGTCGTTTCTTCGTTGAGTTGGCACTAAAAAGATTGAAAAAAAACTCAAAGTTGTTTAGAAAGAAAAAAGTACTGAATAAAATTGAAAGAACGAAGGAAAACATCAAAACAGCACTGTAAAACTTAAAAAAATCTACACATAAAAAAGTAGCACTCACGGTCAACTCTTGGATGCTCTTCTGGTACGCCATCAAACTCTGATTATACTTATCCCTCTCCTGACTCAACTCCTGCTGTAATTTCTTCAAATCCTTCTCTTTCCTCCTCAAGTCCGCGTTGGAAATCTTGTTTTTCCCCTTGACCTCCCGCAGATCCTTCCTGTTCATGATTTCGTGCAACTTATTGACCGCCTGTTGTTTCAGCAAAGACTCGGTCTTGAGTTTGGCGTGCAATTTTTCGACTTCCTCATTACTGTCGCTCTTCCTGTTGATTTCCTCTTGCAACTGTTTGATTTGTCTCAAGAGATCCTCTTTCTCCTTGTGAAGTTGATCATTCAGTTTCTTGTATTCCATTTCTCTTTCTTTTAGCATGTTGCAGTTGGCTTCTCTGGAACCGAGTTCCGTTCTATGTTTTGAGAGGAGATCTTTCAATTCCAACTCTTTCATCGTCTTCTCTTTTTCCAAATCCGCGACAGTTTCTTCCGCTATCGATCTAGCCAAAGCTTCCGAATCAGCTCTGGCCAGGGCCAACTGACACTGATGCTTCAGGGATAACCTTTCTTCTTCGAATTCCTTGTTTATCTTGATTTTTTCCTCGAGTTCCTCTTTGAGCTCAAGCGTTTGCGTTTTATAGAGAGTAGAGAAGTGTTGTTCGGTTTCAAGAGACTCTTGTAGTTCCTTAAGTTGAAGTTGTTCCATTTGGAATTCTCTCTTGACTCTAGACAATTCATCTTCCACTTTCTTCTTAGATTCCTGTAATAAAAAAGGGTTAATGAAAATCCTCACATCCAATACTGAAAAATTACCTCAACTTGAAGAATTTCCACAGCAAGTTGCGATTCCCTGGCTTTCAATTTGGCAATTTCCGACAGTTGATGACCGATGTCCGTTTGTAAAATCGTTTTCTTTTGTTGTTCCTGTTCGATCTGACTGTGTAAAGCCTTCACTTTTTCCACCTCTTGCCTATGTTCACCCTCCAATTTTTGCAATCTTTGCTGTATCTGCCTGTAGTCGACGGAAAGCATGGATATCTGTCGTTCTTTCTCTTGGGAATTGAGGTCGGCCTTCTGCCTGGCACTCTTTTCTTCGTTCAGTTTGGTTTGAAGCGCTACGAATAACGGATAAAAACTTTTTTGTTAAGGATATGATTCTAACGGAATTTTACCTGTTGTTATCCTATGAAATAATTCTGCATGTAACAAAATCAATTATATGACATTGAAACAACAGAATAGATCTATGCTTCATTTGTACATGAATTAATGATTATTTCACAAAGAAAATGCACAATAATCGAAAAAAAAAAGCCTACCTTTGACAACTTCCAGATTGGCCTCCTCCTTATTCATCATCCTACTCTTCTCAGTCTCTTCGTGAGCTCTAACCTCTTGCTGATATCTATTTTGAGCGGTTTTCAATTCTAACTCAAGACTAGCGCATTCTTTTTCCAAAGTGGACACTTTCTCTGATAGCTGACTGTTATCGCTAGAAACTTTATTCTCCCTTTGCTTAGTCCGATCTAATTCGGCATTGAGAGACTGAATTTTATTTTCTAATATTCTTTGTTGATCGGAGGCCTGAGTTCTAGAACTCCTTTCTTGCGTTAACTGTCCCTGTAACGAAGCCACTTCCTTTTGAAGACCGTCCCTTTGCACTTGGAGGTTCTGGAGCATCGTCTGATACTCGGCAGCCTTTTGCTCAGAGTTGTTCTTCGCCATGGTCAACTCGTTGGCTTGCTTTCGAAATCTTAAAAGTTATTGACAATAAAGTATGGCACACAATGAAAAAATACAAAGTTAATCATCAAAATTAAGTTTGAGAATTGTAATGAAATATTTTTACCTGTGGCAATTTTCAGTTTCAATTTTCAACTTGTCCTGCAACTCAACAATCTGTTTTTCTAATATATTAATTTTATCGTTATGTTGCTGATTGTTATTCATTTCTCTAGTCCTCCTGTTTTGTTCATCTTCTAATCTTTTCTTCAAATCAGCTAAGTACTTCTCAGTCTTTTTTCGTAATTCGCCCTCATTCTCTGCCTTGCGTTGTACCTCTTTAAAATTGTGTTTCAATAATGTTAACTCTTTTTCATATTTGATGGCTTCTTCTCTAACCTCGCTTTCGTGCTGTGCTAAATTATCTAACTGAGCAATAAGAATTCGTTGTTTAGTCTCTAAAGATTCTACATTATTTCTCTCCTGTTCTAGCAGTATCTCTAAACGGTTTACTTGAGAGATCGAATGTTCATTCATATGATTAATATTGAGTCCATCAGTCAGATCTTTCCGATCTGATAACAACTGATAATCTGAATTATAAGTGAATCCGATAAATGGTAAGTGATTCCCTACAAAACTATTTGGCACTGGAAAATTCTCTTCTGCAGTTTCGTCCTTCTCATAGTCATCGAAGTTACTAGTATCATCGTCTCCCGTTAATTCTGGCACAACAGGAGGGGCGGAATCTCTCAAATTTTCGAAGGTCCATTGGTCGTTGATGAAAAATTTGTGGTTTTTAATTTCATCTACACTATTACGCCCCAGACGCTTTGTTCTATCACATAACAAACCCTGAAAGTTTGTTTAGTTTCAACATTTTCTTTTTTTCTAGAAAATTAGTGGAAAAATTTATGCCATTATTATGCCGTGAATATTTTCGAGGAAACTCGTCAGATTTTTCGGGAAATCGCGAAATTTTTTATGAGAAAAAGATGAAAAATTGTGCTACACATGTACTGGTCAATGAAATTTTCACAAAAACCTTAAAAGTTAACCCAGCACCCATGACTTTCATTTTCCAGAAAACATCTTTTTTATTACTTTTTTCAGTTTGAGTATGATTCTGATTGTCACTCAGCAGATTTTTAGTAGTTCAATCTTACCTGTATCAGAGATTTGGCTTCTTTTGAAAATTCAACTTCCTCAGGAAACGTCAAATTATTCTCGTGGTACATTATCTTGTTATAAGTACCCAACAAACTATCGGCATAAAATGGAGTTTCGCCAACCAACATTTCATATATAAAAATACCTACTGACCACCAATCGCACTCCCTTCCATATATACCTTTACCATGACTTTGCAAAACTTCGGGTGAAATATAGTCCGGGGTACCCACAACATTATTCGATCTTACCAAACCATCGGCATCCATTCTCATGCATGTACCAAAATCAGCCAATTTCAAGTGGCCATACTTGTCTAAAAGCATATTATCAGGTTTCACATCTCTATGGACAAAACCCATGGAATGTATGTGATCTAAGGCAAGCACCACTTCCATAGTGTAAAATTTTGCCCATTTTTCGGGGATGTCATAATTGGACATAAGGTTAACTATGTCTCCGCCTGGCATATAGTCCATTACCATATACAGATATTTGGAATCTTGAAATGCAAAATGCAATTGAACTATCCATTCTGATTTTGCGTGAGCCATGATATGCCTTTCTTCCCAAAAGAATGCAGAATCAGACCTTTTTATTAGATCTGCTTTACTCAATCTCTTCATCGCATAAACCCTTCTGGTGGATTTGTGACGAACCAATTGAACTTTACCAAAGGCACCTCTGCCAATCACTTTGATGTGCTCAAAATCATCTGTTTTCATACGCAGATTAACAATATCAGAAGCAAACTCATCATCTATAATGAAAATTCTGAGTCAATAGAATCCATAACCTCCAAAAACTTCAAAATTAGTCCAAATCAGAGTTAGCAATAAAATATACAAACCTAAGTGAAATCAAGTGAGAGTTTCTTGTCACTTTCTATACATAATGCACACAGTTATTGAATAAAAACTACCCTAAGAAAAGCATATAGACTCAGACAACTTCTTTATAGAGAACAGTACAGATAAGTTAGTGGAAATGAATTTACGTCTTCATTCTATAGAGGTTCATAGTTTTTTTAGACACAATGTATATATAGGTGCAAAGTAAGTTGACCGCTCAATAAATATTCAGATAATAAGTCTATAATTATATAATATTATACAAAACCAAGATGAATACAAAAATAACTTGAATACAAGAACTTGATATTTTCCACACCATCATCAATTTTCCTCTCATATGAACACAAGATCAATCATCTATCTTTCTGCTGTAGATGAGGAACCATATATTTGAACATAAAATGCGCATTTTCAACACAATAATAATTCTTCAAGTACAGCATCCCAGAAATCATCATGCATGATTATATTTCAGTTTAAATCAGGTGGGAAAATCAAGGAGAAGTTTCTTTGGGATATAATAGGAAGTGAACTCACATCTGTTAATATACATCTCAATGTTTTTCATTTTTTTCACAGCAGGATGATCACAATCGGCATACAGTGCTTGAACAGTATCAAGCAATGAATCGATATTTCCAATACCTCTTGGATCTTGAATTTTGTCTTCCAACATTCTGAGCCGCCTTCTGCGGTCTTCATCATGTACTCCATTCATGGTCAATAGGATTGTTCTTTTGCTAAAATTTCATCAAAATTGAAGCATATACCTTGAACTTCTTTCACCTCATAAAATCCAACCAAATTCTGAAACAAAACCAATATCCTTAATTGATTATTCAAAGTTAACGAATGAGGATCAGAAGCCGAAGCTTAAATCAAGTCAAAGTTACAAAATAAATACTACAAATTTTTTTCCATAAATATTTTTTTTCTTTGTCTATACAATTATGAAATCACTTTTTCTCACCTTCACACTCCATTAAAAACACCTTTTTGAACTTGGTTTGAATACATTATTCAAAATTATTTAATACTACAATACTACTTCTGAAAGGAATAATAAAATAAATCATATTTACTTAAGTTCAGCAGCCATTTTAAATTCTTAATCATCAAAAAGAATATCCAAATTTCAACTTCAAATTACAGAATTATTCCTGATAATTTAGAGACATCTGTGATATTTCATAATAATCATGTTGCGACCATGTTCGGCAGATCTGCAAAATTAATTTCGCATGTCGAAATAAGAAAGGAAACGGCAAAGCAGTTCCTAAAATTACAAATAAATATTATAGAAGTACCGATCAAAAATGATTTCTATATAGAAAATAGAAATCAAATCGAAATTAAAATGAAATCAATTTTTTCCCGTGCGTGAAAGCCGAGCGTAGATTGACGTTGAATTCTATGGGTGGTTCAATTCAAAACATAGAACTTTCCAAATTGGTTTAAAATTATTTTAATTTGTTGTTATTGTTAATTAATTAATTTTCTCTACTAAAAACTAATTTGTACTTAGCAGTAATTATGTCTGAATATGACAGAGGAAGGAGTCATAAAAAGAAATACATTTCGAAGGTATAAAGTATTGCAAATAAAGTAGATACATTAGTAAATAAATTAATTTTGAAGGATCTTCCCAACAATGTGGGCAGGAATGTTATCAATAAATATAATAAAACTAATGATGAGGATGAGAAGGTAGAGATAAAAATTAAGCAACCAACAATTCTTCTCAAGACTCGAGATCAAGAAGAAATTAGTTCCCCAAAGAAAAGCTCTAGGGAAAATGAGTCAACTTCCAATCAGACTGGAGCATCATCAAATATTGAGGGTGAAGATCTTTTCTTATTTTCAACTTGCACCAAAGAATATCTCAATATGTCGAGAAATTAAAAGAATATTTTTCAAGTTGTATTAATTCATTTGAATAATTGAATATCACAGAAAATCAAATGAACATTAACTTTCAGCACATTCTCTGCCAGAACTGAAATATATGCATAAAGCCATAAAATTCTTAGATGAGGGAATGCTCTTCACCGATAATCTACAAGATTATGTCAGGGATAATAGTGACTTCTTGGTCGTAGGAGTCATAGGGCAACAAGGGGTAGGGAAATCATCTATTTTGAATGGTCTAGCAAACAACAAGATCACAAAAGAAGTGTTGCATGGATTATTTTCAAATAAACCAAAAAATAGAAAGGACTCGTTATCTAGTAAATTTTCAAAACTTGATTTGGATAAGGAAAGAAATGAATATGAAATATTTCGAAAACAAAATACTGATGATATTGAGAGTGTCAGAAATAGAACAAATGGAATAGATATTTTTATAAGTGATGATAGGGTGAGTTTACTGTTGTTTTTCCGATCACCCAAGTTGATTACCGATTTTTCGGGCCCTTTTAGGTTATCTACTTAGACTGCCAACCATTTTCATCCCTCGCGATAATGGATGATTTAGTAGAAAATGATAATAAAAGATCCAACTTAGTGAGCGAACTTGTTCAATGTGAAAATAGTGGAGAAATCCAAGCACTTCAAATTACATCGTTTCTGATGACAGTGTGCCACATATTTATTGTTGTTCAAGATTGGTTTTTTGATAGCAATACTTGCAGGTGATTTATTCGTAATAAATTATAATTGAGATGAATATGAAACATAATTCTATCAACAGGTTTATTCAAGCATCAGAAATGATGAAACCCACAATGACAAACTCAGACGATGAGGTATTTGAGTATTTTCCACATTTGTTATTGGTACATAATCGAGCAACAGTCGATGATTTTTCTCCATCCAAATTCAAGATTATGCAAAATGTATGTTATTTTGTATATATGGTTGAATGATGACTTCAGTGTGACTTTATTTTCAGATGTACAAATCGATATTCCTCAAATCAAGGTTGATTTTAAACAGTAATTTAGGTATTTCTTCGGGTAGATTAGTGAAACATTTATCTCCAGAAAATTGTGGTCCACCGCTGAACATATTTTTGGTACCTGAATATGATGAAAATGAAGGTCAGTGCTTTTATTTGATTAACTTTAAATTTACGCAAATTTGAGACAAATGTGTTCATATCTCCAGAACCTTGAGGTCTGGGTACGGGTTTTTGTGTTAAATCTTTTGTAACAATATTATTGTTGAAATTTTGGAGCAACATTACAAATTTCAGCTAAAAAATATCTGCACATTTTAACACCCTGATCATTCTCCAATGTGGTATGTTAAACTCGAAATTAATATTACTATGGAAGAATTGACAAAGAAATATGAACATGTGTCGAAGTTTTGGTGGACAGATTTCAGTGTATTTTGCGGATTGTGGGTTATGAACAGTTCAAAATTGTGGTAGCATGCCCAATATGAAGACGTAATGAAAAGCGGTTTTATTGCAGGTGAGATATTCAGAGGTCATCCTCCTATCGAGGAAATATTTAAAAAAATGAAAGCAAATATGTTTGGAGTCTCCAAGAATCCTCTCACACACGTCCAGCTAACAGAAAAAACCTGGCTGATTTATTGCTCTAAAGTATGGGAAAATGTCAGAAAGAGTTCCTTTTTTGTCGAGTATACCAAACTGATGCCTTGATTTCCACAATTTCTTAATTTTTCCTACTCTAAAATGTGATAAAGTTTCTTTTAAAACCATTATATAATTACCATATGAATTGAAGTATGTTTGTCGATCACCCCTTCACAACAGTGCACATTCGGTAACGGTTCAAACTTTAGACAAGAAAGTGCATATTAATTTCATGGAGATAATAAAAAAACTCAGGAAAAACTGTCTTTTATGAGTTTGAAAGAGTGCATGTGGTGCCCTGTCTCCTGCTGCTCTTTCTGATTGCTATTGGATGGGTTACACAGAAATTTAGACCGATCACATAATTTGTGACTTAATTAAATTTATTCATACATTCGTCCTTAAAAATAGTTAATAAATAAGAATATAAACTCGTATCAGTCATCAATAAAACATTAAAATTTCACACCCTTAGTCCGGGGTTGGTGAATCGGACGTATTTCAACAAATCCTCGTTTTCCTCGCACACCCAAGGTTTCACGTGGTGACAGGCGACGTCGTGCCAGTTGACTCCGTCCTTGTAGAATTGGTTGAGAACGGCCAAGCAGTTTTCGCTGGCACCACCTTGCTGCGCCTCCCTGTTATCCGGCTGAGGCCTGCCCAGGCCGCCGGATTCAGACCAGTCGTTTTGGTCCCTCTGGGTCGTCGGAGCGAGTTTCTGGAGCACGGCTGTCCAGAACCATCCGTTTACGGAGAGCGGTTGCAGATCAGCCCTGTCGCAGCCTTTGAAGTCGCAAAGGCGACCGGACGTCCAGATATATTTAACCTAAAAATGGAAGAATTTTCGTTAAGCCGAGCAGTCGCGAGCGAGTTCGGTATCTGGATGGGCGACCGCTCAGGTTGTGAATTTGGACGAGCCCTCGGTCTCGTTAGGATTTTCTCCATTCTTGATGAGAATGATCGCTTATGTCTGTGCACTTTGGATTGTGCTTCAGTTAGGGAGAAGAAAATTTTTTTCGAAGTGCAAACATCTTTAGGTACGATTTTTTGGTGGATAAAACTGATGAATTCGTGATTCGAATATGCTTTTATCTAGGATTATCAATTGTCTTCGCCCTTATAAGGAAAACCTATTGGAAAAACTGAGGAATTTTTCATCCTCATTGTCCTCTGTAATGAAGATTTCTTTTGCAGTTTTCCAATTATGACTAGTGAAAGTCAGTCATTTACATCTACGATATATGAATAAACAATCAGAATTACACCTATGGTAGGAACGACAATGTCAAACCTGTAATGTCGTCTCAAATTTCTCTATTGTTCAAATAGAAGAAAGTGAGATTTTATTATCGTTCTCGGTGTTCTCACACCTGTAATTTCTCCCATTTAAGGTTGTTGCGAATTATGTACACGTGATCGGTAAAACCCTGAATACAAATGAGATGACGATAATATAACGGTTTGGGATAAAGAAAATAACAGAATTGCTAGGAAGCTATCATATTTCTATAGTTTTCAAAAGAGAAATGATAAAAAACGACTTCACAAAGTGGATTATTCAAAATTGCATTTTTTTTTCTTTTACCATATTTTCAAATAATAAAAAATATGTAAGTTTTCCACAAGATATACCAATATTTTGGCGCGAAAGTATTGAGCAGGCAGGTTATTGTGTTACTCGAGTTCAATAGAAGGTAAACAAAGTTTTCGAATTCCGACGTAATTGGTCCTCAAGTACAAACCAAAGAAACATGTAACCTATAATCCGAACAGCCGAGTCTGAGAGCACCATTCGGCCTTAGTGGCGAGGTATTTGACCTCGATAAAGTAGGTATGTTGAACTTACAGAATTTCTTTGTCTTCTTAGCTTTCCAAAATAAGTTCGCTTTCTTCGCGTTGATGGTAATTTCTGAAGGATTTTCTGATGAGTTTTATAAAGATAAAACGCAGATATCTGATTTGAAAAAAAGTGAACTTTGAATCTACGTACTTTTGTAGTATGTGATGACCAATCACTTCTATTATTAAATAATAATAGGTTGTTTCTTGCGCACTGAAATACTTTTTTACTCACATTTTCACCAACAATCCTTTGCTTTATCCATTCATTCTCAGCGCTTGTTTCCAAAGAAATCAGGTCCATGCATCTTTCCCTGCAGAAGTTTCTTCCATCGAGCCAATCTTTCTCAACTCCTCGAGTCTGAGGGTCTCTCCAACTGAAGAAGTAACCCTTACCTGTGACATATCAATTTTCTTTCAATTTCGTGCGGAAATATCGGCAATTTCGAAATGAAAATACATATGTATCACGTTTAGATCTACGATAATTTTGCTGGAAGATAAATTACTCGAAAGATCACCTTCGAAAAATTCCCAAAAAGTTGGGTTCAGTTAAAACGTCCTCAAGACCGAACGGTTGTGCCGAAATGGATGAAATTCTCATATTTATTTCTAGAATAGTTGCTCTTTCAGAATATGTATCACGTTTAGATCTACGATAATTTTGCAGGAAGATAAATTACTCTAAAGATGACCTTCGAAAAATTCCCGAAAAGTTGGGTTCAGTTAAAACTTCCTCAAGACCGAACGGTTGTGCCGAAATGGATGAAATCTAGGATAATTTTCCTGGAAGATAATCGACTCGAAAGATGATCTCTGAATAATTATTATTAGTCGATCTCTGATGACTTAAGTAATATTATACTCATGTAATAATACTCCATTAGGGTAATCAACAGGCCTTAAAATTAGCGATGGTTATTATTTGAAATCATTCGAAAACTAGTCATTAACTGATGCCGAATATATAAGAGCAAGAAATTTAAATACCCTTCATACTTAGGAGTTATGAAAGTTTCAGGATATGGTCATTTCAAATAATTTCTCTAGGAAAATCTACTGGATTAATGGGAAGTAAGTTTTTGAAGCAGACCTAAATGAAAACGAAATTTTTCTTACTTCACTTGAAGATATTTAAATTCATTCATTAGTTTATCGAGAAATTTTCAAAAACCAGCTCTTGATGGATCTTCATAGGAATATAATAAGAAGATTAGAACTAATCTTTTTCAATCTAGGGTCTAGTACTTACCATCAGGTGTTCTCTCGTGAATCACCCTCTGAGCGCATAATTGGGGGTTAGGCAAATGTAGACTTCGTCCATTGGGAAATTGGGCTACACCAACAGCTACTAAGGCGCAGAGTACGAAACATATGGCCTGCATTTTGCTGAAAAAATGGTTTATTGATTCTGATTGTGCGGCGACAAATTTATTTTTTTCACAATCGATCTTGGATTTTTTCGGTTTGTTGTTTTTTAAAGTTGCCGAGATGATTTGAAGGTTCTCCCATTGAAAATATTCATTATTGCCCTCTTTTTTTCTTTTCAACTTGTTTATTACTATTCGTGAAAAACTCGATCTGAAAAGCATGCGTTCAACTAATTCGTATTACTCGCCTAAATAGTGAAAGGAAAATTACTTCCTTGGAACTTTGTGAAAAACATCATCAAAGTGAAACTTTTCATGTAAAAAGAGCAAATCCTCATGTAGTAGCATGGAAAGAAAAAGTTTGTGAACGCTAAAGGCTATTCTTACGAAGAAACGTAATATGTACCTGCTTATATATAATTTCCTAACAAGATTTAAAATATTGGATTAATCTCTTTCTAATGAAAAATTAATGATTTCATTCCGACACTTGAACAACCTGAAATAATGATATAATGAAGAATTTCAACAATTTGATTATCTTACATTATTTATCTTTACGATTAGGGGCTAATAAACATCATGAATTGAGTTTCATGTATCACATTAAGATCTACTATGATTTTTCTGTAGGGTACTCTTGTGGAAAGTCCCGAAAAAAGATGGGGTTAATTAAAAATTCGTCAAGACCGAACGGTTGCACAGAGATCGATGAAGTTTCGAGATTTATATCACTAGAAAAAATGCTCTTTAAAAATATGTATCAGATTTGGATCTGCAACGATGGGGACAGTTGAAAATTCGTCAAGACCGAAGATAGAAAAACTGAAAGCTTGATTTGTTTATATCAATATTGTCATGATCACCCGGTACGTATATAGATGAATTTGAGTGGAATTCATTACTTACTTCACCTAGCTCTAGAGATAAAATTATACGTGCTCACGATCAGTCGAATTATTCGAAATTATATAAAACAGAATTAAAGTTTTCGAAATTGGAAAAAAAATTATTTACCCCGCTTGGATTTAATAGAAATTTCTGTATTCGAACATCAAAACAACAGGTATGTCTTTTGATAATGAAAAGATAAAATGTGAACATCAGGTTTACTACACGCATTCAAGATGTAATCGTCGAAGAGTCCATTATTTTTATCAATACATACAAGAAGACAACTCACCGGTTTCACTAGTTTCACAATGAGCGATACTTGGTCGCACTACCTTGTAGTCCACAAATTAGAAATGAAGAAGCCCGCGGATGATACCTGTATATATAGGAAGGTGGGGCATGGAAAACAATGCAATGGGACAACAAAAAGGAACTGAAACGAAAAACCGAATGCTGGGTGGATATGATTCCCAAAAAAAATCAAGAATTGTTTTCTGTATACTCTCAACAGAATTTCCATAGAAAAAATGTTATACGACTTTCGGACTTGATGTTATTTTTCAGGAAAACTTGTGTTTCATAACTGAAATGAGAGTGAAAAGATTTTTTTCATTTACCTTATCAAAAAGCGCCTCTATCTCTCTCCTACACCTCTTCTTTCTTAATCTACGAGACCCAAAGGCAATAAAATCGTTAATTTTCAGCGAAATGAATTGTTTAGTATGAGTTTATTGTTTCAACCCTCTTTCATATTAGTTCAAGTCGTTTTTTCTGCTTTTCTGACCCCTTAAATGAACCTATTTCAACAAACGTTTGTCTAGCCTTTCCATCAACTCTCAAAATTGAGGATTTGCGAAAACAGGACGTAGAGGATGAAGTGCTGTTGTTCTTCTTCGATTTGTCTACGAAATTATCAGATAAAAAAGATTACAAGAGATACGGGGTTTCTCGACAATATATACGAATCAATGATTAAAGCTGAAGCACTTCACAAGGAGATGTTTATTGATTAGGATGATTATACCCATTTTATCCCAAGGAATTTCAAATATTTGCATGACGGCAATAGTAAAAGTGTGTCAAGAATGGTGACTAAAGTCACCCTCCTAGAGGATGTATGAGAAACTGCTCAGAAATTACGTAATAAGAGAAAAATTTAGTTTTTTGAGTAAATATCGAAGATATGAATTTTGCGCGTTACTCCTTTATTCTGTTTGTAATATTATTGTCCTTGTTTCAATATCGTTTTTTAATTATTAATCAGAGTACAATAAAGCGTTCATCTGTCTGTAAGACCTGTGACATTGTATAGCTACATCAGTAGCGGAGCAAGGATTCAAAACTGTCCTGATACCAAAAAAATGTATGATCTTTCTTTGGAACAACATCATATTATTCGCGAAAAGGGAAATTCTAGGTCGACATAACTCCGTTCCTCATCCGACACGTCAGTATAATAACAATATAGTGTCGTCATCGGAAGAATTCTGAATTTCTCTTAAATTACTTTAGGGTGTGATGAATGGATATCATGATGTATGACGCGTGATCCTGTACATAAACAATCGTTCGGAATATCGGAAACTATGACGATATGAGGAGGGAAATTATGGAAATCTGAATACCAGTGGCGTAGGTTGGATGAAGATATGGGTACTGAATCAAAGAAAGTGTAGTCATTGCATATAGTCAAGTTATAATTATACAGGATAAGAAATACATGGATCATGTACAAGATTAAATAATATACAAGATTTCCACTGAAACTATCCCAACTACCAACAATGCTGTATTTCTCTGTCTATATGCCCCACCGTATTCACTTATATTTCTAAAGGAACAGTAATATGTTGTGAACTGCCCATATCAAGACCAAAATTCGTGGAGATCTCATCACTTTCTAGAAAATGAGAAAAAAATGTTTGTATCGCAATAACTGTTCGACAGATGGCGCTCAAGTTCTGCAGGAGCCTTCAAAATGTAATTTAAACGTACAGTATCAGTTTTTAATGGTTTATTTGAGCTGAATTCGGTGATTTTTCAAGTATTTTTTCTCAAAACGTAACAAACAGGTGGGTATGATGATTTTTCTTAGTTCTGGTTTCAATCTGACAGATAAAGAACCGAAAAACCGGAATGTGGAGGATCCTTACGAATCCTGTATGAATTCCCAGAAAGAATCAATGCAAAATGTCTCCAAGCGGACACTTTCTCTTACCAAATCGATTCATGTTGAGAATTTATTTCGTACCGATATTTCCCATGTTACGTGCAAAGACTGATAAGAATTCTAAGTAAATAAAGGTCATTACTTTCTTTTCTCCTCCTAATTAAATACAACTAAAACTCATTGCGCCGAAAGTTGATGATGTCATTAGCGTAAAAACCGGGTATATTTCTTAAGATAGCCATTATCAACCCGAATGATGAACTTGAAATGAATAATGTACTTCATGAATTCGATCAATGTTTCATTCGGGTTTTGATAAGGATGCACTTTGTGACGCCGATTATTTGTAAACAACAAAAAAATTTACGAATAAAAGTTTGGGCATAATGATGGGTGAATCTAAGTATCCAATGGACGTTTTCATTTTGCAAAATTCAAATATGGTAATTGTGTGTCATATGAAACGTCACTTGCAGCCCCTTTTTGCATTTTTCATTTCGAAAAGACTCACTATTTTTTGACTAGGAATCACCCCTTAAATTTTTTCACAACAATTCATTTACTCCCTGTTTATGTACCTAGATGAACATGATAGGGGTTAGAAAAAATTTCTTTCTACATTTCTTTATTTTTATTTTATCTGATCGGGAATGAATCTTCTATGACTGTCCTTTTCGTTCGGCTCTTTTCCTTACAATCCTAGAGAAAATTTCGTGAATTATAAACATTGCTACAATGAAAACGTGCCAACAACCGAATATAAGATATTGCAGACGAACTGGTGCGTGGAATATTTTTATCACAATTGAAACGATCAACGACTGCAATACCAAACCTACAAAAGTGTTGATGCCCAAAATAAGGCCATAACTGTCTGGAGGTATTCGCTGGCAAATTTCCGAATACGCAACTGTGGTCAAGAACTGATACAGGCCCCCAAACGCGGAATATAAGGCATAACTAAGGTACACGTGCTCTGCTTGTGACATCAAAATAACGAATCCAGCTGCAATCGAAAAATATGAAGCAAAAAGGAGCAAACTCCTTTTAGACCAATCAATTTTGAAGTATCCTGCGAAAAAAGAACCGATAACACCGATCATTGTATAAATGGAAATGACTATTCCATTTCCAAGAGTGACACGATCTCTTTTGTTAATCTCACTCCATAGTGTCTGGCTGTACACTTCTACCAAACCGAATCCGCATGCAGAAACTGCGTTTACTATGGACCACTTGATGACCAAACCCTTCGAAAATGAGTCCTGGAAGAAAGAGCCCATAAGCTTGAAAGCTTCTTTGCTCTTCTCGCATGGAGAGCTTTTCTCAGCATGTGCATTCCCTTGGTGGAAATATATAGTGTTCTTCACCGATGGCAGGAATAGCGCAGTAGTTGTAGCTAGAACCATAGCTGAAAAATCAAAAATTAATTCATTCATAGACTTTGTCTATGGTGTAATTTATTCGATCACAGAACAATCAACAATTTTTAATTCATCTTGGTTCTCTTTCGTTCGAAACTTAATCTATACGTACTTTTGATGTTTCTGAAATTGCATCGACACTTTAAAACCCGAGAGAATTACCAAAATGGAATTTTTCTCCTATTGGGTTGAGGAAGCCACCGAGAAATAAGAAGAGATATGCTTGAATTACAGGGAAAGTTTCGCAATGAATTAAGTACCAGGATCCGTTTACGAATATTAATTCCGTCAGCTCGATTATGCGGATATGAACATGGCATTTCAACACCTACACATAAAATACAATTGTTTGAAATTTTTCTATTACTGGAAGAATATCCTTGACATGGAACTCCTTTGATGATCCGCATCAAGGTTAATGTTGTTAATCGGGTGATTTCAATTAGTCCGACCTTCAATTATTGATAAATATCAATATAGCATCGATTGAAGGTGAGAATTGCAATGTATTGTTTCGAAATTGTCTCTAATTTCATCCAATAAAAGTGTAGAAATCAACCCCTCTGGATTCGAGCGCATAAAAATGTTTATTTTTTCAGTGATCAGGTGTTTGTGTGAAGGAGATTAACGGAATTTTATGTTCTGATTAGAATTCTGTGATAGTTTTACCTCTGAAATCACAGAGAAATATAAAATATGTTTTCAAGAGTCTTATTTTCATACCTCCCAGTGTTATAAAATTGAGTTGTTTGTAATCCATGATGTTTGATGTTGATAGAACCTGTCCTAAAATCCCCGAGAGCGATCTTCCAAGAAGATAAGCCATTCGAGTATTGGATGTCACCTTAGGGTAGTGTTCTTTATCTACTTTGGCGTACATGTACGTAAAGTATGCTATGTCACAGGAAGCGAAACCTGCATAGAAAATCTGGAAAATTTGAAAAATCAGTTGCAACAATTATTACTGAAGTAAGTGAGGTTTACTTCTTCAGAATGGTCCGAAAAAGGTAACAAAAAGACAAATTATGGAATTTCTAAAGTATCTAAGTATCTCCGCGGGCAGGACTTGAACCTGCGACCTCCGGAGGGACTCTCTTGGTCAACTTTGTGAGTTGCCTAGTCCACGTTGCAATTTCTATGGTCTCGATCTTGTTATTATGAATATTGTAATCTATGGGAAATCTATATTTTTCAAAAAATCTGCCGGCGACTAAGTCATCCCTTGTGTAAGAGAAGAGAACAATCGAGCACAACTGATATATGATCGAACTGGTCGATTTTCTTACTTCCATTAGTTGCATCATGAAGAGGGTAGGTGTCCAAATCAACATACTCCATACTATTATACCAAACACTCCACATAAAACAATGAGTGGCTTGTAGCGCAGCAGGTCTGTGATCAAGAATGCAACAATCACCAGAGGCGTATTTATGTATGTACCAACGGTGAATACATCTTCGCTGACTTCTGTTCCCGACATGTCCGTCCAATTTCCCGAGAGATATTCATAGACATAGGGCTCAGACGGGCGAATTTCTTTGAAGAAACCGAACAAACTCAATATCAAGCTGATTTTCAACCACTTTTCCATTTTCAGCGATCAAATTGGGGAACATAAGCTTCATACGCTTTATAGCACGTACATTTCATGAATGGACATGGAGTATTTACAAACCTTTACCTAAATTGAGTATGTTATTATCGCAGTTATAGCATTTTATCTCGGTAATAATAAGTAGCTGTGATTCCCCAGACATCTCGCTAGCCAAGATGACATTCGCATTGGTACTAGATAACTCGATATTCGAGAAAATTGACCCGGCACTTAAAAGTTGTACAGATACGGCTTCAGGGAGTTTTATTGTGTATTGAGTGATATCTTTTTGATCCATATGGAAATACTTCAATTCTCTCATTTTAAAAAGAGGTAAGGGGTATTACGGAAAATTCATATTTCAGAAGCGGTGATGACGTAAAAGGCGTCTGACAGAACTCTATCCGTTAACAGTAGCGTAGCATAGACAAAGTGTAAATTTATAAAGGAGATAAATTGAAATAACTTCAATTTTTGTGCGAAAACGTTGTTTATCTCATGAATTCGTCATTGCAAATGATTAAAATACTTTCACGAGTTAGTGTATGAGATAGCTACGCCAATGTACGCTTTAGTAAAGCAAAGAGGAAGGTTCCTCTTTGAGTGAAGTCGCAACTGGCGATACCAAAGTGACCTGAGTACTTCCGATATCCTATTGCTATTGCCTTCTTTGATGCATCAGAGTATTGATACTCTTTCTTTAAAATTTGGCTGTATCTTTTGAGTTGGTATTAAGTACAGTTTATCTACCTTATTTAACCCTCTAATACCCAAGTCCGCCTTGAGACTGGTTGCATATAAGTGGATAAAAAATTATTCTGCCCATGTCCGCCTTCAGTATAGGTTCATTTTGTGAGTACAGGTGTTAATGTAAATCAGTTAACTATTTGCGAAAAAAAAATGTAGATTATACATAAGCTAATTTGAAACTATACGGAAATAATTTTAAAAAAGAAAAAAAACTTGGGCATTAGAGGGTTAAGTTATAATTCCTATGGATAAAACATACCAACATAATTGAAAGTTTGTCATATAGGACAGGACTAAAAAAACTCCCAAAAGCAAGAATTGAATTCAGATTTTATATTTCCTATAAAAATATCATCATCAATAAAGAATTAAAATTATATTTTCTCTAAATGTAATTTTTTCTATATACAAATACAAAAATTGACACATTGCCAATATAATTATTTATTATTCCCTTTTACAAGTCTCTTCTTAATATGTTTCTTTATTTTGGATTTGCGTTTATCGGCTTGTGCTTCCTTGACTGCTTTTTTCCTTGCTTTCTTTTCTTCTGACGTTTCGTCCTTCGGTCTTGAACTATCTTTAAAAAGTGATTTCTTTTGTTCAGATTCTTCGTCTTCATCAGAACATGAATCACTTTCACCATCTGTTATTTCTTTCTTCAATATTTCTGGTTTTGATGCTACTCCACTGAGATCTGATTTGAGCCCAACAATTTGTTGATATATCAATTGATCGACTTCTCCAGATTTAATATTATTGATATCCCTCTCATAATTTTTAACTTCGTTCAGTCGTTTTGGAATATACTGTTCTTTGAATGCCTCTTCCTCAATCTGAAATGATAAATCAAGTATTGAAAATCTACCATAAATAAAGTAAAATTACCAAAGCAATGCATTTATGATTTACTTAAGTAGTCAATTTCGAACACAAAGTACACACGATATTAAAAAGGAGTAGACTCATAGTCAAATATTTTCAATAACCTACCTGTTCTTCTACTGTAAGTTCAGTATTAGCTGCCTTTTCGGACAGTGCATCCAAACATTCTTCTAAATTTTTTTCAGTTATATTAGCATCTGTGATAAAATTGAACATATCTTTCAAACTCATTGTGGCTACACCATTTTTCTTGAAAAATTTTGAAACATTTGCACAATCCTGCCTTAGGAATTGAAGTGCCATACCATTATCATGTTCTACACTTTGAGAAACATCAATAATATATGCCTCTCCCTTGAAATATAATATGTTAAACTCTGACAAATCTCCATGAACCAATTTACACTTATTGTACATTTTCCACATCATAATAACAATATCTCTGTATAATTGCCTAGCTTTTGACTGGTTGAGTTCTACATCTTTGAGTTTCGGAGCAGGCTTCTCTCGCTCCCCAATGAAATCCATTACAAGAACATGTAACTTGAGTTCAATTGGCTCAGGAGCATTCAAGCCATTGTCATAAAGCCTTTTCAAATTTCTCATCTCTTTCTCTGCCCAAAGTCTAACCATTTTTCTTGGATTACTTTTAGCATATCCATTTCTGAATCTGAATTCACCAGAAACATACTTGTCTCTGTCTTTGAATGTTAAAATGGATGTTTTGTAAATCTTTACTGCATATTCTTTGGTATCTTTAGAAGCATAGTAGACATTAGCTTCTTTCCCAGTTGAAATGCAACCGTCAATACTACTTATGGTATTTTTTCGTAAAAGTGAACGAATAATAGCATCTGTGTTAGAATCCAAAACTTGCTCCCTAGTAGCTCTGTCTTTTTTGTCCTTCAACCTGAATCTTTCATCATTTTCCTTTTTATCCTGTTCTTTCAGTATATTGCGTGAAGCACCTTGTTGATCATAGGTCAATAGATCAAAATTCATTTTATTGGAATATTTTGAGAGTATATTATCTCTTGGTTGATATGATTTTACGTTGGATTGAGATGTCACATCTTCGTCATAGTCATCACCCACATCACGGTAATCTTCAATATCATCGTCATAAAAGTCTTCTTCTGGTGAGATTTTTGCCGATGGTAAATTTCTGTTAGACATATTGAGATATTAATACACTGTCTTGTTTTAATAAATACAAGAATATAACCAAAGTATATTCTTCCAAAAGCACACACAATATGTTGGGATACCCAAGTATAAATTGCACAAACTGAGGTGATACTTGTATTTAAACACTAAAACTCAGAGACAAGTCAATCTCTGCTAAAAATATAAATAATAAATTTCAAAAGCTACATGTGAGAAAATGAGGTTATTTTGAACATAGAATCTAAAAACTTCTTCTTCTTCTTTAAATCTAAAAACTTCATCCAGTTCAACCAAAGAGTAACAACTCTTTGGAATTTCTTCTTTTATTTTCAAAGATTTCATTCTTGGATTTGTTGGCGTTGTTACGGGTCGTATTACAAATATTTGTTCACAAAGGCAGGGCCGTATTGAAAAAAAATTTTTTCTTTTCATGGAACGTTCATAGATAACTTATGGTTTCTGATGTGCGTAAAAAATTAAAATTCTGTTGATTTTAATGATTTTTTTGCCTACTAATATCTGAACACATTCTGCTCACAACAGATAACTTAGGAGAACACTTATTGCTGTTATGAAATTGGTCGCATCACATTACAACAAAATTGTCGAGTTGGAACATTGCTTTATTGTACATATTAATACTTCTCAAGACTCACATCCTTTCAACTTTCCAAAGTTAATATAGCATAGAGGTCTGAAATAGGAGTCTCGAAATTTGCTCAGTGTTGAACACAGTAAAATAAGGTAATAAAAAATTTATAATGGAAAACAAGTAGGTATATGTGGGAAAAAAATTCACATTTCAAAAAAACCGACACATGATGGAGAAAATAAATAGGTATATTTGGCCTTCCAGGTCTCTGATAATTATAGGAAAATAAAAATGATTAAAAATTAGTGGTCATATTGATCCATCAATAAAGAATTACCCCTCAATATACTGAATAGGCAGATAAATTGAAAATGAAATTATTTACATACGATTTATTTGAATGTGAATTAGTACCATTTATTTAGCACCACCATCTTGTCACTTCTTAAGATATTAAACTATATTTACAGTGCTATATATTTCAGAACTGTCCATAAGAATTGATAGGGCACCACACACTACACTATATCAGAATTTCACAATGATCACGATTCCAAAAAAAAACAATCAAGCTGGTGATTGGTGAATAAAAAAACATCTAGAGTTATTCAATTTACTATCGGATCAATCAAGGAAGAGTGAAATACGTTAAATAATGTATTCATAAGATTTCATGTGGGAAACTTCATATACATCACCAATATTTTATAATCAAGTGCGAAAAAATCTGCACTGGCTCGAGTCAGAAGTCTACTCGTTCTACAATTCCTGGAAGAAAATGAAATTATAAATTCTCATCAAGATAAATAATATATTCTCCAAGATATCAAAAAGATAGATCCATGAATATTGGTTGAAACTTAGATATCAAATCACAGCCTAGGTAAAAATTCTTCCCACTAATTTCGGAGTTTTTATTACGAGTACAACAATGAAGAGAAATGAATAAAATCTTATTTAATAAAATGCCAACTTTTCAACACTCCTCGCTTAAAAATGAAAATAGGCATCATTCAGGAAATCAAGAAATATTTTCAACAATTTTATTTTACAAATTAAATGATCTAAACATTGAAACATAAATTTGAACAAGGTTGATGAATTCAAGAATTTAAATCAATGTCAACCAATTAAAAAACCTACTCCGAAAATTTTGTCTTTTTACAGCTAGGACCTTCGAAATTTTTGTTCCTAATAATACGTTTCGCTTTCAGATAAGACAATGCGTCCCTACTACTCTGAGGCTTCTGTAATGTCAATTCACTTAAATCAGACTTGAATAGTTCTGTATTACTAACGGCTTCATCTAGTTTATCTTCACTAGCACTCTCACTCGAAGCTTGAATCGAAGCACTTTCAGATTTTGTCATTTCCTCCTCTTGTACCGACATTGAAGTATCTATCTCTGTTTCACTTCCCACTGGTGGACTCTCGAATTCTTCATGATCAAACACTTCCTCCTCTGCTTCTTCGTCTTCCGCAAACTGATCAACAACTGTGCCTTAGAGAAAAAACAAAATCAGAAATTCAAACAATTCTAAAGCTTCTAGCATTAGCATTAAAAATGGCCAAAAATAGAATACAACTAACCATTTTTTGTGGGGAATAATATATCTGGTAAGAGTGCAGTATCCTTATTATAGTCCATCATCAACTTCTTGATCAGAATACTGATATCCTCTCTTTTCCTTGTAACAGTTAACTCATCAAACCAATTTTTCAAACTATTTATTGGAATGTAATAATCCTTTATTGGTTCCTGAAAACATTTTGAATAAATAAATAAACATGAAAAAATAAAGGATATGAATGTTGAGCTCACCATCAAAAAATGTTCCACATACTGTAATAAATACAGACCGCAATCAGTGAAATTAGTTTGTTGGGGTACCTTCGGACAGGCCCCTTTAATTACATCCTTTGTGAAAATTTTCTCCTTGTTATATTTTGCCTTATATTCGCACGTTAGGTAGTCTCTCAGGGTAGCAACAACTCTGCTTCTTCCGGTGCCAGCAAGCGAATCAAATATCAATATACAGGGTCTGCAAATAAATAATGTATAATACTTTGTACAATAAACTAAGTAAAACCTTCACTTACTGCTTGATTGGAGGTCTGTTAGCGTGGGAAGTCACCTTTTGCGTATCATCCGTTGAATCGTCACTTTCCAATTCACTTTCATCCCCTTCCGCCTCATCTTTATCACTTTCGAGATCTTCGCAAGGGGGTTCCTCTTTTTTCATAGGAGTTATGGTCACGCTGCCGATGGTTGTTTTCGTTCGACCTGCAAAAAAAAAATTGAAATTTTCCGGAATTGGAATATGAAAAAATACTCACTTTTTTTCTTAGGAGCTATTTCGATTTTAATAGGATTTCCGTCAAACGTCTGACAACCATCAAGACCCGGGTAACAGATTATGGCCAAGAACCAATGGCAATTTTCGTTGATTGGGACTACCACAAAATCCTTTTCAAACAAATCGATGTTCTTGGTCCACGTTTTCACCCTCGCGTGCCTTTTTTCTGCTGGACTCAACAGTGGATCCAGCTCTGCTGGCTGACTTTTCCTGTAACACTAAAAATTAATATCTTGAACATCACAGGCTATACTAATGATTTACCTAGAAGCCTTGACTGGTTTTGTTGTCAACCTCTTGTAGAAAAACGTTGAAAATACATGTATTTTCTCTTGTTCTTCGGGAACCAATGCATTCACTAAATATTTAAGATAAAAGTCGATGATAACATCATTTAAAAACTGGTCAGAAGCTAAACACATATAATCTTCAGTATTAATGGATATCCTTCCTCTTCCTTCTGGTGGATAAGTGAATAAATGTTTGACTTCAAATAATCTGAAAACCAATTCAGAATTTTATATTCAGTATGTTAAGGAATTGAAAAAGAGTACTCACGATCCAGCAGTGGGTTGCACATGAGCCAGAGTTAGTTCCTTCGGACAGGTCTTGATGAGAATGTCATTGGCTTCTTTCAGGGTCAATTCTTCTAAAATATTGTTGCCATTCATAGACGGTCTATAAATCTCTATCAACGCCATCCTCACTTCGTCCGGTATGTTTTCAGGGAGTATAGTTAGTCTTCTATGCGATTCAGTGTCCGACAATGGATCGTAATAATTCACGTCATTCTCCTTCATTCCCAACAAATCCCTTATGGTACTGCCCATATACGGCTTCAAGTAATAGAAAAGGAGGGGCAGTTGTTTTTGGAAACAGATCAACACTTTGACAATGTCGGTCCTCTCTATTGTTAATGTCACTATGTTTTTGGTGGTGAGATGGAGAACTTTCAGAGTCATAGAAGATCTATCAATGACAACCTGAAATAGGAAGTCAGTAAGATGTCTTAAAAGTCAGTAAGAGACCACTGCGGTACGGGCGCAGTAGATCCCGAACATATGCGCAGATGCGGTTTCGATAGTCAATCGCTGCACTTGGACAAGGCCTAAAAAGTATGAATATTCGAAGTTCTGGGCTTTCCAGCCATGGAAAGCTATAAAAAGGTATTAAAACGGGCGTTTCGCCCATAACCGTGTTAGGCATCTTCGGAGTAGTCTCTCAAGATACAATCTTAAGACTGAGATTCCCCTAAAGATGCTTACCATAGTTGCAAGCGAAATGAAAAGACCACTGCTAAAAATCCCGAAAATTCAGAATCCGGACGTGAATTCCCTCGTCAATATACATAAAAAGACAGCAGGGAAGACATTTTTCGCACTTTCTTCCAACGGATTATCGGTATATACAGGGTGTGCCGGAGCCGATTTACGAGTTTCGTAAGGTCAGGCTGTGGTGGGGGCAGGTAGGTGCGGAAGGGCTCTTTGTGTTCCTTAGGGTCTGTAGTTTAAAGTCGACCGGAATATGCATCGAGGCTTTGCTGTTCGTACGTTTTACGAAAATAAACGTTCTCAGATCGCGACCCGATACTGGACTGCAGTTAATTCTAATCAACTCCTTGGAAGACCACTCTGCTCACCTGAAGTCACAATTTGGCTTGCCGTGTCTCAATTCGTAGCGATAGGCCCTTACTTTTTCGTGGAGGAAAACGTCACCGTCACAGAACTTCCCAGCCTTGAGTTTCGATGCTGGAAACCTTCCTACAGCCTAAATTGGAACATTAGGTTCCACCAGGATGGGGCTACAGACCACACATCTTGAATTTCTTTAGCCGTTTTGTGACAGATGTCGTAAAACGTGAATGTAAACAAATTTACGTCAGTTTGACAATACTGACAGAAGTCAGGTTAGCACGGATGACATATAAGGGTGGGTAGTAACGATTCAACTTGTAGATAGCGAAGTGTAGTGCTTTTGGCCTCGGTATTTATGGAATTCTTTCAGAAAAACTAGAGGGTTCGGAAAATGGTCTATTTGTCTGTTTCGCCGACCGCGAAAGGAACTGAAGGTAAGTCGAATAATCAGACTGTACCCAGGTGAAAAAACAATGGGAAACAACCAAAAAACCTTGGGAAACTCAGGAACTCCTGCCCAACAATTCTCACAAATAGAAATTAACATAATTTTGACACTTCATCAATTTAATTATTGAATTTACTCACACTATCCTTGGCAAAAGTCCTGTAGGATCCAATGCGCACAGTTCTGCATTGAAGAAGTACACTCTTTGAATTTTCCACAGAAGCGTTATCCTTATCATCTGAAAAAGAAAATAATTACAAACAAATCGCTTAATTCACATCGAAACACTTACTGTCAACGTTCAACGTGCTCTTCTGTATGTCATTCATAGAAGGTTCCTTCTTGATGACGGGACTTAGTGTCACGGACGCTCCCAGCTTCTGCAGGATATTCTCATTGATAGGACCGGATGACTTTTCCGTATCGTCCTCATCGTCCGAACTGAGGGTGAGGATGACTGTTTCGTTCTCGTTGTTTTTACTCCTAGCGGAAGGCTTCTTTTTGGACTGAGTCAGCTCTTTGGTTCCTGAAACAAAGTTAAATTTCTAAAGGATGAAGAAACGTTACATATTTGAAATCTTGTTAAAACTCCCTTAATCTACTTTTTAATTATTTTTATTTGGTCACAAGAAATTCACTTACCGTTTGTATTGGGAGAATTCATTTGATCTACCTTTTTCACGAGGGGTTGCTTGTTTTCGACTTTCTTGGAATTCGCCGTGATGGCTTTGACATTTTCGGGGAGCTTGGTTTTACACCTCATGCACTTGTTGAAATCGTCGGATAAATAGCCACAATAACCGCACACGGCCATTTTTCCTTCAATGTACCTAGGTTGTTCAACTTCCTTCGTGAGCTCGGGCGACTGATCCTCCGTCGCAGGAGTTTGGGTGGGTTGGGTTTGCGATTCGGCGACACCCTGATGATTTCCGGACGTTTCGTTCGAATCTTCGCCCTGAAGAGACAAATTCAAAATTATCACCTGAAATTCGCCAATGACGGCGGCAATGAATACCTGAGAATTGCTCAGTCGAAATCCAACAGTTACAACGTAGTTTATGCCGTTCGTATTGGCCTCGGAGACCTCCAGAGGCGTTTCGGGTGTCAAAGGGACACCCACCTGTTCCAAAATCTCCTGTATCGTACAAGCTTGATTGGGAAGAGAAAAAGTAATCAACCTCTGTTCTCCGTTGGCAAGGAGGATGAGCATTCTTATTGAATCCGGGTAGTCCTCACTAACGGGTGTTTTTTCTAGAAAAAAAATCATCTTCACTGATAAATCCGCTTCTATTCCTGCCAGTGGCGGTTCCAGGAGTGATTTGAGATGAGACGCTCAAAAAACAATTATTGCACAGCAAAACCCTGATATATCTCACTCACCAATTATTTTCTGTAGTTGACTAGAAGGTACACAACTGGGCAGTGAAAACTGGGCAGATTTGTTCGCACTGACTCTAGCCGGCTGTATGATGTAATTATGACCATTTTGTCTTTGTTGCTGTTGCTGTGGAACCTGCTGTGGAGGTGGCTCTGGGCGTGAAGAAGCATTCTGCACCATTTGTTGCTGTTGCTGCTTCTGATTGTTTAAATTTCCCGCGTATTGTGCTCCTGGAATTGTCCTGACACTGTAAAATAGAATAAATTTAGACTGCTTGAAAATATGATCCGAGTGTTGTGAATCTTTCACCTGTTAATGTTTTCGGTTTGTGCTGGTACAGCTCTTCTGGTTGTTGAGTTTTCTGGGTAGCTGGGAGTAGATATTGCCTGAGGATTGACTCTAGAAGCTTCAGCTGTCTCTGTGGTTGAATTTTCTCTTTTTGGACTAAACTTTGAACTGTTATTTCGCATCATGCTTCCTGGGTTCGTCAATTTCGGACGAGGCCTACTAAGGCTTGGTGCTCTTATTTTTTTGGGGTTGTGGTCTGGCAAAATGTTTAATCTACGGAAACAAAATCCGGTTAATTTTGCAATAAAGTCAATATACAAGATTAAAATCATTGTGAATAATCGTAATCAAACATCTTAATGTAATAAACTGAACATACCTTTGTTGTTGTTGCTTCAACAAAAGTTCTTTATATCCTGTAACACCAATGACATTTCCATCACGAAGGGTAACCACTTCTTGTTGATCTGCTTCTTTACTATTCTGCATGGTATTCATTTTTGAAGTAATATCCAAAACAGGATTAGATTGTACCTTCTGCAATTAAGATTATCTAAATATTCTAAAACTACCTAGTAATTTCAAAAAAGTTGGGCTAAGCTTCTAAAACATCCTAACAGTTTCAAAAATTCTTGGGAATGATTTGAAAACACTTCATGTTACATTGTAGCAATTTCAAAATATTCTTCTTCTTTTTCTTCTTCACAAAAAGTCTATTCTTACCTTTAGGCTCGATTGATTCATTTGTTGTCTGTAAATTGAATTTGGTCTCTCTAAACTAACGGAAGCTTGATCAACAAAGTGTTCCTGAGGTTTATGCTGTGAACTAGACGTTGTAAAGTGTTGTGTTTGTTGCTCCTGACGTTGAACAGGATGGGACAAATGATGATGGATTGAACTCGTTGGAGGTCTAATGATTTTGGTTGGACAATTTTGACGCTGAAAATGGCGAATTTCCGTAAAAATATCATCACCAAAGATACGAAAATTTTTTTGTGTCACGATATGTACCTGAACTTGCTGCAGAAAATTTAGTTGTTGAGCTGCCATAGATGATTTCGCTGGTCTGGGAACCAGGGAAATCTGACTACCTAGCCTGTGATTGAGCACAATCGGCTGAACTTCCACAGATTCTGTCTGTGTCAGTTCTGCAGGAACACTACTGGTATTATCCATGTAGTAGAATGTTTGGGGTTGAGGTTGAGGAATTGTTATAATTCCAGCAGCTGGATTTTTCTGATATACTACTGGCTGCTGGTTAACTATAACTTGATGAGTGGGTTGACCATCTATTATCATCAGCTGATTCGAAGACATAACAACGTACTGAAACAATAGAAGTGTTTCGGAGCAATTCATGGTGAGAATACACCATAGACCTTATTGTCTATGAGCTTGTTTAAGCGTGTCTTAGGCAACAGCATCTCATCGAGCTAGAGAACTCATAAATCGCATTAAATAAAATAGCTGGGATAATATATCTCTCTTTACCCAATATTCATTCCATATTGAGCATAAATAGCTATGGCTACTATCTGAACTTTTCGTTATAACAATGTTTCAGAATCATTTATTGCATCAGTCCCCACAATGAATGAATGAATATTTGAAGGGAATACTCATAATAATAATGAAAAAATTGAACTATTTCATTTTTGCTTCTATTAGTAGAAGAAGAATGCTTGAATCAAACTGATTTAGACAAATGACTTAAAATAAGAAGATCTTCAAAGCATCAACGAATATTGCACATGTTGATCACACCTCTGATGAAGTTGTAATATTTGGTACATCTAAATTCATATTTCAGAGTTCTTGTGTAGCCAAACTGTTGTGAATTATCACAAATAATATGTAATGTAAGTATATAAATGATAAAGTAATAATAGAAACATACCTAAATCATAGTAAAGGTAAGAATTGAACTTCTTAAATTATCCGATATCGATTTACCCCAGCTACTAGACTACTTATGAAGTCGATTCTAAAAAATAATTATTATGATTTCAAGATGAAAAGATTCATTCATTTGTGGGCCAACAATTCTCTACAACAATATACAAATAGACATTTCCATGCTTCTCACGTTTCAACAATCTAATAACCAAAATTAATTACTGAAAAGTACTGTTCTTACCTTCATAAGAAATGAAGTACCTATTTCCAATGTAAATAATGTTGAAAACTTATTTAATCTTCCAGATTCCCATTATACGGACATCACCAAACGTGAACTCCTCACTTAAAATGGCGTGTCAGATAACTCATGTCATAAAATACCTGAAACCACGATTCAACCGAAATCGAGCACAAACAGATATTATCGCGATAACTTTTTAAGTTTCTTATTTTCAATAAGTATAAATTTGCACAACTGTTTATTTGAGAATAAATATAATGAAATATTATAATTATTACAGCCACATCCAACCCGAGAAATCGCACAATGTTGCCAAATGCTCGATCAAAATTTACTAGTAGATGAGTAAAAAGCGGGAAATTTGAAATTAAAATTTTCAACCAATGGTCGAAGGTCCCATGATCACGTGATGAAAAGAGGCGTACACATTCGTCCATGATTGTTTACTAGTTTCCATAGTAACTATTTGCGTATTTTTGATTGGTGAAACATATTGTTTACTTTCAAGCGCGGGAATATTTGAAATAAGTATTTTGGACAAAATGCTTCAAAACAGTTTCATATAGGTTAGGTTTTCGTAATCATAGACATGCGCAGTTTTATTTTTAAAATAATAGAAAACATCTTATCTGTTTGACAACAAAACGATTGTAGAAACAATTGTAATGACGATGTTGTATGAACATGCTTTTTTCAAAATCATTTTCAAATTTAAAATTTTCCATTTAAAATTTTTTTCATAATATACAGGTTGTGCATGTATTTTAATGATATTATAGAAAATGTTTCATTCGTTTGTGTCTTCTCCCAGTCGGTTTCGAGTTTTCCATCCATAACTCTATTGCTGCTCTTGTGGGCAATGGGCAATGAGTATATGCGAATAATATTTGAAATATATCATCGAGGGCTCAAAAGAACTGAATATTGTAATATTTATGATAAACTCATATTCGAAAAAAAACATTAGAATCGACACTCTGTGAATCAAAGTATTGCTCGGCTTATTTTATCATTTCATTTTTCCAATATCTTTTTGAATTATTATATACAAACTGTCCAGTTAGTTTTCGGATTCTGAGAAAATCGGTTTGCCCGTATTTTTCTGAAAATAGTGCAGATATAGTGGAAAAAAATCAGTGAAATAATGAGCTAGGGTAAAAATTCACTTTTCTCATATATAGAATTGGTGTGGCCGATGCTGGGTGAAGGTACCTGTGATAGCGAGACACGTGTGTAATGGTTAAATAATTCATCATTAATTTCACGTAATTCGGTCACTTTTAGTTTCAAGAAGATTATAAATTTCATGACTACCAGAACGAAAAATATTGCTTTGTGCTTTTTTTGTAGAAAATGGAGTCATCGTATAAATTTTGTGAAAAAAAAACTATTTGTGCATAGATGCCACACCTACGATTTAAATCTTCAACTTCCAGAATTTTGAAAAGCGCGGGAAATTTGAATTTTCGAATCGTATCAGACAAGACAATTTTTGTTGAGCCTTCAAAAAGCGCATTTACTGGATCTTATCCAAAAGGGACTTGGTTTCAAACTATTTCCTATGAAAAAATCTTGATTTGTTTCATATATAAAATTTTTCCTAATATTTGAAGCGCATCCACCATTACATGGCAATCAAATCCTAGAATTTTTTTCTACTGTTTCTTCTAGCTGTAGGAGGTTCGATTATTTCCATTATTTTTCAGCTTTGAGTCGTTTCGAAATTAATACTGGGACACTCCTTTAATGGATAAAATTGTATATTTTTTCAAAAGTATCTCGATGTAGAATAGAGTTTTCACTGTTGTATCATAATTAAAACTTCAAATAATGACTTCATTACTATTATCATTGTATAAGGACATGTAATTTTTGGACGGCATATGAAACTTTTCCGGTTCCGGATTCAATTTACGGACCTAGCCTAGTTGTTCACGATCTAGCATGTTTCTATGTTCTTCTTCGCGTGATGACGCATTGTTGCATAGTTGAGCAGTTTGTCAGAGACCAGCATATTACTTCTGCACATTCTTATCTTGACTTTTACATTGATTTTATTTTATTCTAATGGTTAAAAAACATTACTTTCAATCAAGTTTAAGAGTTATTATTTCTCAATCCCAGATTGTATATTTGATTCATTATTTGATACACATTGTAGGCAACCAATTATACAGATTTGAATGATAACGTCGAGTATTAATTGTCTCTGATTAAACTACTCAAGGTTGTTAATGTCATCCACAAAATGTTGGATGTTTTTCGTATCGTGAACGTGTACAAAATTTGTTACTGAAAAATTTTTTCTGTCTAGGTTTTTTACTCAGATCAATAAAAAATATTTTTTTTTAATTGATCTGAGGTTTTTTAAGATTGAATTTGGTAAATGGAAGTAATACCAATCTCAAAGCATCTTAAAACCTACAACTTATTTGGTTTGTAACCAAGAAACTGAATACTTTATGCAGGATATTAACAAGAAAGAAAAATTTTTCCATCATTTTTTATTTGTATGTGTAAATAAAATTTAAAAATGTTTCAAACATATTTAAGCTCTGACCATAGCAAAAAATATGAGTTGAAATTATAACTAATTATTATCATATGTTAATCTTTATGGTACAGCATTTCCAACTTTATCCATTCTGAACAGATCTATCACACCATCATTATTTTATTCAGTCTGCCTAAGCTTAGCTAATCGCTGTGTTAATTCATCTTGTTCTTGTGATACTTGAGTAGTGGATGCAACAGAACTTTGTGGACCTTCAGGTAATTCCATATTCAATTCCAAGCTAGAAAAAATATGTTATAACATACTTCGAAACACATAAAATGAAACACAAATGAAACTTACCCAGCTTCATCTGCTACTTGCTGCATTAAGGCATCAACATCATTAGTAGGAACTAAAGTTGTTGTAGTTTGAGACATGGTATTCTCTAAAACATCACTTTGAACACCTAAATCTTCGAATTGCTGTTCGAACTTATCCATAACTGAGGATATTTTTTCTAAATTCATACTTTTCATTGCAGCATCCATAGCTTTTACAACACCTATAATGATAATCTTTTATAGATATAATCATATACCACAGACAGCAACAGCCAAGTAGAATTAATATTGAACTTTTCCTACCTGCCATGGAATTTGTTACTTTTCTTGTCATTACTGCTGACTGAACTTTGCTAGCTACGGCATCAACTCTAGCCGACATTTTCAAATAATTTAGAGATTGATTTTTTTGTCGTATCGCGTTTTCAGCATGAATTCTAGCCACATCCATGTTTCCTTTCTGAATAGCCTGTTTCGTCTTTGCTTTTTCTTGTTTTTCTTCTTTCTCACATCTTTTTGAACTTCTTTCTAATTCCTTCACAGCAAATTTAAGGTTGAATAAATGCTCTAATAAATTGTTAAAGGAAAATTCCTAAGAAAAAATATCAAAAAACTAATAAAGTGAAAATTATAAGACAAACTCAGCTCCCTGCTATCAATCTAGGAAATCTATTAACAGCAAAATATCATTTTATTCAGTTAACTAACTAATTAATAAATTTCCTCATATATCCTACTTTATGCGAAATGGTTAACTCGCCTACTACAAGTATTATTTTTCAATATTATACAATTCTATATTTATAAGTAGAAAATTAAGAAACAGTATACATCATCAAGGATACTTTCCATTGCAGTTGAAGACATTTCATTACCCATTTTGACAAAGATCGATAGTTCAAATTTAAAAAAAGGTATTTGTCCTGTAATTACTTGTTATATATATATATCACTAGTATAATAAGAAAAACAACAATCAAGAGATAAAACTTATTTTTGATGATGAACAACAAACAAATGTCAGATTCATATGAATCATAGAACTAATAACTTAGTTAGTTAGGTTAGTATATCTATGATATGAATCATCTCTAGTCGGTGAGTCTGCGTTCCAAAATGAGAAATGGAAATGAGAATGAATTCGAAAAAAGAAACAAATTTATTGGATGCAGATATATTTTTAATTTCATTATAATATGTCTGAATTAAGTATTTAATTTTTGGGTTGAAAAATGTTTTTCTGGGTTATCTTGTCTGTGTAATTTTAATTTATGTCTATGGTTTTAATTTTCAATGCAAATTTTTCCTAACCTATCGGAAAATTGAAATATTTTCTTATTAGTTAAATATAAATATTTTATGGGAAAAAGTCGATCATGGCTGTACTCAGGCAAATAATAAGATTGTCAGGAGTTACAAATTCAGGGCAGTTTAACGCGTTCCTGAAGAATTATAGATTTTTAAGTTACGTTTCCAAAGAGTACAGTGAGTATCTACTTGGGTGAATCTTCATTTTTGATGAATTTTGTTATTTTAGATGAAACAAATGATCCTAGGCCACATTTTTTCAAAAGTGATGTCCAAAATCTCCTGTTGAAATTAACCAGAAGTGATCTTCAGAAAATTTTTCACAAGAGGGGAGTAGGAACTCTTGAAGATCCTAAGTTCGAATTTTTAACTGATGCGCAGTTGAAAGAACAATTAGATAAAATGCAAAAAAAAGCGATACAGTTACTTCAGTTTCCTCCAGCTGTAGCAGTGCGTAAACCATTAGACAGAGTCCTATCATCTGATCCAGCTTTGATTGGGTATGAAACTTCGAAAATAGTTTTTACTGATATAACATTTGGCCTTAAAAATAATGAACGATTAATTGTTGTTAGAGATCCCAACGGGCAGCTTCACGAAGCTGATTGGAATGTAAGAGATAGAATGAATCAAGTTTATTTTCCTCAGACTCATAGGCAATTAAAAATTCCTCATTTATTCATTGGAGAGCATTTTGAGGACATTTTAAATCGCAAGGAATATATTTTCATTCTAGATCTTGCTTGCCAACAATTTGAACCTGATGATAAAGAGTATCAAAGGGTTACTTCTATAACTTACCAACATATTTATGATAATAACGAATTTGAGAAGCTTCGTTCCACACGACATTTTGGAAGTATGACTTTCTTTCTTGTTTGGAATAAAATGATTGACAATTTATTACTAGACCTTATTGAAACATGTCATATAGATGAAGCAAAATTATTGGTCGAATTATATGGGAAAATTAATGATGTAAATTTCACTCAAACAAATGATGATTTTGGAATGATAGAAGAATTCATAAAGAATAACTCAACAAAAAAAGCTGTATTAGAATTAGCATTACAATCTACTAAAGATTTTTTGAAACAAAAGGAGATTGTAGAGGATGGTATTAAGAAAGCGCATGGTCATAGTTGAAGGAAACTGAATATGTTTTGTATGAGCTAATTGTAAATAATAATAATAATGCAGAGAAACATTAAAGTACTTTTAGTGACTCTGAAGTCCTGTTTTTTCATGAATTTCTGACCAAAGATCAGATTGCTTCAATGAAAGTAAATTTTCATTGTTTGAAAAAATTCTGCTGGGTCCATAAAATAAAATAATTCCTTTGAGGTGATATTTACTCTTGAGTCACATAACACCTGCACAAATATATCTAGCATAAGCTGATAATGAAGAAACCACTTCAAAATTGAATAATATCAACTCAAAATTTGATGGCACGCCCAGGAATATTAGGTTGAATAATAATTCACAAGAAATAAAAAAAAACAGTAATTCTTGTTAAAAATCATTTACTTTCCAAGCACTGCTCTATTGATTACACCAGGTGTTTCAGTATATTTAAGGTTCCTTCCAGATAAAGCTATAATTTGCTCAGCAATTTCAACAGCCACCCTGATTTGTGCTTCTGAAGTGCTCGCTCCTAAATGGGGTGTTGCAATAACTTTTGGATGTTGAATAAGTTCTAAAGTAACAGGGTCAGTTGGTGGTTCTTGTTCAAATACATCGAGGGCAGCTCCCCCACATCTACCGTCTTGTAGAGCTACTAGTAGATCCTTCTCACAAATAATGCCACCTCTGGCAACATTCACTATGCAAACCCCTTTTTTGCAAGCTGAGAAAACTTTGTCATTGATCATATCTGAAAAATTATATTTTTGCTAAAATTTTCCGAGCACAACCTGTATGTGTTATTCGACTTGAAGAGACTTGTGACTTCATTTATTTTAGAAAACTTTCAAGTTGACTTCTCTCAAGGTTTCAAAAGGTTTTTCTTACTTACTTCTTGTTTGGGGTATGAGAGGCGTATGAACAGTGATGTAATCAGCTAAGGGCCAAATTTTCTCCAAATCCATTGATTCTACATTAAACTTTTTCGCCTCCTCCGCACTAACAATGGGATCAAACCCAATAGTCTGAAGTAAAGAATATTAGATAGTGGGTTTCACAATATATAAACTTTTTATCATTAGTGAAACTTATTATCTTGAGATTTTACCTTCATACCCCAGGATTGCATCCTTGTTGCTACTTCCTTTCCTATTCTTCCTAAGCCTATTATTGCTAATGTTTTCCCATACAACTCATGGCCAGAATAAAGCTTGCGATCCCATCTACCAGCCTTCAAAGATGCAGCTGCAGGAACTACATTTCTGGCTAGACTTGTAATTAAGGAACACGTCAGTTCACAAGCACTGATAGCATTTCCTCCTGGTGTACTATATCAAAAATAATTGGTTATTGAAACGAGAGTTTTTCGACTATGAAGCATTCTAAATCAAGAATTGGCGGCGTAAAATTATTGAAATCTGAAAAAAGTACCTCTCCAACCGGGACTCGAACCCGCGACCTCTGGAAGGAACCTCTAATTCTGGTACCCCAGTGGTAAAGCACTTCACCGGAAATCAAGAGGTCGTGGGTTCGAGTCCCGCACGGAGAGGTACTTTTTATCAAAATTATAATTGTCTGTACTCTGCGAATTCGTAATCATTTAATTGATTATTGCTCTTTATCAATTTTCATTTGTGTTCAAGTTTTTTGCACTCACTTCAAGACGAGTATTTTGTTTGCTGTAGCAGCGTTAGTGTTGATATTGTCTACACCAGCTCCAGCCCTTCCTATCACCTTGAGATTCTTTCCAGCTTTGATTATTTTCTCTGTTACTTTAGTATCGGACCTCACTATTATTGCGTCATAATCCTGAAAAGATACTCTTTTAGGTTTAGATTCAAAAACAACAAAGTTAGACAAAGAAAGTTGGTTACTTCTAGTTTTTCCGGGTAAGTTCCTCGTGCGTAAAATATATTTTCATAAAAAAAATTACGAGAAAAGAAAATGTTTTGATTTATCGACAGTTTTCTACTGGCGCTCTCTAGCAAGTTAGCTAGCTATATTAGCAATAATATAGTTGAAGTTTATTTTAAGGTGGTATACATAATTTTTCTGTATCGAACTCACAAAGAGGTGACTCTTTGACAGTCTCTCGGGTTATTATCTTTATGTAGTATATAACACTAATAATTTTATGAAAACGTGTTCCAGTTAATTCATTAATGAATGAAATAAATGAACTTAATTATATTTTAATGTTGACAAATTGAAGACAAGTTTCAGATCGATCAATTATCAGTCTAAAATTTGGTTAAATTGGCCCTTAATTAAATTATTCTCGAAAACTTACCTTTATGTTTTTAATCAACTCTTCTTCACTTTGTTTATATTTACAGTCGACTGTGAATCCATTTTCAGTCAGTAGTTTGGTGCATTGTGCATCTACAGCATCAGCAACAAGAACTCGTTTCAGGTCCATTCTTCAATAAACTGCCGCAGACTGCTAATAATGCGCTTCTGTTAGTAGTCGATGTAAGCAGAGAGAGGTGGTACTCAATTTCAAAATTCTTGTTTGTAATTGACCTTGATCGCTTAGATATAACCTTTGCTTGGTTGGCTAGTTGTTCAGAGTATTGTTTTCATGACATATTTAGATTAATAAAATTTCCATTCATTTCGACACTAGACGTTATCTAATCAGCTGGGTAGGATGGTTGAAATTTAATGGATGGGAAGTATTTTTCGGAATCTCCTCAGATAATTTCTGGCACTTAATGGTACTTAAGAATACCATTGAGAATGAGTGGAACTGAAATGTGCCAATAATTTCATGTTGCACTAAAGCTGAAAAGTAGATGGTTACAATATATGTCTCGCCTTTTTTGTATATAGTTTCCGGAATATATGAATTTCCCTTGAAATGTCTCTAATTTCACCACAATTCTGTGGACTTATCTTTTCAGATTTCAAATCATTATCTATATAAAACTCTATTGTGAAAATAGCTGCTGCTTCTTCACAATGTTATTTTAACTTATCAATTTATTGACGACTATATTTCGTAATTAACCATTGATAATGATAAGCCAGTTGATCTTACGTTGCTTACGCAATTTTTAGGTATGAATATCATTCCAGTTATGATGATCCAGTTGATATATATATTTATGGAATGTATAATTTTCCCCCAATATTATTGTTTCCTGAAATCCTAAGAACGCTACAAAATTTCACACAAAGATTATTGTCTTGGAATTTGGAATTATTCTTATTACCCATCAATTACAAATCAGAACCGAATTTTTTTCTATCCGAGGAAGCTTCGAACCCGAACCAGTTCCAGTGCCGCTCTACTGATGAAAGCTTTTACGTTTTATACTGCGATACAAAATTCGAAATTTAACTTAGGCGGTAAGAAGTGTTACATGAAATATACGATTTACTTCACTGAAGAGGTTATTATAATTGTAAATCTATTTTCAAGAATAACTCGTACAATGTTTTCAACTTGGATTCAATTTCTCTTGAATGGAACATTCAATGAAGCATTTATGTACTAATTTTCAAGGAAAATTCATTCTTTGATTTCATATTTATTATTGAGAGAGAAATTATGGTCTAATCTACTGATACTCAAATTGAGTTAGGTTAACCATCTTATAGGCGTACCTTCAACAAATACATTGGATGTGGTGGATGCGCAGCTGTACTTACGCCATATTTATTCATCTATTACAAATCCAATTTTTCTACAGATTCTCTGTATTGCTGGGAATTCAACAGCAAATTAGCACACCATTTTCATGGGAAAAATGAAAGCCAGAAATTTTTATAAATAATATATTTCGATATAAGTTCTTACTACATATTTAGACTAGGTCATAAAAAACAAGTTTTCAGAAAAGTCAATGAAATTTTACAGAAAACCAGGAGAGGTCTCTTGGGCAGCACGAACCAAGTTATGTAATATCGTACCCTCAAAAGCCTCAATTCTCATAGAGAATGTAACATAAGTTCAAAAACCTAAATTTATTCGAGATCCTTTCAATTCTCCAATTTGGCCAGTATATCAGACTCCCTGAAGAGATGATATTCTTGATTCTCTTCAATTTCTACTTTAGTTCCACCATATTCAGGAAGTAATACATTATCTCCTACTTTGACAGATAGTGGGATGTGATCACCATTCTAAAATAAAGTATGTTAACATACAAAAAATAAATGGTATGTTAAAATTGATCCAAAAAGAACAGCTAAGAAACCTACTTTATTTCTTGCACCTGGTCCCACCGCTACTACGGTTGCTTTAAGGACTTTAGCTGCAGCTTTATCGGGAATAACGATGCCCCCTTTCGTCGTGGTGATAGCATCGGCTTTTTTGACCAAAACTCTATCCAACAAGGGCAACAATCTTTTCGCAACTCCAGACTGAAAGTTTCAGATTATCGTATTTGTAACGGAGGGAAGAATGCAAGAGGAAAATTCATCGAAAATGAAATCGATTTGATAATATATTCAAGCTTTTGTCGTAATTTTATGGGAATATATTAAATATTTCCACTTACCATTTTTCTATTAGTTATGATTTATGAATTTCTAGATTTCAAGGAATGTGGTTCAGACCCGGCACGGCACCTAATCGAATTCTCTAGAATTTCTTAGAACGTGCTCAATTCGCTAACCTAAAAACAATAAAGATCGCAACGCCGTCATCTATTAGCGATACAGAATACTTATGCCAACGCCGCGAGTATCGATTAAATTGATTACAGAATGCTGTAGATATATTAGTAGGGGTGACAACGATGAGTCGACGTTTTGTTTTCGATGAATCAATATCATCGAAATTTTGTCGTCTATCCCTTTTATCACCCCTTGATTTTCCAGGAAAAACCAAAGTCAACCTCTGTGTTTTGCTTCGGAGAAAAACTAAAGGAATCAGATTTCTTCACTCTGCTATTTTATTATTCAAAATTACACAAAGCTCACTTCGGAATTTCGACTGCACAATGGATACTGAACCGCCTAAATAGCGCCAAGAAGTGTAGGGATCATCAGGATACATTCTTTCTCAAATCTTTTTTAGAACAAACTGAAAAAGAAACAGTCAGTAAGGAAATTTTTTCGTTTCACAACTATTGCTACCTAATTTCGAGAACCATTTATTGTACTTGTTATCTTTTTTATTTTCTCTCGATTGCGAATTTTCATCTGGACCATTGGAAGAAGATGAGCATTTTTTTCGAATGTTGTTTTTCTTCTTGAAGAATTCGTTCGCGAAAGGACCTCTGCTATTTTTCTTCCATAGCGCTTTCCAAGACTCTTTCTCGAGAGCTTGTTCATTTTTCATCTCAGGTTTGTTCTTCGATCTGTAATAAGTAGAGTAGATAAGCAGTGTGGACACAGGACACAGAAATCCCATCAAGACATCGAAATTTCTAATCTAGACGACATAGAATAAATGGTTACCCGAATATTTGAATTATTTCAGGTTCTTCCTCCTCATTCATCTCATCAACTTCGGGTAAAACACATTCATCCGCTTCATTCTCTTCGAATACCTCTGCTGCACCAACTGGCGGAGAACTATTGAAATCATATTGCACCGTTGCTGCGTAACAGGAACAGACAGCGTTCTTCTTGGCACAGCATTTGTACTTTTTCTTCTTCTTAGACTTCTCCACGAACTGCCTAATCAGCTGTATCTCTTTGTCCTGTTTGTCCAGCTCCTCCAGTATCTGATCAAGGTTCCTATTCTGCACCTCGGTTTGTTTCTTGATCCTCTCCCTTAGATTGCACAGAAGATCGCAAATGCAAGCCGCGGACACCTCTTTGTTACACTCGCAGCAAGCTTTTCTCGGAGGTGGAGGACAAACGCATGGTATCATGGGGTTACGTCTTTCCACGTATCTTTGGCCCGGACATGGGCAATCGCTCGGACATGTGAGGGTCGCTGCTGTCTTTCTAGCCGCTGAACAAGGCCCGGTACATTTCGAAGAGCACACTGAAAATATTTGATTCTGCATAGATACCAAAGCTTACCAACCACAATTCGCCAAACAACTAAAGGGCTCCTAGCCAGGGCCTGCTTGGAATATCAATCGAGAAGTTGAACTGCTGCACCAGAGATATATTCTATATCTCTGTGCTGCACCCAGACTTAGACTTCTCTATGGCTGAACCACTTACCATAGATAAACCAAAAGGTAATACGTTGTTACTATTTGGATAAACACTCCACTTACCAGTACGAACTAACGGCTGATTGAATGAATCCTGACCCTGATTCTTATGTTTGGTGCTCTCGTATGTACAGTCGCACTGCTTGATGATTTCGTTTTTCTTACAGTGCACCGAACAGACAGGGGAGGTATGATTGGATTGTGCCGTGACAATTATGGCATCGACGTGGGAGAATTGCTTATTGTTCGCAGCCGCCATTACCCTAACTATCGGTTGATTTCTGGCGTATCGTTCATCGTTTGTGTCACCTCTGTTATCCTTCAAAACGAAATAGTTATAACTTTTTTATTACTCTAGCGTGACCGCCCTATCCCACCCATGCATGATTGTCTATGACCCATGCTTGAAGGTAAACATTCAAAAATAAAGGGGTTAAGTGGCTGCGGCTTACTTTGGAAGTCGAACTCGTCTGATAATAGGTCATGAGTGGTCTGGGGCTCAGGTACGTCCTGAAGTACTCTCCCGTGTTCGACAAAGTCAAGCTGGAATCCGATTCGTCGTTTAGGATTCTCCGTATCTCGGCGCTACTGTTGATTTGTATCAGGTTTCCGACGTTTTTGGACTCGGGAGGCGGGAAGAGATCACTCAGACTGCCATGCCTTTTCCTCGTGATTTTTTTGGGCGACAAGTTTCTTTGTCTCGGCAGTGGGGTCTTCTTGTTTTGCGTTCGAACGTCTCCGATTCTTTCGTCAACGCAATCCTTTTTCGGTTCTCCTTTGGATGCGTAGAAACATTGCACACCCAGATCCTTCGTTGGAGAAATCTGGAAACCAAAGGAACCATATAGGTATGATGCGATGAACGATCGAGGCAGAGTTTGGATTATTAGGAGTACAAATAAGTTTCCGACAACAAAAGACCTCTAAAAGGTCTTTTAAAGTTTAATCAAAGAGTAACAACTTATTGGTTCAATGTCCCACATTTTCAAATTTCATAAAAGTGAGGTTAGCGCCGATCACAGACAGGGGTGGGTAGTGCCGATTCAACTCATCGATAAGAAAGAATAGTGCTTTTGGCTGGGTATTTATGAATTTCATTTCATTCTGGCCCGAAAAGGTGGATCTCCTGGCCTGCTTATCAATCATTATAGCCACTACTTATCCTCATCTTTCTGAAAGCATCCGATTACTGAGTAGGATCTTTTGAAGGTACCCAAGTAGGTACTTTTACATGGTTTGGAGCGCTGCTAATATATTGTAGGAGAATAATTTTGCCGTACCTGGAGATGGACGCGTTTTCCTTCTTATCTGTACTCCTAATAGTTTGCATCGAAAGTTTCAACGAATTCACAAATTATTGACTATTGTGAACTCATCTAGTCGTGTTATTTACTGAAGTAGTGACAAACCTTCCCTTTCTTCTGCTGATGATGATTGGACAACTTGCATTGTAGTCCCTTACTGTACAATTTTTTCGGGCATACTGATGTTTCCTCTCGAAAGCCGATGAAATTACATTGCTTTGTACTCAATTTTCTACCTGCGAACAGTGAACAACGCGAATGAGAGGTAACATAAAACAAACGAAGGTTTCCTCTAGGCAGTACAAGACAGTTTTAGGCAGTCTAAAAGGATTAAATTTCACAAGCGAGTGTACTACTCTACTGGAGTATTTTCTGGTTTCTTCGAAGAATATGTCGGAAGTATTCCTTAAAATTTCGAAGCACCAGAAAACTAGAGGAGGGGCAGCCTCTAGACTAGAAGATCGGCAGGTGTCAGCTTTAGGCCTGCTGCTCTTGTTGAAACCTACAGCATTGTATTTCTGACTAACCTTTTCTGTTACTGATATTGGGATTCTGGCACTGCAGAGCATTATCATACGTTGTGATCGTATAGTACCCAATTGCAGCACTGCTGCAAACTTGGTCGTTGGAGGTCGAGCTTGTTTCTTGTTTTGCGTTTATTTTGAACGATTTCACATCAAAATTTTTCCCGGCGCATTTATTCAACTCTTTCTGTATGAAAAGATCGAATTTTGAAGGACATAAATTGTTGATAGCCTTGGTCCAGTTATTACCCCTCTTCATCAGTTGATTACTGAAAATTCGCTCGACGCTATCTTTGACATCGGCAAGTTGATAGCTCTGATATTCACGAAGCTCTGCCGGAGATTGTTGCTGTAATTCGCAGAGTTGGTATTTCTTCTTGACGGGCCTGCGATGAAGATACAAAAATTTAATTCATTTCCTTTTTTCAGAACGAGCAAATAGAATAATTGGCTGAGGGAAGGTTCACGAGAAAAAAGCTCCTAGTTCCTAGGACAAGAAATCTTCATTTACTCCAAATGTCAAATGTTATTTTAGAATTTTGAGTTGAAATGGTCAAAACACGATTGCCTTCGTATCCATTGATGAAGAATTCGAGGTAATAAACACCTCTGTATTCTCAACAGAATCCTTTAGCTGGGTCAATATTTTCTTGAAACGGTCGAAAATAATTCTTAACCTTTTTTTTTTCTAAATTTATGTAAAGTACTCACACTTCTCATTCACAATTTTCGGTATTTTAATATTGAAGTTGAATACATGAATTTTGATTAGAGGTCTGAAATTTAGGGATTGACATTTAAAAAAAATTACGGCATACTTCGCAGAAATGGGTTTAACACTGCAGCAACTTGATATTTGCACCGCAGATTTGCTAAAGATTTGACATAAAAATAGGTACGTAAATCTTCCGTAGACTATGGCTTATAAGCTTACGTACACATTTGTCGAAGGTACCCATGTAAAAATACTCACTCACTTTGTTGCGTTTGCGAAAGGATCAATTTTCCTGTATTTCAATCCGTTTTTGAAACAGTCACATAAATCAAGCTGAGTAAAAGTTTTGTCCCTAGCGTCGTATATGAAAACGTTGTTCTCCAAATTTATAACCGATCGTTCCCTATCCAAACTGACGGGCTTTTTCTTCTTGTGATTTTCCTCCTTTTGGTATTTCTTCTTCCTTTTTTTGAGATATAACTTGTCCGCAGACCATTTATAACTGAGATACGTTGCAAGTGAATTCTTGATGATTTCGTGTAGTTGCACAATTTTTGAATTCTCCATGGAACTGTTTATTTTGCTCCGATTAATGTTTTCGCGATTCGAAAATTTTGACGTTGCTGAAACTTCAGCATTTGCGACTGTCAGCGATTTGTGATGGCAAAAAAGGAAAATTCAAATAAGAATAATGAAAATTTTTTCTATGGAATAATTGTTACGAATCATCATAAAACATTCCCGTTGATATTTCATTCGGTAACAACTGTAGACCAATGAACGAAAGTGTTAAATATAGTGGAAAATGGCATATTTTTCAGTGAAAAATCAGACTAATTTTAATAATTTTTATTAAAATCATATCACAAAACAGGTGAAAACACCATATAAAAGTCTAATTTTAAGTAAATAGCATGCTCTATGACTAGCTCTGAGAAGACTGAGATTCAGGTTGAAGGTCCTATAGCCTTATTCTGAAAACACTAAAAAGTACTCCCATTAAACAGCAACCCAATACTCAAATAAAGTCAAAATCTTTTCACATCAAAATCATCCAATTAAAAATTTCTAGATTAACTTTTTTTTAAGTGTTTCTGTTTCTTGACGAAAAGTAACACTTTTATCAGCATAAATAAGTTAGAATTATCGAAACATGCCAGGAAAAACATTGGTTATAGTCTCTTACCTCATGAAATCAGAAGATCTATCTATTATATGTTCAAATTCTGCAAAAGAGAGAGCTCCATCGTCGTCTAAATCTGCTTCTTCAAGAATATTATCTATCAAAAATTGAGTTTCAGATTCATTCAAATGATTCTTGCCAATTAATCTTTCTATAACATTCTTGAGATCAGAAACACCAAGCATGTCATCTCCATCAAAGTCTGTAAAAGAAAGCAAATATTCAGTATGATCAAATAAAATTAATTTTCTCTGACTAGAATTTAGTGTAACTAATGAAATTCTCACCGAATATTCTGAAAGCATGTTCTGCTTTTACAGATTTTGGTGCTGCATCACTCAGTACGGACATCATGTCCAGAAAATCTTCAAATGTACAATCTCCATCATGACTAGAACTAAAAACTTTGCATATTCTATCACCGAATGGATTCACACTTAATTCAGGATATTGTAGTACTTTATTCATTGGAAGCTTGGCATTTTTTGAATGCCCCACTTTCTCTGGAGCTAAGGATTTGAACTTTTGGTGTGCACTGGAAATTTTAAGAAATATATAGCCTATAGCCATTTATTCAATATCTAAGAGTATTACTCACTATAAAACTTCCCGTTTAGTGAAATATGTCAAGTCCTGTGAAATAGAATAAAATATTACTTGTCTAGGGAAATAATTTATGGAAGAAAAATAGGGAACTCTAACGATTTGTCAAAATCAGCTAAGCGATCGTTGCCGTGGGGCACACAAGCTTTTCCCTCCATTGATTCACATGCTGTTTTGGTCGAGTATTGTATGTTTTGTGCCTTTTCTTAGAAAAAATGTTCATCCCGACGTTTGATTAGAGTGATTCAACTATAACTTTCTCAGAAATGCCTCTTTACACTGATAATAAAAAGCTTTGTGTGCCCCACGACAACGAACGGTCAGCTGATTTTGACAAATCGTTAGAGTTCCCTATTGAGTAAACGCTTTTGAATTGTTGAAAATCTTTCAGTATTTTTCATTATTGAATTAATGCAATATGCGAAGAGCTTATTCTCTTTAGAAGATGTAATAGACACTTACCTGGTAGTCTTGCAATTCTTCTTCTGTAAATTGGCTTTTTCCTTGGCCCATGATTGAGTTTTTATTTGAGTTTGAGTATGAAATTAGGATTAGGAATGCTTTGTTTATATTTTTTATCACTTAACCTCAAATCACAACGTCAAAAGTTAACCTCACATTTGTGACGTCTGACGTCTTACAATGCTACCAATTTAGGGAAACGTGAAGAACAGTATAACACTGTTGCCAATAGAGAAAATAATAAATCAAAATATGAAAATATTCCAGCTACCACATAGCAAAAATAATATTTTCCTTGTAATTGAAATCTTACTACTATGTTATTCTGTATTCATGAAGATTTAATCGCTTCCGAACATCAAGACCATTATCCGTCATGATTCTATCGCTAGTTCAAATAACAGATCTGGAGAAAGCAGGGAAAATGGAATGAATAAGTCAGAAAAACTGTACAGAGAGTGAAACTTGCGTTGTTTTATTCGAATGAAGTGAAAAATATTCCTATGGTTCAAAATTTACATTGACTTATATTTCAACATTTGACCAAGGGGTCCAGGTAGGTCTGTACTTCGTTGAAAATAACTTCTGGATCTCTCTCAGCGTTGATCTGAAAAATACTCGTTATTATTTGGATATATGGATATTCCTTCTTTCGTACTTTTTTCAGTTTCTCGGTGTATTGTTGAACTACTTGGTCGTTGTGGGTGTTGAAGGTGTGAAGCCTCTTCTTGATAGTTTCCTCATTGTCGTCTACTCTTCCCGATGTTTTTGCCCTTCCCAATAATCTTTCTACCAGCACATTCTCGGGAGCATCAAAAAATAGTACTACAGAGACAGCACCAATTTTTTTTTCGAAGGCAATACCTAATGATTGAGTAAAATTATCAGAGATCAGAATACAAAAGTCACAAAAACATGCCATGTTTTCAGTTCAATTTATCATATAATTTGTTTGATCTATTGCAATGGTATTTACCTTGTTCTTTTTCTCTTGGATAACCGTCTATTAAGTAACCTTTGGAGTTTGGTAGTTCTTTCATAATTTCTTCTTTGATGAGGTCCAGTACGACATCCATTGGTACTAATTCACCTTTTTCCATTATTTCATTCAACTCTTTGCCCCTTGGAGAACCACTCTTCACCTGAAAAATGAGAAAAATTCAATTCCATAATTTTCCTAATAATCTAACGATTCCAGTTGAAATTCCCCATGGAAAAATTTGAATGACTTCAAAGTTTTACGAATGATGAGAATTCTTTTTTCAATACAGGAAGCACTTTGATATTTTGCATACCAAATTCAATGATTTTCGTATGATCAGCGGCTTCTAAGATAAAAAAAAAGCTATTTTTAGGGTCAAAATTTAGGGCAAAAATCAAAAACAGGGGGCTTCTATTTTTGTCTCAAGAATCATTGACCACATTTTGTTTCATTAATTCCTATATTTTTCATGTTGATGTTGGACATTATACATTATATTGTCAGATAATAGTGATCCAGAGATCGTATTTTTTAATGTGCTCCACTCACCTCATTACGTAGGAGATCTCCCGAAGACAAATGGGTGAAACCATATTTAGCAACAATTTTCTCGCATTGAGTTCCTTTTCCTGAACCTGGTCCTCCTAAAACCCAGATAATGGGAACTTTGATGTCAGCTGATGGTGCGGTAGGCTGTATAGCGAAAGAAAAAATATATTAACACTCGATTATTATCGTAGAGCTTTTTGGAAACTTTATCTTTTTTTGGGTTTTCACTTTGAATTTTTATATCTTGATTTGTTTCCTACCGAAAATTCAGTTGAAAAATTAATCTTGAAAAATGATGATTTTAAGAAGATAAGACCTTTTCAATTTATCAAAAAAAAAGTCGTTTAACCGAGATAAATTGATTTTCTATAATTTAACATTTATTATTATTATTTTAACTCGGAGACGAGTAATAACCTACTAAAAAAAAAAAATTCACGGCTGAGTTGCGTCTAATTCTCCATTATGTTCATCCTAATTACCTCTGATGCCATTGTATGAACTTGATTAAATTTAGCACGTATGTACAATCAACGAACGAGGTTGGCGTGTCACTGTAAAAGCGAGGACTGACTAAAATTCGCCGTTTTATCAACTACTATAATGCTGCCAAAAAATTCAGTTCGGTTTCGTATTTTTTTCAGATAAAAATGTCATGGAATTAAGTGTAATATTATTTTCGCACATTCAGATAATCATAATAAATATTCCGAACAATGCTTCGAAGCAGTAAAGTTATGTTATTTTTATATTTCGGTCTATGTAATATTATTTTTAAGTTGAATACTTTTGTAGTTTAGTTGTTTTCCAAATAATGACAAATTTTAATGATGTCCCAACAGAAAAATATTGGTTCAGTAGAAAAATTTTTATTTAAAAAAAAAATTTCACACTCTCTATATTCGCAATGAAGATTTTTTGAGTATTTTGAGATAAAGCAGTTACATTTATTTCAGTGGCTTAATACGCTCCTGAAGTTACGTGCCACAGTTACTGTTAGAGAATTACTAAGAAAACGCCCCATATAAAAAAAATTACCATCCTACCAAACCTATTTTTGGTTGCTTTGAATTTTCTTTTAAAAAGTTAACTACTTGAACATCTTCGTGGTACTAAAAATATGCCGTTTACTTGGTTTTCTAGCTACAGTACCTACGTGTTTCGAATTGACACTATCCTGGTACGTGCTGCTCTGATTGTTGCCAGCAGTAAATAAAATTAACGCTATCAAATTATTATGATAACTTCGACTATATTTCATTAGGTATTCTTGAAATTTTTCTATGATTCAATTAAACAAGTCGAAAAAATCGATCGTTTCGTATAGGGCTTCATGAGTCAACAGCATACCAAAAATGATGTAATGAAAGCTGTGGACATATCTCACGTGTTGTGTTTACACAATTAAAAAACACCTTGTCACTCACTATCCAAACCGAGGTTCAGAAAGATTTGAAAATATTATATAAGTTTCGAGCATTCTCTCGAAATATATGTATACGCTGTATCATCTACTCTATTTTAAAAATAATGGAAAGGAACGGGAAAATTCACCAGGTCACTCTTTCGCAGTTGATCTTCATTCATTCATTTCGAGAAAACCACGAATGACATATTTTTTGTTTCATTTTTCTGTAGATGAGTATTTTTCAAGGTCCACACCCTAAAACCCTAGTGTCAAGGAACACCTATCATGATATCATTTGGAGAGTGTGAAATGTTGTTTTAAAAATAAATCACAATTTATTTACTCACTCTTCTACATGGTCTATCGATACAAGATTTGTTCCCACATGTACGTGAGACTTCAAATCGATTTGGTCTTCTGGACATTACTTGTTGTCATTTTGACAAGATTTCAGCTTATTTTCTATAAATTGTTAACGCATTCAAGAGTGAAAAATAGACGAACGCAATTAGAAATTTGTCATTGTCACAGTATTATTTTTTTACAAGCACATATTTATCATTATAATAATCCTGATTCTCCCTAGTTACCGAAGTACTCATCAGAAGCTCTGTGAGCTTGTACAATTTTTATGAGTTACCATCCAATTCGACGATGGTATACACCGGCATAGAAATAGTAAATGGAAACGGGATTTTTTTATCTCGCTCAAAAGCCAAAAAATGTCCAATCAAAAAGACTTTTTTTTACACATATCATAGACAAAACATTTTTATCAAATAAAATATATTTACAATGTTCGCCATCCAGAAAATTTCTCGAAATTTTAACGATATTATTATCATGTGTGCTTTATAAATATATCTGGACAGCGTGTTCCAAATACTATTTCTGCTCTAATTGTGATGTAACTTCAAGGTCCTAAGTGAAAAGGAAATTTTTCAGCTGTTGAACAGAATTTTTTAAGTTGAATACGTTAGACCCTTACAAGTGATACAATTTCGAAAAAACAATTGGCTTATTGTTTTCGACAATTTTGAGAATGATGAAATGCATCAATTTTATCAGTAGATAACAAATTGATAGTTGAATATTATTTAACGAATGTATGAGGGAAAGTAACAAAATTTATTATTTCAACATGCAATCGATTCTTGACGACTTGTAGGTTATGTTTATAGAATAAAAAAACAGAATTGCTGCGAAAATAAAACATCATGAAGGCAAGAATCTGATTCGAATAACTCTATCTGAATAATTAAGAAGAGTTAATATTTTTTTGACCTTAAACGACATTATTTGGACGCACGAAACAATAATTCATAAACAGACGGTAACAAACTGCAATAACTGATTTTTATCAGGAATATTTGAAAGGGTGTACTCACGTCTTCGAAAACCATTACGATCAAATGGTATAAAATGAAGCTATATCTTAATTTTGTTCGCTGAAATTAGAAAACAAGACCACTTTCAGTGTATCGATTGACCGCCAGAGGTTAGGGGAAGGTTTATTATCCCGAAAAAAGAGTATGACCTAGATTCCGCCTGATCAATTCAATTGTAGAAGAATTGATTATTTACTTGTTCATATTCTGTCTTATTTTGAAAATCTCGGTCGATGAAATAAGAACAAAAATGGATAAGTGTATAGATATATATTAATTTGGATTCTCGATTATGACTACACACAGATCTTAAGGGTCCGAGTAAAAGCTTCGTATGAAATATGTACATAAACATACGAAAAATCCAAAAAATTTAAAAATTTTCAATACGGCAAAAGGGAAAGAAAAACTGGGGAATATTTCCGATAAATTTTCTTTATTCTTCGAAATTTTCCTACAGTTTGTCAAAGAACATGAAATTCTCTAGATTTTCATCAAAAATAGTTAGTATATATGTCAGTAAATGAAATTTGGTCAGTAGGTTAGTAACATAACATTCCATACAAAATAATGGGTCAAACTTGTACATGCATATATTATTTCTATTCTATTTTCTCCAATGTTGATGTAGTGGACCGAAGTTCAGTTTATATTCTATGGACGGATTTCATACCCTGCATTTTTTTGTATTTTTTTATTTTTCATTTAACATATGGCTTTTTTCAATACAATAAATATAATGAAGAAGCAATGTATAACCTTATTTATATATTATAATAATTATATAATTTACAAAATTTCTATCTCTGTTGAAAAAAGAATATATGTTTTCTATATTTCTTACAAAAATTTCAACTATTCTATAGGACGTTGTAAAAAGTTATAGTACTAATAAATCTTTGTACGATGAGAATGGTTGGTCCTCATAACAATAGGCACGTTGAATTTCATTCTTATTACACATAAAAAGATTTCTATTAACTAATAATGAAATAACGGAATGTGCATTGAATATTTCTTAAATTTATATATATCTAGGATTCATTGACATCCCATGCGAAAATTTAATTTCACGAGGGAATTTTTTAAAGCTAAATTTATATTATCATTACCTCTGTGACCTGAATAATAAATCAGTGAATTTTTCTCGTGCTGTTTTTGTTCATGGTAAATTGAAAAAGAAATTATCCTGTGAAGTTAAACCTATCAACTAACCAATAATTTGATTTGGCATCTAACTTTACAAATCTCCATTTGAAATTCATGATTTCCAACATTAATAACTTCTCATCATTATTCTCATCAACAATTTATGCAACATGTTACATGGCATGCTAATATCACATTCAGTATTCCTGAAAAATTTCCGCTAACCACTCAAGTCAACACTCTTCAGTTGCTCTATTAGATGTGAGCATCCATATAATTAACTGCGTTATGATTAGTAAGTTTTTCGGTAGCTAAACTGGTGTAAGAGGGTAAACCATTATTTGCAATCTTTTTAGCCACACTTTTTGTCCCGTTCACCATTTTGTGTCCATATCCGTTAACTTGATGCGAGATACCGTTAGCTACACCGTTAGCTATACCGTTAGGCACGCCGTTAGCTATGCCGTTAGGCACACCGTTAGCTATGCCGTTAGGCACACCGTTAGCTACCCCATTTGCCACTCCGTTAGCCACAGTCTTTGCTGTTCCGTTCGCTGTTATGCCGTTTGTCAAATGTGACACACCATTAGCCACTCTTTGACTGATGGTTTCAACAGGTACGTCTGGCGGATGTGGAGCATGGCCATTTGACAGATTACCATTCGGAACGACAGCTGAGTTCTCCTTGGGATGAACATTTTCAATTTTTTTGTCGTTTTGTATGTGCTCGGAGAGTCCACGAACCACGTTCCTGAAGTCCTCCTGAACTGCAAGGTTGTCAGTATCGCCATCCACCTGAGGAAGAATTGAGTTAACAATTTCATTCCTGAAGTGAAATGTGTGTATTGTGCCTTGCTGATTCAAGAGAGATGCGCTTTCCATTCAATTGGAGAAGCGGAGTGTAGTCAGTTGGTCAGATCTGACACGAGATTTCGTGGAAAGAAAGCCTGACTTTGGGATTTCTAATTTCTAGTGTAACATTGCTCTATGTAGGTATTACATAGGATAAATATCAGATAACTTTTCTCGACGGAGCAACAGCTCTACTTTAAACGTACGTGTGGATTTTAGTAGTTAGTAGTTTGCCTGATACCTTTCTTATCATTTTGAAAATATAGCTTATAGTGTAAAATTTCCCAAGTCAGTGTGAGGCTTTATGATTTGGTGAATTTGGTTAGTGTACATGTTCGTGTGAATGTATTCGACTCACAATGGTTAATCTTCCTATCTGATCCATTGTCTTCAGCATCGGCAGTGAAGATTGCCTGAAAATTTCAAGTCTTCTTCTAAATGCTGTGACACTATCATCAAGCCTTCCTCTGCCTAGCTGAAGTTTACTGCAGTCCAAAAGTATTATTGTGGGTTTCTGTTTGAACTGAAACAAATGGAGTAGAATTATTACATTTCGATACAAACTGATCAAAAGTACACTTCTTACTTTGGCCTCGAATTCTGTAACTTGTTGCATATCTCTCGGGAAACCGTCTAGAATGATTCCTGGAGCCACGAGGTTCATCGAAAGGTTAGCTTCTACATATTTCATGACCAGTTCTAGAGGGACTAACTCTCCACTGCTTATGCACTCCTTTATCCTGTTCGCTTCCCTACTCCGAGGATGCTCTGGAGGTTCTGCAGCTGCTCTCAAGAATTTACCTAAACTTACGTGGGCCCAACCTGAAATCAACATGTTACATCATTTTCAAAAGGGGTTTTTGGGTACCAACCTGTATCTCTCGCAGCTTGACTACAAAGGGTTGCTTTGTTACTTCCTGGTCCTCCAATAACCCAGATAACAGGTGGCCATCCATTTTTCACCGGCGTGGAGAATGCTTCCGCGTTATTCGCGTTGACTGATATTATTTGTGTTTTTGGTCTTTCCGAATTGTCTTGGCTTTTATCTGATTCTTTTCCTTGTGGTATAGAGGCGAAGGATTGCTGGAAAGTTTTGAATTAGTGTAAATGAGAAATGAGAGAAGTCTGCGAGATTGTTCAACTCCAGAACCAGAGCGGTCAGCCATCCAGATACTGAACTTGTTTGAAGGCTGCTTTTGGCTCTCAGAAAAAATACTATTCTCCCGATGTTTCCATATTTGAACTACGATTTGTTTTTTTATACATACCCTCGTGGGAAGTTCTGTAGATACATCGCTGGGTATAGGAGCAACTTTGCCATTGCTGAAAACTGGCGGGTTATCTTGTTGGCCCAATATTTTGAATACGCCGGCTTTGAAATCGTTATACACTTCAGAGGGATGTCGCTCGCCATTTATCTGAAAGATAACGAGTATGAAAACTAGAAGAAGTAGGCAAGGAACTCGATCACATGATCTCTCACAACTTGCAATCATTTTGAAGAGTTTAACGATAACAATTTTCGCTCTCTAGAGGCACTTTCAAAAAAAGTTACCATCCTCATTTAAATTAAAGAAGTAATTTTTTCCTACCCTTAGTATTGAAGATAAAAAATCCAGCTATCTAGTCTGGAGGAACCAGAAACAGCCAAAATTAAGCAATTTGGAATACCCTGTACATTTCCCCCAACATCATTGTCATTAATGATGATATCCCTTTGTCACAAAGTTTGAGTTGTTTGTCTGGGAAATTCCCAATATGACAACTATTATTCTTCTAATGCCAAAGACGAATGGGGTGAATACAATATTCATGAATAATAATAAAGTTCGGAAACAGCTTCATAGTTGTGACCCCTTTTTTTCAAGAGCCTGGCTAATATCATGATTTAACTTGAGTCATAAAGAGTACTATTAAAGAAACTTTTCAACTCGATGAAACATAGATTCTGTCTGATTTAAATAGGTGCATAATTTATATTGTTTCGTCATCATGTTTTTGTGCCGTATCAATAGATGCGATCTGATATATATTTTGTTGACATCGCGACCCAGTCAACGACGGTATATCGATTTTGAGAAGCGCGCTTCACGAGCATAATTCAGGTAATTTCTGAATCGAAACGGAGGTATTGATAGATATAAGCTGCATTTTTAATGATATAAAACAAAATCCTGTCATGTTGTAGAATTTTTCCCAAATCCCAATACATTTGACGATTTTCAAGAATTAAACATACAAAACAAGAATTTTAGTTTTAGTATCTATTTTATAGTTGTATTCTCCTTTTTTTTTGCGAGTTTTTACTCACCGTCAACAGAAGTCCATTCTGATCGAAATAATCAGCGACAGGCGTCACATTCTTGTAAAAATTATTCAATTCCATACGAGCTAAGGACAATACCACTTGCCCCAATTTGGCACCATAATCTATTTGTCTCTCTAAAATTTTCTGTCTCCAAGAAATGAGGATTGCTCCACTCACCATCCTGATCTGAAAATTGAAACAACACCAAATTTTAAATCCCATCGAAACCACCTTTTGAAATTTGAAATTCAAACAAATGAAAGGCCCAAACAAATGAGTGTATTGCCGAATACATAATGTAATTTCAGCTAATAAAAAATAAATACTCACTTTTTCTGAATACTCGACCACATCCCTCATATTTCTTGGGAAGCCAGAAACGATATATGTTTTAGCTTTTATAGCCATTTTCATTTCCAACATCAGAACTTCCGTAACCGTTTTGCTGGAGAGCAATCCAAAGTCTTTCATATCTGCCAGGAAAAATATGTTTTAGGTGAACAGTCAAAGAGTAACGTCCAAATTAGTGCAATTATCGGCGCAATTTTCAATCCATATCATATAATAATTTTGAACATTGGTTCGGTGTATCAAGTGCCTTAATAATTTGAGTCGAGCGAACATTCTTTCTGCTTTTAGCGTTATTGTTCCCAGTCAAGAGTTATATCTCCACATTTATAACAGTCACGTTATGGATTTATGCATGCATCTCTTGTTGATCAGTTCCCATTTTTCTTCATCGATGTAAACACAACCCTATGACCTTTCGGAAATAAAGCAATGTCTCAACTTTCATTGCCAATAATTTATGTACGCATTGAAGTGTGAGGCCACACAATATACAAAATTGAAGAATAAGGATCTAATCCTTTTACCATAATAGAAGTGTTAACGAAAACATTTTTTCAACTAACACTCCGAGCTTCATTATCCATATGGATGCGATCTAATATGAAAATCCCCAAATTCCTAACTCGATTGGTCACATACACTGCGCAAAAAAATTAACGCACATTATGGAAATCTAAAATTTATTCTACAACTGAAGGTGTTTCCAATGATAATTATTTTTATCAGAATTATGCATGCATATGTTATCCACTTTCAACGATTTTCTTCAATACAGAAGGTTTTTCCCAGCAGGAATAAAAAAGATGATGTTATCAGATTTTGAATGTATTGGCTCCATTCTAAAATCAGTTGTTCTCGATCAATTCTAGTGATCAATAGTTTTTCTTTCGTTTGATTTTCTACACTCGATCGCTATGCAACGCGAAACACGCAATTTGACCCAAGAGGAATGTGCCCAAGGGGTAGTTTTGCGAGAAGAAGGGTGGACATACACAAGAATTGCAGAAAGGTTTGGAGTTTCCCATACAAGTGTGTCCAGAATGTTGCAGCGATTCAGGGAGACAGGTATGAATGTCCGAAGACCAGGACAGGGTAGACCACGGGTAACAACTGCCGTTCAAGAACGTTACTTGAGAGTTTCTTCGTTGAGATAACGGTTTGCAACCGCTCGCCTCCTTCAAATTCAGCTTGAGCAAACTCATGAGGTGCAAATTAGCACTCAGACAATAAGAAATCGCCTCAGAGAATATGATTTAAGGCCTCGTGTCGCGGCGAGAGGCCCAGCTCCTACCCCAGCTCATCGAAGGGCGCGTTTGGATTTTGCGAGAGAGCATATCCATTGGGAAGAGGCCGATTGGCTCATCTCCACAGATGAGTCTAGATTCTGCCTCTACCATTGTGATCGACGTTCCCTTGTATATACAGACGTCCACATGAAAGATATGCTCAGTGCAATTTCCTGAATACTATTGGTTTCGGGGGAGGATCGATTATGGTATGGGGTGGAATATCTTTGACTGCTCGCACAGACCTAGTGGTCGTTGATAATGGAGCTATGAATGCTGATAAGTATATAAGGAACATTCTTGAAGAGCATGTAATGCCATTTGCCCCATATATTGGTGAAAATTTAATTTTTATGGACGATAATACCAGACCCCATCGTGCGCGCATCGTTCAGGAATACCTTGAAGAGGTTGAAGTCTCTCGAATGGAATGGCCAGCAAGAAGTCCAGATCTCAATCCGATTGAGCAGGTTTGGGACAACCTCAATAGAAGGCTGAGAAGTTCAGAAAATCATCCAGATACTCTTAATGACTTAGGAATACAACTCGGAGAAATCTCTGAAGGATTAGATCAGAACATTTTCAGATCACTCATTACATTAAAGTATGTCAAGTCAAGATATGTATAAGGAGAAATTTTCCATTTCCCATGATACACGGGGATATCTTATTCTGAGGCATACTCACCATTTCCTATTGCATATTGTTGTAGTAGATCTGTCATATTTATATGGGTTATTCCCTTATTTTCTTGCATCAAATTATCACAGTGAGTTACTTTTCCACTACCTGGACCCCCTTGAAAATGAAGTTTCGGTTTTAGTATCTATTCCTACCACCAAATAAAAGCAATATTCAATCACATACCTAACACAAATATTACAGGCACTTTGGGCACTTCAAATTCGACTTCACTCTCATTATGTAAAGGTTGTTGGCTGGCTGACATATTTTCCGGATTCCTTGGCGTATTCCTGGTCCAGGTCTCTTCCTCGAATTCGTTGGTACCATCAGCTCGTTCTGGAATGATTTCAAGATTTGCTCACTTTTTCAAGCAATCTAAGATAATACTATAGGTGTACCACTTTGTATTGATCTAACTGACTTTCAGCTGAGTGGCTTGAAGCAAGTACCACCTATCTCTGACAAAATTTCGATACTGGCTCCCAATGATTTCCGTATTTCAGAAAGCCAAAGGAAAATTTTGAATGGTTACAGATAGGCATAAGAAATAATGCGATATCATGAAAAATGGGTGTTGATACCCACCAAATTGTTTAACATGGTATATTTTAGTTTATCGTTGGTTGAAATTTTATAGTGATTCATATCTTCGTATGTACGGCTTACATATAGGTGTCCCTTTCAATTAGGTATATGTGTCAAAAAGGCGAATGCAGTCCTGCAAGCCGTGTCCCTTCCATATTTTTGAATCTTTAATTCTTGATATCTAGCCATGGCTCAGTAAATCTATAGTGTTCTCTATCTAATAAAAGAGTCTTACTGAAAAAATGGGTAAAGCTTTCCTTTTCTCAATGGCACTTCTCTGTCTTTGTTCCTCTTTTACCACTTTTGTTTTCGATGGAAAATCGATCTTTTTCGTGGAAAGATGTCATTAGTAGGTATTATTCTTAAGGAAAACTCTGAATCTTCAGTGATTCTATAGCCGATTAGAATCTAGTACATCATTAAATATTTATCGGCTTAGTCATTCGGTATGATTCTAAATGTTCAGACTGTACCTATCAGTAGCTTATTGAATGATATTTACTGTTTAATGAAAATTACAGCCGTTGGTTTAGTCAGATCGTTATTCGGATCAGTTTTATCGGAATACTATTAGTCCTGAGGTTCTAAACCGTGATACGTCCGTTTTATGAGATGAAATTCTGAATAACCAATGAAAGCAGGACAGTATTCTACTTGAGGATTCCCAGCATTGAACTACATGCTTCGCACCAACTAATCATCTTTCAAAAACTGTATATTCCTAAATAGGGGGTAATATTAACGTTGTCAAAAAGATTTTGGTCGGTCAGATGTATTTTTTATATATTTCAGACGAATTAATGAATGATCTGACTGGACTGAATAATGTTTCAAGAGAAAAATTCACGAAAACGACTTAGCTTGCAATCAGATTATGAAAATGATGCAATAAACCATGCATACATATACATCTATAACGTGAACACAAATAAAGGTATATTGGTCATGATTCAAAACTAGAAATTCAAAACTAGAAATTCAAAATGTAGTGAGATAGATAGACATATTTCTTTCTATTTACGATGAATAAACGTAAAATTTGTGTCATAAAGAGTATACCCCTATATTATTGTATTTATTCAAATATGAAGCCTGTTATTGTCCTAATAACTTATGCATAGATATTCGTTAATAATTAATAATAATGGATTCCTTCAGTAAAACCTGAAGGGTATATTTTCATCTCCATGAAAATCGATAATGTCCTGAACAGAATCGTCAGAACTTCATTATATTTGAATGAGTCAACTTGAAAGTCAACAATCGATAACTATTAATTATAAATACCCGAAGGATTTCACTTCTAAAGCACACAGTCGGGAAAAATCTATAGGTACCCTATATTTCATAATAGTACAATGGATGGTTGGAATATCTAGGTATGTAATTCTGACCTGTAGAAGGTAATGAAATTATAGGTCTCGAGATATCCTCATAACTACTTCGAAAGCTATGGTTAACTGAAAAATATGTAGCTTTGGTTTCATTCTATCAGTATGAGTTCTTTACGACCTTCAATAATACAGGGTGTTTTCAAGGGTGATTTTTTCGACTTATGATAGAGGTCATTAGAAAAATAAATCACCAAATGAGTACTTCACATAAAAATTTGCTTCTGAGCAGCATCTGCTTAGATACAGATCTCTAAAGAAGAGAAAAAGAAGAAGAAGAGAAAACGGTCAAGATGGCGGAGCTATCATCCCTCGAACTTTCATGCGATTTCTAGTATTGGGACCCGAATCTCAAATGTCTAGAGACAACTGGTTGTCTCTAGTCTGACCCCATCTTTTTGAGAGTTTTTCGAAGGTCAACTTTCGAGTCGCTTATCTTTCAGGAAAATTATCGTAGATCTAAATGAAATACATATTCTGAAAGAGCAACTCTTCTAGTAATAAATCTGAGAATTTCATTCATCTCGGCCGAACTGTTCGATCTTGAGAAAGTTTTAAATGAACCCAACTTTTTGGGAATTTTTTGAAGGGCATCTTTACAGTAATTTATCTTCCAGGAAAATTATCGTAGATCTAAACGTGATACTTATTCTGAAAGAGCAACTTTTCTAGTGGAAAATCTGAGAATTTCATTAATCTCGGCACAACCGTTCGGTCTTGAGGAACTTTTACCTTTTTTTTTGGAATTTTTCGAAGGTCAACTTTCGAGTCCCGTATCTTGCGGGAAAAGTATCATAGATTCAAATGTGATATATATTCTGAAAGAGCAACTCTTCTAGTAATAAATCTGAGAATTTTATTCATCTCGGCACAACCGTTCGGTGTTAATAAGGAAGTTTCAACGAACCTTTTTTTGGGAATTTTTCTATGGTTAACATTCGATACTCGTATCGCAATCTCAATAAAATCATTTTTCGATATTCTAAAAATTTCTCTCGAGTTCTGACCCTCATGGCAAGGAACCGCCCTTGCTTCCCAGAAGAAGTAACCTCTGCCTCTCCAAGTGCCAGTGTGATTGGCTGAGAAATCCTGAATTTTCTGAAAGTATAGAACTACACAGCAAAGACTAAGGCCCTAGTTTTTTCTGTGTAGTTCTATACTTTTCTATGCAGTTTTGTACACTTGAACTCTTGAACAATCCATGTCATATTTTCATTAGGTTGTCACTATTTTCTTACCAGTATCCAAACAGATTCCCATATTCCAAGATCTACTTATGGTTAGGCAGGGTTCTTAAGTCATACGGATGCAGACAGAGACGCGGATGACGCGTCGTCGTTTGCGGTTTTTTCATCGAGATCCAGACCAAAAATTGTAAAATGTCCACCTTTCACAGCACACTCGATCCGTTTTCCGCGACCATCCGTTCACAATTTTTTTTTTGTGAAAATTGGACTCGGTTCGATCCGCTGACAAGGCATGCATGAAAGCGGCCTACTAGGTATGATCGCGTCTAATTTGAATGGATCTACCTGACCAACTGGTTATTTTTCAAGTTTCATTTCTAAATAATTAATTGGAAAAGCAGGGACGACGCTTCGTTGTCATGGTTATCAAGGGCTGCGTCGTCGCATCAATTTATCGAAAGTGACCCCTATTTTGACGGCGCATGTTGATAGATGAAATTTCTACGTGTCTCGGGATTCAGAGATCATGCGAGATACGCTGCAAAAAGTTGTCTAGTAGGTGCTGGACGAAGAAACCATTATTTCAACACAAATGGAAAAAATTTCCCGGATCCCAAAAATGGCAGCCTCTTTCACTTTTAACTAATATACAGGTTATGGTTATCCGGTGGACATTGATGCTACAACTTGTGATAGACCAGGCCATGACCGTTCAGCATATCAGAACTTCCATAGACAAAAAACCTGAAAGTGAAAATCTCACCTTTCTCGAGATAATTAGCATTTATTTCTAAATTTCTAGAAAATCGCTATCCCATCTTGAATTTTTAGGTGCTATGTCTACAAATCGAGACTAATTGAAATATTTTTGGTGCTGAAGATTGAAACGAAATTTATCCATAAAATTCAAGAAGATATATTTTTGGTTGCAAAATGGCGCATGCGCTACTTCAATATAATAAAAAATCTTTTTCATTATTTATGGAATGATTTGATGATATGAATATAGATCGTGTATTATCGAATTTATAAGGTATTTAGTTATGGTGTTGATTGAAATATATAATAACAATAACGAATCATCATGTTCAGTAAAAAACTAGGATTTTGCTGAACGATTTTTCAAATGAGTGCCTGAAGGAGATGACAGGACGCAGAATCTTTTTCATTCAATGATTTCCTGTCTGGGTTATGGCTCTTCAACAAATTTTTGATTTTTATATAAAAATACCATACAAAAGCTTCAACGGTGTAGCCGATTTCAGAAATAGAAAAGAGGGAGAGAGAAACTTGATCAAAAGAAAATTCAAACCCTCAATCTTTGGCTTTGTGAACTGATGTTAACTACCAATTTTTCAATGTATACATGCATCATCATCATTAATTTTCAATTTAGCCGGAAGACTTTTGACTAATTTCATAAAAAGAAGTACATTAAAGAGCTATTTCATTAGGGTAAAAGTAGAGGTTTGCATACATGCATTCAGAAGGAATTAGAGAAGTGCATAGGAGAAGATTTTCGTTGTCCATTTCTTATAATTTTCATCTAAGGACATTTTTGAATTGGGAAAATTATATGTTCAAATTAATAATTTTCCCGGACCTTCACTACCTATATAGACTCCTAGAGAAGGATGTCCCATGAATAAAATATATATCATGGCCAATACCACATTACTTCTATACACGAATTTCTGAATATTTCAAATCCCCAGTTGATTTGAAATAAAATTACACGTTTTGGGAATACTCGTAGGAAACGTGTTAATTATTTAACTTCTACGAATTCTCGTGCTCTGTAATGATAGGCCTCATAAGGAATATTCGAGGGTTTAATTTGAATTCTGTTTGAATTCTACAATTTATTTATCAACTAATCAATCATAATTTGTAATTAAATAGTTTCAAACTTCTAGGTCGCGTACATATCATGGTTCATGAAGTATGAGCAGGGACATTGGTATACTCAGAGACAAGGGTGTACTGGGTGTACTCTACCTCTCTAACTGAACTGGCGAAAAAAGAAATTAAAAACCTGCCCGTGTGTTTCTGGAACATACGGGCATTAATGAGGGAGAGCATTCAAAAATACACTCCACAGGAAATTTATTCTGTCCATATCTCATTATTATCATTTATTCATTAAAAAAAAAAAACTGCTGACAAAAAAAACTTATCATCATTACTCGAAAATCTTTTTAATCGAAGCCTTGTTACTCTTATTAGATAATTTTCAGAGATATAGAGATAATATCTATATCTCTGATAATTTTTGATGAAGCTTTATGGTTTTAACCATAGAGTAAGAGTAAAAACTAAAACTCTTTGGTTTATTTGGGTAGTTCATACACCTTGTTTATCGAATCTTTGATCGATTTATGCAGTAGTTCTACTGTTTCATATGTCAACAATTCTAACCTCAAATGAATTAAATTTATAAATATTCAAGATATGAATTAATTTACCAGCATTGATTATATTACTGTTGTTAACTTTTGGTTCTAAGGAGTAGAAATATGGATAAGGTTTTATCACAGAACATAAGAACTGTAAGCACCATTCAATTAATTGCTATTTCTTGTCCACGTTAACCATTCTGAAGGTTTGTAGAGCTCTACTTGATAGCAAATATACTGCCCGAGATGTAACAAAACATGCTCTGAAACAAATAGATGACACCAAAGAATTGAATGCATTCATCACCATAACCCACAAAATAGCTATAGAATCGGCTGATCGTTCATCTGAAAATTATCAGATGAAAAAGCCAAGATCAGAATTAGAGGGAATTCCTATAGCCATCAAAGACAATTTCTGCACCAAAAATGTGAAAACAACTTGTGGTTCTAAAATGTTGGAACATTTCATACCGCCTTATAATGCAACAGTTTGCCAAAGATTATTTGATGCTGGTGCTGTACTTGTTGGCAAAACTAATTTGGATGAATTTGCTATGGGTTCTGGAACTGTAGATTCAATTTATGGTGTAACAAAAAATGTTTGGGGTTCTAGCAAAGGCTCAACAGATTTCTACATAGCAGGAGGAAGCAGTGGTGGGAGTGCTGTTGCTGTAGCTACAGGAAGTTGCTTTGGGTTAGGATCGCTGTATTTTATCTATATATTAATGCGAAAAGGATGTTGATTTTGTATATGTAAGTGTTTATTTTTCCATTTCAAGGGCTTTTGGTTCTGACACTGGAGGATCTACAAGAAATCCTGCTTCATATTGTGGATTAGTTGGGTTGAAACCAACTTATGGCCTTATATCTAGACTAGGACTTATTCCATTAGTAAACTCAATGGATGTACCAGGAATTTTAACGAGAACAGTAGATGACTGTGTCTCTCTTCTTAATGCAACTGCTGGTCCTGATCCTAAAGATTCAACTTGTATAACAAAACCTTACACTAAATTAAGGTAGAGGTAAATGAAGCTGCTATTATGGCGACAAGAGTAATTCATATCTTGGATTATGTAGAGCTTCAGGTTTTTTTATTGACCTCACTGCATTTTTATCAGTAGAGATTATTTCTCTTTGTGGGTTACTTAGAGTATGCCAATTTCAGAATCCCACCAGCTGATAAACTCTCTATTAAAAACTTGAAAATCGGAATCCCAAAAGAATACGCTTGTGAGTATTTAGACAATGAAGTACTGCATACTTGGAATGAAATTGCTTCATTTCTTGAAAATTCTGGCGCGCATGTAATAGAGGTATTAACAAAATTGCTGAATTTGAAAAACTTCTTTTGACTGTATGTCTTATAGGTGGAAATGCCTCATACTGAATTAAGTATTGTATGCTATTCTATTTTGAACCAATGTGAAGTTGCCAGCAACATGGCAAGATATGATGGTGTGCAATATGGCTTTCGAGCAAATGAAGAAACCTCTACTGAAAAACTCTATGCTAAGACGAGAAGTATTGGTTTCAATGATGTTGTTAAGCATAGGATATTAACTGGAAATTATTTCCTTTTGACCAGGTGAGTTAGTGAAAAATTCAGTTAAGTGGGATGATTTCTATCCTTATTTCACTTTTTCAGAAATTATGAGAGGTACTTCGAAAAAGCTCTGAAATTGAGGAGATTGATAGCCACAGATTTCGATAATGTTTTTGAAAAGGTTCAAATCTTATTAACTCCAACAACATTGACCACAGCACCGCTTTATAGCGAATTCATAACAAAATCTAACAGTGAACAATGCAGTCAGCAAGATTACTGTACTCAACCGGCTAATATGGCTGGTAAGGTTCATATTTGATTCTCTAATGTAGTTTTTATTCATTATAGCAACCTATCAAACAATTTTTTTACAGGAATTCCTGCTGTTTCTATTCCAATCAAGTTATCTAGTGCAGGACTCCCAATAAGTTTACAACTGATGGGAAGAAATTTCAGTGAACCCACATTATTGGCATTAGCAAAATTCATTGAAAATGAAGTAAAATTTCCTCACATTGTGGAAAAAATATTATGAATTAGTTCAACATTGTCTAGTGTTACTTTTTACGTTCTCTAATACTTTATAACGAATGAACAAGATACGACTGCCCAAAAAAATTTTTGGAGGAATAAAGTTTTATTTGTTATTCGTTCTGTTTTGTTCATTTCACTTAACCTAACCTAAAAGTTGATGAGAGTCAAAAGAGTTCGAAAATTCTGAAAAAATACTGAATTTAAATGGAATCATTCACAATATTGCTAAAACCTGCACAAAGTATCATGTTGTCCAATTACCTAAGAAAAAATTGTTTCAAGAATCAACGGGCATTATTGAGCCTTTCAGCCAAAGTCAAAAAGTTTCCTGATGCCTTGAAAATGAATGCTTGGCAAATACACAGTTATGAAGAAGATTTACAATTATCCTCTACTCGGAAACCATTTCTTCGTTCAGTCGACAGTATTCTAGTGAAAGTGGAGTCTGTATCAGTAAACCCAATTGATTTATACATGAAAGGTATTTGAGACAGCTTCGATACTGATGGAAGTTTGAAATCACTTTAATTTAAGATGGTTATGCAAGGAATGTCCTGAATGTATTCAGAAATGATGAAATGGAACTGCCCCTAACCTTAGGTAGGGATTTTAGTGGCACCATTGTTCGTAAAGGGTTAACAGTTGATGAAAAATATAAGATAGGAGATAAGGTTTATGGTTTCATACCCTTACACAAGCAGGGTTCTTTTGCAGAATATGTTATTGCTGAAAATGGCCATGTTAGTATGTTCAAGGAAAATCTCCTTGAAAAAATAAAATGACTGATTATTTTGTCCAGTTCCGACATCAACCAGATCATCTCAGTCCTGCAGAAAGTGCTTCAATGGTATATGCATCTATGACAGCATGGTCTGCTTTATTTGTAACAGCCGGCTTAGCACTAGGATGTGGAAAGGACAAGAGGATTTTGATATTAGGTGCTTCTGGGGGAGTTGGTACAATGGCTGTTCAATTATTAAAGTCGCAAGGAGTTCATGTAAGATAAACTTATAAAATTATTTTAGCTATTTAGCAACATTTTTTGTTGATTATTCTTTTAGGTAGCAGCAACTTGTGCAACAGATGCAATGTCCCTGGTTAGATCGTTAGGAGCAGATGATGTTTTTGACTATACTCAACCAGATCATATTGAAAAAATTTCTACAAATAGGTGATGATTCAAACCAAAATGGTCTCAAATGCTTCAAGTACTGACTGGTTTGTATTGCAGGTATGACATTATATTGGATTGTGCTAAATTTGGAATAGATAGGGTACCAAATGAATGGAAATTTGGGCAGTATATCACTTTGAATTCACCACTTATATTGAATACAGATGAATATGGTCTAGTAGGTGGTTTGATGAAAAGCACAAGCTCACTTCTGAGCCAGAATATCATGAAACTGAAAGATGGCAAAAGAGTAAAATGGGGCTTCTTTATTCCTAGCAATAGTGGCTTTGAACTAATCGATCGTTTGGCAAAGAATAATCAGGTGAGTTTCATATTCATTATTTATGTGCCTGTTCAATCATGGCCTATGTATAAAAATGTTCTATAGGGCAGTAAGGAATAGTCAAAATTGTTGATTGCTGCTGGTTACTAGCAAAACGTTTCTTAGAACCTGTGTGTGTAATTTGGCCTGCCCTATGGAAACACACAATTTGAAGATTTGTTAGAGTGCCCTTTACAAATCTTTATGAATCAAAATGCAGATCATACGTACATTCAATGTATTTGAGTTGAACTCAATTTTTCTTTTTAGTTGAGACCTGTTATACATAAGGAATTCTCTTTTGAACAACTTCCAACTGCATTGAATGAGGTAAAGAAAGGACATCTAAGGGGGAAGGTTATGATAAATATATAATGAATTTTTATTTTTAATGTTATAGGAATGTTTATAAATCTTAACTTCTGAGTTTAAATTATTTGCTATTTGAGCCTTCTTAATTACATAATTGGAAAATAACACCAATAATATATAATAGGCTGATAAAATAAAAAGATATATTTGACAACATTTGGGTATAATTTATATTTAAGTCCATGGCAAAAAATTACAAAACAATGCTATGCCCACAAGAAAATAAGTCAAGTAATATGAAAGTATGTACTTTTTCTTTGTTGAAAACATTTTGAAATCAGTCATATCACAAAATTTGTCATCATCCATCATATAATAAGCAGAAAACCAATATAGAAGGGGGCTGGATGAGCACAAAAATCGTGTACTCACTTGAATATGTACAAACAATATACAAAATATGGATAGAATTAATCCATGAATTATAAATACATAAATATGAGGATTTTCAAAAATCAAATGTGTTCTTGGAGGAGAAATATCCAAGTTGAATATATCGATAACATTTTTAGGAAAGTTGACCTTGATGTATTTTCTACAATTAACGATGAAAATGATCAATATTGGTGCTGCTAGAAGAAAATTCGGGATTTGTTTGAATTCGTAATAACTGAAAAGTCCCACATTCCAATAATGTTTTTGAACATATGAATAAGCCATTGGCAATCGACTGTTGCACCAGGACTGATTGTGTTTACTGTAGGTGCCTAGCAGTACAAAGTTATTTTCTTTTGCATATGTTTCAACCTGTATTGGTAGATTGACAGTGAAATCCTTACAAAACAAATTGTAACTGAACAATTGGAAAGCATGGAATGGAGACAAACATAATATCATCCCCAAAAATATCAACATCAAGAATGACAGAAAAAGGAAAAACTTTTTGATTATTGAAAATAAAAAAGCACCTTTTATTTGAATGAAAATTCTCAAGAACATACAAGCTAAAATATATAGATAGAATCCCAGATTGAGTACACCATTTGATCTTGTTATTGTACCTAAAGCTATAGGAAGTAAATATAACAAATCTTGTGGTTCAATTCTTCTCCTGAAGTAGGCATACTTCTCATATAGTACTATACAATTCAGCATTGACCAGAATGTTAAACAACTAAAAATACACTCCGTATAAGGAGATGAAAAAAAAACAGAAGCAGGATTCCAACAAAAAAGTATGGCTGAGTAATATGAAAATTTCTCCGAATGGAATTTCCTGCTGAGATCGAATAAAATCAGTGCTGTTTGTACAAAAACTAATAAATTCACAATCATAAAAACCAGTAATATTAGTGAATCCTCGCTAAGGAAGTGGATGAAACTCAAACATTTGGCAAGCGAATTTCCCAGTAGAGGAAAGAGTGGGAAAAAGGCAACAGTATTTTCGTATGTGTAGCCATATTTTGCAATATGCATGAAATACTGTGCATCCCATCTCAAGAAACCCCCAAAAAAATGGCTAACAGCCTTATCCATAAAGGACTCTGTAACATTATCCCTTGGATAGAGGAAAACTCCAGCATCATGATCAGTAATCAGGTGATTGAAAATATATTGCAAAAATATCACTAGGAGCCTTGAAAATAAGGCAGTTTTTATAATACTCTTCCTATAGAGTTTACTCATTTCTATAATCAATATGGGTTTATCACTCCATCACCATTTTCATGTTGCTGATAAATTCGGAGAATTCAATGAAAAATGTCTTCCTTAGGAAATTCAGTAAGAATCCACATGATATATTTAGTCTTATGAAGTGAATTTTGAACAGTGTTTGAATCTTTTTGAAACAGAACAAGATTTTGAGGTTACTGAAAAATGTTAGGTTAGACACATAGACCAGAGACATCGTTGCATAGACTTTTTGTTTTCTTATATGTTAAAAGTAGTTTAAAAGGTTTATGTTCTAGAGAAAAAAATCACATCCACAACAAATTATTAATCTCAATCGTAAAATATCCTCCACATTACTTTTATAAAATGAGGAATATCCTTCCAACTCCCCGTACAGTACAGTACAGTTTTGTCCTTTATCACATTTTACACACTCTCAAGTAGAATTGGCAGTTATTCGAGTATTCAAACTTGATGGAGCATCTGCGACTCCAAAAGCTGAAACGAAGACGTTCACTACGGTGACTAGAAAAATTCCAATGACGGTGTAGTTGTTGATTTTGTTCGCTCTGCATACTTCTTTTTCATCTTTCACGTTGTAAGTGGCGTTCCAAATTAGGAGCACCCCTATAGCAACCTAAAAAAAAGAAATGTAATATGTATGTACTAGTTTAGAGTATAAAATTACATTTTGTGTTATTTGATTCCCTAGATTTTGTGAAACATTAATATCGAGACAGGGAGAAAATTTCAGTCTTTATCTTAGTGCAAGCTTAGATCGGTTATGGCAAGACCACGCTGACAATGCCAAGTCTCGTCTGAATCTTAGATGTCACATTTTAGAGAAAAAGTTGCTTAACAACATTTCGAATAGCTTCAGTTGCACATTCTAGACCTAAACAAGCACTGGTATATTTTATTGCATATCAATTCAAATTCCTGAGGGATATACTGTATTCCTCAGCTACAACGCACTTGTCCTTCAAATGCACATATATTATGCATCATATTCGTTGGCATTATACCGATGTTAAAAAGGGGGAGGAATTTTCAATACCATTAAAAATAGAAAAAATCTAAACGCTCAAACAAAAACAAATTGGAATCACAAAAGCGCATTCAAGGAAGTGCTTTGAAGTTATAGCTTGAAAATTGAATCTTGAAAAATCTTGACCAGCAACTGGAATCTTCGGAATTTTAGTTATCAGGAATCACTTTGGTTCATATTAAACTAACGAGCATTCAAGGAATGTCGATAAGTATAGAATTTTGAAGGCCTATGTTTTGTGCCCAAACGTAGTACTCAAGTTAATTTACTGATTAAAACATGCTGAGAGCCCTATGTTCGAGCATCTAATACCAACATTCAGAATATAGTCTTCTAAGCTATGTGAAAGCAGCAATAAATACCAAATACCAAGTTAATCTGTTTGCTACGGTTCAGACTTAAACTGTTAACCTTTGTGAATATTTGTGGCACTCACCTGCAATATAAGGCTGAGGGCAATGAATATTAAACTGGGATAATAATAAGGGTGTCTGTCAAAACTGTCCATCACGTATCTGAGTTGATTTGCGTTAGCTGAGAATAGCGCCAAGTCCATCATCCCTTGCGCGAGGGTTTTCTTATGTTGGTACACATTAAGATCTGGTATATCTTCGAGAAGAATCCCCGTTCCGATGTCTACCTCATGATGACGATGTCCGGGGAAATCCGATTCTCTAGGAAAATGGGGTATGGACCCGGAGTGCCGCCTCTGGTGGGTGGTGCCATCATTTTCATCCTCTGGGTTCTCCGTTTTGCCCTGATCGTCGTCTTTCGAGTTGATTTCTGGCTGTTCTCTCCGTTCAGTGTTGGTATCATTATTTCTCTTGGTCAAAACTTCGGAATCCGTTGGTTTCTCGTTATCGAAAAATCCGTCATCCACACCGGGATAAGGCTCGTTGACCACTTCCCTGTCGTCGTCTTGTTCGTCGGTTTCCGGCGTGGCCAAGGTGGGCTTGGGGTTCTTCTTGTCCCCCATCAGCGGAGTGGTAGAATTTACTGTTTCCACTTCGAACTCCGGATTGTTGTGCTTGTAGCTGACTGTCGCGGACATTCTTAAGGCTGACCTTGACTTAGGGTTATCTCCACCGCGGCACTCTCGATACACAGTCCGAATTTTTACCGTTTTTCGTCAATAAAAGACGACACAACACTATTGGGATACTGGGAACTTCCAGTCCGTTGACTACCGAGGAAACAAGTTTCTCGAAGATGCGTCCCACAGATCAATTCGAATAAATCTCGACTTTTGCTTCGATGCATCGAACTATTCTTCACAATTAACAACGTGCGCTTAAAGCATTGTCAATTTTAACACTGGTTCATTTAGGATAAATATCTACCGTGAATTATAAGGTGAACGCATGGATGACCGTACAGAAACAATTCTATAACTGAAATGAAAAGTACCTATACCTATTTCCATTTTGTATAATTAGCTTCGCGAGACCACATGGAATGGTTGATGAGTCACGTGGCCCATACGTCATATGTTTATTATCAGGAATTTATCTGGTGCAACTGGAGATTCCTCTTTTTCCGAGCTATAAGGGAAACCCCCGATTTTTTCAGAAACAGCGATTCATCGAATGGAATCAAAATTTTTTTTATTGGTCAACGACCCTGTTTCTTGATGAAAATACCAAAATTTCTTGTCGTGTGGAAATAGAATTTGTATAAAGTCGATTGATTTCTTACCTCTTATTAGTTCTCGATTGTTGGAAGCAAATTTGGAAAAACATGAAGTTTTTGACCCCTTTGGGATGAAAAAAAAATTGTATGACTTACATGGAGGATTTTTTGGTGAACAAATAAGATTCTGCGTGATCATTTTTAGGAAATGAAGAGTTCGAAATTCATGTAACGATGGTTATACGCATATTATTAGAAGTATTTTATATTTTTCTAACTCTTCTTTTTATTTTAATTATGGTTCAGAAGTGGAAGTATGCTTACTAATGGTGATAATGAATTTTTGTGCAAAACTTGTAGATCTTTGTTCTATATGTTTTATTACCGCCCTCCATTACTGCTGTTGGAACAGCTAATTCGAAATCTTATTGATAGCTGAATAATGAAAGTGTGTATAAACTTTCGCAATTTATTCCAACAACAGAGAAGAATTATGGATTATTTTATCAATAACTGCGGATGTTGTTGTTCGGTAAGAAACCTCATTTATCAATATATTGCGGCAGGATGTAATATCCAAATGAAATGACAAGGTTTTTTTATCTAATCATCATATTACACATTGTCTTTTATAATCTCGTAATGAGATTAAAAACAATGAAGAAAACTAACTGATCTTAGTTTAAGCATATCATTGAACTTGTTTACAGAAGTTTATTTATTGCTTTAGTAAGGAATTCAGTGGAATTTTTGAAACAATGCTGAATTGAATCATGTTCAAAAAAATATGTCCTGTTCAAAATCGTATTCCCACATTGAAATTACCTTTTATTCTACAAGGATATAAAGTCAACGTCCATAATGGGCTCATGCCTGTCTTGTTTTCTTGTTTACATCAAGAGAAGAGAATATTGCTTGGGTACAATGGAAAAAGGCATTGCTTCTATACCGAGTACATATTTGGGTTTTCATAGACACCCTGTATATACAACTATATATGCCTTTAATTTAAGGAATAACCCTTGTACCTTTTGTCCTTTTGTCTCATATAGAAACCTATCAGATTTTTTTGCAATTCAATATATTCCGAGCGATAAAAAGATCCAGGTGACCTAGATGGTCATGGCACACATTCTCTCGGAAGAATTATGGTGGGCAGGTAGGTTCGTATTTTATGCCGCTGAAGAGAAAACCAGAAACTACCTACCGCGATAATGTGCATCAAATGCATTTCTGGTTTCACGCTCGACAACTTCACATATGGTTGCTTGTGAAAATCAGAAAAGGACCAGGCATGATTCAAATTGTTAATATCTAACTTTAACATCTGAAATAAAGGAAACTAAAATTTCTAACGACATCAGATAATATTGAATTAATCTTCATTTATCCCTAAGAATGACCGATGATTTCTATCCTATACCTATATCACGATGTTCCCAGTTAAATAACAGGTTTCTTGGCTCATTGGTTAAGACCGACTAACTGATGCAAATTTTATTTCAATTCCGATTTCAAAAAGTACAAGTTGCAATAGGTACTTCGAAGTCTTTTTTATTCAATTCTGACATAGAAAAGTTGGTTTATGGACTTTTTTAGAAGTCGTGAAACTTTGCATGAAATTCCCAGCGTTAAACTGCACATCAACACTATGAACAAATACGTACTGCAGAACACCAACAAAAAAAATGCAGTTCTATTCAGGAACCGCACAACCAATTAACATCCTCAACTATAACTTTACTATTACTGGTTTATCATTAACATGGACCTTTTTTATTGAAAACGAAGTAAACGGAACTATCACCTACATTTTCAAGTAGCAACGCCGTCTACGATAGGCGGGTACTTTGAAAAAATCATCGGCGTGTAATAGGTTCTTCCCTCCGAGCTATAGGCTTTATCTATAAATTCTTTTTACATGTCTCTCAGTGGTAGTGCGAAGCTGGTATCAAAAATGGTAAGTGTAAATGTAGAGCTTGTGATTGTGCTTGTTCGGGTAATGGAGCATCTTTGTTTAGATCTGATATGTATCAAACATCTCAATGAATTTAGAAATATTCTTCGATTTTCATAAGTATAAACAATGTGTGAACATCCTTTCCTGAATTTGAATGAATCATCAAAATTCAAGACATATTTTTGAAATGAAATGAACGCATACTCATGTGTACCTACCTATAAACGATATAGATCTACAAATAAAGAAAGTTTTAAAATATTTTTTTCCGATTATAGTTACTTAGTCTAGTTTTTGTGTTAATATCAATATCGACTAATAATTCTTCTAGGGTTTTTTACAAAGCTTGACTGTCGTCCTCATACTCATCAACAGTTTGAAAGCAAGGACCTTACTTGGACCTCTTACAAATCTAAAAGATATATCTAAAAATGATAGTGACGGAGCCAGCGATGAAGCAAATGATGTTTCATTAAAAGAACCATACGTTTCAGAGGAATCTGTGGAAGATATCCAAAGTGGATTATTTCCGGTGAAACTTGAGAGACCATCCGAAAACAACATCCATCTCATAGCCCATACTCAGCAGGATGGAAATGCCATTCATTTCCTTCCCACACAACAAAATGATCCGAAAATTCTCGAGAAAACAATTGAGCAGGCTGAGTTCGAACAAGGAAAATCACCAGAACGCCTTTTATCTCCGATATTAATAAGAGAAGATTCCCCAGATCAAGTCTTCGCATTAAAACAGGATGTGTATTCTTCGATGAAAGAAGTTCAACCATTACTGGTACAAGAAACATTACCATCTTTATCCAAGGAAGTTGAATCAAAACACTTGAAAGGAATCGCTCCTGAATATAATCAAGACAGTTTTCAGCCTCTTCCAGCCATCAAGCAGGAGATCGAATCTCTACAATTATCAGATTGTATCAAAAAATTACAAAGTTTCTTCCCCAACACGTTAACCAATCTAGGGGATGTCCTTTCAACGCACGAACACGATACTTTACCACCATTGCCTAATCCAATGGGAGATATAAAAACCGAGCAATTGGAAACGTTTGAAAAGGGCAATCTTGGCGAACTTCATGAGCCTTTACCGCCAACTTTGACCCAAGTGAAACTTCCAGATCAATCTCTCATGCCGATTAAAGATTCACCGACCATTCCTCCGGTACCAAATCCAGATCATGTTCTTTCTTCGCAAACGTCTGATGGCAAAGTTCTTGCAGAAGCTCCTTTGCCCATTACTGAAGAACATTTTCCAGCTCCTGTAGTTCCTTCAGGGCCATATCCTGCCGAAGTTTCTATTTTGAAGGAAATACCTGTTGCTCATGTGGCTGAGCCTCTCCCACCTCTACGAAATGGTGTTTTTACTGCCAAATATCCGACTTCGCTAGAGCACAAAGTACAGTTACCTATGGGTTCTCCGTATATAACTGCTAGTTAATATTTTCAGCAAATAAATAAAAACGATCTGAAATTATTTTCGGAATATTTCGTATCAAAATTATTTGAACGATGTGTATCTTCTTGGAGATGTCATAAAATTGAAAAATCATCTAGTTTTGATTGTCACTAATTTCATTGTTCAAAGGTTGCGAGTGTTTAAGGCTTTATAATATGATAATGTCATTATTTATTTTGTGAGGATCATGAAAATGAATAAACTATTTTCTTGAAGATAATGTGTTTGTTTTTTTTCACAATTCGGCTTATAATAATCCTTAGTAAAATTAAACGAAACACGTTTTATTGTCCATATTTTAATCAGATCTAAAATTCCACTTCAATGCATAAGTATGTACACAAATAAATTTACATTTAGTGTAGCCATATGATCGAGTTTTTCTCAATTTTGCAAGAACCTCTGGCTCATTGACTTCCATTAGTCTGACTAGTATTTGTAATGAACTGAGAGACTTCTAATAAGAGTTCATTCTCAACGACTATTTTTTTTAAATAGTTTTCGACAGAATTCAAACGATTAAATTAAATATTACAGCTGTGAAAACTTGGGTGATATGGCTACAGCATATCTATAAAAATAGATAAAAGTGATCCATGAAAAATTATACTAGAAAAATGGTTAATAATAATAGATCAGTGCAATTTTCCAAGTTCGAATTTCCTTTGTATAAGACGTGTAGTATGAAAGAAGAAGGAATCAAGTAGTCCTGCAACTGTGAAAATGCCTCCTATGATAGCACATACATTAGTTAAAAAATGTCCTAGGGATCTCTCTTTTTCTGTATATTTCACCATCAAAGGGGATAGTTCATACTGAAAAAAAATCCCTGGCATTCCCGACTCACCATTCATTATTGAAATCACTTTTTTGTGTTTAGTAACTGAGAATTGATTGGAATTAATAACTTCACCCTTTTTATTCGAATATTGTGTTGGTACTATTTTTATATAATACTGGAACATGGTAGCACCTGTAAGAAAAATATTACAAGAGGTGATGTCCTTGTTGTGCAAGAAACGACGTGTATGTGAGATTTTTAATGAAAATTTAAGACGGAAAAAGATTCCAAGCAAGCGAATCTAAATGCGAGCTCTTTACACAAAAAATCAACCGGAACTGACTTCTTGTCCCTGTATTTAGCAAATAGGAAAATTCTATTCTTATTTTTTTTTTGTATTATTTGTTGGAAAATACTTTCGATTGTAAAATAATGTAAAAAGAACTGATATGCGTGAAGAGAAAGAGTCCCCCTTGCTTCCCATGACGAGCCGCCAATGGTTACTTATGACATTTCAAAGTGCCCATAGAAAGAAATAGACAAGACAATCAAGACATAGAACATAAAAGCCATGAATTTATACCAAATTTGATAGCAGGAAATTAATGTGAATCGTTTTAAGTAAAACCTTGTTAGTTTGAAATACACCCAAGGAAATTTCAGTTCGTAAATAGCACATCACAATTATCTATTTTTTTTGTAAAACAAAAGACAAAGTAAGTAACTTCTTGAGACTTTTAAATTTGAGGTTATGTTGGAAAGGAAGTTGCGGCAATGATTCGAAAACTTTTTCTGTTTAATAGGTGAAATAATGCCTGCAGTACCTGGAAGTATGTATCAAGGGCAAGGCCCTTCATGTATTGACAAAATGAAAATGGGATTTTACTTAGGTTTTGCTGTTGGCATAGCAAGCGGTGCACTCTTTGGTGGCTTCTCTGCGCTGAGGTAAGTTCATATATAGAGGAGTCACTATTAAACTGATCAGCAGAACAATTAATTTACCTTAGCTAATAATTCTTCATTATAACCGAATCAAGAATTCTGAATGTAAATGATATGTCTATTACAGAGGTGGTCTAAGGGGACGAGAATTAGTAAATACTGTTGGTAAAGTAATGTTGCAAGGAGGAGGTTCCTTCGGAACATTCTTAGCAATTGGTTCTGGATTACGTTGTTAGAGCATTAGGCTACTTTGATATAATCCTGATTAGATCTTACATAGATTTTTTGTGTAATTTATATAAAAAAATATATCACTTTTCTTTTTCTGAAGAGTGTTTCCATAATATAATTAAATTTATCATTGAATTACCTTCCTCTGCCAATCCCATTGTGTCTTTCAAAGGATCATGCGTCTCGCTCATGATTCTTTCTCCAAAACTCAAATGCCTTATTTTATGTGTAGTATTAAATTCTGTTGAAGAAAAAGGTTGCACATCATGAACATGCACATGATTTATACTGAAACTTTTTCCTGGTGCTATGTGAAAACTACCACTAACTCTGTTGACAACAATTGTCCCATATATCTGACATCCTTGCTTGAAGGCCTCCTTCAATTTCTCATCTATTTTTTCATCTTTACACTGCGTTATATTTTCTGGATTAACTGGAAAAGCCCATTGTTGCTCCCTGTATGCAGCCCTAACCTCATCACAAGTATTGCAGCACCTAAGCAGCAATGAATAATTATAAATAAATAAGTATAGAAACCAGTATAAAACTATTATAACATGTATAGTACCTGTTTGAATCTCGGGCTGCACCATAACAACTACCACATTTCGTTTCATTCACTACTGCTACCTGAAATGAAAATCGACTGAAGATGAAGTCAGATTATAGACATTTAGATAACATGTTTGGATTGTTCCCAGCATATCTTCTGTTAATTTTACTTCTGAACCTACTTCATTTTTATTCTTAATTGTTATGTCTTCTTTTTTTGGTGTGTCAATAGGTTGACCATTCAAATCTAGTCGTCTCTTGTAAATATTATGGTCTATTTCAAGATGCTGTTCCCCTGATGAATCCATTGCATCTAATGCTAAAACTAATTGTTTCATTAGTATTCACAAAATACCTTCAGTTTTTAACATACAATCACAGGAAACTTGTGGGACAATTATATCAAGATTTATCTGTATATTAGGACTTCTTGATGTATCTACAAACAACTCCTCTGATATATTTGGTGTCATATAGTCCATAAACTCGACGAAGAATAGAATTAACATGAGTATAATACTGAGAACCGAAACTGAAAAAGATCATTTCAAAAACTAACTTATTAGCAACCATTACAGCAACTCACTAGTTGCACCCCCAAAGGTTTGGATTCGAGCATCTTCTAAAGGTTTTGGATATGCGTCGAAATTCCTCAATTTTTCGAAAACTTTGAACATTTCGAAACTAAATCATGGAATTTTTAATTGCAATATGACCGGTTCGTTTGAACTGGTGACGTTACCAAACGGGATTTGTGTTTTGTTGTTGTTATGTGAACTTACTTCAAGATGACATTTATTCTGCTACGTTTAAACTACTGGAAGTGGGAACTAAAATTATTTAGGGCTCGGAATCACTCAGAACTGTTTTCTCTGGTTAACAATTCCATGGGCGTAGTTGAGAGGGATTCCATACGGATACCTATTTCAAAATTTAATATTGAGGGTTGGCTTATGCTTGCCGGTTATTTTTTTATGCTATTTTGAGGGATTGTATGTCCCATATAGCATAACAAAAATAAGACGAATATTAATTTGAAGTAACTTTATTAAAGCGTCTTGCAAAATAGGCGAATTCACCCATGACTTCTGAAATATAATTCTTATCATTAAAAGAAAATATGTGTAATCCAGCAAAATCCTCCACATTTTCATCAAGAACCATTTCACCAATTTCCCTGAACAGATTTCTGAAGAAAGGTTCGAAGTTCTGCGACAACTCATCACGGAATCTGAACAATTCATTCTCCACTGAAACGTTGCATTTCTTCAGAGTATTAAGCTGATTAGTAGACCTTAGTAAGAAGGTTCCCGCCACAATAGGTATAGAAATATTAAAATTTTTACACATTTTCTGAAAATCAGATAGGACTCTTTTATCCAAGCAACCTTGTGTTAAAATAAAATCTGCTCCCTTGGAAACCTGTTGGAATAAAAGATACGAGTATTCTTTATTACAATAATATAAAAATGATATCAGTACCAGATAGGTCCTGGGAAATGAGATTAATTTCCGAATTGTTTAAAAATTCTTGAAAAATTTTTATCTTACTTCTATCCAAAATAAAGTCTAGCCACTACTTCCCGTAAAACAGCTGACTAGAACCAAAAAATATTAAAATCATAAACTGTGGAAAGTTGGCACATAGGTTCTCTTAGGTATCTTCCTCAACACCTTTATAATTATTACACCTTTTTTTTATTATTTCATACCCTGAATGAGTTTAAAGAGAAGCTGTAAACACCATAATTTCAACATGTAAGAAGGAACACTGGCATAGGTGGTAATTTTTTACAAGTACAACAACTAATTTAATACCCAATCAATTCCAAGTAAATTTTTCATCTAGGAAGAGCCACATTGTTAGTATAATTTGAGGTACTGATATGTTAGTTGATTTATATGAAATAAGCTGTTTTGTAGGATCATAATGGAATTTTTCATATACTTTAAAATGATTTCAAGTAGTTTGTTTACTATTTTTCTTCTCAAATTAATCTTTTCATTATGAAATGATTTTAATTTGAAATATGTATTGAATATTGCTCCAAAATATGGATTAGGTACTGAAAAAGTTAAGTATGAAAAATTCTCAACCTAAACAAAACGAACAAAAGCGGAAAACAGCATATGATGAATTATGTGTACACAAAAATTAATATTGACCTTCAATCTCAAAAATTCCAATTCCTGATTCATGTCACGTGAACGTGGATGCTTTTGGGGATATCCAGTAACTCCAATGGTGAAAAAATTTTCAAAATTCTCCTTTATGAATTCAACAAAATGACTTGTATAAGGGAAGTCCATTTCAGAAAGATCTTTCTCCGTAACGTATTTTGATTCTACATAAACAATTTACCTAATAATAGTTTCAGAAACACTGAATTAATATTAAACTTACCTCCTTCAAGGGCTAATATATTTCGTATACCAATATGTCTTATGTACATCAAAATATTCATAGCTGATACTTTATTCAAGTTTCTACAGGCAATGTGAAGAAGAACGGTTATTTTCCTCGAAATAAGTTCTTCGGCTAATTTTATAGCTGGAATATTTTTTGCAGAGAATCCTTCAAAATTACCTATCCAAGATATTGCGACGAAATCCATTAGCATTGTGGGTAATGTGTCCAAATCAATCGTCTCATTTGAATTTACTTCTAAGGACATGGATTTTTTTGAATTGAAAATTGCGGTAAGACTTTTCTGATCTGTTGTAAGGGTCGAATCCATTTTGAAATGTTGAAATTATTTCCTGAACTGAAGAATTATTGAAACGTGATAACTGTAGTCGAATAATCCTGAAAAACGAATAAATTTCAACACTATCGAAAATATTAGAGAGGGTAGAGAATGAAGAATATTCAAAAAATACAACCAGAAAACAAAAATCCTTTTTTTTTACAGAAAGTTGAACTGCCATGCGCCCATGCCATCCAGAGATTCCTCGTTTTGCCTTCTTCCATCTTTTTTTTTGTGCACTTCATTTTTCAATCATGTCTATGGTCTGGAAGAACAACAAATAACCTTTTCGTTGCGATTTGTTTGAATAATTGATGTTATTTTTTAATGATTTATTATGAACTCAGATCTAAGTTTATGAATTACTCAAAGCCTTTTACCATTTACATATAGAATTTTTACATTTGTTGCTCGATAGCGTACTCATTTCATTTGTTCTCAAGCTTTGAACAGTTCCGGTGATGTGTTTCAAAAAGAAAGTGTTGAGAATTTTAGAACCGAGTTCGAATCAATGTAGGGTATTTAGTACAGAAATCAGAAAACCCTTCAATAGTATTCCAGGTCCACTTTCATTACCCGCCATCGGAACTCTGTATCAATATCTTCCTCTGATTGGTAAGTGATTATTCTTAAATTTGCATGGAAATTTGATTTATCATTTCCAGGAAGATACAAGTTCTCTAAGTTACATATCAATGGATTGAAAAAGTATAAACAATTTGGTAGCATTGTAAGAGAAGAAATAGTACCTGGTGTTAATACAGTATGGTTATTCGATCCCAATGATATTGAACATTTATTCAGAAATGAAGGAGTACATCCAAAAAGAAGAAGCCACCTTGCACTTCAGAAATATAGATTAGATAAACCTCATGTTTATAATACAGGAGGATTATTGCCAACGTAAGAAGAGTTATTGCGAGTAGGATGTTGATCTATTCATTAAATGAAATAATCGTTTTCAGTGTTAAATTCATCTGCAATTTGTAATTTTGTTCTTGATGTACCATTTAGTTATTTTCAGAAATGGTGAAAATTGGTGGAAACTGAGACAAGTATTTCAAAAAGGCTTAAGTGGTCCCATAGCCGTTAAAAACTTCATTTCTGGTAGTAACGAAATAGTTGATGAATTTTTGGATAGACTCAATCTCATGAGCAAATGTTCAAATATAGACTACTTACCAGAGTTGTCAAGGTTATATCTTGAATGTATGTATAATGAATTTGATCTATATGTATTGAGTTTCAAAACAGAGTTCAAATGCAAAATATCTTTCCTACTGAATAGTCAACTAACTAAATTGAAGACACAAATTTAAAATTTTATTTAATGTAAAACTTGTTCAGGTCACATGAAAAATTAATGTTAATTTTGAATATTTAGTGATATGTCTCTCTGTATTTGATGTCCGGATGGATAGTTTCTCTGAGAGTGAATTGAGCAGAAATTCTAGATCTACAAAGTTACTGAAATCAGCTCTAATCACCAATGATTGTATTTTAAAGTTGGACAATGGACCTCAGTTATGGAGACACTTTACAACTCCATTGTATTGGAAATTGAAGAAGGCTCAGACCTGCATGGAAGAGTATGTGATTCAGTAAAAATGGAGAAAAAAACGTGAATTTTTTCTGAACCTTTTAGCGTTGCTATCGATATGGTAGGAATAAAGATGCATACCTATCAAGAACTGAATTATGATCAACCAAGGTCTTTGCTGGATATTTATCTCCGATCAAATGAACTAGACTTCAAGGATATTATTGGAATAAGCTGTGATTTTCTTCTAGCAGGGATGGATACTGTAAGTCCCATTTCAAATTAATTTTTTTCAGAATTATACTTTTTTTGTGTCGTTCTGACGTTAATTTGACAAAAATCATTTTCAACTACAGAAAATCAATTTTCATAATTTTATAGCCTAACTGACGAGTTTTTTTTTAAATTTCTATGTTTTAATCACTTTCATTATACGACTCTTTATTTCATTCCAGACCTCTTATACTACCTCTTTTCTTCTATATCATTTAGCATTGAATAAAGAAGCACAACATAAATTGTGGGAAGAATCTCAAAGGTTGCTACCAAACAAGAACAATCCTGTAACAAAAGAAGTGTTGGCAGAGGCCCACTATGCTAAAGCTTGCCTTAAGGAAACACATAGATTGAGACCAATTTCAGTGGGCGTAGGGAGAATCTTAAGCAAACCATCTGTTTTTTCAGGTTATGAAGTACCTGAAGAGGTAAAGCTTTGATTTTTAGTATAACAATGATAAACATAATCAGAGATATTTTTCTCATCACATCCCTATTGCAGAACTGCTGTAAATTAACTCCCGAGTTCTACCAATACTTAAATTTTTTTTCAGACAATTATTGTTACCCAGAACCAGATTTCCTGCCGGTTGGAAAGGTATTTTTCCCATCCAAATGACTTTTTACCAGAAAGGTGGTTGAAGGATCATCCACTTCATAGAAATACACATCCATTTTTGGTATTACCATTCGGACATGGTAAAAGATCTTGTATTGCCAAACACTTGGCTGAACAAAATATGCTTATTCTTTTGTTGAAGGTGAATATTATGAAATTCATGTGAATGTTCATTCACTTTTCTTTTTCACATTGCAGTTGTCCAGAAGTTATGAAATTGGGTGGAATGGCTCTAATTTGGATACAACTTCTTCCCTGATTAATAAACCCAATGGGCCAATTTTATTGAACTTCAAGACTCGATCCTTATAATATAAATTGGCAGAGATTTTTTATTGTTTTATAATTAAAATTTAATTATATTTTATTAAAAAATTAACAAACTTTCTGTTGTTTTTTTTTCGAGAGTTTTCCCTCTGCGATTCATTAATGATGATTAATTCTCCACCAATTTTGAAGTATCTCTCAAGGGGGATTTGAACCCATGATCTCTTGATGACTGGCCAAGTGCTTTACCACCAAGCTACCAGAAGGATAGGTTCCATTCATGTAGATCTATTTTACCTATTACTTCTACTATTATTGCTTCTTAAATCCATCACAATGTCTTCAGAAACTCATTATAAGCCTGTATTGAACTTTTAGCAACTTCTACAGCAAAGTCGGCGTCAGATTGTGAAACTAACATAATCAATGATGTGTAATTGGGTTTTTTAGGATCAAATTGTACTCTATTCAATTTCTTCAAAAACATGTATCTTTCTTTCAACTTGTGCTCCCTATATGTTAAAATCTGTGGGCATTTAACTATATCATCATGTGTTACTCCCATAGTGTTTTGGAGATATTCAAATGTTTTAAGAATATTTTCATGTCCTAAAAAATTTTCCACATGAGCCTAAACAAAAAAATGTTTATTTGATCACCTTACTCTTCATGAATATTTTCGGTTTATCTATGAACATTATTTTCATTTCATGATCATTGAAACCCATTTCTTCCTTTATTGCAAATATATTCACTTTCAGCAGATTATCACTACATGATATCAGTTTTGGTTGCTTAGTTACAACTTTTCTAACTTCATTGCCAGTTAGATGGAACATGTTCTGCAAAAATCCTAGTTTATCGTCTATTTCTTGGGTGCTGAAAGTAATAAGATACATTATCATATAATTTTGAGAGCTAATTTTAATGCATACCTGAACTGAAGCCATGAAGGATTCAAACTAATTATTCTCGTAATACTCTCATCGCTGAATTTTTTGAATTTTAAATAGGCAATACGAGTTTTCAAATTATCCAAATCCTCTTTGAAGATAAAAGGATTTTTTGTTATGAAATTTCCAATTTGATCAATTGAAAGACCTAAGTTATGCAAGAATATAACATGTTCTTTAATATCATCTTCGAATTTTAATGAAGTAATATAGGCAGGTGCATCTCTTATTTTCTCAATTTCGTATAAATTGACTCCCAACTTGAGAAGCTCTTGTAGTGTTTCTGAATTATTCACATATGCAGCAAAGTTGAATGAAGGTTTCAAATAGGGGGCTACATGAGAAAGATCTTCTTTACATTCTTCTAAAACTGACTTAGGCTGCTCTTCATCCAAACTTTTTATTGCTTCTTCTAAACTCAGTTTATTCACTGTATGCAAGTTCACCGCTGGTTTGTCAGTAGTTTGAAGTTCTGTTTTTTCATGAAGTAAACGAATACCCGTTCTGATAACTTTCTCATATTTTATAAGCGATTTCATTGATTTCAACATCTTCTAAATTTAATATTTACATTTTTGAATTAATGACTTATGTCAAAAGAGTGTCAATCCAGTAGAGTTGTATGTGAAACCAAAGAGTAACAACTCTTGTTTCTCTTTGATGGAACGTTACATACCATGAGAATATTTTATAGAAATTGTTTTAAGCAGAAATATCTTACTACAAAATAGTCTAACAGATCATATTAGCAATAGCAGAACTAACATCTCTAATAATAATAGTTCGTACCAAATTGAAAGCAGGCAACCAGTGTTACAAGTAGACGCGTTGAGTGTTGCTCAACTTCCCAATGAATAACCACTGAACCAAAAATCCAATACATAAGAAGCAAAGAAAGGCGTTGATTTCAACGTCTAGTTGTGCAAATTTCTTATTCAATTGATGAATAGCGAGTAACTCATTCAAACAGTTATGCCAGAGTTTGTCTCTGGTTATGCTTTGCCCCCCTTCTCATGCGAAGGTGTTTTCGCTAGAATCTGCGACCGAACACCCTGTACCCCTTCCAAATGAGTTTGTGCATGCTCGTTCAGACGTGGATTCATATCGAGTTCCTATAGCAGGTGTTCTTGGCCCTTATTTCTCGTAATTGTTCCTTGTACAAATTCCCCATGCTGGCTACCTTGAAACATCGGTACCCACCACCAGATCCAGCCGGCCATGACGCTGGTTCAGTGTCACGGCTCGTCGGCTTCGTGGAGCTGTTTCCCGGACGCATGGCGACCCATGCGGAACACACCCAGTGGAGCCATTCGCACTAATCTCTGTCGATGATGATGCCAGCGAACCCGATACGGTTACGTGGTCTACCTGTAACATCGTATATTCGGCAGGTTATGATGGTTTGATTCATCGCGCTCCTAGCCACGATAGATCTTTCATGGACCAATTGCCCTCTTAGGATATCTCTTCACTATTCCACTATTCAGCTCTTTGAAGAGCTGAACAGTGAAAAGATAGCCTCTCCATCCGAACAATCAGAATCATGTCTCAAAACTATTGGCAATTTCAATTATTCTTGGGTATGTACTCAGATTTCGATGGGGTTTTTCCTAGATAAAAATCATAATGATAATTGTGAATAACAACACCTTACTTAAGTGGAAATTGCGCTTGGAAGCGTCATGTGGCATCAAAATATTGCTCAATCCTGTGTTTAGCTAAAATAGCTTTAGCCAGTCAGTTGAAAACTGGGACACATAATTCCATAACAATTAAAAAGTTTGTAACATTTGAACCTTTACGACTTTAAACTGGAACTGTATGTGATATTTCCTCCACGGTTGATGGATCGCTCTCAAAGGGACAACTTTTAGATCTCATTTCCGCCGAAATTTCGAATCCAGTCCGAGTCAGAAATCAGGCTCGTTTCCTATGATAGTTCAATGTCAGTTGCGTCCGGTCATGCAGCAGCAATTCTGATTGGAAGTAGAATTTCACAATGTTAATAATGATTCCCGATGTACTTGAACTTTTTATAGATCTAATCGTTCCACGTAAGTACGTAGGCAATCAATGGTTCTGACGATTGCTGACCATTGCACGGAATTTCCGAGTATTATTATATGTGGAAATTAAAACAAACGTGTATATTTCATTGTGTCACTTTGATTCCGACGATGAAAGGTGATTTTTCTTCGATTTTGTAGTTGTGCTATTGTCCTTTTTGTTTCATCCCTCCCAGTTTGAAATGTCGGATTTTTGTTTTGTGCAATAAGTTGCCTTATTAAATAATTATGCGAAAAAATGTAATGGCTGTCTAAGTGATATCATTTTCGTTTCAAGGATTACTTCCGACCTTGTTATTCTCATGCTACATTGGCGTGGAAGCAAGAGAAATTTTTGCCGAGTTCATAAACATTTTTAGTAGGATTTTGAATAGAGGTACTGCGATCTACCACTCTGGTGATTAATTAATTATAATGGCCTCGAACCTCGAAGATATTTCTCTCTGGATTAATTTCATAATATAGATGTTGGAGTAGATTCGTATAATACCAGTAACTCTTATTGCTCTGTTTGCGTGTCGATTTAGGTAACAACCAACAACCTGCTTTCCATCGTGATTACACGATTAAAGTTCATAGTTATCTGGAACAAAGAAGAGTTCGTTGTTCCATAGAATATGCGAAGAAGAACTAGATAGATACTCGCACAAAATAAAGATTCGACTATGCGTTCACCGTGCTCAGGAACGGTCTTTCGATACAAACACTTTCACAATGTATCGAAACGCTCACGTTGACCAAGAATGAAATTCGTTGTATCATATTTTAACTTGAATTTTCGACTGATGGAATCATACCAACTAGTTCTCTGTGGTTTTGGGCATTTCCTCCTTTGGTTTCATAGGTATTTTTATTAAAAGATTCATTATTTTTGAAGCTGGGAGAATATTTCGGGAAAAATCAAAGTGGAACGACTAGTTTTGTGAAGACCATAAAAAAGAAGTCATCTATCCTTCTCTCCTTTTCCTTCGAGGAAGTATCATTTCTGTGTTTACAATTGGAAGACCTTTAAAAGATGAGGTATTGCATGATGCGACATTTAAAGTTAAGTTTAGACACAGAATATTCCATAGTCTACTTGTAGACGAATTCTTTCGAACGTATTTTAGAAAATCTTATATATAGTTAACTAAAAACCATACTAGGTGACTGATGACTGAAATTCACTATCGGTCAACGGTGTAATAGTGGATCTATATACAATACGGAAGAGCTGTAAATATAATCAGATCCTTCGACATCTCATCCATCATCTATAAATATCTGAAGACATTACGCACGTTTTATGGTGTGTACACAGCAGAGGTAATTACTTCAAATAATCGACACAAGAACAGGATCTACAGTTCTTTCCAACATGAGAAGCCCAACAGGCTAATAAGACTGAAATGATGCTCTCGATGAGTAACTTCTTCACTGCGTTTACCGAAGCTTCACTGAATTCTTCGGTTATTTGGCACAAATAATAAGAAATAATTCACTTTGAAGTAGGGGAAACAATATAGGAAGATATGGATTAATATCGGAATATGTGAAAAAATATACTGCTCCACAAATGTTAGGAAGTTCAGAAATATTGAGACTGTTTCGAAAGTTTCTATATTTTTTTACCAATCTTTTGGATATAAGAAATCTAAATGTTTGCTCACCTATCTAACCCATTCTTCACCCATTTCTTCATTAGTTTCACAGTGGTAGAGCTTGGGCGTCCATTTCTCGCATTTTGAATCAAAGTTGCTTGTAAGAACGTGAAACAATAACTGATACAAAACGCAAATGACAAGAACTTGCCTGAAAGTAAAAGATCACAGAATATCTTAACTCAACTTTTGTGGAGCAGTTTGATACCCTTGTACAATTCAGGGCTTTCGAAAGAAGTGATATTTGAACAAGGGTTATGTATTTTTTCATCATATTTCGGGAATAGCTTAAGATCAGGCTCGAACATCTCAGAACCATGAAATTTCTTGGATATCCTGCGTATTTCATTAATGAATCAAATATTCCTTATTGAGAATGCCATGACTGAATGAATTGAGACAAACGCTAGGATATACTTATTATTCAATTAACACTATACTACCATATCTTTCAACGCTACAACTTACTACCTTATTTGGCCATCATCTACGTAAGTTAAATCGTCGCATAGAATTCAATTAAATGTACAACAGATCGAAGCCTACTTTTACTGTTTCCACTTCCACCGGTATGCGGGCTGAAATCTGAAATTAATGCAATCGAGGATTGAGAAGATGCAAAGGAGAGAAGGACTAGGTGATTGTGCCGGTGGTATCAAGCTCTTACTAATCGCAAACCAATCTTTGGAAGAAGCCGGATGTTTCTTTTCTGCCGCTGTCTTGTTGACGACAATTTATGGCTGTATTACACTCAAGTTTATAAGGTTTAAATTATTGGGTCTCCGTTGTACCTAGATCTAATTAAGAGCGTGCTTTGGTTGAACACTATGTATATAAAACAGTAAATTTATTTTAGATCATGCATAATACTTTTAAACTTCAGGATTGTTTCAACGACCACATAATATCTTTCAACGCCAACCTCCCATACCTGATAATATCTTAAATTCTATCAGCTCGTTATAATATTGATAATGATGTCCATCACTAATGTCAAATGTACCTATCCCGATTACATCGTACAAGAAGTACACTACTATCCTGTTTTTCAACCGCTTCTAACGGTACTGCGGTTTGTTTAGACCGCATTAGCCATGGATACCTTCCCTTCTGAAAAAGTACATGCTGGTATCAATTATTATGCAATGTCATTGTTTATGAAGATAAAACACCCATTGTAACATTATCGATACCAGATGCAAATGATGAGGTATGGGAATTGATAGGTGAGTATTAAAATATCATTCCATGGAGATTATCTGGAGAGAAAGGTGCGGGGGTGGACATGAAAGGCTTGTAATATAACTGAGCTTAACTCCATCTTGGGAAAATTAAGTTTAGAGGAACATGTTATGATTCCTGTTTAATCTTCTGTTGTCCCTACTATTCAGGGGCGTTTTTGAAATGTCCGAACGAATCTGCAGCAATCAGATGTTATTTCAACATTTTCCAAGAAAAACATCACTTCATAAACTTATCCTAGTGAAAATCATGCGACTCAGTTTAATTTTTTTATTTTAATCTGCTCGTAGCACAACTTAACGAAAAATTCCATAATATACTTCTGAATTACATCTATCCATAATTAAAGCAGAATTATATAACTTTGAGTGAAGCAACATATCATTAGGTTTTATAATGGCATGAAGACTACATTGATGATTCGAGTTGCGGACACAACAAACAACAGTATTCCAAAGACAATAGCATGTGAACTGAAACGTTCACATGTAGATGGATGAAAGGTCGGTAATTTTTATTTTCCCATTGTGGGTAAAACTTGTGCCTGTGCTGAGATTGATTCGACTAACAGCGACAACTCCGAGTTAATCCAGTTTGAATTTTGTACGTAAGTCGAGGATGGACTGGGCAGAATCAAGAGTATGAAGGTTCACCACTGGGTAATTTTATTTGAGTATATTGAGGACTAGGAGCTGGGGAGTTTAGAAGTTAAATGTAGACTAAAGCAAGAGGCTTCCCACTTTGAGAACTTGAGACAAATATTTATTCGATTATCGAAAAATGAGCTTATATTACAATTATAAACATATACCTACCTATTCACTCAATATTTACAAACATCACTCCTGGAATCGCCACTGCACCTAGCTTGATAAAACATCATGATTTTTTACCAGAAGAATCTCTTTCCGAATATGTATCACGTTCAGATCTAGGATAATTTTCCTGGAAGATAAATTTCTCGAAAGATGACCTTCGAAAAATTACCAAAAAGTTGGGTTCAGTTAAAACTTCCTCAAAACCGAACGGTTATGCCGAGATGTATGAAATTCTCAGATTATTAACAAGAAGAGTTGCTCTTTCAGTATATGTATCACGTTTAGATCTACGATAATTTTCCGGGTAGATAAATTACTCCAAAGATCACCTTCGAAAAATTCCCAAAAAGTTGGGTTCAGTTAAAACTTCCTCAAAACCGAACGGTTGTGCCGAAATGGATGAAGTTCTCAGATTTATTACTAGAAGAGTTGCTCTGAAGTCAGTTAAAAAATCGTCAAGACCAAACGGTCGTTCAATTTCCGAGCTAAGTATATCAGGAAAAATTTTTTTCGCCCTATATGAAAATTTCCAACAGACCACTAGATCTAGAGAAAGTAATTAATAGATAAGTATCTATAAATACCCTGTTATAATACATTTACAATTGGTGTAATCAAAGTAACTGTTATGGAGTCATGTTCCATGAGACCTTTGTGTAATTTATTTCGAGCAGAAACTGTATACGACTTTTTAATACGCACAGAACTGCGGCTGTAGATGACTATACTCACCTGGATTCAATGAATTCTTCGATAATGACACGGAAAATTGTCATAATACATGCAATTTTTGAAATGACGTTTCTTCAACCGCATTAGAAATATGTTTTTTCCGACATTCTGAAGTGATGATGGTGGATTGAACTCTGGAGGAACAGAGAACAAAATAAATCCTGAATTGAAACCACAAACTTCAATCATTAAAATTCATTCCACCTGAATGCTTCACGTTGTATAGGAGGCCGTTTCCGAATATAATATGGTGAATTCCAGGATTCTTGAAATTATAATCGATAGTATTGTTTATTATTAGATGCTATGACTTTTCAATGTTAACTTTTAACACTCTCCTAAATATATTTACTCAAAGGTACCATATCTTCGACTATACGACCCATAAGTTTCCTCTAATATAACTAATTACATTATATGACATTTAAAATCATTAAATGATATACGGCAGTGGGTAATTAGAATGTGAGATGACGTGCTGGCACCAACATATCTCAATCCAGCGAATTATCTAATGATAGATTGAATTAAAGGTGAGTTTCCGATTGCAATTATCATAAAATCAGACTTGAATCCCAGGAACGACAGAAGGGCATAACAGATTAGAGAAAAATTGATAGCATAGTAAACAGTATTCCAAATCAATATTTATTCATTTGGTCTGATAATTCTCCAATACATTTTTGATCAGTTTTTGATTGTCGATTTCAATTTCATTATTCTCATTCGATCCATCCTTTCAATATTATCGAAGGAAATTGAAAAAGTGACATGAGCTAGAACTTTTGTGTGGTTAAGTCCTAGTGCTTCTGAAATGGCGAAGTTTTCATTGTTCTTCTACTGTGGTACTTTAATGACAGAGTTGAATTCCATACAATTTCAAGCAGGCAGCAATTTATAGCAAATTATGGAAATATTTTATGACTACAGCGGAAATGGATAATTGCTGTAAACCTTATTGTGCTTGTTATTTCACGTTGTTGCCAAATTTGAATTGCCGGAAGTGATGGGAAAAAAGCTCTGTTTGTACGCAGTCGAAAGCTACAACTAGTTCTTAGGCGATAAACTCATATGAGAACACATCTCACGATATTGTCATATTGCATTTGTTGAAATTTGAAGACTTTTACTATTTTGAACTTCTTACTACAAGCTTCCAAAACCCACACATTTTCAAATTTAATCTTTCAAAGATTCACCGAAAGAGGAAAAGAAAATTCAACATATTGTTCGTGAGAATAGAATTTGTACATTTTTGATTGGAACAATGTATATCTACTTGCATATAAATATTTTTGATAAATTCAACTCGCCAATGGATGCATTGCAGAGAAGAAGGCTTGTAGTATAATATAGTTGTGAAGAAATTACTTTTTAAAAGTTTTTTCTTCATTATAAATGAGTGTATCTATGAAATATCCGTGTTTGAGGAAATGTAAGAATCAAAGCTTACTAATTCAAGACTGGAAGGAGTCAGTAATAAATTTCACTGATATTAATTGGTCCAATATCAATAATTCTTGTATATTTCCAAGAAGCTGCTGGAGCCAAGACAAATTAATTTCATTAGGAGATCTAACACCCATAATTATTCACACGCAGGAAATACATGTTTCGTTGATTTGTCTCTAGACCTAGACTATTTAACGTGGCGTCTGCATCACCTGGTGACTAGGATAACAGGACAATTTGACGTTTTTTTCATGCATATAGTAATTATATCATAACTCCAATTCATAAGGCAAATTTTTTCACAGTTTTGGGTTGAAAATTTGCCATACTGATGAAAAAAACCCTCCGATCACTCTGTAAATAAGTACATAGGTCATTTGGTATAAAATGTTTCACCGCATCAATAAATAATAAACATGTGAACGCGTCTCATAAAATCTATAAAAACAAGCAATATCTAGATTTTTTGCTGTCATAAATGTTCACGATCGAAAGGATTATAAATGGAAAGATTGCTCCATAATTGAAAAAAGAGCAATCTCCTATAGCACGAGTATGTGCGATAGAAGAACTACTTTAGAGAGTGGATGTATCCTATATTCAAGAACTTAATGCCTATATATATTTCAAAGGACCAAATTTTTCACTTTAACCAAGTATAATGGATTTATGTCCACTCATGTTTGAGTGCAGAAGTGGGTCAGAAAAATCTGATTCACATCCCTTTCTTCATCTTGATATGAAAGCTTCATATCCTTTGCGAGATAAATCCTGTCAATAATGAGAAAGATCATGTAAGTGATCTCATTAGGAAAGTCATGTCTTTCTTCACAGAATCTTCTGCTTCTGCGTTGAGTTTATCGATCATCTTCGATCTCACCCTGTATACATTTCAATAGTTCCAATCGAAAGTGGAAAGGTTCAGGTACTATCCATTCAAATGTTGACCACTATTCCGGTTGTTCTTCAACCTCTATCCTATTTTCTCGTTTCAAATGTTCACGAACCGTCATTAAGTCCACAGCACATTCTGCACTAATTATATATCAGGAGTTTTTAGTTTCTACAGATGATGGTGTTGGACCGAATAGAAATCGAGGTTGTGTGTTTGGACATAGTAGAACGTTATTATTTTATTATGTGAAATACACTCCTCATGAGGATCAAAATTGGAAGGATGCGGGGTTATTTGGGATGAAAAAACGAAAATACTGATATCATGGGCCCATAACCTATTTGATTTCTATATTTCAGAGATTTTCACATTCAAAACTACATTTAACTCATACAGGATCGAAAATCAAGACTCAATAAAGGCTATTTATTATTATTATCAATTCTGAAAGTGAATTTGGATACTGAGAGCCGAATAATATTTTTATTGGCCATTAATCCTCGCCCACCGTCATCGTGTTTCTATGTTGAAGTCAACTATGAAACCGTGGGAGGCCTCGAACATTTTTATCGATAAAACGTGGCAGTAAACTGCGAGGTGGACTGTATTTCTGGGAAATTTCAATAATAATGGAACCCAGACTGAATGATAACGACCGAAAGAGCAAATTATCACTTCATGAATGAAAATGAATAGATAAGTCCCGCTGAATTTTCAACTTATCGAGTTTACAGAAGGGGCTTCCAAGTTTGCAGTGATATGACGTTCTGAAAATTGAGATTGGTGCATGAATATATCTATCAATGCTGTAAATTTCGGTTGATTTATCGTTGGTAATGAACCTGGTATGGAATAGAAAATTCCTCTTGAAATGTGTATGTTTCGAGACCTTAAAACCTAAATATTCCGTACCTAGAGGCCAGTACAGGGAAAAAACACTAATTTTTACAATCTATTTATCTAAAACGAGTGGAGGCTGCTTTTGAAGCAAATGAAAGACTTCCTTTGTTGTGTAATCTTATATTAAATTTTTAAAGTTATATTATTTTGAACAATACCTTCAATGGGCTGAGATATAAACTATTTTATTGAAAAATTCATATAATTCTACAATACTGATATTCAAATGATGACTCTCGACACTTAATACCAGAATTGAATTAAATATAACATACAATGGCTTAGGAAATATTTATCCACATTCTTCGAGTTTCAAAACTGTAGAATTTCTCACCATCTTGAATACTGTCAAGTTTTCACCATAAAAGTTCAACAAAGGAATATTAATAAACAAATATTTTGTAAAACAGTTGAAGAAAATAGGTACAACTTGTCGGTACAAAAATGCCTAAAAAATTCATTCTTATATTCAGCAGGTCCAACGATTTTCAGTGTTATTACTTCAAGAATGAACTGGTAGAATTTCAGTTTAAAAGAAGTAGGTAGGTACATTTCCTCAAATAGATCATCCCCATGTATTCTTGAGCATCCTGAGTTTCATCTTCATCCCTTCAATCCATATTTCTCACATGTATTTTGGACTCCCTTAAAATCTGGAGCCTGGAACAAAAACTTACTTTGGATTTTTCTGAAATCTTACGATTAAAAATTTCTGAGTCATTAATAAAAATATATATTGATAAAATGTTTATTGGATTTCCATACACGCTGATTTTATAGGGAATATACGTACTCGAACTGTCTCAAACTTTATCGTACCTTTATTAAAATTAATTTCAAAATCTCCACTAGAATTGTATTCCAAGTTACTGACATCTTCAGTTATTAATAATTAAAAATATATGTGCTGCAGGGAGTTTAATTTGTGCACCATTTGTTTCGTGTTTCGTATGAGTATCTTCTCAACTAGTCAAATAAAAAAGCACGTCTCGTAAGTAGGTAGTTGAAAATGATAAAGACAAAATGATGAATGATGAATCTGATTAAGAATGTTCTTTAGGAAAATACTCTTCACGTATAAGCTTGCCCTCTGCTCCGTCAGTCCCTAAAACAGCCTTCAGCATGTCTCAGACGTGACCAGAGAAAATAATACCTCGTCTTATTTATCCAGACCAAAACATACTCAGCCTTCTTGTTTTGAATTCAAGATTAACTCCATATTCTCTACCTACTCTTCTTACATGTACAAATTTTTCATTTTCAGTCTCACGCTATACCTATCGTCGTTTATACACAAAAATTTGAATGGGTTCTCGGTGTTTCATAAATCGATCCAAATTTTCTATGACGCATTCTAAAAACTGAATGCAATCGAAGGACCAAAATGTGTTACCACTTGTAGTGTGTTGTGTGACATAAAAACCGTTACTTTTCAAAAATTTATCGATCTAAGAACAGGGTGGGGTAGTTTTAAGTTTTGAAAATAATGAACCTGTTTGAAATAAGCAGTGTTCTTAAACATCTAGCTGCAAGTGGGAGATTACATTTCGTGAGTTGAAAAACGTTCGAAAGACAGGAAATGAACTTCCGAAAACTGCAGACACCTATCAGTTGAAAGGTGCCTTATTCTCGTTATGTGAACGAACCGGCAGGTGCTTTGGATTACACAATGAATAAAGAAGTTCGAATATTATGGATCCCAGGAATTAATTGGTGGCTAGACAATAATCCCATGAAAGACGAGTCGTCTTGGGAAAAATATTATGAAAGAAACACCATTAATAGGAACTTGTGAAACTCTATACAGATTTTAATACAATCAAACGAACCAAAGCAAAGGTCAAGTTTGGGGTGATGTCATATTTTTCGTTTCACAATTTCTCAGTTTACTTTTGGTACTCCACATTCTAAAATGGCGAAGGAAGTATCTTGATGAGAAACTTTTGTAGCTATGTATAGGTATAACAAGGTATGGTATCAATTCGAAAACAATTATGACTTATTGATAGAATTCCTTCCTTCAAGATGGATTAAAGAAAGGCAACTGTAGTTGAGTATATTTCGAATTTGTGGTTAGATGCTCCTTAAGTTTATCCAATACAGGATCAAATCCGAAACTAAACCAGCACAAAACGATGAGATATGTATAAAACTAAAATATGTAAGAGAGAGACAAGCCTAAACTTTTTGCAAATTTCCAAACATGGCAATTCAGTTTTTCATTCCAATTATTCAAAGAACCATCTCTTGATACCTATACAATACACATTCCAGTGAATCTAGTGATTCCTTCAATCTGATGAAGCACTCCAAATTTATCCAATTCGGGGTATGCATTATCTAATGGTATCAAATTGTTCGAATGTAAGATGTGAATTTTGATGAAATGGCTGAAGTCTCATGACTTCAATTATCCATAACGATATTCTTCAAAACATAAATAGTGGAAATATGGGCGATTAAATGGCGGCTTTCAAAATACATGGTACTTGGCGCGTCAATTTTACGTCAGCTGTCACCTGCCTCACGCACCTGATATCCACTACCCTGTGTGCCATTTGGGTTATGGCATTTAGAATACCTACTGGGGTAACTAGATTCCTGAAACATTTTTCGATAATCAAGAATTATTTTGATTTGCGAATTGCGCGCGAATCAAGCATCAAATTCAAAAGCCTGAGAGAATCATATTTGGTGGCCGATTGATAGAAAAAGGTTATAAAGGAAATATTCATCGATGAAACCTTTGAATTATCGCAAAAATATCGCCTGAAAACAAACCAAAAGATTCGGCTTCGTCTTATCGATTCAAAAGACAAAGGTAATTAGTGTATGTGGTACTAATCATTTGCGCTCGAATCATATCACAATTCACAAAAGACCATTAGTAATTACGCGTAACAGCCCAACTACATTGTTATTAAAATGTCATCAAACGTCACCCGTTTATAAAACCGCGATACGCTTCGGCGATTTTAAAATTATTTTCTCAAATTACGAAGGTTTCATACGTGGGAAGGTATACCTGTTGGACACCTACAAATACGCCAAATATGAAAGCGGTCCAATAGAAAAAACTGTCTCAGGATGGTTCTTGAGGTTAAGCATCAGGCGCTTTAAAAATAGATACGTAAAAGTACACTTCGGGCATCAAGCGACCACATTACTCACGTCGTAAAGCTGTCTAATCTTGGAGCAATGGCAGGTATTCCTAGGACAGTCCTCGAACGCGGGCATTTCACCAGTCTTGCAGTATATACCATCACTCACAATATCGCGGAAGTATACTAACCAACAAAATGACGTCATTTAATAATCGGCAGACCAGTCGATAAGCGAGCGAAACCGTGTAAAGAGGCTGTGTTGTAAACAAAGACGCTGGGGATGGCACCAAAAGTCCACGGACCTAGAAAACACCCCGTGAATTCTTCCAGTGCCATTCGCAGGTCAATGTTGGCACTCTCAACGATTCGACACCATTTGGTATCACCAGGTACACCTAGAAGGTACCACGACTCGACTCGAACTGACTTTGGTACCGGTGGCCGCGCAACAGGTAGCTTCCCCTGCCCCTCTGTGAGTGTTGCAGGTACTACAGGACATTGCACCTTTGGCTCTAATACCGTGACACTGCCTCGATGGTGTGCTATTAGTCATGTTTGGTACAACTCACTCGGAACACTACCAGAGCATGATGGGAAGTGGAGAAAAACTTTCACGAAGAAAAACTCGACCACCGAAGCTTCGTGACCGAAAGAATGCGTCAAGCCGTGACAGGAAGAACAAAAACAGAGCTCCATTACTTCAAAACCACGTGGCTTACCTATATCCCACTGCCCATACCTAAGAATGTGTATAATCGAATATTATGTCATTCGCTGGCCACCTTAGCGGTTACCTGGAAACTTTATATTTGTGTTTCAGCAGCAGAACCAGAGGGTATCCTTGATCTATGAACAAGAAGCAGCTGAAAGGTTATCGATCACTTTCATAGGCGTCGCTCAAAGGAGGCCAGCAGTGGTCATCAACTGTCATTTTGAACGAAGAGTTTTCTTCTTGTATCTACTTTTTTGTTGTGATACCATTCACTTCCATTATAAAGATTAAAACGCTGTTGCCGCATCTGGAAAAGATGATTTTTTCATCTTCGAATTTGATTGGTTCCATTCTTCATCAACAATGGCCTTTCTTTTTTCATGGCAAGCTGCAGACACTGCGTCCAACGTCTCTTAGCTTCAGTTGTAGAATCATACGAATCTTACCTCAATGGTCCTTCTAATTCCTAGGCTTTTAACTTTTAATACTCCAGGTTTTCAATTCTGTTTTTGGTCTCCCATGAAAAAATCACCGTTTTTAACCCTTCAAAACCACCGACAACAACTTTTTCTCATAATCGATAACTTATACTACCAGTATAAGAAAGATCATAAAACAAATATGCTCTTATTGTGATTAGGTTAGGTTATGGCTTGGTAATGGTTGAGTTTATAGCAATATATACATATACGAACAAATATGTATTTGTTCTATGTTCTTGACACACAAATCCCATCCAGAATAAACTTGAAACTGGAACATCAAAATTAAAAGCAGTAAGTAATTACATCTTGTGAAATACAAAGAACATAGTTAATCTTCCTTTACTGGTCTAAGCTTTGATGCGCGTATATAAAAATTCTTCAAAGGAAGTTGTAAACCCACGTTTTGTTGCAAAATGGCGAATGAGCCACTATCTTCTGAATAAAGAACTAATGCTCATAATTTCGGCAAAGATACTACTAAAGCGCTCTATGCACATTTCAATGTCTGTGAAAAATAATTTACGGACATTTCTGATTTCCCCAATTCATACCTGGAACAGGTTCAGGAGAAATCAACAACACAATCCTCATCAAATGCATCAGGTGGTAGAATTATAATTTCACAACTTCTTTACAGAAAGAGTTTCACATAAACTCAGCAGTACATGAGTTATTAATTATGATTTCATCAAAGTCGTAGCTTCTAGTCTAATGAATATAAACTTTAGTTATTTTCGAAAAGCGTTCCGTTTTGAGTATAACTTACAGAACAAATGCGAATAAGCAGGCATATTTAAAATAGCATTAGTGAGTTCTCAACAATCATGAAACAATCATATTCCACACTCATTATTTCGCGAAAATGTTCTATAATTTCCGTGAATATAACGAGCTCATTATATGACAAAGCCTTTAGGTCGAGTGATCATAAAATTCTCAAATTATTTTGTTCCAACGAGGTACTAGTTCCAAAGGAACAGGTAGATTGCTCTAGATCTCGTGAAGTATCTCTGAATACACCCCTGTCGTGTCATCTGCCAACCGTATCCTCGCTGTAGAAACTACATGAAGATGATTTCTAGATGTAGAATACTGTCTTCGTTTCAGTGAAGAAAGAAACCATAAACCACAAACCTGAACGAATGAACTTCTGATGATGTTATGGAAGAATTGAGAATTACACAGATTGTTTATACCTGAGGAAAATTTTCCTTTAGCAATTTCATACTTGGTTGTTTTGAATGAATAGGTTTATAATCCTGTGATTGCTTGATTCTGCTTCTGCTTAATGAATATGTTGGGAAAAAGTAGATTTGGCGTGGAAACTTCTCCATTTTTCACATTCTGATGATCAGGAATTCTTGGCATGCTTATTTACATGGGCATCTGAATTGTTTCTCGATATTTAGGTAAATATCGATCGATTAGAATTGAGAGTCCGTTATATGATATAAAGAAACTGATTTTTGCTGGGATTAGGTTGCTAACCCTACATTTGTACTTCATCTTGTGGTGGTGAAAATGGAAAGAAGAGAATGATGAGATGATGGTTTTATTTCGAACGATACTCAAAGGAAAAAACGCTAGTATCGTTAGCTGTTCGCATCGCATGTTGAATAACTGAAATACGGTCCTGATTCTACGTGAGTTTGCACGGGGTAGTGACTTTAAACTCACCATGCGTAACTCACCTTCCATAATTAGGTGTTCTTGGGAGCATTATGGAAAGATTCGTCGATCAAAACGGTAATGAAGGAGCACTTGCATACGATGTACGGTAGTGCACCATATAATGACCACGATTAATTTGATTCGAGCATAGTTATGAGTATTAAGTGACTGGGGGATAAAGATGGACATTAACGAAATTGGAATCAAATTCTACTAACCAATTTTTTCGCAATATGGAGCGTGATAAAAAATAGTGGAAACAATGGACTTGCCTACGTAGGCTTACTTGCATAGAGAGAAATAGAATTTCAAGAGTATTTCCTGATATTTTTTGCCTTGATATCCAGTGCTTCCAGGGAGTGTTATTCAGTATTTCTCCATCCACCCTCGTATACTCTGATAAGCTTCCCGACTGAACGGTTTTTTTGCGATGGATATCCTGCTCTGCACTTTGAAACGAACAATTGTGGCGTGAAATAGTCTTAGAGCGGAAACGATCTATTCAGAGATGGGAACCAGAAGTTGCTTGCGAAATAAATATCAACAAAGAAATTTATTTACTTTTTACTGTTATTACCGACCACACGATTACGTTCTAAAATTCGTGTAATCGACGTGAACCATTTCACTGAACCGTTAGATCTTATGAAATGCCATGATCCGTTTTCTACAATTTTTTATTTTTTGCCAGATCAGCTAGGACAGCAAGAATGACCGATTATTTGTGTTGAAATTTCGGAGACCTAAGGATAAGATATTTATATACCAGAATTTTAATCAATCATAATAAAAGAATCTGTGCAATATTCCTTAGATTTGGTCATAACCTTCTCAACTAAATTTCAATAGAATTATTCGAAAAAAGTAAGTCGTACTTGAACGAATACTGTGTAAAAAATTATGAAAATTGGAAGAATTGAACTCCTTAGATAGTGATTGCAAAAGCTACAAGTCGTGTCAGAATGAAATTGCAATCAGTTTCAAGAAGAATTTCGATTTCCCACATTATCATGACTATCGTCATAAACGATCTATGAACGTGTAAAATCATTCGAAGTCGATTCTTATGCAAATCCAAAGGATTCTCACAGTGGTTTCTTTCTCGAACCACAACAGGAAGTGAAAATTATTGCCGAGAAAATAAAACAGACGTCATCTTCATTCAGTCTCATATACCAGATATGAAGCGGCAGAGCTTGAAACAAAAATCGAAAAAACCAGTTTCTCTTCAACGTTGCGAGCCATACATCAACACAGGTTAGAAAAGTAATAATGACGAGATGATCGAGCTTTTTTCCTATTATTCCAAGCATTAGATAGGCTTTGGAAATCGACAGAGCTGTGCCGAGTTGGAAAAGGATACGAACTGGACAATATCTATACTACTTATTTTATAGAAGATATGAAAATATTGGTCCATTGTGATCTGACGAAAATATTATACATTCATAAACCAAAAATTCCACAAAGAAGTGAAAACATGGCGTTATTTTTATTTCGAAGAAATAATCCTTACTGGTGGAGCCATTCCCATACATAATTCCAATAATTCTTATCGTATTCCCTCCGAAGGCTCTTATGATGTTTAATATTATGTATGCTAGTCACTAAACCAGCCCTACAGAAGTGCACCTTCGAAATAGTTAACTTTCTAGTAATAGAAACACCTGCAGAATAATACTAGTGTTTTGTGGAACGCTCCATCAGCAGTGCGTAAGACTACAAAAGATATCATCTCTTGGGCACCTTCTCCATGGCTTCTTCGCGTCACTGGAGCGTATCTCCACCATCTTATTATACGACAGGCTTTGCTCATTGACTTTCGAATTCATGCTCGAGAAAAATTGACCGAACGCAAGAAAATTATAACAGTTAGATTTTTCTTCGTTCGAGTTTTAAGAATGTGGATGTATCGATGTATGTATTCCTTTTCCATCATCACAATTCAGGATTTAGGTGTTCAGACAACTCCAAAATGTATTCTACAATGTATATACATATAAAAGGCTCTATATTTATATAGACCTCAGTGCAGCCGCATTGAATAGAGTACCAACAATCGTATATTCGTTTCATTAGATACGATGGTCAGTCTTGATTAGGCTTGCGTTGAAGATTCAATCATGGGTGGTACAATTTACCTTTAATACCAGCCTATTGAGACAGCAATAAAACTGAACCATATTCTAATCATCTAACCACTTTGTAATCCAACATCGACTGGTTCCTGTGAGAAAGCTTGTTTGAAGACCGACCAGGCCGTATCCAATTCAGCACGTTCGATTTCAGATTTTCATTCTCGAGACGGAGCATCAGTACACGTTCAGGATTAAATTACCCACTGTCATTTAGATAGTTGACGTGGCGGTTCGAGGAGATTTTCAATCTTTCTGCATGATGAACGACCAATAGAAAAATTCAGGAATGAAAAATGCGGGGAAACATACCGGGAGATTCTAATATACTATAGGCGCATGGGAAAAATTGAGAGCATATAGAGCAACTGAAAACATCAATTAATTAATTGATGATTTCTGAGTATCATCTAAATTTCAAGAACCATCTCATTATATCGATTTAAAAGGAATCTCCCCTTTTAGTCCTCCGGTTGCCGGTTGTATCCTGAAATACCATATCACTCTACATCTAGTTTGATAAGCAGATAGGATCATGAGATGGTCTAGGAAGTGAACGTTGTTTTATCTGCTATATAAATCGGTGTATGCGGTAGGTTCATGCACATTTTGTATTTATTTTCCAAGAGAGCAAGTCTCTGGGCGTATTCTTTTATTTCTTGTCTTCTTCATTACAGTCTATCGTGGGAATCCAGTCTGCTCCATCCAAGTTGATTGAGTTGGAGTTCTCGATATAAAAATGATTTCATACCTCCATTCTCCATTTGAAAATAGATTCTTATATGTAAAAATTCTAATTGTAGTGGCGAACCTAGCTTACTTTAGGCCCTGACTCAAAGTGAAACTGTGTCGTTTTCGTTTATGTATAATATGTAGGTTTCACGTTTTCCCGTTCTTATGAAAAATTAAGCATGAAAACTTGGTATGATGATGTTTGAAAAAGTCTGAAAACTGTTGGTTAATTTAGAAATAAGCCAGACAGAACCAATTCCCTTATTATACCATCCCACTATAAAGCATAAATAAAAAAACAGGTTCTTGAAAAGCTTTCTTTCATTTCACCCTTGATCTATCAAGCGGGACACCCTTCTCCATAGTTAGGAAGAGGATACCTTAGTTAATTGGATGGGTATGAAATACAGGTGCAAAGTTGAAGCAGAGGCAATTTGGCATGGTCCTTAGGTTGGATGATTTTGTTTGAGAGATTATACATATACAGCTGTTTTATTTTTATCATTTTTTAATCCTGATCTACGCCTTCAGTTATGGAAGTTGTACTTTCCAGTACAAAAAAGTTCCATATCTTTTTCATGACATTTACGCTTTATCATCGGCTGCATATTGCATAAGGGTACCGGTAGCTGATAAACCTATGGAAAATATTTAGAAGACATGAACATTAAATGAAAAAATATGCTTAGTTGGTTACCTCATTCTTGGTCATGTCAGCTCATTTTACAAATACAGAGGCATGTATGTAAAAAAAATGTGTAGAGGTTGTTAGAAAAACAATACTGACAGGAACCATTTGAAAAAACCCGCACCCAGGTTCCAATAAAGATTTAACCAAACTTAGATACACAGTAACTCAACTCGATTTACAGATAGTTTTTGTATGGACTGTTACTGTGCGTTGTTGTTTGAAATTTTTTGTCTCGTATAATATTTTTTGTATTTCTCTCAACTTTGTGGAAAAAAAACACGAATTCAACTTAAATTAAATATTTTATTATTGTACAGAATTTCAATTTTTAGGTATGGAATACGAAATTCCTTTTAGAAGACTAGAATACAAAAATAATTCAACTCAAGAAATTATTCCAAGTACACATTTATGCATTAATCTTTTTATTAACAGCTACACACCTCCATTAACTTTGACTATATTGATCAACATAGTCAAAATTAATTGGGGTGCGAGAGCTATTTGAGACACATTTTTCACAAATAGAAAATTGGGGAAATGCAAAGTTTGGTATGCTAGAATAAAGCAAATAATACATAATTGGAAAAACATATTTTTAACTATATCACATCTAGAAAATATCTGAATAAAATCATGTTTCATGACGACTTTCCTTTACCAGCTAATGCAATACCAACAAGTGCACCAGCAGCTAACAATACACCACCAGCAACAGCCATCCCTACAAGTCCATCATTCTTCAGTTTCTTCTTTATTGTTTCTTCAAGAGATTTGACTTGTTGATTTCCTGAAAAAACATTTTTCATTCACATCGATAGGAGATCAATGAAGAACTGATTGAAAAATTTATAGTATCAGTTCATTTTCTCACCTGGTTCTACAGATAAAAATGCGGAGCAATATTTCAAAGCTTTTGAGAACTCTTTTAATCGAGCATTCCCTACTGCTAAATAGTACAAGTAATCTCTTTTGCCTTCAGGATGTGTGTTGTACAATTCCTCAAGTAGTATTATGCCTTTGCTAATATCAGCTGAGTACTTGCTCCTGACAAGACACCAAGCATATTCAAATTGAACCTTAGGAGTGACATTGTTTTTATACAGTTGTTCATGATAAATCTTCTCAAATTTCTGGAACAAAAGGGAAGTATGGAAATAGAACGGTGATAAACAATATCGGAATTCAAATATGTTGCCTAACCTTTAAGTCATCTGGTGAAACTTTTTCATCCAGAATATCAGCCATGATGGATAAAATTGGTACTTCGAATTTTACTTATCACAATGAAAACTCGAAACAATCAAAACAAATACTTATATTCCTAAAATTTTATGATTGTGACAACGTATCAAATGTAATCTGACGTTCAAACACAAGACTTCAAACTTATCAACACATTCCAAACTTCAAGTGTCGTAAATATAACTGTGCTGCCCCCTATAAATCAAATACAGTAACATCAGTAATTAAAGGTAGATTACTTTTCACAAGATACTGAGAATTACAGATCAATTGCTTAATGGGGTTGATTGAGTATATGGATTCCAATCTTTATTATGTTTCTGCTTCTCTGTTCACTGATTTTATCACCGAAAGAATGAATGAAATTTCTGATAATCGTATTACTGTAGATAACTTTATTTTGCTCATCTCAATCTCCAAATGGATAGATGGCGATCCTATAATTTAAAAGGGAAACTGTAAGGGTGCAGCGCCTTTTCAATGTCGCCATCTATTGCCTGCCTTGCATTTCAAAATTATACCTACAGTCTACACTGAAGTAATCTGTCTTCGCTGATATATTCAGTTGAAATCTTGAACGTTAGAGGGCCAGTATGGAAGACGTTATATTTTGAGATAATATGAATTTTTTTCAATAGATGATTTTTCTTGAAGACTAATTCACATGACATCACATTCGGCATCAAATTCTCGTCTGCATACTAAAAATTCTCTAGCTTTGTCGTTGCGAATATTCTTCGGTAGAGGAAGATTTTCACAGTCCGAATATTTGTCAAATTTATGGAGTTGTATTTATAATAATATAAACATTTCGATAGGACTGAAGAATATATTTTGCTCAGTCTACAAACTCAAAAATAGTCGGTTCTGTAATTATCTTTCAACGGACGATATATTCAGGAACCGATAAAACGTTATAAATAACGAACATAGCCCCAATGACGAAGGATCCTTGAGATTCTCGCTATCGAAATGGATCAAGAGAGTCTGTCACCTCAAGGGATGACGATACCGGCTTTGACGGAGTTCAAACCCGTTGGGGATGGCTCCAGCCGTTGATGAGAACGATATGTGTCCTGTCGTTTGCAGTGGCACATATTGGGTTTGCGGTGGAGATGAGGAATGATCTGATAACGAAATAACTTCAGACACAAGAAGGATGTCACGTCAGTTAGACGAAATCGAATTAAATGGCTTCGAAAAGTTTATCGACATCAGGAACTACATCTCATGTATGTTCTGGACGAACAGACCGCCAACTTTTTTAGATAAGTAGATTTTGAAAGCGTGAAATGAGTATTTTCCACGGAACATGAAGGCAATGAAGCAGAAAAAATTATCAGGAACTTCATAGACAAACACTCGTCCTTTCCTACAGTTTGTAGGTTGATGGGCATCCATTCATGCTCGAAACATTATCGAATATTGGTATATTGATTCGGATATTTTGAATCAGTCTTTGTATATAAATTTTGATGACCATGTGTATTTTCTGGTGTTCAATATATGTCATACAAATTATGTAGGTACCTATATTGTTCTGGGTTCAGGGGACGGAAGAAATTAAATTTGAATAGAGACTGGAAGTGGTTTATTGTAAATATGATAATTAAGATTAAATTTATATGTACAAAACGCTTCACTCATATATATCTTCGATATTTACAAAATATAAATAGTAAAATTACACGATGTATTCATTAGAAAACAAAGATTCAATACAAAATGCTCATTCTTGCTCCATTTTATGACTAGCTTAAAAAATGTGCTTTTTACAGCTGCACTAGATAATTTGATGAATAATACAGTCTCTCACATCTGCGTATAATAATATCTGGTATAATATGATGGATCACAACCACAAAAAACAAAATATTCTGGAATGCAATATTTCTAATGAATTTCATTGTATTCAAGTTTTCGAAAATAAATTATAATTTTTACATTCTTTTAGACAGTGAAATATTTACAGTTTTTTATAGAAATATTGCATAGTTACATATTATTTACAAAACGATTTGAATATTTTCAACTAAATTCGAAAATACAAAATCTTTTTTCTCGCACAATTGGTGTAAACGATGGCGCATACAATTATTGCATTATCATCGTTGAATATTTTAATCCATACACTTTTTCCAATTGGTTAAATGTCTTCTGCTCTCCTAATAACCCGATATATTGAAAACAATAAGACCACATTCATCAAAAAAGAGATTTTTACCCCCTTCATTCCAGAAATAATGAAGCAGATTCTCTCATATGAAGTTCTCCCTATTAAAATGCAACATAGGCTGAACGATTCAATTAAAACATGTTTTCTTAGAAATATTTGAATTTAATTCAGTAACGAAAAGTCAAACTCTAAAAAACGTAAACGATTAAAGTTTCTGGTGATGAGAAATGAATGTGAGCTATGTTTTCGAACAGTGTCACTAGAAGGTCATTGAGAAAAATATAAGTAATAACTTCTGGGAGTTCTATATACAGTCTCTTAAATTTCGTACAAAAATCACATTTGTCTGGAATGGATTCATTATTGCTGGTGCATATCTTCAGTCCTTATCAAGGGTTTCTCACCAGGAAATAGCAGTGTTCGGTGTAAGGGGCTGATCTGACTTTTATAGCATTCAGTTGACGTCGAAAAAACTTTTTGTTTGGTCAGAATTCAGCTTCTTTCATGCTCGAGGGGTCAGCTGTGGAAGCTTGCCCCTTTCCCCTGTGCTAGTGCTGGTAAACTACTTCTCTGTGACATAGGGGAAAACCGTTCCTTGCAGCATTCTTGTCGAGGGACCTCATCGAGTGTGCCCTGCAGCTATCTCCAGCCATATAGGTGAATCCACTAGCGGGAAGTGTACCCCCTGGCCCTCTCTGTTCTCTCATCACACCCGCACGCCTACCCTCCGCACTGTTATCGACACAAAAAACTCCAGAAGGTGGCGCGCTTAGTTCTAGCTACAATTCTGTCACCGGTATAGGCTTAACATTATGGTGCTGAGCTCTGATAATATAATCATCATCAGAAAAGGTCTTTTGGTACTCGTGCTCCTTCCTGCTGATGGCCCTCTTGTTCCACTTATAATCCTTGAGAGCTTCCCTAACCCTTTGCCGGTAACGAAAAAGAAACAACCCTAAGCCCCCCATCAATATCACTGAACCGGTCATTAGGGATATCAGGATGGCTGTTTGTCTTGGATCTACGAAAGAACAATCCAAGTCTACGCTGCTCAGTGTTTTCAGATAGCGTTCTCGAAGATGGGGTGGCGATGAACACTGGACATTACTGATGTTCTTCAAAGCCATCAAATTGCCCAACCACAATAAACTACAGTCGCATTTTATGTGATGATCGGTCACTTCTAACGTTCTCAGTTCACTCCAAGAGGCCATGCCTTCGGAGAAACTTTTGAAGGAGTTACCCCTCAATATTAGGTGTTTCAGGTTGGGCAAACCAACAAAAGCACCGTCTTCGATATGTTCTAATTTCTTGTTACTCGCTAGTACTATAGTCTCCAAATTCAAATTTTCAGCGAAGGCGTCTTTCTCTATAGTCACCAAATTACTGGCACTAGTTATATCTAATTTTTTCAAATTGATGAGGCCTTTGAAGGAATCTTTACCGATGGTGACGAATTCGTTCTGACCAATCATGAGATCTTCTAATCGTTGTAGATGCGATAATTGTTTGGTTGGTACTGTTTGCAGCCTATTTCCAGCCAAATTTAGAGTTCTCAGGCCGTTTAAACCTCTGAAGGCGTTAACACTGATGTTTGCCAAGCCTGCCATACCTAAATCTAGTAGGGAGAGGGTAGATAGGCCTTTGAAGGCATCGTCTGGAAGACTGGCCACAGCATTTAATCCTATGTGAAGCTCTGCAAGGCTTCCTAAGACACCGAAAGATTCTGTAGGTACTGTACTTAACATATTATCATCCAGGTAGAGTACTCTCAGTGAGATTAAACCTTCGAAAGCGTTCTTATCTATCCTAGATATTCTGTTCTTGCCTAGATTCAACTCTTCCAACATCTTCAACCCAGAAAACAGGCTGGCATTGAGTTCTTCAATGTAGTTTTCTCTTAAGTTGAGTACAGTCAAAGAAACTAATCCATTGAATGTTTTGTTGGTGATCGCAGACAATTTGTTCCTGTTCAGGTAGAGTTCCTTGAGTTTCTCCTGGTAGATGAAGCTGTTTGGTTGGATGCTGACGAAGTGGTTGAACGAAAGATCTACGTACACCAGGTCTTTGTAGAACTGGAAGGCCTCGTCGACGGATTTTATTTTGTTGTTCCTCAAATCCAACCTTTGCAATGCAGGGTTTAGGGCTATCGGTAAAACGTCTAATTTACTTCCTTCGCACTCTACTACGTATATTTCATCGTTGCATTTGCAACTAGCTGGGCAGCCTATTCCTGCCACTGCTGGTGAACAGGATAGGATGAGTATCGCGAGAAGAATGAGGGAATTGTGGATCCACATCTGAAACAAAGAGAAGGATACGTTAGACTTTATATTCGTTGACATAAAATGTGAAATTAATGCGTTGACTCTGGATGCTTATAGAAAGTTGTTATCAAGCTCAAGATTATTGTGCAGAAAGGAATGAAATCAATTTTTAATATTATGTTGGAATTTCTGGCAGAAGTTATTGAAAATTCAAGTTGAATTATCTGCCTTCTGGATGATCCTTCTGAAGTCAACAAGTGTAAACCACTTTCGTAACGGTTTATAGTTGGTACAGTGGGAAATGGCTGTATTTGCAATCTACCTGATTGCACAATGCATCATCTCGTGGCATTGAAGTTCCCGATTGTCCATGGAATTGAATCATCAGGTCTCCATCAGTCAGAGTTGCAAAATAAAGGATTGACAATCGATCGGCTTCGCTGAAAGTTGCAAAATGGTCCGAACAAAACTATCAGATGACGGCCTCGTAAATACGGATTCGTAGGATCGTAAAGCAAATTATTTCCTGGATTCCAATTAAAACGGACCGGACAGGAAAAATCCGGTTTTCTGTCGCCCTATTTACGCCCTTTCGAGCAAACAATTTGTGCGCCATTTTTAGTTGGAAGGTGATCGATATTCCACTATTGTATGCAACGCTCCTTCAAATGGTATCGTAGAACAAACCGAACTATGCGAACTATGTCGGTTAAGGAAGCGAGGTCAGGTCCGTAGATAAATATTCTGGAAATTTGGTTATTTCTGAATATTTATTTCCGAGCACTTAGTTTTACTTGGTTGAATATGGGGCGACTTTTAGTGATACTCATACATTTTTTTTCGGCATAATCAAAGATTTTCAAAACATGCCGTGAAATTATCTACATATATTCGAAAACTAGACATTCCCATGAGAACTTAACCTATCGCCCCAATTATCTACATCGAAAAACAGTTAAAAAACATATTTTAAAGCCGTGATATTCAAGCCCAATAAGTTATTACATTCCATCAGCTCACATTTAACCGTTCAAGATTCCGAAACGTTTAAATTCGATATTTTCACATTCTTCCCTATCATTTTCTGCCATATTAGAGTGGATTCATGAGAACTGCGGCTGGTTCACCATTGTTTATCTAATCTGGTGAACGTCTTCGTAGTTGAAATGGGCGACTCCGGATTGTGAGTTATGGTTGACGAGAATCCATTAGCGTGGAGTACTTAAGATAAGAGCAAGAACTATTTTCTTGGTGATTCGGATTATTTCGGAAACGAAGATGAACACAAAGGTGAAAAATCTGTTGGATAGTACAGGAAATACCAGTGAAGCCATGATTTGAGGGATTCAGAGCTGAAGTGAACCAAGTCCATTCAGCCCAGTTTTGAGATGAATGGCTTAGAAGTTGTTTATCACCAATTAATTCAAAAGTATCTTCTTTATTTATTATTATTCTTATGTTCAGATTCTAACCTTTTAAAATTTAAAGAAGTCACTTTTGAATTAATGGGTGATAAAAAACTTCTAAGCCATTCATCTTAAAACTAGACTGAATGGACTTGGTTCACTTCAGCTCTGAACCCCCCATTTCTGATTGACGAGAGTCTTTGAGATGATGATATGCCTTCTAAGCTTCAATATGAAAATCTCTCAGGCAATATTCGAATTTCATCCTTCGGGATACATAAAGATGCCTCGTCTTTTGAGGAGATCTAATGTGAGAGCCAATTTTGAAGTGATTTGCCAAATCCTGCTGCATCCTTCAACTTTGGAGCAACCGTAATCAGAAGTGGCAGCAGGTATGGTAAAATTTGACTAGAGCGTATCTTCGTGGATTGATGCGTCCAATTCTTGGACTACGAGTTCTTTTGGCTGTTCAGAGAGAGACAAGGAATTGTTGAAATGTTGAAAGCATTCCCTTCGTCGTGTTATCAGTTGGAGCATTGTCACCATGATCTTCCACAAGCATTTCAACTGGACAACTCTTCCAATTGAAGCAGAAAATTAATCTGCTTCTGCTGATCGAACAAGAGGAAGGAAACTGCCTTACACAGTACATCTATTGTTGCCAGATTTCCAAAAATTCCCATTGACCAGGAATGGTTTTGTGAGAAAAGAACTTGTGTCCAATGTATTCATTCTTTGGAGCCCACACGCCATATTTCCGTCAATACGGCGGTAGATAATAACTCATCAGGAATCCTCCTCTGCCCTTTTTCTACATCCATTCAACCAGAAGCTCTCAATCATTTTCTTCGCGAGGCGAGTAATGGAGAAAGACCGAGAGGCCCCACTGATTTATGTTTGTTTGGAAAATAATGCGAATAAATATTGGCTCTCGATTTTCTGGTCACGTCCATGGCCTTCCGCGTTTATTCCGGCGTCGGCGTCTGTTCCTTTCCAGGCCGACAATAAACAGAGGCCCCGAAGAAACTGAATTACCCCGCATTATGTACTGTTATATTGAAAAAAAGGGAGACGGAATCCGGGGAGATTGTTCGTTTCGCGAGAAAAAGGGGCGGAATTGGCTGAGGTAATGATCCCGAACTGAACAATATCACGCCCTGGAGCGCTAATTCAATTATTTGTACGATATTTTCCCGTTCTTTATTGCAGTTCATTAGATTTTCTCGATACATCAATTTTGGCATTGCCCAATAGAAAATTGGTGATAAACCAACGCAGGTTTATGTAGAAAACAATACACTACTACAAAACTGAAATGGAAATTCGAGAGAAAAATCACTTTTTGCACATCACTGTACAGGGTGGGCAAATTTCGATGTTTTAGCACTACAGCTTTTGAACCAGCGGAGATAGACAAAATCTAATACCCCATTCTCTTTCTCTTTTTCTGAGAAACTAACAAGAGTCATTTTTGTCCACCTTCTTTTGTTTTCGAGTTATAAGCGAAAATTGGAAAAATGGCGATTTCGAAATAAATTCATATCTCCGCTGATACTGATGATAGAGCTCTGAAATTGAAACATTATACAGGCACTGTTTTAAGTAGAATCCAGTGGCGTGCTTGCCTCTTTAGCAGGATGTTCAATTACGAAGCTATGACCCAAAGTTATGTTTTTTTAAATGGGATTACCAGATTTCTGTGCAATTTTTTGAAAGCTTAATTTTTACTGATTTCAAAAATATATAACATCATATGGTTTGTATATAAATAATAGAAAATGCTCAAAAACCTTTTTTCTCAATGTTTCTATGGTTTCAACTTTTGATGAGAATAGAAAAATGTAGCATCTTATGATAACCACAGTCTTCTTCTATTAGTCCTTTCATTTCTATGCTTCTTACTCAATTTCTCCAAGATTCAAATTTTGTGAAAATTGGTAAAAAGCATAGAAAGAATGATATTGCTGGAAGGAGACTGCTCTTGTTATAGGAAGCTCTATTTTTCTGTGCTCGTCAAAAGTTGAAACCATAGAAATACTGAGAAAAAAAGGTTTTTAACCATTTTCTATCGTTTATATTGATACAAACCATATGATGTTATATATTTTTGAAATCAGTAAAAGTTGAGCTGTCAAAAAATGGCTCTGAAATCTGGTGTTCCCATTTAAAAAAACATATCTTTGGGTCATAGCGTCGTAATTAAAAATCCTGCTGAAAAGGCAAGCACGCCACTAGATTCTACTTAAAAAAGTGCCTGTATAATGTTTCAATTTCGGAGCTCTATCCTCAGTATTAGCGGAGATATAAATTTATTTCGAAATCGCCATTTTTCCGATTTTCGCTTATAACTCAAAAACAAAAGAAGGTGGACAAAAATGACAACTACTCTTGTTAGTTTCTCAGAAAAAGAGACCAAGAATGGGGTATCAGATTTTGTCTATCTCCTCTGGTTTAAAAGCTGTAGTGCTAAAACATCGAAATTTGCCCACCCTGTACGAACCGTGTGAAAAGGCGTATGCTTGAGTATTCCAAAATATGGTCCTCATGCCACCCAATGGCAAACGCAACTCTAGAACTGTTTCGGGATCATTGTCCCTCATCAATACAGTGTAGCGCTGAATATTAAAAGGAGTATGGGGTCCTCAAAGAAATCGGGGCGAGTTTTTGACAAATTCGCATTATGACCCGCCACCTCTGCAGACTCCTACACCAATTCATGGCTCCGTTTGATTATTCAACACTACACTGTACTGACGAGGGACAATGATCCCGAAACTGGTCAACAGTTGCGTCTGGATGTCTGTGTGTGTGTTGGCCACTTTGAGCCGAGTTAAAGTCGGAAGGTTTGTTACAAGTGCTATGTAGCTGGATGCGCCATCTATCACATTCTGCCGGAAGCTCCTGCCTAATTCTCTATCTCTTAGCTCGTTTTCACGCTGAAAGGAGTTCGTTTCAATGAACCAAACAAATTCCACCGCAGAATTCCGCACGAATACGAATTGCGTATTAGACGCAATGGCCAAACTCGGCCAACTCAGCCTTTCTCCGGACTTTATATCCACCAGCTATCGATATATCTCTGTTTTCCGTTCTCTACGCCGCTGTAACAAACAACATAATGCTACCTCCGAGACTGAAGCTTCTTTTGTCCGCCCGTCCGTTCATGTTTGGCCTTTGAGCAATATAAACACGGCCAGCGCCTTTGTCAACCGTCGCCGGGGCTTAACGCCTTGTAAACAAAACTGAAAAAACCCAACTGATTCGATAAAACTGCCATTACCGAAATTTATGCGATGTGTGTCGGACTGTTGAATTGGATTTTTCATTCATTCTTCGCAAAATATACTGCAATAAAGGCTTTTGGTTTACTATCTCCTCGATTATGGACAAAATTAATGAAATAAACTACGAAATTCTATAACGATTCTTTAGATTTTCGGCCTTTATCCACTAAATTGCAATAAACTCATCTTGTAAACCCCTGGAGCTGGAATAATGAAACAAGGGTGGAAGCAGTTCATGCCCAGGTAAAAATATTTACCCGGAAGTCAGATCTGATGCTCCAGATTTGTGAAATTGTGTAAACAAATACAGAATGAATTGTACAACGCTTGAAATCGAAAGTATAACACAACCTAAAGTGTGGGGATTTGGACCAATCGTTAAGAAATCGAAATGCTTGTCGTAGATTGGTATTTAGCGATTGAGGGGCCTCAAAATGAGCGTAGTTTAAATGGCAACAAACTGGGTCGAGACTCAATTGATAAACAATGAAGAAATCACAACCGCATCGTTTATTTGAGAGCGAATAAGGAACACTGCGCTGAAACCAGCGTTAATAGACGTATGGCATTGTTCCAGCATCTAATCTAGAGAACTAATCCCCAATAAAAATCATCGACGTACATGTGAATCTAATTGAACAGCCCGTATGGACAATTAGTGTCGTTAAATATCCAGGAGAGGGTACTTAATTGTGCAGCTAACAACTTACAACTGTTCGGACCTCTCTCTGCATTCTTCATGACCGTGGCTAAATCCGAATTAAAATTCACTACACGTTTTTCACTGTAAATTCCTCATACTTGTACGTGAGTGCTGCCACTTCACGTAACTTCTTTACGGTTAAGATACACCGTCTACGAAATGAAGTTTTATGAAATACGATTATGGTGTTTTTTTCCGTCTGACAGCTGATTAAATTCTCACGCTGAGCATGACCGTGACTGGATTTGGCGAGGATGTGGTTGTGGATGCATTTGTGGGCTTCGTGATGATCTTCGTAGGTATCCTACAGAGCTGGAGATTTCGAAGCATTGAGTCGTCGCTACAATATTCCGAAAAGGCAACTTTAAAAATTTGTAAAAGTGAGTTATGATGTTTCATTAGACGCACCTATTCAAAAACTTGATGTACGAGGATGTATTGATATCTAGTTAGCCTAGACCACGCATAAAAAAATATTGCGTTACCATAGCAACGAACAATAACTCATTAGATGTGTCAGTGTGAAGTTTTAGGTCAAAAAAGTAAACCAGAGTTTCGCAGTAAATTAAAAGAAAGAAGATGTCCACCGAAATTGTGAAAATCGAAAAATTGAAGTATCGAGCCATCATCAAGTACATGTATTTAAAAGGGTTAAGAGGTAAGCAGGTTTACGAAGATATGCTTAATACCCTTGGTGATCAATGTCCTTCGTATGCGACCGTGAAAAATTGGACTGCAAGCTTCAAAAGAGGTAAATTTTCCACTGAAGATGATGACCGATCATACAGGCCAGTTTCTGTGTCAGTCCCCGAAAATATCGATGCAGTTCATGACATGATTTTATCAGACCGTCGAATTGGGCTAAAACGGATATCTGAAGCACTGAATATTTCATACGAACGCGTTCATCATATAGTTCACGTCAATTTGGACATGAAAAAAATTGCTGCAAAATGGATCCCCAAATGTTTGAATGTTGACCAAAAGCGTGCAAGGGTAGAAGCATCGCGTTCGATCTGTGCTCGATTTGAAAACGATGCAGACTTCTTAAACCGAATTTTTACTATGGATGAGACTTGGGTACATTTCTACGATCCAGAAACAAAGCAACACTCGATGGAATGTCGATACTCTGGTTCTCCAAGACCTAAGAAGTTTCGTGTCCAAAAGTCTGCTGGAAAGTTCTTGTTTCAGTTTTTTGGGATTGCTATGGAGTAATTATGATTGACTTTTTGAATAAGGGTAGAACGATATCCGGAGATTAGTAATCGACATTACTGACCACTCTATGGGATAAAATTAAAGAGAAAAGACGCGGAAAGCTATCCAAAGGTGTTTTGTTTTTGCAGGACATCGCCCCTGCACACAAATCCCATGTTGCCATGCAAAAAATTCGTGATTTTGGGTTTGAATTGCTAGAACACCTCCCTTATTCACCAGATTTGGCTCCATCCGACTATCATCTCTTTCCTCAACTGAAAAAAGTTTAACAGGTCGTAAATTTTCTTCCAACGAGGAGGCAATAAAAGCTGTGGAGGTCTGGTTTGCAGAGCAAGAAGAAAAATTTTTTTTGAAAGGTCTAGACACGTTGCAGGTTCGCTGTAATAAATGTATCCAATTAAGAAGAGAATATTTTGAGTGATAAAATATTTTGACATTGAAATTTTATTTGGTTTTATAGTAGGCTAAGAATTTTTCAATATATCCTCGTATGTGATGAGTGTATTTCGCCATATTGGATTCTTTCCGTTTACCAACCTCCAATGATCTGAATATCGGATAAAGTTTAAACCATGAGTGAAAAGCTTCGTATACCTTCCCAAAGAAAGCAATAACGAAAATATTATCGATATCTGTCAGCATTCAGGTCAGCGACTGAAAACCCTCGCTACTTGACAAAATCAACACGAAATGTCAGGTTATACTGGCGACGTCCCAGGGGTGTAACTTTTATATTGTTCCATGAAAAAGGAAAAGTCAATATGCAGCTCAAAAGAGGCGGCCTTTTTCGCTCGATGGTATTACGTGAGTGTAGTAACTGATACCGTCATTTATTTGTATTTCCGCGTAGGAAAATAAACGTGGCGAGCGCAAAGTCCCTATTCCGCGTAACTACGGGAAAATAAAATATCATCAGTGTTAGCTAACATTCCTGTTTTGGTTTGATTCCGGTTTCAAGTGTTATGTGCTGGTTATTGGGTTTGGGCCGTAATAGCATCGAAATCCAATATCGACAACCCACGTTGCAGAAGGGATGGATGATACCTGAAACGTTAAACTTGGAATCTTCCAATCATAGTTCAATTTTCAATGTATTGCTTTCCGATAGGAAGCTACATAAGCAGCTGACAGAAAAGAAATCACTTGGTCTTCAAGAGCTGAGATTCTGTTTGATATGTTTGTTATTGTTGTAAATGAACCTCGACATTTCAGATTAATTTATTCAAAGCATTTCACCCAATAATCATTAATGTTTCATTCAGTTCATAATGCTGGAATTATTTTTGCTGATATGAGAAAACTGACAGACTCCCTATCTCTATCCTGATACTAGCCTTTCGCTTCAGCTGATCTTCTTCATAAAGCCGTCGAATACTCGATTTCAAAAGGAGGCAAAAAAACAGGAGGAGGACTACCGACAAGTCTGGGGAGAATGGGGTGAAATCCAATATTCTCCGAACGTTCTATTTGTATTTTTTCCTATATGGCTGCGAGCCCACTTTTTTGTGTGTGATGGCTATGACCGACACCGGAAATCTCTCTCTCATTGCCATGTCCGAGTAGTGGAAAAGAAACCCAATCGAACCCGTTGCTGAAACGGTTTTTGCAGCATCTGTTTAATTAGAAGATGAATCGAAAAAGGTCCAGGACGGATCAGCATCCCAAAATCTATCAACGATGAACTGTTATCGATCTTTCTTTGAGCACTAAGATGATTTTTGAAGGTCTCTTTAGCTTCCTACATCAGATTGTTCGATCTACGTGATTTTCTACATCATTTTCTACTGAAAAGTGTTCATCTTTCAGACTGCGACTCAGTTCTTTCTTTGGAAATGATTTAGAAAGATAACTAGAGTTTCGGAACAGCGTTTTCAATCAGTTCAGGATATTTTTCATAAAAAGATGCGCAAATTCCTCAGAAACTCGTTAAATCGGTGAAATTTCAATTGATCTACCAATTTTCAATGTTTATCCTTGTTTGTTCCTGATCCAAGCCTGTCTTCTCGCATTTCCGTTTGTCGGACAGCGGTGGGACGTGGTATCTCACGGAATTATTAAAAATGCCTCTTTGTATGCCGCCATGGTCAGTATTGACGCTTCCGAGTACAATAAAGGGGCATTAAATTCTTATTTATTGAATTATGAATTGAAACGATTTCCCTGATCCGTATCTTTTGTGGCGGATGAATAATAGAAGTGTCCTCATGGGATGTTAGGGCTAAAGTCCCAAATCGATACTTCATTAATTCGTCTTTTGTTTTTCCCGCTCGTTTTATATCGCGTTCGTTTGGATTTGACGGCTAGTGGGTGAGTTGAGGGGAATTATTGTTGGATATCCCTCGATTTTGGCTTCGTCACATTCTCCTCATTTGTGATTGACTGTATTTCCCACCTAAATGACTTTTGGTTTATAATTTCCATTGATTAACTTCTGGAATCCATTCGTGGGTAATATTATCCTTCGATTATTCCCAAAAATTGAAGCTATACAACACGAGGCTTCATTGAAGAAATGTATTCCCATCTTTTTGGGAATTTTTCGAAGGTCAACTTTGGACACGCGTTCGTCCCAGAAAAATCATCGTAGATCTGAATGTGATACATTATATAGAAGAGCAACTCTTCGTGAAATAAATCTCGAAATTTTATTTACCTCGGTGCAACCGTTCGGTCTTGACGAGTTTTTAACTGATCCCATAACCCACCATTTTACGAATTTTTCGATGGTCAACTTTCGAGTGGCGTATCTTCCAGGAAAATCTTCGTAGGTCCGAATATCATACATATTCTGAAAGAGCAACTTTTCTAGTAATAAATCTCGAAATTTCATCGAGCTTGGTGCAACCGTTCGGTCTTGACGAATTTTTAACTGACCCCATACCCCACCTTTTTACGTATTTTTCGATGGTCAACTTTCGAGTGGCGTATCTTCCAGGAAAATCATCATAGGTCCGAATATTATACATATTCTGAAAGAGCAACTTTTCTAGTAATAAATCTCGAAATTTCATCGAGCTCGATGCAACCGTTTGGTCTAGACGATTTTTTAACTCTTCCCATCTGCACTCGTGAGTTTCTGCTAGTCCCATGTTCATAAGGAGCCTGCGTTATCCATCTAGTGATTCTTTGGAAGACGCTATGGGAATGGACCTGGGACGCACTTTACTGGACGAACAAATCGAACATTTCGTGGATCAAAACCAGAGACTGGCCGGTGTTTGCGAAGTCGTGTTCCAAGCCAGGCCGACATTCATTACCGCTTTTGAAATCCCGACGTTTTACCAAGAATAGCCGAAATTATTACTGCCATTGTTCCGGCGGTTTTAAACCGCGTTTAACGGCCAGAATAATTAAATACGGCATTACCAGTCCGATTATTGGGATAATTGAAGGTGGACCCGAAACGGAGAAAGACAAAAACGGAGGTCGGGACCTAGGGGAGAACGCATAGGTAGAGGCGGCTGGATCGTTCGACAGCTTGGCTTGGCGACGCCGGGGCCCGTGTAATCCAGCAGGACCACAGGGGGGTACCCAGGACGGAATTGACGAACTTGAAAGTTGCTAATCGAAGCGGATGTTACACTAAAATCAGACGATTAGTCAATTTTTTCCATCTTTTTGGAATTTTTTTTCGATAGTCACCTTTCGAGTGGATTATGTCTCAATAACAATAACCGTAGATGGAAATGTGATACATATTCTGAAAGAGCAACTCTTCGAGTAATAAATCTCAAGATTTCATGCATTTCGGCGCAACCGTTCGGTCTTGACGAAATCTCAAGTGAAATTTGCAATTTTCGAAAAATGCCATTTCCAAGATGAAAATCTAAACGGGAAGAGATAAGATTTCGGAATTGGTCGCAATAGATTCAGCGTGTTCGAAAACCTATATTTTCATACCAAACTTTGAAATATCGGACATCGTTTACGAGAAAATATTTTTTTTTGTTTTTCCATTTTTCATTTTCGAGTTCACTTCGAAGGGCTCTCTAGGGTGCAATTCTCTATCGAATCATCAACTGTTTTGTTTTCTCGCATCTACAAAACAACTATTAAGCACTCCATATCCTAAAAGGGTAATAGGATACCCTGATTTTCAGACAGAGGAGCAAATATGTCATTTTAGGGGGGTCTAACCCCTTGCTCATTTTTGACCCAAAAAATCGAGATTTTCGAAATCGAGTTTTTGTTATAGGTTGGAAGCCTAGGCAACGCTGATTATATAACCGGAATTCCCAATTGGATCAGACGAATATAACCGGCGATATCGCAGATTGAAAATCGCAATTTTTGAAAAATGCCATTTTCAAGATGAAAATCTGAACGAAGGGAGATAGGCTTTCGAAATTGGTCGCAATGGATTCAGCGTGTTCGAAAACCTATATTTTCATACCAAACTTTCGAATATCGGACACTGTTTGGGAGAAAATAATTTTTTTTGTTTTTCCATTTTTCATTTTCGAGTTCAATTTGAAGGGCTCTCTAGAGAGCAATTCTCTATCGAACCATCAACTGTTTGATTTTCTAGAATCTTCAGAACAAGTTCTGTGCACTCCTTATCCTAGGACAGTAATACAACATCCTGATTTTTAGACAGAGTAGCAAATTGGTGATTTTAGGGGGGTCTTACCCCTTGCTCATTTTTGACCAAAAAAATCGAGATTTTCGAAATCGAGTTTTTGTGCTAGGGTGGAAGCCTAGGCAACGCTGATCATATAACTGGAAATCCCAATTGGATCAGACGAATATAACAGGAGATATCGCAGATTGAAAATTGGAATTTTTGAAAAATCCCATTTCCAAGATGAAAATCTAAACGAAGGGAGGTAGGCTTTCGAATTTGATCGCAATAGATTCAGCGGGTTCGAAAACCTATATTTTCATACCAAACTTTCGAATATCGGACACTGTTTAGGAGAAAATAATTTTTTTTGTTTTTCCATTTTTCATTTTCGAGTTCACTTTGAAGTGCTCTCTAGAATCCAATTCTCTATCGAACTATCAACTGTTTGGTTTTCTGGAATCTACGAAAGCACTACTATGCACTCTATATCTAAGGACAATAATAGGACACCCTGATTTTTAGACAGCGGAGCAAATAGGTCATTTTAGGGGGGTCTAACCCCTTGCTCATTTTTGACCCAAAAAATCGAGATTTTCGAAATCGAGTTTTTGTGCTAGGATGAAAGCCTTGCCAATGCTGATTATGGAACCGAAAATCCCAATTGGATCGGAGGAGTAAAATAGGAGATATCGCAGATATAAAATTTGCCATTTTTGAAAAATGCCATTTCGACGATGAAAATCTAAACGAAGGGAGATAGGACTTCAAGATTGCTCGCAAAACATTAAGCGTGTTCGAAAACCTATATTTTCATACCAAACTTTCGAATATCGGACACTGTTTACGAGAAAAAATTTTTGTTTTTGTTTTTCCACTTTCCATTGTCGAGTTCACTTTGAAGGGCTCTCTGGAGCGCAATTTTCTATCGAATCATCAACTGTTTGGTTTTCTGGAATCTACGAAAACACTTCTATGCACTCCATATCCAAGGACAGTAATAGAACACCCCGATTTTTGGACTTTTGGTCTGACCAATTGATTCCTAAATTGGATGTTTGCGATGCCGGTCCTGTGGTTTCGCAATTCCAGTGTGAAATCATAATAATTCCTATTTCCGCCGTTTTCAGCGGGGGACGCAAGTCGGCAATCTCTGTAATGGGACCTGCCGGACTCTGGGAGCTTAAAGTTTGTAACCTTGTGGTGGAATCGTAGGCCAACTTCGGTCTAGGTTACCACTTCTGTCTCTTTATTACTTTCCCACCGATTTTTTCGTGTCAGTTGCCCAACAATTACTATTATTTGTCTCGGCGTAATCGATTTGCGCTATAGAATTCAAACCGCGGCATTCACGGCTATAATACAATTATTTAAAGGATGATTCATGGCTTGATGGTTCATAGGATGTTTCTAGTGAAACATAAAGAGGATCATTTCTATCTATCCAAGGATGAGAGATTTGTGGGGAGTTGTTCAGACACTACCAAACTGTAAACAGCGTTTTAATACTATAGAATCGCGAAATTGCGATGATGGTAGAATCTGGAAATCAGAAAAATGATGGTAGATCTGAATGTTATGCTTTTTCTGAAAGATCAACTCTTCTAGTGATAAATCTGAAAATTTCATGGAGCTCGATGTAACCGTTCGGTCTTGACGATAATGATTCCATCTTTTTGGAAATTTGTCGACAGTCACCCTTCGAGTGGATTATCTCTCAATAACAATAATCTTAAATGGAAATATGATACATACTCTGAAAGAGCAACTTTTCTAGTAATAAATCTCGAAGTTTCATCGACCTCAGTGCAGGCGTTTGGTCTTGAAGATAAACTTAACTCTTCCCATCTGCACTCGTCAGTTTCTGCTAGTCCTATTCATGGCTATACCACATAACCATGAAATCAGCTAAACTGGGATGTAAAGATATACTGGGTGTGCCATTTGAAGGAAGTGGTGGGCTGTTTCCGGTATAATCGGAAGTTGCAGAGGTCTGAAAATATTCAGGATGAAAGTTCATCGTCGAAAATTCGACGTTTGGTGCTCCATTATCGACAATTCGAACAAAATCGACGTATCGGCAATCCCTAGCATTAAGCGTCGGAATAACCGCAAAAGAAGCCTCGAAAAGACCCGAAAATCACCCAGAGAGCCGTTTCCGTTTCCTCATTAGCGGCAGTTCGAGCGCGCGAAACGAAACAAAACGATCCACCGGCAGCGGCGGCGGCCGCATCATTCTAGTTCCACTCTATAATATCGGGGAGGAAGCCCATCATTTCGCCATTATCGTCGAGGGGTGTCCCCGGGATAACAAATTGTCCCAATTCGTCATTTTGTCGCCTCTCCGTCCGCATTCAAATGGGCGGAAGGACCGAAACAAAAATGTAAATTTGGGCTGGCGGCGGCGGCCGCACATGCACCGCATCCGCGTCCTTTTTTTGAGGGTAACTGCTCCCCGACCGGGGAAATCTAGGACGACGCCTCGCGGGACCGTCGGAATGTATGAATACATTACTCCTTGACGGCCCAAAAGGGGGCACGTCTCACTCGAGATTTTTTTTTACGACGCCGCACACACCCACGCGTGGAATGATCGACCTTTTCGGACCGCGTTTCGTCACTGTCACTCTGGGTATTTTGAGGGCGTAAACGCGGTCGTTTTGTCGAGTTTGGCCCGTTTTTCCGATCCGATCGCTTCATTTTCGAGTGAATTTTAAACGAGAGGTGGATGAACTACGTGATACATAGAAGGAAGCTGCTTTAGCGTTCGAAAAATCATTCAACCCTTATGCCGGATCCAGACGTGAACACAGCTCCCCAGTCTACGTCTGGAACAGGCATTAGATGTCCTTGATCAACGCTTTAAGCCGCGGAAATGCTGGTCAACATCGTGTAAAGAAATTGCTTGTTTTGACGAAAATAATCTTCTCCTGAAAGATATCTACATGTTTCGTGAAGGAATAAGCACCCCTAATGAATGTGTCAAGAATAAGAACTTATCCCACATTTTCCTTCATAAATTTGAAAAGTCAAGAGACATTTCGTTGAAATTTTTCGAAATTGTTATAATCTTTCATTATTTCAATCGAAAATTTAGGCCCTTCTCTCTTTTTTAGTTTCAGTGCTGTATTTGAAGGTGGAAACTCTCTTAAACCACCCTTACTTCTCGATGAAGATGCACATTTGTAGCTAACAGAAGTATCTGTCAAAAAAAGGTAGGTACTCTTAGGGTCTTATGCTCTAAACGTTTCTAAGAAAGGCAGGTTGGGGTAGAAATTTATGAATTCGATATCCCAGATTCCAAAATCTCCATATAGCAGATGGAAAGTTTCTGTTTCATACCGATCAAGGTTCAGATGAAAAAAAAGAAGATACTAAATATGTTGCTGGAATAAAAGTATAGAATACCACACAAAGTCTACCAAAATTTCAAAAATCCATCAGTGGTGCTCTTTCAAGCCAAACAGAATTCATTGTAAATGATGGTTAAACATCAGATCTGGAGTATTCCATGCAGCTATCAGCTACATCTTGTAAGTTGTTAGGTGGCTTAAAGAGGTGGTCACCCTTTGATTGAAGTTTTTAAGGTGAGTTACAGGGCACTGCGACAATAACATCTGTTGTGCTCAATGCTCTGTAAGGAATTCTCTTAGTTGGTTTAGCGAAATTTGAATTATCATTCTGGAATTCTCCAGAACAGGGTGACTTTTTCGTCGTTATGAGCAAACCATATCAGGACACCCAATAACGTTTGAACAAATACACAATCTCCGTTGTCAAATGATACCCCGACAAACGTCATACGCTTCCCAAATCGCTAAGCCATAAATTCCTCTCCCCCACTTTCTGTCCTGGACAATTCCCGAATATAAAAGCGCAACCAACGAATTTTTTATCCCATATTCCGCGCTTACGGAAAATTCCTGTCGCATTTCAGGTTGATAGCGGGATACAGGGACGTGCACGGGTCGTTGAAATATTTTTTTAGTGTATCATGTACACTGACGGGAAAGTCTGGGCTCGTAAAAAAATCTCAAGTGAGAAAGGGCCGTTGGGGGCTACATCACTTATGGCAGGAGACAGCGGGAATCGTAATGAGAGGGAAGGATAGGCGGGGGACAAAGATGTAATGGATGTACTTTGTTTTTGAGTTTTCCGTGACGCGAGATCTTGTCTCGTCAAAGTTGAAAGCAATTGCCCCTTGCCTTTGCTCGCCGGCGCTGAATGTGGCGACGGTTTTTTTCGTCACAGACGGCTGAGTTTCCCCTACTGTGAATTCCTTCAGGCATATTTCACGTTTTAAGATAGAACGAACGGGGGATCTTCCGTTTGTCAATTAATTACGCTCGAATCAAGTGCTCAATGCATCTGCGAACTAGAATTCTTGACGTGCAAGTTTAGTTTACGGTCATACCACGCTGACAATGCCAGGTCTCATTTTAACACTGAAGCCAAGCCCCATCGGGAGCGGTACTCAGCTGGGTAACAGATATTCTGTCAATCAATTGTTTCATAGGCTTATAGGGTACCCTCAGTACATTTCAACGATAATATTTTTGACGTTATCCTCAAACTATTCCAGCTCCATTAACCTTAACCTTCAGCCTTCACTTTACTTGGTACAAGTGGAAATCACACCCAACCTTTAAATTGTTTGAACTAGAAATTGAATAACATGATTCGATTCCTAGTTCAATTATAGATTTTCATCAAGTGTCGGCCACAGCAATTCAATATTTCAACACTTTACGAGGTTGGCCTTTTCTATTGGCTTTTTTTTTGGACACATATCAAACAAAGGATCCAGGTTGAGCTCAATGACTTGAATTTGTTCCTAAGTAGAGATTACACTCTTAAATATTGAATCCACTCAATGCAGAATCCCAACATTGTAACGAAACTGTTTTTTTGAATCATTTAAGGATTTTGTACACCTATGTATAATATTTTTGAAAATTTACTTGACTCATGGATTGATAACTGAGTTGACCGTCCTTCATTTCGAGAGGTCGATAAAAGTTGAAATTTTTATCGAAATGGTAAAAATTCGAGTATATCCGAGAACAAGTTTCTTCCTCTAATCACTACTAATTGTAACTGATACCAACGTCAATGGAATAATTTTGAGAGCTCGAAAACATTGGGCATTCAGACATCGAAAATGGAATTATCAATATGGAGGCGCCATGAAATGATGATTGAACTTTCCACTAAAGTGCAGGAATTGCCCATTCTCAATTCGACGTACAGGTACCTTTCTTATATGATCATCTATCGGATAAGGAGAAATACAAGGCTTGTTATTGATTGAGTTAACGAAAATACGAGGAGGAATACCGAATAAATTTATCCAGGAAGAATCAGAAGAATCAAGAAGAACAGGAAGTCCCTTCCTTCCAAAGGGGCTTTCTGGTTATAAGGAAAAAGCTATGACCCTAGTATTTCATAAAACGCATCCGGAATTTTTACATTGTTCACAATAACAATAAACTCGCCAGCGAATGCTTGGAATTTTACGAGGCAGTACATGAGGGTGTTGTTTTTAAAACTTGCTCTCCTTTTTTGCTCGTAAAATAACCGTTTGGGAGCAATTAGCCATGTTCAGAGGTGAATGAGTTCATAACAGACCAACGAATTCTGCTGAAATGGAAAAAAAGAGAGTTGGAAGTTTTGAACGAATAGAAACCCAAATGGTTCATGTTGAAAAATCAGTATGTTCACTTTTTCTTCCCAAACTGCCTCCCTTCGTTCAAACTCTGATCCACACATCCCCCAAAATTGAAACGAAACGACAAAAGTTTCGCAACATCCCCAACTTGCCCTTGATATGAGTTGTTTTCAATCGCTACACAGCTTTCTCCGACCCACCATACGAAAATAATACACGCACAAAGGAAAACTGACAAAAATCGCCAGAAGTCCCATATATTTATTCCAGTTCTCTCGAAATCAGGCCACTATTTATTTTACCCTCTTTCGCTTTTATTAGGTGCAAGATACATAACCGGAGAGGCTTTGTTGTTAATGGATTTTCTTTGCTGCATCTCTACAGGGTAGAAATATGGATTCTCAGACCCCCTGTGCACTTGTGAAGAAATATAGCGATTATGTTGGAAGTGAGATATATTAAGGGAGATGCTTTCCAGCCAATTCCGAGGGTTTGCTGGTTTGGAGCACGACGAATGTTAGGCCATTTGAGCTCGTGATGAGGCTATTCTTGGTTCATTTTTCAACGAGAACTTCTTACAGTTTTTGCAACTCAAGAATCCCATCTCAACCTCATCTCGCGTAGTCTGAAGATGCTTGCAGTAGTAATTTCAGCAATTGCTATTCTCTATCTACCTTCTTTCGATACATTTCATCAAAATTATAATTCGACGAATACCTATTGATATATCTACTCTAGTGAGAGGAGTCAGAGTTCGTCATAGTTTACGAGAAGAGGAGAATACTTAAAATATTCAATATTACACAAGGAGCACTTAGCATACAATGAATTAACCTTCAAGTTGGGCTCCATTGTGCACTCTTAACTGTGATATAAGCTAATGTAACTCCGTAAGTAGAGACTGAGAACTGAGATAATATGGATTTATGAGTTTGTTGTTTCACTCTGAAGATAATTGAGTCAGTAATGCCTGTAATCTGAATGTGGGTGCTCTTTTCTATCGGTTTTATACAGAATGAAAGGTTGCAGGTATACTTCCCACGCTATTTGTTCGATCAATATCAATATAGGATTGAAACTCGAACTTTTTTTATGAAATAAGATGAAAATAATGGACAATTAACCAGTGTCGATGAATCATCATACAACCATACGAATTTTATGCTGATGAAAACGAAATTTTGAGGCGGTTCAATTCATTCCTCAATCGAATAGTCAATTCTGGAGAAATATTCATATTTTATAGGTTTGGTCGGGATGGCAATAAAATGACCAATAGCCACCGACATGGAACATCAAATCGAATAGGAATTTCTCATTTCAATCAACACGGTGATGAGGTCGGCAAGTTTTATTATACTGAATCCCATTTGGAATACTAAATCCCATTCGCCGTGAACGTTTCCAGAATAATATAAGAAATCCATCTTAATAAACCACAACTGCAGGGCAAAAACAAAGAGGAACTTCGGAGTTGATGCCTCCACCAGAGCTTCATTTGATATTCAAATTTGAAATGTGCCAGAAATACACCATCTCTGGACTCATCGGCATGCATAAAGTAAGAATTTTTATGAGACTGTTTAAATAAATTAAGAAAGAAAGCCCGAGAAGGAAGAGTCATTTCGTGAATTTTTATGTTGGATATTAGAAATATCATCGAATGCATGCATCGATTTTCTGAAAGAATCAGACGTTAATCTACTATTTTCCATGGAAATTGAAGCTGACTCTTACTCTTCAAAAATCATTCAGATGTTCTAACCTTCACTTAAAAAATAGCGCAGTATCGCAAAATGAAAATGAAAAACAGTCTCAAGGAAGTGAAAGATAAGATAAAACATTAAAAGTGTATTTTGGCAAATTTACATGGATATGAGTAAACGTATCAACAAGCATGGAGGACTTCGATAAAAATATGTGTCAGTGTTGACCGAAGTACCAAACATACTTGAACAATGATAAGAATGTAGGTCTTTGACAGAAAAACTTATGTTTCCAAGGAATCTTTATTTCATAGGAATAGATAGAGGAACATACATCGAAAAGGAATGTGGAAAATGTTATCATTTGCTTGACTTTTTAATGAATTTCAGATCTCGACAGCGATATTGGAAATTCCATAATGGTCTATCTACTCAACTAAAATTGTGATTATGTTATGGATCTCTAAATTCTCTTCTGATTCGGACAAATCCAGTTGAGTGACTTTCAAAAGTGTAATAAATGGAATCATTTATTGAAAAATACTTCAAATGGATTTATATCATGTTTTTTTTTAGTTCAAAGGTTTCACATCCGCGGATTAAATAATTCACAGCGCTATCAACTACAAGCACATCGAATTCCTACTTTTCTTTCGGTAAAACAAGCTTGCATGAAATAAAAACCGACGAAATGGATATGCAACATCTTCCTCATTACTATGTTACAATTCCATTTCCCCAAACAACCTTCATTGTCTTGTATTTCGCATTTCTCCATACAATACAAAACCGTAATTCGATGATATACCAGGAATACAGGGTACTTTTTTTTTTTTTACTTTTTAACAGGAGAAAACTGGATTCTAGCGGTGTTATTCAAATGCGAGCTCGTATTTTTTGTGTTTACTCCGATATTCTATTATTAGATAGTATATCTGCTAGGGAGATTGAGGAGTGGAGCCTTTTATTCTTTGATTACTGTCAAATAAGTTGGTATGTAGAGTATGTTGTTTCATAGGAAGTGTCTGGGAAATAATAGGTTTGTGAAATCGATCTACAGAATAACAGCTTTTATTATTAACGAAAAGAAACCATTTTTGTTATTCCAAGATCATATTCTGAAAGAACAGAAAAAGTTCAACATGGTTAATGGCATGATGCATCTTCTGAAGCCAATAAAAAGGCGGTTCACGGTTCATGCAAACACGAGCAACACGAGGACCGTACTGCCGAGCGGAGTACTTGAAATTAAATTGCCTCATTATATCGCAGCCCATATAAAATTACCAGAAGACTTTGAGGAGCCGCCCGGTATTTTACTGGATGTTCACATGCCCTGGGTGAGATCTGGCTTTGATACAGGAGTAATAATAATGATATCATTCGATCAATGTTTGATTAAATCTATTCCGATCTAAACAGGAAACCACCAAGAACGCATCTTAATGAGATGGAGGATTTAACGGTTAATTTCTGAAGGAACTCCGATGGGAACACCTCGTTCCAATTTTTACACGTTGAAATAGAGTAGATTATGGAAATATTTGTGGTTGTAAGGGCAATGAGCTCTTTTGAATTGGCGATAAGGATAGGACTTGTCAGTATGCGTAAAAGCGAACGTAGATATGAAATGAATTTGACATTTTAACCAATTTGGATATATTTTTGAGCAAGAGTAAAGTGCAGAAGACATTTGTGGCAATGATATGATGAATTAAAAGAGCAATTGGAATTTTTTGAATGATGAACTCAGCACTATCCCTGATAAGACGAAGATCAATGATAAATCTACCCATGTCTCGAAATTTATACGATGGGCATTAGAAAACTCTTCTATATCAAAAATTTCATAGGCAGAAAGTTATCAACCGGTTGATTTAAAGTCTCTATACTATCTGTCCTGTAGTATTTGCCTGGTAATAATATAAACGCTATGTAATAAATTCTGTGGCATAATCTTAATCGCTCCTGAATTCATTTGAGGCAAAGACCACCTAAAGACAAACTAATCCGAAGCTTTAAATTTGACGGTGAAAGTTTTATAACGATTTCACTCGATGCAAGCGACAAATTTGGCCCGCTAAGTGAGTTAGGGTGTTCCTTTGTTTCAAAAAACGTACCTATTCAATATTTGAAGTTGTTAGTTAGTCAGTTAGGTGAGACTTCGACTAAAGTTTCAATTTTAACGGTTCAGTTGGCATTTGATGGATAGAGTTGGAATTTATCACCCTTTTATTCTAGTTGGCACAAATTGTTATTGATCGGATGAGGAATTGAGCGATTTTCAGGTGCTTTGTACCTCGCCATAGGGGACGTATCCCTTGAATTATATTACGTGGATGTTACGACTTTTTGGTCGTAAAAAACATTAGCAGAGTCGCTAAAAATAGAATACTTATGGTTGTGTTTCTTCCACGTAGAGTGAGCTGTTTCACATGGCAAAGTGTGCTTTGAAATGACACAACTGAAGTGAAGATTTGTTTCGGTATTATTGCAGTTCATAGACTCAAAATCTTTGTCTTTGTTCGAATGATTTAGATGATATTTTTAACTTTGAGAAACTCCACCTTCTTGTAGTTTTTTATCGTGGATCTATGTACACAATTATAATATTGAACCAGTAAGTATAGATGGTTAGTTTTTCCGTGAAGATATACAGAACCCCGAGTAGTTATGGACTGTTTTCATTTCCGAGTTTGGTGTAGAAATTGCCTCAAGTCTCTCCCAGCTATTCAGCGTTTCGCTTCTCTTTCGCGACACAGCCAGGATTAAACAGTTTGATCATGATAAATTGAATTGACCTCCTTTTAAACTCGGAGAGACGACGAAATATCCTCTTATTTTCCTTTCATATTTATTCAATCATGATTTCCAAGCGCCAAGAGCTCGTGCTTTATTAAATATCGGGGAGATTAATGAACTCACAGTCAACGATGCATGGTTCCCTTTTCGGTGGGATGTATACAAAAGATTTGTTGACTTTTTCAGAGTTTTGCTGTTTAATGAACGTGTGAATGAATGCCGCTGGATGAATGGGAGATTAACTTATTCGCCTTTGATTTATCGGTTAGCTTGCGTTGTTTTAAATCAACCCAGAGGGAGGATATGGTCCACGATGGGAAATGGAGCTGGTTTGGAAGATTTTGCATGAAATACTATGAACAATCGACAGTAAATCTTCCACTCAAATCTTTTCTTGAATGTTCACAGTATTGAATCAACAGAAAATTGAATTTGTCAGATCGCCAGCTAGTAAGAGCTTGTTCTACTTTGAGAGATAAGTTTTTCGTAGAAATAATTCGTAGGTGGAAGATCAAAATGACAAGAGATGGCAATAAATTCGTTCAGAAGATTTTAAAAGACGTTGAGTCTTTTATGAAAAAAGAAGAGGCTAAGGAGGCACAATTCCCCAAATAATATATTCTCCAAATATCATTCTGTATAAAAAAGTGACTAATAGATTCTACCTTCCATTATGACCACCAAAAACGAATGAGGAATTTTTTAGCGGAGGAATATCTATTTCGAGATCAGTTCTCGAAGACGTATGCGGGCGTAATTTATACGGCATAAAAAATTTATGAGCCTGAGAGGAATTTTTTGAGCACCTCCCGGATAACAATGGATTCCTGCCGGATTCTCACAACTCAAGACTTATAAGTTACACTGTCTGTGGGATTTATCGTTCCTCATTTCATTTTGGAATTTTTTGCGAATTTCCTATCCATATTCATAGCTTTTTTCGGCTATACAGGAAGTATTTTACTTGGGAATTGAAATAGAAGGATATGATGGGATTCAATCACAGCTTGTAACCTTTAGAGGTAGGGGAAACTGAAGGGGACACTTTCGACCTCAATTTTCAAAAGATTTGTACTGATGGTCCAAACCGCATCTCTCTATCTTCTTTCGTTCTGAAGTGTAAGTAAAAACTGATTTTTCAGCTCTTCAAATTGCTGCCCCTTGAATTTCTTTATAAAAAAGGTTTTTGGATCAAAAAAACTTCAACAGATGGAGGCACCAAATTTGAGAATCTAAAAATGTGTTTTTACTCATTACTCGAAAACTAATATTCTATTATTTGGTACCATACGTTATTCCAATGCTGTAATCGAAGACTCTGTTAACAATGTCAATCTTCAATGATAATTATTGAAAGCAAATTTTATCTGTCAGAATTAATTCCAGATTCCATAATTCCTATTTGACTACCTCAAACTTCTCTCCCATTCAGCTTCCCTGATAAACTCATCTCGAACATCATGAAAAACAGCGTTTCGGAGGTTCATATTTGTTTTTCAGCCACGAAAAGCTTTCTCGAACTCATTCCAGGTATTGGGGAGTCCAGAAAAGAGATTTTAAAGATATTCCATTTGCTCCGTCAAGGGACGAAGGCAGGCAATGAAATATTGGATAGGGGAGCCTATCTCACTGATAATATCATTTGGAATATCGTGTTTTCCATAAATAAATTTTCACGCATTATATTTGCAGCGTCGACTGTTTTTTCGACGGAAGATTCTCATCTCATGAGGAATATTGGGATCTTATTTTTGTGAACAAGAATCGATTTTCTTTCTTATACCTTCATTGAAAATCTAGGTTTTCTCGCAATTTTGGGGCATCTCCCTTCATCTCTACAATGGATCCCTCACACATCCAGACAATATCCTAATGGCAGGGCATTAAGACCTTCACACAAGGAAAAATAAGCGATGGTGCAGAAAAAACCCATCAAGTATTCCCAATTTCTTCCGGGGCGAGCTAGCGAACTACCCCTAGGGGAGGTGCGACATGGGGGATCGGTTCCTTTCATCTATTCAATCCCGGTGTATATCCCGACACCTCGCAATATCTGAGCAGCCATTCTGGCGAAAGGGCTGTGGCGATTGGATCCAAATTTGCGCGAGGTATGCTCTTTCCGAGGGGTTGTTTACAGTGTCCGAAGTCCTCACTATTCCCAAACATAACCCGGATTATATTACGGAAGGACTAATCACTCCTTGATACTGAACCCAGGGACCGCAGACAATTAACCCAAGCATGGCATTATGTATATCGTTACAGGGTGCAGTATACACTTACATTAGCGTATTATGTTGCGAGACACAGAATCGATTCGCCTGATTGTTGGGCAATAAACGATTGGACAAGATCGACTTCTGGATATTCCATTCAAGCCATTGAAATCCCGTTACGAGTATACAGGGTGTCCTGATATAACGTTACCGAGGGACTTTTCACGAGTAAAATTTCTCATGTTTCCTGTTTCTGTAAATTAGGAACATTTCTCGAAAGGTTTCGATATTTACATGGTAAATATCGTATAGACTTGAAAAGAAGTATAATTGATGAGAAGGTTGTGTAGTTTCGAAAGAATTTAAGGGTGCTTTTCAAGAAAGAGTGTGGGTCTTTCATACCAGAAATCTGACAGAAATGAAAGTGAGTTTTTGGTGTTCAAGGAATAATTCTTCTTTTTCATTGAGTCTTTGACTCCGTACAAATATTTACCAGTAAATTCTTGAGGTCAAGAGAAACACTCTTTTCCTATACCATTTTTTTCGAATCAGCTCGGTTTAAAAGATACAGGCTGCTGAAAAACCATGAAAAATGTTATTTTTAGTTCTCATAAACGGTTTTATCAAATGAAATGAATTTCCGAATATAGTTTTTCACTCATTTGATGAATCTTTTTCGAACACAAGATATCACCCACGTCTTCCAGTTCTCTCATTATGACCCTTACGTATCATAAAATACCAAAAATTCAAAGAACTCAATTCTTTGAAACTAAGTTAGACGCTATCTAATGAATATTTGAACGTAAATAAAAGTATTCCTCATATTTCACCGTATAATGGTCTGTTTTCGAGTAATTTGTTCAAAAACAAAAAAAATCTGTGATATTCGGAAAATTGGGTAATTTGGCTGAATGCAACTCTGTTTGGAAGACCCACAGATGTGTAGTGTCATAGATTTAGCTTGTTATTCTGAAGGGAATTCTGTTTGTCCAGGGATGGCACAGCTCATTATGAAAACTTAAAATTTCTATATTTTTTTATCAGATCCGAATCAGAAAAAAATTGTATGGAAAAGAAGTCAAGAATCTACTGTTAAAATGAATGTACGAGTCAAAGACTCATATTATATTGCCGACATTCCAGTACTCCTGAGATATTTCGGGTATTTCTGGAATATATCTTCTAGAAATTATGGAACATAGCAACAAGACATAGGTAGCATCCAAAATCAAGCAAAATTCATAAAAAATATGTAAATAAATCTGCAGAAACCTACCTTCTTAGTTCGAGATCTACGTCCTTGAATCTCCTCCTTCATCTGTAAAAAAATAGAATAAACCAACCATTTCATTCCAATATTCAACGAAAAAACATCGAAAAAAGTGTAACACTCAATCTGAATTTCTGTTCCTCCAATCCGAGGACATTCGCCATCCAGACTCCCTCATCGCTGCCCTTAGGGCCAAATTAACAATTGCCCATAAAACAACGACGATTTAATTGAATAAAAGACTATCCGCAGTTTTTGAGGCCGTTGTTCTTTTCAATTAACTTAAGAGGAGGAAAACAATCTGCCAGCTATTCGAATTTACGACAGGATGCAGACTGCAAGCCGTTTGACTGATTGTAAAACGAGTTTCGCTTAAACGATGCAGTTTGAACGTGCATTCGTTGAACCCGTCGTGAAAAAGGGAGGTTTTATGTTCTAGGATACCGGAGCATATTCCACTCTTCCAGAGAGAATTGGACGTAGAAGCGTTATCCAGAAATCAAGCAACATCCTCGATATCATAAAACGTGATTCAATTAATTTTTTTCACTCAAACTATTGAATCATTTATTCATCTTGCTTAATATATCCTTTTCAAAATCCTGAAGCATCCCTTGATCACTCTTTAGCTCTTATTTCATCAAAAAATGTTGGATGAATGAATTATTCTTCGCTTCAAAATAAATATTCATGGTCAAGTTATATTTGTCCCCTTATTTTTCGACGACCACTCATTCATCATGGAGTATTCAGATTCAATTAAGCAACATTATGAGGCATCTATCAAGGTTGAAAAAGCGATAGGTCACAGCAATTACGACACTTCAACAAGTTCTTCTTTCAGGGAAGACCACACAATGCTTCATCAAGGCGTTTAATACGGCCATTGTTGAATACAAAGAAACATTTGTTCCTCAGTCAGAGATGATCGAGAAGGCACGCAATAAATTCTTTTGTGGAGACATTCGATGCGGTTTTCTTAGGGAAAAATCGATAATTTATTGGGGGCTTGATATTATAAATATATGAACAATTTAAAGAATGTTTCTTTTGGTTAGAACGAACATGGGAATATGCATCAGTCGAAACCTAACGTTTCAGGCACCTCATAATGACCAGTTTTTATTCTGTAGTTCTTCACCATCGTTCACGTTTCTCTTTCTATGAAACCATCATTTCGACATTAGCAATTTTATATTAGCTCCGATCTCAAGAGGTTCCTCATTTGAAATTCAATTCCTCGCCTATATCCTTAAACGTGGGCAATTACACAGGATATTTTCAAATCATCGTTTATGGAGGATATTTATCCGATAATATCCGAATAAAAAGATATTCCAAGTGGAAAACCTAGTCTGGACTGATGAAAACAAATTTACCAACACTCTGGATTTTGTTATTTGATGTTATTCATTCTTTCTATTTATCAATCTTGCCGATGAATCGAACACTTTTCTACTTTTGCTTTGTTTCCAACAGGCTAGAAACATAGAATATTTAGAGCATAGAAATAAAGGTGAATACTCATTTGAGAGCTTGGCAAAATGAGCAATCATCCTTTCTCTGATGCTATTCTTCAAATGCATATTATTCTCTTTGCGTCCACAGCTATCAATGATAGTTTGATTCCTATTCGAAATTTCTATGGTCCTTTCGTACATTCCACGACTTTTTCACTGCGTTCGCAGACTTTCACACGAACCTATCGATCGAGCAGGTTGCATGAACTCCGATTACATCAAATTAGCTCGGAGTAGAGGTTCGGTCTACTAAATTTGCTACATCACTACTCCATCGATGCAACAAAAGATTTCTTGTTTCGAAGTTTGCGCCCGCTAAACCCGAATTAATAACCGTGAACGGGAGCGTCGGCGGCTAATTGAATTCTTTCATCAATCACAACGAACTTTCATTCATTATGGAATATGGTAACGGAATTTCCAGCGGAATGGATTAAGGGAAGGTCAGATCGCTTTCTCTGATTGCGACCGGGAAGGCTGCACGTCGAGAACTGTACGTATTTTTGAATTGAATGACGTATCTGTCATCTGTCACTTGTCAAAAATTTGACAGGTATGAAGCGGGACTCTTCCGAAATGGAGGCTCCTTAGTCAAACCCTCCCTTTAACTAGAAAGTCGTTGAAACACCCAATCCGAATCATACCGGGAATTATCATCGATCTCAACTCATGCAGAATTCCCCTGAGGGTCCGCCGCTCCAATTTGCTTATTAAATCAAATGTAAAACTACCATTAAAACCGTAATGACAACGGGGAAACGAATGCCTTATGGCGTAACATTGGGCTCAACCATTAAGAAGGGTCCGCAAATGAATTATGGTACCTTCAAGCGTTCGCCCTATACGTCATGCCACACTTCCGATTATTTATCGTACGCAGAGAGAAGCAGAAACTTCGGATACATGCGATAATCACGCGTATATACGCTGTGCGTGTAATCACGCACGTGTAAGTTTCGGATCGGGGTCGTGCCGGCGTATACAGGGTGTCCGCCTAAAATGCGAAGCTACAGGAGCTCTACAAAAAAGATTCCAGCGAAGATTCCACTTGAATTCGATTGGACTTGTCTGTGTCCAATCTTTCCTCAATCTCAATGACTAGAAAAAGTCCCTCTCAATGTCAGACAGAATATAGTCAACAAGAAGCAATTGGGAAGGAACGAGAAGACTGCAGCAAGTCTTAAACGACTGAAAAATCGCATTGTCCAGGACAAAAGTGAAATGAACAAATAAAAAAGGCAGAAGAACGAATAAAGAATAAAAAACTCTACTTTTAACTGCAAAAAAAATCTGCGATACTCCGCTCTTTGTGAATATGGCATTTTCGCATAACATTTCCTATTATCTCCGTCCCAAAACTGATGGACCCCGTATCAACGTGCGTGAAAAGAATCGGACGCGTTGAATTCATGCGATAATAAACCGTGTAGCGTTTATTAATCTCGCACGTGTAGTTCTTAAAACCGACGCGGCTGACGCCTGTGTATATTCAGGGATCACAGAAGGGCACCCTTCTGTTACCGAAATGTGACAGTTAATTTCCAGCGTATTTTTATCGGACTCGAAATGACAATTCATTCACAACGTTACAAAAGCCAGGTTAGTAACTGACACGTCACTCCGAAATATTGTCCGGAAGTGAAACGTCATAAATAAGCGACGTTTAAAGCGAAGATGACACTGAAACATTTCACACAAGGCGTCTCCCGTTCAGAAGCAAACCTTGAACATAAGCGAAACATCAATTTTTATGTGTGAAAGACAATTTTGTCCCCATATTCGATCCATTCTAGTAAAGCAACAGAAAATTCTGTCCAAGGCTTTAATTTTGAAACATTAAACAGTCAAGTTGGTAACAATTCGTAACGAAATGTGGAATACAACCAGAAATAAATGATACCTAACTACATAGCTCAAGAGGAAACTGATTAATGCGTTGAATGTCAGAGTTCGTAAACTTTATCCAATTAATAATGTATGTTTTGATAATGTTACAAACGGAAGGGTTTTAAAACATCATATATCTCCGTGTAGATCGTGAATTAACATGTGAGGCAACTTTCTGAGTTCAGTAATAACAGTTGAAATTTGTTTCGTGGTGATACGCATCGAGTTTAATTCGAATTTAGGAGGTACTACATGTGTTATCTGATTGGAGCAAATTGCTGGATAATCACAGAATGGAAATAAGTCATTTTTCGACTTATTTGTCATTTGTGGAAAATATTCAACGTTTATATTGTTATATTTTGAGCTTATTCTCTATTCTGGACGACTTGAACGATGTTCATTCATTGGATGAAAGATCTCTCTTATTTCAAATGGAAACCTGTATTTTTTCATCGAATTATGATTCCTGAAAGAAATGTATGATGTCAAATCAATGATAATAACATATTTGACCATTTCGAGGTTTCTAAGGTAGAAAATCAGAGTTCTCGCATTGCTTCGTGTAAAATACAAAAATTCCAGGCCAGATATAAGCCCCCGAATCAATAACTCCCCAACATCATCCATTCGTGTTCGATACGCCCCATCCCCAACTAGAAAATCCTGAAAAACCGTGAAGAAAACCGATTCGTTATGGGTTTTTCGAATCCGAACACAATATATACGAGCATTGCATACGCCATATTTCATTATTCGTATTTACAGATCAATAGCTGAGAAATTAAAATAAATCTCTTTTATTGGACCAACAGTTCCGTACGGGCAATTTATTTTATTTATGCGTTTAGTAAACACCCACTTCAGCGTATAGATTCGCGAATTCGGGGTGACTATCTATAAACTACACGACAAAATAGGGGTTTGGAGGGAGGGGGGTTAACATTAACATAGGCGAGGAAAAACGAGACTTCCACACCATCTATTTCATTCGCTTTGTCCTGGAATGGACTGCAGTTAAAGCTTTATCTTTGCGAGGTAGTCTTTATGCTAGGTCTAGTAGGAAACAGAAAAATAGCTCAATTGTACGATCTCACTTTCATCCATAAAGTTATGCTCAATAAATTTTTATATTGTTTCAAGATATAGCATTTATTTGGACGTTAATTTGACAGCCTCTGATGGCCGACCCGTTTTGTAGATTAGTAGATATACAGGGCGAATAAATAGTGCTCGAAAACCTCGTCGAAAAGTCTCAAAAATTTTGGGCTAGAAGAATGATTCAAACTTCTTCTCTCAAAGAGTCTTCTTCTGGTTTTTGGATCCCTCTATAGGTGGTCCGAAAGACACTGAGGTTTTACGAAAATCATACAGTTCCAGATCTCCGAATTTGAATATTGTTTGTGGATAACTCTTATTGACGAACATAATGAGATCGTCCCAGAAAGGAAACAAGTTATTCTTGTTGTCCTGGAACTCTGCAGTTCAGTCGGTTAATTAATTATTCCTCATTTTTTCGTGAACCTGGCGTTTTCAGTTTGAGACAAAAACTTTTTCTTATCCAATTTCCGGCAGAGAAATTATTAATGACCGAAGTGAGCCTGGGTCACAAATCAAAGTCGAACTTTAATAAAGGCAGCGGTACTTTGAGGCACGAGTTGATTTATGTATTTTGTAGATTGATTATTATGAAGAAGATTGAAAGATATCGAGTTTTTCTCTTCCGAATTCATCTAGTAGTTCATGGTAAAAAATACCATGAGAAAGAATTGTAATTTCAGTTGATTCGTCTTGGGAAAAATCATTCTACTCTCTGTTTTCTACTCTCATGGGCAACCAAAGCCATTTCTTGAATTTATTGACGTTCCATATGTACCAAAACTGTGGAGTTATATTTCAAGGCGTATCAAACTTTGGGGGAGTATGAATATTTGAGGGGTTTCTCCATTCTGCGTGTTTACACGATATTAAATCTATATCCTGTTGTGAAACCTGATATGAAAATAGGACATTCCTCGTGCTTAGACCACATTGGCTGAAAATTTCAACTAGACATTCTTTGAAATAGTGCCACCCACCCCCAATTTCACCGAAACGGTTTCCTGGCACGAAAAAACTAATTAATTGAATCGCCAGAAAGAAATCCCGCATTATTTTCTATCAAAGAAAGGGATTAACTATGAAATATTGAGTCATTTCCTTGAAATACCCTACACACATTCCCTGATAAGCATCTGCACAAACTACACCCCAGTGAGAACAAAGAGGGGTTTAAGCGCACCCCTTACGCGTCGTAACATGTTCCATTCCGTACCCCATTTCTATTCGGTTCACCCTCTAAGTAATTATCCAGGTTCACAATTGTCCAATTCCTTTTTTATGCCCTATTATGTATGGCTTTCAGTTTCACCCCTGATGGGAGCACTTCAGAAAAGGCCATCAGCAGACTGCGAAGCATATTGGGAACCAGTTCTGCAAGGGAACAACTGAGTATCTTAATTTTTTGGCTACTCAATCAATTCTTGATTTTAACGGTGAAAATTGAACAAAGGTCATTCGCACCTTCTGATCCTCCTGTACAAAACAAAAACGAAGACATTACCTCGTTTAATAGCTAGAAATTATGGCAGGAAACGAGGCACGAACGCTATAAAGTGTCATTCAAATGACACTCTAATTTGAGACATCCCACTTGCAAGTATGCTCACAAGAATACAATAGACAACGGTCATTAACGTTAGAGGTGTGTGTCACAATCCAAAGATCGAAGGAGGCTGAGTTATCAGTGTTATAAATCATAGAATTCCTGTTCAAGTCAAACAGAATTTTTCCTACGTAAATATACGCGGGACCTGATTCAAACGCGAGGTAGTTATTGGTGGTTATATCAAGGTTTAGGCTGCGTGGAAGGGATTTATATAATCTCATTATTAGGCCCATACAACCGATTCAAATAGCGAATTAATCGCTGAAGCTTTGCTCAGTATGGTAAGCTTGATGCACTCACGCTTATTGGAAACAGTTGGAGTGTTTCAGGCTTATAAACTAAGATCAGCGATATTCGTAGGCGTTTGATGAAGTCATTATATGATTTCGTTTGACCTCAACTGGAGTGTATTGAATTTATTGGTGGAACGGCTGTATTTATGGTGGCAACTTAGTCGGGAACTAGTTTCTATTATGGCGTTTACACGAACACGAGTATTATTGGGGTCATCACGTTTCTCAGCTTGAAATTGAAACCCTGAATATGAAAAACTTAAGCAGAAATTAGGACAGAATTAGTTGTATCCAATCACGTTGCCCTCTCTTGTTGAAGGGATGGACTGGCTAGCTTCTTGATGGTTGGTTGGAGTTCTATATCTAGACCTAGAGACTGGTCCACATGAAAAGTGTATAACCTTTTTTTACAGGTTATATACCATTTCACCACGTATTTATGTACTTATATGAGAATTTCTTGCTTCAGGAATTTTCTGGATAGTCTGTATCAAGGCTTTCCTTACACTAGTGTCCATTCTGGTCGTATTAGATTATAAAAAACTTTTCATGAGTTCAATTTCGGTCCAGCTTAGTAAATCCTCTAGCGTTACCGACAAATCTTGAAGTACAGCCTGAAAGCACCCTCACCATAATCACCCTGCTAACGGCCAAAGAGAGTAAAACTGAAATTTCATCTGGAGCTCCAATAGGGGCGAGCACTAACGTAATGTTTGCCTTCTTCGCAGGAAGAAGAACAAGCGAGTGACATTTATTGGAAAGATAATCCGACCAGCGCAGAGCACCGAAGGAAAATGCTGGTTTCTCGCTTTGATGAGTGAATTTACGGTCGGTATCAGTCTTCGGAATTGACGTAGACAAGACGGATGATTTCACCTATGAAATCGTTCGTGATCCCTTAGGGGAAAATATGGAATCGAAGACGATTTCAATTGTGGAAGGTTCATCTTCATTTTGGTACAGCCAATTCGTTAAAATGCTTGTAAAAAAAATGTTTTTTAGGGTTGTGAATGACCAAATTTATAGCAATTGACTGGGAAACATCTGTCAATGGGTAGGGTGGAAATTGTGAAATACTTACAAGACTATCAGTCTTTGAAACCATTTCCTTCAGTTATGAGCAATTCGGATTCAGAAGAGATCACTCAACAGAACAGCAATTACTCACAGAATACATAACAGAAGGATTCCAAAATAAACAAGCAACTGGTCTTGTACTACTAGATGTCGCCAGAGCATTCGACAGAGTATGGCATGAAGGATTGATTTACAAAATGAGATATGCTGGATATTCAATGAAACTGTGCAAGTTGATTAGGAGTTATTTGAGGAACAGAAGATTCTACGTGAAAGTGGAAGGAGAAAACTCCACAACCAGATATATGGAAGCAGGGGTGCCTCAAGGGTCAGTACTTGGGCCGTTATTGTATAACATATATATTCTCGATATACCAAAACCTCCAAGGACCATGCTGACACTATATGTCGACGACACGGGAATCGCAATGCGACATCGCAAGCCAGAAATCATAGAAGGAATATTACGAGAAGCTATAGATGAAATAAATGACTGGTGTATTAAATGGAAAATAAAGCTCAACGGACAAAAGAGCCAAGCGATATTAATGCAGAAGAGGAGACTAAGAACTACAACAAATCTAGAGGTAGATGGAGTAGAAATCGAATGGAAAAACGAAGCAAAATATTTAGGTATCACCCTAGACAAAGGTCTAACTTGGAGAAGCCATATCAAACAAGCCGTTGACAAAACCAAGGCAGCGATGAATATGCTCTACCCGCTGATAGGTAGAAAGAGCCACATGTCAAATGAGACAAAATTGAAAATAATCAAAGCCGTTGCTAGACCGCAACTGACTTATGGATCAGGTGCTTGGGGATTCGCGGCAAAGAGCCATATACAAAGAATTCAGGCAACAGAAAACAAGCTACTACGATGTGCCATAGATGCGCCTTGGTTTGTCAGGAACAAACAGATATATCGAGATTTGAAGTGGGAAACCATCACCGAATTTATGAAGAGGAAAGCTGAAAAGTTATTCGAAACAGCGAAGGAACATCCAAACGAAGAACTCAGGAGACTAGTGGACTACGATCCGGAGGAAGACAGAGGAAGAATGAGAACTTACAAAAGGAGAGCGCGAGATCAATTGAGGAGAGATTGAAATGAGTACGGAAATTTATTAAAACTATACTAAGAAGAGATATCCGAAATGGACGAACATGAAAATCCTAGCACGACACTGTGCAAGAAGAAATTAACCGATTAAGGGATAAATGGTTTATAGGCAAATGCCCGAAACCAATAAAAAGCAGGTTAGGTTTAGTGGGTCGCGAACTCGGTAGAGTGAGTAACCCCACAGTGTTCCCTAGAAATGGGTTCCTCTGGGCGAGAGATAGAGCCCCGTGTTTTTACGGTCGCAGATTCCCCCTGCTATAAAAAAAAAGAAAAAAAAAACCTTCAGTTATACAGTGATATTTTTACTATTATTGGCTTCAGATATTCAATCCTGCAGCCAGTTACAGAGTAGCAACGAGAAAAAAGTGTTATTCTACTTCTAAAACGTTGCTTCCTTTAGAAACCTCGAAACTGGAGCCTGTTCAGCGAAATATCCTTTCCTACATCCTCTCAAGAAAAAAATCAAGTACCTAATCCCAGTGAAAAGACTTTCTACGAATTCCATCGAAAAATTTACTTCATAGATCATCTACAGTGATATCCCTGCAATATCAAAAACGGAATGCCAAATTGAAATGCTTAATTATCGTAATCGAAGCACCAAGTCAGACGAACAACCCATGTAACGTGATAAAAGATGGAGTTGAAGTACTCAATGATCCGGATTCCGATTAAACAGACGAAACGCTCTACATAATGTATCGACTCAGAAAAGGCTCGTCAACTGCGTCCCAATCTCGTTTCCGATTCTGCATGTTTCTGCCTCGTCAACCTCATTTACATCGATTCAGCAATTTTCTGTCGCTCCGTCATCCAATAAGCGTATCACTTTCTACTGCGTAATTAAATTATTAAGTGAATTTCATTTCGTAATTCTCCAAAGGAAGTGGATAATTCAACGCGAGTGCATCAAATGGAGCCTAATTGAAAGGATTATAATGTGAGACATCCAAGATTCGAGAACAGGATGATTTTTGTGCTCGCTCAGTCTGGAAATGGTAGTGGGATAATAGCAGTCAATTGGATCCTGTCTGGCTCACTCTCAACTGTACAGCTTAATTCGAATTTGTGATATCATGGATAGGTTAGTTGAATTCGACAAGATTTTCAATGAAAATAATTCTGATTTTTAATGTGGCTTGAGTGATAACAGTAGAGTCATTCGGGGCAACTGTGCGCACTTTTGCGTTTCAAGCCATACCCTGTTTCAAATGTTGAAGCTAGGAAAATTAAAACATATTCATAAGATAGAGAATTTTCTAATCTATAAGAAAACATCAAAAAGCAAACAAACAAAAACGTTTTCTTTCCGCAAAAAAGAATTTAATAGAGAAAGTCGGAGTGCGTCCACATGCCCCGTATTGCGGGTAAGTGTGCGCACCCTCACGGGGTAAGTGAACGCAGTGCTTAGTGAACCACACAATCAAAACAAATTACAAAATAATGTCATCAAAATGTTACAATATTAGAGAAATGCTGTTTATTGTCAATACAGAAGCGCCTTTTTACAAGCAGTGCATTATTGTTCGTGCCACAATTCTTGGTGAACACAACACTTGATACATTCCCCTGTTGGTGGCTCTTCATATTTTTCTGAACAAATAGGACAATATTGATCGAGTCTTAACCAAAAAAATCAACAATGTCATAATTTATTCCTCACTGAACTAATGCCCATATAATGAATCTATGCGCACACTTACCAGCGCACACTTTCCCCAGTAAGCCAAAATTTGAATTGACGTTCTTATAGAGTTGAGCAGCTAAGAGAACCTAAAATTTTTTTTTATATATTTAGATTAATATGCCCATAATCGAATGAAATATTGTTTAACACTGAGGGACTCGGAACTTGGACCTGGCAGAATGTGCAGAGATGCTAAAAATTAACAAGAAAACTAGTGAATTTGATTGATTGCAAATAAAAAGTTAAAGGAACGTGGCACGGCGCATTCCTATGAAAAACTAATATGGCGATTTTGCGCCCTTGCTTCACCCAAATGAACCCCTCTTTCATACATTGCATAGTAGAGATATACGCACTGCGCACACTTACCCACTGCGCTCAGTTACCCCGAATGACTCTATGGTTGATTCACTAAGTTACCATTTCTATCATACATCAAATCTATCGAAGCAAAATGAAAAAGGTATGTTAAAAATGGAAAGGCACTAAAGAGATACATACAGATGGCTGCGCCACCTATTGCCCGGTAGGTGGATCTGCTCCGTAGGAACATGGCATGGTTTCCCCAGTGTTGTCAATTCTCGGATTTTTCCAGGGCGTTGGGTAAATCCCCGAAGATTGCCTCAATTTCCGAAATTGTCCAGCAAATCTGCGCCCATCATACGCAACGGAATCAGATGCATCGTGAACAAAGCTGGCGAAGCGAAGCTTTCAAGCCGTTCCTCCGATACGTACGGAAATGCCGTTAGATAAAATCTACGAGACGTACATTCCGTTTTGTACAGCGCCGTAGAAAGAGTTCGAGAATTGCCTTTGTGATGTGTACTTTATGCGGAATGAGAGAATCGGAATGAACGCGAACAATGCTTTTTACTTTGGTCGTTCAAAGGGGCGACACCTCGCTTCAACCGAGGCCTGTTCGTGACATTTATTGGATGGATACAGGGGCCAGATAAGTTGGTTGAAAGGAGGGAGAGACGTTCTGTATGTTAGAGCTTTCGAATGATTCTTGAATCTAACCTATTTCAAGTTATGCAGAGCGATCGACTCTCTACGAGTTCAAAGGGAAGTAGCTGCAATATTGAGGTGAAAAATAGAAGGTTTTTTATGGCACCACTTAGTAGTGATGCCCACGAGACCAACGAGATGAGACTTTACTGTCTGGTGGGCTCTATAGCCTCGTCTCTTCTCGAGTCTCGTGCGAGAGTATCGTAAAAGTCTCGTGGTTCAAAACGAGACGAGACTCAAGATGGAGTGGAGAACTAAAATCAATCATGCAGAATGATATGAAAAAAATAACCGAGCGAATGGCCTTCATAATGACAAATTAACCGCTATTAAAATTTAATTGATAAACCAATAACTGAAAAATACTCTCTTGTTTGCCATAACAAGGTCGCCAGCAACGTTTCATTCCGGCTATATACGTCCAGTGCAGTGATTTATACGTCGAATGATTGTTTTGATGTCCAGTGACACATACGAGCGAGATTAAAAAATTTCATGTCGAAATGGGACGTTTCGCTGCATGCCATTCGTTTTATCTATTCGACACAACAAAGGGAATTGTTTCCATATAGTTATTCGTCCAATTTATTGAAGTCTGCACGATCTGATCTATAATTTTTTCGTGTTACGCATGACAGTCATGTATGGGATTTTCAAGATTATATAAATCGATAAGGGATTATAAATTGACGTAGAAATTCGAGCATTTTCAGTACCACATTTTTCCTCAAATTCCGAATGAAATGTTTGACATCAACACCTTTGTATAACAATGATACTAGTCCTAGTTTCATTCTATGAATGATTTTAATGATTTCCCTTCACGCATTCTCAGGTAGGAGAGCCAGGAATTCAAACTCAAACCCCTCATTATTTTTTACTGCCTACAAAATTGAGGTATACATTCGAGGATCCTCACGCTACAAAGCACCCGGGAGAAAACAACAGAAAAACAAAGTTTTTCCGCGATAAATCCAGGGATGAGTAGGATATTTCCTCGAAAATCTCCTGCGGCAAGTGAAAAAACTGAGAGTTGGGAAAACAGGAGACGATTGTTCTTATTTGCCTGTAAAATCCCATTTTTCGACTAGGTTCAGCCTAATGGGGGTTTTATTTCTGCCACTGACAGCTTCCAGTTCGTAAAAAGAGGAATTCAAGGTAATTTTATATGTTGACACAACAAATTGTTCATTTTAGTATGATATATACCCACATTTACGACAGGGAGGAATAGAGTTTTATATGGGACTTAATGACCGTAAAACCTCTGAAAGTGGGAATCCTGCCTAGTAGGCAGGTTTATTGTTATATCCGAAAATATATGCCTTCCAGGCAGTTCTTATATCTACTGCGAACAACGTTCTACAATTAATCACAAATAGCAGATATTCTCAATCAATGCCTCAATACATCCTAGTATGTCTTCAAAAGAACTATAGTACAGGTATACAGATTCAACCGACCAATTCACGAATCACAGCGAATGGAAATGCAATCTGAATTTTTGAATGGAACAAATGTTGAATTTCGCCGCATATAACATGTTTGTCTTCAATTCAATTAAGCTTGTGTTTTGACCCACACAAAATATGAACATATCATGTGGGTAATAATTTCCATTTTCGCTGATGAAATGCATACAAGCTTCCACAACAAAAAATGGCATATTTGGTGAAATTATTCGAGCAATTGTTCATGTTTGGGTTCTATTGGATTTATATCATTTCCCAACAATTATTCAATCCTTTTCATCGATTTTCCCACTGATATTTCAAGTATAATTTGTTTGCAGATCATTCTGAATTAGCCAGCGCTATCGAAAATAAAAGGGATATGGATCATAAAAGGTCTCGGAGAAATGTATTGGGAGATAGCGAGTTTATTGTACGAAATAATGAGAAGAGTCTGCGATAAAATTGCGCAATTGAAACTCACATGATGATTCTGAATAGTCGCAGCATAGATTCAACTTTATAACGCACAAACAGAAGATATGCACTGTGTAAACAGTTCGTTTTAATGAATTGGAGCTTATTGCAACTCGGCATTTTTATTCATGAACAAGCGATGTATTGAAATCACTGCTCGGCTTCGGTTGAACAAAATTGCAAGCGAATGCTGTTTTCCTTTAGCGCATAAGTCGGTGATTTTAATCAGGTGGAATTTACCCAGTCATCAGACATGGCGTTTTCTCTTGGTGATATAAATATGTGAGTAATTGATTCGTACGAATATTTTGACAGTAGATTGTTGAGGTCAAAGGGAATACTTTTTTCCTGTACCATTTTTTCCTAATCGGCTCGGTTCAAAAGATACAGGGTGTTGAAAAACCATAAAATTTTTTATTTTTAGTTCTATCCCAAAAACGGTTTTATCGAATGAAAGAATCGGAAATAGATTGGAATTCGAAGAACACACGATAACGTTCTACCCTTTTTTCAGGCCCTACCTAATTTAAGACACCAAATCGACTTCTCGCTAGTCGATTCACGCGCTTGATGCTGGCATAAAAAAAAGGAACGATGGATGGCAGACGAAATTCCATACCTGACCTCTTCCTTTCTCTTTCGATTGAAAATTTCCGATTTTATCGGTAACCGACTGCTAGTCGACAATTGAATGAATAAAACGATGCCAGAGCCCGCTTGTTTAGTGTTACACAACTTCGCTCGGTTCGATTCTGATAGCCCAGCTCATTCAGCTGTCCGAAGAATGAGATTCGAGACAGAACCGGATTCGATCTGATGGAATATTCAATCGATTGGAGAGAAACAGTAGAGTGACGTCCAGAAGAATGATCATCCTTCAAACAATTCGTTGTAGCCTTAGAAATCGTCTCCCAGAGGTAGAGGTGGATTCTAGGCACAGATTGAAGGTTTTGCTCCTTCTAAAGTGTTGGGTACAGAAGGATCCTGAATCCGACCCTGCACCGTCAGATCGGCGAAATATTTTGCATCTACGTGGGTTCAGCATGAATGCCTGGCTACCCGCAGCAGAAAAGTGGCATAATTTAGAAACCCACCAAGGCGTCTCTTACATCGATGACCTTCCCAACCTTCTGGCATTGGAGACAGCTTGGATTTTTGCTCGGATCCCTCGTGTGTTTAATTGAACCCGTGTCTCGCTCGTTCTCTATGGAATGCGATTTCGAATTTAGGACGCAGATCGTGTCTTGTTGACACTCCAATTAGGGGAGGTCCGGTTGGGGCGTATAGATTTCGAATTGACAGATCTGAGGGTGGCTGGGATAAAACGTCATCGTGCTGGGATGAAAGGTTTCGGGATTTCGAAGAATTATTGGTGAGAAGGCGGTAAAAAGGTATATTTCATGTATTTTGGACTAGGGGTCGCCAAGTTCTTGAAGATTTAAAGATCTTGTCTTGATTTCAAGACAAGACAAGAGATTTCATGTCAATACCAAGATTTCTTGTCAAGAAATCTTGAAATATCTTGTTTTACCATGAAGAATACGCTAAAAAGTGTTTATTTGTGAAAAGGATAACATATTTCAACATGAAATGCCCATTTCTGCTTACCGCACACATTTTTTGCTAGAAAAATGTAAATAGAAAATAATTAATGATAATCTTGTTGGAACTCTAATGGAATCTGGATTTGCAATTTCCACTTTCAGGTATACACTCTGTTTATGTTCATGAAAACATGCCACAGTTTTGGCTCATTTATTACACGACTCTACAAAAAAATTTTTGTTCTTTGTCCTAACGTTTATACTAGGATTTTCCGGTTAATTATGCACAAAAACGAAAAGAAAATAACTTTTTTTGATATAAAGTTTGCTTTTGTGATAGTTATAGTATTAATAGTCGTTCTACATTTTTTTAATAATTTTTAATAATTCAAAAAGATCGTCCGATGAGAGTGGGATGTTTACGTTTACAAGGTGCCACTAGAGGGCACTCGAGTCATAAACAATGATCAGGTGTTGTTTACTAGCCCAGACAAACTTCAAATATCGTCAAGAAAGTGTAAATACGATGCTGATGCATTTTGTTTTATATGTGGTCAATTTATTATAATTCGTGACGTGAAATACGAATTAAAGACATCTCACGTTCTCTCTGAAGCCTATGAAGCATATTTTGATTTTCCTGTTTGGAATCAAAACAAGCCATGGGCTCCACATGTTGCTTGTTTTTATTGTAAATGCTGTCGTTGAATCAGTCTCCTAAACACAGAAGCAAACTTTTTCATGCCATATATTTTTTTTTCGTCTTATTAGGATCTAAACTATCGAAATTTTATGCTTTGCAGTCAAAGTCAAATTTGGTGTTGACCCGTGTTATTGCCGTTTGGTACTTGTGTCCACCTGAACTTTGAAAAAGTAACAGAATTTCCTTCTGTCAGTATTGCCACTAGTACCTACCACTATCTTGAATTGGTGAATGCTGCTGCTTTTTCCTTTTACTGCCGTTTATCATTTTATATCAGATTTATCATTTTCACATGCTTGTTTTTCTTTCGTTTGATTTTCTACACTCGAAAAACGCTATACAACGCGAAACACGCAATTTGACCCAAGAGGAATGTGCCCAAGCGGTAGTTTTGCGAGAAGAAGGGTGGACATACACAAGAATTGCAGAAAGGTTTGGAGTTTCCCATACAAGTGTGTCCAGAATGTTGCAGCGATTCAGGGAGACAGGTATGAATGTCCGAAGACCAGCACAGGGTAGACCACGGGTAACAACTGCCATTCAAGAACGTTACTTGAGAGTTTCTTCGTTGAGACAACGGTTTGCAACCGCTCGCCTCCTTCAAATTCAGCTTGAGCAAACTCATGAGGTGCAAATTAGCACTCAGACAATAAGAAATCGCCTCAGAGAATATGATTTAAGGCCTCATGTCGCGGCAAGAGGCCCAGCTCTTACCCCAGCCGGTCGATGGGCGCGTTTGGATTTTGCGAGAGAGCATATCCATTGGGAAGAAGCCGATTGGGAAAGAGTTCTCTTCACAGATGAGTCTAGATTCTGCCTCTACCATTGTGATCGACGTTCCCTTGTATACAGACGTCCACATGAAAGATATGCTCAGTGCAATTTCCTGAATACTACTGGTTTCGGGGGAGGATCGATTATGGTATGGGGTGGAATATCTTTGACTGCTCGCAGATACCTAGTGGTTGTTGATAATGGAGCTATGAATGCTGATAAGTATATAAGGAACATTCTTGAAGAGCATGTAGTGCCATTTGCCCCATACATTGGTGAAAATTCTGAGTGAATATTCTGAGTCAGAATCGGAGCTAAATGGCCCAGCAGACGTTCTGTTTACTGAAGAATCAATGTCACTTATAGTGAAATAAGTCTACCACCTTGTGCTTATCAAGACTAAGTATAGAAAGAAGTTGCAGTTCATTTCAAAGCCGATTGGAAGGGTGATGACGTAGAAGGTGGCACAGTCAAGATCAATTGACAGAACTGGGCCCGTTAGCAGTGGCGTATCCACAGACAATAGTAATAGACATAGACAGTCGAGTTGTTTGTTATCAAGACAAGAATTCTTGTCACTTTGATTGATAGAATCGAAATAAAAACAATGGTACAGCGACGTTTCCCCTGTTGGAGTTACAGTATAAGTCAATAATCTTAGGAATGTTTCCGAACACCTTTGTAAAGCGCCGAAGTTCCTGTATTTTTAAGACAAAGAATGCATGTTAGCCGCGATGGAAAAAACCACTGAAAGCGCGAGGAATGGAATGTTGACAGACTAACAAAGAATCTTTAATTAAATTCCTGCCCGATGCACTTGGCGCAATCAGTTTTGAAGAACATTGGGTCACGTCCACTCCAAAGGCAACATTATATAATTCACAATCAGAACCGTTGAATAATGCAACAAACACACACACAGTCCAAGGTCTTGCAAATCGAACAGACGTTAAACGTCACCGAGATCATTTCCGTCAACAGAATGCGTCGGCAAGAAGAATAAATTCCAGTTCTGCGCTCCTTCCTCAAAACGAGAATGAATTAATTGACCGACGTCAATGAAAACATGCTCTCTGCGATGTCTTTCTTGTCCGTACTGAAAGAACGAATGTTTCTATTCTCTGGTAAACGAGTACGTTTCGAAATTGGTACATAAATCTCGCAGCAGTTTATTTTTGTCGTATATAACGAGGGAAAGCAGGGAAAATGATGCAAAGTGCCACTACTACTTCAAGGCTCGGCTGTTGAATCTACGATATTATGTATTCTTTTTCTCATCACGTATATCATATACGTCTTGCTTCGCTCTTCAAATAGATAAAATGAATTGCGGTGTTTTTAGGGGGGCCCAACAAAGAAAATTGGGATGTCGAGAGATAGGAGGCTGAGATATCTTTTTCATAAGAGTCTAGACGACTTCATTTCTGATGTATATCGATCCTGTTTTTTAGGGAGTGAAAAGAATTCTTACCATATTGAGGGAACAGCTGCCAGTGATTTCTTCTGACGCGGTGGGGATCTGAAACAAAATAGATGTGAGTATATTTGATTCAAATTTGATTAAATAGAGTTTGGAAAATTCCCTGGCATCATAAGTCAATTAAGGCATTTGGATAAGTAACTAAACTGCTTCACATGAGTTGAAGATATTGACTTGAATTGCAGAAAAATATACTTAAAATAATATTTTTGTGATGAAAATTCATATTACATAATATGATTTCAAGTTGCAAATTAATTTTAGCCTGTAGGTCTGCAGGGTATACAGGATGGTTAAGAAAAATCGAGTAAAATAACGAAATTTTATTCCCAGAGAATTCAAGCATTTTAAGACTGTCAATACAATGTATAGCCTCTACGGGCATCAATAACAGCTTGACATCTTCTTTGCATACTACACACGAGGTTGTTGAACATTTCTTGAGGAATTTGGTTCCATAAACGGGGCAGAAGCTCTTTCAGGTCATTTAGGGATTCTGGGGTAGGGTGATGATTATCTAATCTTCCTTGGAGCATATCCCATGCATGTTCTATGCAATTCAAATCTGGTGAGTGCGGAGGTATTGGTAAATGTGGAATACCAAGCTCCTCGCGCGCATTCTCAACTATGGATGCACGGTGCGGTCTAGCGTTATCGTCTAGAAATTGAAAAGTTTCACCAACAGCAGCGTGAAAATTTGGCACAACATTGTCAATGATATGCTCCCTATAGTGTAACGCGTTCCCACGACAAATGTGTAGGTCTGTGCGCCGGCCCATACCATAACACTACCCCCTCGGAATGGATGGACTTCTTGGACATAGCGACGATTACGGGGTATGCGTGGTATTGTCCATACTCTTATTCTTCGAGAATCTGAAAATCGTCCATATCTGGATTCATCAGTGAAAAGGACACTACGCCATTGATCGTTCGAATTGATATGTTGCCTTGTCCACTTCAGTCTTTGACGCTTATGGTCACGTATTAATGGAACTCCTCTTAATGGACGTCTAGAACCTAGATTCACCTCTCTCAAACGTCGTCTGATGGTTTCGATGGAAACTTGGACCCCATCTGCATTTTGAAGAGTATTCCGTAGCATTCTACCCGTAGATGTAGGGTTTCTTTTCGCCGAAACGGTTATAAAACGATCCTGAGCAGGTGTTGTTTTTCGTCGCTCACCAAGCCTTGGTCTTTCCAACACGGAAACTCTCTCCCTGAACCTATTCCAAAGATATCACACTTTGGCTGACTTGGAGCCTTTCCGCCACAACAACCTAAGTTAGGCCACCCTGTAGCATTACGATAGCCCTATTAGCCTCAGAGTTTGTTAATTTACGTCTTGACATTTACAGAAAACTCGTTTCAAATCGAAGCAGTTGATAAACTGACTTCATTTCAAAATAAGAACATTCATGAAGTAGGTATATGCAAAGAACCAAACTTCAGAAAAAAGGCGACCAGATTGACGAAATGTCTCATACTGATTTTTATTGGATCGATTCAAGTTTTTATTGAGTTTCAAATGATTTTACAGCGATTTCTCGAAGATTACATTAATTTAAAAACGATTGAGTAAGATATCCCTAACTCTTGTGGAGCAGTTTATATCTATCATTATTTTGTTCTCTGTTTGGACCCAGCACATGGTCTTCTTCAGTATCTTTTGATACGGCAGAATGAAAATCGATGTTTCTTAGTGCAAAACCTACGGATCTTCCTTTGTTCCGAAAGCGGGTCAGTTATATCGCCTTCACTCTAAGAAAACGTCATAAAGGCATCCATTCCTCTATTTCATATTTCACCCCCGGCGGTCACATATCACAGTCCCAGACCGACCTCATTCCGTCTGACGCCAGAGATTGTTGAATGCTCCCGAGTGCAGAAAAACCGCAGGAAGAAAGCATTATGGCTGCCAACCTCTCATAAAAATCATTCCATTCCTCTGAGTCGATATAAGCCCATAAGAATGGCTCACAGACACGTTATCTGCGAAATTGCCCTATATTGTGTCCCGCGAAGTTACTCGAACTCGACTTCGAAAGACTATCTGGAACTTTTCCTTGAAAACCAATCGGCAGAAAATCTTTCGGTTAAGCGTTCCGCTGTGAGTGGGACCGCACAAATTGTTGGAGTTCGTTTGGCTGGATCCTACGGAGCTAGGAGGAAAATTATTGATTGCCTGCTGGCGATTGATATAAATACAGCTCGAAGAAATGTAGCTTATCGTGTTCCGCCTTGCGATTTTTTTCATGGTCGGCAAGACTGGAGAACGACTCCTAACAATATTGTTCGACCCATCTGAGCTGGGAGGCACAGAAGGTTCAGTTGATGTGAGTCGATCTTGGAATAGGTTTATACAATACAACAGCTACTCAAGATCGCTTTATGATCATCATTGCATCAAATATCATAAATTGTCTCATCGAAAGTATGCCTCGAGGAGTATAAGAGGATGTATTGATATCTAGTTAGCTTAGACCAGTTCCATGCATAAGAAATATTGTGTTACTATAGCAAAGAAGAATAACGCAGAACAAGGGTCAGTGTGAAATTTGAGGACAAAAAAGTAAACCAGAGTTACGCAATAAATTAATAGAAAGTAGATGTCCACCGAAATTGTGGAAATCGAAAAATTGGAGTATCGAGCCATCATCAAGTACCTGTATTTAAAAAAGTTAAGGGGTAAGCAGATTTACGAAGATATGCTTAATACCCTTGGTTATCAATGTCCTTCGTATGCGACCGTGAAAAATTGGACTGCAAGCTTCATAAGAGGTAAATTTTCCATGGAAGATGATGACCGATCGGGAAGGCCAGTTTCTGTGTCAGTCCCCGAAAATATCGATGCAGTTCATGACATGATTTTATCAGACCGTCGAATTGGGCTAAAACGGATATCTGAAGCTCTGAATATTTCATAAGAACGCGTTCATCATATAGTTCACGTCATTTAGGACATGAGAAAAATTGCTGCAAAATGGATCCTCAAATGTTTGAATGTTGATCAAAAGCGTGCAAGTGTAGAAGCATCGCTTTCGATCTGTGCTCGATTTGAAAACGATGTAGACTTCTTAAACCGAATTGTTACTACGGATGAGACTTGGGTACGTTTCAACGATCCAGAAACAAAGCAACAATCGATAAAATGGCGACACTTTGGTTCTCCAAAAATCAGCTGGAAAAGTTTTGGGATTGTCATGGAGTAATCATGATTGATTTTTTGGATAAGGATAGAACAATAACCGGAGATTTCTATTTAGGGTTTGCATTATTAGAACATCCCCTCTATTATCCAAATCTAGAATTTGTCATATTTCCAATACCTTTTTTTATGAAACACGCGAATATTCCTGAAAATCCTGAACTGAATCGATGAAAGGCCAGTGATCCCCATCAATTATTGAGCAGTGTATTTCTGCTGAGATTTCATTGCATCGCCGACAATACTGAAGTGTTGAATCGTCGACATCTTTCTCGATACTTCATGTAGAAAATCAAGTATGTGAGTGCGACTGAAAGCGACAAAAACTAAAAATCCCCTGTAAGCAGAAATGTGCCACATCGACACCAACAGCACGGGCTGGGTGGCCGCTTTCAAAAGAATATTCTAATCGATACATCAATAAATACGACTCCGTTAAATGCTCCTTAGAAATCGTGGCTTATCACAATCCGAGGCCCATTCGCGTTCGTGTTCAGAAGTAGCTTTCGAGAGCGTTTTTCCTGGCAGTAATAACAAAATGACGCACCGTCTTATCAGGTGATTCAGAACTGTTCATGCCGTTTTCACAGGCGTTGCATTACATGCTCCAGTTTCCTCAATAACTCATCGCATTTAGGAGAACTCCTGGATTGCCGACGCGGAATTTCCAAGTGCGTTGAGATCGGAAGGAACAGCTTTTATGACTCGGCTCATATTCCAGGAAATGAGGGATAGAGGCCCTAGGTAACATCTTTCGCGAGCCACTCGTACTGTAAATAATTTAATTGAGTCGATGGTGCTCCAATTTACCGCTATAGGAGACGACCCATATTGAATCATCCCAGAATGTGTATCGAATATAATTTTCCACCAACAATTTGATCGAAATAATACACCTGCATATCTGATCGATGATGGATAACAGCTTTTCGATCCCGTTATGCATGCAACTTATCTTCGATCTCGATCGCTTAAAGAGAAAGATATCTGGTGAACTGATTTCGAGACTGAGCGTTGGCTGTTACACCGTCCTAGACACTATTGGAACTGTTACTCTGCCTACGCTGCCTGAATAAATTCATCACTCAGTTTATTTATCCAATAATATCATATTGAAATTCATAGGATGGTACGGTCGTTTAATAAGCCTTCGGTTCATCGGTTACGTTATATATTTCGGCGGTTTATTAGTCGTAAATTCTCCATTTCACGTATATGGAACCGTAAACTACCTAGGATAATACGACAGTATATTTGTAATGGAGAGATGGCTTGTTCTTGTGGTTGTTTCCGTGGTACATGTGTTGGAAATCGTTTCATTATGAGCTGAAGGGTGTTATCTTGGATATATTTCGAACTGCGAATAAAACATATACAGGGTGTTCCAACGAAAACTTAACACCACGATTTTCCGACTTCAAAACGAAAATTGTATGTCCTGAGACTCTGAGACACTCGTGGTCTAAATACTAGTCAAGCTGGGTTCGTTAGACTTGCTGAGACCGAGGCTGGATTACTGAAAGGCATTGATGAGCTTCATCATCTTCTTACCCAATTATTTTGCCGGAAATTTTACTGAATACTACATGAATAGTCGAAAATATCAAGCTTTTTAACCGTGGTCTCATAAATATTTCACACACAAACTACTTCTACCAATAAATTCGTAAATTTCGGTTATTCAGTTGTGAGAAGGGAAATGACGACCGTTGGAGGAAGCTTCATACTACCCCCCGCTCTACTGAATCTTCCAGTTTAGTTCACGCAACTCAAACACTGATAAATTGGAAGCAGCAACTATGAGCAAAGGCTTAATGGATTGACCAACATTGCAGATCGTTTATGTTTCACCCGGTCAGTGATCCAATCAGAATCGTCAAAAGTCCGTCGACTTCTGGGCGTTTTCCCCCGGGGATACCCTCAAAATAAACCTGGACGTCCCGTAGTTTACGCAAATTAATGTTTGACACAAACACCCTTGTTTGCTGGGAACGTTTGATCATCCCTCTGTACCCTATTACAATAATTCGTTGGTACTGATCCGTACGAAAGGGAATTATACGAGGATGTATTGATATCTAGTTAGCCTAGACCAGTTCCATGCATAAAAAAAATATTGCGTTACCATAGCAACGAACAATAACTCATTAGAAGTGTCAGTGTGGAGTTTGAGGTCAAAAAAGTAAACTAGAGTTACGGAATGAATTGAAAGAAAAGAGATGTCCACCGAAATTGTGAAAATCGAAAAATTGGAGTATCGAGCTATCACCAAGTACCTGTATTTAGAAGGGTTAAGAGGTGAGCAGATTCACGAAGATATACTTAATACCCTTGGTGATCAATGTCCTTCGTATGCGACCGTGAAAAATTGGACTGCAAGCTTCAGTAGAGGTAAATTTCTCATTGAAGATGATAACCGATCGGGAACGCCAGTTTCTGTGTCAGTCCCCGAAAATATCGATGCAGTTCATGACATGATTTTATCAGACCGTCGAATTGGGCTGAAACAGATATCTGAAGCACTGAATATTCAATACGAACGTGTTCATCATATAGTTCACGTTAATTTGGACATGAGAAAAATTGCTGCAAAATGGATCCCCAAATGTTTGAATGTTGACCAAAAGCGTGCAAGGGTAGAAGCATCGCGTTCGATCTGTGCTCGATTTGAAAATGATGTAGACTTCTTGAACCGAATTGTTACTATGGATGAGACTTGGGTACATTTCTACAATCCAGAAACAAAGCAACACTCGATGGAATGGCGTCACTCTGGTTCTTCTCTCTAAGAAGTTTCGTGTCCAAAATTCTGCTGGAAAAGTTATTGCTTCAGTTTTTTGGGATCGCCATGGAGTAATCATGATTGATTTTTTGTATAAGGGTAGAACAATAACCGGAGATTACAATTCGACATTACTGACCACTCTATGGGAAAAAATTAAAGAGAAAAGACGCGGAAAGCTATCCAAAGGTGTTTTGTGTTTGCAGGACAACGCCTCTGCACACAAATCTCATGTTGCCATGCAAAAAATTCGTGATTTAGGGTTTGAATTACTAGAACATCCCCCTTATTCACCAGATTTGGCTCCACCCGACTATCATCTCTGTTCCTCATCTGAAAAAAAGTTCAAAAGGCCGTAAATTTTCTTCCAACGAGGAGGTAATAAAAGCTGTGGATGTCTGGTTTGCAGAGCAAGAAGAAACATTTTTTTTTAAAGCTCTAGAGAGGTTGTATCCAATTGAGAGGAGAATATGTTCAGTAATAAAATATTTTGACATTGAAATTCTGTTTGGTTCTATAGTAGGCTAAGAATTTTTCAATACTAACCGAGCTGTGACATGGAAATATCGGGATTGATTTCACCGTTCAACTTTGATCTCCATTTTCTAGATTCCCTTCACCGGCATCTGCGATCTGTTCGGCCAAAGTGCGATGCATGACTGCACCTGTACCTATCGCGTAAAATTCAGATGCGCGCTAATCTGCATGATTTACATGCCTCGAAGGAGACCGATAGGAACAAAGGCAAAAATCTGGCTTATCGCGGTTTCCGATGCTTTTAACGACTCCCTGCGAGCGGTCCGTGGTTGTGTCCGCATTTTAAAGTTTCGCACAACGCTCTCGGGCCTTTAGCCGTGTCGCCGACATCGGAATTATCTCCGGGGCAATAATAACAATAAGAATTATAAGGATGATATAATTCGCGCCCAAATTACACCCCTCGAAACGAGATAGAGTGCATCGAGGTACGTGACCCCTCGCACGATTCCAGTTTCAATTCATTTTCTCCTCTGCCATTATTGCTCCTTTTTCTTCTCGTGATTTTGTTCTTCGATTATCGTTCGAGGGTCTACAGGCGAGGCAATAAATAACGATCGACTATGAGTGTGTTCGCGTTTCCACCGGCCATTACGGGAACTTATTCTCCCACGATATGTTACAGCTTTATGAAGTTGCTGAGAATTTCGACGCCGATGATGACTCTCGGCGTAGGACCATTAAAACGCACCAAATTCTCCGGATCATTTCATAGAGTGAGTAAAAAATGACGAACAATCACTTGAATTTTCGCCACTATTTACACACCCTGTATGTCGACAAAATAAGTCTGAGATTCGTACAGATATTTTAACAATAGATTCTTGAGGTCAAAAGAAACACTTTTTTCCTATACTATTTTTTCCGAATCGGCTCGGTTTAAAAGATACAGGCTGCTGAAAAACCATAAAAAAATATTATTTTTAGTTTTATCTCACAAACGGTTTTATCGAATGAGATGAATTTCGGAACATAGTTTTTCATTAATTTGATGAATCTTTTTCGAACACGAGATATCACCCACGTCTTCCAGTTTTCTCATTATGACCATTACGTACCAGAAAAATACCAAAAATGAAAAGTACCCAACTCTTGAAACTAAGTTGGACGCTATCTAATGAATATTTGAACGTTTTGTGAACTAAAAGTATTCTTCATATTCTCTCGTATAATGCCTTGTTTTCGAGTGATTTGATGTTCAAAAATTGAAAATTATCTGTGAAATTTGAGAAATTTGGCTGAACGCAACTCTGTAAAAGATCCACAGACGTTTGGTGTCACAGATTTAGCTAGTTATTCTCAATGCAATTTTGTTTCAGGGAGCACTGCTCATTATGAAAACTTAAAATGGCCATATCTTTTTATCAGGGCCGAATCAGAAAAAATGTTGAAAGTGTTTTTTTTGACCTCAAGAATCTACTGTTAAAATATTCGTACGAATCCTAGACTCACCCTGTATATATATTCGTCACGGGTTTTTCAACATCACCTCTCGAATCGAACTCAATTCAAAGCAAATATTTAATCGGAGTGTGTGTAACTGTGAAATCATGAACCATCTTCATAAGCTGTAGACTGTTAGTTATTTTCTCGAGGTATGTTGGCCATTTCGACACTGTCGGCTTAAAATATTATTGCGTTTTGTGATATTCGTGCCCAAGCGTTGGTACATACATTATACTTTGTATGTTCAGTCAATAACTCCGGCAAGTGTTAATGAGGTGGATGTTATTTCGTTTGTTTGTTATGACTCGTGAAAGCTGTGACTTTTAGGATTAATCACCAGACCTAACGTTATAGGAATTTGTCAAGAGATATCATTGATTCTAACACATTTCGTGTCATATGAACGATGAATTCTTCTGTCCTATGTTGTCAAATTGGGGCATGATTCGATTCAATTTTGTAGCTATATAGATTTTTTGTAGGATTAGAACTTCGGGAAAAAAATCTGAAAATTTCTGAAAAATTTCGAAAAAATTGGTCAACTTCAAGGAGCTGTAGCAGCCAGAGAAGAGGTACTGGACATAGGCTGATTTTTTTGGTGATATATTGGTTCTTTGCGAATAGAAAAAACCAATTTTCGTTCATCTACCGGGAACGGTTCAGATTTTATGATTTTTTCAGCGAAGGTCCAAAATTTCCGATTTTTCATCGATCATAACTTGAAAACTATTCCTTTCAGCAAAATTTTGTTTGCATATTCGTAATCTAAGCCCTCGATTTAGTGAATACTCACATTTTGGTGAAAATCGGAGAGATCGAAAATTTTTCCAAATTTTCCATACATATGCATGGAAAAATTTCGATTTTTTTGAAAAATATTTTTGGTTTCGGATCAAAACCAAATTTATACTGTACACTAATTCGAGGACGTAGAACACGAATGTGCAAACAGATATTTTTTTTTAAATTTATTTTTCAAGTTATGGTCGATACAAAATCGAAAATTTTGGACCTTCGCGAAAAAAATCATAAAATCTTAATTGTTCGTGGCAGATGAATGAAAGTTGGATTTTTCCATTCGCTAAGGACCAATCTATCACCAAAAAAATCAGCTTATGTCCAGAACCTTTTTTCTTGCTGGAACAGCTCCTCAAAGTTGACCGATTTTTTAGTAATTTTTCAGTAAAAGTGATTTTTTCCCAAAGTTCTGGATTTCTCGTCACAATTAGAAAAATTTTTTATATTTCGAATATCGAGTTTATAGAATCGATATTCCCGACAAATTCGCTAGCAAAAGGCGGAAGATCGCGTGTGTAGTAGGGTCGAAAACACGAAACAAAGGTTAAGTTACACAAATCTTCGGCCAACCTTAACCAAACAGGAACGCGTAGCCCGATTGTATCAGTATAACCCGAGGCCACGGTGCAACTTGAAGAAATTTATGAACACGCTCGTGGTTGGATATCCCTGATGGAGACACCAAGATAATTCTTTAATTTCTTAATTGGGGGCGCCGCATTTGCATATCTTGTTTTCTCCAATTGCCTTCTTGCCTCGGGGGCGGTTTTTATTACGGCAAAAACAGCGGTTTCTGGGTGGGGGCCGAGCGCCCCTAATTGGACATGCTCAAATTGAGACGTCGAATTATTCATAGTCAAACTTTAAGCGCCCTTCTTAATGTGACGCCTTAACGGATTACTTGCCATTCTTATAAAAGTCATTCCGCCTTGATAAAATGCCGTTCGAGTTTGTATACCGTAATTAATCCGACTGGGGAGAAATTAAAGGGTTTTAATCAAAGAGGGAGAATAGTTGCACTTTTTTCCACGTTCGAAAGTTGAAAAGGATCTCCTAATTCGCGAGGCGTCTACTCAGCTTGCTATTCAATTATAACTTGGGCGCAAAATGCTCGTCTAGACTTTTCACCTAGAGTTTTCACTTGATTTTTCACACATTGAGGGGGAATATGAACGAAAACCATGCGCCAATATGATTCTTCAATGAGCCATATGTTGTGTGCTTCCAAATCGGTCGATTTAGTCAGAAAGAATTAGTCGCTGGCTAAAAATTCGTGCCTTTCCACATCGTGTAGTTGACGTCCCATTCCCGTCAATTTTGCTGGTACTACTCATTCATGATCATGACTTTTTGGCTAAAAACTAGAGATATGGAAGTGAACTTCTTAATTTCCTTACCTATCTCTCTTTGGGTACTCAAAAAACGTAATTTTTTCATTTCGAACTATAACAAACATCTTTAATATTTCGCTCTGGTATTTCGAATACTCGAATACTGAAACTCCCCGCTCAAAATATGTTTAATGGCTCTCATATTTGAGGATCTGCCCCCTGCCCTTATCCTTGCCAAGCATTCAATCAAATCGCCCACTTTTCGCAGCTCCACCGGCGGTCTTAAGCCAGGCTTGTCAACGTCAACAATGGAGGCTGTAGGCTCAGGAAAATCTTCAGTAACGACCCCCATACAACTGCAAATTCCGATAAGATCTGGCGGGGGTGTGGGGGTGCGTGGCAATCTATATTAATCATATTTGGAAACCGTGGTGGATTACTGGGCAACAGTCTCGATAAGGAACGGCCTGAGTCAGTCGGGGTCGAAAGCTTGGGATTCGGCTAAGTGTTTGAGGGTGCCGGGGTTGGAACGGGGCGACTCGGGGGAAGATTGAAAGAGCGGATCTCGGGGGTGATCGATGTCCGCTGTAGGAGATAAGGGATAACATGCACAATGTGTCGTTGGCCTAGGGCCGTTATAATGCCTAATAAAATGTTCGAAATGTTGACGAAGTTGGGAGCTGGCTGTCGTTTCTCATCGTGCAATACATGGGGGGATTTCAGGGCTCGGGGTTGTACTCGTGAACGCTTCTGTTTGGATGAAATCCATCGAGGATGTGAGACTCGAAGTGAGGCCAATTTTGACTGACTTAGGTATCGAAATGTTACGTTAGAACGGTTAGAATCGATTCAGAAAAGTATATATACTGCTCCACAAGAGTTAGGGATATCGTATTCAATCATTTTTAAATGTAGGTATGTAATATTCGAGAAAATCGCTGTAAACTCATTTAAAACTCAATTACAACTTGAATCGATCCAATAAAAATCAGTATGAGACATTTCGTCAATCTGGTCGCCTTCTTTCTGAAGTTTGGTTCTTTGCTTATGCTTCATGAATGTTCTTATTTTGAAATGAAGTCAGTTTATCAACGGCTTCGATTTGAAACGGGTTTTCTGAAAATGCCAAGACATAAATTAACAAACGCTGAGGTTAATAGGGCCATCGGAATGCTACAGGGTGGCCTAACTCAGGTTGTTGTACCGGAAAGGCTCCAAGTCAGCCAAAGTGTGATATCTCGACTTTGGAATAGGTTCAGGGAGACAGGTTCCGTGTTGGAAAGACCAAGGCTTAGTGGGCGAAGAAAAACAACACCTGCTCAGGATCGTTTCATCACCGTTTCGGCGAGAAGAAACCCTACATCTACATATAGAATGCTACGGAATACTCTTCAAAAAGCAGATGGGGTCCAAGTTTCCATCGAAACCATCAGACGACGTTTGAGAGAGGTGAATCTAGGTTCTAGATGTCCATTAAGAGGAGTTCCATTAACACGTGATCATAAGCGTCAAAGACTGGAATGGGCAAGGCAACATATCAATTGGAACGATCAATGGCGTAGTGTCCTTTTCACTGATGAATCCAGATATGGAAGATTTTCAGATTCTCGAAGAATAAGGGTGTGGACAATCCCACGCATACCCCGTAATCGTCGCTATGTCCAAGAAGTCCATCCATTCCGAGGGGGTAGTGTTATGGTATGGGCAGGGATATGTTTCAACGGGCGCACATATCTACACATTTGTCCTGGGAATATGACCGCCTTACACTATAGGGAGCATGTCATTGACAATGTTGTGCCAAATTTTCACGCTGCTATTGGTGAAATTTGTCAATTTCTAGACGATAACGCTAGACCGCACCGTACAGCCATAGTTGAGAATGCGCGCGAGGAGCTTGGTATTCCACTTTTACCAATACCTCCGAACTCACCAGATTTGAATTGCATAGAACATGCATGGGATATGCTCCAAAGAAGATTAGATAATCATCAACCTACCCCAGAATCCTTGAATGATCTGAGAAAGCTTCTGCCCCTTTTATGGAACCAAATTCCTCAAGAAATGTTCAACAACCTCGTGTGTAGTATGGAAGGAAGATGTCAAGCTGTAATTGATGCCCGTGGAGGCCATACATTGTATTGATAGTCTTAAAATGCTTGATATCTCTGGGAATAAAATTTCGTTATATTACTCGATTTTTCTTAACCACCCTGTATACACTGCAGACCTACAGGCTAAAATCAATTCGCAACTTGAAATCATATTGACGGAAGGTCAGTGGTTCGAAAAAAACCCAAAGTCGCCAAATTTCCACTCGTGAAACGCCCAAATTGTATCGTAACAGAATTTGATGAGAATTACCAAGAGTAAAAGTGAGAACTATGTAACGACGGCGCCACAAACTCCCTCGCCTCCTGTTTGAGTCACGAACTGGTTGACAACTTTCTCATAACTTGTTCCTAAACTTAGATTAGTTTATCGACTAGGGAGGACTCGTGTACATCTCGGATTGTGATCATCCAAATGAATGCTATTTCCCTCTTGTTTGCGGCATACGTATAACATGGGGATATCTTGTTAGTTTTCATTGTTGGATGCACAATCTCTTCATGCGAAACGACTTGAAATGCAATTCGGGTCCTGATACAGACTCTGGACAGTGCATCATCCTAATTCTTGAATAATTGAAACGGAATTTCCAATGTTAATATTGTTGATGTTAGTACCCAAATAATGTAGGTATTAGGCGATGTCACAAAATGGTTATTATTTTCTCTTTCTCATCAGTAGGAACATACTTTCATATGTGAAAAGTTGACGCAATACTGAATGAGTAGAGTCATTCGGGGTAACTGAGCGCAGTGGGTAAGTGTGCGCAGTGCGTATATCTCGACTATGCAATGTATGAAAAGGGGGTTCATTTGGGTGAAGCAAGGGCGCAGAATCGCCAAATTTGTTTTTCATAGGAGTGCACCGTGCGACATTTCGTTAACGTTTTATTTGCAATCAATCAAATTCACTAGTTTTCTTATTTATTTTAAGCATCTCTGCAAATTCTGCCAGGTCCAAGTTCCGAGTCCCTCAGTGTTAAACAATATTTTATTCGATCATGCGCATATTAATCTAAATATATAATAAAAAATTTTATGTTCTCTTAGCTGCTCAACTCTATAAGAACGTCAATTCAAATTTTGGCTTACTGGGGAAAGTGTGCGCGGGTAAGTGTGCGCATAGATTCATTATATGGGCATTAGTTGTGAGGAATAAATTATGACATTGTTAATTTTCTTGGTTAAGACTAGATCAATATTGTCCTATTTGTTCAGAAAAATATGAAGAGCCACCAACAGGGGAATGTATCAAGTGTTGTGTTCACCAAGAATTGTGGCGAACAATAATGCACTGCTTGGAAAAAGGCGCTTCTGTATTGACAATAAACAGCATTTCTCTAATATTGTAACATTTTGATGACATTATTTTGTAATTTGTTTTGATTGTGTGGTTCACTAAGCACTGCGTTCACTTACCCCGTGAGGGTGCGCACACTTACCCGCAATACGGGGCATGTGAACGCACTCCGACTTTCTCTATTAAATTCTTTTTTGCGGAAAGAAAACGTTTTTGTTTGTTTGCTTTTTGATGTCTTCTTATAGATTAGAAAATTCTCTATCTTATGAATATGTTTTAATTTTCCTAGCTTCAACATTCGAAACAGGGTATGGCTTGAAAGGCAAAAGTGCGCACAGTTGCCCCGAATGACTCTAAGTGTTGGAACAATAATTCTCAGGGAAATATTCTCGAGGTGCATCACCAAAATTCCATTTAATACATAGGTATAATATCCTTCGAGTAAGTTTACTACATCTCATGAGAAACACGACCAACTGATTGTATAGTAGCTTTTGATGGCCCATAAAATGCCAGTAGACGTCGTACAATTATAATTTAATTAGTCATGGGAGTAAAATATTAAAAAACGTCTACCCTGTTATCAGCCTCCAATAATAATAAAGTGTCACTTTAAAGCATTTCTAGTTTCGATTACAAGCAGCAATTCTCGAGATAGTGTAGAAGTGGAACTCGTTCCATAAAGATAAAATTTATTCTCTTGACGATATCATTTCGTTTCTTTTATTCACGCCACTAATTGTTATTGCGCTCATTATTTATGTTACCCCGTACCTTCGATTCATCAGATGCGCCAACTGAATTATTTAACTGCCGTTCGTATAGTTCTAATGAACTTTTTCGACCATCACCGAATCGATATTTCGGAATCGAAAAAAACCTGGATATTTCCAATGGAAATACAGGATAAAAACGATAATATCCCACCTGGGGATACCGATCATTAATGAATGCTTGAAGAGTTCATTATTATCCTGAAAAATAAAAATGTAGATGATTTCTTTCTGCGTGTTTCGCTTGCGTCAAGATTCGAGATCAGGAGTCAAGTGAGGTCGGCTCGGAAAGCAGCAGGGTGACAAAGAATTACGTAGATTACAGGTGACACGCAAACAAAACACGAATATAACCTCCGGCGTTAAATCCTCTTCAAGTTTCAGCTCGGAATGGAAATTTGACGCGACGTTATGGCTTCAAGAGGGAGTATAAGAAGGAAAGCTCGAAAAGGTCTAGTCTTTGTTATTTCTCATAGTAGCACGAATAGTATAACACTGGAAATCTTCCAAAATGGTTTATTATTCTCTGGTTCCGATGGAGATCGATAGATGGCGTATACTCCTACATTACCCTTGGAAGTCCCTTCTCCAGTGTCGTATATGTATCATAACGCCATACTGAATGAGAAAGCATTCCGATAAAACTGATACTTCAGTGAGAATACAGACGAAAAGTCTAGTAATTAATTCTATTCAATATCGACCTGTTCAATCCAGGATTCGCTCCGTTTCTCTTGACGCAGACGTCACAAAGACAAAAAAACCGGTTACCAACCAACAGTCCATTAATACTTTTTCAAATGCCGCCTCGGGTAACAACAGCAAAACAATTTCTACCGGCGTTGTTCATTGAAACCTACGTCTTCATTAATCAAGAATAATTATGACTTTGCATCGAAAACAGTCGATCCGTGTATTCCGTGCGACGTACGTGATGGCATAATGGATACAGGAGTTCAGTTTCTTGTTCCTTAGCAGTCTAAACAAAATAAATAAAGAGCTCATTTATGGCAGGAAAACGATACATGGATTTCATTTATCCACGGGACTGTCTGGAATCGATTCTTGAGAACTTGCTCGCGTGTTAACGAGCTTCACGAATTTTTCATTAGATTAAGTCGCTTCTTTATAAAGTTTTTTATTTCTTGCATCCTTAGTCGTTCCTCTGATTTCAACACTTCTATCTATGTAGGTATCGAAATTACTAAACTATCCAAGAGGGGTGTTATCACGTGTTGAAAATAGATTATCCACCTAATTTGGACAGTATCACAATCATCCCTTGGCATTAATTAAATGCGCCTATCCCATACCTAACCCTAATAAATATGACAGGTTTATAATGGATGGATTATTTTAACGGAGTAATAGTTAACTGGAATATAGAACAACCTCTACTTGAGTTGGCTTGGACCATAATTAAATTTACCTTTTCTGATGGCTTTGAGATGTTTCTAGTCAGGATTAATAGTTTTTCGAAGAAATCTGCTAAGACTGTGTCAGAAATCAATGAATAGGCATTCGGTACCTTTTCTGTTCCAAATCAATAGGTAGCCTTGGTCTAACAATGCAACGTGCTGAGTTTGAGGATCCATATCGAGGAAATATGGAAAGATATGACTTTTATCGTGTCAAAATTATCAAATAATCGACTTTGCGACCCATACAACATAAATGACTTGAGTTTTGCGAGGAATAGAAGAAGAAACAAAAATATGGATAATTTTAAGACTTTCGAACAAGAACATGTGAAATTGTGATGTAATAATGAAAATAAACGAAAAAAGAGCTAACCTAGACAACGTGATTTCCACTGAAAACAGTTAAGAATGAATGAACTAAAGAAATCATTGCCTGCCTATAATATTGGAGTTGATTCAGCATGCATTCCTGCGAAATAGAATGAATAAACATTCAACAGTAAATATTTTAAGGCCAATACGTGGCACAAAATCGAAAGAGAACTTCCGTTCACGATCTAACCAATGGTCACGGTTACTACTGCACAGAGATAAAATCAGATTAATTTTGTACGTGTAAGCGAAGATTTACACACACACTCCTTTTGTGAGTGCAACCTCTGTGCGGTTAAGAGTTCAATCGCCTCTCTATGATCGGGCCTAAGCGCTGTGTTCTTCCCAACACACACACACGCGGTTGGTTTATCTACCAGGTGTTATTTGTTTGTATATTCCCCTTGGGTACAGGATTGATGAGGGTTTTCAGGAATCCAGCTTTTGTAACGTAAACCCAAGTTAAATACTACGAAAATTACACGCCGAACATGTTTATAGAATGTTGATTAAGTACACAGAACGGGATCAACGCTGGTGTAGATAACCTTTGTTAGTGTCGGATTGTTTATGGGGAAATTCTGATTTTCTAGCTAATCAAATTGGCGAGAGGAAACGCGCTGTTTATTTGGATTCTGCTGTGTTTACGACCAGGGGAAATAAAGATACTGGAGGGTTTTTCATCATCAGTGCCATTCAAGGCAGAAGGATTTCACAAAAGATATAGTACGAAAATGTGGGGTTATGACGCTTGTCAAAACATTTTTGGGTTTTAAATCAACGCTAAGTACGAATAAGTAGTTTAGATTCGGATGAAACATTTTATAAATTCTCTTACATTGAATATGTTCGCTATCTACCGTTTGACGTATTGTGGATTTTAGAATATCAGCATATAACTATTTAAATGAGCGGACCTGAATTCTAAATAGAACTTCCTGAAACCCTGTCTCTTTTTTCAATCACTTTCGGCATTTTCGTTATACCTAAAAATGGATATTAGTTCTGGCAACGGCGTTATGACATTAACGATTAACGAAGTGCCAACCTTACTCCGTTCTAGTTACAAACAGAGAAAATTATTTCATGGCCAACCGACTGCTGAAATAAATGTGAATGGAGTATACAATTTGTGGCGTTTTTCAGTTTTGTTGATGGGGTTAGAAATGTTGGACTCCCCTGACGATCCCCATAAAAACTTCAGGGAAAGGTAGATAATCTGAAATTTCGTGCTAAGCTCAGAAAGGTCCGGAAAATCCGACATCGTCAAGATTACGAAACTAACGACTGAACCGATTAAAAAGCAGTTAGGGACTTGATATGCAAACGACGTTTCGTTACGGAATACACAACTAACATTTCGAATGATATCTATTCGTGTATCACGAATTCACGAAGCATCGGACTATCCTATAACTGTTACATCCTTCTCGTTTTACAATACCAAGGGACCATACGAAACAGACGTACCGAGATTCAATTCCATTCTACATTCTACCCATCATAATGTCACTTGATCCAGTCCAGGTTGCTAATGCCACAGGATAGCAAGAAATGCCACGTCTGAATAATTCTCATATTTTGTGTGAATCATATTTCATCTTCGCTTATTTATTCAAAAGTTTGAACGTGAGCGTTAATGCTGTATCAACACGAAACGTCGACGGCGAGTCGAATCATTTTATTTATTCACTTCCTCGACGTCGAATAACGGCGCTAAGCGTCGTTTTCGTTTGCGGAACGCTCGGATGATCGTCTTAACCTGGTCTTGGCTGTTTTCCATTGCCGGTTGATTTTCCCCCCGTTCCGACAAACGGGGAGAGATGCCTGAGGTATTCCCGAATCTTAAACTTTGTTGCGAATCCGTAATTCTTCCTGCACGTGACTGTGAGGATTGTATACCTCGGGAAACAAGTAGAATAATCCTACATTCGGGAAATACAGAGAATTCATTTATACACTGCGCAAAAATATTAACGCACATTATGGAAATCTCAAATTTATTCTACAACTGAAGGTGTTCTCAATGATAATTATTTTTATCAGAATTATGCATGCATATGTTATCCACTTTCAACGGTTTTCTTCAATACAGATGTTTTTCCCAGCAGGAATAAAAAAAGATGATATTATCAGATTTTGAATGTATTGGCTCCATTCTAAAATTAGTTGTTCTCGATCAATTCTAGTGGTCAATAGTTTTTCATTCGTTTGATTTTCTACACTCGATCGCTATGCAACGCGAAACACGCAATTTGACGCAAGAGGAATGTGGACATACGCAAGAATTGCAGAAAGGTTTGGAGTTTCCTATACAAGTGTGTCCAGAATGTTGCAGCGATTCAGGAAAACAGGTATGAATGTCCGAAGACCAGGACAGGGTAAACCACGGGTAACAACTGCCATTCAAGAACGTTACTTGAGAGTTTCTTCGTTTAGACAACGGTTTGCAACCGCTCGCCTCCTTCAAATTCAGCTTGAGCAAACTTATGAGGTGCAAATTAGCACTCAGACAATAAGAAATCGCCTCAGAGAATATGATTTAAGGCCTCGTGTCGCGGCAAGAGGCCCAGCTCTTACCCCAGCCCATCGAAGGGCGCGTTTGGATTTTGCGAGAGAGCATATCCATTGGGAAGAGGCCGATTAGGAAAGAGTTCTCTTCACAGATGAGTCTAGATTCTGCCTCTACCATTGTGATCGACGTTCTCTTGTATACAGACGTCCACATGAAAGATATGCTCAGTGCAATTTCCTGAATACTACTGGTTTCGGGGGAGGATCGATTATGGTATGGGGTGGAATATCTTCGACTGCTCGCACTGACCTAGTGGTCGTTGATAATGGAGCTATGAATGCTGATAAGTATATAAGGAACATTCTTGAAGAGCATGTAATGCCATTTGCTCCATACATTGGTGAAAATTTCATTTTTATGGACGATAATGCCAGACCCCATCGTGCGCGCATCGTTCAGGAGTACCTTGAAGAGGTTGAAGTCTCTCGAATGGAATGGCCATCAAGAAGTCCAGATCTCCATTCGATTGAGCAGGTTTGGGACAACCTCAATAGAAGGCTGAGAAGTTCAGAAAATCATCCAACTACTTTTAACTTTCATTAAAATTGAGATTTTCAGAATGTGCGTTAATTTTTTTTGCGCAGTGTATTTCTCGCATAACGTCCCAACAAAATGTCCAACCATCAGAAACCCAAAAACTATCTGGGACTCCCTTCAAGATAAAAGTCTGTTGAACCCACCGATGAAAAAACTACAATCGATCGAATAAAACCGAAACAGTTAAACAGTACAAATATTTGATATCTGGGAGATAATAGTTTATTCACCTATATACTTATCGTGACCTTTGTTGTCCATACCTGATATGAATTAGCCACACATAAAGTATACGCTCCAGATGGCAACTTACGTGAAATGAGGTCGTTGCTCGATGAATATTTTCAAGAATGAGCCGGAAACTATGAATGAATGTTCCACATTGTATTGTGTAACTTTGGACAAATGATATTGAAATAAACTCGTGTTTCTGAAATATCCGATCGTCAATTCCTAGAACGGTTATTATGATATACAAAGCTTATGTGATTTCAACAGTGGTTTGCCTTTTTCTTTGTTGACACCTTCTCCATTCTTCCTTGTATCCTTATTCGGTCTCAACCTGAACACAGTTGAATTACTGGTAAGAGAATATATCTGCATATTTAAGAGAAAAACAAAGAGGAAAATATAATCGAATAGCTGGTTCCACTTAGCCGATAGTTCCAGTGATTGTTAGTTCCAATGAACGGTAGTTCTGACGACCAGTAGTTATAATTACCGGTAGTTGGAATGAATTGTACTTCGTGTAATCGTGCTTCGAATGGCGATTGAGTTGAACAATGCACAACTCAGACGAAAGATAATTTTGTTGGTGAAAATTATCAGAATAAAATCTGGCAGGCATTGTTTTGTATATTTTGTCGCCAACAGCCTAACAATTCTCTTCATTCCCATCTCGATTTCCATAGAGAAATCTTGGCAATCACGAAGCGAATCCAAAAATTGAATAGATGAATAGAATATCCACACAACGCTTCGCGCAAGGCAAGAGATGAAAGTATGTTACAATCCATTTTCCAATTTGAATGGCTAATCCGCTAAAGTGTTTTACCCGACTCCGCAAAAATAATGGCGCATACGGAGTAAAGGGAAGACTCGAAGGAACAGTTTTATCTTCAAAGGACCGTTATCCTCTCACAGAGTGATGAAATATGCGCCGGCAAAAACTCGGTATACGTATATGGGGCGCCCCTCTGGAAACAGTTTATTCAGCACCACTGTATATCCCACAGAAGGACCGTAAAAATATTTATAAAACATCGGAATACGAGGACCTCGGGGGGGAGGTTCTTTATATGAGGCTCGCTGAAAGGGTTCCTTCTTCCATCTGGAAACGATTCTTCTTAATATCTGCTACAGGGACCGCCCACGATTTTTTACGACCAGAAGCTACACGGCTGTTACGGGATTTTACGAGATTATTAGAAATTCAAATATTTTGGGGCTAGTATGTCGTGAATTAACGCGGCCCTGTAAAATTTTTACGCCCTGCGAAACGACCGTTTCTGATTGGGGATGGAGAAATTGGAGTGAAAAAGGATCTCAGTTTCTTTCATCTTTATAGGAGAGTATTCTTGTTAGCAGAGCATATCAAGGTTGATCTAACTAAATGCGTTCTCCTCTTTTTCATTATCAAACATCTGTCATGTTGCCATTATAACTATCTTTCGTTGACAATATATACATCATATCTTCTTATTAGCTACATTAGCTTATTAGCACTTACTTAAATGAAAATTTTTCTTCGAAGAAAGATATCTTCCAAAAAAGGCGTATAAGGAAAACTGGTGAAGAAAAAGAAGTACCTCACTTGAGAAGTGAATTCTACTGTTCAGTAGATTATACGAGAAAATATATAGAATACTTTTATTTCACAAAACAATCAAATATTCATTAGATAGCGTCAAACTTAGTTTCAAGAGTTGGGATCTTTGAATTTTTTGTATTTTTATGCAACAAATGGTCATAATGAAAAAATGGGAGACGTGGGTGATGTCTTGTGTTCGAAAAAGATTCATCAAATGAATGAAAAACTATAGTCCGAAATTCATTTCATTCGATGGAACCGTTTGTGAGATAGAACTGAAAATAAAAATTTTTCATGGTTTTTCAACAGCCTGTATCTTTTAAACCGAGCCGATTCGGGAAAAATGGTAAAGGAAAGAAGTGTTTCTTTTAACCTCAACAAACTGCTGTTGAAATATTTGTTCGAGTCAAAGACTCATCCTGTATACACAAGTCTAAGAATCGCCCTGTGAACTTCATTAGGGATTTTCACGAAATGCAGACCACTTGCAGGCCAATTTCTTCAATTACTGAGACATCAAATATCAAAATATATCCTTCGAAGTTTTGATAAGAAAAATCAAAGAAAAAGGACAGAACTAGAGCTGTGTTATGCTAGATTAGCTCAAGTGACGAAGGATCAATAAAACTCCTTTATGAGTCGCAAAAGAGACGCATAATCCATGATGATAATAATAATAACCCAGCCCGCCCGTATAATATGACCATTCATCATTTCCACATTAGAGAATTTGACTCTAAATTTCGCGGAAATTGAATTGGCCACCTTAGCAGGGGTGGATTTTCGCTTTTATGCAATAAAAACCGTGAAGCGAAGTGAGCAAGCGTATCCTTTCAGCCGACCTTATAGCAGTTTAAATTTATTAGACGGTAATTTATGGACCACTCCGAAAACAATAAATGCCGTGAGAGTGTTCGGCTACCAGAGATAATCCCGTGTTCCTGGGAACGTCCAGGTATAATTCCCGCCGAAAAAATACCCCTTTTTTGTGTGATTTACGGGGGACAAAGGACACGTCCGCGGCGCGCCCTCAAATGGACCGCTATTTTGGGCAATCCGGGACGAATCTGGGTGTTTAACGGGGTATAATTCGATGGAAGGGGAAATCCTGCAAATTTCACACATAACTTCGTCGATCGCGCTGTAATCACCCTTTAACCAAACCCTAAAATGGCCATTGTTCGGATAGATCAGTGCAGAACATCGAATCACGCAAAAAATTGAAGCAATTCAATGCGGTAGCCAGATTTTTTCACAATTATTGTCCTGAAACATCGTACCTCTGTTTTATAAAGATAAAACTGGTGCCATATCATGGCAGGTGGAAGCCTGGGTGGGCATATTAAATATCCAATAAACAGTTTGAACATAATAGTGGATGACATCAGATAAGGAAATATTAAATATGTACCTGCTTCACAAACTTCGAGGACAACAACATTTGAGAGACGAATAAAGACGAATGGTTTTCAAATTTATTCACTGCTCCTTGTTCACATCAATATAGGAAATATCCAGCGTTGTCGGATGAAAACGAGGCAGTAAACTGATTCGACAAATTGAGACGAACAAACGGATTAAAAAAAGGGACCATGATTATATCGTAACTCAGCAGCTTAATAAACGAGAATGCTCGTGTTTCTCAATGGGAAATACTGCTCAATTTAGGTTATCACAGCATATGCAAGTTTAAACTGAATAATTATGAGTTTCATTCATGATTCAAATGCACCGCGCAAACTATTCAAAATCATTCTTTTAAAATTTAAATCGGTTCGTTTCCAGTTTACGATTTGGCAACAGCGCCTACTAGAAAATAAAAAAAATAATAGTTTGTTTATAAAATAACAGCTGTTGATTTACAGCCATCATAAGGCGCGTACTCTCTGGCGACCCTCAACAGTAACCGGCCATAAAAAGCCCATAAAATATTAAGACCTTCCTCGTGCGTCGCAGGCACCCATCTCTGTCTATCTCATCAAGATAGTGTTTTTGTTGTCCTTCATTATCAACTCATATTTCGGTCGATGTTGCCAACTTGTGCAATAGAAACGAAACGCTTCTAATTTTAAATAACCATTTTACATTTTTTAATACTTGAAATAATTTTTTTTTGGGAGACGGTTGAAATGGTTATTTCAATATGTGACGTTTCGAAGATATTTCATAAAAAATACATCATTTTCGTCAGAAGGAGTATTCCCTATTGGCTAACAATTTTTCTCGTCATCTTGTTTTATCAAAACATCCAGTATACCCCACGGAAATAAATCAAGAAAATGATTTAATCGTTGGATATGTTGCATACCTAATGATGGAAATGATTGGCTAATTTCCCATATTATTGTACACGTGCTTGTTTTCATGTCATTTATTATTCAATCATGAATTTTGAGCCAGACATATTATTATCTCATTTTCGAATACTCAATGAGAAAATTCTAGTCGTAGATTCTCAGTGAATCGTTTAGATGCAGTTTCCATTTGTAGGTATTCAATAAATTCGAAACGATGTGAAATATTTCACTGAATGAATTGACAGGCAAGTTATGTATGAGAATTTTGAATGTCTTTGAAAGCACTTTTCAACGAAACGAATCCAGTGCACGACTAATTCACGCAGAAATATCCACACGACATTGAACTCCGACAAAAAAATTCGATGTCGATTTCACATCAACGAGATTTCTCTCCGCATTCACTGGATTCGTTTCAGAGCCAGACCTTGCACTTAACCGAGATTATTACCTATTATCCGAGTTATTTATAGAAAACCAACATCATTTCATCTACAATAAATCAAACCAGTTAGGAAAACTGAACAGAAATCCTATCTTCCCATTCCTGGTAGGTGTTACATCGACTTGTTTTCTATGGATTGGAATGGAGTAAGAAGATTAGGCGTCCTCGTCTTTGAAATTAATGAATTTATGTCACTGGGTGAGAAACGGACACGTGCCAAGTGAAAATGGTCAGATAAAACCCAACGCATGAAACGTTTCGTTAATCTATGAACACTTTGTATCATCTTGAAGATTTGTATGTTTTCTATGCTTCATTAGGGGCGTTACGTGATTGTTAATCAGCAAAGGAAGTAATGTGGAAAAAAGCAGAGAAATCCAGGAAGAAAAACGTAAGTTATCACCAACGAGAACAGAATACTTTAGTCGGCGTAAAACAGCCTGTACAGCTAGTGTCTTTTCCCAGTTATTTGTTACAGGTCGAGTGTCAGCCGTCCCGAAAAAACCTGAAAACTACAATAAATCCCTATATTGCGAATGCCAAGACCGAATTTACGACTTCGCTTATTCGTAACAAATCAGGAACCCGACTGCTACGAAATATTTCCCATATTAGTTTTTGCGATCATTTCTCACAGACCGACACACACGAAAGTTGAACCTAGTAGGTATATGGGTTTTACTCAACCCCGAAATCGGAGATGTGGATATACGATGAAGAGGAGCCAACCGAAGAGGGAAATCTACCCCCGTTCGGAAAGTTGGAGATGAAAAGGAAATATTGGGGAAAATACATCTCGCGAGACGTTCCCTGGGACGGAATGTACTCGGAATACAGAGTGGGTCCTTGTTATATCAGCAGACGAGGCCTTTTTGTTGAAATCAAAACTTCAATTGACTGGCAGTGGGGAAGAGGAGAGATTCCTGAATCCTTATCGTGAATGTTGCCGATTTTTCTATCCGATTGGAGCAGCTCATTTAAGATCATACGAGGATATATTGAAAAATTCTTAGCCTACTATAGAACCGAACAAAATTTCAATGTCAAAATATTTTATTACTCAACTTATTCTCCTCTTAATTAGATACATTTATTACAGCGAACCTGCAACGTCTCGAGACCTTTCAAAAAAAATGTTTCTTCTTGCTCTGCAAACCAGACCTCCACAGCTTTTATTACCTCCTCGTTGGAAGAAAATTTTCGACCTTTTAAACTTATTTCAGTTGAGGAAAGAGATGATAGTCGGATGGAGCCAAATCTGGTGAATATGGGGGGTGTTCTAGAAATTCAGACCCTAAATCATGAATTTTTTGCATGGAAACATGAGATTTGTGTGCAGGGGCGTTGTCCTGCAAAAACAAAACACCTTTGGATAGCTTTTCGCGTCCTTTCTCTTCAATTTTTTCCTGTAGATTAGTCAGTACTGTCGAATAGTAATCTCCGGTTATTGTTCTACCCTTATCCAAAAAATCAATCATGATTACTCCATGACAATCCCAAAAAACTGAAGCAAGAACTTTTCCAGCAGATTTTTGGACACGAAACTTCTTAGGTCTTGGAAAACCAGAGTGTCGCCATTCCATCGATTGTTGCTTTGTTTCTGGATCTTAGAAATGTACCCAAGTCTGATCCATAGTAACAATTCGGTTAAAGAAGTCTACATCGTTTTCAAATCGAGCACAGATCGAACGCGATGCTTCTACCCTTGCACGCTTTTGGTCAACATTCAAACATTTGGGGATCCATTTTGCAGCAATTTTTCTCATATCCAAATTGACGTGAACTATATGATGAACGCGTTCATATGAAATATTCAGTGCTTCAGATATCCGTTTTAGCCCAATTCGACGGTCTGATAAAATCATGTCATGAACTGCATCGATATTTTCGGGGACTGACACAGAAGCTGGCCTTCCGATCGGTTCAGTTTCAATGAAATATTTACCTCTTTTGAAGCTTGCAGTCCAATTTTTCACGGTCGCATACGAAGGACGTTGATCACCGAGGGTATTAAACATATCTTCGTAAATCTTTTAAATACAGGTACTTGATGATGGCTCGATACTCCAATTTTTCGTTCTTCAAGAACGTAAATATTACATTCCATCAATCCATCCGCTCTGTGAAGACATTTCGACGACAGAAATTAGTAGAAAGTAGTAATATCGTAAAAACAACGATCTGGACATTCCCAACGATAAAAATGTTCGCATAAATTAAAGCTAGATTTCGAGGACGAAAACCATCAAAAGACCAAACAGACGAGTAATTATTCAAATATTCTCGTATACTACGTTGTACGCAAACATCAAAAATGCTGGAAACTGTTGTAACATAAAAAACGTTATACGATTTTATCGGTAAAATTCGTGACAAAAATTAAGATCAGAAACTTGATAATGAAAGGAGTCCGGTGTATACATATATACAACGCAGACAGACCGACTCTCGTAATATATGCGAGTGAACCGCAAAAAGAATATATAATGACCCTCAGAACTAGAATTGCAGCCATATTTCATGATTTTATGTGGGTAAAATGATTCACATGATTACCGGCTCCGGGCGCAGCAATGCTTTAAATCAGGCTTGGTTGGAGTCCGGTACGAAGATCAAATGAGATTTGAATAACTTTCCAAAGCTTCGTATCGGCTGGAATAAAATCGTACAGATGATATTACCGTGAACAACGAATCTCAGCGAAATGCAGAGCATGATTAGTGTGCGTTTGGATTTTCGTGTTGATTTAATCCCAGATTTCATCTGGTTTATCATTTATTTTGATGAACCAGCACGAAATATACATTGTAACCGCCTCCAAAAGTTAACGGTTTCGAAGATAAAAATAAAATTTCTCCCAGTATTCTTCTCAGAAACTATTGTTTAATCGATCAAATAAGGGTAGATTATATTTTCACGAAAAGACCATGTTGAAAACTACTGACACGTAATTTTTCCAGAAGTTTCAATGTCCGTTATTTGGCTAGCCAACGAATCTTTGAATCAGACATCTGTTAATCTCAATACAGTGCATATTTTTAACAATTCGACCATAAAAGTTATCAGACATGAAATAAGTTCATTTCCTACGGTTTTGTGATGGAGCAAGAACAACAACGATTGCAAATCGCAGAGCAACATCCAGTGTAGAAAAAGAGGCAAACATCCCCCAAATACGCCATTCGTAAACCAAGATCTGGCAAGGGAGATATAATTCTGAACGCCAGAAACAATTAGGATGCAACCATCGCTGGCATTTTGTCAAATTTGGTGTTATGCAACCCGGATTAGGGAGGATGGAACGGTCGAACAATTTGTGGAACAACCAAACTGTTGAGCTTTTTTAAATCGACCGTGTAGAGTTCCGAAGTAAGGCGAATTTTCTTGCTTGACATCAGAATGGGATTTAATACTCTCGATGTTTGAAGGAAATCACACATACTGTATTAAATTTTTCAGAGGTTGTAAAATTATGATCCTTTCAAAAGATAGGCCATTATATCTTTTTGGTCCTTCAGCCTGGATTTTAGGGGAATTTCAAAGCAAAACCTGAAGAAGTACAAAGTCTCTCCACCTTTGATATAAACGATTCAGAAGAATCTCTCCACAATCAGAGGTCCGGTTCTAATTGTTTAAACCTTGAACCTGTTGGTCTCGGCAATTAGAGCGATTAAAAAACCGGAGGATTTATCAGAAATAGACGTACAATAATAACGAGCAAATTATCGACTGCTGCTCTGAAAATAAAATATCGTCTGGACTTGTTCTGCAGGATTTTCCTCGACGAGATGTTCGTCCTTCGTTATTGAGTTGTCGACAGGTATGAAACGAGATGCTGAAAAAAATCTTTCAGCGTGAGGATATATATGTAAGTGTCGAACAAGATGCGAACGTTGATAAGAAACACTTCATTACGTGCCACTTTTACAGGACGAGAATTATCCTCGTGCAAAGGTAGATGCACAACTTCAGAAGTAGTTTAGTTTCGGTTGGTCTTTTTGCTTCGTGTCGACTAGGAATGGTGTGAATAACTACTGAATGTGCGAAAATGTTTGAAGGAGATTACATGGCTTGCTTCATTAAGAGTTTTGATGAAATCCTTCGACATAAACTTAGGGAGAAGAAATTTGAAAGAAAATATTTCATTAGAGATTGAATTAATTTCGAATTTTTTAGTATATGTGAATTACTTTTCGGTATATAGACAATGATTATACACAATACTGGTACGACAACAATGTTGCATGTAAAGAAGTTAGATTTACATAAGACGATCTATCGTAAAATATGAATAAAACTGAAGAAGCGTTGATCAAATCCAACACATTTTTAATGTTTGTCTAGAAAGCGTATAGAATTATATAGCAAAAAATCAAAGAACATTTTTTTATTTCTCAATTACACAATTATTCCAATAAAGAGCAAAAATATATTGAAGATTCTCGAGAGGATCCTGTTGAAGTATCATTTCTTTGAGAATGCAAGAATTGCACAAAAGGATAACCAATATGCATATTATTCTCGATATTACAACCCATATACAAGCTAATTAAAAACAATAATCAGGTACTTTCGCATTTTCGAGGGTATTTTGATTCATTCCAAGAATTAATTATTAATTTATACGATTAGTTGATGAAAGATGGTTGAAATACCTTTTTTATTACTAAATTATAAACAAGCTATGAGTTGCAGACGTTCTAGACAAATACAAATCAAGTTGTTCATAAGAATCCAGAAATATTTTACAGGGTATTGAACCTGGGTTTACTTTTTTCGAAAAAATGCATGCCAAGACGAAAAATTATTGACATTTTTCAGTAGCTTCTACTTCCTTAGTGCCTGATGGAATACAGTTATCTAAACTATTCACTTTTTGTGTACAAGATGACTTGATACACAAACATATTCGGAGTTCAATACTCCAGATTTCCAAAATAAACATCGAGTGTTTTTATTCCACTCCTGTTGAATATAAATAATCCAATTGTTAGGCGTTGAATAATCGATTCATTTAAGGATTCGTTTCGACTGATTTCTTCGAAATTGATATCGCATCCAATTAAAAATTTATGTGGTTTGAAAAATTGTTCTGTCGAAGGCAACGAACATTGGGAATGAAAGATTTACGGTAAAAATGATTATTGTCTGATGTCATACGAATCTATTGTCCTTCAAGGAGTTGGTAAACACATCGATTTGCAGTCATTTTTTATGTTTGCCAGAAGTAACCTTTACACGAATCATTGTTGCGAAATCCACCGAGTAAAATGTGTTTAATATCCCGTAAACTGATGGCTAAAAATAGGTTTACTACCGCTCGAAATTCAGATGAGGGAAAATACTTGATAGTTGCAACTTACATCGAGTTGGCTTGGGGCAAAATCCATCTCGGTGGGGGTATCCATAATGGCAAAAAAATTGTAAAACTAAAACGACGTAAACAAATCACAGATCGGAACGAAAATGGCAAACTTCATCGAAGAGAACGTGTCACTATTCTAGCAGCAGGATCAGCGATCTTGGCATGTTGATCGTCCGAAACAATCTCGCAGGAGTGGAGCGTCACGCTACGAACCTCAACACGTATCGCACGACTGTTCGATGTGGACTGATGATCGGACTCCGCGCTATACTCGTGTAGCCGGACTATCCGTCTGGCGCTGGCCGGTAAGACGCGCTAGGAGCGAGGGTACTAGACGCGCGTATTCTTCCGTTTTAGCGACGGCCAAAACCACCCTAGCGCCGTCGCCGGAGGCAGCCGAGCGGGGTTGCCGGTTCTCGAGGGTGGTTCCTGGTTCCCTTATAATTTATTCTACTGGATATTCGAGATCGAGGCTGTGGAAGCGAGCGGTTTCTCGCAAAAAAGTTAGCATTATTTTCGGGCATACAGGGTGTGCAAAATCCGTTGTCCACTGATGGGATCTCGAGAACCATAGCAGATAGAAGAAAATAGATGACACATTCTCGAGCTCTTTTTTCGTAATTAATCCAAATCTGAAAACAGAATCGGCCTATCATTTTTAGATTTCGAGTTATGTGCAAAAATTGAGATTTTGAGGATTTCGAAAAGTTCTCATAACTTTTTTGTTTTTTAAGTTACAGATTTGAAACTTGAACCTTCTTAGGCACTTTCATACGTAGCATCTACTGATGAAAGTTTTTTTTCCAATTCAAAAATAACAAATTCAATAAAGTTTGCATTTGAAAAAATGAAAGTTCACTCGATGATTCGAAATGAAAAAATATTTTGAGCTCGTCAGTGGATTCTACGTGAAAAAGTGCCTGTAGAAGGTTCAAGTTTCAGATTTGTAACTTCAAAGACAAAAAAGTTATGAGAACTCAACAAATAAATTAAATCCTCACTTCTGAATATTTGACCATTTTGGAAAATAGAAGCATTTTTTATGTTTTCTCGTACAACGAGCCGTTTTTGAATAACTTGATATCAAAAAATAAAATAAAATACATGTGTAAAATTCGAAAAATTGGGAAATTTGGCTGAATATTCTGTGTTCAAAAGATTCACAGATGTGTATCGTCAAAAATTAAACTTGTTATTCTGGAGAAAATTTTGTGGGGGTGGCATAGCCCATTTTGAAAACTCAAAAAGGAAAATTGTGAAGGAAAAAAGTGTTTCTTCTGACCTCAAGAATCTACTGTTAAAATATAAGTACAAGTCAAAGTTTCACCCTGTACATATACGGTGTCAACTGCAGCAAGAATGCAGGTGATGATTTCTTGTGCGAAAATCCTAATATTTCCTGAAGAAACATGTGTCAAAATTAGGTACTGTACTTAAGTTTTACGGCCTATTTCATAATTGAATCTTGAGTCCCTTCAATTTAAAAACTTCCTTCAACCCTACTAAAAATGATAGTAAAAGAAGCTTTAAGCTTAAACTGACTTTAAATTTGATTATAAAAGTGGACGTTAGTTGATGAAAGTGACAGACCAAGTGTCATTGAAATTTTTAATATGTTTATAATCGTTCTTTATTCCAGAAAAAAAATGTCAATATTAGTAGAGTAGTAGAGTAGCTAGACTATCAAAATTTTACAGAAATGTTTGAAAGAGTTTCCTGGGATCGGTAACAGTAAGTTAAAACACCAGAATATCCTCTTTTGACAAACCCTCCATGGTGTTTTGCTCCAAAATTGCGTCTCGCGAGAAGTTTAAAGGGCTGGTGACCCCTAAAAACATCCCTTGAACAAATAGTAGGCGTATGACCTAATTTTTGTTCAGAGTAATAAAAAACTGTTAGATTAGAGAAAATTCTATGTCCTTTTCAATTCTATCAACCTAAATTTCCATTTTTGGAGTGAATATTTGACGCTCCTTTTTTTTTAAACAAAGAATCATCTCCTGCATTCTCGACGTCGTATATTGCACGATTTTATTCCATTCTGAAAATCGACATGGACGTAACTAACGTAATCTGTCAAAATTTCAGGGATTTTCAAGCAAATAGCCAGACAACCCTCCGATTCATTCTGGTTCGGATTACTCACAAGATGAGCTATGACTGAAGCGCGTATCTCGTTAGGTTTTTGCCATTGGAAGCAGGTAGCGTTGCAACGGATGCTGGTCTTTGATCTATACCTGGGACGCATTGAATGATTATTTTCATCGAGCTACGACTCGGCAGAGCTTTCATTGAAATTGGGCCGAGTAAAAAACCAACAATGTCCAACCGTATCTCCGGGAACGGAAATTTCAATTTATTATGACGGAATATTGGTCGAGCGTTTAGAGGGGTCAAAAGAAGTCAAAACGACACTTCCTCCCTATTCAAGGAAGTACGATTCAGAAAGATTTTCGGTGAGAAAGATTTTCGGTGGGAAAGACCAGGAAACAAATAAATAATTTGCTCCCTCATTTCATTTCCAATCACATATTGCAATAATTTTTTCAGATACTTGATAACGACAAATTGAATTGCATTCTTCTCTGTAAGAAATACTACATTGATTTATATTCAAGTGGAAACATCTATATCTATTCGAGCACAATCTTCTTGAACAAAATTCAAAGGTAAATCTTCTTTACAAAAGTGAATTATCTACAGTTCTTCTGAAAACATACTCAGCATTCCCAACACGCTGACTAAGTACACACTTGAGCTATCTAGGCAAATATATTAACATAAAACATGCACAGTCCATTATAGTTACGGTGAATGTTCACCTTGGTTTCTGTGATCTATAAATAAGAATTATTGAGATGTAATTTGCCATTGCCAAGAAGCATTAATGTGTAGAAAGTATGGCTCATTAGTTTCAGATAATTTTCATCTCATCTCCTTCCTGCATGAAAATATTCGTGATCAGAATGTTCTTTATTGAGATCAGCGCGAAACAAAAGTACTTGCGACGTCTACAAAGGAAAAAATTGCTGGGAAACTTTTCTTTGGTAATTAATCCTAAACAACACTCGTATTATTATCAGTAAAACCATTAGTACCTCTTGCAAACTATAGAATCATAAATCCAAATCAATTACCCCGTCTGACGTGCAGATTCAAAGTGTTTGTGAGTGAGCGTTCGTGACACATCCCCATAAATGCAGAAATATCACTTTTCCACGAAGTTCGTCAAATGGCTTTTCAGCATCACGCCACAAGGGCTTGTCCCGAAGTCCGCGACCATTTTCTCAATTCCCGGACAGAAAAATGCTACGGACAAAGGCGGAAAATACGGTAATCCCTCTTTACAAGGGATGAAAGGGTTACGGTGAGAGAAGAAGGACGGCGAACGAAGAAACAGCCCGTCGGACTGGTTGTACATACATGCGCCTTGAAAACCGCCCCATTGAAAATACATTACTGTTGTATGGGGCCAAATCTAACCCAATATCGGCTACATTAACCTCCCTCGAGATATCGCGCGTTGTCTGCACTGTGAGGCAAACAGAAATTGCCTTTAACATCCCTGGTAACAAGCGACGCGTACCAAGCTCAGATACTACGTAGGTATTTTGTAGTAATCCCCTTCCGAACGCAAGGAGGGTAACGGCGAAAATGGGAAATGTAGGCGTTTATTCCAGGGGTGCAGAATTTGGTTTCCTGCCCTTTTATGATTTTTCAAGGTTCAACGGATCTAATTAACACAAAAAGTTGTAGTGTAACACAGGGTGGCCCAACGAAAATTTCACACCCCATTTTAAGGGATTCAACATTAAAATTGGAACCTTTTTCTGAGACAATGCACAAACCCCTAATTTTGAAATATGTGGAGATTATTAAAGTGTTTTTTTTTATAATGAATTCTCCTTATTCTTAAAGCAAATATTCTTTCATTACAATCATTGAAATCTGTACAGGGTGGGCGAAATTCCATGGAATTGGATGGCAGCTTTTGGCCGTGAGGGTTAGGAAACATGGATGGCAAATTTTCAACCCGCATTTTCGCAAGCTGGATCTCAAATAAAAACGACTGTCTAGTATTAGAATATGAAGCAGTCCAGATTTTCTTAGAATCTTCTCAGATATCCGAATTGAAAGTGACTTTTTCTTAGCTCTTAGAGTAACAGCTGCCATTCAGTACCCCAAATTCAACCAGGGTCTTCAGCTATACAACTAGAATTAACACAAAAAAGCAATTGTTGGTACGGTTCAGCCTGCTGGGTTCGGTTGCAGTTTAACACAGGGTGGCCCAACGAAAATTTCACAACCCATTTTCAGGGATTCAACATTAAAATTGGAACCTCTTTCTGAGAGAATGCACAAACCCCTAATTTTGAAATATGTGGAGATTATTTAAGTGTTTTTTTTTTTTAATGAATTCTCCTTATTTTTAAAGCAAATATTCTTTCATTACAATCGTTGAAATCTGTACAGGGCGGGCGAAATTCCATGGAATTGGATGGCAGCTTTTGACCGTGAGGGTTAGGAAACATGGATGGCAAATTTTCAACCCCCATTTTCGCAAGATGGATCTCAAATAAAAACGACTGTGTAGTATCAGAATATGAAGCAGTCCTATCCTAATTCTCGTCTTTTCCTAATTTTCTTAGAATCTTTTCAGATATCCGAATTAAAAGTGACTTTTTCTTAGCTCTTAGAGTAACAGCCGCCATTCAGTACCCTCAAATTCAACCAGGGTCTTCAGCTAAACAACTAGAATTATTATATAATTTTTACTTCGCTTTCATCATAGCTACAAGATGGCCCAGATTTGTAATCATACTGACTTGAGCCATTTCCTCATTTTCATTGTCCCGAACCGAACAAGATCCGCTGTAAAAGCCACTTAATTAATCCTATCGAAGATCAGACAAACCTTGCCGAACGGAATTGGAATCAGAAGGCAGTAGATCGCACGCGAAGCAGCTGTTAGGCGGGAATCGAACGCAATTAGGTTTTAAAGCTTGACCTCCAAACATCCGGATCTGGGGGTCGAATTACCCCCAGATGATACAACCAGCGGCACTTCGGGCAGGGGAGAATCAAAATTGGGAGGAGGGAGGTGCGATCGGCGTGGACCTTAAGTCGATTAAGTTTATGGTTGAAATACGAACTGGCGAGAAGGTAAAAGCTTGTGATCCAATTATTAGAAGGTGCTTCTTGGGTATCGATCACATATTTGGGCGATGTTGTCAGCCCCAGAAAGTTTGCCCAGTCTTTGAGTCGTACAAATATTTAAACAGTAGATTCTTGAACTTTTTTTCAGTTGAGGAAAGAGATGATAGTCAGATTGAGCCAAATCTGGTGAATAAGGGGGGTGTTCTAGTGATTCAAACGCTAAATCACGAATTTTTTGCATGGCAACATGAGATTTGAGTGCGGGGCGTTGTCCTGCAAAAACAGAACTCCTTTGGATAGCTTTCCGCGTCTTTTCTTTTTAATTTTTTCCCGTATAGTGGTCAGTAATATCGAATAGTAATCTCCGGTTATTGTTCTACCCTTATACAAAAAATCAATAATGATTACTCCATGGCAATCCCAAAAAACTGAAGCAAGAACTTTTCCAGCAGATTTTTGGACACGAAACTTCTTAGGTCTTGGAGAACCAGAGTGTCGCCATTCCATCGATTGCTGCCTTGTTCTGGATCATAGAAATGTACTCTCATCCATAGTAACAATTTGGTTTAAGAAGTCCACATCGTTTTCAAATGGAGCACAGATCGAACGCGATGCTTCTACCCTTGCACGCTTTTGGTCAACATTCAAACATTTGTGGATCCAGTTTGCAGCAATTTTTCTCATGTCCAAATTAACGTGAACTATATGATGAACGCGTTCGTATGAAATATTCAGTGCTTCAGATATCCGTTTTAGCCCAATTCGACGGTCTGATAAAATCATGTCATGAACTGCATCGATATTTTCGAGGACTGACACAGAAACTGGCCATTCCGATCGGTCATCATCTTCAATGGAAAATTTACCTCTTTTGAAGCTTGCAGTCCAATTTTTCACGGTCGCATACGAAGGACATTGATCACCAAGGGTATCAAGAATATCTTCGTAAATCTGCTCACCTCTTAACCCTTTTAAATACAGGTACTTGATGATGGCTCAATACTCCAATTTTTCGATTTTCACAATTTCGTTGGATATCTTCTTCCTTTTAATTCATTGGGTAACTCTGGTTCACTTTTTCGACCTCAAACTTCACACTGACACTTCTTATGAGTTATTGTTCGTTGCTATGGTAACGCAATATTTTTTTATGCATGTAACTGGTCTAGGCTAACTAGATATCAATACATCCTCGTGTACCCGAGAGCGAACTGCACTTGAAACCTGAATTCCTCCCTTGAAACTTTCCAATTTCCGCCCATTCGGACCTCGAATAGAAATCCTCAGTTTACGACCGCAACAATCGAAGCCGTGTAGTCCCCGAAGAAAAATAGATCCGGAAAAAGCTCAGCAATAATATTTATTCATGTTGTTGACGACGTGCTCCGCAGATTCCATTAAGTCTGGGGGCCATTAGGAGTCGATCTGATTAATCGATTTCCCTTTGCGTCCCGCAATTTCCATCCATCTCCTGTCGTTCTTTGAGATGGAAATGGAAAAACTACGTTATTGCAAACTTCTGTTAACTTTTATGACGTCCTTGACGGTCTCGGATACCGGCTCGGTTCGACGTTATTTTTATTCGATTCCGGATGCCGGAATTCCGTTTGAAATAGAAATGAAATTCAGATTCGGATTCAATTAGAAAACGCGAAATCGGGGATGGTAAAGTGCACGGGGAAGTTCCGGCTTAATTAAAACTTTCGTCGGGGAGATTTGCTCATTTTATTACCGAGAAGCGACGAATTACAGTATACGCCTTGACCTGAACTTACAAGGAATCAAATGCGATAAACAGTTGCTTCGATATAAGCTCCTTTGATTATTACCTCTCATTTTGGACTTATTCTTCTTCTGTTTATACACGGTGGATCTTAGTCTTGTGAAATGGTTGACAATTCAAGAAGCTAGTTAGGTGAACTATTAAAGAATGTCCTCTGAAAATTTCATGGACTTCAGTGCAACCGTTTGGTCTTGACGAATTTTTAAGTGAACCCATATTTTTTCGGAATTTTTCTGGGGTCAACTTTTGACACGCGTATCTCCGAAACAAGTCATCGTAGAGCTGAAAGAAGATTTCCACCGAAATTGTGAAAATCGATCCATCATCAAATACCTGTATCTAAAAGGGTTAAGACGTAAGCAGATTTACGAAGATATGTTTAATACCCTTGGTGATCAATGTCATTCGTATGCGACCGTGAAAAATTGGACTGCAAGCTTCAAAAGAGGTAAATTTTCCATTGAAGATGATGACCGATCGGAAAGGCCAGTTTCTGTGTCAGTCACCGAAAATATCGATGCAGTTCATGACATGATTTTATCAGACCGTCGAATTGGGCTAAAAAGGATATCTGAAGCACTGAATATTTCATACGAACGCGTTCATCATATAGTTAACGTCAACTTGTCATGACAAAAATTGCTGCAAAATGGATCCCCAAATGTTTGAATGTTGATCAAAAGCGTGCGAGGGTAGAAGCATCGCGTTCGATCTGTGCTCGATTTGAAAACGATGTAGACTTCTTAAAACGAATTGTTACTACGGATGAGACTTGGGTACATTTCTACGACCCAGAAATAAAGCAACAGTCGATTTTTTTGTTTTGTTTTTTGGGATTGCCATGGAGTAATAATGATGGATTTGTTTGATAAGGGTAGAACAATAACTGGAGATTATTTTTCGACTTAGCTGAGTACTCTACTGGAAAAATTAAAGAGAAAAGACGCGGAAATCTACCTAAAGGTATTTTGCTTTTGCAGGACAACGCCCCTGTACACAAATCTCATGTTGCCATGAAAAAATTCGTAATTTAGGATTTGAATTACTAGAACACCCCCCTTATTCACCAGATTTGGCTCCATCCGACTATCAGTTCTTTCCTCAACTGAAAGAAAGTTTACAAGGTCGTAAATTTTCTTCCAACGAGGAGGTTATAAAAGCTGTGGAGGTCTAGTTTGCAGAGCAAGAAGAAACATTTTTTTTAAAGGTCTAGAGACGTTGCAAGTTAGCTGTAATAAATGTATCCAATTAAGAAGAGAATATGTTGAGTAATTAAATATTTTTACATTGAAATTTTATTTGCTTCTATAGTTGGCTAAGAATTTTTCAGTATATCCTCGTATTGCTGCTTCACACATCTGGAAATCGCTGTTTGATTGAAAAAATTAGATAAATTGGGAAACCGATGCTTGAAACTTCTACCCATCTTCGAGACACAGTTTCAATTTCGCAATAAATCGTGTTGTAAGTCATCCGAAGGTTATTCAAAATTCGCGGTAAACAGATCGATGGGTGAAAATAGAGGAGCAGACAACATCGCGATAAAAAAAAACTCAAACTGGAACTTTTGAATGGGTCTAAACTGCGGAATTCCCAAGTTTCAACGATCGAAAGCCGATAAACCTCAATCGCGCTCGCAAAGTTTCGAAGTGTGGTTCTCCGAAGATGTATTTCAGGGCTTCACTTTCCGTCCTCGTTAATGGTCTAGATACTTTTGTATCCAATGGAGCTGCAGTAATAATGCTGTATGTATCTGGGAATCGCAGAGAGATTTGGTGAAATCTGATTATAAGATTATAAAGTGTCGTCTTTGATGAAGTAAACATTTTTTTAATTGGGATTCCAATTCTTCACTAATTCTTCTTTTCGGTCTTCTAAATATCAAGTTGGTGGTATCTCTCAGAAGCTCGTTGAAGAGAAAATTAAATAGTTCAGGGTTTTTTTATGAAATTGAACTATTTACATACTCAACCTTAGGGATTTTTACAGCCATACTCTTATCTACTCTACTCAACTCCACTCGAATCTACTCTACTCTTCTGTACCCTACTTTTTTGTAGTCATACGAAGAGGTTTCTGTAATGAAGTTCTGAATTATTCTTCTATCAGCCAAATTCCCTTTGATGTTTATTTTTCGAATAGTTAGTTGATTATTACAAGTTCCTTCATTAGAGAGGATATCGAGCTCAATATAAACAATTATTATCGAAGGTACACACCAGGACATTTATTTTATTGTCGAATATTATTTCGAATAGGCTGGTTCATCACTTGTGAATACTTGATGAAATCGTGCATATTAAAACGATGTAAATCGTGCAAGCTCATCTTGGACTTCATTAAGGAGGGAAATTTACTTGTATCGGAAAAATTGACACTTTCTTTCTAAACAATACTGCAGTAAAAACAATCGACATTAAATGAATTTGGTTGTATAACTCATTTCAAAGACGAAGTACGATAGATGAGTACGATAGATAGACGAAGTACGATAGACAAGAAACGATAATATTGACTGGCCACCATTACGATGTGATTTGACTGCGTTGGACCAAAATGAATTTATGGAGTGAATGATGTTTTTCGATGAGATAGTAAGTTAAAGTCTGGGAAATAAATGCTAAACATCAATTTCTGCCCTTTATTATACAGTTGCCGAATGAATACGTTAATTTTCTCATTTGCACACCCCTGCTGATGGACCGAAGGCTAGATTGGCAGCATCCATTCATTCTCGGCCCAAAATATCCTTTATTATTAAACAACGGAAAGATGAAGGCGCTTATCTCCCTCTGGACCCTGAATAATATCCCCTTTATAGGAATAATTACCTTTATTTCCCCATCTTTGAATTTCTTCGGTTCCCCATCGAAGCATCTTGAGTATTCCTTCGGAGGGTCCTCCCCCTCGTCCAGATTGGAAATTTTAATTTCAATCAGATAATCCGGTGACGGCAGAACGAAGGTTTGCGTTTTGGCCTGATCTCGAATTCATTTATTTTCAGCTTTTGTAGATTGAAATCGATTCCGCTTTTTCTGTTCTCGAAAGGGAACGGAGAAAAAGGCTTTATTGCCTTTCTGGATGTTCCGAAGTGATGCTCTTCGGAGGCTACGATGGAAAGATTTCTGATGCTTATCGGAAAAGCCCTCTAATGAATTTTTTCATCTAGGGTATCGGCATATTTGCAGATGAGACAAGATCCACGAAAACTTAATGGATGGAGATGGTCACGGATCAAATATGTGCACTGAATTGGCATGAAATATGCCAATTCAGTGGTTTATTATTTTTCCATCATGTCCGATTCCAAGTTCACATTCATGGGGATACCAAAAAAGCTGATATTTCTCGAATCCCGATAATATAGACGCAGCATAAAGCAGTAAAAACGTCGGCCGGTTTCAGAATAGTGAGAACGGTATATTTATTGTTATTTTCAGAGGGTTGTAACTTTTCCAAGGTTTCCCAGGTGACTAGATTGGTTATATACCCAGTCGTAAAACAGGTTTTTTATTGTCGCATAGCTCCGACAAAGCGGTGCTGAAACAGATGAGAGATGTCAGTTTTCCATTTTACAGGTTTATTAGCGAATTATTTTTGTCGTGACTAAACAGGCATTTTTCGTTTCTGCAATTTATGCAAATTTTTCAATGAATATTTTAAACCTTGGTTGAACGAGCCTTGTAATGAAATATTGCTGAATTACTGGGTGGGATGGCTAAAAAATAGATAAGAGTGATGAGTGCCATATTTCAAGCCACAAATGACGTGAAAGTTTTTAGTTTTCGAGCTGTTTGATCATCGCCGACTTCAGATTTCCATTTTCAGTTCTGAGGATTCAAGGATAACTCATAGAGTCATTTGGGGTAACTGAGCGCAGTGAGTAAGTGTGCGCAGTGCGTATATCTCGACTATGCAATGTATGAAAGAGGGGTTCATTTGGGTGAAGCAAGGGCGCAGAATCGCCATATTAGTTTTTCATAGGAGTGCGCCGTGCTACGTTTCTTTAACTTTTTATTTGCAATCAATCAAATTCGCTAGTTTTCTTGTTAATTTTTAGCATCTCTGCACATTCTGCCAGGTCCAAGTTCCGAGTCCCTCAGTGTTAAACAATATTTTATTCGATCATGGGCATATTAATCTAGATATATAATAAAAAATTTTAGGTTCTCTTAGCTGCTCAACTCTATAAGAACGTCAATTCAAATTTTGGCTTACTGGGGAAAGTGTGCGCGGGTAAGTGTGCGCATAGATTCATTATATGGGCATTTGTTCAGTGAGGAATAAATTATGACATTGTTGATTTTCTTGGTTAAGACTCGATCCATATTGTCCTATTTGTTCAGAAAAATATGAAGAGCCACCAACATGGGAATGTATCAAGTGTTGTGTTCACCAAGAATTGTGGCACGAATAATAATGCACTGCTTGTAAAGCGCTTCTGTATTGACAATAAACAGCATTTCTCTAATATTGTAACATTTTGATGACATTATTTTGTAATTTGTTTTGATTGTGTGGTTCACTAGGCACTAGTGCGCACAGTTGCCCCGAATGACTCTATAAAACGAGATTTTCAATCAATAATAAGGAAATACAGAGTTTGTCTATTTGAAGAGGTTCTCTCACTTTTGGTTAACTATTAAGTTTGTTAGAAATGTGTGAAGTTGAACATCTGAGAAAATGAAACATTTCTCCAAATCTGATGAGAGAAATTTGTTTCTTGCATTGGGTCTTGGTTCCTTTATTGGCGAACCTATTAAATTTTGTTGAAATTATTCGTCAATGTCTGCATATTTCGTATGAGAGATGAATTGATGTTGAATATAGTTTAATATTATAGCTTTCTGACAAAAACCATCCTGGAAAGCATTTGGCAGAACATGCCATTTATCAAGAGGAAATTTAGTCAAGATTGGCCTGTCTTAAACAAAAAACCAAATGATACTCTTACGCTCTGAAACTCCATAAGTGTACTTCATCTTTCTAACTTAGAGTTGATGTAACACTTTCATTGAAAACTTCATCCAGTTAGGTAAGGTTAGATGTTTCGGAATCAAAGTTACACTACGTCGCCATGCGTCCATTTCCCATGTCAAGAAACCACCAAGGCAGTTCAAGCATAAACTGCCATAATAAACTGTTGCGATAGCCAAGATATGCCCAACCAATTTACGCGACACCTGGGGATGGGCCACAAAATCAGTGTTTCACAAGTTTCGAATGACAGGTAGCGTGATTTATTCCCACAGAGAAACGGAGAATTATCTCACTCCCTATCGTCCTAGACGTCACCAGTTTTTGCCACAGACACAAACCGCACGCACCCCCTTGCAACATTACCTGGCACCTTTATCCTAAAATGCGAAGAGAATGAGATGACAATCTCCAGGTGTCCCCTTCTTTGAAATCTCAATTTCCGTGACCGGAGACGTCGTTCTTTATTTATCATTTAACGATTTTCTCACACATTTTATGATGTTCGAAGGTGAGGCCAAATATTTTTGTTTGTCCTAACGAGCCTCGAAGTGCGAAGGAATGTTTAGATCTAGATTCCGACGAAAAATGCAAGTCTCACAACACGTTTTAAAGAAGACCAACAAAAATCCCAAAGAAAAATGAAGGTTCACAATTGGAAATTAAACTTTTATGGTAGATGAGTAAAAAAAATAAGGAGGTTGGACTAAAATTACTAACTAATCTATTAATTGACTTTTTTATGTTTGTCGTTTCAAGAAAAGAAATCAATTTCCTGGCAAAAGACCTCCACGTTGTTGAAGAAGAAAGGGCATCAATCAAGAAAAAAACAACACAAAAAGAATGAATATTGAAACAGAACAATTGTTGATGAATTTCTGAAAAGAGGCAATCAAATATCTTCATTAACCTTAATCAATTGGACCGAATCAAAATGATTACAAATGATGAGAGAGGCTTTCGGGTGATATTCAATTGTCATATTATATAATCGCCCTCAATAAGTGAAGAATGGCGACCTTGAACCCCAAAATTTCATATAATGGTGGTGAACACTAGCAGAGGATTATGGGAAAATGGAATAGAACAATTTTCATAATTTAGGGTAATCAAAATTGCTCGATTCTATCAGTAACTTGACCCTTCGCACGGCCCACTATATAGTAGATTGAACGTGCCAGAGCTGGCTTTCATGAAGCTCTGCTTTCGAAGTAGGCATTAGATTGAGAGGTGTATCCTGAATGAAAAGACACGAACTAATGAATCAGCCCTTTTCAGATGTTATCTTTATCAATCTAGGTTTCGATGATATAATAATAGTGATTAATTTATGCATATTTGATAAGTCATCAGCATAATATGTGGTTTCTATCATTTCCTCCACTTCAGAGTGATTGCTTTCTTTCTCATGCCAAGCTCTGGTCAGCATTGGTACGTATTTATGGTATGAAATTTCAGGAGACAGATGTTTGTGGATTCTCCTAATACAAATCGATGAGAAATCATTTCAAAACCCCAAACCTATTCAACAATTATTAGATTCACAAATACCCCGCCACAATAGTTAGGGAACCATTACCTATTCTATGATAATTGATATTTTTTTCAGGTAGGGCCCATTCGTTGAGGAAAGGACAAAACTGCTGAAACTTGATCTTGATATAATCAGATACTGCATGCATTGTTGAGCTTCAAATCCATCCTGAAACTTCTTTTTTCTCCACCAAAGTTGTAGATCTCATAAGTCCATAGAAACACTGAGCTATGCGTTGATTTCTTGAACATCAGCGAAGTTAAACTAATGAAATGACCTCCATCTGAAACTACTGCTTCCATCAAAAAGCAAAAAGGTTTTTTAAGGGTTAATATTTTGCCGCATTTTGAATTTCAGGTGGAGGCAGCAGAATTCAGTTAAATACCGAAAACCACTCAATCCCATATATCACCTGCAATCCCAGCACAGTCGCAAATATTTGCTCTTGGCCAAGACCACAAAATCCCAAACCTCACTCCCCTCACCTAAACGGAATCAAAACCTCCTTTCGTGCCACCACAGAGTAGTAAAAGACGGATGAATTAAATGTCCCGACGAGGAAGTAACTGAAAGTGTAATGCATAAATTACGACCAGATTAAGAAGGGTACACAAGATGAATGAGGTCGCCAATTCCATCAGGCAAATTTAATTATTCTGGACCTTCCGCAGGGGCTTACACACGCGGTTGAATCATTTCACTATCTACCATCGGATTATCAGAGTGATAAATTCGGCGGATGCAATATCGTCTAGCATAGTTTCTTCCAGCGGCCATTATTCAAGTCACGAAGAAAGTCTCATAAAATGGATAAAACAAAACCCGGATTTATATTCAAGAGTTTAAGTGAGACGTATGGCTGGCGCTTTCAAATTGATTCTTTTTTGATAATCCTAGCTTTTCCAGGGCCCGTTTGATTCACTTCTTTCGAATGAGGTTAAAACCAATGAGGTGGGGAGCCATATCTGTTCAATTTCAACGCTTTTGGGAGAACAGAAACTTGACGGAATATTCTATCGAATGATGTATATATTTTAGTTATTTTTAATAGAGGATCATCTTCAACCCCCATGTCTCCTCAGCAAGTCTATTGTTGCTTCTGAGCCAGCTTATGAAGGCGCTTATCCACGTTTACAACAATATCCTGTAGGAATCATTCAATTTTCTGAAATTGGGAACGATTTCCTATGTTTTTCAATTCCCCTGTCGAATAGCTCTCTATTTTGGCAGCTCTAATATTATTTTTTGACAAATCACAACTATACCATTACTGAAAATGGAAAACCCTATCAAGGTTGTCCAAATTGGGTGCCAGAAAATGGTAGAAATTTTGTTAAAACGATTGTGGAGCTGCTGGTGGATAAAATAACTAAAGTTTTCTGGTTGGGTTTAGTTCTAGTTCAATAACGAGAGTTTCTTCTTCAATCTTTCAGTCCAGACTGAAGGGAGTTTTCAGTTAAGCGATATACAGGGTGATCATTCTATCGAATGATGTAGGTATTTTAGTTATTTTTAATAGAGGATCATCTTCAACCTCCATTTCCCTTCAGCAAGTCTATTGTTGATTCTGAGCCAGCTAATGAAGGCGCTGATCCACATTTACAACAATATCCTGTAGGAATCATTAAATTTTCTGAAATTGAGAACGATTTCCTATTTTTTTCAATTCCCCTGTCGAATAGCTCTCTATTTTGGCAGCTCTAATATTATTTTTTTGACAAATCACAACTATACCATTACTGAAAATGGAAAACCCCATCAAGGTTGTCCAAATTGGGTGCCACAAAATGGTAGAAATTTTGTTAAAACGATTATGGAGCTGCTGGTGGATAAAATAACTAAAGTTTCCTGCTTGGGTTTAGTTCTAGTTCAATAACGAGAGTTTCTTCTTTAATCTTTCAGGCCAGACTGAAGGGAGTTTTCAGTTAAGCGATATACAGGGTGATCATTCTATCGAATGATGTAGGTATTTTAGTTATTTTTAATAGAGGATCATCTTCAACCTCCATGTCTCCTCAGCAGGTCTATTGTTGCTTCTGAGCCAGCTGATGAGGGCGCTAATCCACGTTTACAACAATATCCTGTAGGAATCCTTCAATTTTCTGAAATCGAGAACGATTTCCTATGTTTTTCAATTCCCCTGTCGAATAGCTCTCTATTTTGGCAGCTCTAATATTATTTTTTGACTAATCACAACTATACCATTACTGAAAATGGAAAACCCCATCAAGGTTATCGAAATTGGGTGCCAAAAAATGGTAGAAATTTTGTTAAAACGATTGTGGAGCTGCTGGTGGATAAAATAGCTGAAGTTTCCTGGTTGGGTTTAGTTCTAGTTCAATAACGAGAGTTTCTTCTTCAATCTTTCAGGACAGACTGAAGGGAGTTTTCAGTCAAGCGATATACAGGGTGATTTTTTGACTCGTACAGATATTTCAACAGTGGATTCTTGAGATCAAAAGAAACACTTTTTTCCTATGCCATTTTTTCCTATCCAGCCCTGATAAAAAGATATAGAATTGAACCCATACCATCCGGAAAAAATAGGTGAAGGAAAAAAGTGTTTCTTTTAATCTCAAGAATCTACTGTTGAAATATTTTTACGAGTCAAGGACTCACCCTGTATAATATATTATTTTGATTATCCCAGTCCCAGTCCAAACATCTAGTATCTAGTGGTTAAACTATCGTTCCTTCAACCCAATCAAAAAGTGTTGCTTGTTCTTTTCCAGCTGGGGGTGTCAATCCTACGTGTCGAAAAATCCAAAATCTGTCATACCTAATCCCAACAAATGTTTCCACGCAGATCCTCAACACAATAAGAAAACCTTAATTGCCGCACCCATAAAATATAATAGAGCATTAATCGCACAAAGAGAGAGATTGAAATATCCATCTGCTATAATAACAAATTCGACAAACATGTGCAAGTTCCCTATTGAAAAGTGGGACCCGAAATTAATGTGCATTTTTTAGACTGTCGCCCCACGACAAAGGCGTATTCGGTTTCAATCTTCGGTTTATTTATTTATTTTTAGCGGTCGCTAGGGCGCCGTATTGTAAAGCCCCGAGCCGAAGGTACGAACAGAGCCCTTTGTGTACCCGAAGATTCGAGAAAGGTTGTATGACTTCGATAGATAACCAGGGATGAATTCAGACTCTCCTTTCGTAGTTCTCCTTCATTTATCTGGGAATGCAGCAGATGGCTGAGTGAAGTGGAGTGGGAGAACGAATATATTTTCGATATAAAATGCCCCCATGTCAATTAAGGAATCAGGGAATTCATTTTCTGCACCATAGGGGTGTCACGTCGACAGAGAGAAACGATTATAACTAAATTTTAGATTTTAAGGGCTTGCGATGCACTGCTACCTCAACATCAGAGCTGATTTCACCCCTATGTCGCCATCCAGTTTCAGGGTATCTGAAATAGCTTCAAGCCTATTGCTTGGCCTATTCTCGTCCAAACCAATTATCCTCCTCCCCACAGCATCTGAATCTATAACAAGATGAAGAGTTGTGAGATCTGTAAAGATAGCCATTGACCTATTTGGTTACCTTCTCATAGCTCCAGTGATGCAAACACCAAGGCTTGCTTTGGGATTCAACTCGTCAACGCCTTCCAAAGGCTGCAACTTGGAAGGGAGGTCGATTTTGAAGTGAAATTATATGAGCTACATCTTCTAATTTTCATCATTAACAGTATAACCCATACTGGTTCTCCCCAAACAATTTCTCTCTGATTGGACATCCGATAATTATTGGAGAACTGTCAAATAGGCCTCTGTCACTAGATACATTCATATAATATTTTCATTAGTTGCTACAACTAACTATTTCAACATTTTCTATGTACTATGTGCCTACATCTTTGGTGTAAATCGATTAGAGCAGTTATAAGAGAAGACTTTCGATCTTCTTCAGATATCACCTGAATGATCACGACCCAAAAGCATAAAATGCAGGTATACAACTAGGCAGTTCCCTAGCAAGTCCGACCCCAAAACAGGAACAATCCCTGTCATTGAATTCCTTCTTTCCGACAATGACGTGGAGGTTTGACAAAACCGCATATAATCATCGTCCAGCACGCCGATCAGAATTCCAATGGACCATGAAAATTTCATTCCTTTTGTCGAGTTCATTTTGAACGTATTAGAAAACTGGCGAATGCCTTTGTGCCCGTTCACGTTCCTTTAGCGGCTTCACTTTAGGACATAAATTTTCCAGAACAAATAGGATACTAATGACTTTTGGTTCTTTTAGTGGGAGACCGCAGATCTGGAAATAATCGGGTTGTTGCAGCAAAGAGATTCTGTCCTATGCCTGGAGGGAAATTTTATGTAGCCTGCGTCCAAGATCCAGTGACCTATAAAATGTAATAGGATTTTTATCTTGCTGTTGTACGTTCGGTCGTTTCACTCAGCGAATACTCTCATTTCGGATGGATTCTTCTTGTTTCCTGAAATTTTTTATAACCGATAATATGATATTTTTGTGTAAGAGAAATAAAAAAAACAGTATAGGTTAGGTTAGGTGAGGTAAGGATAGGTAGAGCAAGGTTAGGTCAGGTAGAGTTAGGTTAGGTTAGGTAGAGTTAGGTTAGGTTAGGTCGAGTTAGGTTAGGTCAGGTAGAGTTAGGTTAGGTTAGATAGAGTTAGGTTAGGGTCGGTAAGGTTAGGTTAGATAAGGCTAGGTTAGGCTTGATTTGGATAGGTGAAGTTTGGTTAGTTTGTGGACCTTTTCAAAGGAGATATTAACTTTTTTCATAACTCTTATCAGAGAGGGATTCGAACCTTAAATCTAAAGGCGACTTAGTGTATAAACAAAGGAGATACAAACTCAACCAACAGTACATGTCTGAGATCGTAGAAACTGTGAATATTTATGGGATAATTTTGAGAATCCGATTCTAGAGGTTGATGATAGCTATCTACTTACGAAGTTTATTTCATCTGAAGCTATAGACTACAGAACCAGGTAGATCGGAATACTGCGTGCTTTTTACTTACCGCCAGACACATTCTCCACGAATAAAAACGACAGAGATGCACTCTAATCGAGAAATCCAAGGAATCCTTTGATCCAGATCACCCGCCTCCTATGCCATGACCATCTCGATTGAACCGATAGAATTGTCGGCCGCATCATCCTCCTTATTATAAGAAATTAATCATCCGATATAGAATTCCGTCCCCGATGGGACGCAAGTAAAAACCTGCCCTGTCATGCTCTGATTGTCGAATAAGAACAGACAGTCCTTATAGAAATAAGAATCAATCATAGAAATGATTGATCGTTACTTTAACCAGCAGCGTTCCCTGGTCACAGACAGCCATACGACGCGGTTTACGAAGTGGTCCTGGACCATCTCATGACGGGCAACACTGCAGGGTGGAAGAAAAAGTGGAATAAATTGGAAAAGTCATCCGGCATCATTTGTTATAGCCTGTTACCGGTGTTTGTGAGGGCTCGTTGCAATGGGATAGATATGACTCTATCGGGATGATCGAATTTGAAATTCTGCTCGGAAAATTCGTCTTTTGATATTTGTTCCCAATCCATCTATGTTAGAAATGGGCCATTGTAAATGATTATGAAGGTAATGAGGTGCAGCTCATTCTAGTTGGAAGCTAATGAGATTTTCTGAAAGCATAAGGATGGAAATATTTTAAATTAACTGAGCAATGGCTCACATATCATATCCAAGAGAAATGGATTGGTGGAAGAGGGCCTATTGAGTGGTAGCACTCAGAAACGCACGTACCTACACTCAGGTGTAGAGCTTGCATTAATTCCTTGTAGAGAGTTCAAAGCGGTTCAATTCCTGCATTGCGGAAGCATCCTACATGGGTAATTATTCAGATATTTATGGTTATTTATTGTAAAACCCTCCTAAGCCGATGATGGATACGACAGGGAATCTTCGATTTACCAGCATTCATTAGTCGTCCTTGTAGGGTTCCAAGCCTCACTATAATAGTCCTAATGAAAATGCAACGCACAGTATTTCTCGTGTTCTACACATAACATTGATTTGTTGTCAGCACAACATACTCTTTCAAATTCATGAATAATTCCATTCCAACGACGTCGTAATCCCTCCATCGAAGATTTATTGAAATTACTTCTCGTTCATATTTTATTTTGTATTTTTTTGTTCCGTACGATCCTCCTACCTACAATAAATTGGTATTGTTCTTTTTTACTGTGGCTTTAAGTTCCGAGCTATACAGTCCATAAAATTCATTATTCTACACGATATCCCGACCTACATGAATAGAGGCTGACGCATAAATAAAGAAAAAACATAAATTGACCATCCGGGTGATATTACAACTTAATTCAACCCCCGATGATATTATTCAGCTGTCTAGTAACTGGCTCTAACGTATAGTGTGCGGTGGAGAAGTTTTTCTATCTATTATATTCTCTTTTATTATTCAGGGTTCCCTGTTGCGAGATGGTTAAAACCACGCACAAAACGGACGGCTTGAAAGCAGCCCGATGATGATGGAACAGATTGTTATCTGGCAAGGGCATGCGATAGACTTAAATTTCGAAATGGGTAATAAAAAAGAGGGAAGCATTTCATTATTCCACGGTATTCTTGGTAAGATTCATAGACTTCATTAGTCTATGGCAAGATTACATCGAAAAAGATAGTTCCAGCCCAATTGTCTTTGAAATTCCTGTTTTTGAAAACTTTGGACTTATCCCACAAAAACCACACCAACTATGCAAATATTTCTTCTTGGAAACCTAAAAATATTGTAACCCTGACTCAAAAAAAATCAATAAAATCTCGCTGAATATCTTACCTGAAGTGATTCAAGTTTCATGAACATAATTGCTGAGATATTCCTCACAATGTTATTTATGTTTTATACTCTATCATTTAAATGATAGACTGTGAAAAATTGTGACTCACCAGCTCTAATAATGGATGATCTAAATTACGATTTTACCTATCGGCTAACCCAATAATCTTCGGGACCGTAATATGTTGGAAAGAATCCAAGTCACAGCCTAGGGCACAACTCTTAACTGATTGCCCCTATTTATATACTATCCTAGAAAATTTTACCTGTGCAATAGATAGATTCGATGGAGCTTTCTCTGTTCTCATGAATGAGCTGAGTTTTTTCGCTCAAAAAACGAAAATTAGGACATTTGGCCTGGATGATAAAGCTCTTGTTCCTAGGCACAAACCAAAAACATAATTTCTACACAATGATTATTCAGACTGAGCATCCAGCTATACTGGCTACACAGTCTATGCAAACATCTGCACTCCCACTGGACATCAAAATATCATGGGCCAAGTGACCGAAAAGCTACATTCAAAGTCAATTAGTGATACCATTTCGTCCATCACAAACCATGCTGTAATTCCTCATGGTCATTCTCATATTCAATTGAAATGAAAAAATCCAGCTATAATCTTTATAAAGTACCAAGCAATAAGCTCACAATACAAGAACGACCTGGTTTATAGTCGCTAAATTACACGTCTCTCCCCCAACAAAACCACTAATTTCGTATTAACTCAAATTCGTAGTCAGAACGTCTGCTCTTTCTGTTTTTTTTTATACCAAGCTCTGAATCATGGCTCACCGTGTACGTCAGCATTCCATACCGAAGAAAAATCCCGTAATTACAGGTCATTAATCACGAAATAAGTCTCGGTAGATGCATCCCGACAAATTCTTAATCGCACGTTATTAAAAATGAGCGATAAAGGACGGAACACGTTCCACATTAAATATCCATCAGGTTTTTACCCTTCGCGAGAGGGAATAAAGAACTTGGCCCCCTTGGCGACAAAATACCTCAGGGGCAGGTGTAGGTACGTTGCGGCCATCTTAGTCCAGTCTTCCAACGTAGGGTCTGAACTCTTTGTATTCCTTTGCGATGCATATAAAGAGAATGGGAAGGAGCCAAACAATGTACCATTGAAATCGAATGGACCAGAGACGATTGCAACGCGCCTGTTTTGGCATGGTGCGTAGTTCAAACTTCATCTATCAAATTGTATCGACAATGCCATTCAGCTACCCAGATGACCATATTGTGGTCTTAAAGATTTTCGACAATACTCACAATGAACGAATTTTATCCGGCTCATAGGATTCGAATATGTTATAGACTACCGAAGAATGTCGAAGTTAAACGTTATATTTGGTCTTGGATTTGGGCAGATCCGACCGTTGGTAGGATTTCTTCCACGGTATATTAGTTGGTGGATACTAAGCTGTTGGATGTTTTTCCGAAAATTGAAGACTAAATATTATTTTCAAACCTGTGGATACTCTTTCGTTGGTAGTGACAGTCTGAAGGTAGTGTCAGCTCAGGAAAAAGAATGAAGATCCCTTGATAATAGCTGACGAAAGTCATGGTTATCAAAAATTATCTACGACCTTCTAAACAAAGACGTCGCAAGTCATCTGGACTCAGTGTCGACATGCCATTATTCAAGTAGCTCATTGTTACTTTTACAACCGACTCATCATCCTGGCAGGACTAATTTAACTGTGTCAAAACTGGTGTCAACAAAAACATTTCCAATTATCGTGGGATAAAGAAAGACTCTGAGATTCTTCAGTTTTCAATTTTTGTTGTCAACTATTATACAGACAGACCACCCAAACAAAAAGTAACAATTCTTCGAATTGTTTCGACTCATTGGAATGTAGAGGGAAGAGTATCCGAAGTATGCTATTACAATCAATTTCCTTCCCAACTTCCTGATTGTTTTTACATTATAACGTGCTCGACACCTTCCTGCATTCACAGGTGGATATTTTCAAACTTCACATCGTGAGTTTAGGCAGGTGTTGATTTGTCTTTCTTGTCAAATTACGGAAGTTGTTTCACCGTCGAAAGATTTCATTCTATTACTAGTAACTCCTTTCGAGCAAGTAACAAAATCTTGGCAAATATGTGTTTAGTCACAGGATTTCTACCTTTCAAATTCCATAGCCTTCTCGATAGCATTCGAATGAGAATATAAAGTGTTATTTTTCTGTGAAAGTTGAGATGAACGAAGGAAGGGTTAAACATTTGAACATAGTTATCCCCTAATTTTAATTACAAGGGAATTTTTCCATAAATATTCAGACACAGCGTAGCACACCAAGTTAGTTCAAACATTCCTGAAACGGAAAATTATACAATTGTGAGGGTAGATTAAACATTAAATAACTTCAACTTCAAGGAGAGCTCTTCCTCTATCAGCAAATATGTAAATGAGCTAAACTTATATTTGAAGTTGCAAGTTGTAAATTCGCAATCCTCAACATCTTTGATGAGGAGAATAACATTTCGTCTTTCACATAGTGAGTCACCAACTGTTCCCTTAGCGAAAAGCATTGTTCGAAAAGTTTGATTTGCTCCCTTTCTCGAAAGGATATAGAACAAAAGGTCCCTCTCAGCTCTCAGAAAGTGAAGTTTGAACCGAGACTGAAGTAATCAGCATGGGAATAAAAAAGGGTTGTAACGAGAGCTATGAATTAAACATTTAGGATAATTCTGCCTGATAGAACAGAATGCATCATCCATTAATCAGACGTTGAAGTTTTAGCTGTGCCTGTTTCTTTGTCGGTGTAATGGTTGAATCGAAAATCTTTACCTTTAATCAGCATTGGCAAGGCTTTCACCCTAGCATACAAAAGCTCGATTTCGAGAATCGAGAAGGGGTTAGACCCCCCTAAAATGACCTATTTGTTCCTCTGTCTAAAAATCAGGGTATCCTATTACTGTTCTAGGATATGGAGTGCAAAGAAGTTGTTTTGTAGATTCGAGAAAACCAAACAGTCGATGATTCAATACAGAATTGCACTCCAGATAGTGAAGTGAGTGAAGTTCAAAAATTGTCATTTTCAATCTGCGATATCTCCTGTTTGTAAACAAGACTAAAACTAAAACTAAATCAATACAATGTATGGCCTCCACGGGCATCAATAACAGCTTGACATCTTCTTTGCATGCTACACACGAGGTTGTTGAACATTTCTTGAGGAATTTGGTTCCATAAACGGGGCAGAAGCTCTCTCAGATCATTTAAGGATTCTGGGGTAGGTTGATGATTATCTAATCTTCTTTGGAGCATATCCCATGCATGTTCTATGCAATTCAAATCTGGTGAGTGAGGAGGTATTGGTAAATGTGGAATACCAAGCTCCTCGCGCGCATTCTCAACTGTGGCTGCACGGTGCGGTCTAGCGTTATTGTCTAGAAATTGAAAAGTTTCACCAATAGCAGCGTGAAAATTTGGAACAACATTGTCAGTGACATGTTCCCTATAGTGTAAGGCAGTCATATTCCCAGGACAAATGTGTAGATCTGTGCGTCCGTTGAAACATATCCCAGCCCATACCATAACACTACCCGCTCGGAATGGATGGACATACCGACTATTACGGGGTATGCGTGGGATTGTCCATACCCTTATTCTTCGAGAATCTGAAAATCGTCCATATCTGGATTCATCAGTGAAAAGGACACTACGCCATTGATCGTTCCAATTGACATGTTGCCTTGCCCATTCCAGTTTTTGACGCTTATGGTCACGTGTTAATGGAACTCCTCTTAATGGATGTCTAGACCTAGATTCACCTCTCTCAAACGTCGTCTGATGGTTTCGATGGAAACTTGGACCCCATCTGCTTTTTGAAGAGTATTCCGTAGCATTCTACACGTAGATGTAGGGTTTCTTCTCGCCGAAACGGTGATGAAACGATCCTGAGCAGGAGTTGTTTTTCGTCGCCCACCAAGCCTTGGACTTTCCAACACGAAAACTCTCCCTGAAACTATTCCAAAGTCGAGATATGACACTTTGGCTGACTTGGAACCTTTCCGCTACAACAACCTGAGTTAGGATACCCTGTAGCATTCTGATAGCCCTATTAACCTCAGAGCTAGGTAAATTTACGTCTTGGCATTTTCAGAATACTCGTTTCAAATTGAAGCCGTTGATAAACTGACTTCATTTCAAAATAAGAACATTCATGAAGCATATGCAAAAAACCAAACTTCAGAAAAAAGGCGACCAGATTGACGAAATGTCTCATACTTATTTTTATTGGATCGATTCAAGTTGTTATTGAGTCTTAAATGATTTTACAGCGATTTTTTAGAAGATTACATAATTTTAAAAACGATCGAATACGATATCCCAACTCTTGTGGAGAAGCTTATTTTTCTGAATTAGAAGTTTTGTTCTCGTTTTAGGTGAATTGGAAAGATCTGAAAATTCAGACTGGTGCATCTAGTGTGGCACACATCGCATTTTCCAGGAAAAATAGCGTCATCATTCTCTTTCGGGGACGTCCGTTTCCTTATATGAAAAACATATTTTCGAGCAGCAATTCGTGATTCCCGAAAAGTGGGAGCTTTATTTCAGCTACGTCCAGAATTTATCGGATACGTCGAAGTTTCGGTGACAGCATTTATTACAGTTTATGTCCTAAAACGGGAAACTAAACGTTCACAGAAGATAATGGCCCGGCTAAACGTGGCAAGTCACAATGAATAAGGAGGATTATGGTCAAAGGGACCGATAGTATCTGGTAGGTCTCCGTAAAATATATGGGACATTATTTACCGTTAACCAGTGATAGATCACGGTACTTCCTAACGATTAATCAAACACCGAAAACAATACAGCAAATGAGTCTTTTATTTATAATCCTTCGTTTTCCCGTCCGACTCCTCGTTCTCCTCAATCTGTTCCGGAGAAAAATTGCCTTACTCGATATCGCAAATTCAATTTTGGACTCATCAAGAATTCTTTCGTCGACGACGCGGCCAAATTTGTGGTTCAATAAACAGCGATAAAAATGTGGAAATACGACGCCGAGGAAATTTATGACGGCGGTAAGATGTAGAAGAATTGAATTATTAACGGAATTTGCACTGAATCTTTAACAATATCTGATTTGTGGGGCCTCGAAGAACGATTTAGTGTCATTCAGAAAAGCGGTTTCAGCCGAAATAAGCAATAGTATCTAACAGCAATTTTTTGCTTGGAAATCTGGAAAAAATGTTCTATTCATCTATGTCATCATGGTTTCAAGTGCTTCGAAGGCATTTCTATAGTTGGGGAGCCCAATCCTGAAACTGATGATTTTTTTTTACATCTTTGAAAACCTGCAGACTCTTTCCCCACTGCTGAAAGTACTTAAATCATGCCTTCTACCATCTAATCTTCAAAATCTACTAGGTCTCTAGTAAATCCCGATTCAGCATCGTCGGCTCACCAACTACGACGATATATTGAAAAATTCTTAGCCTACTATAGAACCAAACAAAATTTCAATGTTAAAATATTTTATTACTCAACATATTCTCCTTTTAATTGAATACGTTCATTACAGCGAGTCTGCAACGTCTCTAGACCTTAAAAAATGTTTCTTCTTGCTCTGCAAACTTGATCTCCACAGCTTTTATTACCTCCTCGTTAGAAGAAAATTTACGATCTTTTAAACTTTTTTTCAGTTGAGGAAAGAGATGATAGTTGGATGGAGCCAAATCTGGTGAATAAGGGGGGTGTTCTAGTAATGCAAACCCTAAATCAACAATTTTTTGCATGGCAACATGAGATTTGTGTTCAGTGGCGTTCTCCTGCAAAAACAAAACACCTTTGGATAGCTTTTCGCGTCTTTTCTCTTTAATTTTATCTCATAGAGTGGTCGGTAATGTCGAATAGTAATCTCCGGTTATTGTTCTACCCTTATCCAAAAAATCAATCATAATTACTCCATAGCAATCCCAAAAAACTGAAGCAAGAACTTTTCCAGCAGATTTTTGGACACGAAACTTCTTAGGTCTTTGAGAACCAGAGTGTCACCATTCCATCGATTGTTGCTTTGTCTCTGAATCGTAGAAATGTACTAAAGTCTCATCCATAGTAACAATTCGGTTCAAGAAGTCTTAATCGATTTCAAATCGAGCACAGATCGAACGCTATGCTTCTACCCTTGCACGCTTTTGGTCAACATTCAAACATTTCGGGATCCATTTTGCAGCAATTTTTCTCATATCCAAATTGACGTGAGCTAAATGATGAACGTTTTCGTATGAAATATTCAGTGCTTTAGATATCCGTTTTAGCCCAATTCGACGGTCTAATAAAATCATGTCATGAACTGCATCGATATTTTCGGGGACTGACACAGAAACTGGCCTTCCCAATCGATCATCATCTTCAATGGAAAATTTACCTCTTTTGAAGCTTGCAGTCCAATTTTTCACGGTCGCATACGAAGGACATTGATCACCAAGGGTATTAAGCATATCTTCGTAAATCTGCTTACCTCTTAACCCTTTTAAATACAGGTATTTGATGATGGCTCGATACTCTAATTTTTCGATTTTCACAATTTCGGTGGACATCTTCTTTCTTTTTATTAATTGCGTAACTCTGGTCTACTTTTCTGACCTCAAACTTCACACTGACACTTCTAATGAGTCATTGTTCGTTGCTATGGTAACGCAATATTTTTTTTATGCATGGAACTGGTCTAGGCTAACTAGACCACCATATTGAAATTTTTGCATTGTATGCTTCTAACAAAATATTATTGAGTGAGTTGTTATATTCTAACGAAATGGTTTGATTAAAACAGTTGGGTTGTTTTCAGTCCTGCAGCTACCACAAAAAAACGCCAACGATGTAAGGATTTAATTTGACTGTACCAACGGTTAGTGGCGAAAAAGTTAACGGGAAAACTACTCCGCAGAAAAAATTCGACAGATGTTGAATAGGGCCGTATTTCAAATCTAATTTTTCCCCGGCATAATATCGCACGGTCGAAGGCGTTTCTTGACTCTTTAAATCCCCGCTAATCTGGAGAACTCCCTGAACCGGCAAATTTCTATACTGATACATTCAGCCCCGACGCGAATGCGTTCTTTTTAAATGAAATTTTAAATAGATTATCAGAAACTGACTTCATTATGCGGCCGGATGTTTATTAAAAACTTTTAACAAGTGAAAATGTGCACAACATGGCGGATTTAATTCGAAAGAGCGGGGCAAGCGGGTTTAATCAACCGAGGGGGAGCTCGGCTCCATATTTGAAACTGAAAATGAGTTTGAATGGGGGCTAAACGAATTATTTACGTTAATTCAGATGCGGAAAATATCAATTCATTATAAATGTCCATGTATGAAAATTTCAGTGGATTATTCATTTTCACTCTGAAGTTCGATGTTTTCACTGTGGAATAGTTATTATTTACAACGAAATACTGTTCCCAAATTGCTCATCATATTTGGTTATGCAATAGTGCCGGAAGGTTCCTTCCCTAGGCTATGTATTTCGAATGCCAAATCAACTTGACCTGAAATATTAAATCTTTTCGTCTGAATTTTATGATAAAAACGAATAAACATTGACTTATACTTCATTCACTTTTATTTTAGCAGTCGGTTGGCCATGGAAATTTGACACATTTCACTCTGTATAGTAATGTGAAAATGTGGGGTTATGAAGCTTGTCAAAACATTTTTGGGTTTTAAATCAACGCTATGTTGCCCGTTCTACGTAAAAGTTTCTGTTATTACGTACTTTATCACAATGTCGAATCTCTTAAGAAAATATGTGACGAACATAATTGAAGTTTATACGAACTGATTGAAGGCATATCAAATCCAGTTATTTGCATGGAAAATACAAGAGATCAGTATAATATCATAATATGCACTAGCTTGAGGAGAGTTAATGTTCGCTATCTTCTTTGGCTTACATCATTTGTAGATTTCAAAAATATTAACCCGAAGATGATTCTGTTATCTGTGGAAATGCATATGATGCAGTGGTTGGGAATGGGTATCTCCCGAAGGAATTAACAGATAATTACAAGAATGTTAAATTCTTCAACAAAAATCATCTTGCATCAATATAAGTAAAAGGAATTGAAGGAAGTTTCAAGTTAAGATGAACTTCACCTTTGAACAAAAATTTCACATGAATAAACAAGTAACAGGGCAACTTGCGCGTATTTGTGGCTATTCATCTTAATACATTGATGTAATAATAATTAGTATTTATTAGTACCTTAAGACATTTACATTGTATAGGACAAGTCAAATGAAAAATAGAAAAATCCATTTTAGGGAACTTATTCTCCGATGACATTTATCGAAAATCCTGTAGTAAACTTTTCGCATTAATTCACTCAAACATAAAATTCTCAAATGCCACCACTTTTTTGGGTCTCCCAATAGAAGGAAATTCTTTGTCATCCTCTTCATTCACAATCTTTCTGATTGTGGAAATATTCAGCTGAAATATAAGTCGTTTAGATTCAGATGAAACATTATATAAATTCTCTTACATTGAATATGTTCGCTACCGTCTGACGTATTGTGGATTCAAGAATATCAAGGTATAACTATTCGAATGAGCGGACCTGAATTCTAAATAGCACTTCCTGAAACCCTGTCTCTTTTTTCAATCACTTTCGGCATTTTCGTAATAAAAATTGATATTAGTTGTGGCAACGGCGTTATGACATTAACGACATTTCATGAGTGCCAACCTAACTTCGTTCTAGTTACAAAAACTTGAGAAAATTATTTCATGGCCAACCGACTGCTAAAATAAATTTGAATGAAGTATACGTATATCGATTGATTGGAATTTGTTTTGAATATATTCTCTTAATTTTTCTGTCTGAACGAATTATTTTTCAGTAGCCTTTGAGAAAATTCCTTGGCACATTTCAATACGTAAACAGTTTACATCTCCCAAACTGTTATCATTCTGAACTGAAGATCTCAAAACCAGTATTTTCTCTTCGGTATGAAAGGTTGAAAAATGGTTGCTATATTGCTTTATTCAGAAGTGAGCAGGAATAATAAGATGCCCATTTCAATATTCTGGTAATATTTTAAAGGTGCAGAAGAGTGTGAAGAGACAAAACTGGTCCCAAAACCTCTCTAACGATTCTAGCCAGGTAGACAGGTGTACCCTGAGACTACATCTAAATCGAATTTTATGCTGACAAGTAATAGAATATATATAAATAATCAAACCAAACTAGGAGATAGTGGATATGGATATTCAAAATCGATTTCTACTTCTTCGAATAGTTTTCCATTAAACTTGTGTATATAGGCACACTCAATAGTATTATATACACCCACTGGATAAAATGAAAATAAAAAAATCCAGTGGCTTGTTTGAAATACCCCCAATTCGAGGTTGAGGAGTTTTTTAGTTTGTTATTCATATCCTGAATGAAACAGAATATTTCATAAAAATATTTGTCTCGGCCAAAGCAATTCATTTTTGATGTTTTTCCGTTCAGGCAAATATACACATGCCTCGATTATCCAATTGGCTTGTGTTTTGTGTTTCAACACTCATGTAAAATGTTTGTTTACACGAGAAGTTTTCAGAATATGGTCTAACAATTCTCTTGATAATTTCACATATCAGATATTATTTCATGGTCGTCTAGATATGAAACAGTATTTGAGTATATCAAACATGAACCCATGTAATATTCATAAAGCATTTTTTCGACCAACATGACGTTTGACAGCTTTGTTGTGGGATTTTATAAACAACATCCGCGAAGACAAGTTATCCTATTACAGGTATCTACCTACCACTTCCACACGTACGCTAGAGCAAATGGAATTCTGTGTTAGTACACGTTTATCATTGTCTACCTAATTGATTCTCATTACCATACCCATTAGTTTAATTCATTTACCATTTCCCGTGGGCATACGAGTCGGAAAGAGAAATAATTCGTTGAGATAAAAACACAAACACATAAAGGGGTGAATTTAATATGCACATGAGGAGAATAATCATTATTAATTGTGTGAGAGGCTTCTCCGAACACACTGATAATTTTCACTGTCATAAACTGGTCGTGTTTCGAATAATAAATGATAAATTTCGGTTTAGTCGAAAAATTCTCATTCTGATCAGGAGGAACATTTTTAGGTAAGATGTTACCGAACAGGTTTCAAGATCTAGAGGGTTGGGACAAATGAAAATATTCCTGCATAAAAATATTACAGATTCAAACAAAACTGAAGATTTTTCGAAATCTTTTGTGTTTAAGGCTATACAGGGTGGCATTTTCTTGTTCAGAAATGGAATCACAATTATTATAATACATCTTCTCTGGCTTCCACAATTGTGATAAAGAATTCACATCGACAATCTGATTTTCACTTAACTTCTGCCAATTTATTTATGCATCCTAAGAGTCAAGGGCTCTCTGGAGAGTACTCCTCTATCAAACTATCAACTGTTCGGTTTTCTAGAATCCTCAAAACAGCTCCTATGCATTCCATATCATGAAACAGTAATGGAACTGATTTTTTTGACAGAGGAGGCAATATATCATTTTAGAGGTTCAAATCCCTTGCTCGTTTTTGACCCAATAAATCGAGATATTCGAAATCAAGTTTTTGTGCTAGGGTGGAAGCCTTCACCACGCTGATTATATCTAGATAGAAGTGGACACTGCGTGAAATTCTCTGTAGATGTCTCGAAACTGTTAAAATTCCAGTTTTTGTCATTTTGATGAACTGAAAACGTTTCGACAGAAATTCTTTTTTTGTTCTTTCAATTCGTCCAAAAATACTAAGTTTGTATATCCAATCACCACAAATCCTGAGTGATGCAGTAAAATCCGATTGAATGTATAAATAAAATTCAAAGGACATAATATGAGGTCACGCAAACGAGCTTTAATGCTTTTCCGCGGTATACGGTTAGGGTCGTAATACCGTATTATTACATCTAATGCCATATTGAAACTTTTCTGAGGGACGGAAGGAAAATCAGCACGGATGGATTCGACATTAGCTCGAACTTTACTGGCGTTCGAGTTAATTTCCGTCGGTTCACGGGTATGAAAAGTGGAAATACGAAGAACGTGTTACAGAATTTTTATACGGCTATCGTTGCAGCTGAGAATTCGCGAGAAGATTGCATAGAAACTTTTATTAGAATTGAATTCTTCGAAAAACTAAAGGAATCAGTGATTCCTAGAGAAAGGAACACAAAAGTTGAGGAAGCTCATGAATTTTGATACTATTTCAAATTTTCTTTCACCAATTTTTTAAATATGGAACATTTAAATATTTTCTCACTTATATATCTCACTCATTTTTCATTTCTTTTCATTGGGAAAAAGATGCTCATCTCAATCTTTCTCTCACCCTGCTGTAGCCGGCATGGATCAATCAAAACTCAATTAGCAGGCTCGCAGTCGGTTTTAACGCACAAAACTTGGAGAATCTATTAGTGCAAGGATTATAGGGATTGTTGCGCCAAATTAGCAGTTGAATAGTAATAACCCTAACAAATGTTGACTAATAGCATAACGATGAGATTAGTACGCCCCAAACTTCACCCCATACTTATCTGATGCTGCCAACGATAGTCGATGTTTCATAATCCTGGAGATACTCCCTCCCATAAAGCGAAAGTGTTCGTACTGCTTCTAGTAACTGTCGAAAATCCATTCATCAAGTGCTATTCGAAGAATTGTCAGTCGCCAGCTACTTTTTTCTCTCATCTTTATGACAGAGCTACCAATTTTTACGATAAAGAGTGTTGCTGAGAGCTCTAGTAAATGTTTTCCTAAACCAAGCTTATGAGATTGTAAAACACTATTTTTTTTAATATTGTTGTTGTTTTGATGATCTTCTCTTATTGGTGTTATTTTTTCAGTCTTTTATCGAAGTTGTTAACTAAAAATTGGTTTCAAATCAGAAATGTACTCACATTTCTCAAAAAATTATGTCAATTTCCGAGTATCTGTTGTGAATGTCTAAAAATATCACTTAGAGTCATTCGGGGCAACTGTGCGCACTTTTGCCTTTCAAGCCATACCCTGTTTCAAATGTTGAAGCTAGGAAAATTAAAACATATTCATAAGATAGAGAATTTTCTAATCTATAAGAAAACATCAAAAAGCAGACAAACAAAATTGTTTTCTTTCCGCAAAAAAAAATTTATAGAGAAAGTCGGAGTGCGTTCACTTGCCCCGTAATGCGGGTAAGTGTGCGCACCCTCACGGGGTAAGTGAACGCAGTGCTTAGTGAACCACACAATCAAAACAAATTACAAAATAATGTCCTCAAAATGTTACAATATTAGAGAAATGCTGTTTATTGTCAATACAGAAGCGCCTTTTTACAAGCAGTGCATTATTGTTCGTGCCACAATTCTTGGTGAACACAACACTTGATACATTCCCCTGTTGGTGGCTCTTCATATTTTTCTGAACCAATAGGACAATATTGATCGAGTCTTAACCAAGCAAATCAACAATGTCATAATTTATTCCTCACTGAACAAATGCCCATATAATGAATCTATGCGCACACTTACCCGCGCACACTTTCCCCAGTAAGCCAAAATTTGAATTGACGTTCTTATAGAGTTGAGCAGCTAAGAGAACCTAAAATGTTTTATTATATATTTAGATTAATATGCCCATGATCGAATGAAATATTGTTTAACACTGAGGGACTCGGAACTTGGATCTGGCAGAATGTGCAGAGATGCTAAAAATTAACAAAAAAACTAGTAAATTTGATTGATTGCAAATAAAAAGTTAAAGAAACGTGGCACGGCGCACTCCTATGAAAAACTAATATGGCGATTCTGCGCCCTTGCTTCACCCAAATGAACCACTCTTTCATACATTGCATAGTCGAGATATACGCACTGCGCACACTTACCCACTGCGCTCAGTTACCCCGAATGACTCTATATATGATTTCCACTAAGAATGCTTGAATAAGTTTCAATTTGCAGGCATTGCATTGAAAAATCCAAGGAGAGAGAGCGTATTACTAGAAATTCAAAAACTGCCACATGAAATCCTGACTTACAGGACACCCTCTATACAGGGTATTTTAAAAAAAGGTGACTCTGTTTCTAAGAGGTAGAAAACTGAAAAATTATTGGGGTTTGCTCAGTAAAAAATTTTCGTAAAGCAATCCGTATTCAATAAGAGGCGTTGAAAAAAAATTACATCAAAAAAGAAAAGTCCTCAACCTTTTTGGTGTAAAATTAAATGATGTTAAGTTGACTTGAAACTTTGATTAATAAATCTAACCTTAAAAAAGTAATGCTCAATACTTAGTACTTAGTACGAACCATAGACATAGAGACATGGACTGAGCAATGTCAGCATGAAAATGTCTTTTTTATAGAAAGAAAGAAAGAGAGAAATGATCGTCGGGCATTTACCTGTCTCTTTTTTGTTTTCATAGAGGTGAGTGTGGACCAATCAAAATTCTAGAAAAAGACAACTGCATGCCCGACGTGCGTTTCTCTCTGTCACTTTTTTTGACCGTATTTCAATTTCATGCATATATATATAAAGGGAAGGCACAGTCCATGTTTATATGTCTATGGTACGAACAGTGTAACAAGCGCCCTCTGAGACTGTCAGATATAAAAACAAATTCATTGGATGTATCAGCTTCCAAAACATATTCGTATAAAATTTTGTTACAATGTTGTCAGTAGTTTCGGCAAAATCGTGAAAAATGTGTATAAGTTTTTTTTCTTCAACACCCTTTATCTTGAATAAAGCAAACCCCAATTATTTTCAGCTTTCTATCTATCCAAGAGACGAGGTCACTTCTTTTGAAACAGCCTGTATAGTAAATACAGAAAAAGAACTTTATTCAAGTCTCCAGGATGTGACTTCATAGAATTTTAAAAGGCTGTTTCTGGTGGAACGTTATTATGACGAATGGGGGTTCAATCAATCCCCCCTGGAGCTGAAATGACTCGGAAAACTAACTAGCGATTTTGACGTTGACAATCTTCAGTCGATGCCACTTCGGAGCCCTCTGTTCGAGGTACTAAATAGCTAAATTGGCCGCCACTCCGTAGGAAATCATCCTGGAGTTTGCGACGTTAATTCGCGAGCTTCTGTTTATTAATTTGTCGCCGGTAGAAATAAATTCCTGATTCAATTAAATTCGCCGATTTCCGAACGACAGGCCTCTCCTTTTGCCACCGCCGCCGCGCAGCGCAGCCATCTATAATCGAATTGAAACCGAATTTCTAGTCGACACATTCTCCCGAACGAATTTCTCGAGAAATAACTCGATAAATTTAAAAGCTCCTTAATTATTTGCGTTATGCTACGCTATCTTTGCTCCATCGGATGATGTTGGTGAAAATTATTCCATTATTTGGTACTTATTCATTCCACGGGCGGAAAGTGTCGCCGAGTTCTGGATGGAGGGCCGAATTCAGGTTTATCTGGCAATTTCCGCGAAATATGAGAGCGCCGTAATTCGACGTGAGTTATAATGCCATTATAATTTTTTCAGGAGTTGATTGCGCCACCAGCGTCTGGATTAGAAAGGTCCAGCTCGACCTGGTCGACTAACATCCTGTCCTCAATGCACGAAACTCAACATAAATCAAGGATTTTAAAGGAGAAAGATCATATCTCGAAAACCGACTACATTTTGCTGTATTTGCCACATTTTACAATGGATGGCGCTGAAAACGTACTGTCAATACAGAAAACTGTTTGATAACAGGGTTTCAGTTACACATTTGAAACACAGGTGACGCTCACATCACTCTAGTAGTACAGTGACTCTAACGAGACAGTGGCGACAATTGTGGTCTCGTTTTTCATCGTTTTAGCAAGGATATGGCGGATATAGTCACTTGACGTGACGTGAGCCAATCCTCATTCCGAATTAGAGATCATAGCATTGAAGTCTGTGCTTCTAAGCCGCCATATTCTTGCTAAATTTCCAATTGTCGCCACTGTGTTTGATATAGTCACTGCATTTAGTAGTACAGTGACTGTATTTTGTAGTACAGTGACTCTATCAAACACAGTGGCGACAATTGGAAATTTAGCAAGAATATGGCGGCTTAGAAGCACAGGTTTCTATGCTATGATCTCTAATTCGGAATGCGGATTGGCTCACGTCACGTCACGTGACCAAATCCGCCATATTCCTGCTAAAACGATGAAAAACTAGACCACAATTGTCGCCACTGTCTCGTTAGAGTCACTGTATTTAGTAGTACAGTGACTCTATCAAACACAGTGGCGACAATTGGAAATTTAGCAAGAATATGGCGGCTTAGAAGCACTGATTTCAATGCTATGATCTCTAATTCGGAATGCGGATTGGCTCACGTCACGTCACGTGACCAAATCCGCCATATTCCTTCTAAAACGATGAAAAACGAGACTACAATTGTCGCCACTGTCTCGTTAGAGTCACTGTATTTAGCAGTACAGTGACTCTATCAAACACAGTGGCGACAATTGGAAATTTAGCAAGAATGTGGCGGCTTAGAAGCACAGATTTCAATGCTATGATCTCTAATTCGGAATGCGGATTGGCTCACGTCACGTCACGTGACCAAATCCGCCATATTCCTGCTAAAACGATGAAAAACTAGACCACAATTGTCGCCACTGTCTCGTTAGAGTCACTGTATTTAGTAGTACAGTGACTCTATCAAACACAGTGGCGACAATTGGAAATTTAGCAAGAATATGGCGGCTTAGAAGCACTGATTTCAATGCTATGATCTCTAATTCGGAATGCGGATTGGCTCACGTCACGTCACGTGACCAAATCCGCCATATTCCTTCTAAAACGATGAAAAACGAGACTACAATTGTCGCCACTGTCTCGTTAGAGTCACTGTATTTAGCAGTACAGTGACTCTATCAAACACAGTGGCGACAATTGGAAATTTAGCAAGAATGTGGCGGCTTAGAAGCACAGATTTCAATGCTATGATCTCTAATTCGGAATGCGGATTGGCTCACGTCACGTCACGTGACCAAATCCGCCATATTCCTGCTAAAACGATGAAAAACGAGACCACAATTGTCGCCACTGTCTCGTTAGAGTCACTGTATTTAGTAGTACAGTGACTCTATCAAACACAGTGGCGACAATTGGAAATTCAGCAAGAATATGGCGGCTTAGAAGCACTGATTTCAATGCTATGATCTCTAATTCGGAATGCGGATTGGCTCACGTCACGTCACGTGACCAAATCCGCCATATTCCTGCTAAAACGATGAAAAACGAGACCACAATTGTCGCCACTGTCTCGTTAGAGTCACTGTATTTAGTAGTACAGTGACTCTATCGAACACAGTGGCGACAATTGGAAATTTAGCAGGAATATGGTGGCTTAGAAGCACTGATTTCAATGCTATGATCTCTAATTCGGAATGCGGATTGGCTCACGTCACGTCACGTGACCAAATCCGCCATATTCCTGCTAAAACGATGAAACACGAGACCACAATTGTCGCCACTCTCTCGTTAGAGTCACTGTATTTGGTAGCTTCATTTTCCATCTTTCTTCTCTATAATGCTTGACATAAATTTGAACGATAGACTCCATCGATCCGCCGTAAATGGAATAGATCGAATGAAAAATTATTATTATTTTGTCGACTCGTACGAAGTCTCCCCTCATAATCACTTAAATTCTGTGCCCATCCCCCTTCATCAAAAACTGATCGCTTAATTGTACCAACCCACCGACCAAATCACTTTCATTATTTCTAAAACGAAATCTGTGTACCATCTAAGTTCCGATTTCAATCTAGCAGGACTGTCCTCTAAAGGTGCCTCTCCGATTCATTTACATAAGGCGATCAATTATGTTGGTGCCTTTTCCTCCGCCCATTTTTCTGCCTCTAGACTGATTATAAATTCAACGGGTATAAATTAGATTTTTTCATCTTGTGCCGGATTTATTTAGGTTTCCAAACAAACAACATCATCCCAGGGGTGGAGAGTGTAGACACCTTAATGAATTTAAGAGCCACCTTTGCATTCCACGATATGTAAATGAGAAAACTTGTGGCCAGACTAGGAGCTCGAAGATTTTCAGTTCATCGTCTTATAAGACTGAAGAAAATATGGTTTCCCTTGCATGAGAATCAGTCCATGAACGGAGTGTAAGTTCTAGCATAGTTCAAACTGATTTGGGAGCAGGGAACAGAGTGTTCCAGCAAGGACTACATGAAATTCTTTCGATGATTCAATTCTTCACAACTTTAACTTCATAACTAGTTCTGAACACGGGTTAAAACATTGACACGGTCCTGTACCGGTGCAGGGTAGCGTTTGAACGAGAATGTATATTGAAAATACTCGCCATGATCTTCAACAACTCCAAGTTCATATCAGTTCCCAATAAAACCGAAAATATACAGCGTAAGCCGAGCTACCCTCAACGCAAGCCGTCAAGTTTCAAGAATTAAAACCCAGACTTCCAACCTAATATGATTATGATGAAATGTGACAAGAGGCAGCTGCACCGTAGTCGCAAGTCAGCCCCGCATGCTGTCTCTCATTTTCCGCATTCAATTGGAAGAGAAACGACTACATACATCGAGGGAATTATGCCCTATTGTGTTGGACCTCGCCATTAGAAATAAAATACCTATTTAATTACCGCGTCTCCGTGTTACGACTCTATACGTGCTGCCTGTTTCCAGTGCGAGGGTGAAATTGGAGAATTTCGACCACTTTTCCTTCCCCGTTTGGACATGAGTCACGAATAATTCGTTCCGCAAGAGGAAACAGATTATTGGTTCATTAAGGGCGTTTCTCGATATTGCGGTATGTTCTAGCTAAACCGAATGAACTTGAGACTGAACGCTGTGATACTTGCCATCTCGAGATACAGAGATATAAGGCAGTTACTGTGGTACTACACACACACAGTTCAAAGGAAAGGGCTTCCAATTTCGAGATAAGACAAAACAACCAAGAGCTTTTTGCACGCTCTATGGAACGCCTCAGTTCAACAGTTGATATTCATCCTGTTGCTCCACCTACTTCTACTCACAAAACGCACAATCTCATAACTGTCACTGCAGTACAAAGAAAGGAGCTCCAAACTGTGGTACACATCGGTTTAACGGTTGATCTCCTTCGTTTTGCTCTTACTGCTCTACTTACCTCTTCTCTCATAAGAAAAACTGTCATAACTATCACTGCAGTACAAAGAAAGGGGCTGCAAACAGTGGTACTCACAGGTTTAACAGTTGATCTTCTTCGTTTTGCTCTTACTGCTCTATTTACTTCTTCTCTCATAAGAAAAACTGTTATAACTATCACTGCAGTACAAAGAAAGGGGCTGCAAACAGTGGTACACATCGGTTCAACAGTTGATCTTCGTTTTGCTCTTACTGCTCTACTTACTTCTTCTCTCATAAGAAAAACTGTCATAACTATCACTGCAGTACAAAGAATGGGGCTGCAAACAGTGGTACACATCGGTTTAACAGTTGATTCTCTTCGTTTTGCTCTTACTGCTCTACTTACTTCTTCTCTCATAAGAAAAATTGTCATAACTATCACTGCAGTACAAAGAAAGGGGCTGCAAAAAGTGGTACTCACAGGTTTAACAGTTGATCTTCTTCGTTTTGCTCTTACTGCTCTACTTACTTCTTCTCTCATAAGAAAAACTGTCATAACTATCACTGCAGCACAAAGAAAGGGACTGCAAACAGTGGTACTCACTGGTTTAACAGTTGATCTTCTTCTTGTTGCTCTTAATGCTCTACTCACATTTGCTCACATCAGAAAAACTGTCATAACTGACACTGCAGTACACAGAAAGGCGCTGCCAATGTCTTGATAAGGCAAACCACCATCTCAAAAGCCAACAAATCGTTTTCGATCTTGTATATTTCATTTCCTTTAACACCAAAAGTTAACTATCACTGCAGTACAAAGAATGGGGCTGCAAACAGTGGTACACATCGGTTTAACAGTTGATTCTCTTCGTTTTGCTCTTACTGCTCTACTTACTTCTTCTCTCATAAGAAAAACTGTCATAACTATCACTGCAGTACAAAGAAAGGGGCTGCAAAAAGTGGTACTCACAGGTTTAACAGTTTATCTTCTTCGTTTTGCTCTTACTGCTCTACTTACTTCTTCTCTCATAAGAAAAATTGTCATAACTATCACTGCAGTACAAAGAAAGGGGCTGCAAACAGTGGTACTCACTGGTTTAACAGTTGATCTTCTTCTTGTTGCTCTTAATGCTCTACTCACATTTGCTCACATCAAAAAAACTGTCATAACTGACACTGCAGTACACAGAAAGGAGCTGCCAATGTCTCGATAAGGCAAACCAACATCTCAAAAGCCAACAATTCGTTTTCGATGTTGTATATTTCATTACCCTCAATACCAAAAGACATACGCGTAAAACTGGAGATAACTGTAGGGATCTGATCTCATAAATCGACTTTCGAGCAAAAAACTGAGAGATACAGATACACTCTTGAAGAGTGTTCCTTCTGGGTGTAATGATTAGATTACAACTGATATACAACTGAGTACTAATTTCTTTATGAAAACCTCAGGAGCTCCTGTGGTTTCACACACCTGTTCCTACAGCTCGAAAATGCTCAATGCGAAAAAAATACGTCGCAATCCATGTTTATCGCCTCAATTATCGATATCTTATCGACAGAACAAGTCGATTACACGTATTCAGGAATGTCCCCGAGCCTTTTTCGCATTAACTCCATCAATTCGAGTTTTACGAAAGGCAACGGACTGGTTCTAAGTTATTAATTGCACGGCATTTCCACCGAATCGCCTCCTTTTTATGCAGTCATATTTATTATTCAGACACGCGATCACGTACTTACCATAAAAATGAAAAATTTCGCTTGACAAATTCATTTCCGCACCAGACACGAACTGGGTGCGTTTCCATTCATAATTCTGGATCGGAACGGGGAGTGTTCCTGATTTCGAAGGAGTATTGCAAGACTGGAATTCGTAGACAAGCGTTGAGTCCGGGTTTGGGGCGTTTTTTTCACGATTTGAATGGTTCAGCTTTCAGGAATCCATTGGGAGTTGGAAATCGCTAAAAAAATTAATTTAGGTTTTGTTGAGACTTCCTTTCAAGCTTACCGACTCTCCTAAACAATTCCAGGAGTTCTTTAATGACAATAAGAAAAAAATGTGGGTGAGAGAATTTTCAGAATTTGTATCAATCATGAATCAAATCAAAACAGGGGAGATAGTTCAAATATCCTCGTTTCTCTAAAAGCCACAGTTATAGAGGGAGTCCGGGAGACTTGCACAGGTAGGAGACTTGAACCACCTCAATTATTTCAATTCAAATTTTGCGCTTCCGGTATCGACATACTCGTAACAAGGCACAACTAGTGGCGGCTCCATTTTGGCCGCCATCAGAACAGTTCGGGAGTGAGTGATTTTGTTGTTAGGAAGTAAGAAATTGAATAATTTTTGTTTGTTGCACTGTCTGAAAAGTTTAATAGGTGAGTGGTGTTATTTAGTTTTATTGCTTTCATTGATTAATATTGTTTTACAAACGATGAGCCTTTTTAATAATAGTTGTAAAAGTTTCAAGAAACATCTGTTGAATAGACTAAAAGGGAGTGCGGGAGACTTGACTCATGCTATGGTTGGAAGACATCATCAGTCGTCCAAGTTTCCCGCACTGAGCTTAGATCATATTCTGCTTCAAAAGAACAATAATAGAAATAAATATACCCAAATATACAAAGCTTCAAAGAAGTAAAGAACATATTGGAAATAAGTGAAAGTGACTCTGAAATAGAAAATATCTATTTCATACGCTGATACCTGTGATGATGGAAACCTTGACATAGACAGTCGTTGGTCATTATAAATTGTTTTGTTTCAATGTTTTTTCTGACGAACAAACTGATGGTTAAGTCTCTTTCGCCCCCTGTTCAACTCTTCTAAGGGTTAGGGATACATGAACCAATTTTCCTAAAAGAATTGCTGTACTCAAAATGTTCATCTCACCATCACTCCACTATTATTATCTATCGTTACCTATTTGGAGTTACAGATCTGAAACTTAAACCTTCTTAAGTAATTTTCACGTAGAATCCACTGACGAGCTCAAAATATTTTTTCATTTCGAATCACTAAGCGAAGTTTCGTTTTTTAAACGCAAACTCTCATTGAACAACTGCCATTCAAGAACGTTACTTGAGAGTTTCTTCGTTGAGACAACGGTTTGCAACCTCTCGCCTCCTTCAAATTCAGCTTGAGCAAACTCATGAGGTGCAAATTAGCACTCAGACAATAAGAAATCGCCTCAGAGAATATGATTTCAGGACTCGTGTCGAGGCAAGAGGCCCAGCTCTTACCCCAGCCCATCGAAGGGCGCGTTTGGATTTTGCGAGAGAGCATATCCATTGGGAAGAGGCCGATTGGGAAAGAATTCTCTTCACAGATGAGTCTAGATTTTGCCTCTACCATTGTGATCGACGTTCCCTTGTAAACAGACGTCCACATGAAAGATATGCTCAGTGTAATTTCCTGAATACTACTGATTTCGGGGGAGGATCGATTATGGTATGGGGTGGAATATCTTTGACTGCTCGCACAGACCTAGTGGTCGTTGATAATGGAGCTATGAATGCTGATAAGTATATAAGGAACATTCTTGAAGAGCATGTAGTGCCATTTGCCCCATACATTGGTGAAAATTTCATTTTTATGGACGATAATGCCAGACCCCATCGTGCGCGCATCGTTCAGGAGTACCTTGAAGAGGTTGAAGTCTCTCGAATGGAATGGCCAGCAAGAAGTCCAGATCTCAATCCGATTGAGCAGGTTTGGGACAACCTCAATAGAAGACTGAGAAGTTCAAAAAATCATCCAGCTACTCTTAATGACTTAGGAATCCAACTCGGAGAAATCTGGGAAGGATTAGATCAGAACATTTTAAAATCACTCATTTTGAGTATGAACCGTCGTTGCCGAGCTGTAATTAACGCAAGGGGTGGAAATACCAAGTATTAAATCACTTATCAGCATTTCAGTATTTTGAAAATTGTTCATTTCTCTTCTTTCACATAAGATTCGGTGAAATCCTGAATTTTTCTTCCATTTAATGTGTCTTGTTTCGTTCAAAACCTTCCCGAGAGAACATAAAAAATAAGTTATAAAGTCAATGTAGAGTTAACTTTCATTAAAATCGAGATTTTCAGAATGTGCGTTAATTTTTTTGCGCAGTGTATTTGGGTAACGTAACTTTGAATAAATGCACCTTATCATTCTTTATTTTCACTCGAAAGAATGATGCTATTTTGCCTGCGTCCGAAATCGCAAATATACACCATGTGAAACATGCATGTCCCAATGATTAATAACAGTCATCGATAACTTCGGATAAAACCCCAGACCGAAGTTAATCCAATTTTTTCGCACCCCCTCCCCACACTCAGAGCCCCGATGAAAAATAACCCGGCTCACCTCGATTTGCCTGATCGTAAAAATTCCGGGGAACTACGTAAACTTTGAATTGCCCATACGTGCCCCATCTACATATTTCTCGCATTAAATTAAATGTTTGCAAAGTTTTGATCGCGCAACTTCCGAGCCCGCCGTTTCCCTAATAATTGTTTGCAATTTGACGACGTATTAGATTTGTCTCCTTTGGGACCGTCGTACCTGTCCCATTTTAATGAAACATTTAAAATTGAGTTTCCAGATTAAAGAATTTCCGGGGAAAGTTGCAGATTGAAACGGTCTCGTCGCTCTCGCGCTGGGGCAACGCAAAAAATAAAGTTGTGCAGCTATGAGACTGACGTCAGTTTTGGGATTCAATTTCTTTTGACCCCTGTTGTTTCTCCGAGTATTAATTTTACGCTCGTTAGCGTTCAATTGTCTGTCTGCTAAGAAGATGCGTTTTTCCTTCTCTTAAACGATTTCCTCAGACATATTGCTGAAAATGTTGTGAACACACCCTTATTGTGTGGAGAGAAATACTCTCAACTACCACTATTCCAAATCAGCATTTGGCAAAAAGCTGTGAAACCAGCTGCTGGAAGCATATAGGAGTGATCATACATAGAATAGACTGCATCTGAGAGCAAGCCTCTATCCTGAATAGCTTTTAAATTCCGTACGCAAAGCGTTTAAAAATAAAAAGCTCATCAATAACAACGGTCCTGTGGCGCAACGGATAACGCGTCTGACTACGGATCAGAAGATTCCAGGTTCGAATCCTGGCAGGATCGAAGAATTTTTATACCTCCATGGCGCAAGCCAAAAAATGCAAATGAATGAGTCTGAAAAACCCCGCACCTTCAACTTTAAAGCTTCAGCAAGGGTTATTTCGTAAGCCTTTGGTGGCTAGGTTACACCCCTTCCCAATATGCATGGGACAAGACTCAATGGTGAAACGTCGTGGAGGGTAGATACATATTCTGAAAGAGCAACTATTCTAGTATTAAATCTGAGAATTTCATGGAGCTCGATGCAGCCGTTCGGTCTTGACGATTATTTCATTGATTCCATCTTTTTGGAAATTTTTCGATAGTCACCTTTCGAGTGGACTATCTCTCAATAACAATAACCGTAGATAGAACTGTGATACATATTCTGAAAGAGCAACTCTTCTAGTAACATAAGGGGCCCCCTTACTCACCAGATTTGGCTCCATCCGACTATCATCTCTGTCCTCAACTGAAAAAAGGTTTGAAAGGTAGTAAATTTTCTTCCAACGAGGAGGTCATAAATACTGTGGAGGTCTGGTTTGCAGAGCAAGAAGAAACATTTTTTTTTAAAGGTCTAGAGACGTTGCAGGTTCGCTGTAATAAATGTATCCAATTAAGAGGAGAATATGTTGGGTAATAAAATATTTTGACATTGAAATTTTGTTTGGTTCTATAGTAGTCTAAGAATTTTTGAATATATCCTCGTGTCTCATTCTTCTGTCTTTTATGGAAAATGTAGGTACATCCAAATGATCGAAGTATCCAGATTTCCTGATTGTCCTCCTTCAAATGTCACCTAATTACTAATAAGTGGTCGGCAATTGCTGGCACAAGCTTTGATCGATCAGCTCCAAAGCTTTCATTTCCACTTACCCACCTGAATGAGGTAGGAAATTACTTCAATTCAAACTGGGGTCACAGCCCTTTCCTCTTCCACTATGCAGCCGTGTATAATTAACTACATCCGATACAACTTCCCAGTTCTGAACGCACGCAGACAGAACAGATGCATAAAATATCGTCACTTCCTACCCTTCTCCAGGGTTGACACCCCTGGCTCCGCTGTGACACTCGAGCACATCCCGCATATGCATATCTCATTGCTACATCTCGCATTAAGCGTGAATTATGGCCTTGCAGCAATTATTCAATTGCGGACAGGTACGAACCCCGTTCGATGCACGCATATGCAGATATGGACCGTTTTTTGAGGGGTGGGTAATTGGGTCAAAGGAATAATTATGACCGTGGATTGACCGTAACGACCGCGGCTATCGGCGGAGAATTGTTGGACCTATATGCAAAGTTGTCGGTCAAGAATATTATTACCTCATTTCGAAGGTTGCGTCTCATTCATTCTTCGAGTCTGATATTTATTGCGTTTCGACCTATGAGTGGGCTGTTTATGAGGTGAATATGTCCTAATTGCGATGCAAGGCCTATAACGATGGCAAACAAATGTTGACGATGATTCCAGGCAATTTTTGGTTATCACACTGTGCTAGTAGCTATGTTTTGCATCTCGTTACTGCTTTATAAAAATAGTTATTTATGTACCAAGGACAAAGACTGTCTATTATAGTCGAGCCATGAAATTGATAGCCCAGGGTTGCAAGCAGGAGAGACAATAGAGAGGTCCATATTATATTTCTTCGATGACCTCACATACCTTTATGAAAGTGAGTACCTGTTTGCTAGCCCCTTCTACGTCACCAGAGCTTCCCTCAATTCTTGAGGAGTGTTACTAATACTGATCGTTATCACTATCCATTCTTGATTATTCAAAACACTAATATTCGAACCACGTTCTTAATATATAATCTGGCAGATTTCGTAAAGAATTGATTTGACAACAGCAAATAACAGTTATTATCAAAGGCTTTTGGTTGGAAGATGAGGAAAACCACATGAGTATGGATTAGAGAAACTTTTGAGTGGCAAAATAAGGTGATTAGGTATTCAAAAGATGATTCAAAATTCTACGCCTTTAATGATCCTAATTCTCAATAATACAAGATTCTCATTAAATTTCATTGTTAAATTTTAATTCAAGATACAGGGTGGCTAGTATCATTATTACAGAAACTGATGAAAGCAGATGGGAAGACTTATGTTAGGGCGTTGTCCTGCAAAAATAAAACAGTTTCGGATAGCTTTCCGCGTCTTTTCTCTTCAATTTTTTTCCCGTAGAGTGGTCAGTAATGTCGAATAGCAATCTCCGGTTATTGTTTTAACCTTATCCAAAAAATCAATCATGATTACTCTATGGCAATCTTAAAAAACTGAAGCAAGAACTTTTCCAGCAGATTTTTGGACACGGAACTTCTTAGTTCGCCAGTCCATCGATTGTTGCTTTGTTTCTGGATCGTAGAAATATACACAAGTCTCATCCATAGTAACAATTTGGTTTGAGAAGTCTACAACTCTTTTGGAGCTTGCAGTCCAATTTTTCTAAGCTGATCATCGGGACATTAATCGTAAATCCATTATTATATTCAGAAATTCTTGATCCCAAATCCAAATTATCATATAAATATATTCAGATTCGCATAAACCTATACAGATTACCTTTCTGACCTGGCATTTATTCAAATAGGATTCCGTTTCAGAGGACAGGAGTAGGTATAACCCTCGAAATAGCGGGCTTACACCTCAATCAGGTGGCTAAGTGGAAACGAATGCGTTAAAACTGATTGATTGAACGTTGTGTGTCAACCGTGATCAATTGTCACCGTTGGTGGGACGGAATTGGGTTTTGATGGCTTTAATCAAGAAATGACATTTCTATTATAATCTTGTTTACTCTGCCTATTGTGGTACGAAATGAATTGAATTTTTTTTCACGGTTCTGGATGTAACAATAATACTATAAATTCTGTATTCAGCTCTTAGAATATACAGGGTGTTTAATGAAGGTGTGCTGAAAATGCAGGAGGTGATTCGTTGCAGTTAAAAATCTCAGAGCTCAGAGCTCAGAGCCAACATTCATTACACTGATGAACGGATTAACGTCAACTTACCCTTGTTGCTATGGGCTGAAAAATGTAGTCTTCAAACGTCAAAATGAAATAAAATATATTTCATTTCAATACTCCAAGAAACCTGCCCCTGCAAATTTAAGTGGGGAGTTCTTATTAGGATACCCTTTATAACAGTTTGTGCAGGAGCACTGATGTGGAGATATACTGAACATTCCTTCGAGGTAACAACAAGGAGCTGTGGAAACTCAATACCACTCTCCCACCCCTCCCTATCGTTACTTGCGAGTCAACTGCCTGAAGGCATTCTGTCTATTGCTCGTAATTTCCAATTTCTCTTCTCCCCGTATCACGTTGCAGCGGTCCTGAATACATCAAAACGGAGAGAAGTGAAAAAGTTCATGCAGTATTCCAATTCAAACGTTTTGTATCCCCCTGGGACGGAGGGGTTAGGCAAACCTCAAGGCAGCCACTAAATTATTGATTATTCCCATTTCTCCTCCCCCAAAATTTTTTCGGACGTAGGTACATAAGTCCAATGACTCGTAATTTTGCCTCGGGAGTGAAGCATCGTGGTCTTTGATAGTGAAATTAGGGGAAAATTAGATATCTGACATGCTCATCCGTCACTCTTTTCTCGTTTTCCGTGGATGGAACGAGGGCAAGAAATGTAATACTCATTTCGGTGGCAATTAAGTATATGGAGACAAATTGTCGTTCCACTTCGTCAGTTGCCAACGTCAGTTAGGTCCTTCCAAATGGAAAATAATATCGTACACGAGGTTACAATTGTCGGTACCGTTTAGTTTTGAAAGCAGCCCTTCGTCAACGTTTTAGAATTGCAAGAAATATTATTGGAGTAACTCTGGAAGGAGATGGAAGAAATTGGTCAGATATATTGCCGTTTCGTGTTTCATTTAGGTTATGTTACGTTGCATAAGATTGGGTTAAGTTAGGTTAGGTTGGATTGGATCAATTTGGGTAAGGTTTGGATGGGTTAGGTGAGGCTAGGTTATGTTAGGTTGAATAAGGTTAGGTAAGGCTAGGTTATGTTAGGTTGAATAAGGTTAGGTAAGGTCAGGTAAGGCTAGGTTATGTTAGGTTGAATAAGGTTAGATTAGCTTTAATTAAGTCATGAAATTGGTTGATTAAGAGCATAAAAACTATGATTTTGTATATAATTGACGAAATAACAGTGAAAATTTCAAGGGACTCAATAATATTTTAATGCTCGATTCTAAATGACCATTATCGGAAAAACTGAAACGAAAATCGGAAATGGGTCACGTGCTACGTGTGTCCCGCACTATAATTCCACTATTGTCCGCTATACAAATCCCTCTCATCCCATTCCAACTATATAACCGTAAAACGTAGAGCTTATAGCCCCCTCCGTAAATGTCGCACTTTTTACTATCCGGTCGAAAAAGCTTCTTGGTCGTCGGCCAAGCCACGATCAGAAATTATTCCTTTTAATTTCGAAGATTAGTCATATCGTGTCCCAGGGCCTTTCCAACGTATCTGGCTGAAATATGCTTCGTGAAATTATAGTGTCGCTGGCGATTCTAAAAGGTCCAGAAAAAGGTTTCAGTACGGAACCTGCCGTCGCAAATTACAGTTAGTTACTGGTTCGAGTCGACAGATGTTACTTTCCAGAATCGTGTCAGTTTCGGAACGCTCGATTTCCAGCTTTTCCAGGTCGAATTTACCGGATTATTCTGTCTTTCCGGAACACGGGATGTATGAAAGCGATTCTGTAAGGGGTTGGCTCGTTGGCTGCGATGAATTGTTACAATGTTGACATTATTCGTATTGCCGAGTCGGGTTTATCCTTATGTGAAATTTTTCTTGATTGACAGGTTGTGATTGGACAAGGAGACAAATACTTTTGTCCAAATGATAATTTCCGTATTTTATGCCAAAACTGGCCTCAAATGGATGGTTTTGATTCATCGAGGGATATTTCGAGCTAATACTAGCTGATAAAGAAAACAGGATACAGGAATAGAGGTTAGGTTAGCAACAGATCAGAATTTTAGGAAAAATCAAACTGTAGGTAAACGTAGTTCATGACATGATTTTATTGGACCGTCAAATTGGGCTAAAACGGATATCTGAATATTTCATAGGAACGCGTTCATCATATAGTTCACGTCAATTTGGACATGACAAATATTGCTGCAAAATGGATCCCCAAATGTTTGAATGTCGACCAAAAGCGTGCAAGGGTAAAAGCATCGTGTTCGATCTGCGCTCGATTTGAAAACGATGTAGACTTCTCAAACTGAATTCTTACTGTGGATGAGACTTGGGTACATTTCTACGATCCAGAAACAAAGCAACAATCGATGGAATGGCGACACTCTGGTTCTCCAAGACCTAAGAAGTTTCGTGTCCAAAAATCTGCTGGAAAAGTTCTTGCTTCAGTTTTTTGGGATTGCCATGGAGTAATCATGATTGATTTTTTGGATAAGGGTAGAACAATAACCGGAGATTACTATTCGACATTACTGACCACTCCATGGGAAAAAATCAAAGAGAAAAGACGCGGAAAGCTATCCAAAGTTGTTTTGTTTTTGCAGGACAACGCCCCTGCACGCAAATCTCATGTTGCCATGCAAAAAATTCGTGATTTAGGGTTTGAATTACTAGAACACCCCTCTTATTCACCAGATTTGGACCCATCCGACTATCATCTCTTTCCTCAATTGAAAAAAAGGTGGAAAGGTCGTAAATTTTCTTCCAACGAGGAGGTCATAAATACTGTGGAGGTCTGGTTTGCAGAGCAAGAAGAAACATTTTTTTTTGAGAGGTCTAGAGACGTTGCAGGTTCGCTGTAATGTATCCAATTAGGAGGAGAATATGTTGAGTAATAAAATATTTCAACATTGAAATTTCGTTCGGTTCTATAGTAGGCTAAATTTTTTTTAATATATCCTCGTATGTCGAACATATTCTCTTAGCTATGTCACCTTTATATGACATTTAGACCGAAATATCGGGGAACGTCAAAAGGCAAAGTATAAAAAACCAACACAAAATGGCGAATGCACCTGAAATTACGGTGACACGATGAAAAAATTGACGAGGCAACTCTTCGAGGATCCAATCAAGATCGGACGAGAAATCTGAAAATTTTCCATCAAGTATCGATAAAAAGTAGGTCGAAAACCTTCTCAGGCTACTCCTCCGTGAATTCACCTCCGTAATTCAACCAGACAAGACGTGGATATATTTCCAAACAGCAGAAATTGGGTTTTATTATCGATGACACATTTCCGCTCGCATCAGATGGCGAAAGCCCCACTCTTGTTTCATTCCGACCAATTCTACGGGGAACTTCCGAGCTACCGGTCCTCACCGAATCAGTATTCAGGACCTGCACCATCTACAGAACTAAAGTTTGACTTTCGGGCGGTGCAGCGATATGAACGTCGGTCTGTCGGCCTTGGGGAGAGACTCCACGCCTGCACCGAACCGGGGTGCATTCTTTATTAGACATTTCGAAAACGACGTGTATAAATATTGTTTCAGGAAAGTGCAGTCGACTCCCCTTCTTTCATCCCGCGGGATCAAACCGATAATCAATATGCACCAGGGTGATTGGAGGGCTATATGAGGTTTCCAACAAGGAAACCCCATTTATCCGTTTTCCAACTGATTTGAGCGACGATATCAAGGATTCATCGGGATTGGAGCTGCAAGAAACTTGCACCGGACGACGCTTTCAAATGCCACACTAAATTCTCATAAATCAAAAGATTTCGTGGATATCTGCTTATTTAGATGGATATTCAACTTCCCTGCATCAGTTTGGGTAAAATAACATAAACACAGCCCTTAAATTTGCTTTATACTGGTTTCACGTTCGTCTTATCATTGACTGGTAACCAAGCGCTATGTATCTAGAATAGGAAATATGGGGTAAGTGAAAGGCCTTTCAAATGACAAAAATTAAGAAGGGATCGAGACCGCAAATTACGAATATGCAATTAGATTTTTTGTAGGATCAGTATTTCAGGAAATAAATCGCTTTTAGTGGAGAATTTCGAAAAAATTGGTCAATTTTGAGGAGTTGTAGCAGCCAGGAAAAAAGGATTAGACATATGCTGAGTTTTTCGAAGATAGATTGATCTTTTGCGGATAGAAAATCCCAATTTTTATTCATCTGCCGTGAACAGTTGCGATTTTATTATTTTTTCCTCGAAGGTCCAAAATTTCCAATTTTTCGACGACCATAACTTGAAAAATAAATTTTTGAAAAAATATCTGTTTGCATATTTGTTATCTACGACCTCGAATTAGTCGACGGTATAAATTTGGTTTCGATCGGGGACCAAAAAATTTTTTTCAAAAAATCGAAATTTTTCCATACATATGCATGGAAAATTTGAAAATTTTTCGATCTTACCAATTCCGACCAAAATTGGAGTATTCACTAAATCGACGGCGCACATCACGAAGAAGCAAACAGAATTCTGCTGAAAGAATTATTTTTCAAGTTATGGTCGATGGAAAATCGGAAATTTTGGACCTTCGCGGGAAAAATCATAAAACCTAAACTGTTCGCGGCAGGTGGATGAAATGTGGTTTTTTCTATTTGTAAAGAACCAATCTATCACGAAAGCTCATTTTTTGGTGATAGATTGGGTCTTTGCGAATGGAAAAATCGAACTTTCATTCATCTACCGCGGACAGTTCAGATTTTATGATTTTGCAGCGAAAATTTTCAATTTTTCATCGACCATAACTTGAAAAATGAATTCTTTCAAAAATATCTGATTGCATATTCGTTATCTACGGCCTCGAATTAGTCAATAGAATAAATTTGGTTTCGATCGGAGACAAAAAATTTTTTTTCGAGAAATCGCAATTTTTCCATACATATGTATGGAAAATTTGAAAAATTTTCGATCTCTCTGATTTTCATCAAAATTCGAGTATTCATTAAATCGAGGGCGTAGATTACGAATATGCCTACAAAATTTTGCTGAAAGGATTAGTTTTCAAGTTATGGTCGATGGAAAAATTCGAAATTTTGGACCTTACTGGAAAAATCATAAAATGTATACTTTTCGCCGAAGTTCAATGAGAGTTGAAATTTTCTATTAGCAAAAGATAAATCTTTCACCAAAAAAATCAGAATATGTCCAGTGAATTTCTTCTTGCTGCTATAGCTCTTCAAAGTTGACCAAGTTTTTCGAAATTTTCCACTAAAAGTGATGTATTTCCTAAAATGCTGATCCTACGAAAAATCTAATTGCATATTCGGAATCTACGACCTCGCATTAGTCAAAAAAATGATCTGCGTCGATATAGTTCGAAAAATAAAACATTTTCGGATTTAGAATAATTTCGTCTGCTATTTGTTTACCCGCGCTTCACCACCGAAATTATTTTAAGTCCGGCTCGACTTAATGATGACTCAAGAACAGTCAATATCTCGCTTTTGAGTGGGAAAGTCTCTCGACCAGGTCTGGTGATGATTTTGCTGTTCTCCAGTAGTTCAAAGAATTCTACAGTAGCCTTAAGTTAAAGAATAATCTCCCACATATAGGAAATTTTCAAAAACTTCATTTGCCAATAATTGCTTCAGATGATTAGCTCGTTTCCCATCAAAATTTACGGGATCAGGCTTTGAAATCGAGAGGAAAAATCACCCTATACCCCGAATATTCAAAAGTTCTGCTCCATCAACGAAAATGATTTGTATAAAGATAGTGAAGCCCATTTCCTCCCACTCTGAGAAATCTTATTCATTAATAACGAGAGCTATAAACCGTTACAGAGCTTATCTGGAAAAAAAATCATTAATTCCAACACCTCTACTCCTTTTCGACATAATTGATCTTCATGGGATAGAATCCATTCATCAAATTCATAACTGATCGAAATGAAGAAGAACAATGATGTGACAGCACGATAATAAGCTTTCCATATCCCCTCACAGTGTTGTAACTCAATCAAGTGTATTTTGGGCGTCGTAATTCACAACGCGAAGAAAAAGAAGAGGAGTAAAACAGCCACGAACAAAGCCCATCGTCAATCTATTTAGGAAATGCTTCTGATAAGTTCGAGAGCGCCTCGGTTCATTTTTCTTTCAGACCCTCGTAATGATTCCTACGGGTAATTAATCTTGTATGTGTGTCACCTTTTGGGACCCCGCGTTAGACAAATGATGTTGCATGGTGTTTTGCCTTATGGAATACACTTTCTTGGGATATATGACGGAAATTTCTCATTTTAATTTTCACAACGGTGCCATTAGTCATTTTAACGTCTGCTTTGATGAGTTGGTTCAAGAACAGAGGCATAATTAATTGGATAAACCGGGTGCTACACGACTCCCCAATTCACCTCAGGGCCTTTGCCAGAATAACAAATCTACAAAATTCGACATTATAATGTAAAATGAAGTTCTATTCAACGCCCGAATCCCTAAATACTAGGATATATTGAAAATTTCTTAGCCTACTATTGAACCAAATAGAATTTCAATGTCAAAATATTTTATTACCTTTATTTTATTATCTCCTCTTAATTGGATACATTTATTACAGCGAACCTGCAACGTCTCTAGACCTTTAAAAAAAATGTTTCTTCTTGTTCTGCAAACCAGACCTCCACAGCTTTTATTACCTCCTCGTTGGAAGAAAATTTACGACCTTTAAACTTTTTTTCAGTTGAGGAGAGAGATGATAGTCGGATGGGGCCAAATCTGGTGAATAAGGGGGGTGTTCTAGTAATTCAAACCCTAAATTACGAATTTTTTGCTTGGCAACATGAGATTTGTCTACAGGGGCGTTGTCCAGCAAAAACACAATACCTTCGGATAGCTTTTCGCGTCTTTTCCTTTAGTTTTTTCCTGTAGAATGGTCAGTAATGTCGAATAGTAATCTCCGGTTATTGTTCTACCCTTATCCAAAAAATCAATCATGATTACTCCATGACGATCCCAAAAAACTGAAGCAAGAACTTTTCCAGCAGATTTTTGGACACGAAACTTCTTAGGTCTTGGAGAACCAGAGCGTCGCCATTCCATCGATTATTGCTTTGTTTCTGGATAGTAGAAATGTACCCAAGTCTCATTCATAGTAACAATTCGGTTTAAGAAGTCTACATCGTTTTCAAATCGAGCACAGATCGAACGCGATGCTTCTACCCTTGCACGCTTTTGGTCAACATTCAAACATTTGAGGATCCATTTTGCAGCAATTTTTCTCATGTCCAAATTGACGTGAACTATATGATGAACGCGTTCGTATGAAATATTTAGTGCTTCAGATATCCGTTTTAGCCCAATTTGACGGTCTGATAAAATCATGTCATGAACTGCATCGATACTTTCGGTGACTGACACAGAAACTAGCCTTCCCGATCGGTCATCACTTTCAATGGAAAATTTACCTCTTTTGAAGCTTGAAGCCCTTTTTTTCACGGTCGCATACGAAGGACATTGATCACCAACGGTATTAAGTATATCTTCGTAAATCTGCTTACCTCTTAACCCTTTTAAATACAGGTACTTGATGATGGCTCGATACTCCAATTTTTCGATTTTCACAATTTCGGTGGACATCTTCTTTCTTTTAATTTATTGCGTAACTCTGGTTTACTTTCTTGACCTCAAACTTCACACTGACACTTCTAATGAGTTTTTGTTCGTTGCTATGGTAACGTAATATTTTTTTAAGCGTGGAACTGGTCTAGGCCAACCAGATATCAATACATCCTCGTATGTGCATCTCCTCTGTTCATCTAACACCAAACAAGGTGAATTTTCTTGAACCAATTTCCCCGAGGAAAGAATGAATCTTGAAATTTCCCTGCAAAGAAATCGAGGAAACTCCATTCTCATGCGGATGTCGATAACATGCATTCCCACCGAGGATAGGTTATGGAGTTCTGGGGTTATAATTCAACTCCGGCATGTAGTTGGCAAAATCAAACAGAGAGTCTAAATTATTTCCCGAGTTCGTTAAGCAGTTCGACGTCGAAAGTTCTGCTTCGTACGTTCCAAAGTTGGGCGTTTAAGGCGACGTTTTTTCGTGGACAGGCCTAGTTCATGGTCGTCCTGTTCCGGTCGATTGAAATGTCATACAATGGATATAAATTAAAGAAGGGAAAAGTTCCTTATAGAAATATTGAATTGAATGGGACAAAGAAAATATCCCGGACTTCATGTGGAGCAGAGTTATAAGGAATTAAATTGAGGAAGAAATAGAGGGACAAAAAACCCGGTATTAATTGAGGAAAATTCGTTGAATGCGCAGTGATTTAATACTGAATTCAATGGTTGTTTTGATAAAATGTACCACATTTCCAGCTACGGTTATTGCTATTGAGAGATTATCCACTCGAAAGGTGACTATAGAAAAATTTCCAAAAAGATGGAATCAATTAAATGATCGTCAAGACCGAACTGGTGTAGCGAGCTCCATAAAATTTTCAGATTTATTACTAGAAGAGTTGCTCTTTCAGAATATGTATCACCTTTTCATTTACGGTTACTTGTATCGAAAAAAATTTCCAAAGAGATACAATCAATGAAATATTATGGCACAGTTGTTGCTACAGATGATTGTTACAATATTTCTGAATTTAATAGAAGCTGTAGTGTGTATCCTGAAAGAAGGATGTATTACAATGAAGCTGCACCTTCCAATTCCAAAATCCCGTGTTTGTATTCACCCTGTCATACCCCCAATTCCAATTTTTATCCCATTTCCAGTAACTCTTCGCCAGTTCCCCGACAATCCACTTTCTTCGTTGGTAGGTATGCGTCGAACGCTCTAACTAATTTACTATTACTCTTTTTCAATCGTCTGGAGCCCAACTTACGGAGCAACACTCCAACTTTGCAACAACTTTGATTAAACTTCCGATCGATGGTCCTTTTATCGTTCCTTCGCACCGTTTAAGTTTCAGGGAAAATTCCTTTCACAATATGTTCCCAATGACGGTGTTCAAGCTCATTCATGCCAAATATTTCACCGAAATAGGCTGTTTTACGAGAGCAGTCTGGACGGTTGAAATAAGTAATGGATTTTTGCGAAACTCGAATTGATGTGGATTTTTGTCGGTACTTTGTCGTATAACGCTTGTAGGTGGGTCGGAAGTATTCGGTGTTCGATGGGAATTTGGCTGAGAGGTGCGAAGTTTAATGCAGACCATATTTTCAGTTTCTTGAATGAAATTGTTCTGTTTCTTTTCTTTTCTGGCTCTACCAGAGGGTTATGTTTTCAGATGTAAAACGTAGACAATTGCATACTACTCTCCAAAACTCTCACGAGTTCATAGCTCCTATCTGATCCTGTAACATACTCTAAAACCCTTCACGTCAGATCAGACTCTCCTGCGTAACATGTAGGTACAGAAATTAACAGCCCTTCATGTCTACAGACCAGAAGCATAATCAACTATGAAAACCACTACTCCATCGATGAATCCTTAATGAAGGACGAATAGAAATATCGTAACGTCCAGATTATCTATTGTTAACATATCATCCAGACTGGTAATACGTATCGAATGCTATATGCACGACTCAGTAAACCTACTAATTTGGACAGGATTCTATGGAATCATTCCAGATAGGGATCTAATGCTACAATTATTTTCAATGTGGATTCGAATGCGTTCACTGCCTTTCCGTATCGTATTCCTCATACATTTTTAAGCTCGGTTACACAGCTCCCTCTCAAGGTGTTATTAGTTACATGAAAAACTGAATTATTTATTTCTGGAGATACGCAGAACGTAGTCCTTATAGCAGTTCAATTGATTCGATAAATAATAAAAGTTGCCGCTAATATCAATGAATTATAGGGACACTGAATAAAGAATTTTCGTGATGAAGAACTCATGCTTTATGGACAATATAAAAGGTTGAATTTCATTGCTATGATCAACTATTCTTTTACTGTATCAGTTTTCTGATCGATAATAATTCATCGTGAACCATTTTTAATGAGTGGAATACACCATCGATATATTCATTTCAGAAAACCTCTATAGATGCAATCCATCTCATTAATTATTTTTTCAAGCCGCAAGTCTATTCAATCATACCCCATATAGTCAAGGGTTCTTCAATTGAAACTTATCGAATTACCGACCCCACTTCTTACTGGGATCGAAATTCAATGTGGACCAACGATAAAGTGCATATTTCTATCCCCTTGTGGAGCATCCCCTAGCAAAACACCCCATATGGCATCATTAATGGTTCATGTCGCTTAACAAGATGGTTGTTGAAGAGGCCACGACCAAGATATGCCACTACTCCCTCCAGCTAGAAAGCTGTTTTATTCTGGATAATTAAAAAAGTGAAGTCACCCCAAAAAATAATATGATATGAATTGAATATGAGGGGTGGCTGATACCAGACCTTGGAGTGGCGAGATAATCCGACAGGGTTCGAAATGTGAATATCAGTAGGTACCTATCGAGAGGTTCCTCGCAAGGAAACAGGATATACAGGGTGAAAATGAATGGCTGCCTAAAATTTCAAGGTTGGGTGTTAGAAACCAGGAAACTGTTGGTATTTTCCTTTAATTGCAAGAGGGAGAATAAGCCACCCCATCAAACAGGAGCTTCTCAGAAAAACGTTATATTACAGACCCACATTATTTCTTGACAAGGAATCGCTCTTGGAACTTCTTCGCATTTACACCCTGTATATGTAGGAATGTTGAAAGACTTCTGGTGATCAAAGAATATTCTGTTGTGAAACCCAAATTCGTGGCAGACGCCCATGCCAAGATTAGCTCTTGAGTTTAAACAAACGACCGCAACTTCACGGTCTTATCTTTGATAAGTGAAACATCTCCAACATTTCAGAGGGATGATTCTTCACATCTCACCCTTGGGTATTTTCATGCGATTAGCCGACTGAATGTCTTTCGGATGTAACTGAAGGGTTTGTCCCGCAATTTAAACTATGATTAACGCTGACTCGTTAACGAAGTTTCAAACTTACTTCGGTTTGACTTCCAGTTATATTGTGAATTTCGACTGTGCCATTTAGGTCTGCACGCTGGGGATGCTTGGGGGAATTCTCAACATGAAAAGCGTGTTAAACGAAATTTCTAACTGCTCTATAATAGAGTGTTGCTATATTAAGTCAGTTAGCATAGTGTTTTCATTGAAGGGTACAAGTATTATTGTTATCGCCAGTTCACCGTCTGCTCTACGAATTAACAAAAATTCAACTCCTACTCCAGTGAGTTTCTATTGATGTTTTTCCCCACTCTCCAGCCTCTTTTCATGCATCATTCAGTCTTCTATGGTTTCTCCAAGACCACTTCTAATTGGCTCACCCTTGACGAAGAAAGTGCGGTTTCAAATTCGACTTCGTGCTCTTCTATAGGGTTGATATTCACGCCCACGACAAGTAAAATACAAGTCTTAATTACGCAACGCTCACTTCTGTAGGTACAGCGTGCATAATTCATAGACCAGTGCGAGTTGGCATGACACATTATGTAAATCTTACCCGCTCTCGCCAGATGTTGTCCAACCTGACATCCGAAATACAGGACAAAAACTCAAATGACCGACTATTAGATTTATATTCACTGGAGGATATGGTAATGGTAGGTTAGATTGAAGGGAATGAAGTCAACAATAGAAGTAACCGGTAATTTGTGTCCGTTCTCGTATACATTCCACGTGGAAAGGTGTTGATACTCCGGAAGATTGCTGTAATTTCGTTGCATCTGTTGTGACCACTTACGTGTGGGATAAAGGAGATGTTGGCGAATGTAAAAGTTGTTGTAATGACTATATTCAGATGTTGTGGACAATGGTTTCGTGAATTTTCCGCAATTCAGTTCGATTCTTGTAGGGTATTGTTGATAATATGTCTGATTATATGGGATAAAGGAACACGGAAGACCATCCCTTCCAGGTTCTTGATATTTTTAGTGAATAACATCGCGTGTACTGAAGACTTTATTCAACTCTCCAGCTTAAACTGAATATCCATCTGAAATTCATAAAATATCGAAATTCAAGCGAGAAATTGACTATGAAAACGAAATAATCATCTTCAATTACAGGTCTCTTTTTAACTTTTATTGGAGTTGATCAGTGTTCTCCATTCATAGGCTTCCACGTTTGATCATGAATCTGCTGAGTTGTCATTTTGATTTCAGCGTAAAGAAGGGTAAAGTAGTGTAGAGTTGAGTAAAGCATTGTAGAGTAGAGTAGAGAAGAGTTAAGTGGAGTAGCGAAGAGTAGAGTAGAGTACAGAAGAGTTAAGTGGAGTAGGGAAGAGTAGAGTAGAGTAGAGAAGAGTTAATTGGAGTAGGGAAGAGTAGAGTAGATAAGTGTCACAAATAATTTTTTCAAGTCCACACTCTTGATAAATCTCCGTTTATGTAGTATCAGAGATTCTAAGGCCACACTCTTCTTCAATGCACACACGTAACTTATACTTTTACTTTGCATAATGGATCTTCTTTTAAGATGCATAGAGCAAGTTCTTTCTCTATCAACTCGGTATTCTGGAGTTGGACGCTGCAGAAAAGAACCTATCTGAAACTAATAAGGAACAGACCATCTCTGCACAGGAAGTCCAGACGAAACTACGGTTTGCAGTTCTCAGAGACCCGAGTAATTGCTCCGCTTATATACATACGGCCTGTTCTGGCGAGAACTCATGCATAAACAAGGAGATAAGTGGGGCTAGGGTAAGACCACGTTTGCAATACCCATTAGAGAAGTCTCGGTCATTCTCTCTCGAACAGATGCCATTATGAGTGTCTTAATGTATGGCTTCTCATTCGGACCCAATTACTCATAAATTCGCTGCTCTCATCTACCCTTAGAGAGGATCGTTGAAAATCTGGGATGTAATTTGGCGAAGAACTGTTGCTCTGGTCATGAACGTTCAGAGTGACGGTACGAGTGTACGAGGATGTATTGATATCTAGTTAGCCTAGACCAGTTCCATGCATGAAAGGAAATATTGCGTTACTATAGCAAAGAACAATAACTCATTAGAAGTGTCAGTGTGAAGTTTGAGGTCAAAAAAGTAAACCAGAGTTACGCAATAATTTAAAAGAAAGAAGATGTCCAGTGAAATTGTGAAGACCGAAAAATTGGTGTATCGAGCCATCAAAGCAAAATGGATCCCCAAATGTTTGAATGTTGACCAAAAGCGTGCAAGGGTAGAAGCATCACGCTCGATCTGTGCTCCATTTGAAAACAATGTAGAATTCTTAAACCGAATTGTTACTATGGATGAGACTTGGGTACATTTCTACGATCCAGAAACAAAGTAACAATCGATGGAATGGGGACACTCTGGTTTCCCAAGACCAGACGTTTCGTGTCCAAAAATCTGCTGGAAAAGTTCTTGCTTCAGTTTTTCGGGATTGCCATGGGGTAATCATGATTGATTTTTTGGATGAGGGTAGAACAATAACTACAGGAAAAAATTAAAGGAAAAGACACGGAAAGCTATCCAAAGGTGTTTCGTTCTTGAAGGACTATGCCCCTGTACACAAATCTCATGTTGCCATGCAAAAAATTCTTGATTTAGGGTTTGAATTACTAGAACACCCCCCCTCATTCACCAGATTTGGCTCCATCCGACTATCATCTCTTTCCTCAACTGAAAAATGATTAAAAGGTCGTAAATGTTCTTCCAACGAGGAGGTAATAAAAGCTGTGGGGGTCTGGTTTGCAGAGCAAGAAAAAACTTTTTCTTTGAAAGGTCTAGAGACGTTGCAGGTTCGCTGTAATAAATATATCCTATTAAGAGGAGAATATGTTGAGTAATAAAATATTTTGACATCGAAATTTTGTTTGGTTCTATAGTAGGCTAAGAATTTTTCAATATGTCCTCGTGTACCACAGCAATAGGTAAGCAAAAAAGCTTAGTTTCGAATAAATTACACTTCGAGAATGACAGAGTTTGAAAATTATGTTGTCACCAACAATTGGTTTTCAAATTGGCTGGGAACTAGTCCATAACTCCATTTGTCCGGATAGATTACAAATTTCAACTTTCGACCGGCGTCACTGGAAACTTTAAACGGCAAAAATGGTGGAAAATATTTGTGTTTTCGAGCGTCAGTTCCGCAAAAGAGCCATGTGATTTTCTCATAATTGAATTTCCATGTGGGAAATGATTGGCACGGTATCCGCTAATTTTCGCATGGATATTGATCGATACTGCCGTCACTGCCATTGTTGCAATAATGAAATTGTCCGCTGAATCATGAAGGCTGTGTACTCTCCTAATGGATTATGAAGTTTTCATGCCGTTTTTCAGGAAATTGCCGAACCGTCGCGTAAATATTGGTATTGCCAACCGAACCACCAGGAGATGGATCCAAATTTGATTTTATTCCCTTTGTAGTTGCTTCCCCATTATGTATGAACATGAAATTTGTTGGCAAACTCATTTTCAACAATCCAAAATGTGTAGTACTTGTCGAAAGATAGATACTCTTTTGGAGCAGCCTCCGCTCAGACACAGCTCCCTGAAGATGGCGCCAAAAAGTACAAAGACTCGACTCAACTTATACCCTGTATATCTTTCAAAATTTATAGTTCTTGAAACATATTCTTTCATGGGTTGTTAATTTGAAGACATACTCAATTAGATAATTAATTATTATCCATATCAAAGAAATGGCAGTCCATTATACCTACTCATGAATCAAACATGAATTGAGAAATTCACTACATTATTCGTTAACAGAATCGACCGGCTATCTCGCTTCTGGAAGGACGCAAAGGTGGCGTTTTAAATGATGAAATCTCCCATATAATTCTATTCTTCTGCGAACATTAATCTCAACTAACGGCACTTGGGCTTTCAGTGAATATGCAGGAAGTTAGGATATTTTCCTGCGGAACTTCTCATTAAATTATGATGCATGATCCATATTTTACATGCGCCAGGCAGGCAGCTTGGAAGAATTTCCTCGACTGTGCCAGATTTCACCATAAACTACCCCTAGCTGGGACAGGAACTCCAAGTCCGAGAAATTACCCATTTTTTGCGGATGCTTTTATTGATATCATCGGCAACAGGTCTTGATGTTCGATGTAAACGATGTATTCACAAAATTCGAATCTTTTCTATGGGGCAAAGGAAGAATCCAGAATCGAAATCATGGAACAGGTATAAAAATTGAAAAAAATTGGTACTGAGACTTGTATATGTTTCGAAACTTCGAATAATCTCGTTAAAATTTGCATAGAGCTTGATTAAATTCAATTCTGAAGGAATGACAATGATTATTATGCTCAAAGTATGACTCAGAGTTATTTTAGTCGTCCTATGGAATGTTAGAAATATTGTCGACCAACTAAGGAGGCACAATATATTTAACAGGCAGAAAATTTCTTCAGTTCTTTGTCTGTGACCATTTGGTCATCTCTTCAGAAGAGAAATGTGGTCAGAGATGTCGAGAACAGTTTTTCTTTCTCCCGTTACTTCTCAAGTTTCAATTCAGCTTTTTAGATTTTGAATATTGCCATGGGAGATTTCGTCGTGTAAGTAGCTTTCAACGTTACATTACGTGGACGGAAATGATATATAACAATGGCGAAATTAATCTCATTTTTTTTAATAGGCTCCATTTACCCAAGGAAAAGCTCCACATCGGACAAAAGATGAACAAATAATATGGACACATTTCATCAGGCTTTCCAATTTAGTTGAAAGCGTTCCTGTGTACCGCTTCGTTGTATTCTGAAATCCAGACCACTCACTTTTATCCACCTTTATATTCCCCTGGTTGATGCTATGAGCATCAATTTGACGTATATTGCGTATGGTGGAAATCTCGTCCAACAAGAATGATGAAGAAAGGCGTAGGTACTTGCCTTTTCTGCTTTTTCATCGTTTAATTAGCTATATGTATCTCTACGCAATGCGAAAGATATACAAGCTCGGTCTATAACACGAATCTAATTATAATACGAATGTTCAAAGGGGTTATATACGAAATAGGAAGCTAATTCAGAATATCAATCCCCTGGTACAATCCCTTTCATTATTTGAGGGGGAAAATTAGGTCCTGCTGGATCTGATATCAAAACTTGTTTGGCGAACTGTTCAACTATTCCCTTTGTCATATAGTTGAACGGATACAAAGGTACAGGGTGAGGGATTCTTTATAACGGAGAGCTATCAATAACTAAATTCCATACAAACACTTTCTACAACACTGCTCAACAATTAAGAAAACTGCTTCTTCTGCAAATCAGGTTGTTTTCCCTCCTCGTTGGAAGAAAATTTAGCATTTAAACTTTTTTTCAGTTGAGGAAAGAGATGACAGTCGGGTGGAGCCAAATCTGGTGAATAAGGAGGGTGTTCTAGTGATTCAAAACCTAAATCACGAATTTTTTGCATGTCAACATTAGATTTGTGTGCAGGGGCGTTGTCCTGCAAAAAAAAAACACCTTTGGATAGCTTTCCGCGTGTTTTTTCTCTAATTTTTTTCCGTAGAGTGGTCAGTAAGATCGAATAGTAATCTCTGGTTATTGTTCTACCCTTACCAAAAAAATCAATCATGATTACTCCATGGCAATCCCAAAAAAACTGAAGCAAGAACTTTTCCAGCAGATTTTTGGACACGAAACTTCTTAGGTCTTGGAGAATTAGTGTCGTCATTCCATCAATTGTTGCTTTGTTTCGGGATAGTAGAAATGTACCCAAGGCTCATCTATAGTAACAATTCGGTTTAAGAAGTCTACATCGTTTTCAAATCGAGCACAGATCGAACGCGATGTTTCTACCCTTGCACGCTTTTGGTCAACATTCAAACATTTGGAGATCCATTTTGCAGCGATTTTTCTCATGTCCAAATTGACGTGAACTATATGATGAACGCGTTCGTATGGAATATTCAGTGCTTCAGATATCCGTTTCAGCCCAATTCGACGGTTTGATAAAATCATGTCATGAACAGCATAGATATTTTCGGGGACTGACACAGAAACTGGCCTTCTCGATCGATCCTCATCTTCAATGGAAAATTTACGTCTTTTGAAGCTTGTAGTCCAATTTTTCACGGTCGCATACGAAGGACATTGATCACCAAGGTTATTAAGCATATTTTCGTAAATCTGCTTACCTCTTAACCCTTTTAAATACAGGCACTTGACGATGGCTCGGTACTCCAATTCTTCGATTTTCACAATTTCGGTGGACATCTTCTCTCTTTTAATTTATCGCGTAACTCTGGTTTACTTTTTTGACCTCAAACTTCACACTGACACTTCTGATGAGTTATTGTTCGTTGCTATGGTAACGCAAAGCTGCTCCATACTGGAAACCATAAACTGCCCTGAATAACTTCAATATTTTTCCCTCCAAACAAGAGCAGTGAATTTACCTGATCGAATAACATCGTCTTTCCGATATAATCGCAAAAATAATCCAGTGAGTGTGATTTGAAGGGCCTTCAAACATTCTTCTATGATTTTCGCATCAACGAACATTCCGACGATCGCACTGTCAGAATGTGACAGAATCGGGCACCCAGTAAATTGAATCTGGCACAGAACATGATCATTTAGATCGTGCGGTGGACACTCCATTATATCTGTGTATCAGTTTTCCCGATCAGATTTTCCATGGAATACGACGTGAATTGAATAAACTTCATGATTTATACGCGCCAATTTCAACGCTCCAGTAGGTGTGGATGTTCGTGTGATTGATGAATTTGGTTCGTCGAAACTGCAATATTGATGCATTTTGAGCATATCGACACAATTGTCAAGCCGTATGGAGAGTGACGAGGATAATTTGCCATGGTGAGTCTCAGAAAATACTTCTATATTCTATGGTATTCGTAGATCTACAATTTATGTATGGAAAAATATTATTTAATGTAAAATAAGTCTATCATTTTCTCACTTATCTTCCCCATTCGTATTTCCATTCAGGATAAGAGAAATTTAAAGGGAGCGATGGGGAAATTTCCTATGCACCTTGAAAAAATCCGTTCTGCTTCGCAAATCGATTCCGGCATCATCAAAATTTTCGTAATTTACATAATACGTAATAACGTTCCACTATAGGAGGGAACTGTGTCACCCAAAAAGATAAAACAGTCCAGTTCTGAAACCGCCTCATGAATTTTTATAATCAGCTCCGATGTGATAAATGAAGTAATTTCGTGATTTTGCACGTTCAGCCGAAGGTAATCCTAAATGAACGGTTTCATTATATGCCACCAGTCGGAGGATTATGCAAATCACCCTTTAAACATTGTTAAACATTGAGAGTAGTGGCATTGCGGAATCGGAGGTATTTGCGGCAAATGAGAAGACTAACCCAATTTCATCTATCGTCCAACGGGATCAGTTATTCAGAAGATTGCAGTTAATGTTGAATCGAAAGTATTCTTACGAATGTACAGGGTGTGTCTTTGATATCTTCCAGATTTTTTAACAGTAGATTCTTGAGGTCAAAAGAAACTTTTTTATCCCTTACCCCTTACGAATTTCGTAATATAGTTTTTCATTTATTTGATTAATCTTTTTCGAACACAAGATATCACCCACGTCTTCCATTATGACCATTACGTACCATAAAAATACCAAAAATTCAAAGAACCCAACTCTTGAAACTGAGTTGGACGCTATCTAATGACTTCGGCTGAATGAAACTCTGTTTGAAAGATCCATAGATATGTAGTATCACAGATTTAGCTATATTCCATTCACTTTGATTTTAGCATTCGGTTGGCCATGGAAATTTGACACATTTCACTCTGTATAGTACGAAAATGTGGGATTATGAAGCTTGTCAAAACATTTTTGGATTTTAAATCAACGCTATGTTGCCCATTCTACGTAAAAGTTTCTGTTATTACGTATTTTAACACAATGTCGAATGTCCTCGGAAAATATGTGACGAACATAATTGAAGTTTATACAAACTGATTGGAGGCATGCATACCAAATCCAGTTATTTGCTTGGAAAATACAAGAGATCAGTATAATATCATAATATGTACTAGCTTGAGGAGAGTTAATGTTCGTTATCTTCTTTGGCTTGCATCATTTGTAGATTTCAAAAATATTAACCCGAAGATGAAATGCCATATAAGATGCAGTGGTTGGAAATGAGTATCTCCCGAAGGAATTAACAGATAATTACAAGAATGTTAAATTCATCAACAAAAATCATCTTGCATCAATATAAGTAAAAGGAATTGAAGGAAGTTTCTATTTAAGATGAACTTCACCTTTGAACAAACATTTCACATGAATAAACAAGTAACAGGGCAACTTGCGCGTATTTGTGGCTATTCATCTTAATACATTGATGTAATAATAATAATTAGGTATTTATTAGTACCTTAAGGCATTTACATTGTATAGGACAAGTCAAATGAAAAATAGAAAAATCCATTTTAGGGAACTTATTCTCCGATGAATTTATCGAAAATCCTGTAGTAAAATTTTCGCATTAATTCACTCTTCTCAAATGCCACCTTTTTTTTTGGGTCTCCCAATAGAAGGAAATTCTTTGTCATCCTAATCATTCACAATCTTTCTGATTGTGGAAATATCCAGCTGAAATATATATAAGTCGTTTAGATTCAGATGAAACATTATATACATTCTCTTACATTGAATATGTTTGCTACCGTCTGACGTATTGTGGATTTTAGAATATCAGGGTATAACTATTTGAATGAACGGACCTGAATTCAAAATAGCACTTCCTGAAACCCTGTCTCTTTTTTCAATCACTTTTGGCATTTTCGTAATAAAAATTGATATTAGTTGTGGCAACGGCGTTTTGACATTAACGACATTTCATGAGTGCCAACCTAACTTCGTTCTAGTTACAAAAACTTGAGAAAATTATTTCATGGCCAACCGACTGCTTAAATAAATTTGAATGAAGTATAGATGTGTAGTGTCACAGATTTAGCTAGTTACTGTGAAGAAAATTCTGTTTTTACAGGGGTGGCACAGCTCATTATGAAAACTTAAAATGGCTATATCCTTTTATCAGGGCTGAATCGGAAAAAAGGTATAGGAAAAAGTGTTTCCTTTGACCTCAAAAATCTTTTGTTCAAATATTTGTACGAGTCAAAGAATTACCCTGTAAATATAGAATTTTTTGGCGAAATGACTTATTTTGATGACTTCAAGCTCAAAAAACGCCCTGTGTATAAGTATCAAAGAGGTAATAAATGAAGAAATAATCTGGCTATCGCGTTGAGGTGTCTATTGCCAACTCGCATTTTATTCACACAAGATGGAGCAGGGATTTCCAACGAAGGACTAATTATTCATAGAGGATTAACACGAAAGTTACAGACCTGGCTGTAGGTATCTAATCGTTGTCTAATTCCATCATTCCAGTCCACTCTCTACCTTCAAAGGCGACAGTGAAGTTTGCCAAACTATCCCAAATAACCTCGAGGCCATCTACTGACCCGTCTCTCGGACAAAAGTGAGCAGGTGGAATATTATCATGAAGCAGGTGTTCCCTGTCTACCACCGAGATGCAAGGCTCGTTTTTTTTGGGTTCTCTTGCATCTAATTGAGGATGATTGTTGGAATGTAGGTTTTTTTCTGATGAGATGGGGTGGACAGGTGAACATCTCAGGAAGGTTTCAGTGGAGGAATTTTATTTCTATTTTTTGTCTGAATTTATACGAACTGACACCTGCGAGGGTTGATTATATGCGTGAATTCTCTCGGAGAACAATGAGAGCTGAATTTAAAATCAGGATTTGTCGTTGCAATGTCCATTCAGCACATGAATTTCTGGAAGTGGGTAAGATTCAGATGGTTTATGATTATTCTTCACATAGCTGTGATTTTTTGGCTTCGAATTGACTGATTCTTGAAATTTCATGTGGAAATATATAATTTCCGCACTGCTTTGTGGAAATATCGAACTAAACACAGAAGATATCTGTCATTCACGTCTAAAATCAGAAATTTTTACACATGAGCAAACTGATCGATGTAGGATGGAAAGTGGTTCTGAATTTTCGTGTCCCCGGCCCCTATTTGTAGGTTTTGCGGAATGTGAGCGTTAATTGACGCGGTATTATACTGACAGCAATTAACCAAAACCGGTAATTGGCTCATATCTATTCCGGTGCCCATAGAACCAAAATTTAATCATGATACACATCCAATCTGGACAGACTAATACATCGTGTACGATCAGGCAAATTATCATTCATTTCCTATAATGAAATTAAGTGTTTATCTTGTATCGGTTGCATCCTTCCATGAAAATTTTCATGATTAGTTTCAGTGTGCTATTGATTGCCAATGGATTCAGTCCGTTTTATAAATTTTCAGTCGGAATCACACGGTTGGAATTTAATCGAACTGGGAAAAAATCAATTAACAAATTTGATATATTCACCATACCAACAAATTAATATTCGTTTTCATTAATATTGTGTGTTGATTGAATTTTTTGTGTGTTTGGACATGGTTAATCGTTCAGAAGGGTATGATATTGAAATCTGTATCATGAGTTTATGTGCTCAGGTATCTGAAATTTATACAGGGTGTCCCAGGATTCATTGTACGTACTCTTTCTTACCATAGATAGAGTAGGACTATGTATGGAAAGTATGGAAATACTGGGACCATCATCGAATGCAAACTTATCGACAGAATTCATTGAAACTTGGGAAGTTGTTGACACATCCTACAGTCAGGAGGTATCAATTAGGTACTCCAATATTCCAGAGCCGGACTCATTTATCTTCATTTGAAGTGTTCAGGGTAAAAACATCACTTTGTATTTCGAATTTCAAATTATTGTTCCGTTTTTTAGAAAGATCCTAAATTGAGCTTCAATACTTGATACCACTCAAATTTGTCACACCAACAATTAATTTTTTATGAATTTTTGAAATTGGACAAAGTTCAAAAAACCTAATTCGCTAATAAAACCTCGATTTCCTGTGATAACACAGCGAAAAGAACTGGAATCGTTCCTCCATCCTGTAAGAATCAGTTAGAACCGATTCTGCAATTAACAAGCCATTTCGTTTGACGCAAATCCTGAATTATTTCGCGCCAGGATCCAGATCCTTTTATGAGGAGAAACTGGCGGTTGTTACGGAGAAATTTCAGCCGGGCATTAGGTAATTAGGAAGGAGGAACATTAGGACGAAATTTCGGCTTTATGTAGGTATATGCCGTATTAGCGAAATAGAAAGCTAATGCTGAAATCGTTAACTCTTGAAATTTCATCCTCGGGTAGAGGAGATGGTAATGGAGCTTCAAAAGGAAATGGATTTTACTTTTAAGCATGAATATCTGCAGCTCGCAGACCTCTGGGTCTGCAAGTCTGTTATGTATAAGTCAGCATCGAAAAGGAAGAAAAATCTAGTCTACTTAGCGTTTCATCGAAATTGACGGTTCAATGAGCTTTTATGTATACTTCATTCAAATTTATTTTAGCAGTCGGTTGGCCATGGAATAATTTTCTCAAGTTTTTGTAACTAGAACGAAGTTAGGTTGGCACTCATGAAATGTCGTTAATGTCATAACGCCGTTGCCACAACTAATATCAATTTTTATTACGAAAATGCCGAAAGTGATTGAAAAAAGAGAAGACAGGGTTTCAGGAAGTGCTATTTAGAATTCAGGTCCGCTCCTTCAAATAGCTATACCCTGATATTCTGAAATCCACAATACATCAGGCGGTAGCGAACATATTCAATGTAAGAGAATTTATATAATGTTTCATCTGAATCTAAACGACTCATATTTCAGCTGAATATTTCCACAGTCAGAAAAATTGTGAATGAAGAGGATGACAAAGAATTTCCTTCTATTTGGAGACCCAAAAAAGTGGTGGCATTTGAGAATTTTATGTTTGAGTGAATTAATGCGAAAAGTTTACTACAGGATTTTCGATTAATGTCATCGGAGAATAAGTTCCCTAAAATGGATTTTTCTATTTTCATTTGGCTTGTCCTATACAATGTAAATGTCTTAAGGTACTAATAAATACCTAATTATTATTATTACATCAATGTATTAAGATGAATAGCCACAAATACGCGCAAGTTGCCCTGCTACTTGTTTATTCATGTGAAATTTTTGTTCAAAGGTGAAGTTCATCTTAACTTGAAATTTCCTTCAATTCCTTTCACTTATATTGATGCAAGATGATTTTTGTTGAAGAATTTAACATTCTTGTAATTATCTGTTTATTCCTTCGGGACATACCCATTCCCAACTACTGCATCATATGCATTTCATCTTCAGGTTAATATTTTTGAAATCAATGATGTAAGCCAAAGAAGATAACGAACATTAACTCTCCTCAAGCTAGTGCATATTATGATATTATACTGATCTCTTGTATTTTCCATGCTAATAACTGGATTTGGTATGCCTTCAATCAGTTTGTATGAACTTCAATTATGTTCGTCACATATTTTCCGAAGAGATTCGACATTGTGATAAAATACGTAATAACAGAAACTCTTACGTAGAACGGGCAACATAGCGTTGATTTAAAACCCAAAAATGTTTTGACAAGCTTCATAACCCCACATTTTCGTACTATACAGAGTGAAATGTGTCAAATTTCCATGGCCAACCGACTTCTAAAATAAAAGTGAATGAAGTATAGATAAAAGATGTCAGTTCGGGAAATTTATGCAATATGGTGGTAAGTTTAAATTGTCAAGCTCTTCACTTTTCCATGAAGCTTTATGAGCTCTTTTTCTCCCCCATATGCACTTTTCCCTAGAGCAGATATTTTCACAACAACCAGTAGGTACTTTGAGTCGTGGACAAAGGACGATTCGAGAAGCTAGACAATACGTGTGCGGAATACACCCTCGGCAATACCACGTCCTAGGTGGTTATTATGAATTCCTGGAATGAATGAATCCCTCCAATTCATATTTCAACGGCGCTCAAGAGCTTAGCAGTCGAGATGAATTACTGCCTCTGATATCGATATGGAGCACTAACACATGTTTCACACACCGCATTCTGTCTTAAATGTTCCGCACTACACACCCCCGATATGAAAAATAGGACAACCTTCACGACAGGCGGTGTCATATTTCAAAGATATTTCTTAATTTCCACTACCCCAGCTTCAGGGGTGGATGTTGGGGTGCCCGTTCTCATTTCTTCCCCACTTCAGTCACGATTTTCTCCGACTGCGGTAAATGAATAAAATATACCATTCGTGACAAGGCCAGTTGGGATGAAGAAATGGTGTCTAAGAGGACATGCATCCTTTAGATTGTACAGGATGCGGATACACTGCTCAAAATTTGAATTAATATGAAGGGAAATAAAAAAACGATTATGTACAGATATGTACGAGGATATATTGAAAAATTCTCAGCCTACTATAGAACCAAACAAAATTTCAATGTCAAAATATTTTATTATACTCAACATATTCTCCACTCGATTGGATACATTTATCACAGCGAACCTGCAACGTCTCTAGATCTTAAAAAAAAAATGTTTCTTCTTGCTCTGCAAATCAGACCACCACAGCATTTATTACCTCCTCGTTGGAAGAAAATTTACAACCTTTATAACTTTTTTTCAGTTGAGGAATGAGATGATAGTCGGATGGAGCCAAATCTGGTGAATAAGGAGGGTGTTCCAGTGATTCAAACCCTAAATCAAGAATTTTAGAGTTTTTTGCTTTGCAACATGAGATTTGTGTGCTGGGACGTTGTCCTGTAAAAACAAAACACCTTTGGATAGATTTTCGGGACTTTTCTCTTTAATTTTTTTAAGTATAGTGGTCAGTAATGTCGAATAGTAATCTTCGGTTATTGTTCTACCCTTATCCAAAAAATCAATCATGATTACTCCATAGTAATCCCAAAAACTGAAGCAAGAACTTCTCCAGCAGATTTTTGGGCACGAAACTTCTTAGGACTTGTTGCTTTGTTTCTGGATAGTACAAATGTACCCAAGTCTCATCCATAGTCACAATTCGGTTTAAGAAGTCTACATCGTTTTCAAATCGAGCACAGATCGAACGCGATGCTTCTACCCTTGCACGCTTTTGGTCAACATTCAAACATTTGGGAATCCATTTTGCAGCAATTTTTCTCATGTCCAAATTAACGTGAACTATATGATGAACGCTTTCATATGAAATATTCAGTGCTTCAGATATCTGTTTTAGTTCAATTCCACGGTCTGATAAAATCATGTCAACTGCATCGATATTTTCGGGGACTGACACAGTAATTGGGCCTTCCCGATCGGTTATCATCTTCAATGGAAAATTTACCTCTTTTAAAGCTTGCAGTCCAATTTTTCACTTTTCATTCACTTTTTCATTAGAAGGATATTAATCACCAAGGGTATTAAGGATATCTTCGTAAATCTACTTACATCTTAACCCTTTTAAATACAGGTACTTGATGATGGCTCGATACTCCAATTTTTCGATTTTCACAATTTCGGTGGACATCTTCTTTCTTTTGATTTATTGCGTTACTCTGGTTTACTTTTTTGACCTCAAACTTCGCACTGACACTTCTAATGATTTATTGTTCGTTGTTATGGTAACGCAATTTTTTTTATGCATGGAACTGGTCTAAGCTAACTAGATATCAATACATCCTCGTATTAATTAAGGTATACACACGTTAATCTGCCTGTAATGGCAACAGTAAGCAAAATTTGTATAGACTAAAGATACTACCTAGTGGACTCTCTTAAAAAAAGGTTTCCTTACCCTGATTATCAGTGCAAAATATTAATTTTTGAGGAAGAGAGACGAGGAAAAATGTGAAAGGACCCAGAAGATCTCAAATGCTATAATTTTGCGAACATACCAAGAACCACTCAACTAAACATTCCAACCTTGAATCATCTTTAACGAAGTTTACTTGATCACCGTATTTTAGTCGAAGCAATCCAATAAATAAGGACCGAAAAGCCTTCATTATCCTACCCCGCAACCCCCCAATTCTTTTCAACTTTTCACAAAGTCCCCATTGCCGCATAACGAGTTCCATTTGAACCTGAACGACACACCCCTACCACCCAAAAACCCGGAATTTAAACGATGCAACCACAATGATTGATCGACACGACCAGACGACGACACTGTCGCCGTCGGGGGCGTCAAAAAACGGGAAATATCTGGTAATTGAAAGCCGGTCAAAGTTTTGGCCCCGGCCGGGGTCGCAAATTTGCTAAAAGGTTGTTTTGGGGACATGCCTTGGGAGCCTTCAAAGTAGACCGCTCCGGTGCCGATCTATATAAGTATATCGAGTTTTCAAAGTTCACCGAAGAGTGCACACAAACATAAACTCAGGAGCCAGGGGGCGTATGAGCTCAGTCGATCGCTTTCATTCATCTTTCCGGATGATGGTATTTTTGTGTATTCAGAGGAGTCGATAGGAATTCGATGAATATACTGAATAAAGGTAGATGGGGAGATCCAGCGATGTCATCCATTTATTGATGTGATCAATGAGAAAGAGCGACAGTAAAGATGACAATTTAGAGAAGTAAAAATAAGAAAATTCACAGTTAAAAATGCTTCGACGTGTAAATCAGTACATTGTGTATGGAGAAACAGGGCATGACTGATTCTAGGTGAAAATTTGAACCGTAGTTCATAATATCTAAAGTCAACGACATGAATCTTGGATGAATCCAGGTATAATGTTTTTTCTATTCTTAATTATGTGAAAAGGTTGTATTTACTCCAGTACTACGAAGAAATCTCAGGAGGAAACTCAATATTTCTTAGTTCTCTATAAATATTGAAATGACGTGGCAAATACTTGATGAAAAATCAAAATCAAAGTATGCATTCTATATAGGATGAGTATTTGACTCGTACAAATATTTTAACAGTAGATTCTTGAGGACAAATGAAACACTTTTTTCAAAATGAAAGGATCATCGTTTATTGGATGAAAATTATCCATAATTGTAGTCTTCAGTTGGTAGAAATCAGAAAAAGATATTCGAAAAAAAAATATTTCATATAGTGTGAGATCACACGATTTTGGAGAAAATACATGTTCGGTATTGAGGCAGATGTGCCTGTCCTGAAAAACATCCCTTAGAGCAGCGAATGTTTCTGAAGCTGTGTGTGCTCTGGTTCTATCTTGAGAAAAATAATCAAAACTCAATTTAGTAAGAGGCATGACGATTGTTCTGCTGTTCCTTCACAAAATAGGTCCTACAACTCACCTCTCACTGATACAATCTCCACTTTTTTAATGGTGAAGTGGTGTCTCAATGAAAACAATCTCTGGCTCCTATCTGTTCCAAATCCTCATTTTTTCACAGATGACATTCACAGAAAGATGAACCAAGGCTGCATACATAAAATTGATTCAGGTTGTCAATGAATTGATTGACAAACGTCTGGTAAAATGCCATTCTGCGAAAATTTTTAAATCAATTTTTTTATAACACGTCAATCTATAAGGATAAAATTCATGTTTTCTTTCAAAATCGTGTGACATATACTAGCGCAGACTCCAGCCAGTTGAGATAAAACAGATGTTCGAGGAGCTTTTGTCATCATATTTTAAACATTATTCTCTTTCTTTGATTGTATACTTTGTTTTTATTTAACACTGTTTCACGGCAAACGCTAACAAATCGCGAAACAGTACTCTGGAAAGATTGACAATTTACAGGCCGATCCTAAAGTCACTGAAACAATTACGAACGAATTTCCACTAAACGTCTATTTTCTCACCAATTCTGAAGTGGGATTCAATAAAAATATTTTTGCACTTCGTTAAAAACGTAATTTGCTGGTAATTTCAATAAAACAAGATCTCAGAACGCGGACTTGATAAAATATCGATCATGGCTTACTTCACGACTAATTTTTTTTAATGCACTTCATTTATTGAGTATGCGGGTTTGTACATTGCGCCCCTTAGGGTCTATTCGGGGACTATTCCGCTCCCTATCGAAGCCTTTCATGAAATTAATCGTATCCAGTCATTCTCCAACCTCTGCACCCCCTGCAATCCAAAAAGAAATTCAATACGGAATTAAACCGATCGCCCGACTGAAAATCCGGAAAAAACTCCGAATCGGGTTCTAAAATGCAATCGAAAATTCCATCCCCACAGCTGCATACGAGACGGACACAGCTCGCTAACTCATCCTCGTCTATTTTTCCGCATATCCCGAGCCTGCCATCTAGTTTTCGCCTCTGGGCGTGCAGATAGGAAGGTAGGTTTGCAGTTCGCTGCTTTTTCCTGCCCCTGGGGCGATGCGATTTGTCGTATAACCACGCTTGGAGCCCGATGAATTCGACTTTTTTCCGAGGGGGAAGCTTATCGATTGAAAATTTCCACATTTAACTTTGTATTGATAAATCTTCGCCAGGCTGGAGTTTATCTGGAAATGGAAACGCTGCCCAAGAGCCTCATGTCGAATGTCGAAGATTTATGGGCAGATACACTGCTCAACAATTGATACCTGATCTTCCATCGCTTCATTTCAAGATGTTTATTTTGATCAGGTACCAGAGAACGTCATTTTTCAGCTAGAAATGAAAATTGGTTAGTAAATAATTAAATATCCTTTTACATACGAGGATTTATTGAAAAATTCTTAGCCTACTATAGAACCAAACGAAATTTCAATGTCAAAATATTTTATTCCTCAACATATTCTCCTCTTTATTGGACACATTTATTACAGCGAACCTGTAACGTCTCTAGACCTTTCAAAAAAATGTTTCTTCTTGCTCTGCAAACCATACCTCCACAGCTTTTATTACCTCCTCGTTGGAAGTAAGTTTACGATCTTTTAAACTCTTTTTCAGTCGAGGAAAGAGATGATAGTCGGATGGAGCCAAATCTGGTGAATAAGAGGGGTGTTCTAGTTATTCAAACCCTGAATCACGAATTTCTTGCATGGCAACATGAGATTTGTGCGCAGGGGCGTTGTCCTGCAAGAACAAAACACCTTTGGATAGCATTCCGCGTCTTTTCTCCTTAATTTTTTCCCGTAGAGTGGTCAGTTATGTCGAATAGTAATCTCCGGTTATTGTTTTACCCTTATCCAATAAATCAATCATGATTTCTCCATGGCAATCCCAAAAAACTGAAGCAAGAACTTTTCCAGCAGATTTTTTGACACGAAACTTCTTAGGTCTTGGAGAACCAGAGTGTCTCCATTCCAACGATTGTTGCTTTGTTTCTGGGTCGTAGAAATGTACCCAAGTCTACATCGTTTTCAAATTGAGCACAGATCGAACGCGATGCTTCTACCCTTGCACGCTTTCGGTCAACATTCAAACATTTGGGGATCCATTTTGCAGCAATTTTTCTTATGTCCAAATTGACGTGAACTATCAAATATTCAGTGCTTCAGATATCCGTCTTAGCCCAATTCGACGGTCTGATAAAATCATGTCATGAACTAGATATCAATACATCCTAGAATATGCACCAGGTACTTATTTCACTGCTTTTCATCTCAACGATGTCTAGTTTCATTTGCGATTTATTTCCGCGGCTCTCTTCAATCTTTTCCTAATACCTCGTCCAGCATTAAATCATTCTTAATACCTAATGCTGCTAGTTTAAGTCGTCCCCAGAAATTTGATACCGTAAAGCCCGTCGATGATTTAAATACTTGGTCTGTGAATAATCCCCGTTTTACCTCCGTTGTTGCAACTAGAGCTTTATTGCAAACATCCCTTCACGAATTTCTTGGCTGCTTTTGTCTTTATCCCTTGTGTTTCAATGGAACGAAAGGGGAAGAATTGCTTGAACGTTTGATGATGTTTAAAACGGTTGAGAATCAGTAGGAAATGTGGGTAATTAAGTGTCCTGGTAGGAGAGTGAAATTGAGAGGGCGATCTCTTCTATACAGGATGAGACATCATAAATGAGGAAGTTTCGTAGGTGGTGTAAAATGATAAAGATGTATAGTTTTCGAAAAGAGGTGATAAATTGGTTTCATCGATGATCTTCAAGCTGGTTGAAATTCATTTATAAAGACTGTCGAACATACTGGGTTGTTTTACACATGTTTTCCATCGAGAGCAATGCTTGGTTTTGAAACATTGAATTTTGAACAATTCTTATCCTTTTCTCCATTCCAAATTCTTAATTTATTTCCAAGATTCCAAGGTGGAATCCACCTATGAATTCGAAATAAACTCACACCACTAAAAATAACCCCTCTTTGAAATTTAAGATGTTTTACACTGAGCAAGAATGTGAATTTGATTGTACTCACCTGACTGAAGTAACTGGTATGAATGAAGATGACTTCAAGAGTCTTATAGATTCTATATCTATAGACAGTTCCTCCAGAATATACAACAATGAGTTTCACACGATCACTACACGTGTTTCGTTATGATAACAGAGCATCTTCAGGGAAATGAGGCTATCTAATGCTGAAAATACCTCGATTATGAATGTATACTGAACGAACGTATGAAAATCCAACCTAAATGCTTCCGATTGGTGATTCCTCCGGTAGATTTTCAGTTTGCTGTCATTTCATCTGACGATTCTCCGATATAAAACGACGCTCAAAGCACAGCTATAGGGCGCAAATGGGTGCAAATTCGAATTTCATACTCTCGCAGCGACGTTACTCATATTTTCGAGAAAGGATTTTGCAACGTAGGAAGATTGCAAATTACCGTTTAATATCGTACCTCGTTGAAGATATCCCTCGCCTTCCTGTGTGTAACTAGACAACTTAAAGCTGCATGTGCTTCACGTGTTAAATTTATCCTCACCCCTAATACGACGATAGGAGAGCTCTCCAACGAGCCCCCTAGTTAATTATGTTGTCCTCAAATTAGACGTTCTGAAATATGATGGCCCACCTACCAATTAAGAGATTTCGGTATGTTAATTGACGAAAACACAAGATGTGTGTTCGGTTACCAAAGGTATATAGTGAGCGGAAACGGGATACTCGAGATAATTTTTTTCATTAGTTTACACTTCGTAAGCAGCTGAACGATGAGAGTGAATTAAAACTTTCGGAGTTAATGTTGAAATATGACCTCCTTGTTGGGAGTTGTGCTAAGTAGATTTGATTGGTATAAGAAATTCGGTTGAGGAAGATCCACACAATGGTAAGTCATAACTGGTCTATGTTTCAGGAGAGTATTATGGCTCAAAATATATTTTTGCAGACATAGGATAGTGTGGTTCGTGTGGGATTATCATAGTTACAAATTCATAATCAATTGGAACCAGAAAATCATTATTTCTGGGATTTGCAGCTTTTTGGATTGAAGATTCGATAATGAGGAGAGACAGATGCACAGAAGCATCCAAATTCTGCTGCATCATTATTCCAAAAATTAAATTAAAACATGAAAGCGATATTTTTCCTTCGAAAGCGCTGGGGTTAAAAGGAATCCTTCTGCGCTTCATCGCTCCCACAAAATCCTACAGAATTCCGTCAGGTTTTTTGAGGGGGAGTTCATTAGTGACACATTTTCGTGGCTGAAACAAACTTTCAGCACTTTTTTCCCTACATTTCCGGTTCTTTTTTGTCCGGGGAGTCTTTAATGATGAATTACCGCACACCCCAACGTATTCGAAGCAGGGCTGAAGCGAATTCCAGCTGTTTAGCATCCAAAACTGGCTGAACTGTTTATAATACAACCCCAGATCGATACAAATTTGCGTCATTCACCGAAGAATTCCATGGGACCTTCACCCATTGACTTGCCATAGGGATGAGAAATGACCATCTGAAATCCGGATTGTAGCACAATATACCGGATGTAACTGTAACGCTTTCACTAATTGGATGAATGGACCTGACGAGGTAATGAATGAAAGGTAGTTCCTACCATGAATACATATAGCTGGACATCAGTGGCAAGGAATATAATATCCTACTAAGTACACTGCGCAAAAAAATTAACGCACATTATGGAAATCTCAAATTTATTCTACAACTGAAGGTATTCTCAATGATAATTATTTTTATCAGAATTATGCATGCATATGTTATCCACTTTCAACGGTTTTCTCCAATACAGATGTTTTTTCCCAGCAGGAATAAAAAAAGATGATATTATCAGATTTTGAATGTATTGGCTCCATTCTAAAATCAGTTGTTCTCGATCAATTCTAGTGATCAATAGTTTTCCTTTCGTTTGATTTTTTACACTCGATCGCTATGCAACGCGAAACACGCAATTTGACCCAAGAGGAATGTGCCCAAGCGGAAGTTTTGCTAGAAGAAGGGTGGACATACACAAGAATTGCAGAAAGGTTTGGAGTTTCCCATACAAGTGTGTCCAGAATGTTGCAGCGATTCAGGGAGACAGGTATGAATGTCCGAAGACCAGGACAGGGTAGACCACGGGTAACAACTGCCATTCAAGAACGTTACTTGAGAGTTTATTCGTTGAGACAACGGTTTGCAACCGCTCGCCTCCTTCAACTTCAGCTTCAGAGAATATGATTTGAGGCCTCGTGTCGCGGCAAGAGGCCCAGCTCTTACCCCAGCCCATCGAAGGCGCGTTTGGATTTTGCGAGAGAGCATATCCATTGGGAAGAGGCCGATTGGGAAAGAGTTCTCTTCACAGATGAGTCTAGATTCTGCCTCTACCATTGTGATCGACGTTCCCTTGTATACAGACGTCCACATGAAAGATATGCTCAGTGTAATTTCCTGAATACTACTGGTTTCGGGGGAGGATCGATTATGGTATGGGGTGGAATATCTTTGACTGCTCGCACAGACCTAGTGGTCGTTGATAATGGAGCTGTGAATGCTGATAAGTATATAAGGAACATTCTTGAAGAGCATGTAGTGCCATTTGCATATAACTTGGTGAAAATTTCATTTTTATGGACGATAATGCCAGACCCCATCGTGCGCGCATCGTTCGAATGGCCAGCAAGAAGTCCAGATCTCAATACGATTCAGCAGGTTTGGGACAACCTCAATAGAATGCTGAGAAGTTCAGAAAATCATCCAGCTACTCTTAATGACTTAGGAATCCAACTCGGAGAAATCTGGGAAGGATTAGATCAGAACATTTTAAGATCACTCATTTTGGGTATGAACCGTCGTTGCCGAGCTGTAATTAACGCAAGGGGTGGAAATACCAAGTATAAAATCACTTATCAGCATTTCAGTATTTTGAAAATTGTTCATTTCTCTTCTTTCACATAAGATTCGGTGAAATCCTGAATTTTTCTTCCATTTAATGTGTCTTGTTTCGTTCAAAACCTTCCCGAGGGAACATTAAAAATAAGTTATAAAGTCAATGTAGAGTTAACTTTCATTAAAATTGAGATTTTTAGAATGTGCGTAAATTTTTTTGCGCAGTGTATATAACCAACCAATAAGACATCTTTAAAATATTACATTGAACCATCTGTTACATGATGGCAATACTCTAAAGCTGAGTTTTTTTTCGGTTGATAGAATATTATGACATGTTCATCATCTCATCCTGTAAGACTCCCTCATATAACACAATATTCAAAGTTTGAAAGGATCCACTCAATCGCAAAGAAAACTCGTATTGATGTCTTAGTTCTCTACCGTTCTTCGAAAATGCCGAAACGCATTAACGAGCATTATTTTTTGAAAGCTTTTTAGATCGTAGGTAGCGCCCGAATGGACCCCCTCAACAATCCAATATGCAATATCTCACGCTTATTTAACATCGTCTACGTCCACACACCATACATCCAAATATTGACGCTGGAAAAATGGAGCAGATGCCTCCGAAACCGTCAGATCGTATTAGATTCCTATTAAAACGGTCCAATTCACGGTCGAAGTTACCTGCAAGAAAGAAAACAATGGTACCGGGGGGGATATGGGGGTAAACACGGCATCCCTGTTATTTGCGTTCAACCGCACCTGGAAGACATCGAAGATATGGTGGGGATTCCTTGAGGGATGCTGTTATCACGAAGATTCCGACGACGTTAGTCTGGAAATTAGTGTTTCCGTTTACTGAGAGCAAGAAGCCTCAGTTGGAGTTGTTATTGAGTTGGCGTTGATTTAGTCCCTAAGATTTGTTGGGATCAAAAGGGCGGAAACCATATGAAAAGGACAAGATTACTAGTTCTCCTGAAATACGAATTGACACACTGAAAATCTAAAATACAGAATACTTTTTTTCCTCTAGTGCCCAGAAATCACAGTTCATCTGTTCAGGGATGATATAGTTACTGTTTAGGGAGGCACTATACAATTATTGGGGCTTGATGCTCCAATGAACGCGAATATTCACAAAAGAATAAGTAGAAAGAAATAAGTTAGATAACTGAGTACCTAAATATTTGCATTTCCCATATTTGAAGTATTGGTAAAAAAAAATGGAATTTCTTTGCTTTTATGGAGCAGAATATTCTTTCTCGACACGATTTTTGTGGTCTTCTGATGTTCGAAGAACTTTGCAACTTTATGAATATTTTCTAACCACATCTGATAGATTACAAGTTGTTCAGTTGGTTTCCAGAGAAGGAAAGAGCAGAATCTGGGGTACCACAAAGTAGGTCCAACAAGAAATCGATAATTTTACAGAAGAATGGACGAATTACCATTGTATTCGAACTGCCATACCTTCATTTGAAATTTTAATCAATTTCTTTCTTCCATCATGAATTTTAACGTATGTCAGGGTAAAAAAATTCGCACCCTTTAACAATGTTCATTTTTTCGCACTTTCGGAATCAGTTTTGGAATAAAGCTTGTGACGAGTATGAAAATAGTTGTATTATTTTCGGTGTGCGAGATCAAAGTGGATTCTTCACAAACTGAAGCTGAATTTTGATAGTCCGATACCATCATGCTATACATAACTCTCATAGCACTGGAAATAATTGGGATAGCAAGGAAGGACAGGTAGGATAGGAGTGAATGTTTCCCAGAGGTATGTCACGAGCTAAACGGGGATGAGTAGCCTTGGCATTCCCTGGAAAGTCCAACCACTATTGGAGGAGGCATCCTGGGTTGGATTGCAACTGGGCCATTCGGGCTTTTTGGTAAAATGATATGACATGATTTTATCAGACCGTCGATTTGGGCTACAACGGATATCTGAAGAACTGAATAGTTCATACGAACGCGTTCATCATATAGTTCACGTCAATTTGGACATGAGAAAAATTGCTGCAAAATGGATCCCCAAATGTTTGAATGTTGACCAAAAGCGTGCAAGGGTAGAAGCATCGCGTTCGATCTGTGCTCGATTTGAAAACGATTTAGACTTCTTAAACCGAATTGTTACTATGGATGAGACTAGAGTACATTTCTCCGATCCAGAAACAAAGCAACAATCGATGGAATGGTGACACTCTGGTTCTGCAAGACCTAAGAAGTTTCGTGTCCAAAAATCTGCTGGAAAAGTTCTTGTTTCAATTTTTGGGAATGCCATGCAGTAATCATGATTGATTTTTAGGATAAGGTAGAATAATAACCGGAGATTACTTTTCGATATTAGTGACCACTCTACAGGAAAAATTATAGAGAAATGACGAGGAAAGCTATCCAAATGTGTTTTGTTTTTGCAGGACAACGCCTGCCATGCAAAAAATTCGTGATTTAGGGTTTGAATTACTAGAACACCCCCTTATCCACCAGTTTGGCTCCATCCGACTATCATCTCTTGCCTCAATTGAAAAAAAGTATAAAAGGTCGTAAATTTTCTTCCAACGAGGAAATAATAAAAGCTGTGGAGGTCTGGTTTGCAGAGCAAGAAGAAACATTTTTTTAAAGGTCTAGAGACGTTGCAGGTTCGCTGTAATAAATGTATCCAATTAAGAGGAGAATATGTTAAGTAATAAAATATTTTGACATTGTAATCTTGTTTGGTTCTATCGTAAGCTAAGAATTTTTCAATATATCTTCGTATGCATAAGTAGAGTTGTTCAGGTTGAAGAAGTGAGATTTCAAGGAAATGATGTATCCACAGTGAAAATATAGGTCGAGTGATCTTCCGTATTGTGCTATTCGGCAGTTCGTAGTGAACTTGCCCAGTTGACATCTGCCGGTCCAGAAATATTTTGATCATCCCAAGATATTCGCGCCGCCTCTCATTTTTTACGTCGGCTTTTAGCCAGATCCTCTCTTCCTGTAGTAACACTTTTCATTTTTCCGCCTCGGTTGGGTAATTGTGTTTCATTACCTGGGAACGTCTTCGTCGTAAAAGTTAATTTGGACGCTCTTCGGAAATAGCTTTTATTTCTTTTCTCGTCTCTTTTTTTCATTAGGTAAAACTCCTTTATCACTTTTGGATTACCGATGTTTCTAAGTCTTGTCCCAACGGGGTTTTATGATGTCGACAGGGGCGAATTTTTGACGTGGCACATCCAAGGGTTAACGTCAGATTTCTGTCCTGAGAAGGGTTGTGATGGAATACGGCGAAAAGGTTTATTCACTCTATGGGGAAGGCAACTTCTCAGATTGATATTCAGTCAAAATTCATACTTTGTGTTCATTATTTAGTTTTTTTTTAAATAAGAACAATTTTTGTACTTACAGCTTCAGATCTTTTTGATCATCCTGTTTATAGGATGTATTCGAACAAAAGCTCGAATACCATTGAATATGTTCGCTATCGTCTGATATATTGTAGATATTAGAGTAGCAGGGTTACCTACTATTTGAATGAACGGACCTGAATTCTGAAAAGCGCTTTCTGAAACCCTGTCCTCCGTTCTAGTTACAAAAACATGAGGAATTATTTCATGGCCAACCGAGTGCTAAAGAAAAGGTGAATGGAGCATAGTCAATTTCGGGCCTAAGGCACTGATTCCAAGTCATTATTCAGAATAACGTGTATAGGTCACCAATTTCAGCATCCTTCATAATGCATCTCCCCATTCAAAATTGTCCTGAAGACATGATTAATAACGCAGTCCAGCTGGCAATACAAGGGAGACTACACTCCTCTTGATTGAAAGCAAATATAAATTTACATACACAAATGAACTTCATACGATGAAATCAGTTCATCCCCTTCAGCCTCAACTCTACAATATTTACCCAGGACCTAAGTGCCGAAACCTGTGGCAACGAATGGTAACGCGGAACCATGTCCTAGCAAACAAACAACATTGAGCAATTATGAATTATTTATCAGGTGGGTCTGCCCCAGGAGACTGCATATTTAATCGATTAATTTCGTTGGTGTTCCAAGAATTGGACTGGGAGGAGTACGTTAATGGGACAAATCAATCGAAATTATGTTTTTGGTTCATGATACCAACAATGGTATATTTTTCATACATATAATGTGTGCTCTCCTTAAGTTTGAATTGAGCAGAAAACGTTGTTTTCAGTCCTATGGTTATTCTTTGATTATCGAGTGATAAAAACATAAGCTTGAGTTAATTATGGTTAATTATGGAATAACTCATACTGAAAATGTCTTCACGAAACATCAGCTGGCACATATGCATTCTTTTGTCAAAATATTCCTTGGATCAAGATATGTGCCTCATGCAGATGTACGATATGATGCAAGCCCTCGTTGATATCGTATAGTGACCACCAATATCATCCAGATATCGAGCATAACCATAGAACTCTGAGGCTGGATGGGGAGCTGTAGAGGATATGGGGAAGAACAGCTAAGCCCAATCCATGTTGACAGGTAACCATTATGGTGGGGCATTTTCAAAAGCTACGTCGATTCAAAATCAACTTTGATTCATGACAAATGTATACTTGTTTATTTATTCAAATATACAACGACGCTAGAACAAATTATCATCGAAGGGGTGAAATCCACTGAAGAAACGAAAGCCTGCCCTCATACGTATCAAATGCTACCCATGCGAAACCCCTGTTATCTCAGTAGTGTTAGTCGAGGATACGGATGTAGTTGCCATAATGCATGCATGTTTCAGCTGATAAATGATCCTGGAAATTACAGTAGAAGATCACAATTACTTACTATTCCACTCCTTCTACAAACACGTTACAGCAGTCACGCTTGTGTGTGTTCGAACAATATATTAAATCCGGCGCTGAGCAGACTGATTCCAAGACGCCATTTCCTTCTCTTCCGACATGGAGGTTCTCAGGGCTCCCCCTTCAGTCTTGCTATGATTATAACATATCTGGGCTTTATACGGTGAATCCACATCTAGAAACTCGGAATTTATGTTGAATATGTAGTAGATTCGGAATGTTATCGAATTTCGTTGCCAAATTAAGGCCTTATCAAGCAGACAACAAGCTGAGGCATGTTTTGGGTATGGTTAGTTGGCACATTCGTGAATCGAAACACTGCTGAGGTGGCTTGAAAAGGCTTCCATTTGTTCAAGCTTCGCTGGCTCTTTTAGGAGACTGTTAATACTATTAATTAAATTAAGAATTGAAAAACATACCCTGTATGATTAAGGTGTTTTATAGAACCCCCGAAGGGAAAGGTTCTATGAATTAGTAGGTATAAGTCCACGACAGTCTAGAGTCTAGACAACGATTTTTCACGCTGTACTGTACCAGCGGTGGGGAAAGCGTGGGCAGGAATTCAGACATGTTAAAAAAAAACGTGTGTACATACTCGAGCGTGTCAGATTTTTATACAGATGGTTAATCTCGGTGTTGCAGACGTGTTGACCCATTAATCTCACACTTATCAAGGGGGGTTTTTTTAATCTGACAGTTTGAAGATGATAACTGGGCATCTTTTTTTAAATATCCTATAATAAATGTACCTCTAATCGTTTCTGTATTCATTATGAAAGTTGTAGATAATAAAATTCTATACAACTTTTGTCTGAAGCAATTTTACATACTCCTAACCGTTTTCGAGTTAGAGGCCGATAAGGGCGAGGAGCTTAGCCACACATGTGAAAGGCCAAGGTCAATGTAGAAACTCAGTCTAATGTACATTCATCGCCATATATCTTCAAAACGTTCAAACGTAGAAAAAATTGCTTCCGGCAAAAATTGTAGAAAATGTTATGCTCTTCAACTTTTATAATGAATGCAAGAACAATTTGAAGCCCAGAAAAGGAGATAATTAAAAGAAACTGATTTTTGTGACCTTTATGGCCAAATTTGATTGTTTCGTCTTGCTAAAACTGTCTGATTATATTTTTTCCGTTATTCTTGAATCATTAGGTTCCAAACAAGTAAAAAAGTCACCGCGCTCGAGAATTTAAAAGTGAAGGTTTTTTGCAAGTTTGGCGCCCTCCTACACATTTTCGTCACGCTTAAATTGTCAGATTAAGAGAATATATACTTTTCAACCTATAATTAACCACATATATCTTGATCTGACACGCTCCAATATGTAGACTGTTCGTTATTTTTAATATTCTAGACAATCCCCCCTATATACAGGTCTAATTTTTGGTACAGGGATTCTACAGGGTCCAGGGTAACTCCCCTTATATTAATCTGACACGCTCCAGTAAATCCCGAATTTCCCTCTTGGGCCAACCAACTATAAATACTTGAACTTCTCAAAATTGAATCCAATCCCACCCCTTGAATAAATCCTTAGCTATACAATGTGACAATGTTATCATGATTTGAAACTCGAACGATTCCAAGCAAAACTTATGTCAGGATTGAAACAGACAAGACCTGACCAACATCCCTCAACTCTTTCAGAACCTGTCAATAGCTAAACACTCACAATGCGTTTGTTTACATTATAAGTCTTCCATCAGCCTCCCCATGCCTATCTGATTCCCTAATCCGTTTCCATACCTTGTTCCCCAACATATTTGTCGCCATTATTCCCGTTTGACAACGTGTATCACAATAGGAACGGAAGTTGTGGATCATATCTTCAACCGTATTCCAACAAAGGAACCGTTTACGGACTACCGTTCCTAAATAGGACGGGAACGATTTCTTTATAACCTCAAACCGATGTGATTTGCCGGTTTTGTCGCGTCAAGACTTCACACCCTCGCTGGCAGGTGGGGTGGATTGATGATCTTTCTCCACGTCAAGTTGAAAGCAGATGTTTTTCGGTGGTGACATCTCGTTATCTTCGTTACTGGAGGATGCGATCGATAAGCCTTTGTTCGGGTCGCAGGAAACGAGGTTAGTCCAGATAGGGCGTCCTTTATTTTATATCAAACTGTCATGTGAAGGTCACTGAGGCATGTTATCTCAGGATGGAATTCTTAAAAATTGTCTTCGACAGTGTGGAAACAAAGTTTTTTGTATATGTACCCAACAGACAAATAGAAAGACAAGAGAGCTCATATCAACATGATTCTGATTCTCCTAATTGTGTTAGACAACTGAACATTCATTATCTAGCAGAGTTTAACGTCTGTGAGCACTGAAATTATTAAACTCGAACACAAATTTTGTTTTTCATCGAAAATTTTCCACATCTTGCTGGATGTGAACCAGCTTTAACTACCTAGAAAGTCCCAAATTGACAGAATCTTTCGTGAATTATGTTGCAAATTCGCGGTGCCTTATAAGCTGGTTGGATTATCTTGAGCGCTCGCAGGATTACCATTTTAATATGGAATTCCATTCTAAGTAGGCCAAATTTATTTCAAGGCATGAGGAAGGAAAACTTTCCTATTCTGATCGGTATATTTCGAAATATTATTACCTTCTCCTAATTGTGTATCTACCCTTTCAAATAAGTTATGAAATTTCATAAAGTATTTGCCATGTATTGAGATTCTCACTGTGATTTGTTCATATTACAATATGCAGCCGACTGCGCACTTATAGCTAGCAGCCCAGAGGATCTACAGATAATGCTGGACACCTATAAACATTTATACGAAGCTTTAGGCCTTAGACTCAATATCGACAAAACCAAAATCTTGGTAAGTCCGCCAGAAAGCCTTCAGACAAAAATCAGCCTGGACAATGAAACTCTAGAACATGTCGAGCAGTTCGAATACTTGGGAAGCTTCATAAACCTAGACACGGAAATACACAACCGTATCAATTCGGCATCACGGGCATTCTGGAAGCTAAAGGTCAGAGTGTTTCAAAATCAAGACCTCAATCTGAAGATCAAGACAGCTGTTTACAAAGCAGTCGTCCTCCCAACGCTTCTTTACGGAAGCGAAAGCTGGACGCCCTACAGGCGACATATTAAACAGCTTGAACAAACGCAACAACGTCATCTAAGACAAATATCAGATCAGATGGTTCCACAAAGTTTCGAATGCAGAAGTCTTGCAACGCGCGAGTTGTACAACAATTGATACTCAAGTAACGAGGGCCCGACTCAGATGGAGCGGCCACATTCTGAGGATGCAAGACACAAGACTCCCCAAAACAGCTCTGTATGGCGCATTTACAGAGGGAGCCCGGAAACCAGGAGGCCAGTATAAGCGGTTTAAAGATACACTACATCAATCCCTAAAATCAGTTAATGCGAATCATAACTGGGAACAACTAGCGTTGGACAGGTCACAGTGGAGGTCTTTGGTACACAGCTATAATGGGGAATGGAGAAGGATACAGCGGCGGCCAGATCTGGTTGGTGACTATCCATGACCTGAGTGTGGAAGGATCTGCAGGTCACGGTTGGGTCTCTACAGACACAGGAGAGCACACAGTCGCAATTGGCCCTGAAAACTTATAAGTCTGTTCGCACCTTTTTTTTTCCTTTCTTTTTCTTTTCTTTTTGTAGATTCATTCCCGCCAACGGGATACAGCAATGAATGAATGAATTTTCTTCTTTTTGTAGATTTATTCCCGGTAATGGGATTCAGCAATGAATGAATGATTGAATGTTTATATTACATACCGAAATAAGTACAACATTTTCACACAATTGAATGTATTTTTGAACCCACCCAATGATATCGCTGAAAATTCAATTCCTAAACCAACAGAATCACTTTTGTTTAGTCGTGAATGTTAGGTGCCCAACTCGCGTTTTTGTCCCAATTGCTAGCGACGCCTCACGGCCCAAAAACCAAACTCGTCGACTGTCAGTTACCGAAATAATAAAAATTTCATCGTTTTCGAATGCTGTACCTCGAAAACATTCAAGTCAACGTCTTCCATTCTTCCCCCAAATAGTGAACTGAAAATTAATTATCTTCTAACGAAATTTGGAAAAGTTATTGAGATCTCAGCAGGATGGCCGATATATCATCCATGCCCTAACACGCCTATATATCAACGGGAATAATTCATTCTAAGACTCAGCTGCATGCATGGAAATTAAGTGATTTATAAACATTGTCTTGAACTATTCCGAATGAATAATTCAGTTTTATCGCCAAGTCCCGAGGATCGGGGGCGCTTGAGGGTATTTCAGTGTGGGGATGACCCCGAGCCGGCACACAATTGGTTTTCAATTAGTGTCGCTTCAACATCCCGACGCATTTCTTTTAACGGGTCAATTTGGGGGCGATCATGCAGGTGCGAGCTGAACCATCCATACATAAAATGTCCGTATCATCAACAAGATTACAGTCAGAATCTGGGTGAACGTACAAGACACATGAAAGTCAATTTAAGACCCCAACAAACAAAAAATGTCCATGGCTATAATGAGCTATTTCATCGAGGACTTACCCCTCATTCTCTCAACTTCCCACTGTATTTAAAAAAATTTCATTCTCAGCATAAAATGGGCAATTTCGAATAAAAATCGACCCAACTTTTTCTGACCTTTCTGGATGTCGTTTTTCACACTCTGGGTCCGCGCCATAACCATGAGTGAGTCCCATCTATCAAATCACCACATTCGGCACCTATCAATAAAAAATGAATCAAGCGAGAGATATTTCACGTTGGGTTTTCCATCAGTTTTCCTTCCTCCTTGACTTTTACCTCCACAAAGGGTGATTCGGAAATCCAATGACATTTTCCTCTTCGCTTTGCTCCTGGAGTCTGGGGAATTTCATAGCTAACAAGATTTAGGTCCGGATAATTGAATCCCGATGTTATAATGCAATTTGGTGAAGACAGAAAGTGCTGAATGGAAAACAAATCAATGGAGGTTCCTCTGGAATTCCTCGAGACTTTTCGTTCTCGTTCACTCTCATTGAAATTATTATCAATTTCCATCCACGGTTTTCCCTTGGAATTTGATAAACTTACGGAACAAAGGTATTCGGGAAGATTGGGTTGGAGCATGGATTATTCCAGGTGTCTCAAGAAATGTTTATGTTAGCGTGGACCATTTCAGGCTCTAAACTCTAAGGAATCCAGTTTCTCTTGACTTAGTTCTGCGCAAAGGTTATTGAGTCACATATTTCAGCGATTAGGGTTATTGTTCGTTAAGCTAGTAACTGACTGCTCTTCCACAATTATTTGTTTTCTGAGGAGGCCCTTGTGCATTTCAACGGTAATGTGTAATATTCGGATCAATTCATACCAAAATTTCATGAATTTTATCATCAGAAGTATGCTTCGAAGAGAAGAATGCTTGAGATGAGCTCGTGGGGAACCAACAAAGTTAACTGTTCCACATGAGTTAGAGATATTCATTTAAGGATTCTTGGGTAGGTTGATGATTATCTAATCTTCTGTGGAGCATATCCCATGCATGTTCTATGCAATTCAAATCTGGTGAGCGCGGAGGTATTGGTAAAAGTGGAATACCAAGCTCCTCGCGCGCATTCTCAACTATGACTGTACGGTGCGGTCTAGCGTTATCGTCTAGAAATTGAAAAGTTTCACCAATAGCAGCGTGAAAATTTGGCACAACATTGTCAATGACATGCTCCCTTTAGTGTATAGCGGTCATATTCCCAGGACAAATGTGTAGATATGTGCGCCTGTTGAAACATATCCCGGCCCATACCATAAGACTACCCTCTCTTGGACATAGCGACGATTATGGGGTATGCGTGGGATTGTCCATACCCTTATTCTTCGAGAATCTGAAAATCGTCCATATCATTCATCAGTGAAAAGGACACTACGCCATTGATCGTTCCAATTGATATGTTGCCTTGCCCATTCCAGTCTTTGATGCTTGTGGTCACGTGTTAATGGAACTCCTCTTAATGGACGTCTAGAACCTAGATTCAACTCTCTCAAACGTCGTCTGATGGATTCGATGGAAACTTGGACCCCATCTGCATTTTGAAGAGTATCTATTTCGTAGCATTCTACACGTAGATGTAGGGTTTCTTCTCGCCGAAACGGTGATGAAACGATAATAAGCAGGTGTTGTTTTTCGTCGCCCACCAAGCCTTGGTCTTTCCAATACGGAACCTGTCTCCCTTAACCTATTCCAAAGTCGAGATATCACACTTTGGCTGACTTGGAGCCTTTCCGCTACAACAATCGAGTTAGGCCATCCTGTAGCATTCCGATAGCCCTATTAGCCTCAGCCTTTGTTAATTTACGTCTTGGCATTTTCAGAAAACTCGTTTCAAATTGAAGCGGTTGATAAACTGACTTCATTTCAAAATTAAGAACATTCATGAAGTATATGCAAAGAACCAACTTCAGATAAAAGGCGACCAGATTGACGAAATGTCTCAAACTGATTTTTATTGCATCGATTCAAGTTGTTATTGAGTTCTAAATGATTTTACAGCGATTTTCCCGAAGATTACATACTTTTATTGAATACGATATCCCTAACTCTTGTGGAGCAGTTTACTATCTCACCAGGATTTCACTTCCAGAGGATGTTTTTTAATCTCCATAATTGATATAGGGGAGACTGGGGAGGGTTGATACGTTTTTGGAATATTTATTTTTGTAAAATGAATTATATGAAGAAACAGGAATTTTATAACATTATATAATTCTTCGATTAATCGTTCAACGAAATAAATATAGAATCCTCAAAATATAAACATCCCATTCTGTACAAAACGTTGAACATAAAAACATGCAAACTGTCTCAAGCCTCCCCACATATGGGAGGATTGATACGGTGTACTGGGAGGCATGAGACACATAAACTGAAAATATAAGCCCCATTGTTATCACTTGCAAATGTCACATATAAACATTTTTGTGACATTTCTAACACGGTCACATTCTTCGTGGCACCATTGCGAGCACACCTGACGCCTGATCCAGAATTACTAGTTCAGTAGGTAGGTCAGCAATGATACTGGTTTGCTTTGGTCCCGTAGGTGCAGAAACATGTACAGAAGGTAGGTTGGATGGTAAAAACGCCTTTATGTAGGCCTGTCCAACCAGCTCCGGAATATTTTTTAAATATGATACATGTATCAGGCCTCCCCACCCTAAATGTCTCAAACCTCCCTGAAAGCAAGTTTTAAAGTAATTTATGTTTTCATTTTATACCCATACATTTTGGCAACCTAATAAGACAGTAAATTAAGTAGGTTTATGTATATTTCCCAGCCAAATGTTTGTTTATGCTGAAAAATTAATGCATGATCATAAAACCCTTAGGTAACGCGAGTAAATACTTACAATTTCTCACCTCGAAACACTCTTTGTTGAATATTTCACGAACGAACTACTGTTAGCCTTACAGATTAAGGTCATATAGTGCTTTCTGCCAGAGAATAGTGTTCACCAGTATATTACTTTTTAAAACGGCTACAGACCGCGGATATAAGCCTGTATCAAGCCTCCCCATGTATCAATGCTCCCTAGTCTCCCCTACAAGAAAATGACTTCATTCATAATGAGCACACTCAGAAATGTCAATAACATACCGAGACAAAGACGATTTTATTGTGAAAGTTCGTGGATAACACATCAGTTCGATTTTCGTCTAAAATCGCATCTAAAACTATGCGCATATTCGACCGTACCGATTCGCAATTACAGACGGTGGTTGACAAAAGCAATTTCGCTTTGGCAGATTGCAGCCGGAATCCGAGGAAATGATGAGAACTTCTCTATACCAACGATATTGTAGCTCTGAGGACGTGAAGGGTGTGTGTCACGGTTCAATTGGATCTCGACGAAATTAAAAAATGCCTTTATGCGCCTGATCTCTTACATTTGATGTTCGAATTGGATACCTCCGCATGAAAAATTAATATTGAAGCAATAATCCCAGTTGACATTGACATTTAAGGGCATGAACGGTTCGCTTCCGGGAAAAAATAGAAACTTCACCAGGGTTGTAATTAGGGTGGGCAAAATGAATCGTGAAAAAATGTTCGAAAAGAATGGGGAGCAATGTGTGAGTCAGGCTCATTCAATTTCACAACCAGAGCGATCACCCATTCAAGTAGTGAACTCGCTAATCGCTGCTTGGTTCCCTGAAGAAACCCTCAGTCATAGTGTTTCGTTTTCACCCTCTTTTTAAGTTGTGCTCTGCATCGTTATTGATTGGATTAAATGAATCTTCCGGTGCAGTGGTATATATGTACGGAAACTATTCCTTTAGAGTAATTCGAAGCATTCACGGTAGCTTGAACTTAAATTGAAGATTATGCTGTGTAGTAATGAGATATTCAACGTTAATATATCCATTCTGAACACGAGGAATGGGCTTAGAAACACATTCCGTAAACGATGATTATCGATTTAACTAATCAAAGTCTTTACCTCATATATGTGGAATGTTGTGAAGAGGTAATAATGATCAGTACCGAGAATTTGAACGACCAAATGACAATCGATTCTATCTGGCATAGAGGTTGAACGCAATAATTTATGTTCCGGTTTCGAAACAAATTCAATTTTATTCTGGAAGGGATCGTGAAGAGGAATGCCTACAGCAGTAGAAATTCAAATCTTCACTATTTAAATGTAACCAGCGTATACGCCATTTATTGACCAGATCAAATCTGTACAACTAGTTACTTTAGACTTTACAGCATTTCAAAAGACAGCAGGCCAGAATAGGGTATTGAATCTGCATATATGGCATATATAAACTAATTTCATAAACTTCGATGAATGGCTTGTTTTGTTCAGACTTGAATGAGGCCTGATTGGGACAACGCATAAATAATTTCTTTTTATCCACTGTTCATTCTCATGCCTTAAAAAGTAGCAATTCCTATCGACTCTAGTTTGAAAATATCTGTTTGGAAATTAGGTTAGACCTGACTACCTTAGATCAATGGAGTGTAGAGAGAGGACAAATGTTAAGACGAGTGAAGGTTTCTGGAGATCAGCGTTCTAAGAAACAACATACCTTCTCATCATTTATCCAGACTATTCTCAGATCGGAAATTGAATTTTACGAGTTGAAAATCCTGTTTGTTACTGGATACGGGCCTGACCTGCCCACATTGAAACTCCGGAACCCTTCCTGATCCCAACTGTAGAAAGCCGCGAACACCGAAACTCACTACAACGGCCGTTTTTGCCGTTATAAATTCACATTAGTGAAACTTTAAGAGGTTTCGGGTTGTATCACATATATAAAAAAGCAATCAATAATTCACCAACGTCGGAAACTGGCGAATTTTGCATTCCTCGACCGGAAATATTTAAGAATATCCGAACACGGTTTTTCTGGCTTGTTTTGACCTAGTTGAGAGGCGGGTAGTGGGTATTTACTGCGGAAAACTATGGAGTATTCGGTAATTTGTAGAAATTAAAGGATTAATTTCGAATATTTCCTCGTGAAACTCTTTTCTTGCATTCTTCATCATTATTACTATTTATTTCAAGATTTAGTGACCTATATAAACGAAGGATCTATAAACGGTGCTTGCTTCCTAGGTAGCAGAGCCGCCTAACCGACGATAGATGGCGTACCCTTCTGTATATCTCTCTACAGTGACTCTAACGAGACAGTGGCGACAATTGGAAATTTAGCAAGAATATGGCGGCTTAGAAGCACAGATTTCAATGCTATGATCTCTAATTTGGAATGCGGATTGGCTCACGTCACGTTACGTCACCAAATCCGCCATATTCTTGCTAAAACGATGAAAAACGACACCACAATTGTCGCCGCTGTCTCGTTAGAGTCACTGTATATCTCTCAATCGAATCTTTCTATTCGAATTCTATTGGTCCTCTACTAACCGCCTTTTTCGTTGGGTGATGTGTATGTTTGAGGTAGAAGGAGGCTTTCCTGAGTTTACTGATGGTTCCTTCAGCCAATTCTGTAAGAGCCAATATCTGTAAGAGGTGATCCAGCGGTGATTCGCGAATCCCTTATTAGTTGGGGAGCCGACGATGCTATATCGGGATTAACTCGAGCGTCGTGAAGACCTAGTGGATTTTGAAGATTAGAGGGTAGAGAGAAAAAAAGGTTCTATGTTGTATGCACTTTCAGTGGTGGGGAAAGCGTCTGCAGGGTCTCAAAGATGTAAAAAAAATCGTCAGGTTTACATACTCGAGCGTGTCAGATTAAGATACTGTATATGCCCTACTTGTCTCTGATAAGGAATTCTTGATTATCTGACAGTTTGCGCGGTGGGACTGGCAGTACGGAAGAGTTGAAAATGGTAAAAAAAAACAATTTCTTCCAGCGTGTCAGATTTTTGGAGGATATGTTAATTGGACCCAAAGAGGCTACTTTTCAAGGTACTAACAATTTGGACGTGACGCAAGGTCACAGCGGTTCTTTGAAAATGAAAAAAAAAATCGTTACTTGTACATACTCGAGCGTGTCAGATTTTCATACAGATGGTTAATCTGGGTGTTGTAGACGTGATGACCCATTAATCTGACACTAATCAGGGGGGTTTTCTTAATCTGATACTTTGAAGATGATAAAAATCCCTTTTTTTCGAATATTTCCCTCCCTGTACCTCTAATCGTTTTTGTATTCATTATGAAAGTTGTAGATAATAAAATTCTACACAACTTTTGTCTGAAGCAATTTTATATACTCTTAAGCGTTCTCGAGTTAGAGGGCGAAAAGTGCGAAAGGCTTAGCCACACATGCGAAAGGGCAAGGTCAATGTAGAATCCCAGTCTAATCTACAATTATCAAAATGACAAGGTATTTCTATGATGACAATTTCGAAATTAGTCACTAAAATTTCAGTGTTGTCTGTGACTGAACCTCAGAATGTACTATTTACCAACGAGTGAATTTTCGCTTCAGCTTGTATCGCTAAACACCTCGCATTAATCGCCATATATCTCAAAAACGTTTGAACGTAGACCAAATTGCCTGGGACAAAATTTGTAGAAAATGTCATGCTCTACAACTTTTATAATAAATGCGAAAAAGATTTGAAGCCCAGGGAAGGAGATAATTCAAAAAAACCTGATTTTTGTGACCTTTATGGCCAATTTTTATTGTTTCGGCTTGCTAAAACTGTCAGATTATATTTTTAGCTTCAAAATAAAAAAAACGCCACCGCGCTCGAGCATGCACACGTGACGTTTTTTTTTTGCAACGTTGGTGCCCCCCCACACATTTTCTACAGGCTCAAATTGTCAGATTAAGTGAATATATACTTTTCAACATGTAATTAACCACATATATCTTAATCTGACACGCTCGAGTATGTACAATGATTGTTTTTTTTTAATATTTTGACAGGCTCTCCTAGACAATTCGCCCCATATACAGGTCTAATTTTTGGTAGAGGTACTCTACAGGGTCCAAGGTATGTCCCTTTATATTAATCTGACACGCTCGAGTAAATCCCGAATTTCCCCCTTCAGCTCCCCAACTATAAAATTTGTCAGGGTCAATTTATAATCAGTGGAAACAATAAAACAACCCTCTAATTCTGGAACAAATCCTCATTGAACGCAAAACAATACAGAAATTACTCGTTATCGAGGTTTAAAAACCTGTAAAACGAACGTAGGACCTACTTCAGCGATGAACCTCGATACCTCCCTACTAAATTTTTGATCGCGTGCACAGTTTCCCTCCCACCTCCACCGGGAGTCCAACCCTGATAAAACATTGAAAACCGACGACAGAGGAGGTGTCCTCCGCATCCGCAGGGATCTCATAAATCGCCAGGACATCTGGTATAGTGTCCTTCCGGATCAAGGAGCATTATATTAATCAAATACGCCTCCATTCGCAAAAATAGAAATAGCTTTATGTCGAGTCAACAGAGCGGGAGAATTCGCGTCGAAAGGGCCGCAAGTCAAGGCTACTTCAGGCATAAGAGGCCACAAATTGCAGAGCGTTTGCTGCACCGCGGTTATATTTTACGAGTTTCAAAAAGATATTTGAATAAAACGAATGAAACGATCGGGATTTGCATCCACGAGGTTGGTAGGGGGAGTCCGGGAGATTTGCTCAGGTAGGAGACTTGAACCACCTCAAATCAAATATTTCAATTCAAATTTCGCGCTACCGGTGTCGTAAAAAGCTTGCGACATACTCGTAACAAGGCACAACTATACTCCATTCACTTTTATTTTAGCAGTCGGTTGGCCATGGAAATTTGGCATATTTCACTCTGTCTAGTACGAAAATGTGGGGTTATGACGTTTGTCTAAACATTTTTGGGTTTTAAATCAACGCTATGTTGCCCGTTCTACGTAAAAGTTTCTGTTATTACGTATTTTATCACAATGTCGAATCTCTTCGGAAAATATGTGACGAACATAATTGAAGTTTATACAATGTGATTGAAGGCATACCAAATTCAGTTATTTGCATGGAAAATACAAGAGATCAATATAATATCATAATATGCACTAGCTTGAGGAGAGTAAATGTTCGTTATCTTCTTTGGCTAAAGTTTGAATACGTTACATCAGTTGTAAATTTCAAAAATATTAACCCGAAGATGAAATGCATATGATGTAGTGGTTGGGAATGGGTATCTCCCGAAGGAATTAACAGATAATTACAAGAATGTTAAATTCTTCAACAGATATCATCTTGCATCAATATAAGTAAAAGGAATTGAAGGAAGTATCAAGTCAAGATGAACTTCACCTTTGAACAAAAATTTCACATGAATAAACCATTAATAGGACAACTGGAGCGTATCTGTGGCTGCTCATCTTAATACATTGATATAATTATAATAATTAGGTATTTATTGGTACCTTAGGACATTTACAATATAAAGGACAAGTCAAATGAAAAATAGAAAAATCAATTTTCGGGAACTTATTCTACGATGACATTCATTGAAAATCCTGTAGTACACTTTTCTCATTAATTCACTCAAACATAAAATTCTCAAATGACACCACTTTTTTGGGTCTCCCAATAGAAGGAGATTCTTTGTCATCCTCTTCATTCACAATCTTTCTGATTGTGGAAATTTTCAGCTGAAATATGAGTCGTTCAGATTCAGATGAAACATTATATAGATTTTCTTACATTGAATATGTTCCCTACCGTCTGACGTATTGTGGATTTTAGAATATCAGGATATAACTATTTGACTGAGCGGACCTGAATTCTAAATAGCCCTTCCGAAACCCTGTCACCTTTTTCAATCACTTTCGCAAAATTAATATTAGTTCACAGGTAGGTAGGTGCGGAAGGGATCTTTCTGTTCCTCAGGGTCCGCTGAGAGTATTGACACAAAAAAACCTGATAACTGAAAGCTCCTATGTTTTCTGAAGATTTATGACACTTCCTTCCACAAATATGATATTTTTCACGAAAATCACTCAGCAAACATTAGAAAGATTGAAAATCATGTCTACTCTCAATTCTTCGGACTAGTTCACTCCAAAGTCGGGAGTCGCCCCGGCAATCAATACCTAATTCCATTGGAGTACAACTCACGAAACAGCTGCCATTAACTACTTGTAAATCTCCCGATTTCAAAATTGGAAAATCGAGTAAGTAATTTCCTTATCGCAAATGCGACCCCACCCGCCAACTACCGCAATGTATGCTTCACCGAAATCGGAATCAGGAGAGATTTATTGGCAAAATTAAATGTGTGGCACGGAAAATTCGACACTATATATCTGGAATAAAATACTGGTCGACCAATACAAATGCGTTCCCTGGGGTAAGGGATGTATGTATGTCGGAAAATAAAAGAGTCAATTTGGAATTAAAACTGCGAACAAGTAAGGGAATGTTTTATTCTGTTTAGCTGACCGTTCGTTCGGTGTATTTTTATCTTGGTTATTCTGTTCATCGTTTTTTGCGGAAGCAGATAGCAAGCTTCAAAAGAGGTAAATTTTTCATTGAAGATGATGACCGATCGGGAAGGCCAGTTTCTGTGTCAGTCCCCGAAAATATCGATGCAGTTCATGACATGATTTTATCCGACCGTCGAATTGAGCTAAAACGGATATCTGACACACTGAATATTTCATACGAACGCGTTCATCATATAGCTCACGTCAATTTGGACATGAGAAAAATTGCTGCAAAATGTTTTAATGTTGACCAAAAGCGTGCAAGGGTAGAAGCATCGCTTTCGATCTGTGCTCGATTTGAAAACGATGTAGACTCCTTAAACCGAATTGTTACTATGGATGAGACTTGGGTACATTTCTACGATACAGAAACAAAGCAACAATTGTTGGAATGGCGACACTCTGGTTCTCCAAGACCTAAGAAGTTTCATGTCCAAAAATCTGCTGGAAAAGTTCTTGCTTCAGTTTTTTGGGATTGCCATGGAGTAATCATGATTGATTTTTTGGATAAGAGTAGAACAATAACCGGAGATTACTATTCGATATTACTGACCACTGTACGGGAAAAAATTAAAGAGAAAAGAAGCGGAAAGCTGTCCAAAGGTGTTTTGTTTCTGCAGAACAACGCCCCTGCACAAAAATCTCATTTTGCTAAGAATTTTTCAATATACGCTCGTATGTGTGTGCTAATATAATATTGGAAAAATAGGATATCGATAGTAGGGGAGCTCATGTTTTTGAATTGGAAAAAAAGTGATTTTTCCTTCTCATAGCCCTGAAATTTTGAAATAAAGTAGAAACCAGTTGACGTTCCCTAAAAATTGACTTAATTTAATATAGATTCCGTGTTGTGGAATCCTAGAAACCTAAACAGGGCTTTCTAGATATGAGCATCGACTCGGAATCCATCTGGATCATATTTTAGATCTGCTGTATCCCGAAATATCGAACCTCATATACGAGCTATATTCGTTTCCAACAGATCAAATATTTATATTCCTAAAAGAGTGCCTCCAAGGATGTATGAAGATCAGCGGCATTCGATATTAGAGGTGCATTTCGACGAAGTCTCGGATAATATTTACCCAGAACTAGAGATGCATCATGGTTGGCTATTGAAATTCTGGCTTTCATACGAACGTTGAGAATTTCCAAGGGTATAACGTGGATAAAGTCTGCATATGAAGTTTGAAATTCTCGAGGGGCCCTGTGCTGTATGATATCTATCCACACACTGCATCTTGCATATCCACAGTTGCACATACAGGGCGACGCTTTCATCGTTAAATGTGAGAGTAGGATCCTTCTATCGAATCAAAGGAAGGGTTCGGAAAAATTGGTAGTTCAACATGAATCTATAGCAGAAAAATGTCTTGCTAACATTAGTTCCTTTCACTCATACACTTCATACACTTTTTTCATCAATTATATCTCGAATAATATCATCAGAACTCTTTACCATCTACTATACTTCATTCAAATTTATTTTAGCAGTCGGTTGGCCATGAAATAATTTTCTCAAGTTTTTGTAACTAGAACGGAGTAAGGTTGGCACTCATGAAATGTCATAACGCCGTTGCCACAACTAATATCAATTTTTATTACGAAAATTCGAAAATGCCGAAAGTGATTGAAAAAAGAGACAGGGTTTCAGGAAGTGCTATTTAGAATTCAGGTCCGCTCATTCAAATAGTTATACCCTGATATTCTAAAATCCACAATACGTCAGACGGTAGCGAACATATTCAAGGTAAGAGAATTTATATAATGTTTCATCTGAATCTAAACGACTTATATTTCAGCTGAATATTTCCACAATCAGAAAGATTGTGAATGAAGAGTATGACAAGAATTTCCTTCTATTGGGAGACCCAAAAAAGTGGTGGCATTTGGGAATTTTATGTTTGAGTGAATTAATGCGAAAAGTTAACTACAGGATTTTCGATAAATGTCATCGGAGAATGAGTTCCCTAAAATGGATTTTTCTGTTTTTCATTTGACTTGTCCTATACAATGTAAATGTCTTAAGGTACTAATAAATACCTAATTATTATAATTACATCAATGTATTAAGATGAATAGCCACAAATACGCGCAAGTTGCCCTCTATTACTGTTTATTCATGTGAAATTTTTGTTCAACGGTGAAGTTGCATCTTAACTTGAAACTTCCTTCAACTCCTTTTACTTATATTGATGCAAGATGATTTTCATTGAAAAATTTAACATTCTTGTAATTATCTGTTAATTCCTTTGGGAGATACCCATTGCCAACCACTGCATCATATGCATTTCATCTTCGGGTTAATATTTTTGAAATCTACAAATGATGTAAGCCAAAGAAGATAACGAACATTAACTCTCCTCAAGCTAGTGCATATTATGATATTATACTGATCTCTTGTATTTTCCATGCAAATAACTGGATTTGGTATGCCTTCAATCAGTTTGTATGAACTTCAATTATGTTCGTCAGATATTTTCCGAAGAGATTCGACATTGTGATAAAATACGTAATAACAGAAACTTTTACGTAGAACGGGCAACATAGCGTTGATTTAAAACCCAAAAATGTTTTGACAAGCTTCATAACCCCACATTTTCGTACTATACAGAGTGAAATGTGTCAAATTTCCATGGCCAACCGACTGCTAAAATAAAGTTGCTGCTTATCCTTTCTGGGAAGACATTTGCTCCTAGATCATTTTGTTGAAAAATAATTTTCACCTTCTTATACTTCATTTTTTCATCTGAAATAGATCAATAAATATCGAAATAAGGCTATCGTGGATTGAACTTCCAAATAATGAAAATCTTCATAAGATCGCAGCTGGGGTATTGAAACAGCCAAAATAAGAATATCAGCGTTTTCTCCATAGCAGAGCCCGTTCTGACACAACTGATAACGACACGAGCGAATGAACAGTATAATTCACAACCCAAGTGGGGCGATATTTCATCAGGGCTTGTATAAATTAGTTACACTCGAGAAAATTTAACTTTTTTTCTAGATTTGTTTTCGTCACGGGGAAACTCATTCTGGATCATATTTTCTTTATTCAATTTCACCATCTGTCTGCGAACCTTATTGGATCGCTGTGAGTTGAAGTGTTCATAATCGGAGCAGACTGTGACGATTTTCTTCGTAGGAGTTCCTGTCGCAAAATATGAAATATGGAATATGAATTCTTATTTAGCAAGGTACCTACAATATCTAGAGGCTTATAAAGACAGCATTGAGAATTTCGGTAAAATAGTGCCAAGCAAAGAAGTTGGTACAATAAATAATCAATTCAAATATTTCTTCACATCTTATTTAACAGATTTTAACTATGGGAGAGACGTGGCAAATGAAAAAACACAAGAAGAGTGTGACACCGAACATTTAACAATTATTTCTGTGTACCATTCGAGATGAGTTAAGAGGTAGTGATACCTTGAAAAACTGCTTTCACTAATTCACAATTTACCTACTCTTGTGATGGGAAGGATTGATTGCTCTTCAAAATTGAAGTCAGAAGGCATCTTGATGTCAATGCAATCGTTTTTCCCACTGAGAAGCATATGTGAAACATCAGTTCCATTCGTTATTCATTTTAGACAATTTTTCACGATACTATGGTGAAATTCTATACTCGCTAACAATGGTTATTTAATTTCCTCTATATTGTAAGAATTTTCATAGTTATTCGTGTGAAACTAATGCTGAAAAGCATGAATATCTGAAAAATGTTCAATTTGCATTCAAATTAGTTTAAAACCATTCGCGTGATCATTTCTACTCTTCAATTGTCTTTTCGCTTCATATCTCACGTTCTAACTGAAAGATGGCATGTTTCTGTTTTTGGAGGAGCATGATAATTGTCCTTTTAATCATTTCCAGAGCCAAGCGAACGTTTTTACTTCCCTACAAGTTGGAAGGAAGGAATATGATCATAAGGTTCCTCATTTCCTTCATTGTCATATTCGTTGAATGGATATCATCGACTAGAAAATATTCGTCATGCACTGAAAAATAACGGAACATACAAAAAACTGCAGTATTTTGTTTTAAGCTGCTTCACATATTCGTTTTTCGGTCCACACGTGTCCAAATAGCCTTATATTTCACACCATCTGCTGGTTATTGTTTCTCGATATAACTTCCATCGTTTCTTACTCACAAGGATCGGACTATTTCGTTTTTGCAGTCCCTAAATGTCATTGAATGATATGGAATTCGAAAAATCGTATTTTTATCAGATCCCTGAAAAAATCCACCACCCTGTTTCTTTTAGGTAGAGGAAACATATGAATTTTGTAGAGTTTTCGATGACTGGGAAATCCAGCAAAGATTGGGGCCATTCCTGAATGTACAGTTCAACATTTTCTACATTTATGCCGTTTATATTGTTTTGAACAACTGTAGATACAAAGTGGCGAATGCGCTGGGTGTACCAATGTGCGTTTGATGTAAAATGTTCCATGGAATATAAACAAGAAACGCCCCAGAAATGTATACACATGCTGAAAATACTAAACTTATCGTGAATTTATCAAATAAGAAATTCCATTCATGGTTAATCTCCAGCTAGTGAATGTTCATTGATGAATCCTAATGATTATCAACTTTTCATTACCCTGAAGATTGTTGAGTTCGATGAGGACCAACAAAACGTGCTCGAAGACCTATTAATTCAATCTACACAGAGGCTACTTCTGTGATCGGACACCTCGTGACCGACGACAAGTGGAACCACTCAAATCAATCGGTCACTTCCAAAGTGGGACTGGGATTCCATTAACGAAATTACGTATTGCATGTAATGGAAAGTGATTCACTTGCACATGCAGCGTCAGAAACCACCTCTTCAGAGTATGTCGAACGATCTTATCCCCAAAGTTGTTTCACGGTCGATAGAACCGGGACTCAACCGGGGAAGTTAATCAAGATGGCGTATCAAAGGGTTGAATTTGGTAATTCCATCTGTAGTGTCTATTACTAGAACTACTTCGATGGCAATCGACATAACGCCATCAGATCAAGAGGAATCATTCAGGATATGCCAACGAAAACGAAAACTCAACACTCCGATTGTACGGCATTTAAATGGAAATTATTCAGAACAATGTTGATGATTCATATCAATAAAGTCAAATGAGTTTGTTCCAATTGTTTGACTGTATTATATTCATAGGATTTCTCAAGTTCATCATGAACCTTAGATTTTACACGGTCCTTAAAGATTTCAGTGGATTTAGATAAGGTGATCTGTATGGCCACTAGTACCTTTTTTTTAACGAGTTAGATTTAAAAGAATTGTTTCAAGGTTGATCCAAATGGGCAAGTGCACCACTTTATCTTGTTCTCAGGACGGTTACTGCATAAATTTCTAGGGTTTTAACATGCTAACTGAAAGCATTTTAGTTAGAATCTTCTCCGTTTCAACGAATCTTTTCGCAGAATGGTGGAATGAAGGCCACGATGACATCTAAACATCTCTGCAATCGGTTATCCAGTTGTCACCAACAAGTGATCCAACAATTAGGAATTAATTTTCAATAAACGTAGTACAAATCAGGTCGAACCGTTTCAGGCTTCTCTCCTATTACAATCGGCAATACATGAAATTCAAATACACTTATTGTTCTTGGTCCGCAATACATTATTGTCGTACCATTGTCGTTAGCACACATATACGTATATCGACGAACGGTCGGTCCGGGCTTTAATAGGTGATGACATAACGTTTTACCGGCCATATTGTTTCTGGGTTATTAAATTCGCAAGCACATCGGCGTATTCCAAACAGGAAATTGCCACTCATTATTCCTCCTCCATTGCACATCTTTCGGAGTTCTCTCTCCCTCTAAAAATTGATGCGGCACTCTACGGCCGTAGGGGCCCATCTGAGGAGTTTTTGTTGAAGGTGATTCTGGAAATATGATGAACTTTTGAAAAGCTGTGTCAGCCAGAAAAATCACACTGGACAAATGCATATTTTTTTGCTTATTGGTTGATTCTTCACGAATGAAAAGGTCGAATTGTCATCCATCTACCTCCAATATCTTACATTTTATGGTTTTTTCCGCGAAGGTCCAAAATTTCGTATTTTCCATCGACCATAACTTTGAAAATAATCCTTTTAGAAAAAAACTGTTTGCATATTCGTAATCTCCACCCTTTAATTAGTCAGTGTTTCAATTTTGGTGCTGATCAGAGAAAATTGATTTTTTGACAAAATTTCCATACATATGTATGGAAAAAATTGCGATTTTTCGGAAAATTTTTTTTTGCTCCGATCGAAACCAAATTTATACTGTTGATTAATTCGAGGGCGTAGATTACGAATATGCAAACAGACTTTTGCTAAAAGTATTATTTTTTAAGTTATGGTCGATGTAAAATTCGAAATTTTGGACCTTCGCGGAAAAAATCATAAATTCTGAAATGTTCGCGATAGGTGAATGAAAATTGAATTTTTCCATTTACAGAAGATCAGTCTATCAGCAAAGAAATCAGCATTTGTCCAGTGCAATTTTTCTGGCTGCTGCAGCACTTCAAATTTTACCAAATTTTCTCGAAATTTCCACAAAAGGTGATTTATTTCCTAAAATACTGATCTTGAAAAAAAAATTATTGCATATTCGTTATCTACGACCTTGAATCTATGTGAGTAATGAGCCGTTTAGATATAGCTCGAAAAATTTTTTTTTTTCGCTAACCGTCTTGAGAGGAGAGGGCTGGGTCGCAGATGAAAAGTCCGATCGAAATTTTTTTTCAAGTTATATCATTCCGGGCCATTTTCCATATAGATTCGAGGTAGTAGATTACGAATTTGTTATCAGTTTTCCTCTAGGATCAGTATTTTGGGAAATAAATCATCTTTTGTGAAAAATTCAAGAAAGTATGGTCAAATTTGAAGTGCTGCAGTAGCCAGAAAAATGGCACTGGATGAATGCTGATTTTTGTGCCTATAGATTGATTCTTTAAGAAAAGAAAGGTCCTAAAGTCATCCACCTATCGCAAACATTCTAGATTTAATGATTTTTTCCGCGAAGATCCAAAAGTTCGTATTTTCCATCGACCATAACTTTGAAAATAATTCTTTTAGAAAAAATCTGTTTGCGTATTCGTAATCTCCGCCCTTGATTTAGTCAGTGGTTCAATTTTAGTGGCGATCAGAGAAAATTGATTTTTTGGCAAAATTTCCATACATATGTATGGAAAAATTTCGATTTTTCGGAAAAAATTTTTTTGTTCCGATCTGAACCAAATTTATACTGTTGACTAATTCGAGGACGTAGATAACAAATATGCATACAGACTTTTGCTGAAAGAATTATTTTTCAAGTTATGGTCGATGGAAGATTCGAAATTTTTGACTTTCGAGGAAAAAAAATCATTCCATTCATCCAGGCAGTTGCTGGATGAAACACACGCGTCTCTGGGAGCGCGTCATTCTCGAAATTCCTAAATTGTGAAAAAAAATCCATTCGACAGTTTGATAATGAACAATTCGCCAGAGGAAATTCCATGATTCGCCATATGGCGAATCGGAAGATAAACGTAGGCTGCTCTCGGCCCATTAACTACTTTTCGAATTGGGGCTTTTATTGTCGACAACCGCGGTAATGAAATTTCCCAAGTACTCTTTCGTTTAATGAAGTCACACCGGCACCGGTCCGCAGGATTTATAGCCTTCTCGAACTGAGACACTCAATTATCCGGTCGAAATAAGTGGGCACTTTAAAAAGTCACTGTTTCGCTCTCGCCAACGGCTGCGGCATGGGCCGTCCGCGTTCTCGGAGCGGGGTAATTGAATAAAGAGCGAGAATTTCACGATTTCCAGAGCCCCAGTTTTGTCCTAGGTGATGGATTTCTCCCTGCGATAAGATGAATTATGCCGGGGTATTCGGATTTTGCAGCGCGGTAAAATGCGAATGTGATAAGCAATTGGGTTATCGGAAAGGTCTTCCTGCATTCATCGAACGGTTCAAAAACACAGAACAAGATAATTTTTTCGGGAAATATTTGAACCACAGAATCCTCAACTAGAAATATGAAGGTTTGATTTGGCGTTGGGGAACCCACGATGCTAAATATCGATTTACTCGAGCGTCGTGGAATTTGTGGATCAGATGATAGGAAGAAGAAAAGGTTCTCTGATGTATGCACTTTTAGTGGTGAGGAAAACGTCTGCAGGTTTTAAAAGATGTAAAAAAAATCGTCAGGTGTACAGGGTCGGCAAAATTCGTTGTCTACTGAGGGGATCTCGAGAACTATAGCAGCTATACTTCATTCAATTTTATTTTAGCAATCGGTTGGCCATGGAAATTTGACACATTTCACTCTTCATAGTACGAAAATGTGGGGTTATGAAGCTTGTCAAAACATTTTTGGGTTTTAAATCAACGCTATGTTGCCCGTCCTACGTAAAAGTTTCTGTTATTACGTATTTTATCACAATGTCGAATCTCTTCGGAAAATATGTGACGAACATTATTGAAGTTTATACAAACTGTTTGAAGGCATACCAAATCCAGTTATTTGCATGGAAAATACAAGAGATCCGTATAATATCATAATATGCACTAGCTTGAGGAGAGTTAATGTTCGTTATCTTCTTTGGCTGAAGTTTGAATACGTTACATCAGTTGTAGATTTCAATAATATTAACCCGAAGATGAAATGCATATGATATGTAGTGGTTGGGAATGGGTATCTCCCGAAGGAATTAACAGATAATTACCAGAATGTTAAATTCTTCAAAAAAAAATCATCTTGCATCAATAATAGTAAGAGGAATTGAAGGAAGTTTCAAGTTAAGATGCAACTTCACCGTTGAACAAAAATTTCACATGAATAAACAAGTAACAGGGCAACTTGCGCGTATTTGTGGTAATACATTGATGTAATAATAATAATTAGGTATTTATTAGTACCTTAAGGCATTTACATTGTATAGGACAAGTCAAATGAAAAATAGAAAAATCAATTTTCGGGAACTCATTCTACGATGACATTCATCGAAAATCCTGTAGTAAACTTTTCGCATTAATTCACTCAAACATAAAATTCTCAAATGCCACCACTTTTTTGGGTCTCCCAATAGAAGGAAATTCTTTGTCATCCTCTTCATTCACAATCTTTCTGATTGTGGAAATATCCAGCTGAAATATAAGTCGTTTAGATTCAGATGTAACATTATATAAATTCTCTTACATTGAATATGTTCGCTACCGTCTGACGTATTGTGGATTTTAGAATATCAGGGTATAACTATTTGAATGAGCGGACCTGAATTCTAAATATGTAGCACTTCCTGAAATCCTGTCTCTTTTTTCAATCACTTTCGGCATTTTCGTAATAAAAATTGATATTAGTTGTGGCAACGGCGTTATGACATTAACGACATTTCATGAGTGCCAACCTTACTCCGTTCTAGTTACAAAAACTTGAGAAAATTATTTCATGGCCAACCGACTGCTAAAATAAATTTGAATGAAGTATAGAAGAAAACGGATGACACATTCTCGAGCTCTTTTTTCGTGACTAATCCAAATCTGAAAACTTAATCAGCCTATCATTTTTAGATTTCGAGTTATAAATAAAAATCGAGATTATGACGATTCCGAGAACATCTCATAACCTCATGTTTGGAATGCAAAAAGTTCGTGATTTAGGGTTCGAATTACTAGAACACTTCCCTTATTCACCAGGTTTGGCCCAATCCAACTATCATCTCTTTCCTCAATTGAAAAAAAATTTAAAAGGTCGTAAATTTTCTTCCAACGAGGAGGTAATAAAAGTTGTTGAGCTCTGGTTTGCAGAGCAAGAAGAAACATGTTTTTTGAAAGGTCTAGTGACGTTGCAGGTTCGCTGTAATAAACGTATCAAATTAAGAGGAGATTATTTTGGGTTATAAAATATTTCGACATTGGAATTTTGTTTGGTTTTATAGCAGGCTAAGCATTTTTCAATATATCCTTGTAGATGAATACCAGTTTTTCACATTCTACTGATTTCCGCACAAAATCCCACATAACTGTGAAAAAAACTAAATCTTCGATGATTTTTCGATCTGTGCCATCCGAGAACACACCCTGCGAATCGAACCTCTGTAACCCATCCAGTTTTTCCGCTCAGTTTTCAATTTTAAAATTGTCACGACCAACTCAGCATAAAGTTGATGCGAGTTGTGCGTGAACCTCTTCCCTAAATTCACGAGCCGTCACACTTTTTGTCGAAAAGGTCGAGTAATTCCTATAGCCATCCCCTCGGGTATCAGTTGGGTTGGAAATTCAAGAGAAGATCGACAAATTGATGGAAAAAGCGCATTTATAAGGTATCCCAAATGGAAAACATCTTCCGAGCGGTTTCACGAACATTGAATGACTTCCTCTCATGAATTATATGCTGAGGAATTCGCTGGGTCAGAAGTTTCATCACATCGAATTTATGACGGCAAAAAATAAGATTACGTGGAAAATGGCGGTTCTTTAGAGTGAGAACTTCATCACACCTCACTCGGACTCAAAACTCACGTGAAAAACTGATGCTTTTGTCACTTGTTCTTCGCGTACACATTGTCCACATCCAATCATGACCATGAAAATTCTTCCATCGTTCATTCATTCATTCATTGCTGCATCCCGTTACCGAGAATAAATCTACAAAAAGTCTCAAAATCAAAGCTATCGGTGCAATCAAACTTATAATTTCTTAGGGCTACTTACGACAGTGAGCCCTCCTGTGACTGAAGAGACCCATGGGTCTCATCTGAGTCGGGCCCTCTTTACTTGAGTCTCAATTGTTATACAACTCGCGAGCCGCAAGACTTCTGCATTTGAAACTTTGTGGTCCAACAGCGTCATCCCTTTTCTGAAAGTTCTTATCCAATATGATCTCTGATGTCCTGAAACGTATCTTTTCAAGTTGAAAAGATGCCTCATAATGATTATTCGTTGAAATTCAGGTTCATTTCCAACCATTGAACAACACATTACTGTAACCACCAATAAGTAACGTTTTTCTATCGTTTCTGCTCAACGTTTATTCAATAATAAGAAACAAACGTTATATTGATGTTGAAAATGAAGCACTCGAACAATCATTCTGCACACGTTTCTTATTGGTTGCTAAAGTAAGCGAACCTCTCTTCTCCAAATTTTACGATTTTTGAAACTCTTCAATCGGCTTAGACCCAGCCTGTAGAAGCGATACCTGAAAGATGCAACAATTTTCCACGTACTTCCCTGTGTTTATTGGGAACATCCCCCCTAAAATCTCAAATAATCTAAGCTACCAACCGGAGACTTGACCCGTAGTTACGTTTTGGCAGCTAGACACATCCCAAGAACGGCTGCCACGGTATGCCAACCAGATTTCACACAGCAAATGAAAATTATGCTATTCTCCAGTTTCCCTCCGGGCACATGGATGAATAAGGTCATGTGCGATATCTCTGAAACCCAGCCGGGACGTACAAGTTGATAATACTGCACAGTTGGTTTGATTAATTGTAAACATGTAACGCCACCCTAGCCTACATTATATAAGGCTAACTTAAGCCCGCTATTCATACGCGCCAGAACTCCGTCGCTAAGCCACTCTTTCCCGGCGAAACACACACATCTCTGTCTTGATTGCTAATGGAATTTGAATTTTATTCCTCATAGACCGATTCCCGAGCCGCGATACCCCTATGATCTGGTTCCTCTACGGCATGAAGGTTTAATTTCTTGGAATGGGTCGGGAACAATAACCAACTGAATAATATGTACATCAAGAGAATTCGTCTCTATACTATTCCCTAACTTGGTGATCTTGTTTGGTAATTGATGATCCTTTTAAAACTTGCCCCAAACTAGGATTAGAGGACATCAACAAAATAGTACCTTATCGCTTTCAAATTGCTTCTTATTAATAAACGGTAGTATAATGATCTTTAGTTCCTATGATGAGTAGTTCAAATGATCAGTAGGTACCTTAATTTTAACACTGCGACAGCTGCAAGGGAAGGCTCGTGAACAACAATCAAGGATCTATACAGCCTACATCGATTTAAGTAAGGCCTTCGACCCGAAAAACTCTTAGCAGTGTGTAAAAGCCTTTATATCAACAACACCGCTAGAATACATAATGGCTCTTCAACCGACCATTTCTTAACTAACTCTGGAATAAAACAAGGCTGCCTTTACTGTTCAATATTTTCGCCATAGCTGTCTCGATAATTGCTGACATGAGTATGCCAGTAAGAGGTGTTGGAATAAGATTCAGACTTGATGGAGGCCTATTTAACCTGAAGCGCCTCAGAGCAAAAACCTGTTCAAAGTTTATCACGGAACTTCAAGATCCAGACCACTGCGGATTTATAGCTAGCAGCCAAGAGGATCTACAGATAATGCTGGAGAAGCCCGGAGAATGAAACTCTAGAACAGGTCGAGCAGTTCAAATAAATACTTGGGAAACTTCATAAAAACTAGGGCTAACCTAGACACGGAAATACACAACCGTATCAATTCGGCATCACGGGCATTCTGGAAGCTAAAGGTCAGAGTGTTTCAAAATCACGACCTCAATCTGAAGACCAAGACAGCTGTTTACAAAGCAGTCGTCCTCCCAACGCTTCTTTACAGAAGCGAAAGCTGGACGCCCTATAGGCGACATATTAAACAGCTTGAACAAACGCAACAACGTCATCTAAGACAAATATCAGATCAGATGGTTCTACAAAGTTTCGAATGCAGAAGTCTTGTAACGCGCGAGTTGTACAACAATTGAGACTCAAGTAACGAGGGCCCGACTCAGATGGAGCGGTCACATTCTGAGGATGCAAGACACAAGACTCCCCAAAATAGCTCTGTATGGCGAATTCACAGAGGGAGCCCGAAAATCAGGTGGCCAGTATAAGCGGTTTCAGGATATACTACATCAATCCCTAAAATCAATTAATGCCAATCAAAACTGGGAACAACTAGCGTTGGACAGGTCACAGTGGAGGTCTTTGGTCCACAGTTATAATGGAGAATCGAGAAGGATACAGCGGCGGCCAGATCTGGTTGGAGACTATCCATGCCCTGAGTGTGGAAGGATCTGCAGGTCACGGTTAGGTCTCTTCAGTCACAGGAGGGCCCACAGTCGCAAATAGCCCTAAGAAATTACAAGTCTGTTCGCACCTCAGAAGTTGAAGCTTGAAAATTTTTTTCACTGATCACTCCTGGGATTAAGTTGCTTTATAACATCTAGCTTGAAGATCGCGGAAATGAATATCCCTGAATTATAATTTATGGGGAAATAATCCATACAAAATTCCCTGTGTCTACTTGATGGTCTTCCATATTAATTCTCCTTCATCCAGGCACACCTCATCCCTTACACTACCCTGAAAAATATAACCAGACACACTGCTTACCCTACACCAGAATATCCGAGATACTGATTGAGTATGACGCCCCCGAATTTTCCTTTTCAAGATTCCGGCAACCGTTAACAAAGTTTCCTCCAACGCACTGTGTATTTACATTATTCCCAGTGAAGAATATACTTCATTTATCTGGCGTAATGAGCTTTGACGTAGCAGGCGGCAATGGATGAAAATTGAATTTCTTACACGTAATCTGAAATATTCAAGCTGACGTTGAGATGTTGAGTTCTAAGGGAGAAGAAGGATATTTTATTTTGCTACTACAGCCGCATAAGTAATTTCGTGACTATTTTGGGATTTACGACGTAACAGAGGAACAGGATGATGTCACAGTTTTCACTACATTCTCGAATGATTTTATACAAGAATATTCATATTCAATATTGATAGAAAGCTTTCTTGTTGTAGTGTTAAGTAAGCTATGACGCTTTCTCGTTTTCCATCTTGCTTCAAGTATTAGGGCATCAAGGGAATGAAATGTTCAATATTAATCAAGTTTGTATACTCTGTTCGCTCATTGTGGCTCCCCCAAATCTTCCTTGCGATGAAACAATCGACATCAAACCTTCTCTTTTTGCTAGACCTACAATACTCATCAAGACGTGTTAATAATATATCACTGAAAGCCGAGAGAGTTAGGCCACAACCGCACCAACCCAGGATTATAAAGTGTATTCTATGGAAATATTCCGACGTATAATTGATGATTCCTCTTGTTATCTTCAGGGATTTCATTCTAGAATCGAAATACTATCGCTCTGCCAGTAATAATAAAAGTGTTTTAATTGATACTCAAGTCGGGCTCTAAAACATAAGGATTATAAAGGAAACCGTAATTCGTGCAATGGTCACTCTGTATCTTCTCAATTTGAAAAATACGTAAATTTGACTCAGATGTGTTGGCCTAAAAGAATTATTTTATTTCATTGCTTCAATGTATTCATATCTTCTCAAAAAAGTAATCTTCTCTTGGTATTATCCAGAACTCGTGTGTCCCTTTCTTGTCATGAGAAATACTGGAGATTTTCAATCTCCACCTCGATTTTTTCGCGAGAAACTGACGAATGGGATGCCTCAAAAGTTTAAATAAATTTTTGTAGATGTTGGAGGACGTTGCTCGAAAATCCACGACCGGAATCCATTACCCCAAAACCTCTAATGATATAGTTTCTTTTACAACCCCATTCGTTTTGATGGGACGTAGTGAAACGTCGTCGGTCGGTCGTTCGGAGTCCAGGAATTAAAGGAACTGAATCGAGGTCCTGATCCGGTTGCGTGCAGGACCTTTACAGTCTTTGCTAGGCCTAATCTTGTCGAATTGCTGCGGGAGATTTCGACTAAAATAATAACGACTCGGAGCCGAGAAGGCTAAAAGTGGAGGGTAGGTTTTTTCGGAACAGAGTATACTAGGTGACAAAAAAAATATTCGGTTTTTGAGAAGACCGATTTTTTAAATGAATTAGTCTTTCGTGAAAGGTAGTACGGACTACACCAGTAGAATCACCCTGCCTAAACTGGAAGCATACTACAAATCGATACTTCTATTACAATCTATTACACTAACTAGGTCCAGATCCGAATTTTATTACACTTGCCATTTTTGGGATCTAACTGCAAAAGTGGAAAATGAGGACATCATCCATAGTAACAATTCGGTTTAAGAAGTCTACATCGTTTTCAAATCGAGCACAGATCGAACGCTATGCTTCTACCCTGGCATGCTTTCGGTCAATATTCAAACATTTGGGTATCCATTTTGCAGCAATTTTTCTCATGTCCAAATTGACGTGAACTATATGATGAACGCGTTCGTATGAAATATTCAGTGCTTCAGATATCCCTTTTAGCCCAATTCGACGGTCTGATAAAATCATGTCATGAACTGCATCGATATTTTCGGGGACTGACACAGAAACTGGCCTTCCTGATCGGTCATCATCTTCAATGGAAAATTTACGGCTTTTGAAGCTTGTAGTCCAATATTTCACGGTCGCATACGAAGGACATTGATCAACAAGGGTATTAAGCATATCTTCGTAAATCTGCTTACCTTTTAACCCTTTTAAATACAGGTACTTGATGATGGCTCGATACTCCAATTTTTCGATTTTCACAATTTCGTTGGACATCTTCTTTCTTTTAATTTATTGCGTAGGTCTGGTTTACTTTCTTGACCTCTAACTTTCACACTGAAACTTCTAATGAGTTATTGTTCGTTGCTATGTTAACGCAATATTTTTTTATGCATAGAACTGGTCTAGGCTAACTAAATATCAATACATCCTCTTATATATACATTCGAATATTATTTTTCGATTGATATTTCGAAGAAAATGAACTTTTTCCATCAATCAACTCTCAGAGGAAAAACTTTTCTGTAATCGAAACTACATAAAATTCAATTTCGTGTGGATATACGTGTACACCCTGTGTACAACGCTTATTGTCCTTCCCAGAGAACCGTAACTATACACCCAACTAGAAGCAATTCCGCATCATTATCCACATCCATACACCGACATCATTTTCCAACTCTCGAAACCATCGAATATGTCTTTGTTATTGACAACCCTAAAATCCAATGCTAGACATTCCTATTTGAAGTTCCCCGATATACCGCAGTGAACGTCATATTTATTTGTTCAGATCCGATGAAAGATATCGTTTCAAGACGGGAGTATGAAATTGGTATGATGACTATAAATCATACACACGTGATGGCTCCAAAGCCTCCAGAATAAAATATCTGGTAACATTGTTCAACGTGATCCGTCTGTTGAATCCAGAGCAACTTGACCATGATTGATGAATGGATTCTTGTGCGCGATGCATGTTTAGACGTAGGGAGGAAACTAGTGTATGGTTTCTTTTCGTTGAAACGAAGGAGCGTTGAAAAGATGATTGGTGTTTGAGGGATTCCTGCTGATTTTCCACTTCGTCTTTTCCAATTCAATTTTAATGATGGATACGATCACTGTTCTATATTTCTCCATCAAATCAAGACTTTGTCCCCCTTCATTTGAAGTTTGACAATTCACATCTGTCAATTGTCAAACTTTGACAAGGTTTGACAATTGACAGATGACAGATGACAGATGACAGATGACAGATGACGTCAATCCAATGGTTCTTTTTGATGAGTACATGTCTTCTCCTCACTGGAAATATTCCAACCGATTAACGTATTCATAAAAACCAGTGGAACTCTTCCATAAATTGGGCATTGTATGTTAATTGTCGGAATTTCCATCAGGAAACCCCTAAGGACCAGACCCGCTCTGTGGTCCTGACTCATTATCCGGTTACGTCCTTCTCCTGGCCGACAACCTGGAATGTGTTACACGGGATATCCTTAATTACATCAGCCAGAGCAGAGCCAAATTCTATTCGGATGAATTGTAAATTTATACATCCTGGGATTTTCTATGCATCCAGTGGTACTCAATGTTTGTCTTGAATTTAAATATATAATGAGACACTTGATGATGACGCTTTGCTAGATATGAAATTAAATTCATTTTCTTCATTTTTGATGCTTACATGTCATTGTAGTAGGGAAAGAATCCAAAGTAAGTATTTTATGTGAATAACCTTCCATCATCCCCAAGGAAGGATTCTACATCTTTTAAACATCAACAGTTTCATCGGTCAAATTATTCCAGGGGGTAACAGACATTTCAGGCTATCCATTTTGGATCCAATTTGGGATTTTACCGGAAACTATATTTCCAAGTTTCCATTAAACGGTTTTCAGCGTTAGTACGGGGCAATAACTCACGTAGCCAATTTCAATAAAATTAAAACTTCCCCATATTTTCGAGGCCTAAAAATTTGCAAGGTAAGCCCAGAGGAACTATGTAGGTCAGGGATGATGAAGTAAGTTAGGCAGTCAATATCTACCCAGCAATTTCGTGCAGGGCGTGAGGTATTCTCACGGTCTGAAGTTGATTTTTTCCTTCGGAAGTTTACCAAGATGAACAAAAAGGAATGGTATTCATTGTGGCTAGGTGAAGAATTTCAAGTATGATCTATTTAGCAACCCCAAATGACTCGATTGGGCAATGATTTGTACAGAAGCCGTTGCTTATAAAAAAGGTTCGAAAGCGTCAGGTATAAACGCTCAAACTCAGGGAATATTCAGAATTTGCCTGTATTTAAGCAAAGGATCAATCATAAATAAAGCTGAGTCCTATGATCACCATGTGAAGTGTCGCCTAAACGTTTCAGGTTGAAGGGAATGAATTATGACTCTAATAATAATAATAATAGATTCCCGTATCACACCATGAAAGGATTTCTGTTTACTCAGTAAGGTATATATCACAGCTTGGGGAGAATTACATTAATATAAGTCAAACATTGGTGGTGCGTTGAAGGTTGATGGGATTATCGAAGAATTTACGATGTTTGGCTATGATGGCATGATGGGGGATCTGCAGCACTTCTGCAATGGGTCAATAGAATAACAGATAATGTTGTAATTTATCGAGAGTTGAAAAAAATGGAAGGAGAGTGACCCCTGCAAACTGGAAAGATATGTTCGACTGCGTAGTTCTCTCTCATGAGTATGAGGATTTTTCTTACTTGTCAAACGACCGAAATACTTCACTCCTTTTTCCTAAATCTGATGGGGAATTAAATATTCATGATCAAATCACAAACAGTTCAACAAGAGCAGTTTTCTTTTCTTCAGTAAAGAAAATCTTCAGTTGCTTAACCAGAGATCTTCAAACTCTGCTTCAGTTTGCCACCAAAGTTGGGTATATTATTTTTCACTATTAGGTACCACTTTGAGATGGATGAGGCTAACCAAATATTTATTTCGTGTGAAACATTTCGTGATACACCTGTTCATCTCCTGGATCGATTCCACCTGCCAAACTGGTTATATCGTTGTGATCATTTCGGTTGGCAGGACTGAGCAGGTGTGCATTTCGTCCCAAATAATTGTTTATCCGGTCAGAAAGGGTAAATATAATAATACGGCTATTTTTCGACCGATTGCTTCGAATCAGCACGAAACCGTGATTGGATGTAATGTATTCATACTCTGACAGAGCTGATTATGTTGGTATCGACCGCTGTTTCGTGCTACCTCGTATTGTTAGCTCAAATTGAATTCTCAAATAATAACAGACGAACTGAAATTTCATCTTCTAACATCGTTTCTGATTGGGAAAGAGTTTTTAGATAATTTTCAGAGTTTGACACCTTGAACTCAAATTTGACATCGAATGTTTTCGAAAAGGCTGCATCTGGATCTGAATTTAGTGGTTTCTGACTCTTAAACTATCCCTGATTCAGCCCTTATTCAATGGGAGCAGTTGATAGTTGTTGGAAAGTCAGAGTTTCCTAATTTCATGAATTCTATGAACACAAGTGAGACATAGATTGAACTTGAGCCATAGACACAGAGAAATGGACATAGTAATACCAGCATGAAATTGGTAATTTTATAAAAAGAGAAAAGTTATCGTCAGGCCAATACCTGTCTCTTTTCTATTGATTTAGACGTGAGTGTGGACCAATCAAAATTCTAGAAAAGCTGGTCTGATATTGAGTTTCTACCTGTCACTTTTTCTGACCTTATTTCATGCACAGATGGAAAGTGAATTTCTCCATGTCTATGACTTGACTTGACGGACAGATTGGAGACATTTTTCATCAGAAATCAGGAATTTCAAAACAAACATCTTCTTATCAGACGAAAATGTCGGTATCTGGACCCAATTGCCTGTTACTGTTTTATTCTTAGTTAAATCTAAAATATTTCATACTTCATCGAACAAAATTCGATGCATCTCTCCAATGAAGAAAAAGAGAAGTGTTTCGAGTTCCAAATGGGGTTTTGTTGCAAAATTTTCGTTATAGCCAAGAGACATGCGACGCCCAAGCGTGGTAATAAATTTTCAACAACCCTTAAAACTCAAACTGACTACCTCCCACTGCCGCAACCATCAATCATCACATATAATATGTATATCAAACTAGGCTTCCAGCCTAATCGCGAATACAGTCGTACCAGTATGCATGCACTTTAAAATGGAAAAGTCATTTCCCGTTTTCAAAAGGAGAAACCCATTTGATATATAATTACACGAAACATTTCGTTACATTCATCAGATAAGGGTCGAACGTTTCCCGCTTTTTTCTTGCATTCCACTTCACTCCCGTAATTACATGTTACTTGAGGCCTTACCGATAAGTAGGTACGAAACTTGCCCGGTAATCCATCTTGCGCTGGACAGCCCTGCTAATCAAAACACGCGACCCTCTTTTTTCTTCGTCGATCGTGGGGATAGATTAAGTTCTCGCATGGCAACGAGAGAGGAACTTTCCTCAACTATTTCTCGTTTTTTTTCGTTACTCGCCGAAACATGGAAGTGTCAGTCACAGAAAAAAAAGCTCCGTCCGTCAATATACAAGGTGTATACTAAAAGTGCGGCAAATATGTCTGAAAAAGATAGTGTAAAGGCAAAGTGCATACTTTCGTTCTGATACTCCAAATAGCCTGCATTTAATTGCAATTTAAGAGTCGGTACTATTGGTCTAAGGCTCTAAACTCAACCGTTTCTAAGAGTTTATCTTGAGTTAGCACTTTCTAAGGCATCAGTCATATTAAGATCTGTCAATTTCTGACAAATGACAGCTGACAACTGACAGATTGACAGATGACAGCTGACAACTGACAGATGACAGCTGACAACAATGTCATTAATTAAAATTGGGCCAAATTGGAGATATGAAAAATAGTCGTCATGCAAGGACATAGCGAAAAGTACTTCTGTAGACCACACTGTGGAGGAGAACTCATCAAGTTTGTCCATTTTACGCTGTATTTGGTGTTGAGTATCACAGCTAGTCTCTCGCGAGATAAATCTAGACAGCGGTCCGCGTCATCAATCTACACACTCTCCAGTTTATATTTCCATATAAGAATAGTGCGATCCTGCCTGTAAAAAAAATTGACGTAGACGAATTGCGGAAACGTTCCGAATATGCGAATAAATTCTCGATCCACTACAGAACTAATGGCCACTCCATGGAATGAAAACGTAGGAAAATAGCAACTTTATGAAAAAAGCTCATTTTCGTCGAATTTTTTCGGATAGAAATTCTGTCACACAATTTATTCCTCCATTCGGAATTTTATAAATATCTTCTTGTGCATACGAAAGGATAATCACCATAATTCTCAGTACGAGATGAAGGAAAAGAATTTCCTTTTCCATTAATCTTTTTTTTTCGAGAAACAACTGTTTTCGAATGAAATTCAGACCCTTTTTAAGCTCGATGACAGATTAAGAGTAATCATGGCAGAATCAACGAATAAACTCATCAGAATTTCCACATCGGCTCCTTGAATCGATCGGAAAATATTGAGCACCGTTAATTTTCCCGGAAAACATTTCACGTCTTATTGGATCAGTCTTACGTTCGGGCTGACTAAGGAAAATCTGATCCTCAAATCCCTATCCTTGGCTGCTAAATCGGATAAAAGATGGCTGAAGGGAGCCTGGGAGCTGGAAAACAAAGGAGATTAAGAGTATCAACAGTGAGATTCATTTCTTGTTCATTTCCAATCTTTTTCTTACCGCTTCATCGCCGGTGAAAGCCGATGGTGGATACAAGTTTATTTTTTCAGTTGTGGCTTTGCTTACTACAGTTTCCATTCTGAGTAGAGAAAAAGCAGGAGATTCATTTTTGGTATATTGAGTCTAATTTTAGTTAACACAATTTTTTTTCGTGACGTTAATCCGAATCAAAACCAGAAATAAGATAACGGTTGACACACGCCTATTTGGAAAACAAACACTAGCAATTTGATATAAATCCACTTAGAAAATACCACCCTCTTGAAATGAGAATACTCCAGTGACGAGAAAATTCCAAACCGTTTCCTTTGACTGAAACGGAAAGAGGAGATTCGCCCTAGTGTCCATCTATTTTCCATGTTATTGGTTTGATTTTCACAATGTCAATATCAAGTCCAAGAAAAGCCCTTATGCAGGCAGACACAAAAGAAGGAGAACGGGGCAAGAACTAGAGTATCGGCTGCCAGGGATGGAACGGAAAAAATTTAATCTTTGATCGGTCGAAGAAACTAGAGTAGGTCCAGTTATCAGTCTTTGAGGCGGAAAACATGTTATGACATGTTTCTTCCTTAAATATCACAAAAACATTGGTAGATAGAGAGGGGGCCCTAAGAACAATTTTTCCAGTCTTCTGCGAGGCTATTTTGTCAAAGAAAATGATTCAATTTAATTAGAACAGCACTTGGCTTTCGCTGCCGACTGAGACGTCAGAACAAGCAGCCTGGGGAAGATCACGAAAGTGCATCCGAAAAATCTCTGCCGCCAACGCAGAGGCAGAGGCTACAGCTCGCCTTTTTCAATTCGCTACGAAATTAACATACCCTACAGCACAACGAGTCAAATTAATTTACACTCGTTTCAAGTAACAAAGGACGTAATTAGTTTGGATTCATAATGGAAAAGGATACCGGGCCGCATCAGCCATTGTTATTAATTCAAACTTTCGGCGGAAAAAATTGAGCCCTGCCTCCGTGGAAAGAACTGTAATTCCGCTGTTCGGGGTGATTCAATTAGTCGACTGAAGAATATGTTCGTGTGTCGTCTGTTTGATTACGGAGTTGGGGCTTTTTGGGGTTCATACAGTCGATGGAAAACAGTATTCTGAAGACTGGTTTATCGAATTATCAAAATTGAATAATGGAAGAATTGATATTCTAACATTTTTGATGGCCTTGTCACATAACTAACCTAGAGCCACTTATGGCAGTATTGCCTGTAGGCGTATGCATAGCCAACAACATTAAAACAAATCCGAAAATTTCATGATTTGGGGAGTATTCCACTCTTCTCCAACGGCAGCTAAAGAGATGCTTTGAGATTTCCCTCAGCCATCCATTTCTGTGCGAGAAGATGCAAGACAAGCAACTTATAAGCTCTACAACCTAATCCTGAGTTTTGAGACAAACTAGCTTACTGCCGTGTGGATTCTTTCCTTTTCGTTTCAACAGGAGCTGAATTCACTTAAATGGTGTAAAGTGTTCTCCCTCTGTATACAAATTGAGAGATATTAGGTATTCGTGGTCGATATAGTGTCTAGAGGATAAGAACTAATGTTTCATTCTGCGATAAAGGTTAACCTTTATGTAGTGCATAAAATAAATAAGTAAGACTCAACAAGAAATTCTTCGAGAATTCCAGGTACATCCAATGGAAGCTTCTGTGGAAGAATAGCATTTAATGAGAAGCTTTCCCACCTCTCAAAACATCCGAATGCAATTTCAACTCGTCCAAAGTGTCGAAAGTTCCTGCGTTCGTCATAGAAATTCAAAAAGTTCCTGAATTCCCCCCCTTCGAAGGTCTGAATGTGACACTCCACTTCTAGACCACAATGCTGCTCCTCGTCCATATCCGAAGCTATTCGGTATATTTGCCTTCGTATACATTTTAAATTTATCGTCTTTCTCGGATTTGCCTTCCCCAGAAACAATGTACAAGGGACCGAGAACAACAAATACCGCGTATATAAACTGCCATGCCTTTTAACTATATAAACGATAAATAGTCCCAAACATTTACAATAGGAATACGCGGAGCTTGTTTCGTTTCTCGCAGAACAAATACCCGATATTGGACCGGTCGTATATGGGTATTTGTTGACAATTTTATTCGATTGATTTATTCTTCATTCTGCCTCACTCGAAATGGGACGGAAAATTTGTCTCACTCAGTGTGACATGGGCACAGAAAACGAGTAAAGGACAGGAGCCACAGGAGGAGTATTTTCTTGCTGAATATTATAATAATCTGGATAATATTTTCTGGGAAGTCGAACTTTGGCTTTAGGAAAATCCCTAAAAAGATGGGCTCACCTAAAAATTTGTCAAGACCAAATTGTTGCATCAAGGTCGATGTAATCTCGAGATATATTACTAGAAGAGTTGCTCTTTTAGAATATGTATCCCTTTCAGATGTACGATGATTTTTCTGGAGAGTAAGTGCGTCAAAAGTTGACTAAAGAAAAATTCCTAAAAAGATGGGGTAAAAATTTGTCAAGACCAAATGGTTGCATCAAAGTCGATGTAATCTCAAGATACATTACTAGAAGAGTTGCTCTTTTAGAATATGTATCCCTTTTGGCTGTACGATGATTTTTCTGGGAGGTAAGTGCGTCAAAAGTTGACTATAGAAAAATTCCTAAAAATATGGGCTCACTTAAAAATTTGTCAAGACCAAATGGTTGCATCAAGGTCGATGTAATTTCAAGATATATTACTAGAAGAGTTGCTTTTTCAGAATATGTATCCCAATCAGCTGTACGATGATTTTTCTGGGAAGTAAGTGCGTCAAAACTTGACTATGGAAAAACTCCTAAAAAAATGGGCTCACTTAAAAATTTGTCAAGACCAAATGGTAGCACCGAAGTCAATGAAATCTCGAGATGCATTACTAGAAGAGTTCCTCTTTTAGAATATGTATAACATTTAGATCCACGATCAGAAGGGGTCACTTCAAACTTGTTCCGGTACAGAATCTCTTCGTGCACTTCACCGGTTTGTCGCTTTGAATTCGACAATCGCATTTCTCCAATCTAACCGAAAAAAAACATTCCCATAATCGTGTTTACGTTCGCCGTATCTGTATAATCCAATTTCGCTTAGATCTGTCAATCACCAAAACCCGTAACCGAATTGAATTTGGCAGTGTTTCGACCATTCCGGATGAAAACATGCATGACGGTACAGATTCATTAAAGTGTCCGGATTATTACAAATAAATGAGGTTGAATTATGTCCAATTTGTTGTCCGTTCAATTCCGTTTTGATGTGTTTCACGTTCCCACTCACTGGTTGTTACTGTTGGAAGTAGAACTCAATGAACGTCACGGTGGAATTCATTATCGCGCATCGATGGACCATTTTCGGGATATTCTGGGATTTCGTGTCTCTCCCCGATCCGGTGGTTTTTTTGCCGGTGTAATTTGATTAAGGACAAAGCGAAATGTGTGGTTTTTGTTAACAGAATTTTCGGTAACCTTCGGTAAAATACGCGTCAAGATTTATCTGGGAATTCCGAAGAGACCAGATGGTTTAGCTTGTAGGAGATAAAAGGCACTAAGTCAAAAACAACTTAACCCCATAATCTACCAGGTAACTATTGGGTTATTCTAGCACTCACTACATGTTTCGCTATCACAGTAGCATCTCCTGGTGGATAAAGATATACGCAAAAGGTTCACCTTTCACTTAAATCGTGTAATCAAGAGTTTTGTTATTTCATTTTACTGCATATTTCCTACATATTTCTCCAGTGAAGTTGATGTTCAATTACTTGTCTATGTAGCCTCATTTGGCCCTTGGAGACATAAAAACCTTTCGATTCACTTCGAAAATCAACCATAAAATGAATCATTCCTCATTTCAATCTGACATTCACAATCGAGTGAACTCAAATCGTTGTATACGAAATTTTCCAAGCAAATATAATTGGGAAATGCGCCATTGTATCTAATCAGCAAACCAGAATTATCATCGGGCTCCATTCTAATCTAATAAGTTATGATTTATTACGGCATCCATACAAAGCAATCGAAGTGGAAGAAGATACATATCAACCCTGAATTTCTTGGATGATGTGAAGTCCAAGTTTCATAATAGCAACTAGTGCACTGTTCGCAATCTGTTATATAGGGTGTCAGGAGATGCAACCTTCAAAACTTATGAGGGAGAGAATTTATATAATGTTTCATCTGATTCTGAACGACTTATATTTCAGCTGAATATTTCCACAATCAGAAAGATTGTGAATGAAGAGGATGACGAAAAAAAAGTGGCTGCATTTGGGAATTTTATGGTTGAGTGAATTAATGCGAAAAGTTTACTACAGGATTTTCGATGAATGTCATCGTAGAATAAGTTCCCGAAAATTGATTTTTCTATTTTTCATTCGACTTGTCCTATACATTGTAAATGTTTTAAGGTACTAATTATTATTATATCAATGTATTAAGATGAAGAGCCACAAATACACGCCAGTTGTCCTGTTAATTGTTTATTCATGTGAAATTTTTGTTCGAAGGTGAAGTTCATCTTGACTTGAAACTTTCTTTAATTCCTTTTACTTATATTGATGCAAGATGATTTTTGTTGAAGAATTTAACATTCTTGTAATTATCTGTTAATTCCTTCGGGAGATACCTATTCCCAACCACTGCATCATATGCATTTCATCTTCGGGTTAAGATTTTTGAAATCTACAACTCATGTAACGTATTCAAACTTTAGCCTAAGACGATAACGAACATTAACTCTCCTCAAGCTAGTGCATATTATGATATCATACTGATCTCTTGTTAATATTTTCCATGCAAATAACTGGATTTGGTATGCCTTCAATCAGTTTGTATAAACTTCAAATGTTCGTCACATATTTTTCGAAGAGATTCGACATTGTGATAAAATACGTAATAACAGAAACTTTTACTTATAACCTGCAACATAGCGTTGATTTAAAACCCAAAAATGTTTTGACAAGCTTCATAACACCACATTTTCGTACTTTGTGAGTGAAATATGTCAAATTTCCATGGCCAACCGAGTGCTAAAATAAAAATGAATGGAGTATAGAATTAAATGGAACTTATGACGTTTTGAACTCGATGCCTCTAAAGTTGAAAGTTTGATGTCATAAAAACTGATACAGAAGTTGCATTTTTAAAGAAGTGATGTTGGTGGAAGTTGAGTCATATTTTAGTGCGATATAACCTAAGTGAAAATAATTCATTACCCCCCTACACATCTCCTTCAACTATCTCATTTTCAAACCGTTCACAGGATATACCCATACGGTGAAATAACTGGAAAAAATGCCATGTATTCCACTTATCGGGTCGCATTTACAGCATTTCCGTCTGGAAACTGGAGGAAAGATCCATTTCAATTTATTCCAGTTCCGAGGCAATATCCACTCGGGTAGTTTCAGGACCGGGGTCACAAATAGTTCTAAAAGATCAGAGGCCATCCAGAGGGCTCATCCTGTTCTAATTTATTGTGAGCTCCTATCGGCAATCCCGTTTTACGTCGAACGTCCCTGTATCACTACTGCTATTCGAATGAGGATTCTCATCAGAAGTAAGGTTCTTTGCTGCGCGAATCAACATTTCTCGAAATTGACATTCCATGTTTATATGCTCTAGCTTGGTAGTGTGAAAATTTCCCGAGTCTCGCGTTTAGTTTCATAATCAAATTAAAATATTCTTTAAGCTTAAAGCTTCCGTCGATTTTAGTAGGGTTTAAGGAAGCTTTTAAATTAAAGGGACTGATTCAGACGTAGATAAAGGTATTATAGGTTACTACCATTGAAATGAATGGCGGTAGATGAAAACCCACAACCCTGCTTCAACAAGAAAACCATAAACACTTTCTGGCGTTGGAAGTCTCTCACCTCATACATCTGCCCAAATAAATGTATGATGAAAAGCGTTCCATGCATTCATTCATTGCTGTATTTCGTTACCGGGAATTAATCTACAAAAAGACATAGAAAAAGAACAGACTTATAATTTCTTGGGACTAATTGGGACTGTGTGCCCTCCTGTGACTGAAGAGACCCAACCGTGATCTGCAGATCCTTCCACACTCCGGGCATGGACAGTCACCAACCAGATCTGGCCGCCTCTGAATTCTTCTCGAGTCTCCATTATAACTGTGACCATAGATTTCCACTGTGACCTGTCTAACACTAGTTGTTTCCAGTTATGATTGGCATTAACTGATTTCAGGAATTGATATAGTATATTTTTAAACCGCCCATACTGGCCCCCTGGTTTCCGGGCTCCCTCTGTCAATTCGCCATACAAAGCTATTTAGGGGTGTCTTGTGTCTTGCATCCTCAGAATGTGGCCGCTCCATCTGAGTCGGGCCCTCGTTACTTGAGTCTCAATTGTTGTACAACTCGCGCGTTGCAAGACTTCTGCATTCGAAACTTTGTGGAACCATCTGATGTGCATTATCTGTCTTAGATGACGTTTTTGCGTTTGCTCAAGCTGCTTAATATGTCGCCTGTAGGGCGTCCAGCTTTCGCTTCCGTAAAGAGGCGTTGGGAGGACGACTGCTTTGTAAACAGCTGTCTTGGTCTCCAGATTGAGGTTGTGATTTTGAAACACTCTGACCTTTAGCTTCCAGAATGCCCGTGATGCCCAATTGATACGGTTATGTATTTCCGTGTCTAGGTTAGCCCTAGTATGTATGAAACTTCCCAAGTATTTGAACTGCTCGACCTGTTCTAGGGTTTCATTCTCCAGGCTGATATGTGTTTGAAGGATTTCTGGGGGACTTACCAGGATTTTGGTTTTTTCGACATTGAGTCTAAGGCCTAAAGCTTCGTATATATGTTTATAGGTGTCCAGCATTATCTGTAGATCCTCTGGGCTGCTAGCGATAAGTGCGCAGTCGTCTGCATATTGAAGTTCCGTGATAACCTTTGAACGGGTTATCATAACATGTAGAGGCTTCTTTCAGAGCTATACTAAGGGTTGCTCCACCTATCGCCAGGTAAGCGAATGTACTACCTAGACCATGCATACCGTCTGTAGATACCTGTCAAATATGCTAAGTGCCACGGACATGACCTTCTGGTTGTAACAACTGTGACATTTCTGCCAAGCAAGTTATTAAACCCTATAGAAACTGAGCAACGAAGGATATCTTTAACTGGTGGAGTTATTCATTAAACGAATTCTCCTCATGGAACGTATCTTTTTCATGAAAACCATATTTGAGTTCTGATCAAATTTCCGCCCTACATTTTCATATTCATGCAGATGAATGCAGTACTTGTTGGATGCCTATTTGCTTGGTTAAACGTTTTCGCAGTTTTAATTCGATTTTCTATGGGACCCGCTATGCAATATACGGAATAGAGAAGAGGCAATCTTAACATGCGGATCTGCTCACAAAAGCGGCTCTTTCCAGTATGAAAGGAAATCTCGCCGGATTTCAATGACTCAATTCTGCATACAAAAGAGCTGCGAACGTATGGCTATCTTGCCTATCTGTTCATTACCTGAATTTCCCTCAGCGGATCATTTTCCAAAAAATAATGTCCTAGTCACAGTGGATATCATAATATCATCATGATAGTTTCTCGTGAAACACTTGTAGGTTTCATAGTTATTCAAAGATATTGAAGTAGGTACACAAAAGTGAAACGACGCAAAGAAATCTTAGAAGAATATATTTCAACGACAAAAATCTGAACGAAGGAAGTTGGAACTGGATCGAAGGAATATAACAGCAGATATCACCGATAGAAATTCGCAATTTTTGGAAAATGCTAACTAACTGCAGAGAATATCTAGAAAATGATATAGTAGAAGCTAAGAATTACCTTCAGACTTCTGAGATCTTCAGTCAAGAAAAGTTCATTCAAATAACCGATAATTTCAATTTTACCATTTACAGATCGTCATCCGAATGAGGTTTTTGACTAATAGAAAAACTTTTCTTAACTGTGGCCGCCTGGATTGGATTCATTATTCGTCAGAAAGTTTAGACCGTCTTTCATAGCCCAGTGAATATTTCGCAGTTATCAACAGATCGCAGATAGAGGAAACTCTTCTCGCTATTGTTCGTAGTCATAAAAGATTTTGTTACCCCAGAAATTACATCAGGTGAGATTGGACGCCGGGATGAGCCCTATTGTTTCCTGTATAATGAGTAGTGATTCAAAATTGAATTTCGGATGTCGAATCTCTACATCTCAAAACGTCATTAAAAGTCTAGAAGATTGAGTTTGGTGCTGGGGTTAATTGGATTTCAAGAGGAGCTCGATGCCGTCATAATAATTAGGTTTTTATGGGATTTAATTCTGCGAATTGGGCGTCGTTTGAATGAAAAGTTTGTTCGATAATGCAGATTTTCGAAAATTTATGAAATATTCTGTTTGGATGGTGGTCAAAATATTTCTTTCAATTTTATTCGTGAAGTTCAAGTCGGAAAAATCTTTTTTATGCGTTTCGAACCTTATATCAGCGATTCGCTGGAGAGCGAGAGAACAATATTGAATTAAAAGGCGAGAGGACTGAGGGGGAACTGCTAACAAGAATTATTGGAAGCCTTTGGCGCGAGCAATTAAAAGTCTTTGTTTTCATATCAGGTCAGAAAGGATTTTACTTAAAGATTCGAGATTATCTCCTGCTCGGATAACTGAGATTGATAACGAAGCTAATTGGCCATATAGGATGATTAATGACCGATTTATATTCGCAGATTATCTTATATTACCAAAACGCCCAAGTTTCAAACTCGATAAGTTCGGGAGAGAAGCCGGCTCATTTTCACTGATCTCATTTCGTCTCATAGATAGCTTGGGGCAATATTTATTCGATAAAAATCAGCGATAAAGCGCAATATTCGGTAGGTAACTATCATATTATCCATTGTACACACACGACAGCTAACGCATTTGTACAATATTTTGATGATTTTCTAGCAATGAAATTAAGTGTTTTTTTCAAGCCCTGTTGGGGAGCCGAATAGGGAAATTCGGGATTTACTCGAATATATATATAGGGGAAATTGTCTAGGACAGCCTGTCAGGATAGTAAAAAAAAACTATCATTGTACATACTCGAGCGTGTCAGATTAAGATTTTTGTGGTTAGTTAGATGTTGAAAAGTAGATATTTTCTTAATCTGACAATTCAAGCGTGTCGAAAATGTGTGGGAGGGCGCCAAAGTTGCAAAAAAAAAACGAGCGCGGTGGCATTTTTTCTTATTTTGAAGCTAATGATTCAAGAATAACGGAAAAACTAGAATCTGACAGTTTAAGCAAGCCGAAACAATAAAAATTGGCCATAAAGGTCACAAAAATCAGTTTTTCTGAATTATCTTCTTCCCTGGGCTTCGAATCTTTTGCGCATTCATTAAAAAAGTTGTAGAGCATAACATTTTCTACAAATTTTGTCGCGAGCAATTTTTTCTACGTTCAAAGGTTTTTGAGATATATGGCTATTAATGCGAGGTGTTTAGCGATACATGCTGAAGCGAAAATTCACTCGTTGGAAAATAGTATATTTTAAGATTAAGTCACAGACAACACTAAATTTTCGTGACTAATTTCGAAATTGTCATCATAGAAATACCTTGTCATTGTGACAATTGTAGTTTAGACTGGGATTCTACATTGACCTTGCCCTTTCGCATGTGTGGCTAAGCTTCTCGCCCTTATCGCCCTCTAACTCGAGAACGGTTGAGCGTATGTAAAATTGCTTCAAGTTGTGTAGAATTTTATTATCTACAACTTTCATAATGGATGCAAAAACGATTAGAGGTACAGAGGGGGAAATATTCGAAAAAAAGGGATTTTTATCATCTTCAAAGTGTCAGATTCAGAAAACCCCCCTGATTAGTGTCAGATTAATGGGTCAACACGTCTACAACATCCAGATTAACCATCTGGAGCATATACAGTATCTCAATCTGACACGATCGAGTATGTACACCTGACGATTTTTTTTTACATCTTTGAGAACTTGCAGACGCTTTCCCCACCGCTGAAAGTGCATACATCATAAAACCTGTTTTCTTTCTAACATTTAATCTTCAAAATCCACTAGGTCTCCACGACGCTCGAGTAAATCCCGATATAGCATCATCGGCTCCCCAACTACTAAGCCTCAAAAACGGAATTCGGATTCAGCAAAGATATTAAAGGAAACGCTCCAGTTTTATTGCCTGATAATGAAGGGATTTAAAAATCAATTGACAAGTTCAGGTATCCTACGTAGAAAGCTTCAAAATAACACCACTCCACTCCACTCCACTCCACTCCACTCCACTCCACTCCACTCCACTCCACTCCACTCCACTCCACTCCACTCCACTCCACTCCACTCCACTCCACTCCACTCCACACCACTCCACTCCACTCCACTCCACTCCACTCCACTCCACTCCACTCCACTCCACTCCACTCCACTCCACTCCACTCCACTCCACTCCACTCCACTCCACTCCACTCCACACCACTCCACTCCACTCCACTCCACTCCACTCCACTCCACTCCACTCCACTCCACTCCACTCAACTCCACTCCATACTTACAGTTGAAGGCGCAACAAATCGAGAAAACATTGCGTGGAGGAATAATAAAATAATCTAATTACGAAATGTATTTCGGCAATTCTGATTCAAATTATAAAAGCAAATAAGCCACGTCCCACCTCGTTCGGGCGAATTCTTCATCCAGCATTCGATTCCCAACTATCCAGTCGAACCTACCCCAAATCAATTACCGTTTATCACTGCCCCATTATTAAAGCATTGGCGAAAGACTGGATCCCGGCGAATTTGGGTCCACAGTATTAGTCCAGACGTGGTCGGTTCAACTTCAAAGGCTTAATTCAATTACCCTACTAGTCTCCTTAATTAATTAACCAGCGTGCACGTTTTGATTAGCCTGTCACTTCATAAATATTCAAACAAACCGAATAATGCCCTGTGACGCGCGACTCACAATCAGACTAATGAAGCCGATAGCCGATGTATTTTATGTCCTGTTATTTGCAGTAGCTACATTATCGGTTTATCACTATTCATGTTCTGTTGTTCGATTATGGAGGGAAACGCTCAGAAATATCCCTGGTGGTATGACGATCGGAAACGAGCGAAGGAAGCGGTTTTATTGATTGGGTTGAACGACTCAATTTGAACTGCTCGGTCATTAAGTGCACTAGAACTCGAATAGCAACAGTACGAAGTGGCGAATTTTCCAATAACATTTCATTTCAATTGACGAATATGGTAGGATAAATCTTATTTTGCCCCTCGAAATTTCTTATAAATCACAGGAAAATTCATTCAAAAACATCAATTTTAATAATAGAAGAATTATAACGCCTCAACAGGGAGGCAATGAATACAAAAATAAGAATTAATTCAGATGCATGCCACCCGCAGACATGAATATCAACAAGTGTTACGATCTGAATTGAACTAGCCAATTTGCCATCGTCGGAGAAAGAGCTGTGTTGCTCTGACGAGGTCAAATGAGACCAAAACCATGGTCAGCATCTAGTCTTCTTCGGTGGAACATTCCCCATTTAGTTGTCCTGACGATGACCAAGTTCAATTAAGATCGTATTACTTATATTCATATCGGCGGGTGGTATGCATCTGAATTTATTATTATCAATGATTGAGTTTCAACAACAAACTTTTCCTGAACAATCACTGTTTCATTAGCCTTCTTTCCATCATTTTCAAGATTGCTTACATAGAGAGTTGTTTGTAATTGGCTCCTTCAATTCTTGCTCGAAAATAACATAATTTCTGCCATCAGCAACAATTCCTACCGGATCAGTTTCTGCAATGCCTTCAGCATGGGACAAGTTGTGTGGAATACATGTAGATATTATGTAAAATTTTCCTGAGTGTTCCTTTTAATCTTTTGATCTTGAGTACCTACCTTGGTTTTAGATACAACGTCTACGTTCTTTCATTGTTGACAGGTGATTTTCGGTCATAGTGAGCGATTCTTTACTGGGCTTTGGGGCGTTTGTCAGTGGTGTCCCACAGGGCTCTGTTTGAGCCCAATTCTATTTCTGACATACGTTCCAGATTTCCCAAATTCAGTCCTTTTTGTTTATAATATGCTGAAAACATCAAACTATTCTGCGATGCTCGTTATCCTGATCGTTATCTATTCTGGACTGAAAAATGGTGATCCAAACTGATGACATTTTCCAAGTTGCTCCTGAATATCCGTTCCATAGCCGTAAGAACAGACAATTAGCCGTATCCAGTCTGTTGCGGCGGTCTGAAACGTACAAGAAATGAGTTCTCATTTGTTATAATGAGTCAGGAAAAGTGGGCAAATGTTGTATTTGCAGTTCTGGTTAACCATTCTCAACGTAGACGAGGGATGCAAGCGTCACGTGCTGTCGACGCCTCTGAAAAATGGTAGGTCGGACGAGAAGATTGCTCTGGAGCGGACTGGAGAAGTTGCACTCCAATGATTCTCCCGCCTCTCCAGTGAAACATCACACGTTTAATGGATTCTTGTGGATAGCTCGGCCTTGCGGACAACATTATTTACATCTCCAACCTCACAATTACTTTCTGTGTTTTACAACGTGCTCTGTGAAAAATAATTAATAGCTGCTGACGTTGGCAGAGAAGGATACTTTCCATTAGTTCGTATCTGTGGTAGCAAGTGTGAGGAGTTTTTTTTGAAACGTTATTGGGAACTGGTTGTACAGGCTGTCCTTACACAATGGAATCTTCACTTCTCGATGACAGACGGTTCATTATTGGTTATATCGAACCTAAATATTGGCCAGTGATTTTCAACTAGTTATATTTGTTGATGGAAAACACAAAATTACTGAAGAAAGCAGGAATTTAGACACTTATTATTCAAAAATTTTTATTCAAAACTTGCCGACGTTTCGGAGAAGCATTTCTCCTTTCTCAAGGCTTATTTTATTCTATTATTGCATCAGATGCAACAGAACTCATCAAAAAAATCTTTCTAGAACAACAATTTTGTGACAATATCTGGCGAATGTCCTACTTATTTTTCTCATGTTTGACGATTCAAAAATTTCTTCTTTAAATAGAATAAAATAAGCCTTGAGAAAGGAGAAATGCTTCTCCGAAACGTCGGCAAGTTTTGAATAAAAAATTTTTGAATAATAAGTGTCCAAATTCCTGCTATCTTTCTTCAGTTTCTGAACATGGATGCAAATACTATTAACAAAAAATTACATTTTTGAGCTCGAAGTGATTGCTATACACATTTCTCTCAGATTTTACCAAAATTGTCTCATTTGGACATGAGAAAAATTGCTGCAAAATGCATCCTCAAATGTTTGAATGTTGACCAAAAGCGTGCAAAGGTAGTAGCATCGCGCTTGATCTGTGCTCCATTTGTAAATGATGATGAAATTGTTACTATGGATGAGACTTGGGTACATTTCTACGATCCAGAAACAAAGCAACAATCGATGGAATGGCGACACTCTGGTTCTCCAAGACCTAAGTTCTTGCTTCAGTTTTTTGGGATTGCCATAGACTAAGCATGATTGATTTTTTTGGATAAGGGTAGAAAAATAACCGGAGATAACTATTCGACATTACTGACCACTCTATGGGAAAAAATTGAGGAGAAAAGACGCGGAAAGCTATCCAAAGGTGTTTTGTTTTTGCAGGACAACGGCCCTGTACAAAAACGTCATGTTGCCATGCAAAAAATTCATAAATTAGGGTTTGAATTACTAGAACACCCGTCTTATTCGCCAGATTTGGCTCCACCCGACTATCATCTCTTTCCTCAACTCAAAAAAAAAAGCTTAAAAGGTCGTAAATTTTTTTCTAACGAGGAGGTAATGAAAGCTGTGAAGGTCTGGTTTGCAGAGCAAGAAGAAATATTTTTTTTGAAAGGTCTAGAGACGTTTCAGGTTCGCTGTACTAGATGTATCCATTTAAGAGGAGAATATGTTGAGTAATAAAATATTTTGACATTGAAATTTTGTTTGCTTCTAAAGTAGGCTAAGAATTTTCTCAATTTATCTTCGTACTGTTTCTAAAAGTGACCAGAAACTGGTATGAAACAACTGTCTCTCATTTCTGCTGCTCCTGCGTAATTTTTTCTTCAATTTTATTTTAGGATTTCTGCTTCCCTCGAGACAGAACCTGAAATGACAATTTTTTACCGCAACACGCCCAACAAATTTACCCTTACCTGCTGTAATAAATTAGGGAAGTTTAGTGTTAGAAACTAGGGTCGATGGGATTGTTCCCGAGATATTACCCGATAATGCGTCCAGAGTGGGTCTGCGCCTTCTCCAGTGGGTCAAAAACATGAACGTGCTGCCCCTAGGCATGATTAATAACTATTAATTAGGCCGGATATCGACTCAATCGCTCTGAGCCGCGGGCTTAGACTTGACCCGTTTCAAGTCACTGGATATTAATCACGATTTCTTTGTGCTCCCTATCTCCGGAACCTTCCCGGGGCTATTAGGAAGGGAAATCGACAATTCATATCCATACAAGGGGTGTTACGGAGCTTTGTCCACCACAGAATGTGCAGATTTCGGCAAATATTGTCATTCAACGAAACTCTTTTTGAAGAAGATTCAAAACACCTCAGAATAAGACGAAAAGTTGCTATGGAAGCATGTCTATCGTCCAAAGTCGTCATCTTTGAAGCAACTTAACTACTCAACAGAGCGTTTCCAAGCATACCTCCATAGAAACTTTAAGATTTACATCCTGAGTTCATCCAAATTCGATACCCAGTATATAATATTACGAACCATTAAGAAGCTACACAGTGCAAAATTATTCACAATTCTCATATATTTCACACTGCTTCAAGTACCCATACAGCTCATGCACTGACGTCTTCTCATTTCTGTATGCAAATATTTTCGTCCCATCAACAAAAATGGGGCCTCGTTGCCTCCAGCCATCCAAAAAATCTTCAGTTATTCTCCTTCTTATCAAGAAGCTCCCAACATTTCTCTTGATTTGAGTCCCGACATGATGTCTACCTATTGTTCGCGAAGCCTCGGGCTGTTGAAATAATTCTGCTGCTCCCTGAGATAATGCAGTGGTTTTCAGGATCTCTCCGATGTTTTGTACATATCTTTTGTAACTGATATATTGTTATGGCCGAAAAATAAACATGCTCCTGATAATACAGCGAATATCGTAGCTCAGTGAGCTGAATTATTATTCGATCGTTATGATATTTATTGGGAGGAATGAATATACGGGGTAAATTTTTGAATTGTACGAGGATATATTGAAGGATTCTTAGCCTACTATAGAACCAAACAAAATTTCAATGTCAAAATATTTTATTACTCAACATATTCTCCTCTTAATTGGATGCATTTATTACAGCGATCCTGCAACATCCCTAGACCTTTCAAAAGAAATGTTTCTTCTTGCTCTGCAAACCAGACCTTCACAGCTTTTATTACCTCATCGTTGGAGGAAAATTTACGACTTTTTAAACTTTTTTTCAGTTGAGGAAAGAGATGATAGTCGGATGGAGCCAAATCTGGTGAATAAGAAGGAGTGTTCTAGTTATTCAAATCCTGAATCACGAATTTCTTGCATGGCAACATGACCGTTGTCCTGCAAAAACAAAACACCTTTGGATATAGCTTTCCGCGTCTTATCTCCTTAAATTTTTTTCCATAGAGTGGTCAGTAATGTCGATTAGTAATCTCCGGTTATTGTTCTACCCTTATCCAAAAAATCAATCATGATTACTCCATGGCAATCTCAAAAAACTGAAGCAAGAACTTTTCCAGCAGATTTTTCGGTGGACATCTTCTTTCTTTCAATTCATTGTGTAACTCTGGTTTACTTTTTTGACCTCAAACTTCAGACTGGCACTTTTAATGAGTTATTGTTCGTTGCTATGTTAAAGCAATATTTTTTTTATGCATGGAACTGGTCTAGGCCAACTGGATATCAATACATCCCCGTATAATAACCTTCAGCATGATTTTTTTCGACCTCTTGTTAAATTCAATGTCCATGGATAGTGAGGTTAAGTGAATCCCAACGAAAACTGTCACCTGAGCAAATGACAGGGCCATTTCCTCTTTCAATATACCGCCGTAGTTGCCATTTAGCATGTTTCAGACAAGCACAACCTTTATGGCTTGTTCAAAATCCTCAACAGTGTTTTAACAATCCAGCACATCTTACACAGGACTTCTGCGGGGATCATATGGATCTTCCGCCTGCGAGCATATAAAAATACGGTCGTATATTCCGCGCTCGTGAGAGTTACCCCGACGCAATAAAAAATTCTTTAATTCAGTTTTCCGTCGTAAAATTTAACGACACCCCCATGAAATGTGCTCACTGCTTTCTTTTTTCGAACTGTTATATTTCACACGGAGAGGTTTCCCACATAGGCGCAATTTCCTTACATTTTCCTCCCCGGTTCGGGAGAAATGCGAGGTGGTTTGAAGTGAGTCGGTTTGTCAGGGACAATTGGCTGTCTTTCTTATGGGGGGTTGGGGATGGGAATTTATGGGGCAGCCTTCATAATCCTGATTTCGCGAAGCTGTCAAGAAGTTTATATTCGTTCATCATACTCGAATTTTTCAAAGTTTATCTGCCTAGGAAAGGAAACTCATGTCACATAGTGGCAACATGTTTTAATTCCATGAAGCTGTTCTGTTATACAGGGTGAGTCATTGACTCGTACAAATATTTTAGTTTGTAGATTCTTGAGGTCAAAAGAAACACTTTTTTCCTTTACCATTTTTTCCGAATCGATAAGGTTTGAAAGATACAGGCTGTTGAAAAACCATAACAAAATATTATTTTTAGTTCTATCTCACAACCGGTTTTATCGAATGAAATGAGTTTCGGAATATAGTTTTTCATTTATTTGATGAATATTTTCAGAACACAAGATATCACCCACGTATTTCAGTTTTCTCCTTATGACCATTACGTACCATAAAAATACCAAAGTTTCAAAGAACCCAACTTTTGAAGTTAAGTTGGATGCTATCTAATGAATATTTGAACGTTTTGTAAAATAAAAGTATTTTCATATTTTCTCGTATAATGCGCCGTTTTCGAGTAATTTGATGTTCAAAAATAAAAAATATCTGTGATATGTATTCGGAAAATTGGGTTCTTTGGCTGAATGCAACTCTGTTTAAAAGATCCACACATGTGTAGTGTCATAGATTTAGCTTGTTATTCTGAAGGGAAGTTTGTTTCTGCTGGGGTGGCATAGCTCATTATGAAAACTTAAAATGGCTATATATTTTTATCAGGGCCGAATCAAAAAATATGGTATAGGAAAAAAGTGTTTCTTTTGACCTCAAGAATCTATACTGTTAAAATATTTGTAAGAGTCAGAGAATCACCTTTTATATGAATGTTTTTTCTCTCCTCGATTGATAACTTTCTCAGGAATCCTTTGGAATCTTATAAACCACTTTCACATATATCTCAAGAACTCTAACGGTTTTTTACCCCAGCTCTGGAGCTAATTGAACAAGGGCTAGTTCAACAATCTGATCTGAAGTATCCAAAGGCGTTGTCAGACTTTGGTTGATGTCCGAATAACCGAATTCATCCTTATATCGATACACTTCGATGGAAAAGCCGATCGATATCCCTTGTTGATGGAAATAACGTCCTAGATTAACACACCCTCATCGAAGCCATTAACCGAGTGCGAAATAGATACAAAAGCTCCGTTCAATCCAAATCCTCCGGAAATCGTTTTTCGCTGCGCGAGCAATTTTTCAGAATGATTTATTCAAACCCGAAGGTAAAATGAATATCAAGGGACTAATAGAGATGTGTTCAGTCGGAGGGATCGATGTAGATTAACGCTCGGCATGCAGGGAATAGAAGGCTGTGATAAAGCATTAAACAACTTGAGCGTGGACTCTGGAAAATTGATTCTACGAACGATATGACAAATGTCGGAGGTTCATTTCACCTCGATTTTTAGGTTTTTCGAACCCAACAGTTCATTATGACCCTCTATTGAAATTTCCTTGGAAGAATTTCTGACCCTGTATTAACGCAATAAGAGCAAACTATTCCCAAACATTTTTTTTTTGGGCGTAGCCTTCCCTCATCCGTTAACATGAATTTATTATCAGAGACACGCAGGGCATATACAGTATGTACCTCATTCTGACACTCTCGAGAGTCTCGAGTATGTACACCTGACGTTTTTTTTCACATCTTTGAGCACCTGCAGACGCTTTCCCCACCGCTAAAAGCATCATAAAATCTTGTTTATTTATACCATCTAATCTTCGAAATCCACTAGATCTCCACGACGCTCGAGTAAATCCCGATTCAGCATCGTCGGCTCCCCAACTATACGCAGTGTAACACCCACACAAAAAACATAATTACCGATCGATTCTACAACGTAATCACGTTAATCAATGCGAAAATGAAATCAATTTAGCAATAAACAGATTACTGTAGCGGTTGCTGAACGTTAATGACGACATGCGTTACTTTGGCTCGAGAATTTATAGACAATGAAAATTAAATTCGATAAATAGCTGTTGAAAGAGCCCACTTCGCGAAATTGCTGGATGATGAATGGGGCCATTGTAATAATCCCGATATAAGGGCGGTTGTGTTCGATGCAAATTGCCTTTTCGATAAGTTCTTGTGCAAGCAGAAAGGGGGAAACAATGGAACAACGGACGAAATGAGGTTTGGTGACTGAGGATGGAAGAATGGTTTCAATGGAGGTGGAATCTCTTGTTGATCATTTATGTATACAGTTTTCGAAGAGTTTATTATTCCTTTCGGTATCCCAGTCCTCAATCGAATATCAAATGACCAAACTCTGTATTAGAGAACTTTGTTTCCAATATTCAAGAACTTATTGAGAACTGGAGAAGGGGGGGTTTGAGGTTTGTTCTCAGATTGTAACTCTATGCCACATAATGCCTCTGAAATAGACCACAGTTCTTCCCTGTTAATGTTCACGTCTCTTTTCAAATTTGAGTTCAAAAGAAACACTTTTTTCTTAATTTCAAAATGGCACGACAAGGGCCTTTGAAAATGAAGGACCGAAAAAATATGAAAAGAAAAATATGCAAAATGCAAGAGCAGAAAAGCGAATGCTGGAGTACCGACTTCTGCCTACCTGCGGCTTCACAGTATGGCTGAATTCGCCGTCTAGGCACTCACTCGCGAAATAATCACTTTCGCTGAGGTTCGAGTTCGTGGATTATTCGAAGAAAATTTATATTATACGGGAAAATTGGTCTGTAGTTCATCGGACGAGAGCCATATGAATACTGGCTTAACGACATCCGTGCAATCCTCCAGCATATGTTACGCGGAAAAATCAGATTAACATATATTGGATGGAATCTTAAAACAGCGAGCAAGCGATTCGGAAATTACGGAAAACATTAATTAGTTGCAGTAACATTACCGCCCACCTAAAATAGAATATTTTATGAGATGAAAAAAAAAAAAAAAATACAAAAGTGAAAAGATATCGATATCGAACATTAAAAAAAAAAATTTATATACACAAATATATAAAATACAATCATTGCAGTGGCAATGGACATAATTTAACCACTGGTCTCTGCAGTACACCTTGAGTAGTTCGTACAGTAGCTACCCTAGCTATTTTGTCGGTGCCAGGATGCAAGTTCTCAATGCGTCCAAGTCGCCAACGTAATGGCGGAATTTGATCGTCTTTTATCAAGACCAGTGCGCCTATTGAATAAGGAGATGAGTTGGTATTGAACCACTTTTTCCGTTGCTGTAATGTGTTCAAATACTCTAAACTCCATCGTTTCCAAAAATCCTGATGGATACGAGTTAAGAGCTGCCAACGTGATAATCGACCGATAGATAGGTGTGACAAATCGGGTTCCGGAATAGCAGTTAAGGGGGCTAAGGTAAGAAAATGGCCTGGTGTCAAAGCAGACATGTCATTCGGATCGTTGCTAAGCGGACACAGAGGGCGTGAATTGAGCACAGATTCAATCTGTGTGAGAACCGTATAAAATTCTTCATAGGTTAGAATCTGATGACCGATCACTCTTAATAAATGGGATTTGACAGATTTTATACCGGATTCCCAAAGACCCCCAAAATGAGGACCAGAAGGCGGATTGAAACTCCACTCAATTTTTTCTTCCAACACAGCACTGTGCATATAACCCGAAATCTCCCGAAAAGCTCCCCTGAAATTTGTCCCACCATCACTAAAGATGTGATTGCATCTACCTCTTCGAGCAATGAACCGACGCAATGCCGCGAGAAAAGCATCGGAAGTCAAATCGGACACTAACTCCAAATGCAATGCCTTCGTTGTAAAACATACAAAGAGACATATATACGCCTTTAACGATTTGGAGCCACGAGATTTTGACATGGTTATAAAGTATGGACCACCATAGTCTACTCCTACGCACTGAAAGGGCTTCAATTGATTGATGCGCAAGGGTGGCAAGTTACCCATGGGAGGCTGAGATACTCTGGGATTAACCTTGAAACAGGTATTACAGCAAGAGATAACTTTGTTTATAGCTCGTCTGGCTGATAATATCCAGACCTGTTGAGTGAGAAGAAACTGTAGGGTCTGAGCACCTGGATGCAGATATATTCTGTGAAAATGCTGAATAAGAAGTTCAGTAAGGCGATGAGATGAAGGAAGTAGAGCTGGGTGTTTGTGATCATAAGCCAGACCAGAAAATGACAGGCGACCGCCCACCCTGAGAACACCATCTTCTCCAATGAAAGGATTTAATTTTCGAAGCGATTTGGATATAGGCTTACCCGACATGAGATTATCTATTGGCTCCTTGAACACGTCTCGTTGAACCTGTTTAATAATGAAAAAGAGTGCTTCTTTGAGTTCAAATGAGGACAATCCGTTTACCTTAGGAGCTTTTGAGTTTTTTGTGTTGTGAGCGAATCTGAAAATATAAGAAACTATCCTCTGAATTTTTGAAAGAGATGAAAATTTTGAGAGAAAGTGGTCTACAAACGATTGAGAAGTGAAAGTCGTTAAGGATATGTGACGTTCTTCTTCTTGTACAAAATCTACAGAATTTTCTATCTCATTACTTCCGAAGCTGATGTTTTCTGAACGAAGCCAGTCAGGGCCCGCCCACCATAAAGAACACTTCAACAATTCGGTTGGCGTTAAACCTCGTGAGGCGCAGTCAGCCGGGTTGTCCTTGGATTTGACATGATACCAATTTTCTGTTGAAACTAAATCCTGAATCTGAGTTGTTCGATTACTTACGAACGTTTTCCACCTATGAGGAGAGGACCTTATCCAAGTTAGGGCTACCATAGAATCAGACCATGCGAAAACTTCGTCAATTCTGAAGGCAGAACGATAAACTGATGAAATCATATGAATAAGTTTAGACAACAACAGACATGCACACAGTTCCAGTCGTGGAAGTGAGATTCTTTTTAACGGAGAAACCTTTGATTTGCCACATACGAATGATGTGTCAATGGAGCCATCAGAGTAGAAAAACCTGAAGTAGACAACTGCTGCGTAACCTTGCTCACTGCTATCTCCAAAACCATGAAGTTCACAGCGATGAAAAGGTTTCGATGCAAGTTTCCGAGGTATTTTCAAACTATCTAATTCACTCAGCTCTGATTTACACTGATTCCAGCGACGATTGACATCATCTGGAAGTGAGTCATCCCACTGCAATCCCAGTGTCCAAAGATGCTGGATCAAATGTTTTGCCAGGAAAGTGAAAGGAGAAAGGAATCCCAGAGGGTCAAAAATCCGAGAAAGTTCAGAGAGTATGGTTCGCTTAGTAGATACACAACTACTCGCCTCTGCAAAGTACGAAAATTCGTCCGACGAAGGAAACCACCTCAAACCCAGAATCTTGATTGTTGGATCGAGATCAAAATCCAAAGAACTTTGGTATTGATGATCCAACGGTATGGACAAAAGTAATTGAGAATGGTTACTACTCCACTTTCTGAGTTGAAAGCCACCACAATTCAATAAGGAAATCAGTTCCTTCTGTAAAAGTTTCGCCTCTTCTAGATCATCACAGCCCGTAACAACATCATCAACATAAATGTCTGTGAGTAGTATTCGACAGGCATTTGGAAATCGATCCTTCTCATCCTTGGCCAATTGAGATAAGGTTCGAAGTGCAAGAAAAGGAGCCGGCGCCACTCCGTACGTAACTGTGTTCAGCCGATACACCTTTATGGGATCCGATGGAGAAAACCGCCACAGTATTCTTTGAAAATCACGATGTGAAGGTTGAATTAATATTTGTCGGTACATTTGTTTGATATCGGCTGTGAAAACAAACCTATGGACACGAAAATTCAACAAAATTCCTATTATATCTTTCTGCAATTTTGGACCTACCAAGAGCGCATCATTCAAAGATAATTTACCCGGTACGCGTGCTGAAGCGTCAAAAACAACCCTCAACTTTGTTGACGGACTATTTGGTTTAACTATACAATGATGAGGAATGTAAAACACGTTCTCATTGTCAGAACTTGAAGAAATCAATGTCATATGATTTCTTTCCAGGTATTCCCTCATGAAATTACAGTATTCCTCGTAAATATGCGGAGTCTTGACCAATCTATTTTCAAGAGAGAAAAAACGACGTAATGCAAGAGAATATGTGTCACCAAATGAAATTGTGGAATGATCAGGTTTAAATGGTAAGGCCACCGTGTAGCGTCCAGAGGCATCTCTCGAATAATTCTGTGCGAACAAGGTATCGCAAAGTTGATCTTCTGGTGATATTACGGTAGTATCTGAAACCTCTTCAATCTCCCAGAATCTTTTCAACGAAAAGTTTAAAGAGGACTCGGATAATGACAAATGAAATGCGTTAACTGATATGCTCGGTGATTGAATCTTCCCCATGAAGATCCAACCAAATATCGTCTCTAGTGCAGTCGGTTCCAAACCGTTTCCTTCAATGCGACCATGCCGAAGAATTAAAGAGAAAATATCTGCTCCAAGAAGGAGATCGATTGACTTCGGGATGGAAAAGTCCGGATCGGCTAATTTTCTGTTATCGATACAAGTCCAATAAGAAGGATTGATGAAAGAACTTGGCATTTGTGTACATATCTTTGGAATAATAACAGCATCGAATGTGAAAGACGGATTTATTTGACCCGTTGGACGAATAGTACATTCGGTGCTACCATTAGCAGTAGATGAGCCTTCCCCAATACCATTAATAGAAAGTGAAGATTTACAAATTTTCAAACCTAATTTATTCACACAAGATTGAGTTATGATATTTATCTGAGAACCACCATCCAAAAGAACTCGGACCTTTTGAAATCTACCCCAAGAATCGCGAATTTCGACTTGAGCAGTTGCCAAGAGGACGGTTGAATTTGAAGAAACATTCGTTAAAACTTGAGCTGAACCTGAAGTGGAACCTGATGTGCTTGCACTGTTTGAATACAAAGTTTCCGTTAAAGGATTATTATCGGTAGTACTGCGCATGTGTAATAGGGTATGATGTTTACCGTTGCACGTACGACAATTTGATTTTGAAGAGCAAGTATTCATCTGATGCCCTGAATGCAGACAATTGATACACCAGTTTTTATCTTTCACAATTTTGAAACGATCCTGCGTGGATTGTTCCAAAAATGTTGGACATTTGTAAATACTATGACTCAATTTACAATAATTGCAGCTTATGTGTTTCTTATTTGAATCATATTTGGTTTGAACAAGAAGTGCAGAATTCCGTTTCTGCATTGAGACAGAACCAGATTTCGAACTTTGGGAATTCGAAACTGCTTGAGTCTTTGAAGGAATAGAAAGCGCGGCAGACTCCAATGCTATACATTGATTCGTGAGGAAATTTCGTAGATTAACAAATGAAGGAATATCCGTTGAACACTCATGTAATTCAAAGCGCTTGATCGAAGCTGAGTCCAATTTCTGAATGAGAAGATGAAATAAAACAAAATCCCATTGATCAGTAGGTAAACCTAAATTCTTTAATACCGATAAATTTTCCGAAAAAACCTCCAGGATTCGCCTAAGGCCTATGGATGAATCATTCTGCAGTTTTGGAACATTGTAAATTTCCCTCCAACAAGTATTAGCAAGAAGTCGTTTATTCTGATACCTTTCAGTTAATGTCTGAAAGGCATTTTCATAGTTTTGAGCAGTCAGTGGATATCCTTTTAATAGACTCAAAGCATGAGAAGAAAGTGAACTAAGAAGGTATTGAAACTTTTCTATCTGACTTAAGTTAGAATTTTCGTGCACCAAGCTTTTGAACATATCAAAGAAAGTAGGCCACTCTTTATAATTCCCATCGAAAATGGGTAATACTATTTTTGGAAGTTTCACATTCGGCGAACTGAGAGAGGGGTTACTATTTTCCTGTTTTACTGAAGGAAATAAATTAACGTAACTCGTCTTAATGGTGTAATAATTATCCATGAAGGCCGTTCGAGTAAACCTTTCAGCTTCTAATTCAGGTTCTTCGGAAGAAGCTATAATAGATACAATTGACGAATGTAAATTTTGAAATTCGACGAAAATTTCCTCAAGTCTTTCAAATCTTAACTTGAATCGTACGTGGAGACTTTCGTCAGTAATGGCAGATTGCGCTAGATTTAAGATTTCTTCAAGATCGTCACTTAGTATCTGTCGACGAGCTTTGAGTTGTTTCAATTTTGTTGCCATGATTAGTGGTTATTCAAGGTATACTGCAGAAAACAATGTGTTATTTGAAAATTTTACCTGAATAATTTTAAGAATGAGTAAGTACAATAATTGTTGAAATGAAACAATATAGATTCAATAATAAATTGTTTTGAAAATGTGAAATTTGAAAGTTTGATTTTATTGTTGATGTTTTGGAAAGAGGTTATGAACATAGATCAGAAAACAATCAGAAGTTGTCTATGTTCTGAGAAAATGGAAGATGACTTAATTGACATTCAAAACAACAGGTTATGAACATAAATTTGTCTATGGTCATAAGATTCCTGAATGTCAAGTTCGATATGTTATCAGTTTTTTTTTGAGGTTGGATCAATATGGAATGAATGAAATTCCGAAATGCTTGATCGCATTAATTTTGAAAACGCGGTTCGAAAATTCGGCTCGCAAAGGACCAAAATGGCACGACAAGGGCCTTTGAAAATGAAGGACCGAAAAAATATGAAAAGAAAAATATGCAAAATGCAAGAGCAGAAAAGCGAATGCTGGAGTACCGACTTCTGCCTACCTGCGGCTTCACAGTATGGCTGAATTCGTCGTCTAGGCACTCACTCGCGAAATAATCACTTTCGCTGAGGTTCGAGTTCGTGGATTATTCGAAGAAAATTTATATTATACGGGAAAATTGGTCTGTAGTTCATCGGACGAGAGCCATATGAATACTGGCTTAACGACATCCGTGCAATCCTCCAGCATATGTTACGCGGAAAAATCAGATTAACATATATTGGATGGAATCTTAAAACAGCGAGCAAGCGATTCGGAAATTACGGAAAACATTAATTAGTTGCAGTAACACCTTTTTTTATGATTCGGCCCTAATAAGAAGATAAAGCCATTTCACGTTTTCATAATGATCAGTGCCACCCCTGGAAAAACAAAATTACGTCAAGAATAACCACTTGAAGCTGTGACTCTACACATCTGTGGATCTTTCAGAGTTGCATTCAGTCAGAGTACTCAATTTTTCAAATTTCACAGATACTTCATTTCATTCGATAAAACCGTTTGTGAGACATTTTTTTATGGTTTTCTAACGGCCTGTATCTTTTAATCCGTGCTGATTCGGGAAAAAAGTGTTTCTTTTGACCTCAAGAATCTACTGTTAAAATATTTGTACGAGTCAAAGAGTAAAAGAGAGTATTCCTCGTATATGGTGGACAAGAATCAGCAACTTTTGAAAACGGCCACTGAATTTATTTTGTAGAACAGTAAATTTTTCAGATGTAAGAAAAGGTAGTCAATTTTCCTCAAAACTAAAAAAGTTCCAAAGGTTTTTCTCTTCCTCTCGATGCTTCTCAGTCCATATATACTAGATGTAAGACCCTCCAGTGTCTAACGTGAGTAATGAGTTAAGCTCTAAAGCATACACAGCAAGGGACGAAGTAGCAATCAAATTTCTCAAGAGTCAGGCACATTGTTCCTGTAATATATCTGATATAATCCCTGGGTAATATAAGTAGGCAGCAAGCGACGCCATAGAGATTGTTAGAAATGAACCATGGCCTATTCTCTCGCATTCTACGAGAAATTCCTTGCGGGACGTTTATTGAAATTTCTATGGCGCGCATAGAGTCGCGATGAAATTTAGGTGGCTCGCTCGGAGCCTACGTCATTGTGCAAGTGGGGAAGAATGCAATATTCGCATTATTTACTGAGTGTGTGCGTCGTGGTACTTCAGTTTGAGAGGAGCCCCACATCTCAGCTAGGTCGGATTGGGGTTCCCTGAATTGTTATGAGATCGTTTATGATATATTATTGCCTTCGTTCTTTTTGATTGCCCGAAAGATCAATCATCTCAGGAAGTTTCTGCACGACTAGATAATGTTCGGAGGAGTCTTTGGCCAATTGATCAATACCGAATGAATGAATCTTACTCGGTCGATATCTATGAGGAAAATGTTAGTTTAGTTCAAGAGTGAAAAGCAGAGAACCCCCATAGAAGGTGAAGAATTTTGTAGCCATCGTAGATTGAGTTATGCGGTAGTGGTTCGCTCAAATGAAGGCGAAACCTATCTTTCATGACGGTAGTGTCTGTGAGGTTTACTTTTATCCCAGATCATTGCTAGTTCAATTCCTTCGTACTTTCATTCATAAACAATAATAAAAGTAATAAAAACAAACAAAATAAAATAAAGTGAAGAAGATAAACACCAGATATCACTGCCAATTACCCACAACGAAAACATTTTCGGGTTATAGTTGGGGAGCCCACGATGCTATATCGGGATTTACTCGAGCGTCGTGGAGACCTAGAGGATTTTGAAGATTAGATGGTAGAAATAAAAAAAGGTTTTATGATGTATGCACTTTCAACGGTGGGGAAAGCGTCTGCAGGGTCTCAAAGATGTAAAAAAAATCGTCAGGTGTACATACTCGAGCGTGTCAGATTAAGATACTGTATATGCTCTACGTGTCTCTGATAATGAATTCATGCTTATCTGACAGTTTGCGCGGTGGGACTGGCCGTACGGAAGGGTTGAAAATGGTAAAAAAAAATTTGTTCCAGCGTGTCAGATTTTTGAAGGATATGTTAATTGGGCCCAAAGGAAGCTACTTTTCAAGGGACTAGCAATTTGGACGTGACGCAAGGTCACAGTGGTCCTTTGAAAATGTAAAAAAAAATCGTTATTGTACATACTCGAGCGTGTCAGATTTTCATACAGATGGTTAATCTGGGTGTTGTAGATGTGTTGACCCATTAATCTGACACTAATCAGGGGGGGTTTTTTGAATCTGACACTTTGAAGATGATAAAAATCCATTTTTTTCGAATATTTCCCCCCCTGTACCTCTAATCGTTTTTGTATTCATTATGAAAGTTGTAGATAATAAAATTAAACACAACTTTTGTCTGAAGCAATTTTACATACTCTCAGCCGTTCTCGAGTTAGAGGGCGATAAGGGCGAGAAGCTTAGCCACACATGCGAAAGGCAAGGTCAATGTAGAATCCCAGTCTAATCTACAATTGTCAAAATGACAAGGTATTTCTATGGAGACAATTTCGAAATTAGTCACGAAAATTTTAGTGTTGTCTGTGACTGAACCTTAGAATGTACTATTTTCCAACGAGTGAATTTTCGCTTCAGGAGGTATCGCTGAACACTTCGCATTAATAGCCATATATCTCAAAAACGTTTGAACGTAGAAAAAATTGCTTTGGGCAAAATTTGTTGAAAATGTAATGCTCTACAACTTTTATAATGAATGCGAAAAAGATTTGAAGCCCAGGGAAGGAGATAATTCAAAAAATGTGATTTTTCGTGACCTTTATGGCCAATTTTTATTGTTTCGGCTTGCTAAAAACTGTCAGATTATATTTTTTCCGTTTTTCTGGAATCATCAGCTTCAAAATAAGAAAAAACGCCACCGCGCTCGAGAATGTACACGTGACGTTCTTTTTTGCAACTTTGGCGCCCTCCCACACATTTTCGACAAGATTAAATTGTCAGATTAAGAAAATATATACTTTTCAACATGTAATTAACCACATATATCTTAATCTGACACGCTCGAGTATGTACAATGATCGTTTTTTTTTTACTATTCTGACAGGCTGTCCTAGACAATTCCCCCTATATACAGGTCTAATTTTTGGTAGAGGTACTCTACAGGGTCCAAGGTATGTCCCCTTATATTAATCTGACACGCTCGAGTAAATCCCGAATTTCCCTCTTCGGCTCCCCAACAAAAATTTGGACGTTCACGAAATACTTGCCGGTCAGAAATTTTCTATTCGATTTTCACTTTCCGCCGAAAAGACGAAGAAACTCGAATAATTGAAATAATTCCGGGAGAACGTAGCCCTCATCGTAATTTCTGATGCCTTTCTGGGAGCATCCCCCACAGCGAAAGCAATTACAAATTCGGTTTCTGGCTGAAAGTTGAAACAAGAAATGCCGGATTAAAATTTTCGAATGCGAATAAAAAGGACAAAAGTACGTAATTGCTGACCGCGGGAGAGATGTTAATTTAAAAGTTTCGGTCGGTTCAAGTTTACTTTCGAGTTGTTTCATCTACAAGTTAAATTCATATTTGCATAGCCGGGTACAGGGAAGTGCAACAGGGTTTTTTTTGTCGAACGAACATTATCGCTATAATTCGGCGCAATTTGGATTTAATTTTCTTCATTTTGAACTTCTGTAGTTGCTCAAGATATGTTTCGGTTAATTGGAATGAAAAGTTTGCACCTAAGTACCAAATTTCACACAGTGACCCTAGACTAGACAGGGTAAGGAAGGAATTTTTTCATAAAGCTACGAGATTCACCTTCTGGGTACTTTCGCCTAGCGATCACATTCAGCCATTCTTGTACCCCTTTGTAGATTCGTCGTCTATCTATTTACCCATCCCTAGCGGGACCACAGATTTTCAATCCTTCCTTCTATGATCGCACCAAGCTTGATGAACTTTCGAGATTTATGAATTACTAGAAGAGTTGTTGTTTCAGCAATTATCTAGGATAATTTTCCTGGAAGATAAATTTCTGTAAAGATGACCTTCGAAAAATTCCCAAAAAGTTGGGTTCAGTTAAAACTTCCCCAAGATCGAACGCTTATGCCGAAATGGATGAAGTTCTCAGATTTATCACTAGAAGAGTTGCTCTTTCAGAATATGTTCGACATTCAGATCTACGATAATGTTCCTGAAAAATAAATCACTCGAAAGATGACCTTCGACAAATTCCCAAAAAGATGAGTCAGTTGAATCTTCCTCAAAATCAAACGGTTGTGCCCAGATAGATGAAATTGTCAGATTTGTTACTAGAGGAGTTGCTCTTTCAGAATATGTATCACGTTCAAATCTACGATAATTTTCCTAGAAGAGAAATTTCTCTAAAGATGACCTTCGAAAAATTCCCAAAAAGATTCGGTGAGTTGAAACTTCCTCAAGATCGAACGGTTGTGCCGATATGGATGAAATTTTTAGATTTGTTACTAGAAGAGTTGCTCTTTCAGAATATGTATCACGTTGAGATCTACAATAATTTTCCTAGAAGAGAAATTTCTCTAAAGATGACCTTCGAAAAATTCCCAAAAATATGGGGTGAGTGGAAACTTCCTCAAGATCGAACGGTTTTGCCCATATGGATGAAATTTTCAGATTTGTTACTAAAAGAGTTGCTCTTTCAGAATATGTATCACGTTCAAATCTACGATAATTTTCCTACAAGAGAAATTCCTCTAAAGATGACCTTCGAAAAGTTCCCAAAAAGATAGGGTTAGTTGAAACTTCCTCAAGATCGAACGGTTGTTCCCAGATAGACGAAATTCTCAGACTTGCTACTGGAAAAGTTGCTCTTTCAGAATATGTATCACGTTCAAATCTACGATAATTTTCCTACAAGAGAAATTCCTCTAAAGATGACCTTCGAAAAGTTCCCAAAAAGATAGGGTTAGTTGAAACTTCCTCAAGATCGAACGGTTTTTCCCAGATAGACGAAATTCTCAGACTTGCTACTGGAAAAGTTGCTCTTTCAGAATATGTATCACGTTCAAATCTACGATAATTTTCCTACAAGAGAAATTCCTCTAAAGATGACCTTCGAAAAGTTCCCAAAAAGATAGGGTTAGTTGAAACTTCCTCAAGATCGAACGGTTGTTCCCAGATAGATCAATTTCTCAGACTTGTTACTGGAAAAGTTGCTCTTTCAGAGTATGTATCACTTTTAGATCTACGATAATTTTCCTGGAAGATACGCGACTCGAAAGTTGACCTTCGAAAATCCCGAAAAATATGGGGTCAGTAAAAAATTCGTCAAGACCGAACAGTTGAACCGAAGTCGATCAAATTTTGAGATTTATCACTATAAGGATTGCTCTCTCAGAATATGTATCACAATATTTTTTTTAGGAGATACGCGTGTCGAAATTCGACCAACGAAAAATTCCCTGCCTCAAGTGTGAGGCATTTAGCGTTCTGCGGACCAGATTCATCTCCACTCCGAGTTACTCCGGACTTTATGCATTCGTCTCGAATTTTTCCGTTTGAGCGCCAACGGCTTCCTCGCAAACAACATGCTTTACATTGTGACAGAAACAGAAAGGAAAACTGAATCACTTACGGGGCGCTAGAATGCTTTCATCTTTTCGAATTACTTACGAGACATTGGAGAGCAATCTGAAGTTGAACGTGTTTCCGATAATGCATTCTGAGGAAGTGCACGAATATTTTACACGTCTCCACTTGAGTTTGGAGTTGAGATTTCACGGGGGTTGCAACGGAATTTGAGATATTGCACCCTATGGTGTTTCGTTTTCAAAGTTCGAGTGGCACGTTATTGATGGTGCAGAATGAAAACTCCATTTTTGTTTTAGGTGCCAATGTACAGGGTGGGCAAAATTCGTTGTCTACTGAGGGAATCTCGAGAACTATAGCAGCTAGAAGAAAACGGACGACACATTCTTGAGCTCTTTTTTCTTGACTAATCCAAAACTGAAAACAGATCCAGCCTAAAGTTCATAGATTTTGAGTTATGAACGAAAATTGAGAAATTGTCATTTTCAATGAAGCTGAATAACTCAATTATTTGAACTCGTATTCGAAATCCGTTGTTACATTCTACAGGCACTTTTTTATGAAGAATTCGAATATGATATCATTAAATTTTTTCATCCAGTTATTTTCGAGATACGACAGGGATTTCCGATTTTTCAAATGTAAACTATAGTTGAAAGTCCTCTCATTCGGCTGCAATTTTTTTGCTGATTTCAAAACTGTATCATATGTTGCTATTTACATTAATATAACATAAGAAAAAAAATTCAATACTTTTTCCTGCTTTTCGATTCACTGTTGAATTTTTAGTAGGCTGGCGTAACCATAGCAACCGTTGAATATGCATTATATTTTGTGAACCTGAGCCTCTATGATTGAAATCACGGATTGCTGAATAAATATTTCGATGATTAATTTGCCATCGTTTGTTCTCGCGATGTTTGGCAGCTTATCTTACGATGGTTTACAATTCGAATACTACCGTGGACAGACGTACCTATTTTTCATCATCTTACTTTTGTAAAAATTATGATTATAGACAGCTTTCGTATTTTATTTATATTACTGACTTTTTAAGTTTCTTTCATGAATTAAAAAACGATAATTGAATAAATTTTCTTCTTTAATAATCAGACGAAAGTCTTTTACTCTCTTTTGAAGGATATCGACCTCGATATATAAAAGAAATAATTATTCGACAGTCTGTGATTCCTATCACACAAGGTTGAGTTCACATAGGATTATGTGGAGTTCACAAACCATAATGCATTTTCAACGGTCGCTATGGATACGCTATCCTACTAAAAATTCAACAGTGAATCGAGAAGCAGGATAAAGTATTGAATTTTTTTGTTATGTTCATGTGAATAGCGACATATGATACATTTTTGAAATCAGCAAAAAAATTGCAGCAGAATGAAAGGAATTTCAACTATAGTTTACATTTGAAAAATCAGAAATCCCTGTCGTATCTCGAAAATGACTGGATCAAAAAATTTGACAATATCATATTCGAATTCCTCATAAAAAAGTGCCTGTAGAATGTAACAACGGATTTCGAATACGAGTTCAAATAAAAGAGTTATTCAGCTTCGTTGAAAATGACAATTTCTCAATTTTCGTTCATAACTCAAAATCTATGAACATTAGGCTGGATCTGTTTTCAGTTTTGGATTAGTCAAGAAAAAAGAGCTCGAGAATGTGTCGTCCATTTTCTTCTAGCTGCTATAGTTCTCGAGATCCCTTCAGTAGACAACGAATTTTGCCCACCCTGTACTGTTAGAATAGCTACAAGTCGTAGACTCATCCTGCATATACATCTCCTCAATTCTGATTGATTTCAAAGTTTTGTGAGAAAACTTAATACTGAATAAGTAGGATGAACTTTGTTCTTCGACTGATTTTTAGAGGGAGAGACACCTATGAAGAACTTAGGATAGCCAGTTGAAAACTTATCGAATTCCCTGTGTTTCGGCATTTTTGTTACATTCTCATCTGACGAAGGTAATACACGGTACGAATCTGACGAAAATTCCTCCTGGAATGATCCGAATTTCGGCTGAATTATTCATTGCTACCAGTCAAAATTCAACAGTTCCTCACTGTCAATATCTGATACAGCGCGAACTTGTGATTTTCTATTCATAGAAGTCTCATCTCCCCCTTCCCGCAGCAGGTCGATCTTTCAATTATTGGAAGTTCTTCCGTGTATCGTCTTTTACGGTTCCTCGGTTAGACTGAAGGTGGAATATAAATGACTCCAATTCCGTACACAAGACTTATGGGTAAAATTCGGGATCCTGTGCAATCATTGCCTGCCCGAATCCATTACCTAGAGCGATAGCTACTTTGTAACCCTCGAAATCGACGGCTCAAAATATCGGGAAGATAGAGTTTAACAATCGAAAATTTGATGATGAATATGTATTACAGAATCTCTTGGAACAGAATAATAAGAAAGAGATGAATCTGATATACGAGGATATTTCGAGATCTGGTTAGCCTAGACCATTTCCATGCATAAGAAAAATATTGCATTACCATAGTAACGAACAATAACTCATTAAAAGTGTCAGTGTGAAGTTTGAAGTCAAAAAAGTAGGTAATCCAGAGTTACGCAATCAATTAAAAGAAGGAAGATGTCCACCGAAATTGTGAAAATCGAAAAATTGGAGTATCGAGCCATCATCAAGTACCTGTATTAAAAGGGTTAAGAGGTAAGCAGATTTACGAAGATATCCTTAATTTCCTTGGTGATCAATGTCCTTCGTATGCGACCGTCAAAAATTGGACTGCAAGCTTCAAAAGAGGTAAATTTTCGGTTGAAGATGATGACCGATCGTGAAGGCCAGTTTCTGTGTCAGTCCCCGAAAATATCGCTGCAGATCATGACTTGATTTTATCAGACCGTCGAATTGGGCTAAAACGGATATCTGAAGCACTGAATATTTCATATGAACGCGTTCATCATATAGTTCACGTCAATTCGAACATGAGAAAAAATGCTGCAAAATGGATCCCCAAATGTTCGAATGTTAACCAAAAGCGTGCTAGGGTAGAAGCATCACGTTCGATCTGTGCTCGATTTGAAAATGATGTAGGCTTCTCAAACCGAATTGTTACTATGGATGAGACTTGGGTAAATTTCTACGACCCAGAAACAAAGCAACAATCGATGGAATGGCAACACTCTGGTTCTCCAAGACCTAAGAAGTTTCGTGTCCAAAAATCTGCTGGAAAAGTTCTTGCTTCATTTTTTGGGTAATCATGATTAATTTTTTGGATGAGGGTAGAACAATAACCGGAGATTACTCTTCGACATTACTGACCACTCTACTGGAATAAATTGAAGAGAAAAGACGCGGAAAGCTATCCAAAGTTGTTTTGTTTTTGCAGGACAACGCCCCTGCACACAAACCTCGTGATTTAGGGTTTGAATCACTAGAACACCCTCCTTATTCACCAGATTTGGCTCCATTCGACTATCATCTCTTTCCTTAACGGAAAAAATGTTCAATAGGTCGTAAATATTCTTCCAACGAGGAGGTAATGAAAGCTGTAATGAGGTTATAATAATGCTTCTGCAAACAAACTAGTCAAAATCAATCAAAAATTCATATCCAACAACTACATAGAGTGTAAAGATACCCAGTGTAGGTACATATTTCAAGATGTTATCCCTTCTTTGAATGCTCTAACTGATCAAAATCCCGCATGCATCTACATATTGTATTGAGTATTGCAGGGGGCAGATTCCACTTTAGTGGTAGTGGATCCCGGTATTATAATAGAGTGAGTGAATTTCAATTATTTTCGAGTGGTATTTTGTTCGAATTCCTCCATTGTGTGAATTCATCTGCTATGACCACTGTCAATTGTTGGCTTCCCACACACATTCTGGGCATTAGTATAATATGGAATATTGAAGTACAGTACGGGTTTGACAAAATCATTCTTGCATATCCGTATCTACCAATTAATTTTGCGATATAATGGTTTTGTGCTATTGTGAACATTTTAGCGCAATGAGTGTTTGAAAATATGGGGCTACTCGTTTTATTTGATTTCGATGACGAATTTTTACTGCATTTCATACGTGCATTGTTGAACTTCATACAATACTCTCAATTGGATAAATTTCTGATGAGTTCCTTGAGCGGGGAACTTCCAAAGATCAAACTTCCTATATATAGTTTTTGTAGCTTTCGATTAACCAGAGGCGAGAATAGTTATATAACTTCGTAGTTTATAGCTCTTGCTCTTTTATAGAAATAAGTTCATTTCCTTCTTCGAGTACCATAAATTGGGGGATTTTATTGCTTTCATCGAATTATTCCGCATTTTATTATCGAATGAGTTTACTGAAATTATCCATAAATTCCTGTAGAAGAAGGAAAGCTATAAGAATTTCCCAAGCAGGTATATAGCGTATCAAATAAAATTTTATTAGGCTGGGGATCAGGTCGAGGTATATTAAGGGAGGATCAATTGCAATATTTTCTGTTAACACATCAGAATCGATTGCATAAGGAAGGGAAAATTGGAAGCTGAGTCTGTTTCATACTGATTGCATCTTCTCTGATATCCCTTCTGATTTGTCTTTGTAGTTCAGTAGAGTTTTCAGGGAAATGATCTTCTGTGACGTTATTTGATATATGACGCAGATGACCTTAACCTAAGAAGACCTTTGTAATATACAGCGTGTGCAAGTTATCCCTGGCCAAATTTGATTCTGATGTGGAAATTGAAGAAGTAATGTATGAGCATTATGGTATAATTTCTAAAGTTGTCTAGTTTTCCAGAATTTCTTGCCTTATATCCCCTTCTTTGGCGATTTCCATATTGTTAATTTCAGTCCCTTAATGCTCTCAGAACTGGCCCGACTAATGCAACGAAACTTGAAATCCTTTTCTAGCGGAGAGACCGTGGATAAGTACCTCATTCCGCATCAAAGTTTTCGCCGAGAAAACGTAGGAAACAATGCCGAGCTTAGTATGAATTTTTAAGGCGCAAACATGAAGCCGCCATTCAGAATGTTCCGTTCCACAATGCAGAGTGTTATTGCATCCATAATTCAAAACGACACAATGCATCAGTAATGTTCGCGTAATGATGATGTGATGCCGGCTCCTGAAAGTTATATCTTTGTGAATGCGAAATGTAATCATCTCCCTTTTGAGTGGAATCCTTTGAAGCCAGTTTGATGACGTTATTTATTAAGTTCATTTATGCAGTGATCAAACTGAATGATGTTGAAATAGTTGGTAATAACGTCGTATTTACAAACACTGTTATGTTTATGTGTTTATATGTTTCTATCGACCTAGATCTGGAATGTCAATAGGTAGAGAATTATCAGGGTAGTTCGTTGAATTAGTGTGATGAATTTTTTCCCTAGTACATACGAGGATATATCGTTATCTAGTTAGCCTGGACCAGTCCCCTGCACAAAACAGATATTGCGTTACCATACCAACGAACAATAACTCATTAGTTACAAAAAAGTAAACCAGAGTTACGCAATAAATTAAAAGAAAGAAGATGTCCACCGAAATTGTGAAAATCGAAAAATTGGAGTATCGAGCCATAATCAAGTACCTGTATTTAAGAGGGTTAAGAGGTAAGCAGATTTGCGAAGATATGCTGAATACCCTTGGTGATCAATGTACTTCGTAGGCGACCGTGAAAAATTGGACTGCAAGCTTCAAAAGAGGTAAATTTTCCATTGAAGATGATGACCGATCGGGAAGGCCAGTTTCTGTGTCAGTCCCCGAAAATATCGATGCAGTTCATGACATGATTTTATCAGACCGTCGAATTGGGCTGAAACGGATATCTGAAGTACTGAATATTTCATACGAACGCGTTTATCATATAGTCTACGGACTATATGATAATATAGGACATGAGGACATGAGGAAAATTGCTGCAAAATGAATCCCCAAATGTTTGAATGTTGGCCAAAAGCGTGCAAGGGTAGAAGCATCGCGTTCGATCTGTGCTCGATTTGAAAACGATGTAGACTTCTTAAATCAAATTGTTACTATGGATGAGAGTTCATTCCTACGATCCAGAAACAAAGCAACAATCGATGGCATGGCGACACTCTGGTTCTCTAAAACCTAAGAAGAGTAGTGTCCAAAAATCTGTTGGAAAAGTTCTTGCTTCAGTTTTTTGGGATTGCCATGGAGTTAACATGATTGATTTTTTGGATAAGGGTAGAACAATAACCGGAGATAATTATTCGACATTACTGACCACTCTACATAATACGAGTATAAATTTTTCTGTATGTTTGTGTCACAGGATCATCCATAGATTATACACGTGACATATTCAATTTTTATCTACTGATCTGCTAGCACGTTCGGGATTGTTCTTCTGGCATGGAGAGAAGTTGCAATTTGGAAGAATGAAAATGATTTATCAACTCGGGCAGCCAGCGCCCTGGAAAAATAACGACTAGCATTGAAATATCGAATTCGTGAACAAATTTTTCAGCGTCGAGGTACATTGTGGAATATCAGCTACAAATACATCGATTAGTCTTCGTGCCCTACGATCCGAAATCACTCCATCCATCTCCAATAGATACCTCCGGTCGCTTTCCCCATTTAAACCAGAAATTCCGTACATATATCATTTCGCGGAAACTACGGAATTGAAATATTCCCGTGTTTCCCATGCTCATTCAGCAGGATACGTGAAAAATAGAGGGCCAAGAATCGAAACGTACAAAACGGAAAATGATGAATCAGGGTGCGGAACGTTAAGTCGGAATTGATACAGTGCAACCCTACGGGGGAAAATTACGAAAATAAAGAAAAAGCGAAATAATACATTACGCGCATGTATATAAATCGGAACAGTTTGGGGCGCATTCTTATTTCGAAGACCATGTAGAGCAGAGAGAAACGACGTAAGTGCTCGCATGATGAACGATTCTTTTCCTAGGCGCTTTATTAAATTGGTTATTTTCATTTTCGTGTAAGCGCTCTACCGTGATTTATTCAGGCAGAAGCATTTGCAAACGGGCCCTCCTGAGAGCATTTTCCGAAGATGGGGCGGAGTTTCCCAAGTGGAGTTAGGTGGGAAAATTTGAAGCGTATACTTGTATGCTGAAAGAACTTTATGATATAACGGGATATTTTCGTTTTAATGGCGATGCGGGGTGCTCAAATGCGGGCGCAATGATTTCCTCGCTTACAAGGTGGGAAAATTTACAATTTCCAGTTGGGTGCCTCAGAAAAATGAATTCCTAGCATATATCTATTCTACTGGGTGTTTCATGAGCGGTTGGCCGTAGTCTAGTGGTATATCCAGGGCAGGGAGATTTATGGATTTCGATACCCATAACTTGAGAATAAGTGGTTCGATTTTGATGAAACTAGGTGGACATGTTTAACTTCAATAAATCTTCGAGATGGCACATGCAATTCCAATATTATCAACACAGTAATCATATATAAAAATTTTTGGTCACCTTATCGAAAAAATATGTTTTTCTCCATTTAATTCAATTTTCACTTGATATGTCACACCTGCATTCATCACTAGTCTATGACCAACCAATCGTGAAACACCCTGTAATGCATATGTATAAAAATATTGAAATCTCATGAAAAATAAATAAATTTTCAACGTTCAATCAAGAATCTGCTTGGCCAGAAGTTACATTTTGACCGATTCAAAGAATTTCTGGTGTATTTTCTATCACTGGCCGCAATTTTTTTTTCAATAAGATCCCACTTCTTGTGTAGTCGTCATATTTTGAGGATTCCCTCAAATATATTGGCTGAGTCTTTGACTCGGCCAAGTACTTTAACAGTAGATTCTTGAGGTCAAAAGAAACACTTTTTTTCTTTATCATCTTTTCCGATTCAGCCCTGATATAAATATATAACCATTTAAAATTTTCATAATGAATTGTGCCAGCCCTGGAAAAACAAGATCACCTCAAGAATAACTTGCTGAATCTGTGACACTTCACATCTGTGGATCTTTTAAAAAGAGTTGCATGGGGTCAATGTACCCAATTTTTTCGAATTCCATAGAAACTTTCATTTTTTATCTCGAATTACTACAGATGGTCCCCAAGGTTTATTTTTCCTTGATTTATTGGGGATTTTCACGAAAAATATAGCAAAAACTGGAGGACATTTCTTGTCCGAAAAAATTTTCATTTCGTGAAGAAACATAGGGTTGAATATGCTCCTTTTCTGGCACCAGTATAATTTCAATAATTTTCGTAAAAGCACCTAAACAGATCGAGTATTCTTTCGTCAATAATCAAAACTTGAAGGTGAGAAGGTTTATTCTTCGAATTGTCAAAGGCCATTTCTCGAAGCCTTCAGCCCCATGAAAAGTAGCAATCTGAACCACTCAATGCCCCAGTTTCTTTTCCTGTCACCACTTTCCACATCATAAGCACCATCCGAACGAATATGCCGACAACTTCTTCACGGAGTGGTAAAGACAGATCGCCGTCATAACCAAGCCGCCTCTTTGTTTGTACAGCAGTAATTGCCTTGTTTTCTCGCGTTTTTCAGTCGTCATCATCCCTTATTATTTCATTTCCATTGTTTACGTGTCAAAGCGCACCAACCCCGAGAATTTCATCTCGTTGTTATAACGAAACTGTAGACGACGAAAAGTTCTCGCAGACGACGCAGGCGAGGATAAAAAAAAGTGTCGAATTAGTTTCGGAACTTCGGGCATGTCACAAGAAAAATTTTGCGGGTGAATCGCTTCTATATAATTCAATTATCCGACGAGACCCGTCGCTGCCTGATTACTTCTAGCCAAGGTGGGATACACCGGGGAAAAAGTAGTTCATTTTCATACACAAACACCGAGATAATGAACTTGTTGACGAAATTTTCCGAGGACCGTGGGGTGGGCTGAGCTGATAGTTTGCAGGATGTGGATGAGCACAACCAAAATAGGTTCTTTCTAATAAAATCACAAACTAGTATACGAGGGATCTTACCAAGGTCAAGAGCAGAAGAGAAAACATAGAAAGGAGGAGGAATTCAATTCAAAACTGATCGGAAGGGTGATGACGTATTGGGTGGCAATGTCAAGCTCAATTGGACTAGGTTCGTCACTACGCAGTAGCAGCACAGACAATGGGTAGAGTTATAAAGAAGGCAATTCGAAATACCTTCAACATTTGTTTATCTAATGAATAAATCACTGAAAGTGCTGCAGAAACTTTCGCCAAGTTAGACGAGCTAATGGAGAAGATTTAAATTTATCAAATTCATCACACTGCACCGCCTAATTCTACGGTAGCTACGCCTATGCTTTCTAGTGTGACGTAGAGTGTGGCCGAACCCAAATGACCTAGACCTCGAGTATTACCGATCTTTTATTGAGCCTCCTTTGTATATCTTCTTGGGAACTAACTTGTCTTGTCCATTGAATTGACGCTAACTTTACAAAGAACTATTTTTAGGTGGATCGCATCTTTTCGGAGCATGACTGGAAGAATACCGTGGAGGGCTAAAAGCTCTTTTGCTACCATTCCCATTAAATTCTTTTTGGTGTGAATAATGTGTCATCTTTTGAGAGTCCCACTTCAGAGACCTTGTGTGCTTCCACAAAGGAGTCAACATCTCTAGTTATCACTTGATTCGCTCAGAGACACGAAAATGAGTCTCTAGCAGAACACCCAGACTCAATACGGAATCATTTGAAAAAAATTAAAGGGGCTTCTTGATTTGGTCAACTGGGTTTGTGTTATCTTTGGACGGTATCGTTTGAAAGATGGCTAAGGTGGATGGTTTATCTATACTCTCGAGGAAGTATCTCCAAGACTACCTTTCGACTTTTCTTAGCACTTGTTCCACTTTTTTTGTGCCAGTTCGTGCCTATTCAAGATACCCCTAGCTTGGCCTTGTTACAGGCTTTTCTTGCCATTCATTTTTGGTTATCTTATCGATCAATACCCCAGAAAACGTCTCTGAAGATCGTTTTCTTCCTGAGTGATGAGTGAACAGCTATTTTCGTATTATTTCTATAGACATGATATAAAGTCGAAATACATTACTTAGTTGCTTAGAGGAGGATGCTTACATTATGAATTCCGAGTGTAGAAATGGACAAACCCAAAACGTCACACATACATATATTCCAACATTTTCGTTGGGGGCCAACCCCTCATCTGCATGCTATATCCCAATTAATTCCTGGATCTGTAAAGATGTAATCCCATCAATTCCATTTGCATACCGTATGCACTGGCCTAAAGACAGACGCAATTTTCATCCATAGCCATCTGGGTTGTGGCTTGCAGCCCCAAACTCGATTCCATGCCTTGGTTAAGTATAGATACCTCTTCCTGTTTTGAATAATCATATTTACGGCGTGTTTCAGCGATGGCTGGCTCTCACTCTTCGTCTAGTTTAAATTACAAATTCCGCTGCAACGTACCGATATGTTTGCATATTCATAAGGTCTCCGTGTGTGTTTGATAATTCAATTACCAAAGTGAAGCTCTGATATCTGATTCAAATTAGGTACGTTTTGATGATTCGACTCGCTTCGAGCGGACTTTGATCATGTGAAAGCCGCCGGTGATATTTTCACACTGGGGAATTCTGAGGAGAAACGTTTGATTCTGAAGCGGAATAAGAACAAGTACGAGGATATATTGAAAAATTCTTAGCCTACTATAGAACCAAACGAAATTTATATTTTATTACTCAACATATTCTCCTCTTAAATGGATACATTTATCACAGCTAACCTGCAGCGTTTCTTGCCCTTTCAAAAAAAAATATCTCTTCTTGTTCTGAAAACTAGACCTCCTTATCTTTTGAGGAAAGAGATGATAATCGGATGGAGCCAGATCTGGTGAATAAGGGAGGTGTTGTAGTAATTCAAACCGTAAATCACGAATCTGCAGAAGCAAAACACCTTTGGATAGCTTTCCGCGTTTTTTCTCTTTAATTGGAACAATAATATCTTCCAGATACTCAACATGTACTCAAATTGTTAATGTATAATGATAATGGGATAACACCTTAATAGTGATGTGGCATGACTTCAACTACAGGCTATGTGGAGAGCCATGAATATCAGGCAGTGAAGTTTCAGACTCTTCTGCTGAAAAATGGAGCTCATGAAAAAGTATAGAAATATATTCATAGTATGCAAGTCAGAATCTATTCATTCGCTTATCGCATCATCCCAATCCGAAAGTACGAGATAACAGACTCTATTCAACCCAGTGAAGGCGACCTACTTCCATGTAATTAATAGAGAGAAGATACCGTAACAAAGATATTCCTTCTGATCCCGTCTGGAGCGAGCAGAGAGTATTTCCATGTAAAAACAACATAAAATATAAATTTCATTAGTTGCTCATCTGGGAGGATGCTAATTGGTGGAGAAAAGACGGTTCCAGTGTTGACAACACAAGGCTCAAATTAACAAAGTTTGCCAACTCATTAAGAAAGTACAGTGGTGACCCTTTGAGACTACGGCGGAATATCATCATCTGGCTGTGCTGTTCTAGTTTCTCCGCGATCCCTTGAATTTGATAGACTGACGAAATTATGCCGAACGCAAGGGTTGAACTGGTCGCCGGGAATTATAAGGGGCGGGCAATAATTTGTAGTTGGTAATAATTAAGTCGGTCAAAAGGGTTCGCAGTTATTGTCAACGTAAACAACAAATTGAGTGGATTGAGGGTATGGGCGACTTGGCAAGGGGTGAAGTTATTTGCTGATGACCGTACCCAATGAAACTGGTTTGTTGAGATATGGTGCAATCGTTTAAACGAGGTCAATTTATTCTATACAGTGGGTCCTGACTAAAAGAATACACACAACCAAATATTTTCTTTACGAGGATATATTGATAAATTGTTATCCTTCTATAGAACCAAACAAAATTTCAATGTCAAAATATTTTATTACTCAACATAGTCTCCTCTTAATTGGATACATTTATTACAACGAACCTGCAACGTCTTTAGACCTTTCAAAAAATGTTTCTTCTTGCTGTGCGAACCAGACCTCCACAGTTTTTATAACCTCCTCGTTGGAAGAAAATTTACGACCTTTGAAACTTTTTTTCAGTTGAGGAAAGAGATGATAGTCGGATGGAGTTAAATCTGGTGAATAAGGGGGGTGTTCTAGTAATTCAAACCCTAAATCACGAATTTTTTGCATGGCAACATGAGATTTGTGTGCAGGGACGTTGTCTTGCAAAAACAAAACACCTTTGGATAGCTTTCCGCGTCTTTTCTCTTTGGTTTTTTTCCGTAGAGTGGTCAGTAACTTACTCCATGGCAATCCCAAAAAACTGAAGCAAGAACTTTTCCAGCAGATTATGCACACGAAACTTCTTAGGTCTTGGAGAACCAAAATGTCGCCATTCCATCGATTGTTGCTTTGTTTCTGGATCGTAGAAATGTACCCAAGTCTCATCCCTAGTAACAATTCGGTTTAAGAAGTCTATATCGTTTTCAAATCGAGCACAGATCGAACGCGAAGCTTCTACCCTTGCACGTTTTTGGTCAACATTAAAACATTTGGGAATCCATTTTGCAGCAATTTTTCTTATGTGCAAATTGACGTGAACTATATGATGAACGCGTTCGTATGAAATATTCAGTGCTTCAGATATCCGTCTTAGCCCAATTCGACGGTCTGATAAAATCATTTCATGAACTGCATCGATATTTTCGGGGACTGACACAGAAACTGGCCTTCTCGATCGGTCATCATCTTCAATGGAAAATATACCTTTTTTTGAAACTTGCAGTCCAATTTTTCACGGTCGCATACGAAGGACATTGATCACCAAGGGTATTAAGCATATCTTCGTAAATCTGTTTACCTCTTAACCCTTTTAAATACGGGTACTTGATGATGGCTCGTTACTCCAATTTTTCGATTTTCACAATTTCGGTGGACATCTTCTTTCTTTTAATTTATTGCGTAACTCTGGGTTTACTTTTTTGACATAAAACTTCACACTGACACTTCTAATGAGTTATTGTTCGTTGCTATGGTAACGCAATATGTTTTTTATGCATGGAACTGGTCTAGGCTAACTAGATATCACTACATCCTCGTATAGTACAGAATTCCATTTGAAGGCACTTCTTTATTCATTGTTCGATCATTTAATGAATGAATTGTCCTGATGAATTTCTTCAAATCTGAGGTCTGAGGACTGTCCAAATCTTTAAGAAGCAGGCATTAATCAGAGAAGCCTGGGAACAACGAAACTTTTTTAATTGTGGTAGTCCAGTGTTATTCGAAAATTGTTTGACTGCTCTCTTATAAGAGCTTGTTTGTTTGTTTAAATTTATAAGGAATTTCTCAAAGTATTCCTCGAAATTTGCGTTTCCCATTGCACAAAAATGGTAGAATAGCTCCGATCCTGCGAAGGGATATCGAAACACAACCCATAAGAATTTGTCGATTATATTTCTCACGAATATCGCTTAATTCCACGAAGCGATGTCGATCTATCCAAATCTGGTGCGTTCAAGCAGAAAATGTCACGCTAAACGTATCTGGTAGTCATATTTTCACACCTGACTGAATATTTGAGATTTCATGGAGAACATATCGAATTTATCGACATACTTGCACGCGATGGATTTGCTTTCCCTGCGTAGCCATCATGCCATACCTCATTTGCTGCACGGAATATGTCATTGGTTGACATTTCTATTAAGAATTAGATATATTTATGTTCACGCAACGCCTTCCTACCAATTTCATTAGTTTTTATTTATGAAGCTTTCAGAACATAATCCTTCACCCTCCATTTAGTCCTGATATAGGGGAGACTGGGGAGGGTTGATACGTTTTTTGGAATTTTTATTCTGGAAACTGAATTATATGAAGAAGCAGGACTTTTCTTATATTATATAATTCTTCAATTAATCGTTCAACAAAATAAATATAGAAGTCGCAAAACATAAACATCTTATTCTGTACAGAACGTTGAACACAAAAACATGCAAACTGTCTCAAGCCTCCCCACATATGGGAGGATTGATACGATGTACTGGGAGAGTAATCGAGAGGATTATTCAGCTCAGTAGGTAGATCAGCAATGATACTGGGTTGCTTTGGTCATATAGGTGTAGAAAAATCAGGAAATTGTCAGTTAGTCACTTCCACACAAGAAAAGTCGGCCTCATTAAATACATGGGGATTGTACGGTTTTTAAAAATCCCTTTGATATGTTGGATGGTGAAGACGCCTTCATGTAGGCCTATCCAACTAGCTACGGAATATTTTTTGAAGATTATACATGTATCAGGCCTCCCCACGACAAATGTCTCAAACCTCCCTGAAAGCAATTTTTAAAGTGATTTATGTTTTCATCTTATACCCATATATTTTGAAAAGCGAATGAAACGGTAAATTGAGTAGTTTTTTGCATATTTCCCAGTGAAATGTTTGTTTATGCCGAAGAATTAATGCATGATCATAAAACCCTTAGGTAACTTGAGTAAAAACTTACAATTTCTCACCTCGAAACACTCTTCGTTGAATATTTCACAAACAAACTACTGTTAGCCTTACATATTAACGTCACGCAATGCCCTCTGCCAAAGAATAGTGTTCACTAGTATAATACTTTTGAAAACGGCTACAGATCGCGGATATAAGCCTGTATCAAGCCTCCCCATGTATCAATGCTCCCTAGTCTCCCCTAATTCACGTTATTCTTCCGCTTGAAACTCAACTGACGAAGATGGAGATGGAAAAAAAACGTTATCATTTCGCTCAAATGTCTCTGATGTGGACGAGTTCAAAGATTAGTCGTCCCATAGATAAACTTCATGCAAGAATTCCTGATTCAGCACACGGAATATTCCATTTGGCAAATCCGCCATGATAATTTCAACAAACAACCATTTTCATAGCACTCCAACTCAATCAGAATCAAATTATAAGTTCCTGATTCAATCCGAGCTGCTCGCCCTAGTTGATGTTTAATTTTCTTACTGAGCGTTTTAATTAAATATACAAGAGTAAATTCTGCGCCGCTATATTAGGTGTCCCTTAATCCGGGATTAAAATATATCCCGTCGGGTTACTGTACACAGGATCAGGTTGTAGGGATTCCGGTACATCGGATAACTTGACCGTTCAACTGTTCAGTATGGCGTTGCAGTCGAGCTAATCATGCGAATTCCATGATGTTTATTCAGGTGGATGAGATTTTCCACGAAATTATGCAGTGCAGCGGAGGATTTTCTTAATCGGATTCAGCCTGGCCGTTTCAATATAAGATGAAATTGAGATATGGTGGAAAAATATATTTTTCCGCATCTATACTACATTCACTTTTATTTTAGCAGTAGGTTGGCCATGGAAATTTGACACATTTCACTCTGTATAGTACGGAAATGTGGGGTTATGACGCTTGTCAAAACATTTTTGGGTTTTAAATCAACGCTATGTTGCCCGTTCTACGTTAAAGTTTCTGTTCTTACGTTTTTTATCACAATGTCGAATCTCTTCGGAAATTATGTGACGAACATAATTGAAGTTTATACAAACTGATTGAAGGCATACCAAATCCAGTTATTTGCATGGAAAATACAAGAGATCAGCATAATATCATAATATGCACTAGCTTGAGGATAGTTAATGTTCGTTATCATCTTTGGCTTATCTGAATACGTTACATCAGTTTTAGATTTCAAAAATATTAACCCGAAGGTGGAATGCATATGTTGCAGTGGTTAGGAATGGGTATCTCCCGAAGGAATTAACAGGTAATTACAAGAATGTTAAATACTTCAAAAAAAAATCATCTTGCATCAATATAAATGAAAGGAATTAAAGGAAGTTTCAATCAAGATAATCTTCACCTTTGAACAAAAATTTCACATGGATAAACAATAAGCAGGACAACTGGCGTGTATTTGTCGCTGTTCATCTCAATGCATTGATATAATAATAATAATTAGGCATTTATTGGTACCTTAAGATATTCACAATGTATAAGACAAGTCAAATGAAAAATCAATTTTCGGGAACTTATTCTACGATGACATTCATCGTAAATCCTGTAGTAAACTTTTCGCATTAATTCACTCAAACATAAAATTCTCAAATGCCACCACTTTTTTGGGTCTCCCAACAGAAGGAAATTCTTTGTCATATTCTTCATTCACAATCTTGCTGATTGTGGAAATATACAGCTAAAATATAAATCGTTTAGATTCAGATGAAACATTATATAAATTCTCTTACATTGAATATGTTCGCTACCGTCTGACGTATTGGATTTTGGAATATCAGGGTGTAACTATTTGAATGAGCGGACCTGACTACTAAATAGCACTTCATGAAACCCTGTCTCTTTTTTCAATCACTTTCGGCATATGCGTAATAAAAATTGATATTAGTTGTGGCAACGGCGTTATGACATTAACGACATTTCATGAGTGCCAACCTTACACTGTTCTAGATACAAAAACTTTAGAAAATTATTTCATGGCCAACCGACTGCTAAAATAAATGTGAATGCAGTATAAGTAGCTACCCTGTCTACATCCGAACATCGACCCAGGAAAAAATTCGAAATTGAATATTCCTTACGTATATTGCGTATATTTTCCACGAAAAACTCATATTTCCTCCGCGATCAGAGAACATAACAAAATATTTGGCTACAACTTATAACGTCAACAATACCCTAGAAAGATAGTCAACACAAACGTTCGTTTGATATGCGTGCGTTCGATGGAACACGATGCCAACAAAGAGGAATGCAATAGCGAACGCGCCACGGCCCATGGGACCGTGAAATATTTAAATTGGAGACTGTTATGTACACACACATCTCATGGTACTGATGGGGAGATTGAGCGTTATTATGATTTGCCACCGACAGAGCTTTGTTCTCGTCCGTTGGACCTGCTAATAGCATTTGTGGCGACGGCTCGAATGTCTGACGTAAGCAATTGTACAACAGTTATTTTGACAGTTTCGGAATTTCCATCATGGCTCGTGAATTTGGGAGATGGGGAGCAGGAGGTAATTCCTGGAGGAAGATGCGGTTTTGATCGTCGATATTCCAACAGTTCGGTCCAGAAATCCTGGCGCTCATTGACGTGTTTACGTCTGAATATTGGTTAGTTATCTCCCACACTACGCTGATTGAGAGCTGCTGGCTAGAGATGCATTATCGAAGTGGAAACAATGGAAACGAAATTGTAATTCGAATTATTGGAGGATATTGTGCAGTGGATCGAGAGGGAAGAACTGGTTTCCACAAAATAATAAGTTATATACCTAACATTTCCTGAAAACATTGATTGCAAAATGGCGAATGCGCCAGTCTCGCCAGCAAATATATCTGTTTGGGTCAATTTGACCATTTACGCATATTTCAGTGACCTCTACAATCCTGATTTAGATGAAATGTAATCTGTTTCATGCGTTAATGTACAGCTGTTTTCAATTAACCATTAATTAATCAATCCTTTCAGTTACTGAAGATAGAAAAACCATGTCATTTCGTTTCTGTGCTCTATCTTTAGGTATAAAGGAATCAGAATGGTTTTATCTTATCGTCAGTAACTGAAACAGTGGATAGTGGCCTATTGAAAACCATCGTTAGGGATATTTCAATCAAGTCTGTGAAAATTTCATCTCCTTTTTGTGTTTCCTTCCATATTATTCATTTGGAAGATAGAATTAATTTAAAAACACGTTTGAAATCTCAAAAATTGTCAGAAGATTAAATTTTTTTGCGAGAATAAAACTGTTTTCGCTGAAAAATATCGATTTCAATGATCAACATGAATTGTATACAATTGGTTTGATATTGTTTGATCTAATGATAAGCTAAGAGTTTTTTTCGATGATAACCTGATAATGGAAGCTCTTTCGAAAGTTTCATCTCATTATTTGCTGAATCTTTTATGAAATTCTGCACCTCTCAAGATCTGAAAATATGAATGATCAATCTCGCTCGATCTACAACTCTCAACAACAAAATAACGGATGCGCTGGTGTCCATTCAGAATCTCTCAGTTGGGAAATAGCTTTTTTTCACTGAAAAATCATCTTATGGAAAAATTCAGCAAACCTGGATTTGGTTTTTTGTCTTTCCCCATGGAACCATTCCTGATTGCATCTTCCATGCATATTTGTATATTTAATAGCCAGTCAAAAGAGGTAATTATTCATTTTCCATCTTTTCACTGCTCAGTACCACAAATTACAATGCTCAAATAGTTTAAAAAACGTCCATATCAGGAGTCTCTTTCAGCATACTTGGATTTTCATTGATTTTCCAATAGAATTAGCTGGTCCGCCAACTTCTACGTGCATTAGCATTTCAAGGGAAGCAAATGGTTCATGACGAACAATACAGGATTCCAAAAAACCCTTCAACACACATGCACCCACTGAATTTCTCAGTCATTGCACACCCTCCCGTGAATTCTTCATCGTGAATACACAAACCCTGAAATGCTCCTCATCCATCTGTTGTTTCCACCATAAGGGCAGACAAATCCCCCTTTCTTTACCTTCGCATCGCCGAGGGGCCTAGCTATGAGCCATGCATCGCTGGAGTACATCGCAAATGTCCGATGCAGTACACATTTTCCCGTTCGCGTTTTCGCAGACACGCGTGCAATTCATTATCCATGCTTTGATAATTAAAACTGAAAACGTACTCCTCGTTTTATGCCCACCAACTATCGTTTGAAACCCCGGTTGGAAGTAACAAGGCGTAAAAACAGTGCAATTCGTTGAAAAATTCATTCATTCAGAGCTGGTTAGATCCCCTCAGTTGTTTGTAGTGGCGTAGACAAGTGATGTTTTGAAATATTAACATGTATCTGATACTGAAGGACTTCCAACTGTTGTGCATCACGTCTGTTATGTGGTGAATTTGGAAGATTTATTTCGTTGTAAAGAGGGCATGATTGTGGGTAGACACATGCAGTGTGGTTCGAGATGTTATTCTATTCAGTCACAACAACGAATTAATGAAGGGAAAGAAAAATAATAGTTAAAAATAAAGCCAGTTGCGAGAGCACTACTTACTATTTTTCAAAACAAGAATTGAAAGACTTACATCTAGAAGAGTTTTTTTTTACGATTGACATTCAAAGTAGGCATTTGCGCTCGTATTTGACAACGCAAACGTCATCTTTGTGCACCGAACAATTCGATTTTAAACTAATGGGCGAGTTCAGGAACGTTTGCCATCCTTGTAAATAATAGAAGGAACTCTTTGAATGGAAACGTATTTTTCTAAAATTATATTTGTGCCTTTCGGTTGCTTTCATCAATTTACAATCCTTGCAATGTTCCTGGCTCTCAAATCCAAGTGATTGAATTTTCAAAGTGAGTTTTGACATTTCACAAGCGTTTTTTCCGTGTTTTGTCCACTACATTTGTGGTTTCATCCATAGACTAATAATTTATTTATTATTATGGTTTCATCACAGAACGCCTCAACTACCAATATGTTCTGTGATGAAACCATAGTCGGATAATAAATCATAGACATAAAGACTGTCTCTATGTCTATGTAATAAATAAATTATTAGTCTATGGATGAAACCATAAATTTAATGGACAGAACACGGAAAAAACGCCTGAGAACTGTCAATACTCATCTTGAAAATTTCAATCACTTGGATTTGAGAGCCGGGGACATTTCAAGGATTGTAAAATGATAGAAGTAACCGAAAGGCCCAAATATAATTTAGAAAAAGTACGTTTTAATGAAAAGTTTTTTCTATTATTTACAAGGTTGGCAAACGTTCCTGAACTCGTCCATTATTTTTAAATCTGTGATTTCCTCGAATCACAGCTCCCTCACTATTTCAGCATTTGAGCAGTGGTTTTCCATAGTTTGAATGGAAAATTAGAATTATCCCAAGATTTTCTCAAAGAACCGTTGTATGAATTTTCTAGATGAACCCATTGTCCTCTTCAAACGTGTCACGAGACAACAACTCACAGCTTTTCATTCGATGAATCAAAACATGGAATAAACCCCGGGAGGTTAAAGAAATGCTGAAATCCTTCAAGCGTTCCGATATATTGTTTGTAGAACTTCCGTAAGCCGGAAAAATTGCGTTCGTTTATGAAATCCCCGGCGTTTGTTCCGTTACAAAAAGATCATCAACCATTGGAAAAGATTCGAATGCACATTTCCTGGACCGAAACCGAGAATGAATATATAAGAGCCCGCATACAGGAAAATTCTTTCAACCCCAGACGACCACTCCAGCCCCGTGGATTTTCAGCGGTTGCATGGGACGAGTGCAATTTATTATTCATGCTTTCATAATTATCAGCGAAGAAACGTGCGTCTAAATTACCCTGTCCGCCGTTATCCTTTTTTCCTTGCACGTTCAACAGTCCGTCGACTTCGGAGGTATTTTGCATTCATTAATTCCGGGTTCCGGAGTACGACGAAGCTGCGCTCGTTATGACGCTATAGAACATTGTCATTTGCATAAATCTGATTATGAGCAACCGTTTCGGAAAAATATTCCACTATACTCGCGTATTATATCAGCCGTTTTTCAGGAATTGTTATGAATCCACCCAGATTATCCACTTTTCGAAACCGTCATTTCATTCCAGAGTATATTTTGTTCAGCCAAAACTCATCATGGAAAAATTTTAGATGTTGTTGAGTTTCCTTCCATTCGTACATCAAGGGACCACTTAATTTTTGTCAATGAGCTACTTTATCCAAGAAGTATTTCAGTTACTAGAAAAATACCCATGATTCCTAACAGGACATTGTTGGCACTTCTAATTAGTTATTGTTCGTTGCTACGGTAACGTAATATTTTTTGTATGCATTGAACTGGTCTAGGCTAACTAGATATCAATGCATCCTCGTATAACCAACCCACGTTATGGTTAAAAAGTGGCGTTGTTGTAAGCCCAGATGGAATCATCGATTAAGTCTGATAAAAAGCATGGCGGCAAACATTATACCTAAATTTTTCATGGTTATTTTTTAATGGAGGATGAGTGCATCTACGTGTAGCCATAGAGATCGTCATATAGAACAGCATCATCTGCCATGAGCATCAGTATGGAAATTACTCCGACTATTTAGATTGTTGAGGCTAGAATTTGATGCCCGCTGGTCAGTTACTAAATGAGGCATCGCAGAATTTCGCGGCTAACACATCTATTACCATTAACACTTCATTTGCGTTAACTCCAACTGGGAAAATATGAGTTAGGGTGTATAATATATGCTGTGCCAGCGCGGGGTAACGTAATGCATCTGATAATGGTTAATGCAGTATTTAGCGAAAATGAATTACACTTCTATCCCTAGCACTAACCTAAGTTGGATATTTGGTCGATATACGGCGTGAGCCTGGAAATTTTTGCCGCAAAATTATGAGCAACCATTTCACAAACAATAGGACATCAACGATAATAATTAACTTGAGTCTGCTGATCAACTGTATTCCGAAGGTTAATCGAAAACCGCTGAGGTTTAAAATTTTTAGAGCCAAGAAGGACACTTTTGGAGCTAAAATTTCCTTTCTTCTCTAGTTGTACGACTATTTTATGAAGAAACTGATTCGAGGATCTGTAGAATGAAAAAACATGATAGTTGGACCAAAACTGAAATGAATAAATGCTTGAAAAGATCTCAAGTACAAAGTTCGAATCGAAAGAGTAGTTCAAATGCTCCTGCGTGTCAGAAATATCGTCTTGACTCCAAGACCAAGTTAGAAGTGATACAATAACAACAAATCATACCGAATTAGTTGTTTGGAAACTAAGCCGCTTATTGTGGTTCACAAGGGGTCTGTGCAGGAGTTCTGCAATCAGATTCTATTATTCATGAGTTTTTTTTCTGGTATCAACTCATAAACTAGAACGAACTGTTGGCCAATTGTGAAATTCTAATTGGCCCGAGAAGTTCATGGTAATTTTCGGGATTTGCCTCATGGCGGAATATAAACAAGTTCGAATATTATTTCGACAAATGAACGGGAATGTTTTAGGTTGGGAACTTAATAAATATTTATGAAGGAGTTTACCCGTGCTTGACCTGAAATTCGAAGCCAATATCGGAAAGATATCAAGGATGAAACTGGAATCTAACTGACGTTTCATTTTAAGGTGTCATTCAACTCGAGAATTCGCCTAACGATCTTTCGGAGACAGAGATGGAAAATTAGATTAGGGATCATTCTCATTTGATATGATGGTATTGAAATATACTGCTCCACAAGAGTTAGGGATATCGTATTCAATTGTTTTTAAAAGTATGTAATCTTCGAGAAAATCGCTGTAAAATCATTAAAAACTCTATAACAACTTGAATCGATCCAATAAAAATCAGTATGAGGCATTTCGTCATTCTGGTCGCCTTTTTTCTGAAGTTTGGTTCTTTCCATATCCTTCATGAACGTTCATATTTTGAAATGAAGTCAGTTTATCAACGGCTTCGATTTGAAACGAGTTTTCTGAAAATGCTAAGACGTAAATCAACAAACGCTGAGGCTAATAGGGCTATCGGAATGCTACAGGGTGGCCTAACTCAGGTTGTTGTAGCGGAAAGGCTCCAAGTCAGCCAACGTGTGATATTTCGACTTTGGAATAGGTTCAGGGAGACAGGTTCCTTGTTGGAAAGACCAAGGCTTGGTGAGCGACGAAAAACAACACCTGCTCAAGATCGTTTCATCACCGTTCCGGCGAGAAGGAACCCTACATCTACGTGTAGAATGATACGGAATACTCTTCAAAATGCAGATGGGGTCCAAGTTTCCATCGAAACCATCAGACGACGTTTGAGAGAGGTGAATCTAGGTTCTAGACGTCCATTAAGAGGAGTTCCATTAACACGTGACCATAAGCGTCAAAGACTGGAATGGGCAAGGCAACATATCAATTGGAACGATCAATGGCGTAGTGTCCTTTTCACTGATGAACCCAGATATGGACGATTTTCACATTCTCGAAGAATAAGGGTATGGACAATCCCACGCATACCCCGTAATCGTCGCTATGTCCAAGAAGTCCATCCATTCCGGGGGGGTAGTGTTATGTCATGGGCCGGGATATGTTTCAACGGGCGCACAGATCTACAAATTTGTCCTGGGAGTATGACCGCCCTACACTATCGAGAGCATGTCATTGACAATGTTGTGCCAAATTTTCACGCTGCTATTGGTGAAACTTTTCAATTTCTAGACGATAACGCTAGACCGCACCGTGCAGCCATAGTTGAGAATGCGCGCGAGGAGCTTGGTATTCCACATTCACCAAGACCTCCGCACTCACCAGATTTGAATTGCATAGAACATGCATGGGATATGCTCCAAAGAAGATTAGATAATCATCAACCTACCCCAGAATCCTTAAATGATCTGAGAGAGCTTCTGCCCCGTTTATGGAATCAAATTCCTCAAGAAATGTTCAACAACCTCGTGTGTAGTATGGAAAGAAGATGTCAAGCTGTTATTGATGCCCGTAGAGGCCATACATTGTATTGATAGTCTTAAAATGCTTGAATTCTCTGGGAATAATATTTCGTTATTTTACTGGATGTTTTTTTACCTTCCTGTATACGCTGCAGACCTACAGGCTTAAATAAATTTGCAACATGAAATCATATTAATATGAATTTTCATCACAAAAATCTTATTTTAACTATATTTTTTTACAATTTAAGTCAATATCCCTAACCCATGTGGAGCAGTTTATTAGTGTATTATTCATTTTGTGTGTAGGAAATTAGAGAAATGGGGAATCAGGGGTGAAGTAGGAAACAATACTTTTGCTACATGGCTTTTTCTTTTAATTTAATCTATTTGGTAACAAGGTTAGGCTGGTTTAGGTTAGGTTAGGTTTGGTTAGGTTAGGTTAGGTTAGGTTACTTTTTGGTAACAAGGTTAGTGACAGTTGAAGTTAGTAGCAGTTGGAGCATTAGCAGGCTGTGAGTTTTCTGATTACATTGAATCTTTAATGAGTAAGTTTTCACGAGATGAAAATAATTGATGTGAATCGTTCCCCAGTTGGTCAGGAATAATGCCATTAATCATTTCACATCGTGTTTTCAATAAAACCCACTTAACTGTTCGATTCGACCTGATTTAGTGCGATTTCCAATGAAAAACTTCAAAGTCGATTGCAGTCCAGACGAAAGGCCGCACGGGGAAAACAAAGTATCGAATTGATTCAGTGGCAGCTTCAACACAATCGCATCCTGGTTACGATTTCCCAACACATTGATAGCCTTCTTCATTCGCAGACAATTGGGAGAAGTCGAGGGGTGAATACAGATTTGAAATATTGCCGGTTGTGGATGCTGATCACGATCCAGTTGCGCTCTAATAACAATGTGAACTTCCAGTCGTTTCGCCTATTTTCTGCTTATTTTACGGAGTCACTGATACAAGCCATCTGAACTGCGATTATTTGTTTCATTCGGAAGATTCCTTACTTCCAATATCGAGCTCGGATATGATCAACACCAGGCTTTCTACGAAACTACTCCAGCTCAACCGATAAATTTTTTCTTTTTTCGTATCAACTAATTCTGCAAGCTGAAAATATAGAAAAAAATGATGAATGTTTAACCGTTTCAATACTCTTTATGATTATTTTAACTGCGCAAGCTCCTCCTAATCAATTATGGAGAAATAAAAATTTTAATTTTGTACAACCAAATGATACACTGTATGAAATTCGTAATTTGCTTCGGACTTTTTGTATTTCAATCGTTTGAATATCCGGAAATATCATAGATAAATGTTTTTACACTTCAGAATAATCGACTCTTTCCCGTCAGCCATGATAGATCATTGAGGAGTACTTAAAAAATTAATATTATAATAAAGATTACATAATGAAAAAATTACAAACAGTGGGTTATTTCAAATGCATTATCGACGTATTTTCCCCAGAACACTTATTGTTTTTTCAACCGTAATTTCACACCAGTGTCTAACCCAGTAAACTTCATCATTCTACAGTGTGAAAGGTAGGAGCCTATGCTGTTATCATATACAGGGCTGTAACACATTTTCTGGCTTAGATACACATGAAAACTTTGGATTGATATTTCATAACGTCGTTTCACAGCATTTGACTCAAAGTTTTATACTAAAGAAAAACAAAGTAGAATGCCTACAATAGTAACAAAGAAGTTGAGTCCATTCTATCGATTTCTGTAATGAGAATGGTAAAATGGTACTGTTTTTTACGGTACTAAGCACTTAATTTGGATACCTACGTATTTTATACCATATTTAAATATGAAAATTATGCCGGTGCACTCCAAGGATGAAAACAGCAGGGTTTAATCGTGAAATTTCAAGATATATAATCGATAACCTAACTGGAATCGAACCTATTGTTCTTTATCCATTAGAGAATTGAATAGAGCCCAAGCGATTAGAAATGTTAATAAGTTTTTAATCGTTGAAAAATGTGTAATCAAGCATAATCTGCACTAGTCATGCAGGCAAATTGAATACCACGTGGGATTTACGGTAAATTGATGAAGAAGCGCGGTATATATAGCTTGGAGTGCGGGTTCAATGTCTAGTTCAATATAGGGCTCTTGCAGACATGAATAAAGTGGTCAGGTTCGGAGTTGTGGCAGTCGTCCTTTGCGCTGCAACGGCTTACGATTACAGCAATTCGGATTTCAGTGAGTATTTGTTCGATTGCAGTATAATTTCTATTGCTGAAAGTCAATAAAAAATTTCGTTTCAATATACCATCGAAATCATTGTTGGATAAGCTTCAATTTCGAGCATATAATATGTGGAATTCTATTGGATTATACCGGCTTTTCCATTTTATCATTTCAATGCTTTTCCTCATAAAAACACATTGGGAAAAGAGAATGATTATCATATTGTTGTAACAAATTTCATCTAGTTATATATCTTCTTATAAATGAACTACAGAAGTAGTTTTATCCGGATAAACTAGTCCTAACCATCCATTTCATTTTAAGGTAGTAATATTGATTTTACCCTCATTCCACAGAGTTCTTATTTGATTTCAGATGAATATTTAGCCGACGAATTGGATTACTACAGCCAGTTCGATGTACCCATACCAAAACTCCGTTTTAAAAGGGACGAGGAAGCCGTTCTCCCCGACAAGTGCAAATACAGAAGAAAAAGACTCTGCTGCGCGGAAACTTCTATGGAAGAGCTACACGAGAAGGAGAAGGAAATAAAGCGGGAATGTTTCAAACAGGTTCTCGGCAAGGACAAAGAACAGAGAGGTATGGATCCTTTCCGATGCGAGAACATCGAGAAGCACAAAAGGGATATGGTTGTGAGTAGCTTTAATGAAAATCGACAGAGGCTCCATTATTAATTCCCAATTTTTTTCGCAGTGTGTCATGCAGTGCGTTGGACAAAAGAACGACGTTGTGAGTATCCCAGTCAAGGTTTTCGTTGAATGCCATGATAATTGTAAATAGGTCGCTTCCTGTATTTACTTCATTATTTCTATTCCTCAAGAAGTAACTGATGTGACTAATTATTTCGGTGTTCAAAACAACAATCAGCATTTGTTTTAATTGATACCGTTTTCAATTCATCATATCCGGAAGTTTACTCGACTATCTGAGTCATTTTGTTACGAATTTAAGGCGTTTTCCATATTTTTATTCAACTTGCTCAAATTTCAAAAACTATTCCTGATACCTCTGATAATTAGCTCGTCGCAAGCATTATACTTTCTCCTCAAGGCATACTACGATTATCAGAAGATTTTGAAAGTGATTCATTTACTAGTGCTGCCTCTACTAACCCTTCTGTTACAGCTGGACACCAACGGGGATGTGAAGGAAGCAGCGTTCGGTGATTTCGTGAAGCAAAGCTTCACCAAGGACCCCTGGTTCGCAGAGTTCCAAGACGCAGTAATAGAAACCTGCATCGACGAGGCTAAAAATGCGACTGAAAGCAGGGATCCAGAGGATGAAACCAGCTGTAATCCATCCGGCATAAAACTAGCGCACTGCCTATTCGTACAGACGCAACTCCATTGTCCTGAGAGCGAAATTAAGGATGCGAAATCCTGCACCAAACTGAAGGAGAGGATAAAGGCTAAGCTGGCTGATGGCGTTCCCCCACCACCGCCGTTTTTACACGAGGAATAATCCCTGATCTGCTGATTTTTCGGAGAGACGTCGAAAGCAAGATTTGGACAGGATATTTTGGAATATCATTAAGTTACGTTAATTTATTTACACTGTAGTTGCTTTTATTTGCAACAGGAAAATGATAAACTTTAAATATAATTTTAAAAAAGAAAAATCACCATTCTTAAAACGTCGAAAGCATTGTCTATGTGATTTATCAGTTGGAGCATTATCACCACAAATTTTTACAAGCATTCAATGCATTTCATCTGCACTTACAATTGAAGCAGGAGAAAGAAACCTTAGTTAACACATAATCTTACATATTCAACACAATGAAGAAAAGGTTTTGTATGAAATTCAAAGTGTCTATGGTATAACCTAAATTAGCTACCACTAAGGGACTTCAATAACAGTCAACGATAATTTTAAATCACGAGGAATTGTAATATTTATTGTATTTTATGACACAGGTTGTTCTTTCTTCAAAAATCACATCCTAAAACATATTATTTCTTTGAAATCCACAATACTGTTACATAACGGTGGTGAATATGGCTGGAAGCGAGCAAAAGGGTTGCTCTTCGTTATCATTTCCTTCTTAATTTTCACAGTCAGCGGAAAGAAATATCTTCTGCACTCCTCTCTCTCCACTTTCATCGCTCGAGATTCTCCGAATATTTCAAAAAGTAATAACAAGTTATATCCGGTCTGGAAGAACTTCCCAACTGTCATGTCCGGTCTTTGAGCGATTGTTCTTAGAGAAATATTCCAGTTAGATGCTTCTTGATGTAAAGCTCGCAGTGCATAATACATTCGTGAGTTTTCATCACAATGGTGGCTGCTGCGTGTTCTAATTTATGTTCGCAAAGTTTCTCCCAGTGCCTCTAAATTATACGACTACGTTTTCTAAATATCAAAATAAATATTACGATTCAACGGAAATGGTAACAAGAAAGTACGACATCAAACGGGAAGCATGTTTTCATCTTCGTTCTTGTTTTCGTTATTCGAGGAAGGGAGTTTGTCTTAATGTGTGAATACCAAAGCGGAATATTAATTAAGTGCATGGATGAATTAGAAACTCAAATATGCGAAAAGAGGTATACTTTCGATGAGGCAGTTTATGAAATTTTGTGACAAATTGTCTTGAAAAATCCATGAATAAAGAGAAATTTATATCTTGCATTATACTAAGTGAGTACACATTTTTGAGGAATTGAGCTGTTGTGAAAAGTATTTGAGTTTTTAGCCAGTGAAACTAGGTGCAACTGACTTCTTGAATTAGAAGCTCAATTTATAATTTGTTGCAACAGCAGCCTCTGATGTGGATGAACCATGAACGAGATCATATTGATTTGTAAAGAAACCAAAAGAACAGATACCACTCTCAGATTAAGTATCTCTGATCTATCCTTTTGTAAGTAGATCATCACCCATCTCTAAGCCAGCCCTGACCATGGCGAAACAGGTCTGTACTCACGATATCGATTATTCTCCAGTGAAATCTCCAGTGACAAGAGTTTTTAGTATTTATTGTCTAGGAACAAAACGGTACAAAACAAAATTCTTATGATTTCAAAACTGGTCCATCGCTTCTCGATCTCGATGAGCAGACCGTACAGACTCTTGTCTAAATCTGGGTGGAATCCAGTAAGGGCTGATTCAATCAGAGTCGCTAGTTTCGACTAGCGGTAAAATCATCGTTACACGTATACCGTCAAAGCCTAATCCACTAACGAGATTGAAGCATAAAGGACGAGCGGATGTAGTCTGGCCTTTGTTTGCCAGTCTCGGCAATTTAAATTCAAGGGGTTGTTCGACCAAAACTACAGAGATCAAAGCAAGAGGTAACTTTAATTTTTCATGATAATTTTTGAGGATGTTCCGCTTGTCTAACTTCGACGGACAAGTCATTTGCATAGTTTCGTTTGATGTAAATTGAGCATCAATGCGTTATAATTTCGGAAAATAAGATAGCTTAGCTTGCATACATACGAGCTGTTTGTGCTCTGATCGGGGAAATACTGCATTAACTGTATCTTGCTCGGAATATAACAGATGCGTGATTATGAGTCGAAATAAAGGGAATAATTCAGGCACTAGAAGCCTGTTTGGTGTAGACGTAGACCATAGATCAAGTTATGAGGTACTTAAACCATTACTTCAACTCACCGAGCAAAGATGATGGGATTCAGACTAGCACAAAAGGAAAATGCAAAACAACAAAATGGTTTCCTAACCTTCTCTTTATTGAGTCGTACATCACTTTTAGCATTAGATTTACAATTTTTACTGACAGGCATATACTCTTTTATGTTTATGAAATTTATGAAATAATTTTGGCTAGTCGTATCACTGGTTTCTGTCGATGGTTTGTCTAAGAAGCGCTCACATAGATGAAAATCGCATTGATTCATAGACAACCCAAAAAACCTTGTTTTGGGAGCTTAGTAGTCGTTTGGTCAGGATTCTAAGAGATGCTAAAGCTCAGGCAAACTGCTCGGAAATTCCAAGATTCAACTACCTTCCGATACACCGTTGGAATTTTCATTAAATGTCAACTCGGCATCGATAATCGATCTGCACCCAATCAAAATTTCCCACACTTGTAAACAAACTCAATATTGCCGCTAATTCATATACAGAGAAGTAGTGTCAAAGCAATTACGACCCATAAACGAGAATGGAAATTGATTCGGAAATGATAAGGGAGGGAAGAGCATCCATTAGTTTCCTATCTGCTCGGCTGCTCTTATAATCGCTTATGTATCCACAAACCGGAGTCCCTTCCATTCCAATGAGAATTAATCAAAATTGAAATCTCGTCAAATATTCCAGTTATCAGGAAACAATTTCACGAAGTTTCCTACTGAGATCGACTCCGCAACGTTTGCTGGCAGTTTCCTGACTGTTGATTAATTAATAGTTCGAATTTGGGGTATATCTTCCTTTTGCAATCCGAGGCAATATGGTGGAATAAAAAGACCGGATACTACAAAGTTCCTGGAGTGGCATCCCGGAACACTAAGACCGCTCAAAATCTCAAGTATTCCATATAATTACCAATTACATTGGCCGCTTTGAGTCTCCAGCAAATCGTAAAAGAAGGTTGACTCGAATAAACAGAAAACACCCAGAGATTTTCAAAAAAAATCATGTTGAACATGAAGTAATACTCTAAAATGAGGGGAATTGAATAAGCAAAATAAGATGTGAATTGAAATGGCAAAATTAAATGGGAAAAATTGAAAAAAAAAATATATATAATAAAAGTATATTTTACCTTGGGCAAAAAGTCAATTCGAAATCCTTTTTTTCTACAAAGGAAGCTTGGAAAATTTAAAAAAAAGTGGAGTATCTCGCAGCGCAACTGCTGATACCCCCGACTAACGTCATTATATCCTTAGAACAAACGGAAACAAATCACTTCTGACACATCCTAACGACAAACATTGGAAATCCATCGCGTTCGAGTGATTTGTTTCCAACACATTATTTTCTCGGGAAATGAACAACACGCTGTCGTTCGGATGAATTATAGCCGCCGTTATTCGTACAGATGGAATAAAATCCATAAAAAATGGAAATACGCCATCCCTAATCCTGCCAATGTGCAATACGCTAACCTGAAAACTGGCTACGAAGTGTTGAATGATTCTTGGAGTATTTCGGTGGTTATTTTTATTGGATAAGAGCTGCGTGGGTGCATTCCTGCAGGATATGAGAGAAATGAAAATGTTATTCTTAGAGATGAAAGATGTGGAGGTGTATTTAAAGTTTCCCGATGATTTTTCTGGGGGATACGTTTATCGAAAGTTACCTGCGAAAAATCATTAAAAATATGGGGTCAGTTAAAAAGATTCGTCAAGACCGAACGGTTGCACGGAAGCCAATGAATTTTTCAGATTTATCACTTGAAGAGTTGCTCTTTCAGAATATGTATCACATTTCCATCTACGGTTATTGCTATTGAGAGATAATCGACTGGAAAGGTGAGTATCGAAAAATTTCCAAAAAGATGGAATCGATTGAATGATCGTCAAGACCGAACGGCTGCATCGAGCTCCATGAAATTTTCAGATTTATTACTAGAAGAGTTGCTCTTTCAGAATATGTATCACATTTAGATCTACGGTTATTGCTATTGAGAGATAATCGACTGGAAAGGTGAGTATCGAAAATTTCCAAAAAGATGGAATCAATTGAATGATCGTCAAGACCGAACGGCTGCATCGAGCTCCATGAAATTTTCAGATTTATTACTAGAAGAGTTGCTCTTTCAGAATATGTATCACATTTCTATCTACGTTCATTTTTATTGAGAGATAATCGACTGGAAAGTGAGTATCGAAAAATTTCCAAAAAGATGGAATCAATTGAATGATCGTCAAGCCCGAACGGCTGCATCGAGCTCCATGAAATTTTCAGATTGATTACTAGAAGAGTTGTTCTTTTGGAATATGCTTCACATTTTGATCTACGACGATCTACGGCAATCTAATTTCTACGATCTGAAAAAGAGCATCCGGCGGGTCATCAAAGACACCGTTTCAGATCCAAATTCCGCTCTCATATCTGACGATGAAACGACTGATTGAACGCTTTGTCCCTTTTAATGAGCGAAGGCATATTTTCCCCGACTTATCGGAAATTCCGGGCGTGTAGGTTAACCCCGGAATGTTTGTGTTTGACGGTACGGTTTAACGAAGCGTCCGATCACGTATCTCCGCCGAACTTACTCCGCTATTTTTCGCTCGGATGATCTTCAAATTCGGGATTTTTCGTGATATGATTGAGCGCTACTTAGCCGGGACCAAACTTTGCCCGATCGACTTTCGTGCCGCGCTGAGGGTGATTAGGAGGCGCAGAACATCCCCTGGTTTTCACACTTCGTTCACGCCGGAACTCTGCCACGTTTCACCCGAAACACCGAAGGAGTTTTCGCTCCTCCTTTTTCTACTAGATATCCAACAATATCTACCAGCAAAACAAGTTGACCAGCGAATTATTTCCTAATTCAGAAAAAGTAAGAAGATAGAGAATAGGATTGGAGAAAATGGCTAGAACAGAAGGCAACATAAAAGAAGAAATAAAATAAATAGAAGGAAAGGCAGAGAGAAGAGAAAGAAAGAGAAAAGTGGAGAAGTAAAGGGAAGAAACGAGAAGATGAAAGGAGAAAAGGAAATATAAAGTGAAATGGTAGCTAGATAAGTATAAAAAAAAATTAGGAAGTACTGATGTGGTGGAGCTTGATTGTTACTATGGATGAGACTTGGGTACATTTCGTCGATTCAGAAACAAAGCAACAATCGATGGAATGGCGACACTCTGGTTCTCCAAGACTCAAGAAGTTTTGTGTCCAAAAATCTGCTGGAAAAGTTCTTGCTTCTATTTTTTGGGATAGCCATGGAATAATCATGATTGATTTTTTGGATAAGGGTAGAACAATAACCGGAGATTACTATTCGATATTACTGACCATTCTACGGGGAAAAATTAAAGAGAGAAGACGCGGAAAGCTATCCAAAGATGTTTTGTTTTTGCAGGACAACGCCCCTGCGCACAAATCTCATGTTGCCATGAAAAAAATTCATGATTTATGAACATCCTCCTTATTTACCAGATTTGGCTCCGTCCGACTATCATCTCTTTCCTCAACTGAAAAAAAGTTTAAAAGGTCGTAAATTTTCTTCCAACGAGGAGGTTATAAAAGCTGTGGAGGTCTGGTTTGCAGAGCAAGAAGAAACATTTTATTTAAAGGTCTTGAGACGTTGCAGATTCGCTGTAATAAATGTATCCAATTAAGGGGGGAATATGTTGAGTATTCCACAAGACAAGCATTATATTCTGACTTTTCTAGCTTCCATACAAAAGTGGAACTTTTTCTGAATATTGGAATAGTATTTAGCCTGTGCTAAAGAACGTCTCGAAGACACTAACTTCCGGTTGGCTTACTATCTGCAATTAGAAAAGTCCTGAACTCTGAACTACTAAAATATCAGGAAAGGTACAACCTAATATACGGTCCAACAATTGATTACTAACTTTCCATCGATTTATTTCAGGAGTATTGGCATAGATTGTGGAGAACTTCTGAAAAAAACATAGAAAACTACTTGCAATGTTAACAGAACATCTTCGACTGGCCACATTTCTGAAATTCATTAACGTCCACTATTATTATTTCTTTTCGGGTACAGTTCTGGCGTAGGACCGTTCGACGATGTGTCCTGTCACTTCATCAATCAAAGAGGGCCCTAATGAAGAGCCCTTAATATGCCAGGTCGGCCCTCTGATTACCCCTAATCAGTATAAACACCCGCATCGCCCAGTGCGCATAAATCTGTTCGAAAGTCCCAATATTGGCAGGTGTCAGCCTATCCCAATGGACTAGTGTTAATTAGCGGCCTGTATTACGTAACTTGGCCGCAAAGTTGCGCCTTTGCTTTGTTCGCAGCGTCCACCGATTGCCAGTGAAAAATTTATGGACGCGAAATTCACTTTGTTCTGTGTTCCGCCCGTGCTGTTTTATGCATTCTGTATATTGGAGCCGAGCAGCTACTCCTTGATGAATTACAATTAGGTAGGGATTCGTTATTTATATGCCACTTAATTTATTGGATTTTCTTGATGTGCTTTTCCAATAAAATCGGTCAATGTATTCCGGTCTGCCTGAGGGGAGTTAAATCTGAATATATACAAGTGGAATGGAAAATCGTGACTGTAATACAGTCTGCAACTCGACGTTGTGAAAAACATCATGCAATATTCAAATAAAACTTGGTATTTATTTTGCTATAATTGGCACAATTGAATGTTTCCTAACTCTGAATTCATCATATGTCATGCTTATTATGGCAGTATGGCTACGTACATATAGAGAATTTCGTTCGACTTTCAAATGGCATGAAGGCTCTTAACTGAGGTCTGAATCTTTCCCTAACCCTAACGTCTATAATAATCCATCTGTCGTAAAGCTAAATGGCATCGTTGAGATTTCAGAACACTACGACAGAAATGGATTTACAGTAATGTTGTAGAACGAAGCAAAATGAGTTGGGAAACTGGTTCAGCAGCTAAATCACAGCAAACGCATTCTGAGTTCAGGACCAGATTCGAAAATTTTCCTGCCTTTCATAAGGGACAATAACGAGCCTTAAAAAAATATTATAACACGTCCGACATTTTCACTGTTTTTGTTTCGAGGTTAGATTACAAAACTGTTGAAGGGACCCCAGAAAAAGTATAATAATGTCTCTGAGTTTGAGAAAAATTAAATATTAATATAAAGTTAACAGACCTAATTCAAAATTGAAGGTGAACATTCTCTTCAAACTCATCAACTTCCTTTCGTTTTCATTCATCAAAAGACAGATGTGAAGGCAGTTCTAGTAGTGAAGCACTCATACCTATATTCAATCTATTTCCATGCAAAAAGAAAAAATCCTTTTCCAGTGATATCGTTAGGAACGAAGAGGAATACCACTGATCTCCAGAGTATCCAGATTTATCTTTCGGTTTCACATGTCGAATGAATCATTCATTTCCTGGAACTTCTCGAGATGGATTTCTGATAGGGAAGTTTGAATTAATCTTGGAATACATTAGAGTAAAATACTCAATCACAGGGCGCAGTACTTCACATGGTAATTCGGAGATCAGTCACCCATATACCTCTGCAATCAATTCTTTGGTTAATCCTCTTGTATTATTCAAAAAGGTTTTACTTGCCTAGTTTCTTGATCCAGCTTGAATGAAAGAGCAACTCTATATGTCACTCTGCAAGTGTGATAGTTAATCTTATTCTTATCTTACTTTCAAAAGTGATTACTGTTTTGTAAGAATGGGTAAATTTGCATTTTTCATCAGTACCTATGTAAAAGGATTCCCAATTGTTGTTTTACAACAACTTCACATGAATATTATGACTTTTTTATGTGGATAACTACGAAAAATCCTAAATCGGCCCAATATTTTTTCATAACTCATATAGATTTCAATCAACCAAAATAAATGCTCCTCGAAATGTAAGTACCCCCGGATATGAATTTCGTGTAAAAAATATGAGCGAATGAATCGAAGCATCAGAATAAACAAGTCAAATTGATCCTTCACAACAAATATTTCCATTTCCTTTCAACTCATCCAAGGTTGTCAGTTTTGATAAGGGAAATAGGGATGAAAGTGAAATGAATATGAATTTCAATTTCGCGGATACGAAGCGTATGGAAAAAACTGGATGAAGAAGAGTATGTATAAATTTTTTTTGGGTAGTAGGAACGCTCGAGTTTCAATAACCGTCTGTATTCGGAGGAAAAATGATGTGTGAGATGTGGCAGGTAAAATTCGACCAGTTGAACTTGCAATACAGTTTTTATTTCCATGATATTCTTCACTCACGCTGATGAAGGATAAAAGAAGGTAAAATACAGATCCTTTCAGAACCCCCGCTTTCAAAATATGATTTTCCATTGACTAAAAAACTGAGTGTGCACAGAGATTAGCCTTAAAAACTTTTTCAGTATTTCAGTAACCTTTTGTAATCATTCATGACCAAATTGAAGGGCTTCTTTCAAGAAACACTCATTAATTCCTCAAACTTCCAGAACTCATTCTTCGAACTCGGTCGAAAATTAATCGTACACCCCCATGTATAAAAAATTCATCCCCTACCATGAACAATTATATCTTGGTGCGCTCGATCCCATGGGAAACTGAATAATTACACGTGCGACCACCAATGACATTCGAGCTATAAATCTGCTAGAGCCGAGTTTCAATTAAAAATTGTCCCTGTGCGAGCGCCGGTTTTAGCTACACAATTTCCGGCATTCAATTGGCTACGAGCCTATCGAATATTATTGGAAGGAAATTCTGCCACGATCTGGAACCATTCGTGGATATGTAAGAATTGGAAGTATTAATCTGCACTGAAATGTGCAGGGTGGATCTTTGGCTCTTACGAATATTTTAACAGTAGATACTTGAGGTCAAAAGAAACTCTTTTCTTCTTTACCATTTTTTTCGAATCGGCTCGGTTTGAAAGATATTGGCTGTTGAAAACCCATAAAAAAATGTTATTTTTAGTTCTATCTCACGAACGGTTTTATCGAATGAAATGAATTTCGAAATATAGTTTTTCATTTACTCGATGAATCTTTTTGGAATACAAGATATCATCCACCTCTTTCAGTTTTCTCATTATGACCATACGTATGTACCATAAAAACACCTAAAATTAAAAACGCTTTCTGAAATAACATTTTTCTTCATGTTTTCTGTAATTTGAGCCAGAGTGGGTACTCTGGCTGAATGCAACTCTGTTTAAAAGATCCATAGATGTGTGGTGTCACAGATTTAATTAGTTATTCAGGAGGTTATTTTGAAAACTCAACATGGCATAGGAAGAAAGTGTTTCTTTTGACCTCGAAAATCATGTGTTTAAATATTTGTACGAGTCAAAAACTCGTACATACAATACAACCCTGTATTGTATGTTATTTTCCTTTTTGGATGGAAATATCCTTGTAATTTGTAAAATACGTAGTTCTTCTCTTCGAAACTTGACTATAAAAGCAAGCCATTCTATTGTAATGAATAGCAGCAAGAATATGGCCATCAATCTTTTTGTCCATTTGTCTTTTGTCAACGTCCACTTGGCCAAGGGACCCCAACATTTTCATGTCAGACAATTTCTCATTTCGAGAGGAACAACTTAATTATCAGCATGATTAATTTACTTGTAGTCTGTTTCGGTCCAAAGAAAAACTTGGATTAAATTTATAGCTCAGATGAAAATGGCAACTGATAAATGCGAATTCTGAAAGTTTTTCTCTAGATGAAATTAACTTATGAGAGGATATGAGAATATGCTCATTCAATAACTGAAATGGTCATAAAATTAGGTTGATTCTTGGAGTATTACCAACCGAACCGAACGTAAGTATAAAATCATTGATGATGGAAAACTTATTGGGTTTATTTCTCCATTATTATCATTTTTGATTTGGTGCTTTTTCATTAGTGTTTGTGAAGAGAACTTGGTTCCACTAATTCTTGTCAATTTTTCATATTTTCTATTCGTTTGTTGCTTCCTTTTTTTCCACGGTATGAATTCAGATGGTATCTCTTTCATGGCCAATGGAATGCTCCAAAACGATGGAAATAGCCGAATAAATCCTACAATGAATGATAAAAAGTTACAGCGTTTCTGCTGAATGAACCAACAGCCTATAGCATTCCAGCAATCCAATCAGGTTATCTATTCTATTACTACATCGTCCTGAAAAAATATTATGGCGGACGCCAGTGCCGAGAGCAATCAATCAGTGCGTTCGGCCGACTTTCATTAATAATTAAACTGGAAATCTGCGTGAAAAAGCACTTCACGTCTAGCATGAAAAGCATCCATTCCGCCATATTTGCATTTGAAGGATGGCCTAGCGCTTGGGCCTATTTCAAAAATCATTCCGATTCGATTTAGTATCGGAATAAATTATCCGACCGGGAGGTGAATGATCAACCTTCCATCTCAGCTGAAATTGAATTTCCGCGATTATACAATTACTGGCCGAAACGAACCTTTCAGGAGATGGTGATTGATCGTGAACTGCATTTTGACGGGGCACTTAACGACAGAAATGGGAGTACGATTTAACAGATGATGTGTGACGATTTGCACAATTTTCGGAGTTTCTCTGCTACACCTTGTTGGTGGCTTCTACAATCTTTTAAGAATTTAGAATCATGAGGAAAGTTATGGTTTAAGATGGTGGTTACACTTCCCTGTCACTCCAGTTCCATAGCTCCAACCAACTCTTTCAATTGAGTAGGTATTCTCCACATCCTCAACTGACCACTTACCACTACTTAACCCTATAAACAATCAGAAAATTTCTGTAGCTCCCTCATACTTTTAAAAATTTGGAATCATGAGGAAAGTTATAGTTTAAAATGGTCGTTACACTTCCCTGTGACCTTAAGATCTATTGTGTCACTTAGATCAGACAGAGTTCTCTCCACTGTGCCATCTAGAGATAGCCTTCCAGTTCCATAGCTCCAACCAACTCTTTCAATTGAGTAAGTATTCTTCACATCCTCAACTGACCACTTGCCACTACTTAACCCTACAAACAATCAGAAAATTTCTGTAGCACCCTCATACTTTTAAAAATTTGGAATTATGAGGTAAGTTATAGTTTAAAATGGTCGTTACACTTCCCTGTGACCTTAAGATCCATTGTGTCACCTAGATCAGAGAGAGTTCTCTCCACTGCGCCATCTAGAGCTAGCCTTCCAGTTCTATAGCTCCAACCAACTCCTTCAATTGAGTAGGTATTCTTCACATCCTCAACTGACCACTTGCCACTACTCAACCCTACAAAAAATCAGAAAATTTCTGTAGCTCCCTGATACTTTTGAAAATTTGGATTTGTTCTGAATTGCGAAATTTATAACAGCTCCTATACAGATTGAGTCTTTGATTCGTACTAATATTTAACAGTAGATTCTTGAGGTAAAAAAAACACTTTTATTCCATTTTTTTTCACCATTTTATTTATGAATATTAAGAATAGAGTGATATTGAGCCCTATACTGAGCTAAGAATTTCTTGAAATAAATCAGGAGCATTTTCTCAAACTAATCTCGAACAAAAGATGGAAAAAAGAAGTCCAGTAACTTTCATTTCATTACATTGCGATCTATTCTCGGTTGGCCCAAGAGCCGATCAATAAATTCCGAGGGACGTTTTTAATCCAGGTGGATCGTCGGACCCTAAGGACGAAATCAACAAAGGCTGGCCAAATATTGACCGAGGAGATATTCCAAGATTAACAGAATCAGCAATCATGTGAGCAAAGTCTGGATCACTGATTGGGCAGATTCCCTTCGATTCAGTCGCGGGATTTCGAGGGAATCCGATGACTCACTTGGACGAATTTATCGCCACCGAAAGGGGCTGATCAAGAAGCCGTGAAGGGTCGATAGGTTGGCAGAGAAACCAATCTCGAGGAATTTATACGCTCCGAATCTAAGTTCCATCCGTGGATGTGGGACAATGGGGATTCTCTTGAAAATATCTAGATGAGGAACGTTGGGTGATCTCAAATACGAGGAAGTATTGATATCTAGTTAGCCTAGACCAGTTCCATGCATAAAAAAATATTGCGTTACCTTAGCAACGAACAATAACTCATTAGAAGTGTCAGTGTGAAGTTTGACGTCAAAAAAATAAACCAGAGGTACGCAATAAATTAAATGAATAAAGATGTCCACCGAAATTGTGAAAATCGAAAAATTGGATTATCGAGCCATCATCAAGTACCTGTATTTAAAAGGGTTAAGAGGTAAGCAGATTTACGAAGATATGCTTAATACCCTTGGTTATCAATGTCCTTCGTATGCGACCGTGAAAAATTTGACTGCAAGCTTCAAAAGAGGTAAATTTTCCTTTGAAGATGATGACCGATCGGGAAGGCCAGTTTCTGTGTCAGTCCCCGAAAATATCCATGCAGTTCATGACATGATTTTATCAGACCGTCGAATTGGGCTAAAACGGATATCTGAAGCACTGAATATTTCATACGAACGCGTTCATCATATAGTTCGCTTCAATTTGGACGGTATTGAGACGTTGCAGGTTCGCTGTAATAAATGTATTCAATTAATAGGAGAATATTTCGAGTAATAAAATATTGTGACATTGAAATTTTGTTTGGTTCTATGGTACGCTAAGAATTTCTCTATATATCCTCATACTTATGTATGAATATCGTTTCTTTATCATTCTATTGATTCAGATTGGTTGAAAGCTTCACAGACTAACAGATAGGAGAACCATAGGCGCTCTGAACCGAAAACTTTCCCACTCAGTGTTGGAGGATATCTCAAGTATTTACCGATAGGAGTAATAAAGATCCAGCAGCTAAATACGCAGGGTGATTGCTGTTTGCTTTGCACTTGTGGTGGTAGATAGAGGATCACTTGGAAAAACTTGGAGTAAAATATTTTCATGTATGCTTCTCAAGCAAGGAAACAAACAATTAAAGATGCTTTCAGCTCATCTTTTCTATAGCTAATAACACCTACAAAAAATATTCTATAGGTTTCAAACAACCCTATCAATATAAAGATCAGTCGGAATAGCTTCCTAACTCTGCCGTTTTTTCTTCATGAAAATATGGAAGGGTTTTTCCATTGTGCATTTCCATCGAATCAGAGAACGCTTCCAGAAGACAAAGGATTACTCTTCGGTTTATCTGAATCCGTATAAGCTTCTTTTCCGTGTTTCGCTCCTCGCTATTCTTGAGTTCCGGTTGATTTCCTGTTGTGTCGGATCTTTTTCACCCTCTTCTCTTTGTTTAATCTAGGATAACCCTAATTTACGGTGCCGTCTGACGTTCGGGGGAAATTTATTGACATTTATTATTTATATCTCAGAGATATCTGGAACGATATTTGAAATTAAATCGCGATTATAAGTCCTAGGAATCCGGGGGTCCGGAAGCCACTTCCGGGTTGGGGTTCTTTGATGTTCGTCCCGTTTAGTAATTTCCTTTTTCCATCAACAGGGCGAAGGGGATAATGTTTCTTCGTCCTGTGAGATTTTTATGGGAATGCGGAGTCAGTGAAGGGGGATAATGAAGTTTTAATCCCTGGATGCTGTGTCTTTAAAATGGTGGCATCGGGCGATGAACCACAAAATATCTATTATTCATTTTAACGCCATCAAATTAGGCAAGCAACATCAAACTCTCATTGCTAAGATCAAGAGGATTATCCTTTTTTCACAGATATCTGTAATTTTTAGCCAAAAAAGTCTGCACTGATTTGGTTTGACTATCTGGTGAAGAATTCTTGCTCAAATTGAATTATATGTGTCACGTCCTTCCCTGTACAGGGTGGGCAAAATTCGTTGTCTACTGAGAGGATCTCGAGAACTGTAGCAGCTAGAAGAAAGCGAATGACACATTTCCGAGCTCATTTTCGGAGAAACAAAGAAGGGTGAAAACCGCAGCCTCCTACGATACTTCGTTTTTGAGTTTGTCAATTTCGTAAAGTTCTCATAACTTTTTTGTCTTTGAAATTACAAATCTGAAATTTGAACCTTCTACATGCACTTTTTCTCGTAGAATCCACTGATGAGCTCAAAATATTTTTTCATTTCGAATCATAAGGTGAACTTTCATTTTTTCAAATGCAAACTTTTATTGAATTTGTTATTTTTGAATTGGAAGAAAATCTTTCTACGATTCTACGTATGAAAGTGCCTAAGAAGGTTCAAGTTTCAGATCTGTAACTTGAAAGACAAAAATGTTATGAGAACTTCTCGGAATCGTCAAAATCTCAATTTTTTTTTATAACTCGAAATCTAAAAATGATGGGCCGATTCTGTTTTCAGATTTGGATTAGTCAAGAAAAAAGAGACAACGAATTTTGCCCACCCTGTACATTTTTCGCCATCTGCATATATTTCGAGGCCAACTCAGTCACTTAAATACGTACAATCCGGATGAACTAAGCGAATTTTAGGACGAGGCAAAAAGGCCCACCAATATTAACCTACTACCCCGGCAGGCTCCTCTGTGAAACGCAGCAAATTGGGAAAATATAGTCCATAGGCATATGAGGATCGAAAAAGGAAACCCGGAAACCGCCCGGGCGTTATGGAAAAGGTTGGATCGCGGGAGTAGGGGGACGATTGAGTAAGTGCCTCTACGGTCCGAACAACATAAAAGCTCTCGCCTTGGAGGCGCTGAAGGCGTGGAACACATTCTGAAAATTCCGCTGCTATATCTCGGAGGTACAAGATATCCTGTGCCCTACAGCCAGTTCCCGTCACCCTATGATGAATTTCTGCGTGGTGCGCCCTGCAAGATATGAAGGTTTCATTTCGGTGAGTTATTGGAGAGTCGTGTGTTGCTAGATCGATTCACTTGTGGGGTAGGCTGGGTCGGTGAGTTATCGCTGGGTGAATCTAGTCAGGTGACCGCTGGAAAGTGAAGAATTATCGTCTGTTGTGTGTGATTTTCCATAATGTCATGCTACAGAGTTCGAGGGATTAATTGATCTCATACGAGGATATATTGAAAAATTCTTAGCCTTCTATAGAAGCAAACAAAATTTCAATGTCAAAATATTTTATTACCCAACATATTCTGCTCTTAATTGGATACATTTATTACAGCGAACCTGCAACTTTTCTAGACCTTTCAAAAAAAATTTTTCTTCTTGCTCTGCAAACCAGACCTCCACAGATTTTATTACCTCCTCGTTATTAGAAGACGTTTTAATCTTTTTTTCAGTTGAGGAAAGAGATGATAGTCGGATGAGGCCAAATCTGGTGAATAAGGGGGGTGTTCTAGTAATTCAAACCCTAAATCACGAATTTTTTGCATGACAACATGAGATTAGTGTGCAGGGGCGTTGTCCTGCAAAAACAAAACACCTTTGGATGGCTTTCCGCGTCTATTCTCTTTAATTTTTACCCGTATATTGGTCAGTAATGTCGAATAGTAATCTCCGGATATTGTTCTACCCTTATACATAAAATCAATCATGATTACTCCATGGCAATCCCAAAAAACTGACGAAGGAACTTTTCCAGCAGATTTTCAGACACGAAACTTCTTAGGTCTTGGGGTACCAGAATGTCGCCATTCCATCGATTGTTGCTCTGTTTCTGGATCGTAGAAATGTACCCAACTCTGATCCATAGTAACAATTCGGTTTGAGAAGTCTACGTCGTTTTCAAATTGAGCACAGATTGAACGCGATGCTTCTTCCCTTGCACGCTTTTGGTCAACATTCAAACATTTGGGGATCCATATTGCAGCCTCAGATATCCGTTTTAGCCTAATTCGACGGTCTGATTAAATCATGTCATGAACTACATCGATATTTTCGGGTACTGACACAGAAACTGGCCTTTCCGATCGGTCATCATCTTCAATGGAAAATTTACCTCTTTTGAAGCTTGCAGTCCAATTTTTCACGGTCGCATACGAAGGACATTGATCACGAAGGGTATTAAGCATATATTCGTAAATCTGCTTACCTCTTAACCCTTTTAAATACAGGTATTTGATGATCGATACTCCAATTTTTCGATTTTCACAATTTCGGTGGGCATCTTCTTTCTTTTAATTTATTGCGTAACTCTGGTTTACTTTTTTCACCTCAAACTTCACACTGACACTTCTAATGAGTTATTTTTCGTTGCTATGGTAACGCAATATTTTCTTAATGCATGGAACTGGTCTGGGCTAACTAGATATCAATACATCCTCGTACACCTCTGTATGATGTAGAAATGTAGTAACTAGCGCATACGCCATTTTGCAACCTACACATTGTGGTTACTGAGAGGTTTTTCTTCTCAAACAAGATTGTGCCCGACTTATTATCAGATTTTCATCTATCCACATGATGCATCTCTGGTTCCACGACTTTCAAACCAAAATTAACGCATTCTTCGATTAGATCAACCATAAAACGTTCGGAAGTGATAAATTTGAATGACCCCTTCGACGCTGGACGCTCATATCCGAATGATCTCTCTCTCATATCGAATCCTCCTGAACGAAGTTAAACCAGCAAAAATCCGACCATAACTCCGGGAGCCTTCCGGAAGGAAGACCTGGAAAACGGTGAAACGTCATGAATTGTTCATGGAAAAACAACGGCATAAATCAAAGACGCACGACAATCCGTAGTTTTTCTTCGGACTGTATCGTACTGTTTTGTTGATTCACTGCCTCCAGAAGAGACATCTTATTACCTCGTATATCATCCCTTGCTGTCAGGAGCAGCGAGAAGGGTTGTTAGAACTTGTTAATAAATCACTAAATGGACCACAGGTGTATGGCAAATGTGCGGACCACCGCACACAGACCTCCAACGCTTTTCCTGTTTAGTGCGTAAATATTTGAGCAGCCAAGAAAACGCGGAAAGGCCTAAACAGGAATTTGTGCACCAACGATTACGTGATGTCTAGCCACTGCAATAAATGAATTAGTGAGGGGTAGGTACTTGAAGTGAAGAATTGTTATCTTATTAATGACTTTTTTCTTCATTTCAAGATTCAAATTTTCAATTTAAAGAAGGATCCCACACAATTTAACATCCATTGAGTCCTTCTATCCACAGAAATTGACAGATATCTCATAGGGGTAGATGACTTTGATGGTTTCAGCAGGGTAAGACATCAGTCTATATCATTCATTTCATTTCGCTTTGAATTTCATGCGAAAACCTTGTTTTTTACCTTGTTGAATATGTTATGTTGTGTTTTAATCAAACAGCATTTGCGTGGAGTTTTAAGTTTCCTTTTAATTAAAAGAAAAGAGTAGCTTACATGAATCAGATGCTTGTGGGAGTTTAGGGTTGAGTTCTTCTTTGAAAACTATCCTTTTCATTCAAAATTGAACCTTGGAAAGATTTTATGTCCAATCCAGAAAATTTGATATTCAATTCAGATCTCTCAACTCAATTTGCTTTGAATATCAAAGCTTGCACTCTGAGTTAAATCACGAGATGCAGGCTACTTCACAGAAACATCAGTTGACGAATGCGCCAAATGAGAAATGTTTTTTTAAGACATCCTATAAAGTCGAGATGCATGATTTCAAACTGCAAAAAAATTAAAACAACTTCTTGGAATCGCTAAACTTCATGCATTACTTACTCGCTCAACTCCCGTAGGAAAACAGTCGCTGTAGCTATAAAAGGGGGCTAATTCCGACCTGCATTTCTACACTTCGCTCCACAATTCCGCGTGCCAGTATTCCGTTGAGAGTTTTTACTGCGATTACGTCATTACGCGATGTATATATCGCTGTATACTTTTATGGTTATATTTTCCATCCTACACGGCGCAGGGAATTTCAGCTAATTCGTAAACATCCCGGGAAAAAAGAAAACTACATTACCGCGGTTCCATCTTTATCGCGAACATTTATGGAAAAGGATCCAAGAGGTATGTACAGAAAGTTTCGGACTTTATCAGGTCCCCATTCTGATTCCAGACATTGGCAACATGAAGAATTACCCCACTTTTATTCTGGAGACTTCCAAGTTTGCCCCTTCCAGGGGTGGAGAGCAGATAATTTTCCCCTCAAAAGTTCGTTTCATAACCGTTCTCTATGTGTCTCCTAGACCTATCCTGGGCAGTTTTCCTTCGAGTTTGATTGACATCCATGTGTGAAAAACCATCAGAATCGATAATGGCACCTTTTGGTTCAAAATAATGTATGGTAGTTGAAAAAACGATTGAATATTCAGAAAAACTACTGTTAGAAAATGATGAATAAATTTTATTTCATCGAAACGGTCAGACAAGTAAAAGGAACACTAGAGAAGTGTACAGATAGATAGTGAATGAAGTAATATCTATGGAAGTCATTCAAATTATGACATGTATTGTCCATTTATTTTCATGAAAGCATCGAATAATGTTCGAGTTACATCGTTCAATGACAATTTTCTTCAAAGGGAGGGAATATTGTACTTTCCTCTGTCAGATTATGTCAGCTGCCTGTGTATCCAAAATTAGATCACGTAGAAACTTTGATATCGTAAAAAATTTTCACCGGATTTAATATCAATCTCGATTCTTCATCCACCGGTGCTCGGGTTAAACGAAGGGAGACTGCTCTGTAGAGAATCCCATTCAACGAGAATGTGAATTCGAGGTCACGATGCAATAGCGGTGCATTCAAAGGCGCAGTTTGACAATGGAGGCTGCCATCCCTCTATGCCGCTCCCAATTGAATCAGGGCGCTCTTGATTAAAAACTTTCCAAAAGTTCACCCGGAACTCCCCAATTTGTCCAACTTTCACCCGGTCTAGAACAATATAATTGAATCACATCGGGCTGAATTCATTATGAACCGCACTGTAGTCCTGGTTTTGTTGACAAATCTGGGAGCGCAAACTCTTGCGATGATTAAATAGGATCCAAACGGTTTGAAACGAAAGAAATGTGCTATATTCTTTCGAAAGGGAGCTTTGCAGTATCGAACGATTTAGCACGTATAAAACAACGGTAAAAAAATGAAAAAGGAAACGTATATTATGCTACAAAAGAACACAGATGAAATCTTCACCACAAAATTCCATCTACTCATTTATTTGTAGTGACTTTTGCCTTATTTCTTCATTATGACGAAGTATTATACGAGGATGTATTGATATCTAGTTAGCCTAGACCAGTTCCATGCATAAAAAAATATTGCTTTACCATAGCAACTAACAATAACTCATTAGAAGTGTCAGTGTGAAATTTGAGGTCAAAAAAGTAAACCAGAGTTACGCAATAAATTAAAAGAAAGAAGATGTCCACCGAAATTGTGAAAATCGAAAAATTGGAGTATCGAGCCATCATCAAGTACCTGTATTTAAAAGGGTTAAAAGGTAAGCAGATTTACGAAGATATGCTTAATACCCTTGGTTATCAATGTCCTTCGTATGCGACCGTGAAAAATTGGACTGCAAGATTCAAAAGAGGTCAATTTTCCATTGAATATGAGGACCGATCAAGAAGGCCAGTTTCTGAATCAGTCCCTGAAAATATCGACATGAGAAAAATTGCTGCAAAATGGATCACCAAATGTTTGAATGTTGACCAAAAGCGTGCAAGGGTAGAAGCATCGCGTTCGATCTGTGCTTGATTTGAAAACGATGTAGACTTCTTAAACCGAATTGTTACTATGGATGAGACTTGGGTACGTTTCTGCGATCCAGAAACAAAGCAACAATCGATGGAATGGTGACACTCTGGTTCTTCAAGACCTTAGAAGTTTCGTGTCCAAAAATCTGCTGGAAAAGTTCTCGCTTCAGTTTTTTGGGATTGCCATGGAGTAATCATGGTTGATTTTTTGGATAAGGGCAGAACAATAACCGGAGATTACTATTCGACATTACTGATCACTCAACAGAAAAAAATTAAAGAGAAAAGGCGCGGAGAACTATCCAAAGGTGTTTTGTTTTAGCAGGACAACGCCCCTGCACACAAATCTCATGTTGCCATGCAAATAATTCGTGATTTAGGGTTTGAATCACTAGAACACCTCCCTTATTCACCAGATTTGGCTCCATCCGACTATAATCTCTTTCCTCAACTGAAAAAAGTTTAAAAGATCGTGAATTTTCTTCCAACGAGGAAGTAATAAAAGCTGTGGAGGTCTGGTTTGCAGAGCAAGAAGAATCATTTTTTTTTAAGGTATAGAGACGTTGCAGGTTCGCTGTAATAAATGTTTCCAATCAAGAGGAGAATATGTTGAGTAATAAAATATTTCGACATCGAAATTTTGTTTGGTTTTATAGTAGGCTAAGAATTTTTCAATATATCCTCGTATACGTGTCAGACATAGTATGTATTTGTGAAGATTTCAAATGATTTCGCTAGTATTGGATGTAACCCATGTGAATTCTCCCATCTATCTAATTCTAGAAGAGGAACATTTTCCCGGACATAAATCACTGCGAATTCTCTACCGAATTTTTTTTCCGGAGAAGCCAGAACGCAACACGGACAGTATCATGAAAGCTGAGCTGTGTATAATCGATTCTGCCAGACGAAAGAACGCAATTATACACAAAACTGAATCGGGCTACAGATTCTCCGGCAAAAACAATTACAACGGTTGGACGATTTATCACAAATATAATTTTTCTTTCTCCGACGCAATAAAGGAGAGGAAACTGGGAAAAAACGACCGAAAAATGCCCCTCATCACATCTAATAATGGATGTGACAGAAAAACGAAGCGAAAATGTTGATATGATGAGTTTAGCGCTAGGAGCGCGGAATACTTATGATGAAATGTGACTCTTTTGTTGCCAGAACATTGCTTGTAAGTGTTGGTTTCACTTAATGGAGGAAGACAGTGAGGAAACGTCTGGAGTTGCACAGAGACCAGAGAGAGGGGCCCTCCAGTGAGAAATGGTAGGGATCAAAGCGTCCTTCAAGAATAGAACTCCTGAAGCGAACATTTCAAGGATTTGACATGCAATCCAGAACGTTATGTCATACTGAAACTTTCTTACTAAATCTGATGTAGACATGTTACTTTTGAGATACAACAGCTGTGATTCAGTTTGGCCGAGAACATTATGGAAAATCTTAAGGTCTTCACCTATACAGAGTGAGTACAGAGTAAAACACAAAATTTAAATACACTGCGCAAAAAAATTAACGCACATTATGTAAATCTCAAGTTTATTCTACAACTGAAGGTGTTCTCAATGATAATTATTTTTATCAGAATTATGCATGCATATGTTATCCACTTTCAACGGTTTTCTTCAATACAGATGTTTTTTCTCAGCAGGAATAAAAAAAGATGATATTATCAGATTTTGAATGTATTGGCTCTATTCTAAAATCAGTTGTTGTCGATCAATTCTAGTGATCAATCGTTTTTCTTTCGTTTGATTTTCTACACTCGATCGCTATGCAACGCGAAACACGCATTTGACCCAAGAGGAATGTGCCCAAGCGGTAGTTTTGCGAGGAGAAGGGTGGACATACACAAGAATTGCAGAAAGGTTTGGAGTTCCCATACAAGTGTGTCCAGAATGTTGCAGCGATTCAGGGAGACAGGTATGAATGTCCGAAGACCAGGACAGGGTAGACCACGGGTAACAACTGCCATTCAAGAACGTTACTTGAGAGTTTCTTCGTTGAGACAACGGTTTGCAACCGCTCACCTCCTTCAAATTCAGCTTGAGCAAACTCATGAGGTGCAAATTAGCACTCAGGCAATAAGAAATCGCCTCAGAGAATATGATTTAAGGCCTCGCGTCGCGGCAAGTGGCCCAGCTCTTACCGCAGCCCATCGAAGGGCGCGTTTGGATTTTGCGAGAGAGCATATCCATTGGGAAGAAGCCGATTGGGAAAGAGTTCTCTTCACAGATGAGTCTAGATTCTGCCTCTACCATTGTGATCGACGTTCCCTTGTATACAGACTTTCACATGAAAGATATGCTCAGTGCAATTTCCTGAATACTACTGGTTTCGGGGGAGGATCGATTATGGTATGGGGTGGAATATCTTTGACTGCTCGCACAGACCTAGTGGTCGTTGATTATAGAGCTATGAATGCTGATAAGTATATAAGGAATATTCTTGAAGATCATGTAGTTCCATTTGCCCCATACAATGGTGAAAATTTCATTTTAATGAACGATAATGCCAGACCCCATCGTGCGCGCATCGTTCAGGAGTACCTTGAAGAGGTTGAAGTCTCTCGAATGGAATGGCCAGCGAGAAGTCCAGATCTCAATCCGATTGAGTAGGTTAGGGGCAACCTCAATAGAAGGCTGAGAAGTTCAGAAAATCATCCAGCTACTCTTAATGACTTAGGAATCCAACTCGGAGAAATCTGGGAAGGATTAGATCAGAACATTTTAAGATCACTCATTTTGAGTATGAACCGTCGTTGCCGAGCTGTAATTAACGCAAGGGGTGGAAATACCAAATATTAAATCACTCCTCAGCATTTCAGTATTTTAAAAATTGTTCATTTCTCTTCTTTCACATAAGATTCGGTGAAATCCTGAATTTTTCTTCCATTTAATGTGTCTTGTTTTGTTCAAAACCTTCCCGAGAGAACATAAAAAATAAGTTATAAAGTCAATGTAGAGTTAACTTTCATTAAAATTGAGATTTTCAGAATGTGCGTTAATTTTTTTGCTATTTGATAGTTTATAGAGAAATTCTCGAAGAGGTCAATCTATATTTCAGATTGCCTGGTGAGAAGACACTATATATGTATTGAAAACATATTCATGCAGCCAGAACTTGCTATTTTTGATGGGACTCCGTTAAGCATTGTCTAAAATGTCAGATCCCAATTCCCATTCTATCCGCATAAAACCTTGGCAAGTTTCACAGTTCCGGAGAGTTGTTGAAGACCAACTCAAATACTCGTGCCGATGAAACATTGTGGAAGTTTTTCAATAAGACTGGATTTTATTCATTTCTACGGTTGGTAAACAACTTTTTGTTGCCGTTACAACGTTAATTAATTCTTCCCATCAAATTTAATTTCGCGAGGAAGAAATTCGAATTCATTTTTAATATATAAAGGATCTCGTAAAGTTTGCTGGAAAATATTAGTACCTAATCGTCTATTTTTGGGCCATTTAGAAATGAAATGGGAAAAAATATTGTAAAAAAAGTTGAAATTCTCTATTATATGAGTCTTTGAAATTGTTCAAATGAAAATTTCTTTGAGGTTTCCGCAAATTGAATGCAAAATTTATCCAGAGATTTTCAATTGAAATAGCTAGAACTAATAATTTCATTTCTGGTTTATATTTCTTCAAAGAAAGGTTGATATGGCTGCCTTGATAGTTTCTTAGGATTGAAATGTGAATAATAACAAACAAATAACAATCTGAACATATCAATATTAGCTCGACTATTGATGAAAATCTTGAAAATGAAAAAGAAAGAAGAATAATATTTCATGGAACAGATGCAGAAGTGAATAATTCACACAAAATTCCATAGATAAATGGAACTAAAAAATCTTATCGCATATGCTTTTTTATCCTTGTATTTGTATATATTATCAACAGATAACATTTCGACTCTTAATTTCTCTGTCTTCAATTTCAAGTATTGTTTTATTGATTTCAATTTATTTTCTTTCCTAACAAAGATTCGGATTTGTTGTGAAGATTGTATTTATTATTTATTCATAGAAAACACTGTCAGATGGGAAAATCAGAAATATAATAAAATCACATTATTTATTCAACTGATCATCGAATGAAAACATTTTCATGTACATAATGTGAATGGATTACACTAAAAAATCGCAAATTCCACATTATTTCATTGGACAAATTTCTGACAAACAAATAACACTTGATTAATTTAATACAAATATAAAACTTCCTAACTAACTTCAGCATACATACTGTGTAACACTACAATTTTCAGTATTTCACTACGACTTCAATATTATGTTCTTGCAACATCATTGATTATGCTGTCGATCTTCTTGTTCCTGTCCTGTTAAGTAACGCCATGCTCTTCTAACTCTGTTACTTACTGCGTGGTATGCATCGGTAAAGTATAAAGCACCCAAGAAACCAACAGTGAAGAAGAAATACCCTAATCTTGATTCAGGAAAATGAATATAAGATGGAGCCTGGTACATCTTGATTTGCTATGGATGAATATTTCTTATAGTGTAAGCAAACCAGAGTGTTAGCTGCAAGAACGATTTTAAAAATGAGAGTGATCTGAGGTGAAGAGCTGCCACCTGCCAGTGTAACCGAAGAACAATGTGTTACCAACCATCTGTCAGAAATTCTTCTTCGGTTTATTGATCTCAGGAAGTGAAACTGAAAACAAATTATTCAGGTGCTTTTTTTACTATTCAATTCCACATTTGGATCAATATGATATACAGGGCGAACCGGATAGGTCAAGCGACTTTGAAACACCAATAAATAAGTGGTCCTTGTCCCATGTGTGTTTATCTAATGGACTCATACTCGAAATCACTTACTAAGGGTGGTAAAACCCCCACATTTTGCTTATTAATAAAGGGTTCATCCTGAAAACCGGTTAATTTTTCAATGATATCTCCCTAAATAGTTTTTGAAATATCGACTTCTCATTTAAATATTCCATTTTTGATCCTATATTGAGATGAAGACTGATTCGACTCATTATAAATCTATAAAATTCAAGAAGAATACATAATCCTTCATGAATACTGCAGATGTAGACGTTTATTCAAACTATTTCCAGGCCGTATAACATTATAGTACGACCCAAAATAGGAAACAGGACGAACAAGCATGAAAATGAAAGCAGCGCTTCTACTTTCATAACGTCTTTATCATATCGATGCATACTGAAATCCCATTTGAGCTTACTCAGGGTCATCCTGGATATTTCGAGGAATCATCACTTACTTATCTTCGCTATCGAATGTTACATTGGAATGAACGAGTTAAATTCGCGGGAGTTTTGATGGATGAAAGTTCAGGTACTAATACATTATAGTGTGGAAAAATCAATAAACATTTTATCAAGGGTGAGTACCATTTCGTTAGTTCTAATTTCTACATGGTATATCAAACGAGCATAGATAAAAATGGATTAATTAGCTTCTAATTTCTGGTATTTTTGTGTTATATTTTATATTCTCTATCTTTTCCTTCTTTGCGCTTGGATTATAAATAGTATTATGCCAGCACTTCTTACTGATATGGATATTCACTTTTTTAATCGATTGAGTCTAGCTCCAGTTGCTCTACCGAGAATTATCCAATATCACCTAATAAACAATGGCTATTATTGATAACTCAAGCACATTAGATAACATTATGTTCATGCGTTGAATCAGTAAATATATGAATTATTATCTAGTGCTCAGAAATAGAAGTTAGTGCCAATGTGTAAGTAAAAATTCTTACATGGTCATTTCATTCTATTTTATTGCTGTTTTAACACTTTCAACAAGTAAAAATTTGCAGTAAATTATTTTCATTTCCAATCATGTGGAAATTGTTTAAATTCAACATGATACAAACTCTCCTACAAGCTACAACTTTAAAATTGATATTTTATTTATAGATCAGCGAGTTCTGAAAATTCCACCCGTCCACCCAGCAGGTTCCACGAGTATGGGATCTCCTGGTCTTCAATGGGTCAACTCCTATAGAGGCCGACCTATTCCACCAAATGCCGTTTGTTGCGGCGTAGACAAAGATGGCAGTCAAGTTTACGTTGGTCTGGCAAATTTTGCAGGAGACGAATTACCTGCAAAGATAGTTCCTAGAAGGAGTGAAGCTTATGTGTGTCATAATGGTAGAGAAATACCAATCACAGATTATAAGGTAATGATTAGAAATTAGAAGAGTAAAATCAAATCAACCGCTAATTTAGAGAAATTATTTTTTCGATTTGTATATCAGTCGCTTAGATAGAATGGCAACAAACAGACCTAAACCTCTGAAGGAATCAGACAATGTTCACTCTCAACATCTCAACCAGCATATTTGAATTGGCTACAATAGATAGTCTCAGTGGCAAGAGAGGCCTACTGTCTTTGTCTTGGTCAACAGTAGCTATTGGTTAGTTCTCCAAAATAACTTCCTTAACGAAACATTTAAAGTTTGGCACCTACACGATTCCTTCAAATAATTTATGGATTTTATCGCCATTATAAATTCTATTACTTCCAGGTCCTCGTAGAGAAAAAATTGCATTGGATACACAATGTTGGGGGTCACATACCACCAGGTGCTGTTCCTGCTGGAAGAACGTTAAGTGGTGAACAACTCTACGTGGGAAGAAAGAAAGTTGCTGGTTCTGCAATGGCTGTAGGAAAGGTAATTTCAATTTCAAATTTATCCCATAGTGGCTTTGTAATTATTGATTGATGATTGACGAAGATTCTGTATGCAAATAATTTTACGAATTCCAAATTCGTATTCCAGAGTAAGAACATTTTGGTCTGAAACAACTTTCTTTATTCGATATAAAATTGCAGACCATATATACTGAACTATGTTGGTATGTATACTACTTGGTATAAGGTTGCAATGCAGAATTCATTGAATCATTGAAAAAATGTCAATCTAAATATATATTTAGATATGATGATGTGTTTGTGAGATAATATAATATTATCATCTCACAAGCACATTAGGAGTAAGATGAATAGGATACACAAGATGCAAGATCATTCTATTTGTTTCACCAACAAAATTCTGAATCAAACTGAAAAAAATTAAATAGTGGATACTTTTCAGTAGTTGCCTAGATTGAAATCTTGACTAGCTCTGTAATAATCATGTCCGTTTATGCAATTTACACTTTTTCAAACAAATAATTTACTTTACACTTTTTCAGGTCCATCCTTCACATGGCTGCCTTTATGTCCCATTCGCTGGCCAAGAGATGTCATACAGAGATTATGAAATACTAGTTTACAAGTGACTTTTTCCACAATTGAAATATGTCTTTGGCTGGTGGCCATTTTACCTTCTTATATATTGTGAAATTCAATTTTTTATTGGAATAATTCAAACGAAACATCAAAGAACAATAAAAGGCTTGATTTGTTAATGAAAATTTTTCAAATCATACCCTTGCTATGCTCCCTAAGTTCATCTACCACTGATATTACTATTACTAAGATCTACTAGACGAATACAATGAACATGTTGATGGTTCAGAGCTTATAACAATAATTACCTGATCCTTCACGTATTACATGGTCTGTGAGGGGCGCTAGTATCCTTGTATGGACGTTTTTGGTACTTTTAATTTGAATTCCAATAGCCACCTCCCATTCAAAATTGGATAAGAATATTTTGCGTATCAAAGCGAAACACTCAACGAATCTGAATGATATCTACAATTTTCATTGTTGATACTTGATAGGTAAATTGTATTCTGCCATTGTTCAATTCAGCTCATCAGATAACAGGAAATGCAGTTAAACCAGCATATGATTTATTTCAATGATATTTTATAGTCAGTCCCAGTAGGTACATAGTAAAAATAAAAATGTGTAAGTACTACTTAGCCTTCTATTAGATCTTTATTGCTGATTGCTGAATCAGTAGCTTCTACAACCTCCCATTTTTCATAAAATCATTTAGCGATTGGATTCATGAAGAGAAGCTTATCGAAGAGAAAACTATTCTGTCTGTCCGTATCGTATGAATCCATGGAATTATTCCCAATAAAGGGAAATAGTCAAGAAATATAACTTTTTTCCTTAAGATTCATCTTTGAATAAAATCCACAAATATTGCAACACGGTGATTATGAACTGAGTATTCCAAAAACTTATCTCGGAAATTAACGATCAGACAATATTATCTCCTTACGCCATAAAACAATAATTTTTGCAGCCCGAGGTGGTAGGTCTAAGACAACTGGATCCAAGAATGTGTATATTAAAGCTCCTACAGGACTCACTCCGGCATCACCGGGTTTATACTGGATAGATTCTGAAATAGGCCAAAATATTCCACAAAATGCTTTTACTGGCTTAGAGGCAGATGGTAGTGAAGTCTATCTTGGTCGAACAAATATTGATGGCAATGAACTACTAGCAAGGATACCTAACAAAGAGGAAGCTTACGCATTTTACGAGGGTGAAGAAATACCAGTCACAAAGTATCAGGTTAAAAAACTATTGAACTGTGTACTTAAATACCTATATCCTTCATCTGGTGATTAAAATGGATGGAAATCATAAATTATTGAGTCTATAAAGTTTCACCATTGTGCTCTGTTCTTGCAGATTCTTGTGCAGAAACAACTTATGTGGATCCGAGTTGAAGAAGGTCGTATACCTCCAAATTCTGTTACAGTTGGCGCAGATCTATACATCGGAAGAAAAAATGGTTTCTTGGGACAGGTGATAATAGAGATTTTTGAACATTTTTTGTAAATGAAAATTCATAGGATCAATAACGACTACGTACTTCTCACTTCACCAGGATTTTTCTTCTGAAAAATGTCCGACTAGTTATAACTTGTACATTACTTTGGTGATGGGGGATTTTTCACCCTGAGTTTCAAAGCAGTATCCTTGGCCTGTATGCCACTGGCACAGGGTGTTAGTCTTAAATAAAAACGATAGGACTATTCGAATGTCAATAATTCTTAATTGTATTATGTAATTCTATAGGTACATCACAGTTGAGGTTGTCGTTTAAATGATCTAATTTCTAACTCATATCTTTTTAGGTCTCCAGTGGTGAACTTCGCGTCACTATTTCTGGTGAGCAGAGGAGTTTTAAAAACTATGAAATATTAGTTTACCAGTGATTTATGATAAGAATTGTACTAATTATGGATTCACTGCCTCCATGATAAGTTGATATTGTCCATAGTTAGAAAGTTAGATGAATGTCAAAATGAAATGATAATTTTTAATGAATCTTATGAACAATAAATATTCATAAGTATTTCAGTGATTCAGTTTTCTTGAATTAATTCATACGTTTTTGAACCCCAACAGAATTAAGTTTAAGAAACTGGTGAGAAGACAAAAATCAATTTGAAATAATAAGAGTAACACAACATGCTCACCAAATCAAAAGCAATAGAACCAAATATTACTGCATTTCACACGGAGCAGCTACCATCAAACTATGAAACTCATTGCATTTCACTTCCTAGAGCGATAACAATAAGGAACAACTCACTGTGGAGAAAAATGGCTTTTTCCTAGTCAAATAAATCTTAATCAAATAAATCGTTGGCAACCTATCTGATTATTCATCAAGAATTAATGATAATTTCATTTTTTCACAATAATCCCTCGATGTATATAAAATCGACGCTGGGGTTATCCACAAATCATTCAAGTTTCATTTTGAGCAAGACAACAATATGGCTGGTAAGAAATCTCACTATTAAAATATATATTTCACTATAAAAGAAAATATTTCGGAAAATTTTGATACAGAACATTTATAAGATGCCAGAAAGTATTAAGTTCTGTAAATTAGCGATGAAGATCAATTCTTTTCATAAATTCTGAGCGATTCAATTTCCCAGTCATTTATTCTTGTTCTGATACTTTCGCAATGGAGTATTTTCCGTACAGAGTAGTAGGTTTTTACTTTTTCTTTATATTTGAAGAGTGTCGTCCAATTCCTGGTGAATACACCTGGCAAAATTGTGAGGATTTTCAACTACCACAGAATTCTGTCTGGTACGGAAGAGACGATGATGGCAGCGATATTTTCTGTGGGAAGGCATGGTGCGATGGTGAAGAAGTACCAGCAAAAGTGATCCCGAATAGAAGAGAGTGCAAAGTTATCGACAACGGTTGCGAAAGAGTAGTACCTAACTGTAGAAAGGTAACTGAATGTTGAATTTCTCCAAAGGATTTCTTCACTTTCTTCAATTCCTCAGGTACTGATATGCAGAAGAGATGAAGGTGATAACTGTCACAGAAGGAGGGATCATTGTCATAGGCGTAGGTCCTGTCACTGCCACGATGATTCGTCCAGTAGTGAATCTGACCAGGAAGAAAGCACTACCACTGAAAAATCGACATGTTGTAACAACGAGAGTAAAGTTCTGGAGAAGAATGTGAAGAGCTGTAGCTCATCCACCACCACTATTGTGAAGAAAGGCTCTAAGGTAATTTTTCCACTTCGGAATTTGTCCTTGTAATGATCAAATTTTTCGAATCTGCTCAAACTTTTTTTTCTTCATAGAATCATCACAAGAAGGGGGGCAACGAATGCTGGTATGAAACACGCACAAGAATGGTGCCCAAAGTGACAGTCCAACCTCGCGTTCGATACTTTCCAAAAGTGATAAATGAGCGCACTGTTCGATACGTCCAGGAGCGTTACACTGTCAAAGTATGTGGAGGGAGATGCTGCGATTCTTGTGAATCACGCGAATCTTCCGAAACCTGCCGCCCCTGCGAACCATGCAACCCTTGCGAACCATGCGAACCTTGCAACCCTTGCGAACCTTGCAACCCTTGCGAACCATGCGAACCATGCGAACCGTGCAGACCATGTGAGCCTTGTGAACCATGTCAGCCTTGCGAACCATGTGACCCTTGCAGTTCTAACAGGAAAAACAAGACTGTTTTGATATCTGAACATTCAGAGGAGAAGAAGCAGTCTCATAGATGCAGGAGTAAATCCCCATCGCGTAAAGTAAAGTGGTTCTGAGGAAATTGATGCCATTGATTCAACAAGATGACGACCAGGCTGTTTATAGGAACGTTTCTTATGGCTTTTATGCGCTTTTTAATCTGTTTATTCAACTTTGTTATATTTTGTAATATATTATTGCTTCAAAAATATTTGAGGCCTTCTTAATTTAATTGAAATATTAAGGCAGTATCTATATATAATAATAACATATTATTCTTATTTTCTGATGTCATGTTTAAAGAACAATAAATATAATAACTCAATACAGACTGATTATTTTATATTACTCCGTAATACAAGATGTACATATAGGTCAGATTCAATCAGAAAACAATGATATTTCTGAGATGTTGGATGATGATCGATAATTTTTGTGTTTGAGACTTTTTTCAGTTGGAAATTCGAAAATGAACGTTCGTCCACGTTCATACCTAGCAACTTGACAGAAAAGAAAGAAAAAGATCCAAAACAAGAAAAAAGCCCAAAAAGGACTACTATGGAGGGATAGCCCGAGGCCAGAGTGAGTCTTCCGCTCGTACAAATATTTCAACAGTAGAATCTTGGGGTCAAACGAAACACTTTTTTCTCATACCATTTTTTCCCAATTGGCTGGGTTTTAAAGATACAGGCAGTTGAAAAACCATAAAAAAGTGTTATTTTTATAGTTTATCTCACAAAGGGTTTTATCGAATGAAATGAATTTCGGAATACAGTTTTTCATTTATTTCATTAATCTTTTTCGGTCACAAGATATCACCCAGTCTTCCAGTTTTCTCATTATGATCATTACGTTTACGTAAGTGAGTTTTAAAGCAGATGAAAATCTGCGAAACGTCGCCAAATATATTTTGAAAGTTCTAAAGTATTTGTTCTTATTCCCACAAAGAATACCCCCTATTACGTTTACGTACCATAAAAATACCAAAAATTCAAAGAACCCCAACTCTTGAAACCAAGTTGGACGCTATCTAATGAATATTTGAACGTTGTGTATAATAAAAGTATACTTTATATTTTCTCGTATAATGAGCCGTTTTCGAGTAATTTGATGTTCAAAAATGAAAAATATCTGGTACTTTGGCTGAATGCAACTCTGTTTGAAAGAGCCATAGATGTGGAGTGGCATAGATTCAGCTCGTTATTCTTAAGGGAATTTTGTTCCTCAACGGGTGGCATAGCTCATTATAAAATCTTAAAATGGCTATTATATCTTTTTATCAGGGCCGAACCGAAAAAATGGTATAGAAAAAAAGCGTTTCTTTTGACCTCAAGAATCTACTGTTGAAATATTTGTACGATTCATAGACTCTCCCTGAATAAATATGTCAATTTTCGAACATTGCAACACTACACATATGTAGTGTGCGTCAAATTGTCAAGTATATTGTCAGCTGTCATTATATTGCATTCCTCATTTTGAATTATTGCGGAATGGATTTCTATAATTCGTGTTTTAATTGCAGTGGATTCTGTATTTTGTCCAGCTCTGATTACAAGTCGAACAACAGGGTCAAAATCACATGTTTCATAGATATGTAAGAATCAAAAAACCCCTTCTGGTAGGGAGAAACTACTCTGATAGACCCACCACCTCTGATCTAACTTCAACATTATCCACATTATCTAATAAGAGTCCTTCGACTTGCTATGTTAACATTGAAAGAAAAGAGTATGCTCGAAAACTTTTATTCAAAATATCATATTATTCGGAATTTCCATTTAACAGCTTTCCTGTATAGAATCCGGTCGGCATTCCATTCGTCCAGTTATTCACCAGCACTTGGCCTTGGGTTGGGGCGAGGGTGGATCGCATTTGGTCGGACGAACGCATCTAGCCTCTCCCTTCTTTGAACGATCGCAAACTACAGCCTCCTTGCATTTCGATTCCTGCCGACATGGCAGTATTTCCTCGCACGGATCGCACGGCTCGCAGGGTCCGCAAGGTTCGCAGCTGTCATCGCAGCAGACCTTGGTAACGTACGTTTCCGGCTCGTAACGCACAGTACGCTCCATTGTGACCTTTGGTACGTACCGAACCCTTGGTTCAACAGTTACTTTTGGCACCATACGGGTGCGTCTTTCATCCCAGCATTGGGCGTGATGGTGGTCCCTCCTCTTCTTCTTATGTGCCTTGAAAAGATATTATTTCATCTTTAACAGATTCTAGATACAATGAGGAAGAAATAGATGTTGTGCAGTTACTGAATCTTTGTTCAAAGTTTGATTTACCTTCTTGGCTTTCTTCACGATAGTGGTGGTTTCAGTACTTCGGCACTTTATGCTCCTTATCAGCAACCTACTCTCATTTCTACTCGAAGTGGTTGTAGTGGTAGTACTCTCCTCTTCTCTTTCACTCTCGCTAGAACTGTCATCCCTATGATGACAATGACGTCTATGACAATGGTCCCGTCTACGACTGCAATGATTTTCGTTGGATCCGCGACAAACTAGCACCTACAAGCAGATTGCATCAGAATGTATCGAAAATGAGCAACTTAGGGGGAAAATAGCGAAGAATATGAATCACGAGAAGGAAATTAGAAAACTGTTGAGAACAAAGAAAACTAAGAACACAAATCTAACTTAATGGGAACATTGCTCCTCCTTCTGGGAGTTCTGGGAGATGCCATTTCTAAACTCCCCTACCTTTTTGCATCTCGGTACTACTCTCTCACGTCCATCATCGATTACTCTGCATTCCTTCCTTTGAGGGATTATTTTGGCCGGCAGTTCTTGCCCATCGCACCAAGCCTTGCCACAAAATATATCACTACCATCATCGTCTGTGCCAAACCATACGGAATTTTCCGGCAACTGGAAATCATCACAATCCTGCCAGGAAAAGTCGTGTTGCTGAGATGAACAAGCTGAAAAAGAATTTTGTCAGGATGAAATAATTTTCTATTCGTATTTCTTCAAATTCTACTCTACCTGCCATAGTTGAGAGCCTCCTAAACTGATCAACTGGTATTAATCGTTTGCATATTGTATATATACTCACGTAGGAATCAAGGAAATGTGAAGATAAGGAATTGAGTAATCATTTGATGAGCCATCTTCATTAGGACATCGAAGGATAGTGCAATATATTCCTGTTCATTAATTATTCTGAACTTCCTAGATTTGGTAACTGTTTGTCATTTCGTCCCATGAAGTTTAGTCATTTGAGATACTGATTAATTTGAATTTTCGTTCGAAATTTTTAATAATGAGCTTTTATCATCGTTAGGGTTTCATTCAGAATGTTCAGAGTTTTTAAATCTATGGATCACAAAAAATGAAAAATCCAAGAAACCCTGAAATAAATGGTATTATGCTTAAAGCACAAGATAGAGGAGAATATATGCAACAACGCAAAATCACAAATTCAGTTCACAATTCAGCTGAGTCAGTTTTTTATAAAGTGTGTTACGACTGTTACGAAGAATAAAACAAATCAAACTAGAAATTGAAATTGATCTTCAGTAGAATCACTTGTTTAACCCTCATAAATGTAAGTTTTTGTTCATTCTTAGATTTTTTGAATGGATAAGGAGAATCATTTTCATATTATACTTATAATATTTTTTCTTTCTTTGTATCTGGAGAGAGGAAATTTTGAGGATATCATCTGATCAACTAATTTCCTCTTTTACATATTCAGGATTTCATATTTGCGATTGAACAAAAGCCATTTCGCATATCGGATGATTTACCACACGCTTAATAAAGTGACGTGCCATTCTGATAAATAGATAACCGAAATCGGTTTGTTCCGTCACAAATTGTGCGCATTAATCAAGAGAAACGAACATTAAATAAAAGCTTTGAGGTAATTTATTATTGTTATATCATGAATACGATCAAGCATCGTATTATTCAACCAAATATTCCGAATTGGAATCTGACTATCGAAACAGATTTGTCGTATTCGACGGTCCGAGTGGTCATTGTAGGAAAATGGTCACTAATGAGCTTATGGCTCCAAATATTAAAGCATATTATTTGGAGAATGATCCCGCGTGATAACTCTGCATTTAATCCTTAATCGTTTGTGGGAATCGGGATACCGTGTAATGATATAAAAACGGTTCCATAATTATATCAAATGCAATCTGAATCTACGCTGGATATGCAGATACAATCGATCATTTCCCATCAACAGTTACACGCTTTTCGCTTTATAGATCTGTCCTCGACGGTTTAATTTTCGATTTAGACGATTTCTAGAAACATTAATTTGTGTCGATTGGAATGCATTGGGATCTAGAATATTACCGAGTGGACAAATATTAGAAATGTAGACGGCATCAGTAGGAACTGATTGCACAAAAGGGAAATCCCAACGATAATTGATAGGTACCCATTGAGGAAATTGGGGCAGATACGCATGCACCAATTCGGAAAAATTAAGCTTAAATATTGATGTAGAGGTGGGACCACTCATTCAAGTACCTACATTTATTCCTGATGGCATCAGGTATGCAAATGTGAGTCAAAAATGACGAATTAATTAAGTTTTTTCCTGCATTTTCAGTAAACAAGATAGAGACTCGTATCATCGACATAGATGATGATTGCGATTGCAGTGAAAGAGGAAGAGACCATAAGCATCGCCATCACCATCCAGGACACCATGACCATAATAAACATCATCATGACCATCACAACCATCATGGTCGGCATCATCATGAAGACGACGACAATAAAACAGCTTGCATAAAAAGTATCACGGTTTATAGTGTAGAGGAAAGGAGGATGAAGGTAAAAAATTACGACTGAATGTCAGCAAAAATATTCGAATGGGTATGAGCAATCTCTTCCATCAATTCCCTCAATACTACAAAAACATTTTCTACCAAACTTTTCTTGGCATTTTCATTTCCACAATTTCTTACACCATACATATTTCATCGGTCCCTATTATTAACTCATTTGTTTTTTCAGACAAGAAAAGTGAAAGAGGTGAAGTATGATAATCCATGGTGTTTTCGAAAATTTTAATGTAGGTAAATAATTCAGCATATCTACCAATTGCAGTTCAATACAAACATTCTGTCAGTTCTCCAAAATCAGTTCAATAAAGTTGAATGTTCATTTTCCTTTCTTTTCATTCCAAAAACATACAATATTCTGTAGATTTATGTGATCCCTAGGAAGTTATGTGGTACATTGGTGGAGTTTTTTCCATATTACAACCTCTGTTGATTCACGTGCTTCTCGTACAAAAAGTCTCTCAACTCACACACAAAACTACAATACAGATTTACTAGGAGCCTATCAAATCTGCCTATAAATAAACTCATTACAACAGTGGTGAAAATCTCACACGCCAATAATTGTTAAACGAACAATACTATATTATTGTTTTGTGATTAATTGTCCCAGTACATGCTGCAGTAGGAAAGCTATAACATCTCGTCCAATGATAGCTGTGGGGCATAACAATTCCGGGATATTAATTGGGACCCAGGACATGTCCGCTGATATTGACTTGATAGGGGATGTTATTTATTACGTCAATCCATTTACAAGTGAATCCGAAATTGGAGATGCTGTTAGTGAAAAATTGGATTGTCCCGGAATAAACGTACAAGTGACAGATAGATTACATTCATTCATCTCGCTTCAAGATAAGAAACATTATGAAAGTTTCGGCTATAGTTGAAGGCAGCATTTTCAGCAGTGTAAAAATATCAGCAGACACCAGGATTGCACTGAGAGCAAATGAGAACTTTTGACTTCTGAAACCGATGAGCAGAAAGTAATTAATTTTGTTTGTTAGTTTTTACTCACTCTGTATGTACTTTCCACAGAAAGCCAGATATCCGACGAAGAATGAGTCCCTCGATGTCAAACATCAAAAAATGAAATATGAAACAAATGTTTCGAAACATACTCCGATGCAGGACAAAGAAAAAGTTCCTGCTGAAAAGCATTGTATCATGCTTAGTTGAAATTCAAGACTGATGTAACATTTTTTACATGAAAAGTTTCGGAGCTAACGTTCTGAATCCTGAACATCAGCGCTCATCCCTACGAAAGTTTTTCACTATAATCTTGACGTTATCTGCCTACAACAAACTTATATATTTTTCCACGTCCGTAAAACCCAATTTCCCAACTGACCAAGAAGCAGTGGCGCGCGGGAAGACTTCAGTGTTTGAAAGTCAGACAAGGAATTGTGCCAAGATATGCACATTGGTTTCAAAGTTGAATTGTTGGTTCGGTTCTTCGGTTGAAGAGGCATTTTTCAACGAAGAATGTGCGGATATTACTTGTGAGCTGTTTTTGTGATGGCTACAGATGATAGATCACCTGTTTTTAGACCTCTGGATTATTTTATATGGGGGCTTTTAAAGCAACAACTTCACGTAGTGGAAATTGATCATTAGTTTGAGTATCCACTAAAACATGGACAAAACATGCAATCAGTATAAGGTTGTACGTTGCCAAGACTGTTTTGAGTTGAAAATTGATGACAAGCAGAAAATTTAAAGTATGATACTATAGTAATAAAGCCATATTTAATTTGCTATTTTCATCAAGAATATCAGCTTGTTCGTTCCTCAACTTCTCACCCTGTATTTCTATTGTAACGCCCCTGAACCATTTTCTCGCTATGCCGGTCTGGTACTGAGGCTATCTTATAAGAAAAAGCTACGGATCTGATAAATTCGTGCTGTCCACTTCGCAATTAAGGTCGGGGATTGTGGCGTTCGTTCCGGGCTAGAAGAAAAACTTGGCAATTACCCATTTCGAGATGCGATGTGAGATTCTATTGCGTTCCGTGAAAGGAGCAATTAAAGACGAATTTGGATTAAAGACATCGAAAAAAAAACAATTTCCTAGAAATTATTTCCTTCCGAGTAAAGATGAAAAAAGATAATCTATTTTCGAATTGAGAAAGTAGGGTGCTGATTGATTTTATCGATATGTCACACAGGAAGATTGCAAAATTTCCAACAAAAAGGACGAATAAATACGATAGGTATACCTGCTTACAATTCTGGTTGATAGAAAGGAATTATCAGAAAGCTGATGATGATTTTCATTCACTTCCAAAAAAATTCTACTTCATATTCGCCATAAGTGAAAGTTTTGAGTATGAGGTTAATACACAATAATAAAAGTCAATTTCTAGGTGCTGAATGTAAAAATAAAATTTCAAAAAATCTCTAAGAAGTGTCCAAGAACTATGAAATACCCAAGAGTTCTATTTCCATTCATAGGCATGCCTGCCTTTCAAAATAAATACCATTGTTTAATAATTGTCCTTATATTATGCAATGCCTATAAGTTTGCGTTTGGCCAAAGAACTGATACGAATCAATAAAATTCACTCTTTTCCATATTGATTCATAAATTCGAGCAGTTAATGCTCATTCAATAACAAAACATGATAATTAATTATTTGAGCGGTTTCCATAATGTATTTGGTTTGTTTTTCTAATTTTTCGGCATGCTGAATATATTGCTATCAGGAAAAACCGAACTGATGATGAAAAAGACCCAAATGCAGCAAGTATCGAATCCAACGTTTCAATTTTGTTATGGAAATTTGGATATTGTTTTCAAAATGTTCAAATATATTTTTTACGATTGTACTTGTGCCGCCATCTACAGGCGAATCTACTAACTAAGTGCGTACCAAATGCTATCTATCATCAGTAAACGAAAGTTATGTGTTTCTAGTATAGAAACCTTTTCGAATTTTGAAGAAATCTATTTCTCGTCTTCTCGTTGGTATATACACAAATAGATGGCGCTAGCAGTCATTTCATAAGAAATTCTGTAATTCATTAATAGATGGCGCAAAGAGAATTTATAGTATTCTTCCTCCATTAACAGAAATCTGTTTTGCTTCAGAATGAAAAGTGTGAAATGACACTACTAATTATTAAAGAGTTCAAAAAACATCTAATAGATGGAGAAGAGGCAAAAATGTTTTCTATTTCCTCTGTTAGTACTAAAATATCCTTCAGATATCACTGCAAAAAGAGATCTTTATCGCTATCGGCAAACCATAAAATAAACAAAAGATATTACGACCGTGACAGGACTCGAACCTGCAATCTTCGGATCCGAAGTCCGACGCCTTATCCATTAGGCCACACGGTCTGTGCTACTTTGAGGATTAATTTGTTACATGTGTTGTGAAAACAAATAAAATAAATTTTTCAAGAAAAATATTGAAGAAGAATTAAGAAGAATTTTTTTCGGTCTCATAAATAATAACAATTTCAGTTATAAATTTTCCTAATTAGATACCTTATGTGATAACAGTAAATAGCAATGTATGTGCCAATTATTTATATCAAAAAATTTTTCGCGAACACCATCAGCCAAAAAATGTTGTTCTCTTAAAATATTAAAGACCAAGACATTTCTAGGTTGAATTAATAGTCAATGGTGTGAGATATCTCAAAAACCTTCATTGAAATAGTGAACTGTTGGAAACAATTCATTTCTGATTGAGATTTGTTCACAAAATGTCATAATCATCATGATATTCATTCACATCCTTCATGACCGCAAACGTTTATAGATCAGACAAAGAGCATATTCATCCTCAGATTCCATACGTGTCCTTCCATCATCCCCCATATTATGACAATAAACTTTAACAACAGGACAAAATCAATCATCCATCAGTAAAAGGAAATGAAGGTAGGCATGAAATAAACGCAGATTCCGCTCTCTCTGAGCATCTCCCATCGTCAAGAATATTGAATTTCATATTAGTCGATTATGAAAGGACTTGAGCGAGATATTATACGTCGAGAGGACCACGTACAAGAATGAATAGACAGATATTCAATAAGATAATCGTTCAGTGATTGTGCGAAACCCGAGGCAGGTCCTGAAAGGGAAATACTTCACGCTACAATAATTGTTTTATGTCGACATAAAAATCCCTTCCCTTCCCAACAACGTTGGATAATGCCCATTGAACATTATGGAATATACGGTGAATTTTTGAAGATGACAACACGACCTGGATCGTGGAAGGAAGCATAATTCGTAAATTGCTTTTATCCATCCCCCGATTGTACCCTAACAAAGAATATCGAGAATTTTGCAAAAAGGTCGCATATGTCATGAAATTCTTGGGCCCTTTTCGAAGCAGAGGAACGAAAATGAATCTACTTACGAATAATTTGTCCCAGAGCAAATAACTCCAATGTTACTGCCATTGAAAGTCTTATATCCCTACCATGAAGTGATTGAAGTGAATGAGAATATTTCTTTTAAAAATAGAATCTCAGCTGTCAACATTATGGATCCTTCTATACTCCATTCACTTTTATTTTAGCAGTCGGTTGGCCATGGAAATTTGACACATTTCACTCTGTATAGTACGAAAATGTGGGGTTATGACGCTTGTCAAAACATTTATGGGTTTTAAATCAACGCTGCCCGTTCCACGTAAAAGTTTCTGTTATTACGTATTTTTATCACAATGTCGAATCTCTTCGGAAAATATGTCACGAACTTAATTGAAGTTTATACAAACTGATTGAAGGCATACCCAATCCAGTTATTTGCATGGAAAATACAAGAGATCAGTATAATATCATAATATGCACTAGCTTGAGGAGAGTTAATGCTCGTTATCTTCTTTGGCTAAAGTTTGAATACGATACATCAGTTGTACATTTCAAAAATATTAACCCGAAGAAGAAATGCATATGATGTAGTGGTTGGGAATGGGTATCTCCCGAAGGAATTAACAGATAATTACAAGAATGTTAAATTCATCAAAAAAAATCATCTTGCATCAATATAAGTAAAAGGAATTAAAGGAAGTTTCAAGTCAAGATGAACTTCACCTTTGAACAAAAATTTCACATGAATAAACAACTAACAGAACAACTGGCGCGTATTTGTGGCTGATTATCTGAATACATTGATATAATAATAATAATTAGGTATTTATTGGTACCTTAAGACATTTACAATGTATAGGACAAGTCAAATGAAAAATAGAAAAGTGAATTGTCGGGAACTTATTCTACGATGACATTCATCGAAAATCCTGTAGTAAACTTTTCGCATTAATTGACTCAAACATAAAATTCTCAAATGTCACCACTTTTTTGGGTCTCCCCACAGAAGGGAATTCTTTGTCATCCTCTTCATTCACAATCTTTCTGATTGTGGAAACATTCAGCTAAAATATAAGTCGTTTAGATTCAGTTGAAACATTATATAAATTCTTTTACATTGAATATGTTTGCTACCGTCTGACGTATTGTGGATTTTAGAATATCAGGGTATAACTATTTGAATGAGCGGACCTGAATTCCAAATAGCACTTCCTGAAACCCTGCCTCTTTTTTCTATCACTTTCGGCATTTTCGTAATAAAAATTGATATTAGTTGTGGCAACGGCGTTATGACATCAACGACGACATTGCATGAGTGCCAACCTTAATTCGTTCTAGTTACAAAAACTTGAGAAAATGATTTCATGGCCAACCGACTGCTAAAATAAATGTGAATCCAGTATACATATACGTTTTTCTCAAGCTCGTTATGTACCTATTAGCTAACTCAAGAAAGAGTAGGTACTTGGGGACATTACATCAAGAATGGCTTCGAAATTCGCGCCTTTACAATTCCTTTTTTTATTGTACCTTTTTTCTGTTCTTCAAACTTCTAAACTCGCAGTCGTCTGTCGTCTTCGAGCAGCACCAACGTATAACGATCCCAACAAAGCCGAATTATTAGGACTCGAATATGCAACAATGGAAATCTGTAATGAATGCGTGCAAGTCCTGTTCACAATGCACCTGCTGTATTCCAAATTGGTAATTAGCGGGCGTAGCCGGTGTGAAATCTGCCTCACTTCTTACAGTCGAGCGGACAATAATATAATCGTCCATTCGGGGAGTGAATGCAAAGCGAGATGAGCAAGGGGGAAGAAAGTGGAAAACGCCATTTTCGTAAAACATCCTTCGTTTATTGGAAGCTCAACGGCTGAATTTACAGGTATTGTCTGAGCCAGAATGGTTCTGTTGTTAATTTTACACCATGAGGATCAGAAAAACATTAAAAAAATGACATAGAGTCATTCGGGGCAACTGTGCACACTTTTGCCTTTCAAGCCATACCCTGTTTCAAATGTTGAAGCTAGGAAATTTAAAACATATTCATAAGATAAAGAATTTTCTAATCTATAAATAAACATCAAAAAGCCAACAAACAAAAACGTTTTCTTTCCGCAAAAAAGAATTTAATGATGAAAGTCGGAGTGCGTTCACATGCCCCGTATTGCGGGTAAGTGTGCGCACCCTCACGGGGTAAGTGAACGCAGTGCTTAGTGAACCACACAATCAAAACAAATTACAAAATAATGTCATCAAAATGTTACAATATTAGAGAAATGCTGTTTATTGTCTATACAGAAGCGCCTTTTTACAAGCACTGCATTATTGTGCGTGTCACAATTTCTGGTGAACACAACACTTGATACATTCCCCTGTTAGTGGCTCTTCATATTTTTCCGAACAAATAGGACAATATTGATCGAGTCTTAACCAAGAAAATCAACAATGTCATAATTTATTCCTCACTGAACAATGCCCATATAATGAATCTATGCGCACACTTACCCGCGCACACTTTCCCCAGTAAGCCAAAATTTGAATTGACGTTCTTATGGAATTGAGCAGCTAAGAGAACCTAAAATTTTTTATTATATATTTAGATTAATATGCCCATGATCGAATAAAATATTGTTTAACACTGTCGGACTCGGAACTTGGACCTGGCAGAATTTGCAGAGATGCTGAAAATTAACAAAAAAACTAGTGAATTTGATTGATTGCAAATAAAAAGTTAACGAAACGTCGCACGGCGCACTCCTATGAGAAACTAATTTGGGGATTCTGCGCCCTTGCTTCACCCAAATGAACCCTTCTTTCATACATTGCATAGTCGAGATATACGCACTGCGCACACTTACCCACTGCGCTCAGTTACCCCGAATGACTCTATACCTACAAAAGATGAATAAATTCATAACAAAATCCGCAAACAATTAGTTAATAGTAATCGACAATAGGTATACTCCATTCACATTTATTTTAGTAGACCGTTGGCCATGAAATAATTTTCTCAAGTTTTTGTAACTAGAACGGAGTAAAATTGGCACTCATGAAATGTCGTTGATGTCATAACGCCGTTGCCACAACTAATATCAATTAATATTACAAAAGTGCCGAAAGTGATTGAAAAAAGAGACAGGGTTTCATGAAGTGCTATTAAGAAGTGAGGGCTCATTCAAATAGTTATACCCTGATATTCTAAAATCCACAATACGTCAGACGGTAGCACACATATTCAATGTAAAAGAATTTATATAATGCTTCCTCTGAATCTGAACGACTTATATTTCAGCTGAATATTTCCACAATCAGAAAGATTGTGAATGAAGAGGATGACAAAGAATTTCCTTCTATTGGGAGACCCAAAAAAGTGGAGGCATGTGAGAATTTTATGTTTGAGAGAATTAATGCGAAAAGTTTACTCAAGATTTTCGATGAGTGTCATCGTAGAATAAGTTCCCGAAAATTGATTTTTCTGTTTTTCATTCGACTTGTCCTATACATTGTAAATGTCTTAAGGTACCAATAAATACCTAATTATTATTATTATTTCAATGATTCAATGTATCAAGATGAACTGCCACAAATACGCGCCAGTTGTCCTGCTAATTGTTTATTCATGTGAAATTTTTATTCCAAGGTGAAGTTCATCTTGACTTGAAACTTCCATTAATTCCTTTTATTTATATTGATGCAAGATGATTTTTGTTGAAGAATTTAACATTCTTGTAATTATCTGTTAATTCCTTCGGGAGATATCCTTTCCCAACCACTGCATCATAAGCATTTCATCTTCGGGTTAATATTTTTGAAATCTACAACTGATGTAACGTATTCAAACTTTAGCCAAAGAAGATAATGAACATTAACTCTCCTCAATCTAGTGCATATTATGATATTATACTAATCTCTTGTATTTTCCATGCAAATAACTGGATTTGGTATGCCTTCAATCAGTTTGTATAAACTTCAATTATGTTCGTCACATATTTTCCGAAGAGATTCGACATTGTGATAAAAATACGTAATAACTGAAACTTTTACGTAGAACGGGCAACATAGCGTTGATTTAAAACCCAAACATGTTTTGACAAGCATCATAACCCCACATTTTCGTACTTTACAGAGTGACATGTGACAAATTTCCATGACCAACCGACTGCTAAAATAAAAGCGAATGGAGTATAGGTATATTATTTACCATTTCTTTTTGGTTCTTGACACTGCTACCAAAATTGTTCATCGCTAAACTTTCAAGTGAAGTAAAGCGAGGCTATATCCGAACGATAACTGTAAAAATTAGGCGCCCTAAATGCAGATCTCTGTGGTAAGCTGGTAGCCAACGTGGAATATGACGGTAGACCAGAAGTACTACTTGTGTTTGAAAAATTCGTCAATGCATCCATTTGGTAGTTGAAACCTTCGTAGTTTTGATTGATCTGCTGTACCGGTCTTGGTAGTCTACTGTAAGACATCGAATCTGCATAGACTGGAGTAGACGGGATACTGATGGCTATCTCATAATTTGTATCTGGAACATGGATCGTCCTGATGATGTTCGAGTCCATCCGATGGTGTACAGGAAACGATGGAGGTGTGCTGGTATCTGCAAAGAAATTGAAATGCTAGATATACATAACTTCATTCTAGATTTGGAAAAAACTGATAATTGGGTCGAAATTCCACAGAAGAAAAAGAAATGCAGTAAGAGGAGATTTCAAGATAAGCCAAATTCTTACAATCTGTTACCTCCAATTTGTGATGGCCCATAAGCATTCCTCGATAAAGCCTGCAGTGGATCGACATATGGACCCATACTGATTCTGCCCATATCAATGTTAGGTCTTTCTAGCTTAGATTTCCTCCTTGGTCTATATTTGTAATTGGGATGATCCAACATGTGTTGACTTCTCAGTCTCTTAGCCTCGTCTATAAAAGGTTTCTTCTGTGCTTCACCCAACATCTTCCATTCAGCTCCTAGGAGTTTAGATATTTCAGAGTTGTGAAGTCTTGGGTATTCGTTGGTGATTTGGCGTCTTCTGATCCTGGACCACACCATGAAGGCGTTCATGGGTCGTTTGATGTGATCATTTTGCATTTCTGGGTAAATGTTGGGAGTACCAAGGATATCAATGTCTTTGGTTCCTCAGAAAAGGTATGTTTTCAGATAAGAAACACCAACAACTGGTCACACAGCGGTCAAGCTGGTACTGTGACCATATCACATCTGATTCTGTGGCAGGATAAGCATTGATCTATATCTCATTGTCCTTTATCGACAATGCCCCTTTGTATCGGAGTATTATTGTTGACCATCCCATTATGTCATTATGGTTTTCCCATTTGAAACGTCGAATTGTTACCATTCAATTACATATTTTTATGCATTTTACATGGCACTGGATGGTGTCATCGAACAGTGAATGTTTAGAATAAATTGCTATTATTCGGTGTAATTATGTTATGACCAAGTTGAAAATGTGTTTATAATTAATACAATTTCTCGCTTTTCAGGACAGTTCTGTAAGCGGAAATATCTTTATAATTTATCGAGTTCATTAAGGAATAACAGCTCCCCAGGAAAAAGTCAATCAACGTATGTGAATTTCATCTATATGACGGATATGCTTATTCGACTCTAAATCGGTGATTTTATTCATGATAGATCCATTAACTCAATTCAGGGAGTTTGTACGCTGTTCACTCAAAAATTTTCATTCCTATCGATAGGATTTGAAAAAATCGATTCAATCGCTAGATAGGGGAAATCGATGATGAAATACGTAAGGAGGACCAACGTAAAGCGAGTTGGCATCTGTGGAACGTTAGAATTGATCTGAAACGACAATATTTTTCAGCATCCCCCAGTGAAATCCTCCCCCCGTTCCCTCTAACAACCATCAAGCGAAACGTGGATAATGCTTGCATTAATATGTCACCAGAAATGCGAAATCAATTTATCGCACCGTTCACGACCGAAATCTTATTATTAGAGCATGTTGTTGTCGAAATTTATCACGCAAATGAAAAGCGACTGACGTATGTGAAATTAGAGGGCTTCCCATCGAAGATGACGCAGGTATGGGGCGCTGACATCTCGCGATTGAGCTTCCATTCTTCCCTAATGAAATTTCTGGAGGCGTAATCGAAGTACATGCGTTATTAGTGGAATTCATTCCTGTCAGCACGTGAATTCGAAGCGATGAATTATGATTTCATAATGAAAACGAATTCGAACTGGCGCTGGTGAATGTGTTCTTGCAATTTCATGCCTTGAAAGAATCTGGCGTGTGGAAGGAAAACTAGTCACCTGAATACGTTGGTAGATTTCACTGCACAGGTACATTGTAGATTGTAAAATGTTGGTAGATTATTTAGGGGGTTGCGTTGTGACCACAAGATCTATTGTGCCCCTAACAGAGCTATTTTCTTGATGGATCCCCCATCCAATTCCAGAGTTTCAATGAATTCTGGTATCTAGACTTCAAGGAGTTTACCTACAAACGCCTACAAGACTCTCGCCAAAGCATATACCCTGCGCAAAAAAATTTACGCACATTCTGAAAATCTCAATTTTAATGAAAGTTAACTCTACATTGACTTTATAACTTATTTTTTATGTTCTCTCGGGAAGGTTTTGAACGAAACAAGACACATTAAATGGAAAAAAAATTCAGGATTTCACCGAATCTTATGTGAAAGAAGAGAAATGAACAATTTTCGAAATACTGTAATGCTGATAAGTGATTTAATACTTGGTATTTCCACCCCTTGCGTTAATTACAGCTCGGCAACGACGGTTCATAGTCAGAATGAGTGATCTTAAAATGTTCTGATCTAATCCTTCCCAGATTTCTCTGAGTTGGATTCCTAAGTCATTAAGAGTAGCTGGATGATTTTCTGAACTTCTCAGCCTTCTATTGAGGTTGTCCCAAACCTGCTCAATCGGATGGAGATCTGGACTTGTTGCTGGCCATTCCATTCGAGATACTTCAACCTCTTCAAAGTACTCCTGAACGATGCGCGCACGATGAGGTCTGGCATTATCGTCCATAAAAATAAAATTTTCACCAATGTATCGGGCAAATGGCACTACATGCTCTTCAAGAATGTTCCTTATATACTTATCAGCATTCATAGCTCCATCATCAACGACCACTAGGTCTGTGCGAGCAGTCGAAGATATTCCACCCCATACCATAATCGATCCTTCCCCGAAACCAGTAGTATTCAGGAAATTGCACTGAGCATATCTTTCATGTGGACGTCTGTATACAAGGGAACGTCGATCACAATGGTAAAGGCAGAATCTAGACTCATCTGTGAAGAGAACTCTTTCCCAATCGGCCTCTTCCCAATGGATATGCCCTCTCGCAAAATCCAAACGCTCCCTTCGATGGGCTGGGGTAAAAGCTGGGCCTCTTGCCACGACACGAAGCCTTAAATCATATTCTCTGAGGCGATTTCTTATTGTCTGAGTGCTAATCTGCACCTCATGAGTTTTCTCAAGCTGAATTTGAAGGAGGCGAGCGGTTGCAAACCGTTGTCTCAACGAAGAAACTCTCAAGTAACGTTCTTGAATGGCAGTTGTTACCCGTGGTCTACCCTGTCCTGGTCTTCGGACATTCATACCTGTCTCCCTGAATCGCTGCAACATTCTGGAGACACTTGTATGGGAAACTCCAAACCTTTCTGCAATTCTTGTGTATGTCCACCCTTCTTCTCGCAAAACTATACCGCTTGGGCACATTCCTCTTAGGTTAAATTGGAACTTTTTCCTTAAAATCGAATCATACAAGAAATCTTTTCCTTTAATTCCATTATTATATTACTTTTTGTTAGTTTTTGCATGAAATTTAGAATGCTCTCGATGAAATGGCATTTTCTCATGATACATCACGAACTTATCTTATTGTATATACGCCTATATACAGAAGATCAAGAGCCCGATTCAACGTTACATCACAGATTGTAATCAGCGATGTAAATTGAACGTGAACTTCTATTAACTCAATGAATCATTGCTTCTCCACAACCCACTTTAAAGTGAAAAGTCCACCAGGGCTTCCTCAATTACAGTAGAGAATTGGTTCGGTTGTAATTTCCTGATGGATTTAATCTGCAGCATTTGATCTGAAAACTGACGATGATTACCTGAAAGGCTTCTAATTTACCGACTGAAATTGAATCTACCGGCGACTGGGATCGAACAAATCTTCTAGATTCTCTCATTTACTTCGGCAATAATTGTTATTCGACTACATTGTCGATTGGGTTTATGTCGGGGTAGATTTGCCATTGATTCGGTTTCAATTTATTTTCAGACCAGGGGACATTGTGAATGAGTAGATCAACGAATCGTGTGACAAGATGGTGGACTTCTGGAGGAGGGAGGAATGAGAAGAAAGAAGGAATCCTTTATGAAATCCTTGATGAGTTATATCTCATATATTCAAAGTAGTAGGCCAAGCACTCATTTGAATTCAGTTGCGATGAAGGATTCGAACAGATTTTCGTATCGGCGGATCAGTAGTGGCATTTCCTGCATCAGGTTGTCATTTTGCCGCTTTGTCATAGATATACGGCGCAACCAACAATGCATACAATTGCATATGTGGCATCATTGTTCGCCATTGTGTCCATTTAAGCGTCACAATCGGACTATTGATACACCGAGGGTGTAGCTGCTATAGATTAACTATTCAGGGAGCGATATACCCATTACCTATGTAGGGGAGAGTTCCTTTGAATCGGACGGCCCATGAACCGGACGCTACAGTTTTCTACTACACTCGATGGTAATTTAGCACCCTTTACGTAAATCCCATTTTTGCAACAAGGCGCGAGCCACAGGGTTAGCCATTTTCCAAGAGATATCGATCGATGTTGCAAAAATAGGATTTACGTAAAGGATGCTAAATTACTATCGAGTGTAGTAGAAAACTGTAGCGTCCAGTTCATGGGCCGTCCGATTCAAAGGAACTCTCCCCTAAATTGATTGATATTAGCAATTGTGTCAGTGGCGCTCCCATTCAGGACCAAATAGCCTATTCTAACGTTTGCTGTTTCATTAACACTATCTCTAGCCTGAAACAAACGGCTGGTCACATCAAAATCCTGGGTTGAACGAATCTCTGGATAACGGCCTAATAAATACCTAGCTTTTCGGACATTTCCGCTCACACCAGTTTACAATTCCAATCTGAAATGATTATTTTTAGTCGGAATCGAAGTTAGACAAATTCTGAGTATAATTCGTAAAATAATTGAATTGACAATCCTAGGTGTCCAAATTGCACCTCATCTCGGTTTTTAATTGATAACATACGAGGATATATTGAAAAATTCTTAGCCTACTATAGAACCAAACAAAATTTCGATGTCAAAATATCTTATTAATCAACATATGCTCCTCTTAATTGGATACATTTATTACAGCGAACCTGCAACGTCCCTAGGCCTTTCAAAAAAATGTTTCTTCTGGCTCTGCAAACTAGACCTCCACAGCTTTTATAACCTCATCGTTGGAAAAAAATTTACCACCTTTCAAACCTTCAGTTGAGGAAAGACATGATAGTCGGATGGAGCCAAATTTGGTGAATAAGGGAGCAGATTTTTGAACACGAAACTTCTTAGGTCTTGGAGAACCAGAGTGTCGCCATTCCATCGATTGTTGCTTTGTTTTTGGATCGTAGAAATGTACCCAAGTCTCATCCATAGTAACAATTCGGTTTAAGGAGTCTACATCGTTTTCAAATCCAGCACAGATCGAACGCGATGCTTCTACCCTTCCACGCTTTTGGTCATCATTCAAACATTTGGGGATCCATTTTGCAGCAATTTTTCTCATGTCCAAATTGACGTAAACTATATGATGAACGCGTTCGTATGAAATATTCAGTGCTTCAAATATCCGTTTTAGCCTTAGAACATAGAACAACAGGAAGGAGCATATTGTTCATTTTGGTGTGACCGAATTTGGTGCACATATGGCGGAATCCATATTTCCGGTTTAGCAGTGGCGTAGGGCATAAATAATCTCAATTACTGTCCAACGTAATTTTGGCTAATTTCAGATCGCATTTTTTATTTTTCGAAAGCTTTCTATTATTGAGTGGAAAGAAAAAAAATATTTTGGGAATACTCTTGTGAAACATAGGAATTAAAATCTCGAAAGATGTGAGTAGGAAAAATGTATTTGTTTTTCTCTTTGTACTTGTGAATACTGAGAAATAAATAAATTTTGTATATTTATCTATTTAAAAAAAATATATAGAACGTCACTTTTAATGTTTATTGGCTTTTTAAAAAGAATCAATCTATTATACAAATTCCTTATTCTATCTTCATTTACAGTATTTTTACAAATATAATTCAACCTCGTGTTTAAATAACAATTTGAAATACTTTTAATTAAAAGAGTTTCATGACTCTCTAATGGGGAAAAATCATGAAAAATCATTTCATCAAACACACTTTTTCCAATAAAATGTTTCATTACTTTAAATGAAACTTCTTCACGGTTAATTTTTTTATTTGAATATGATTGGCTTCTTAAAAATTTTTCTGCAGTCTGGCATATTGCAATGACTCCATTACTTGGGTAACTCAAACCATCCTTTGATTTTGTTGCAATCAAGGAGTTTAGGAAATCCTCCTTAACTCCAAATAACTGTGCAACACACTGTTCACATTTCAGTTTCTGTCCCATCTAAATCTACGTCTTTCATCCTTAGGAAATCTGAAACAATAATATTGAGACTAATTAATTTCAGAAATCATAACAGTTTGTCATTCCTGCTTTCAAAACATTCTTGAAAATTGAATCTACCAAACCCAGTTTGTTCAATTGAAATCCTTATTATCTAATGTCAACTACGCCCATGGTTTGTTCACGATAACGTCAAAATACATAAACAGGAATACCATTTTAATATTCAAAAAAAGACGTTAATACAGTATGAATAAAACCTACCTGTGAAATGTTACACCGGAATTGTTTTTCTTTGGTGTTTTTGAATAGCTACAAGCTACACAACTGACCATTTTCTGGAAAAAGTTCCTTACCACAAAAATATCTTATTTTAATAATTTCTTTAGGTAAAATAGTTCAGAATTCACTTCACAACTTAATTTCACTCAACTCTACAAAATCCAACACAGTTTAACTCGAAAAATATCCTAAAAATAACAATTTGATATGAATTTGATAAAAGCTTCACGTTTGACACCTATATCAAAACAAAACAATGAGTCATAATTTGGTGCACTTCGGTCTCACTTCCTGTCCTTGTATTCGCGTGGAAATGCTCCTTCCTGTTGTTCTATGTTCTAAGGTTTTAGCCCAATTCGACGGTCTGATAAAATCATGTCATGAACTGCATCGATATTTTCGGGGACTGACACAGAAACTGGCCTTCCCGATCGGTCATCACCTTCAATGGAAAATTTATCTCTTTTGAAGCTTGCAGTCCAATTTTTCACGGTCGCATACGAAGGACATTGATCACCAAGGGTATTGAGAATATCTTCGTAAATCTGCTTACCTCTTAACCCTTTTAAATACTGGTACTTGATGATGGCTCGATACTGCAATTTTTCGATCCTCACAATTTCGGTGGACATCTTCTTTCTTTTAATTGATTGCGTACCTCTGGTTTACTTTTTTGACCTCAAACTTCACACTGACACTTCTAATGAGTTATTGTTCGTTGCTATGGTAACGCAATTTTCTTTATGGATGTAACTGGTCTGGACTAACTAGATATCAATACATCCTTATATATTGCAGTATTTAAGAGTCTAAAAAGCAGTGAAAAGATCCTTACCATTTCAATAGGCATCTTTTTTGTATAGGATCAAGTGGAGAGCTCTTTGAAGTGGACAAATTTGTTATCATATCGAGCATTTTTTCGATTATAAAGAAAGCACAAAGTTCCAGATCTTCTATCTGGTTTATTATTCAATTCCTGAACCGAACATTATAAAAAAACTTTCCTAATCAGATCCAAATCGAATCTTCTATTAATTGGCGAGAAATTTAAGGAGGAGCAAGACACCGTGTTCTTGATTCGGCATAAATCGCTGAACACTCTCGTCAAAGTTCAAGAATACGACAAAAGTTGAAAAGCAAGAAAACTCCATTACCAATATCTGCATTATTTCTCGAGTTTCTCCAGCCACCACTTGTATAATGAAAAATCCTGATGACGTCAACAATATAGTTCCGGCGACGTTCCAACAAAAGGTTCGCTCCCGTGCGTTTGACAGATTTTAAAAAAGAAAACGGCTCTTGATAACGGCGCTCTATGCGAAGAGTTTGTATCGAGAATTCTTCGATATAATAATCAGACGGGCTTTCTGTCTGGCGAATATAATATCCGAATATAAACGAGAAAGAGGGAGATTAAGTTTGACTCACAATAGGTGTGAAAATGAAGTGATTTCGACTTTGGAAAGATATAACGAACGAAAAGTTTTGAGGGAGAAGTTTTCGAGTCGAATTGTTAAAGGGAAGAATGAAGCCCTCCTTCTCTCCAGAGAAATGTTGCCGAAATACATGATCCAGAGTTTAGGAACGCAAATAAAATGATCCTCCTATTTTAGAAAACGTTGGAGCTAGACATGACCAATAATTCTCCAACCTCTATAATTGCTTATAAGACCATAAAAGAACCATATAAAATGAAACGAGGCCCACTTTATCAATAGACAAACACATTTTCAATCAGAGATTTAATGTCTTGTTTGTATAGTATGTATAGATAGAGTCCATATTATGGAAACTCGTAAATTTTACCCGAAGGTTATTTGTCAGACATAAAAGTATTTCAATCTCAGTATCCAAAGAAAAATTATGAGCTCTACTTATGAATCTCATGAAACGGAATTGAAATAAAAAAGATTTTTACAGCCTTAAAGACTAGTTTTCAAGCTGATCGGATCTGTAAACTTTCAGGAGTTTGGTATAATGTTTTTAAAAGTAAGTAAAACGGAAAAGGTTCTTTCACTAATAACCTAGCAACAAAATGGGGGGTTATAATGCTTGTCCAAACATTTTTTGGTTTTAAATCAACGCTATGTTGCCCGTTCTACGTAAAAGTTTCTGTTATTACGTATTTTTATCACAATGTCGAATCTCTTCGGAAAATATGTGACGAACATAATTGAAGTTAATACAAGGCTACCAAATCCAGTTATTTGCATGGAAAATACAAGAGATCAGTATAATATCATAATAATGCACTAGCTTGAGGAGAGTTAATGTTCGTTATCTTCTTTGGCTAAAGTTTGAATCAGTACATCAGTTGTAGATTTCAAAAATATTAACCCGAAGATGAAATGCATATGATGCAGTGGTTGGGAATGGGTATCTCCCGAAGGAATTAACAGATAATTACAAGAATGTTAAATTCTTCAACAAAAATCATCTTGCATCAATTTAAGTAAAAGGAATTAAAGGAAGTTTCAAGTCAAGATGAACTTCACCTTTGAACAAAAATTTCACATGAATATACAATTAGCAGGACAACTGGCGCGTATTTGTGGCTGTTCATCTTAATGCATTGATATAATAATAATAATCAGGTATTTATTGGTACCTTAAGACATTTACAATGTATAGGACAAGTCAAATGAAAAATAGAAAAATCTATTTTCGGGAACTTATTCTACGATGACATTCATCAAAAATCCTGTAGTAAACTTTTCGCATTAATTCACTCAAACATAAAATTCTCAAATGCCACTACTTTTTTGGTCTCCAAATAGAAGGAAATTTTTTGTCATCATATTCTTCGAATTATCAGAAGTTTGCTCAAAAAATAATTTTTAGTCTTTTAATATTTCAACTCTAATTGATAGTTTTAGTTTTCGCTGTTGAAAAAACAACAATTTCCAGGGGAATGACGTCCCTGATCTATTTGAAGGTGTTTTCAGGACTAGCACAGCAGTAATATAGAGTCCCATTTCTGCAAAACATATTGTTGACCGTGAGACACATGGATATCCTAACAATCGACCGAATATCAATATTTCCCTCGCTCATATAAAAAGACCATATCCATTCCGATAACACAAGAAGATAAATGATTCACAAAAATCCCCAACTGCACACTGCTCAACGAAGCATAATCAGCATTAAATTCTGCTCGACTGAAAATCCACTTAGGGGTTTCTTTTGTAAAAAGGGGACACTTCTGGACGGCACAAACAAATCGCCAGAAGTCCCGCCCTTTCATAATACGGCTAATAGCCGCAGGAAACGGGTAGTGGCGCTGAGATCGCCCTTCGCTGCGGCCATTTACGAAACTTCCGGCGGTACCGGAAACATTAGCCATTTATTGTGAGGTTATGTCATCCCATTAATCATATCTTGTTTCTCCCTTATAATGCCTTCTTTGTTGCCAATATTATTATTGATATTCTTGTTTGTCAGTTCGGTGCCATTTTCGTGTTATAAATGGTAGTTTTGTTGGCACGTATGAAGATATGTTTCTTCGCGACTGTTCGTAGCATCTTTTACCCCCAGAATAGAGCCTTTAGTCTGTGGACGAATGAAATTCGTGAAACTTTCCTGTTATAAGTAGGAGAATTAAAAGTTTTCGAATTTTGAACGGAAAATGATCTCAACTATTTTGTTGGACTCTGTTGAAGAATGTACGATACAAGAACACTCTGATTCGAGTTCCTAATGGGTGACATTCTTATGCTCGAAAAACTATCGAATTTCCTGTTGTACTCGTACATTTTCATCGATAAGATTGAATGGGACCCAACAAGTCCGATTAAGTTCAGCGGGCATTCACTCGTTGAAGGTCTGTTTGTGAAAGCACAATGTCCCTCGAAAGATGTGCAATTCCACATATCGAAATCCCTTGATTAAAATCGCGGATCGATTCGCTAACAACGGACCTTCCATCTCCCCTCAATTGATTCTGGTTCGTCTAATCAAGCGCGTTCTTTGTCAACACTTGAGATTTTTAAAATTACTTTCGACGTTCTTTTCCAATCATCAAATTGCTTGATTTCTCGAGGGGACTGCTGAGAAACGCCTCAAATAGACTAGAACCTAGTCAGTTATTCGATATTCATTCATAAATATGTCATAGATGAGAATAATATTCGACTATAACAAATAAAAAGCTCAGCACTAATGTCCGATTTAAGAAACATCGTCAAATCAACGCTTGATTGATGAATCCAATCGTCAAAATTATCAATCGTTGATAGGACAATCCCAATTATTGTGAAAAGAGTTTCGCTTAAAAGAACAATATTTACCATTGTAAAATAATTCGAATGTGCACAATACCTTTGAATAAAAAGATGAGGTACTCGAATATACGTTTATTTTAGATATTATAGTAATAATATCCACTAAAAACTGTAGAGTTCACTGATTTTTCAAGGGTACTGGTCTAGAAGGGAATTATTTTTGTTTTGCTGCACCTTAAGCCTGATGCCAGACGTATTCTTCATTGATTAGAAAATAATCGAAGAAGGGATGTTTGTAGTTTGCTGTGCCTTTTATACCGCCTAACAAAAGAAATCGGGTTCCACCCTCGCACAAGGGTTAAGTCTTTCGATTAAACTCTGAGAGGTGACGGAAATAAGGGAGAACACCCTCTTATATGCATATTGTTGTTTGTTTGAAAGCCCCCCTCATATTTGAAATTCGCTTTCACGGTTAAAATGAACAAAATAAATATAAACGACCTAACGCTGAATCGCAGTATTTCCAGATTTTCAGATTTCATTGAGGCCAAGTTGATCAGGACTTCTGGTTAAGCCTTGAAAATGTACAAAAGCTAATTCAAGAGTTAAGGAGATGTTCAAACTTGTTATATTCAAAGAAAATATGAAATATTGTTGAGTTCTACTAAAAAAAGAAATAAATTGATAGAAATGAGCCTGAAGAAATTGATATTCACGTAAATGTTTGCGCGTTGTAGAAATGTATCTCGTGATGACAAGAGCAATGGCCATCCCTCTCACAATTACCAGATTCCGTCTTTCTCCTCACTCATCAGGGTAAAATCCTGAATACGAGAATATAGGACTGGAGCAGAATGAAAGAAATGCATACCTCAGCTGAGCCCAAACCATTCCAACAAACGAAAATTTCCAATGCGGCCGTTATATAAAAATAAAACGCGCATTATTGTCATCAGTTTCAGTGACTGAAAGGCGCAGAATGAGCTTTGTTCTTTTTCCAGTTAGACGAAGAAACGTAAAAGTCATACAACACAGCGAGCTTTCCACTCTTGAAAGATCCTTTGTTAAGGGCTCTCGTTCTGCCGTGATTCAGTCAAGAAAGAAAATGTGGCTGCTATTTTCCCTTTTCAGGATGTTTGCCTATTCATCCGGTCTGATTGTTTCTATTTTTTCAATGGAAATGCGACGAGCGTTGTATAAGGCATGAAGGAGTTTTTGTCGTCGTTGAATTGGATGGTAGGTACATGTTAGTATATTGTCGGAAACTATGTATACTCAGTGACACAAAGTCTTACATCACGAATGAAAGAATTTGTTATTAGGAAGGCTGTGATATGGAATTTTCGGATTTCGAGCAAAAAAACGTCATGCTGATGCCCTCAAGGATGATTTTTGTCGCCCATCCTTATCCTGTTGCATATAAATCATAGGTTGTCAACCTATCATCCGATTGTAGATGTTTGAGACTTTCAAAGGTATAGAATAAAAGCCATAGTCAGTATGGAATTCTTCTCTCTTCCAAGAACCTCCACCTGTGTCAGACACTGACTTAATTTCAAAACTGGAGATTATAAAGGGCATTATTCCATTATCCTACTAAGTAAGAGTTGCCTTTTTTCCTATAAAGGAATTTCAGGGTGCCCTGACTGTCACAGCATTTCCCAGAGTAGGTATTCTCTGCGTGCAGACAAGAATAGCATACAGATTAGCGAGCATAATGAAACAGTCCTTTCCTAGTCCCTGGTAGAGCCATCGGTGAACCTTCAGGCACAGAAAATCTGTTTGGTGTACACACGAACACCTCAATCAGGAAACCTCACTTTGTAGGATTCATCAAATGAAAATCTAGTGCCTGTGCAGTCTCCCCTATGTAGAAAGGCTGCATTAGCATCCTCCAACATCTTGAAAGCCGTAGCGTGGACCTCTTAACAGTCCAATATCATGCCATTATCCTTGTTTATAGACTCCAAAAGCTATCTGCAAAGCCACCTCTATAAAAACTGGTGAACCCAGCAGACCTTTCTGCCATAGGAGAAGATCTCAGAGTGTTCGTGATACTAAGGATGGATTTCCAGTGGCATTTAGTTATAATAGGGCGGTTATAATTCTTCTACCACAGCATATAACCAGTGCTCAACGTGTGGTTTGAAGCCCTATACCTCACCATGCACTCTCCGAGTAGACTAAAAGATCAATTACCTTATCCGATTCTTGACTGCTCTGGGGTCAGTGCTTCCCCAATTCTCTATTATGTATTTGTATACTTGATACTGGTAAATCATCCATACCCTATGCTGATATGGTCTTAGAAAAGAATGACCCCGTACAGTTTCTTTCAGTTCATTACCGTAAATGGAACTGTCGCAATGGACAAATTACACGTAAAGTGTATTATCTCTTTATCATTCTCCGCAATACGAGGCGAATCTTCCATTAAAGTCCATTATTCCGGGTAAAAGCTATGAAACAGATAATATAAAAACTCATTTGCATTAGAGATGTTTTCGCTAGGAGCTATCAGGAGAAGATATATTTTCCCGGTACACAAAAGCGAACAACGTCTGTGCATTTCAATCAACACAATTTCTCGGATGCAAGTTTATTTGTCATTGTGAGGAGTTTTATGTTGCACTCACAGATGGCCCTGCCTCCATTAGACCGTCACAATGAGGCTTTCATCTGGATTAGCGAGAACCTCCAGGGAATGCTCCAGACTCTAACGCCTTCATTTGTTTACTCCTTTCGATCGAATTACACTCGAACAAACTCGCTGCTTTGATTGAGGTTATGTGAATTAGGGAGTGCATGCGGGGAATGAAGTTGAGAAAGCTGAGAAATATATCAGAGAGTTGAGAAAGAGAAGATACGAGGATGTATTGATATCTAGTTAGCCTAGACCAGTTCCATGCATAAAAAAAATATTGTGTTACCATAGCAACGAACAATAACTCATTAGAAGTGTCAGTGTGAAGTTTGGGGTCAAAAAAGTAAACCAGAGTTCACAATAAATTAAAAAAAAGAAGATGTCCACCAAAATTGTGAAAATAAAAATTGGAGTATCGAGCCATCATCAAGTATCTGTATTTAAAATGGTTAAGAGGTGAGCAGATTTACGAAGTGTTATGTTAATACCCTTGGTGATCAATGTCCTTCGTATGCGACCGTGAAAAATTGGACTGCAAGCTTCAAAAGAGGTAAATTTTCCATTGAAGATGATGACCGATCGGGAAGGCCAGTTTCTGTGTCAGTCCGCAAAAATATCAATGCTGTTCATGACATAGTTTTATCAGACCGTCGAATTGGGCTAAAACGGATATCTGAAGCACTGAATATTTCATACGAACGCTTTCATCATATAGTTCACGTCAATTTGGACATGAGAAAAATTGCTACAAAATGGATACCCAAATGTTTGAATGTTGACCAAAAGCGTGCAAGGGTAGAAGCATCGCGTTCGATCTGTGCTCGATTTGAAAACGATGTAGACTTCTTAAACCGAATTGTTACTATGGATGAGATTTGGGTACATTTCTACGATCCAGAAACAAAGCAACAATCGATGGAATGGCGACACTCTGGTTCTCCAAGACTTAAGAAGTTTCGTGTGCAAAAATCTGCTGGAAAAGTTCTTGCTTCAGTTTTTTAGGATTGCCATGGAGTAATCATGATTGATTTTTTGGATAAGGGTAGGACAATAACTGGAGATTACTATTCGACGTTACTGATCACTCTACGAGTAAAAATTAAAGAGAAAAGACGCGGAAAGCTATCCAAAGGTGTTTTGTCTTTGCAGGACAACGCCCCTGCACACAAATCTCATGTTGCCATGCAAAAAATTCGTGATTTAGGGTTTGAATTACTAGAACACCCCCCTTATTCACCAGATTTGGCTCCATCGGACTATCATCTCTTTTCTCAACTGAAAAAAAGTTCAAAAGGTTGTAAATTTTCATCCAACGAGGAGGTAATAAAAGTTGTGGAGATCTGGTTTGCAGAGCAAGAAGAAACATTTTTTTTGAAAGGTCTAGAGACGTTGCAGGTTCGCTGTAATAAATGTATCCAATTAAGAGGAGAATATGTTGAGTAATAAAATATTTTGACATTGAAATTTTGTTCGGTTCTTTAGTAGGCTAAGAATATATCCTCGTACATTTCCAATTTCTGGAAAGTCTACCCCGGTCCATCCCCGAAAATACATCAAAAGTAACGATCGCTTCCATATGTCACCGCACCTAATTTGAATGCGTATGAGGGAAATAGCTACAATGAATGAGCTTCAAGTCGGTACAAAAGGGAGCGGGAGGTAGAGCGCGACGCTGTTGGGAGACCCACAATGGGGGCTTTGTGGACATCTCAATCTACGCCCGCAGTGAGAGTGTGTCTAGTTTACAATGATACACATCTGCATTTGAAAGAGTGTCAACCGGCACCGAATCGAAAATGATATGGAAATTGATTTCTGACGACAGTTTGCATAAGATAGAGGGCGGTGTTCGTGGGGCTTTTTGCCATTCAATGGAAAGACGCTGAATCGGTTTAAGTGACGCTTTGGAGCGATGCTGTTGTCTGTGGGAGGAAATCGGAAAAATTCTCATCAAGCACTCTTGCTTTACATCGGTCTAGAGTTCATTATATGCCTGTCGGAAATTCACACACTTTTTATTATAAGACATGATAGTTTTCAGGATAAAATCATATAGAGGGTGAATATTTGACTCGTACAAATATTTTAACATTTTTCTTCTTGCTCTGCAAACCAGACCTCCACAGCTTTTATTACCTCCTCGTTGGAAGAAAATTTGCGAACTTTAAAAAGTTTTTTCATTGGAGGAAAGAGATGATAGTCGGATAAAGCCAAATCTGGTGAATAAGGGGGGTGTTTTAGTGATTCAAAATCTAAATCACGAAGTTTTTGCATTGCAACATGAGATTTGTGTGCAAGGGCGTTGTCCTGCAAAAACAAAACATATTTGGATAGCTTTCCGCATCTTTTCTCTTTAATATTTTCCCGTAGAGTTGTCAGTAATGTCGAATAGTAATCTCCGGTTATTTTTCTACCCTTATCCAAGAAATCAATCATGATAACTCCATAGCAATCCTAAAAAACTGAAGCAAGAACTTTTCCAGCAGATTTTTGGACACGAAACTTCTTAGGTCTTGGAGAACCAGAGTGTCGGCATTCCATCGATTCTTGCTTTGTTTCTGGATCGTAGAAATGTACCAAAGTCTCATCCAGAGTAACAATTCGGTTTGAGAAGTCTACATCGTTTTCAAATCGAGCACAGATCGAACACGATGCTTCTACCCTTGCACGCTTTTGGTCAACATTCCATCATTTGGATATCCATTTTGCAGCAATTTTTCTCGAGTCCAAATTGACGTGAACTATATGATGAACGCGTTCGTATGAAATATTCAGTGCTTCAGATATCCATTTTAGCCCTATTCGACGGTCTGATAAATTCATGTCATGAACTGCATCGATATTTTCGAGGACTGACACAGAAACTGGCCTTCCCGATCGGTCATCATCTTCAATGGAAAATTTACCTATTTTGAAGCTTGCAAACCAATTTTTCACGGTCGCGTACGAAGGACATTGTTCACCAAGGGTATTAAGCATATCTTCGTAAATCTGCTTACCCCTTAACCCTTCTAAATACAGGTATTTGATGATGGCTCGATACTCAAATTTTTCGATTTTCACAATTTCGGTTGACATCTTCTTTCTTTTAATTTATTGCGTAACTCTGGTTTACTTTTTTGTCCTCAAACTTCACACTGACACTTCTAATGAGTTATTGTTCGTTGCTATGGTAACGCAATATTTTTTTTATGTATGGAACTGATCTAGGCTAACTAGATATCAATACACCCTCGTTAAAGATCAATTTGGAGTTTTGTGACATATAAGCTGAACAGACCTTGTAATTTTTTTCTAATTCTTTCAGTTCGATAATCCCTCACTGATGAACAAACCCTCCAAAATCTCAGTTCGAACAAACTCATGAAAAACGTTCGCATATTACCTGGCGAGAATTCTTCGATTCGTTTCGCTCTACCCCAGCGAAAAAAATATTTTTTCAGAAATTATTCGGACGATGGTGGGAAATCGTATTAACGTTTAGATTCGATTAGATTGAAAGCCCTCGAGGCGCTTGAGAACATATTGAATTCAACTGAAAGGTAAACTTTCCAAAGCCACAATGGTCTGCCTAAAAGAAGCATGTGACTTGGAGTGCACAAGTGTAAATTTTCATCATAATGGTGAATTGACAGCTTTTCAATCGAACTTTCGGCACACATACGCTGAAACTTCTGGGGGTGAAATGGTTTATGGGGAGGCATCGGCAAACCTTACCCAGATTTCTGAAAAATTTCAGTCAACGTAGATCCAAACAGTGAATAGAAAACTCTTGATGTTAAGTAGTTGCTAAGTGATTATTCGGCATACGAAGACGTGTAGAAACATCAAATAATTATCCAGCAGGTATGCAAATAACCAACCATTTTAAGCAGCAACTCAATGAAATACAAAATGAGCCTCACAGTCTGCAGTCATGTATGAATTCCAGTTTTGAAATCAACAGACTGAATCGGTTTTTTGATAAAAGCTTGCAACTCTAAGAAAATCATCGACATATTAACTTTCAAAATCAATATTTAAAAAAAATTCAGGACTAGTCGCTATTTTAACTTGAAAACTGACCCTCAAGTGCGAGTTTATTGTCACTGTGTTCAGTGTGTTCTTTAAGACCACTGGCCATTCTGAGAGTTCAACAACGATTCAATCTATATAGCATTCGCCAATTTGCAACTGCAATGTTTCCACCTTTTCTGACAAATCTGTCGGGCTGGACATTGTGTTGTTGTAGAAAAACTCCATCGCTCCATTTCAGAGGAGTAAACTTGAACGAAGACAGCCTCGAATATCTGCATCCCGCAGACGCACAGTGGATATATTGAAATCTTTTCAATTGCTTTGTAAATTCAGACCGCACAATAACGTATTTGTGTATTTTATTTGTAGGAGACCAAGTTCTTTTCGAGAAGGAAATGGGTTACATTTGTCGCATTAAAAATTGCTCTGTATAAAATTCAATATTTCAGTTAGGTATGTTGGATTCGATTCCTTGTCGGCCAGCATAGGTGAAATAGGTTAATTCAGCACTTCAAATGATCGAAAGGGAAAATATTCGTGATGATGTGTACTTATAGAAAAATACGCACGATTGTTGCATTATCCTGTAAGATGACGAGAAATACAACCTCATGTTAACAAATGGTATTCCAGTTTCCTGGTTGAATATACATATACGTATTGTGGTTATTACAGAGCTGCATAATGGACGTTGCAAAATGGCGTATGCGCTAGTTGAAATTATAAAATCGTGCCTAAGGTATAGAGTATCTATTAAATAGTCAAAGATACTTCTCTCCTTTGAATCTATCGATAAGAGAAGAGGATAGAGCATTGGAATAAGGTACGCAGGGGTTGAGTAGACATGTTTTCTATGGGAGGAGAGAGGTTTCATGTGATTTTGCTCACAATATGAGTACCTAGTTTCAATTATCAATAAGAAATGTCAGAATTACTAGAAAAATTCATTTTCCACCTAAGCCATTCAGAATATATTTTAAGAATATCTCAGAGTCCTGAATCTAAATTACCTAGGAATTCTTTGTACTGAATGGAAAAAATGATCAGGTTTTCATATTTAGTAAGAGACGTTGAAAACTGAGTGCAAGCCCTACTGGTGACAGTGTTAATCTTAACCCTCAATATTAATCGATATTATACCTGCTAGAAATCCATTCAGGGTTCGGGAAAATTAGTTTAGTCTCAACTTCGATATACTATGTCTCCATATGGGGATATTTCCGTGGAATTTGACTTATTTTTTGGTATTTGAAGAAATTTTGTTATGGGATGACCCCAACATTAACAAATCTTGTTATTTGCTGTTATTTTTCTCTCCTTTCTGAGAAAAACTCGAGAAGGATAAGTGTTCTAAATTAGTGTGTATGTAAATAGTGAAAATAAATTAGTATATAAGTAAATTGGACAATTTAATCAACAGTAAACGTTACAGTATGTAAGGTTAGATCAAATCATACGAGTTGAATGCCGCTTTATCTCGAGGTGGCTATACAAAACATGATTCTCGAATTCTCAGGCTATATCGGACAGAAGTGGTAGCCTCTACAGGGGGTCAATTAAATCGGTGGGAGTAGCCACCATCATGGTTAACCCCAGGGACTTGAGAACGGGTACGCCCTTTATTAGGACCAGTCTATGAATAGGCATGTGTGCTCAATTCATTTGGCGTCAACTCCAGTTCGGAGAATGACAGAATGATTACACGTTTTTGCCGTGTAATTATTATGTTGCAACACCAAAACGATAGAGGGTAGAGCTGTGTAAATAGCACCAATCCGGTGCACTGCAATCAACGTTATGATCGATAAACACATTTTGTTGGCAGATACTCGACAGAAAAAATCAAAGCATCTAAAGCCTACTTTATTAATCTGTAAAGATAGAAGTTGAACGCATTTAACGTAAGAAGATTTCATGACGTGATTTAACAGTTAAACTTCTGAACAGTCAAATCCTCCTGCTCATAATTGTAATTATGTGGTAATTTTCGCACCTTATATGATGGTATTTTCCTGAACGGGTGATCTGATCGATTTTCGATCAACAAAAAACTCACTTTCTGGATGGCCTGCCATTCTCGAGAGAAGAGAAAAGATCTGTTCGATATCGAGAGCCAATGTACTAGGTACACAACTCCCAGAAGTTACTCTCAGTGGGCAAGAACACAAGACTCACACAGTGACTGTATGGGGTAACAATATTGTAAACTACTACGGTCACAATGGTCTTTTGTTTTCGTGAAGTCCGGTTCCATTATAAACGTACCTATTCCATACAATAGTTTCATTCGGACAAAGGTCTAATTCAGTGCCATGTCAACCCGTTTCAGCTCACGGTAGTAGTTTTAGCATAAGTTGATATGAGTTCTGGGAATGGAGAGCATTATTCGGAAATTTCATGCACTGAAGCTTGGATATTCTTCACCTGCTCAATGTCTGATATATTCTCGTCAGTATCTGCTTGTATGAAAATGATTCATGATAAAAACTATCGAAAATATTAATTATTTAGAATGATAAACTCTGAAAACTTCGAATTAAGACAAACAAACATACTCAAATAGATCCAGGTGTAAGAAGCTTTCAAAAATATTTTATCAATAGAACTAAAAAATTAATACTTCCACAGAATTCATTGAATAGCATGCAATAACGTTGAATGAATTATTCTCAGAGTAATGTCTAAAAATTTATATTTTTAATCACAATAGATTTCAATAATGTCAAATCAAAATTTGTTTCTATGTATTGTATGAATAAACTTTGAACAACCGTTTGCCATATTGAATAATAAAATCTGATTAACTGAAGGGGCTCAGGTTTTTATGAGTGAAAGCCTTGACTACTCAAAGGTAAAAGTCAAGCCATATTTCCACATAATCTGTTGAGTGTTTCCTTACTATTCCCGATATAGCATTGAAATTGGGATAAGTAGATATATATAATTTTTTATAATAGAGAAATTTAAAATTCTGACATTTATCTCAAAGAAAAAAGACAATGATTATGTTCTGCAGAAAATTCGCTCTTCGAAATACATCCTACTATTCCAGAATTATGCAAATACCGTAAGATATCATCAAAAGTATCTGAACGACTTGGGTTATTTCAGTGGGAATGCACATAGATGGCACTGCATATCAGGTTGGCCCCACTTTGAACCGTAATTTATGTTTATTGTTGTACAAAAGGTGTACTGATGAGGACAGAACATCGTTAAAAGAGGTAGCATGAGTGGGTGACAAGATCACCATAATATAACAGATAATTTCTTTAACAATGAACATTGAATATCTAATTGTTAAGCATTTTCAAAGGAATTCTGTGAAAAGGAGTAAGTATGAACCAAATCAATAGATATAAGCTTCATCACACTATCCCTTTTAGGGGTTGTAAAGGTTTATGGCAGTTTCAGATATAACGACTTTACCTATTCAAAATTCAAGGAATGAATGAATGAAGTTTATTATACCCAATGGAATCTCACAGTAATACCTACCTTAAGTTAGTGAGATTGTCTTTTCTGTTTGTAAACACAAATTTTAATTGTTCTTGCTTGTTCGGCAGAATTTACGTTTAAACAAAACTCACTTCGTCAAATGATAGATTTCTTAGAAATAACCGTATAGATGGAGGAAAGAGAAAATACCGCATTACGATGCTACGAAGGAGAACTTTCTGTGACCAACATCAACATCTTTTTGTTTACGTCTACCCCGATCCAAAGTCATCTTTTACAGCATATTTGCCACAAATTACACAATTTCCAGGCATATCGACAACGAAATTTCTGATACACAAGTCTCGAAACGAACGAAGCACTATTAAAACATCAAAACACAAATACGATAAATGAACATTCGAATATTGGGGTAAACGTAAACAAAGATAAAGTAGACGCACTGTAAATATAAACATAAACATAAAGATGTTGAACACACTCTTGTTGTTTATCTACGTTATCTTTCCCCTCCTCTATCTATGATAATATGAAAAATTTCAGTTATTCATGAAAACGTGCATGGAAAGTGTCAAAGTATGCGGAAGTTAATGAGAACATTGTTATCTATGTGTTTTTTACTTCAAAATCAGCAATTTGTAAGTTGAATTTAATAACTTAAGGCAGAAAACTGAAAAATAATTGAGGTTTGCAAAGTAAAAACGTAATGAAATTTACGAATATACTTCGGAACTAATACATCCCATGAATTTGTTTTTATATCTGACTATCATAGAGGGCGCTAGTTACACGTTAGTTAGGGTTCGTAGTATTGCACACAGGTTTTTTAATCAAAAATCATTCAATTTTTAACCAAATAGTTATTCTTGGTAGAAATACTGAGTACTCTCTTGAAATGAATTTTTTTCTTTAACGCCGTTTAACTTGCATATCTACGGATGACGTCTTGAAAAATTTCTACTAAGCAAACCTTAATTATTTTTCAGTTTTATACCTTTTCTAGAGACACCTTTTTTGAGACACGCTGCTACTTTATGAATGAGAATAAATACGGAATTAAGTATAAAAATATTTATTCCGAATAAATTTTAAATTTACGATAAGATAAAATGAAGAAACTATGTATATAAATGTTCCATATGAAATTTACGAAAGAATCATATTTTTCAGGTGAAGATAAAAGCGTAGGTATTCTCAATTTCAAGGAGTGTTAAGACGTGGAAGAGGTATATATACAAAGAGATAATTTAGAGTGAAAAATATAAGGTGGTGGGGACTCCTAACAACCAATGACAATAAAGTAGGCGGTCTCTCCCAACCTCCGGAGCCGTTAGCGCCCTACATTTACTTGAAACTCCGGTGTTCTATCAGTATTCATTGTGAGTTCACCCAGCGAACATCGTCTAATAATATATAATCGCTAATAGTTTGTTTTGAGAGTTAGCAATCATGTCGCCAGTCATGCCAACCATGTACAACTATCCAGGTGTCGATTACACTCCGCAGCAGAACCAAACGACGCCGACGCCCAGCGAGGCGCACATCAAGAGACCCATGAACGCCTTCATGGTCTGGTCGAGGATCCAACGCCGCAAAATCGCGCTGGAAAACCCGAAGATGCACAATTCCGAAATTTCGAAACGTCTCGGCGCCGAGTGGAAACTGCTGTCCGAGCTGGAAAAGCGTCCTTTCATCGATGAGGCGAAGCGTCTACGAGCTCTGCACATGAAGGAGCATCCTGATTACAAGTACCGGCCCAGGAGGAAGCCCAAGGGACCTTTACCGACAGCACTCAAACCCGGTATGCCTTTTTCCAATATGCAACTGGGATATTTCCCTCCGATGGAGTCGTTATCTGCACCATATCCTTACTTCAACCCAACTTTCGACATGAGGATGGGACTCAGCCCAGCAGAAAAAGCTCCAGTTCCTCACCAACCAGCCGTAGTGACTTCTCTACATTCCTCCTTCTATCCATCGCTGTACCAGACGCAGAAATCCTTCCCGTCGCATCAACTTGGTATGTACTCATCCATGGCCCCATCGTCCATGCTTTACACCACATCTTCAAGTTCTCCGAGTCCAGTTGGGCCTGAAATGGACCTTAGAAGACCGATAGTGCCTGTGATATACTAATTAGTGACATACTTAGTAATTTGTTATGTTGTGTTGCATCCCCATGAAACGGATCATCGGAAATGTTTTATGGTTATTAGATAACTGTAGTGATTTGGGGTCGAAATCAGATTTTCTGATTATGTTAAATTTTGTGATAATTTGATCGGCTCAGAATTAAATGAAAAGACTGTATATATTAGTACTGTAACAGATGGGAGAAATTTCATAGACCTAACCCAGTGAGAAATATCAATTTCTTCTATCTGTTTCAAACTGTTCCCTCATTATCCTACGTTTTATATCACTGTATATATTGTAATTATGTACATACGACAATTCTGTTGTTAATGATTTTATTTATTGTTTAAAGTTGTCCTAAACCTAATAAAAATATGTAAGATAATCCACTGGTAATTTATACACATCACCCCAAGAATCGAAAGTATTCTTACAATATTTCTAAAAGTAAGTATTCCATTTGATACTCTCTGTTTCTCGCTTAATCGATCGTCGACTTCTCCATTCTATTCATCATTGTTCTATGAATTGCTCAAATACCACTGTTTTAAATGCACTAATATTCTGATCAACCATGCGTTTTGAAGATTGACAAAGTCACAAAGATGAAAATTTTTATTATTATTAGTGATTTTGTGAGCAATAATGAATTCCTCAATCTGGCAGCAATTGAGAGATTTCATGTCTTTATTGACTAGTTTTTTTTGAATCTGTGCCATTAAAATTCAAGCAAAAACACATTTTATTACCTGTATTGAGGTGACAATATTCTGGATCATGTAATAAATCAGACTTTGAACTTCGCCTAATATTCGTAGCAGAGGATATAAAGTATCATTCACTTCACTTCAGATAATAAATAAAGCTATAGCGATCTTCGAACCAGACCTTTTATTTATTATAATATAATGAATATACCTACACCAGGCACAATTAATTCGAAAAACTAAGCAGTTTATCTTTGTATAAATTGTATATTAAGAAATATTCAATAAAAGTCCTTAAAGTTCGAGGACAAAACTTACTCATTTTAAGTATAACTGTGGTACTAACCTAGAGATGAATAGTAGGTATAGTACGTAAGTATTTTCAACACAATTTTCTACAAAATAGCATCTACTTCCAGTAGTTTCAGATAGAAGGCCTAGACGGATTTTTGGCTCATTTTTTCTAATTACTCTTGAATGGAGTAGGAACAAAAATTATCGTTCTCCTAAATTTAAACTGTTTATAATTTCAGAAATACATGAAATTCCGAATGAAGAATAAAAAATCTGGGTGATCCATCATATATATGACGAATGTGAGCATTATGTACATAGGGTAGGTGTTTTTCGATACTATTTGAGTTTTTTCTACGAAGAGGTCATAATAACAATATAAAAACTTTATACAGAGTGCTCCATAATGACTGAGATCTTTTTCTTGTGCTCCGGATGTTTTATAAAAAAAAGTTGTTTCTCATATGGACAGGCTTATCAGGAAATTTTGCGGAAAATATCTTGAGGTCAAAAGAAACACTTTCCTCCGATACTATTTTTTCCAATTCGGCCATGATAAAAAGATATGTTACCCAATTTTTTCGAATTTTTGAACATCAAATTACTCGAAAACGGCGCATTATATGAGAAAATATCAACAATACTTTTTACAAAACGTGCAAATATTCATTACCTATCGTCCCACTTAGTTTCAAGAGTTGGGTTCTTTGAATTTTTGGTATTTTTATGGGACGTAATGGTCATAGTGAGAAAACTGGAAGCCATGGGTGATATTTTGTGTTCGAAAAAGATTCACCAAATAAATGAAAAACTATATTCTGAAATTCATTTCATTCGATGAAACCGTTTGTGAGGTATAACTAAAAATAACATTGTTTTATGGTTTTTCAACAGCCTGTATCTTTTAAACCGAGCCCATTCAGAATAAATGGCATTGGAAAAAAGTGTTGCTTTTGACCTCAAGAATCTACTGTTGAAATATTCGTACGAGTCAAAGTCTCAGCCTGTATATACGCTTTCGTAGTAAGACAATGAAAACGTCGAATATTTCATACAAGGATGATAACTGGATATGGGTATCTTCATTTAGTGTTATATGTGAAGAAATCTTTTTTCTCTCAAAACCCCCAAAATCTGTTGTCGGCCGCGTTCACATTATGTAAGCAGCTTTCCTCTCTCGATTCAATCTCCCGAAGTCAGACTCTCGTAGGGGAATCATAGGTAGTGTTATCGGGTAATGAACTCGTGTTTATCGAACATTGAATCGATTGTTGTCCATTGTAGTTTTCCAATCTACGATCGAGGGCCATTGTTGGGATTGGAGTAAACTGGGGAAACGAAAATAGCCTTTTCTTGTGTCCTAAACATATCCATTATATTTGTAAAGTAAATGGGAAACGTCTCAAGCTATTACTCCTGTCAGGCTCATGTGCTACTCGCCCTTTGATAGAGTGAATTGGATTATTTCACTGGATATATTCGACCTATTTCTTATTTTGCTGATACTATGGTAGGATAATCTGAGATACATTCTGCGAACTTGGAGCTTACATTGAGTCAGGTTACGAGAACTACCCCTGAGGATAATTGCAGATCCAGAAAAAACATACAGGATGTCGCAATTGAAGTATTCCACTTTTCAAACTCATCAAACAAATATCATTCTTATCAGATGTTAAGATACATTCTGCCTCATTCGTATGTAGTGAGAAAGAATCGAATTGAGAAAGAGATAGGGGCATAATAGATTAAAATCACGAATTAGCAATGTGGTGAGCAAGATAAAGGGGTGAAAGTTGAATATAATTTGATTAGTCCACGCAATCGTTGCCAGGCGTTTAAAGAGCCAAAAACCTTTTAAGTGTGTGCAGCCATATGGAATGGAATACAAAGAGTTTCAGCCAATTGAGAATTTCACACTTCAAAAGGCTAATGGCTCTAAAAAACTGGGGAAACTTTGATCATAAAATGAAGATCAAATTCTTTGTTTTGAACAATATGAAATCAATTATATTATTTATACTGCAGTTTTAGATACTATAATGAAGTGAAGTAACTTAGGAAAAATTTCAACTGACTGAAGATAATATTCGATATAAACTGCTCCACAAGAGTTAAGGATGTCGTATTCAATCGTTTTTGAAAGTATGATCGAGAAAATCGCTGTTAAATCATTTAAAACTCAATAACAACTTGAATCGATCCAATAAAAATCAGTATAAGATCTTTGATCAATCTGGTCGCCTTTTTTCTGAAGTTTGGTTCTTTGCATACGCTTCATGAATGTTCTTATTTATAAACGAAATCAGTTTATCAGCGGTTTCGATTTGAAACGAGCTTTCTGAAAACGCCAAGACGTAAATTAACAAACGCTGAGGCTAATAGGGCTATCGGAATGCTACAGGGTGGCCTAACTCAGGTTGTTGTAGCGGAAAGGCTCCAAGTCAGCCAAAGTGTGATATCTCGACTTTGGAATAGGTTCAGAGAGACAGGTTTCGTGTTGGAAAGACCAAGGCTTGGTGGGCGACGAAAAACAACACCTGCTCAGGATCGTTTCATCACCGTTTCGGCGAGAAGAAACCCTACATCTACGTGTAGAATGCTACGGAATACTCTTCAAAATGCAGATGGGGTCCAAGTTTCCATCGAAACCATCACACGTCATTTAAGAGAGGTGAATCTAGGTTCTAGACGTCCATTAAGAGGAGTTTCATTAACACGTGACCATAAGCGTCAAAGACTGGAATGGGCAAGGCAACATATCAATTGGAACGATCAATGGCGTAGTGTATTTTTCACTGATGAATCCAGATATGGACGATTTTCAGATTCTTGAAGAATCGTGATCGTCGCTATGTCCAAGAAGTCCATCCATTACGAGGGGGTAGTATTATGGTATGGGCCGGGATATGTTTCAACGGACGCACAGATCTACACATTTGTCCTGGGAATATGACCGCCTTACACTATAGGGAGCATGTCATTGACAATGTTGTGCCAAATTTTCATGCCGCTATTTGTGAAACTTTTCAATTTCTAGACGATAACGCTAGACCGCACCCTGCAGCCATAGTTGAGAATGCGCGCGAGGAGCTTGGTATTCCACATTTACCAATACCTCCGCACTCACCAGATTTGAATTGCATAGAACATGCATGGGATATGCTCCAAAGAAGATTAGATAATCATCAATCTACCCCAGATTCCGAAAATATTCTGAGAGAGCTTCTGCCCCGTTTATGGAACCAAAATCCTCAAGAAATGTTCAACAACCTCATCGTGTGTAGTATGCAAAGAAGATGTCAAGCTGTTATAAATGCTCGTTGAGGCCATACATTGTATTGATAGTCTTAAAATGTTTGATTTCTCTGGGAATAAAATTTCGTTATTTTAATCGATTTTTCTTAACCACCCCGTATACGCTGCAGACCTACAGGCTAAAATTAATTTGCAACTTGAAATCATATCAATATTTTCAACACAAAAATCTTATTATAACTATATTCTTTTGCAATGTAAGTCAATATTCCTAACTCATGTGGAGCACTTCATTTCATATGTGATATTTCGTAGTATACTGTTCGTTACAATAAACAACATCAATGAGCTATAAATACTTACGCATCATTCCACTAATATCGAGGGTCATTGGAATTAGAGCAAGTTCTCACCAGCACAGAGAAGTGAAATAATCTTTTAGGCCAACCGATGAAGTATTCTCCAATCGAAAGTCAACAAGAGCAACTTCCAGAATACTTCGCCAACAGCTTCAATCATGTGTTGTCGAAGCAGTCACAAAGTCACTCTCAAAGAAACATCGAATAACAATTCGTCCCCAGTCAAAGGTTTAATAAAACCCTTTCAGTCCGAGTCGAAAGCCACAGTATTCATTCAATTAATTTTTCAATTACTGCCGTTGAATGAGGGGCCTCTTTCGTTAAACAAAGCTCCAAAGAAACGCGAATAAAAGGTTTTAGTTCACCGAAGGAGTTTGAGTTCGAACAATGAATATATTAGTGCGCCGAGGTTGAACTGAACCTCTTCAAAACTTTTGTTTTAACCTTCGAGATTCTTATTTAATTTCTTTCATCCCCAGATTAGTAGACCCCCGATAAGTTTGCCAAGTGTTACATGAACGATTGTTGTTTTGTGTAACATTCAGAATTGGACTTTTTAGAGGCTCTATTATTATGTCTAGGGATATGAGGGATTGAAGCATATTATAGGACAAATTAGCCGAGAAAACACTCTCAAACAATTCAATAGGAGGCTTCGACAAATGTCTAAATTATTTTTGCATTTTAATAAAAATACTGCCAATGATATCGTCAATTCATTTTTCATCTCATTCCGAAATAATGCTAACTGAACAAAAACAACAAAACCTATGTTTCTACAGGAGAAGGTATCATCCTTTTTCTTAACATGTGAATTTAGTGCTCATTATGCAAATACATGGAACGATGCAGTATTTTATAGTGGGTGATAAAAGCTTATGGCAAGGTAATAATTTTTGCATTTCAAGATACGCCATAAAAGAAAATGAATGAAAGAAATTCTGTTTTACGATACGATTTATAATTATCATGTACCTGTCAGTTTATGCATCATGTGAAAAAAATGCGGTACTGTAACTAAAGAATCCCTTCGGAAATGCATAACCGGAAACATTGTGGAAAATTGAAAAAAGTTTCATATAGCATCAAGGTTCCAGAAGAGCACAGTTAAAAATTCGTCAAGACCGAACGGTTACACCGAACTCGATGAAATTTCGAGATTTATTACTTGAAGAATACTACTTTAGAATATGTATAGCATTCAGATCTACGATGATTTTTCTGGGAGGTAGGCGTCTGGAAAGTTGACCTTCGAAAAATACCGAAAAAGATGGATTCAGTTGAAAATTGGACCTAAGTAACTGGTCCATTTGAAGATTTATCACAAGAAGAATCATGTCGCCATTCTAAACATCATTTTCTGCTTGCCACGTTTCGTCTCTGATATTTTTTCCCAGCAAAATCCCGACGTCATCATGTTTCCATCAGAATTCGTTCCTGCAAAGGCAAATTCTCGTAACACAATGACAAACAAGAAGGCTGAAAGATAACATGCGTCGAGAGAATCTCGAGAAAGATAATTATTGTCTAGATGTTGTTGATTGTGGAGAGTGTAAAATTCGACAGTAGCCGGCTTCAATCAACTCGAAGTGCGAGAAGCAAAAGGATTCTTATTCCGTGTAGAGTATATAGAATCAGAATGAGGTCTTTTCATTTCCAGGACAAAGGAGTCACAAAGGCGTTTAGAAGGACCTGGAAATTCACTAGTCATCAAGCTTTCAATGGCAGAGTCGGACTAGACATCCCACAGGAGTAGTATCAGATATCAAGGAAACATACAATCACAGTCCAAAACACCTGAAAAACTGAACAAGCTAATTTTTATATATGAACAACATATTCACGAAAGTGTATAAGCAATACCAACTTGAAATTATGGATTTCTCAGTATTTAGAATTTTTTTAATGTGTTCCCCTTTAACTACTCTTTACCTGGTTTTTCCTTTTTTCGACAATTGTTGTTTTTCTTTTCACAATTTTTCATTTTCTCCAGGGAGTTTTTTCATGAAAGATGGCATGCTCTCGATACAAATCATTTTGTGTTGGTAGTTCCATTGCAGCGAATAAAATTCCATTTAAAATCTGTCTATACAATGAGCACTTCCATCAGTCCTTGCCTGGAACAAAACACGCATCCACCCAAGAAACAGAGCATGTCATAATGAAACCTTTCAGTAGTATGTTGCCACCGCTGACAATTTACGATATCATAACGTGGTGTCCCCATTGTTGCAGCAATAATTGTATGTTGTCTCAAGATGAATTCTCCGACATAAGATCTGTGTAGGCAGTCCTAGTTGAAATAATAAGAAGCTGGAGAACAGAATTGTATTAACTTGTCACTTTGAAACATGTAATTGTGGGCTTCTTGTTGGTATTATGCGTGATCTATATGCGGTATACAGCGGGGCGTTTTAAATTAAATGCAAATGGATGAGACTGATGCTTGTGGCAGATATGACATAGGCTGAAAACACTTCTTTTATATACGATTAATGGTGACGCTGACTCCTGTTTCGAATAGTGCACAGTGATGAGAATGATACCACCAACTTTCTACTAGATATAATAGAGAATCTTGAGGAAAATCACAAATAAATTAGAGAAGCAACTTTGAAGACGATTGGAAATTCTTTGAAAAACGTCTACTTCTTGGGAGTATCCTCAAACTAGAAGAGTTTGAATTTTAGCCCTGGTTTTTTGTGTTTGGGTAATTCATCTTACGTTTCGCTCTTGTGATTTTCAGAATACACTCTGTCAAAGATTTTAAACTCATCGGTTTATTACTCCGGAGTGAATTATAAGAATCTGCTACACACTATTGTCAGATTAGAAGTAGAATGTTGTTGAACTACTCGATAAACGCAAGCGTTCTTCTAATTAATCTAATTCAGTCGCACACCAAGCAAATTCAGGCCTTTGAAAAATCGAGGTTATAATGCGACGAAGGGTTGAAATCAAACAGGAATAAAATTGCCACAAAAGCCCTGTCCCCAGTCAGGTGCTGCGCGTATAAAATTATCAATAATTCAATTTGAATTATTCATACTTCTCACTGGACAGTACATTTATGGGGGAAATCGCAATGTTCACAACTGTGGACTGAATCAAAATGGGGTTTTAAACCCCTTCGAATAGCCACAATGGAACAAATATGTTCCGTGCTCACAATGAGCTGATTTAATTTTGTATGACGTCTGAACAAAACTGGGCGGTCTCTAAACTTATAAGGGATCACGCTTCTCATAACAAATAATTTGAATAGCTAATGCTGCAATAATCACACCATGAATCCTATGGGAGGTACTGGTTTTGGAAATATTTTTACATCACGGTCATTTTTAACTGCAACAATCGCATAAATGAGATGTTAAATACTATAAGTAGTCGTGGAGGCTCTTTCCAGTAATTTGCCTGGAAAACAAGTACAAATTTTGATGAACCCAACTGATAATCCGATTAATTTTGATACTGTTTTTGAAGATACCGTTTTTCGGGAGCAGAATTCTGTGAGCAGTGAACCTATGCTTTTTTTTCTCATGATGTTAATCTGAATTAATATGTGGGTGAATTTTATGAACAGTTTTGTCATACATAAACAAAAATATTGGGTTAAACGTGAATCAATCTATCTATCTACTAAACAGAAAAAGTTTTCTCAGTTCTATTTGTGCCTTTCGGTTGCCTTCTTGGAAATGCATTGGCTATCAAATCCAAGTCATAGTTTTTTTTTGACATAATTTGGATTTTTTTTTATGTTTCGTGCATAACATTCATAGACATAGAAAAATGGACTTTGCCTTCCCTTTTAACCTATGCATGAAATACGGTCAAAAAAATGTGGCAGAGAAACTGAATATCGGGCATGCTAGTTGTCTTTTTCTAGAATTTTGATTGGTCCGCACTCACCTTTATGTGAAGACCAGAGAGACAGGTAATGGCCTGATGATCATTTCTCTCTTTTTATAAAAAAGCCAATTTCATGCTGGCATTGCTCAGTCCATCTCGCTATGTCTATAACATTGATGGTTTCGTCGCCAAAGAACTAGTAGAGTGTCAGGTTATTAAAAATATTGCAGTTTCACATAGAGTTGATACACTTTAATAGTTGGGGTGTTCTATGATTAAACCATTGGCATGGTACTTTCACTTTCGAATAAATTTTATTCAATGTGAATAAGTATCTGTCAAATAACTTCCTATCTGAAGGACACATTATTTCTGTGCTTCCACAAGAAGTTATTTGATGGATAAACAATTCTATAAAAACATGGTATACTACTTTTCACTGAATTGTAGAAATTGTCACATTTCCAACTAGAAAGCGAATATTTCGTGAAAATCACACTTAGAATAACCATACAATCCAGAATTCTACCAATACTGACGTACCGACATTCGATCTATGTTCATATTTGACAAAGAAATGACAGATTCATCCGATGACACTATTTGAAAGTGAAAAGACAGCATTTACTTAGCCTAGGAATAAGGCTTATCTGTCGAATAAATTTAGTTATTCGCAGGTGAAAGTACTGGGCGTTAATATTTTTCGATTAGCCAATCTGAGTTGGAAGAGTACAGATCTTAGAGATAGGTGACCTTTTCGGCTATGAACTACTTGGCTCAATTTTTGTGCTCCTATTTGTGAACCAGAGCGCTGTCTCGATTAATTCTGTGTTCCCTGTGGGGATGAAATGAAGTGAAATAAAGGTTTCTCGAAAAGAATATGTCAAATGGGAAATTCCCGAACTAAAGGTGCGCTCACACTCTATATCGACAGTTGGAACGTGTTCGAGTGTACAAATTCGAAAGAGGAACACAAAGAATATCCCTTCCTAATATTGTTGAAACCATTGGTCAAGTCACAAAGGCACATTCTAGACAACCGACTTACTGTGCATGACGACTAAAATAAGTTATTATCAGGGGCTGCATCTGCTTGTTTGGAACTATTAACATTTCGCCATTCATTCGTCCATTCTGTTAACTTTTGAGATAATCTGGAGACAAGTCATAAATTATTTCAATACCTGCATCTCCGTCATTGTTCTGACGACAAAAGACTGTTTTTCGCCATAATTCGGCCACAAAAGAAAAGTTTAAGCAGAACGGATAACATTGGTTAACTCATTATGTGAAGACGATATGTTTCCTAAACAGGGGTTTGAGTTTGGTGAAAGAACAAAGGCAGCTCTTTGCTTCCTCCCGAGAAATTGTTGAGGAAGAATGGTTTAACAAGGATGTATCAGTTTTACAAAACATCCATAATGTTACGATAACGAAGGTTTGTGTCACAATTCTCATTCGAATGCCAACTACTGGTAAATAATATACAGGTTTAGTATTTGACTCGTACGAATATTTTAACAGTAGATTCTTGAAATCAAAAGAAACATTTTTTCCAATACCATTTTTTCCGATTCGGTCCTGATAAAAATATAAAGCCATCTCAATTTTTATAATGAGCTGTGTCACCCCTGAAAAAACAAAATTATCTTCAGAATAAGTAGCTAAATCTGTGACACTACACATCGCTGGATCATTTAAAAAGATTCATAGTAGCCATTTTTTCGAATTTCACAGATATTTTCTATTTTTTAACATCAAATTACTCGAAAACAAGAAAATGTGAAGAATACTTCACATTTTACAAAACGTTACGTTAGTTGAAAGAGTTGGGTTCTTTGAATTTTTTGTGTTTTTATGGTACGTAATAGTCATAATGAGAAAACTGGAACACGTGGGTATAAGATTTTGATATTCGAATTCGCAGATTTTCATTTGAAGAACATGAAATTCATCAAGATCAGTGAATGGAGTCTTAGTTTGAAGCCTTGCAAACTTATTTTACTTTCCTACACACTTTCTTTTGAACTTGAAGCCTGCCAGGTGCATCAAAATACGGGTATCATGCTTGAGCACTTGAGAATTCCCTTTATCCAGTGCAACTGATACCGAACTTCCCCGATACATAATTCGACCGAATGTAAGAAATTAAATGAGGTGAAAAATACACAATGCTGGTATAATGCGCGATTTATATATTTCCTTCACCCCATTGCACATCGAACAATGGTTTTGTTATAGTTACCTAAATATAAGTGGCAATAATGTTATTCTCCGACGTATATTTGGACATAACAACAGTTTCGCTGGGATTATTTCTATACGGAATATGTTTTTTCACACACCCCATGCAACCATGAAGAATTGGTGCACTTCCGACTATTAGGAGAATAATGGGTTTTCCCTTTATTACCGACAGATTCAGTTGATGGTACAGTGCATCCATTCATGGAGAAGCGATTGGAATAACAGAAAAAAGTTATGATTTTGCATATTAACATGTTTCATACTGGAACTATCATGAGTAGGTATCGTATCTTAGGGGAAAACCACTACTACGAAATGGTATGATAAAAACTGATGTGGAAGTCGCATGACGAACAATTTCTCCAAACCTGCGATATATTTCAACCTGGGTTCAGCATAAATTATCATCATTATCACGAACCATTCGTTCGTCAATAATCTGGCCTCTACCAAATCCGATTCTAAACTTCTGCCCTCCCCTATTTCACATCGAGAGGCAGCATTGCTTCCTGGGAAAGTCTGAGATCTTCTGGGAGCGAATTAAAACAACCCCAAGTAATAATTGAAATCGCCCATCAAGTAGTGCGGTGGCAGAACTCAAGTGTGTGTAAAACGCAATCTTGGTTCGGGATCTATCGATTGAAAGGCGATTTGTCGTCGACATACGCTGTTAATAAGATGGCAATTATTTGTGTACCAGCTTCCATTCCGTGGACAGGGGTGTACTGGGGAAATCTATCTTCTTGGTGCATTATATCCAGAAGCTAACCAATCACACCCTGCATATACGAGGATGTATTGATATCTAGTTAGCCTAGACCAGTTCCATGCATGAAAAGATATTGCGTTCCATAGCAACGAACAATAACTCATTAGAAGTCTCAGTGTGAAGTTTGAGGACAAAAAAGTAAACCAGAGTTAAACAATGAATTGAAAGAAAAAAGATGTTCACCGAAATTGTTAAAATCGAAAAATTGGAGTATCTAGCCATCATCAAGTATCAGTATTTAAAAGGGTTGAGAGGTAAGCAGATTTACGAAGATGTGCTTAATACCCTTGGTGATCAATGTCCTTCGTATGCGACCGTGAAAAATTGGACTGCAAGCTTCAAAAGAGGTAAATTTTCCATTGAAGATGATGACCGATCGGGAAGGCCAGTTTCTGTGTCAGTCCCCGAAAATATCGATGCAGTTCATGACATGATTTCATCAGACCGTCGAATTGGGCTAAAACGGATATTTGAAGCACTGAATATTTCATACGAACGCGTTCATCATATAGTTCACGTCAATTTGGACATGAGAAAAATTGCTGCAAAATGGATCCCCAAATGTTTGAATGTTGACCAAAAGCGGGCAAGGGTAGAAGCATCGCATTCGATCTGTGTTCGATTTGAAAATGATGTAGACTTCTTAAGGTAAGCGCACATACAACGGCATCGGACGGACGGTATGGATCGGAATAAATTACTTTCAATGGAACTGAATGGAGCAACGCACATATGTGCGGACGGCAGGCATCGCATCGCATCGCATCCGACGGAATTGAGGAACGAGAATCGAATTCCAACCGATGCGTGCTGTGCCGGCCGATACCGACATATGTGCGATACCTTAAACCGAATTGTTACTATGGATGGTACATTTCTACGATCCAGAAACAAAGCAACAATCGATGGAATGGCGAGACTCTGGTTCTCCAAGACCTAAGAAGTTTCGTGTCCAAAAATCTGCTGGAAAAATTCTTGCTTCAGTTTTCTGGGATTGCCATGGAGTAATCATGATTGATTTTTTGGAAGGGTAGAACAATAACCGAAGATTACTATTCGACATTACTGAACACATTACGGGAAAAAATTCAAGAGAAAAGATGCGGAAAGCTATCCAAAGGTATTTTGTTTTTGCAGGACAACGCCCATGCACACAAATCTCATTCAATGTTGCCATGAAAAAAATTCGTGATTTAGGGTTTGAATTACTAGAACACCTTCCTTATTCACCAGATTTGGCTGCATATCTTTCCTCAACTGAAACAAAGTTTAAAAGGTCGTAAATTTTCTTCCAACGAGGAGGTAATAAAAGCTGTGGAGGTCTGATTTGCAGAGCAAGAAGAAACTTTTTTTTCTGAAAGGTCTAGAGACGTTGCAGGTTCGCTGTAATAATTGTTTTTTGGCAGTGACATCCCATCTGGCGCCATTAAAAACTATGGCTCTTTTTGATTTGCAAAATTTTTTGGGTTGGATTTGTTTGCTGGGATGTTTGTGCTCAGTTAATATAGGTGTAGAAGTGCTGCTTGTCCAATTCTCAAAAACTCGCCCCTGTGCAAATCCACGAGGGTGGAATCGTCGAAACCTACCATATTACCTAACAGATGTGCCATGTTGGTTTGCAAACACCCATTGTGTATCCCAACAATGAAAGTTAAACGTGAGATCGAATGATTAGGTTAGAATTGTATTGACACTCGACGCAGTAATTTGTATGAGCTATTCTGGTTGTTTTTCTGATAAGTGCAGCCGATAACATCTCCTGTCTGCAGTGCGTTTTAACTTTGAATCCTTCACAACAATAATTACAAGTCTAAGCCGATCAGTTGTGAAGGTTAGTTCTGGGATTACAAGCGGACAATGCGTGTACCGTCTATTATTATTCGGGAAATAATAAGTTGCTAGGATTGGGTTGCATAATGAACATATAGCGTGATGTTTTCAGAAACGTTCAGTGGTCAAATTGTAGAATGATCGAAGAGAAGAAACGATCGGACACATTCTGGAAAATTTCAAGAGCTCCCATGTTACCTTTTTACAGATTTCACCACATAAAATCGTTGTTTTATTTATTTCCCTACTATATTGTTACTATGAAGCTGTTGGTATTTCAGGCTTAACATTATCTAAACACCTAAATCAGTATCTACATATACAAAATCGATTTGTTATTTCCCTTCATACATTATTACATGTACTCAAATCATCCAGTCGTATTTTTGAGCACTACATTCTGTTCTCGTTTGGCTACAAAAACCTAAATGACCAGAAGAACAAACTAGCTGATCGATCAGTTATGTTGACATAGCCAATCTGTTTTACCAAAACCGTAAGCTCTTATATAACCTATTTTAATGTCAGTCGGTATATTTCGTTGCTCCGCTCTGTTCCCTTCAGCACAATTCAATTTATACACAAAAGTAGCTCGTCTCCACATAACGCTGAATCATAGTTTCATTCTGCATGTTTTGTGTTGCGTTGTACCACCATACTGCGCCCTGCTCAGGTCTCAAAGTAAACCGCACGGTAGCAATCCGAATAACCGCGGGACGTCCACATTGTTTATGCATTCCTGAAGCCAATTTCATCACCTATCACTAATTGCCAGATCTCACAGTTTCAATTAAGACGATGATATTTGTAATTTTACAATGGGATTCTTTCTACGGAGGCTTGATGAACTTGCCATGGAAACAACGAGTGAAATGTAGTAGTGGTTATGGTGGTCAACAGCAACAATCTACTGTGTTATGTTCGATTCGAAAAAAAATCATCTAGTCTTTGAAGCTGTTCCTGTAGCAAAAGCTATATATCCAGAAATTTCTCCATACAACTATTTGGTGCATATATAACCATCCAAATCACGTACGTAGGTGTCCTATCTCCCCCAAAACAATTTTAATCTTGTAAAACAATCACCAATAAAAAAATTATTATTGTTTTCCTTAAAGGCGGAATTCTCTGTATCGATGTCAAGATCAAATATTGGCATGCCAAGGTCACAGGTACACAAATATCGGATCTACATAACCGTAGTTTGTCCAAAATCGCCTGTATAGTCGATTCTTGGTCTCAACATAAGAGTCTTCTTCAAAAATTCAGGTTCCACCGAGATTTGAACTCGGATCGCTGGATTCAAAGTCCAGAGTGCTAACCATTACACCATGGAACCTTGCTTCTTGATAGAATCTCACTTGAAGACTAAAATAGCTACTTTCTCCCAAAATAGCCTCCATATAATAAGGAATATGAAGAACTTTAACAGTTTCACCATGAAAATCTCGATAGGTATTTTACTTTCCATTCTTAAAATTACATAATTTTAACAATATAAGTCATTTAAAAGCAGAGGAGTACATTCTACGAAGAAACACCCCCTGAATTTTTTCGCATCTATGCCTTTACACCCAGTATATCTATACTGTCGGATCGAATTCATAAACTTCAACTGATCCCATACCAAAAATGCGAATCTCATAGATCCTAATAAGTTAATAATCGAGAAAACATTGAACATCCTCGGTTAAACATAAATAATTCCTTTTACGACAAATATCCGCTTAAAAAACCCCGAAAGTTTGGCAGACAAAGTCGTAAACTTATTGTCGATAGATCCGCATCGATCTGAAAAGCGGTATAGTTTCAGGGACCGTAAAAATCAGAGGGACGATATACAATCTGTCATAATAAAGATGTGAGACATAAACAAATTTACCGAACAAAAACCCACGAAATGTGGTCGTTCCGGAGACTGTAAAATCTATTCTAAGTAGGTTAAAGTCAACCCCGGATACAATGGTTACGATATTTTACAACCCCTCATTGTTTGAGAGAAAGTTCTGAGTAAGTGACTTTGTCGGTGACAGCAGGGTTTTACTGCACCCACAGTATGATACTGTACTTTGAAGAAGGTAACCATTACTTCATAAAGGGTGGACATCATCAGTCACAGTCTCAATGTACATAATAATATGAAGCAATTTGTTTGGGAACAATCTTATCTGCGTGTAGAAGTTTGGCTTTAAAATCTAGACTCTACGATCTACTACAACTTGCTTAAAGGAGGGCCAGGTTAGGTTGTAGCTAGATTCATATTCTGATTGTGAATTTGAAGAAGTGTTTTAAAACTCCTGACACCAAGACAGTCCTTTCTAATGTGTTGGCTTAGATTCAGCCAGGAGAATCCTTGAACAATTTTACGTAAAACAATCACGATTTATACGACGATGCATAAAAAAATATTGCTTAACCATAGCAACGAACAATAACTCATTAAAAGTGTCAGTGTGATGTTTGAGGTCAAAAAAGTAAACCAGAGTTAAGCAACAAATTGAAAAAAGAATATATCCACCTAAATTGTGAAAAACGAAAAAAATGGAGTATCGAGCCATCATCAAATACCTCAATACCTGTATTTAAAAGGGTTAGGAGGTAAGCAGATTTACGAAGATATGCTTAATACGCTTGGTGATCAATGTCCTTCGTATGCGACCGTGAAAATTGGGTTGCAAGCTTCAAAAGACGTAAATTTTCCATTGGAGATGATGACCGATCGGGAAGGCCAGTTTCTGTGTCAGTCCCCGAAAATATTGATGCAGTTCAAGACATGATTTCATCAGGCCGTCGAATTGGGCTAAAACGGATATCTGAAGCACTGAATATTTCATATGAACGCGTTCATCATATAGTTCACGTCAATTTGGACATGAGAAAAATTGCTGCAAAATGGATCCCCAAACATTTGAATGCTGACCAAAAGCTTGCAAGGGTAGAAGCATCGCGTTCGATCTGTGCTCGATTTGAAAAGGATGTAGACTTCTTAAACCGAATTGTTACTATGGATGAGACTTGGGTACATTTCTACGATCCAGAAACAAAGCAACAATCGATGGAATGGCGACAATCTGCTTCTCCAAGACCTAAGAAGTTTCGTGTCCAAAAATCTGCTGGAAAAGTTATTGCTTCAGTTTTTTGGGATTGCCAAGGAGTAATCATGATTAATTTTTTGGATAAGGGTGGGACGATAACCGTTGCCATACAAAAAATTCGTTACTTAGGGTTTGAATTACTAGAACACCCCCCTTATTCACCAGATTTGGCTCCTTCCGACTATCATCTCTTTCCTCAACTGAAACTAAGTTTAAAAGGTCGTAAATTTTCTTCCAACGAGGAGGTAATAAAAGCTGTGGAGATCTGGTTTGCAGAGCAAAAGGAAACAGTTTCTTTGAAAGGTTCAGAGACGTTGAAAGTTCGCTGTAAGAAATGTATCCAATTAAGAAGAGAAAATGTTGAGTAATAAAATATTTTGACATTGAAATTTTGTTTAGTTTTATATAGTAGGCTAATCCCCGGTTTCATAAAGCTTGATTGGGGAATCAACGCTTGATTGACGAATAAACATCAATTTGTTTTCAATCGATTATTCAGTTATGAGCCTTCAGAATATCATTTTCGCGTCAAATTTTGATCTACATAATTTCATGCAATGATTCTCCTTCAAAATATTCAGAAATGCAAAGGTCTGAGTGATTTTGTTTTGGAAACCGAGTGACCCTCATGTCGTTGATCGGGAAATGAAAGTTTTATGAAACCTACGGTAAGAATTTTTCATATCCTCGCATATTTGATGGAAAATGATTCAATCTATGGGATAAGTTCCAGCTAATAGACGTTCTGACACAACGAATATTTCAATGCCGATAGGCAGTAGCCGAAACCGAATGAACAGGCACAAAGCAGGAATGGAAATTAAGCACCTTGTCCATCAATATGCTCCACAAGAGACGGAATTGACTGCATCTCTCCTTCCTATCAGATATCCCTTCATGGCCATCAACCGCGTCTCTTTCAAGCCAAAGCTTCGGATATCTCAGGTGTCCATTTTCGGCAACGAAAGATCTATAAGTACAGATAATCGAAAGATTGTATCTGTTCCATGGTTCCCGTTGAGGACACGATATCTTCGCTGTTAGTTCTCTGTTAGTAGGCGTAGATGGCCCATTGTTGGGTAATTGTGTGTTTTTTGTTTGAATGGGGACGTCGGGAACGCCTCAGATTTCATTCTGCTCAGCGTGAGATGCCACCTGGATCATAGTGATTTCCTGACGGACACTTACAAGACGAAATTCCTCTGCCTGCATCGATATCGCCGGTGTCGAAGACATAACTTTTGTTTATGGTATCTGATCTTGGTTTTATGACGTCGTCCGTTGTTTGACATGAAAAGCGATGGCTTACAACGTTTATTTGTTGGTTCTTTAACGCATGAGGTATTTTGTTTGGTCCTGAGAGCAGGTTGACGTTGCTTGGGCCGAAAATATGCACATATGAACCTAGGATTCTGGTCCAAATGAACTGAATAGACGAGACCAAGGAAGGTCACGCTAAAACACCAAAATTTTCAATGAGATAGCCGAAAAAAATACTTTTGTCTGTCTCTACTGTAATTAAGCAAAGAAATTCTTCCATAATTTACTTTTTTTCCGAATAATATGTCAGAGTACAATTTTTCTTGAAGCTATCTGAATCTCGTTGAAAAACAGTAAATTATCAATGGTGGAAACAACATAGCAGTATGGAAAAGGAAAAAAAATACATTGTTTTGTTCGACAGGTCGAGTCGACAAAGAAATCAACACAAAATCTTCTGTTGAGTTGAGTACTATACAATGACATAATATATTAGACCCAAAAACTTATGATTAGGTCCGATACTTCCTTTTATACCAAGATGTATTGATATCTAGTCAGCCTAGACTAGTTCTTTGCATAAGGAAAATGTGTCAGTGTGAAGTTTGAGGTCAAAAAAGTAAACCAGAGTTACGCAATAAATTAAAAGAAAGAAGATGTCCACCGAAATTGTGAAAATCGAAAAATTGGAGTATCGAGCCATCATCAAGTACCTGTATTTAAAAGGGTTACGAGGTAAGCATATTTACGAAGATATGCTTAATACGATGATCAATGTCCTTCGTTATTCGACCGTGAAAAATTGGACTGCAAGCTTCAAAAGAGGTAAATTTTCTATTGAAGATGATGACCGAAAGGAAGGGCCAGTTTCTGTGTCAGTCCTTGAAAATATCGAGGCAGTTCAGGACATGATTTTATCAGACCATCGAATTGGGCTAAAACGGATCTCTGAAGCACTGAATATTTCATACGAACGCGTTCATCAAATAGTTCACTCAATTTGGACATGAGACAAATTGCTGCAAAATGAACCCCCAAATGTTTGAATGTTGACCAAAAGCGTGAAAGAGTAGAAGCATCGCGTTCGATCTGTGCTCGATTTGAAAACGATGTAGACTTCTTAAACCGAATTGTTACTATGGATGAGACTTGGGCACATTTCTGCGATCCAGAAACAAAGCAACAATCTATGGAATGTCGACACTTTGGTTCTCCAAGACCTGAGAACTTTCGTGTCCAAAAATCTGCTGGTAAAGTTCTTGCTTCAGTTTTTTGGTATTGCCAATCCCAACACTGTGACTAATGACCACTCTATGGGAAAAATTAAAGAGAAAAGGCGCGGAAACCAATACAAAGGTGTTTTGTTTTTGCAGGACAACGCCCCTGCACACAAATCTCATGTTGCCATGCAAAAAATTCGTGATTTAGGGTTTGAATTACTAGAACACCCCCTCACTCATCAGATTTGGCTCCATCCGACTATCATCTCTTTCCTCACTGAAAAAAAGTTTAAAAGGTCGTAAATTTACTTCCAACGTGGAGGTAATAAAAGCTGTGGAGGTCTGGTTTGCAAAGCAAGAAGAAACATTTTTTTGAAAGGTCTAGAGACATTGCAGGTTCGCTGAAATAAATGTATGCAATCAAGAGGAGAATATGTTGAGTAATAGAATATGTTGACACTGAAATTTTGTTTGGTTCTATAGTAGGCTAAGAATTTTTCAATATATCTTCGTAGTAAACATCGGATTCTATCAATTCAGACCAGAACGAAAGAGTGACTTACCAAATGTGTTGAATTGACGATACCATTTTTTTTCTTAAAAAAAGAAAGAATTTAGAGCTTCAATTATCTGATTTTCAATATATTTTTGGATCTGTAGAAAAGGATGATTTATAGGGAGCTCATCCTCCCTTACCTCCGCTCACGAGCCGCCATTGCATATCTCCCCTGTATATTGCGAGATCAAATGAAGGCCCAGATCAACGAATCTCTAACGGAGGTAGGTACTCCATACAGCATGAATGAAATTTGTCGGGATTTCGACAAGGGGAATTTGACCAATATTTCCGAACATTCTGATAACCGTAAAGTTCTCCTGGGTAAATACAATCAATCTTATCGCAGCATATTGCAAGTTTCATGCGGTAACAAAGAGGGTTCCCCAAATTAGTGATGGCACATTAAGTCTATAGCCATGCAAACACCATGCACGATCATCATCTGCGTCGTGTACATCTACCACCTCTCTCTCATCCCCTATGCAGGGATGGACTGGCCGCAATGGATATTGGAAAAACTCCTCTGAAGCCAAGGTCTTGACGATTTTTTTTGCCACTTTTCTTTTTGGAATAATCAAGGGACGAACATTTTTCCAGAATCTCTACGAAGGAATGTATATGCAAAGAAAAATATTCAGAGGATTGCTTAGGAAATAAATAAGAAAGTAGTGAAAATTGGAGTAAAAAGATGAAGAAAAATTTCTTCTGATACGTGCTGGGAGTTCAAAAGATCAATATTTATAACTTATGAAGCTGATATAAACACCAAAATACAGAAAAATGGATGAAATACCATCAAATTCCAACAATTATTGCTCTAGTAGAAGAACTTCATGATTCCAAAACAATAAGGAGTATACAAACTATGAAATAATAATAAAGTTCATTAGTCCAATAAAAGAAGTTTTTATGTTTTCATACTGTGGATGAATATTCAAATGGTAATGGTAATAATTTGTTCTTTCTTTTCTCTTATACCTTTTTATGTAGGTTCTCAGATTGGTGGCATAGTTCCAGTGTACTGTGAAATTGGATCAATAAAGTTTTTTATTATTATCTTTATTTTCTGTTGTTCTCAGTGAAAAAAAATTAAATCCCTATTGTCTGGACCTCTCAAACCAAATATTTCCCCGATAAAAACCTTCTATCTCCTACAATGTGAACGTACAATGGGCACAATGGTACAAAAGCGTAATACAACCCTGGACAAACATCCTGGAGGTATAATATCACTGTCCAAAAGTATTAACCATCAAACAACGTACGGATCCTAACTTCATACGGCTTTGAATTATTATAACGCTTACTCCTGTGAAACCCCGATTTCGAGGGTGGTTCGCGATCAACCCCCTAAAGCGCCCTTACCATAGGGCGCATTTTGGTGCGGACGGGACGTGTTGGATGTTTGTTGGTTGGATTAATAATGTCTATTGAGCGTGTTTTATTTCATTGTTGGTATTTGTTGTCTACTTTTGTTAGGTTGGCAATGTGTAAGTAGTTGCCATTGTTCGATATTTATTTTAGTAAGCTTGAATTGCATTCATGGGTTTTTTCCAAGGGATTATCGTGGGCCTTAATCCGTCTTTTATCTGTGGATTCCAGAATGAAAGACCGCGCTTGTTCAGCGTTAATACATATTACGAGGACAATTGACCACATTTCGATATTTTCGGGTGACTAGATAATCGAGAAAGGGATTTCGGGAGTATCAGATCGTTGAAAATCATCAAAAAACTTTTCAATATCTAGTGGATAATCAAAAACGAAGAAAGCACAGACGTCAGATCAGGAATTTAAACTTAAATTCACAACCAAAACGGTCAACCATAAATTTTTTTCAAACACAAAGTCTTCATCAACTATTTAAGACCATTTTCATCCCAAAATTGTAAGATGACCGTTGTACAATTCCTAGAAAAAAACGCAAAGAATTCATCAACTGTATCTCCAATACTATGCAGATTTCTGCAATTATGAAGCTTTGTAAAGGAGTAAGAAGAATACTTGTAATTTCTGCAATTTTCTTTTTGAAACAAATCAACAAAAACGTCAAAAACCGAAGGAAACTTTGGCTTTGAAGGGATGGAGTTGGTTAAGTTTTAAAGGTGGGCTTATTTCAGATGCCAACATGTTTGAGTATGGCTTATTGAGAACGAATTACTGTTTTCATTCTCCAGAGATTTGAAGCATCATATAAAACTGTGGCTTTTGTTTTTATTCTTTTCTTTTTCTCTGTATTTGTATGGTTGATCATTTCTAAGACTTCAGCACAGTCAAAGATAATATTATATGGTCGATGATTTCATGAGTTTTTGTTCGTTTTTTTCCGTAAAAAGGTTTTCTACCGTTTATTGAATAAATTAATAAATAAACATTAATTTACAACTTCATTTTATGAGCATGCATTGGAAAATGTATTGAACTGATAGAAAAGTTGAAAGTTGAAATTAGAGAAGAGTTTAGTGAAAGGAAATCCTTAATTGAAAGCTTGAAAAAATGTATTCAAATTCTGCAATGAATATCTAATAGAAAAACAGAATAGACAGTGTCCCCTAGAAGAATTTTGCCGCTATGACAGAGTTGTTCACCGAAAATGTTCGAAGATTGAACCATTTATAAGCAAATACAAATTTTTTCCTACTATAGATCGTATAAAAAAATTCTAATTATCAATGTTTAGTCAGAAAGCTAAATTACAGTAGTTACAATGATAAAAGTCAATTCCTGGATGTTTATTTGTACATGATACTGGAGTTTGCTGTATAAGCGCTCTATATTATGGTTTCCAGAGTGAAAATATGTCAATTACGAAACCGAAAACAACTTCCAACTTTATTTACAACCACGATAACAGCGTATAAGTGCCCCGATTGAAGAAAAATAACGCAGTAGGTAGAAACAACCATCCCCTGGTTGAAAATCATAAAGGGGTGTAGTCCAACTCTTTCAGGGAGATAAATCTCTCGCTGAAAGCGGAATAGGGAGCATGGTCGAGAACAAAAGATATAATTGGTCGAGTTTAGAAGGGCCTGGTTGGTTGAAAATCCTTTCGACACAGGGATGGTAGTTCTGATGAATCATCTAGAGCTAACCTCATCATTAGCAATTTTAGTAGATACCATTTGCCTGGAAGTTTAAAAATCGGAAAGAATAACTATTCTTGATTGCCTATTTCCATTGAAGAATGCATCATATAAGATAATTTCAGAATATTAAACCACAATAAAGGGTATCTAATATCACATTACAAAATCAATGTGAATTTTTCTCGATATCTTAACATCTTTATTTAACCTGTGGTCTGTGTAAAATTCAAGAGGGTGTGAAATTTTTTCCTCTGCCCAATTCCTCAGGTTCATTATCCGAAATGAAAAATGCACATTCAGCCATTCAGCGTCCTGTTGTGCATCATTGTTGCCCTTGAATGATAACAGTGAACTCGGCAGATGATTGCAATAAAAAACTTTACGGCCGCAATAAGTCTCACAGGGCTGTAATTCATATTTCTTGGGGTAATTAAGGACCCACCAATAAAACAGGAACCGCCAACGGAAGAAAAGAAAAAGAATAATGCCAGTTTCTGGGTAAGTCACCCCAGATGAGTTTTATACTTTCTTGCCGCCGGAATTACGGGTCCTTTATGGAATCCTTTGATAACAGGTAGGCTTTCTCTGTTGGTGCATTGACAGTTCGAGTATTCGGAGAAGGAAAGCAGCTTAAACAGCCCATTATAAATTTTGGGACGACCAGGAAAATTGGCATGGTGCTATAAAATGCGTGAAAGGTAAATGTGGCGTTGCAGACGTCAACTGATCGTAAATAACAAGTGAATAATTTATGCTTTATCCTTTGACGGTTGTACGGACAAATTCGGTTTTTGTAGTGACCCTAGTAGGTAAATTGGGGGATTGTTGTTTGAATACTTTGGATAATTAGTGACTGCTTTCAAGTTTCTTGCACGCGTAAACGTCAATTTCACTTTTTGAAAGACGCTATTGTCAGAATGACCTCAAACTAGAAAATGATTATAACCCTTCAACGCTCCATCTCAGTTCAACTAAAATTTTTGGTATTTCTTGAAATATATTGGGAGAAAAGAACTATAAAACAAGTACATATGTATTTCAAGTAACTTCTGAAAACTTCCCACATTTTTTTGTTATTTTCCGAGTGTACTCTTGAAACTTTATATTCACTATTATTGAATTTCATTTGAATCTATTAGGTATCTACAGCCCATTTTGGAGTAGGATGTTGAGAAGGCCCTAGCCCTAGGTTAGGATCTAAGTTTATATGTATTTATCCTCATATTTTGACCTCTAGAATCATCTCCTGATAACATCAACCAATGGAGCCTTCATCTTATGTGCACAGAATGAAAACTATACTATAATTTTTCATTTTGCAAGGATCTTCTGAATATTTTTATTTATATCTAGAGGAAATTATGCTAATGTCTAGATAAAAGAATTGATCTTTTCCTCAGCATAACCATTCTAATAAACACCAACAATTTCATTTCGGATTCGAATCCGATTCGAGATATTCGCTGTCCAAAGATGACCGCATATAATTTTTCAGGTGAGTCGATAGGACTAATGAATACGACAAATAAATAAAATTAACACCCCGATGTAAATGGACAATGGAAAATAAGAGTGATAAATTAAATCGTAATTTCCATACGTGGAATTCCTATTGTGGACGATAGAAGAGGCTGTTTGGTCGTGAAGGGGCAGTAGCTGTAAAAGCACTCTGGTCCAGGACAAGTCATAATAAATATTAATATTCGAGGTGTGAGAGTAGAGCCTCAGCGGCGGTTTACAGTGGCGGGGACTACATCTGAATTTTATTTATTCATCATTGTATGTATTTCTTGAACCTACGCGTACGAGCTACCGGAAAAAATATATTTCACCATCAAGTTGAATGAGAATTGGAAAGTGTCAGTCAATGTTGATCATGCCTGGTAAACTTTTCACTAAAAAGACTGATGGTTCGTAGTGCCATGTGAACGAATGCCATCCCCTAGGAAAAAAGTGGCATTTCCTATGGAAATTTCAGATTTTGTAATATTGAATATTTTTCCTTACATTTCAGAGGAACTTCTTCCAATTCTGTTTACCATGAGACCTTCTTCCTGAAGGATTCAATTCCTACAGATTCGAGAATCGGGATTCTGGTTGGAAATCACATCTGTAGCTTTCAATTTAATCCACAAAAATTCATTAATCATTACTTGATAGAACAATAAATTGATATCTTGTTAGCCTAGCCCAGTTTCATGCATAAAAAAATATTTCGTTACCATAGCAACGAACAATAACTCATTAGAAGTGTCAGTGTGAAATTTGAGGTCGAAGAAGTAAACCAGAGTTACGCAATAAATTAAAAGAATGAAGATGTCCACCGAAATTTTGAAAATTGAAAAATTGCAGTATCGAGCCATCATCAAGTACCTGTATTTAAAAGGGTTAAGAGGTAAGCAGATTTACGATAGATATGCTCAATACCCTTGGTGATCAATGTCCTTCGTATGCGACCGTGAAAAATTGGACTGCAAGCCTCAAAAGAGGAAAATTTTCCATTGAAGATGATGACCGATCAGGAAGGACAGTTTCTGTGTCAGTCCCCGAAAATATCGATGCAGTTCATGACATGATTTTATCATATCGTCGAATTGGGTTTCAACGGATATCTAAAGCACTGAATATTTCATACGAACGCGTTCATCATATAAATCACGTCAATTTGAACATGAGAAGAATTGTTGTAATATGGATCCCCAAATGTTTGAATGTTAACCAAAAGCAAGGGTAGAAGCATCGAGTTCGATCTGTGCTCGATTTGAAAACGATGTAGACTTTATAAACCGAATTGTTACTATGGATGAGACTTGGGTACATTTCTACGATCCAGAAACAAAGCAACAATCGATAGAATTGCGACACTCTGGTTCTCCAAGACCTAAGAAGTTTCGTGTCCAAAAATCTGCTGGAAAAGTTCTTGTTTCAAGTTTTTGGGATTGCCATGGAGTAATCATGATGGATTTTCTGGATAAGGGTAGAACAATAACCGGAGATTACTATTCGACATAACTGACCACTCTACAAGAAAGAATCGAAGAGAAAAGACCAAACATGTTTTGTTTTTGCAGGACAACGCCCCTACACACAAATCTCATGTTGCCATGCAAAAAATTCGTGATTTAGGGTTTGAATTACTAGAAGACCCCCCTTACGCACCAGATTTCAGTGAAATTTTCATCCTTCACATAAATTTCCTTCGCTCACAATTAAGCGTTAAGTTAGTAAGGATTTCCAGGACTATTCTCCGCCATTGGCTGTAACAGCGAGGCATCTGGTATTCCGTCTTCACGGCATTGGATTTCTCTCACCTGCTGCAATAAAACCATAAATATTTGTACAGAATTACCGCTTTTTGTACCGAAGAAACGCATATATAATGCATTACATTTATTGTAGTATTCTATCATAGGTTGCCGTATATCACTGGTGCGAATGCTTTGTGATGACGACAATTTATAGTGCAGGATACTGCTAACAACCCAGTCTTTTTGATGTATACGAATACTAACAACGATCATTAGGAGTATGGAATCGCGGCAGCAAAGTCAGATGGAAAAGAAGTTTGTTTTGATAATATACAGGGGTTTTTGTACAGGCTTATGAAAATACCTTTTTATGATGATGAATGATTTATGGCTCCGATGTTACAGGTTGCTGTAGTGCAAAGAAGTAAAGGAAAAAATCTCTTCATGAAACATCGGTAAATCGGCCTTAGAAGTTGTTATAGAATCTTGGCCACAGCATCCTGTCTATTCTTCTGGCATCCCCGTTGATGATTTCATCTCTCGCTCAGCCATAAGGAAAACTGAGGCCACTGCGGCATCCTTAGCGATATACTTCACTCAGTTTATTGTTGGATCTACTTGATCCTGGATGCCAATGATGAAGCCCTCTATCTCGGGAAACAACAGTAGTTAGACGCAGATATGTCAACGTAAGCATGGTTAACCTCTATCTGGCGTTTTCCATGCAAAGATTTGCCAACCAATTTCCGCATTTTGCTTTCTGCAGTCTGCAGAGTGTTTTACAATGTCTAAGTGATGTTGCAGCTTCAACAGGGTAGAATTATCAGCATCACAAACTACTCAAGAACAAGCAGCCTTGTTCAGGAAATATTCTCGGAATACGCAAATTTGTCATTTCCACGAGAATAACAGATAAATATTTTCATTCACTCTGTCTAATTGTCTACCTTATCGTTCAATTTCCATAATCAATCCGTTTGTGCCACGCAGAAGGATGGTACAGTCGCATTTCCAAATCGATACCACTTCACAGGATTAACGCCCATTAATTCTTTAGCCCGATTCGTTGTTCTCGAAACTATAAACAAACCACTTCGTTTTGTGCGTCGTAAATCAGCGTAGGAAATAATATAAACCATTATAAATATTTGGTCGAACACGGTTCATAACCGAACGTCTTCTTACGCTAGTACCTCGCTGTTTATCCTCGTTCCCGGCATTGTACTGGCTGCCACGAAGTGTTCAAATGAATGAAAATCCTAAAATTACGAGCATGCATAAATAGCATATAAATGCTCGTGTGTGACATGTCGGGAAGCAGTAGATCAAGTCGCCCATGCATACGAGAGTGTGCCCAAGTGGGCTCTGGACTGTCCACTCGGAGGAATCGACCATTTGGGCAAAACATAAAACGAAATTCGAATGTGCTGGGTTAAAGTTTAGACTCTTCATTTGTGTCAGAAAGTTTATAGGCCAACAGTACCTTTCTCCTTCTTCCAATTCAGATCAAACTGTCAAATTGTAGGCTCTGGTATCAAAAACATTGCACTGAAGGGAAGGATCAAACTAATAGGTATATCGATGGAGCACAAATGAATCTAGGCAAGATCTCTCCATAAGTATCTTCAAAGATCTTCATTGATTGATTGTCATAAATAAAAGACAAAGCTTAGTTACCCTTCACATATTGGAAAACTTCTTTAAACCCACATACAGACTGCTCTGGTCAATACTGAGTCTCACCAATGTGAGTTTAGTGTACCCACCCTCTATCTGGAGATTCTGAGATCTAAGTCTTCTGAAGCATGGTATTGGATGCTCTAATCCACCTCTCATAGAGTTTGGCCAAGTGACAGGAAGACTTTACCCTAACCATAAATAAATTTGATCACAATACATATCACAAATGAATCTAGGCAAGATCTCCCCATAAGTTTCTTCAAAGATCTTCATTGATTGATTGTCATAAATACAAGACAAAGCTTAGTTACCCTTCACATATTGGAAAACTTCTTTGAACCCACATACAGATTCTGCTCTAGTCAATACTGAGTCTCACCAATGTGAGTTTAGTGTACTCACTCTCCATCTGGAGATTCTGAGATCTAAGTCTTCTAAAGAATGGTATTGGATGCTCTAATCCACCAGTTAAAGAGTTTGGCCCAAGTGACAGGAAGACTTTACCTTAACCATGACTAAATTTGATCTCAATACACAATGATATCAGTTTTTCATTGCTGATTAAGCTCAACCACCTATAGTTCCATGTTCCATTAACTTACATAGATCTTCTATAAGTATATAAAACTGAATCACAATCACAAATTCTTTTCAGTCTGCTTGAATCTCTTCAATAAAGAAGTGCCGATCAAGGACGAACAGTTCTTATGCTGATACACCCTGGTATATCATGAAAACAGGGGCTGGCACACAGAAAAGAACACAACCTATCCATCTATCGGCATTTATAAGCTAAACAATTCAGTGTAACAATGTTGTCGGTGAAAAGAATGCCCTAACAATGAACCGGAAACCTTTAAAACGTGTGAGAGAAACCATTTGATGCCACAAAAGGTGTGGTCAGTTTTCACAGAAAACAAAATATGTCTTCAATGTATCCTCCCTGCTCTTCTACCTGCTTCCACGGCATTCCACCGGGAGTTGTCATTGATACAGAATGTTCTTTTTGATACTACTCTCTCACGTAGAATGGCCTTTATTCATCCTGTTTTGTCACTGGCTGCATTCAAGCCTTACACGACGATTGTAGGTTGGTATAATGTGATAATGTGGACAGATTTCTCGGTACTTAAAGAGGGTGGTTTTGGGAAGGAAAAAGGATGTGTTTCAGTGTTCATTGTAGAGGTGTCTTTTGGTACTCAGGAAATGAAGAAAGTGGTTATTTTCTTTAACCGGGGAATTGTGAGCTACCGGATTGAACGGTGGGAGGTGCTTTCGAGAGTAATTTTTCATCTTTTTTCACGTATTGAGTTGGCCATTGCCAGCTTGTATTATCCACTGAAAATATCAATGAAACTCGTCATTAAAGTATTCCTTCTTTAGTTTCAAAGTAATGTTTACATAAAGCACACCCTTTCCCCCCTTCTTTTCACTTTTTTAACATTCTTCCTTCAATATATATGATATCACATCAAGAAAAATTAAAATAGATCAATATCTTGACGTATCATGATTAATGATCAGTGTATTTTCAACGGATTATTTCTAATTTTTGATTTTTCGTGAACCTGTCGTTTGATATTTTTATTCTCCATCACCTTTTATGCTGCTGACTGGAAGTGAACAAATCAAATAAAATTTCATTTTTATTGTTCGACTTCAACAGACTTCGAGAATGAATCTCTTAAAACTCTGAACTCTGAAGATGTATCAAAATCTAATCGAAACTATCAAGGTTCCATGGTGTAATGGTTAGCACTCTGGACTCTGAATCCAGCGATCCGAGTTCAAATCTCGGTGGAACCTAAATTTTTGGTTCGTTAGAAAAGGAATTATACCTTACCCACTTATGATAATGGCTTATTTTGAAAAAGAAGCACTCAAATAGATTCCGTGAAGGTGCTCTATTTGTTAACTTTGATATGAAAATTTTTCAAGCGAAAAAATTTTTTTCGACAAAATAAATTTAAAAATGCATTTTTCAAAGGTGGAAGAATGACCTACAGACCATTTTAAGGTATGAAGAAACATCTATGATGGAGCCACATTTCCTATCGAAAACTTAAAATCCAAAATTGATGAGCTATAATTAGATATTATGGTTGAGTTTTTCCCTTCCATCAATGATTCTCTGCCTTCATATAACATTTCCAATCTTTGGTGGGGCGCTCTTAAAAGAGACTAATTCATATTCTTTGATCCTTGTTCTTAATGGCCTCCACCACTGCCTCAACACCACGTCGAATCGTAGAAGGGCTGTGGCTGAATCCATTAAGAAAATCTACCTATATAGTCAACGATGAATTTCAAAGACCAGCCGGTCATTCTCGGCGCCGAGATGTCTGAAAGGAACAGACCTCGATTGACCACCATTCAGACTACCACCCTCTGCATTTTTTAAAACGCACAGGTGTACTGTGAATGACGTTTCCCTTCAGAAATTCCGTCGTGCGTATGACGCGGCTAGAAACCACGAGAAATCAGCGGCGGGTGTAGATGTATTGAATTGATGTGGCCGATACTAAAACTACAACTACATCCATAATTAAACTAGAACATGTGATTTAGTTTCTCGTTCCAGAAATTCGCAAGATTAAATTTTCAATTTTTTGTGAAATAATTTTTATGTATTGTTAAAAAACAGAGCCTTTCTCTATTGGGATTTCATGAATTATGCGTCAATACTGAACATTTTTTCATTGAGGAAAGCAAGGATGTTTTTTGTTAGTTTATAGTAAGTTTATTTATAAAGATGTGTTGGAAATATTTTGAAAAATCTTCGGTTCGACTCTAACCATTGAATACTCCAAGCTCTAACCGAAGATTAGCCTATTATATCTACTGATGAAAACATGGAGGTATTTTAAGCAGATTTGGCAGCAGAAGAACAGAGCATCGTTAGCATAAGATGCGTTGATATAAACCTGAGAGAAACTATCAGGAATGTGACATAATGATCCATTCTGATAGTCTGCCGCTATCAAATGAACTCAAAGCAGTCAAAGCTGTTTGTGAAGGGCTGAAGAAAAATCAGTGAAATGGGCAAGAACAACAAGGTTTCTTTGGTTTGAGTTCCTGTTCACTTTGCTCTAAAATCAAAGGAGGCAAGCACACTAGCTACAAAGGCAGCACATACGTCCCTATTGGCCCAGAGCCTTTCTGTGGTATAGGAAGTATAAGAAGGAAGAAACCAAAAGAGTAACAGTCTGGAGGGAAAAGATCATTCCAAAAAGTTCCTCCGGAAATTTGAAACTGCCAAACCCAAGAAGTATTTGAATCTCAGTGAGAGTAAGCTATGTGTTTCCTCACTGGCTTCCTCAAAGGAAATTGTAGCCTCACAAAGCATATAGTGAAGAATGGGCTCATCAGAAACCAAAGAGTGTAGATTCTGTGGGTAAGAGAAAGAAACTCCTGTGCTCCTGGTTACAAATGCCTCTCCTTTGCAAGGAAAAGTGGCAAGAAATGCCTTGGACAAGAAAATTAAAGGAGGAATGTGAACTAGAGACTGGAGACTCAAGCTCATTGGATCTATGGAGGTGGAGGGCGAGCTGTATTTGTTAGAACAGCTCTGATGGGGGGCAAAATAGACCTTAACGTCGCGATGGAATGTAACCCCCTCACTTAGTTATAAAATATAAACAAAACAAAGCATGAGTGTTGAGAAACTAGCAATTCGATCTCTGCTGAATCCGCGTTTCAAGTCGTAGGGTGAAACATCACCCATTGGCTCACAGGGACCAGTCTAGGGTTTAAATAACACTTTCAAAATTGAATTTTTTCCCCGTCGTCGTAGCCCTCCCCACCCCGTTGACCCGCCACACAATATGATCGCAAATACGAGAAGAATATGTCATTTCAATCTGGTGCATAATGCCGGCTCAATAATTGACCAAAATCCCCAGGCGCTAGGTCCCGTCACTTGCATCTATCCAGGCCGCAAGCACGACGTTGAGCCCTTTATTTCCTCCTCTATTTACATTTATAAAGGACCTCGGAAACGATAATGGGGATTTTTGCCATCGCCGTAAGTGTTCGCAAGTGGATTTGCGCGAGAATGAATCGGCATAGGGAAGATACGACTGCACGAGGTGTAATCAGTAGGAGGTTTGTTTGTTATGTCTTGCTGATGATGTGTTAGTAAAGAGATTAAGTCGAGTGAAGGGTTCCTCTTCTTGAGAATTCCGCCATTCAACGGCTCACTGTCTGTGATTTTGATTATGATGAGTGCTCGTGAAGGTTGGTGCCCTTCAGGACGGTTCATATTGCGACGATCTGGTCCCGATGCGTATGAAAGTTCCTCTCATTCAGTTCATTCGACGTTTTTGTGCGGGAAGAATATGTTGAGTATTCCAATTTACTGAATTGAAACGGATCTGAAAAGATGACGCTTTCATCGTTGAGTCCTGATGAATAACACTGTGACAACAGTCGCGTCTATTGAAAAGTTCTGTAAATTATTCGCGCGTTTTTATTACATGATGCTTTTGCTCGCCTGTCACTAGGAACCTACTAGACTTAGAGTTTCAGCCACAAAATTCGAAAATTGAAGATAGTTGGGCAAAATTACGCCTCTTTCTTTGATACTATAGTTGGGGAGCCGAAGAGGGAAATTCGGGATTTACTCGAGCGTGCCAGATTAAGGGGACATAGCTTGGACCCTGTAGAGTACCTCTACCAAAAATTAGACATATGTATATAGGATGAATTGTCTAGGACAGCCTGTCAAAATAGTTAAAAAAAAAACATCATTGTACATACTCGAGCGTGCCATATTAAGATATATGTGGTTAATTACATGTTGAAAAGTATATATTCACTTAATCTGACAATTTAAGCCTGTCGAAAATGTGTGGGAGGGCGCCAAAGTTGCAAAAAAAAAACGTCACGTGTACATTCTCGAGCGCGGTGGCGTTTTTTCTTATTTTGAAGCTAATGATTCAAGAATAACGGAAAAAATATAATCTGACAGTTTTAGCAAGCCGAAACAATAAAAATTGGCCATAAAAGTCACAAAAATCAGTTTTTTTGAATTATCTCCTTCCCTGGGCTTCGAATCTTTTTCGCATTCATCATAAAAGTTGTAGAGCATAACATTTTCTACAAATTTTGTCCCAATCAATTTTTTCTACGTTCAAGCGTTTTTAAGATATATGGCGAATAATGCGAAGTGTTTAGCGATACATGCTGAAGCGAAAATTCACTCGTTGGAAAATAGTACATTCTAAGGTTCAGTCAGAGACTAATTTCGAAATTGTCATCATAGAAATACCTTGTCATTTTGACAATTGGATGAACTGGGATTCTACATTGACCTTGCCCTTTCGCATGTGTGGCTAAGCTCCTCGTCCTTATCGCCCTCTAACTCGAGAACGGTTGAGAGAATTTGAAATTGCTTCAGACCAAAGTTGTGTAGAATTTTATTATCTACAACTTTCATAATGAATGCAAAAACAATTGGAGCTACAGGCAGGGGAATATTCGAAAAAAAAAAGGAGTTTTATCATCTTCAAAGTGTCAGATTAAGAAAACTCCTCCTGATTAGTGTCAGATTAATGGGTTAACACGTCTACAACACCGAGATTAACCATTTGTATGAAAATCTGACACGCTCGAGTACGTACAAGTAACAAGGACCGTTGTGACCTTGCGTCACGTCCAAATTGTCAGTCCCTTGAAAAGTAGCTTCCTTTGAGTCCAATTAACTCGTCCTCCAAAAATCTGACACGCTGGAATTTTTTTTTTTACCATTTTCAACTCTTCCGTACGGACAGTCCCACCGCGCAAACTGTCAGATATGCATGAATTCATTATCAGAGACACGTAGGGCATATACAGTATCTTAATCTGACACGCTCGAGTATGTACACCTGACGATTTTTTTTTACATCTTTGAGACCCTGCAGACGCTTTCCCCACTGCTGAAAGTTCATACATCATAGAACCTTTTCTTCTTTCTACCATCTTATCTTCAAAATCCACGACGCTCGAGTAAATCCCGATTCAGCATCGTTGGCTCCTCAACTATTATGACTCCGAATTTTTACGACAAATATCAGATAAACTGCACCTAAGATCATCGTTTAAAAATTTCAACAATATTGCTATATGAATTTTCACCATGGCTGCTGTCCTGTTCCCCAGTTATAGGATGAAAATAGATAGCACCCATAAATATTTCTATAATTTCCCCGGCTAAAAAGTCTCAGAACAATCGATTCGTCAAGGCAAACATGAACAGGAAAGTACCCCAACCGAACCCGGTCCATAATTCACGACTTCAACTCGGGGCACAATATACAATTAGCGAATTGAATGGGTTAAAACATAAATAATAACCTACTACAGACTACATGAGTGCAATTCATAAAATCCCGAAAAAAAACCTTTAAAAGATCGCCGGTTACTCTGACAACAAAAGGCAGATTACAATAGACAAAATACGGTGCTTACTGTCACGTCACATTAGAAATGATGGATCGGCTTTTGTTTCACGCCATACGGACCTTTATCGCACGCCGCATAAGGGAGATTATCTCGTGACATACCTGCAGATATTTCTCCGCTGTGAGAAAGGACCAAGAGGTCCGACCAAGAAAAACCAGACAGCGTGGCCCCTCGTCGAAATAAATTTTAAGGGTTTGACTTTTTCTGGACGCGGCCATTTTTATTGCAATAATCTCTATTTTGTATTTATAGCGTTATACGATGTCGTATAAGACGTTGTTTGGTACGTTTTTTTTCAAGGCGTTGTGCCATGGTTTTTTTGTTCGAATTAGACTTGGATTTATGGAGGATGGAGGGTCCAACTTCTGATTTCTGTAGCTTTTAATTCTTATTGTACCCTGACCTGAGATCACTAAGGTTTTCAATCGAAGACGCTGTGGTTGTCAAATTGATGTTGAAAACGATTATCCTGATGATGTGACACAGGAAATTATTCTCTCAGAATGGCGAGGCATTCTGTATCTGTAACTATGTGAACAGGAGTTTCCTCCACTTTCTCACAGAATCTACACTCGTCTATATGCTTCCTGAGACGACAGTGTTCTGTGAACAAGCCTGTGAGGAGGCATTACTTATTCTTAGTGAGAACTTGGATACTACAGTTTCAAAATCCCGAAGACACCTTCTAGAATTAGCCATTTCTGAAAGAGTCCTCCAAAGTTTCTCTTTTGGTTCCTTCCTTTTCAAGAAACTCTTTCTTATAGGTATTATTCTCTTTTTGGCAACTTAATGGATTTCTAAGAGCTAGTACGCTAAATTATACTCGAATTAAAATTAATTAATTGAGTAATTAATTCAGTACTGTCTACATTGCTCCAACCACCACTAACTTGCAGTTAATCCACAAAGTGCCAAGCAAAATCCAGTTGGTGCGTACTATTTTTTTTTGATTCATCATTTATTCCAAAGCTCGTCCTACTTTTCGATTCCCTTCAGTATCTGAGAGGACTTTAAGGAGGCTAAGTCCTCTATCCTTCTATAATTTTCTGCTCCAACACATTCTTTGCTCAGGTTTGTAGTGGCGAGGCATTCTGTTAACATGTGAATAGGAGTTTCCCTCCTTGCCAAAGTGTTTCTCTTTTGGAATCTTCCTTTTTCAGAAACTCTTTCTTATACGTCCATTTTCGTATACCACAGAAAGGCTCTGGTCCAGTAAGTGGCTTTTGTACTCCATTTCTGACGAGTTTGTTGGCATCCTCGTGTTCTTTAATTCAAGAGTGATCTAGAACCCAGTGTAAAGAGACCTTGTCGTTCTCGCCTATTTAACTAGATTCCTTCGGCACAACCATGTCAGCTTTAAGTCGATGACATAGGCTTGACTATCAGAATTGATCACTTTGTCACATCCTTGATAGTTTCCTTCCAGGCTTATATCCACGCATCCTTTGATTGCAAGTATTTCTGCCTGAAAAACACTCAAACAGGATGCTAACGATAGTTTACTCTTGGTGCTTGCTTGCTTTAGGTAGTTTATGTCAGAAAGTATCCATCCCAAGAAAACGATCAGCTCCAAAAGTCACTTAAAACGAAAAATCCCAAATTAGCTGCTATGCCCAACGAATTGAGATCAAGGAAAAGTCCTTGAGGCAGCTCAAATCCTATAAAGTCATTGTATCTTTTAAGGATTTCCGTCTGTATCGCAAAATCAAATAAAAATCATTCATCATAGAACGCGAAGCGAGGTGAGACGCAGAAGTAATTCCCTTTTCTCTTCCACAATGGGAACGGAGCGTTGAATCAAAAGTCAGTAATTGTAAAAACATCCCAGCTTGTCATCCTGTCAAACTGTGAGACATTTCGTCCTTGCGCCACCTCCGATACAGGATCCGGACCTTTTTCATCCAGCCAACTTCTTTACCTCTCTCTGTTTTGCTGGGAAAAGTTTGCACCAAATTTAATTTGATTCGTCTCGATAGCTTCGCAGTAAAGGGATCACCCAATAATTTGGATCCATTGTGCCGGCGCAGGTATAAGTTCAGCAAGGGTTAGATTTTTTGTGTTATTTTACAATTAAGAAGTTTTTTGAGACGGATTTATTTGTGGCACCTCGGGACAAGGGGGCATTCTCTAAACGAAGGGGTTGGCCCTGCAGCTTCCGGAATGGGGTGATTCTGTCAAACGGAAAAATTCATGACGTCTGAAATGTAACATTGTTTAAGGTCCCTTGAAACCTTAGGATGGTCGGACTCGACAATGGTACAAATCTTCACCTCTGGCGCAAGTGAACGATGGATCAAAAGTTTAAAAGTGCGACGGAGATGCTCCCACAGAAGCCGGAAATCTATGTCCCTTCCAGGATCGGCCTGACCTCTTTGGAACACTAGAAAAACATATCTAGCCTCAAAAATCAGTCGATTATAGCTTAGATCTGGGGGATACTTGTTGGGAGGAAAATTTTTCATCCAAATCTCATAGAGTTATCTCAAGATATTTATAGAAAAAGTCTTGACAATTTTATCCCATTTTTTGAATTCTCCACCCCCCAAAACACAACTGAACATTCGAGGTGCAATCCTGATTTGTTTAATTATTGGCAATGATAAACCACCACAAAAGAGAGATGCTAATGAAAAGCTTAACAGGAGTATTAAGTTTCTGTTTCTCCTTCAAAACGAAAAACAGAAACAGTACAGAAAAAAATGGATAGCTTTTCAAACAGGGGTTTTTTCTTGTTCGGTTACTGTCTTTGGCGTAGCCAGGTTTTTTTGGGAGGGGGGATTGGGAGCTCAATATAGTTTTATGCTTGGTTAGTCGAAAGTTCAATCGATTTCAGAATGTGGGTCCATGCATACCCTGGCCGCTACCTGTCTACGCCCATGGTTACTTTCATGATCAATCCTCTGTAAAACTTTGATTTGAGACCACAGCCGAATCTGATGGAAACATTTCTGACGAAATGTTTGTTGTCCAAGGAAGATCCACTATAATTCCAATAATCTAACGCAATTTGTATGAAAGTGGATCAGATAGAAACTTGGGCAACATTTTCGTTATGGGCGGGATTGTGTTTCGAACAAATTCGGCCCTCTTCAAGCAAAGAATTCTGGTCCTTGTGGCCAGGCTCAAAAGTACGGAAAATTGGATGCCGAGGTGATAGCTTATTGTTGAAGTAATACCCTATTCTCTAATGCCACACACAAACGCATTGTCACGGCAAAAAGACCATATGACAATGTATTATATCAGCCATTCAGCGCATTGAATTCGCTGAGCAGTTTTATTCTATTCAATATTTGAACAAAGGCCCTGCTAAAATATACACGCGTTTCAAATGCCGTAAGGTTTTGTTCTTTTGTCCGACAGTGTTGGACCCATTCACTGTTTTTGTTGAGAAGGAAGTACGAAACAAATGCGAAACGGGGAGATTCGGTGTTTTCCCGAAATTCCGTTTGGAAATGTAGGAGTGTTCAGGTAAATAGACATATTTGGTCCTTTTTGTTTGGCTCCTCGAAGAGGCAGAAGGGCACAGAAGCATCCACTTTCACGTGGAAATGGAACAATTCCGCTTATTGCAGGATAAAATATCGATCAGCCTTAAATGATCACTTGCAATGTCGATGAAATTTCGTTCGGTGTGTTTGATAGGCATGTTCACAGGATTTTGGAAGTGGAGGTTAGACTATATTCTCCAGAAATGTGGACACAGTAAATCTATGAAGTTCATGGTGCAATGCCAAGGCAAAATACACTGTAGACACTAGGACTGCAACTATAATGGGAAAACTGCATTCCACTGATATCAACTAAGTGCCATAAAGTTGCTCTTTACATAAATCGAAGACAATCGAGCTACCTTAAGTTGACCACATTGGTTATAACTTTTGAATACAATGATGCAAAATATGCAACTCGATTTGATAACAGGCAGTTCTAAAAATCAATTATTTTAGTGATAGAGTAGCACTAGATGTTTCATACACTCATATATATCAACCCCCAGTTTTTCCTTTCGTTATAAAATCGGAAAATGATTAACAAACTTAAATATATGAATATAACCATAATTATCATGAACACTGAAGATCATCCCAGTGAACCATCCACAATACACTAAAAAATAATTGTATTTCTCCCACAAAAAACAGACGAATTCAATAAATAGGGATTAAATTAGACAACAGTTGGTCCAAATGTGGCTGTTATAACCGAGAACGTCTAAATTATATCCAATAAACTATTCCGAAAGGTATTTCGACCTCCCCAAAACCCGCACCTTGTTTCTCGGTATCCATCCATTGCGCCCAACGAAAAAGCCAGGTTGTCTGGCATGATGGGCCCTCAGACGCCAAGATGTCTGGTAGGACGATGGACCATTTGAATAAGAAAAGGTCCCACACTATACACATTCCTTTCCTTTCAAGGTTGATGGCACTTGTGAATGGACATGGGAGCAAAAGAAACTGTGGAAGATACTTTTAATCGTTAGGATTCTCTGTTTGTGCTCACAATTTTGAATGAATGGACACGAGAGAAAAATTTGTCACATTTTTCTATCGAAAAACATATTTTTGAAATCATTGAAAGTTTCTACTTTTATACTCTCCTTTTCGATTGTTTGTTTTAGGAAATACTTGAAATATCGTGGTATATACTGAACAGGATTCTTTCACTGCATATCCATTTAAACCTAACACATCCTCGTTGCGATGATTGGGAAATTGAATAGGATTTCCAATTCCTGACGCTGCTGGTAACAAGAGAAGGGAAAAAAACACCAGGATGGCTGAAGAACGAATGACAGGTTCTAGATAGCGGAATTAACAGCAAATAACGTACACGTTCTTCAAAAATGGTGTATATCACACGAGAACGAACGCCGGTACATTGTATAAACACTATTAGTAGTTTATTATACCGAGCGACATAAAAGAATTCGATTTAGCCGAAATGAACGGACGTTTTTTCATACGCACGTTTTTATTCGTCCTGAAAGACATGCAGTCGGTTGATAAACAAAACACTGTGTTCGTGTCGGAACAATTGGGATTGAAATCCCAATTTCAGCTCCAAACTGGGTTTATTGGAAAAAAATTTGTTTGCTTACATACCCAAAACGAATCCGGCTCTATAAGTAATAGATTTTTTACGTCACAATGACTATATGGAATCGATGGGAGATATGGAATAAATCATTTCCGATTAAACGTACAAGGGGTAAAAAAACATCCTGGAAGTTTCACAGACAGGTATCGGGAGAATATTAGTGATTTATTGTGGATAAGCAAGCGAGGCCGGAGCTTTTACTGGGTTGATATATTTCAATCAAACGCTGGCCTGTCGCAAACAATGATGAGGTGGAAAAAAACCACTCTCGACCAGTGGTCGGCTGTATACTTCATTGGCCGACCCATTCATCGTTAATGCATTTTAACTATGCACCTGCTAAAGGGTTCCCTTTTTGATCCACAAACGATCGATCATTCTGTGCTGGCTTTTTTCTCAGTGAAATCTGAAGCGAAAAACACAGTGTGGGAGGATTCTTGCAAGGATGGGATTCAAACATTCTGAAATTGCAGTCGTAGCAAACCATTTGAAAAATTGGCTGAACTTATGTTCTTTTGGTTTCATTACCAACCGAAAAGGGCTGACGCTGGAATATAAGGAGCAAGCACCAATAGTACATTATCGTTAGGTTCATGCTCGAATGTTTTTAAGACAGAAATACTTGCAGGCGCAAGATGCGTAGACATAAACCTGGAAAGAAACTATCAAGGATGTCACAACTGCTATCAGAGCTCTGAACTCCTATGTCATCGACTCAAAGCTGTCAGTTTTAGAGTCATTCGGGGCAACTGTGCGCACGTTTGCCTTTCAAGCCATACCCTGTTTCAAATGTTGAAGCTAGGAAAATTAAAACATATTCATAAGATAGAGAATTTTCTAATCTATAAAAAAACATCAAAAAGCAAACAAACAAAAAACGTTTTCTTTCCGCAAAAAAGAATTTAATAGAGAAAGTCGGAGGTCGTTCACATGCCCCGTATTGCGGGTAAGTGTGCGCAGTGCTATGTGAACCACACAATCAAAACAAATTACAAAATAATGTCATCAAAATGTTACAATATTAAAGAAATGCTGTTTATTGTCAATACAGAAGCGCCTTTTTTATAAGCACTGCATTATTGTTCGTGCCACAATTCCTGGTGAACACAACACTTGATACATTCCCCTGTTGGTGGCTCTTCATATTTTTCCGAACAAATAGGACAATATTGATCGAGTCTCAACCAAGAAAACCAACAATGTCATAATTCATTCCTCACTGAACAAATTCCCATATGATTAATCTATGCGCACACTTACCCGCGCACACTTTCCCCAGTAAGCCAAAATTTGAATTGACGTTCTCATAGAGTTGAGCAGCTTAGAGAACCTAAAATTTTTCATTATATATTTAGATTAATATGCCCATGATCGAATAAAATATTGTTTAACACTGTCGAACTCGGAACTTGGACCTGGCAGAATTTGCAGAGATGCTGAAAATTAACAAAAAAACTAGTGAATTTGATTGATTGCAAATAAAAAGTTAACGAGACGTCGCACAGCACACTCCTAGGAAAAACTAATTTGGCGATTCTGCGCCCTTGCTTCACCCAAATGAACCCCTCTTTCATACATTGCATAGTCGAGATATACGCACTGCGCACACTTACCCTCTGCGCTCAGTTACCCCAAATGACTCTACTGGTCCAGAACCCTTTTGTGGTACTGGAAAATGCACCTATAAGCAAGTTTTGGAGTTTTTGGGGAAGTTCCCAAAATTTTTTAGAATGATCCATCCTAGGAAGATTCTGCCAGACTGTTTCACTTTCCTGTAGGAAAGAGGGATAACTTATACGACAGAAGGTTCCAGATCCACGAAAGGAGTGTTCAGTTTGAAGCAAAACGATCTTCGTCAGATTCTTTCAATTGATTCTACTAAAAAAAATGACTTAGGTACATGATTTTCACTAACCTGAGTTATTCAACCACTATGGCACTACACGTGTTTCACTACCACAGTATCATCTTCATGTAGGTGAAGGTAAACGTGTAGGTAGTTAAATAACTAGTAAGTGGAAATCTTCTATTTCATCAAGTATCGGCCACATCAATTGAACAATTAATTTCGATTGATTCATGTAGATTTTGATTCATTAATTAGAAGGAAAACTTTTGGGTTGACCAAAATTTCAACCTCTTTGCTATACGTTCCTTCTATCAACCCACCACCAAACAAAATACTCCATTACGAAATATATCACAGTCATCGAGTATTTCCTTCAATCATCTCTTCTTAGGAACATCGATGATTGCTAATTTTGTCACTACCTATAGAGATACCGAGAAAACCCCTCGTTCAATCTGTAATCCATTCATAATAGTGTCAACTCACCCATTATCAATTAATCCACCTTAATTCAATCTCATTCATTATGTTCTCCTTCTCCGAGACATTTTATGGTGATGCGCATTTTCATGGGCGATCAATCAAACATGGCGTCCTTCCAAAAGGTACCGGCCATAGGATGGAAGAAAATAAACCTGAATTTATGAATGAATCCCCGACAGGGGTGGATTTATTTTTTACGGCGTGTTAGTTTTTAAATACTACTTTGTTACCTTGCAGCCCATTGTGCGAAACGCTGAATGATCAGTTTGGTCCAGCAGCGTCAAAGGCGCATTTCCAAAGCAGAATGCTTCCATTATTTTCCTACTCGTGAAGATGAATGAACCGAGAAATGAATAGGAATTGACCAATTATACTTTTTCTTTACCTCAAGTGCTCACAATGATGTTTCTGAATACTATGAATTTGTGTGTAGTAAGCCGAGGATTTTTCATTCTTTATTTAGTTGAATGGACACGTAGTTAACGTAGGTTTTGGCACATTTCACCAATTTTGTATTTCTGAATGTTTGACTCCGCCTACCTCCATTTCTCGAATTCTATATTCGAGTGGCATTCCCACAACAGCACCCAAAAATAGCTGAAATATTTCAATAAGTTTTGGAGTAGGTCTACGTTGGCTCTTGATATCCTTCGTGTAAAAAAGGGTGGTTTTCCTAGAGAGCTTTACAGTAAATCTAGAGCAAAAAGACCTACAAAATTCCACCAACATAACTAGTTTGATAGAAGTCGATGATGTTTCAAGAGAGTCAGGTTTTCTTTTGGCTCTGTAACCTTTTGGAGTGTTTGTCAAATAAAAGGATCTGGATCTAATGCTCTAAGCCTCAAGTTTCCAAGGAAAACGTCCTCAAAGTAAGAAACAATGATGCATCTCATGTTTCGATTGTAGTATAGCTGCAATGAGTGGGCGACTATTTTAACGAAACATCTCTTAGCCTTTCAGTTTCATCAACGAAACGTGTAAAAAGTTTTAATTTTCGTCAAACCATAAAACAAAAAGATGTTTACCTATTTTACCCCAGTTCCCCTATATAAACCAAGACAAGGAATCGCCTACTAAACTTCATTAAGTTGTGTGTAGCAAAATGTAATCAGTGATAGCACAGAGAGCTATAATTTTTCAGTCAAGTTAAGAGTTTGAAGTGATTTTTTTCTGTTACCCATAAAATACAATCTTAATTGGCTTGAAATCATAGGAAACCTCGTTAAACATTTTAACAAATGTACCATATAACGTAGAACAGATAAATTCGAACCAATTATAAGCCACGAGACTCCACAAAATTAATGTTCTATTCCAACATTTATATGCAAAACATTGAATGGAACAGAAATCGTCTAATTGCCGTCAAATATATATTACGCAGTTTATGAAACTGAGAACTCAATCCAATTAAAGAAAAACTGAAATTATTGTTGAGGTGAATCGGAAATTGGCTCAGTGAAAAGGAAGCTGTAAGAGTCGAATGGGAATGAAGTATACCTACAAATACTTGTCGAAGAACCTGGCTCTACCAGACTGACTGGCGACTGTGTTAAGCAGTGGTCTAAAGAACACCTGAGAATGTCCCAACACCGCATGCTGAGAATGAAAACGAACATGGGTTGAAATATTCATGGTTGATTTTTTTCGAGTGTAAGAAATAATGACGGTTTTCTTTGTAGTTGATCCCAATACTTATTGGATAGATATCTGGAATGTTTTTGAAAGAAAACGTTTCGGAAGAGAAAGAAAAGAATCTGCCACACACAGAAAAATTGATACATCTTGATAGTGAAATTACTCGAGAAATATTTCAGTTGTCGAGAAATTCTCAGAAAAACCTGAACAAGCCACGTCATTCAAGTCCACCCGATCCAAAACGCATTTCAGGTTACAGGTCCCCCACAATAATATCTTAAATTTTATTCGAATTATGTATGCGCATATTTAAGGTCTTTGTAAGTTGCCGCTTTATGGAATTAGACACACCACATTCGGAATGAATATGAAAATGCTAAGCCCAACAATGACACGAAGATACACAAACAAATATGATTTGTATTATCTCGAATGCGAGGTTCCACATGAAAAATTCGACACAAAGGAACAATTCTAAAGCTCATTTTTTATATGTTCGGTGTTATTATTTGTCAATTATGCATTCCGTTCGATTATTTACGTATAACTTCCATTGATTTTATGGGTTATTCAACTGAAACTATGTAAGTAGTTGTAAAAATTACGAGGATGTATTGATATCTAGTTAGCCTAGACCAGTTCCATGCACAAAAAAATATTGCGTTACCATAGCAACGAACAATAACTCACTATAAGTGTCATTGTGAGGTTTGAGAAGCAAAGCAACAATCGATGGAATGGCGACACTCTGGTTCTCCAAGACCCAAGAAGTTTCGTGTCCAAAAATCTGCTGGAAAGGTTCTTGCTTTAGTTTTTTGGGATTGCCATGGAGTAATCATGATTGATTTCTTGGATAAGGGTAGAACAATCACCGGAGATTACTATTCGACATTACTGACCACTCTACGGGAAAAAATTAAAGAGAAAAGGCGCGGAAAGCTATCCAAAGGTGTTTTGTTTTTGCAGGACAACGCCCCTGCACCCAAATCTCATGTTGCCATGCAGAAAATTCGTGATTAAGGGTTTGAATTACTAGAACACCCCCCTTATTCACCAGATTTGGCTCCATCCGACTATGATCTCTTTCCTCAACTGAAAAAAAGTTTGAAAGGTAGTAAATTTTCTTACAACGAAGAGGTAATAAAAGCTTTAGAGGTCTGGTTTGCAGAGCTAGAAGAAACTTTTTTTCTGAAAGGTCTAGAGACGTTGCAGGTTCGCTGTCATAAATGTATCCAATTAAGAGGAGAATATGTTGAGTAATATAATATTTTGACATTAAAATTTTGTTTGGTTTTATAGTGGGCTGAGAATTTCTCAATATATCGACGTACTTTGAAAAAATATATTTTTCTTTCTACTACGTGCATATCGTAAATCAATATAAATTAGTTCAGATGAAAAAAATCGTTACAGAGAGCAAAGGTTACCTTCATTTCCAATACAAAGCTCCAGCTACACCCAAAAATATTTCATCTACAATAGATTGTAACAGATATTCTCTCAATTATTGTATATTCACATAACTTACGTTAAAATGTATATATACATATGAATGTATGAAACTTCGAACCGTCAAGGACTGTCATCCCTTAGTTGAGTAAAGGGTTCGAAGAAACCTCCCAATCCTAAGAAGAAGGATGTAAGAATCGTTAGAAAAATCTAAAATCGAAATCGATACTTTATTCGATTAGTGTATTCACTCATGCAACCAGCAATGAAAAACCGAATAAATTACTGCGAATAATCGATCTGATTCAGATTGACTCCGAAACCCATAACCGTAACACGCCCCTAACAGATTTTACATTTTAAAAATCACATCGGATACGGTCGTCACAATTCAATCGATACAATCGGCATGAATATATCCCATACTGTTATGTTAATGTCGATTTTGTTCGATTTACAAGATCGTTTATGGGAATCCGCACGTATAAATCAAAAATATAGGGTTAAGAGGTGCCCCAAATGAATACCAAATTGGGCCGCGTACCATTTCTACCCTTACGAATTGTGTTTTTCAACCCTTGGTTCCTTCGCAGTCTGTCTCGACGTCAACTCTCCTTCCTTCTCCCAACAATGATATTTTTTTGTGCTCCGAAACTATTCATGGTCCAGATCTCCCATTGAAAGGTTTGGGCGTACATTTTTAATATACGATTTATACCCTTCCATATGGGGTGGGTAAAGTTCGAAATGAAGTGTTAATGGTTCGATTGAGATGTAAACTATAAATCGCGAATGGGAATATGTAGGTCGAAATCTGTGTTTTTTCAATGGATGCTGAAATTTTATGTTTTTTTTTTGTTCGTCGGCATATGAATGGAAGGAAGGGAAGCGAGGGTTATGGGAATTATAAAAGGCATCGGTTCGGATGTACCGAAAGATATCGATTTATGACTTACACTCATGCATTCTTGAAACCATCCATGAGGGATCATAAAGTGAAGGAGCTAAATCCATAAGAAGCTGTAAATTCAACACCATCTTCATAATTATCAAAATATCCCAACTCTAGCTAATCTTAATCATAACTAATTTGATTTTTCCGCGAATCAGATTATCTTTGCCTCAAATTTCATATTATAAGATCGAAAAAATGAATTCGAAATGAAAATTCATTCCGAATAACAGCAAATACTCTGAGATGCGCTGAATGATATTCGTTGTTCTTCTTTCATCCCATATATTCCAATTTGTCATGGCTCGCACACCAACAAAACATAGAGCACAAGCGTCGTTTTCGTTCATTTCCAATTTTACGCAAATTGTAAGTAATCCATTCATCCTGAACCACAATAATGAACGAGAATGACCATTTTGTATCAAAGTACAACAAGAGCTACCTACAAGAAGCTTCTCAGAATAGGTTAAACATCTGCGAACGACAATATAACAATGCGTCAACCTTCCAGAAGCAAATACAGCCCTTATGCCACCCAACCGAGGGTCCACAGTTCATTCAAAGATCTGCGAGGGTGGTTTAGGAAAGAAATCGGATTTTTCAAGCCCACTTCCACTCACATAATGCCTTTTCGTACGAATACTACATACAATGTTGGATTTTTCAAAGGATTCCCTTTCATTCCGAACCTAGAATCCACCTGAATGGCAAATCACTTGTTATTGATATTGTTATAATTTGTTATATATTTTCCCCGATATTAGGCAAGGGGTGGCTTAACGTTCGAGTTGTGGTAACAAGGCTTTCAGTTCTCCGTTTTGGTAGATAATCAGATTTGAGTCCAGATTGAGCATTGTTGGCTATAGTGGGGTTAACCACACAAAAAATATTGTTGAGTCGATGGAGTTAAGGCAGGGCATTTTCTGGAGGAGAGAATTGCGTAACATAACAACTTCAAAAAAAGAATTAAATAAAGTCAAATGTAGGTAATGTGTGACCGCAAGAAGGGAAGGTCCTCCAAATTTTCACAGTTTACATTTTATAGATTTATTACGGAGAATCAAACAAAACATAGCTTCCATATGATTTCTAAGGTTGAAATGATCCTCAAAATTCTCTAAAAATAGCTCTCATCACCGACCAGATTGTGGTTGTTTCATAATGATATTGATTGATGAAATATTGGATAACAGAACTCCCGAATGAAAGTACCTACAAGTCAAAGATCCACTCTGTATAATTGAAAACAGCGTCAACCAGATTCAGTGGGGAAATTTTTCATTTATCCCCACAAACACACGTCTTTGTACGAAAATATTCGTTACATCCCAGATTCCTTATCTTGATCTCCTATAAACTGCTTACTTCCGCTAGAAAAATCAGGAAAGCAATGTTTTTCCTTGCTTTCTTCAATAGAAAATGACCAAATACGTGTGAAATCCTATTAGCCCCCTTGATCCAATAAAAAATCCGCAGAAATCGATTGACCCACCAGTGTCAGACTCATTTTAAAAGGAACCTCAAAGGACCCTTCAGGTTTCGAAGATTGCTATCTCATTGTCGGCTGATCTGATAAGCAATTTTGGGATTAGTTCTTCTCTATCGATTCCCTATGTGCATATGGCAGCACGGTCAGAAAAAACACATTGAGAGTATAGTATTTCCTGGTCCCGAACAAGAATTGAATGGATAATCTCTACGATAATACTGATTCTGGTTGTCGATAAAAAGATTTTAAATCTTGAATTTCAGTCAAGTTCCTATATTGTATTGCTGGTGAAGCTGTTGTGGGATAAACCCAGCCTGTCTTGGTGAGAACTCGAAGAGCAAATTGTAGGTACTCTAGTAGAGTATTTTTTGTTAAACCAACTTGTTCGGTGATATCGAAAAGTACTAATTGTTAACAAATCTTGATATACGAAGATGTATTGATATCTAGTTAGCCAAGACCAGTTCCATGCTTAAAAAAAAATATTGCGTTACCATAGCAACGAACAATAACTCATTAGAAGTGTCAGTGTGAAGTTTGAGGTCAAAAAAGTAAACCAGAGTTACGCAATAAATTGAAAGAAAGAAGATGTCCAACGAAATTGTGAATATCGAAAAATTGGAGTATTGAGCCATCATCCAGTACCTGTATTTAAAAGGGTTAAGAGGTGAGCCGATTTACGAAGATATGCTTAATACCCTTAGTGATCAACGTCCTTCGTATGCGAGCCTGAAAAATTTGACTGCAAGCTTTAAAAGAGGTAAATTTTCCATTGAAGATGATGGCCGATCGGGAAGGCCAGTTTCTGTGTCAGTCCCCGAAAATATCGATGCAGTTCATGACATGATTTTATCAGACCGTCGAATTGGGCTAAAACGGATATCTGAAGCACTGAATATTTCATACGAACATCATATAGTTCATGTCAATTTGTACATGAGAAAAATTGCTGCAAAATGGATCCCCAAATGTTTGAATGTTGACCAAAAGCGTGCAAGGGTAGAAGCATCGAGTTCGATCTGTGCTCGATTTGAAAACGATGTAGACTTCTTAAATCGAATTGTTACTATGGATGAGACTTGGGTACATTTCTACGATCCAGAAACAAAGCAACAATCGATGGAATGGCGACACTCTGGTTGTCCAAGACCTAAGAAGTTTCGTGTTGAAAAATCTGCTAGAAAAGTTCTTGCTTCAGTTTTTTGGGATTGCCATGGAGTTATGATGATTGATTTTTTGGATAAGGGAAGAACAATAACCGGAGATTACTATTCGACATTACTGACCACACTACGGGGAAAAATTAAAGAGAAATGACGCGGAAAGCTATTCAAAGGTGATTTGTTTTTGCAGGACAACGCCCCTGCACACAAATCTCATGTTGCCATGCAAAAAATTCGTGATTTAGGGTTTGAATTATTAGAACACCCCACTTATTCACCAGATTTGGCTCCATCCGACTATCATCTCTTTCCTCAACTGAAAAAAAGTTCAAAGGGTCGTAAATTTTCTTCCAACGAGGAGGTAATAAGAGCTGTGGAGGTCTGGTTTGCAGAGCAAGAAGAAACTTTTTTTTTGAAAGATCTAGGGACGTTGCAGGTTCGCTGTAATAAATGTATCCAATTAAGGGGAGAATATGTCGAGTAATAAAATATTTTGACATTGAAATTTGGTTTTGTTCTACAGTAGGCTAAGAATTTCTCAATATATCCTCGTATCATTCTGGAAAAAATGTTGATGATGAGATGCGTTTCGACAGAGCCACTGACTTTATCTCAAGAATTCAATACACTCCTATCGATTTGACAGCCTCAAAATCATTAGTCAGTATTCTGCCAAATTTTGTAGGCTCCTTCAAATTTTTTCCATATTTCGACCTCTGAATTCACATCCTGAAATACAAGGTATGATGAATACTGGATAATGTGCGTCTTTCATTTAATTCTTCGTTTTTGAGAAGATTATGCTTAGATACTGCCTCCTAAGGATGGCACTCGAATCAGTTAAGGGATATTGGTAATTTGTGATGATTAAAATAAGCTAAAACTATGCCTACTCTTCTGATTGATTTCCACCATGTCCAATTTACATCAGGAGGACGAAAATAATTGCTGGCCAATAATTTCTATCATCACCCCTTTTCGATCGTCTCCCTACCCGCCACTGTGCCACGACGAGGGGGGCTTCTCCATAAGAATAGAACCCGCGACGCATGCAGATTTGACAAATCTTCAGATTTAGCGTGCAATCGTCGGTATCCTAGCAACGTGAGTCAATTGTTCTGGTGCAGGTGTCCAATCAATAGCACCTGGAGCTTTGCTCTGAACATAATTTGAGAAAATACCGACGGTTAGGCTAGACTGTCTGTCGCCAAAATCCCTATATGCGTCCCTCTCTCTCTCTCTCTCTGGCCCATTCCTAGATCCTCGAGTGGAAGCTATTTTCAAGAGGCTTCTTCACCGAGAAGGTGTAAAACAGATAGAGAAAACCAGTTATTTACAGCCGCTTACTTATCATGGCGTCGGTCTTTTTGGAAGCTTCAGAAGGAACAGTGATGTTGGGGCTTGAAAAGTCTTGCTGTGTTTAACTCGCTTTGAATTGGTAATTGGCATCGTTGGTTCCGGAGTTTTGTTCGGGGATTATTTCCTCGAAACTTCCGTATGTTTTGAATTTTCAACTGGGAAAGGTGCTTCATTACAACATCAGCTACCTATTCATCTCCTGCTCTTGCAAAATAATGAATAAATTGAAAATTCCGAGGAAGATTGCTACATTTACGTTGCCATCTTCCCAAACGCGCGTTTTTTATAGTCGGTATCCCACACATGACTCCAGAATTCTGTAAGAACCTTCAAAAGTCAGCTAACACGATTAGTTGGGGAGCCGACGATGCTAAATCGGGATTTACTAGAGTGTCGTGAAGACCTAGTGGATTTTGGAGATTAGATGGTAGAAAGAAAAAAGGTTCTACGATGTATGCACTTTCAGCGGTGGGGAAAGCGTTTGCAGGATCTCAAAGATGTAAAAAAATCGCGAGGTGTACATACTCGAACGTGTCAGATTAAGATACTGTATATGCTCTACGTGTCTCTAATGATGAATTCATGCTTATCTGACAGTTTGCGCGGTGGGACTGGCTGTACGGAAGAATTGAAAATGGTGAAAAAAAAATTTGTCCAGCGTGTCAGATTTTTGGAGGATATGTTAATTGGGCCCAAAGGAAGCTACTTTTCAAGGGACTGACAATTTGTACGTGTTGACCGATTAATCTGACACTAATCAGAGGGGGTTATCTTAATCTGACACTTTGAAGATGATAGAAATTCTTTTTTCCGAATATTTCCCTGCCTCTACCTCTAATCGTTTTTGTATTCATTATGAAAGTTGTAGATAATAAAATTCTACACAACTTTTGTCTGAAGCAATTTTACATACTCTCAACAGTTCTCGAGTTAGAGGGCGATAAGTGCAAGAAGCTTAGCCACACATGCGAAAGGGCAAGGTCAATGTAGAATCCCAGTCTAATCTACAATTGTCAAAATGACAAGGTATTTCTACGATGACAATTTCGAAATTAGTCACGAAAATTTTAGTGTTGTCTGTGACTGAACCTTAAGAATGTACTATTCTCCAACGAGTGAATTTTCGCTTCAGCATGTATCGCTAAACACCTCGCATTAATCGCCATATATCTCGAAAACGTTCGAACGTAGAAAAATTTGCTTGGAACAAAATTTGTAGAAAATGTTATGCTCTACAACTTTTATAATGAATGCGAAAAAGATTTGAAGCCCAGGGAAGGAGATAATTCAAAAAAACTGATTTTTGTGACCTTTATGCCCATTTTTTATTGTTTCGGCTTGCTTAAACTGTCAGATTATATTTTTTCCGTTATTCTCGAATCATTAGCTTCAAAATAAGAAAAAAAGCCACCGCGTTCGAGAATGTACACGTGACGTTTTTTTTTTTGCAACTTGGGCGCCCTCCCACACATTTTCGACACGCTCAAATTGTCAGATTAAGAGAATATATACTTTTCAACATGTAATTAACCACATATATCTTAATCTGACACGCTCGAGTATGTACAATGATCAGATTACTATTCTGACAGGCTGTCCTAGACTATTCCCCCTATATACAGGTCTAATTTTTGGTAGAGATACTCTACAGGGCTCAAGGTATCTCTCCTTATATTAATCTGACACGCTCGAGTAAATCCCAAATTTTCCTCTCCGGCTCCCCAACTAGATCTTTTCGATTGATTTGTCCATTAGCCAAACTAGCATCGAAGAATCAAGATTCAAGAGATCGCCCAAAACGTCGAGCAGCTCAATCTTCTTTTTTGCCGCAATATCTCCAACCAACCCCTTACGCTTGCCTACGCTCCAGAGGGGGTAGACCCATTCTCATAAGAGAAACGATCAAGCTTTTTATTACCCTGTGAAATATCGAGCTAAATGATGCTGCATTAATACAGCGCGTGGCCGCAATATGTTTCACAAATTTAATCATCTAATACATATTTGCCAAGGGATGGCTCGCTGTTAATGTATTCTTTTCGGCACTGCAAATATGCCATGTAATCAATTTATCCTCTTCAGTGAAGAGGTTCATGCGACGGGAGATGGGGGGACAATAAAGTGGAACAAAGCGGTGTAGATGTTGCAGATAGCGATCAGATTTTTTTCCGATTGTTGGGTATATTCGTCAATTATTCACGAATTTGTCACATTGCCATTATGTAACAGCCACTCGGAAATAAGGGTGGGTGCTGAAAGAAAGAGAGAACTTCGTTTCAAATACTGATTCGCTTGTCAGGTCAACATTTTTGAATGTATATTCCCAAAGGAAAAAATCTGAGGGTGAAATGTATAGTACAATAAAATATATTGGAGAATGCCGCTGGAATTGCCAAAAACTTATACAGATGTTCAATAAGGTAGATTTGCCTACATCTGTTTGCCCATGAATGAACAGGAAAACAGGACGAAAGATGTTAACAAGTAAACAGAAATTTTGCACATTTTAAAGATGTAAGACGAAGTAAAATTCCAAAGGATGATAAATAAAAAATTATTTACTATATAAGCCAGAAATTTCTCTGGAAATAAAGCTATACCTTTGGCCACCCTTATGCAAATTAAAATTTTCCACATACCACAAATCTACAATACAAATAGCACAGCGAAAATTTGAATAATGGATGCACATGGATCATGACCCCTCCAAATCCAAAAGCCCGCAGGTCTCAAACCCTGTGAGTATCAACATTAATATTACCATGAGAGTTACGAAAAGGGATTAAGTAATTGCCACATATGGAATTCTTTATGATAATAATATGATTATAATAATGCGTTTCACCACATCAGTTTGTATGGGCCAGGCACGCTTACAGTGTGTTCAATTTTGTGTTTGCAGTTCGGCTTTGTATTGATTATCTAGGTGAGCTTTGAATAGGTTTATTATTTCGTGGTTAGTTTATACAGGATGATACAGGATACAGACTGGTGAATTGTGTAGTAGTTTAAGACTAGTTGAGAATTATATTCTTCAAAATCAAAGTAGGCATACAGTGTGTCAATCTGAAAAGGTAACACCCTTAATATCTCTGCTTCCATGCAAAATCAGAAGAAAAAAGCTAAAAAAGTCATTTTATACGGTTGGTTCCAATCAACTTGTATCAATCCTGTGATCGTTATGACTTAAAATATTGAATGGGAAGGAGTTTGATGATACTTTGTTTAAAAGGTAATTCTATGGCCTCTTCAGAAATGCCATAATTCTTATGCATAAACTTTTTATTATTAGGTTAGGTTAGGTACTTCCGAAAAATAAAAATAAAGAGTAGAATACTGACCATAGCAAGAGTTGACATGAAACTTGAAAATTATGATTTTTTTTGCGTGAAACTTGAAATTTTCGGCATGCTATGCGTATTATTACTTTCAATTATTCTTCTTCATCTCGGTGCATGGTGTGTATTATACACAACCCTGAGGAGAAAATCTAAGGGTGCCAAATCAGGGGAACGTGGTGGCCATTCAATTGGCTCGCTCCTAGCAATCCATTTCTCTTCTAAATTATTTGTGAGACATTGCCCTACTTAATTCAAAATTATAATTCCATCCTTATGTTTTTACGAGAAGACTTCATTCATTTCCAACTAGCTGGAGCTCCAGCTCGGAACATTCATCCAGTGAGAGTGGGGCAAAGGCGCACTGATGATTCCCAAGAGAAATGGATTGGTAGGATCGAGCCAATTGAATGGCAATTTGGCAATCACGCTACCCAGACTTGACACCCTTAATTTTTTTCCTTTAGAGGACATTCAAATTCGGTTGTGTATGAAATACAACTCTTAGAAGTACAAGAATTGAAAGTAAGAATACGCACAGCATGCCGAGGAATTCAAGTTGAAGTAAGGGCTGAGTTTGAAAATAGGTTGTATTTTGTGTCATGGGAGCTGAACAGCGTCGAGTATCTAAAGGCCGGTTCACACTACTCGTGCTCGTGTAACTCGGGTGGCTTGTTGTCGGTACATCAAAGGAAAGGATCACTATGCTCGTCAAGCTGCTCGTTTTATGTGGACGGCAAAAAGCTGCAAATTAAGCGGATCATCGTGAGCTAAAGCTTGACGAGCAACTGAGATAGTTAGTCAGACACCAGCCTACTAGGCAAGACCAAGACGGACGAGCACGAGCACGAGTAGTGTGGACCGGCATTAAGAGCTCGAGTTCACTTGGTTGGGTGATCGCTTTTGTCATGAATTCGAAAAAACTCGTTAAAACTGCTTATTTCATGTAGGTAAGTGTTTATCATATTTTCATTCGTATGATTGAAGCATGTGAAATCATGAGTCACACGTCAATCTCTGGGTCAGTTACTGTATCCATTGTTCCCAAATAAGAAGGGCAGCTGTATCCCCCGGCTTTTCTCAGGGTCCAGAAAAGGACTCGAGTTAATCAAAACATCACAAAAACTCGAATCTCAAGTGATCATAGAGCATCTTGAAACTGGTATCGAGTACCCTGGGCTGAAACAGATACCCACCTATCCATTCACGACCACAGAAGACGGAGAACTCGTCCCCATTCCTTGTCAGTGAAACGTGTACCACATTGTAGAAGTACAATTCTGAAACACCTGTACAATACAGGGAGAGACAAAAATTAACATAACAAACTAAAGGCGGGTCTCATTCAGTCTCATACCGTGACGTGTATAGATAATAAACCATGCCCCGCCTCGCCTATTGATTGGTCGAGAGAGGTTGGCAGTTGCGACGCATGCTCAGCGGTAGTTATCTGTGAAGAAGCCCGGACTCCATGCAAAGGGTTCTGTGGCCGATCGTGCTATAGACGTATATGTTTGTTGTGATTGTTTTATAATTGTGCTAAACAATTGTGTCGTCGTGTGATACCATTCGGACTTTTCGGTTGATTGACGGCCTCAAGATTGATCTCGAACTGCAGAGGCAGGCCTCCAACGGCCATTTCATTAGGTAGGACTGTGATTTTTGAAATTTTCGAAAATTTTGACAACTGTGACCTTGATATGGATTGAAAAATTTGTAATCAAAATCATCATGTGATTAACAATATATCTCATGTCAACACAACCATGTCATTACTTGAGTGTTTTTATATTATTATAAATATTTGACTTTAGTTTTCTACTTTTAAATTTAGTACCTAATATGTGAAAGAATTCAAATTTTATTTTGCACGGCAGAACTGACCCAGTAAACAGATATCTTCAGCTGTTATTGTGGATGTTTTCAAAATTATCAATAAGCTTGGCTATGTAGGTCCATATGTATAGGTATTATTCTTGTTCAGTGCCCCAGATCATACCTGTACAGAGCCATCTGAAGATATTTCATTAAGGGAAAAGTTGATTCAAAAGGTTATTTAGGCTCTTTATATCCTTACTATTATCATATGTACTATAAATGTCGAAGACCGTGTGTTTTTTGTATGTTTGTATTTGAGTAACTCCAGAACTACATGTCCGATTTTGATTGAAATTGCAGTATAGGGTAGAGAATTTATTCGAGAATGTTTTTGTGTAAAATTCATCCCTATATTATGAGAGATACCGACACAAATATATAGTTTTCTTTCATGAACAAGTAGTGAATGAAGCAGCCGTTTATTTCGAGCTTTCATGGCCGACGCTGGGTAAACTATAACAGATAGAGAAAACTGATCAAGTATATATCTAGCTCATGATAACCAATTTCAACATTCTCAATTGAATCCAAAGTAATATTCCATTTGAAGGAATTTTTTTGACCACATTAAAATGAATTAATATAAAAATGAATGTGAGCTTTATCTGCGGCATTAAATCCTTATAAAAAATGCTCTTTACAGCATAGTTTTCTAATGGATATTCCCCGAGATATGACAGGTTGAAGAGATACGAATTTAGGCAAGAAATAAAATCTACCCGAGATCTCAGTGTCACGTGACGATATCACCTATATGATCCCTTCGATTTGGAGTAGGATCGTAGGTCGTAGGCAATCGAGGCAATAGGAAAATGTTTTTCTGTTGGTCATATTTTATCTTTCTTATATTATTCCTATTATATATTTGAAGCGTTTTAGAAATTCATTGGATTTCAGTGGATGCTTTGGCGTTCACAATAAATTGTTAATTGTTACAGACGATAGATGATAAACTACTAATGTTTCTGGTTGCATTTCTGTATTCTCTATTTCCAATATTTGCATGAAATGTGTACCTGAAAAAAACGCAAACTAACTTTCATTTGGGTATATACCTAATCATAGTCATAATCGAGTCAATAATTGAATGTTTCGAGCGGTTTTCAGCCATTTATAAGGATAATTGAAATCGACATCAAACTTGCAAAAACGAAGCGAAATAAATTCATATTATTCCAACTTGAGCCACCCAAACTGAAGCAATCCTTCGGATGGACAAACGGTTTCCAGGGTTTGGGAAATATGTATGTGTGAATTCTTGAAACGTGACTCTTGGCCTGTTACTTTCTCCTCTGGGTTTAATCTCATTTCATGCCTTTCAAGTATATTTATGGCAGGGCCTCAAATTCTTCCCCTTGGTCATCTGTGGGAAAAATATCGTAATCCGGATGGAACATTTTTCTGCCCACTCTAAAGCCGTACATAGACGCAACACAATGCGCACAAAAATGTACGTAACCTTCTTGCAAAACCATAGAAGTTTCGATAGAAGTGATTGTGTACGGTAATGTGCTTAAAAATTATATTTGCAGCGATCTTTGTGCTTTTTTTTTTTAATTTTCCGTAGATTCACTATTTAAAACAGATGCATTCGCCATTTTGCAACCTGCGATTGATTTTGATATTTTGTGTTGGTGATAACTTCTACAATTTTTGAATCTAGTTTTAAGATTCCAACAATAAAAAATTCCAAAGAATACGGCAATAATGAAAAAAACCTATCGTAACATTTTCAATACATTGCAAGATATGGAGACTGTAGTTTTTGATGATAACTTGCGATGATGCCTTGCGACAAAGATTTTTGAATTTGAGGTGTCAATCGACGTATTTTGAGATTATTATTATAATATCATGAAAAATTTTAGAGTATGAAAATTGAAATACGAAGTTACCAATTATATAGAGCCTTCTACACACACCACTGAATTCTGATGGCTTCAGCTCTGATAGGGAACATATGAAATACCAAAACTCTCCATTCATCCATGAAATATATCTTATGCCTGACCATTTGGAAATTACCACATTATATCATGCTGAAATATACCCTATTATCAAATGACAAGTAGTAAAACTAATGCAGTTTTCACTCATACCGTATAAAACACGAATTTCTTTCCTGAATCCCAATAATCTTCCTTCCAGAAATGTTAAACGAAAAGATTAGGTACCTTCGCCTTCAACTAAGCTTGTATACCTACATATTTCCTTCATCGTCTCCCTCTCGGAAGTCAATTCATTTGTACCAGACCGGAATGGTCTCTAATTGACCTCCGAAGGCCCGTAGATCCAGCCGTTTCGAAATTACAAAGCTGACCGCCTCTTCCGTGAGCGTCGGACCTCGGGGTTAAACAACCCCTGCAGGACACTTGTGGCGCGCCCTAGGGGTGAAGTGAGAAATCACCCACTGTGGATTTATTAAGACCTCTCAGGCCCGTTTAAACGATGCTTGTTGACGTGGAGATACCGTTATTGAATTACGACCGAGTTAAATGTTCGGCGGCAGCATCCACGGCCGATTTGGGGGTGATTTACGTACCGAGGGATTTGCCAAGGCACGTATCGCTTGAAGGTGAAGATTAAGCTGTTCACATTGAGGTGATGTGTTTTGTCAAAAAGACATTTCGAATGCTCCAGTCGAAAGGGAGGTATCTTCGATGGAAAAAAATGTATAATACCGATTATTTCTTCAAAAAATCGTCTAGTAAAATGAAATGACAACCCTACAAACCCTACAAAAACTTGTAGGGAAGTTTTAACTCGTAGAGGAGAGGAGGATGCCTCCAAAATCACGAAGGAACAAGCTTGCACAACGAAGGTGTTGGATCATGAGCATGAATGAATGTTTTGAATCATAGGAGTGGGAAATGAACATTTTTTCATCGTCAATTCACACAAGTAAACAAGAACAGCTTTATCAAAAATGTATCACCGTTTTAGATGTATCTCGTGCATATCGAGCCTATATAGGATTCCACAGAATCCTTCTCAATTATAAAATCAAAATTATGTAGATTTGTGTGGCAGAAATTTGTGATTGGTTTGAGTGGAAGGCATGAATCTCATACTTGCCCAAGGTTCAGAGAAATGAGAAAAATGAAACTTGTAGAGACATTTTTATTATTTTCTTCAAAAGTGCCAAATCTTATAGATAGATGGCTTTTGTTATGTAATCTGGAACATCTGTTATATTTGCGTTCTTTTGGAAAATATTGGGATACTTTACTCACCCTTTTCATTCCAAAATGGTAACCTTTCGGAATTTTCGGAACTTACCTCCAGCAGCGTAAAATGCGATAAGTACAGGAATGAACAGGTGCATTCATGAAAGACTAAAGCAAAAGTACACCCCTTCTTAAAAGTGCCATAACTGGTAGTTGTAAATCAATTGATTTTTGAGATTTGTCGCAACAGGTGCCCTTTATGTATGCACCAAAGGAAAAGATGTAAATTCGAATTTTGTACTTTGTCTGAATAGTGCTTAAGTTGTTCCCATACAGAAAAGGATTCCTCAAAGTGCATTTCCAGTCAAAGTCGTCGGTAATACCTTATTTACAACTTCTTCGGAACCCTTTTTCTCACCCCATGATCACGAACCTAAACTAGCTTTGAACATGTACCCTTTTTAATCACAAAAACCTACAAAATCCTTGAAATAACCCAAATTTTCTGTAAACGAATATTGGAGGATTCTTAATTCAAAATTTCAAATCCGATCAAAACTGTGTTTGATTCTCCCAATGCAGCGCTGAGCATTTTAACGCCGATGAAATTGCTTCAGGTGTGATTATTCGAAAAAAAACGGACCAAGAATACACCCATGAGAGACACCGCGCGTCGCTTGAAGTTTCCGGTAGTTCGTTTGTATATTCGCTTAATTGGAAGTAATGCTTCCTTCGTTTAATGGGAGGAGATGCACTTAAGTAAGTAGTAGTACCCACGTGAGACAGTTGGTCCAAATACCTGCCAAAAACATAATTACTCCGCATGCGATGGCAGCGCTCCGGTCATAAAACTTGATTTGCGGTACCGTAAAATACAAGATGTCCATACAGCGTGCAACAACACAGGAACGATATAAAATGGCTAATATATTGGGTGTCTCATATTTTAAAATACTAATAGAGATAGCGCGGCGTGTGGAATTCATATAACCTTGAAGCTTCTAACCGACGGTTAGAGATGTTATTCACCTGGATTTGCATGGCGCTACTTGTTCCTGTGAAATAACTGGGTGAACCTGAAAAATCTGAATCGGTTCTGGTTATGGGACTGAGGGAGGGGAGAACCCACTGACGAGAATGAGAAAGATGTGGAATTTCTCGTCATTTGGAAAAGTTAAACTATTGCAAATCAACATACAGAAAAGGAATTTTTGATACAGACTTGAATTTTTTCTTACAGTTTTGATTGACAGATTTAATTCAACCTAATTATGAATATCATGGGTCTCAATCTTAATTCATAATTAAACGACAATAATTATCTTTCGGCAGGTCGGTTGGGCCTATGTGTGAAGGAGGTTTCAGCGCTGCTGAGGGACTGTCGCGGATGGCCTCCCTTGGAGGAGCCACCTTCGGAAGTCCCCAAAGCATGCAGACAGGACAATCAGCAAAAAAACAGGATGATCACATAAAGCGACCAATGAACGCGTTCATGGTGTGGTCTCGGCTACAAAGAAGGAAAATCGCACAGGAGAATCCGAAGATGCACAATTCTGAAATTTCCAAGAGATTAGGTGAGTTACTAATTCCATATTAGGGTGTCATTTATGTTGGGGAGCTTGCTCTTTCAGAATACGTATCACTTTTAGCTCTACGATGATTTTTCTGGGATATACACGGGTCAAAAGTTGACCTTCGAAAAATTCCGAAAAAGATGAGGTTACCTACACGAATTTCAAGACCAATCCGTTGCACTGTAATCTATGAAATTTTGAGATTTATCACTAGAAGAGCTGCTCTTTCAGAATATGTATCACTTTCAGATCTACGATGATTTTTGTGGAATATACACATGTCGAAAATTGACCTCAGAAAAATTCCGAAAAAGATGGGGTAACCTAAAAATTTGTCAAGACCAATCCGATGCACGGAAATCGATGAAATTTAGAGATGTATTACTAGAAGAGTTACTCTTTTACAATATGTATCACTTTTAGCTCTACGATGATTTTTCTGGGGAATACACGTGTCGAAAGTTGACCTTCGAAAAATTCCGAAAAAGATGAGGTCACCTACACGAATTTCAAAACCAATCGGTTGCACTGTAATCTATGAAATTTTGAGATTTGTTACTAGAAGAGCTGCTTTTTCAGAATATGTATCACTTTCGGTTCTACGATGATTTTTGTGGGATATACACATGTCGAAAGTTGACCTCAGAAAAATTCTGAAAAAGATGGGGTAACCTAAAAATTTGTCAAGTTCAATCCGTTGCACGGAAATCGATGAAATTTAGAGATTTTTTACTAGAAGAGTTATTCTTTTAGAATATGTATCACTTTTAGCTCTACGATGATTTTGCTGGGAGATACACGTGTCCAAAGTACACCTTAGAAAATTACAAAAAATATGAGGTCACCTACACAAATTTCAAGACCAATCGGTTGCACTGAAATCGATTTAATTCAGAGATTTAGTAGTAGAAGAGTTATTCTTTTAGAATATGCATTACTTTCAGCTCTACGATGATTTTTCTTGGAAATACAGTTGAATGTGAATGAAGTACGTTAAGCCTTGAACTCCAAGGAATTATAACTGATCGATCTTCATAGTTCAATGTTTAAGAAGTTGTTCATTTCGATGAAACCACTCTTTCATTACGTAAATGGATGAGGAAGTCGACTCAGGAATTGACGCAAAGAAAACATATCAGTGCCTCCGTTTCACTTGGAGATCTGCAACAATCATCCGAACTATTGAGGCCTCATCGTCTGAACAATCACTTCCAAGTCGATTGCGACAATGGGGAGAGAAGCAACGAAGGGAAGAGCATTAAATTTATCTTAGAACGTAAATGAAATTCAGCAAGTGAACAAAGAGACCTCATCATGCCTTGTAATTAATTCTTATCTCGCTCCAGGAGACAGTCACAAAGGGGCTACAGTAGTTCCATACAAAGTTTCAGACACAAAATGACAAAACATAGAACAAAAAGCCAGTGTAATGTAATACAGCGCTTCTATTGGACGATCCAATCGCTTGCTCCATTGTTGCCGCCAATGGCGACGGAACAGGTGCAAGCTTCCGCAATAATGGAGCTACGTCCCGATGTTTCTAAGGAAACAAACGAATTTCAAGTTGGATTTTATCATCTCCGTGCCTCGAATGGGGATGAAACGGAGTGCGAGAATGACATCATGGCGTTTGGTTGTCGCCTGCGTGTACGCGGGCAGGTCCGGAGAAAACGGAAACGACGAAAAAACACCGTTGAATTATGAAAACAGATCTCGATCTTGAATAAATACAAATATGACGTCTATGTCTCAATCGCAAGACGGATATTCAAGGTGGAGGCATAAGTGCCTCGTCCTAAGAGGCAGATGAGGCAGTGCGTCGTCCTATGAGGCAGATCAATAAAAATAGATACCAAATTACTCCTATTTATCAGATATTTCATCCTTTATATTCAATTATATGTAGCGTCTTTCCAGTCATGAACCAGGAATACAAAACATCGCTTCATAAACCTCCTCATCCTACATGGGCCCCAACAATACCTGTCTGACCATCTCCAAATGAATTTTTCATTGAACAGACGCCGTCCGCAGATCTCCGTATGAATTTTAAACAGTTTTAAATACCCAACTTACCATATGAATAGATCCATCATACATGTATCTTATAAATGTCACTTTTCATATGGATTTCCACCCCAAATAGCAATATAAAGCCGTATAGGTATCCGTAGCACATTCAGCCAGTCTGTTTATGTAGCGGGGATGGTATGTATTATTCGTATTCATATTCAGATCATCTGATCGACAAGTGACGTAGCACAGCTGCTGTTTCACGGCCTACCGAGTGTTTAGATATGCACCTCGGGGCTTATCATCGCTTCCTACTGACGAAATTTACAGTAATAACTTGTGGGGGAGTGTGAATTCGAGAAGGAATAATTTATGGTGATTTGGTCATCTTAACCCAAGAATGAAATTATTTTTTTGGTGGCACAAATGATTTGGAGTTTCATCTTTTTCAACACAGTATCTGCACTCGTCACTTTCTGCCAGGCCCACTCTCATTAGGTGCTTCCTGAGGCGAAAATGCCTTGTGAGGAATATACAGGGTGAGTCTTTAACTCGTACAAATATTTTAACATCAGTAGTTTCTTGAGGTCAAAAGAAATACTTTTTTCATTTAACATTTCTTCCGAATCGGCTCAGTTTGAAAGTTACAGGCTGTGGCGATTGACTACCATAGGCAATAGTCTCCTCGTTCAAACGCCACGCCGAATAGAGATTAGGCCTCATATCCGAACGTTTTCCAACGGATCATAGACGTCTTGAGTCAGTTGATCTCTATTCCCCTCGCACCATTTGCTGTAATTCTTCACTGGTATTGAGGTAAAGGAAGAAAGGAAGGCATCAAACTTCAAAACTATGACACTCTTGTAACAAAGCCATATTTGGCGATTTCTAGGTGATTTAAGGAAATAATGGACCAAAATCACCTTCAGAACTAAGGACGAGACAAAATGCATTCAAGAAAACCAGACCTTTCATTGTTTGTAAATATAATGTCCAAATTCTGACTTTCCTCAACGATCCGGTAACACTTTCTTCATATTTGCCCTCGGGCAACATTATTATTAGCTGTTGACAGAAGCAGATGACACATACTAATTGCCCTCAACCATCTCCAACCCCAACAAACACGCATTCTTCTTCAGAATAAATAAAACATCGTTGGCGCCGATCCTCAAACAAAAATTTTAGAGCGTGGCCCAATTTTATACGTAGGATAAACACCGCTCAGCGCCAGCCCTGCAGACGCGGGGATTCATACCAATTAGAGAAAGAATGATAATTCCTTCATTATCCGTGACGTGCTAGATTCCTGCTACGGTCGTCCTTTGTGTGGCAGGTGGAGAAGGAGATCTTATCGAATCAATATTGCTATATTAAAAGGCAAAAGGCGTTCTACGAAACGAAATTGATGTGTCATTTTCTTTAAGTGTTATATTCCGCCGATCGATCGTTATCCGCCTAGTCTTTATTTGTACGTTTGTGTTTTGGGAGGGGGAACTCGTTAGGCCCCTTGATTCAGTAATTATTATTTCTGAATGTTTAAATGATGGTTGCGATCGCGTCGCTTAATCATCGTTTATGTTTCGCGCGTGATTTATTCCTGTGTGGATCCACAATAGGATTTCGGTTTCCGTAAGTCATTGCGCTAGATTGGTGAAAGTTGGGTCGAGCTTGACCCTGGATCTCTGTGGATGCCTCTGCGAAAATAGGTATATGGGTAAACATTCAGAAGTTTCAAAATTATCCGAACATCTCAACTTTTACTTTCCCAATCGAAATGAAAAAAATCCAGGGGTCTTTATGCGCCCATAACCTATTTTCATCATCACCGTAATGATTGCTGATGATGATTTCTTCATGGATGAGGTTTTTTGTCAATCTTGTTAGGTTAGGTGAGGTTAGGTTAGGTTAGATTTATCATCATCATAATAGGGTACTCTAACGATTTGTCAAAATCAGCTGACCCTTCATTGCCGTGGGGCACACAAAGCTTTTTATTATCAGTGTAAAGAGGCATTTCTTAGAAGGCTATAGTCTAATCACTCTAATCTAACGTAGGGAAGAACATTTTATCCAAAAACATGCACAAAACACAATACTCGACCAAAACAGCATGCGAATCAATGGAGGGAAAAGCTTGTGTGCCCCACGACAGCGAATGCTCAGCTGATTTTGACAAATCCTTAGAGTTCCCTATAATTGCTGATGATGATTTGTTCATGTGTGGGGTTGTTTGTCAATCTTGTTAGGTTAGGTGAGGTTAGGTTAGGTTAGATTCATCATCATCATGATAATTGCTGATGATGATTTGTTCATGTGTGGGGTTTTTTGTCAATGTTTTTAGGTTGGATTGAATCGAATTTTTTCAGGAAATTTCAGATCAAGATCATGATGAAATTTCTTGATTAGTCAGCGAGACCATACATGGTGCTTCCCCGATATTAATTTGATTTCTGACGAACTCAAAATGACGTCGCGAACAAGCACACTCTAGCCTATTTTGTCGAGTGAGGTTATTATTACCTAAAAAACACAATCGCGCATTGGCGAAACTATCATACAATGCAATTCAACTAATATCAACGTTTTGGTACCAAAGTTGAAGTTATTTTAAATCATCCTCCTTCTAACTTCACATATATTACTATTATCTATCGATACGCCACTGCTAACGGACTCAGTCCTGTCAAGTGAACTTGACTTTGCCACCTTCTACGTCATCACCCTTCCCATCGGGTTTGAACTTCTTTCTATACCTTCTCTTGATTATCACAAAGAGGTAGTCTTATTTTACCATAAGTCGGCATAAGTGACATTAAACTGAACGTCTTCTGAGCCATTCGACTCTGATTCTGACTCAGAATATTCTCTGACAAGCAGAATAAGGAAAAGTTTTATTAAAAATATAAAATGGTCAGTGAAACAAAAGTGACTTCGACTAATGCTAGTGAAAATGATAAATCTGAATCTGAAACCGTAGCTGCGAAAGTGGCAATACTGACAGAAAGAAATTCTGTTATTCTCTCGAAATTCAGGTGGACACAAGTACCAACGGCGAAAATAATAAATAACCAAAATTTCACCGTGTTTTCATAGATATAAAAAAGTAAAAATTGCCCATCCAGATTCCAATTGGAGTTTCAACAAGATTATCATTGATTATTTTCAATTCACATTTTTCTAGCAAAGAATGTGTGCAATAAATAGAAATAGGTATCTCATAATGAAATATGTCATCTTTTCCACAAATAAACACGAAATTACTTCTTACCTCGATCTTGTCTTTGTTTGAAATGATTCGTTCTTCCATTTTGAGTTTATGAAAAAACAAGGCGTTTCTCAGCTGACTCCTCTGCCCATTTCTACAAAACTGAACCCTTTGAGGCTCGATTATATTCGGTAGTTTGTCGTTGTGCGTATTCACCGAAGAGACTCGTTCCTAACCTCATTCAGTTTCCAGCAGGTAATTTTCGAATCACTGCAACAATACCCGAAAATTGAGCTTGAGCTCGAAATCCCGTGCATATAATAAACACGTGAAAGGTGTCATATGGATAGGGCAACAAAAAGAAACCAGAGGCTCATTGTTCGTTTCTCGCAAGATGTTTGTGTCCGGTATTGGAAATGCCCACTCTGCAATTGTCGCCAACAATGGGCAGTGTCACGGGAAAGGAGGATATTCAGGGAGAACAGCTTAAAATCAGTTATATTTTCCTATAGATTCGCAGTTCAAACTGTCCTTTCATCCGAGACAAACACTCGGATGGAGACAAAGAGCCAGCACCGTCTTTTTAGTTGGCTCTGTGAGGGCGCATTGTTCGTCGAACAGATACTTCAGTTACATCATTTCGAAAAGATTGTTTTATCTCATGCTCCGCGCGGCGACAATGGATGCCGCGCAGAAAATCGGAAAAGTTCCTTTTGCGAAATTGCTTTTCGTTTGGGGCCCTATACGACTGGAAATAATGAAGATTATTCGAGATGGATTTTTCCATTCGCCAAGAGTTTCGATTTAATTCGATCGAGCTCCCTGAAGAGACTCCATTGTTGGTTCTTCTTTTAGTAGTTTTCATATTTTCGGAGGGGATATTGTTCGATGGTCTATTTCGTTCTTTTGTCGCCGATCCGGGGGCAGAATGGAAGGAGGAAGGAAGAACTCAGAGGTTGTGAATATAACTCAACGTGGGTGAGGAGCATGTTTAGGGTGAAGATTTTGACATGAATAAACACTGAGTACAAAATGAGTAGCAGTCTTTCAAAACTCATGAGGTGAAAGTATTTTACCGGATATTATTACGGCAATATGTATATTTCGATTTGAACCAATTCATAAACATCAGAATCGAAGGACTGAAGTATTGGATAAGCTAGTCTTATGAAATCACTCAAACAAGAACAGATAGGTAACATCTATAGTTTTATAAGAAGAGAGATAAAAGATGACTAAAAACAGTTCATTTTCAATAAACTTGTCATTGGAATAGAAAGATCAACTGAGATTATTCAAATAGATTCTGCAAATAATAAAATCTGATACGAGAAGAGGTTAGTCTAGCATCCTACTTAGATATACAGAATGACCAGGCTGAAATAGAGACGTTCAGATTAATGAGCCTAAGAACTTATGTTCAGAGTGGCCTGCATAGATTCTACAGCTCTTGGTACTCAGCGAAGACGATTGGTTCAAACATAAAAAGCCAACTTTCGCCTAGTTTAGGCTGTTCCTGAGAGATGAAGGCAGTACTCAGAGTCTGGGAGAAGGTCCAATAGCGTCTTAGTGGACTAAGGACTCAGGATGGAGGATCTATAGTCTACACTGAACAGCCTTCGTGTGCCTCATTTGGATTCTGACTCTGTGTTCTCCACAGGGACTCTGTGGGCATTGTGGGAACTTGTTTCAAGCAGTATATCCCTTTAGGAAAGGATTGTTTCATAGTCTAGGCTCAACTATATGTTGTTCCACAGAGTATACACCAGAAAACACATCTTAATATGATGTGGCAGTCAGGGAACATCAGCTAGGCTCAGATAATGTTTTGAAAGTAAAAACTATACAATCTAGAGCTTCAGGAGCAACGAACTATAGAATGCTCCAGCCTACTAAGGTAAGAAATGAGTAGAAATGCTACTGCACCTTTTGCAGAGCATTCTATTCCCTGCTGAAGGATAGCAGATGAAAAGTTCCTTGAGTGCTGGCTTAGCCATTTCAGAATTCACTGAGCAGGCTCACAAACATTGGCCCATTTGGATTTTGACTCTATGCTCTCCACAGGGACTTTGTGGGCATTGTGGGACCTCGTTTCAACCAGTAAACCCTTTAGGAAAGGATTGTTTCATAGTGTAGGCTCAACTATATGTTGTTCCACAGAGTATACACCAGAAAACACATCTAAATATGATGTGGCAGTCAGCTAGGCTCAGATAGCGTTTTGAAAGTAAAAACTATACAATCTAGAGCTTCAGGAGCTACGAACTATAGAATGCTCCAGCCTACTAGGGTAAAAAATGAGTAGAAATGCTACTGCACCTTTTGCAGAGCATTCTATTTCCTGCTGAGGGATAGCAGATGAAAAGTTCCTTGAGTGCTGGCTTAGCCATTTGAGAATTCACTGACCAGCCTCACAAACATTGTCCCATTTGGATTCTGACTCTATGCTCTCCACAGGGACATTGTGGGCATTGTAGGACCTCGTTTTAACCAGTATATCCCTTTAGGAAAGGATTGTTTCATGGTGTAGGCTCAACTATATGTTGTTCCACAGAGTATACACCAGAAACCACATCTTACGGCCGGTTTCATAATCGAACCTAAAGTCGCTTTAATTTTAAAGCTTCCTTTAACCCTACTAAAAATGACAGTAAAGGAAGCTTTAAGCTTAAAGTGACTTTAAATTCGATTATGAAACTGGACGTTAATATGATGTGGCAGTCAGAGAACATCAGCTAGGCTCAGATAATGTTTTGAAAGTAAAAACTATGCAATCTAGAGCTTCAGGAGCAACGAACTATAGAATGCTCCAGCCTACTAAGGTAAGAAATGAGTAGAAATGGTACTGCACCTTTTGCAGAGCATTCTATTCCCTGCTGAAGGATAGCAGATGAAAAGTTCCTTGAGTGCTGGCTTAGCCATTTCAGAATTCACTGAGCAGCCTCACAAACATTGTCCCATTTGTATTCTGACTCTATGCTCTCCACAGGGACTTTGTGGGACCTCGTTTTAACCAGTATATCCCTTTAGGAAAGGATTGTTTAATAGTCTAGGCTCAACGGTATGTTGTTCCACAGAGTATACACCAGAAAACACATCTTAATATGATGTGGCAGTCAGGGAACATCAGCTAGGCTCAGATAATGTTTTGAAAGTAAAAACTATACAATCTAGAGCTTTAGGAGCTACGAACTATAGAATGCTCTAGCCTACTAAGGTAAGAAATGAGTAGAAATGCTACTGCACCTTTTGCAGAGCATTCTATTCCCTGCTGGAGGATAGCAGATGAAAAGTTCCTTGAGTGCTGGCTTAGCCATTTCAGAATTCACTGAGCAGCCTCACAAACATTGTCCCATTTGTATTCTGACTCTATGCTCTCCACAGGGACATTGTGGGCATTGTGGGACCTCGTTTTAACCAGTATATCCCTTTAGGAAAGGATTGTTTAATAGTCTAGGCTCAACGGTATGTTGTTCCACAGAGTATACACCAGAAAACACATCTTAATATGATGTGGCAGTCAGGGAACATCAGCTAGGCTCAGATAATGTTTTGAAAGTAAAAACTATTACAATCTAGAGCTTCAGGAGCAACGAACTATAGAATGCTCCAGCCTACTAGGGTAAGAAATGAGTAGAAATGCTACTGCACCTTTTGCAGAGCATTCTATTTCCTGCTGAGGGATAGCAGATGAAAAGTTCCTTGAGTGCTGGCTTAGCCATTTGAGAATTCACTGACCAGCCTCACAAACATTGTCCCATTTGGATTCTGACTCTATGCTCTCCACAGGGACATTGTGGGCATTGTAGGACCTCGTTTTAACCAGTATATCCCTTTAGGAAAGGATTGTTTCATGGTGTAGGCTCAACTATATGTTGTTCCACAGAGTATACACCAGAAAACACATCTTAATATGATGTGGCAGTCAGGGAACATCTGCTAGACTCAGATAACGTTTTGAAAGTAAAAATTATACATTCTAGAGCTTCAGGAGCAACGAACTATAGAATGCTCCAGCTTACTAAGGTGAGAAATCCCTGCTGAAGGATAGCAGATGAAAAGTTCCTTGAGTGCTGGCTTAGCCATTTGAGAATTCACTGACCAGCCTCACAAACATTGTCCCATTTGGATTCTGACTCTATGCTCTCCACAGGGACTTTGTGGGCATTGTGGGACCTCGTTTCAACCAGTAAACCCTTTAGGAAAGGATTGTTTCATAGTGTAGGCTCAACTATATGTTGTTCCACAGAGTATACACCAGAAAACACATCTAAATATGCAGTGGCAGTCAGTGAACATCAGCTAGGCTCAGATAACGTTTTGAAAGTAAAAATTATACATTCTTGAGCTTCAGGAGCAACGAACTATAGAATGCTCCGGCCTACTAAGATAAGAAATGAGTAGAAATGCTACTGCACCATTTGCAGAGCTTTCTATTCCCTGCTGAAGGATGGGAGATGAAAAGTTCATTGAGTGCTGGCTTAGCCATTTGAGAATTCACTTAGCAGCCTCACAAACATTGTCCCATTTGGATTCTGACTCTATGCTCTCCACAGGGACTTTGTGGGCATTGTGGGACCTCGTTTCAACCAGTATATCCCTTTAGGAAAGGATTGTTTCAAGGTGTAGGCTCAACTATATGTTGTTCCACAGAGTATATACCAGAAAACACATCTTAATATGATGTGGCAGTCAGGGAACATCTGCTAGACTCAGATAACGTTTTGAAAGTAAGAATTATACATTCTAGAGCTTCAGGAGCAACGAACTATCGAATGCTCCAGTCTACTAAGGTAAGAAATGAGTAGAAATGCTACTGCACCATTTGCAGAGCTTTCTATTCCCTGCTGAAGGATGGGAGATGAAAAGTTCATTGAGTGCTGGCTTAGCCATTTGAGAATTCACTTAGCAGCCTCACAAACATTGTCCCATTTGGATTCTGACTTTGTGCTCTCAACAGGGACTTTGTGGGCATTGTGGGACCTCGTTTTAACCAGTAAATCCCTTAAGGTAAGGATTGTTTAATAGTCTAGGCTCAATGGTATGTTGTTCCACAGAGTATACACCAGAAAACACATCTTAATATGATGTGGCAGTCAGGGAACATCAGCTAGGCTCAGATAATGTTTTGAAAGTAAAAACTATACAATCTAGAGTTTCAGGAGCAACGAACTATAGAATGCTCCAGCCTACTAGGGTAAGAAATGAGTAGAAATGCTACTGCACCTTTTGCAGAGCATTCTATTCCCTGCTGAAGGATAGCAGATGAAAAGTTCCTTGAGTGCTGGCATAGACATTTGAGAATTCACTGAGCAGCCTCACAAACATTGTCCCATTTGGATTCTGACTCTGTGCTCTCCACAGGGACTTTGTGGGCATTGTGGGACCTCGTTTTAACCAGTATATCCCTTTAGAAAAGGATTGTTTCATGGTTTAGGCTCAACTATATGTTGTTCCACAGAGTATACACCAGAAAACACATCTAAATATAATGTGGCAGTCAGGGAACATCACCTAGACTCAGATAACGTTTTGAAAGTAAAAATTATACATTCTAGAGCTTCAGGAGCAACGAACTATAGAATTCTCCAGCCTACTAAGGTAAGAAATGAGTAGAAATGCTACTGCACCATTTGCAGAGCTTTCTATTCCCTGCTGAAGGATGGGAGATGAAAAGTTCCTTGAGTGCTGTCTTAGCCATTTGAGAATTCACTGAGCAGCATCACAAACTTGGTATGCCTCAACTCCAGAACTGTTTAAAGGGACATGAAACTACTGACTAGGTCCTGTGGCAGCCATAGCTTGACTTGATTCGATTTATACGATAGGGGACCACAGAAGTTACTCTTCGTCTCCCTTATACTCTCCTCCCTTAAAAAAGCCTGTCCCTTACTGTTAAAAATATGTATTATCTACTGATAATAGCCAAATTAATCTGTTTTCATTCGAGAATATCTTCAAACAGCTCTTTCTGAACCTTCAATGCTCCAGCAATGTCATATACTCTCATCCTTAGACTCGGTGACTCTTTTTCATGATGGAGTCAGTAAAAAATTTGATTTTTGCTATGAGTAGGTGTAAGAAGAGTGTAGGAATTTTGGCACCATAGTGGTGTCGAGGTCCTTGCTCTCTCTTAGAACTTTCATGAATTCCTTTTATTTTTATTGATGTCTTCTAATGGAGTGAATAAAGACCATCCTTTCTTTTACAGGAGCCGAGTGGAAGTTACTGTCGGAGGACGACAAACGACCGTTTATCGACGAGGCCAAAAGGTTGCGGGCGATGCACATGAAAGAGCACCCGGACTACAAGTACCGACCTCGAAGAAAACCAAAAACGCTGCGAAAGGAGGGTGGCTATCCGTATGCAATACCGTATCCCTCTGTGCAAATGGAAGCATTACGAGCAGGTCAGTTGATCCTTTATGCCGTCGCATAAGTGCCTGCCAATTCCTGCCTTTATCGGGTAGAAATGCAATGAGGCATTCGCGTATCGGTTCACATATCATGCATCTTTGAATTTGTCCGGGGAACGACAAGAGGTCCGGCTTTGTGTTTCCGATTTTTCGGGGTGGGTAAAGGGGGGTTGTTGACGATTCAAATGAATCTTCGATCTCGGGGGAAATTGGTGGGTGAAAACAGTGGGTTTGTGGGTTTTTGAAGTAGGTGCGGCAGATGGGTAGCTTTAAACGTCACGAAAAGTGAAGCCACCGAAGATATATGAGGAGAAAGAAGTATATAGGTAATAACATTCACAAGGTTCAACACCTAGTTTAATCTTCTCATATAATATAATTTAGGAATCTGACTTACCTCATAAGACTCCAATGGACGAGTCCAGAAACGCTTGTGAATACTCTACAAAACAATTACAATGAAACTTAATTTTTTATTTTATTTGTACTTTCACCACCCGGTACTTTCACCTTCGAATAAATTTTATTCACTGTCAAGAAGTATCTGCCAAATAATTTCCTATCTGAAAGATGCCTTATTTCGGTGCTTTCAGATGAAATTATTTGACGAATAACAATTCTATGAAAGCACGGTATACTACTTTTCACTGATTAATGTAAAATGAGACACCGCATTGTAGAAATTGTTATAAATCCAACTAGAAAGCAAATATTTCGTGGAAATCACACAAAGAATAACCATACATTAAGAATTTAAAAAATTCAACCAATAATGACTTACCGACATTCGATCTATGGCAGATGTATTCGATGAATAACATTATCGGAAAGTGAAAAGACAGCATAATTTGTGCATAATATTCTGAGACATAGAGACTATGTCTATGATAATATTGATGGTTTCGTCACAGAAAAACCTATTGCAACAAAGAGTTGATGTAAAGCTTTGACACAATCATAGAACCATTTAGTAGTTGAGGAGTTCTGTGTCGAAACCATAAATGTGAGAACAACCCCAGAAAAAACTATCAAATAATGTCAAAAGTTTCTATGAGAATTCAATATTAATCTTTAGGATTGTTAGGAGGTATGATAGGCTTAGAAAAATACGTTTTCATTGTGTTTTGTCCAGTATTTAGAAACAGTGAAATTATACAAGGTTGAAAAGCGTTTCTGAAATTGTCCATTGATTTATTTTCAACATACAGCTGGTACAAGCTCTTCAAAGAGCTTCTGATAGGTTCCAACTTGGTACCCTGCAGAATTAGGGTAAAAATGAAATACACAAGGTGGGTTTTTACTGTCAAAAGAAGATTGCTCTCTTTTTTAATTTACCATTTCTTCATAATCTTGTAGTTGGTGCATTATTATTAAATTGAATTTTAGTCCATTCAGTTCCAGCTGAACCAAGTATAGTTCGCCTTTGCCTTGAAGAACCAATAGTACATTCGCTAAACTTTGGAATTAGCTAAGATTTGCTGATTCTTACCATCTTCCCAATACATACACTCTGCGAAAAAAATGTTGAGTCCTAGGGTTACTTTTTTCGGCGTATACCAAGAGATTCTGGAGAAATATATATATGGATATGAATATTCATGTGATTCTTCGGGCTGTCATCCTGACAGCTCATAGGTACGGAATCCTTTCCGTTCCAGCCAGGTGCGCATTATGTCCACGTCAAAATCTGTCAGATCCGTTCCTCGATTGGGATTTTGAATGAGAATAGGAATACCAGCGATTTCACACAAAGCGAGCACCTTCTGACAATGGCCCTACGCGTATCGATACAGATTCGGTATACAATTGAAATTTGATTTTGTCTGTTTTCTTATAATCAGGCCAGGTAGATCTACTGGTTTTTGCGCCCATTGTGTCTTCTTGTGCGGATATTTATATGGAACTGGGACGCAACGCGTAAATATTTGATTTCAGAAAGCGGCGTAATCCCTACAGGGTCGGATTTGGTGATTGGAATTCGAAAAGAATCTCACGGGAGAAACCCCAACTATGTTCCGAAAATCATTCCATTAGATAAAATCGTTTGTAAGATATACCAGGAAGTATTGATATCTAGTTAGCCTAGACCAGTTCCATGTATAAAAAAAATATTGCGTTACCATAGCAACGAACAATAACTCATTAGCAGTGTGAGTGTGAAGTTTGAGGTCAAAAAAGTAAACCAGTGTTACGCAAAAAATTAAAGTGTCGAGCCATCATCAAGTACCTGTATTTAAAAGAATTTAACTGTTCAACCGAGCCGAATTGGGAAAAATGGCAAAGGGAAAAAGTATTTTGACCTCAGAAATCTTCTGTTGAAATACCTATATGTACTATATATGAAATAGGATTTTTCCGAAGAGAACCGAATCGAATTCCTCAACTTTTGATGAGCTCTTCAAATATAGCCGATTGAGTTAATTTCAGGAAAAAATACCAGGTACAGATGGGGGGAATTCATGTACAGATTCTCAACTTGCCTAAAACTGGCTATTTTGCTCTGTTCCAATTGAAAATAATGGACGGAATTCTCATAAAAGCTGACCACTGGCCTAGAAATTTCCCGGAACGGTCCTGTCCATTGGGCAGTATTGAATTTCATAGAATTCCAGGTTTTTGATGTAGCAATTGTGAAGGGTCCATTGTCGTACCGTTGGGGCTATTTGTTTCCGATGCGAAATCACAAATTCGATTTTAAAATTGAACCGTTAGCAGGGCGAAATGGGAGCGTATAAAAGGGATCTGACAAAGGGGGCCCATAAAAAGTCACCGATTGATATAACTAATAACAAAATGCCATTGTTTCGCACTTTGAACGGATTTCTATTTCGCAAATCGAAAACATATGGTCCCGTTAAATTTTAATATCACCTGAAATCGATCGTTGAAAATGGATTTTTAGCCGTGCGATGTGTTTCATTTCCAAAGCGGCTTTTGTACGACAAACGTCATAGATTTCGGCAGGGTTCATATTATTTGGCATGAAAAAAGTTCATCATTTGCAGTTAATCTCTGGAATAACTGAAAATACACCGAGTTCTCTCAAATTTCGATCAATTACTTACCTATAACATGTAGAAAATCGCTGTAAAATCATTCAATAATGAAAATTGAATAACAACTTGAATAGATCCAATAAAAATCAGTATGAGACCTTTCGTCAATTTGGTCGCCTTTTTTCTGAAGTTTGGTTCTTTGCATATGCTTCATGAATGTTCTTATTTTGAAGTTAGTTTATCAACGGCTGCGATTTGAAAGGAGTTTTCTGAAAATGCCAAGACGTAAATTAACAAACGCTGAGGCTAATAGGGCTATCGGAATGCTACAGGGTGGCCTAACTCAGGTTGTTGTAGCGGAAAGGCTCCAAGTCAGCCAAAGTGTGATATCTCGACTTTGGAATAGGTTCAGGAAGACAGGTTCCGTGTTAGAAAGACCAAGGCTTGGTGGGTGACGAAAAACAACACCTGGTCAGGATCGTTTCATCACCGTTTCGGCGAGAAGAAACCCTACATCTACGTGTAGAATGCTACGGAATACTTTTCAAAATGCAGATGGGGTCCAAGTTTCCATCGAAACCATCAGACGACGTTTGAGAGAGGTGAATCTAGTTCTAGACGTTCATTAAGAGGAGTTCCTTTAACACGTGACTATAAGCGTCAAAGACTGGAATGGGCAAGGCAACATATCAATTGGAACGATCAATGGCGTAGTGTCCTCTTCACTGATGAATCCAGATATGGACGATTTTCAGATTCTCGAAGAATAAGGGTATGGACAATCCCACGCATACCCCCTAATCGTCGCTATGTCCAAGAAGTCCATCCATTCCGAGGAGGTAGTGTTATGGTATGGGCCAGGATATGTTTCAACGGGCGCACAGATCTAGACATTTGTCCTGGGAATATGACCGCCTCACACTATAAGGAGCATGTCATTGACAATGTTGTGCCAAATTTTCACGCTGCTATTGGTGAAATTTTTCAATTTCTAGACGATAACGCTAGACCGCACCGTGTAGCGTGTAGCCATAGTTGAGAATGCGCGCGAGGAGCTTGGTATTCCACATTTACCAATACCTCCGCACTCACCAGATTTGAACTGCATAGAACATGCTCCAAAGAAGATTAGATAATCATCAACCTACCCCAGAATTCTTATATGATCTGAGAGAGCTTCTGTCCCGTTTATAGAACCAAATTCCTCAAGAAATGTTCAACAACCTCGTGTGTAGTATGCAAAGAAGATGTCAAGTTGTTACTGATGCCGTGGCCGTGGAGGCCATGCTTTGTATTGATAGTCTTAAAATGCTTGAATTCTCTGGGAATAAAATTTCGTTATTTTACTCGATTTTTCTTAACCACCCTGTATACGCTGCAGACCTACAGGCTAAAATTAATTTGCAACTTGAAATCATATTAATATGAATTTTCATCATCAAAATCTTATTTTAACTATATGTTTTTGCAATTTAAGTCAATATCCCTAACTCATGTGGAGCAGTTTAAATTCACCAATACTGGGTGTTCTGTATTTTACGTCACTAGGTTTTTTTTCAATCTCGTTTTTTTCGAATACCACCAAAATCATCTAGACCACCAATTCGAAGGAAAACAACCCGTATAATCTCCCAGACGTCCCCATAAAAATTTCAGCGGAATTCGTCGTCAAGGTGTTAATTTTGGTCGTTTTGTCTAAAGCCTCTCGACGGGGCGCAACCATTTTGGCTGCAGGGCTTCACACCTCTAGAGAATAAAGTCCAGATGTTATTTGGCTTCTTCACGCGGTCAGCCGTCCGAAGAATGGAATCATTCAAGAACGTAAACAGGCATAGCTGACCAGTTTAAATTTAGATTCCATCGTTGGAGATTTCTAGCGTACCTGAGAGACTTTTGAACGGTTATAATTTCTGTTCGAGGAGCTATTTATAAAGATTATGTCCAACTCTATATTCTTCACCGTATATTATGACGATAGCAGAAAATTCATTAATGAGGTTGACGCTGAACTGACTTTCCTTCATGAAAAAAAATTGGATGAAATGGGTGTCTCTCTGTTTGGTTTTTTTTGACCCTCAGATTTGTAGAGGATTGAAATCCTTCAGTGAATATTTTTTATGACAGTTTGAGTGTCTCCAATCAATGTATACAGTGCGAGTCAAATTCACATTCCTCATTGAAAATTGCAACGATAATTATGCAGTTAATTATCGTATTATAGTTGACAATTCCTTCAAGTTAGTAGTGCAGAATGCAAAGTGAAGCTTAGTTTATTGCATTCAAAAGAACAACCGAAAGTGACATAAATTTTCTACTGATGAAACTAACTGACAACAACTGAAAAACTTTTATTGAGACCACATTAACATTTTCATGGTGTCTTTGACTACACTCTTTCATATAAAAAAGTGATATGTCGTGAATACGGGATGTACCTATACCAGTGATTTATTCAGCAATTAACAGGTTTGTCCTATACAACATTTTATGAGTTGTATATTATGCAAACTTCGTTCATGGCGTATATTTTCATTTGATATTTCGGCGACGTGGGTCATGAACTTATTATATCAAAGATATCTCGTGGGCCTTTAATGGGTCTTTCTCCCAACACAAAAATGGAGGTGCAAAAAACGTTACCTTTTATCATTCCAATAAAAGATTCTGTTTTGCATAATAATTGCTTCAGAACAGTAATTCCACTGCTTTGACTTTACAACAATAGAACCAATTACTATCAATGCGTCAATTTCATATAATTGGCAGACTGCAGCTGTCAATCTTTAGTAGATGGACTCATCTAATCTTTTACGACTTATAGTAATTATATCCTAAATTGACAAAACTAATACAAGTAGCAATCTCGCAGTGAAATTATTGTTGTGAAAATGTCACAAGAGGAGTTTTGCGGTACGACAGTCGAATAATTCAAAGGTTATATGATTCTAGTGACGTTTATCATCAGCTGTAGCCACAACTGTCTGACTATAATTAAGTTAGTGTCACGAAGTGACCAGTGGGACTTTCTACAATATTTATTATATCTCGGAACGGTTCAACCCAATAGCTATTTGTGTCTTCATTCCGAAGTCCTTTTCATGGGACAATTGTCTCAATTCCTGTATGTATTCGATATAAGTCAAGATGTTTCATCATTAGCATCCTTTAGAAGATTTAACGTGGATTGTTTGCATTCTTACGGAATGGACAAGAATGTTTTCATATTTCATTGCTATAAATATTGACGTTTTCATCCTTATTCATGGATGTATTGTTGTCATTCTATTCGCGATTGCATTTCAATTTTTTTTTACCTGGTTGAGTTTCAAAACTTCAAGAATTGTATAGAACTTTCAGATTTCAGGAAGATTGGATAACCTAGCGTTTAGCTTTAGCTATAAATTTTTTATTACTCGGTTAATCGATGAGGGGTTCAGTCTATTCGTTTATTTACGATAATTTTTCGAACATATTTAACTGGTATCGAAATAAGCTAGTAAGATACTGAAATGCTCGGCTATATGCAAATAACGGAATAAAAAACGAATAAAATCTTTAAATAGTTCATATCGCGGCAAGTAGAAGTTGTTTTATGCATAAAAAAGATCATTCCGATATTATTAACAATCGCAAGGCGAACACAGTGTGCTTAATATGTAAAATACCTCTCCCTAGTATCGGTAACATCGGATACCAGGTTTTATAATGCATTATACCATAAAATATGAGGCATGTGGCGTGTCCTGTCCATACTTTTCATATTCGTTCAGAAAAGTTGTTATTTAGCAAACATCTTGCCTAAATTTAACATTACGGCCTAATTTATTGGCCCTTTTATCAACGTTCTCCTCCACTATAAATTACACAAAACATTCGTGCTGTCAGTAGAGCTAACCATCTTTGTTTTATTGCTTCGTCCTAATGACTCTTATCAATGAAGGGCACTTTCCTCTGTTTCCTCTACTTCCAAACATTATTCGAGAAAATATGAAGAATACTTTTATTTAACAATGTTCGAAAAAGATTCATTAAATAAATGAAAAACTATATTTCGAAATTCATTTCATTCGATAAAACCGTTTGTGAGAAAGAAGTGAAAATAACATTCTTCATGGTTTTTCGCAGCCTGTATCTTTTAAACCGAGCCGATTTGGAAAAAATGGTATGGGACAAAAATGTTTCTTTTACTGGCCCTGTATATTTCTAGTTGTTCATAATCAATTCTTGAGTAAAAAAAAGGGTGTAAATCCGACATAACGCTACATCGAACAGTCTGAAGTATGCACATGGTTCAATCAGCAAACCAAACCATTTGAAAATGCGTTTCTACACTTCATTATCGATGGGGTTTGCCGCCAAACAATGGCTGCGGGTCCTCGAGCGTGGTTGGTCCCTGCATCAAATTTTTCCGCATAATTTAACATTCGAAATCGACGGCAAGAGGTCAAAATTACCATTAAGCGGAGAGCGTTTTAATTAAAAACACTATAGTGAATCATGCGCGCGGTCAGTAGGTACGTGTATAGCTGTCAAGTCTTGCTTTCTCCAAACAGACAACGAAATAATTAATTAGCGGGAAAAACAAAGAGGATCTCATCAACATCGAAATTTATGAGTGCCAGTGCATTTGCATGGGTTTGTTTATGCACGCATGTTGTATGGTTCTTCTGTATTTGACTAATTTTAGTCGAAACGTATGACGTTTCCCAGTTTATCGGAAAAATCAAAAATTCACAATTTTTCTTATTCCTTCAGATGAAACTGCATTTGCTGTTGAATGGTGAGAAAAAAAGAGTCTGAAAAAAAATTATTCATTCAGCTATATCGACCAGGGTCATTTTACTTAATACCTCGAGGTCGTAGATCACGAATATGCAATTAGATTTTTTCTAGGATCTATATTTTGGGAAAAAAATCACTTTTAGTGGAAAATTTCGAAAAAATTGGTCAACTTTGGGGAGCTGTAGCAACCAGAAAAAACGCACTGGACATGAGCTGATTTTTTGGTGATGGATTGGTTCTTTGCGAATGAAAAAAACCACATTTTTTTCATCTACCGCAAGTGGTTCGGATTTTATGATTTTTTCCGCGATGGTCCAAAATGTCCAATATTCCATCGACCGTAACTTGAAAAATAAATTTTTAAAAAAATATTTGTTTGCATATTCGTGTTCTACGCCCTCGAATTAGTGTATAGTATAAATTTGGTTTTGATCTGAGACCAAAAATATTTTTCAAAAAATCGCAGTTTTTCCATACATATGCATGGACAATTCGAAAAATTTTCGATCTCTCCGATTTCCACCAAAATTTGGTTATTTACTAATTCGAGGGCGTAGATGACGAATATGCAAACAGAATTCTGTTGAAAGAATTAGGTTTAAAATTATGGTCGATGAAAATTCGGAAATTTTGGACCTTCGCAGAAAAAATCATAAAATCAAAACTGTTCGCGGTAGATGAATAAAGGTTGGTTTTTTCTATTCGCAAAGACCCAATCTATCACCAAAAAAATTAGATTATGTCCAGTGACTCTTTCCTGGCTGATACAGCTCCTCAAATTTGACCAATTTTTTCGAAATTTTCCACTAAAACTAATTTATTTCCCAAAGTACTGATCCAAGAAAAAATCTAATTGCATATTCGTAATCTACGATCTCCAATTACTCAAAAAAATTACGTGGGTTGATATCATTCGAAAAATAAAAAAATGATTTTTTCCGCAAAGGTCCAAAATTTCCAATATTCCATCGACCGTAACTTGGAAAATAAATTTTTTTAAAAATATCTGTTCGCATATTCGTGTTCTACGCCCTCGAATTAGTGTATAGTATAAATTTGGTTTTGATCGGAGACCAAAAATATTTTTCAAAAAATCGCAGTTTTTCCATACATATATGCATGGAAAAATCGAAAAATTTTCGATCTCTCCGATTTCCACCAAAATTGGATTATTTACTAAATCAGGGGCGTAGATTACGAATATGTGAACAGAATTTTGCTGAAAGGATTAGTTTTCAAGTTATCGTCGATGGAAAATCGGAAATTTTGGACCTTCGCGGAAAAAATCATAAAATCTGAACTGTTCGCGGTAGATTAATGAAATTTGGTTTTTTTTATTCGCAAGGAATCAATCTATCACCAAAAAAATCAGCTTATATCTAGTGCTTCTTTTCTGGCTCACAGAACATAAAATATTAATTAGGATATCTTGAAATTATCAACCCCCCAAAAATACTGATCAATGAGATCTCGTACTTGCTCAAAAATGACGTTTTAAAGGATCGACAAATAACCATAGAAAAATTAATGAAATTCATAGAATTTCCGCTGTAATAAAGCTCTGGTTTTCATGAAAGCCATATATTCTTGGGGTACCAGAGCTATAGCTTGTCTTCGTTTGCTACTCCCTGAACAGGACGCATGAGATGTTCCTATATTTCATCCAATTCAAAAAATTAACGTTGACAAGCATGTATAAAAGATTGGACCACGCTTAATTCACAATAAACATGTAGCGCGCAACCAAGCGATTTGTAAGGATTAAAAAAAATAACTCAGATGTAACACGGGCTAGATTACGGGTAATTTTTCAAGATTAAACGTTAAGTTTCTCAGAAAGGACTGGCATGTGCGTTAGATGAGCCAGAGGAGCGATATGGACGAATATTTCAGCGTTGAAACTGACCTCGCGTGCTTTTTCAGTTATAAATTACCCGGCTAGCACGCACAGACACCTAACACAATAAATAATGGATCGCTTTACTATAGGATGCCAACTAGCGTTTGTTCTGCACAATGGCGACTACATTATTGCGACCACGGCTAATATATGTGACACTCAAACTAAATGACTTTTGGATGTTTGCAGCCAACCTGGGAGCGCTCAAGCTGAAAGCCAGCCAGTTCACGCTCTCTGTAGCCATTCTTAACGTCTACAGGGTATCCCAATTGCTTGATTTCGTCCGTTTCTGGTGTTTCTAATCTGGATAGGGAAAAACGATGATAGGATCACTTTTTTAACGCACGGTCCTATTGCCTGGCCAGCGAGATCACCAGACCTCATTCCTTTGGAATTTTTCCGTATGGGAGAAGGGGAGTCAGGAACGCCATCAGAGTCATTTCCTATGCTGTTGGATACAGTAAATTCTGTCAGAAAAAGATGCCGGAATAAGTTTACTAATAATGGTACTCAATTTGGGAACTTTTTATGAGTTATATTGAAATTGATTATAGAAAATCTGCTAGATATTCATTCAAATTGGGTGAAACGTGAATTTTATTGAAGTAATAGAGATGTTTCAGCTAACAAATAAAATTGTGAAAAATTGGACACTTTTAAGAAGGAAACTCTATAAATCTTCTATATGTATGAAAACTCTTCTCAGTGTATTTTGAAAAATCCTCTATTCACTAGACCTCCTTTTTCCAATTTTATATCATCGTTCATTAAACCTCCGTGAAAGGGATTACCTAAAAAAAAATAACTCCTATCTGGCCAGTATATCTCGTATCTCATATAGGCCCACAATCGTCCGTATATCGAGCTCCTAAATTCCTTAAAAATATCGCAGGGATTATGCTCATACGTTTGCAGTAGGAGCCTCTGGCAACCAAAATAATAATCACCAGATTTATTGTTTATCGGGAATTTATAGAGGTCCATAAAATATCTCGCAAAACACGTTGTCAAAGCAATTCTTTAATTCGCTTCGATGGGACGCTATAAGGCCCCCCAGGAAGCCCCAGGAGGGGGCTTTCAGGTGGAGAAATTCCAGCCTGGTGCATGTTATTTCTTTCTTTGTACCTCTTCGATTTTTTTCGATTGTTATCGATGGTTTCAGTTTATTTTTTCAATTGCTGAAGACACCAAATTTGGCCTATACCAGTTGAAAATGGGAATTTTCGTGATACTCAATAATTTTCTCCAGAGAATCAACCTGTCCAGGCTCCGAAGTTAATGGGTTCAAAGATAAAGATCTTTCTAATATACAATAACAAATGATTCAGATTAATCCGATCGACAATAGACAATTTGTCCCGGAGTCCTAGGAAACAGCATAATGGACACAATGGAAGAATGACAGCATATTAGTCTTTCTTCTATTTTTATTTAGCTCCATTCGAGACTTACGTAATTTCCAGCCATTTGCATAGAATGACTATCAATCAAAACGCTGCCTCGAATGAAGAATGGCTTGAAGGTAAATTATTCAAACGTTGACGCCTGGCATTCAAGGAACCACGAATTAGTAGTGCAAATAATGGAGGTATAATACGTGTTCGAAGCTGCTATTTTGTTTTTATGGGTGCTCCTTTGTTGTAGAGAATGGTGGATTAGATATTGGATCTGCAGAGTTTCATTAGAATGTTTAATGTGGTGGAGCAACTTTTGACTGTCGAAAATGGCAATTTTTTCATCCATATAATGTCTTTTTTGATATGGTGAACTTGAGAGGAAGAATATTTCTGTTTGAATGTGAATTAGATACGGATTTTTGAGGAAAACTCATTTTCTTCTATATTTAAGGAAATTCAGGTGATGGAATAGTAAACTGATCTCTTTTTTCCGAGAATTTCCCAGAGGGTAGTTCAAAATCAGCCAAGAACTATCCCTCTACCCACTGTGAAGATTCATTTTGGTAGATTGCAGTTTTTCGAATTCATATACAGGGTGAGTCTTTGATTCGTACGAATATTTTGACAGTAGATTCTTGAGGTCAAAAGAAACACTTTTTCCCCATATCATTTTTTCCGAATCGTCTCGGTTTTAAAGATACAGAGTGTTGAGAAAGCACAGAAAATGTTATTTTCAGTTCTATCTCACAAACGGTTTCATACGATGAATCTTTCTTGAACACAAGATATCACCCACGTCTTCCAGTTTTCTCATTATATGAAATATGAACATAACGTATCATAAAGATACCAACAATTCAAAGAGCCCAAGTTTTGAAACTAAGTTGTCCGCTATCTAATGAATATTTGAACCTTTAGTAAAATAAAAGTATTCTTTCTATTTCCTCGTAAAATGCGTCGTTTTCCAGTAATTTGTTCGAAAACAAAAAATATCTGTGATATTAGGAAAATTGGGTACTTTGACTGAATGCAACTCTGTTTAGAAGATCCACAGATGTGTTGTGTCATAGATTTAGCTTCTTATTCTGAAGGTAATTTTGTTTCTCCAGGGGTGGCATAGCTCATTAAGTAAAACTCAAAATGACTATATCTTTTTATCAGGGCCAAATCGAAGAAAATGGTAAAAGAAAAAGGTGTTTCTTTTGACCTCAAGAATCCACTGTTCAAATATTTGTGAGTCAAAGACTCACCCTGTATGTTCAACTGACGTTACAGCCATAATAACCTTGCGAAGTAAAATTATGTGGATTTTTAGGTGAACTCACTACCAAATCATTATTTTATGGGGATAAATAGCACAGTCCCACTTAAATACCTACACCATCGATAAAAGATGTTCTCCTTCCAGCGAGAAAAATCATCCGATACATTCATGGACAGCGTCTTCAGCTGTCAATCATACCTCATTTAAAATCAGCATTTGACAGAAGATATTGATGCGCAAGTAATGATTTATCACCTGCATCTCGGCCGAGTGAAGACAGAATTGCTTGTAAATGACAGTTGTATATATATAATTTTATATCTCGAATGGCTGATTATCGAGCGTTTAAAAATGATGACTATATTCTTCAAGGATCCTCGGAGCTTCTCCTACACGTCAGTCCATTCATTCCAGCTATTCAAAGCGACGCAAATTGATATGATTAATACCTTACCACCTGTAACCACCCAGTTAAAAATGAATCCTTTGTCAATTCCACCATTAGTTTCATTATTTCCCATTTATTTCAGTAGTTTTTTGCCTATTTATAGACGCCGGTGCCGTTTTGTATCCACACAAACATAACTATGAATATTCATTCGGTTAATGGAATGAATCGCTTTGATCATTACTTTTATGGTGTAATTGAACCGGCCATAAAACTTTGGGAATTTATTAGACGTAAAGATATATGGCCGCGTTATTCGTCAAGAGGGATTAGATTATTTATGCAGTGGCTGGATACTCGGCAATTATGAGATAAAACCAGATAAAGTGGGGTCGCTTCCATATCGTTAAACATGTAGGTAATGTTGAATACCCTGTCTTAATGACAGGTGAAATTTTTATAACTACATACTCCCATTTTGCATTTTTTGCCACAAAGCGATTCAGTCCAGTAGGACGTGAAGATATGCCTTTTAAGGAATAAAAATAAATGCCCGTAAAACCATATCTGACCTTCCAGCCATTTCCTTTTCTTGAAAAAAATCTTTTTTTTCCCGAAGTTGCCAAACACCATAAATGTAGTCTTGGGCTTTGATGGTCGAAAGACCATGGTGAAGGCTCTTCGAAGAGCTTCTGTACCACCAGGTTATCCAGGAAAATCAGGGTAACAATACACAGAGAATACTTGTTAATTAATTGATAGCAGAGATTGGCATTTTTACTGTCGTCAGTTTTTTGAGCCTTAATTCACCTAAACTAACCTTAAATTTTCATTTTCAGCTAGCACCATGGGCCAATCGATGGCATCTTATTACAACCCTGCTTATGGATCTCTGAGCGCTGCATCCATGGCAGCAGCTGCAACTGCTGCTCAACAATCGGCATTGGCCATGTCTGCTGGACTAAATGCCTCTCCACAAGTAAGTTTATCGAACTGTTTGGACGATTGCTTAATTGATTTTCTTTATTTTCCAAGATTTCTACTTCTTTATGCTCCTTCTTCTCATTTTCTTTTCTGAATATTATTTTTTATCATCGTTACATGTTTTTATGTTTTTATTTAACGAGTAAGTATCGAGAAGAACTTTTAAAAGTTAGTGCCATTAAATGGTACATACATGGTTCAAAAAATATGATAGGGACAAGCATCAAGTGTACACTATCGCTTGAGTGTGACATAAACCTGGAAAAAACTATCAAGGATGTGGCATAGTGATCAATTCTGATATTCGAGCTGGTATCAAAGAATTGAACTCCTATGTCATCGAATCAAAGCTGATGGGAGTGTCAAAGGATACTTAATGAAAAAGGCAAGAACAACAAATTCTTTTTACTTTGGGTTCCTGGTCTTACTGGCAAAGAACCCTTCTGTACTATAGAAAAGTGCACCTACTCATAAGAAAGAAGAAGAAACCAAAAAAGTAGGCTACTTAGGGATTTTGAATCTGCAAGAAGTATCTGAATCTCAGGAAGGAATGCTTGGACTAGAAAATTATAGGAGGAATGGGGACGTAGCCTTCTTGAAGCCATCTTAGATAGTGGGGACTGGAGTTCATTGGAACTGAAGCTGGAGAGCGAGCTGTAGATGGCGCAGTTATGAGATCAGCTCTGATGGGCGGCAAAATAGGCCTTGGGGTAGCAGTGGAATGCTGAGTTCTTCTCTGGTTAGGTTGTGATTTGTTACTTGCTGAAAATAAGCGTCAGGTAGTGTGTAGCAAGATCTCTCATCCTTATTTTGGTTCTAAAATCGAAGATGGAAGGTTTCTTTGGCGACTAATTCCCCAGGAAAGTCGACCAGCGGTATCGATTTCCCGCGAAAGTGATTTATGTCGACTTACGTGGCAGCTCTCGTGATTTGCAATTTCGTCCACCCGTGCGTTTTCCGCTTGAGCCAGTTTAAAATTGATGTTGTCCGGAATAATGGTCCGACAAGACGTCTGCTGAACCGATATCCCTCCCCAAGTTACACGGAAAATTTCTGTTTGCTGTAACTAACGAAGTGTGAGAACTAATGCACCAGTTTTTATTCGAAAAAAAAACCCGAGTCACGATCTAGGCGATTAGCCGGGGGACAGTATGTGATGTGCCAGGTGTCCAATGGCGTTCCATAATTAGTTTTTCAGGTGAGAGATCGATCAATTCCAATGAGGCCGAATTGAGTTCGGCCCGGACAATAATGCCACTGGTGAGTTGTGTGGTCCATTATGGAGTGACCGGAAAAGAATTCGCTGGCGGATAATGGCCACAAGAGGATCTTTGTAGGGCAGGAAGAGTGTGGATAATCTTTTGTACTGATGAGTAACCGTGAACTTTCGATTCAACGGGTGCTATTGAAGGAGGTTTGATAATGCAAACTAGAGGCATATATGAGAAGATCGCAAGATATGGGAAACTGCATGAATTCTGAAGTTAATTCCTTAGTTGCTTTTATAGTTGGGGAGCCGAAGAGGGAAATTAATAGAAGGGGATATACCTTGGACCCTGTAGAGTACCTCTACCAAAAATAAGACCTGTATATAGGTTGAATTGTCTAGGACAGCCTGTCAGAATAGTAAAAAAAAAAAACGATCATTGTACATACTCGAGCGTGTCAGATTAAGATATATGTGGTTGATTACATGTTGAAAGTATATATTCTCTTAATCTGACAATTTAAGCTTGTCGAAAATGTGTGGGAGGGCGCCAAAGTTGCAAAAAAAAACGTCACGTGTTCATTCTCGAGCGCGGTGGCGTTTTTTCTTATTTTGAAGCTGATGATTCAAGAATAACGGAAAAAATATAATCTGACAGTTTTAGCAAGCCGAAACAATAAAAACTGCCCATAAAGGTCACAAAAATCAGTTTTTTTGAATTATCTCCTTCCCTGGGCTTCAAATCGTTTTCGCATTCATTATGAGTGTTGTAGAGCATAATATTTTCTACAAATTTTGTTCCAAGCAATTTTTTCTACGTTCAAACGTTTTTGAGATATATGGCGATTAATGCGAGGTGTTTAGCGATACATGCTAAAGCGAAAATTCACTCGTTGGAAAATAGTACATTCTAAGGTTCAGTCACAGACAACACTAAAATTTTCGTGACTAATTACGAAATTATCATCATAGAAGTACCTTGTAATTTTGACAATTGTAGATTAGACTGGGATTCTACATTGACCTTGCCTTTTCGCATGTGTGGCTAAGCTTCTCGCCCTTATCGCCCTCTAACTCGAGAACGGTTAACAGTATGTAAAATTGCTTCAAAGTTGTGTAGAATTTCATTATCTACAACTTTCGTAATGAATACAAAAACGATTAGAGGTACAGGCAGGGAAATATTCGAAAAAAAAAAGAATTTTTATCATCTTCAAAGTGTCAGATTATGAAAACCCTCTTCCTGATTAGTGTCAAATTAATGGGTCAACACGTTTACAACACCGAGATTAACCATCTGTATGAAAATCTGAAACGCTCGAGTATGTACAAGTAACGATTTTTTTTACATTTTCAAAGGACCGCTGTGACCTTGCGTCACGTCCAAATTGTCAGTCTTGAAAGTAGCTTCCTTTGGGTCCAATTAACATATCCACATTTTTTTTTACATCTTGGAGACCCTGCAGACGCTTTCCCCACCTCTGAAAGTGCATACATGATAGAACCTTTTTTTCTTTCTACCATCCAATCTTCAAAATCCACTAGGTCTCCACGACACTCGAGTAAATCCCGATTAAGCATCGTCGGCTCCCCAACTATCAAGTCTTTTAGACTTAGAGATACGAAGGAGAACAAGGGACCAATACACTTGCTCACAAATGACATTTACTGGCCCAGAGGTTTTTTTGGTATATAAAGATGCCTGACTGAAATATCCGAGTGATCATAAGTTTCATACGCCTATTTATATTATGCTTGAAACAAAAATATCACCTTGTATTTCTGCTAATTTTCCTCTGGTATTGTCGCACTCAAATTAGAATTACCATGGTGATGACAACTGAAATAGTCCCTTACCTTCTTCTATCTCCTCAGTATATCTCCCTCTGAAGATATACCACTCACTCCAATAATTCTGTATTAAAATATGTTGTATAACCAGTTTCTCAAAGCAGCTTATAGGAAGCTGATACTACGCTCAAGATATTTGTTATAATCAATTTTAGATCTCCTGTGTACACACACGTTACCACGATAACTATATTCCCACTTACATGGTACCCGCCTATTTTTGAAGACGAAGATCCGCATAAGCATTAAATTAAATCTAACAAGCATCATCCCCGTTAATCAGGATTATCAACGAGAAATTGTATTAACATACGTCATAAATACGAAGTGAAAGAAAGCTTTTTTCTCAACTTGCCCTCGCCTGTTTGTTCGGTGATTAAGTTCGTACGCGATCTAGTGTGCTGGCTTCTTCGGGAGTCACATATCCAATATAAACCGCAGGTTTCATAGCTTCACAATCCGCAAACAAGATCTCTGTGACATAAAAACGACACTTTATCTGACAATTCGAATTTGGTATGCATGAGTTCTTTGGTGTTCGAATTAGGTGAGACAGGAACGGCCTCTGGGAGTGAATTTGTTGTGGGAAACTGACAAACGACCACTTCTTTTCGACCCATCATCTATTCCGATTGCTGTGCTTTCCATTTTTTTGTTTTCATTAATTCTGCGGTCATTAGCGAAGGTATTTCAAGCCTTCGAATGTTAATTCATTATCGATGGATATTTTGAAGCGAAATTTTTAGGGTCAGATAGTACTCGATACGATATGTTTCGTTTTTGCGATGCCACAGTCCCGTACTTGAAAATTTGTCGAAATTCTAGTGGTTGTATCTCAGCCATCTTGGATATTTTACATAGACAATTTTTGGTTAAACGACTTATTTGGATGAGTTCTACCTTCTGTCAAAAAAAGCCCCACCTTTGAAAACACCCTGCATTTAAATAACATCTTTGAATTGGACATTATAGCTCAGTATAAGATTCCGATTTTCCTGAATATTTCCTAGTCAATCCCTGTGCTCCAACCGTCATCGGATCGAACAATATTCTTACTCCATCATCAAACCGCAAGACCAGTTCACGGACACCTCGCTAATCCTGATTTAATAATGCCTGCATCTTTGTCTCCCCGACAGAAATATCCTTGCTGCGTATCAGACACCCCCGCCATATCAATGAGCCTTCTATGGGCCTATTTTGCATCAGAACCGGAGTTCAAATCGTCCCATTCCCTATTTACATATCCTGTTGTGACGGGAACAGGGGGCCTGCAGTTTTTCTTTGGGGTCCTGTCTTGTTTATATTTCCCATATGTTTTCGTTCAATTTGATTCGAATTTTATCCCTTATTTGATTGTGTTGTTTTTTCAGACGCGCTCAATCAGGTCCTTTCGACACTTGAATAGCTCTCTCCCGTTTGCAGTGCTGTAGTGGAAATGAAGTAGAATTTATATATCTGTTAGATGATAGGATGGGAATTTATTATTTTCACTTAGACTCGGATTGAAAGCCCTTGTATGCATTTACAATATCAACCACTCAGGTTTTTTTAAATGATGATGATTCATTTATCTAAGACTCACTATGGTTCTCTTGCCCCCCCAGATTTTCTATACTACAATTAGAAACGTTACAAGCTTCTATTCAACGAAAAATTCCACACTGAATATCTCGGAATCGAATGGGATAAATGCCACTTTCAGATGTAACCTTCGTATGAAGAACAATGGGGGAATAGACAACAGAAATTACCAGTATCGTTATATCCAATCACAAGAACAAACAAGAGTTGGCATTTTACAATTATCACAATTCGGATATGAAACAAGTTGAGCGATAATTTAATTTTCACCTATATCCGAACATAACCACATTTTTGACGGAACGTTAATAAGGCAATATTTGTTTTCTATTCACCTCCAAACGACCAAATCTATTATTATTTGGGTTTGTCATTAGAGCCCTTCATGTCGTATTATTGGGTAGTTATTTGGCTTGTATATTCTGAAAGGGAATATTGTTAACTGATGTTGTTAGATCGTATTTAGACTTCGTCAATGTGTCGCCACTGCGTTTTAAACTGACAGGAATCTAAAAACGCACGTATGGTGTTCTACGAAGCCATTAGGAAAGTTTTGTTGAATGTAGAACATTCGGAGGATTCCTACGAGCAAAGGAAACAATAGAATCAGATTTTTCCTTACAGGGTGCGAATGAATAGTTGCGGAAAATTTTAAGGCGTGATTCCTTGTCAAAAAATGACGTCAATCTTTAGGGGCTAATTGGAAAAAACTGATATGGAAGTCTCACTCTAACTTTCGACAGAAGACTACCTTGTAACTCCTTATGTTACATACTGGATACATCCCACGGCAAAAAGGACTCGCCGGATCAGAAGGGGAACATAAACATCCTTTCTGAAACACAGGTCGAAATTTAATTTGGGCCCCATTCAATCTTGTCCCGTCGCAATTTAAAATTTCATATTCATAACCCTCTATTTCACGTATAACATTTTATATGTCTCAACAATAACAGAAGAAGAGAACCGGTATTATGATAGCTGCATCTTTTTGTCTCGCGAAAGCCAGCACCTTGCTTGACAATGCCGGACCATATATCATCCCACACAATGAGCTTTAACGATTTGAATGGACGACCGCGTTACGCAAAATCGTCTCGTTCCTTGGGAATGTCCTTTTAATGCCACTCGCATTTTTGTCATCCGGATATCTAGAAACCAGAATGGAGTGATAGATTAGCCTGGATACAATAATGATAATTATTCAAATGTTCCCGTGACATAAAGACCAAATATTCATCTCCGAGTCTTCTTTCTGCTAAGCATTCCGGAGGAATCATTTCCTGATGGGGGAATTACAGGATGTGGATGTTTTGACGAAAGGAGCCTGGTTTCCACACTCCTCGATTCGTCCGTATTCGTCAAACTTTACCAAATTTTCAGGAATTTCTAGGTAAACCATAAAGGAATACTCACAAAAGAACACAGCATCCAGCAAGTGCATGGTTGAATAACTCCCAGTTTTGTCTCAAATTGAGCGAGCTACTGAGTAGTGAATGAAGTATCTGTAGCTTGAGTTAGACTCGTTAGAGCCTTAGCCCTCCAGAACCTAAGAGAAGAAATTCTTAAGTGATATGTGCCATAATAGAACATAACTGGTTCTCCAAACTCACACAAGATCTGAGAGGCTACTCACACGCTTGAGCCATGAGCAATCTACAGAGTAATGAATGAAGAAGCTTGGGTTGGACTATTTAGAGCTTTGGCTCAGAATCACGAGATCCTGAGTTTGATCCAGAAGCTAGAAAGGAAATTTCTGGTCCAAGTATAGGCCACTATTCCTTGTTGGGTTAAAAATTGAGAGGCCACTACCTAAGCTGGCAAAAGCAAAGCCTCAACAGAACATAACTGGTTCTCCAAAATCGCGCAATCTTTAGAAAATACTGAGAAGCTACTCGCAACCCGGAGGAAGGGGTAATCTACCAAGGAATAAATGAATTACCTGTAGCTTGAATAAGACTGGCTGAGGATTCGAAGCTAGAGAAGAAATTTTCTAGTCCAAGCGTATCTGCCACTAGTTTGTACCTAAGATGGCATAAGGGCACAGTAACAGAGCCTCAAAGAAACAAAACTTCTTAGGGCCCTCTATAAGAACCATATAGCAGAATTATATACATAGGTCCCCAGATGGACAGCACTTGTAGGAAAAGCTTAATGTAGCCCTTCCATGTCTTCTTCAAGAAGGATCAGTACATCTTCAACGTCATTTAGGACCGTCGTGTTCGTTATTTTAGCGTTGGCATTTGGTCAGCTACGTGATGCATGTGTGGACAAGAATCGTACTGAACTACATAGAATCGAGATCAATAACTTTGAACCCAGAGCCTTCGATTGGGTCTGTATCGGACATTTCAGAATGAAATTTTGATTGATTTGGGTGGATGATGGATTTTTTTATCAACAGTAGCATTCATGTGGTCTTTCACGATGCTAGTTGGTTTGTTGCGTTGGAATCAGCCTATGAACTACTTAATTTTTGTGCGAGTCAGCTTGTATGAACGTCTTTTTAGGTTACCTTCCTCCTGATCCCCATCGATTCTCCCAGAAAATCGACTCCTTTAACAAAAATCTAAGTAAAATTGAAGAATCTCTTGTCGTCTTATTTGAGGCGATCCTCAAACTCCCGCTGCACCGATTCGAATCCAGGCATAACCAGCTCTTTCTCTTGTTCCAGGTGATGAGCTCCATGGACGCCATGAAGTACTCCATGGACGCCGCGGACAAATTCAGATCTCCGTACATGCCACCGTCCACCCTGGCCATGTCCATGTACTCCGACCCGAAATACATGGACTCCTCCTCGAAGAGCTACCTGGAGCGCAGCTACCTGGACTCCACGACCAAAGCCTACTTCGACTCGAACAAAATGTACATGGACAAGTATCCAGACACCTCCAGGGGCTACTCGGCGCTGGACTTCGGCAAGATGTACCAAGAGCAATCGGGGAATCAGCAAGTTACAGCCGGTATCAACTCCCCTCGCAGCTCGGACTCCCCTGACGTCAAACAGGCGCAGGAACGTCATGACGGCACGTCGTCTTCGTCATCCACAACGACGTCTTCAGCTGGGGCGTCACCAGGCGGTCTGCCCAACTACTACCCAGGTAGCCAGATGCAGCAAGGCAACGCTGTGCCAGGGTTGCTCCCGATGCCTCAGTATACTAGTCAGTACTCCTCTCCGGGAGAATTCAGACGACCCTTGACTGTTATACTCTGACCAGAGCACATGTGAACGTGTCCAGTGACTTTAGCTACGGCGTGAATAGTTAATATGTGATTCACAACGAATTACAGTTGGTGGATTGAAGGCAATGTGATCAGTATGTGGAGTAAGCATCTGGATAGTTTAATTCAGTGAATTTCAATTTATATTGTGATATTTATTTATTTTACGAGTAACTTATTGATGGTCTGATTACAGTTGCTGTTTTCAAGCACCAGACCTAGAAAAGGTCTTGTGAAATATTCCAATTCTAACAACTCCCTTCCCCGATTTTTCTTCCATTTCTCTAGCGTTCCTATGTTTCACTGGAATAACCTGGATTTTCACGAGAATAGTGAAGTTGTTTACAATGTCGAATCGGATTGCTTCTCCTCGTGAAAGCAATTCTAGTCAAAAAGATATACATAATATTCGATATGAAGCCATATGATATTCAGTTCAGTGAATAGATCCACGTTCATTCAAACATCTCGAAGGAAATAGATATTCCAGTAATCAATTTTTGAAGACTTGAGTTTGGGTTCGTGTGAATTTCAGGATTTAATTCAACAGACTGACAAATAGAGAAAGATGTTGATTTCCCCCAAGAAATATTCGTCTCAATGTACAAAATGTAAATATTTAGGAAATAAGAAATACGTGTTAGATGTTCTCTCGTTTATGTTTATATATTCATTTGTTATGGAATAACTTATATTGAAGCAGTATCATCTAGCGTATTCAATTTGTGTTCCTATTTGCAGTAGAGATTCTCATCGAGTTGCATCTTTAGCGGTTATGTAAATTGTTATTTATATTGATCTTATTATGGAGATAGTCTTGAATGTAATGTTATGTGAAGTTATATACAAAGAAGAATAATAAACTAGAGCGTGATTGTTCCAATTACATCTTTTCATTTTTCAACCCACAATTTCCACAAGACTACAGCAGCCTCAGTAAAACGACTGGTCCACAGATCCTGAGAGTCTAAAAAGGTAGAGGTAAGTCAAATAAAGACACCTCTAGTTCGACCAATGAAGGAATTCAGCACGATTTTTCTTCAACTGATAACTGTATTCTGAATCGAAATCATTTTCGAGTCATTATTCATTGCCGTTTAACCTGTCATTGTATCAAGTTGTGAGGTACAATAATCGCAATGAAAAATGCAAATACATTAAACATAATAAATAAGTATAACCTATGCAGGAGGAAATAGACAACCTGCCAGTTTCTGATTAATGACGTTCCTGTCGCTTCATTATCTTCGAATGTTATTAAAGTGTCAATTTTCTTCCGTACAAAAACATATGTTAGGAGGTATACAACAGCGCTCTATTCACTGCATTATTTGTGGTTTTCCTTAACAACACAAACAATCCATACCGGCGTGTTATCTTCAATGAGTTAATTAATTTCTATAATCTGGAAAATTGGATCAATCATGGAGGAAAAAAAACGAAATTTTGGAAAGGAAATTTGCTTTCCCAAAGTATCATTTCAACACAGAATGAATGAGTTCATTATTTCGTGAAGAACGTTTTTGAAAGTCATTGTTCTTCAACTTATGCATCGCAGATTCTCACAACATCATTGTAGGATTATTAACAAAACGTGCCTCCAACAAATGATTCGATAATTATAATAATTGCGGTTTATGTTCGCAAATTGATTTTTTGCATAACCGTTGTCTGAATTAAATGGATATCTGACAAATGAATTTCAGTACCATTGAAGGCCGCCTACATCCTTTTCTACGAACTAATCAACACGTCTTTTGTGTTATTTTTTGTGCTATATTCGAGGAGTAATGTGCAATAATTAGTGATCTGATGATTAGATGGATATCAGGAATTTTTTGGGTGTTTAAAACATTTATCTAGATGAAAGAATTCTATTCATTTGAACATAGCAGAGATGTCAGAAATCTGTTGAAATTTTCCTTGAATGACTTCTGTAATTGATGATACTCAAATTAGTAGCACTCTGATTTAAACACAGTGAATGTTCCAGAATCATTTCCCAATAAACTTAACATATATCTCATTTATCTTGAAGGTAAATTAGCTCCACTCGTATTAGCTCGTTTCTCCAGAAGTTTTTCAATCTCAATGGATGACTCTCGGTTTTCGCTCCAAAGAATGATATTGACATCAACACTTTTGTGTTTTCCGTCCCATCTTCAAGAGTCCTCCCCAGTAGCAGCTTTTGCTATAAAGGATCTCATACTGGGATCGATTCGGAATCAATTGAATTTAGAGTCAACCGGCCTTCGATGACTATACACTCGTCCTTTGTCTGGCATAATTGTTGCCTCTGGAGTAGTTCCCGAAAACCCCAGGTGGTAAAAGGCCCACTTTAAGAGGACCGCAATGCTCGCAATCGCCCTATAGCTATGGAATAATTTCTGAGTGGAAATCAGGACCGCGGTAGCTATATACGAGGATGTAGGTATTGATATCTAGTTAGCCTAGACCAGTTCCATGCATAAAAAAAATATTGCGTTACCATAGCAACGAACAATAACTCATTAGAAGTGTCAGTGTGAAGTTTGAGAAAGAAGATGTCCACCGAAATTGTGAAAATCGAAAAATTGGAGTATCGAGCCATCATCAAGTACCTGCTACTACCAATGCTCAATACTCTTGGTGATCATGACCTTCGTATGCTACCGTGAAAAATTGGACTGCAAGCTTCAAAAAAGTTAAATTTTCCATTGAAGATGATGACCGATCGGGAAGGCCAGTTTCTGTGTCTGTCTCCGAAAATATCGAAGCAGTTCATGACATGATTTTATCAGACCGTCGAATTGGGCTGAAACGGATATCTGAAGCACTGAATATTTCATACGAACGCGTTCATCATATAGTTCACGTCAATTTGGATATGAGAAAAATTGCTGCAAAATGGATCCCCAAATGTTTGAATGTTGACCAAAAGCGTGCAAGGGTAGAAGCATCGCGTTCGATCTGTGCTCGATTTGAAAACGATGTAGCCTTCTTAAACCGAATTGTTACTATGGATGAGACTTGGGTACATTTCTACGATCCAGAAACAAAGCAACAATCGATGGAATGGCGACACTCTGGTTCTCCAAGACCTAAGAAGTTTCGTGTCCAAAAATCTTCTGGAAAAGTTCTTGTTTCAATTTCTTTGGGATTGCCATGGAGTAATCATGATTGATTTTCTGGATAAGGGAAGAACAATATCCGGAGATTACTATTCGACATTACTGACAACTCTACGGGAAAAAATTAAGGAGAAAAGTCGCGGAAAACAATCCAAAGGTGTTTTGTTTTCTCAAGACAACGCCCCTGCACACAAATCTCATGTTGCCATGCAAAAAATTCGTGATTTAGGGTTTCAATTACTACTTACTTTAATTACTAGAACACCCCTCTTATTAACCAGATTTGGCTCCATCCGACTATCATCTCTTTCATCAACTGAAAAAAATTTTAAAAGGTCGTAAATTGTCTTCCAACGAGGAGGTAATGAGAGCTGTTGCGGTCTGGTTTGCAGAGCAAGAATAAACATTTTCTTTGAAAGGTCTAGAGACGTTGCAGATTCGCTGTAATAAAAGTATCCAATTAAGAGGAGAGAATGTTGAGCAATAAAATATTTTGACTTTGAAATTTTGTTTGGTTTTATAGTAGGCTAAGAATTTTTCATTATATTCTCGTATATAGGGTCAAAAATTCATACTACTCATTGCGATTTTTTAAGCATAGCCACTACCACCAACCGATCGATTTTGGGAGTGAGAAAAATAACAGAGAAATTAGAATTCGTATGAGTTTTTGAAAAAAAGTTGAAAATTAGTCGTTGAGCCCTGCTCCCACCTACTCTCGGTACGTATCATTGCGAGAGACGATCATCATTTCATAAAGAGTACATGCTTTAATTGGCTCTTGGAAAAATAACTTCCCAATATTTCAGGCTTGCCAACCTAACCTCAAACTATCGGCAACCATCTTACGCGTATCCAAGACGACTGTAACAACCCGATATTTCAGAAGCAAACAATATGAACTCGTGATTCAATTATCACTCTTATTTTTAATTATGCAAGGCACAATTGAAACCGTAACATAATTACGATTGTATCGTACACAACTCCGTACAATATATTGTTCGAGATGTAACAAAGGCCCTCTCGACAAAGCAGTCAGGTATGGCATTGCTACTGACAGAATAAAGGCAAGTCTGAAAAGTTTTAACGACGTATTCTCGCATAATAACTTGCCGGCAGTATCACATCTCGCATTCGATATGAATTGTAACAATATCGTGAGATATATAGGGCGTGATTTGTGCGTTTTAATTAATCCCGAAATTGTTAGCTCGACTGAGGAAGGCAGAAGAGTCGATGTTTCGAAATCTAGAGAACTATCCTAGACACGAGTGAATCTGAAGTATTTTTTATCCTTCAGAAGTAGCTGTAAACTTTGGGTTTTCAAGGGACATGCTCAAAAACCCACGATACTGTGAACAGATCCACCTCAGAGTAGTGGAGACTTATTCTTCTCAATTCCCCAACACCACAAGCAATCAATGCGCCAGAAGATACGTTCATATTATGTAAATCAACACCATATGGTCACGAAGCCAAAAGATCATTCGATTTATTCATCATGCTCACATAATAGCCGATTATGGGCACAGGTGTCTCAAGAAAATACCGTGCGTTTCGTTTTTTGCTGAGTAACAGGCATTCATCCCATACGATGGGAATCAATTAAGGGGCTGCCAATAAACGGAGATTGTTGATTTCAGGAGTGAAGCTTCTATGTTGCTCGAAGAACTTGTTCCTCGAAAGAATTCCGACCATTGTTCGAACATCACTAGTTCTATCGCCTTTATTCGGGGTGTCTAAACAAGAAGTTTATACTGAGGCTCACAATCTTCAGAGAAATTCTCTAATTGATGGTTTGGGATAATTGCGTTAGGTTGAAAGTGTATAATTTAGTGAATTCAGATGGATGTTGAGATGATCACTATGATTGAAATAGCCCCATCATTTTACGAGGATATATTGAAAAATTCTTAGCCTACTATAGAACCAAACAAAATTTCAATGACAAAATATTTTATTATTCAACATATTCTCATCTTAATTGGATACATTTATTACAGCGAACCTATAACGTCTCTAGACCTTTCAAAAAAAATGTTTCTTCTTGCTCTGCAAACCAGATCTGCACAGCTTTTATTACCTCCTCGTTGGAAGAAAATTGACCTTTTCAACTTCTTTTCAGTTGCTGAAAGAGATGATATTCGGATGGAGCCAAATCTGGTGAATAAGGGGGGTGTTCTAGTAATTCAAACCCTAAATCACGAATTATTTGCATGGCAACATGAGATTTGTGTGCAGGGGCGTTGTCCTGCTAAAACAAAACACCTTTGGATAGCTTTCCGCGTCTTTTCTCTTAAATTTTGTCCCGTATAGTGGTCAGTAATGTCGAATACTAATATCCGGTTATTGTTCTACCCTTATCCAAGATATCAATCATGATTACTCCATGGCAATCCCAAAAAACTGAAGCAAGAACTTTTCCAGCAGATTTTTGGACAAGTTCAGGGACAAGTTGCCCCGAAATCATTAGTATTAGGATGAATATTTTCGTCATGGACAACTGGTTATTACCCTCCAAAAAGCGAAAGATCTGAATGCAACCTCCTCACAACGGTGTAATCAAAGGCTGATGCGAAATTCTAATTTCTGTGCAGGATTTCGTTATTTGTGTTTGTCAGTGTATCACGTACTTCCTTTGTAGACATTTAATGCCATTGAAACAGGACACATTTGCATGAAAAGCCCGTGTATAGCTTTGGAGCTTAGTTCCAGGTCTTTTTATATTTGTCCGTTCGTATTTCACAGACTGCGCGGCATAATGAAGCTTTTAGTATTGAAATTGCTTTGTTGTTCACTCGCGTTTTATGTCGATACAGGGGAAGGAGTCTTGGAAACGGAAAAGCTAGAAAGTTATACGGTTCGCATAGAGACGTCGATAAAACTCGTGAATTTCGTGCACCTGTGTAAAAGGAAACGTAGAATTGAATTGGAGTATGTTTCTATTGGGATTTTTTAGGCGCAGATGATGTTCATCGAAAACTGTGCAAAAATTTCATTAGGAAACATTCCTGAAATGTGATTGAGTTCCCTGGGGAGTCAATCAGTGTCGATATCTTCGAAATATTCAGTTGAAGGTCATGCGATCTCTAGGGCTTATCTTCTTCAACCATCAGAGTTTTAATTCGCTCTGAAACCTTGCATGATTCTGCAGTGGTAGTAGAAAATCTTTCTAAAAGGGTTCTGGACTTACTGTTATCAAAAAGACTTAGACTAGGAATGTTCGAGTATGGTTTGTAGCGTTCTGAAATCTGAGTAGGCCACCTCAGCGATTCTCCAGGAGTAGCAACAATCGATTCTTTCATCCCCTTCTAGTTTACTTCTCATTCTATCATTGTTATTGTCTCTTCACTACCTATCAGCCAGACTACAATACCAACGGCAAAGAAAGGCACCAAGGGTCTGAAATAACTTCCGTTGAATCGAAGTTGTTTTTCAGAGCGAATCGAAGGGAAACTTGACTTTTGTCTGGATAAAATCAAATCCTCATTCCGAAGCCCGGATAGAAAGAAGCAATCGTTGAAAGGCCGTGCAAACCGATGATACAAGCCGGAAAGAATAACTGATTGTCAGCGAATAAAGAGGACCGTTCTGGAAATGGCCGTAGGAGACTCTGAGCCGAGATATTTTTCGAACTATGAACAGGAGACACGGGGCATTTGGTCAAAGGCTTTCAGCTAAATGACCAAACTCTAAGGAATAATTCTCGAGGAAATCATTTTATGCGTCAATTTTTGATTTCTCAATTCAAACTCGGTGGGTAGTTTCTAAAAGTTTAAAAGACCGTTGTCATATAGGGTACTTACTCGACGATATAGTCCTGGATATAAACCAGCAGTGTACGAGGACATATTGAGAAATTCTCAGCCTACTATAGCACCAAACAAAATTTCAATGTCAAAATATTTTATTACTCAACATATTCTCCTATTAATTGAATACATTTATTACAGCGAACCTGCAACGTCTCTAGACCTTTCAAAAAACATGTTTCTTCTTGCTCTCCAAGCCAGACCTCCACAGCTTTTATTACCTCCTCGTCGGAAGAAAATTTACGAACTTTTAAACTTTTTTTCAGTTGAGGAAAGAGATGATAGTCGGATGGAGCCAAATCTGGTGAATAAGGAAGGTGTTCTAGTAATTCAAACCCTAAACTAGAATTTTTTGCATGGCAACATGAGATTTGTGTGCAGGGGCGTTGTCCTACAAAAACAAAACATCTTTGTATATCTTTCCGTGTCTTTTCTCTTTAATTTTTTGTCGTAGAGAGGTCAGTAATGTCGAATAGCAAACTACGGTCAATCATGATTACCCCATGGCAATCCCAAAAAACTGAAGCAAGAACTTTTCCAGCAGATTTTTGGACACGAAACTTCGTAGGTCTTGGAGAACCAGAGTGTCGCCATTCCAACGATTGTTGCTTTGTTTCTGGATCGTATAAATGTACCCAAGTCTCATACATAGTAAGAATTCGGTTTAAGAAGTCTACATCGTTTTCAAATCGAGCACAGATCGAACGCGATGCTTCTACCCATGCACGCTTTTGGTCAACATTCAAACATTTGGGGATCCATTTTGCAGCAATTTTTCTCATGTCCAAATTGACGTGAACTATATGATGAACGCGTTTGTATGGACTATTCAGTGCTTCAGATATCTGTTTTAGCCCAAGTCGACAGTCTCGATACTCCAACTTTTAGATTTTCACGCAATTTCGGTGGGATGGTGGGATGTTACCAGGTGATCTAAAGTTTCATCCGTCTCCCCACAAAATCTGCACTCGTCAGTTTCTGCTAGACCATCAGATACTTTCTAAGGCGAAAATGCCCTTTAAGGAATCCAGTAGGGAGGTGTAGCATCTTGCAAAGATCCACATTCTTACTTCTCGCAGTTCAACCTCAAATTTATTAAGATAGGTAGTTACATTTCAAGCAATAAGAAACATCCCCACCTCAGCCAGGACTGATTTTCCCAGTTCAACGAAGAAAATTGATCGGTAAATCACCCCATTCTGGTATCGGTATCGTTTAAATTCGGTACAGGATGTGCATCCTGCCATATCGTCCGCACATCTCGGATGATAGCATGCCCAATCGGAATTTTCCGCATCAGGACTCCTGACTGACCGACTGCACGAATCCGGGAATAAGCCCCTGACAAAAGAACAGAGTCCATATCCAGAGGCACGGATGATTCTCAGATGAGATTGACCGGTGAATAAAAGGAACATTTGTAATGAAGTTAGAGCTTGCGAATGCCATCCGGAGTTGGCTTTATCGGCAGTTTATTTCTTCTCTTCGGGGATTCCTATTATTCAATATAATACTTGAATGGGATAGGAGAAAATGTGAATTTGGTAGGGTTATCGATGTACGATATCAACAGAGGCGTGAAGTTTTATTGGTGGCCTCAACTTTGGGTTAGTATAAATGTAATATATGTTTTTGCAATGTACAGGGTGAGTCTTTGACTCGTACAAATATTTAAGCAGTAGATTCTTGAGATCAAAAGAAACACTTTTTTCCCATACCATTTTTTTCAATACGGCCCTGATAAAAAGATATAGCCATTCTAAGTTTTCGTAATGAGCTGTCCACACCTGGAAAAACAAAATTACCTTCAGAAATAACTAGCTGAATCTGTGACATTCATTGCTGCATCCCGTTACCGGGAATAAATCTCCAAAGAGACAAAAAAAACGGTGCGAACAGACTTATACTTTTTTAGGGCTAATTGCGACTGTGACTGAAGAGACCCAACCGTGACCTACAGATCCTTCCACACTCTGGGCATGGATAGTCACCAACCAGATCTGACCGCCGCTGTATCCTTACTGTCTCCATTATAACTGTGTACCAAAGACCTCCACTGTGACCTGTCTAATGCTAGTTGTTCCCAGTTATGATTGGCATTAACTGATTTTAGGAATTGATGTAGTATATCCTTAAACCGCTTATACTGGCCTCCTGGTTTCCGGGCTCCCTCAGTGAATTCGCCTTACAGAGCTATTTTGGGGAGTCTTGTGTCTTGCATCCTCAGAATGCAACGCTCCATCTGAGTCGGGCCCTCGTTACTTGAGTCTCAATTGTTGTACAACTCGCGCGTTGCAAGACTTCTGCATTCGAAACTTTGTGGAACCATCTGATGTGCATTATCTGTCTTAGATGACGTTGTTGCGTTTGTTCAAGCTGTTTAATATGTCGCCTGTAGGGCGTCCAGCTTTCGCTTCCGTAAAGAAGCGTTGGGAGGAAGACAGCTGTCTTGGTCTTCAGATTGAGGTCGTGATTTTGAAACACTCTGTCCTTTAGCTTCCAGAATGCCCGTGATGCCGAATTGATACGGTTTTGTATTTCCGTGTCTAGGTTAGCCCTAGTATTTATGAAGCTTCCCAAGTATTTGAACTGCTCGACCTGTTCTAGAGTTTCATTCTTCAGGCTAATATCTGTTTGAAGGCTTTCTGACAAAACCAAAATCCTGGTAAGTCCGTCAGGATCTTTTAAACAGGGTTATATTCAGCTAAAGTACTTAGTTTCAAGAGTTGGGTTCTTTGATTTTTCGGTATTTTTATGGTAGATAATGGTTATAACGAGAAAACTGGAAGACGTGTGTTCGAAAAAGATTCATCGAATAAATGGAAACCTATATTCCGAAATTTATTTCAATCGATGAAACAGTTTGTGAGTAGAACAAAAATAACATTTTTTTATGGTTTTTCAACAGCCTGTATCTTTCAAACCGAGTCGATTCGGAAAAAATGGTAAGGGAAACAAGTGTTTCTTTTGACTTCAAGAATCTACTGTCGAAATATAATAATATAATAAGTTGCCTCAAATTTGTAACAGTTGCCACTGTAAATACCAACCCCTGTTATTTTAGGATTAGCTTTTGAAGTCATCAATCTCATTTCGATGGAAATAAAGAAATTTCATAAATCTAAGTTGTTAGTTGAGAAGCAGAGAACTGGCTCGAAATACTCGTTGTACAGAAAATGGTCGGTTTGCTGTATAAGTAAAGTCCATCATATCAACACATTTCTAAATGCGCTCGTATTAACACGTTCCGTGTTTGTAGGTGAAGTGAGCTAGATAAGAACTACTCAGCCTAATGGAACGCGGCAATAAGGGGGAATGCAAAAATAGGCCCCCATGGGCATCGGTTTGTCATTTCGCCAGACCGAGCTGAGGCAAGTCTGCGGCATAATCGCAGCCTTGCACACGTCCGTCGTCAGGGGGCGCGCAGCGCGGAAGTCCATTGTGCCCGCTGTTTTAATTTACAACACAATAAAAACACATGGGAAAACAGTAGACGCCATTTTAGTGATTAACTGGGGATCCTGGCAGCCCGTGCGTTTTGTTCATATCGCTTTTTGTTTTAATTGTGTCTTTTGTTTCACGTTCGATTGTTTTTTGTTCCCGCCGTAGCTCTCGTGAGGTGAAATTTTAATTGGGTTTCGAGTTATTTCGTTTTTCTTTCCAATTCATCACGGTTCTGATTTAATTAAATTGTCTGAGTTTTCTATACGTGAGCCACTGGCGCGGACATCGTAGTCTCGGCCTCCACTTTCTTTTTATTGTCCTTCCCGGCTCTCGTTTCTGGTTCATTGTCTACCCACGACCGAATTTAATTATCGTGCATTCCATATATTTTCACCTACAATGGCTTTTCATTCTTCCTCTAAATCCTCAAAGAAGAGTTGGAAAATGCTCCATTCATCGGGATCCTTCCATGTTATCGCCGCTTTCCCACCAACAGGGGAAGGTTTTTTGGATCCATTCCTTCCTCTCGCCGAACAAAAACTTTACACGTCGAAAATTTCTACTTCAACTTTGAATTTATCGAAGAAAAGCTGATAGTTCGAATTAACGGTTTCGACAGCAAGTAATACCGAATAAAAATGTCGTTCCGCAGGGTACTGAACTTGGCCTTTAGTTTATTATAGAATTGGAAATCTCAAATGGATGGGGGAATATACGTAGAATTGCAAAATTTCGGAGATGAAAATCTGTACCTACTAAGAGAAATAGGCTTTTGAAATTACTCGCAATAGATTAAGCGTGTTCGAAAACCTATTGTATCTACTTACCAAACCTTCGGATATCTAACCCACAGGTCTTGAGGAAGTTTTAACCCAACTTTTTGGGAATTTGTCAAAGGTCATATTTCGAGTGATTTATCTTTCAGGAAAATCATCATGGATGTGAACTAGATACATATTCTGAAAAAGCAACTCTTCTAGTAATAGATCCGAGAACTTCATCCATCTCGGCACAACCGTTCGGTCTTGAGGAAGTTTTAACTGAACCAAACTTTTTGGGCATTTTTTCGAAGGTCATCTTTCGAGTGATTTATCTTCCAGGAAAATTATCGTGGATCTAAATGTGGTACATATTCTGAAAGAGTAACTCTTCTAGTAAAAATTCTCAAGATTTCATTCATTTCGGCGTGACCGTTCCGTTTTGACGAATTATCAAGTGAAATTTGCAATTTTTGAAAAATGCCATTTCCAAGATGAAAATCTAAACGAAGGGGGAGAGGCTTTCGAAATTGGTCGCAATAGATTCAGCGTGTTCGAAAACCTATATTTTCATACAAAACTTTCGAATATCGGACCCTTTTTTAGAGAAAATAATTTTTTTTGTTTTTCCATTTTTCATTTTCGAGTTCACTTTTAAGGGCTCTCTAAAGAGCAATTCTCTATGGAATCATCAACTGTTTGATTTTCTAGAATCTTCAGAACAAGTTCTGTGCACTCCTTATCCTAGGACAGTAATAGAACATCCTGATTTCTAGACACAGTAGCAAATAGGTCATTTTAGGGGGGTCTGACACCTTGCTCATTTTTGACCCAAAAAATCGAGATTTTCGAAATCCGGAAATCCCAATTGGATCAGACGAATATAACAGGAGATATCGCAGATTGAAAATTGCAATTTTTGAAAAATGCCATTTCCAAGATGAAAATCTAAACGAATGGAGAAAGGCTTTCGAAATTGCTTGCAATAGATTCAGCGGGTTCGAAAACCTATATTTTCATACCAAACTTTCGAATATCGGACCCTGTTTTGGAGAAAATAATTTTTTTTGTTTTTCCACTTTTCATTTTCGAGTTCACTTTGAAGGGCTCTCTAGAGTGCAATTCTCTATCGAATCATCAACTGTTTCGTTTTCTCGCATCTACAAAATAGCTTCTATGCACTCCATATCCAAGGATGGTAATAGGATACCCTGATTTTCAGACAGAGGAGCAAATATGTCATTTCAGGGGGGTCTAACCCCTTGCTCATTTTTGACCCAAAAAATCGAGATTTTCGAAATCGAGTTTTTGTGCAAGGGTGAAAGCCTTGCCAATGCTGATTATAAAACCGGAAATCCCAATTGGATCGGAAGAGTATAACAGGAGATATCGCAGATTGAAATTTGCAATTTTTGAAAAATGCCATTACAAAGATGAAAATCTAAACGAAGGGAGATAGTCTATTGGAATTGTTCGCAATAGATTCAGCGTGTTCGAAAACCTATATTTTCATACCAAACTTTCAAATATCGGACACTGCTTGGCTTGGGAGAAAATTATTTTTTCTGTTTTTCCATTTTTCACTTCAAGTCCACTTTGAAGGGCTCTCTGGAGTGCAATTCTCTATCGAATCATTAACTGTTTGGTTTTCCCGAATTAACAACTTCTCCATATCTTAGGACAGTAATAGGACACCCAGATTTTTAGACAGAGAAGCAAATACCTAAGTCATTTTAGGGGGTTTAACCCCTTGCTCATTTTTTACCAAAAATATTGATATTTTCGAAATAGAGTTTTTGTGCTAGGGTGAGAGCCTTGGCAACGCTTATTAGGTATAGAAAGGGAGATCTTAATGGTATCATAGCCATACAACAGGAGATTGAAATGTTCAAAAATGCACTGTGGACTGATGATTTTCCTAGTTTTCCTATAGTTGCTTGCCCTAACCAAAAACGGTTCTTCGAAAAGAGTAAACTCAACCCTACTTCACGGTATCGGTACACAATATGCCGTGAAGCCAAGGACCTAAATCATTATTCCGGAGAAACTGCGCAAACTGCATTGTCTCCGATTCAATCTGCTATAGCGCGCCATGAAGCCGAAACCGCTAATGAGCAGAGAGAAGATGCAAGGTGCAACTTCACAATCCAAATATTATGAAGCGAGGAGACTGCGAGCGTTGCAAAGGCGGGCATCGAAATTGACGACGGCATCGCGAGCATAGCATCCCAAAAAAAACAAATCGACACAATGGGGACGGAATGCAGTTTCCTTGCTTATCCACCATGAATCATTCCGATAGGCGGGACATCTCTGGCAGCGGGAAAAAACAACGCACGCCTGCAATATGGCGGCCTGTGGCGTTCCACGGGACTACAGAATGGATGGATCTCCTGTCAGCTGTTGGGCTATTGCTAATGAGCCATTCTATTGGAACGAGTGGTGCCAACGATGGTGTTACTTATCGGTTGGTCAGATCTAATGTTCGGTTAGTTTAGGATGAAGCATGCGGCTCCATAGAGGATGAGCATGTCGATATCTCCAGTATCTGTACATTAGAACATAGAATTCCTTCATTCTTCTTCACACTAAGAGCTGTACGACCATCGAGTATTAAATCCTAGTTAAGGGTTGAATATTCGATCGTTGTACATGAACCTTGATTGCTGTTCAACTTCAATCTAAATATAGCTGATAATTGGTGAAAAGCTTCATCACGAAAGCATAATCGGATTTCGGATCATCGAGTTTTAGGCTCAGAAGAACCATCGATTATATTGATGTTTTGTTTTATGGCAAAAATATATGAAAAGTGTCATAATTACCTAAATAGAATTGAGACAATTATTAGAAAATATTTTATAATTAGAAGACAGCAATGAAAAAAGATAACTGAAACAACGAAAATATATATCTACTCATATTAAAAGTGAACAATAACACTCATGGACGTTTTCACGGTTTCAGTAAACAATGCTTGAATTCTTAAACCATCTTTAAGCATAGAATTTTTAAGAAAAATATAATAATTCTTCATCGAAGAAAAAAAAACATTGATATGAAACCACGCATGAACATAAGGATAGCACTATAGCACATAAACCTCAGATATTAAAGTCTGCAAACCTTTATAACTGTATATTTCTACAGTTAAATCTAATCTAGTGTTAAATTATCGATTAAATATTTTCTTTGTGTTATATTTCCAATTTTCTCAATGTCTGGAGTTAGCAAATCATGCTGCAGTTATGTTTTGAGTTTTAACTGAAAGAGGAGAATTGTGTTGTTGAAAATAGGACTTTTTTCATTCACATGTTCCTTACTTGATGCTGACCACATAATGGATACCTTGCATTATTTACAGATTCAAAAGCTATAATCAAATAAACGGTCAAACGGTCAAAATCCATTGAACCAGAAATTCCCTTCAAAAACCTTGATGGTGTTTCTTGCTATTGGCCAACTCTCACAAAAACTGAACAGTTCCAAGGGTCGTGTACAAGCATTCCACAGAAAATAATTATAATATCGAAAATAATAAAACTAAAATAATGAACCGAGGCTGAAACAAAAATTCGAAAAAATTTCCATGAATTGTTTCAGATATCTACACAAAACAAACTGAAAATTCTATAAACGATAAAAATTGTGTCAATAGTCATAGAATTTTTTATGTATAAGGCTAGTCAAGCAAACGAAAAATCTTCACTCACTGAAAATTTCACACAAGCATTGGATATAGAATAGATGGTAATTGAATTGATATGTAATCTGGTGGTAAATAATATCTCTTTATCAAAGTTCTGCTATTGCAAATTCTAAGTCGTTAAATGAACAGCAAATAAATCAAAACAAAGCCATAAAAAACATTCAAAATGAACTAATAAACAGCAGATCCATGAACGAACAGCAATTAAATCAAAATAAAGCCATAAAAACCATTCAAAATAAACAAATAAACAGCAGACCCATGAACGAACAGCAAATAAATCAAAATAAAGCCATAAAAAACATTCAAAATGAACTAATAAACAGCAGATCGCCTAATTACGAAATAAAAATAATTTAATGCCTAGATAAAAATTAAACAGAAAAAAGCTTATAGCAAAATTCAGAGGATATGAACAATTACTTTATGAAATATTGAGAAACTATACATAATCAAAACTCTGTGATAGGTGGAGACGTGGTTAGTCAGAAATTTCAATAAGGGCATTGTCAGATCACGACAATACCAACCCTTGCATTCTTTCGAAAAGGAAAACCGCAAAATTCAAAAATTCCCCCAAGAAAGGAGAAGCCCATGCACCCCTTTTCTGGAAAGGAGAGAATTCCGCTCCTGAAACGTGTAGCTAAAATCCGTAAAAATGAAGGGAGGCTGAAATGGCATGTTTTCATAAAACTAATTGCTACTTAGGGCAAGTAATGAACGACGCTGGCACACAACTGAACCAACTGGAGGGCACTCTTGAAGCATGCGACGGCTCTTTAGCGTTCAGCTTCTTGATACGGTTTATACATCGATGACTCCCCAAGTAAGACTTTAATTTGTCGTGCATATCTTTTCGAGTCCCGGCGCAAGGGAAAAGAAATCGCAGAGAAAATTTCCGTAATTTCTTCCAATTAAAAGGGCCGCCTCTCAAAGGAAATTCTTAATTACTGTGATGTGAAAAGAAAACTGTTACTTAAACACCTTTGAAGCATCAAAATCTAAGACGACTTCAAACTCCGCTCAGTTTTTCACTTTGATGTCTCACGAGACATGTTAGTTGATACACTCATGTGCAGCGTGTAATTTTAATTGAGAAGATAACGAAATGGTATCATTAATTATCTGCGTGGAGAAATTAACGAAATGACGTTAAAATTTGCCAGAATTAGAGGCTTGAGGGGTTTTACAGGACACAGCGACGTACTGGATTAACGTTTACACAAAAGAAAAAATCTCGGGGTGAACATATTCTCAGAAATCTTCTAAATTTTAGGTGGTAATGAGTCAACGTTAATCTTATGAAAAATATTTCGTTCCACAGAATATCTGAATGACAAACACCCAAGAAGCTCCAAATTCTTCTTTGAAAGGGAAGTTATCGTATAAGCTTTCAAGAATTAGAAATTTCCAACTGTATTTTTCCCTGAGCAAATGAGATTCAACTATGTACTCTCTTAAACTGAAATATACTCCATTATTCCACAGTAATAGGCAAATTATTAATTACACTCTTCATTTCAGAACTCAAAAGAAAAAATAATAAAAAAATAATATGCATTGAAAATTGCGTAATTTAAAATGGAAATTGGACTGTTCCAGCATCTACAGATTAGTATATTTAAATACCAACCAAAGAAAAGGGTTTTGAAGATTGTCTTTCTTCACTTTTACCAAATTAAAAATATTCTACATGAAACAGTAGTTGTGACAAAGTGATTTAACATCTGAAGCAGAAATGAACACAAATAAAGTCCCCTTCAAACATTGCTTCCAACATCGTTCGCTTTTATTTTCCGCCGAATGTATCCCAACAACCCCATTTTGTTAAAAAACTGCACATACTGCGGTGATTTATCACGTTTGTATGGGGTTGAAATTAACCCTATAACTGCCATCAGAAGCTACATCGACTAGAAAAGATAAATGGCCCTGTGTTGATTAAACAGGATGAATTGTAAAACAGAACTAATGGTTTATTTATTCCCAATATGCCGAAAATACAAGAACCGGACTTCCTCCCATGTTTTCTACATGTGGAAATCGAGCCAAAGCCCCATTCTCAATACATCAAATGGCAGTCGGGAATGGTTCTTTCTGGACTGGACGTCTATTGTTGCCATCTTATATTTTATCGAGATCCGACAATGCACTACATTAGATTTGCATTTCCATACGAACGGCTCTTTTCTACTATGTAAATTCTTTTTTCCAAATATACACAGTAAAAATATTTCCACCTTTGAGAAAAGCGAGCCTCTTTTGTTGGGCTGAATTCTGGCTCACGTCCGGAATGCTAATGCAGTGGATTTATTCCTGTTCTACACCCCTTTCAATAGAAAAAGTTGTTGTGTGTTTCTTATTCATTGGTTAGGGGCCTTCTACGAATTCTGCGATATTTCAGCTAGACTCTTTCATCAAAATAACCAATCAGCAAAGCAACGAATTAGAATTCATGTACATCGTTTTATAAATGCCCCAAAATACATCAATACAATGCTTTTGTTGGGTGTCCAAAAATCCACAGAATTACTCCCATCTTCTTTGTTTCATTTCCAAAAAATGGGTTGGAAAAACCAAAATCCAAGAGGACCAGAACTAGGGAGGTTATAAAAGCCTGATTTCCCAAATTAGTGCAATCAGCAAGTCGAAAAAATTTACTTTTATAACACCTTGCGACACTGCGATGCATGTTCGATGCAGGATATAATAAATCTTCAGTAATTACGCACTGTCACAATACAATACATCTCTGCACCATGTAAAAGATTAAGTAGGCATGTAACTAATTATACACTACAAGCCCAATGAAGTTATTATTTAGATCCTCTGCGGGAAAAATGTAAGGGATTATACGGCTTCAACACGCATTATTGATGTCATCCTTCCTCTGAAATGCTGGCCTACACAACCATCTAGATCTCGTCCAAGATAATGAAGATGGCTGATGATCAATTTTGTTCACCTGAACCAACAACGGAAAAAATTTCGTGTAGTTTGTATGATGCATACATAGAAAAAAGAAGCAAAAAAGAGAAAGGGAATTGCAAAGGTCTCTTCACAAATGATTCGCCTAAGTTTATTCCCCAAAAATTACTATAGACAAGTTGATGAAAATAAAACATACATAAGTTGAAGGCACACAAGTGTTTACAATGTTTTATAAGTTATCCTATAGCGAAAGTCGGGTTATTTCTGTTTTCAATTCAAGAAAGCACAAATTGACGTTTCACAAAATTTAGCGTACCTAAATTGGAAGCAAACTAGCTTAGGCCATAATACCAACACTTTGTATAATCTAGATTATAATGAAGAATTCAAACAAAGTACATTTTTTATTCATGAATAAAATTTGTGAGGAAAAATGTGTAGAATTGCATTTTTTCTTGGCGAATTCAAGCGTTGTCTTCATTTCAAATTCCCGGTAAAACCGGAATGAAATATATACGAATTCCTGCGAGTGGTAGTTGAAAAAGTAGCCAAGACCAGATACGTTCCCTCTAATTGCTCGATTCATACACCAACCTGTCGTTGCTATTTTCAACTACATAAATCTTCGCGAATGAAAGGATTAATATTCACAACGAACGGAAGAATGAGAACACCAGACTATAATATTGATTTATACGTTGTTGCAGAGCAAAGCTTTCCACTATCGTGTGGGATAATCATTCTCCATATTAATTTCACGGATATTTCAATTTATTTACACTGGCGCATTCACTGCGGCTCGGAAGATATTCCTCTTTATTTCGATTCTGAAGGATGATATAGGGTTTAATTAATTCAAATAGAGGCAGCTCAAATGGGGCGTCATTCAATGGCTTGTTGGAGAGCTCCTGCAACACAGCCTGTTTATCATTGCCACCTGAACAAATACTATCGTCATGAGTATTTTTTGATATTCTTCTTGTTCGTGGTCTCATCTCACACTTGAAAAAGTACAATGAGAACGTAATTCTACCAATTTGTAACGTGTAGGATATGGCACCAATGCATACTCTTCAAAAATGACGTGTTCTAAGGGATGATAATATGAAAAATCAAATTCATTGGGTTCAGTTCTTCATCTCTTCATTTTCAGGAGAACTCACCAGAAAATGCCTGTTAGCGTAAGTGGAACAACTATTTCATGAACCGTTCCATATAGGCAGCCTAATCTACTAAATAGGCACCTTCAAAAGAACTTAGAAATACAGAGACCTCGAGGAACAAACCAAGAGACTATGGAAGCTGGAAGATATCAAGACCATCTATCCCTTACCATCCTCTATACTTACAGTCATGCAAAAAGTTGTAGTGCTAGAGACGGCAAGAACTGTTAATAGCAAGTGTCTACATGGTAAATGTAAAAAAACGTGGAAAAGAACACCATCCACTTTGATAAGAAGCAAGGGCAGAATCCAATCGACACCAAGGAGTTGAGGAGGGACAGGACCCTTTCCAGACATGCAAGAGCTCCAACATAGCTTAATCTTTTTGGAATCTAAGATATCTGGGATAAGTAAATGTTCCTCTGGAGAGGAGTGTGAAAGCTGCAGGAAAAATATTCTTCCCAGAGGCTTTAAGCCTGTACCTACGTGATTCAATATTAACAAAATACTATTATCGTATGTGAATGTTAAATTTCTGGAAGGGTTGTAAACGGAAAATTCATTACAGAAAATAATAAGCCAAAAACAACCCGTAGAAACAACCGATCTTTCTGAAAACTCAGTCGTGTATTTGGGAACAACACACCCCCTGCTCGTATTGAAAAATCGATCAAACTAACGAGCAGAATTAAAACCTGTCCACGCATCCACTGCGATATAAATGTGATTACGTCGAAATCCCTGCCACCCTCTCATGAGAACAGTGGTGAAGACGGTATGCATGACCAACCCCATTGCCCTAACAGCTACAAACATATTGCTTAATTCCACGCTAGTTGCTGATGTGAATGCGTATGGGGCGACAAGAGTGGCCCTTATAAGTACCCGCTAATAGCTCCTCTCCCCATAAACTCACGAGATAGGGACCTCCTGATTTATTATACTTATTACCCCGAAAAATATTTATTATTTACACTCTCGTGGCTTTTTTAATATGTGCTGATTAATTGGCAAATACGACGGGCAGGGACTGTATCAGACGGGGGAGGTTCCTCTAAATTGCTTCACGAAACAATGGGGAAATTTTTGAGATTGACTGGATCGTGACAAATTGAAATTCATAAAGTGTGAAGATGAAAGAGCCAGGCATGTGGAAATTAACACCCGATCATGGTAATCGCTTACCTAATACGTATTCGGGGAGGAAAAACGTTTGTATTAATTCCAAATTTTTGCCCAAATCATATTCCGTTTCACCGTTTCAATGTTTTCAACGCCAGGTCAAGAAACACAGAGTAAATTCATGAAAGAAGCTTTTTTTATCTCTCATTTCAAATGAGAAACCCTAAACGAATTGTATAGTAATGTTTTTTTTTACAGTTGCGAGATTTTATCGAGTTATCAGAAGAGTAGACGAAATTATTGAATTTTATCCCAATATAGTACATGAAAAAATCAAAACTAAAAAGTCCTACTGCAACTACAACCCGGAGATCTATGAAAACCAGCCGTAAAGTAACGAGATGGTTTCCTTTTTCATCCCTTAAAACAGGTTTCCCTTTCCTGCTGCCACCTAGTGGTCGGAAAGCCAACTCACTTCGTAAATGTAATATAGGAACCTGTAGTAAGCTCCCTCCTATGAAGTTTTCTTTAACGATTGACTTACAGATTTCTTTTTCATTTTAGCAAAGAAGTTTCCTTTATCTAGAAACTTTGGTGATATTCTTGAAATTCTACCAGATGGCAGTGTATTAGATCTTCCTTCGAATATGAAAACGAAACCAACTTTATTAGGAGGAGATGGATAACCCCTTGCTATAATATTTTCCTCTAAAAATTCTGGTTATATTGTTATTCACCGATCGACCTTTCTACCTAATTTCAAAATTTTACCGACTGATTTATGTACGCCGAGTTAGAAGAAATCATTTTCAGGAATTCTACCGTTGAGTATTCACGAAGTGTTTAAATAAAAAGTAGTTTCTTTCGAAGAGAAAAGATACTGCCACTACAAAAGCAATAAATGAATAATTTCAGATTCTCGGTTTATCTACAATCCTCTCGAAAGCAACAATACCCGCAAAATGGGGTTTCTCGTGGTGAAAGCTAACAAAAGAATATATGACACCCTACAGCTATCGAACCCCAAATATTTGAGAAAAAACTCATTGAACGGAAAGAAAGAATCAACACGAGAGGAGACCCAATAATGCAACTTCTCTCGAATATCAACAAATCCACCACTCAGTGGGTGTCAGATCAAATAACTGGGGGGCCTACCGTTTGTTCCTCTGAAGAAATAACATCTCTTATTTTCCACCACTATTTTGGAGCCCTACAATCATCTCGCGGAGATCGGATAATGCCATGGATTCAAGGGGATGTCATGCAACAAATGTTTTTATTCATTCAGGATATATGAAAACGAATAGATTGAGAACTGTTGATTGTTATAGTTCATGAAATTAATGTCTAGTTCGAATTTCAGACAATTTTCATTTATTTATTTCCATTCACTTATGTTTTCAGAAAACAAATATGGAATAACATTTTGATAGTATTTGCCAATTTTTTTATTTCATTTGTAGACATGTTTGAAGTGTTTGAAGCTCTGAGATAGTGGCACTGAAAAAGAAAGCGTTAAAGGGATTGCAGATCGGAGAAAATAGGGAAAGTTAGAGCAATTCTTCCTTCTACAGATTCCAATTCGGCGTCACACACATTTAGATATACCCCAGTCTATCGTTTTTATGTAGGATCCAATATACCATTGGGAAGGATTTGGTTGCAGAATTGAGGAGGCCGCTTTATATTCAGCGTGCAAATCCTTAATACGGGAATTTATCGATGGACCAAATCAATGAATAATTCTATAAACTCGGCTAACGCTTTTCTCCGGCATTGGGTTTTATATAGCAGAATTTCGGATGTTAGTATTCCATGACCATTTTATGGGTATTTGAATTTATATTCGGCAAATTTTCAACGGTTTTATGTTTCTCATATTGCGCTATTTATTTTCATCTATCGTGTCCTTTTGGAAGTGGTGAATATGAATATTGCCATTTCAATATCTCTGAATTCTTTCGATTTCGAAGGTCAATTTTTATATCCCAGAAAAATTCTCGTGGATATAAATGTGATATATTTTCTGAAAGAGCAGCTCTTCTAGTAATAAATTTGATCGAGCAATGTCTAGAATCCCTTTTTGGATGAGAAGTTACTCCTGAATGAAACCCACACAAAACACATTACGCGCATATTAACTGTGTGCATTGAATAAGGCAAAATACACTGCATGAATTCAAAATTGATCATTCAAGCAGCGAAAATACCCCTATATGGGGCATAAATGGATGAGAAATCAGAATTCCAAGCTCGCTTGTCCTCGCTGAATAGTTGTAAATTGTTGGCAGTGTTTGTCACAGTCCACCCCATTGTGCCCGATATAAAAACAAATTGACGTTCGAAAAACCTCCAATTGTCTCACCAATCAACCGCTATTGTGCGCTCTATGGATATTCTATCGGAAAGGATGGTAAAGGGTGGATCGCAAAGCATAAAGAGCGTTATGGAAAGGGTGAGTTTATTGGTTGGGAATGGTGCTGGGTGAATGAGGATGATTCTTTCATAACGAACAATTAGCTTCTCGTGTGAGGAATTCTGCAACTTGGGGTTAAGGTTAGTGTTCCGAAATAGAAACTGATGACTTGGTAGGTTCTCATCGGTGCATATATGCTACAGATTATTATAAAATTGTTTTGTCATTTAGCATCTTCTCATTTATATTTATATTCTTCTGTTTTTGTTATTTGGTGGAAAACTTATTAGGATATACTGGGTGGGCAAAATTCGTTGTCTACTGAGAGGATCTCGAGAACTATATCAGCTAGAAAAAACAGATGACACATTTCCGAGCTCATTTTCGGAGAAACAAAGAATGGTGAAAACCACAGCCTCCTACGATACTTCGTTTTTGAGTTTGACAATTTCGTAAAGTTCTCGTAACTTTTTTGTCTTTGAAGTTACAAACCTGAAACTTGAACCTTCTACTGGCACTTTTTTACGTTGAATCTACTGATGACCTCAAAATATTTTTTCATTTCGAATCATTAGGTGAACTTTCATTTTTTTAAATGCTAATTTTTATTAAATTTTTTATTTTTGAATTGGAAAAAATCTTTTTTCAGTAGATTCTACGTATGGAAGTGCCTAAGAAAGTTTATTTTTCAGATCGGTAACCTCAAAGACAAAAAAGTTATGAGAACTTTTCGGAATCGCCAAAATCTCAATTTGTGTTTATAACTCGAAATCTAGAAATGAAAGGCCGATTCTGTTTTTAGATTTGGATTAGTCATGAAAAGAGAGCTAGACAATGTGTCATGCGTTTTTTTCTAGCTGCTATAGTTCTCGAGATCTCCTCGGTTCGAAAGATACAGGCTGTTGAAAAACCATAAAAAATGTATCTGTGAAATTTGAAAAATTGGGTACTTTGGCTGAATATAACTCTGTTTAAAAGATCCACAGATGTGTAGTGTCAAGGATTAAGCTAGTTATTCTGAAGGTAATTCTGTTTTTCCAGGGGTGGCATAGCTCATAATGAAAACTTAAAATGGCTGTATCTTTTCATCAGGTCCGAATCGGAAAAAATGGTATAGGATTCAAGTGTTTCTTTCGACCTCAAGAATCTTCTGTTGAAATATTAGTACGAGACTCACCCAGTATAGGTCAAATATAACTGCTTTCATGTCCAGATCCAATCCTTCAGCAGCACAATAGGAAAGCGATGACTAAGTATAGGGAAAAACCGCAAAGTTCCAGTGAATAAGATAATAATTAGAATCGAAGGATGAGAGGACAGAATGGTGGAGAAGAACGTGATCGGGCCAGTATGAAATGACGTCTCTTCTTCCCATCTCCGACCGACAAAAAGGGCCAATACTCCAAATCCGCTTTCAGTCGACATAAAAGTCACAATTCCAAATGGGATTTGTGAAGTTTACGATATTATTCCTCGGCTATTCTCACTTATAGAAAGCGCTATCAAGATCGTAGGGAGTTTGTTCCTTCAAAGGGAAGCCATTCAAAAAGTATTAGAGAAATTGAGAGGACCGTGGAAAAAATCCATACAGACTTGCGCGTCGTGATCTCGATGAAGTTGCCGTTTTTGTTTGTTCATAAGCATTTCGTATTTTGTACAACTGAAGTTGTACAAACACATTCATCGTAGCTTGAAATTCTGAAATTATCAAAAAGAAAATCATATGCACTGCGCAAAAAAATTAACGCACATTATGGAAATCTCAAATTTATTCTACAACTGAAGGTGTTCTCAATGAAAATTATTTTTATCAGAATTATGCATGCATATGTTATCCACTTTCAACGGTTTTCTTCAATACAGATGTTTTTTCCCAGGAGGAATAAAAAAAGATGATATTATCAGATTTTGAATGTATTGTCTCCATTCTAAAATCAGTTGTTCTCGATCAATTCTAGTGATCAATAGTTTTTCTTTCGTTTGCTTTTCTACACTCGATCGCTATGCAACACGAAACACGCAATTTGACCCAAGAGGAATGTGCCCAAGCGGTAGTTTTGCGAGAAGAAGGGTGGACATACACAAGAATTGCAGAAAGGTTTGGAGTTTCCCATACAAGTGTGTCCAGAATGTTGCAGCGATTCAGGGAGACAGATATGAATGTCCGAAGACCAGGACAGGGTAGACCACGGGTAACAACTGCCATTCAAGAACGTTACTTGCGAGTTTCTTCGTTGAGACAACGGTTTGCAACCGCTCGCCTCCTTCAAATTCAGCTGAGCAAACTCATGAGGTCCAAATTAGCACTCAGACAATAATAAGTCGCCTCAGAGAATATGATTTAAGGCGTCGTGTCACGGCAAGAGGCCCAGCTCTTACCCCAGCCCATCGAAGGGCGCGTTTGGATTTTGCGAGAGAGCATATCCATTGGGAAGAGGCCGATTGGGAAAGAGTTCTCTTCACAGATGAGTCTAGATTCTGCCTCTACCATTGTGATCGACTTTCCCTTGTATACAGACGTCCACATGAAAGATATGCTCCTGAATAATATCTACTGGTTGCGGGGGAGGATCGATTATGGTATGGGGTGGAATATCTTTGACTGCTCGCACAGACCTAGTGGTCGTTGATAATGGAGCTATGAATGCTGATAAGTATATAAGGAACATTCTTGAAGAGCATTTGCCCCATACATTGGTGAAAATTTCATTTTTATGGACGATAATGCCAGACCCTATCGTGCGCGCATCGTTCAGGAGTATCTTGAAGAGGTTGAAGTCTCTCGAATGGAATGGCCAGCAAGAAGTCCAGATCTCAATCCGATTGAGCAGGTTTGGGACAACCTCAATAGAAGGCTAAGAAGTTCAGAAAATCATCCAGCTACTCTTAATGACTTAGGAATCCAACTCGGAGAAATCTGGGAAGGATTAGATCAGAACATTTTAAGATCACTCATTTCGAGTATGAACCGTCGTTGCCGAGCTGTAATTAACGCAAGGGGTGGAAATACCAAGTATTAAATCACTTATCAGCATTTCAGTATTTTGAAAATTGTTCATTTCTCTTCTTCCACATAAGATTCGGTGAAATCCTGAATTTTTCTTCCTTTTAATGTGTCTTGTTTCGTTCAAAACCTTCCCGAGAGAACATGAAAAATAAATTATAAAGTCAATGTAGAGTTAACTTTCAGTAAAATTGAGATTTTCAGAATGTGCGTTAATTTTTTTGCGCAGTGTAGTTTATCTTCTTTCAAGTCCACCGTGTATACCACTTCCTAGCCCTCGACAAGTACCCGTCTCGACTGTGTATAATTCCTCATGTTTTGTTGCATTAAATCGCCATCAAAATACAGTCCAATGTTACCACAACAATAGAACTAATGCCTTTGAAAGCGAACGATTGAATATTATTCACAACAATCGAACTTGTATTGGCGGTAATGATTATTTTCCCTGATGTGGCGTTTTTGGCTTTGGGATGGCATCACTGCCGTTTGCCACATAGAAATCGGTCAATCCTTTGAAGATACTACTTCCTATTTTACTTGAATGGAATTCAAGAAAACCCACATATTGACGAAGGTGAATCGACTATTGTCATTATGGGTATTAAATGGTTTTACTCAATGCTATTATTGTACACAGTTCACCTAATCAATTCGATTATATGCTTAGTCGACTCGTCATTAGTACTTTGGTATTTTAATTTTTTGATCTGGTAGATAATGCGTACAAAAATCCTTTTTGAATCCACTAGAATTGAGGTTAATTGTGTCTCCACATCAGAGCTCTTCTCACAACTATCTAAAGTTGGTCCTTCAGTTCCAGAGCTCCTATGAACTCCATTATCTAGGAGGGCTTCAAAAGAAGCTAAGTTCTCATTCAAGGCTTTCTGTTGATTCGACAATGGCGAGGCACTCTGTAATCATATAAAAATCCTATTTCTCATAGAATATACACTCGTTGTGGTCTGATAAACCCCTCCTCAGCATATGCCCTCTGAGGCGACAAAGTCTATAGAAAGTATAGCCATAGTCATGGATTAAATTCCATCCCTCACTTACTCTCCCACAAATTACAGATTTATTTTGGGAGTTTGTGTTGCATAGTAGTGTCCCAAGTACTGACCCCTGAGGGACTCCCGATTTCATTTATCTGGTAGAGGGGAATTCTCCTTCCAATTGCCCGTTAAATCTTCAGATTGAATATCTAGCACATCCCATTTTATAAATCACTGCTTTGTAATATATTTTGTGACCTGTGAGTCTTAGTTACTGCTGCTCTGTTGAATGATCTCTTCTGAATTCGAAGAGCTCTGTTCATAGGCGGTTCAGGTTTTCTGCAGTAGCAGAACAGAGATTAGAAGATTGTTCTTTGGAAGCTCATAGTATATACAGGGTGAGTCTTTGACTAGAACAAATAATTAAAGAGTAGATTTTTGACGTCAAAAGAAACACTTTTTCCTTTACCATTTTTTACGAATCGGCTCGGTTCAAAAGATACAGGCTGTTGAAAAACCATAAACAATTCTCACAAACGCTTCTTTCGAATGAAATTAATTTCTAAATATAGTTTTTCATTTATTTTATGAATCTTTTCACTCAAGAAATCATCCACGTCTTCCAGTTTTCTCATTATGACCATTACGTACCATAAAAATACCAAAAATTCAAAGACACTAACTCTTGAAACTAAGTTGCACGCTATCTAATGAATACGTTTTGTAAAATAAAAGTATTCTTCATATGCTGTTAATGTTAATGTTCAAAAATCAGAAAGTATCTATGTAATTAAAAAAATTGGGTATTTTGGGTTTATACAACTTTGTTTAAAAGGTAATTTTGTTTTTCCTGGGTTGGCACAGCTCATTATGAAAACTTAAAATGGCTATATCTTTTCATCAGGGCCGAATCAGAAAAAATGCTATAAGAAAAAAGTTTTTCTTTCGACTTCAAGAATCTAGTGTTAAAATATTTGAACAAGTCAAAGACTCACCCTGTATGCCTACGAATGTAAGGTATCCAAAACATATAAACTTATGCGCCATCTATCGACGGGTAGAAGGATGTGCTACCTGGGCCTCACATACCGATTGCAGATCCCTGTCAAAAGAGTATAGAGAGTTGCCACACATGGTTCTCTGTCTGTCTTAACAGAATCCATTAATATACAGGGTGTTTCGATGAAATTGCCATGGAAATATCTTGTGCAGGAAAAATGCTACCTTCCCTTGGATTGAGTATTTCCCTGTTCTTCTACCAAATCACCCCCTACATCCAGTCTATCTCATCAGATCGCTTCCTCCAGATTCCGAACAAGATACCCGGAGCTCATTAGGGTAAACCGCTCGTCGGCCAATGGCGGCGACGTAGGCGTGGCGAGCACAATCGATGCCGTCGAAACGGCGGGGTGGGGGGAGTTGGTGTGCTCGGTTCGATGCCATGCAGCGCCTCGCGAAGCAACAAGTTGTATGGGAATGAATGTTCAAGAATCAAATCCCGGCTATGATGGGAATAGGGGCTAATCCGATTCTTGAACACATTGCATCGTCACCTCTATTAAACAAACATCTCATTTACAGCGGTAGCTCATCATCGATTCCATGCGGATTTGTGGAAATTCGGTCGTCGCGGGAAAATAGGAAATTTAATGAGTTTGTGATGGGTGCCGCTGGTGGATTTGCATCGGGATAATTAGTATTTTACCTGTACGATTATTGAAATATTCGGTTTGTTTCCATTTGAAGTTATTTCATATTCTTCGATAGTCATTGATGTGAAATTATTTTATGGTGGTTTTTGGATATTTATTGATGAGGATTATCAACGAAAAATGGAGCAAATCGATTATTTCAATTTGGTGATTGATTTTCTGGCAGAGGCTAAAAAATTCCAGAAGATCCAGAGTCGTTCCAGATTGAATTTCAATCGATATCCCTAAAAAATGCAGAAAAGTAGCGTAGGTACAACCGATAGTGTGTGGGTCCCACAGAGAAAAATAAAAAATCAACAAGTTTGTGTGACACCATCTTTTGTAAGCTCAGGGTGCTATACAAGCTTTATTGTTTATCAATAGAAAAATTTTGATATTAAATCCTGAAAACGCTTGTAACTCGAAAACGGCGTCTTTTTTCGATGTTGCACCGTCATAACTTTTTCTGCAGAATTACTGATAAAATACATAAATGGAGGAATTTCAACGACATCTTCGACAGAAAAAAAGTTTCTGACCATTAAGGACTAGGGTCAATAAGTTCCTGGCGGGCTTGAAGACTGCGAAAAATTACCATAATTGGTTGAGTCGTTCGGAAGTTATACAAAAAAAAATCTGAATTATGGGGGTAACATTTGGAGCCATTCATCTTAGATGGGGGGCTACGTAGGAGAAAAAATTGAAGCATTCTTTTACTCGTCGACAGCCATTTTAACCGTAGATTCTTGATGTCAAAAGAAACACTATTTTTTATACCATTTTTTTCGATTCGGTCCTGCCTGATAAAAAGATATAGCCATTTTAAGTTGTCATAACGAGCTATGCCACCCTTGGAAAAACAAAATTACCTTCAGAATAACTAGCTAAATCTATGACATTACACATCTGTGGATCTTTTGAACAGAGTTCTATTCAGCTAAAGTGCCCAATTCTTCAAATTTCACAGATATTTTTCAATTTTTGAAGATCAAATTACTCGAAAACGGCGCATTATACGAGAAAATATGAAGAATACTTTTATTTTACAAAACGTTCAAATATTCATTACCTATCGTCCCACTTAGTTTCAAGAGTTGGGTTCTTTGAATTTTTGGTATTTTTATGGTACGTAATGGTCATAATGGGAAAACTGGAAGACGTGGGTGATTTCTTGTGTTTGAAGAAGATTCATCAAATAAATGAAAAACTGTATTCCGAAATTCATTTCATTCGATAAAACCGTTTGTGAGATAATAACATTTTTTTATGATTTTTCAACAGACTGTATCTTTCAAACCGAGCCGATTCGGAAAAAATGGTAAAGGAAAAAAGTGTTTCTTTCGACCTCAAGAACCTACTCTGAAAATATTCGTACGAGTCAGCGACCCACCCTGTATACCTCGAAACAATGGTTCAGTTTCGAACCAAAACTCCTCGATCCCACGAAACGAGGCTTATCTAATCTCGCCCAATAAACCTCAAACCGTATCTGAACCACGTGACGAAATATAAGTCATCGCGTCAAATGCGACCCTTGCAAGTCGGCATTATAGCCGCGCACACTGCGCCCGCCCCCAAAATCCCCATCTCCACCCCGAGAGGCTATCAACTAAACACCGCGAAATGTTTCTGTTATCATTCAGCGCGAGGCCCGAACCCAAAGAGAAACGTTCAGTAATCGTCACCTTTGTGCGGCCGACGTCGCAGCAGTGATAGCCCACGTCTATAGTGAACACGCATCAGGTGAAGATGTCCTCGCCGAAGCCACCGGTTGGCCACCCTCACGAGCACATCAAGAGACCCATGAACGCCTTCATGGTGTGGTCGCGCGGACAGAGGCGGAAGATGGCCCAGGAGAACCCGAAGATGCACAATTCGGAGATTTCGAAACGTCTGGGGGCTGAGTGGAAGCTGTTGAGTGAGTCGGAGAAGAGGCCCTTCATCGACGAGGCCAAGAGGTTGAGGTGAGTCTGAGTTGGCTTGTTGCTTTTGGTTTTTTATGTCTCTTCGGACTCCTCAGTCAGAATCCTCTTGATATTGGACTAATAGAAGCTGAACAAAGTTTTCCAAAGGCACAGGGCTTGTAAAGACTGGAGCTCTTTCCGCCTTGGCGTTTTGCAGATCAGTGCTTCGAACATTTTACGAAATATTAAGTTTTACCTCAAAAGTTGTTACATTTACAATGATTTATGCTCTTCAAAGAATAAAAAAGTACTTTTAATCCCTTAAAATCCTTTGACCCAAATCAACGTTTTGAATTCACATCACTTTTTGATGTAAATCACCCATACGGATCAGTCAAAAGATCTGTAAAGTCTATCATTATTTTCTTCATCATTTTATCCCTGGTTTTTTCAGACGTCAAGTGCAAAAAATACCATGAGACTAAACTTCTTTTAATCCCTCAAACGAAACTTTCCGTTTCGGATCAAAAGTGACACTTTAGTCCCTAGGTATACAGGCTGGTCTTTGACTCGTACAAATATTTCAACAGTAGATTCTTGAGGTCAGAAGAAACCCTTCTTTCCTTTACAATTTTTTTAGAATCCCATCGGTTCAAAAGATACAGGCTGTAGAAAAACCATAAAAAATTTTTATTTTTATTTCTATCTTATAAAAGGTTTTATCGAATGAAATGAATTTCAGAATATAGTTTTACATTTATTTGATAAAAGAAGACAAGATATCACCCACGTCTTCCAGTTTTCTCATTATGACCATTCTACGTACCATAAGAATACCAAACATTCAAAGAACCCAACTCTTGAAACTGAGCTTACCACATTCTAATGAATATTTGAACGTTTTGTGAAATAAAAGAATTGTTCATATTTGCTTGCATACTGCGCCGTTTTCAAGTAATTTCATGTTCAAAAATTGAAAAGTTTCTGTGAAATTTGAAAAATTGGGTACTTTGGCTGAATACAACTATGTTCAAAAGATCCACAGATGTGTAGTGTCACAGATTTAGCTAGTCATTCTGAAAGTAATTTTGTTTTTCCAGATGTGGTATAGGAAAAAAGTGTTTCTTTTGACGACAGAGTCATTTTTTCGGATACACGTGATGAATGTAATAAACTAGTTGATTACCTTTTCCATCGACATTCGAAGAAAATTGAGGAAATCTTCCCACTAAGACTTTATGAGACAAGACATTAAAAAAGCGAAAATCTTGCAATCGATTTAGCATTAAGCCCAAATTTCGAGATAACCAAAGATAAGTTTCTAAAGTCCATTCAGGATGAAGAAACAACAAGTAACCAAACATTATCTATAGGTAATGGTTAAAAAAATCAAGATGGTAAAAATACAAAGCCTAGAATGACATTTTGACCGTATAATATTACGAACAAAATGTCATTTTTGCCTCATTTTCCATAATCCCTTTTCAAATCTATTAAACAAGAGTAGACTAACTAGTGTTTAATTTAGTTAGCTTATACTTCTGCAAAGAACAGTGAATCTCCAAGGAGATTCTTCCCAATCGATCGTCTACATCTTTTTCGTTGAAAATTTAACGGTAAACATAAATATACAAAAATCATACTTATGATAGTGAGTGAACTCTTGAAATTCGAGTTATACTAAATAAAACTATAACTATCGAGGAAAAAATCTAGCAACTTGAGATTTTCGGTATAGGTTTTGTCTCAAATGCGCCGGAAAATTTTTCGAATGAGCAAACTTCGCTCAACGGTTTCGGAGTTACACAGGAAACTGAATTTTTTCAATATTGACTCAAATTGAATTGAAACCGAGATTGAAACTCAGTGGCTGTATTAAGAAACAACCTAATACCGATACGAATTATTCAGCAGAACTTCTTATCAAACGAATCACTATAGAATCATTGAAATATATAAAGAAAAATCTCTAGATCTGAAACTATTCATCGGATGACGCTCAAATTTTGCAGGACCAAAATCATCATTTTAGACCCGAATATCAGTCTTCAACTTGTGCCAATAGCTACTACATCTCCATTGAATTTTGGTATTGTATGTTGACACATCATTTCGAAGACCTTTTCAACACTGTGGTGGAAAATAATGAAACTATCTCAAGAAATTGCTGAGCAATATTTCATTTCAATAGTTTATATAGATCCTCTAAGACAGCATATAGCATTCACGAGATTGCTTCACAAAAAATTACTCCTTTTCAATAATTTTGTTGTTTTTACCTTTGTACCCCCACTCCAACAAATCAACCAAATACTACGAAACAATTAAGTAATACGAATGCGACCTAATAGCCACATAATAAAATGTGACAATTCTCACAAGTATTATTGCGAAGGGGTACAGGAGAGAGAGATAGTGGGGACCTCCTCATCTCCATAATAGGAGATTTAAAATGATTCAGTACAAAGCAGGTCGTCTGGCTTACAAAAGATAACAGGGGGAGTTTGAGAACCGGCCCTTATGTAGCCTTTTATGACTATGACCAGAATATTATACGCGGCATATTAATAAAGTCGCGATATTGTGTATCTCCTTAATAGGCTTTGAGAGGATTAGCATTAAACAAAAGATTTATTCGCATAAAGATGATTCTGTGTTGGGGCAGCTCTGCCTCATACTTTTCGACGTTCATGAATGAGTCTACGATTCAAGCTCTATATCAGCTGATTAGAATCGACAAAAAAGGACTGAGAAAATCCTTGAAAACATTTCGAGTCAGGATGAGGAAAACACATTGGTAAACAAGTATTCTCTACAGCATTCAATGTGAATCGAAGTCAGTATTTCATTGATGAGGTTTGTGTTTCAGTATGTGTCTAAGAAATCTACATATATAGATTGTATTTTATAAACTTTTTTGCGTCTGTAGTAATGAAGGTTGCATTGCTTCACAATGAGAGGTGGAAAAGCTCTTTGAGCTTTGGCTTTATCATTCTTACGTTGTTAATATTTGAATGAATTCTTGTGAAACTTCCTAGACTAAGGCAATTAAATGGTCAAAAATTGGTTTGTGCTGAAGGGATACCAGAATAGCATTTGCACAGTATAGGTATCGTGTAGTTTTCGCGAAATCGAATCGATTGCATCTCACCCATAATCGTATACAGAACAAACAAGTTCGAGAATTTTATCGCCGCTGCTCTGATAACAGTTTCCGTATTTGTTCGATTTTACGGTCTCCATAGATGGTCCACTGTTTGTAATTTTTAAGGAGAAGAAGGAACATTTGTATGAATAAGATAATGCGCCCTTTTATATTGATACAAATGCTCTTTCACGGTTTTATCTACCGAACAAACACCTTGTCTGGGAACACAAATACGGGCTTTGTATGAATTGTTCGTTTCTTTGGAAAAATGGTGAATGTAGATTATATTCATGAATATTTGTACCTCTTTATTTGCGCTTGTCCCACTGTAAATATGGATATGTTGCCGGGGAGCCAACGCGGGTTGAAGATGAGAAAGAATCACTCAAAGATTGCTCATCTGTATTTATTCGTATTTAACAATCTCTTGCTGATTATAGGACATCCTTCAGCTACAAACCTTATTGTTCACCCTTGTATAGGTCATCCTTGAGCTGTGGAGCCAAGTTCCACCCAGAGTTGGACAAAACACAAATTACAAGGTGCTAGATTCGTATAATGAATCACCCTGTATACCAGCGACGCTTCCGCGCCATTCAAATACCGACAAGAGAACCATTCAACGGTGTCGGAAAATCCCAATTGGAAACTCTCGTCTGTAGACACAGGCGTTTTGTCAAACGATTGAATCAATGAATCAAGTTACATGTGGATTATACAGGCGCGATTGTGTAGGCGTTTTGGCGCTCTCAGAAAGCAAATACTCCAATTGCCGAGCTAGAACAATGAGAGGTGGCGCGGAAAAGCGCCCCATTGTTGGTGACGGCGAGCCTGCCTCCGCCCAGAGAAAGATGCACTTATAGCGGTCCTCAAACTGTTGGACTGCTCGGGAACGTATTGTACTTCAGATTTAGAAAAAACGGAAAATATCGACCTTTTTCAACTGGCATTCAAAAGCCAAATGACTAATTTCCATATAGTTGAAGGGGTAATTCCTTGTCGAAAAATAGTGTGAGCTTCTGAGCATCCCCTTCTCAGATACAGCCCCCTAAATATATGAAAAGCACCTAAAATCAACTACACTTTGTTTTTCTTAGAAACCAGAAAACTGACAGGAAACAAATTGAACAGACATTCTATGTAGCGAGAAGATTATCAGAAAAAAATTCGGTGGATATTTCCCTATAATTGCAAGGGTAGAAGAAGCCACTCTTACATTTATCCCTGAAGAAATTTTTTCCATATTCATATTATACCATCAAAAAATAATTTCGATAACTCGATTCATTTTGAACAAATGAGAAAGAACTTTTGTAATTTCTTGCTAAAATAAACGGTTTTTAAGAAAAAAAATTATGTAGCGTAAGTCATAAAGGCTAGAATCATTTTCTAACCTGAATTGGTTCTGGTGCCATCTTTAAGGGGCTGAATATAAGCAGTTAATGTTGGAAAACATTATATAAAAGACTTATCTACGCTATTTTGAACAATTATTTCATACATTTAAACACTGCTTAAGGAATAATTTATAGTAGAGAACAGTATTGCGATACCGACGCATACGCCATTTTGCACCCATACTGCCACACAATTAAGAATTGGATCAATTGGGAGTTAACGTATTCGGATAAGTTTGTGTATATGGAATGTCATCATTATCGTGAAAACCTGCTTACTTTATGAATTATCATCTTGAATAATGAATGTAGAAAGCAGAAACGGAGATACCTATATGTTTCAATTTTAAATGCATTCTGCTTTTCTTTATTATTTATCTGAATATTTTAGGTGAAGAGCAGTAGGGAATTCTGCACATTTGTAATTATGTTAAAAATATGAAACAGAACACTCATATTACCATTATTTATGATGATGATTTTGAATTCCTGCAGAATGTAAGTTCATTATCAATCAGTCAAATGTTTGTATTCGATATATCTATTAAACGAAGCCAATTTCTGAAGGATATTTGGGAATCATGATTAGAAAGATAGACGAAAACAATCTGAATGAAAGAGTATTCCAATTTCAAATGAGAATTGGGAATCAATCATGCAACAATCAATGGAATGGCGACACTGTGGTAGGCCTAAGGAGTTTTGTCTGCTGGAAATACTCTTGCTTCAGTTTTTTGGTATTGCCATGGAGTAATCAGTGTTGATTTTTTGGATAAGGGTAGAACAATAACCGGAGATTACTATTCGACATTACGGACCACTCTACGGAAAAAAATTAAAGAGAAAAGACGCGGAAAGCTATCCAAAGGTGTTTTGTTTTTGCAGGACAACGCCCCTGCACACAAATCTCATGTTGCCATGCAAAAAATTGGTGTTTTAGGGTTTGAATTACTCGAACAACCTCCTTATTCACCAGATTTGACTACATGCGACTATAGTCTTTCTCCTCAGCTGAAAAAAAAGTTTAAAAGGTCGTAAATTTTCTTCCAACGAGGAGGCAATAAAAGCTGTGGAGGTCTGGTTTGCAGAGCAAGAAGAAAAATCATTGATAATATGATAATTACTGGCATATTCCAGATTCCATAAGGGCCATGATAACCTGAGAATATTCTAATGTTTTGAAAGGTATATTGAACGATGAAAATTTTGCAAATAAAGAGTGTCTCAATGAAAAATCGTTTGGAGTAGCTATTGTATGAACCCAGAATGCTGGGATCTATGGTGCTGCAAAAAAGGGTAAAATAACAGGTGAAAACTAGTAGAGACTATCAATAGAATTCAGTTTTTGATCGAGAACAAAACAGAAAACGCCCCCCAATACACTCCGGTATATACTTGAACCAGTTACTCCCGGCTCAGTGGGAAAATATAGTTTCGCATTCGCTGATTTCACACAATTCCCCTGCTGAATAGGATCACAGCAGGAGCCCGCGATATGTTCAACAATGGAAGCATTATCTTTCGTCGCCTACGTCGAGCTTGTTGCCTTAGATACTCTATTATGGCTTTTACAATTGAACCCCTATAGAAACAAACTGTTATAGATTGATTCGTCGTTACAAATATTTTTATTCTTCACTTTACGGCTACTTACCCTGGTCCTCGCTTCGTATGCAGGATTATTTGATTGTATTCTATCGCGGAACTATGCACGTCAAGAATTCCACTCGAAGATCATAGCACCGTAGTACTACGACGATATACTATAAAACCAAACAAAATTTCAGTGTCAAAATTTTTTATTACTCAACATATTCTCCTCTTATTTGGGTACATTGATTACAGCGAACCTGCAGCGTCTCTAGACCTTTCAAAAAAATTGTTTCTGCTTGCCCTGCAACCAGACCTCCACAGCTTTTATTACCTCCTCGTTGTAAGAAAATTTACGGCCTTTTAAACTTTTTTTCAGTTGAGGAAAGAGACGATAGTCGAATGGAGCAAAATCTGGTGAATGAGGGGGGTGTTCTAGTAATTCAAACCCAAAATCACCAATTTTTTGCATGGCAACATGAGATTTGTGTGCAAGGGAGTTGTCCTGCAAAAAAAAAACACCTTTGCAGATATGAAGAACGCGTTCGTATGAAATATTCAGTGCTTCAGATATCCGTTTAAGCCCAATTAGACGGTCTGATAAAATCATGTCATGAACTGCATCGATATTTTCGGAGACAGACACAGAAACTGGCCTTCCCGATCGGTCATCATCTTCAATGGAAAATTTACCTCTTTTGAAGCTTGCAGTCCAATTATTTACGGTCATACGAAGGACATTGATCACCAAGGGCATTGAGCATATCTTCGTAAATCTGCTTACCTCTTAACTCTTTTAAATAGAGGGACTTGATGATGGCTCGATACTCCAATTTTTCGATTTTCACAATTTCGGTGGACATCTTCTTTCTTTTGATTTATTGCGTAACTGTGGTTTACTTTTTTGACCTCACACTGACACTTTTAATGAGTTATTGTTCGTTGCAATATTTTTTCAATGCATGGAAGTGGTCTAGGCTAACTAGATTTCAATCGTATATATTCTTGTAGAGGTCTATTATGACACTACATGGAAATTTTTTCTTTTGTTTCACTTCTGGGATATATGAGCTCTCTCTTTCCACATAATATACGATAAATGCTCCTAAAACTTCGTGTAGAAGTATTGATAAAATTATGAAATATAAAGTATACCTTTCTTAGAGAGTATTTATTTATTTATTTATTTTATTTATTTATTCAAAGGAGTACAAAACAGGACGAACCCAATTATATGCACTCACTAATAATTACAGTTTAGGTTATTACGATGCAAAAGAGAAAATTAAACATAAAAATTTTTCTACAATATAAATGGATGCACAAACAAAAAAAACAGTCATCATTACATAGCCTAACTATGATTAATAAAAAATCGTTTCAATCCAGTCGAAAAACTCTCTGGTGATAGTGAAAAAGCATCCACAGATGCAAGGGCCGACAACGAGTTATATGACCTGAGGCATCTAACCAAAGGTGAATTCAGGTGATAATTGGTGAAACTTTGGGGTATATGAAATACAAACTTATTCCGTGTGTTATAAGATGGCACATTAAAGGAGATCACACTGACAAGTTCACAACAGTCTGAAATATTTTTTATGATCTTGTAAACAAACTTTACATCCCTCATCATTCGCTGATCAGCAAGGTTCAACAATTTCAATTTCTTCATGATTTGTCCCCTGTTGTTTACAGTATTATGATGAAATTTTTTATTTATGTGCCTAATTAATTTATTTTGAACATTTTCTAACCTATTTATGTAAATATTATAATATGGGTTCCAGATGACCGAACCAAATGTTAAGACACTTTGCACATATGCTACATAGAGAGCTCTTATAGAGTTACATTGATGAAAATTTTTACATATTCTGATTATAAAACCTAGCATTCTATGAGCCTTTTTGGATACATAATTAATATGATGATCAAAAATGAGTTTGGAATCATAGAATATACCCAAATCCTTAATTACAGAGACTGCACTCAAGGCATTATTGTTTATTTTATATTGGGTCTTAATAATGTTTTTATTGCGAGAAAATGTTATATAACGACACTTACTGAAGTTGAGAAAGAGCGAGTGTTCTTGGCAATATTTGAAGAGTCTATCCAAGTCCTCTTGAAGCTTGACAGAATCTGATAAGCTAGAAATGGCACAGAAAATTTTCAGATCATCAGCGTACATCAGAAACTTTGTGAATCTGAAGCAGTCTACAATATTGTTGACGTATATATTGAAGAGAAGGGGTCCCAAATGAGACCCCTGTGGTACACCAGAAGTGAGATTTTTATAGGAAGAGCAATAATCACCAATAACAACTGATTGGCGTCTATCATTGATATAGGAAGTAATCCACCTCAGCAAAGTACCGTGTACGCCGACCTCATCAAGCCTCCGAATTAAAATGGTGTGATCGATTTTGTCAAAGGCCTTGCTGAAATCAGCATAGACCGTATCTACCTGAAGACCTGCGTTTATCTGCTCGAGAAGAAAATCAGTATACAAAAACAAGTTGGTTTCGACAGACCTACCCCTCATAAAACCATGCTGCTCAACGTTGATGATGTTCTTAACCTCACTATATAAAAAGTCATATATGATTGACTCAAAAATTTTAGCGATGATGCACAATTTTGATATAGGCCTATAGTTCTCCAAAAGTTGTTTATTTCCAGATTTATGAATTGGCACAATTAAGGCAGTCTTCCAGATTGTGGGAAAGCAACCTTCCCTTAAAGATTTGTTGAACAACTTGTGAAGAGGAGTAACAAAAGAAGAGGCGCAATTCTTGAGCAAACATGTGGGCAAATTATCTGGCCCAGGAGGTTTATTTGGCAGATCTTTTATTTTCTTCAGAATGATTTGAGGCGGTATAGAAAATGATTCAACGTACTGGTATTCGTGAACAAAGCACGAAGGATTGATCAGACTCGACGGATTGAAGACAGAAGCGAAGTGGTCAGAAAACTCCTCTGCAATGTCCTGATGATCTGTAATGACCCTGTTCGTTTTCTTTTCTTTTATTGCCGTGATGGAAACTTTAGCCCCTTTTTTATTTTTGGCAAACTGCCACAACAGTTTCGGATTGGAACCTATCGAAGACTCAACAGAGTCCAAATATTTTTTGTAGTCAGATTCAATTAGAAATTTTGAACGACTCCTCAATACTTTGAACTCTTGGTAGTCTAGGATGTTTTTGAATCGTTTCCACTTTCTATGAATCCTCCTTTTCTCTTTTATTACTTTAAAAGTTGAGTAACTCAGCCAACTAGGTGAATTCGATGAGTTAAAGGATGATTTAGGTACATACATCTCGATCAATTCAAAAACCTTTCTATAAAATACATCAACACATTGCTCAGTATTCAGACCCCCAAACCTCTCGTCCCACTCAACCTCATCCAATTTGTTGGAAATAAGCTCGTAGTCGGCTTTCGAATAATTAAATTTTTTCTTAGCTAGCCTTTCCTTTTGGAAACTGAACACTTTCCGCCCAACATAATCAAATTCTAAAGTATTATGAAACTTGTCCTCATTCACCAAAGGTTCTTTAGAAATTTTCAATCCTCTAACAGAAAAATCATTGTTCAGAACTAAATCTAATGTATTATGAGAACAATTTTGATAGTGATTGAACTGTGAGAGGCCACAATATGACATAGTATCTACGAAATGATTTGTATGAACATCGGTAAAATTAAGAGGGATACAATTACTATTCACATTATCATATTGCCATTCAATAGAAGGCAGATTGAAATCACCACAAATTACAAATGAATCATTTGGATGGTCATTGATTATGTCCTCCAATTTAGAACAGAAATTTTGTAAGCTCAAAAAGTCACCTGGTGGGAGATACACACAGCATATATGGAACCTGGATGAGTTGCTTGTCACAGTAAGCCATAGATCCTCAGCATCAGATATCCATTCGGACCTCGGAATGGCACACAAATGTTTATTAACCGCGATCAAAACTCCTCCTCCGTCACGCTTGGTCGAGCTACTCTCATCACGATCGCGACGAAATACCTCAAAGGCATCGCAAAAAACTTCACTATCAGCTATCGCACCGTTGAGCCACGTTTCAGTTAGACAAATAACATCATAATCACAGTTAAGGGAATTTTTGTAAATATTGGCTAGTTTGGATTTCAAACCGCGCACATTTTGGTACAGAATAGAAATACCCGTCACGATTGAGCGCAATAACCGAAAATTACCAAACTGAACTAAATCATCTTGTCCAAGTCACTTTCAGTCAGAATTTTTATAACCTTGGATTTATCCTCTTTTCTAGCATAAATAATACCATCTCTAACCCAGGTGAACTTGTAATTGCGTGATTTGGACAATTCCTTCGTTTTATTTAATAACATCTTATTGAATCAAACGTATTATATTGTACTATATTGTATTCAAACGATTTTTTCCATTCCAGAGCCCTTCACATGAAAGAACACCCGGACTACAAATATAGACCGAGGAGAAAACCAAAACCCCAACTGAAGAAAGAAACCAAGTTCGGATTCTCCATAGGCCCCCTCCTATCGCCATCCATGGACAACACCAACCTGCAGAGGGCGATGATGCCACCCATATCATCAGCAACAGGTCTACCATCACTGCTACCAACAGAAACAGACGCCTTGAAACTTCCACCCTCCCTCTTCCCACCGTTTCCGTACTTCAACCACTTCCGGTACCCGGACGAGAATAAACTGAGGGAATTGGCGCTGTTTTACAGCAACAACCATCTGTACTCCCCCGGTTTGGACTGGCCGAACCTCATAAGGAACGTGACAAGCCCAGCCTGCAATTTCTGCCCCCCTAGTTTCCCCCACAGGACCCCCAGTCCCGAGAACATGAAGCGACCTGTATGTGTGATCATGAAGAACGAGGATTTCAGAAACGAGCAACTTCCGCCGGCTCACGTCATTTGAAAACCACTTCCGGTTCTGCCTGAAAGGTTGAACCTTGGTAGTTGGTTTAGTGATATCGCCAACCTGGCGACCAGTTCTGTCAAAACGTCCTCGGCTACAGTGACGAGTGAATATCAAGATAGTTTATCTGAGAGAGATACCAAAAGTCCATAAACTACTTGTTGATAGATTTAAGGATATTTAGAATTTTTCGTGCACATATCAAATTACATGTACACCTCGAGAATTTGTATTTCGGACTCGTGTACGAGGTGTCCCAACAAAAACGTGCATTTACATCACTTCAAAGGGCGTTTCAATTAAATACAAAGAACAATACTAAAGTAATTCATGTCCTACTCCTGAGGAAGAAAAACTGTCCAATATAGTTGAGCCTGTAAATTGATAACCAAGGCGCAGTCGAGGCTAGCAACCAGGCGAGACAATAGACACACAGGGAGCTGTGGGTGTAATGTTATACTTGGGACACCTTGTATGATGAACTTGTATATAAGGAACTTCCGGACTAGTCTCGAATAAAAGATTGTTTTGTACGAAAAGAAGTTTAAAGTTTAACTGAAGTAATGAAGCGGAATAGTGCAATTGTATTTGTTTTCGTTTTATTATACATAAAACTTTTTTTGAGTACTCTTAACTGAGGTTGTAATTGTTGATCTGTGTGGTATCCACATTACCCATTTTTTAGGCCAAATGTTTGCAATTGAGGATGTTTTTCGTTATTATCAAACCATTTCTTTCCACTGATATATGAATGTTGATTTTGATAGATTAGGTTGGAATCATGTTGATTGAATTTTTCACACTTGTACATATCTGAAACTGTTATCGAGTGTAGAGGCACAATTTTAGTTGTTCATTATTTATAGTTGATATAAATGTAATTTTTCTGTTTCATGATTATTAAACGATAGATAAAATCATTCTTGTCTTACTAACCTTCAAGAGAAAAATCCTGGATGTTGAATGTTTCTCTCAAATACTATAAATTCTACGCAGACAATCAGAAATGATACAGACGCAGTCCCCAAATTACTTCCATTGATTTTCAATCTTCCCCTTTCAAGACTTCCATCGGAATCAGAAAAATAATGAGCCGAATGTCTTTCATTGAAGTCTCAAAATGACTTTATCTTAAACGATCGCGTCAAAACGGTTCTTCTGTCAGCAGAAATGGTTGCTGGAAAATGGCGAACAATAAACAGGAAAAACTCGATGAAAGGGTGTAAATGGACGGAAGGTTTCAGATTGTCACGAAAGGGTTGAATTGTTCCATAGGGCTTCATTCAAACAGATAATGAAGATCAGAAGTAAAAAACTTTTCAAAGTTACAGACATGAAATGCATCGAGCATGTGTTGGCAGAGATGTCTAGGCAACTGCTCTACCTAGAATTGATAATCTGGAGCAGATTTTTGGTACGTTTCTGGATATTAGGAACGAATAGGTACTGATTAAGATACTTGCTTGAATTTCTTTCTTGTCAAATAAAATACCCTCAAAGTGTAAATTTACTCGCTGTAGTTACAACGTTGACCAATCATAGTCTTGATCATCTGAATATGAAGTTCGATATCGATTATCGTCCTAAACAACAACAGACACAAGAATCCCATCCTTCTCTCCCTCCCCAACAGCCTCACCATGTTCATAACCTCCTGGAAATCCATTCAAACACTTTAATCCCATAATTCAGGCTGAACGGTTTCAACTCTATACTTGTTGTAATGGAAAAGCATTTTTAATTTTCGCACAACGGTCTTCCTAGTGGGGTAATAAACCCTCGAGAATCAAAACGGTGGAAAATAAAAACTCGAGTGTGTTCTGAATGAAGACTGATAATGCATTGGCGAAATGAATTGTGAGCGGCGTGGAGAGCCACAATGGGGGAGACTTTGGCATCAATCAAAACGTAGATAGGGATGATGGTTGCAGTGCTTGGAAGATGTTTCAACGTTTGGTCCTCGCTGAGCCTGAGTTTTGGAATGATGACGGGGCCTAAATTTGATCAACGCCATTTCTAGGGTACGACTGGTACGAGAGAAAGATAATTTTGTCTACATGTCTGTAAGTTCGAACTCAAAATGATATCGAATAGTAGGGTTGTTCTTCGATGAAGGATTCGTGGTTTACATAGTAGATTGTAAACTAGCACTGGGCTCGAAAAAAGTGTGTGCTTCCAGAATTCTATCATCCTCTGGCGAATAGTTTTTGAGTTACAGGATTTTGTTACTTTCCAGTGAAGCTATACCTACTGGAAAGTAAAGAAATTTTTTATAACGATCTGTGTCACCCCTGGATAAATCTGTGATACTACACAGCTGTGGATCTTTTAAACAGAGTTGTATTCAGCCAAAGTACCCAATTGTTCAAATTTCTCAGATACTTTTTAACTTTTGAACATCAAATTACTCGGAAACGGCGCACTATACGAGAAAATATAAAGAATACTTTTATTTTACAAAACGTTCAAATATTCATTAGATAGTGTCCAACTTAGTTTCAAGATTTGGGTTCCTCAAATTTGTGGTTTTATTGTGGTACGTAATTATTATGAGAGTACTAGAAGACGTGGGTGATATCTTTTGTTCGAAAAAGATTAATCAAATAAATGAAAAACTTTAATCCGAAATTCATTTCATTCGATAAAACCGTTTGTGAGAAAGAACTAAAAATAACATTTTTCATGGTTTTTCAACAGCCTGTATCTTGCATACCGAGCCAATTCAGAAAAAAATTGTGAAATAAAAAAGTGTTTCTTTTGACCTCAAGAATCTACTGTTAAAATATTTGTACGAGTATTCTACCATGCATATGCATAATACTTCCTTAATTAAGATTTCAAATCATTTAAAGACCTTTAATCACTTGTTTAGATAGACGTTTTCGTTCCGAATACTCAAGTTTAATTTTGTCGAATAATTCTTGTAAAAATGCTGTCTTTTTACTTTCAGATTGTGTTATTCATCGAAAATATCTGTCACTGAACTTTGTAGAGTTTATTTGTCATAGATCGAATGTCAGTACGTCATTATTATTTAGTTGAATTTTTTGGATTCTTGATGTATGGATATTCTTTGTGTGATTTTCACGAAATATCTGCTTTCCAGTTGGAATTATGACAATTTCTACAAGGTGGTGTCTTATTTTACATTAATCAGCGAAAAGTAGTATACCGTGTTTTCATAGAATTGTTATTAGTCAAATAATTTCATTTGAAAGCACCGAAATGAGGTATCCTTCAGATAGGAAATTATTTGACAGATACTTATTCACATGGAATAAAATTTATTCGAAGATGAAAGTACTGGGCCTTAGTCATAAAGGTAACTCAGTTTTTTAGAATAATTATGGATTTTCATTGAGAATCGGCCACATCAATCCAATATACATAGTAATAAAGGACTCCTTTTCTCCATTTTTCATCGTTCTACCAACAGCCAAATAAACCATATTCACTCCTGGCCTCTGTGTTCCTAATAATCCCCAGATAAACCAGAGCAGTAGTCTACGTTAAGGATCTAGACGCTAATGAAAGGAAACGGTGGATTTTTAGTTGACGTACTGAGATGGCGGAGTTAATTAAGCAGTTATGAAACTTGAGCAATTTGTAACAATTAAAAACTTTGTGCGCCTTGGCATCCGAAACACAAAGTGTACGAACTTTACATATTCTAATTACAACTTCAGGCGTTGTTGGGAAAATCCATTTAATTATCTACTAAATTAACCGCTCATTCCCCTTCTGCGTGTACACCGCAATCCCAGAATTGTTCATTTTGTATCGTTAACCAAGAAAGATAATGACCATATAGAGCGTTCTCCAGTTTATTTTCCGAAATGTGAGATATACTGAGACGCTTATGAAGAACGGACATAATAGCGCTGATTCAAAACACAGAAATGTTTTGACAAACGTTATAACCTCACATTTTCCACCTATACAGTGTGGAACTTGTCGAATTTTCAATACCAACCGAATGAAAGTGAATGTACTGAAGGTATTGGTGGAAGAATCAAAGTTGCAAGAGGACTTACTGTCTACTACTAGCGGTTGAGGATTTAATTTTCATTATTTTGGGAGCAAAATCCTCGAGTACAAAAAAAACTATTCATAGACACAAAAATATTTTAGTCATTATCGAAGAGGCAACTCTTCAAGGGAAAAATCCTTATATTTCGATGAGTTGAAGGCACCTTTTTCAGCTCTGTATGGCTATTGCAAGTCGATATCGAAGGACACATATTTTATTGTGGTCACTTCGACTCTTTTCTATTAAGATAAACACATACCCTTTCGAATATACGACCGTCTTTTGGTCAAGAGCAGGAAATACAAGATCGCTATCCTATGACGAAGTATCAAAACTGACTACGAACTGCCCTTTATTTCCGAGTGTATAGCACTTATTCAAGATTGGGGATACTTGGCACTTTCACACGCGTTTATAGAAAACCTCATACTGGGGGGTAGAATATATTCAGTGATTTATAGGCGGTTTCCTCCGAACTCCTTGAATTGATGATATTAGTAGATGTATTCAGAAAAGTATAGAATTATATTGTATAAAGAACTTTAGAATAGTAGTGAATCGCTGAAATTAATGAAAAAATTGATACAAGAAGATATTACGTTGTTACAAAATTGCAATTGCTTCAGGTCCAAAGTGCAATATTCAGAATAATCACTTTTTAAATAATTTGCCATCTACAATACATCACTATACGCGTCAGCTCACAAGCCTACTTGAATTCTGATATTGCTAGCAGATTTAACGAGAATTTTATTGCGACTAAAACATCTATGCTCCTGAGGTTTAATTAGTTCATATTTGTGTACCTGACGAGCATATGGTTTTTATTGAACGCCGAATATTTGGCGAATTTTCAAACCGGCGGCGTTTCATTATCTGCTAGTACGGAATATGAATGTACGAATGAGGGGTGTATGGTGGTCTAACATATGTTCGATGAGACTTGAGTGGTCGTATAAATGAGAAGGGTAAACAGGAATGATTGAATTCGGTGTTTGGCCTCAGCGGGTTAATCGACAGATGACAATATAGTTCTATGGGATTAACACTATCACTATTATTACTTCTTCATTGAAACTTTATGGTTTGGCATTACGTTTCAGCGAATTCAATAGCTCAATACTCTATGTAGAGATCAATAAAATAAAATCCACGAAAATAGTAAGCTTATGTCGCAGAATCACCATAAAGAAAAATTTAAGTAGGTATTTTTAACGAGTGTTTAACTTCGTCATTAAATAGGATAAAAGGCTATGGAATTTTGAGGGCTAGCAAAAATTACCAGTATAAGTCAGTGGTTCAATGATAAAAACAAATTTTTGAACGGGATCTGTCAGATCCCTGACAGAATGGACGAGTTCAGAACATTTGCCAACCTTGTAAATCATAGAAAACACTTTTTCAATTGAAACGTATTTTTTTTTTTAATTATATTTATATAATTATATTTTATATTTCATAATTTTACAATCCTTGGAATGTCAACGGCTCTCAAATCCAAATGATACAAAAGAAAATTCATATTTAATTTTCAAGGTGAGTTTTGACATTATTCAGGCGTTTTTTTCGTGTTTCGTCCATTATATTTATGGTTTCATCCATAGACTACTGATTTATTCATTATTAGACTATGGTTTCATCACAGAAAGCCACAACTACGAAGTGTTCTGTGATGCAACCATAGTCTAATAATGAATAAATCAGTAGTCTATGGATGAAATCATAAATATATTGCACGAAACATAGACATAGAGACTCTAAGTCTATGGCGCTAAACACGAAAAAAACCCCTGAATAATGTCAAAACTCACCTCGAAAATTCAATATGAATTTTCTTTGGATTTGGCAAACGTTCCTGAACTCGTCCATTCTGTGCTGAAGAAACATAGAATACATTGCTTGTAATCATAGACTTATTATAAGTCTATGCTTGTAATACAGATATTCTGTGAAGAAAAAACATAAAATAACCTTTTGAAGAGGAGGCGAAGCACAGAGCTCAGAATTCACCATAGATATCGATGATATCCACCAATTTCAATGTGGCTCGCCCTCAAATTCGTATTCAATCCGGCACAAAGCCCCATTTTCCGCTAATGAAAAGTTTCGCATCTCCACTTCTGTCTTCACGGCCGAACAATACGCCATGAATATTTAACATTGTACGTTGTTTGGTGAATAGGCCCGCCAATTCACCGATGTGACATCTCGACGCGTGTTGTGTTCGCCAATCCCACTTTAGATCGCGTGCAAATTCGACCCTTTGTGTACTGATTGAGCTCGCACGTGACTCGAATTAGGGCCACAGGGAAAGAGTACATGAAAGTCTTTCGGGCGACGATCTGCTGGACAGTTTTCACTCCTCCGATATCGGCTCATGAAAGGGGATGATATAAAAAGGTCAGTTTTGGTTCGTTAATTTTTATTTATGGAAAAACTACAGGACATCCTGTATATGAGGCTTTTGATTCACACCTGACTCATTCATATTCATCCTCTTGAAAATCATAACTTTTCAAAATATAGATATTATACAAACATCTACAAATAAACTTCTGAAGTGGCCATTTATAACTCAACTAATCACGCTGTATATTGTAGCTCGTTTCAGCAGCGACAATCTGGTAATCACCCATACATTCCATAATAAATCTGCCCGGGGTTACAGCCAAGTGGTAAATACTCTTCCACTGTAGCAGCAAATTTTCCTGATTATCTCCTTGATAATGTTTTCCTTATTAAATTTTCCGAGCAGACTTAATGGCTTCATGATAGAGTCGGGCGTCTTTAATTATTGTGGGAATAATTGAGTTGCATCTCCTAATATTGCGTGGCTTATAATCATCAACGTCGTTTTCTCATATATACAGGGCGAGTCTCTGTCTCGTACAAATATTTTAACAGTAGATTCTTAAGGGCAGAAGAAACACTTTTTTCCTTTACAATTTTTTTCGATCCGGCCCTGATAAAAAGATAAAGCTATTTTAAGTTTTCACCCCTGGAAAAACAGAATTATCCTCAGAAAAACTAGCTAAATCTGTGACACTACACAACTATGGATCTTTTAAACAGAGTTCTATTCAGCCAAAGTACACAATTTTTTAAATTTCACAGATTTGATATTTTTCAGTTTTTGAACATCAAATTACTCGAAAACGGCGCATTGTACGAGAAAGTATGCGGAATACTTTTATTTCACAAAACGTTCAAATATTCATTAGATAGGGTCGAACTTAGTTTCAAGAGTTGGGTTCTTCGAATTTTTGGTAGTGGTCGTAATGAGAGAACTGTAAGACGTTGGTGATATCTTGTGTTCGAAAAAGATTCACCTATTGAATGAAAAACTATATTCCGAAATTCATTTCATTCGATAAGACCATTATGAGATAGAACCAAAGATAACATTTTTTTATGGTTTTTCAACACCCTGTATCTTTTGAACCGAGCTGATCCGGAAAAAAAGGTATATGAAAAAAGTGTTTCTTTTGACCTCAAGAATCTACTGATAAAATATCTGTACGAGTCAAAGAGTCACCCTGTATATACACTAGGATATCCAACACACAAAAAAAGTTCAGTTCAGGGCTATAAAAATAATTATTATTCGACTATTTCGATACATCTTCACTTGTATCAAGTACAACGAAAAAAAAACGTTATTTCCGTAGAAGCGGATATCTTGAAAGCACAAAAATATTGTGATTTATTGGTGTAGCATCTCTCTTCTCATGAGAATCGCATCCGAATGAAATAATACCCCGCATCGGTAAATAATGCGAAACGAATCAAAATGCTTGTTTGCCAGTGAATCCTATGAACGGAATCTAATCCGCACAAACCCATATTTCGGATTCGGGCAAATATTTGCTGTTTGTACTGCTTGAAAGTAAATTTAAAACCAATTTCTTCACAATGGGGATAAATTAAAACTCAAAATTACTTCCACCTCGGCAACAATCGTCATTCAGCGATACAAAAAATACTGATTAAATGAACCTGCTATTGTACCGAACCAGATTTATCAGTTTCATTCAATTAGTTGCCCACTGTTCAAGCAAACTGAAGATGCTTATGCTGAAGGGGAACTGTATCGCCTAATGACTGGGTTTGTAATTACTGGATGCTTTAGAGACAGCTTCAGCCAGAAAATAATCATTGTTACCACCATGATTAGTTCTGCAGGAAAATAAGAACTGAAATTATTACTGAATACACAAAACTGAAAAATATTTTCTCTGTAGGCAATATGTGTAAATATCCAAACCCACAAAAAAATTTCTCGGCACCCAATATCAATTTCATTCGAAAATTTCTCGTCAAATTTTCCTTCATGCAATAAGTGGAACGAAGTTCTTTTTATATCTCCTGAATTTTCTCGGGCATTGAAGCTGTAAAGAGGTTCTACACAAGAAGCGGTTTTCAATATCTTCGATATGCCTATTCTCGTTTCATGTTAAACAAACCGAACAGATCGAAAACGGAATATCGTCATTCAGGAGCGTTTTGTTGATATGGAAGCCGAACAGTATTCATCTCCACCCAAGGTACAGGCTGATTCTTCCATTCTTCGAGTTATGCATTGGTTTGAGCGGTGTATAAGTTCTTAGGTTAGGTTAGGTTAGGTTAGTTAGAGTTATGCATTGATTTGAGCGGTATATAGGTTCTTAGGTTACATCTTCTTTCTCTCTGTTTGCCATTATTCATAGAATTTTCAGATATTTATAACCCAAAATCAACGTGTCACCTGAGTGTTTTTTTTAAGGTTAAAAAACCTCTGAAAAAATTTCATCACCAGAAACAAGGATATGGAAATTTTCAAATGTGAAGTTGAGACACTTACAGTTCGTTTGCAATATGGCCATACTGGTTGAATTTTGTAACGTTAATTTCGGAACCTGTGTTCAACCGTACGTTAATTTCACCTATAAATTCGTTTCAAAATCTTTCTAGAATGCATTGTGGCCATTTAATTGGATTTTTTTATTCATACGTGTATTCTAGCGTTGAATATCGTTGTAAAAATTGTGATACACCGAATATTCTTAAAGAAGGTAAAAATGATCGATTTGGATGTTACGCAATGAATTGAAAGAAAGAAGACGTCCACCGAAATTGTGAAAATCGAAAAATTGGAGTATCGAGCCATCATCAAGTACCTGTATTTAAAAGGGTTAAGAGGTAAGCAGATTTACGAATATATGCTTAATACCCTTGGTGATCAATGTCCTTTGTATGCGACCGTGAAAAATTGGACTGCAAGGTTCAAAAGAGGTGAAGTTTCCATTGAAGATGATGACCGATCGGGAAGGCCAGTTTCTGTGTCAGTCCCCGAAAATATCGATGCATTTCATGACATGATTTTATCATACCGTCGAATTGGGCTAAAACGGATATCTGAAGCACTGAATATTTCATACGAACGCTTTCATCATATAGTTCACGTCAATTTGGACATGACAAAAATTGCTGCAAAATGGATCCCCAAATGTTGACCAAAAGCGTGCAAGGGTAGAAGCATCGCGTTCGATCTGTGCTCGATTTGAAAACGATGTAGACTTCTTAAACCGAATTGTTACTATGGATGAGGCTTGGGTACATTTCTACGATCCAGAAACAAAGCAACAATCGATGGAATGGCGACACTCTGGTTGTCCAAGACCTAAGAAGTTTCGTGTCCAAAAATCTGCTGGAAAAGTTCTTGCTTCAGTTTTTTGGGATTGCCATGGAGTAATCATGATTGATTTTTTGGATAAGGGTAGAACAATAACCAGAGATTACTATTCGACATTACTGACCACTCTATGGGAAAAAAAATGAAGAGAAAAGACGCGGAAAGCTATCCAAAGATGTTTTGTTTTTGCAGGATATCGCCGCTGCACACAAATCTCATGTGACCATGCAAAAAATTCTTGATTTAAGGTTTGAATTACTAGAATACCCCCTTATACGCCAGATGTGGCTCCATCCGACTATCATATCTTTCCTCAACCGAAAAAAGTTCAAAAGGTCGTAAATTTTCTTCCAACGAGGCTAAGAATTTTCAATATATCCTCGTAGTATTGATGTAATGAAAAACTGCCTATTCAAACAGTCGCACTTCCAACAAATTGGCAAATTCCATTTACACCAACTCAATTAACAATCAGCCCCAATTGTCCTAGACAATACCCCGACAGAAAGAAAAACGGCCCTAATACAAAGGGGCGCGTAAAAACTTGAGTGATAACATTATTTCCCTTTGTGAGCCAGAGTCGACGTCAGTTATCGCGCAGGCTCTTTCATTTCCGGTAGCTCGCTGCAGCACCATAGATAACTAGATATCGCGGGAGTATTCGTACATTTTATCGCGAGAAAGAATAAGAAAACGGCGCAGAATGGACCATTATGTTAGGTATAGTAAATCCTATTATGCGGTGGGCGTTATCGTGCCCTCCAAGCCCGTACGCTTTATCGGCATCTTTCGCACGTGCGCCGGCCGACATAAATCGCCGGCTCTCTTATTTGCAGTTTGCGGCGGAGATAGGACCGTTCAGACATTGTGGAAATTAGTACACAAAGAATGAGGACTTCATTTTCCCCACTTACTCTTCTTCTTCCCCCTTTTCTTTGCTTCTACGCGAAAAAATCCCTCATTTACCGCCATAACCAATGCTGATGCTGTGGTTGCTACAGAGGGAAAGCAATCATCAGCATTTTCTGATGATGTGTTAGGGGAACAGCAATATAAAGCCTCTGGCAATTGCTCACGACCATTTCAAATGTCGCCTGGTTAGGTTAGGTTAGATTAGGTTGAGCCTTAGTTGCTCCTAGCAGGTGGTACTTACGTTACTTCTTGGATCTACACCTTCTCCATGGACTAGGGGATCCAAGACAGCCATAGTTATCCACACCACTTCCTCATGTCAATCACCAGGAACCTTTTCTTACTAGCTCTGCCTGTAGCGTCTTTTTGGGCTGCAATTCCTAGAATGAACCCTCCATTCTGACAGTCAAGCTGCTATAAAGACCAGATGGCTTGCCGAAGTCTATTCGGTAAAATTTGGGGCTGTAGATAACCCTGAATTACTACGATGGATGTGTATGCCATGATTGTGAGACCGATAATAACCTATGGTGTAGTAGTCTAACCTAACCATTTCTACGATCCAGAAACAAAGCAACAATCGATGGAATGGCGACACTCTGGTTGTACAAGACCTAAGAAGTTTCGTGTCCAAAAATCTGCTGGAAAAGTTCTTGCTTCAGTTTTTTGGGATTGCCATGGAGTAATCATGATTGATTTTTTGGATAAGGGTAGAACAATAACCAGAGATTACTATTCGACATTACTGACCACTCTATGGGAAAAAAATTAAAGAGAAAAGACGTGGAAAGCTATCCAAAGATGTTTTGTTTTTGCAAGACATCGCCCCTGCACACAAATCTCATGTTGCCATGCAAAAAATTCTTGATTTAAGGTTTGAATTTCTAGAATACCCCCTTATACGCCAGATGTGGCTCCATCCGACTATCATATCTTTCCTCAACTGAAAAACGAGGCTAAGAATTTTACAATATATCCTCGTATTGATGTAATGAAAAACTGCCTATTCAAACAGTCGCACTTCCAACAAATTGGCAAATTCCATTTACACCAACTCAATTAACAATCAGCCCCAATTGTCCTAGACAATACCCCGACAGAAAGAAAAAAACCTTTTCTTACTAGCTCTGCCTGTAGCGTCTTTTTGGGCTGCAATTCCTAGAATGAACCCTCCATTCTGACAGTCAAGCTGCTATAAAGACCAGATGGCTTGCAGAAGTCTATTCGGTAAAATTTGGGGCTGTAGATAACCCTGAATTACTACGATGGATGTGTTTGCCATGATTGTGAGACCGATAATAACCTATGGTGTAGTAGTCTAACCTAACCTATTAATATTATTAGAACCGGGATCGTTGTGGCTCGATTAGCCTTTCGTGAACTGCGACCATGTAGATCTTTTGTTCTCTACCCTACTCCCCAGGAAGGTCGTCAATGGTGTTGATAAAACCGACAACATCCTTAGGGGCCTTAGCCGTTACCTCGTGGGTATCCAGGACCGGTTTCCCCATATGAGTGGTTCTAAGGTCTGCCAGCTCTGGACACTTGCATACCATGTGTTCAGCTGTTGCTGCTTCTGATCCACAGAGCCTACAAATCTCATCTGCTGGCCTTCCCATACGGTACAAATGATATTTGTAGCGACATTGCTCTGTCAGCAGTCCCACCATCACCCGAAGCTCAGCTCGTGACAGCTTTAGCAGTTTTCAGGTGTAGGTCGATGAAATCATCAAAAATTTCTTTGACTGAGTAACTCCAGAAGTGTTTCTCCAGAGGGTTATTCTGTTGTTCAACTCCAATTGTTGGACCGCTGCCTTTTATTGGTATTTTCCAAGCCCACAGAAAGGCTCAGGTCCAGCAGGTGTTAACCTCTATGCTTATTTTGCAAGTTCATCGGCTTTCTCATTTCCTTCAACACCACAATGGCCTGGCACATTGTAGATAACCTAAAAACTGTAAACTGAGCCTCTGCAAGTTGCTTACTAATTGCGCTGATTTCAGCTGTCGCCTGGTAAGAGTCACCCAACTTTTACCTTTGCCCTTTGCACATTCTGGAGCCAACCATTCATAGCAGCACTGGGTACCATGGCATTGTGGGTTTACGTAGAGTTTCTTAGGACTAAGATCCAAGAAAGGAAGCAATCTAATCGGCTATCACATGAACCCAATTTGCCAATATACTGGTGAGCTTGTTGCGGAGTTACTAAGAACTAATACCCTAGAAAGGGACCAATCCAATTGGGAGATGTATACATGTTTGCCATCTGCCTATGGGATTGGTCACTTTCTTAGGAATTAGTTCTTAGTTACTCAGCATAAACCAACCATAATTGTTCCTATCTTAGGTCTTAGTTCTTAGGAACTCAAACCTCCATTCTGACGCTGCTATAAAAGCACCTAGCTACAGTGTCATCAGTACTTAGGAAACTCAATAAAATTGGTAAGAAGGACAAGGTCTCCCTATACTAGATTCTCGGTCAGTCGGGAATAAAAGAAATGGAGTCCACGTCCAAGAAAAAGAGCAATTTTACTAATACGAAACCTTTTGATCGTATGCACCTTCAAGGAAGAGTTTCAAAAGAAGGAATAAACACAAATACACAAAAGTATTATATGTTGTGGTAAACGAAAAAATGTACCTAATATGCACCTTGGCAAATACTGTCTATTGTCTCGCCTGCTTGTTATAACCTTCAGTATTGCCAATTTGAAAGAACAGACCGGTAAAAATACTCTTCAGAATACGCATTATCAAAGTAACATATCACTTTTTTCCGGTTGCTTCATCTCCAAAACCCAATAACGGCCGCACACGTATACACAGCTCGCCCGATATTTTCCGGCACTCTGCACTAATTTAGATGGCGTTGTGTGCGTTTTTCTATTTTTCCCTGATGATTGTAATTCTTCACGGTGGCTCGACTTTGACGCGCCGAGCAGACTATTAGATTATTATCATTATTTCCGCATCATGTTTACATCAATTTATCTCCGAGGGTTCCTGGGGTGCATGATGTTGCGCTCCTGAGGTTTTCTTCCTTTTTGTTACCGAACGAATTATTACGTTGGCTGCCACGAAATTGTGGCGAATCTGATCAATTACGATACTTTCGTTGGTTCGGTCGAGGTTTCGGGAAATTTCGCGAGAGGTCGTCTTTTACGAGGTATTTTACAGGGTGAGTTTTTGACTCGTTCAAATATTTTAATAGTAGATTCTTGAGGTCAGAAGGAACACTTTTTTTCTTCACCACCAAGTTGAGACTTTTTCAACCGAATGTAGAACTGGTCAAAATGAAGCGTTTCACCAAATATAACTTTAAAATGACAAAGCTGAAGAAAAATTTGAAAATAATTACTGAAATAGATCACGAAGCAAGAAATGATTTTTCGTTATGGTGAACTGTATTGGAAATAAACCAAAATCAGACTTTCCTTCTCTAATATTCATTTCCTATTCACCGGACTAGCCCCCGTCGTGATTGAAGAGATTATTTTCCTCAATAACTTTACGGCATTAGAGGAACTCGTTCGGAAACATTCAGATGTAAAAGACGGATATCCTTCCTCCCTTCTTTCGATATATTTCACATTTCACGGTCTTCTTGATATGAAAAGATGTCTTCACAGACGAAACACTCGGCTCCTTTCACTAAATCGCAATATGTAAAGGTTTACATAAAGCCTAGAATGAAACCTCGGCTCCGGCTCTGTTTGAAGTTCTTTCCCGGAGGATTTGGTATTCTGCTGAGATGAATGTTAATTGAACGAATGAATCGGGCCATTATTTAGGTTATGAATCGTTGTGTTGTGCGACACAGTTGAGGGTTTGTCAAATGAAAGCTTCCATTGAAGAAAATTGGCTCTTGACAAGGGAAGGTTTCCAAAAAAGGAAAGGGATAAGAGTACACCAGCGCATTCACCAATTTGCACCCACCAAGATTATCTTGATTGGTGGCTAAAATCTCTAGGTAAATTTTCAATTTTCCCCCGATTGTTCTTGGATAAACCATAAACGTCCATCCACCCACATCGGTTAAGAAGAAAATTTTTGATACAGAAATTAGACCCGCTTTTCTTCATCTTCATTCTTAATTTCTATCCAAACAGATAGCAACATCTGAACGTACAATAAGGATAATGAAGGGGGATTCAAAAATGCGAAGAACGGAAAAGAGACGCTTCCATTGGCAAAGTTTTCATGGAGCAAACTCGATTAGCTGTGAAAATTCGTTTAGTTCATAAGAAAATTAAAAGTAAACTCGTGAAAACTTTTATACGAGCTGAGGCACAATCGTTACAGTACACGTGCACAGTGGCTGCCAAAATGTTTGCCGTAAACCGCCAAACGAATCATAGAATTCTCAAGAAAATGGAGTTCAGTTGAGAAAAACTTGATTTTTTCATGACACTGTGAAAAAAAAAGATTTGTGCTATTCCTGTTATCATATAAGAGTTAATTTTGGTTCGGACGTTTGTTTTTGCTTGAAATGAAAATGTATTGAATATAAGGAGCATGATTTGATATATTTAGTATGCAAGAAAGATTTTTCTAGTCAGTGAGCAAGATTCCGACAATATCTATTTGAATTTTTTTTGAGGGATTTGCATAGTTGACGCAATATCTTATAGAAATGAGCTGATGATTTTGGTACAGTGGTGAGATGATGCTCCTTCAAGATTATTATTCACCAACTATTCACCACTATTTATTATTTTTGGTCTGGCCTTTTACGGTAAGATTTGATCAAATCTTTGAATTATTTAGTGCTTTTTTCCTGCTCTTCGTTTTTGTTGAGAGAAAGATTCCCTTCAGAATAAATACGTTTGCTCATTCTGTGAGAAAATTTAATGTCAATACACTTGTCACTTATATAGGGAAGGCAGAGCTTTTTACTCTGCTTGCTTTTTGCATCAATAACCTAATTTCAATTGATGTCTAAATAACCTATTTCACAAAATTTTTAAAATAAATTTTTGAATTCCTTAATTCTGAGTATGGAATGTCCGAAACACTTTTCATGGAGAAAAATATGGGACTCAGATACTTTCGATCAATGTTCAAAGGAAAAAGATTCAATTTTGAACCTAACCATTTTCGTATGGATTGGCTCAAGTTTGGGTACCGCTGTCATTCAACAATTAGTTTCACACTTTACAATCGAAAAAATGTAAGCGGCATTTTCGCGATTCCGAAATGAATTCTTCAATACCATCTAATTTGGAGCCTGCAATTCGTGCCTCTTTATTGCTCTTTTTCAGCGTACACATTCTTTCATCAGGAAGGTTTTCAAAACTTCTTTGGAAGTTTCATGAATGAGGGATAACTAGCGCCATGAATATGCATGTTTATTCGATTATATTTCAATGTTCGCTCAATGAAATGAACAGGGATGCCGTTTGGAATTCCGAGTGCGGGGTGTATTTTTGTTCTTTTGTGGTTCAGACCCTGAGGTAAGTGTTTAATTGAGTGAGGTTTTGTCCAATAGGGAGCATTTTCTACTCCCTAGACTTAGAGGTATCTTCTCAATTATTCTCGATTTTTTTCGTAACTTATATTACTGTAAAATGGTTGTTTTTTCATTTCTGAAACAGAAGAAGTAACCAGTAGAAAAATTTGGTGGTGTATCCCTATAATTGCAAGGTGTAGAAAATTCACCCCTGAAATTCAATAAATACGTTATCATATCTGTAAAATTCGAATCATTTTCGTTAAGAAATCGAACTTTGCTGCCAGAAGGAATAAAGAATCCTAGTGGCGAGTTGTCCTCCTTTATTGATTAAACTTCTCGAAGAAGTATTATGTTTCTGCATTTCCCACATTTGTCGCGAAAGTTTCACACAATCGAACGAAAGCTTCGAGTACTTCCACAAATAATAAAGTAGTCAGAACTGTGTTTTCGAACCAAATATTGAAACGTAATGAAAAGAAAGCAGAATGGGACAATTGGAGTGCAGAACCCCATATATATGTTGCAGCTGGTGAACTATTGATTGTGTGTGGCAATGATACATTTTCCTGAACATTTCCAAGTTCGATATTGAATACTCAAACAATAACTGACAGAAATGGTTTTTGGTTCTGTCAGCTCTCTTGCGGGTGAAATGAAACATTGATTATAAGTTTTTACTGGAGTGATACAAGAAGGAAGGGGATGCGTAATACTCATTTCTCATCAATGATTCGGTTTGACTCTTCAAAAGGGCGTAACAATACACATAGGTTGTATTTTTTGCTTTTCTCAAATGAACAAGATGCGTTATGGAGGAAAACGCCTAAGGTAGAACACCCTATACATACTGACTGGACACTTGAAGCATCCATGTTCCAATCGGCCAGCATTTAACGTGGATATTCAATCATGATACTCAATATAACATCCCACTAATTGCAAGATAATAACCTCCATTACAATATGCATAACACAGTAATGGCTTTGTGATTAACAATGCATTTGCTCCACCTACATATTGTAGGTGTAGGTATTGTAGGTCATTTCATATAAATTTACTGAAATCAACCTAAGAGAGTGATACAGAATTATCCAAAATTGGTCATCCTTCTACTGTAAGTAGGTATAGCGTACAACACTACTACGATTACCAAAATATTACAAAAGATGCGTCTGTATTTTGAACTCTATCAGGATGTCTTTATTTTTGTTATAAGATGTACAAATATGAAAGGCTGCTCTATTCCTCAACTCCAAATCTCCACAAACCCTACCGATATTCTTTTCGAAGCCTCAGTTTCCGCCGAAAATGATTTTCTGATGAAAACAAGCGTGAAACATCGCGTAGGTATGGAAATTGTTTTCGCTCCTATTTAAATTGTTTCAGGCGAGCGATTAGGGAGTCGTCAACTGTGCCGTAACGTTGTTACGTTGAAAATTGTCCCTGATGGAAATTTCAATGTGAACGAGGTGGTGCTGGGGGCAAAACTAGAATTGATGCCAGAAGGTTTCTGTTTCCTTCCCCGGACTCATTCACGGAAACCCTGAATTAACTTCTTAGAATTGATTGGGATCCATTAAAAGAAACTTCTCATATTTATTGGGAGGATTCATTTTTTATAAGAGAAAACATGAAGAATCGGCCTTCCTTCTTTCCGAAGTATCCTGTTAATGATTTCACTACAACTAGTGATTTTGAGGGGACTAACACAATTGCTAATTTTTCACCAAAAAAAAAACGAGAATTTCGAAAGTTTTTGTGCTAGGATAAGAGACTTGCCAATGCTGATTATAGAACCGGAGATCTCAATCGGATCGGAGGAATATAACAGGAGATATCGAAGTTTGAAATTTGCAATTTTTGAAAAATGCCATTTCCGAGATGAAAATCTAAACGAAGGGAGATAGGCTTTCGAAATTGATCGCAATAGATTCAGCGGGTTCGAAAACCTATATTTTCATACCAAACTTTCGAATATCGGACCCTGTTTTGGAGAAAATATTTTTTTTTGTTTTTCCATTTTTCATTTTCGAGTTCACTTTGAAGGGCTCTCTAGAGAGCAATTCTCTATTGAATCATCAACTGTTGGATTTTCTAGAATCTTCAGAACAAGTTCTGTGCACTCCTCATCCTAGGACAGTAATAGAACATCCTGATTTTTAGACAGAGTAGCAAATAGGTGATATTAGGGGGGTCTAACCCCTTGCTCATTTTTGACCAAAAAAATCGAGATTTTCGAAATCGAGTTTTTGTACTACGGTGGGAGCCTAGGCAACGCTGATTATATAACCGGAAATCCCAATTGGATCAGACGAATATAACAGGAGATATCGCAGATTGAAAATTGCAATTTTTGAAAAATGCCATTTCCAAGATGAAAATTTAAACGAAGGGAGATAGGCTCTCGAAATTGATCGCAATAGATTCAGCGGGTTCGAAAACCTATATTTTCATACCAAACTTTCGAATATCGGACCCTGTTTTGGAGAAAATAAGTTTTTTTGTTTTTCCATTTTTCATTTTCGAGTTCACTTTGAAGGGCTCTCTAGAGATCAGTCCTCTAACGAATCATCAACTGTTTGATTTTCTAGAATCTTCGGAACAAGTTCTGTGCACTCCTTATCCTAGGACAGTAATAGAACATCCTGATTTTTAGACAGAGTAGCAAATAGGTGATTTTAGGGGGGTCTAACCCCTTGCTCATTTTTGACCAAAAAAATCGAGATTTTCGAAATCGAGTTTTGGTACTACGGTGGGAGCCTAGGCAACGCTGATTATATAACCGGAAATCCCAATTGGATCAGACGAATATAACAGGAGATATCGCAGATTGAAAATTGCAATTTTTGAAAAATGCCATTTCCAAGATGAAAATCTAAACGAAGGGAGATAGGCTCTCGAAATTAATCGCAATAGATTCAGCGGGTTCGAAAACCTATATTTTCATACCAAACTTTCGAATATCGGACCCTGTTTTGGAGAAAATAAGTTTTTTTGTTTTTCCATTTTTCATTTTCGAGTTCACTTTGAAGGGCTCTCTAGAAAGCAATTCTCTATCGAATCATCAACTGTTTGATTTTCTAGAATCTTCGGAACAAGTTCTGTGCACTCCTTATCCTAGGACAGTAATAGAACATCCTGATTTTTAGACAGAGTAGCAAATAGGTGATTTTAGGGGGGTCTAACCCCTTGCTCATTTTTGACCAAAAAATCGAGATTTTCGAAATCGAGTTTTTGTGCTAGGGTGGGAGCCTAGGCAACGCTGATTATATAACCGGAAATCCCAATTGGATCAGACGAATATAACAGGAGATATCGCAGATTGAAAATTGCAATTTTTGAAAAATGCCATTTCCAAGATGAAAATCTAAACGAAGGGATATAGGCTTTCGAAATTGATCGCAATAGATTCAGCGGGTTCGAAAACCTATATTTTCATACCAAACTTTCGAATATCGGACCCTGTTTTGGAGAAAATATTTTTTTTTGTTTTTCCATTTTTCATTTTCGAGTTCACTTTGAAGGGCTCTCTAGAGAGCAATTCTCTATTGAATCATCAACTGTTGGATTTTCTAGAATCTTCAGAACAAGTTCTGTGCACTCCTCATCCTAGGACAGTAATAGAACATCCTGATTTTTAGACAGAGTAGCAAATAGGTGATATTAGGGGGGTCTAACCCCTTGCTCATTTTTGACCAAAAAAATCGAGATTTTCGAAATCGAGTTTTTGTACTACGGTGGGAGCCTAGGCAACGCTGATTATATAACCGGAAATCCCAATTGGATCAGACGAATATAACAGGAGATATCGCAGATTGAAAATTGCAATTTTTGAAAAATGCCATTTCCAAGATGAAAATTTAAACGAAGGGAGATAGGCTCTCGAAATTGATCGCAATAGATTCAGCGGGTTCGAAAACCTATATTTTCATACCAAACTTTCGAATATCGGACCCTGTTTTGGAGAAAATAAGTTTTTTTGTTTTTCCATTTTTCATTTTCGAGTTCACTTTGAAGGGCTCTCTAGAAAGCAATTCTCTATCGAATCATCAACTGTTTGATTTTCTAGAATCTTCGGAACAAGTTCTGTGCACTCCTTATCCTAGGACAGTAATAGAACATCCTGATTTTTAGACAGAGTAGCAAATAGGTGATTTTAGGGGGGTCTAACCCCTTGCTCATTTATGACCAGAAAAATCGAGATTTTCGAAATCGAGTTTTTGTACTACGGTGGGAGCCTAGGCAACGCTGATTATATAACCGGAAATCCCAATTGGATCAGACGAATATAACAGGAGATATCGCAGATTGAAAATTGCAATTTTTGAAAAATGCCATTTCCAAGATGAAAATCTAAACGAAGGGAGATAGGCTCTCGAAATTGATCGCAATAGATTCAGCGGGTTCGAAAACCTATATTTTCATACCAAACTTTCGAATATCGGACCCTGTTTTAGAGAAAATAAGTTTTTTTGTTTTTCCATTTTTCATTTTCCAGTTCACTTTGAAGGGCTCTCTAGAGAGCAATTCTCTATCGAATCATCAACTGTTTGATTTTCTAGAATCTTCAGAACAAGTTCTGTGCACTCCTTATCCTAGGACAGTAATAGAACATCCTGATTTTTAGACAGAGTAGCAAATAGGTGATTTTAGGGGGGTCTAACCCCTTGCTCATTTTTGACCAAAAAAATCGAGATTTTCGAAATCGAGTTTTTGTACTACGGTGGGAGCCTAGGCAACGCTGATTATATAACCGGAAATCCCAATTGGATCAGACGAATATAACAGGAGATATCGCAGATTGAAAATTGCAATTTTTGAAAAATGCCATTTCCAAGATGAAAATCTAAACGAAGGGATATAGGCTCTCGAAATTGATCGCAATAGATTCAGCGGGTTCGAAAACCTATATTTTCATACCAAACTTTCGAATATCGGACCCTGTTTTAGAGAAAATAAGTTTTTTTGTTTTTCCATTTTTCATTTTCGAGTTCACTTTGAAGGGCTCTCTAGAGAGCAATTCTCTAACGAATCATCAACTGTTTGATTTTCTAGAATCTTCAGAACAAGTTCTGTGCACTCCTTATCCTAGGACAGTAATAGAACATCCTGATTTTTAGACAGAGTAGCAAATAGGTGATTTTAGGGGGTCTAACCCCTTGCTCATTTTTGACCAAAAAAATCGAGATTTTCGAAATCGAGTTTCTGTACTACGGTGGGAGCCTAGGCAACGCTGATTATATAACCGGAAATCCCAATTGGATCAGACGAATATAACCGGAGATATCGCAGATTGAAAATTGCAATTTTTGAAAAATGCCATTTCCAAGATGAAAATCTAAACGAAAGGAGATAGGCTCTCGAAATTAATCGCAATAGATTCAGCGGGTTCGAAAACCTATATTTTCATACCAAACATTCGAATATCGGACCCTGTTTTGGAGAAAATAAGTTTTTTTGTTTTTCCATTTTTCATTTTCGAGTTCACTTTGAAGGGCTCTCTAGAGAGCAATTCTCTATCGAATCATCAACTGTTTGATTTTCTAGAATCTTCAGAACAAGTTCTGTGCACTCCTTATCCTAGGACAGTAATAGAACATCCTGATTTTTAGACAGAGTAGCAAATAGGTGATTTTAGGGGGGTCTAACCCCTTGCTCATTTTTGACCAAAAAAATCGAGATTTTCGAAATCGAGTTTTTGTACTACGGTGGGAGCCTAGGCAACGCTGATTATATAACCGGAAATCCCAATTGGATCAGACGAATATAACAGGAGATATCGCAGATTGAAAATTGCAATTTTTGAAAAATGCCATTTCCAAGATGAAAATCTAAACGAAGGGAGATAGGCGCTCGAAATTGATCGCAATAGATTCAGCGGGTTCGAAAACCTATATTTTCATACCAAACTTTCGAATATCGGACCCTGTTTTGGAGAAAATAAGTTTTTTTGTTTTTCCATTTTTCATTTTCGAGTTCACTTTGAAGGGCTCTCTAGAGAGCAATTCTCTATCGAATCATCAACTGTTGGATTTTCTAGAATCGTCAGAACAAGTTCTGTGCACTCCTCATCCTAGGACAGTAATAGAACATCCTGATTTTTAGACAGAGTAGCAAATAGGTGATTTTAGGGGGGTCTAACCCCTTGCTCATTTTTGACCAAAAAAATCGAGATTTTCGAAATCGAGTTTTTGTACTACGGTGGGAGCCTAGGCAACGCTGATTATATAACCGGAAATCCCAATTGGATCAGACGAATATAACAGAAGATATCGCAGATTGAAAATTGCAATTTTTGAAAAATGCCATTTCACAGATGAAAATCTAAACGAAGGGAGATAGGCTCCAGAAATTGATCGCAATAGATTCAGCGGGTTCGAAAACCTATATTTTCATACCAAACTTTCGAATATCGGACCCTGTTTTGGAGAAAATAAGTTTTTTTGTTTTTCCATTTTTCATTTTCGAGTTCACTTTGAAGGGCTCTCTAGAGAGCAATTCTCTATCGAATCATCAACTGTTTGATTTTCTAGAATCTTCAGAACAAGTTCTGTGCACTCCTTATCCTAGGACAGTAATAGAACATCCTGATTTTTAGACAGAGTAGCAAATAGGTGATTTTAGGGGGGTCTAACCCCTTGCTCATTTTTGACCAAAAAAATCGAGATTTTCGAAATCGAGTTTTTGTACTACGGTGGGAGCCTAGGCAACGCTGATTATATAACCGGAAATCCCAATTGGATCAGACGAATATAACAGAAGATATCGCAGATTGAAAATTGCAATTTTTGAAAAATGCCATTTCACAGATGAAAATCTAAACGAAGGGAGATAGGCTCCAGAAATTGATCGCAATAGATTCAGCGGGTTCGAAAACCTATATTTTCATACCAAACTTTCGAATATCGGACCCTGTTTTGGAGAAAATAAGTTTTTTTGTTTTTCCATTTTTCATTTTCGAGTTCACTTTGAAGGGCTCTCTAGAGAGCAATTCTCTATCGAATCATCAACTGTTTGATTTTCTAGAATCTTCAGAACAAGTTCTGTGCACTCCTTATCCTAGGACAGTAAAAGAACATCCTGATTTTTAGACAGAGTAGCAAATAGGTGATTTTAGGGGGGTCTAACCCCTTGCTCATTTTTGACCAAAAAAATCGAGATTTTCGAAATCGAGTTTTTGTACTACGGTGGGAGCCTAGGCAACGCTGATTATATAACCGGAAATCCCAATTGGATCAGACGAATATAACAGGAGATATCGCAGATTGAAAATTGCAATTTTTGAAAAATGCCATTTCCAAGATGAAAATTTAAACGAAGGGAGATAGGCTCTCGAAATTGATCGCAATAGATTCAGCGGGTTCGAAAACCTATATTTTCATACCAAACTTTCGAATATCGGACCCTGTTTTGGAGAAAATAAGTTTTTTTGTTTTTCCATTTTTCATTTTCGAGTTCACTTTGAAGGGCTCTCTAGAGATCAGTCCTCTAACGAATCATCAACTGTTTGATTTTCTAGAATCTTCGGAACAAGTTCTGTGCACTCCTTATCCTAGGACAGTAATAGAACATCCTGATTTTTAGACAGAGTAGCAAATAGGTGATTTTAGGGGGGTCTAACCCCTTGCTCATTTTTGACCAAAAAAATCGAGATTTTCGAAATCGAGTTTTGGTACTACGGTGGGAGCCTAGGCAACGCTGATTATATAACCGGAAATCCCAATTGGATCAGACGAATATAACAGGAGATATCGCAGATTGAAAATTGCAATTTTTGAAAAATGCCATTTCCAAGATGAAAATCTAAACGAAGGGAGATAGGCTCTCGAAATTAATCGCAATAGATTCAGCGGGTTCGAAAACCTATATTTTCATACCAAACTTTCGAATATCGGACCCTGTTTTGGAGAAAATAAGTTTTTTTGTTTTTCCATTTTTCATTTTCGAGTTCACTTTGAAGGGCTCTCTAGAAAGCAATTCTCTATCGAATCATCAACTGTTTGATTTTCTAGAATCTTCGGAACAAGTTCTGTGCACTCCTTATCCTAGGACAGTAATAGAACATCCTGATTTTTAGACAGAGTAGCAAATAGGTGATTTTAGGGGGGTCTAACCCCTTGCTCATTTTTGACCAAAAAATCGAGATTTTCGAAATCGAGTTTTTGTGCTAGGGTGGGAGCCTAGGCAACGCTGATTATATAACCGGAAATCCCAATTGGATCAGACGAATATAACAGGAGATATCGCAGATTGAAAATTGCAATTTTTGAAAAATGCCATTTCCAAGATGAAAATCTAAACGAAGGGAGATAGGCTCTCGAAATTGATCGCAATAGATTCAGCGGGTTCGAAAACCTATATTTTCATACCAAACTTTCGAATATCGGACCCTGTTTTGGAGAAAATAAGTTTTTTTGTTTTTCCATTTTTCATTTTCGAGTTCACTTTGAAGGGCTGGGGGGGAGTCTGCAGAAAAATTATTCAGGGTATCAATTCTTCGAAAACAAAAACAACAAATAACCAATTTCCGTTTTATTATCAATAAATCTGTAAAAATATAACAATCAACAACAATATTTCCTCTGATCAACCATGAATCTAGGCTAAACTTGCTTTAGTACCTGGTTTCAAAAAGTCGACGTCTTTCCCTTGAAATTTGGAATATCTGAAACAGTACATTCTTGTACAACAAGATGATGAAAAATAAGTATGGTAAACGAAACTTACATTAAAGAATATTTTTGCTTTTCCTCTTTGGTTAGTGATGGTCTTGTTTTTAGAAGGGATACCATCAATACCTCCTGTGTAATAGCTTTCAATTCCTCCGTGATCTGCAGAAAAAAGAGGATAGTTATGGAGAAATTTCTTAATGCATCGTTTATTTCATTACATGGAATCACGTTCACGAAGTATCTGTTTCAGAATATTATGAGTAGTAGGAAAAAGTAGCGGTAGATGGATATGTTTCGACATGCTCATAAGGAACTCTTTTTGGTACTTCCTATATTCACATATAGGTGGATTTTGGTAGGATATGCCCTATATGTAAGACGAACTAACCTACCATCAATTTATTTCACGAATATCTGCTTCTAGTAGCATATTTTGATCAGATACCTGATTATGTTCACTTTGCATCACAAGGAAACATTCCAATTGCACCAATTCGTGTATTCAACAATAAACGAATCATTACACTGAAATTATTCAATTTCTAGCATCGCATCAATTCAAGGAAGTAGACAATTGGAATTCTACAAAGCGGTATTCAATACCTGAGAGCAATTGTCTTTCATAAGTAAACATAGGAACAGCTTCTCCTCTGTCGACATGTAATGAAACAGAACCAGTTGAGCACTCATTGTTCGAGTGTAAGTTCAAAGGAATCGCTACAAGTTTCTATACCAACATACCCGAGACCATGGGCGTCCGCAGTGATTAATTCCCAAGGGGGTCAATGAACAAAGATCGCTTAGCACCAGCAAGGCAATCCCAATTCAAAAATATCTCGGTCTGACAAATAGATCATCAATAAACATCATTATGCCGATGTTTTTACTTTTAGAATTTATCGAAAACAGAGACGAACATTTTTCTAGTTTTTTCCAGCTCCCTCCCTCTACCGGCGCCCATGATCCGAACACTTCCGTTTTGAAATCAAACATAATTAATCTTTTCAATATAGGGCAATGCTTCGCCGGTATTGCCCTTTTGCTTGGAGTGAAACAGTTGTGAGGTTTCCCAATTATTTCATGTAATTATTTCTCCCAAAGACTTGGTGTATAGTTGTTTAGTCGATAATAATTGTTGGCCAGATTTATAAGAACAACGTAAACGGGAAATGCGAAATTGATTCCTGGTTTCAATATATAAGGGCATGAATTAAAATATCAATCAGTTCTGAAATCGGAGACGAATTTTTTTTTTGTCAAAAAGGGCCTTGTTTCATGAAACAAACCAGTTCGGTAATGACTCCACTGCATTTGATTAGGTAATGAAATCGAAAATGACTACATTGTCGAATAAAAACGCTGCTGTATTATAGCCGCAGAAAAAATAACATCGTGATATCTAGTGCATTTCGATAAAGCTGATGGTTCTCTTTCAGTTCCGCAATTATAAACTTTTATAAATAAAGACGCTTCAAATCCCAACCTCCGCATTAGCCCCTTTCCATTGTGTTTCATCCCCTCCGCATTATTCGCAGGTGATAATGATAATGACAAACTATGATAATAATACCTCTACTGTCATCAAGTTCATTATCTGCCTCACGAGAGTGATTAAACAACCAAGCGCGCACATTATGGTATCAGATTCGATCAGCCGCATAGACAGAGAGCTCTTTGCAGACATTAAGATTGAGATAAAGACGCCTCACCGTGTTGTCTTCCGACATCAAATGCTCCATGGTCGATAATTGGGCATTGTAGAGGACTGATTGTAAGTCGGCACCCGAATAACCGTCTGTGTTTTCAGCTACTTCTTCTAAGTTCACATCTTCACATAGTTTCAGGGACTTCGATAGGACTTTGAGGATATCGAGTCGGGAATCCTGAAAAAAAGATCTTATAAAGTCTGGGTATTGGTAAGACAGAATTTCCTTTTCTTTACATATTGCATTCCACAACTTGAATTGTCCATTGGCGCACTCAGATCAGAGAAACTAAGCTGCCATTGTTTAGTTTATTGGGTTTGCCCAATTATTGCAATTTTCCAGTTGAGAACATGAATTAATTCAATAGAATCTACATAAAAAGAGAAAAACTTACCGTTATAATATGTAAGTTGTATAGTCGAAAAAAATCGAGAAAATGGATCAAAACTAACCTTATCAGGAAGCTGACAATAAATCTGTTTATCTAAACGGCCCGGTCTTAAAAGTGCAGGGTCGAGCAAATCAGGTCTTGAGGTAGCTGCCAGTACAAAAACACCACTCAACGATTCTACACCATCCATTTGTGTTAATAGCTGATTAACGACACGATCTGTTACCCCTGTACTGTCATGGCCTCGTCTGAAATGGAATGAAACAGTAAAACATACATTCAAAAATATTGAATATGAAAATAGAAAGATGCTGATTAAATTTAATACATTTTATATGATATTTACTCATCTTTCATTGTTATGTTCACTCACCTTGGTGCTAAGCTGTCAAATTCATCAAAAAACAATATACAGGGCTTGGCACTTTGGGCTCTGAAATATATTTCGTTGAAAAAACGGGAAAATTCAATGCAACTTACGTACTGCAGAAAAATATCCCTCACTGCTTGTTCACTAGCACCAATGTACTTGGAAAGTAATTCTGGACCCTTTATGGAGATCAACCTTACTCCATATTCCTTGGCAGCAGCACCTGCCAATAACGTTTTTCCTGTACCTGGTGGCCCATAAAGCAAAAGACCAGATTGCAAGCGGAGTGGAGCAGAGTTAAACAAATTGGGATACTGAAATAATTTCCAGTCAACTTCACTCCTATGTTCTAACTTCAACCAAATAATCAATATACCTTCAGTGGCCACATTAAACATTCACTTAAGATTTTTTTAACATCAGTAAGGCCTCCCACATTTGAAAAATCTTTTTCCCCAGGAGAGTGGAGCTTGATATTACTATGTGACAAAATAACCATTTGGGATAGAGCTCTTTCAAAATGCTCTTCTTGAATTTTGTCATTATCTAAGGTACAATATTGACTTCATTAGGAGAGAAGTTTTGAATATGTACCTACAGCAACTCACCATTTTTTACAGACTGAAATATTGTTCTTTGTCCCAAGTCATATAAGTCTTGGAAGACATATCCTTCAGTTTTTTGGGACAAAAAATCAAAGTCACACTCACAATGATGATCTTTGAAGAAATATTTCAGAATATTCCTTCTGTCATCCTGAAAAGTTGACTCTTTGAATATCATATGAAGAATAATGGGAAATAAGAATGAGCTTTCTATTATACCTTAGTCAATTCATCAATATTATATATTATATTTCCCAAATAAATAAGTTCCTCTTGTATGATGAATATTATTATTCAGCTCATCAACTGAACTAGCAGTTGCTACAATTCCTATGGCATAATTCTTGATAACAGAAATAAGCAGTAGATATATCATTTCTGATATTCTGAAATTTGTAAAATGATATACAAATGAAGATTGTATTTACTTTTGAGCATTACCTGTCATAATATAAAGCATTTTGCAATTGGACATCATTGTCCTCTACATTTTTACATAAAATATGTAAGTCATCAATAAAAAGTATTGAAGGTTCATGAGCAGCCAAATTTTCCAAAATGGTGGTAAAAACTTTATGTAAGGAATCTATAGTTTTTCCTTTGAATGACTTACTTTCAATTATTTCAGAGTATAAAAAGCATGGTGATTTACAAAGCAAATTCTTGATGTGTTCAACAATTTTTGACTTTCCAGTTCCAATATTTCCTGCATTAAAGAACAGTAAATTTCAATATTTATTAGGGCAGCTAGCTCATTGGAATTAAAATACTAAAATGAATCGTTTTTTTGCCATCAACAAAAATTAAAAGTGATGAAAGAATAACAAAATGTACGATAATAATAATAATCAAGAAACATAAAAACCTGAATTTTGTTCGAACTTAGAACTACAGCTCAAGTAATGCAAAAAGTATATTACTTAATAACTAATTACCAGTTATCAGATAACATCCCATTCCCTCATTGTTCTCCATATTATGTTTTATATTCTCTACAATATCATGTATTATATTGCAGTTATTTGATGTTTCAATAAAATCAATATTTTCTGTTTTCTCACAAGCAGGAAGTCTCTGTATAGGATCATCCTCAAAAGAATACTTACAAGTTCTCAAAAATTCAGGGTCAATAATACAGTATTTGTTGTAATGAGGTTTGAATTTCAGACTGCAGACAATACCATTTCCTAACTCTATTGGGATATCAGCATTGAGAACCAATGAAAGAGATTTGCATTTATCAGCAAGGTAATCCTGTAGCATACTTTTCAGATCTTTTCTATCATGCATAGCATGTACTTCTATTTCGTTAGAAATATCTTTTATTGCTAAGGGCTCAAGTAAAACAGCAGTTCCTAGATCACATTTGAGGATTTTAAATAAATATTCATTAACAAAAATATTATTGAATCCAATGGTCTCCTCTGGTATTTCTTCAACAATGTAAACCCTAACAAACAGGGTTTTAGCATTGGAATTATTGATGATACTCAGTGAACAGAAAATTGGATGTTCAAAGCTATCATATTTTCTCCATGTCAGAGGTGCTGTTTTTTTATGTATAAGTATATTGAATTCATGTGAACATAATGATTTAGGATAAACTTCTAAACGATAACAAGGAACCAATCTCCCCTTATAATGTTCTTTCCTATTGAAATATGTTTTGATTTTGTTCTCTATTAGTTTTTCTCTCTCAGTTAGTTTTTCTGGTAAATTCACCATATTAAAGGAGAGTGTTTTGAGTGGAATTTCATCTAAAATATTTAATCATCAGCATTTGAGAAAAATTTTGTGTGGTTTAGGTTTACCTATTAGAGGAATATTACTTTTAGTTTGTACTACTTCTGTTTTTTTCATGTATGGTAGAATGATTAATTCGGTTAAGTTATGGAGTATTCCTGGAGACGATGGTTCTACAGAAACTGAAAGAAAAAATTGCATATAGTTGTTCAAAACTGATGTGGAAGAAATAGAGTATTTTCAAGAAAACCTAAAATTTCATCTGACAATTACCAAATTATCATTTCACAGTCATTCAGAATCAGAATCTCATAATTTTCATAGATATTTATAGTAGATGAGGAAAGGAATATTTCAATATGTTGGATGTCAATACAAAAAGCGTTAAGCTTACCTATTTTCACGGGAATATTCAAATTTTCCCCAATCCAAATGAGGAGCTCTTGATTACACCCCACAACACTAGTTTGGTTCAAGACACAATTTTCAACTTCATTTTTCAGTAAATCCTATAACTCAAATAATAACAAACAGATCACAAATTGATTACTTTCGTTACCAAGACGTGGAAGTCATCAAATCTCAATGGGTGAATGGTAAAACTGGTTACTTTTGTTACCGGTCCTATATTTGCCAATAAAAGAGAACTATTTTCTTTTATATTTAATAATTTCGCAAACACTGAATTGATTCCTATAAAGCCTTCTTCAATATTCTGTATTTGGGGACTAACTGAGAAGAAAAATTCTCTATTTTCTTCATCTGTGAGCTTGACCGTAGCCTATGGTTGGATGATACAATCATTACAAGAAACATATTACATTAAGTAGACTCACGTTAAAACCCACTTCTTTAGTTAAATTAGAGTCTAAAAAGCAGAAGTTATTTCTAATATTCATATATCGAACCAATAATAATTTTTCCAACATTATAAACAAATTTTGGCAATTTTGAGGTTATATCACTGTTTGACGTTTGAGGTTATGTGTTTATGTGAACACTGCGTTCATTAGATCTACCGAAAAAAAAACCTATTGTTATTCTATGAGAATAATGATTTCAGCATTGATTAAAAATCTCCAAGAAACGTATATTCAATTTTGGTAGAATGAAGAAATTCGATACATACATCAAGATATCAGCAGAAAATTCAATGATGTGAATTTTTCTCTTCCCTAAATGTTAAGAGAGTAGCTATTTCTGAATCACCCGAATAATCCAGAGATATAGAATATATCTCTGGAATAATCATATTTTTTATTAAGTCTATGATCACCTGAAACCATTTCTGAACTACTAACAACTGCATTTAGTTCCTATGGATCCATAAAAAACAATAAACCACATCAATATTTCTATGTCAGCTGGCGGTATTTCCTGCACCAATCAGAGTAAACTGATTCGTTCAAAACAACGGCAAACCGTCAATGTAACTGACTGGAAAGAAAACTAACGAACATTTTGATGTGAATCCCAGTTTTGGTGTTTTTTGAACTTTTAAACCTGTAATTTTGACCTCAACTGAACGGTAAGGAAATAAGTACAGCTATTTAAATGATCGAATCATCATGTTCAATTTATAAAAGCTTGGAATACTGGAAAACTTCCTATGTCCACCATGTTTTCATTTTAGAATTTTGTACATTTTTTTCTTCATCATTTTCTCTTCACATGTGGTGGTCTGTTTAGTGGTATATATTCCTTAAAATTGTGGAAATATTGATTTATTTGGAATTCTGAGGAAGTTCATCAAAAAGGCGGTAAATATATGAACACGTCTTCACTTTTCTACTAAATTGAAATAATTTAGTTGTTTTACTAGTTTGCTTTATTTTTTTTTATTATGCAGCAAACAATTATTCTTTTAAATTATTGTATTCCTATACTTTACTCTGAGATAAACTAGTGTTCGTTCGATAATCGCATTCTATAATTATCTCAAATTGTTTTACCAGATTCCTCATCCCATACAAAATCTCATGAAATAGTTGACATATCAGTCTTCGGTATTTTGAATTCCTTTGGAGATATTAACTGCTTTTGAAAAATGGAACCTATTCAGTACAGGAACATGGTCAAATAGAATAGTTCTTCCAAAAGAAGAAACAAAAATTTAGTTATGTTACAACAACTCATGATTTTGGTTCACTTCAATTCAATACAGTGTATCCTATTTGATGAAAACTGAAAATCTCACCCATGCATAAGAACAATCAAAAAGGCACTATCTTCATTCTGCAGCATGCCACTGCTATTTGAGTTTTCAGCCTTAGTATGTTCTATATTGATCAGTTCCATTACAGGGTGTTTGCCATGGTAATGTATGAGGAACGAAGTCTTTTAGCTTAACAAGAAAGAGATAAAATATTTTCAACCTCTTACTCCATAAGTGCAATAGTTGAAAAATCAACTCAAAATCGTTGTTGTACTCAGTGTAGTTCTATTACTATTTAAATCCTGCTTTGAGTTGTTACACCTATACAATTGATGTAGGTCTTACTTTCACTTTACCCATATGACTGAATTTTTCCTGGGACTTCTAAAAATGATTGTTTTCGCAATCAATTCTTCAACAGTCAATTTTGTTAACTCCTAGTGCTTTCAGATTGTTTCATTCTCATTTAATAAATTACTCGGGGTCGAAGGTTTCTTAATCATCTCAAGTGAACCACAATACCTTGTGTCTTACTCAATATTTCAATCATAATCAATCATCATTTCAATCTTCTTGGTCCTTGAACTTCATGTAAATTACACTTGCTTGAAGCCCTAAAAAAATTTTGCGTTAAATAGGAACTCAATTCTCTTTGAATATTATTGGAATATTTTTAGTCTATGCCTATCCCTTTTATATGGAAATACCATTTATGTACATATATGTATAAGAAGTTATGGACAACCTACGTACAAATTTGTTTTGGAGGTAGATTTGATGCGAATTTTTCAAATAGTATGTATCTGATACGAGTGGAGAGCATTAACCCTAGCTAATAATTGTCGATTGACGTGTATCAGTATAAGTTATGTTTGATTCAAAAAAGATTGTATTTGGGGGGTGAATGCGATGTTATTATTTTAATAATATGAGTAATCTGATAATACCATAATGGGAAGAATAAAGGACATCACTTACCTTTAGCGTGAGAAGAAAACGCCGAAATTTTTTTGTCCATTACTTTGATGTTTTTGGAAATGACAAAGCAAGGTTAAGTAACATCCGAAAATTTGCATGCTTAGCTTCATAGTATTATATTGTTACTCTTTGCTTTTATGATCACCAATAACAAATCATCATTTTTGCTATGATTTTCAAATCACAAATCACTTTCTGTGCTTCGTTATTTATTCAAGATGAAAAAACGCTGTTAATTTCACACTTAGGACTCTTACTTTCAAAATCTTAATTACAACTATCAAAAAAGAGATCTCAAGCGGGCCCGACACCTCAATCTATAATATTTTATTTAGCACTTCTCGTCAGTCTAAAGCAAGCAGTTTTCAAGTTATGGAGTTCAGAAATTTGTACTTCGGTATACCTCGGTAATTCTCTTACAGCTTATGTGGGGGGTAATGGAGGTCTATTCAAGGAATTATTGGGTTCGAAACTCTATTTCTAGAATGTGTATTGTGAAAAATGAAGAGTTATTGATTTGAGAAGAGATTCGACAATTAAAAATAAAATTGGCAGCGTTTTCAACAAGCTTTTAATGTGAAAGTACCACCAGCCCTTCCTATCTGCTAGAGAGTGTTTCATGCATATTTTTAATCGCGAAAGAATGTTGAACCCTTTGCAGCCCGCTTTTGTTATAAACAGCATATTATTTGTCCTGGGGTGAACCCAGATTCTTAGTAGTATACTTCATACTATAATATTTCTTACCTGAGGACTTAAAGCAATAAATGGGCAAATGAAACATCTATTCAATTGCAATACCTTCTGTAGAGGTTGCATGGCGAAATTCCTGGAAGAAATTTGTGTCTCCACGCTTTCTCATAAGACTTAATTCAAATGTGAATTGTAGATTGAACTGTAGGAAACGTGCTGACAATTATTTATAATCACGAGATTCAAGAAATTGCAATAAAATTTGCCACCACTATTTTGAGATCTTCATACTCTTTTCGAATCGCAAAATCATCTGAAATAACGCTTGTTTCGGACGCTTTATGCCGAAGTAATCTTTCATTATCAAATTTCGGAACTTCATGCAAAATTTGTGTGTTTGGTGATGGAAATCCGAATTTCGTATCAGATGCTGTGGTATACCAACGTACAATTTGTTTCTGGCTCGTCGGTTAGAAATATTTGACTTCTGGGTGCAATTTGCGGACTTAACGGAAGTATTCAGTGTAGTCGGTGTCTCAATTAATCAATTTGTTACAGGTAAAACAACCCCCCTTGCGCTTTCGATTTCCCCATATCCGAATAGATTGTTTCATTGAAAACAAGGGTTTTGTGGTCGAATCTGAAAGCTGGCAAAAGGACCTTGGAGCCGAAATATTGGGGAACTAATCACGGATTCAAATTTGTCCAGGAAGGCGACAAACTTAGGTTTCATTTTTCGTTTTTATCTAGCCGTAACTGAAACCTGCCCCTAGGGAAAGTTAGGGTGGGCCGTACAATTTCGAAAACTCGTGTTAACGGACTAGTCGGGCATTATTATTCTGAAGGTTGGAGTCGAGATAGTGCGCACGTTAAGTCAAGTCAACCCCTAAGACAGGCCCTTAAGATTGAGGTTAAATTTCGTTTCAGTTTGTTTATCCGATTTTTCAGTTTTTAAACGATTCCTCGTAGTGGATCAGTGAAAATGAAATACAATTATTTGATGAACGGGGATTCGTTCATTGTACCGAAGCATCTTTTAGAGGCGATTAATAAAGGTAGGCACTGAGCACTAGTATATAGTGTGATCACAAATTATTCTTTTCTACTAAAAACGTCGCTCTGTATTTTTGGCGGCAAATATAAGAAAATTCCAGTAGGAAGTGTTATATCTTTTTGAATTATTATCGTCTTTACTAACTGGTGTATTTGGTATTTAATTTGTTCTATCTGAATCTTCGTCTTCATTTCGACTTATATTTTTTCATATTCTACATTTCTTCAAATCGGAATTTTATACCGTCTTTTAAATGAATTTGACTCTCTCTCTAGATAATCCAGAAATATTTCACGTCGTGTCTTTCCGAACCTCGAGGGATTTACACCCGGTGTCCCTTGTTATGGACATTTGTGTAAATCACTGAAGTTTATTACTGTTTACGACTCTCACAGTTATTTGTTACTGGGGGAATCAGATGTCTGGCTGAAATTTGTTCCACTGTATACCGTTTTGTTTTGAAATCATAACAGAGAAACCCTTTTGATCGAAGAATTAAGTAAATTTGAAGATGGATTGAGGTAATGACATATATTACCCCGTTTTTTCTCACCCATTCTTCATTTTCATCTTGAAATCATCAAACTGGTACCTGCAAATCCGAGTATTCATTGAATACTGCGATCCGTCTGATAAACCGTCGCGTTTCCGTGGTTGACCTGAATATCCCATAAAATCGTATCTTCCTTGCAGAAGACATGGCCCCCACAAGAACGGTGGTCACCAGGGATTTACCAGGGGCAAATGCGAAAAGAACATCAATAACCACACGAAGCAGAGCTGCCTTGGCGGATGTCGAAAACAAAATCGTCAGAACAACGAAAAGGAAAGCTGACGGATCACCCACCAAAGAAACAAAGACCAACTTCAAAAGGACGGCACTGAGCGATTTGCCTAGAAATTCCAATGTTGTACCGAAGAAAAACGCGGTGGAAAAACCTATACTGAAGGCTGTACCAAGATCGAAACAAGTAGCAGCCACCACCATAAAAACCGTAACAAAATCGAAAAATAATGAAAATCAGATCCCAAATGCTCCCGGAGTGAAAACGAAGACGAGGTTACCGGTCAAAGCAACAGCCGAGACAGAAACAGTAGTTAAGGCTAAAGTTCCATTGAAAGAGAGTAATGGAAAAGTGAAACGATTAAGCAATGAATTTGAGAAGACTGAGGAATCTATGTATTCCACACCCTTAGAAGATTTGAGGTGAGCCACTTGAAAATAACGAAAAAGCATGCAGATAAAGTATCCCACTTATATTAGCACACAAAGTATCTAGAGAAGTCAATGAGATTTTTTTTTATTTGTGGATTTATTATGAGTGACTGGAACTTATTCAACTGAACTACATCTGGGCCATTCAATAGAATCCACCAATTTCCAGAAAAAAATGTCATTAGGTTCTCTGGATTCGTAGAATATGTTAGCAATAGTTCTTTGTTGAAATTTCGAATACCGTACATAATTTTCACTTCAAGTGTTGCCCAGATTTCTTAAGATTTTTGTTAATTCGATTCTCCAGTGTCGCTTCAGTGTACAAAAGCGCGGAGGGACCTAAACCGAAACCTTCTGAACCTATAATAGAAGAAATGGAGCCCGAAAACCAAACGTCCAATATATCTTTAGTAGCTAAGCAAATGAAAGAACAACTCAACCTTGGCAATCATGAAGTACCTGAAGGTGTTCATGATTTCGATAAGGAAAATATGAACGACGTTAACCAATCATCCGAGTATGCGATGGACATCTTCAACTACCTCAAAGAAAAAGAAGTGAGAACATTTTTAACAATTAATCCTTCGTGTTATCTTTGAATTCACTAACCAGCATATTTTTGAAGGATCGGCAACAAATTCCCGACTATATGGGGTCGCAGGTTTGTATTACAACTTGGATGCGATCTCTATTGGTGGACTGGATGGTTGAAATACAGGAAAGTTTCGAACTCAATCACGAGACTCTGTATTTGGGCGTGAAGCTTGTCGACTTGTATCTCAGTAGAGTGACCGTTGGTAAGGAGACCCTCCAGCTCGTAGGCGCTGCGGCTATATTTGTTGCCAGCAAATACGATGAACGCATACCGCCCTTGATTGAAGATTTTCTGTACATTTGCGACGGGGCATATACCAGGAGGGAATTGATCAGGATGGAAATGAATCTGTTGAAGGTCTGTGATTTTGATCTAGGTGTATCCATCAGTTACAGATTCCTGAGGAGATATGCTAGGGTGAGTTTAAAAATGTATTGAATTACTTAAAGGTAAATGAATAGATCTGAGAATAGGGAAAAAAGGATATCATACAAAATCTTTGAGAAAATCGAATTTTTAATGGACTTTGTAAGGTCCTGTGGAAAATGATGAACCATCGTTCATTTTTTGGGAAATTTCAAGTCAACTTCGATCCTCCTCACATTTCAGTTATGGAATGCTCTAATTTTTAGAAACAAGAACAGATACACTGTTTCAGTATGAATTGATGAACTTCTTTTGTAGTGTTCCAAAGTAAACATGCCTGTACTAACTTTGGCTAGATATATCCTTGAAATATCGCTCATGAATTACGAAGCTGTGACAGTCAAAGAATCAAAACTTGCAGCAGCATCTTTGTATATGGCTCTCAAAATGAGAGGAGTCAGTGGATGGACCCCAACCTTGGAATTTTACACAGGTAAAAGAGACTGATTTGATTTTTCGTCTGAATATATCTCATGAAAACTCGTTTTTAGGTTACAAAATTGAGGACATTATTAGTACAGTATATTTACTGAACAATGATATGCATAAAACACCCAAAGTTCAATTAAAAACGATACGTAATAAGTATAACCACAAGATTTTCTTCGAAGTTGCAAAAACACCACTAATTAGTAACGAAGCACTCAAGCCCTAGTTTCATTTTTTATATATATAGAAATTTTACACATTGACGAAATTTTAACTCACATGTTCATGTATATTCTACAGTAATTATTGTTTATATGATGAAGAGATATACAGTAATTATTATAGGAAACCAACTGGAAGCACTGTAAAATATGCACAATTCAAAACCTTGTAAACGAGATTGTGTATATTATATTTTAAGGATGATTTTTAATTGTCAGCCTAGAAGTGTATTGATGAGCTCAATAAAAATTTTCAATCAAAGAAGGTTAATTTGATTAGAGTGATTAGACTAAGCATCATATGTATATGGTTGTAAATTATATTTTTTTGTTTAAACCTGATTTTAATAAAAACATCACAAGTCCGCCTGCTTATTTATTCAGTTTCATAAATCCATGACATATTTTATTGAGGAATTATGGCTACTTAGAGCCATGGATGATTAATTGAAAGAGTTGCATAATTGGAAAATATATTATAAATCATCTGGTATAATATATATAATCTGGTACAATATAATTAATAAATATTCTGTAAACGCAACAAACAATAAAAAAGATAAAATTTATTTTGGAAAGTATCAATAAACAGTCTTCCAAATGTTAACAAGTACTTACTTTACTTTCTCTCCTCCTGTTGAGTCTAATACACTTTTTACAAGGTGAACCAACCTTCCAACAATTTTTGTGGTAACAGCAACCGCAACTGTCGCATCTTGTCACTAGCGAAAGTTGCCAAGGGAATATCACCTCGTTGGACTTGCAGAGCTCGCAGATGTGTCCCCTCCCCATACATATCTAAAAAGAAAATAGAAGAATCACTTGACTTCAACAAAAAAGGAAATTTTACGTAAAAGTTTCCGACTGACTTGGTACATAAATAACTATAATGCATAAATTACCTGACATTCTGTTATGTGTTTGATTGATATGTCGACTAGATTTTTCAGTTCCGTTTTCATTTGCCCCGATTTGATCTTGACCAAATCCTCCAAAGAGTACAATTCAAGCTCGTCCTTCGAAGACTTGATATGTGGTTTCAATATTTTCCTGACACTGAAAAATACATAAGTAAATTGCAAATAAGTTGAGAAATCTTCAACAAATAACCTACCTTTCAGCGTCATCACAGGACAGAATGAAATCCTTCAAATAATATAACCCCAGGGAGTATTTCCTATGGAATTCTATATCTTTGGAAAACTTTCCAATATTTTTGTTCAGATCGAAAATTCGGAATAAGGGATCGGAGTACATTTGCTCCAAGAGCCTATATGAGAAAGTAGACACTGGTAGTCTGCAAAAACATAATTGTGAGAAAGAAAAAATATGCTTATTGTCATTTTTACCTAGTAAAATCCCATTTATGTAATATTCGAGCGGGAATGAGAGCCAACTGATTAGAGTGGCATCCCGTACAGAAGTAGCGACCAAGATATTCACAATATCTGAATTTGGAGGCATATTGAGGTGCTACCCTCATGCCGCAACCTGCACATCTGTAATTTTGCTTGATCATTAGTTCCTTCCTCCTAAAAAATCTCGAGCTTAAAGAAAAAAATTAATTGAACTAATTTCTCAGGCACATGCATTGATGATGAACCTACGTGGAAGAAGGATGTAGAGTAAATATTATTTGAGGCCTTGGTGGCGCCCAATCATCTGTACCCCTCAAAGATATCGATGTACTCAAATGATCATCAGGATTAACTGGCCAACCCTTTGGCATTGGAAGCAATGCCTGAGGGGCATCCTCCTCAGATACAAGCCACTGCAACTCGGAAGCTCTAAAACAAGTAAAAAACATTTAAAAATTCGCGAAATTCGCTACTACTCATACTCACTTTGGCAAGCGTTTTCCCTTGAAAGTGCTTATTAACGAAATCGCAACACTTTCTGCCGATAAAATATCAGATGCCCCATCTGGTATTCCTCTAGTCTTCTTCAAATCTGCTTCTGAATATAGAGATGCCATTGAATTCGAGAGACCTTTTGTTTCGGCTAAATTAGAAGCTTCATCTATTTCGATGTCTTCGATATTATCTGATGAGGTTTCAGAGTATGTATTAGAAGATGAAGAAGGTGGACTAGCACTGGTAGCTGAAACAAAAATTCAGATTTGGCAAAAGCAGCTTTAAGATAAGTCTCCAACATATCTAACAAGAATTTCATATAAATCAAAAAATCAAGTACCAGACTAAGATAAGCAAATTGAATGCCTCTTACTTTCATTCCCTCCATCGATCAATATGGAAGAAGCCCATAACCTTCTCTGTTTCTCAACCATCTTCTGTCTTCTTCTGATCCTTATTCTTTGCTTCAACTCTAAAATTTCAGGATCGCTGTCATCTGTTGGATCATCACTCAACCTTAAATCTTTCTTGCAATTCATCTGTTCAATGGCAGAAATTATCGCTTCTGAAACATTGAAATGGGCATTCTCACGATCTAATTGTGCATTAGATCTTGTGAGTTGACTCGATGTCAAAAATGATAATAAACTCTGGCCTTGAACTGGAGTTGGAATATATCTACAAATAATAATATTATCGTTCATTCGGTTCTGGATAATTTTTATTTTACCCTGTAGACATAGGAAGTATAGTTTTACCCCCGCCCTCTATGAACGATTTCTTGGGCGTTTTTTGGTAATCTTTTTCGCCTGGTAATGCTCTAAATGAGTAGTCTACAACTGAAATTGAGGATTTGTTAGCAGCTTCTGAAGATTTTTGTTCAAAATAATCATAATTTTCTGTAATTGTTGCTTCACTACTATAAGAGGTACTTGGTGTGTACTCAACAATACTTTTATTATCTATAACTATTCGATTCTTTGGCATAATTTGACTAGCCCCATGTGTAGAATTTGTTGTTTCTTCTTTTTTTTTATTGAAAAAAGTGCAGTTTTTAGTTTCTTTCCTTACTGGTTTAACTTTCTTCTTATTATGTGTTGGTGTAGTTGGTACAGTTTTACTTTGAACAATTTTCTTAACAATTTCCATTTTATCTAGAAATAAATTTGGTGTGCTACTCCATGGCTTCAATTTAAACACAATTTCACTATTTTTAGACCTTTGACTCCCATCTATTACATTACAAATACTATGCCTTTCATCTAACTTTTTGATTCTTCTGATGGATTTGCTTTCCATTTTTCCCAGATAATTATCAGGAAATGAAGAACATCTTCTGTGTAATTTATGAAAATCCCTTGCATTAGGTTGCAATAAAAACAAGCAAGGATTAATCTCTGCCATCAGGGTAGGTTGATTCCTTTCTAAGGCTTTCAAACAAATAAGAACAGCTTCAGAGTATTCTTCACTACATAAAAAGGCATGAGTATAATAACATGTACCCAAATGACCCTTATCAGATAAAAGCCATCCTAATTTTGTGGACAGGGATAGATTCTCTAGATTTTTATACAGCCATATAGCAGCCTTATTGTCTTTAAGGTGTGTTGGCATATAACTCTGATATTCACAATCTATCGAGAAGAAACAAGTTGAAGTATTTGGTTGAAGCCATTCAAGTCCTTCCAAGAAATTGTAGTATGTACCATTCCCCTGCAAATAAGAATCGTTAGTGAACTGAAGAATTTATTAACATCCCAGACATACTTCGTCCTTAAGCTTACATCCATGCTTGAATATTTTATCCATCAAACTATGTAATCTATTTAAACCTCCATAAATAGACCAAACATTCGCTACTTGAGTAGAAAGCAATCCATCAATAGTGTTTTTCAAATCTCGCAGTAGCTGTTCATGTTTCAATGTATATAATGATTTCGGCATCTTGAAATTAAGTTGAAGCAATACTCAAATAAACATTCTGGAATTTTCAACAAAAAATAAATAATATTTTTAAAATTCGTAAGCTTTTTTTACACCTACTTTTAAATGTTTGTTAAATGACTAGCTTGTCAAAACAAACAATACGTCAAATAGAAAGAGCACTATAGAATTTTAACATTTTTGTTGTTAAATTTTGAGAATTACTTATTTCTGAGTCTATTGAATTCTCTTAACTTGAATTCTAGAATGAATCGCAGGCATTCTCTTGATTTAGTCAGTTAATTTAGAGCAAGATTCCAAATTGGAGGATTCAAAAAACTATTCTCTATGTCCGTTTACTTACTTACTAGTTTCATGTTTTGACATTCGTAACCTACGTGGTGATTTGAATTTTTCATCATTTAAATTAAAAATCTTATTAGAAAATGGGCAGTAGAAAAAATAGGGATGATATATTAGCGAGGGTTAATTTCCCTCTCTATGCCGTACAAATGTTGTCGAATAGGCATGTAATTGTTGGAGGAGGTGGAGGTTCCTCAAAAACGGGTGTAGCAAATGGTTTTGTGAGTAACATCAATAATATTAATTATGTCTGTAACAAAATCAGTTTTTCTGAAAACAAATTCATCAATTTCTAGGAAATATTTGAAATTTCTCACAATGGAAAAATGTTCCTAGCAGAAGAAGTTACTAGACATGAAACTGGGCCAAGTGTTGTCATGAACTTTTCTACCTTTAAAAACGGGAAACACACTTTCATAGTTGCAGGGCAAGAAAATCATTGCCAACTCTACAATGTTGATAGTGTAATAGTAAAAGAAGATTATGTTGAAAACTTGGGTGCTGAAAATGGCTCCGAATTGAGAGAACGAAAACCAAAAGCCAAATTGAAAACAGACAACAATAAAAACTCCAAAATGTTAAAATTTGTGATCAAACCTTCTGACAGTGTACAAAGTGACTTTAGTGGTGAAGAGCCTTTATTACGAGTAATAAGGATTCATCCTAGTGGTCAACTCTTAGCTACAGGTATATTTCATTCAGTGTTTTAAACATTGAGCAATGAAAATTATTCTCTTAGGAGGAACTGATTGCCAAGTGAGATTGTGGAAATTTCCAAAGTTAGAGCAAGTGAAAGTTCTGAAAGGTCATACAAAAGAGATTGATGATATGGATTTTAGCCCTTTAAATAACCATCTCATAACAATTTCAAAGGATGGGCTTGCTATATTGTGGGATTGTGTGAATGGCAAGGAAATTATTAAATTGAAGTGGCAACAACCTGAAGGCTCCAAGTATCTCTTTAAGAGATGTAGGTGAGGAAATCTAGAGGAACTCCTTTTTTATGCATCAAAGTGTATTGTATAATAAAGCCCTTAATAATTTATTTCCCAACTGTATCATATTTTTTTACACCTATGAATTTACAACCAAGTCACTCTTCCTCCAAAAAAATCATTTTTATTATTTCATGAATAATCTTGGTTTTAGGTTTGGTGTTATTGAGGGGGAAAAAATTTGTGCAGTTTACACATTATCGAATCCTACTGGTCTAGCTAAAAAACAAAAGTCATATCTTCAGAAGTGGATTCCTGAATCCGGTGAACTCATAAAGATGTGTCCATTTGATGAGAGTCTCTCTGCCCTGGCTGTAAGAGATGATGGACGTTTTGTTGCTGTTGGCAGTATGTTCAGTGGATCGGTTTCCATTCATGCTAGTTTTAGTTTGCAGGTATATAATTCAACAAAATTTAGATAAAAATGATATTTTCACTTTATGTTAATATTTTCCTTTCAGAAAGTTTTGAACATACCAGGGGCACATTCAATGTTTGTGACAGGACTCGAATTTTTACCAGTTAACTCAGATTTGACCTCAGTTACCAGTAATGCTGAAGCTGCAGTTCTCTCAATATCAGTAGATAATCATTTATGCATCCATACTCTCAGCTATAGAAGTGAGTATTCTTAATTTTGAATTGAACAATTGTTACTGTCATTACTCAGCAGAAAACTCATCACTTTTTCCCCCTTTTTACAGAAACCATTCCAGTTTGGTTTGCCATTGTGATACTTGTTGCTGCTATATTTCTCACTTTTGTATTTTGTTCATATGTAGGTATATAAACGATTTTAGTGAAATTTTGTATATAAAAGGTTGTAAAATAAATTGGTTCATATAATTGGTTTTATTTTTGACAAGGGTATATTAAAAACATGGTGGTTTAGTATTTTTTATTAAGCAACATTGGTGAAAGAAACATCACTATCCTATTTTTCAGTAAAATAAAATATAAATACAAACTTGTTAAAAATATCAAACATTAATGCAAAAAAAGGGTTAATAATATTATAAAACGTAAGGTGATAACTTTGCTTGAACACTACACGAACACTGTTTTATATAATTTCAGCAAATTCATCGCTTTATAAATTCATTATAGATATCCCAACATTTGATCACAGAAGCCTGTCTAGTATTTCAAGTATGTTCTGTTCGAAAACTTTGATAAAAACATTTCAGAGTGCAATGAACAGAATAAACTGGAAGAACTAAACTGCCGCTAAGCATAAATTTTTACAAACATACAATCTTTCAGCAATCACTTACAAGGCAGACGAGGCATTTTTTTATTTAATGATATGGGCAAGCCCTTTCTCTGATTAGTGAAGCACAAAAATCTCACATTGATTTTCTTCTCGTCCTCAATTATTTCAACGTAATAACCACTAAATATTACCGTACAACACAATTTTGAACAAAATATGCTTCCAATAAATACTGCAAACTTTCATTCAAAAGAGTATTCATTCCAAATAATGATTCCAGAATTCCTACGTTCACTTCAAAAGGTTATCACGTTGAAAAACATTATCCTAAGAATCTTCAGACACAATTTTGTAACGGTTTTGAAGACTATAATGATACACAATACAACATAAACAGATTCACTCTACTCACTTACAATTTAAAATATCGAATAAAAAAATATGGAAATTCTTTTCATCAAAAATGTGCATTAAGATCCTCGATATCCTATTCCACACAAATTGCTAAAGCTAGCTGGTCGTTTCCAAAAAAGTATATGAATTTTGTATACACATTTATTGGTATTTTATTCTTAAATTAGTTTTTGACTTACCTTGAAAGTCTGATAATTCAATATCCCTTCAGCTATATTTTTAAAATGAATTTAAGTAAGTTTTGTGTGAGCATCATGTAATATTATTAATAGGAATACATTAGAGAAAAAGATAAAATAAAATGTTAAAAGAAATCACATAATTTATCAGTCTAAAAGCAATACTTTCAAGAGAAGAACCCAACTACAGAATATCCTCCTGAACGATATTTTGAATCTTGAATATAAAAATACCAAGACTGAAGTACGAATCATTCTGTCGATTTATCCACATGAATTACCTCCTCAATCTCCGTATTTCTATATGTTAAATATAATAAATTCACTACGCTTCTGGACATTTAACCACTTGATGGATTTTCCTTGTTAGCAAGAATATTCGCTTTATTCTGACGCACGGCTTCGGCTCTCTTCTCCTGAAAAAAAATGTTCAATTGAGCAACGCACTTCGTCGTTCAATACTTAATTATTCAGAACGAAAAATTTGATTTGATTCCTTTTGCTTTCAAGAGAAACCATTCTGAACCATTTCCCTATCCTTCAAGAAATCTTATGAGAAAGATCGTTTACTTATCCATTTAAGCATGCAGGTGATAGATACATTCAACAGTGAATGATCCCTAAATCTGATCAATGATGAAAATGAATCCATAGTGATACCTACATATTTTTTCGCAATCTCTAATTTCTTTTGGATTTCCTTCTCCCTGTTCTGCTCGGCTATCGATAGTTTGTTCTCTATTTTTGTAACTTTTTCAGTCTTTCTGCTCTCCTCCGCGTTCTCAACAGTTGTTTTTACCTCTACCATACGTTCGTTCTGTAGAAATATACATAGAAAACAAAATAAAAGGATGAATGTGGTAACAAAAGTAGATGATAACAAATCTGACTTTCGAGATTCCTCTAAGAGTGTCTAGACGGACTGAAAATGAGAATATGAACAAGTATGACAATTTGAATTTTGAAAACCCGCGTATTCTGACCTATGAAAAAAAAAAGTTGATTTTATCGGATTTGGTTTCTTAAGAGAAAAGAATTACCCATCAGAAATGATCAATTTTGGAATTATATAATCAAAATTATCAATAATCTGATGAATACGAATCTCTACTATACTACGAAAAACTAATTTCATTATGAATTAGTCGCTACAGAATGCTTCACTAATTTATTGCTAACCTCCACCAAAACCAATACAAATTTAACAATAGATAATACTATTGAAGAAAGTGATATTTACAGTGAGTAAAAATAAGCCTCATTATTGATTGACTGCTCTGAAATCATTCAAATCTTTATTATAATGTGCAATATTATTGACCACTTGTTGATGGTGGAAAAAGAAGGAAAAATTTTCATGCTTTGGTTAGTAATTATTCAACTCAGAATCCTAGTACGTTACTGTTTCTCGTCGACTCTTATTATAAAATTAATTCTGAAGATTAACGTTCTATCGAATCTGAAAGTTGTGTGAACAGTTAACTGAAAAAAACCTCGAATAGAAATCGGGGGAGATTCACCAAATGGAAAAATCTACGAAAGTCTCGATTTTTACGAATGATGATGGAAAAATTCATAATTACATATTTTTTGACTGCCTCTAGTTTTCGAAGAATTTCTTTCTCCCTATTCTGCTCAGCAGCCGTTAATTTACTCTCTATTTGGGCCGAAGCTTCGGTTTTCTTAACTTCCATAGTAGATTCTATCGCCTGCTTCAGTTCTAACGTTCGATTATTCTAAATAAGCAAACCATGCACGTTAAGAACTAAATTGATGATTAGTATGTTAAAAATAGCTAAAATAATTCTTGTGAAATGTGTTGACGTTGGTCAAGGAAGAACCTCGGAATTTTTTTCTAATCTAGATATACTGAAACTATGTTCGACCCTTCCAACATCATGCAGACACATTTCTGGAACTATGTCTAGCTATGAAAGCTATTCATGCGACGCGAAATGATGAAAACTCACGTAATTCCTCAACTTCTCCTTCTGTTCCTGCTCCAACTGTTCCCTCCTGGTTTGCGCCAACTCCAGCTTCTCCTGTACGGTGGTCTGGAGCTGTTGTAGTTTTTGCGTATTGCTAGTTCTCACTTTTTGGACCTGTTCCTCCTGCGCATCACAAGCAGCGATATGAACATGCATGCGTGACAACGAATGAACAACGAAAAATTACAAAAAAAGGTGGTGAAGCAAGACACCTCGAGACTAAACGAAAAGAAAAACGATCCGAACTCACGTGTTCCTTCAGGCGTTCGAGCATCTTCTTGAGGTTCTCATCTCGCAGGGCGTTCGCAGTAGATAGTTTCTCCTCCATGGCCAACCTAACTTCTTCGGTTTGTTGATCTAGAGACTGTCTGGTTTTTTCTACACTTTCAATATGATCCTGTGAAAATAGGAAACGAATTGAGCTTTTCTAACGAGGGAAACGTTTATAGAAAACTAATCAGAATATTTTAGGGAGGAAGTTCATAGTTGAAGACTCCAACATGCAATTTTCAGAGCAAAATTTTGATTAGTTAGCTATAAACGTCTAATAGGCCATCCACACTGTATTCTCATGAGATTAGATGGATATTTCTGCATGTCGTGGTCGAAAATAACCCATTTTTACCTTCAGTTTGGTTTTCAAATCGGTAATATAAGCCTCGCGTTTCTCCGTATGTGTTTCCATCTTCTGCTCCAAAGCCTCTTTGGTTTGTGATATAAACTGTGTGGTCTGTTCGTCCTTTTTGCGGGAAGCTTCCTCGATTTTCTGCATCTTCGCAGCTAACACGGCGATTTTGTTGGATTCTATTTGCTGCAGATCGAAAAAAATGAGATTTTTTTAATCTCACATTCGTGAAATAGCTACCTGTCTACGTTCTTCGGCAGCCTTGAGTTTCTCTTCGATATCTTCGTAAGAAAGACTAGATTTTGGAGATACTTCTTTCTTGGGCGGCGTGGCCTTCACTTCTGGTTCGCCTAAGATTACCTCGTATTTTAATCCGCCCCTTGTTTTTTCTTGACACCTCACTTCGGTTGCTGAAAGAAGAAAAAACGATTGGGAATCTTGAAGAAGGATATGGCGTCCCTGTATATGCAATCAAACAAGGCGTGCTTCAGAAATAAAAGCAAACAGAGCAAATAAAATAAGTTCATAAAGACACTTAGAAACAAAATATAACATATAATCATAAACAAAAAATTTTCAAGGGTTTTTCATCATCCAACATCCGATCTGGAATCCTATATATTCCTTACGATCTCCAGAATCCCATCTAGTGCCTTTCCTAACAATGTTCCGAGTACAAGATCGATATCGGCACAGGGGGGCCTAGAGGGCAAGGATAGATACACAGCCGTGTCAAGGAGAGCCTATCCCGATTCGATTTTCTCCTGCCGAAAGACTCTCACTGCCGACGCGACGCTGCTGTGACGTCACGGGAACCGGATATTAGTCCGGGCAGACGGCTAGAACTGCGAGATAAAAATGGGGATGAAGGAGATTGCACAAGCCGGAGGCCTTCATCTCAGGGCCTGGAGATCACCGAAGATATTGGACTCGAATACCTATTCTTTTTGGCACTCGTAGATACACTGGATGGGTATTCGAGTTATTCGAGATTTTAGAGATCCCGACGTTTTTTTTTTCGAAAAATCACCTTCTGACGAAAAACTGCCAAGGACTTGCTCGAATTTCTTCCAATTAATTGTCTACAATGAATCATTCTGCAATAGAATTGTTGAATTATCGTTTTCCAATCCAGTGATGGCAAAATTCAAAGCTTCTTCGATTCGAACAGTTTTGAAGTTGATTAGGATGAACGAAGAGAAACATTTTTCATGTTGAAATTATTTGAGTTCCCTTCTTAAACTGTTCCATAGTTACAGTAGCGAATTTAGTCAGCAGTGCTGAAGGATCAATGGGGGATTAGCGAAGTCTAAGATCCCAACTGAATCATTTGAGGGTCGTATATTTTCATCGGTTTTTTACGAACCACAAAAGGGAGTAGGAAACCGTAATTTGTCCCCATGAGTGTCGTATTTCCCTCATGTCGACTGCTCCCCTTTCTTGCGATGCATGTCTTTCGCCCATTAGGAATGGGAAGGAAAATTGTAAACCAAATCCTGTTGTTTTCGTCATTTTTATTATTAGTAGATTGGTACAAATTCAACCGCCAGCATGTCGCCAACAGTTTATGAAATTTTTCAGTAATTCTATTCAATCCCATCAATAACCAAACCATCCTCAACAGGCCTATACATCTCTGGCACAAAAAGTTAGGACTGCCATTTGAAAATGCAACTACCACTGTAGGGGGTTTATCACACACTCATCCTTTATGCATAAATGTATACCTACATGAAAAGCTGAGTAATTTGAAATACTTTTTACTCTATATACCAGAATAACGATGCATCCATGTTTTTTGTCCAATTGCTTAAACCTCCCCCAGCTCATCGTGCTACCCTGAGGCGGCCCGGTCTGCGTGACGTCATCGACTGCGGTGATGTGAGTTTTCCTGGGTGTTTTCAGATCGGGCCGGAAAACTGGGCGGGTTATTGGACGGATTCCAGTTTCAGCTCGTTCGAATGCGGTTGTTTTCCTCCTTCACAATGAATTGGCGTTTTTCAGTCCATCTCCTGGTCAATAAATGCAGGGTGTCTAGCAGGAAATACGAACTGAACTATCGGGTACCTTCTCAATCTCTATAATTTACAGGGTGGCCCCCATAGAACAGTCCAGTCGAACATTTTCTCGAGTATGATATTTTCCGGAAAACGACGATGAGAAAGGTCAATTTTTATCTTGGTGGGGGAGACAGTAGCAAATTCGTGGGTGTGTGATCATTCCTCTAAGAGAGGTGGTAACCCCTTCAACAATTTTAGAAAGAAATAGGTTTTTGCTTCGAAATTTCTTTCAGGCATTTGTGTAAAAAATCGCTAATTTAGGGAAAATCAACTATCATGTTCACCGGGACATCTTTCATGAGGTTCTTAATTTATATTTACAGATCAAGGGGATACTTTAACCTTCAGAAAATGAAAAACAGAAGAGTAGGTAGTTGAAGGCCAAAGCGCATTGACAAAGAGATTCGATGTTGCGTGTTACTAGAATTTCATGGTTGTAATAATTGATTTCCGCCAGAGTTTTGTAGACACAATAGGTCGGCTAGTCATATGGTCTGGTTTGTATCGACCCATGTCCATGGTAGGAAGGGAAATTGATTTTGTCATGGTAGGATTTCACAAATTTCCCCACTTTAATATATCACATAAATGAGTTGGTCTAAAAATTTGTGAGATCGAAATATTTCTGAACAAGATTGAATAAAATTGGAAACGGGACACAAGAGAGACTCTTATCGATAAATTCCTCTAGATAAGAACCCAAAAATGTGCAATTATTTGTTTTCAAAGTCTTCAACCGATCATTCAAACGGAAATCTTATATTCTGATTATTATCTCGTAACTTATGAGCTGCAATTTTCCAGTTAAGGGACTACATCTTTCCAAATCAGTCAGTCCCCCACAGTAGGCCTTGAAAATACAGCTGCCTCTGAAGGCTCTTGATTCCGAGTTCTATTTCGGGAAACATCCTCCAGGAAAAAATGAGGAGCGAATGACCCTTTGTTCTCAAAGCAATTATACCTCCATCAGCCCCAAGCGAAAGGGAAAAAGGAAGGCAGTGAGATTGGAATCAACAGGTTCCATTCCGGAGCTTTGAGATCACATGTATCCTGGATTGAAAAAACAGATTTCAGTTTTCCTTCAGTGATCTGGAGATTTCATGAAATCAATACCAGGAGATAAATAAGCAATGTTTTTTATTGACGATTAAGCCCACCAATGATGTGGGCAGAAAATCGATGTATATCCCGGTCATTCCATCCCATGTCATTCCGTTAGTAATTTAGTAACGAGCCGAGGGGGTAAATTCGATTGGAAGAGGGAAAATATCGACCATCTGGGAGGGGCGTTGAACTTGGTCCATCGCTCGGAGACGACGTCTTGGTCAGTTTTATGAGACGACAAGAAATTGTCCATAAAATGGGGCCCGGAACCCGTCAGTCGGGTCCACAGCGGATTCGACTGACTTGCGCCGAGAATGCGCTGGAAAATTCGATGAAATATCTCCAGTAGATTGATCCCGGATGGATAAAATGAGGCGGAAGTTATTTATCAACATTTCAACAATACTCCAGTAGACCTGTGAATGAAAACATGGGAACAGAGACAGAGGAACAATTTAAATTAATGAACGAAAAAAAGAAAATATAACTAACCAAAAATTTTATTGAAACTCTACAAAAAAACAGTAAAAAAAAAACTAGTCTATATTTTCTAAGGTGAAATACTTACTGATGAATTGGACCCGTTTGGGCTGAGAAGTTCTAGGTTTCGTCTTAACCTTTGTTATGGGAAAGTTCCTTCTGCTTGCTGAAAAATATCCGTTTCTTATCCGATTTGGGTTTCACCAGAGATGAACCACGAATGAGTGGTATCGGTTTGCGATGAAAATATCCCGTAGGTACATTAATCTATCGAAGTTTAACCCAATACTGTTGCTGTAAGTAGCTTTTAGAAGTGAAGTTGAACTTTTAGAACTTTCTGAAACGTTTAAAATTTTCCACTTCCAAACAATATAGCAAAAAAGTAGAAAAATACGATGAATGGACACGTTTTTCATCCATTATTGGTAAATATAAACCCTTTAGTGAAATTTGGGGCGTTTTCTTCTTCGGCAAAGTCCATCAACCCTTGCCAGGGAATTATCGTCGGTATATACTAATTTCGTAAGCATCGAGTGGGAGAACTAATAGGAGAAAATTAGCAGAATCAGAGGGTTCGTAAGTCTCTCTATTTATATAAACCAGTGCATCACGCCGGCCGCGGTAAAAACCCAAACTTACGTCGAATAATCAGGCTGTACTAAGCTTCAACTCTAAACCCTGGAGCCCGATCGGAAAATACCAAGAAAAGCCGGAAAAATTGAGATTTTTGACGTTCATCCACCACAAGTACATGTATAAACAAATCCATGTCAGTTCGAAAAAAGTGAGGTTGTAATCAATGAATTGGTAGCATATTCCAGTTGTAGCTAAGATCTAAGATCCAGATACACGGTGTTTCTCTTCCAGTTTTTTCCCTTCTCCAGAAATTCTTTCTTGTAGGTACTTGTACAGGGTGGGCAAAATTCGATGTCTACTGAGGGGATCTCAAGAACTATAAGAGCTAGAATAAAACGGTTGACACCTTTCCGAGCTCTTTTTCAGAGAAGCAAAGAATGGTGAAAACCGTAGCCTCCTACGAGTCTTCGTTTCTGAGTTACCAGCAAAAAATGAGATTTTGACGATTTCGGAAAGTTCTCATAACTTTTTTGTCTATGAAGTTACAGATCTGAAACTTGAACCTTCTACAGGCACTTTTATACGTAGAATCTACTGACAAGTTTCAGATCTGTAACTTCAAAGACCAAAAAGTTATGACAACTTTTCGAAATCGTCAAAATCTCATTCTGTGCTAATAACTCAAAAAGGAAGAATCGTAGGAGGCTACGGTTTTCACCACTCTTTGTTTCTCCGAAAAAGAGCTCGAAAATATGTCACCCGTTTCCTTCTAGCTCTCATAGTTCTCCAGATCCCCTCAGTAGACAACGAATTTCACCCACCCTGTACACCTGGCCTACCAGTGGATTTCCTCAAGCCTCGCAGTGCTCAGCTAACCGTAACCATCTCCAGCCGATCCGAAACATACCGATAAACTCGATCAGTCGAACACAATATCGAAAACGGCGAAAATCAATCGCCATCACGACCAAGGTCTTTATACGAAAATACGTCGACGAATGGGGTGTGATTTTCGATTGAATTTCACCGTTCGTTCCACCGTGGTAGCGCAGTTGTATCGTGCGATAGCCAGGGCGTATCGAATGACTGCAGCTCGAATTCGATACCTTGTGAAACGTATTCAAATGGGGGAAAACCTAGAAATGGGGAATTTATGGGACTTCCCAACGAATTTCGATAAACACAATGCTCAACTCCATTTTCCTACTATGCGTCGTGGAATGCGTCAAATTTCCATTGCCAACCGAGCGCTTCTATAAAAGTGAACGGAGTAGAGTCATTCGGGGTAACTGAGCGCAGAGGGTAGGTGTGCGCAGTGCGTATATCTCGACTATGCAATGTATGAAAGAGGGGTTCTTTTGGGTGAAGCAAGGGCGCAGAATCGCCATATTAGTTTTTCATAGGAGTGCGCCGTGCCACGTTTCTTTAACTTTTTATTTGCAATCAATCAAATTCACTAGTTTTCTTGTTAATTTTTAGCATCTCTGCATATTCTGCCAGGTCCAAGTTCCGAGTCCCTCAGTGTTAAACAATATTTTATTCGATCATGGGCATATTAATCTAAATATATAATAAAAAATTTTAGGTTCTCTTAGCTGCTCAACTCTATAAGAACGTCAATTCAAATTTTGGCTTACTGGGGAAAGTGTGCGCGGGTAAGTGTGCGCATAGATTCATTATATGGTCATTAGTTCAGTGAGGAATAAATTATGACATTGTTGATTTTCTTGGTTAAGACTCGATCAATATTGTCCTATTTGTTCAGAAAAATATGAAGAGCCACCCACAGGGGAATGTATCAAGTGTTGTGTTCACCAAGAATTGTGGCACGAACAATAATGCACTGCTTGTAAAAAGGCGCTTCTGTATTGACAATAAACAGTATTTCTCTCATATTGTAACATTTTGATGACACTATTTTGTAATTTGTTTTGATTGTGTGGTTCACTAAGCAATGCGTTCACTTACCCCGTGAGGGTGCGCACACTTACCCGCAATACGGGGCATGTGAACGCACTCCGACTTTCTCTATTAAATTCTTTTTTGCGTAAAGAAAACGTTTTTGTTTGTTTGCTTTTTGATGTTTTTTTATAGATTAGAAAATTCTCTATCTTATGAATATGTTTTAATTTTCCTAGCTTCAACATTTGAAACAGGGTATGGCTTGAAAGGCAAAAGTGCGCACAGTTGCCCCGAATTACTCTATAGTTCTCAAGTGACGAAATTCTGAAATACGAAGATGATCGAATCGAATTTTAACGTCCGAGCTGTTTCCACGATGCGGAACCCGGTCTGCCGGCTCCGGGGGTCTGGCGGAACGGCGATGAGTCATCGGGAAAAGGGGGATGAAAGTTCATTCGGGTATTCCGGGGCTCCGGGTTAGCGTGCCCGAGAGCTCGCCAGTCTGAACGACGCCGCCGTGACGCAGAGGGGCAATAAACCCTCGCGTCCGGGCATCCTCTCCAACGACGATTTATACGGCCGTCGCGACGCCCGCATTCGCGAGAATGACATTGAAAACGCGGCGGAGGCTTCTGGGCGAATTCACAGCCAGGGCGGTCGCCTGTTCACGTACTGAACTGTGTCAACGCTGCTCAAAAAAATGAATATATTCCCCAAATATCTTGAAATGGTGCTCCGCAGTCTTCAAAATGTCATTTTGAAGGCTTTATGGGAATAATCCGATAAAGGAGGATCGTTTTCGAGACCCTCCCTTCATTTTCCAGCGATACGATGTCCCTGGATTCTTGTACGAGATTTTCAGATAATCCGTCTCTGATTCAGAGCCGCCCCTGTCTTCGTAGAGTCGTCCCGTCGCATTTTGCATCCGCCGGACTCCATCGTCGCTGTGTTCTCAATTCCAAGATAACAGCACGATTTCCATTTTACGGGTCATCGATGTTAGAACCCTTGAACCGGCTCGTGGGCTACATATAAAGCGAGGTTTCCAGAATGATGAGCTGTGGGCGTGATTGATCAGCTTCGTGACCGGAAAATTTCTATATTCGTCTTAGGGATGATGAACGATTTACGTTTCCCCGATGAGGCACATTTGAGAGCCTCTTTGAAGAGGAAATGTCGAAATTATGCTTGTGTGTTCAACTGTCCTCTGGGGGGTTTCATTGCAGTGCGACTTTAAGGTCTATTACTCCCCTCACCAGAGCCGTTCTAGCCATTACAAAGTCCACAGCTAGCCCTCGAGTTCTAATGAACTCCAGTATCTGGGAGACTTCAGGGAGGTAACTTACCCACTCCTACAAGTTACTTGTCCAACATTTTTCCTGCGTTGGCTAGCAATAGCAAGGTATTCCGACAACAGATGCTCCGAAGTTTCCCCCTACCCACAGAATCGTCAGTTTCTGCTAGTTCCATCCTCATTAGGTGCTTCCTGAAGCGACAAAGCTCTCTAAGGAATCCATTAAGATGGTGTAGAACCATCTTGCTAAGATCCAGGGATTCTTACCGCAGGAAGGTCTGGACCAATGAAGTTGTTCTCCATTCCTGGTGTCTGGACTCTTCATTTCTTCTGATACCCAGACTAAGCACACCTTGCCATTCTTGCCCAATGCGTTGAGTTTTCTTCGGCACTGCCATAACATCTAAAAATCCTCTTTACTAGTTTGTCAGTTCATGAAGGTGAAGATTGCGAAAAAACACGAAATGATGGGTCAATTCGTATACCATAATCCTTGAAAGAATTGCGATAGGCCTTCAGACATGTATTTTCGAATTTGTCAGGGAAACCATTCAACGAGCTGTGAAATGGTGTCCTTGGAACAGGAATCCATCAGTCCTATTGAGGAACGACATTAAATGGTTCACAAATGGTTCAAAAACCACGACAGGAACTGGCTCTGGGGAATGCAGGATCGATATAGTCTCCTATTCGGCAAAAAAAGATAGGTACACGTAATGAAATACACCCTATTATAGATGCTTTCTGACTGTCAAGAGCAGAAGCCTTTCTTTGGTATAGAAAAATACTTATAAATAGTTCCACTCGATTTCTGGTTCACCCAGATTTCCTCCTCCCCTCCCATTGACGTAATTAGCTCTAGAAAGAAAATCTCCTGCCGGAATTCCGATTACACGAACAGGAGCAGTAGGAACAACTTTAACCGGCAATGTAGGCGGCTTCATCGCAATCTATTCGGTCGAAATAAACGTTAAAATTCCCCTTTAAACGTCCGAGGAAACGTAAAGAGCCCGACCCAATTAAATTTGGACTCTCGCCTCGTGGAACCGGGGGCAGACGGCGTTTAGATCCCTCGTTGGAGTAAATTTGATTATCCCGATGCCCTTTCGACCCCGCTCCAACAGCCCCCCATATCGGCGCTTTCTCTTAGCTTCGCCGAGTTGTTTTCTGACGCCATCCAGCAATGAGGTGCCCGGAGAGACGGCTAATTGAATTTTGATATGAATTATTCCGGGAGTCTTGAGGAAATTCCGGGATCAATCGCAACCGGACAGGTTTCCGCGGATGATATGATGGAATTTCGAAGGGTTACCGATGGTTCTTCTGGTTTCATTACAGGCAGATACCCCCTTTCGAAGAGTTACTTTCCGCCAAGTTCGGAAACATTCATTTATACTTTTTCGAAGTATTTTCTTCACTGTCGATGCATTTCGATATCCGCGAAAGCCATTCTTGAAGATATTTAATATGATTTACCAGCTGTAGTTCGTTTGACACTAAGCACTTTCGAAATCGGAAGGGAAACGCTCTGACGAAATCTGCGAGATGCAAGAAGTGTCTAAAACTTTACTTCATATCCTCAAACAATTTGAACCTGAATCCAAGCACTGGATTGTGCTGAAATGTCAGAATTTACAGCCTTAATAACAACCTTCGTGAGTGGGTGAAACAGAACGAGAGAAATGAAAACTTGATCTGTTTTCTATTTGACATCGAATGAAAAAAAATATATCAGTTGTTACCTGCGCATTCGCCATTTTGTACAAAGCGATTTACCAGTATGATTCACCCTGTCCACGAGATTTTAACCCCACAATCATTAGTTTGTTCAAATTGACTTGGATTTGTTCACATTTGCGTTTGGTGAACGTCAAAAATCAAAATTTTCTCGGACTCTTGGTCTTTTCCAGGCTTACAGCATTACCTACAAAATTCCAACTCAGTTTTTCATCGCGTGAAGGAAACTCGAACAATAAACAACGCAATTTACTTCTGTATGGGTTTTAATATGAATATCAAGAGTATGAATCATCGCTGGGATAGTAACCTTACCCATTAAATAGGACAAATAAGCAACGGACCTTGATGTATACATATATTTTCCGAATTTTCTTTCAATTCTCTTGACGTATAATAAACCTATCATAAAAGTATATTCAACAATTTCATTTGCTTTCACCTCTTTGAGAGTAAATCTCGTGTTTGTGGGATATTATAATGTGAAAGTTTCAGTAAATAATGAGGCAGACAATTAGGTGACATTCCATATAAGTGGGATCGTAATCCTTGATAATGATAAAAATTGTAGGTATTATTGGATGAGTCACCAAATGATGGTCTCTCAAACACGATATTCAAGGAAAGGAGGTTTTTCCGACAGATTATTTGAAGCTACTATTCGTTAGTCGTATTTGTACGGGGTGTTAATGAAAAGTTTCGAAAAAATGAGGTGGTTTCATTAGACACATGCAGCACCAGAAAAACAATTTTCTTCTTAGAAACCAGAAAACTGATAGAAATGAAATTGAGTCCCTTCTTTAGGGGCCTGTGTCTTAGGGGCTGCTCGAACAAAGAAAAATGTTATATGGAAGATCCACACCATTTTTTGACAACGATTCAGTGTAGTGTGTTCGCAACTATAGTATAGTGACTTTTCTGATATAATCGAGACTAGAACAACTGTGAGGGGTGTTTTTATTATTGGAAATGATAAAAACACAAAGAAGGGAGTAAGTTCATACATATTTATCCCCAATTTCTTCGTCCAAGAAACCGTTCCGACCTTAACCGATCGTTTTGTCATTAACGCACCCCCCTAGCTAGATTTCTTCCGAGGCACTTTATCAAACACACCCCAATCGTACAGCCTCGACACAACAAACACATAAAGCGAATTATTCCCCTACAACCCCAATTCCTCCCGTTCTCCCATTTTTTTTTCTTTCGATCGACGTGGAGAAGGCCCCATTCCGGTGCTCCATAAATAATGAATTGCCACTTCGCCAGTCTGAATGTTTCAACTTCTCTTCTCTTGGTTCTCTTGAATATTTCCGACTCTGCCGGTTCTTACTGGCCAAGGATCGATAAGGAACTTTCAAGGACGCCGCGTTAAAACGGTTACTTCGATGTAATTAATGTAACTTTAACGATTTGCGACTCATTCGTGGCATCCGAATACAATTTTTGTACGAATATTTCGAGAGGTGTTAGGTAGAGATTGCTGTTTCGTGAAATTCTGATTTTGTCTCAGGTGGGATAGACCTCGCATCTTATACCTGGTACAATGCAATGAACAACTCATTAAACACCAACAAATTAGAAGAATAAAACAAAGGCTAAAACATCCGTGTCTCCCTGAATTAATGGTATAACAAATAGTGTAAAAAATTTAATTTCAAAATGAAAAATGCATGTTTTCAGGAACCACTGTAAAATGGAAGAATATTAAAAGTGTTTGGGGTGATTCTTGAGGTTAAAAGAAACACTTATTTCCTTTACCATTTTTTCCGATTCTGCATAGATACAAAGATATAGGCATTTTAATTTTTTATTATGAGCTATGCCACCCCTGGAAATCTGACCTTCGAAATAAGCTACTCTATAGTAGAAAACAAGCATAAACTCAGTTTTTCAATAAATTACTGGCTTACTGCAATGTCGTTGGCCATAAATATTGAATATTCTTCTCTTGATTCGTATTTTATTTTCGATAAAAATAACGAGTTCACTATGCAACTACCCATATTAGCTCTGTTTTATTAATAATGTAATCATTATTATCATTGTTTATTTCATTTCGTGCAAAAGTTACCATTTCATTCTGAACATTCAAACGATATTTTTCTGCCAGGTTAACAAACATAGAACACTTTAATGACAACAAAATTTCCTTCAGAATAACAAGCGAAATCTATGACATTACACATCTGTTATGTGTTATGTTTTCAGGTTGATTCTGTGGATCTTCTGAGCAGAGTTGCACTCAGGCAAAGTACCCAATTTTTAGAATTTCGAAATTTTTCATTTTTTAATATCAAATTACCCGAAAACGGCGCATTATACGAGAAAGTTTGGAGAATAGTTTTATTTTCCAAAATGGTCAAATGTTCAGTGAGCGTTTAACTTTTCAAGAGTCGAATTCGTTGAATTTCTGTTATTTTTATGGTATTTAATGGTCATAATGAATAAACTGGAAGATTTAGGTGAAATTTGGTGTTTGGAGAAGATTCATCACATCAATGAACAACTGAAAATCATTCCATTCGATAAAATTGTTTGTGAGATATAACTGAAAATTAATTTTTTAAGGATTTTCAACAGCCTGTATCTTTTCAACCGAGCAGAATTGGAAAAAATCGTTTAGAGAAAAAGTGTTCTTTTTACCTAACCTGACTTATGGAAGATCATCAAATCTCTAGAGAAGATCCAATGACGAATCGTCTTCAAAGTGATAATATGGATAAAATTTCAACAGAATATCAAACAGGAACAAAATAAACTAAAATCAGACAATACAAAACTATCATTGGATGTGAAAATTAGATCGAATCGCAGCTAAAAACTCAAATAATGAATAATTCCCAAGCTCCGACCATCCTGATCCCCTTCTTCATCCAGTCAATTCACCGACAGATATTGACAAACCATAAAACTTCACCCGCCAATGTGTACGAGAACAGGGTGGTAGTTCCGTGGTCGGAACGTCATCGTAGACAAAGCAACCGATACATTTTCTGGCCGCTACCATGACATGCGTTTTGAGTCAGCCGGCTTTTGCAGAACACTCAATTCTCTTATTCCTCTGGAAAAACAAACTGGGTTCTCTGGAGTACGGGTCCTAATTTGAATTGCCCATGAGCAACATGAACAGATGGTGAATTTTGAATTTGGAAAACGGAAACAGGACAGCAATACCAAAAGCCAGAAGTATTCCTTGTTAACGACTGCCGGTATCTGTACAATAAAAGTCTTGAACAGCTGGTATTTTAAGAAAATCGACTTTTAAACATACAGGCCTCTTTGGAATTGAATTGACGTGAAGAATTTGGAAGGAAACCTCAGTGGGAATCAAGGAAATTTGATTGGAAAACTGCTGAGTTGACTGATGAAGCAAAATGGGCTCTTTTATAGAACATTTTCTAGGAAAACATATTTGGGTGGAGTGAATAGACTCGTAGGAATACTAAGAAGCCTCGAAAGGGGATAAAAGGAGGAAACACACCCAGGAACCCTTCGCAACATCTGTCGCCGGGTCCAACCCTCCAACATCAGCCTTTCACCAAACAGCAACCTTCTCCTGAAACAGCAGCAAGGCTTAATACTTACGGACCGCGGCGATGGGTGCCCTGCACGTATGGCAGAAGCACTGCATCACCGATTCCCTCACCAATCCGATCAGCATGTCGGCGGCCTTGTGTTTCGCACTCCTGAAGACGACGAAAACGCTCGAAACTCTGTCGGGGGGGCTGCGTTCGCCCGGGATCGCGAACCGACGTGAAAAAAAATTGACGACCGGTTTGAGGCGCGACGGCGGCGGCTGTGGTCGGATGCGTTCTGAGGCGGACGTTACGGCAGTGGCGGACGACGACGGTCGGCGTCGAGACGCGCACAGGTGTGGTACGCCGACGGAGACGGCGCGCTGCGGGGACGGCGGCGTCGTAACGGTGGCGCGCTGCTTGTTGCCAGGGGGCGACCGGAATGACGGGGATTGATTTTACGGGATGTGACGGAAGGTTTTTTTTTTGACGAATTGTCGACGATGAACAAAAATTCATATCGTCCAGAAAAAACATAGGTGAAGTTCATTGCTATGAGGATGATCCACTGCCCAACCAAAATCTCATTTTTTATTCATAATATGGCGGAAAATACTGAAGATTCGGCAAAAATGCAGAGACCAAAAACATACCATTGCGTGCAAAACATGGAGCCCCTTCTGGTGTATGGGGTCATCAAAAATGGGAACTTTTCCCATGTTTTATGCCTGAGCTCGTTCAATAACTATCATTTAGCTATCGATTCTAAAAATCTAAAACTTTAACGAATGGATAAACCGTCGTTGATTTAATGTGGGTTTCTGAAGTCACTGTCAATTAGATATCTGCTGGATTTCTGACGATCAACCCATACAATATCCTTCCATTAATACTTCTTTCACTATTAAAAAACCCAAACCCTAGTATGGCATTTACTAAGATGAGGTTGAATGCTTTTTAACGTCAAATACTACGCAATCGTCGAAGGGTTAACCTAATCCAAGATTATTGAGAGTATTGAGTTAAGATAATAATAAAATAATATATGGAGCTCATATACCGGCATTAGTTGGTACAATTGAAAGAGCACTATTAATCTTTCTTTCAAGGAAATATCTTTATAGGGTACTCTAACGATTTGTCAAAATCAGCTGACCGTTCGTTGCCGTGGGGCACACAAAGCTTTTTATTATCAGTGTAAAGAGGCATTTCTTAGAAAGTTATAGTCTAATCACTCTAATCTAACGTAGGGAAGAACATTTTATCCAAAAACATGCACAAAACACAATACTCGACCAAAACAGCATGCGAATCAATGGAGGGAAAAGCTTGTGTGCCCCACGACTGCGAATGCTTAGCTGATTTTGACAAATCGTTAGAGTTCCCTATATTAATATACGAGGATGTATACCTAACCTAACCTAACCTAACCTTTCTTTCAAGGAAATATCTTTATATTAATATACGAGGATGTATTGATATCTAGTTAGCCTAGACCATTTCCATGCATACAAAACTATTGCGTTACCATAGCAACGAGCAATAGTTCATAAGAAGTGTCAGTGTAAAGTTTGAGGTCAGAAAAGTAAACCAAAAGAAGATGTCCACCGAAATTGTGAAAATCGAAAAATTGGAATATCGAGCCATCATTGAGTACCTGTATTTAGAAGGGCTAAGAGGTGAGCAGATTTACGAAGATATGCTTGATACACTTGGTGATCAATGTCCTTCGTATGCGACCGTGAAAAATTGGACTGCAAGCTTCAAAAGAGCTAAATTTCCCATTAAAGATGATGACCGATCGGGAAGGCCAGTTTCTGTGTCAGTCCCCGAAAATATCGATGCAGTTCAAGACATGATTTTATCAGACCGTCGAATTGGGCTAAAACGGATATCTGAAGCACTGAATATTTTATACGAACGCGTTCATCATATAGTTCACGTCAACTTTGACATGAGAAAAATTGCTGCAAAATGAATCCCCAAATGTTCGAATGTTGACCAAAAGTGTGCAAGGGTAGAAGCATCGTATTCGATCTGTGCTCGATTTGAAAACGATGTAGACTTCTTAAACCAAATTGTTACTATGGATGAGACTTGGGTACATTTCTATGATCCAGAAACAAAGCAACAATCGATGGAATGGCGACACTCTGGTTCTCCAAGACCTAAGAAGTTTCGTGTCCAAAAATCTGCTGGAAAAGTTCTTGCTTCAGTTTTTTGGGATTGCCATGGAGTAATCATGATTGAATTTTTGGATGAGGGTAGAACAATAACCGGAGATTACTATTCGACATCACTGACCACACTACGAGAAAAAATTTAAGAGAGAAGACGCGGAGAGCTGTCCAAAGGTGGCTTGTTTTCAGAAAAGTCTGAATTGGGATGTTTCGAGAATCAGATGGACCTTTCCTTTCTCAAAACGCCATCTCGGCGAGGCAAAGGGGCCTTCCAGAGCCGCGACCTACATTTCCCCAATCGATCAACGAACAAGAAGCCGCCAACCCGCGATGACTCACCACCGGTCGACAAATTGACCGTGTTCACAGGTGGGGAAAACCGTCCCGAGTACAGCACTGCCTATGCAGGATCGGAGCGGCTCATGGAATCGATACGGGCAGGCGTCGCGGATGGGAACGGCAGAGCGTCGCGACGGCGGCGTCTTGCTCACGCAGTAGTCCCTCGCCTCGTCCTGGCGCGACGCAGAGGGAAGAAGTAACGCATCTGGGCGATCGTAAAACTGATAGGTCCCTTTTTTGGTCTATTAACGCGGGGGAGGATCCGCTGGGAAATTCCCTCGAGGTTTTGGGGACGTAGAGGCTCAGCCATGCAGTCTGCGGAGGATTTCGGATGTTTCCCGTTCACTTCAATCGTACAGGTGGACCATCTGCGGCTGTAATGTTTGAAAAATGCTTGTGCTAATTTGGAACATTGGTTTATTATTTTTAGAATTACTCTATGTTGGTATTTTCACTCTTCAACACAGGAGGATGAAAGAATACTGTTGATTTAGAACACTTCAGTCTGTTTGCCTCAAGTTCTTCAAGATTTTTTTAGAAAAAACTTCTTAAACGGAGTTGTTACTGTGGATAAGACTTGGGTACATTTCTACGATCCAGAAACAAGGCAACAATCGATGGAATGGCAGCACACTGGTTCTCCAAGACCTAAGAAGTTTCGTGTCCAAAATTCTACTGGAAAAGTTCTTGCTTCAGTTTTTTGGCATTGCCATGGAGTAATCATGATTGATTTCTTGTATAAGGGTAGAACAATAACCGGAGATTACTATTCGACATCACTGACCACTGTATGGAAAAAAATTGAGGAGAAAAGACGCGGAGAGCTATCCAAAGGTGTTTTGTTTTTGCAGGACAACGCCCCTGCACACAAATCTCATGTTGCCATGCATAAAATTCTTGATTTAGGGTTTGAATTACTAGGACACCCCCCTTATTCACCAGATTTGGCTCCATCCGACTATCATCTCTTTCCTAAACTGAAAAAAAGGTTTAAAGGTCTTATATTTTCTTCCAACGAGAAGGTGATATAAGCCGTGGAGATCTGATTTGCAGAGCAAGAAGAAACATTTTTTCTAAAAGGTCTAGAGACGTTGCAGGTTCGCTGTAATAAATGTATCCAATTAAGAGGAGAATATGTTGAGTAATAAAATATTTTTACATTGAAATTTTGTTTGGTTCTATAGTAGGCTAAAAATTTTGTACATCCCACCAGAAATCATGTCCTCTTTTCGCTTTTTCGCGATCTACATCTACATCTCATACGGAATTCAGTAAATGTGACAGTCTTTTTGGTCGAGCAACTCCGTCTGGCAGCCAACGAGCATCCTTGATTACACCCTTTTGTATCGCGATGCAGGCAAGACAAAAAGTCCGGGAATGAGTCACACCAAGGAAATAATTTCAAGAGCTTGTGCGCAATTAATCAGGGCCTTTCTTCGAGCTGGTGCTGGTATCCATCTCGAGTCGTGAGATGTGAACGACCCTGATATAAATTTAGTGTCTCTGTTTATCGATGTTCGTCTTGCAGTAGTATAGGTCAGGACTTATAGCTCTATAACTCCATGTGCCGTCGAATGGCTATCGAATATGATTAATAAAATTGAAATGATTCGAATTCAAAGTTCCAGAATTCCTAGATTATGATCTAGCAATTAAACCTTTCAAAAACGCATCATTCGCTCTTATCTGAAAATAAGAGGAAACAGAAATGCTTGATTAACGAAAAATAACGTTGTTTTTCCTGGACCATCTCCTCAATAAAATTTCTTGGTAAAAATCTCAAACAGGCAGTGACAAGATCGAAAACGCATTATGATCGCATCGGATGAGCAACGTGTTAGAGCTAATAAACCACAACCCATCGTCGTATCATAATTCACAACAGTGATGGCTTATCGTTTCATTGTCGTCTTCGGGGAAATGGAATTTATTGCGTCGGAAGTAATCCCGGATACGAATTTCCATCGTGTAATACATCCCTCCAAGTGCAAGGGAAAATTAATGGTGGAAATCGTAGCTGAAACTTGCAGTCTGGTGAAATGTGAAAGGGACACTCGACAAAACAGGGTGATTAGCGCTGCCATAAAGGGGATTGAAATTGGAGATTGGGGGGCAGAAATGCTATCATGCAATTTATGTGACTAATTTGAAGATGAGGCTATTCAGATAGTAGAATGTTATTTTCACTTATTCGTTCATAAGTTAGTAACTCGCTGGTATAAATTAAGGTTCGAATATGTCGAAGACTCTATTCCAACAGTTTATTACTCGTTAAACCAAATTGTAGCATCGCACCCCATCTATTTCCGTTTCATCGTTCGCCCGTAGTCTCGACGGTTACAAACGTTTCAGGTAGAGGTGTGTAGTTCGTGAACGAACTAGTTCAATTGAACTATTCCGTGTAAGGAACGAAAGGAACTAGTTCACGAATAGTTCGAAGTATAGTTCACTCGTTCCCTGAATGACAGAAACGATCGATGAGTTCGCAACGTTTTCGTATCTCCCTCACCCTAAAAAGTTCATCGAATCTCACTGTATTTTTTATTTTATAACTATTGACCTCAATATATTTCGTTTTATTGATCTTTTTTCTTTTATTCTCGAAAAAAATCCCAGAACCCAGCAAAAAGCATAAGGCTTGAAATAATGTACACTTCCACTTGTTATCTCGTGAAACCCGTTAACCCATATCAGAGTTCAGTTTCAATTCAACGTAAGTCCAGTTCCAGACATGAAAGAACGACTGCATATCACTAATTCATAGCATACCAATAACCGTCAATCGTTCCATGATTCATAATGGAAGTGAACGATTGTGAACTAGTGAACGATTCATGTGAACTATTCACCTTCGTGAACGAGAACTAGTGAACTATATCCTCTGAGTGAACTAGAACTCCCACCTCTAGTTTCAGGTATACGCTCGAAAAAAAATCTTGAACGGGATAGTCAAGGTTGTCGGGATATACGGTTTCCATATGCGTCCGTATATCTCTCGTCTCACTCCTCGCTCTTACACAGTGTCCCAATAAAGGGTTGCCTTGACGGTAACGCTCTGACCCTGATTGTCTACTCCGTTTCGATGAGAGTTCACCTTTTGTGTTGATTGTTGATCGATCTAGATTCTAGCCAGAGAGGAAATGAGTTCGCCAGATCTGATGATAACGGTCTTTCGATCAGCGAAAATACTGCCAATTTTTAACGCATCCACCTGTCTTACTCCCAAGGTATTAGACTATAATAAGGTTTCGACACGTTTAGAAAGATCACCCCGCTGGAAAGTCACGTTAAAATTGACAGATATATATACCTAATGCTCCTAATTTTATTCCACAAACTATGCCAGTCCAAGATTCCAACAGAACGCACAAAATAGATGGAACATGGAAAACCTTAGACAGACTATGGAGAAATAACCGTTAGTAGTAAAACGAGGACATATACCTACTCTTAAATGAATCTCTACGTGTATTTCAACGTTCAATAACCCGACTCGGGTGCAGTGTCTGGAAGTTAAAGGTGGGCGGTAAAAAAATCGTTCAATACAATTGATGCGAAGGAGGCCACGATCAAATATTCAGTCAACTTCTAGTAGTTTCAAGAGCAACGCTGCCGTCTTTGTCATCCGTGAAGCAATACAAATGTTTATACAGAGTGGATAAAAAGAAACGCACGAGATCCACATCTTCAACTTCTGGTGCCAGAAATGGATAGACCTTTATTCGAGTTCAATCGTTGTCGAGAACACCAGTTAGATCGCATAAAGATATAAAACAGTTTTCCGGCACTGACCTAAACTACAAGCCTGGTTACCATCCTTGTCGATGATAGTGGTAACACACACCATAGTTTCCGCCTTCATTCCATTTACAATTGCTCCTATTACCCATTCGAAGGTTCAGAGACACGATCTGGGGCCTGGGCAACATTCAGGGCCCGGACAAAAGAACTGCTACGGTAGTTGGTCACACGTATATGGACAAAACAGCTTCGGTTATCTCTCCAACAGAACAAATGCGAACCATGCGAGAAGTTAACATTTACCAGTATCGTTTCCCGACAGAAATAATCCAACACTTACTTTCCAAATCAAAATTTAAACAAGGATATAATTTTACAACAGAGATAGGTCGAGAGATCATTGCGTCATGAGAGCTATTGTATATTTGGATTAAGGAAAACTGATGTACTTACCCTAACACAAACTTTGAATTTTCACTACTTAAAAGTTACTGCCCAAGTATAATTTTAGCAATGCACGATTAAAATTCGAAGGTTCGGCTATCAACTCTTCCACATATATATCGATTTTAACTTGAAATTTTTCTTTAACATATTCTTAGCCTGATCGATGTAGTCTGGGTCATGAAAATTTGATTGCTCCATCGTTCATTCGATTTCACTCTGAATTCAGCAATTCAAACGCATCAAATGTATGTTCATCGATCACAATTTGTCACAATAACGCGTTATTTAGTAAATCCTCAACAATGAATTGTACATTTGGAAACAATTCGGTATGGATCCATCAATCACTTGCTTGAATGGTTTTTCTGTACTTTGGCAAGTTGTATTGGTTCGGGAAAATCTAATAACATGATCATAACGCAAAATTAAATCTGAAAGACTTTTAAGGCTCTATTTGAAAAATTCCACCAGAGCTCAATTTCAAAACGTATTTTATGAAGTTAAATGTAAAGCGAATAAAAGTATATTTCCAAAAGCACATTGAATCAGACAGTCGACAATAAATTTTCCACAATCAACAACGACTTATTATACATAAAATATATCACCATGGGAAAGACACTTATTAATATTAAGCCTTTGAATTCATATCTTGCAATTGATAAGAATTATCATCGCCTGGTATTTTTTTTCCAGAGATGTTCACCTATTGTTATGAATATCCCGATAAAATTCAAGGAATCATTCGTGAGGATAGTGAAAATTTTTAAGTGCACCTGTGAAAGCCTAGAATACTTACATTCCAAAGGAGAGGATACATTCATAACATCAGCCATTGTAGTCGAATTTCTAGAAGAATCACCTGTAAGGAATACAAGGGAGAAATAAAGGAATATTCGAGTTATTGTTGAAATATTAATTAACTTCTAAAAAGGTGTTATGCATCCGCGTCTTGCAGCATATCGACCCTAATGTACCTAGGTATTTTTAGGATGAAAATATGTTTCAAGCCTGAAATATTGAAGAAAAGTCATAATCTATAAAAGGGTTAAATGATAATGGAAGATAAATGAAAACATTCAAAATACACATCATAGTGTTTCAATACGTAAAATCGAAAATAACGAAAGAAGAACTATTGAACTTGTCTCTTTTTTCAAAGAAATACGAATATATAGGGGGCTACACCTGTTGCATTTCATGCTTGAATTTAAAAAAAGTATGCATAATATATTTATGTGAATTGCAATGGATGCTGAGACAGTGAAATGCTTCCAGATCGAAGTCTCATTTCGATAAGAGTACTATCTGACATCTTGTGATCGTCAAGTAAAAAAAAAAAACGTTAGTTAACCTGTTCTCTTGGACCAAAAAGTGTCAGGACTTACCAGCTCGAATTATAGGAAACTCAAATGAAAACTATCACTCAGAAAGGACTAAGCACACTTTTAAAACGTATCTCCCATATATTGGGCTGGTTCTGGAAGATGAATAGTTTGAGAACGAAGTCCCACCAGTTAGTTCTTTTATAAACATCTGACATAAACGTCTGTCAGACTCACAACGGGGAAGGCCTACTTGTCATTGGTGCATTTTTTGAATTGAGAGTACGCGATTGGTCGACCGGTATTCAAACACTTTTAACCACCAAATTCAAATTTAGAACAAAGACGTTAGTGAATTTATTTATAAACAACTCTTAAGATGAATCATCTCAACGGTCCTGGAGCGAATAATGGAAAGTGAGAAAGGTCAAATCGCGTTTTAATGAAAGACGCGGTAGCAACGCATTGCAATATGGCAACATAATTTTCAAATTACCTAACCTTGTATTTGGACATTTTCGTCACTACTTGAACTTTCGTGAACTTTTCCAATTTGTAATTATATCGGGATACGGATAGTATCGTCTTATTCATTATTTTCTATTACCATTTTATGAGTGGGTGATGATTTTTGGCTCAACCGGAAGTCGTTATAGGTGGGTCCTGGCAACGGTCGTTCATGATTGTACTTCAGATGAACTTGGTTTTACCTTTTATGGAACGAAGTCGAAAATGGAAATGTTGAGTTGATTCCATACAAGAATTTCGCCTGGGACTGCTGGGAGTCTCCCTCGAATCGTTTTTTCAACGGATACAATCTAACGATTCGAAATGTTTATTTTTTATTCAATCATATTCACCTTCGTAATTCTTTTAGAAGTGAAAATCTTCTAAATCCAAATTCCTAGTTCTATTAGAATTTTTGAGGGAAATAATTTTGTATTTTCAATTTTATTTTTCACTTTGTTTGAAACTTCATCATTTTCAGAAACAGCTGCGCGTATAGGTACCTACTATTCAATATTCAACCCTTTAGAAATACCCGTATACGATTTCTGAAAGCATATTTACCTATATACAGCTGTTATTGGATAATTACAGAAGGCAGCTGTATTCTGCTTTCCGCCTCATTTCATTAATCCGAACTAAATGAGAAAGCTAAACGATACGTTTGTAAAATGAGCACAATTTTATTATAAGAATGTTGGAATGTACACAATTTTAACTGTCTATCTTCAGTATCTTCTTATTTCTGAAAGTGACAAAAATGGAGAATGAGAATTGATAGTATCGATACTGTATTCTTATTAATTGAAGTATTCATGGATTATTAATAATTGAAATCAAGGAAATACTGGACTTTTTTATTTTCGAAAAAGAGATAACTCTTGATTATGGAGGGCAGCCTACACTACATACTCTTTTTTGTCTTTTTTATCTCTGGTTGCAGCTGAACCACCCAAAATCAACTGACACTGACAGTAGGATTGACAGTTGAAGCAAATTTTAGGTTAATCCAAACAAAAATGATAACATGAGAGGTTTTCACTGTTTTTACTGTTTTATTGCATTGCAGACACTAGGTACTTTGAAATAAAAGCAATTTCTTCATCTTGAAGAAGATGGAATATGACTTTGAAAAAATTTGTCGTGTTTGCTTGGTTAAAAGTGACGAGATGATGTCTCTTTTCAAAGTTAACGTTTCAAGAAAAATTATGGCTTGTGCTTCAGTACAGGTATAATGATTGCTGATATACAAAATGAATAAATTATTGATGAATTTATTTTATAAGGTATGGCCGAATGATGAATTACCCGCACAGATCTGCAACAAATGCTGTGCAAAGTTACATGTAGCTTTCCAGTTCAAAAAACTCTGTGAAAAGTCTGATTCGAAATTGCGGACTTATATTGCTGAGAATGGGCGAATGAAATCAAACAAAAAGCAAATTCAATCAAGTGATTCGCGTCAGCATTCTGTTAATAATCAAGGAATGCTGAATAAGCAGTTGGAAGGATTAAACAAACACCAAGATGTGCATCAGGAGCAATTGCAGCACCATACGCTAGATACTATGCATGCCCAGAACAACTGCAGGTTTGTTGAATGTAGTGATATTGTTGATGTTTATGTTCAAGATTCATCATACGTTCAGAATGGTCAACCCATACAAGGATCTTTAGGTCCTATGAACAACTTCAACACAGCTCAACCCACAATTCAAGCTCCATTGCAAATCGGAAACTACAATGTATCCAATGTTGTTTATAGTAATTCCTATCCAATCACTTTACAGCCACCTCCTTTAATGCATAACCAGGTAGGGCTTGAGTTGTTAAATGGATTGTATTCTCCTATTATCTACATTCTCTATTCTAGATGCTCACCTCAATTCCTATGCAACCAATACAACAAGAAACACCACCAAATATTCAACAAATTCCAGGGCAAGCAGCACCTTCAAAAAAAGAAACAACCACTGAAAATAATTCAATTGAAGCCAATTCAGATAAAATGAAAAATGAAAAAAACTCAGACAATCCTAACCAGTGTCCAGTCTGCTTAAAGATATTTCTGAATTCAACTAAGAAGAACAGGCATATGAAAATACACTCGAAAACAGATATGCCATATAAATGTTCAGTTTGTAGTAAAGAATTTACGCATGGCGGTAATTATAAAATTCATATGAGGATGCATAATAATGAGAGGCCATTCAAATGTACAATGTGTCCAAAAGGATTTGTGCAAGCCCAAGACTTGGAAAAGCATATGAGAACACATACAGGTGAGTGAAATCATTTTTCCCACATATGAATGTAAATTGTGAAATTATAGAATTTTGAATTGGTTTTTCAAAATCTTCTTCTCAATTTTCTAGGTGAAAGACCACACAAATGTCCTATGTGTTGGAAAGCTTTCTCTGCAGGATCAAATTTAATAGCACATATAAGAACCCACACTGGGGAACGTCCATATGTGTGCTGTGTTTGCTCAAAGGCTTTCTGCCAATCGAATGAATTAACAAAGCACATGAGGACACACACAGGTGAAAAATCTCATAGGTGTGATATATGCAACAAAGGTAATTTCAGTATACTGAATTTTATTGTTATATGTATGAAAAAATTCTATGTTTTTCAGGTTTCAATGGGTCCAGCACACTAATTGTCCATAAAAGGTCACACACAGGTGAAAAACCCTTCATGTGCAAAGTTTGCAGCAAGTCATTCTCACAATCAAGTTGTCTCTCAGCACATTTGAAACGTTATGGGGAATCGAAATACCCTTGTGATTTGTGCAACGTGTCTTTCCACTCGGAAAAAGTGTTACAAGAACATGAGAAAACTGAAGAACATAATTCGAAACTTTTCAAGTGCCAATCCTACAGTAAACATGTAGTTTCTGCACAAAGTGGATTTGACAAACATGTTATAAGTGAACATATTGATACTTTGAGTATAACTGGTAGCTAACTGTAAGCTAAGACATGTTGGAGAAAAAGTTTTTTATAGAAAGTGAAATTATAATCATTTTTGATTACTTGTGGGATATATCAGAAAGATATACTGAAGATATTGTATACTTGAATGTTTTAATGTATTTTTCAAGAAAATGCAAATGTAAAAATTGCTAAGTGATATGAATAAAGAATGGAGTAAAATAATTGCCTGCCTCTCAATTCAATAAGTACAAATGAAAAAAAAAAAAACAATTCAATGAAAATCCCTTATTCTCACCAAAAACGTTAAACCATTGTGCATATATAGACTAGGTATGTTCGCCTGCTTCTTTATATTCAAATCAAAGCCTCTCTTTGTAGAGTCCCTTTTCCAACATTTTAAGACGAGGCGATTTTTTAATACTCTATTACTTTCGTATTCGCATCCACCATTTTTTTCTGAGTATATCGAGAATTTCTCAGAAAGATATTAAATTCAGATTCCTTCTTTATGGCTAAAAACATCGATGAATGAATTCGATCTGCCCAATTTTCCATAAAATAATTATAAAAAATGTAAGTAGAAATTCTTGAATTTCTCAAAAGTTTCTATACACAACATAATATGACAGATATTTTGATAACAAAAAAAGAAAGGAGTTAGAGGAGTTTGCCAAAAAATTTTTGTTGACGAATCAATATTTATTCATCATTCATGAAAAAATCGATTTTTTGACATATTTATGCAAATAATGAAGTCTTTTCTTCAGTTTGATTCTCGTCATATTATCATTTTTTTTCCTGATTAGAACTTTCATGTAGTAATTTATACATGTCTGCTTTCAACTTCATTTTCTTCTTACGATTATTCATCTTCTTCAGTTCAGTGGCTATTGAAAGAGCGAATAATTCATCTTCATCTCGTAATGATTCTTCAACAACACCAGAAACAAAAATATCATCATCTCTCGTTCTGTTTTTATCGAAAAACTGGCGTGTACTCAATTTATCCATAATCCTATCATATTCGGTATTTGCCTTAGGTGATCCTCTTATTGAATCAACACCTTGATAGTGACACTCGCTTACTAATGATCTAGAGGATGAATAACACTCCTCTTTCAATGGATTCGTAGTTTCGTTGAAAATACCCTTGGAAAATCTGCTTGACATCTGGGTGTGCGAATATTTCCTGAAATTGGTTGGAAACTAAATCGAATTATGAGGAGATAAATGTTTTTGAATATTTTTCAAAAACTATTCACCTTTTGAAGACGTGACCTTCAAGAAACGACAATTTCTCGAACAAATACCATTTTCGTCCATCTGGATAAGCTTTCCTGTATTTTCTCTCCCTGCCATATTTTTCTCTCAAGATTTTCCATCTGTTCACGCATTCAGAAACTGCAAAAATTCCTTTTTTTATTCACCTTGTGACTGAGTAACTATTGGAAATTCGTAGGATGCTTATAAGTTTTATCTGGACGTTAATTGAAAATATATATGCCCTTATGAGCAATTTCATTTCTGATTTACCTGGTATTCCAATCTCTTTAGCCAGTTTCTTCCAAGTCTTCAATTTCAAGTCGTGATTCTTCGCTTCCTTGTGTTTTCGATCGTAAAGAATTGTATTTACGCGAATTTTTTCTATCAAAGTGTCTAGGTTCAGCTCATTTCGATAATTTCCATCATTTGGAACATCTAGAATCATATACTATGCAAAGACTGTTGGAAATATTGATATCATTTCTAGTGAAGAGAAGATTTATTGTAGGAGTCCAAGTATCTATCGATAAAGTGAAAGGCATAGTAACAATATTCAAACAGAAAATAAAATGGACATATAAATATAGTGATTGAAATGTCATCTAAGAATCTTATTATAAATGGTTGAAGATTTTCACCTGATTCACTTGAGGCACTTGAATTGCTATCTTCTTTTTGGTTGACGGCAGAACTACAAGAAGGTCTCCTTAAAAAAAAAAGATGAGTGTATGAAACTTTCGAATTTTGAAGTGATAATATCCATCAATCATAAATACAAATCTTCTAATTTAAGAAGATCCGATTAGTTTTAACACTTCTGCCTTAACCATACCTGCATCTCATGCTGACTGATTTCAAAAACTGCATTTCGTCCAAATACGATGGATAAGTTTTTTCCTCTGCACTCTTGCTGCAAAATTTGAGGAACTCCTGCTTCAAGGTGTCCCAGAACTGCTGTAGATCCCTGCCTGAAAACGAGAGAATTATTACGGAATGAAACTATAGAAAGTAATGGTTATCCCTGCTTGAAACGTTGAATACTTGTGCGATGGCCCTCCAAGCCTGATCCTTCTTCGTGGCATCATGGAAATCGGAAACCGATTTATCGTATAGCAGCGGACAATTCCTGATCAGCGCTATAATTTCCATTTCATTTCCCTCCAATCCATTTGCACCGTCTATTTCTGCGAATTGAACGAATAATGTGATTTATAATCCATATTTTTTTTTCGGCGTTTGGATATTTTTACCTAGTTCTTCTGCTAAATGACGGATATGTTCTGGAATGCTGTTCGATTGTTGGGTCGTTTTTCTGGACGAATCTGTTCGATTGGTTTCCGATGAATGAGACATTTCACTAGGCAATTTTGACGTTTTTTCGGGACAAATCGGATGACAATTCTTAGAAATTTGAATGATCGGAAAATTGAGTTGGCAGTTTATAGGTTTGGTCAATAATTTACAGAAAGAGACACTTGGCATCGGATCTGAAGAAACACCATCAGGAATTTTCTCAGTTTATCTAGGATTTCATGCTTCCATCTTCAAAATACAAATATTTAGAAGCTCCTTTAGCTCTTAGTACCAATAGAATCATTCTGAGTGTGATAAATTCAAAATTTATGGACGATTGGAAAAAATCATCTTTCTGAGAGGAGTGGCATAAAAAATGGGCTTTATACCCCCAATTATTGTTATGAACTGGGACCCTGTTCATTGAATGGAAGGTTACACGACGCTTCGATTAGGGTATAATCAACGATTGTTCCCAAGTGGAATGCAAGTTAATTGAGTTACGGTTTCAATGGCCACAATGAACTCCCGCTAAAGGGTTCTTCGACTTATGAATGTCGGAGATATTTTCAGTGTCATAAAATCTGTCGCTCCTCTTGGGGTTATGACAAATCTATTGGTATGAGTATGAGGGTGATTCCACTCAATTATTGCAATGGAAACATTGGTAAGTCCAAATTATATGAAGGAATCGACCTAGACAAAAATTATTCTCAGATTCTCGCAGTTAACGTGTTAAAAAATTTTAGTGATGCCCAATTATTTCGATCAAAAATAAGAGAGTGGAATGAACTCTACCAATGAAATAGGGGAGACTAGGGAGCATTGATACATGGGGAGGCTTGATACAGGCTTATATCCGCGATCTGTAGCCGTTTTCAAAAGTAGTGTACTAGTGAACACTATTCTTTGGCAGAGGGCATTGCGTGACGTTAATCTGTAAGGCTAACAGTAGTTTGTTTGTGAAATATTCAACGAAGAGTGTTTCGAGGTGAGAAATTGTAAGTTTTTACTCAAGTTACCTAAGGGTTTTATGATCATGCATTAATTCTTCGGCATAAACAAACATTTCACTGGGAAATATGCATAAAACTACTCAATTTACAGTTTTATTCGCTTTTCAAAATATATGAGAATAAGATGAAAACATAAATCACTTTAAAAATTGCTTTCAGGGAGGTTTGAGACATTTGTCGTGGGGAGGCCTGATACATGTATCATCTTCAAAAAATATTCCGTAGCTAGTTGGATAGGTCTACATGAAGGCGTTTTCACCACCAACATATCAAAGGGATTTTTAACAACTGGAATTTATCCGTACAATCCCCATGTATTAACGAGGCCGACTTCTCGTGTGACTAACCGACCATTTCCTGATTTTTCTACACCTATGGGACCAAAGCAAGCCAGTATCATTGCTGACCTACCTTCTGATCTAAATAATCCTCTCGATTACTCTCCCAGTACATCGTATCAATCCTCCCATATGTGGGGAGGCTTGAGACAGTTTGCATGTTTTTGTGTTCAACGTTCTGTACAGAATAAGAAGTTTATGTTTTGAGACTTCTATATTTATTTTGTTGAACGATTAATTGAAGAATTATATAATATAAAAAAAGTCCTGTTTCTTCATATAATTCAGTTTCCAGAATAAAGATTCCAAAAAACGTATCAACCCTCCCCAGTCTCCCCTACCTAGGAATTCAAACAAAGACAACATAAAGAAGAAAATGCTATGCCCATTCTCATTAGAGGCTCTTTTTGAGGCGTCTATGTCCTGTAAGGAATCCACAAAGGAGGTCTCGTTAGGTAACAAGCAATCTTTTGGTATGAGCCATTCTCTCAAGATTCTACCAGAGTTATCTCTTTCAGTTTTCTACTTTTCCTGAAGCTATTTCTTGTCGTAACAGACCTTGCATTTTGTCCTTTTTCGTTGGGTTTCATTCAGTACTCTCAAATTATCTTAGAATATCCCTGTACAGTGTATATGGTTTATTTTTGATGGAAAATGAAAATTTTGATGATCACAATCCCCCCGCAACCTTGACACAGGATTAATCCTGCTACTGTCGATTTCCTATTCATCTCCCACATTATCTTATCCAAAAAACGAAACGGAGGGATACACGGGGGAGTTTTGACAAGATCCGCAAGGGGCGCTGAATAGGGCAGAACTGGCTGCCGGGCAAACCCTGCTGCAGTATTTGGCCGGATCTCGACTTGCTTGCGCCCCGCGAGGATTCACCCCATGCGTTCGCATTAACCCCTACCTGTAGTGCCAGTGCTGTTCCAAGAAAACGTGATGTTTCCCACCTTCTGCTGCGTGCTGGACCGCGTCTTCGCTCATCTCAAGCGGGGGATGAATGGAAGGAGCTAAGAAAGGTACTTTTCATCAACTTTTCCAAAGTGGCACTGACAAAATTTCTCAAATTCTCGGTTAAGCGCTGGTTACACGAAGTTGCTCTCGAAGATTGGGCTTGTGTGGATTTTTCAATGAACATTACAAGGTTTTTCTTAGAAAATGAATGTAATAAACTCAATGAATTCAACTTTTTCATTAACAGAGAAAGCAATGTTGCTAACACTTTATATTCTGAACCCCTCTTGTTTCCTCCATCACCGAACATCTTCCGCTTGGAAGAGGAGGAATGCATTGTCACTATCAGGGTCTGAATAAAAACCCAAAACTCGCTAATGAAGATGTCCAAAACTGTGGGGCGTGCCCCCTCAGGGGGCGTGAGTTGTATAATATAAAATTACATGGTCCCTGAAGATTTATGGAATATGGAAAGATGGGGGGAAGCGTTCAGATCGAAGAACCCTTTGTTTTTTAGTCTCGATGGAAATTCTTTCTCTATCTGAATTAGGCCTGAATAATTCCTTGGGGAGATGTTGATTTACTGTCGTGTTTTGTTGCTGGATATTTGTTTTATGACGCTTTAACAGCCCTGTGGGAAGAGGAAGCAGTATCTGCTTGATAATATCAGGGGAAGATTTAGTTACTATTGTTTTATGGTTCTTCTGCCAACTCTAATCCGATGACGCTCGGAGTGGAAGAAAATCTGCGACAACTGTGAGCAGAACTACAGGAATTTTTCGAATTGATGCTTATATTGAATAATATTTCACCCACTAGAACTGAATTTCAATTATTCATCGAATTTTCTTGGAATTGCCTTTAAAACACACTTGAATTTTTTTTTTATTTCATTCTATTTCGTCAACACAAGCTCTTAACACTATGGGAAAGAGATTTTGGAGTAATCTAATATAACCTGCTCCTTCACCATTTTGCAACCAAGGCATGTATTGTAATTGTATAGCTCCAGATGGATTTTTGTCAACTGGTATGGTATGATCAACTTCCTAATTCAACTACGTTTGGATATTGGTGATGAATTGAGAATTTTGGAAATATTTCACAAGATAAATGGAGCCTATTCTGCTTATGAAAATATTCCATATATTTTTCTAGATTCTTCAATTCTTTTACTCTAGAACTGTATTTTCTCTAGGTATTTGAATGAAAAAGTGTCCAAAATTGAATTTTGTTGGAACTTTCAATTTCTAGATTGCAACAAGTTCATTTTCTAACAATCTCTGACGTGAAGAACTGAGAATATGGCAAAAATCGATATGAATCACTCCATATTCTATTGAATTATGGTAATTCTTGAATGTAAAGATTGTTCAATAACAAAATCAATAAAATGAGATTAATTTTGTGACTCTTCGATATGAATTATCTCGTTTAAAAATGCCTCATGAAGGATGACCTTCATTTTTCGCTCAGTATCTGAAAAAATTTGATATTTTCTTGTTTCAAGAACCATTCACCACAAAATCGAAGCATTTTTGAGTGAATTATGTTTGAAATACAAGAATTTTAATATTAAAAACGAAAATAAATGGTAGAAGATTAAAACTACCATTTCAATAATAATGAATGAAAGCTCACTTGATAATCGAACATTGTGTTTTGCATAATTTCCAGAAGCTAGAAGAAAGAAAATTTTGGATTAATTGATTAGACATGTACTTATATTAATTTTCATAACCATGACAAACTGCCCTGAAATAATTTCACCCTATATTCCAGAAATTTGACACAGACAGATGAATTCGACTTCACTGAGATAATTATCGTTATAAAACTGGGGTAAATTTAAAACATGTTCAGACACCTACACAAATACCTCAAAAACTAAGTGAAAACGTCTGAATCCATAGTGGATTGAAACGTTATTTTTATTACCTTCGTGGTTTTCTACCGTGCTTCGTGTTAGTTTTATGACCAAAAACAGAAGCTTACCTCGCTGCCTCGATGGAATCTTCAGGTATAGGAAATAGAAACTAAATCAGCATTCATTTTACGAGTCTTCCCCAGAGGAAATGATGAAAAAGTGACGGCTTTCGTTCGAAAGAAATAGTGAACGAGAATGAAGGCGGAAATTCAATTTAAAGGATATTATCGAGATCTATTTTGAGCTGCAGAATTATGACTGATAAAAAGCTGATAAAAGTGATATCTCTTTACTCAGTTTCAACAGAATACTTCTGATATGTATCAACAAGGTTTACGCCTATGGGACTGGTAGCATTGATCTACAGAGTGAGTAAAAAGTAACATAAAATTCATAGCTTTGGTGGGTATTCACAATTTTGTAGAAAAGTAAATTTTTGTTTTCCACTACGCAACTTTTTATGTACAATCGAGGACTTTGTCATGCTCCTCTGAATACTGCAAAATTGATATGTTATATTCCATATCCTTTTTAATGAGATTCCCCCAATTCTGGCTTGACTTGATCACAATATCTGTGAATATTTCGACGGATTGAAACATTGGTTTGACAATGAAATGCGAATTTCTGCGTTCATCGCTAACCTTCCCATTTTGTATCGATTTGAGGCTAGTCTGATGCTATGAAAAGGTTATTGAAGATAACTTCAGAACTTCCACAATAATCAAGATTGTAGCTCATCTCCTTTATATAAAAAGGATAGCCTTAATTATGTTGCGGGAGTTGTAGAGGAAACTACTTTATGTGAGTGAATTTTCATCGATTTGGTATAAAATTTCTTCCGCTTCCTTAACCTCCGACATTTACGTGGAAGCCTTAACACCGGCTGTTTCTTAGTTATGTTCGAAGATTATATCCTAAGTTCACGATCTGAAAATTATACGAGGTGTAAACATTTGAGGGGTGATTCCTTGTCCGAAATTAGTGTGTATTTTTCATATGAATTTTTTTAAGCCACTCTCACTTAGATCTGCATCTAAGTGAGAGCTGCCTTCATAAAGATGACACCTGAAAAACCAGAAAGTTGACAGGAACAAAATTGAGCAGACAATAATCTATGGGCGTGTTACGAATCGTAACACATCGTATTGTAAATATTCATCCCTCACAAGAATTTGCAAACCTCATACTTGTGAGAAATGTGTATCATTCATTGCTCGAATGTCAGCCATAAAAATTTATTAAAACATTTCTAATCATGTATCTAGATATAGATATCATAGTTTCATAGATATGAAACTCTTGAAGTGAAAACACGAATGTAAGAAATGACTGAGGCAAAACTCCGACTATGGAATTAACTTTGGGAAAAAGTCCGAAACTTAATTTCCCAACTGAACTCCGAATGGTTTTCAGCACGCTAGATCTACGCGTATCCCAGAATGAGATACGAGTAGACATTAGATTTCCATGCTCAGAATAAGTTTGGAGGATAATAAGTTCGTTAAGGAGCCGAATTAAAATTCATGCTGATGTCCTCGCTGATCTCAAGTCCACTTTATTATCTCCCAATGTTCTGGATTAAAAACGCTAGAGAGATGCCAGAAAGAAAGAAAAATTGCCACCGAAGAAGTCACTGCTTCAGAACGTGTGTCTGGCGTAAAAAGAAATCAAGTAGCTAGGTTCTGAGTTTGAAAATATTGCCTTGGTTTTACCCATAGACATAGAGATCTCTAAGTCTGTGGTTTTACCTTACCATTTTGTGATCTATTGAAGTGTGAAACTAAACATGCTGTGAGAAGAGCAAGAAACATTAATTATTGAGGCTCACTTGACGAAGCCGGACCATTATAAACTAAAGATTGAAGAGTCTACGTGTATTTTATTAGATCAAAATAATAATTTGGCAAATTGTTCGGTAGGAATAGATCATATCTGGATTAATTTACTGAAAAAGAAACTGTCAAATTAAATGAATCAACGTTTCTATGCAGTCTCTGTTTCTATGTATCGACAATTAATGTCAACCACAGAAGTTTTTGGTTATAATCTGACAGGTCATGAAGCTGAATTTGAAAGGAAATTTAGTAACCAAAAGTGATTTCGTCGACAACCAATATTCTAGAAGCACTCTTGACGCAATTCGATGGTATAATTTCCGAGGAATTTTTTCGCGAAGCTCAGTACCTATCTGCAGTAAGAAGCCAAAAAGCCCAACTGGGTAGAAAACCTGACAGGTTCAGTGAAAAGGAACTGAGCGAATCCACGGATATTGGAAAACCGTTCAGCAAACCGTGGATGGAAATTGACCGCCTAAACGAACGTCCTAAGGACGTTGGATAAGAGAAATCAGGAATTGACTTTTATGCGGATGAGAAAAAGGAAACCGACCTAGGAAATCAGATGCACAGACGATTCGGCGAAGGTTCTGTGCTATTGAGGCCGAAGGAATTGCTGTGGAACTTTGAGCAATCGTGAAAATGGCAAGAAAGATGTAGGATGTGTTGTTTTGAGAGCTGTGGTTTCTGGATTCGAGAAATGGAAGCCGAACTTGATCTATCATTTTTATGGGTTGAAGTGGAATGATTTGGTTGGCGTTGTGAACCTTTCTGAGAGGTGGGTAATGTTTTCATCCCTTGTGTTTGAGTAAATGTGCATAGCTTCAACAACAGCTTCTCATTTTTTGAAAAGAATGCTATATATCATTATTATTATATTAGATACTTTTATCGTTGACTGAAAAGCATCGAATGAAAGTGTTCCATCTCAGATGTGACTTTCATGGAACTTCTTGGAAAATGACATGAGCTAATTTCGTCAGATACTTATCGTAGCAAAACCTCGGAGCACAAGATCCCCACCATATCCTGTTAGAGTAGTGGGTGGAAGTAATTCATTGTGCATCCTCATCCATGTTCCTTGATGTGGAAAATAAACGATTTTGGTCCTTTTCAAATGATCAAATTCGAATATAATTTTTTAGTGCCAACCAATTCGAATCCAAAGAATACACGGCTCATCGATAGTTGGAGATATTTTATTGTGTAAATGGAAAAAATATGTATCTTCGGAAAACATCGAGCAGTTTATTTCGGTAGACTTATAGGAGAATTCCGAAAATGTTTCGATGGATTTCCAATAGAAAATAGATGAGAGATTTCCAGAAAATTCATCGAAAAAATGTGGCAACGCTGATTCGGACCGTTTCCCATGGAATGCTGAATATGTGTGGGCAGCATAGGTGGGGCTATGTATGTCCTATCAAGGAAGCAGTTGGTTTGGAGCCAGATGATGAATGTTCGTCTACTTGGCAACAATTTCCCGGATCCTTTATTATCCGGAGTAAACTTTCGGTACGTAATGTTCAAGGATTTTATGCAGTCATTCCTTCTTCGTTGATTGATGACAGTAATAATGAATACGGTGTTCTGTGAGCTAGTGAAGTGCTCCAATTTTCTGATAGCTCTCATAAATTTGAAGACCTTTATACTGTTTTCTTCTGAAGAGAACGAATAGTAACTATTTAAAACGAAATATTGGTGACATAGGAAAGGAAAACAGTGATATGACTTGTTGTTCAAGTAGAATCGCCAGGGAAAAGGGCAGATTTGGTTGATGTCCCAAGAGATTCCTGTTTTATCCTCTTACCCAAGAGCTGAAGTTTAAATTCAGCTCAGACTATGTTATATCAAGTGTTGCCTTATTTTAATACTCAGTAGAGCTCGTAAAACTCATCCTAGAAATAATGCTAATCGAAGTCATTGTTTTCCTCCGGCGAAAGAAACTTTTTTAATGCAGCAGTGGTTCAAAAAACACATAACTATTGTCGCAACTCCGACAACACATAACCCCTTAAAGTTCGCACCATAAAGTATCGTTTTCTCGGCACATAATCGCCATTTCATCCCCCTGAACTTAAACTGTTCAGCTGTGAACTCACATATTTATGTTTGGCCGATAGCCCATCGTTGTACAGCGACATTTACTGTGACAACTCGCCATTGAGAGAAGTTGTAACTACAGCACAAGCCGCAAGACAGAATTTACGACCGATGGTGTATTTGTGCGAGAAAACTGCGAAAGTTTTTGAATGAATACTCTCGCAATTCCAATTCGTTGTCGGTTAAATTACGTTCGTTATGCAGCTTTGTAACTACACCGTCCAACGCTGCGACAGAGCTACATGGTGAAATTTTTCATTTCGGGCAGTTTGTAGCAGAAGTATTGGATTGTTGGGGGCTTCAGGACCGATTTATTTCTCTTCCAACTGCCTCCATTTGGGCTGGAAATGAGAGAATGAGGAATTTCTTACTGTAGTAATGTATCGGCCAATTTTTACCAGAGATTAGGAAAATAGGAGAGAACAATCCAAAATAGACCCAATTTACCCTACAAAAAATATGACTTTTTGAAGGTCATTTGCTGATTTTGGAACAAAAATTGAAAATTTCGAATCGATTTTCATTTCATGAGATAATGAAAGAGCTGATGCCGATAAAAGTCTCTTTTTCCCAGATCTATAACGATATGAATTGTTCATTGATTGAAAAATCTCATTTAGCTAAAAATGAAAATAGATAGCCACTCTTTGAAATTCCGTTAGATTCCTTGACCTAGAAAACCTACGTTTTCGTACGAAATTCAGAGTTTTGTGTTGTATTTTAGAACCTATCCTATCAAAAATTCACCTAGAATAAAACAGCGAGTTTCATATCCTGTATATTTTGGTGAATTTCCTCCAGAGATGAAAATGCATGACGTCTCTGAAGGGTTGTAATATTCTGCTCGTTTGTGATCGAAAAATTTCAACATTAGGACATTATTTTGTGTAGATCTGACAATTTCAAATGAAAATTTTTATATCGCATTTCCAGGCAAGAAATAAACCACTATAGACAGGCCATCCTTTGAAAAACAATAATTTACAATAAATAGAGACCCCTAGCTCCAATAATTTGTAATTCAACAATGGTCTTGACTGTATAAAATTAGCACAGGTCGAAAACTTCCAGCATAAGTAATTTCTCGTAACCGGCGCATACGCCATTTTGCAACTATTATTCCATTCATTCGTATTTTTAATAACGCTGAGAAATTGACGATTTTTGTGTGGATGAATGAATGTTATATAATTTTTAGTCTCCTTGTGAGTTGAAAAACATAAAAGGTAACTCAGAAGATTTTATGTGATGCTTGAACGATTAGGAAGAGGAACAGTGTTTCTTATTCCATCAGGTTTGTTAGTTGTTTTCAGTAGTTTTGGATAATTGAAATATTTGTTCAATGACATTAATGTTATATAAGAGGAACAATTAAAGGTGGAAAGGAGAGGGCGCACAGGCAAATAGAGAGTTGAATTCAAATGTGCCTAGAACCGTGGAGCTCTTAATAAGCTTCGTGATAGATCCCATAAATCATTCCTCGTTCTGAACCTCCAATCACTAATTTATCTTGTGTAGGGGCAATTACGTCGATACAAAAGGAGTCGATAAGGTCGGGCTTCTCACTTGCACCGGCTTCGGAAAGGATTCCTCCAATTAGCTCTTCAATTTTACCTCCTGCTATAATTCCTCGTCCATTCAATTTGGACGTATACAGTAACACAAAGGGGGAAGAAGAAGAACCGAAAACGTGTCTCGTAAAAATAAAAACCTACAGAAGTAATTCCATTTCGGTAAGCTCCTTTTTCTCGGCGCTCTGCGAGGGATGGTTCTTTCAGCTGGAAATATTGTTGTTTCCGATTTCCCATGTCTGACTGCTTAGCGAGGATGATATGAGTTAGGAAGCTTTTACGGGGTATAATTTCCTGGATTTTTTTATTCGATTAGATCCTTCAACTTCGAATCACTGTAAACTGAATGGAATAAGTGCCAAATCATTTGAAGGTCAGGTATGTGTTAAAGTTTCCTTCCCCCACACACAAAAGATTTATTCCAGATGATGAGGTTAATTAATTATATTTACAACCTAACATTATGTTTCACCATGGCTGATAAGCAAATTTTCCTTTGATTATTATGCACCTTCTGAAGCCTAAAGTAGACAATTGATTTTCACTCAAGGATCATCAAGGTTTATTTATGTCCATAGTTCTGGAGCTGAGTTCTATGGACCCAAACCACTAACCTAGCTGCGAGCTAGAAAGCTTTGCTTTTATAGATTATAGTTTTTTCTGCAAAAATCCTTGAGAGGAAATGGACCAAAACAATAATGAAATCCTGAGAAACAAGGGGATCAGATTACGAATAGGAATCAAATAACTGAGTAGTAACTGAGTCTTAGTGTACATATTCTTGTTCACCTCAGAACTGACTGAGAGAACTGAGTGAGGTCAACTCAACCAGTTCCTACTTCATGTATAGAGTCATTCGGGGCAACTGTGCGCACTTTTGCCTTTCAAGCCATACCCTGTTTCAAATGTTGAAGCTAGGAAAATTAAAACATATTCATAAGATAGAGAATTTTCTAATCTATAAAAAAACATCAAAAAGCAAACAAACAAAAACGTTTTCTCTCCGCAAAAAAGAATTTAATAGATAAAGTCGGAGTGCGTTCACTTGCCCCGTATTGCGAGTAAGTGTGCGCACCCTCACGGGGTAAGTGAACGCAGTGCTTAGTGAACCACACAATCAAAACAAATTACAAAATAATGTTATCAAAACGTTCCAATATTAGAGAAATGCTGTTTATTGTCAATACAGAAGCGCCTTTTTACAAGCAGTGCATTATTGTTCGTGCCACAATTCTTGGTGAACACAACACTTGATACATTCCCCTGTTGGTGGCTCTTCATATTTTTCTGAACAAATAGGACAATATTGATCGAGTCTTAACCAAGAAAATCAACAATGTCATAATTTATTCCTCACTGAACTAATGACCATATAATGAATCTATGCGCACACTTACCCGCGCACACTTTCCCCAGTAAGCCAAAATTTGAATTGACGTTCTTATATTATTGAATTAAGCAGTTGAGAGAACCTAAAATTTTTTTTCTACAAGCGTGCGCGTTCAACCTTTTTCCCGCACGCATTCCAAGTTGCAAAGAGTCACTTTCCCAAAACGTGCGGGAAAAACGCCTGCTATTTCTTTCCCGCACGCATTTGCGTGCGGGAATGGATTAGCAGGGGTTTTTCCCGCACGCAAATATTATAGAGTAAATTAAATTCTATCATGTTTCTATGCATAGAACGTCAACGATGAGAAACCCATAGTAATGACATGCAGAATTACGTCTGTCATTATATATGAATTAATCAAATGAGATATGATCTGTTTCGTGAAATGGATATATTTATATATTTCAAGCGCATGTAGAAAAAATATTGTTCCTAACTCTTGCGTAAAGTGTCTTGCCCGCACTCAACTGCTTACCCGAACTCTGCTTCGCATCGTTCGGGCAACGGCAGTTTCGTGCGGGCAAGTATCACTTTCCGCACTTGATAGGAAAATAACTATTATTATATATTTAGATTAATATGCCCATGATCGAATAAAATATTATTTAATACTGAGGGACTCGGAACTTGGACCTGGCAGAATTTGCAGAGCTGCTAAAAATTTACATGAAAACTAGTGAATTTGATTGATTGCAAATAAAAAGCTAACGAAACGTCGCACTCCTATGAAAAACTAATTTGGGGATTCTGCGCCCTTGCTTCACCCAAATTGTCCCAAATGAACCCCTCTTTCATACATTGCATAGTCCAGATATACGCACTGCGCACACTTACCCACTGCGCTTAGTTACCCCGAATGACTCTACACTTCTCCAAATGTGAAAAATGTAAATTGGGCGCACATTTCATTCAAATGGATTGGCTTCACTGAGAAATATAAAGATGGGTGCGCCATCTACAGATGAGTAATCAGATGTGCCATCTAGGCTGAGCATGTGGTCTGCAGGTCCCTGTCAAATAGACGTGATGATAAAATAGCGTTCTTTTTTCACTGGTTGGTAAGAAAACTTCAAGCTCTCTCACGGACGGAGTATAAAATGCTTCCATCATTTTTTATGACAGCCACGATGGCGTCCTGGCACGTGACCGAATCAACCTCAAAACATCCATCCTCATAGATTGATCATTATCCGTAATTCCCGTAGTCTCCCGAAGGATCTCTCGACAGATATCGAAATTAAACCATTCTCCCATCGACGAAACGTATCTTCCTCTCCCCGTTTAAGGTCAGAGGTCGCGCGATGGACCAAATTGTATTGTGTTTTCTACCGAACGCTTGATCTCATTTGCATTCGTTCCTATTCATTGCCTGGAATTAGCATTTTGTCGGAATCACCCCTCCCGGATCAGGAACAGAGCGAAGAAGAGAATTTTGGGGGTTCCTCCAGCGAAATAGCGCATTTAGATTCACACTTGAAGGCGGTCTTGGAGGGGAGGCAGTTTATTGCGTTACCATCTACGAGTTTCAGGGTAGCTGGGTACGCAGATCATCGACTGACTGAAATCTATCCATCCATATTGCAAAAGTCCATTTTCAATAGTAATATCGATAATAGATAGCTTAATTTCAACTTTTTGGAGTGATCCATTCACTTTCGGTTTACTCCTTCTCCAAAAACTCTTCCTTATAGGTGGAATTTCCTATACCACAGAGACCAGTAAGTGGCGTTTGTGCTCCTTCTTGCCTATTGATATTTTCCGCAGTTTTCAAAACCAGAAATCTTCAGGAAGGTTTTCACAAGCAAGAAACAACTTGCACATTCCGCGAAGGAATAACTCATCCCTAATTTCATTCGAGAGCTCTCGAAATTTTTCAATAAAACTCTCTGACAATCCATAATTCATCGGCAACCCATATTTTATGATGAAGAGCATCTATTCTAGTAAATAGATCGATATCTCAGAAATATTTTGGGGCTCCTATACGGAATGAGATAATTCTTGAATGCTGGTTCTCTGTGAATCCACATAAAACTCTGAATCGGAAATTTGACCGGTATTTTCAGTTTTTCAAAAGATTGCTCATGATTTGGTCACTGATGGAGTTTTTTATGAACTCATTTTAATCAAATTCAATAAGTTTAACACTTAAAAAAAGAAGGGTTACCATTTGAGAAAAGTTAACAACCCTGCAAGCCTCTTGAAGTGTATTTGACAAACTCCTCCATTATTTAGGAAATTACTCATTTTCAGCAAATTTCTTGAACTCAAACGATATTTGGACTTTGATTTGGGAGTTCAAAAGTGCAGAAAATTCTAAATGATAACGGAACTGACTTATTCTTTGTGTGATTTTCACGAAATATTTGCTTTCTAGTTGGAATTATGACAATTTACAATGCGGTGTCTTATTTTACATTAATCAGTGAAAAGTAGTATACCGTGTTTTCATAGAATTGTTATTCGTCAAATAATTTCATCTGAAAGCACCGAAATAAGATATCCCTTAGATAGGAAATTATTTGACAGATACTTATTGACATAGAATAAAGTTTATTCGAAGGTGAAAGTACCGGGCCTTAGATTAATAAACTGATTCAATTAGTTCAATACCAAATTGGATAATTCGAATGAGTTTTCAATATGAATGAAATCGTGAAGCGTGATCTGGAGGTCAGATGCGTGGAATGCGGAAAATCCCAGTGAAAATACGTCGAGTCAGTCCATCTCTATGATTCTCATCATTGACGTAATCGGGCTGGATTGAAATGTCACAACTGACAATGGGAATAATTGTGCTGAAACTCTTTCGAATATAACGCAGCCTTGTAATGAGTTGGAGCAGGGCCAAAGACTACTCTTCCTCATATCCAATTTTTCGAGCGGTTCACTCGAAATGTGTTCTCGGTATTTTGCGAAAGGGGAAATATTTTCTCGCTATCGGTTAATGAGTTGTCGGGGAATTTTCTCGGAAGAATGGGAAATTTCTTCGGCTTCGCGGAATAAAAGAGGAATTGTCACAGTTGAATTCAGTTCTAATGAGAACTTGACTTATCCCAACCGGAATGAGAGGTTGGTGAATATTATTCCAGTTCAATTTGGGAAGTTTCGTTCATTAGACTCGAAAACGATTTCTAATGGGCGAAGTAAACGATTCATTTCAAATCGTACCAGAAATATTAATTCAGGGTTTTCAGTCATTTATCGTATTTGGCAATAACCCAGAGATTTCAGCATGATTGGTCTAGAAAACTTAAATTAAATTATACTGGACGACTGTTATAACTCCTTATATGTTATCCAATTAAAAAGGAATTTTTCTCTGGAAAATTCATCCAGCATATCTATCTACATTCCGATCGATATCTTCGCACATTTTTTCCATTGGAATAATGGATATCCCGATAAATCTTATGGCGTACTATGATAAATGATATGAAAAGCAATTTTTCAATGCTCACTAATGAAATTGTTCTCAAGGAATCAGGAAGTGGAAAATGGACTGGAGCTGCTTAACATTAATTAATCAGGAGATGTTTTGAAGCTTCACTTCCTGAGTGTTTGTTCACCTCCCTGATAGCTTCTATAAATCAGTTTGACACCTATAGCCGGTTGTTTGGGAACTTTTTGTGACTCTGGATAACAGGTCAATGAAAACAATTGTTTTCAATCATTCTAAGATAAATGAGGAGTACCTACAGACTTTTTCCAACAACTTTTTTTCAAAAGCGATCACTTGAATTCAAGTTAAATGAACATTTAAAATCTAATCAGAATTATGAAATTGGGTTTGGTACGTCATAAGGACTCTATTGCAAAATGATGAGAGTTTATCTTCCAATTAAAAAGACCAAAGTACTTATTTACTTCCCTCAAGTTCATAGCCAAACTTTATCAATCAGAGTTGACGCTAACTAATTCTGCACACACTACCCTGAGGATTTTAAGTTCGCTACTTGGGATTGTGGTCTCCGGGAAGAGAATGGTCTTGTTTGTTCCCAGAGTTGGTCTGAGGGTATTTTTTATCGCATTTCTTGGTGAAATTCGATTTTCTATTGGTAACAAGCATCCGAATGGGAACAAATTGAGTAGTGGTTATCAAGAATACCTCTCTAAAGTGCATTTTTCATGCAGGAATGTACCGAAAATATACAGGATTTGGATTAAATTCAGAGGATCTATCGAAAGAATATAGAAATGTTGGTAGTAATAGAAAAAATCTCCTGGAGGACCCCAAGCCAAAGTCTCGATGGAAAAAAGCCACGTGGGTGGCGAGAAAAAATAAATCTGGACTCGACCCATCAAGGTTATCCTCGTTGCCGCACTGATGAAGGTGTTAATTAATTTTTTTAATTCTGCGGGCTGAGAACCAGCTCCGGATTCAATTAAAACTTGGCAACATCCGCCCGCAGTGCTCTTTGCCACCTCTTACATCTTGACTTTAATGCGGCATAGTTTCAGATGTAAAGAGCCCTCTCTTCCAGATCATAATGATATCTTCCGGACGGAGTGGGAGGATTGGCTGGATTTTCCCCAGGGAGGAGAGCCTTCTGCGGACCGCAGACTCTGGAAGGAGAATGCGTGAGATCATTTATCTTCGTGCCCCCCTATATGTGAGAACTGAGGCCACACTCGATCTGGAAGCTATTGATTTCACACCAGATCTTTGGGTAATGGGGTATATTGGATTTATTTGGTGGGAAAAGTTCAGCAGGAAGCTTTTATGATGATGTATCGATATGGTCTTGGAGACTAAAGGATGTAGCATTTTTTCTGTTATGAAAATCGTATTTGGACAGGACCTAGGAATTTGAGATATGTCGACGTAGGCATGGCTTCGTTCTATAGTGCCTTCCATGCAAAAGCTTGCGTATTTTGTCTTCTTCAAAGTGTTCGACGATTTTTAAGTGATCCTGCAGCAGCTACTCGATGAATTTCTTCTGAAACAGCCTTATTCAGGAAATATTCTCGAAGTCCTTCCATTTCCTGGAATATACAGTTGGACAAATCAACAATTCCTCGACCCCTAAGATGTTTCTGTTTCTTTCTATCTAGTTCAGTCTTCAAATTACGATTTCCTCATCGAAATCAGAGATCACAAATCGAGGCTTGCAACCTTGGGGGAAAACTCCCGAAGTAAAAAGCGTCTACAATTATTTCTACTGCATATAAATCATTCCCCATGTTTGTTTCATAACGTTAACATCGCAGATACCTTTTCAACCATTCTGTTGTTCGTTATTTCCTTCAGAAATTCGATGGAAACAGAATGAAGATGTCCATTACCGCACATAACCACCGAAGGAACCGAATATATGAATAACAATACCGAGATTTCTGCACAAAATGACAATTAAAAGAAGCACGCCGAATAAAAACTGGCGAATTATCATCTTGGACTTGTTCCAACCTAAATGCATCTTTCTGTTTTCTGGCTTCTCGAAAGCAAGTCGGCGTAGAAAAGGTCCTTAGTCGGTGGTGTATTTCATTTCCCGGAAATTTAGAAGGGAGGATCTTGGGGTCTTTTCTACAAAAGAAACGGAGAATTATTGAGATTTTCTTGACTTCTCTCATCGGAAGGTCCCCTTCAAGTGGAAATGCCGGATATGAAGGCGTTGAGGGGCTATTTGTCGGCTGCCTTTTTCGGATGCTCAGTTTTGCCCTTTTGAGCCAGCAGAATATCTGGCGAATGTTGTCGTCTGATTCTGGATGTAAAACACATTAAAAAAAAATACTTCTGATGTTTGTGGGTAGGTAGGTAGAGTCATTCGGGGTAACTGAGCGCAGTGGGTAAGTGTGCGCAGTGCGTATATCTCGACTATGCAATGTTTGAAAAAGGGGTTCATTTGGGTGAAGCAAGGGCGCAGAATCGCCATATTAGTTTTTCATAGGAGTGCGCCGTGCGACGTTTCCTTAAATTTTTATTTGCAATCAATCAAATTCACTAGTTTTCTTGTTAATTTTCAGCATCTCTGCAAATTCTGCCAGGTCCAAGTTCCGAGTCCGACAGTGTTAAACAATATTTTATTCGATCATGGGCATATTAATCAAATATATAATAAAAAATTTTAGGTTCTCTTAGCTGCTGTACTCTATAAGAACCTCAATTCACATTTTGGCTTACTGGGGAAAGTGTGCGCGGGTAAGTGTGCGCATAGATTCATTATATGGGCATTAGTTCAGTGAGGAATAAATTATGACATTGTTGATTTTCTTGGTTAAGACTCGACCAATAATGTCCTATTTGTTCAGAAAAATATGAAGAGCCACCAACAGGGGAATGTATCAAGTGTTGTGTTCACCAAGAATTGTGGCACGAACAATAATGCACTGCTTGTAAAAAGGCTCTTCTGTATTGACAATAAACAGCATTTCTCTAATATTGTAACATTTTGATGACATTATTTCGTAATTTGTTTTGATTGTGTGGTTCACTAAGCACTGCGTTCACTTACCCCGTGAGGGTGCGCACACTTACCCGCAATACGGGGCATGTGAACGCACTCCGACTTTCTCTATTAAATTCTTTTTTGCGGAAAAAAAAACGTTTTTGTTTGTTTGCTTTTTGATGCTTTTTTATAGATTAGAAAATTCTCTATCTTATGAATATGTTTTAATTTTCCTAGCTTCAACATTTGAAACAGGGTATGGCTTGAAAGGCAAAAGTGCGCACAGTTGCCCCGAATGACTCTATGGAGTATAAACCAAAGATTATAGATTAGAAAGATAGGAAACGCCCTCATATCGCTATTACTAAAAACCGACTACATTTTGGCCAGTGAAAACACATTTGACAATGAGATGGCGCTGCAAACGTATTATCAATACAGAAAAACTGTAAAAAACTGTGGAAAAGAAACATGTACAATATCCATGAGCCTTACCCGTAGATATCCCCCATCGAAAATAATAAATGGAACTACTTAACCCGCCCTAACTTCACTTGATCCTCCAAAATTCTACTTCACAAACGCTAATCCTTGTTCTTAAGCCTGAATCCAATAATTTGTTGCATCAATTTTTGTGGAACTTCGCGCAGGGATCTGTCATTAAGATCCCTAAATCCGCGAGCATGATCCTTCTGATTTAGATGTGAAGAAACATTCGGAAAAGTTTTCATCATCCCGTGGACTTGACGAGTATCCGACCCAGTTTCGACTAATCCGTTTTTCTTCCGAATTGATACAACTCGGGAGCCTAAAACAAAACATCAAAAGTTTTCGACGAATTTCCCAAAGAAATATCCCTCGTATATTTTTCTTGTCGGTGTAAATGGGTACTGAAAGAGTGACACCAATTTCTTCAGGCTCCCGTATTTCAGATGAAAAAAGAACGGTATCACATAACTACCTAACTAATTTAGAAAGATAAAAACAGGGAGATATTATAATTTATTTTAATTTCTGACTAATTGCTGACTTCGAATGAAAGGGCCGTAAATTTCGTTCTATTTTTATCGAGGTATCAGTTGTGTTGTGCTGACGAGGTCAAACGAAACCGAAACCATGTCCAGCAGTTACTCCTTCTCGAAGAAATATTGATACTTTGAGGGATAATAGTTCGCGAGTTCATTTAAGATCGTAACAGTCAGTTGTTAATTTTATATCAGCATTATCATCATTGATTTCGTTAATAATAGGATCTTTCGCTAAAATTTTGATCAGAAGTTCATTGCGGCTTGACTTGCTAGGGGTATACTTTGCCTGATCGTCTCATACGATTCCCAAGAACTCTCTGGTTAAGCTTTGGAACATCGACGCGTAAAAACATATACTTCATTCAAATTTATTTTAGCAGTCGGTTGGCCATGGAATAATTTTCTCAAGTTTTTGTAACTAGAACGAAGTTAGGTTGGCACTCATGAAATGTCGTTAATGTCATAACCATAGGTTATCTATGGTCATAACGCCGTTGCCACAACTAATATCAATTTTTATTACGAAAATGCCGAAAGTGATTGAAAAAAGAGAAGAGAGGGTTTCAGGAAGTGCTATTTAGAATTCAGGTCCGCTGCTTCAAATAGCTATACCCTGATATTCTGAAATCCACAATACATCAGACGGTAGCGAACATATTCAATGTAAGGGAATTTATATAATGTTTCATCTGAATCTAAACGACTCATATTTCAGCTGAATATTTCCACAATCAGAAAAATTGTGAATGAAGAGGATGACAAAGAATTTCCTTCTATTTGGAGACCCAAAAAAGTGGTGGCATTTGAGAATTTTATGTTTGAGAGAATTAATGCGAAAAGTTTACTACAGGATTTTCGATTAATGTAATCGGAGAATAAGTTCCCTAAAATGGATTTTTCTATTTTCATTTGGCTTGTCCTATACAATGTAAATGTCTTAAGGTACTAATAAATACCTAATTATTATTATTACATCAATGTATTAAGATGAATAGCCACAAATACGCGCAAGTTGTCCTGTTACTTGTTTATTCATGTGAAATTTTTGTTCAAAGGTGAAGTTCATCTTAACTTGAAATTTCCTTCAATTCCTTTCACTTATATTGATGCAAGATGTTTTTTGTTGAAGAATTTAACATTCTTGTAATTATCTGTTTATTCCTTCGGGACATACCTATTCCCAACTACTGCATCATATGCATTTCATCTTCAGGTTAATATTTTTGAAATCTACAAATGATGTAAGCCAAAGAAGATAACGAACATTAACTCTCCTCAAGCTAGTGCATATTATGATATTATACTGATCTCTTGTATTTTCCATGCTAATAACTGGATTTGGTATGCCTTCAATCAGTTTGTATGAACTTCAATTATGTTCATCACATATTTTCCGAAGAGATTCGACATTGTGATAAAATACGTAATAACAGAAACTTTTACGTAGAACGGGCAACATAGTGCTGATTTAAGACCCAAAAATGTTTTGACAAGCTTCATAACCCCACATTTTCGTACTATACAGAGTGAAATGTGTCAAATTTCCATGGCCAACCGACTGCTAAAATAAAAGTGAATGAAGTATAGACGTTTCACAACTGAAACTTATGCAGAAGCGGCTTGGTCCAATCTTGGTAAACCAGAGGGAAAATTAAACGGATTATGGACATGAACTTCGTATTGTTCCACGTCGATCTGTAACCAACGTGTAGACGCCTCTCACAATTTTAATTAAGAAATATGCATACGACCGTTTCCGGTTTGATGAATGCTGGCGAGATGTTTGGAGTGGAGTTAACTCTCCCAAGTCGTGCGATCAATGTTTATACACGTTTCCCAAACAACTCTGAAGTGGAAATTCAACAATGCACTGCGAGCACGATATGAAGGCAAACTGGATTCATAAAGAAACTTCCAACAGTTTTAACCGTGGTAAGTAGTTTACTCGTCAGGAGTGCTAGTTGAAAGAGGGCAGTGAAAAGGAAAACTGCCTGATGTTGTCCAGCGCCATTTGCCATTTTTTCGAGTATCGAACTGATGATCTTGAGTTTGCTCAAACAGAGGCGCTCCTTGAAGTGCTATCTGATTAACGCTTTGAGGACGTGCTCAACTAGAACACAAGGAATCATTACAGATCTCACACCTATTCATCGTGTGCTTAGTCCATGAGACCAGGAGAAACAGGAGCGATGAGGCAATCTCCTTAAGCCTCCTAGATATGGTTCAACTCAATGATAAACTCGATTTTAACGAACTGAAGGTCGACAAAAAAACGAGGTCCAAAATTTCACCTTTCTCCCATACATCCAAACAATAACTCCCTTATCCGGTGGATGATCTATAATTTCATGAAGTGTTAGTAGAATGTTCGCATGTTGAAGCAACGTCAACACATATTTTCGGGGATGAATTGCACAGAATATAAAGGGGGATTTGTTCAATATTAATACGACAAGCACGAACGTTGTTCTATTATATGAGATTTCGTGCAAGGCACCTCAGTTATGGTTATTACATTTATTCATCGACCCTGGAATGATTCGCTCTTGATGTGATAATTATTCTGTTTCTTTTATATTCAGAATAATGTAAATGAGGGAAAATTCGAATGAGTCAATATGCAGGCTGCTTCTCGAGATAGTATATAACTTATTGAAAAATGAGCAAGGGGTTAGATCCCCCTAAAATGACATATTTTCTACTCTGTCTGAAAATCAGGATATTCTATTAGTGTCTTAGGATATTGAGTGCATGGAATTTGTTTTGAAGATTCTAAAAAACCAAACAGTTCATGATTCAATAGAGAATTGCACTCCAGAGAACTGCTCTTCGAAGTCAACTCGAAAATGAAAAGTGGAAAAAAAAATTCTCCTAAACTGGGCCGGATGTTTGAAATTTTAGTATGAAAATATAGGTTTTCAAACACGCTGAATCTATTGAAAGCAGTTTCGAAAGCCTATTTCCCTTCCTTGAGATTTTCATCTAGGAAATGGCATTTTTCGAAAATTGCGAATTTCACTTCAGAATTCGTCCAGACCGAACGGTTATGCCGAGATGGATGAAATTCCCAGATTCTTAACTAAAAGAGTTGCTCTTTCAGTAAATGTATCACGTTTAGATCTACGATATTTTTTCTGGACGATAAATTACTCTAAAGATGACCTTCAAGAAATGCCCAAAAAGTAGGGTTCAGTCAAAACTTCCTCAAAATCGGACGGTTATGCCGAGATGGATGAAATTCTCAGATTCTCAACTAGAAGAGTTGCTCTTTCAGTATATGTATCACGTTTAGATGTACGATAAGTTTTTTGGAAGATAAATCACTCTAAAGATGACCTTCGAAAAATCCCCAAAAAGTTGGGTTCAGTTAAAACTTCCCCAAGATCGAACTGTTATGCCTAGATGGATGAAATTCTCAGATTATTAACTGGAAGAGTTGCTCTTTCATTATGTGTATCACGCTTAGATCTACGGTAATTTTCCTGGAAGATAAATTACTCTGAAGATGACCTTCGAAAAATTCCCCAAAAGATGGGGTCAGTTGAAACTTCGTCAAGAACGAACGGTTGCGCCGAGGTGGATGAAATCTCGAAATTCACTAAAAGAATTCAATTCAACATTCTACAAGGTGAAGGACCTAGGGAGGCCTAGACTGCTAATCCGCCACTGCGTACCCCAATGCATAGGACCTTGATGAAATATCGAAGGAAAACAAGATATATAAAACCAATCGAAGCGGAAAAACACACGTTCAGATAAGAATCCCCAACAATGCACCTTTTAATCCATCAATATTTCAGGAGAAAGGACCCGAAATAACGAGAGCTTTCAGCTGTCAACCGATCCAATCTCGGATATATTTACACGCCAATAAAAATGACCCAGAGTAAATAACAGTCAATCATGCGACACCTCCTTTTATTTCCCGAAGACAGCACTGTCGTGTCCTTCCAGGAGTGCGTGCCCCCAAAAACGGGAGATATTTTTTCGAGTCTCCCGCCCGCAGGAGCGTCACCGGGAGGGGGTATATCGATCCTAACCCTGCCGGCGTATCCCGGCAACTCTGTGGTTCACCTGCACCGAATCTCTTTCTTCGACAAAAAGATCCGTCGGAGATTCCGATCTACAGGTAAACGTGCCCGAAATTGGAAACTTTTTCGGTAACAATACACTCTGATACGATGCCTCGTGAGTGTTATTTATGGCGGCAAGGGGAGCATGTAGGTTTTTGAACTTTGAACGAAATCGGATTTCGGAAATCTTAGGCTCAATGCTGTGCTAGTATTCGAAAAATTCATTAGAACCATCGTTTAATCATACAAGCCTCCTGTGTTAATCTCAATTTATCAACCTACCTCCTGAAATACACCACTGCGGTGTTGAAGCCTTCATTATGACCCCCAAATACCTTGGTTTGTACGACTATTTTGTGAATCGGATTTTTTGGATGAGCCAAATTGTTTGGGGTAGCAAAAACTCCTCATAGATAATAATAACTCAGACATTGACTAGTTGATTTTTCAAATACCCTGCAATAATTCATTCGACATGCCTAGGCGTACTTTGAATGAGGTGAGACTCTGAAGTCTCTGGCTGATAGATATGTTGATATATCCCCTAATATCGTCGAAGGGTTCAATTCAAGAATGTTCGGAAGATCGGAAATGCCAAGAATCTAGTATATTTTTCGACTTTCAATCTCTTTTAGAACTATGAAGCTTGGATATGGTTTTGCCACAACTCAGATCCACTAAATGAAGGCAGATGTAATACACTGCGCAAAAAAATTAACGCACATTCTGAAAATCTCAATTTTAATGAAAGTTAACTCTACATTGACTTTATAACTTATTTTTTATGTTCTCTCGGGAAGGTTTTGAACAAAACTAGACACATTAAATGGAAGAAAAATTCAGGATTTCACCGAATCTTATGTGAAAGAAGAGAAATGAACAATTTTCAAAATACTGAAATGCTGATAAGTGATTTAATACTTGGTATTTCCACCCCTTGCGTTTATTATAGCTCGGCAACGACGGTTCATACTCAAAATGAGTGATCTTAAAATGTTCTGATCTAATCCTTCCCAGATTTCTCCGAGTTGGATTCCTAAGTCATTAAGAGTAGCTGGATGATTTTCTGAACTTCTCAGCCTTCTATTGAAGTTGTCCCAAACCTGCTCATTCGGATTGAGATCTGATGGACTTCTTGCTTGCCATTCCATTCGAGAGACTTCAACCTCTTCAAGATACTCCTAAACGATTCATAGCTCCATTATCAACGACCACTAGGTCTGTGCGAGCAGTCAAAGATATTCCACCCCATCCCATAATCGATCCTTCCCCGAAACCAGTAGTATTCAGGAAATTGCACTGAGCATATCTTTCATGTGGACGTCTGTATACAAGGGAACATCGATCACAATGGTAGAGGCAGAATCTAGACTCATCTGTGAAGAGAACTCTTTCCCAATCGGCCTCTTCCCAATGGATATGCTCTCTCGCAAAATCCAAACGCGCCCTTCGATGGGCTGGGGTAAGAGCTGGGCCTCTTGCCGAGACACGAGGCCTTAAATCATATTCTCTGAGGTGATTTCTTATTGTCTGAGTGCTAATTTGCACCTCATGAGTTTGCTCAAGCTGAATTTGAAGGAGGCGAGCGGTTGCAAACCGTTGTCCCAACGAAGAAAATCTCAAGTAACGTTCTGGAATGGCAGTTGTTACCCGTGGTCTACCCTGTCCTGGTCTTCGGACATTCATACCTGTCTCCCTGAATCGCTGCAACATTCTGGACACACTTGTATGGGAAACTCCAAACCTTTCTGCAATTCTTGTGTATGTCCATCCTTCTTCTCGCAAAACTACCGCTTGGGCACATTCCTCTTGGGTCAAATTGCGTGTTTCGCGTTGCATAGCGATCGAGTGTAGAAAATCAAACGAAAGAAAAACTATTGATCACTAGAATTGATCGAGAACAACTGATTTTAGAATGGAGCCAATACATTCAAAATCTGATAATATCATCTTTTTATTCCTGCTGGGAAAAAACATCTGTATTGAAGAAAATGGTTGAAAGTGGATAACATATGCATGCATAATTCTGATAAAAATAATTATCATTAAGAACACCTTCAGTTGTAGAATAAATTTGAGATTTCCATAATGTGCGTTAATTTTTTTGCGCAGTGTAGTTCTGCAAGGCAAAGAGCTCAAATAATTGATTTCATGATGAAAGAAGATAGAATAGGAATAAAATACAAAGAATTAATGTCTCAACTGGGTACACTGTGCCTAGGGCATGAAGGTCAGATGGTGGTTTTGATTATAGGATGTTAAGGAGGAATCAAACCTGATTCGTGACAAATTTAAACATTATTCCAGGATAATTCTGTGAGGTGTGAGGAAAAGCTCAGGTCACTTCGATTCATCATGTCCCATGGACTGTAAGAGCCGCTTGCAGCTCATCTCTCCAGTTAAAGGATGCTGTAGGGCAACATGAAGATCTATCCCAAGAATATGGTTTGGAAAAAGGTTTTTAAGTTAGTACCTATAGCTTGTGAGGCTCACACTCTTGAGAAAGCAGTCCCTCTCAGTGTTTGCCTCTCACGGAGGAAGAAAAAAACCTGTAAATTTTAACAGACCAGAGTAGTTAGTGATAGAACAGCATCGACCAGATCTACTAAATAACTCTGGCTTCATTTGGTTTGAGATAACCTTGTAGGAGTGTGGAGTATCCAGAGTTAAGATAGTCCATGAGCTTTCCAATTGAAAAATCCAGACAAATGAATATTTTTTCACGAAAATCTGAACGAAAATTCGGACGTTCAGAAAAAGATTTGTGATCGAGTGTGAAAATCGAATAGCAAGAAGTAAACGCTGAAATTTGTTCCCTGATATATGTGTGAATTTTTCCAGTATGCCGCACGCAAAGCCCGGAGATTAAATCACTCACATTTCCGATTTTCCCTCTCGCTTCTTATACAGAGTCGTCCTGATGGAATTTTAATAGTTCCGACTGCTCCTCCGGAGTCCGAATGGCCGCTAGGTGGTGGAGATTTATGATTCGGAATGATATTTTTTCAGGCAATGGACCAAGGCTGCCCAGTAAACAACGTTCTTCCGCAGTTTATATGTATGTGTGCGATTCGGGCTTTTAGCAAAACGTGGATGATGGATGCTGGGAGGACAGGAATAGGGCTACCGAAGGAGAGAGACTCATTTAGCGAACCTTTAGCTTCAGGACTTGGGATTTCGCCTTCAGTCTCGTGCATCAAAAAGATATCTGGCTGAGATCGAGTTTTTTTTATATCTTATTGATCTGAGCTTTGAAATTTTGAACAATTCTGAATACGATACTTCACAACAACTCACTGAGATACAGCGTAACATTCACACTCTTTACGACATGCTCACTCTTTACAACAAGAAGGAATTGAAAAAAAAACCCTCTGCCAGGGGCATACAGGTGAAGGATGATGCTTTGCATCTTGGGCTGAAAATCTTTTGAAAAAAGCTTAGTTCAGATAACTAAAAACCGAATAACATGATTTTCAATAAAAAATTTACTCTCTTCTACTTATTTATACTGCATTCACATTTATTTTAGCAGTCGGTTGGCCATGAAATAATTTTCTCAAGTTTTTGTATCTAGAACGGAGTAAGGTTAGCACTCATGAAATGTCGTTAATGTCATAACGCCGTTGCCACAACCAATATCAGTTTCTATTACGAAAATGCTGACAGAGACAGGGTCGCAGGTCTGCTCATTCAAATAGTTATACCCTGATATTCTAAAATCCACAATACGTCAGACGGTAGCGAACATATTCAATGTAAGAGAATTTATATAATGTTTCATCTGAATCTGAACGACTTATATTTCAGCTGAATATTTCCAAGACCGGAAAGATTGTGAATGAAGAGGATAACAAAGAATTTCCTTCTATTGGGAGACCCAAAAAAGTGGTGGCATTTTTTTTGAGTGAACTAATTCGAAAAGTTTACTACAGGATTTTCGATGAATGTCATCGTAGAATAAGAATATAGAATAACTATACATTGTAAATGTCTTAAAGTACCAATAAATACCTAATTATTATTATTATATCAATGATGATTAGCCACAAATACGCGCCAGTTGTCCTGTTGATTGTTTATTCATGTGAAATCTTTGTTCAAAGGTGAAGTTCATCTTGATTTGAAACTTCCTTTAATTCCTTTTACTTATATTGAAGCAAGGTGATTTTTGTTGAAGAATTTAACATTCTTGTAATTATCTGTTAATTTCTTCGGGAGATACCCATTCCCAACCACTGCATCATATGCATTTCATCTTCGGGTTAATATTTTTGAAATCTACAAATGATGTAAGCCAAAGAAGATAACGAACATTAACTCTCCTCAAGCTAGTGCATATTATGATATTATACTGATCTCTTGTATTTTCCATGCGAATAACTGGATTTGGTATGCCTTCAATCAGTTTGTATAAACTTAAATTATGTTCGTCACATATTTTCCGAAGAGGTTCGACATTATGATAAAATACGTAATAACAAAAACTTTTACATAGAACGGGCAACATAGCGTTGATTTAAACCCCAAAAATGTTTTGACAAGCGTCATAACCCCACAATTTTGTACTATACAGAGTGAAATGTGTCAAATTTCCATGGCCAACCGACTGCTGAGATAAAAGTGAATGGAGTATAGATATGGTAATGATAATTCACAGTACATTGAAAGAAATTATGGAGCAGGTACACATCACAGGGTCTGTCGGCAAACATAGAAAAGAATCTCTCACATTTTGTTGGCAAAATTGATAATCCAAGAGATAATTCGTTGAAATTCAAGATGATTTCAGGGATTGAGGTTTTCAGCTCTCAATTTGTGTACTGCGAGAATTTAGGGTGGTTTGAAGGGTTATGGGACCTAAAAACACAAGCATTAGGCGGATTACAATAGTTTTTTGTCCAAAATAATGGGAGACTACGATCGTTTATGAAATTTGTAACTTGTTAATAATGATGATCTACTTGGTAGCAGACTGCCCCTCCTCAATAATGGGATAATAGAATTACTCGCATAACTTTGCGAGATTGAGAATTATAGCCGCAGTCCATGTTGTTTTCGAAATGGAACCGGATGTAGGAATTCTCCGAAATCACAATATATTTTTCCGGAGCTAGCCGGACGCCCACTCGATAAGGCAGGGAACTTTTCACTTTAGTCGTGAAACACTCCGGTCTGACATAAATATTCTCGCCGGGTTTAATCTACTAGCATTCCGAGTGCGATAAATTTTCGAAAGGCGACAAATTTGCGAAGAATCCCCCTACTAATTATACAGGATAATGGGGAGAAATTCGACGCCTCGATCTGGGTGTATGTCGAGAAATTTTTGGACCACCTTGTATTTTTTACAAGATCACGATTTAGATCCTAAGGTGTTGAAGGGTTTCCCCTTTGAACTAAACCCACTCCCGAATAATAAAAGAATAGAAGGCTCTGGAGTGAATACAATATCGTTCAAAATTTTACTGATAAATGAATTCTTTATATTGATGAACTTCATTTATTCCTTTTCCGAACTTCCTACAGCTAGTGTACATGGATTTGGATCTGAGTGAATTGAAATATTGTATCTGACAGTTTCAGAATAAGAAATATTGGTCCAGGAATAGGAAACTTCACTCAGACAAAGCCTCAGTAGAAAGCGTGTTCTGTTACTTGCGTAATTTCCATTGAATCTCTATCCTCCCCCATTATGCCCTATAAACGCAAATGCCGTATTAAAATCTTCACAAAGCTTATTATTCCTTGAATAATAGGTTATTATCAGGTCGCCCTCCAGAGCTTGTTAGACAAGATATAATTCATTCGATATTTCCATAAATCTCCATTTGCAGAATGGAATCAGTGGTAGGGTAAAAATTATATTAAATGGAGTATGCCTCATTCTGTGTACCAATTTTTCAAAATTCTCCTTCTAAGTAATGCTGGTTTTTCCCAAATTTCCTTCCCATTCAAGTTCGTACAAAAATGCTGTGCCTTCTGATGAAAATATTTTTCTCAAATAACCCTCTCCCCATCGAAAAAAATCGCATGTCCCATTTCTATTTTCGTAGACAGAAGGTGAATTTATTCCGAGCATATTTCACAAATTAGTTTCGCTATGAGTTGTTCCTAAAATATCTAGTAGGACAAGTTCATAGTTTCAAGGCTCTAAATGAGTTGTAAATTATTTCACGACATGTTTGTGTATTTAATTTATTCCATACGAAAACATTGTTTTACTCAGATCGAGAAGAAATAATAGGGCAGAATGTGTATTATAATAAAGCTATTAATAATTTCCACGGTGATTTTATTCATTTCCTTCTCCCAGTTAATTTTGCGAGGAAATGCATTCTAAGTTGAGGTAATTTCCATTTTTCCTTCGGGACAAGAATAGAATGATTTTCATAGATAGTCGGTGTTATGCGCAACGTTTTTGTAGATGAATATTGTACTCGTTTTAAAGTTTAATCTTATGTTGTCTCCATTTCCATATAATAATCGTGTTCGATCTGAATATTTTTCGTATATACTCACTATTCACTCTGGATGCTATGTTAGCAAGTCAGTGAAATTTGAGAAAATTAACTTGATTTATTTTTCAAGAAAAACTTCCTCAAATACCATACGTAGCTCAAAAGCATATTCTTGCTTGAATACAGATGAAACGTTTATATATTCCTTATATTATAGAGAAATATATCATGTTTTTCTAACATATCACGAAAGGAATAAACTCTTCAGATATGCATAGGACGTTCCTATCTAGATATCGTGAATTCTTGGCGTTGTCATTGTCACCATAAATTCATGTCAACACTTTACTGCATATCAGAAAACACTTGGCAAAATGACAATAACTAGAGGCCATACTCACGAAAATAGTTTCAAAAGCATCCTCGGATATGGGATATTGTCCACTGTACATTTTTTTTTAAATCAACGAGAGAACGGCACTCAGAACTGAAGTGTTTACGGGTACAAAATTCTTTGTTTTGTTTGTCTATTGCTTGTTTTATTATTAGGTGGTTAGTGTTTTTGGTGACGTTTATAGTTGGAGTTTTCATTCATATCTGCTGTGAAAGTGAATATTATTGATACTGAGTGTTTACCGTCTACAAATAGTGCAGGTTTTCTGGATCAGAATCTGTTGTTCACGCAGTGAGTTATAGTTCAATTGATATTTGTTTTACTCGTATAGCGAGGCCATGAAAATGCGTTTAAAGTCAACATAATTCGGACAATTGAAAAAGAATTTCGATAATAGCTCACACACAGCTTGTTTCATTTCATTTCAACATCGAAACACCCTTATTTGGTCAAACCGGTTGAAATTCAAAGCCTAACTGGCTGGTTTCGTCAATACTTACTATGACGACAAAGGGAATATATCAGATGTACCAGGTTTTCCAATTAAAAGTATCATTTTAAATATCCCGCTTTTCTGGTCACTGATGTGGGTTTTGTGAAAGATGTCAACTGAAAAATTTGACAGTAATCATTAATAAATGAAATATAAATATCAATTAATCAGTTATGAGGCTCATTTACACTTCGGAAGCTTCCTTCATACGCAAAATTCCAGCATTTGGGCTCGGAAACACAAGCATGATTATTGAAAGCCCTCTTTATCCCTATGCCTGTAATTGTTTTGTGGGGGTGGGATTATTGAGCCTTATTTTTTAATGGATAAAGCTGGTGCAGCTGTTCCAGTGTTGCCGAACTATGATTAATGCATTTTTATGGCCAAAATTGGAGAATATAGAAGCGCACGATATTTATAAAGAAGGCGCTACTTATTTCTTTGCGATTACGTGGAGGAAAAGGTTCATGGTGAATGGTGAGGACTCTCAGTCAATTCAAGAACTGAGGGAGAAGATAAAAAATAACGTGATTCTTCTATAAACAGATTCAAACCTGTATAACTGAAAACAGGCGAATATTCGTCCGATAAACAAACCGAATCTATTTTCTTGACCCACATTCATACCCCTGTCCCAAGGGATGATATATGCAGACGAATATAGGTCAAGCCCAAGACAACCTCGTTATAGACAATGGTGTTCATCTCCATAATCTTTTCGATTCCGCGTTTCGGACAAATCACACATCCGCAGATTCCTGCCACATGCGTCGATTTCGAGTTTTATATGTGGTTGAAACATTGCCAATAACTCTCCACCCATTTCGCGTCAGGAATACCGAAAGACGTCCTAGAGCTAGACGGTAAGCATATGTAGGGGTACGCTACATTTCATTACCTCCATTGAATTGAAAAATTGCTTTCCCATTTCACGAAACGTGAAGCATATTTCTATTCGATGAGGTTTTATTCCGGCTCAAGGACTTCTTGAACCATAGAGGAAACCGGTGCATTGGTGAAAGGTTACAGAACTTACTGGTTGTTCTGTTTTCTATGTCATATGTCACTAGGAATAATCAGAGAAGAAGAAGGAAGTGATGTCACATTCTTAGCAACGAAAGCGTTATAATTTTGGCCAAAAGTCTTCAATTTTGATTCGAAAATGGGTTCAAAGGCAATACCGACTTTAACTGACGAGACTTTTGAAATACGTTCCGTATGAAAATACTTTGGACGCTTCGATATGGAGATTTTACATGAGGTCTTGAAGAGTCAATCAAAACAGATCCAGGAACTTCAATTGGGACATTTTGCATATGAGGAAATAGCTTCTTTTCGTGAAAACCGGACCATCCCTTCCGTAAACAGAGAAATTTTCCAACTATCTCCCCATGTATCAACCAACAGCACAAACGTGGAAATTGTTTACCGCCAGCAAACCCTGTTTTCATTTCATTTCTATATGATTCATCGACAAACCGCTATTGGATTCTGAATGAATTGCTACAGGGAGAGTTGGCGAAGTGACATTGGTTAGATGATAAAAGGAGGAAGTTCAATCTTGTATAGTGGTATAAATCCCCTTCGTTCGTGAAATATCTAATAGCCTGCGTCAGTTCCTTTTCCTCATATCCCAGTTTCGTACGTCCTGATTCTATCAGGACATCTTCGCTTGCTTCAATGGCAGAAAAGGGTTCGATAAACTCAAAGTTATATATATTATAACAGAACGCTTCAGGAAAGACGTGCTCCTATGTTCTGAAAAAAAGACGACTTGTATGAGAATATAAAGGAAATAATTTATTTTCATAATTGAAATTCCACAACTGAAATGGTAAAAAATACTTGAGGAAGCTTCTGTTATGGCTATACGTACAGCCGATCCATAGATCTGACCTGAATTGCATCCAAAAGATGTGTAAAACGTTTTTTGTTCGTCATTTTTGCTCGGCTTTAGAAATTGGACAACCAACGATCCAAACTTGAAGTTAACCATTGAGAGCTTGTCGCCATCGGAGGAGGGTAGTGATATGCCAGTTTCGCTCTTATTAGAGCTCATCAATACTGTACAGTACAGTTCAGGAGTTTAGATAGTTGCCAGTCCAATTTCTATTGTATTATTGATCATAGCCATGTCCGTGTTATTCTTGTTGGAGTTGTGCAACATAGTTTCCACGATGAGATAACCTTTCCTTCCCTCTACAGCTCGAACGGAACATAACAAAACTAGAAACATTAATCCTGTTCCAGCGAAAAGATATAATTCATCCTGAGCTCGTTTCCTCTCCGCATTTCCCATAAACGAACGCATTATATTAACACCATATTGCAGAAACGACTTAATGGAATTAGCTGCTTGCGTTCGATCCTTCCTTTTGGAATGGAACAAGAACGAATATACTGAGCCTAGTGGCTCAATATCACCACTCCACTCGGCATAGTTCACAGAACTATGTAAAGAGTTTTGAGTTTTTAACGTACGAGGATGTATTGATATCTGGTTAGCCTAGACCAGTTCCTTGCATAAATAAATATTGCGTTACCATAGCAACGAACAATTGCTCATTAGAAGTGTCAGTGCGTAGTTTAAGGTCAAAAAAGTAAACCAGAGTTACGCGATAAATCAAAAGAAAGAAGATGTCCACCGATATTGTAAAAATCGAAAAATTGGAGTATCGAGCCATCATCGAGTACCTGATTTTAAAAGGGTTAAGAGGTAAGCAGATTTACGAAGATATGCTTAATACCCATGGTGATCAATGTCCTTCGTATGCGACCGTGACAAATTGGACTGCAAGCTTTAAAAGAGGTAAATTTTCCATTGAAGATGATGACCGATCGGGAAGGCCAGTTTCTGTGTCTATCCCCGAAAATATCGATGCAGTTCATGACATGATTTTAAGAGACCGTCGAATTGGGCTGAAACGGATATCTGAAGCACTGAATATTTCATACAAACTCAAATGTTTGAATGTTGACCAAAAGCGTGCAAGGGTAGAAGCATCGCGTTCGATCTGTGCTCGATTTGAAAACGATGTAGACTTCTTAAACCGTATTGTTACTATGGATGAGACTTGAGTAAATTTCTACGATCCAGAAACAAAGTTACAATCGATGGAATGACGACACTCTGGTTCTCCAAGACCTAAGAAGTTTCGTGTCCAAAAATCTGCTGGAAAAGTTCTTGCTTCAGTTTTTTGGGATTGCCATTGAGTAATCATGATTGATTTTTTGGATAAGGGTAGAACAATAACCGGAGATTACTATTCGACATTACTGACCACTCAACGGAAGAAAATTAAAGAGAAAAGTAGCGGAAAGCTATCCAAAGATGTTTTGTTTTGGCAAGACAACGCCCCTGCACACAAAACTCATGTTGCCATGCAAGAAATTCGTGATTTAGGGTTTGAATTACTAGAACACCCCCCTTATTCATCAGATTTGGCTCCATCCGACTATCATCTCTTTCCTCAACTGAAAAAAAGTTTAAAAGGTCGTAAATTTTCTTCCAACGAGGAGGTAATAAAAGCTGTGGAGGTCTAGTTTGCAGAGCAAAAAGAAACATTTTTTTTGAAAGGTATAGAGACGTTGCAGGTTCGCTGTAATACATGTATCCAATTACGAGGAGAATATATTGAGTAATAAAATATTTTGAGATTGAAATTTTGTTTAATTCTATAGTAGGATAAGAATTTTTAGTTTTTGCTGGGAGTCTATATTCTCATAACGACACCTTCTGCTACAACTGTGAGACCGTTTTCTGATTCCAGGGCAGGCGTTTCGGCCGTAATCCAGGACCGGGATTTCGTCGCTTCGAGGTGACCAACATTCGATAAAGTGGCGGCGGATAAAGGCAGGGAAACGGGGTCGAAAGCGGCATGCACAGCGGTGTCCATGCAGACCGAAGTTCTTGGCGTATACCTCCTGATGAAACGCTTCAGGTGGCCGATCCGAAGGCCAAAAAGGCCGAGGTAGGTGACGAAGAGGTCAGTACTCGACGACAGGTACCACTGCACCCCAGCAAGTCTTTCCTGGTTATGGTATAGATTAATCTACTTTTAGTTTTTCTTCCTGCTGTTACGAACCTTATCCAAGATCAGAATTTGATCGATTTATAATTGAAATTCGTATCGGTAAGATTTTCGAGGGAAAAATCGGGAAAAATCCGGAAAAATGTACGACTAGACGTCAGAAAAGAGAACCATATGTTGCTAATGAATAATAATAATAAGAGTGCTGAAAAGAAGAACAATAACACAAAATGAAACCAGTCAAAATCTAGCAAAAGTAAATAGTCGTCTCTGTTTGCATTTTGTTGAATCTAATATTGGTCTCTAGGACTTTAACTCTGGCATCTCATCTGCATTCTCTAGAAATGGTCTGACAAAGGATTAGAGTACTTTGTATCACATCATCAGCAGATGAGTTGGTCCAGTGTGTACGCATCTTAAGATGACTGCTCATGATCTATAATGGCATGATATCTGCCCAATTGGATCTCGAAATAAATTTCTAAATCAGCCAGGATAATAAAAACGTATTGAAATTTTCGAATTGAAAGAAGGTCTCAAATACTTTCAGATCGTTCTTATGCGATCGAGGTATACCTAAGTGCGCAATTTCCATGCTAAGATAGCGTTCGGAAACATTCTATCTGATACGATAGACGTGACCAATATTCATGCAATAGGAAATTCGAGTGCCTGTATTTTTATTTTCATGAAGAAATAATCCCAGAATCTCCACATTCCAGTGAGTATTATCGGAAGAATATTCTGTAGAATGTGCTGCAAGGCGATAATTTCACATACTTATTCCCTTATATGCTTCCAAGAAACATGTTATAGAATCAGCTCTGATGTATATGAACAAAATCAGACATTTTTCTTGATTGAAGATTTTCATAGGTGAAAATCAAAGGTTTTGTATAGTTTCCCACTTTTTGTCTGAATTTTTTTATTTTCAATGGATTTAGAATTGAAGCCGCTACCAAAGCTGATTTCAGTGATTTTTATTAAAATGTAGAACAAGGTTCGAACAGCAGGATTTTTTTTTGAGACCTAATACATAGATATTTTAGGAAAATAGTGCATCCTGGACTGGTCTAGTGGTATGATGATAAAAATGAATGAGTACTGACTTAGTTTTAGTATCCCTCTCAATAATATATCTTCACAATATTTCACTGAAGCCGAACTTTTGATTACTCGAAATTTTGTCAACAAATTCAAATTGTACCTATTGTAGTTCAGTCTCCGAATTTTTTTCTTGAGTTTTTCCTTCAGGCCATTGAATTTTGACCAAGAAAACTTCGGGCATATGAGAAATCATCAGTTCACTTCAGTCAGATTTTGTAAATTTAGGATGATTCAAGACTTCATGCATCCAAATTATTTTCTTTTACAGTTTCATGAAGAGAGTGTCAATTTCCCAGTAATAATCATCGATTCATTGCTTGCGAAAATGCACTAATTGAACCATCCTTTACCATTCATATTTTTACTGAACATTTTATTTCCAACTTCTATAAAGTAGTTACAATCCCATGCACATTAATGAGTGAAAATGCACTTTACAACGATTTTTTCATTCTTTCTAATCGAAGGTAGTCTTGTATCTGTAGAGATTCATTAATTGATTGAATTAATTAGATTTTGATGAGTTTTAATTTCGAGTAGTACTGCTCTGAAATTTATTCTTCCTATTTTAGTGGAATTAAGTTAGAGTCGAATTAGTACCTATATGTATAGTGAAAAAAGCACAGGTAAATGATTCAACAAAATCGAATGGACGATATTGAATCTCAATTATTCACTCAAGTTGAATTTCTTCTCACGAGGACAATCTTCTAATGAAGGAGATGTTCGAATTATTAAATATTGGAAATATTCATAAATAGCATCGAAATGCGAGTTAAAAAAAACCAAATTTCTCTTGAGGATGTGGTGTTAGATTAGTTACTCTCCTGTTTACTCCCACGACAATGGGATAACATTATGAGAGCATGAGAGTTTCATTTTACCTATTATAGCCCGAAATGGCGCAAACAGCAATAAAAAATGGATGATAAGGGAGTAGGCATAAATCTTCATCGCGAAAAAAATATGTTTTCAGTTATATTTTTCCAGGAATTTTCGAATTAATCACTGCAATGCGAGTGTTATATATTTTAACCAGAACGTCCGGAATAAATAACTGCCGAGAGGAAAGTTAATGATGAAATATGGCACTTCCAACATGTGTGCTGTTTAATATTTCAGGTGGTTTGCATGCTTTTGAACTACTCGAGACAGAAATACGTACAAAAGGAAAGTATAAGGATAGTTAATCCTGGAAGTGGAAGCAATTTGATAGTTTTTTTCATTTTCTTCGGATATACAAGTCGTAAAAGGAAAAACAAACCGAAAATGCTCGGGAAAGCTCATCTGAGTAGCTTGAATTCAGCTTCAAATGATGTACCTATAACATTTCTTCTTTTTTTTTCGCATCCCATATACAATTGCTTGAGTAGTCCATATAGTTGGGATTCAGTGGACCAAACTATAGTTTTTAGTTTTATTTCTTAGCAACTGCTGAGTTTTCTGTTCATTTCTGTTTTATTGGTTAGTAACAATTGTTTTTGCCTGAACGAAGAGAGATAGGCTTTCGATTTTATCTGCAATAGATGCTGTGTGTTCGGAATCTATGTTATCAAAAATCTATTGAAATTTTAGGGAAAATCTAACTTTTTTTCAATTTTTCTTTCTTCCTTTATTTTGGAAGATTCTATTGGGTCCAATTGACCATAGAATTAGAAACTGTTCAATTCATTGAAAACGTTCAAACAACTCCTATCACTTTCAAATCTTGTGACAGTAATACCATGCTCAAATTCTAGAGTAGAGGACCAAATAAGACGTTTCAGAGTGTCCAATCCCTTGGTCATTTTTGACTCGAAAATTCGACCGATTGTTTCGGAGTTTTTGTTCCTAATATCTGAAAAAAAAGCGATCTAATGGAAAAATACAAAATTATAGGGTGTCACTTCAATCTTGAAACTCTAATCAGCTCTGATATTTTAATGATTTGCACCCTAGACGTGTGGTTTGAATCTCAAAACTCAAAATTGCAGAAATTACAGGGGGATAATAGGATTTTCCTTGCTCCAGTTCATTATTGAAAAAATCAACGAAGGCAGCAAATTACGCACACTCAATCAACGTCGAACACATAAACTGAAACTGTCAGTTAAAAATAGTCCGAATACACCGAACAGCGTCGCTCGCATAATTCAGTTGTCAAGGTAAATAAACAATCAGAACCGAACACTAGGAGCGATTTCAATCAAACCTAATTGATGTTTTAATTTGCTCCCCTTAGAAATCGCCCAGATTTCCACGTCTACCGTTATAATGCGTTTTGGGCTCAAGAACCTTCGTTTTACGGCATAAATTCATTGCCTTACCTTCTTCGCCGGTTTTTCACCCTTCCAAATGGGACTTAACTGCGAGATTTACGCAAAAATTTAACTGGGACCTTTACGATTCCATCGATCGAATCGAAACTATGCAGGAATTTGCCTAATGAAGCAGTTTCTCGATTAACGGCCCTAATTCCTGTGGAAATATCGTCAAATAGCTGACTTTCCGAATCCTGGAGCGATTTGGAGAATATCAAAGTTTTTTTCAGAAGAATTCTTCACTGCACTAATAAACATTTACGCCAATTTTAAAAAAAATAGAGGTCTCGTCTAAAACACTCCATATATGATAACTAGTTTTTCCTTTTGAAACAGCGTTGAAAATGTAGGGCATCTCAGAGAACACCAACTATCCTTTATCTCTAAATCTCAATTTCTCTGATTCTTTATGGGTATCATACAAACCATAAAATTCACTGAAAAAAACATTTGGAATTTTTCGAATACCTTCAAGATAAACCAAAATAAAACGAAGTATCTGAAACGTAGTCACTTTTCAGTCTTTTTGTTCTCTAGATAGTTCAGTGAGCATCGAATTTGGGACATCCTGTCCTACCATAAAAAATGACGTGAAAGCTCCTAAGAATATTTTATTGAAACCTTTCCTCTCGAAATTTTAGTATATTTTGGATATCCCTCAGTGGATTTCCATACAGATTAAAGCTTTAAATTTTCGTTTTTCGATTAATTTTCACCACCAATTTTTTCATAGAAATTCTGAAATTGCTGGGCATATCTTCCTGGTCCGAAAATCTCATTTCCCGATCCACCACAAACCCGTTCAACGACGGCAACATTGCCGTATTCGATGCGGATCCAATTCATCTCTATCGGAAATTAAAAACGTCTATTTATTGTGCAGTAAACCGTCCGATCTGGTAACGCCGAATGACGGATAGCGTCGAAAAAGACAGCCGGTATAACAATACGGGAGTTAATAGATTGATCGAATTGGTTGCGAGGAAAGTGACGGTACAGAAAGGTCCTTCAGAGCAGTGCGAAAGGTCGGGAAGTGCTCTCAAAAAATTCAGATTTAGGAACATAACATGCAGAGAGTGTGGAGTGCTACATGAAGGAAACTGTAATGTTAGTAAGAGGGATCCACATTTATTTTGGTGATATTGAAGCTTATGAGGCTTGCTTCTATATTGGCACAGAATAAAACTGTTATTTTCGATTTATTTTATGGGATTTAGTTCCTGTCTACTACACAGATTTGTAACTGCAAGTTTTAAACAAAATGTCCAAGAAAATTTAAGATGAAACCAAGAAAGTCATAATTTTAGATTCAGTGCCTTCAAATTTTCCACATATCTTTCAATATCCATCAAAATATACACACTTTCAACAAAATCTAAATGAACTGATTGAATTTGATGAAATTTCTTCATAATTCGTTTCCTACAAATTTAAGAATGTATTGCCTTTGAAAAGATTTTTAAATTAACATGTTTTTTAAATGAATGCATTAAGCATTTGATTTTTACAATATATCATTTGAAATAACTTTTAACATAAATTTTTTTTTTAATAGGAACTCAGAGACTTTTCTAAGATGAATGCTTATAAAATTGACTCTTTAGTTCTCAAGGAAATCATCTGAGAGAATGTGTCCATTTTCTTCTATTTGCTATAGTTCTCGAGATCCTCTCAATACACAACCAATTTTGCCCACCCTGTACATACATATACGATGAAAAACGTTCGAAAAAATGAAACGCGAGTATGTAATTGCAACATATTTTCAGTATTGTCAGTTAAACATTTCCATAATCCCTTGATGAATTTTTCCGTAAGGGAAAATATTAAAATACATTATCGTTCAGGTATTTCAGCCCGTTAAATTTTCACAACGTTTCATGCGGTTCGAATGGCGAGGAGTAGATAAGCAGGATTAATTCTATGGCATTATATGAGGATATAAAAGCGAACCAGGATGTATTACCCAATTTCGGGTAACATATAACCCTAAATACCAGTCTGTGCAGAAAATATGCTTTTCGGTGTATAAATAGAAAAGCTGTTGCTCCGCTATAATCTTGGGCGATACAATCCTCATAAACATTAACGATTTATATTCAATTTCTCCCGAAGTCAGTTCTGGCGTAAAGATGTGAGACTTTATTTGATAGTTGGGAAAAATTTAAACAAACGACTTTGAGTCAACTTTGAAATTTTTAAACCTTTATTATTCCAGTTTTAGACCTCAGATTCAAAGGAATAAAAGCTGTTATACACTGCTCAAAAATTGATAGGGATCATGTATAGAATTGTCTATATTTGAGGCTTTTTTGAGTAGCTTTTGGAACATCTGTTATGCATGTATTCTTCTAGTGATATTTTGAGTTATTTTTATCATATTCTTTTTTGACTTACTCAAGCTCTTGCTCTCTGAAATCGATTAATTATAGCAGGTTGGCATAAAAATTCATGTGGTATTTATTGCTAAACCAATTTTTTTCTTCTTTGAAAACATAACACCTCAAGATTGCCTCTTGATCATCAGTGCTAGGAGGAAAGCCATTTCGTGAATACACAACTCGTAGCTGAATTGAAAAACAACTATTTCTGTTGATATAGCAAAAACCATTCGTATTGTTTGTTTGAATATTTGCCTGTGTTTGGTAACTTAAGGATTATAACGGAATTTTGAATAGGTATGAGTAGGAACTTAAACATTCAAAGTATTTTCTGGAAGCATGATTTCGTTCTTTTAATGTATTCAAGAAATCTAAAAGAATGCCTTGAATGCATCGAGATGTTAGAATCAAAACACGAAGAAGTGTGCTGCGTCTCATGAGATGAAAATAAGCTTAATTAATTAAAATAAGGCTTATTTGAATTTTTAGTCATTAAGAGATACTGTTTCAAAATTCTCACTTTTCTAGATACGATTTTGTACAATTGGCAATATGTTTCGGAAGATATTTGTTTTCGGAAAAACCGATGTAGAGGGAAAACCTCCTCTTTCCAATTTGTGTCGTGGCCATCTTTCCCCGCAGCACATCTCAAGTTGACAATTGCCCTACTTTGCAGCACTATTACGTGAAATTGCACCCCTGTTCTCATATTTTATGCTCGAGGTGTACACCTGATCCATACGCTCTATGTTTAGGAGCTAGCACTGCAAGATGACGAAGGCCATAACTGGTGGTCTATCATCTTCTCCCTCCTAGTAATTGGCCTTGTTGTTTCGGGCATTGTGGCGGCCATTTTTCTCGTCGGATACGTAGATGAGCTCCTTTATTGGCACGGTCGGAGGATGCAGCTGGAGGAGTACTTGCAGGTAATTGGAATTATTGAAAAGTGGCCCACAGGCAACTTCTAACTTCTTGATTGAGAAATATCCCGTTATCGATTCTCAAATCCTTCCTACGCTATAACATATATTTCTGTTTCTTCTTTGGAGACAAGGGTTTATTCCAACGTCATCAATTTTCAGGGAGACCTAAACCCAAGAAGACTGCCCTCTTCATGGATATCCCCCAAACATTTTGTTTTTCAGTCCGACGATGGTAGTTTGGCTGTCTTGGAGATGGGGAAGAACATCACTGTCAGCGTTCTGGTGACAAATCATACTTTGGTGAGTATCTCATTTCCTTAACCCGGTGTAATTTTCCCCCGGTTCGATGTGCAATACGGGGAGGCTGACAAACTGTTGAGTCTGAGGGGTGTTTTGAGAAATGTAAGTGGATACCAGAGAACACTGCGGCTATTAATCATTTGGGTGTTCGGTCCCTGGATATAAGGTTGCTGGGTCACATGTTTTATCTGTTGAGCCTGGGGTTTGTTTCGGTTGTTCATCCACAGAAAAAAGGAGAGTCATTCCCTTTATAACCTTTCTAAAGGGTGTTTCAATAAGACTGCTATTCGTGGTAGAATGACACATTGGTTATGACAAAGAGAAAAATGAAGAGAATTAACCCAAAATCTTTCAATCGTTACAATCAACCGAAGGAAATTAATTGAACCTTTTGTATTTTCCAGAGACAACTCAACGTCAAAGGATATCAATGCTCTAGAGACCTCAAATATGTACTTTTCCAACACAATGTAAAAACGGTGAGTAAAATTTTTCAATTCAATCATATAATTCGATGTAACCTAACTGTTTATCTACAGTACCCGAGCTTTGATGGGTATGATCATTTAGAAAATAACAAGAGGTACATAAATCTAGAGAGATCGGTGAGTTTGGATTGGGATTTTGTGGATTTTCATGCTTCCCTTAACACGAATGAGGTCCTTATAAATAAAGGAAAAAACAACATTATATGAAAACTTTTCGGTATGCAATACTTCATACACATATGATCATAAAAATGTAAACCAGCATTAGAATAAAAGAAATCTGACTGAAAGATTTCATAAGCTTCATTGAAAAAAGTTTGACTACTACTACTACTAATTTCATTATCCATCAAAATGTGTTTGGAACGCTTGTGCTTTTTTACTAAACCTTGAATACATGCGTCTTATATGAGTTCTAAGTTGATCAATTATTCCTATTAATTCACAGTAGTATCTATTTTTTCCAAGATGAAGTTTGTAAGAAAATCTGCATATCTGCATACCGTTGATATACTAACTGGATGACTACTTTGTTCGTCATCAGTTGACTATTATTTCTTGCTATTTTGAACCATTTTCTTTTTAATTCATCACTTGTAGAGGTTCTCCTGGTGCATTACACCAAAGTGGAAAATTTTCTTTTCTCAAATGCTTCAAGACTAGCTCGAGAAGGGACTGCAAAAACTGGTATCGGTAAAACTACGACAACTTGTAGATTCAACGCAGATGTTACTCTCCCACCTGCCTTGAATTGCTCAAGCTTCACTGTATCTCTATCCAACAATAAAAAGAAAACTTCGAAACCATTTGGTTTTCATTTCTTCCCAATTTTCTCATAACTGGAAAAAAATTCCGATCAGTTCTCAAAGTCTGCATGAAATCTGGTAGGCCATGTTCAAATGGCTTCCCTCTAATCAACCACCATTTTAACCGAGTGAGATGGAATGGAATGTGGCCGTATATGTCCAAATTGATTCCCCGATTTAAACTCAAATCCCAAAATGTTCATTTAACGAAAACTTCGACGTTTAACGTTCCACTTGTTCCTGCTCAATTTCGACGCAATATATCACTTTCTTGAGTGCCATTATCGAGTCTAAGATTAACTAGACGGGTAAAGTGAAAACTTTTATGGGCCACCTTGGCGTACTGTGAACCGCGTCGAAGGTCTGCGAGTCAGAACTTTTGATCGTAAAAAGCTGAGAATTCGGCAATACTGCATAGAGTCGCCCGATAAATTCCAGTATTTTGCATTTTATTATGATGCTGGAAGGCAGTTTACGAGTCGAATATGGATGGGCCGTCAAGTTTCCGAATGCGAAATGGCAAAAACAACAATTTTTATCCCGTCCAGACTATTAATCAACTGCAGAACCACAGTCTTCTATTGGATTTCACTTCTCCAGGAAGCCTCAATACTCTTGGAATATAAAATTTTCACAAGTTTGGTAGATTGAGATATCTATAATAATCTGCTGTGCATTTCATTTCTGTCCTAAGCCCATAACCCCTGAATTTCTACAAATATCTGGAAAAACACTGAATAGGTTCTTTAAAGCATGGGATTCAACAGTTGCTCCACCATCAAAATAGTCAGCATATATATACACAATCGGGGATGAGGATTTTTTTCGTTTTACATCTCTTCATATTCGTGACCAGGTTCATTGCGTGTACGGTTTCAAATGCACGGGTTACACAAATGTGATTTTGGGCAAGATAAAGTAATCGACAAGGTTTTGTGGATATTCCTCCGGATGTTCAGGAAGATATACGTTCTTTCTTTTCCTTACCTCACACGCGATGCCCAGTCCTAAACGTTAAACTCGAGGAAAAATAATTCACTAATTCTAGAATTATTTCCGACCGTCTGGACTTCTATCCTAAAGAAAACGCGTGCTGAACAGAAAACAGAAACGAACTAAAAACAGAATTGAAATGATTTTCACCACTATGAGTTGTTTAACCACGACACGTGTTTCGCTGTCACAGTATCATCTTTAATTAGTTCTGTTTTTAGTTTAATTATGGATTTTCATCAAGCATAGGCAACATTTATATCTGAAAACAGAAATGAAGCTTCCAACAATTTATAGGTAAATTGTACGGCGCATTCACCAATTTGCAACCGTAAGAGACTTCACATTTTTTTAACTTGTGTTGGGAGTGACTCTTTCAACATCTATGAAATTTTTGGTAGGGTATGAAGGGGTTGAGTTTGAGAGCAATCAGCTCAATGAGATTTCATTCAGTCTACCTGATCTCCCTTGGAATGCGAAAAACTTGGACTTTTTCCACATGTCCTTCCGAAAGACTAAGGAAGTCATCCCTGGGGACGTATAATTGTACCGCAGCGGTGGCAGTGAGAGAAAAATCGATGGGGGGATTATCGAAATGCCATTTGGGATTACATCGAGTTATTTATGGGGAGAAATTGTCGTAAAAGAATAAAAACATTCTGGCATCCTGCCATTGACGTTTCTGAAACACTGCAGGACCGCCATGTATCTTTACACTGATTACCGTTGGATCCTTGTGCGCCAACAGGAAATAAAGACATCCTTGTATCTCCTCATTCCAGATCTCATCCTTTTTTGCATTTCATTCCATATTTTATGGTTCCATGAGAGTAATGTAGCGATGATATCTTCAGCCGTCTTCGTAGATGGGGAATATTTCAGTTTTTTCACTGTTGTTCATCAGGATGTAAACGAATTTTGCATTTATTTATTCTGTGGATACAGTTCTGATGGGAAAAGTATTATTCTTCTCTGTTGTAGTGTCATGCAATCGTTCTTCATTCTATCACACTGTGGAATGTTTCCAATATCGAAAAATTTTGTCTGAAAATTACACTAAGTATTTCTTAATCTTTTATAGAATAATCTTCAACATCATGACCACAACCACACGGTGCATAAACTTCAAAACTTGTTCTCTCTCTCAAATATGGACTTCATTCGAAAGGCACCGACTATTATTGATTTGGACGAAATTTGCTCCGTTTTATGGCTGAAATTATATTCAAACATGATGTTTGGGGTCATAAAATGCAGGATCCAGTATTTATTACTCGGACCAGCACTACATACGCAGCCTAATCTTTAAAATATCAGGAGTTCTAAATATATAACCTCTGATCATACAGGTATATTACTCCAATACGAACTTTATTAGAGTCATTAATCTGAAAGCCTTCCTGAAATCCGCAGCGTAAATCCCCATGTTTCTTGCCGAGCATGAATATCGGAATGGCATAAAAATTATTGGTTGGCTCAAAGCCCGATAATCTTGTGCAGCCATACCGTAGATTAATTCGTACGATAAATATATGGACTCCAGTATTGGCGGCTTAAACAGTATAGGATTTATGGAAAAATGAACTGAATGTCACAGTGTTGATGAGAACTGAGAAAGAGCATTTTTTGAAGGAAATATTTCAAGATATATTTTATATTCTATTTTTCCCCGCATTCATGGACCACTTTTTCTTATATAGGGCTATAAATTCTCTCACGAACAATACAGGGATCTGTATTTCCGATGTCAAACTTAATTATCACAAAAAACTACGAAATCGAATGATTGGGAAGCCTTCGATAATTTCGCCACGTTGACGAAAAGTTCAAAGCTAACCTACCACAATGGAGATGTGAGGCATCCAGGACAAATTACTGCCATTCATACTGTTCTCCGAACTCACGTTCAGACCGAGCACAGTCAGAAATCTCCGAGATATCCCAGTTATAATGAATAAAGTAGAGAGGGCGGATCTGGACTTCCTATTTCGCTCTGGTTTCGGAAAATCCACCGCATAAAATATCCTAATTTATGGACCTGTGTCATGCAACAGGACCTGGAGGTTTCATTCGTTTATTGGGGTCGCAGATTGCAAGCTACGCATTTCAATGGAAGTTGAGTTATTGTAAGGAGATGAAGGAAACACTTTTTACAATTTTGGCTCCAGCATTAACATTTGGATCCAGCAGAAATATTCTTCTTTTCAAATTCTGCTTCTGCTACTGTATTATATCAAATATTATTTTGGCAATACATTTTTCAACACTTACTGAATTATCACCACAAATTCTTAGGAACAATTGTCAACATGTTGTTATAGGACTAGTCTTATATCGATGGATATGATATTTTCTTCAAATTTGACAACAGGATGTTGGCCAACATTGAGACATTAAGGATGCTATAATTTTGTCTATTCCGAAGATATATTCACGACTATTTTGATTGGGAAATTTTCATTTGTGTGTGTGATGCTCTGAATAACATGAAAATATAAAGATTTTATATATGCATGTGCTCAACAATTATAAATCGCATATAATATTTTGTTACAGGTATTCAGACAATCCTTCACAGCTCACTACACTATCTATGATGTCGAAAAAGAGTAAGTTTAAAGCTGAATGTATCACTTTGTACTTGAGATTTCTCATCATCTATATTTGATTTATAATAACTTGATAAATTTCATGGAAAAAGGGAAAGAATTTATTGGTGTCATCCAGTAGAAACCAAGTAATCAGTTCGTGAAATGATTTTGTAACTGGCGCATTCGGCAGTTTGCAACACTTCCTTGAATAAATTATTCAGAAGCGCAGATATCCTTACAATTCTGACATGAACAAAGAAAAATGTATATTTTTGCAAGGAAAATGAGCATCTCCTTGAGAATTTACAATATTTCAAGTATTCCGGAGAGTATGAATGAAAACAGCACACTTTCCTTGTATACCATCGCAAAATAATTCATCTTATACATTTTTTTATGACCATGAGCCATAATCGATTCCGTCCACCTACTGAAAATCCCCAACACCTAGAATATTCATGCAAATTGAAGTGAATGCAAATTACTGAATGGGTTCTCCCATTTCAGTAACCTCCCTTAAAGTTGCTTTACGACCACCTCTGGTTCGCGGACAGGTAATAGTTATCTATGTTATTAATGAGCCTAGAATATTGCGTGCAGAACCCTATATAGAGCGATTGTGTGTATTTTTAATTGTCACTTATCTTGAAAGACTAATTTCCATACAGGCATTGGAATACACATCGTGAACAGGGGTGATGGATTGGGTAGTAGAGGGATGATAAGATACATAAATTAGAGCAGGTTAGGACTGGATTTCAGTTGTAACCTGATTTATTTTTGATGCGAAAGGAGTTTCATTGAAACATTTAGTACTTCAAGGCGAGGCTAAATAATTATCGTGGAGGTTTTTCTTCAAGGGTCAGTTGGAATGCGGCACTGAAGTAACAATGTAACCTTGCACTATAATGCAGTCACTCAAATTCGCTATGAACTTTCTATATTGAAAAAAAGGGCTAAGTGACATCAAGACTCCAATTTAAAAAAAATCTTGCGATTATCTTGTTGTTCGCGGATGATTCTACACTTTTCAAACAATCTGTATGTTTGTGGCTTCATGCCATAAAAGTCACCAAAGCTATAACTTCCGCGGAAGTCCAAAAAACCGGAAATAAGTATTCTGAGATCGGCACTAACAACATCTATCCTCGACAACTTTAACTCTCGACTCCTGATCCTGAAAAACCTCAGTGCTTCCGAATAAATCATTATGGTCCAGTTTCATCTCCTTCGGCCTCAGAAACAACGTCTCAACAACGATCAATTCGGTAAAGGCTGATTATTTTGGGACAGTTTCAACCGACCGGCGAACTGGCAATTTCATTTCGAATAATTTATGTTTTTCCTGGCAGATACAATCTGGTCAATAAAGCCGAAATCCGGGATTTTGTTTTTTTGTTTATCCCCGCTGCGCCCCTTTATGATTATGGCGGCGGAAAACTAGGAAGTGGGAACTAAAACGATTTCAATATGCTAAACTAACGGTGCCTTGGGATCCTCCTCAAGAAGTTGTGAAGTCACGTGCTCGCCGGAGACACGAAACGAATTCACTTGTCTCGAATCGGAATTGGTTTCTGTTTCTGCGATAGTCAAACAGTCCCGCTGAATCTGAATCGGATTCGTCCTATGAATAAATGCGGACTTGTGCATGCTCGAAATCAAAAGAGGCCATGGAAATTCGAAAGGGGTTCAAGTAGACTTAGTGAGGTACATGATGTTTTTTTTTGTGAATTTTCAACCACTGGGGAAGGAGAATTTTAAACAAGTTCATCATCTCATGGTTCGGGTTGTTCAAAAATTGTTTCTAGACATTTTTGAAGATCATGTCTAGGTGCTAGACTTTCACAAGTTTGAAGAGGAGGATTTTTATCTGAATATCTATTCCATAGGTTCTAGAATATTTGTTTGAATTTATTTATGATAGGTTTTTCCTCTTCTACAGATTATAGCTAATCTAAAAGCTGAGTTTTGATCAAATAATCTTGAAAATATGAATTTTCGGCTGTCACGATAAAGAACAATTTGTGATCATTTTTTCCAGTCACCACATTCCCTTGAGACTTGAACACTCGCCAAAAACCCAACCCGAAAGACTCCAATACGCTAAATGGCTAGGAAACACAAATTCTATCCTCATAGTGTACAATAACGACATATACCTCAGGCAATCTCCTCTCTTTGAGAATGATACCAGACTCACTTTCACTGGTAAGCCGGACATTGTTTACAATGGAATCCCAGATTGGTTGTACCAAGGTGAGCAGTTTCACAAAAAAAATATTTATCAAATATTGTTTGGGATGTCATCACGAAGGAAAATTTCTGAAATGTAACGAAAATGTGGGTTTATATTCTAGAGGACATTCTGAGAAATCCTGAGGCCTTATGGTCTTCCCACGACAACACACACATCTTATACGCAACTTTCAACGACTCCGAGGTGGGACTCTTGAATTTTCCCTGGTTTTCCACAGCACCGCCGGGAAAATCTGCACGCAAACCTTCTTTTCCGAATTACAGGACCGTTAGGTATCCAACAGTAAGTTATTCTGGTGTATTATGTGGAAAAATTTATACTACTCCAGAAAAATTTCAGCCAGGTAGCAACAATCCTAAAGTAGAACTCTATGTGCTGGATATTTCCAATATTACGGATCTGCAGAGATATGAAGTGATCCCTCCTAAGGCACTTGTTGGACAGTGAGTATTCTGAACGAATTAGTATCATTGACTAACTTTACTACCCTTTTTTTCAATCTCTTTTTGAAAATTGTATCACAAGGAACAGTAAAGCTGACTTCTTAACTATACTCGGGATGAGAACTGCTGGCAGAAGAATTTGAACTTCTGTACGGTATATGTCTGCAGTATATGGGAAAATAGCATAGGATCATTTGAATTTAAGTTCTTTTCACAGTGAATCGATCGAAATTGAATGCGTTTTCAGGACAAGTCGATTTATATCTCATTGAGTATTGGAACTTTTTCCAAAACTAACCATCTAATACCTCGAATACCTATTATCATGTCGCCAATATTCATGGCAGAGTTTTGCTATTTCAGGGATTATTATCTGACGTCAGCTGGTTGGATTTGTCAGAAGAATACACATCTAGCAGTTGTGTGGATGAACAGGGCCCAGAATTTGAGTATAGTTTCAACTTGCTTAGCGCCCAATTGGACCTGTATAGAGGTGAGTAAGTTCTGAGTTTTATGTTTGTAGTAAGTTACCAATTCTGGGTCGGGAACAGTACTTCATTGGGACACCCTACACCTTTTCCGAACAATAAATTACTTGTGAAATTATCTCTTCATCGGTGAACAAAAAATTAGAACGTTACAAGAGTTCACAACCGAAAAAGGTTGAAAAGTTCCGCATGACCAATGACAAAATGAATGAGAGGACCACTATCGTCGAGAAAAATCATAAACGTATATATCATAAAAGCATGACTTCGAATCCATTTCAAAGAGCTCGAGCTGGAAGAGGTTATCAAACTACAAGTTCTGATAAAAGTTCATTTCAACGCTGTAGATCCAGCTCGAGAAGAAATCTCTGATTAAAATTTCGTCCGCCCACTTTTGGGAGAGTTCCAGGATTTTATTATGTTTACCACAGCAAACTTTTATTCCGAACTGGCGGTATAACTGATATTCTCTCGAATAAAACATTGGAATATTGACAACAATGGGAACGGGGCGGAAAAAACCAAGGGGTTAAAGTTTGGCCATTAAAGTTCGTCAACATCGCTTAGCCACGCAGAAAAAATATGAGAGCTATCTGACATGTGTTCGACAAACTTCTGCAGTCGTTAGATAAGTCCGTAAAACAGTAGCTAAAATGTAGATCGGATTTGATGACAGCGAATAAAATTCGACAGCACCAAAATAAGAATATCTGGATAGGCTAGAAAACAAACTTCACTCCTTTCTTTTTCAGATTCACACCGAGAGGGCCTTTGAACATTCATGGCTGGAAGTCCAGGAGCAACCCACCTTTTCACCAGATGGGGACAGCTTTCTGGTGCTAGCACAGGTCCGTGAGGGAAACACCGGAACTTATACCCATATCAAGCATGTTATTGTCACAAGACAACACATCGCTGTACTTGGTCATGGCAGACACGAAGTCGACAGGATACTATCGTGGGACACCTATGATAACCTCATGTAAGTGGAAGGTGCTGAAATACACACAAAAAAGACCCTATACGGCAAAATGTGTTTTTCCGAATTATGAGATATGCCAAAGGGAAGAAAAAACACTTCAGTAGAGTCCCAAAGAGCTCTTGCCCATGTGGTGGTAGTTGTTCAACTTGTTGAAACCATCCCTTGGGATGGTTTCAAACACCTACTGGGATTCACAGAATCGGTAAATCTGATGAAGAAGGAGTCTGAAAACAAGACAGAATACCTTCGTGCCTTGAGTCTACCTTAGGATGGACTTACTCAAGGAACAAGCCTAGAACAGTGGTATAGTATATGTTCCATAGACTCTTCTTCAATTTTACAACTTCTGCAGTGCGTGAGGGGTCTATATAAGCTCGACCAAATATGAATGGAGGTATTTCATGGTCAACATGCAAAAAAGCCAGTAGGACTAATATCTGAAAACTTCCCCCTTCACTAGCTCCCTTGTGCTCTTCAGATGACTTCAATGAAAAAGATCGAAAACTCATCTGATTATTATTGGTTAGTTTATGGAAATCACTAACTGGAAAATATAGACCAAAAAACCTCGTCAGATCGAGCGGCAATTACCAGTAAAACACGACCAATGACCCTGTTCCTTCTCATCTCTATATCATCACACAGTTATCCTGTTAATATAAGTGAATTATGATGCCCAAAATTTGATTTCATTCCCCGTAGATTATAGCGAAAAGAGATAATTGGTATTTGTCCCTCTGCCAGTTTCCCCCTCCCGCGAATCGAAACGACAGCTGTTGAGCATCCAATTCGCTGAGCGTCAACCGCAAATGGAGATAGCAAATCCAATTATTGGAAAATTAGAATACTGCATTTAGCGTTATCTGGTATGTCAATGATGCAAAATACGGGATGTTATCATAGACTGTCTAGCGGGAAAATCATGCAATCTTTCCTAATTCTTGGCAAAAAAGAGAAAAAACAGAGAATCACTGCTACAGAGTAGAATTCTGGACGATTCGATACACTATAATCTGAACATTCCTTTCCAGATACTATTTAGCAACAGACGAGAACAAACCAGGACAAAGACATCTTTTCGTTGTCCGCGATCCATCAACAGATGATCCTAGACGTTTAGAATCCCACTGTATCACTTGTGACTTATCAGATGTGCTGTGGAGTAGTAGATATTTGTATGGTAATTGCACTCATTTTAATGCACTGGTGAGTTGAGGCTTCGCCGTAGATTTATTCTGAATTTCATTCATTTCCAATGGGTCAGCTCAACCAAATCGTCTTCCTTTTAGGTTAGTCCCCGTACATCGCCTTCCAGTCATGCCTACTACGTTCTTCAGTGTGAAGGACCAGGTCTTCCATTAGCTGGCGTTCACAACGCCACAACGCACCGTCTGCTGAAGGTGCTCTACGATTCCAGAATCACACATCTTCCACGCCTGCAGGAGCTGGCCCTTCCCAAGCAGAGGTTCTTGGAGGTCCCATTACCGCAGGGAAACAGGGCGCAGGTCCAGATGTTGCTACCTCCAAGTTGGCGAGAAGAGCTGAGAGATGCTGCTTATCCTGTTCTTGTTGAAGTGTGAGTTATCAATGGTAGACCATTTTATCATAAATATATGAATTGTGCCTCTCTGTTTAATTATACATTCCAACCACATGGCTTAGAGTCTTCGTAGATGGTAGTCCATAGCACAGGCTTCATCTATTATATATATATTCTGTTTCAGTAATGGCAGGCCTGGCAGCAAAGCTGTGACTGACGAGTACGAAGTGGACTGGGGCACTTATATGTCGAGCCACAGCGACGTAGTTTACGTGAAACTAGACGTAAGAGGTGCTAGTGGACTTAGTGACAAAGCCTTATACCACCAACTGGGGGGTGTAGAAGTGCAGGACCAAGTGTCAGTTCTGCAGTATCTGTTCGAAAAGTACAAATATTTGGACAAGACGCGCGTGGGTTTGTGGGGTTGGGGTTACGGTGGCTATGTAACCACTATGGTTCTTGGGTTGGGGAACCAGCAGAAAGTGTACAAGTGTGGCGTTGCAGTTAGTCCGATTGCTGATTGGCTGTTTTACAGTAAGTGTAATGAGGAATAGGAGGTAGATTAGTCTAACAGAAGAGATGAAGGGCTCTGATATCAGATGATTTTGGAAAAGAAAAGATTCGCTGGTAGTGTTAGTTCCTGATTCTCCGATTTTTTATGTGATATTAACTCACGCGTTTTGTGCAGATTCCGCATTCACGGAAAGAATATTAGGTCTTCCGACCGACAACTACAAGGGCTACGTTGAGGCTGATGCAACGCAACGAGCAAAAAACATTCCCAGACAGTCGTTCTTCCTTATCCACGGTTTGGCAGATCTCACCACACCGTATCAACATGGCGTTCAGTTGGCTCGTGCGCTGACAGATGCCGGAATCCTTTTTCGGTATCAGGTAAGGTCATTCTAACCTAAATTTTGCAGGTGTGCTCGTTTTTAAGAAAAACAAAATGGGAGGTCAAAATGGCGGAGTTAAAATGTCGGATTTTACTCCGTTATCATTCATATTCGATGTGTGGGTATTTTTGGTGTGGGAATATATTCTCTGATTCTCAAAACTTCCAGAGCTACGCTGATGAGGGCCACGAACTGTTGGGCGTGTTGGAACACGTCTACCGTTCAATGCAAGAATTTTTTGAAGAGTGCCTTAGTTTAGATTCCGACGAAACTAGCAAAGATAGAGAAGCAGACACCTGAAGGTTGGCCAATCGGCTGTTGTTCTACCACCGATTCATGGCCTTTTTAAGACTGCAAACATAGAGCAAAACCAGCTTCGTAGAATAGTTTTGAGAAACTGACGGGAGCTGTCTCTCTCTTGTATGTTGAACTCTGTGGCGGGAGTAATAGAGTACCTAAATGAATTAATGAAATTTTGATTGATTGTCTGAAAATAAAAAGCAGAATTTTCTTCTTTGTTTTTTTGTCTGGAGTTGTTCTGTTTTCTCTTCATCGAGGGGTTGAAAATTTTCTGAAACTATTATGTTTATGATTTTTTTTCACTCTAACAATTTCATTATTGTCATCTAAACGTATTTTTGTGTTTCCCCACTGTTTTCTCGAGGCTGTTTTATTTCAATTTCCTGCCCTTTTTATCTTACCCAATTTTTTTCATTGATGATATTGGTATTTAGATACTCTCTTCGTGACACAAAATAAACCAATGAAAAAAGAGTCAATCGATATACATATATATGATTCGTTTAATCAATAAAGCAGATAAATGTGGGCCTCCACTTCAAGATAATGGCTAGAAAAAATTCAAATCAAAATAGGAACTATAGAGATTTCAACTTAGCAAGCGATAACGAAAGAATAAAATATACCACTGAGCAACCACATTTTTTTCACTCATTTGCATCAAATATCAAACTGAATGATTCCACTGAACTTTTTCTTACGATAACTTTTCAAAATGATCATGAATAAAATGAATTTATACTCGATCTTAAATTTTTCCCTCAAAAATGTTACTGAAGCAATTGAACAGAATTTCATTATTTCATAAAAATAATTATTATAAGCTAACGTTAGAAATGGTTGAGAATCAAATTAGTCTAACTGATTAAGAGTTCGCCCTCATTATGTATAAAATCATCTGGATGTTTAAATGTTTGATCTATAGTTTGTCGTTAATTAATTTTAAAATTACTGTTTCTGCCTTCGATCTTTTATACAGCAGGCCAAACAATTTTGCAGACCTGGGCTGTGGGATTCTTCGTTTCAAATTCACAGATATATTAGGCAATGTTATTCTACTTTTTACATAACGAAAGTTGTGTTTTCGAAAAACGAAGGTGTCCATCTCGTAGGTCTGTAATTTTTTTGACTGCACGTGTTTGTTGAATTTTATAAAGAATAAGTATAGATACTAGGAGAGAACATGTCAATTACTATCGTTGTCATTTTAATAAGAAAATACTTGAATTCCGAGCTTCTCCTAGATTTGTAATGTTTGAAAATGGTTGTGAAATGTGTCGATGTTGGCAGTTCGTGATTATCAATTAAGAAACATTTTCTTCTTCGAATATAATTGTGAAACTTCATTTGGTCTTGCTAGAGGTTACTAACACATACAAAGAGTCGTTTCAATGTATATTTTTTTATTTCCAATGACTTGATATCAGAAAATATTTTTTTTTATGAATAAAGACAATAATGAGTCCCATACTGTTATCCAGTAAAGTTCCAGCAGTTTCATTCCAATATAAAAATAAAATTAAATTCAATTTAAATTTTTTTATGTAGCAAATTTTGAGAAAATTATTCAAATAGCGAAAAAATTCAGTGAGATTTATGGCTAACAGAGGAATAAAGGGTGGTTATGACCTCTAGTAACTTATTTCAGTGGAAACCTTTCGATTTCCTGTAAGCATATAATAAGTTGTGAAAATATTCTGATTTTTCTTGAGTTTTTCAAACAAGCCAACTATGAATGAGGATTGTATTAAAGACTTTTATTTGTTCAAGAATCACTTTTATACAGCTTTATATATTATTGCCTTGTGCTTTTTCATGGCCGAATGACAATCGTTAGAGTAAAAAGTTCAATCATCTTCGATAAGCCTTTCATCCATATTTTTTAAAGTATATTATAAATGTACTCATTAGAACACTTTAAGGTATGTAGAACCTTTTATGGATTATCATTCTCGTTGGAAAAGTGGAAATGAATAGTGATAGGAAGGAAAAAAAATCAATATTGAAAAAATTACACTTTTTTTCCCCATTTTATATTGTCGGCCTACTTCTAGCACTAAAAGTCTGCACAAATAGAAACAGACTTGTCATTTTTTCATTACATAAACTATCTATTCAAAAATTCTGATTTTATTGAGATGAGTATGATTTTCACATAATTTTAACAGATTTTATTCACTTATCTTTTTTACTGAAAGCATAGAATAGTTCTTGAGGAATTACTCGATGAAAAATATATTTTGATTTCGGCAATACTTTTTGAATGAATGTGAATCTTGTACTAAGGCTGTCAATCATTATTTTTAAACCTTCGCTGGAGTTTTTTCCTGTTCAATAGGAACTATAGGTATTAAATGTAGAGGCAAATATTTATAATAAAAAAATAGACAGATATTTCCATTGTGAGATAATCAGAAGATCAAAATGCATTTAGTTACGAAATGGTAAAATGCACAGGGTGATTTAGAAAAGCCTCAATATAATACATCTAAATTATTCGAAAAACGAAAAATCGTATTCCTCTTCAGCTCGAAGGTTTAAAAAATCAACGAATCATTTTATAAAAAGAGACGTCGGTCGTAACAAATTGAGCTCGGTAAAACACTACTATTTCACCGAGAATGGAACACCTTGTATCAACTGTCCAACAAGCTTCTTCTGAATTTTATATTTTATAGAAAAAAAATTAATGTTCGAGCAGGTATATCTTATAAAAATTAACTAAGGCTTTTGCTACTCTATTATTCTAATACTTAATTATATAGTAAAGATTCCAACGAAATCATATGTATTTGGAAAAGCCAGCTTTTGTAAAAAGAGACGGTTTGAGCTCATACTATCATATCATGATAACCTAGTTGACGAAGTTGAAATCGAACAGCATGATTTTCATAAATCATTCTTGTAGATACAAACTGATTTCAAAAATTATCAAAATCTTATAACACTATTCTTTTTACGATCGGTGAATTGAAAATTCACATTGAAAGAGTTCCATTTCAATCCGAACTAATCAATCAAAGGTGAACTTATTGACATTGCTTATATAGATTTCATATTTTATTATCACAAACTCAGTTTTTCAAGTCAATCTTCCAGAACCGTTGAATTTCATATGAATAGAATTCTCATTTCATTTCTAATTCAAGTAAACGAATAAATTTTTCGTATTGTTGCCTGAAATAATTGTTGTACACCGTGTTTGTAAAATAATGTGGAGAACACCAATTACCATTAAAGTATCTTATTAACTGTTCTGTTAGATCATGTTAGATGATGGAATGTTAAATGTTCCGTTTTTGTATTATAAGAAAACAATGAAGAAATGTTTGCAATGAATAAATCGTTAAGAAAATTTGTGTTTTCTTGTTATCTCAGCAAGGGGCTGGAAATTTCTCAGACGCTGTTCACGAGAAATGCGAATTTTTTGTTTTTCCTTTTTCCACTTCGCTTCAAAATTAAAGCTCTCTGAAGTGCAATTTTTCACTCAATCATCCAATAATTGGTTTTCTGGAATATACAATACAACTTATATGCACTTCAGATCCTAAAACAGAAATCGAATACCCTGATTTTAAGGCAGAATTCCTGCAAAGAATAATAAAATTTGAATTTCTTCAAATTGGCGGTAACCATTCGAATTTGACATATTCGACGACGCTTACCGGAAACATCCGAACGGGCCGCGCTGTCTATCGAAACGCGACGTGATTGGCCCAAACTGCACAAGTAAACCGTCACAATTTGAAATGACTGCGCTGTGTAGTTTGAAAGAAACTACGTTTGCGTCGAATTTTACTTCACAATTCAATTTTTCTTGAAAAATCAAACGTTTATTTTGTGAGATTATGAAACAATTCTTTACTAAATGTGACGGAAGAAAATGCCAAGAGTAAAACCTTGTAGTATGTTGAATAATGGAATTTACAACTCTGTATTATATTGTAGATTTCCAAGAAACGCTTGAATGAAAGTGCTACCTCAACTTATGCGCCAGTAAAGGCTTCAAATCTAAAAGCACCCTCTACAAATCGGAGCAAAAAATTGAAAACAATATTCAACAGACTCAATGGTATGGACAAAAATCTAATTTCACGCGATGAAATGAGCAGAAAGTTATCGACTTCCTCATCAACAGATTCAGTCATTTACGTTGGAAGTTATAAGTTGAATGACAATTATTCATTGATTGACCTGACAAAAAGTATGGGTAGTATCAGGAGTGCAGAATCCTTTACATCATCAAGATACACACATGTCCCAAACTGCCATATGTTCTACACGAATCTTGTTCAGCAATGCAACTTGCCTTGTACAGCTTCCACTTCCCACTTATTAGATCCTATTGAGGGCTCAAAACATTCATTACGAAAAAATACCAAATCTGCTAGTTGTTTGATTGTAGTGAACGACAAAAAAAACAATGTATTCAGAAATTCTGATTTTTCCAAAGAAATGTATTCCCTCAACAAAAAAGAGAAGCTTTATATAGATAAAATTACGAAACTGGGGGAGGAAGATCAAAATATTATCAGGCACTCGTTAGAAATTGAAGAGGATATAAATATATTAGAGCTTTGCTCTCCACAACCTCTGCTGACCGATGATGTACCTATTGAAACTCTGATACAGACATACCATGTTGATATGACTGGTCAATTCTCATAATAATGTCACTTTTGGTGTTTGTTTAAAAATTACAAGTGTTGTTTTAATTGCTGATCAGAGAATTTATTGTTGTGGTACAACGTAAAATGTTATATCAAATCTTTGTTATGAAATTTCAACGGAAAATAAAATTCACTCAGAAATGTATTATTTTTAATTATTCCTTCAATTCCTGCTTTGTACCCAGATTCTAGCATTATTTTCAGTTCCTTTTCAATCTTTGAATTAATCTTCATATAAGGTGATTTCAATAAATTCCGTACTAAGGTTCTCTCAGTTTCTGTCAATGATTGTTTGTCTGCATTCAATTTAACGATCTCAGAGGGAAACACACCCAACCACTGGGCTTTTGGAACAGCAAGCTGTTTCGATAAATGAACATTAGCCTGTAAAAGAATACAGCTATGACTTAAAGTTCAAGTAATGGCAAAATAATCGTCCCCGATGAATTATTTTGAACAGACTTGATATAACTAGGAGGTATAAACTCACCAAAGAACCAAATCTATATGTCATCATTATATTAACCCCATGAGGGTCAGCATCTGTGAAAATAAATACTGGAATTGTCATAATGATCCATAGCTTCTTCAAAAACAGTTGTGTATTCAAATCCGGAAAGCCTTTTCCCTAAAAAAATTTTCTGTATATTCTCAAGCAAGGTAGGAACTTAAAAAACCCAGTTGAAAAGTTTAAAACTAACTGTAATCATGAGAAAAGGTCGAACAAGTTTATTAGGAAGATCTTCTTCGAGTAGCTTATAAAATATCGATTCCTTTTCAACCACTAAAATGAAGTAAGCTGAAGATCTCAATTCTACAATTTCATCAATGTCTTGAGGTATCAAAGTACCTACAAAAATAGTTGAATAATCGTAGAATTAAACTAATTCAAAGAAATTCCACCTGGTATATTACAGTCAACAATCTCGTTTGAAGACATGACAATTTTCAAATCGCCAAATATCAGTCCTTTATGAGCAACTATGTTCAACTCCCAGGGTCCAACGCATAACATGTAACAAACTGCTTTCACAGCTCGATCAATATAGCTCTGATTCAATACCAGATGCTTTATTTGGTAGTAAAGTTCTCGTCTAGTGGTCTTAGAGTTGGTTTCTAGGACCTGGAGTACTTTAGCCAACACATACATCATTAAACAAAACTTAAATTGACTCGAAGTACTCTTATACTTCACCCTAATCATTTTTGGGTTCTCTTCAGATTTCAATTCCAATCTGCAAAAAATTGGAGACTGAAATAAGGAATTTTTCCACATGATGAACGATGCTCCTTCAGCCTAATATTTTAGTATATTACCTATCATGCACAAGAACGCAATCTTCAAATGTTTGTCGTCGAATTTCCAAACATGGCGACTTTTTCTCATTTAGGTCGTTCAATACTCGCTCAAAAATACTCATGATTCGATTTTCAATATCATTTTCAGTTTTGACCGAGATAAGTAGACCATCGTTTGACTCATCATGAAGGTATGATATATTTTCGCATATTTCCTTCAATCCTGACAAAATGTTTCCATCAGATTCTGATATCGAACTTTTGGAAACAGGATCATTCCATAATCTAACTGTTTCATTCCTAGAAAACTCATTTTTACCATCCCCGTTTTTAATTATCCTATAAATGCATACATGACCTTCGATTTTTTTTGTTACACTGAGTTTTGAAAATCGCTGACATACTGAAGATTGTGCCTTGGACAGAATGGATTTTTCCTTATGTTGGGAATAAATCTTAAAGGCGATTTCCAATAGTTTGTTGGCGTTTTTGTTGCTATCGAATATCAAATTTCTCTTTTCCGTGACTTTTTGACTCAGATTGTTCATGTTTTTGATTGCATTATTCACAAGTGCATCGGAGTTCACACAATCTTGACTTAATATATACTGAAATACTTCAGAGCCATCTTGCGCATTAGGTTGAGCTCTTCGTGGGATATTGTGGGAAGAAGCTCCAATAGCAGGGCTATTGGATACATTTTGAGAGCAGTCTTCTTGATTCTGAGACAGAATATTTTCCCAGAAGTGGAGGAAATTTTCTTGGGAACACTCTTGATGTGCGGCATGATAAGAGTTTGGGATATCTTCAGGTAAACTAGATGATTTCTCTAGTTGATTACTACTGACTAAATCCCTCAAGTATTCTCGACATTCAAGATCTTTGATAACTGGGCTTGATACACTTTTGAGTAGATGATACGAAGAGACAATAAAGGGTTCCTGTAATTTGATTTTTGGAATTTGTGAAACAAGGTTCTTCCTGTTGTCTGTATCATTTTTATCTACCAATTTTTCTGTTCCTCTAATTATCTGAGGAACTTCTTCAGACTCCTTCAATTTGCTGTCGCTCAATACAGTATCTCTGATATTTTTTTCAATTGTGTTATATTCAAATGAAGAATGCAGATTGCATTTAGCCATATCCTTGATATTTCCACTATTAGATGATGGCTTATTTGAACAATCGTTTCCTAAATGTGAACTACTGCTTACATATTCCTTATACAATAAACTATTCCTAATCTCTTTTTGTGAACTTAACTCCGGTATAATATTATCTATTTCTTGCGATTCCTGTTGAGAACACTCATAATTTTTCTTTATGTTCATTATCTGTTGCTCACCCACTATACTTGTTTCACTCAAATCAGTAGGAGAAGCATGTAGTTGATCATCTTTCAATTCGTTAGGTTTAACAAAACCTATGATAGTGTTACTTTCAGGCATATCTTTCTCATAAATGAGACTTTGAAATCCAATTGTATTGATTGATATCGATTTGCCATTAAGATCATTATCGTACTTCTCACTTGAGCCACAAGGAGGTGAAATATCTTTCGATTTTATAGTATTTCTAGAAGAATTTTCATCATGTTTAACGCATGATATTTGTTCTTTATTGTATGTTTTCAATGGACTACCTGTGGTTGTCGATTTTTCATTAGTATCAAAATGTTTATTCTTCGATGCCTTATCTAATTTCGAATCCTTATTTTCGTTCATCAAATTATCATATTTCTTCATGAAAGAGTCATATAAAGTAGTTTGTCTTATCTTTTTTTTGTTGTCTGGATAATATTTTCTTTTTTTCCTTTTATTTTTATAAGTTGAGTTTTGTTCAGTGCTCGAGCAATTATTCTTGACAAAAAGTTCACTTTTTGGAATAGAAAGTTCACAATCAATTTTATCTCTTCGTAATCCTCTGCTGACCCAATCAATTCTGTCCGAACTAGAATATTCATGATGACTGAATTTTTCAGGTCTAGATGAAATATTAGCAGAGGAGTTTAAACTTTCATTTGACTTCTTATCAGTAGCTTTTTCCTCCAACAAATTGAGAGAAATCCACTTTGATGGTTTTTCTGGCAATCTTTTTTTATGGATGTATTTTTTCAGAGGAAAATACTCTGATATCTTTCTTTTTGGTATGGTATCTATCGAATGAGAATATGAAATCTGAGAACTCAGTTGTAAAGCAACATTAATATTGAAGTGGGAGTTTTCCTCCGATTTGATATTTACCGAAGAAGAAACCCCATGGTCTGCTCCATTTGGTGTATTTGAATCTGATTTATGAGTTGATGGTGAATTTGTTAGGTATTGGGAGGATATTTTATCACATTGAATATTTTTTGTTGCACTTAAATATTCGTCAATAGAAATTTGCTTGTTGTTATTTTTCCTCTTCCTCTTACTGTATATTTTTGTTGCTTTGCAGTTTTTATTACATGTCTGCGATAAATATAATTCATTTTTTGGAACAATCAATTGGTGAGAACTCTTGAAATTCGTATTTCCTCTACTATTCCATTCATAATTGTCTTGCAAATCATATTTCTCCTTTATTGAATACCTTCTAACATAATCTCTTTGGGGCATGGAGTTATTCAATATTTCTTTAATTCCTGCTGTTTTCTTGTTTTCTTCATTATTATTCACGTATTTGTCGTATTTTTTCATTCTTAATTTTCGTTTGAGAAACAAAATTGTTGAATCTTCGGTAGAAAACTGTAGAGTTGAAGACTTGTAGGGTTGTAGGACGTTTCCTTTAAACCAGTAATACACCACAGCACGATTTTGAGAACACAGATGTCGCAGCAACTACAATTTACTGCACAAAGTCACACTTAAGTTCAAGATTGAACCAATAGGTGTCCAAATATGGCGGCATTCCCGAAATAATGATAATGTCAATAGATGGCGCTACCACATTGTACTGATTTCAATGTACATATATATCAGTATAGCTCTGATGAATACTGAAATATAATTACTGAAGAACTTCGAAAGCCTATTTTTGTTTGTTTAGGTAGTGAAATGGACAAGGCTGATAGAATCTCCAGATTGTTTTTGATTTTCAATTGGGAAAATTTGTGATATACTGCATGTGTATTCAGACTTTGAAGACCAATTTATAGTTTTTGAATAACTTTATGCCCATGTGGTGGAAATCAAGTAGGATTAAAAATTGGAAGAACGGATATTTCTGCCAATTGAGTATTTTTCTTGAGATAGCATCCATAATTCGAAATAATCAATCTAAAACCGTTATTCTGTTTCAGGAAGACCAGTTTTCTCATACTGATCAGGCAACATTAAAATCACAACCCCAAACTTCTGCAGCGAAGTGGCATCCAGCGGCGTACCAACGATCAGATAAGAGCACTAGGACCACCCCGTTCACACGCAATCGAACTACGATACTCCACGGAGGAGAGGGCATCTGGCGGTCTCCAACTGAGCGAATTTGTTGGCTGAGAGTGATATTTTGTTGCACAATCGAGTGTGATTTTGGGGAGATAAGGAGTTGGCTGTATCGAATGGGATACGACCCAAATTCTCGTTAGTACTTTTATATTGTTTTTTATAAAAATGAATTTAAATAGTCGGGGCCTTCTGCTTCCTAGTGCAGACCCTGGGTATTTGAAAATAATAGGCTCCCTATGAATATGATAAAAAAATTTTAAGTGGGGTTTTCAGGATACGATTTCCAAAAATAAATAGGACCTTGTCTAGAGTGGCCAATGGAAAAATTGCTTGGAAAAAGTACAAAGATCCTTCCTCGTTCGTCTTTAGCTAGAACGTTAGGGATATTTTAAAGACTTGGCTTTGTAAACTTTTTACGGAATTTTAGAGAAACTGTTTCTGCTATTATTTTGTTTATATGAATCGAGAGCAATGTGGAATGAATTTTTTTTACTTTAGTCAAAGCGATAATCGAAACAAATAATAGCTACACGAAGCAGGAATCGGCAAATGTCTCGAAATACGAAAGCCCCTTCTATGATGGGAATATTTCTTACAATACCCGCACAGCCGCAAATGCTACCAATTAAATTTAAAGATTTTCTTTCAGATAACTTTAAAGTCGGTGCGTTAACGGCTACTGAAATCTGTTATCTGGAACAAGGGGTGTTAAAATCCTAATTCAATCTCAGCCTAAGATCGCTCTGTACCAAATGATTACCTCCATTCTTTCGGGTATAACATAAGGCGGTAAAAAGGAATTATGGCACGGTTCAACCATCAATTTTGATTGTGACACCGATAAAAGTTCATTTTTCATTGTGTTCAATGTTCCTACCTCTATGAAGCGTTTGCTAAATTAGACTCCAGCGTCAAGCTTCACTAGTCGTTCTTGTTTATAACAAATACCTAAAGTATACCATAAAATAATTAACCATTCTTTTATAATGCAAGAACATGTGACCCTGTCAACATTTGAACTGCTAATAAACCGTTTGGTCGATTTTGTTGTTTTTTCTGTTACTTTCTCTAACAATTGCCAATTCTACCTCAAGGGACAATGGGGTATGCAGTAGAGAATGACGTCAAATCAGAAAAATACCCTATTAGAGGTTTTCCTTTGTTACCGAATAAAAGATCAAGTGGTTTACAAGAATTCCCTTCAAATACCATGCCATCATAAATTCTGACTCGCCTAACAAAACCCACTTAACAGGAAAATAACTTTATCTACTCTGAGATCAATCTTTTGTATCGAATGCTCCCTAAAACTGACTTTATTCCCCGTTTTTCAAATAATTCAAACTTCAGATGGATCGGAGATTAGGAGAGGTTATTGTAGTTTCAACTCCGACCGGAAACACAATGAAATTGTCACAAATTTCATGCGTATGTGAAATATAATGGCCACTCATGTTCTCGAGTGAACTCTCCTATCTTTGCCCTTCAGGTGGCACTAGAAGTGGTTATTCTTGCGTTTAACAAACGACCGTTTTAGGGTTCCATTTGAGCGATGTGGTCACCAGACAGTGTAGAACAATCGTAAGTGGTTTATTCGTATCGTATTATGTACTTTATGAACTGCAGCTGTATTGGATGTTATGGGTTGGCTTCGCACCACTGTTGAAATGTCTAGCCAGATGAGTATTTGGGTTTTAGGTGTAGGTTTTGGTATTTTAGAACAAAGTTGCTGTTTTGCTATTCCATTTTCTACATCCAGCTCCTAAATTTCCAACTCTCATGAATTATGGGAACGTTGTGGGAGGGTTAATGATTTTTGTATAAAATTTTATAGGTGAGGCGCATCACATCAATTAGTTTCTTATATATTCATAATTTCACAACTATAGAATCAGAAGGAGCTATTTTCTGTTTTGATGGTTCATCATTGAAAATCAAACCAGAAACGATGGTGTTATTTGATAGGGATAGAAGCAAGCTGGCATCAATAGTATTTTCTTAGGAATCACAGATAGCTCGGAAGGCTTTTCGCATCCCTCACTACAGTAATTACGGATTATCACCTCCAAACTTGATCCTGTGACTTATTTGGTGATGTAAGAAAATAGAAGAGATAAGGAGAGAGTAGAATGAAATCATCAATCTGCGTTAATTTTCACGATTGAGGAAAGGTCAATAAAAACCGGTGCATGCGAAGAAAAGTCCAGATAAAGCCCAATAATTGTCCGTTCAAATCTACTTAATTGGGGACCGAGTGGAGCGTACTTATCATCTACTCAGATAAGGTTAACTGTTTCCGGGAATAGATAGGGGTAGCTGGCCATTTGTTTCCAGGGAGTAATTCACCCCATTTTTATTATTCACATAACGAAGATGAGACATCTATACTCATGGAGTTTTTGCTGTATCTAATGGTTGATATTCGTTGGTTTAAGTCACTCAGGAAAAGACACAAAGTAGTCGTTAATTTTCAAACAAAGTTAGATATTGATTCATTCGAAAACTTCACCTAGCATTATTTTTCTTCATTTCAAGTGCACGTGCTTAAAAAAGGGATTATATCCTTTCTCATATATTCAGTTACAATGACTTATGTAGATCAACACCAAGGGTGAATCCAACCACCAGTAATGGCCCAACCTCAATATTTTTTCAACTTTATGGGCGCATAAAGATGTCACTCAAGCCTTTTGAATATATTCCGTATAGTCAACGGTTCAGCGGGTAAATCAGCAGTCAATGCAGCGTTCGTTTTGGTCTCATCATAAAATTGGAATGCTTCTATTGTACTGTTGGGTACCCCGTATGGTGATATCAAGAATAATTTCGTGAACGTTTTTGTCACAACATCGAGATTTATCGGTTGGGATTTGAATGTCAATCAAGTCTTCTCTTCAGGGATGAAGTTTGTTGAATTTTTATCGTTCCAGCAACGGAGAGAACTACATTTTTTTGGCTTGATGGATTGATATTTGGATTTAATCCAGATCCACCAAGACACGATCTGGAAACACGTCCAGAAATTAATTCTTATAAATTGAAGAGGTGATATGGGTCCAGAATAGGCTTGGAAACCCCTTTGAACGCTGAGAAGCAGCTACTCGAGTATTTTCAGAAAAATTTCGTCACAGTTACAAAGAAATCCACTCTCGTCAAACAAAGATCGCCCATAATGAACCATTCAAAACCGTTAAATGATCAAAACAAAGCATTATCAAGATCTGGGCTGTATTCCCACGGCCCATATTCAACTTTATCGCTGCATTAGCGGAGAAACAGAGGTTTAGTGTTACCCATTGTTTATGACACTTCAAAAAACAAAAGTGAATCATTTACAGTGTTTTGTCTATTGTACTTATTAGGGTGCTTCGAGCGCAACGTTTCGGAGCCTTACAGAAGGGTGGCATAGCGTCTATTTTGGCAGGGTTGCCGAGTCCATTGCAGATATTTCACCCTTGAAGGATGCAATATGCTGGTGGGACTCCTGCGGAGATTTTGTGCTCATTTAAGGGGTCTTTTAGATGGCCATTGGTTACGTTAATTTATCGATATATGTTACTCTGACTCGTGTCGGTAGACCTTTGACCAGAGCTCGATTTTCACACGACGAATTGACCTTCGTTGTGATGAATGATATGAAAAAAATTCAACACATTCTATGGGACAACTGCCTTAAAAAATGAAGTCTAGCTGTAAGTTTTCCTCACGTGAAAGCTGGTCTTTGAGTAGTAAATAATGAAGAATCCTTCTTGAAAATTGAATCTCAGAAATATTTAAATGTTGGCAGATATAGGTCTTCAAAAAATACCTCGGTAGGAGGTAGGTGGTTAATTGTCCAGTTCGTGAGAACTGCAGGACCGAAAATCCTTGAGACAATGAGGATGAAACACGCAATAAATGGGATTCTTTTCACAGCAGAATGGAAGAAGAATTTGAGATATTTCACGATTCTTTCGGGTATTCAATTCGCCACGAACATGTAAAATCTACCGGTTCATTGTCGGACTGCACCTATATCGACTAATTCGCGATGCAAAGTTATTCCAGAGATGAGAATGAGGAATTTCGTAAAAGTATGTGACAATATTGTTTGGCTAGTAATGTTGGACAGTTGTTGCACCCAGATCCACGAAATAGGATATTCTTTAATTGTTTATCTTTATTGTTTCATCGGGTTAAAGAGAGAGAGATATTTTTCCTGAAATCTTGAAAAATGCTAGCCACACTAAGTTTCTAGGTGTTGTTGAAGCAGAAGCACAGCCAGTGTAATTCATTTAGATCCTACTATAGCATGATAGAGACAGAAAATCTCTGAAGCGATCCTACATCTACTGAAATTCATAAAAACGTTGAAACTGGATGGCAAGATGTAGGTAGGTACTCTTGAATTTATGAGAATTATGTTATGTCAAAATTTCGCATCTAGACACCTGTATCAACGATGAATGGATCCGAACAAGTAACCCATATATGGAGCACACAAGGCACCTAGATCACCTATTGAATGCAAATTGACCGACAGAAGACAGCAGAAAAGAGACTAGATACTAATAGTTGAAGTATCTTAACGCATATGAATCGAAAGCTCTGTATTATTCGTAGATCTCAAATTCAAATACAGTTCCGAAAGCATCCCTTTACTCGTAAAACATTTTCGCAGTCGTAAATTCTTCCTCATGTGCCGAGATAAAATATTCCTGTCTATATATTTTGCAGGTATGCCAAGCGATCTGTAAGTCAAAGAAGGAACCTTCGTGTGGTGTTGCCCATTCACAGAATTGACATTATTTCTAGCCATGCTTTTTCGTAGATCAATGTACAATTTTTCTAAGTTACTGAGTTGAAACTGCATGCATATTTTCTGTATGAAGAGTTACCACGTGAGAGAAGAAAGATAATGTTAATTTCCATACTTTAACTCAACAGGATTATATGTATTTTTCCTCTTTCTAGACATCAGAAGAAATGAAAATTCTCTTCCACACTCTCATCAACCCCATCCTCACTTTTGAGAAAACGTTTCTTCAAAAAACATTCCAAGTATTTAAAATATTGCTCAACGCTGCTTATTGTTTTAGATAGTTTCCACCAATGGTAATAAAAACTACAGATGTTCCCAAATAAGGCATTCCCTCTGAATACGAATTAATCAAAACTGAAACACACCTTGACAGAAATGCACCTTCTTTCAACATCTCAATATTCCACCAACGAACGTTCAAAATTACAGGCTGCTGTTATGGACGGAACAATTGCTAGAATAGCGTAAAGCCTATGGAAGCAGGGCGCGTGTCAAACACCTTGTCATTTGTATTCAATCCTAGGTGCAGCACTTCTTCTATACCTACCGACTGGACATGGACACAATGAATGCAGGAGGCATGTGAAACCAGATATCATTGCGGGGCAGATCATAAATCATACAGCGAGCAGAATGCCGCATGCATCATTATTATTGTCCACTTTTAACGTGTTTCATGAATCAAAATGCGGCTTTGCATCTCACAGTTGATGGATCAAGTGAACGTGTTAGTAAATCATGTATTGATACTTGGGAAATGACAATTATCAATTGTATATCTCAGCGAAACAAAACGGTGAAAACGGGTCATAAAGTGAGCTTCAGTTTCGGCTGAAAATCAGTCAGATGACCATCCAGCTGAAAGTCTTCCACTGCGTTGTCATAGCTGGTTGCTCTGTAGTACCACGGAACATGGAGACAGTGGTCGTATTTGAGCCTTGTAAAGTATTTCCAAGTTGGAGGGTGAAAAATATTGGCGAGCCAATATTCCCAGTGACTCAAAGAAGGTCCAGCAAAATACTGATCACAACAATTGTCAAGGGATCCCTATGCTACAATATCTGCTCATTAATACATATTGCGTTGGTCCAATACTCGGTCTACATCTCTCAATAGGATCTTCATCTCCTTAACTGGAATTTGATGTTAAAACTCCTGCAGATACGCTTAAACTTCAGAGTCCCTATCACAAGGATCGTTGTTTCTCATTTTCAATCAATAACATCCAAGTTGGCAAGATCACCGAGAGCGAATTCTGAACACAGCCTACTCATATATCCACCACACCTCCTCGTACTGCAAGATCGTGTACAGGTTAGAATTCCCTAGCGCAAGAATTATCCAGAGATATGTTCTACAAATTATTCACTGATATCACTCTTGCATAGACATCTAAAATACCAACCGCGGCTGTTCGGATTGTATCACAGAATTTATACATGATAATTACACTTACCAGTCTCAGCAAAACGCTACTGCTACGAACAGAACTCAAGAAACCGTGATAATATCGCGCGAAACCAGAGTTATTAATGGATATGTTCCTGGAAGAACACCCCATTCCTCTGGCGATAGTGTACAAACACTTCTCGAATCCAATTTGCTGAAAAGTTATCCGTAGATAAGATCTTGGGGACCCTGTTCGGTATCCAAATTCGTGTTGATTAAGCTTTTTATTAGGTTCATTAAGAACTGGGCAGAAAATCATCGTGCATCGGTCGATAGTGCGAAGTTTATCAGATTCTATGTTAATTTCCAATAACGCGGAGGAAATGGGCGAATTTGTGTTCTGCTCTGTGTTCTACTCGAATTCTACTTGTTCTGTCTCCTGTCGATTACAGGTCTTGGGTGTAAATGGTATAATTAACTGCGGATGTCTTAGTCCGAACATAAACAGGGTAACTTGTGATGCCATTATTGAACTTGATTTGGTACGTAAGGATTTTGCTGCTGTCATTTCGCAAAACTTGTATATTGAATAGCTGTCAATAACCTACGTGCTCGAAGAGATGCTAAATCACACATATTATCCAAGTTGTCAACCCACATGCAAATGCTTTTAATCAGAGAATTATTTTACCAGAGTCCTAGAAGATGCTTCATGTATCCATTCAAAAGTCCGGGCAACCTTCTAATGAGCTGCCTCAAGAGCTGTATAACACCAAGCCTGGTGAGTAATATGCTACAAACAGCATGAGCCCTAGCTTCTTTTTTACCTTGGGTGAGAAGGATGACCTGAAACTTTGTTACCCCAAAATCAGTCGACATCATGCGTTGGACTAATGATATAAGGAGTCTCCCCATCATCGCCACTCAGCTTACTACCAGTTTTTCTTCGAGAAAATCGAAAAGGAATGCCAACTTACATATACGTCTTCGTTCAGTTAAAGACGAAGCGATGGTCCAATGAAAATCTCGCGGCCAGCCATTCACTCAATATTTCAAAATAAGTTAGCAATCTACACGGCAAAGGCATACCGAATAAACAGCCATTAAGAGATCGTCTAGCTGAGATAAGAGCACAAGGGAAAAATAAAACGGATGGAAGGAACAGGTGAAATTTACATCAGAGTCCTCAAGAAGATCTCCAGATTCTAATAAATTGCGATTTCCATTTTTCATTTATTATTCGCGAAATGTTGCTACAAGACATATCGATCTGATCTGGCATCTTCGACGGCATAAATTGTCACTGCGTAATGACATTTTAATAGGTTTGGACTGGACAGAGGTATCGAATATTACACTGGGCCCTGTTCGATCTGCAACGGAGCAATTGTGCCTCGTTTGAGCAGGTTTACGAGGCGGTTCTACACGGGGGGATGCTGTACGTTTGATGTAGAGTCGAAATAAGAAGGCAGCAGAGGTATTCACATCTGATAGAATGCTATACAGGCTGGCGACATGTGAAACTTTTCACTGGCTACTCTCTCAAACTATCCACCCATTTGATTGAGAACATTCTAAATCACTAAGGTCATCTCCTTTGAATTTGTCCATACGAGTAGAGTCCTGCATGTTTTTTCACATTTAAATTGTAAATGATGAAGTTTTCGAAAAAAAAAACATAATTCATTAGAAAAGTAATTGATGAAGGCTTTAAGAACTGGTCAATCATCCTGGCGAATGTAATGGAGCTGTGAATAGAACAATAAAACTCTACATTGAGAGATTTTCTGACCAATCTAGACTACCATAGGGTAATTTAACTCCATTCCCATAACCCCTTATTCTAATTCTATCATAGGGTGCCATCAAAAGAATGACGAGCAACGTTAAGGGATTTTTGCTTTCTTATATGGTGCAACTGTCAGAAAACAGAGAAATGTTATGGATGAATGAAAATTTTGGTGCGCTTTGTCGTTTTTGAACTGAAAAATTCATTCTATAAATGTAGCTGAAAGAGATCTAGGTTTATGTGGTTCCAGTATCAGAAGAATAAACATAAGATGTATCTTCATAAGAAATAGAATTTTGAAGATAATTTTCCTGGAAGATAAATTACTCGAAAGTTGACCTTTGCGTTCAGTTAAAACTTCCTCAAGACCGAACGGTTGCACCGAGAGGGATAAACTTCTCTGATTCATTACTACACTGTGCAAAAAAATTAACGCACATTCTGAGAATCTCAATTTTAATGAAAGTTAACTCTACATTGACTTTATAACTTATTTTTTATGTTCTCTCGGGAAGGTTTTGAATGAAACAAGACACATTAAATGGAAAAAAAAATTCAGGATTTCACCGAATCTTATGTGAAAGAAGAGAAATGAACAATTTTCAAAATACTGAAATGCTGATAAGTGATTTAATACTTGGTATTTCCACCCCTTGCGTTAATTACAGCTCGGCAACGACGGTTCATACTCAAAATGAGTGATCTTAAAATGTTCTGATCAAATCCTTCCCAGATTTCTCCGAGTTGGATTCCTAAGTCATTAAGAGTAGTCTGTATACAAGGGAACGTCGATCACAATGGTAGAGGCAGAATCTAGACTCATCTGTGAAGAGAACTGTTTCCCAATCGGCCTCTTCCCAATGGATATGCTCTCTCGCAAAATCCAAACGCGCCCTTCGATGGGCTGGGGTAAGAGCTGGGCCTCTTGCCGCGACACGAGGCCTTAAATCATATTCTCTGAGGCGATTTCTTATTGTCTGAGTGCTAATTTGCACCTCATGAGTTCGCTCAAGCTGAATTTGAAGGAGGCGAGCGGTTGCAAACCGTTGTCTCAACGAAGAAACTCTCAAGTAACGTTCTTGAATGGCAGTTGTTACCCGTGGTCTACCCTGTCCTGGTCTTCGGACATTCATACCTGTCTCCCTGAATCGCTGCAACATTCTGGACACACTTGTATGGGAAACTCCAAACCTTTCTGCAATTCTTGTGTATGTCCACCCTTCTTCTCGCAAAACTAACGCTTGGGCACATTCCTCTTGGGTCAAATTGCTTGCTTGTTTCGCGTTGCATAGCGATCGAGTGTAGAAAATCAAACGAAAGAAAAACTATTGATCACTAGAATTGATCGAGAACAACTGATTTTAGAATGGAGCCAATACATTCAAAATCTGATAATACCATCTTTTTTTATTCCTGCTGGGAAAAAATATCTGTATTGAAGAGAACCGTTGAAAGTGGATAACATATGCATGCATAATTCGGATAAAAATAATTATCATTGAGAACACCTCCAGTTGTAGAATAAATTTGAGATTTCCATAATGTGCGTTAATTTTTTTGCGCAGTGTAGAAGAATCGCTCTATCAGGATATGTATCAAATTCAGATCTACCATAATTATCCTGGAAGAAAACTTACTCGAAAGCTGATCTTCGAAAAATTCCCAAAAAGTTTGGTTCAGTTGAAACTTCCTCAAGACCTAACGGTTACGTCAGGGTGGATGAAATGTCGAGATTTATCAAAAGAAATGTTGCTCTTTCAGAGTATGTATCACGTTTAAGTCCACTATGATTTTTATGCTAGATACCACTCAATGGACTATATAAATATTTAGAATATAAAACTAGTGCATGATGCAAATCTGTTGACCATCCCTTGATTCAGAAAAGAAAAGATCCAAAGCTTAATTAACGTTCATCAAGGCCTTGCATGATCCTTCGTATCGATACGTATCAATCAGAACGGCCAACGAGGCAAATTACCGGCATTCAAAGCGGCTTATTCATCCTCGGATGCGATTAACCTGCGATGATTTGGACCTGGCGGTGGACGAGTGTCACGAAGGATATACCGCAAAGGTGCAAAAGCTACCAGCTGACTCGCCTTGACCATGGCATACGCTAGGCACGTTGAGGTAGGCTCGCAAAGAGTGCGGCCAAGACCAGAAAGGAAATAAAAGTCGGTTCTCTCTAATAAAACCCGTTTTCGAAATGAGTCAGCTACACTTTCGGAATAAATTCGCCTACATCTGCCGCGACTTTTTCATTTTCGAAATTGATGATTGAGATGGCTTATCGTTCCTTTATAATACAGGGCGATGTTTCGACTTCTACGGGTGTACGAATAAAAACTCATGGTTTTTATTTATGTCCGATCCCGAATTCTGAATCTACTCTTCATTGACCATCTGTATTGTGTGTATCTATAGAAAAATTCGGCTCTATAAAATGATAAGCTAATGACTTAATTCCAAGGAGGAGAAACGAAAGGAGCTGATATTCGGTCGTCAGTTTTTTCGAGAAGGCAAAACGAACCGGTAGCCGTTTCCCTTTTTGCACCGTGTAAATTACGTTTTAAGTTCCCGACTATCATTTTCACGCAAACAGATCGTTGCAAGATTTCACGCTGGATTTTTTAGAGGGCATAAGAACGTCATTAATACAATGACTTTGAAACGCTGCAACGTGAAATCATCCGCCTAAAATTCCTGTTTCAGGTTATCCATTCAGACAGCTTGGTAGATATGATGGATAATGTTATAATGAACGTAATAAAACTGAAGACAGCAGGATCCTCTGACTCAACTTTTCCTCAGAATATTTTTTTTGAAATATATTTTGTTCGCCGAGTAATGTACTTATTGACAATGGTTATACCAGCTCCCTAAGCAAATTAAAATACAAATAATGAGCATGTTAAGTAGCCGGATAAATAGGGAACGTGGCCCTAATGAGTAATATGTGGAACGTGTCTAACGCATGGTGATAATACATTGGGCAAAACCACCTGTAATATTTATCATAAAAAACACAAATGCGGGCTTGTGCCATCTTTCCCTATCTAGTGAAATTGAATAAATTTCTAACGTTCAACAACGATCTTTTACCGTTGATATAGTCGCATGCATTTTTTCTAGCATACAGGCTTGTCTTATTAAAATATACCTGATAATTAACAATTGATTTTCGCCGAAAAATTGACAATGATTATGTGGTTAAATCAAAATCTCCCTTCAAAATTTGACTCCGAAGATTCGGCATTCAAAGAAAAACATGATGAATTCATCGAATAAAAATATTCGTATCCGATTTTGGGCCTTTTATAATTCGATTTTTCGTGCCGTAAACTGAGATGGAGCAATGAAATGGACATTCAATTTTTTTATCAAGCTTAACTTCAAGAATGAACGGTAGCAGAATATGTACGGACCGTAATGGGAGAATTTCAGACTGTGGCGAAAGAAGAAAAATGAACAATAATAATTTTCAGTAGCAATCTGTCTTCTTAATGAATTAAAATTATAGTTTCCGCCTGATTGAATTGAGGCATTACCCAAACAGCCAGCGGCCTTCAATTGTTGTTCATGGATTTATCAAGATTTTTTTCGTCAATCAATCACTGTCATAATGTCGAGATTTCTCAGCTGCCTTAATCGTGAACCTGATGAGTATCTGGCCGCCCAGCCAACGGGTTACTAGATCGGAGTAAAAATTCCCGAAAAAATTGTCTCGTGTTGAGATAGGTAGTTAATGTATCGTAAACTGATCATTATATTGAAAGTTGATCAGTATGGATGGCATATTCCAAGTCGATCAATTTATTTAATGTCTTACTGAAGATAAATTTGCAGTAATCATTCACTTCATGTATCGAACATACGGCTGAAATTGTAATTATGCAGTACTGCCGATAAATTTCGAGGAGAGCCATGTATGGAAATATATAGGGTGTTTCAACACGACACGCTCTATAACTCTGTACCTGTACATATTCCCAATTATTATGAGAATTTCGCTCAACTCCAAGTTTTTGTATGTTGGTCGAGAGTAGATCTAAACGTGATACATATTTGAAAGAGCAACTCTTCTAGTTAAGAATCTGAGAATTTCATCCATCTCGGCATAACCGTTAGATCTTGAGGGAGCATTAACTGAACCCAACTTTTTGGGCATTTTTCGAAGGTCATCTTTAGAGTGATTTATCTTCCAGGAAAATTATCGTAGATCTAAACGTGATACATATTCCGAAAGAGCAACTCTTCTAGTAAAAAATCTGAGAATTTCATCCATTTCGGCACAACCGTTCGATCTTGAGGAAGTTTTAACTGAACCCAACTTTTTGGGCATTTTTCGAAGGTCGTCTTTAGAGTGATTTATCTTGCAGAAAAATTATCGTAGATCTGAACGTGATACATATATTGAAAGAGCAACTCTTCTAGTTAAAAATCTGAGAATTTCATCCATCTCGTCATAACCGTTCGATTTTGAGGAAGTTTTAACTGAACCCAATTTTTGGGAATTTTTCGAAGGTCATCTTTAGAGTAACTTCTCTTCCAGTAAAATCGTCGTAGATCTTAACGTGATACATACTCTGAAAGAGCAATTCTTCTAGTAATAAATCTGAGAACTTTATCAATTTCGGCATAACCGTTAGGTCTTGAGGAAGTTTTAACTGAACCCAACTTTTTGGGCATTTTTCGAAGGTCATCTCCACAATAATTTATCTTCTGGGATATATTATATCTGGGAATACTAGAGTGTCTAACAGAGAGTTTATCGGCATTTCACGGTACAACCGTAGACAAAAGTCGTTGTCACGTTGTTCCTTCTTTCAAACCTACAATCCTCACTTGGAGGCCTTCTAATAATTTGATATACAACGTCGATGAATCTTTCCAAATAATAGCTTCTGTCAATATCGAACAGCATTAAAACATCAAACAATAGTTATAAGTTGATTGAATGCATGGTCGTACCATCTCATCTTGCAGAATATGCCCGAGCCGTATGTAACTCGTAAATATTATAAAATAATCCGAATCGCATAACGCATTCAAAGATTTTATACTCCCGTGGAGCACCTGTACGAAAAAAAAACGCGAAAACCATTAAGTTGTCACTGAAATATATGATCTGGGTAAAGTGACAAATCTTCGAGAGTCAAGTCATGGTGTGGCAAAACTCTTCATTCATTCCATATGTATTTTATGGGCAGTTCTTACTCTATGAATTACAGATCGAAAGTGTCTTTTTATTGAGTACGTTCCATTACTATGTCTCTCAGTATGTACATAGGTAGGTAAGTGTTATAAGGTTACATCATGGATATTTTATTGAAAATAACAACCTCATCTCCAAGGGATAAAGAAAATAATATGTAATCTCATCTCTCTGCACTCTATTGTACTTCCTCTTTTAAGGTTTTACCTAATTTTCAGGTGTCCTCTTTAGAGAGCTGTGTATATAAACATGGACTCAACAAATCCAATATTAAAGACCCACCATATTTTATGACAAGGAGTAACCCCTTAATTTTTTCGCAACTATTCATTCATACCCTGTATATCTTTTTAATTCAATTCATTCGTATTGAACTTGATCGGATCTTCATGAATGATCTGTTACAGGCTTCACGCATTCCATTGTAGATGTTTTTCTCGAGACAAATGCAACTGGAATGAATGTGAAAGCTCGTTTGTATATTTTTTCTTTGTCGATAAAGAGAAGGTATGCTATAAATTCACCTTTCCTTCAAACCCATCAACAAGGTCCTTTGTTTGATGGTCGCCAAAGGAAATTTAGCCAAAACCATTCATCAAGTTTTTTTTTCATGGGAAAATAATGCATGCCATATCAACACTGGGTATGCTCTGAAGCAAAGATATCGAAGGTCTTCTGCAAAAATGAAAAGAATTTAACCGGAGATTTATTATTGAAAGCATATAATCGATTTTTCCTATAATCTTTATGAGTGGAAGTAACAATGTTATGATAGAAGCGAAGATGAACAACATTTGATGCTGATGTCACTGAAACTCCGACAAAAATATTGTTAGATGCTCAATTTCGTGCCTTATTCGAGAATCAAACCATCAACTACGTTTGCTGAGAGATCAGAAGTATTCAATGAAGTTTTTCCATTCGCAACGCTAGACACGCACGCAATAAAAAAAAAGATTGATTATTATTGATGTCTACAAACGTACAGCTCTCGTGAGACGCTGGTCAGGATCTTCTATTAGTACCGAGACGATCGCTAGACACTTGCTCTAGGTCTCTAGGTTAGTCACATTCCATTCCGTCTACTTCCACTATTCTAGTACTACATTAGCAAACCCCCCGTTTTTGCAGCGTCCGCCAAAGGTGCAAGCTGCAGGATGCAGGCTCACCATCTCAACAGTTTATGAATTTATACCATTAGAAGCTGATTTACTCGGATGAAATTGTCAGGATAATTACGTTCGATCTCGAGCTTGATATACAGAGAAAGGTGCTCGTATAGACGGTGCTTATTTGGTTTAATAAGATGATGATTGATGTCACGGACGTACAAAGATCGATCATCATAAACATTTGTTCTGCGATTATTTTTCTCGTTAGGATATCCATTAGGATTCGTTGAATCGTTGAATAAATCTTTGGGATGTTGCAAGTCGTTCTTCATTATTGATATAAGCGAATAATTCAAGGTGCATTTGGTGTCTTCGATTGAAGGGAGAGTATGAAATGTATAACAATTTCGTAAGAGTAATTTTGGTGCGTTAAAACGTGCAATTTCTTAAAAAATTCCCCCATCTCTTTTAGCAACTAATTAGCGCCATCATCAGGCATAGTACAATCCCATTCATTAAATAAACTTCTCGAGAAATTCCACAATGGGTTTTTTGCTCTAGATTATGTCCACCACTACAGGTACTCTGATAGGACTCATTAACAAACTGAAAATGATTCAACAGAACTCATCTCGGATGAGAATGAGAAATCCCCACAGGATGCTGACAAGACAACTAGTCGAATAGCAATGACGTTTTTCATCCAACTTGTAGACAGGGATTGGGTTTGAAAACGTGCTCAAAACGGATATCATTTCAGTCATCATAATGGCAAAATTTCAACTGGTTCTTCTTATCTCGAATAGATCAAGGTGTACTCCTATACTCTACTCGATATGGAAAAACGATATGTACGTTTGGGATTTCAATGTGCCAGCCATTTCAACATTATCATCCTTGATCTTCGTGTCCATTTGATTCACGTTTATTACGATGAATGAAATCAGGTTTTTTCAATGAACTGTACACAATGTCTTGAAACTCCATCTTGTACATTTTCCAATCCACAGAAAGTATTATTTTTGCTAAGTTTTACTTAGGTCCGGTACTTTCACCATCGAATAAATTTTATTCAATGTCAATAAGTATCTGTCAAATAATTTCCTATCTGAAGGATACCTTATTTCGGTGCTTTCAGATGAAATTATTTGACGAATAAAAATTCTATGAAAACACGGTATACTACTTTTCACTGATTAATGTAAAATAAGACACCGCATTGTAGAAATTGTCATAATTCCAACTAGAAAGCAAATATTTCTCGAAAATCACTCAAAGAATAACCATATATCAAGAATCTAAAAAATTCAACCTATAATGACGTACCGACATTCGATCTATGACAAATAAACTTAGCAAAAATAATACTCTCTGTGGATTGGAAAATGTACAAGATAGAGTTTCAAGAAATTGTCATTATTGGTTGCATTTTTTAGATTCTTGATACATATATGGTTATTCTTTGTGTGATTTTCACGAAATATTTGCTTTCTAGTTGGAATCATGACAATTTCTACAATGCGGTGTCTTTTTTTACATTAATCAGTGAAAACTAGTATACCGTGTTTTCATAGAATTGTTATTCGTCAAATAATTTCATCTGAAAGCACCGAAATAAGGTATCCTTCAGATAGGAAATTATTTGACAGATACTTATTGACTCGTTTGGTATTTCTATGCTTATTGACATTGAATAAAATTTATTCGAAGGTGAAAGTACCGGGCCTTAGGTAGATTGTAAGCTTAGATCTAGAATTCTTACTCGGAAATTTCACGTCAGAATTGCAGAGTCAAACTGTATATTCCAAGGGAAAAAAACTGATACCACACATTCCCAATAGCCAATAGGATAGTCTCTGCTGACGCCAACCACCAAATGGAAATCATTCCAATCATTACCATCTCTTTCAAATTCATGTTTCTCTTACCCTAACTTGCGAAGAATCAAAACGTGCCCCGAATCTTATCATTCAATCTGAATCTCATTTTTTCCGAAACAATTCGGACCGCTCATATGTCACATTCTCGTCGTGAAGATGAGAAAAAACCGCATGCTACCGTTAAATGGAGGATTGTCTGAATGCGACCACCTTTAAGAAGCGTCAGTCTCAAGCTGTAAAATATTATCACTCTATTATTCCTGAAGATCTAATCAGTGTCGAATCTGAAAAGAAGAACGTGGGGTATTGAATGGGACCCAGTGCAAAGGGTTGTGTGCCCCATGTCAAGGGTGGAAGGGAAATCATGCGGCGATATAACGGCAACCAGTTATCGGGATTTCTGAATATGAAAAATGGAAGAGGACCTCATGTGACTTAAGAGGTACCGTTATTATTGGGCTTTCTGGAGTGGCACGCCGGTTGCGAAGGCAAATTTGGAGTCAGATGTCCGATGAATCTTCGGGCAATCTAAAATTTATACAGATTGAATGAGGGGGGATTTTTTAGATAATTTTTTAGCTTGAGTTAAGAACGAGAACACAATCGTTTGGTTTTTTAGATGAGCAGTTGTTTGGGGTTCTGTTTGCCCGATGAAAAGACGGAACCTTTTTAAGACCACTCGCGTGTCTGCCTATACATTCAGGCTGTCCTGAAACTGATGCAACTAAATTTGGTCACAGATCCTTGGAGCAAAATTAGGAAACCCCTTTTTTTGATTTTGCCAGGAGTTACTCCAATTTATTCCCGAAATGCAAATGGGGCATGATTTTTCAAAACGTGGCAAGCAACTTGGACTCCATTATTCAAAAGTTCGAAAATCATCAACAGAATAACCCAAAATTTCTTTCTTTCGAAAACGATAATGATTTCACGCTAATAAGTTCATCAAAGTGGCTCTGAATCTCAAATATAACACTCTGATTCCTTCTATATCCAGAACAGTATTCCGGTGAAGCGAAAAATTCGAGCAATCCGAAATAAATGCCCTAAAAACTAAATTGATTAAATCGGTGCTCTCAGTGAGCGCGGAATTTTTTTTAAATTGAATTTCAATTATTTGGCGGCTTTTCGCAAGCTGCAAACTTCAAAGGAGATTCGCCGTATAAGGTGTAATAGTGTAAACAAGGAACAATCGAAATTATTACAAATTATCTCTGAAAATCCGGATTAAAATTCTTCGAATCCCGATCGAATAAGACCTAGATATATCGATACAGATTGCAGCGCGTATGGTGGCTTGTTGTGGCGATAAAATCTAAAATTGTAGCTCATTAAAGGAATTATGTTCATACTGGGTTATAGCCGAGATGAATTGCTGTTTCGAAATTGAGCGTTTTGGTAAATTGTGCTCATGATTGATGACTTTTTAGTTTCAAAGCAAAGATTCTTAATAAAAACTAGAAAAGCTCATAGAGTTGTCACTGACCAATCAAGGAAAGGCATTAAACATTATTATCATTGATTCCATTTCTATTTAATGAGAAAAAATTTGAATTTATTTCATTAGATCTGTCTTTTTCTTACTCAATTTCAGTATAACATTGTGCTACACAGTGCGTACGAACATGATACCTTCGAATCACCATAAATTACCTATATTTTTTTTGTAATTAGGCCTTTCTTCGAACAAATGTAGTCTGCAGTAATTATTGTTCGGAAAAAACGTAAGCCACGCCTCTCTGCTACTTTACGGACAATTAAAAATGATGAAATTTCAATAGGAACAGCATTGTTAACTGCGTCGTAATTCAAACTCGTCTAGACGTAAAAGATACGTTACATCTTCAGGAAAAAGTGATCTTTTATATCCTAATAACGAACCTCTTCTCATGCTGTACTAGTAGGGATAAATGAAGTGTCAATAAATAATGGCTTGTTCCAAAATGAATAGCAGAAATATACTCTCCTGACGAATTTAATGGGAAATTTGAAAAACGATCATGTTTCCAATAGAACAGTCATATATGTACTTATTAAATTATCATCATCATTAAGATGTCAATTTCTGGCGAAAATTTATATGGAGATATTACATTCAACACAGAAACCTGAGAGTTGCATACAATACATAATATTTTCGAGGGCATAATATCGCTGTGATGCTGATTTTATTCAAGGATTTTTCCATTCAATACTTTCCTTATTGGTTCATTCGCACGCTTCAGTGTACAGTGAAATTTATAGATTGTCGGTGTTCTACGAAAACTGATAAATGAGGTGCAACAAAAAGATCATTGCAGAGCCTATATTAAGTTGAGACCATAAATTAGGAGTTTCATTTTATCCACCGATAAATTGCTCACCATCCTGTACTTGACAGAATGCGTTTGTCACATAATTAGTACCACAGTTCTCTGAAAACACCGAGTTCATCATAAATCCTTAGCCTGAGAGTTCGTCGAGAGCATTGATTATAGTTTAAAGTATGGAGAAAATTTATGCTATCCATTCAATCAAGTTCTTTCAGTATTAAGGAAAAAGGGCTCTATCTCTTCAGAATTCATCGTTGGGCTATTGAAAATGAGAACACTCATAGATGGAGATCCCCCTGCTCAAGGATGAGTCCAGATTTCGTCTGTATGAGTTTGATGGGCGAATATATGTGTGGCGAGAACGGAGTGGATGGTATAATGAACGTATTTCATGACGCCAGTAACACTTTAAAGCTTGCAAGTTCTTTCTTCACTATGTTATCGCTCTAAAGCATTCTTGCTAACTGTTGCCATTCTAGGCAAGGTAATACATTACTTTAGTTCGTACACAAAATCATTTTTCGTTTCTTTAATGTATATATTATCCACTTCAACCTTTGAGCAGTGTAGTTTCCCAAGATTCATCCGTTTTCGTTTAATAGACATGTCACAGATGAATCTTTCATAATCATACACAAAATACGGGTTCTTTTGTGTGTAACAAATCCGACGATATATAAAACTCCAAGTGATCGAACTCCTAAACGATATCTTCAATCAAATTCTCACCAACGTAAAGCTGCAGACAAAACACAAAGGCCATGAAAATTTTCTGCTCGAATCCAACCTCAACTTGGCAGGATATCGATGGGCCAGTGTCGCATCTCCATGAGTGGATGAATGGTAATCTGCAAGGGATCTCTGACAAGCCACCAGTGGTCTAACTACCATCCTCGCACTGAATTGAAAGTCATTACGGGATGAACGTGGAATGGTGAGTAGCTGCAGCCACGCGTTGTGCACCTTTCTAACAACTATTTTTCAAGATAGTAATAATGGAGTAATTACTATCGTGTGCCGAGCATGTGGGTACAGGTGATAGCGGTTTTTTATTATGTCAACTAACGTCCGTTTATCTATTAAACCACCGCGGTTTTAAATTATTGCCGTTTTAACCGCCGATCAATTCTGATCGTATAACTGCTGAAATCGCTTCAATAATTTATTGGCTGAATACTTTGTAATAATTCCATTGTACGAATGACAATTGGAATCGCCATTGTTGAAGCAGGAGAAAATTCAACAAATGCAGTTCAAAAATTCTCAATTAGCTATAAACTTCTGAGATCTCATGATTATGACATAGGCCCCTAAAGCATTATTTGACCCTACGCAAATTCACTTTCATCGATCGTTCCAGGTAGAGAAACCCCCCTTCACATGATTGCTACTCAAAGTAAACACTCGAGAAGACACATGACACTTCTTGAGGGTCAAACAGTTTTCCAACGAACGCCGTCCCTCTATATGTTTTCCAAAACTGTTTCAATATTTGAGACGAACAAAACTACAAATCCATACATCCGATTGCCTCTCCCCCAATTTATGTTCCGCGTTAAGGGTGGTCACCAATACCCGACCCAGGCCACCTAACCCTTCATTAAATATAAATGTCGAATAACAAGGGTTAAATTACACCATTGTGAGTGGTACTTAATTCTGAACCGTTGTACCTCTGGCGTTTTGTATACACAGAGTCAACACTGGATGGGAACGGAGGTTCAAACCCCGATTGTCTCCACAATTAGCGTTCTATTTGATTTATCGTGTTCAATCCCGATCATCGATTTCCTCCCAACGGATTTGCGAGCCTGGTTTGGTCCAGTCGGCTTTGGGATGGAGATTCCCTGTTTGGTAAATGAAAATTTCACTTTTTTGTCTTGAATTACAATTGTTTATACAATTGGTCGAAATAAATATACGGTTGTACAGTTTAAAATCCATGATTTCATCTGGTTTCTTGCTCTTTTGATGAGTCCATTCTCATCATATGGTTTCAAAGATGACAGTGTCCTGTGAGGAAGACGTGTATCATTTTTACTGAGATCCAAATATCTCTTGGATCTTTCAGTTTCAAAATCTCGAAAGATTTCTTTGGAATTATCCATTCCTGGAAGGTTCCCCCATAGTGTTTTCCTTTTGGCTTCTTCTCCCTCCAGAAACTCCACATATATACAAAAAATAATTAATGAATTCATTATTACTGGGTGTTCTGTTCACTACATCCTTCAGCAATCTTGGAGTGGCAGAAAAGAGATGCTTTCTCTGTGAACAGAACGTCTCTAATCTTGAATTTACAACTTTTATTCTTTGGCTCGCCTAAAGCTTGTATCTAGCAAAATTAGAGGAATATTCGCCAAACTCCACCTTTGAACAAACCCGATTTATAGAGAAGCCGTTCGTTCTTCTCCACAGCTTATTACTTCTCTTCCTAAATGATCCAAAATAACCATAATCGCTCATGCTCATATCTTGCCCCAAGCGAGAGATAAACAGCATTTCCCTCAAGACACAATTTGTGGTATCTAGGTAAATTCAAGTAGCCGGGGAATCCATTCTTATATTTTCACGACCATAATTAAATATAATGAAAGACACGCATACCGTAGTTAAGTCTTAATCACTTCAAGTTTGACGGAAATCATGGTAATGAGTGTTTATATTCACGAGATTGAGTGAGGCTGTCTGGTTTCTCTGAAAATACCTAGTTCGTATTACTGACATTGAATTTTGGGCCGTCGATGAATGAGAAGACAATGCGAAATGATATAGCAATTAGAAAATGAATTACAAGTTTCCGAAGAACATGGAGCAGGTGCAGGATGTCATATATCGATTTTTTTCCGGGCAATTCGAAAAAAGCAGTTCCAACTGGATTGATGCGAGTAAAATGTGTATAATTCATCGGGCAGTAGCAATTAGTGAACGTAAGAGATTTGAACGCTGGAACAACACATGCACGAAATATTTCTCTGACATCTACAGGAAATATTTCAACTCAAAACCCTTCCAACTTCATGAAAAGAATTTTTTTGGAACAAAAAAGTTATGTTCATGAAGGTGGAATTATTCTGTATCATCAGTGAATGCCTCTAACGCATAGTAGAACATACATTTTAAGTGGGTGTGTTAGTACGGTACGGCAATAGAATTAATTCATCCTACTTAATATTTTCGAAGAAGGGTGCATATATTTGATGGTCGGAATCGACTTCAGACCAATTAAGTCTCGTTTCATCACAAAACAACATGTGTTATTTACTGAAAAAAAATTGGTGTGAAATCTTCGAGATCATTTAGATTTTTCCATGATATAGAGTGAATTGAAAATAACCGAAGATTATTTGCATTTAATTCCTATTAATTATAGAAAGTATCGATTCAATTCCATACTACAACTCGCCCTATTCAAAAATTCTGCTCCATTTCCTTCATGTAAACAAATTTTCTGCTCACCTCCTGAATAAATTTCAACTCCATTGAGTATCATTCGTTTATTTATGTATTTCAAATATTTTGAAGTTTACGATCAATAACTCGCTTTTAATGTATGTACGTTTCAAACCTTCAATTGTATCGAAACAGATTTATGTTAACTGTATAGATCGCAACCCTATCCTGACGGTGCAATAAAAATGCATACATATCAATATGTATATTCAAATATCTTTTTTCACTCCAGTGATCAGGTATTGAGAGCTCGATTAGCTTTATCCTATTCTATATGAATCTACTCACATTAGGACCCAATGAATAAGGATTGGGGCAGCTGGTGATTTTTTCAATCAGTATTCTACCGATAATTGATAGTTGTAGAATGTTACTCATCGGATGGTATTGTATAACTTAGGAGAAATTATGGAAAACCAAATGGGTGAGTTCCATGAACTGTTCTATCGTTAATTTCCAACTTATATTCATTACAGTTTCATCATGACATATTCTTGAAATCAGGTGTTTTCGAACTGTTTTTATGCGGGTACTTACATGGTCAATAACTGTAGTTATACGATCGATTTTTCTAGATTGCTTCCAAGTAGATTGACCTGAATATGATGACGATTCCCTTCGAGCTGACTTTTTTCAATTTCATGTGAAATTCTAAATTACATTCACAAGATATATCAGATTGGCCAAGTTTGGACTGGTAGACATGGTTTGACCTTATCAAAAAACTTGTAGGATTTTATCTTCCTGGGTAAGTTGAAAGATTAACTAACATATGTGAGAGGTCATAGGTGAAGGTGTTACATCGATTATAAATGCATTATAAACTCATTCGAAAAAGCAGCAAATATGATTTACCGAATGGGCTCCTGCTTCTTCTCATGCGGAGAATTTGAATTTCAGTAAGTCACGACAATGAACCAAACGGTTGTCCAGAATATGATGAATGGTTAAGAATAAGCGAATTGAGGTTGGGGAAGCTGCGAGCAGGTGAATGATTAACGAATAAATTAAAGCAATATTGAAATTTTCTGAAGCAGAATTAGTGGCAGTCACTAAGTTGAACACACAATGTTGTAGTTGCGGATATGTCATCATTTTCGTTGTGGATCTTGATAATTTTTCCCAACTCTCTCTAATTTTCGAACTTGAGCTCAACATGCCCACAAACCATTTGAGTGGCTCCTGATTTCATAAAGAATTGGATGTGCAATCAGTTTGAGAAAAATCAAGAATACGGTCCTGTTCCTTCTGGTAAATTTTATTTCAACAAATCGACATATGCTACTAACTAATCGCATGTAGGTGATGAATTGGTAGAATAGCACGCGACCCCTCACAATCACCCCTTCCTACAAATGTGTCCGACATAACATTAGATGAGTCTCTAGGGAATATTTTATACAAACACTTAATATCAATTTAGTTTTCTCAATAAAGTACGATAGATTGGAACTTGAATAACACGGAATAGTGAAGCATTATGCAAGATAAAATATATAACGAGTGACTAAGCTTTAAATTCAACAATGTGCGACAGAACAAAGACGACTGAAATCAAGTAACCATAATTCATTGATGTTACAGTCAGATAATATTGTGATTGTTTAAATATGTATCCATTCATGCGGAATAGTGAAGGAATTTTTTTGTTTTAGTGGCATTCAAACTTCCAACCATAATATTGCACATATCATCATTGGAAATAATATTTAGCCAAACTTATCCCATAATTTGTGTCAACTGTGAGAGAGTTTTTCAAAATTTGAATACAGGAGGACAGTTTTACTGATCGGGAACTCCCTTGTTTCAGTGAACAAACTTGGCGCAATAGATCATGTGATTTGGCACCACTTGGATTTGTTTCTAAACGTTTATTTTAAGCCAGAAATTTATGACAACAAGCCTTCAACCATATGCCCTTCGAAGCAGGATATTTAAGGACGAATCAATGGCATTCATACAAAGTGAGGAAGAATTCCGAAAAGAAGTTCTCATATAACACAAAATCAATTGATGTCACTTGTTAAATATGTGATAATCTATTCATTATATTGGTCTATGTAATTTTTGTTCTGATAACTGAATAAAAATAAAGAAAAAAATGTTTTTAGGAACCCCTTTCACTTGTTTCGTAAAGAATAATGTAGTCAAAGATTCTTAATGCTCCTGAGTGATTATCATGATGCTCAACTCAGGATAACCATCCTGTACTCCATTGATTCAATGAAATGAATAGTTGTTATAGAATGAAATGGCTTTTCAGCACATCCTTCAGCCTAAACACGTGTCAATTCCATGCGGTCCGTCCACAGAGACAAAGAGATCATCCTGGATGAAATCCTTTTCATAGTCCTGCGTCTACCCATCAGTAAAATGAATAAAACGAAGTCAGGTAAGCTAGAATTTCATATTGTAAAACAAAGTAGTCGATGCAACGTTCCTCGAAAGAAAAAAACAGACTAAAATCTCATTGCTAGAGCTCCGGTTTATTTTCATTATTTTCACCTCCCATTGAATGGGTAAACTGACACCGTTGAATGAAAGGTTTGAGAGCATTAAATTGCATGGCACTTCTTTGAGAAATTTTTGTTCCGAAACGTGTTCAGAACAATAATTTCACTCAGAGGTGGTCCACGGTATTTCATTGGCATATCAGTTGTGTATTAGGGCATTCGTTCGTTCAAGATGAATTTCTCGAACGGCATTCATCCTGAGATATTTCTTTTCTTGAATAACAATCGTCAAAGCATCGCAGTATGTACACCAGAACGTAGTTTATGAGTTTTTGAACAGGGAATGTGGGTCGAGGAAAAACATTTTCCAAAATCAATTCAGTAAAAATAACTTCCACGAATTGAAAAAATATTTAATTATATTATTCACAATATTTTTCTTCACAAAAATTCCATGTGTAAAAAAACTCAACGTTCTACAAGGGACAAGTGTGAAAAACACCATTTTTTGCATTCTGGAGCTTGATCTTGTAAATGGTCCGAACAGGTGGTATTAATCTTTTGTGGAGAAGAAATATATTTACCTAATTATAAAGAATGGTCGAAAAAGTTCTGCCTGACTTGCCGCAAAGCTTGTACGCTTGTGAAACATTCAAACGAATGGATTTTGAGAGCGAGGAGATCCTTTTAAGGTGAAAAGATAAATATTCACTTTATGCGAAACTGAACTCACTCAATCTTTCATTGTAAACATGAAGTTTTTGTAGATAGGTGGTAGTACTTCTTATTTTACATCCATTTCCATTTGTAGTCTCTAATATGTCAGACCTTTGCGAGCGCACTGGATGATTGAATTGAGAATCAAAAACCAAAGAAGAAATGAGTAAGTTAAGGTAAGGAGTTTTGAGGGCATAAAACGAAAGATGAACCTGAATAGAACATTTTCTTCCTCCAATAAATGGCACTAACTATTTCACACCTACTGTGATTTTCAGCCAAAAATAATTGATAGTAGGATTAAGCTGTTCAAATGCAAAAAAAGTTCAGTTCATAAACCACAAAATATACTGAAGAGACTACATGAATTTGACTTCAACGGTATAATCTGATTTCTTTCAATAATCTTTTATAACCCTCATGAAATAGTTTCACGTTGTTCTTCTTGAAAAAAGTGGGTCAAGGTCTTTATCACCCGTATTTACAAAATCAAATTCAGCTGGTCAAAGTTCAAGATTCATAAAAACACTATACCCACAGCTCATACTGAATACCTCACAGCTGAGTACAAGTCGAACGTTGAGGAAGGTAATGATTCTTAAAATAATATCTACCCCACTTGAATTTACAGTAGTTTTTTTGCAATTGAAATCACAAAGAAGCAATTCTCCTACCAATTCTTGTAATGAGTACTACGAAAATAATCCAATCATTCACATAGTAACGAATGAAAAACTAATGAGATCTCATGATAGATCAGGATGAATTTATTGGCTGGATAAATTGATTCAATTCACAGATGACGCTCCATATTGACATGATTTGTATTTTATTCCATCGAATTTTCCATATCCATTGTGACTAATAGTTTTCAAAGTTCTTCACAATGCTTACAGCCGATTAAAAAAGTCGGACTATCATAAAGAGAATTAGTACAAGGGGAGGGTGGTTCTATCAAACAACGTAAAACGTCATGAAGGTCATTTTCATCAACTCCCTCTTTTGTGAATACGGTCTGGAGTTTCTACTGTTAAGTGGCAATCTGTCTCGCTTTCTCTCGCAGTTCGTATTCATCGTCGCATTCTGAAACCCCCTAAAATTAATTGAGAAAAATTGGATTCAATTGGTGAGGACTTGCGAAGAGTGACTAGTTGGTGTTCTGGGGAGAGCCAAGCTGTTCAGTTCATAAAACATCTATGAGTATTGTCACTCATTCTCTTGCATATATTGCAAGTGGGATATTCAATTCACTTAACTGTTTCGGTTATTCTTTGAGCTTATAGACGGCTAATATTTACATCAGTTGAGGTTTTTAGAGGGAAGAGAACACTTCATGAAGCCATTCAGATGCTGGAGTTCTTGAACTCTGAAACTGGATCTAAAGACGAAATAGCGACTAAAACAGCTCTGATAGGGGTCACAATAGATCTTAAGGTCGCAGTCGACGCAAAAACAAAAATCTACAATCGTAGGCTTAGAATTTTCCCAATACATTCCCTCATAATGAGATCATTTTCTCCAGGTTTGAAGAGAAGCTTCCCACGCTGCAGCCAAATACCGAATATTCCAAATTCCTACCCGATGTACTCGCATATACCCCTATATACCTTTCTCTCAGTTTCTCGTTATAAAACAATAATAATTCCACTAGAATCATCCCCCATGATCATCAAACCAGAGCCATTCTCGTATCGTCATGCGGATTAACCAACAAAACTTCCAAAACCTCCCATTCCACGAGGCTGGTGACTTCGGTCCAACACAACATGTGAAAATGCCATTATATCAAGTTACAATGTGGCCAAAACGCAATGCGTTACACAATGGGTATATTCGCCGTTTATGAACTCCCCTCATGTTCAACCCCACATTGACATTCTCCTCGAGGTGATGCTTATCAAAAAATCTTCTGTAGTTGGACGCTTGAAAAGGTGGGTAACGAATGTAACAATTGATCGATTGGCACTAGAGTGTTCATTCGGGTAGTCTGCGTTGCTCGTTATTTTTTGGCTTTCGGATTGGGTTCAACCAGCTGACGACAGTATCAATTGTGAGCTGGGATAAACTCTCATCTGAAGCTTTGACTCTTTTAAACTTCAAACAAATTCACCAAAAGTTAGATTTCTTCATGTTATGGGACCTACGTGCAGATTCAGCAGCTTTTGTCTGGATAGGATCTCTTCAAAGATCATCGGAAGAATCTCCTAGCATGACGTCAAGTTACATGATGATAAAAATCGTCAATGAGGTTGAATTTCGAGGGGGTGTAACCCCATTACTGTGGGAACCTGTGGATTAGTGAAGATCCTGACTTCCGTTCGATGAACATAAGATAACGGATATTACGTCAGACCATTGTTCGGTTTAGGGAGCCTGATGCTCTGAATAATTGTTAGATTACTCTATGCGAACTTCGTTAATATAATAGTCAATTATACTGTTCATTCTCCTATTTTATATTCATTTTTCCGATCTCCCTTTCTGATCAAATTTTGTGTCAATGTGGAAATTACAGGAATATATGAATGTACGAGGATGTATTGATATCTAGTTAGCCCAGACCAGTTCCATGCATAAAAAAATATTTTGTTACCATAGCAACGAACAATAACTCATTAGAAGTGTCAGTGTGAAGTTTGAGGTCAAAAAAGTAAACCAGAGTTACTCAATAAATTAAAAGAAAGAGGATGTCCGCCGAAATTGTGAAAATCGAAAAATTGGAGTAGCGAACCATCATCAAGTACCTGAATTTGAAAGGGTTAAGAGGTAAGCAGATTTACGAAGATATGCTTAATATCCTTGGTGATTGCAAGCTTCAAAGAGGTAAATTTTCCATTGAAGATGATGACCGATCGGGAAGGCCAGTTTCTGTGTCAGTCCCCGAAAATATCGATGCAGTTCATGACATGATTTTATCAGACCGTCGAATTGGGCTAAAACGGGTATCTGAAGCACCGAATATTTCATACGTACGCGTTCATCATATAGTTCACGTCAATTTGGACATGAGAAAAATTGCTGCCAAATGGATCCCCAAATGTTTAAATGTTGACCAAAAGCGTGCAAGGGTAGAATCATCGCGTTCCATCTATGCTCGATTCTAAAACGATGTAGACTTCTTAAACCGAATTGTTACTATGGATGAGACTTGGGTACATTTCTACGATCCAGAAAAAAAGCAACAATCGATGGAATGGCGACACTCTGGTTCTCCAAGACCTAAGAATTTTCGTGTCCAAAAATCTACTGGAAAAGTTCTTGCTTCAGTACTTTGGGATTGCCATGGAGTAATCATGATTTATTTTTTGGATAAGTGTAGAACAATAACCGGAGATTACTATTCGACATTACTGACCACTCTACGGGAAAAAATTAAAGAAAAAGACACGGAAAGCTATTCAAAAGTGCTTTGTTTTTGCAGGACATCGCCCCTGCACACAAATCTGATGTTGCCATGCAAAAAATTCGTAGAACATTCCCCTTATTCACCCAGATTTGGCTGCATCCGACTATCATCTCTTACCTCAACTGAAAAAAATTTTAAATGGTCGTGAATTTTCTTCCAATGAGGAGGTAATAAAAGCTGTGGAGGTCTAGTTTGCAGAGCAAGAAGTAAAAATTTTTTTTAAACGCCTAGGGATGTTGCAGGTTCGCTGTAATGAATGTATCCAATTAAGAGGAGAATATGTTGGGTGATAGAATATTTTGACATTGAAATTTTGTTTGGTGGTTCTATAGTAGGCTAAGAATTTTTCATCATATCCTCGTACATAAAGCACAAAAATTCTTTCAAACCCGTTGGTTTCATCGATAACCCAAAAATTGACCTATCTAGCATACGAGTAAGACTCGCGGGAAGATGAACTCCTTGAAATACTTCCTGACCACGTAATTACAGCTTAACCAGTTCATGATATACCGAACATCATGATTGCTGTCATTATGGTCCGTCCCACTTTGATTATACGGTCGCGGCCGATCTTTCAAGTCTGTCACGAATCTGGCACCAGAAATTTGAGAAAACCATATAATTTCACCCCAGATCCGTAGTTTCTGTTCTCCAGTAAGAAGTCGCACACTGCTGAAACTCCTTTTTCGCACATATCGTGAAAATAATGGCCTCGTATTATATATTTACACAAATCACGAATTTTTTTGAACGTAAGAGGAGAAAGATTCAATGAAAAATCACGTTCATGTTGCTAATTGTATACCGTTGACATGCTTATTATTTTTTGCGAGGTGCCACATCTTGTATTTTACTCTTCGACAAGTATTTCAACGAGAACAAGTTATTGTTGTAGACAATCCGTTCTCTTAGTGGTAGAGAGATCTCCCTATAAATATCTAAAATTATTGAAAAATTTTAATGAAATAATTAGTACACAATCATTTCTATAGAATGAATACTCCAGGATATCGACCACAGATAATTTGAAGAAAAATGATCGGTATTCGACCAATATAATCATTAAATGCATTATTGGAGATCAATCATCATGTTCCGATCAATAATTATTTCTCATTATATCTACAAAATTGGAATTTATTGACTATTATTATATTGTATATTCTGATTATTGAATTTTGTTGAAATCTGTGACTGGAATAACCACAAATTATTTATTATCCATACATTGTTTGTGCTATTAGAGGAATTTATTCAATTAAAAAATATCACTTTTAAAAAAATGTTTTTTTTTTGTAATATTCTACTCACAACTACTACTTACAAAAAGAGGTTTCCTAGCAGCCATAAGGTCTCAAAGAGAAATCTTCTCCGTCTCGATACAGAGCACAATGCGAAGATTAATTTCAAAGTTGTCTAGTCATTTCAATACGGATATAACTCAAGTTAAACAGCTACGTATAGTCTGAAGTCTCATCCACTTAACGATATCAACCTGCCAGAATAATTAAAATTTATAATTGCTGCGTATGAAATGAAAGATTAACAGAATCAGATAACATTCTTGAATCTGACGTTTCAACGTTGGAAAATTAAATTGTGCAGACATATGGAGAATTGCACATATCCTTTTGTCTGCAAGTGGTTGGCATCTCTTTCACAGTCTCCCTCCTATCTAATTCAACTAGGGTTTTGGAGAGTTATCAGAAGGAAGGATTGATAATCTTCTGCGCCAGTGTTTGAGAGGGTTGTAAATTATTTCATGTATCGAATGAAAGAGAGAATTGGTTTTTTAGAAGAATATCTACGAGATCAATGGGGAAAATGATAAATGCAGAAACACAGACTAAACTTTTCTGTATCATTAGTAATTGGGATGATTTCGACCTTAGAATATAGAGTAACAATTTAAGCCGACTCACCCTGATGAAATGTGTGTTTTTTTAAGAATTCTTTCGCCAATGTTGTATTAGTCCATTGCCAACTCTTACATTTGACTCTATTGCTCGCGAGTGAGTGGAACTAGCTTCCTTGGTGACGAGTCGACTTGATGGAGACGTCTTCTGACTCTACTTGGGGTAATTGAGGTATCTGTGGCATTTCGAAGATGTCGACCTGCCATTCTGTATGATCTGAGAGGCTTTTTCAAGTCTCTTCTACTAGCGTTGCAGCTTGTAGCACGTGGTCTAAGACTTTTGGCTCTTTGACCAACAGTGCTAGTGGCAAACTACCGTGAGAGGAAACAAGACATCACACTTTGGCTACAATTGGATGAATTGGCCACATGCAGTTGTGTTCTAGCAGCCTGAAGCATCCCAATGGCTCTGCTGGTATCGTCTTCGGATAAAACTTGTCTTGACATGAAGAACGTCGAATTTTCTGATACAAACCATTACAAAAACATGTTACTTCATGAAAGAAACTGAAAGGTAAGTAAATGAAATTGTTGAATAACCCGTGGCAGTACCATTTCTACCTTTTCTCCTCTCCAGATGTCCCCAAATTGAGAGATCCAATTGAATTAAGCCCCAACCGCAAGAATCCGTGATCAGATTTAATCTTAACCCGTTATATTTACCGAAACGGTTCCGCACCGTCGACCAAAACCGAAAAGGTATCCCGTAATCCCACGCAACAAGAACCACCTGGCCCCCTTTCGTACGCCCAGCCATTAGGCCCATCTAACCACCGCTCTCTGCCCTGCCGGCTCGCAGATCTCATCCTTGCCGTCTCCTGGTCGGCTTCGGTATCTGGCAGACGGCAGCGGGTCACGTGACCCACACGGTCGCACGTGACCCCCACTAATTTTCGATTCAGTGATGCAACCTGAGGCGTATTTATGGGTTTATGGGTTCGGAAGTTAGATTGTCGGATGTTGTTCATTTAGGCCTTAGGGCAATGTCGATTTGATTCGGATGGAAGTCAGGTTCAACGTTTTTTCGGTTTAGGGCCGAAGCTTTTCAGGTAATGGTTCGCGTTCTGCCTGAAGCTGCTGCTGTAAGAGGCTCCTCTTCAAGTGAATGAAGATGAAGAGGATGTACTTATGATTCAACCGATCACACACTGATTTACAAGCATTTGTGTGTCAAATTCCTGGGTATTGCGAAAAAGCTGAATCATTTAGGGTATTGCAAAAAAAAACTGTGGTTTACGTGCTATCACAGTGTGGTTGAATGAGGGTCTAAGAACACCTAGAATCATCCATGAATTCAAAACACAACGCAACGAAACCAAAACACAAAACCACTTCAGTTGTATGAGAATAACTCATGTCAACTTTCTCTAGTTTCTCTTCATCATCATGATCCATACTTTTAGAAGGTTCAAGGAAGGAACGAAAATGTTAGCACTCAGGAGAATCTGATGATCGAAATATTGAAAACATTCCTAAAGGAAAGAAGAAATTCTGTAATTACTCGCCCTGTGTAAACGGAACCCTCTCCTATATCGTGGAAGTCAATCAATTGGATGGTTCGTCTCACGAACCTCTTTTTCCCATCGTTTATTTCGAAACCGGTAATTAAAAGATATGATTTTACAAAACATCACACTACCCTCCAAGTGCTTGTCGATAAAAGGTTGAAGGAAGGCGTGTGAAAAAGAGGAGTCTAAATGCTATTAGTTGGACACGTGCTGATGAGTTATTAGAACGAGATAAAACACCTTTCGTAGCAGAAGGTAATCTAATGAAGTCACGATATGGGAAAATAATCCTCAACAAATGGGGATTTGATACAAGGAATCAAGGTTCCAGATTTCAGCAAGCATATTTGAGTATGATGTTTAATTTTGTAGCTTCCTCTTTCCTATAACCTGTTAATTTCAAAAACTGTTAGTTCAATTGAGATAGTAATTATACGTCGACTATTCCCAGATGGTTTTATAACTGTAGATTCTGAAGGTGATTTTGAGATCTACTGTGCCCTCCATCAGAGCTGTTCACGATGCTACACTATATATATACAGCATGCCATTCAGTTCCAGTATCTGGAATGACTTCAAGGAGGTAACAGGTAACTTCCTCGCTCCTGCAAGTTTTTCTTTCAAAGCATTTTGTGCCTCATCTGGAGTTTCATTCTTCTCCCACAGAATCTCTACTCGTGGGTTTCTGCTAGAACCATTCTCATTAAATGCTTCTTGGGGCGACGATGATCTGTGAGGAATTCAATAGGGAGGTGTAGCATATTCTTGCTAGATACTGCTTTTGTGCTCCTATACAAGCACCTTCTCTAATAGAGAGCACTTTTTGAGAGGCATTCTGCAATCTGCAACCAGGTAATTCGAAGTTTCAACAGAGAGTGGTTCTACTTTTCGTCCTACAAAAACCCATCAGAAGTACTTTTCGACTCGCTGAATTTATCGCATATCCTTCAAAGATTTATAGCTGACACATTGTAACTATCAGCTAAATATCGCAACTTCTCCATGCGGGCAGGATATCATCACTGTTGTTGTCATTCTCGAAATGAATATTCATGACAGCGACATCAGGCGCCCTATAAAACAACCATATTGCACAATTCCAAATTCATTCCGAATTTACGCCTTCGTATGTAAATACGTCCTAGCCAATTATAGTCACCCCGAACATTACGGTCGGATGCGTCATTTGCAGCTATCGAAACATTTTATCTAAAACGTGTTGCGTTTTAGATCTACCCGATTATACATGCTCCTATTGTTTTCCGCATAATTATTCATCTGACACATCTGAATAAAATGGGGGAATTCAAGGGCCATACGGCACGAGTCGGATAGAATTATTGGGCAATTATGGGATGGACACTATCTGCAATAGAAATTAGATGTTCTACGTACCATCTGTATAGTTACGTAGAGTCAGGTGGTGGATTTGAGTGTTGAGGGCTTATTCCTGCTATGAATCAATCAATCAACATCCAAGAAAAGGAACATGAAGCGTTTTACTGAGAGTAGGGAAGAGTATACGAGGATATATTATATATTGATATCTAGTTAGCCTAGACCAGTTCCGTGCATAAAAAAAAAATATTGCGTTACCATAGCAGCGAACATTAACTCATTAGAAGTGTCAGTGTGAAGTTTGAGGTCAAAAAAGTAAACCAGAGTTACGCAATAAATTCAAAGAAAGAAGATGTCTACCGAAATTGTAAAAATCGAATAATTTGAGTATCGAGCCATCAACAAGTACATGTATTTGAAAAGGTTAAGAGGTAAGCAGATTTACGTAGATATGCTTAATACCCTTGGTGATCAATGTCCTTCGTATGCGACCGTGAAAAATTGAACTGCAAGCTTTAAAAGACGTAAATTTTACATTGAAGATGATGACCGATCGGGAAGGCCAGTTTCTGTGCCTGTCCCCGAAAATATCGATGCAGTTCATGACATGATTTTATCAGACCGTCGAATTGGGCTAAAACGGATATCTGAAACACTGAATATTTCATACGAACGCGTTCATCTTATAGTTCACGTCAATTTGGACATGAGAAAAATTGCTGCAAAGTGGATCCCCAAATGTTTGAATATTGACCAAAAGCGTGCAAGGGTAGAAGCATCGCGTTCGATCTGTGCTCGATTTGAAAACGATGTAGACTTCTCAAACCGAATTGTTACTATGGATGAGACTTGGGTACATTTCTACGATCCAGAAATAAAGCAACAATCGATGGAATGGCGAAACTCTGGTTCTCCAAGACCTAAGAAGTTTCGTGTCCAAAAATCTGCTGGAAAAGTTCTTGCTTCAGTTTTTTGGGATTGCCAAGGAGTAATCATGATTAATTTTTTGGATAAGGGTAGAACAATAACCGGAGATTACTTTTCGACATTAGTGACAACTCTACGGGAAAAAATTAAAGAGAAAAGACAAAGCTATACAAAGGTGTTTTGTTTTTGCAGGACCACGACCCTGCACACAAATCTCATGTTGCCATGCAAAAAATTCGTGATTTAGGGTTTGAATTACTAGAACACCCCCCCTTATTCACCAGATTTGGCTCCATCCGACTATCATCTCTTTCCTCAACTGAAAAAGAGTTTGAAAGGTCGTAAATTTTCTTCCAACGAGGAGGTAATGAAATCTGTGGAGGTCTGGTTTGCAGAGCAAGAAGAAACATCTAGATCAGAAAGGTCTTGAGACGTTGCAGGTTCGCTATAATAAATGTATTCAATTAAGAGGAGAATATGTTGAGTAATAAAATATTTCGACATTGAAATTTTGTTTGGTTCTATAGTAGGCTAAGAATTTTTCAATATATCCTCGTATGTATGAAATAATTATATCGACAGCTTTGGTAGTTTCTTTCCAAGTTGTTTAAACATCTTTCGATTGGGATTATTTCTGCCTAAAAGACACTCAAGCTGAAGCTTAACAACAGCGAACACTTGGTACTTGCCTTGGTTTTTGAACCATCTGTGTACGATTTTATGGTACACAGACATTTTGACTCTATAACTTTCAATTCTCTCAATCTTACCCGATCCTTGTCTTGTTGTAAAGACGTAATTGTACCCGAATTTGATCGCAAACTCCCCCCAGGATTCAGAAACGCGAATGATGAGCGTCGCTTTGCTCTCGATTGCAAACCGACGCAGTATATCCAGCATCAGATAGGAGACCCTCAAAGTGGTGCCGATGCCAGCAATTAGCGGATATCGCACAGAGGGAGCTGATATTGTTGGCTAGGTGCTCGCAAAACTCTGCCTTTCCTTTGTCAGCCAATTATACTGGCCTTTAGCGATAAACAGTGCGGATAATCTATCAAATTAATGTTTCTCCGGACCAATTTATTATCAACGTATTCCAGCCTGTGTGCATGTATACGCCGGTTCTTTCCTTCACGCATCGTTCGACGATCTCTGCTCTAATCCCGTTTGATCTGGTGCTACCGACAATTATAATTTCATCCTTGTTTCAGATAGGTAGCGTTTCATTCCGCCAGTTCGAACATGAATCGACATGATAAGGTTTGTGCTGATAAGGTTTCGGTCAGGTATTGAAATCGAGGAGCTCTGAAATGGTTGATTTATTGATCACCTCAAATTTGTGTTCAAAAGGTTCACAGATATGCTCTGTGCTTCATGAAAGATAGATTTGAATTACCACAGAGGGTCCTTTCCACCGAAACTTTCAAATCAACCCAAGCATTTGAAAAACTCTGTTTTACATAATGTATCTAAACGTAGGGTCAAGCATTGAAGAATATCCCGAAAAATGTATGTATCTCTCGTCTGCACTCTAAGCTGGTTTATCTGCGAATAAAAATGTACGGCATAGATAGCCCTATTCAGACTGCTTCCCTTGTTGGAACATTAGCGATTGTGTAGTATCAAGTATCTCCATTATTTCCCCTTGATTCTTCTATAAACACACGTTCCTATTGTCTACCAATCAACCTTTCTGTTGTGGTTACCTCATTGGATATTCATTTATCTCGAGTCTTTGTCAGCCTGTCAGAAGAGGACAGTCTGAAAAAAGTCCTGTTTGTACCTATCATTTACGGAAGCTGCATCCTTGCATCCGTTGGTCTGGATGGATGTAGGGGAATGGCTGGGGTGTAGGGATGTTCATTTTAGAGATTTCGTTGACTGTACGACCTTTGACCAATTCCCAAAGAAGAAAAACGTGTTGAGTTTGAAACATGCAATCATTTGTTATATTCTTGACTGAGCTCCACTCTTCTAATAGTATTTGAGCCTTCACACTCATTCATTATATAAAACAACAACAATCGAACAGAACATACTGTTAAAATCTTGTTTTCGGAGTTGGCGTCGTTAGGGACTCACCCTGTATAAACTTCTTTGCTTACATGCCGAAGTTTCATTAAAACTTTCTTCCTTCAGACGTCCAGGTACTTCTCTCGTCAATGACAAGTCGGTTGTCCGCAGAAAAAACTGTTTTAATTGGATTAGAATTTAGCAGATTACTTGAAATTCCTCATTGACCACTACTCATACGTATATCTTCACTCGGGAAAAAAATTAATGAGTTCTGTACATTGTTCATCGATCATCAGTCGTGCATGTGGCATTCTTTCTTGCCTCCTGATTACTGTTTAATATAGCAATTTGGATCCAGAAGCCATAAAAGTTCGAGGACTCGACTGAATTTATAATTGGGATCTTTATGACTCGTGCACTGATTGTCAATGATGCCGAATGCACGAGTAATTGAATCTCATACAAAGAAGATATTGTGGGTTGAGACGTAGTAAACGCTGATAATTTGGAAATCGTGGTTGGCCAATCTGGAATGTGGAGAAGGTAGGTAGCAAAGATCTCTCAATTCTTTCTTTTCTTTTCTCACCAAACCACAGCAACAATTCCATTAAAAGAAAATATTACATCGAATATTTGCCATAGGTCTCAAATTTCTTTCAAGCACAATGCTGTATCTATACGTCGAATTACAGTGAGATGAATGAAGTATTACAGCTTTAAGTTGTTATTTTTTTAATGGATGTGCTTGTCGTTATTATGTACCAAGTTAAAGTCAATTCACAGTCTAGGTTTCGCAGCTTTAAAATTCTCCTCGGACTGCCAGACCAGTTGAGCTTTAATTGAATGAGTCATTGGAAGAGGGGGCTGTGGATTCCACCCTCAAATAACAACACACACGTGGTTCTCTATCGCAATTAAGCGTTTGGGGAAATCGAGGGACTTAAATTGTTTAATGAATATGTTCACGCGGTTACTCTTTCCCTTTCGGAGAATATAAATTCCAATTGGATTAATGTTTATTCATCATTAGAACTGCGAGGATCAGTAAAGGGTTCTACATCAAGCTGAATTCTCGGTTAAAGGAAGAAAATGGAATTGTCATTCTATTAACCATATAGGTAAGTATCATAATTTCATCAGGAATTCTTGAATTATTGTCTTTTACTTGAAAATTATTTTCAAAAATAATGCTTTATTTTTTTCGGAATCATCGAAACCGAATTATTTTTGGGTTGTACCGAACGGTTGGAATTACACCGATTTATTCAAATCTCAGCTGCTGAACAGACTCCAATCACCCATCATTGTGTCTGTGGGGTTTGTCATTTCACCCCTACTTTGGCCTTTATGTTCCATAAACACAACAAAAATCTGCGTGAAAAGGTCAACAGCGATGACTTCACAAATACGTCGATGTCCTTTCTTTTGTGGCAGAGTAAATCCAATCAGTCCATTATTTTCTCGTTTAGGAATCAGAAAAGTACGTTGGTTGGTGTTTTGACTGATCGAGCGAGGGGGTGTTCGGTGTCATACGAGTAGACTGATGGGATATTATTAGATCAATGAACATATTCAGGAATATCTCTATACATACACGTGAATCCCTTTGGGATGTCGCCGAATAGGGTTTTGTTGGCTCCCTTGGAGGATCATAAGCATATGTCCTCATTCATCGTGTAGATTATAGCTGGTTGTGGGAGAAAAAAGAGCGCAAATCAAATGAAATTCAGTTATACAGAATGTTCCAATGCCACTTCTTGTTTAATAGAGTTTTTCATTAATTGTAATTTCAAATAAGTTTGTTACAACAGTAATTGAAACAGAACATTCTTGATACCCTTGATAATACTTCGATATAATAGTGATATTTATTATTGTGTATTTAAGAATCCGTTTTATTGTCTTGGGAAATGATAATACGGATAATGAGAAATGGAGAACCCCTCCTGAGGATGATAAAGCTCATCAGGTATCCAGACACAAACCAGGAGAAAATGAAAGTTGAAAGATACCAAGAAAATCTCTATTTTAGGTTCATCTACAGGCCTGATACCTACGGAAGAAACTACCAGAAAATTTCAGGAAACAATTGGACTAAATATCTATAGTCATGCAGAAACCGGTACTGCAATCCCTAGTTTTCTGTTGTACAAATATTTCAAGAGTAGATTCTTAAAGTCCAAAGAAACACTTTTTTCCATACCATTTTATCCGATTTGACGCTGATAAAAAGATTCAGCTTTTTGGAGTTTTTATAATGAGCTGTTTCACCCCTGGAAGAACAAAATAACCTTCAGAATAACTCGCTAAATATGTGACGATACACATCTGTGGATCTTTCGAACAGAGTTGTATTCAGCCAAAGTACCCAATTTCCCAAATTTCACAGATAGTTTTTAATTTTTGAACATCAAATTACTCAAAAACGGTGCATTATACGAGGAAATATAAAGAATACTTTTATTTTACAAAACGTTCATATATTCATTAGGTAGCGTCCAACTTAGTTTCAAGAATTGGGTTCTTTGAATTTTTGGTATTTATATGGTACGTAATGGTCCTAATGAGAAAACTGGAAGGGTGGGTGATATCTTGTGCTCGAAAAAGATTCATCAAAGAAATGAAAAACTATATCCAGAAATTCATTTCATTCGATAAAACAGTTTGTGAGATAGAACTAAAAATAACATTTTTTTATGGTTTTTCAACAGCCTGTATCTTTTGACCCGAGCCGATTCGGAAAAAATGATAAGGGAAAAAAGTGTTTCTTTCCACCTCAAGAATCTACTGTTTAAATATCTGTACGAGTTAAAGACTCACCCTGTATATAATATATCCCGACTTATATCTCGGGATCTCGAGATCCCAACCTATAATTCGGGATTGAAAATGAAATAATTCCTTTCCCCTTTTACGCCTTCGTAACAAGACAATGCCTTGTTGCAATTCCAAATATGGTCACCACGTATCGGCCACTCTGTACTTCATTCCGTTTCGAAAATGATTCTGGAATATTTTTCGCGTGCACATTCTCCTCCCATGGGATTTCCTGATAATTCAAGATTTTGCAGTCCGAAGACCGCCCGCCGTTTTTTCCTCCATCAATAGCACCGATATCAGTAATGCAATCTGAAGAAAACCCAGACATTATGCCCAATATTTATAACTTAATAAGAAGACTATTAACGAACTGGTACCACATCTAGAGATCATCGGATAATCGCGAAAGTCACGTACTTGCGCGGGCTGATAAGATAAGTCCGCATATATTATTAGGATTTTTACGAAATATTGAATTTGCCGGGAAAATTAATAAGGGAACGCAATTTGGAATTCCTTCGTTTTAAATTAGATCCGCCCAGCGGCCTTGCAACCAAGCGTTGCGAACTTTGAATTACTGCGCGGTGAGGTCAGAGGTCGCCGTCAAATGAGGTGATCATACAAGCACGACCTCTGCACGGCTGCCCATAAAGCACCTACTACAGTCCCAATTAATAACGTCATTGCACCAGACTGCCAACCAGTTATTTTCACTACTTATAGCGTAAAGGTGTTTTATTAACTTACGCGGGTTTTTTTTCTAATTAACCGTAAGCTGTTATTAGGTGGGGGCCGAGGTTGTCTTGTCCCATCTTGCCTTTTTCGAACTCTCAATAAAAATCACCGTGTACTCATCAAATTTATTATCTCAAGGAATTTGATTAATATTCATGAAAATTCTCTTTTTGGCAACATGCAAGGTGGCATTAACATAAATACACCACCGGATATTGAATAAACAGTTCCATCCCGCTTTCTGTTCCTTCGAAAGAAGATGTCCACCGAAATTGCGAAAATCGAAAAATTGGAGTATCGAGCCATCATCAAGTACCTGTATTCAAAAGGGTTAAGAAGTAAGCAGATTTACGAAGATATGCTCAATACACTTGGTGATCAATGTCCTTCGTATGCAACCGTGAAAATTGGACTGCAAGCTTCAAAACAGGTAAATTTTCCATCGAAGATGATGACCGATCGGAAAGGCCAGTTTCTGTGTCAGCCCCCGAAAATATCGATGCAATTCATGACATGATTTTATCAGACCGTCGAATTGGGCTAAAACGGATATCTGAAGCACTGAATATTTTATACGAACGCGTTCATCATATAGTTCATGTCAATTTGTACATCAGAAAAATTGCTGCAAAATGGATCCCCAAATGTTTGAATGTTGACCAAAAGCGTGCAAGGATAGAAGGATCGCTTTCGATCAGTGCTCGATTTGAAAACGATGTAGACTTCTTAAACCGAATTGTTACTATGGATGAGACTTGGGTACAGTTCTACAATCCAAAAATTCACTGTAAAAATATTAGTATTTGTCGAAGACTCACCCTGTATAATTAATTCATCAGAACAGTCTTTTCAAAAAGTGCCCCAATTTTTTGTTTTCTTACTGAACTTTTCGTGCTTTTGTCTGAAGCGATCTTTTTAATCTAAATCTTTAGGTATGTACTGATCTTTCAATGAATGTAACAGACAATAAATAATCCTTGGATAAGAGTTTCAAATCTTTTGAGTGGGCTCTTATATCAATTCTTACAGCAACATCACGACTGAAAAAAATTGAAACCTGAGAACTCCTGTTACGATTGTAACTTCAGTTGCTAAGCAAGATGCCGATACAATAATGATCAAATTGTTGCAATGTTATTATACTCGATAAAGTCATACACCTACACGAGTTGCCACGGAAATTATTCATTACATCTCACAACCAATACATTTCCAAATGTCAATCGGAGCCATATCGGAGTTTTATATGTTAACGTCAGATCTATAACGATCCGATTGCGATTTATTGCAAAAATACAAATAGTTGTTAAATAAATGTGTGTGGCTGCCATATAAATTACCCATCCGAGAAGGTGTTCTTCCATCTTCGGTTTCAATGAAGCGAAATTTATTATCTGTAACAGAACGTGAGAGCTAAATTACTTGTTGTACAAAAGCGATCCGCATCCTGAATACTTGTAATTAGAATAAGAAGATGGCAGAATATTGTGTAATATAATATATATAACATTTTAGTTCATAAAGAACACGATATCAAACTGCAATTTTGACATTATCTTATCCAGTACTTAGATTAACATTGGTATGAAACCTCTCTACTCTATTAAAGTAAATGAATGTATTATATTTTAATTTACTTTTTTCTTTTCTTCAAGTCCCTACCTATTTGAAAAGCTCGACCATTCAGTGAAAAAACTTCCAATATTCATTGATGATGTAGTTACTTTTTCAATGTCCTTGTCCCTTTTTGTATTCACAGGATATTACCTATTCATAGATTCAAATATATATTATGCTTTCATGACACAAAGAGGCTCGTGGCACTCATTCAAATTTTTTGTTTATCGAGAACTCTCTTGTACGGTAGCGTGTTAACGTACGTTACCTGTCAATAAACAGTGGAATCAGGGAATTTATCGCTTACAGATAGCCCCAAATTATAGGATATAGTGAGTTCCGGTCAGACAACAAAAGATGCTTCCCGAATAGCCAATATTCGCCATTGACCACAACAATGCCCCTAACAAGCTTGGGGAATTTGTAAGTCACACTTTAGGGGCGATCTATACATCGATTCTGATGAAAATTAACAATCGAGAACTGAGAGAATATTCAAAACAGCGGAGTAGCTAAAAATAGAAGTCGTAAGTTTGAATAATTTGAGTCCATTGACTCACTCTGGTTGATTCCAGTAATTGTAAGTTTGTCTGTCGTAGAATCTGTCCTTTAAATGAAAATAGAAACTAAGGAGAAAAATTATTAGGTATATCGTTCATAAACAGAATGAAGAGGAGTGGACCCAAATGAGAGAACACCGGTCGGAATGCCCAAAGCTCTTGAGAGACAAGTATAACGTAGGTTTTATTGGAAAATTTCGAAAAAATTGGTTAACTTTGAGGAGCTGTAGCAGCCAGAAAAAGACAATTAGATATATGCTGATTATTTTTTAATGATAGATGGATCTTTTGCAAATGAAAAATTCTAATTTTCATCCATTTACCGCGAACAGTTCAGATTTTATGATTTTTCCGCGATGGTCCAAATTTTCCAATTTTTCATCTACCATAACTTGAAAAATAAATTTTTTAAAAAATATCTGTTTGCATATTCGTGTTCTACGCCTTCGAATTAGTGAACACTAGAAATTTGGTTTCAATCGGAGACCAAAAATTTTTTTCAAAAAAATCGAAATTTTTCCATACATATGTATGGAAAATTCGAAAAATTTTCGATCTCCCCGATTCTATCTAAATTGGAGTATTTACTAATTCGAAGGCGTAGATTACGAATATGCAAACAGAAACTTGATGAAAGGATTAGTTTTCAAGTTATGGTCGATGGAAAATTCGAAATTGTGGACCTTGGCGGAAAAAATCATAAAATCTGAACTGTTCTCGGTAGGTGAATAAAAATTGGATTTTTTCATTCTCGGAGGATCAATCTATCACCAAATAAATCAGTATATGTCCAGTGCCACTTTTCTGGCTGTTACAGCTCCTCAAAGTTGACGAATTTTTTCGAAATTTTTCACTTAAAAAGCTTTACTTCCTGAAATACTAATGCTAGGAAAAATCTAATTGCATATTCGTAATCTGCGACCTCGAATCAGTCGAAAAAATGACGCGGGTCGATATGGTTCTAAAAATAAAAAAAAATCGGGTTTAGAAAAATTTCGTCCGCTACACCACCGAACAAAAAATTACTCATTTAACTATATCGACTCTGGTCATTCAACTGAATAATTCGAGGTAGTAGATCAGGAATATGCAATTAGATTTTTTCTAGGATCAGCTTTTTGGGAAATAAATCATAATGCAGTTTTTACTTTTCTGGGTCTAGTTTTTGTTTTGTTTGTAAACATTAACATTTCTTTTCATACCTATCTGATGTTCTATATCAGCTTCTGTCTGCTCCCAAAGAAACAATTTTGCCGTCAGAAATGAAAAATAATACAGCATAATATAGATACAATAAAAAGGGAGCAAATCACACGAATTGCTCACGATAAAAAACCACAAATAGGCTGAAATCAAAGCGAAATCCCGATATACGCGGAATACCAACAATATCCCATAATGATCCTAAATTGCCCGAGAAAAAACAAGCGTGAAAAGCTCGGCTCCGACTTTTTTATATCACCGCAAAACGCGCGTCCAAACAACCCACCCTTTTAATCCAATAACACCAATTACACAATGGGGCAACTGCCAAAAATTATCAGTCCATATCGAGAATGACGTTCAATCATTACAGCCACCCTCCTGTTTGACGGGTGTTAGTCGAATTCCCACCGATTCGGAACTGGCAAACAATAATTGAGCATCGGAACATCCCTCTCGATCGTCAAGGGCACCACTGTTCTTCTTCCAGCCTACTGGGGAAGAACGATCAGTTTCAGTTAAGTCCTAACTCAAAAACGTTGCCTGAAAATGCTTCAAGAATGATCACTAAAAATCGGGTATTTTTCTAAATCAATATAGATGGTTTAGAAAAATACCTTCGTTGAAATTCGAAGCTCTTGAGAATACTAATTCACCATTTGTGAAAATCCGTGAGAATTGAGAACCACTATTTGTTAGCCAGGATCTTCTAAAGTGTACCATTTCATAAACGACCCTTTTCAAATCACCCCAAATGAAAAAGTCCATTGGTGTTGCATATGAGCACATCATAGGTTGTTTTAGGGGTTCCGCAGCATTGATGCCTTGAGGTCTATAATTAGCCTTCCCATTCTGATCAACTCCAGTTTCTGGGACGTCTTCAAGAAGTCTATCTTCACTCCTACAAGTTTTTCGCCCAAAGCATTCTGTGGCAACGTTATTCCCGAATAGGTAAGTAAGTTTTTGCCCAAAGGAAAGGATTGACATGAACTACAGAGTACAAAGCCCACCAATAATATTGTCTTCTCAGAGAAGCTACAATACTACCCCAACTGCCTATTGGCCCTTCTGTATTATGAAAATATTCATCCATCACTGTCAGGGATAGTCATCGACACTTATTTTGTGGGTAATGTCTGAGGTAAGTGATGCCAAAATTGGAAGATGACTTTACATTTTTCATGGGAATTAAAATTCACTCCCTTCAGTATTGAATGGGCGTGATGAATTGCATTTCAATAGAGTAGGATAAATGCGTACTCGAGTGTATCCACAGCTCTGAACAAAAAGAATTTTGAAAGTTATTATTACAGAAGAATGTATCTCTTTTAATCAATTTCTTTCCTGATGATGAACATCAATATACTGAATGATGAGAAACAGTTTTCCAAAATAATTATCATATGAAGATTCAAGATGCTGATAAAAAAGCCTAGATCTCAATTCCATCGTAATCTAATTCATTTTCTCATCAGACAACATCGATGTAACAAACGATCATACAAGAAAAATGGAGCATAACTCGCTGATGGTCAACTACTCGAACAAGTAACCCTAATTCAAATACACACACTCCATACATCCGCACTGTCACATTCATCAAAACATACGCATAATGAAGAGTGAAAAAATTTAATTGCCACTCAACTCTTCTAGCCAAGTTTGAATCCCATGACCGGCTATATCCAAACACGCGACTTTATATCTAGCTGGACTCCTCAATTCAAATGCAAATGGCCCTATAAGGTCCGTATAAATGGGATTGAAGGGTTTTACCGAGGGGGAAATACGAGCTCTCAATTGGAAAGTCCAATTGTTTTTAATTACCGTTAATTCGACAAAGGAGATTTTATGACAGCCGTGACTGTTCACGTCCAAATCATTCGTGGTGCTCCATCAGAAGAGTGTGAATCTATCTGTTTGACTATTGGACTAATTTGAAGAGACTTGGATCGAGATATAGATCGGTCATGGGAAAATTGAACAGGATACTTATTTATTGTCGGTGGGATTTTTTCAGCTCATTTCCCTCTGATAGAACACTCAATTAGTGACATAAAGCTAAAGCAGCCTAAGCATTTTTGCCTCAAAAAGGCAAACAGCGTTGTAGAATACTTTGACTGATCTTTTCATTAATTCTCCCTCAGATAAATGCATTTTTGATCATCAAAAACGAACCCAACTAATTTGTACTCCAATAGTAGGTTAAAAAAAAAGATACTTATAGCTGACCGATATTTCCAGTTCGGTTTGAGGATGGTTCATGTTCCGCCGAAGTATAATCCGGTCGTAAAAGACCGCATGAAATATCGCACATATTAAATGTTCTCCTGCTCAAAAATCCCTTATTCCACTTTCCATAGAATCGCCATTAAAAACAACGACTTCCATTCATGTGTAAATAAACAATTTTCATTATCACAAATTGCGAATTAATAAATGACCGTCTTAGAGGCAGGTGCTCAATCCGATACAAGTATCCAATTTGCAAGTATGGAACCCGTTCAGGTGAAGAAGTGATAACTTTAAAATATGCGAAATTAGCCGGGTTATATTGATACTCATCCGAGGATCATGCGGCGGAATCACGTAATGAGGATTTATCGTACGAGTTCGTGTTTATCAGCTGCGAGCAATTAATATTTAACGTGATTGTGCTCTTGGAGATTCACCCCCAACGAGCAGCTTCTCAAGAATACCATTTCGTTGGTGTTTCTAGAATCTAGATTGTTGGGATGGAAGATGGAAACCTTACCTCCTCCTAGAGTAGTTAGTAGTTATCTTTAATCAAGTAAACAGTTCAATTAACCATTGGTACGAAGGTCTCGAAATGCAAATGTTAATGATGATTCGAGTACTTCATTTAGTACTTCCACACGACCATACTTGGACTCTATATTGACAAAATATGTAAATCGAACAAGCTAATGAAGATGTGCACTTTTTAACTGTTGGATAAGTTTTTTGCCATTATTTTTGTTTGAATACTTGACTGAAAAAAAGGCTGCGAAAGATTCAGTTTTACTTTGACATCAAAGCTTACCTTCAATGAAAATTGGCTTTCCAATGAACTCGAGTATCTGAGAAGGCTTCGAGGATCTAAGTTCTCATTCCTCCTGTGATTTTCTCTTGGACAATGTCCTGTGAGTAAGCCATAGAGGAGGCGTAACTTATTCTTTCTCAGATCTGAGTAATTCTTGAAAGATTTCTCCAGAATATTTCTCTTTTCGTTTCTTCCTTCCCCAAAAACTCTTTTTTATAGATGCATTCTCCTATACCAGCAAAGGTTCTGGCACATAAATTGACGCTTGTGCTCTCTATCTGGCGAGTTGTTGGCCTCTTAGTTTCCTTTGATTCCAAAATGACCTACTCTAAAGAGACCTTGTAGTCTTGTAGTTCTTGCCTATTTCCTTCGACACTCATAGGAGTGTCGTAGCTTTAAGTCGATGACATAGAGACTCTGTGGTTTGATAGCTGCTTGACTGTCAGAATCGATCACTATGTCATATCCTTGATAGTTTCTTACCAGACTTCTGTCCACGTATCTTTCAATTGCAAGTATTTCTGCCTCTGAAAAACCAGTGCCATCTTCTGAATGCTTACTTTTTCAATCATAACATCATTAGGTACACTAGGTAGGTTCGCTGATGAGATGTACTTTAGAGAAGACCAGGCTCTCTGGCTTTTGATCATCTCTTATAAGAGGAAAATACTTTTTTCAGGAGCTGTAACTTCAAAAGAGAGAGCCTCCTGGTAAAAACCTAAAACAAATGTCTCCTGATTTTGTCTTTAGTTGCATTTATTTAATTTAAAATTCAGCTCAGCGTTGGCGTTGTCAGAATTGATTTATATGCGAATTCTTCAAGCTTGCTTGACAAGTGATCTTATTGAAACAGTTGCACTTGCTACGTGTGTAATACTGTGATAATTTCATCAGAATTGAGCATGTAAAACTACATGCTAACTACATCTAAAGTTATCTTGATCATCGTCCAATGTTGAAGATTGCAAGCACTCGTAGTTCCCATGCCAGTCAAACAATGGTCAAATAATTGAATGCTCATTCTAGAAGGCAAATCGTTTAAATCAAATGAGCATTCGCTCTAAATCAAGCGCTGGATAATGCACCATATTTCAATTGTCGCCGGTTATTAATGAAGGACTTTCTGGATGATCCCAAACATTCACACGCTCAAATCTCGATGTTCAATTGTTAATGGTCCGATAAAAAAACTAATGAGGGATCATCTATTAAAGTGACACTGGTAGTTTTTTCTTTTTACAAATGAAGAGGGTGGTGCGTACGGCGGGTAGCAGAGGGTTCATGCCCCCTCGAATTGGCAACATTGTGATCCGATATGATTAATGCGCCCTTAATTCGGGAGGCGTGCTGTAAACTGGCGCATACGAGTGGATGCTCGAGTAGGACGGAATTTCCTCCGGAGCCTGATTTCGCTTGATGCCGATTCCTATATGCGGATCATCCGTAGTGGAAAACGCAGAAGGAACTCTCAGACATGTGAAACGCCAGTTGTGGAGCAAACGGAGCTTGAAGACCAGACCTTTGATTGCGTTCCTTTAATCGTATCTCGGTTTTTCGCAAGCGGTCCTCAAACTTTGATTTTTGTCATTCATCCCTCGGAATATTCTCTGTGTCTAATTTTTTTATAATCCTCCTTTTTTCAGAGAAACTGTGATTATTCTTATCAAGTCTCTAAGTTTTCGGATTTTGAGCCAATAATGGCCTGAACGAAAGAACCTGGGTAATTCTTCTTTATTGGAACATAGAACATAACTGCACAACAATAATAATATCTATAGAGGTTAAGCTGAATTTCAAAGCAAATTTGGAAAATTTGCGTCTGAAGTATGCTGTATCCCGTTACCGGGAATAAATCTACAAAAAGACATACAAAAAAAGAATAGACTTATAATTTCTTAGGGCTAATTGCGACTGTGTGCCCTCCTGTGACTGAAGAGACCCAACCGTGACCTACAGATCCTTCCACACTCCGGGCATGGATAGTCACCAACCAGATCTAGACGCCGCTGTATTCTTCTCGAGTCTCCATTGTAACTGTGAACCAAAGACCTCCACTGTGACCTGTCTAACGCTAGTTGTTTCCAGTTATGATTGGCATTAACTGATTTTAGGGGTTGATGTAGTGTATCCTTAAACCGCTTATACTGGCCTCTTGGTTTCCGGGCTCCCTCTGTAAATGCGCCATACAGAGCTATTTTATCTGTCTTAGATGACGTTGTTGCATTTGTTCAAGCTGTTTGATATGTCGCCTGTAAGGTGTCCAGCTTTCGCTTCCGTAAAGAAGCGTTTGGAGGACGACTGCTTTATAAACAGCTGTCTTGGTCTTCAGATTGAGGTCCTGATTTTGAAACACTCTGACTTTTAGCTTCCAGAATGCCCGTGATGCCGAATTGATACGGTTGTGTATTTCCGTGTCTAGGTTAGCCCTAGTATTTATGAAGCTTCCCAAGTATTTGAACTGTTGGTACTTAATGGGGTGCTGATGAAACTACTCAGCTGAATATTGTTGCCTCGTTTGGGTTAATAGTGCTCATGTGCAAAAATTTGATGCAAGTGGAATCTTTCTATGAGATTTATTACTGTAACTATTAGATTTTTACCTATTCAATGGTTACCAGTTCTTTCAAATGTTTTACCGCCCCATATTCGTAGACAGACTGCAGTTATAAATTCTTGGAAAAAATTTGGCAGTCTGAATGGAATACGTGGACTATTTTCAACCAAAAATTAGTTGGTGATTCCTCGAATGGAGTTCCTATACGCGCCAGAAAACTATCTTTTGCTGGAGTATTATCTTGGACTTCCACTTCATGGTCCTTTGGTCACGTTTCTAGTTTCTTGATATCGATGGACCAGAGTAGGGCAACCACAAGGCTTTTCTTCTAAGTGATCTAAGTTTGATCAAGCACTTAATAGAAAATTTATCGAAAAATAATGGCACTTTCTGTTGGAATTCTTCGCTGTCGCTTAGAGCCAACATTTTGATGTTCACTTCTTGTTAAGAAAGAGGATTCGAACGCTTCACTCCTCTGCAAATATTTTGAGTTAATTAAAGAGAGGATGAGAATCTGCTTTGGAGTCTATTTGTTAAGTTTCCGATGCTTAGGCCTACGTTATACGCTTGGTGGGTCCCAATTCCTGAAACATTTTGAGCTATTTAACAAGCTGGAGAAGCGTATCGTTGTTTACACGTTATTGTGCTACAATAATCACTATTTCGACAGAAAAATTTTTATACAAAGTATGATAATACGAGGTTTTCCATTTTTATTCATTTATATATATATAATTGTTGCATTCTATATCCATTACTCTTATTTTTCAATTTTATTTTTCATTTATTTTTCCAATCTTTGTTTTTATAAGGTTCAATCATATTGAGGATTTAAAAATCGGTCGAAACAAGGACAAATATTGGGTTGGAACCATGATATCAAGGGTAAAATACAGAAATTTCTCATGCATTTTATTCAGGTTTTCAAGATGGTCATTTTGAAAATAAAACATGAAATTCCCAGCATATTCCCTCGAGAACGGAAGATCATGATGAGGCTTATAACTGGAGGAACAAGTCAAAGAATTTGAGCGGACGTAAAAATACCTACTTAAAACATCAAAACGAAATTTATAAGCTCGCTGAAGGATTTATCGTGGACTTCTCAATCTGGCAACTTCATCATCATCATCAGTCCACAAAAATGGTATTTATACGAATGGCTATAATCAGAGTTAATTCCAAAAACAATTATCCCTCTTTCCCCCCTCGATCTCAAGATTTCCCAATGTAAAATGATACACTTGAGAGAACTGGATTTTAGAAATTATATTATTTATTCTTGTGGTTGCTTCGGGACACCAAGTTGATGGTTGTGGGTTTTGAATGAATATATGTAATTTATGTAGACTTTTTGAAACTGTATTATACACCAGTGAAGAAAATAACATGAAAACCCTGGCTATGATCAAAGAACAAACGTTTCAATTAGCAGTTGTATCATGCCCCCCATTTCAAACCATGAAATCGTCGATACAATCCACGTTTTTGGTTCAGAATTTTTTGCAAATTAATACGATAAGTTTTCAAAAAGAATATCCGTCTCTATAACTCAACAGTATCATCGATGAAAAAAATGTACCAACTGAACCAAGTTTTCTGTTTGGAAATGTGAATAAAAGGGGTAGGAAATTTTAAATCCACACTGATATGCGTCCAATAAATTTGAACGATTCTAACTTCCGATGGAGCTAGTGAAGATTCGTCGACACGAACCAAATGTATTACAGGAATTCCAGAACGTGACTACATATCGAATTGTCGGATATAAAAAAGGGTTACAAAGTAGCAAAGGGTCAACACGTAATGATTTTTCACGCGGGGAACAAATCCCCATCAACAGGATGCAAATTAAACGATTTTCAGAAGATTCATGGTGGATTTTTCAAATGCTGGGGTACCATCAGACGCTATTCTTGAGCTCAGAGGCGTTTTTTGAGCAACCCCTTACATTTTGTGAAAATTATAACGAAATCATTTTCAGAGGACGTAGATTCAGAATCAGTAGAATTTTTGTCTGTGCGTATGTGTGTGCAAGATATTATGGACACCTTACAAGAATCAAATTTGAATCTGTCAAACTCAATTTAAATTATGCGAAATATTGTCTTCACCCCTTGCGTTTGTTTGACTCAGATCCTCATCGAGAAATGATAGTCTTTGTCTTAAAGTTTTTTTAGGTGTAAAGAGAGAGGCTTATCTTCAACGCTGAAATCAAAGTTCTTGAAACGTCACTTTCCTTCCAATTAAAACAGACATCTAAAATCTCCCTCAAATCTATAATTCAACACAGTGAAAAGCAAGGTTTTCGTATGAAATTCAAAGCGATATACCCTGAATATTATGGACAGATGAAACCACCAAAACCATCGGACACTATGAGCCATTTTTTTCAAAAAGACAATATAATATATTATTGATAATAAATTAGATCATTGGTCCTTCTGCACCTTCGTAGAAAACACCAAGGCAGTCATACAATCTGAAAATGGCACTTAGAAGGTCCAGTCTTTCCTAGAGGTTAGGTTCACCATCATCCTTCACCAAAATTTCGAGATAACCTGCTCCTTCAGTAGGTCACCTGTCCGAAAATCGAACAAGGATCATGGTTGTCGTTTAATAGAGACATATTTCAATATATACGGCACGTGGACTGTTTTACCTGAAGAAGAAACCAGCTCTCCACAATACGGGTGTGTATCCATACGAGTAGCGTCTATAACTCGTGCCCACAGCCTGCTGTGTGGCGGAAAATACGTACGGTCTAGTCTAGCTCGTGCCGTTGCTGGTAGTACCAAAGCGTGCGCCCAGCCATGGTCGACTGAACCCAGGCACCAGGTTCCAGGTGCAAAAGCTTCGACGCGACTTTCGCTATCTGGTTATGTTAATTATTAGAAATGGTTTGAAGGTACAGCTTGAAGGATAGCTTATGACTTGCACGTGTTTGTCGTGATGTGTGATTGCAATATTTTAATCGGGATGGGTAGGTACTTCGTCCTGTCGTTCCACGTTAGAAATTAAAAAGGTTCAATATAAATATGAAGCACGCATGAAGCAATGTCGAAGGTTTCAATCGCTGTTCTTCGTTTTGTTTTGTCTGAACCGACATTCAAAGAGACTGTCAATGGAATTTTGTCACTAGAAAATACAAAACTAACAGTTATAACCTATCTCGGAAATAAATACCCAGATGGAGCTGAAATTTCCTTCAATAGTTATTTTAGAGCCAAACGCAGAAGCTTGTCCAGTGTTTTCCTCATCTCTGATGGAACAAAAATTCGCAATTTTCATGTTTGACTTCTTCAGATGAAAGCCTGATGTTGGGTTTTACAGGGTTTCTCCTCAGAAAAAATTTATATAAAAAAGCAACACAATTTTTTGACAAGGAATCACCCCTGAAATGTTCTTACAACTATTTATTTACAACCTGTATATACATTGCGAACAAATTCAGGATATTGTTCTCTGAGTTATTTGTATACCTTCAGAATAACTGTAGCTGAATCTGTGACGCTACACTTCTGTGAATCTTCTGAACAGAGTTGTATTCAGCCAAAGTACCCAATTTTGCAAATTTCACATATACTTTTTAATTTTTGAACATCAGAATACTCGAAAACGGTTCATTATCCGAGACAATATTAAGAATACTTTTATTTTACAAAACGTTCAAATATTCATTAGATATCATCCAAATTAGTTTCAAGAGTTGAATTCTTTAAATTTTTGGTATTTCATGGTACGTAATGGTCATAATGAGAAAACTGCAAGACGTGAGTGATATCTTGTGTTTGCAAAAGATTAATCACATAAATGAAAAACTATATCCCGAAATTCATTTCATTCGATGAGACCGTTTGTCAGATAGACCGTTTGTCAGACTAAGAATTCATTTTTTCAAAGGTTTTTCAACAACCTGTATCTTTTAAACCGAGCCCATTCGGAAAAATGGTATGGGAAAAAAAGTGTATCTTTTGACCTCAAGAATCAACTGTTAAAATATCTGTACGAGTCAAAGACTCACCCTTTATATTAGGTGGATCTATCACCCTATCTCTTGAATGATTTGTAGGTTCATCACTAGATACCTAATACTGAACTTAGCTGCACAATTTAGACAATCCCTTTAAATATAGGCTTCCCAAATAATGATTCCTCAATACTAGCTTTTTCGATAATGCACAGGGTGGGCAAAATTCGTTGTCTACTGAGGGGATCTCGAGAACTATAAGAGCTAGAAGAAAACAGACACATTTCCGAACTTTTTTTCAGAGAAACAAAGAATGGTGAAAACCGTAGCCTCCTACGATTGTTCGTTTTTGAGTTATCAGCAAAAAATGAGATTTTGACGATTTCGAAAATTCTCATAACTTTTTTGGCTCTGAAGTTACAGATCTGAAACTTGAACCTTCTACAGGCACTTTTTCACGTAAAATCGACTGACGAGCTCAAAATATATTTTCATTTCGAATCATTAGGCGAACTTTTGTTTTTTTGAATGCACACTCTTACTGAATTTGTTATTTTTGAATTGGGAAAAAATCTTTTGTCAGTGGATTCTACGTATAAAGTACTTAAGAAGGTTCAAGTTTCAGATCTGTAACTTCGAAGACAAAAAAGTTATGAGAACTTTTCGGAATCGTCAAAATCTTAATTTTCGTTTATAACTCAAAATCTAGGAACGATAGGACGCTTCTGTTTTCAGATTTGGATTAGTCAGGAAAAAAGAGCTCGAGAATGTGTCATCCGATTTCTTCTAGCACCTAGTAGTCTAGTAGACAACAAATTTTGCCCGCCCTGTACATTTCACCCGCATTTTTACGGAGTATATAGGAAATATCCATTACCAGATTGCCGGAGGCTGGCCGGAATACCGTTCCCAAAAACCAGTTTTATCCCATTCTGCAAATTGATTACAAGTTCGCTATCAATTTGCGCGAAGACAAACTCCATACTCCGAATAATTCGAATTCTTCATTAAATCCCGATAGTCGGAGTGCAATTAGAGCGGGGAGATTTTTAACGAATCCCGATTCGTACTTTCAATTAAATCGTTATTATAAATATTGCGCTGCAATTTAGATTGGGCGTAGATAGTGTTGCCCGTCTCGCCGCATGAAGTTGTCCGTTCTTCATTTCGAAATTTTAAGGACGCTTCATGGGCGATCTTTATAAAGTCGAGGAGACAACCAAGGTGCGGGGCGAATGATGTTCCACAAAATTGAATCCATTAATAAAATCAATTAACCCGTTCCCTCATGTTCGAGTATCTACCGATATGTTCGCCTTTCAGACACTATTGACTCAATAAAGGAGGTGTAGACGGTTTAGCGAAAGAAAATGTTTCAATAGAGATCGCAAGAATATAATTGAGCGTCCTCATTAAGAGTTTCATCCTTTATTAGTAGTTTTCTTATCAAGCTGATTACTTACAGTTGCTAAAAAATAATCTCACAGAGTTTCTTGCAGTGCTTAATACCTCTACCAGTCAAGGGCGGTTCCAGTTTTCAGAACTTGGAAGTGGTTGCACCGAACTCGATAAAATCTTGAGATTTATTACTAGAAGAGTTGCTCTTTTAGAATAGGTATCATCTTTGAATCTACGATGACTTTTCTGGGAGATACGCGACTCGAAATTTGACCTCCGAAAAATTCCCAAAATAATGATGGGGTCAGTAAAACGTTCGTCAAGACCTAACGGCTGCACCGAGCTCAATGAAATTTCGAGATTTATTACAAGAAGTGTTGCTCTTTCAGAATAGGTTACACATTTTAATCTACGATGATTTTTCTGGGAGATACGCGTGTCGAAAAATTAACTTCGAAAAATGTTGTAAAATCCACCACCTCTAGAAATTTAACCACCAATAATTCCATCAGTACTTTCAATACTTCAATTCTTCAACACTTTTCACCTCCGTTTCACAATTCAGCAGGGCTAATTTCAAAATTTTCTGCCAGTCGAAATGTTACAAACTTACACAGTGTTTTCATGGAAATAATTCTTCTATTAGGGAAGTTTAGCATTTTGAGACCTGTCCTGCCATGTATTACTCAAGTATGCTTTCTTTTTTCAGATTAACTTAATTTATTCAAGCATATAGAGGTAGAGCATTGACAACTACCTTCATTGTTAGATTCCTCTAGAGATTAAAAGGGATATTCTGAAATCTACACAATCGTCATTACCATACGAAGAAGAAAGACATTGACATATTACACTCCACAGTTTCGAAATATGAAGAGAGTAGGTAATGTAATGTATCTATATACATATACTTATACAGCTTTACATTTGGCATATACGCTTTCATGTTTTTTTTACGCCGGCGACTTGCGTCGGCGTAAAAAAGCTGATGGCTTAAGGTACACGAGAAATGTGAACTGGTCATTTTCCTCTGCCAAGAATCAAGACAAATCGTTTAAGAAGCTTCCACTTCAGGGATATTAAATTGAGTCTTCACGAAGCCAAACCGTTCGAATATTTCAGTTACTGATGGGGAACATTAATGATATGAAATATATTTGTCGACATTCGGAAGAGTCCCTAGAGTATTGCAGTCGTTTTCATGCTGAATATACTTATAGGTACCTACATGAGAGTTTTCTCGGACGTAAAGAAAGAGCTCTTGTGAAAATGGTGATAAAGCTCGACGTGTTAATGTATGAAGAATCGAATTCGTGTTAGTGGTGCAAAAACACCAGCTTCTAAAGTTCACAGTGTGGAGGAAACCCCAGATTTGTGCATATTACGCAGTATTATGCTGTTAGCGGACGACCCTACAGTGTGTTCTGTGTAAGACTTGAATCTAATGGCATATCAGTTAACGCAAGAAGCTACCACCTTCCAACAATCAATAGCATCGTTTCTTTGCAGGTTGGGTGTTTGGTTGGGTGAGTTTATAAAATTGACTCATCTCATGGATAGAATTGCATGCTTTTAAGCCCAGAAAACCTATCACAACATGCTCTACAATTCTCATTTTGTATTATGGATCCAATAACCATCTACAAAAATGATGGAAAAAATCATAATTTTTATTGAATGCGATGTAATGAACTGCCAATAGGTATCTCACATAATTTTCCAACCTGTAGAACCCGCATCTTCCATATCTCCATCCATTTATACATATATATATATAACACCATTCCACTTCCTGTTACGTACGCGATTTCCACAGGAAAAATCACACTTTCCTTTCGGCTCATTAACCTATTCAAACGGCAGAAATTAAAATTTCCCCATCGGTTCGATGGGCAACGACGTCCAACGCCTGTTTGAGCCACCAATAGCAAACCGAGCAGGTGCAAGAATAGAACTTTAAAGGCGGGAACAGATCGAGACCATTTCCTATTGGAAGTTCTAATGTTTCAGTTCTAATGGAGGGGTGAATAGGAGTGGTCTTGTTTTTCAGGGTAGCTCCACGAGGAGCTTCATGCGAGTTTCAGTTATCCTTGCGAGCCTCGATAGGGTGGTTGATCCTGCGACCGAGCATACCTACATCGAATATACTCGACGTGTGCGAATCCTTCAACCTGTTCGCAAGTTCGTTATTGTGTATGTGCACTGACTAATTTTGATGGTGTAACCAGTTTTGGAACTTCATCCTGTCATTTATTGAGATATGGTTATACTGTAAGTGGGTTTGACCGCCATTCCAAACGTTTTATATTTGCATATTAGCGGAATTCCGTGGCGCAAGAAAATTGGTCGTTTAATGGCGCATAGAAATATCGGATTTTCCCCATCTTGGACGCCATTACCATTAATGAGAGGCTGTTAAGTGGGCTATTAAACAATTTGAGCCTCATTATACAGAGAATTATGAGTGTATATTGCTGTATAGTAGGGATCCGCTGTTTTATAACCTTGATTCAACACTCAACAAGGTGGTTATCTATGTATTTAAGGCCGTAATGTATTAACGTTTTATTAGGGAGCCACTTTTATGTGTAATTTTCAAGCAGTTGCTGCTAATGTGAACGAGATTCTGTATCGCTATACGTACAGATATTTTAACAGTGGATTCTTAAGGTCGAAAGAAACACTTTTTTCCTATGCCATTTTTTCCAATTCGGCCCTGATAAAGAGATATTGCCATTTTGAGTTTTCATAATGTGCTGTTCCACCCCTGGAAAAATAAAATTACCTTTAGAATAACAAGTTAAATCTGTGACACTACACAACTGTGGATCTTTTGAAAAGAGTTGCATTCGGTCAAAGTATCCATTTTTTTTTTTAATTTCACAGATATTTTTTTTCGAAAACGGCTCATTATAGGTAGGTGAAAATATGATGAATACTTTTATTTTACAAAACGTTCAAGTATTCATCAGATAGCGTTCAACTTAGTTTCAAGAGTTGGATTCTTTGATTTTTGGTATTTTTATGGTACGTAATGGTCATAATGAGAAAACTGGAAAACGTGGCTAATATCTTGTGTTCCAAAAAGATTCATCAAATGAATGGAAAACTGTATTCCGAAATTCATTTCATTCGATAATTTTGAGATAGAACTAAAAATAACATTTTTTATGGTTTTTCAACAGCCTGTATCTTTTAAACCGAGCCGATTCGGAAAAAATGGTAAAGAAAAAAAGTGTTCCTATCGACCTCAAGAATCTACTGTTGAAATATTTGTGGGAGTCAGAGACTCACCCTGTATAAAATTACGAGTTACATTGAATTCTTGAGCAGAGACTTCAATCAGCGGTTAAGCGACGAAACAATACCTGCCTGCCTACACATTTAGGAATTGAAGAAATTTTTGGAAATCTTGCTCAATTTTGAGTAGATACCTATAGCGAACATGTCATGGAATCCATTTTAGGGGTGGCTTGCCCAACCCCTTCTAGTTGTAGAGACATACCACCAAAAATTTGTATGACCTCCTCGCTCCATAGAATGCTCAATTTCATTTCTGTCAGTTTTATGGCATCTAAGAAAAAAATTGATTTTCATAGGCCATATCTTTAGAGGGCTGTATATCAACAGTGGCTGCTCAAAAAAAAAAAAAAATTATATGAAAAATCCAAAATATTTTCGATAAAGAATCGCCCCTTAAATTTTTCATTTATACCCTGCATATCTTCAGATATCGATTGAAATTCATTCTGGGAGTATTCTGCATATCTTGCCTAAAACCACAAATTTGAAGGTGTGGAGGTATTTCTGAGTAAAAAAATGAAATTTCAAATCTGAAATTAAAATAAATATCTACGTAGGTACAAATAGTACACAGGAAGACACATCTATAATAGTTTTAACAAATGCTATTTCAATTCGAAATAACCTTTTTATCTCTAATCACGGGGGACCTCAAAAGTTCTACAACATTCGAGTACCAAACTCACCGAAATCGATAAATCCAAAAATATCCACCCAATATAAACACAGTAATTCACGTCTGTTAGGCAATAAATAACGACTAACGAAGATCAGTACCGATCGAAGAAGATACAGAGAAGAACCGTAATGAATCATTCTTCTGATGAAGATGAACCTCTTCTCGTGTCCGTAACCCAACAGGAAATGGGCCCGTGAACTCCGACGGTCCTTTTCGAAGTTTCAAATCGCTTATTACGCAATCCGGTTTGATCCCAATTTCCCCCTAGTGCACAAAAATAAAGTACCTACGGATGAAGTATATGAAAAGTTGGTAGGTACTCGTATTTCTCGAACACGATAGTGAAATAACCAATAGCGTATGATCAGATATCTTATAATTAATCGGGCACGATAATTGCTACTCTTGCGACAACGTTATATTACGATTGTTTAATAACTAACGGCTCCGGGGTAGTTTAAGACCATTATAACTTACTAGCAATTCGAAATATGGTACTACGACTCCTCTTGTACCTCCTCTGGCTAGTACTCAACTATAATCACTTTGAATGTTGAATGTGTTAGCGGTTAGGAATTATCTGGTTCGATTAAAAAGATTTGTCAGGTTATCTTGATTGAATAGTGATGATTTTTCACGAAATTCCTTCTAACTTGTCACCAATAGTTTGAAATTAACATACTTATAGTCTTACAAGCCCTCGCAATACCTTATCTCATTCTTCTACACTGTTTTCACCTTACCTCCCTTTCGCAATACACCAAGTTTCTTAAACGACCCCAAATGATTATTTAGACAGTCTCGAATGTGTACTCATCCATGGTAAGACTGTTCACTCATCAATGAGATAGAAAAAACCGAAGGAAAAACACTCTGGTGGGATCTTATTGGGTAAGATATCTAAGAAGTATCTGGATATTAGCCTGCAAATGCTATATCTTCTAACTGGATTCCTTCAAGGGCATGACGAGTTCAGATTCTGTACAGAGGAGGATGAAACTCCAAATCATCTGGTGATGGAATACCTCGTCATTGCTATAGCCAACTCAAAAAATGCAAGAAACTTGTAGAAGTGAGGAAGTAATCTCCTTGAAGCCAACCCATGCAGATAATGGAGTTCATAAGAACTGTAGGGCGAGCTGTAGACTATGTAATGCCAAGAACAGTTCTATCAGTATCAACTCTTTGGATATAGAGAGCATAATAGACCTTAAAAGGTCGCGGTACAATAAAACACCCCTTAAATCTACAATCTACAGCGTTTCGTGGTCGAAATCAATTCTTACAGTCCTTCTGATGCCAAAAAACTTGGTTGCTACAACTTTCGTTGTACTTGTAAACGATAATGAGTCTCCAATGCTGATGGAGTATGAAAACATTCACTTTATTATAACCACCATCCGTAGACTGCGTCCGACCATTTTTCCTTTTATTGAAGATTGGATCTCATCAACTATCAACTGTTGAAGACCTGCTTCATTAGAACATGAGTCATTTCAGTTTTTCTCCACCTTCATCTTCATCAGATTCTCATTTTTTTCGTTTTTTTCCAGGAATAATCCGGTTTCACCCCCTGGCATGTCTTGCCGGGTAAACTACGGTTCCAACGCAGCTGACTGGGACATAAACGACAGTTCCGTGCCTAGAATAAGCAAATACGACCACTTTTCCGAATGGGCCGACGGTCATTGCCGCCTGGTCTACCGCGTGGACAACGAAGACGCAAAAAGACACTCCTCGGGCTGGGCAATGAGGAACACCAACAACCACAACGTGCACATCCTGAAGAAGAGCTGTTTGGGCGTTCTAGTCTGCTCGGAAAGGTGCATTTTGCCAAACGGCGAAACTGTTCACCTTAGACCCGCCATATGCGACAAGGCTAGAAAGAAACAGCAAGGTAATGACACTAGTAAGTTGTAGAGTTTTTTTTATATCTTTTCTGGAGGATCATACGAACTTTGAACGTATCGAATCAGTTTATTTCATCATGTACTAAGTGGCAATATTGTACCGTTCTTCTTTAATTGCTTGGGCTCAATTTAGAACACGAAAATTTTGTAGCATTCGATTTGTTACTGTCAATTCGTATAATCCTATGTATATTTTCAGTTTATGCCTTTATCACTTCTCTTTTCTTCATTCTTTTTGGTTTTCTCCCACTTGCGTTTCGTTCTCAACAGATTCTTTCATATTTTGGATCTAACCAATCTTTTTTTCAGGCAAACCATGTCCAAATAGAAGATGCACAGGTCGTTTAGTCATTTTACCATGCAGAGGTCATTGCGGTTACCCAGTCACACACTTCTGGAGGCATACAGATGAAGCAATCTTCTTTCAAGCAAAAGGCAGTCATGATCATCCCAGACCTGAAGCGAAAAGTACCTCAGAAGCACGAAGGAGCTTAGGTAGTGGCAGAAGGGTCAAGGGGTTGGCTGTGATGTTGGCCAAGGATACCGCAATAGGAAATAAGGTGAGTGATGATACATGGATAGCCCTGGTAGTTCAATTTGAACTCGAAAAGTTGCAGATTTTACGTAAAGGTTTATTATCTTCAAAGTCTCCGAAATATTTATGGTTATCAAGCTCCTCACCCACTGAATATTCATATTATTATCGACTATCCTTCTGTTATTCCCACGCTCAAAATATTTCCAATTCTTCCTCTCGATTCCAGTACTCAGTCCCATCGATAAATAGAAGCTTCAAAAAGTAGCCCCGGGTCCTGTATCAGATTATAGTTAGCGATCGTAGATCTGTAATCAACAATATTCTAGTCTCTAGGACTTCTATAAATACAATTCGACCACACAGTGCTAATTATGGTGAAAGCTCTATTGAAAGCGACGCAAGTAGTAATTAAATCCCTTTTCTAAAGCTGAAATATCGAGTATTGTTGATTGCTGAATGGTTTATGGCGTTCGCTTTTTGGTTTCAGGGGAGATAGTTGAAAACATTTCCGTGTTTACTTTATGAATTATGGACTCGACGGACGCGAACAAGTAGATGTTCGTTTTTATTGAATTTTGAAAGGATTTAATTGTTTGAATAATCGTACACCTGAAAGGATTCGATATTTGTATTCAATAATTACATTGAAAGTAGTTCGTAATCAATGCTCAATCTGAATACCGTTTGTTGCAGTAGATTAACAATTTTTTCACCAATATGTAAGAACTCAATCAATATCAACACGAACAAACAAGGTTTCAGAAAAATCTAAGGAGAAAAACAAACATAATTTGAGTCTGGACTTATACATCTCAAAAATATATGACATCAATTCTCGTTGATGGAAGTACTCGACTTTCTTCAAATATTTCATTCATTTCTAGGATTTACATGTCTTAAAAGGTAAATTTCGAATATTCTGGGACAGCTATGATCATTTTTGAGCCCCGGATCTCAAAAGCCTTAAACATGAAATTGATAAATCAGAAATGGGTAGTTGCCAGACATTTTCGCGAAGAATTTACCACTATGCGTCATATTAACCCTTAGTCAGATGCAGATCTTTGAAAACACATTTTTTTTACAGTTAGCAGTACTGAGAGAATCGAGAAGACATTATAGAGAAATGATCATCAATAGAAGACGAACGAAACAACAGAATCCACCACCACTGATTTCCGATCAAGAAAAAGGTGAGTAAAAATCAGATTTTCTATTTTTGACTCACACTCTTCACCAAGGGAGCCCTGCTTGGTGTCAAATATACAGAGAAAAGTGACCTATTAGCTGATTTATGAGAATTTTTAGATTTTTTGAGTTATAAACATATCTGAAATGAGGTACCTCACTTCAAATATGTCTGAACTATATTATAGCTAATTGTTTCATGAAAATAATCTTCCTTCATTACAGGTTATTGTTCCTGTCCTCCTTTCGAATGCATCTGCACCATACCATCAGTTCCAGCGATCCAACAATACCAGTTGAACTCACCGGAAGCCTACCAACAACCTCAAGTGTTGAACTCGTATTGGACTCAAGAACCAGCTTACGCCAACTCTTACCCCACGGACATCAACACAAGTTACAACCAACAGTACGACCTGGCGAACATATCCACCGATCTCTTCCAGCCAGAGGAGATATTCCAACTTGACCATCCGATCAAAGCGGAGTACTCCAACCAGCAGAATGACATGGCATCTTCTCCTCCAACTCTGCTGGACTTGGGCAGCGGCACCATTCACAGGGAGTTCAAAACGGAGGATTATTGGACGCATAACATCTCGAATCTGGCCAGCGAAGACAGCAACAACAGCTGTAGCAGCAGGTTCGACCAAAATCAATCTCCAACCGGACAGGTGGCTCCCAACAGTAATCTGATGGTACCAGCCATTGACCAAAATTATTACATGGAAAGCGCGAAGTTTGACGATCCAACATATCTAGTCGACAAAGTGGACAGTACTTTCTTCAGCTCAACAGAAGCTCCAACTGTATGTTCTTTCGATGTTCCTATTACCGATAATAAGGCTTACTACCCCCAGCAAGAAAATTATAGCAATTATGAGGCTAAGCATTTCAAAGACGTTACCAATGATATTGCCCAATACGGGGATTACCACTTTCTACCCGACTATGAAAATAGAGTAGAGTCTACAGTCTTAAGCGATTTGGACTATAAAATGCAAAATTACCTGTCGACACCCACACTTCCTTTTGAGCCATCATTTCATATCACGACTCATTCGTAACTGGACTGAAAAATAGTTTTGAGTGCCTTTGTACATAATGAACTTCCTTTCCACGAGGGCAAAACTGTCGTTTGTATCGATTCCAATTAATATTCAGAATATGTAAATAGAACTTCTTGTTCTTCCACCAGTTTTTCTTGTGATATGATAAAGACATCAATAGCTTTCGTGGAAGAGTAGTATTTATCTGCTTTCGAGATCTCCGAGACGATGGTTAAGTTTCTTCAGATGTTGCTTGTTTGAATTTTGTAAATTTGTTATGTATATACTGTGTATAATGAAATAGATTGTGATAATAATGAATCGTTGTTTTATTGAAAATATTGAGAACCTTCAAGTCAAGGTAAGTTCAAGTAGTTGTTGAAAAAAAAGGCTAATAATAGTTTCCAGATATCCAGATGACAGCAGTTATAGCGCAGGTATAATAAGAAAGAAGCCTTTTCAGATTAATTTTTTCGTATTTCATCTGGAGGTTTGCCATTAAATAATGACAAACAAGGAAAGAAAACACATTGAACATTTTCGATTTTATTTTCGTTTGTTATAAAAATTTGTAAATATTTTTATACACCAGAATTTCCAGACGGACTAAAAACAAATTCATCACATTTAGTCACAAAATAAACACTTCAGTTTTATTGAAAATAGGATAATTTCTTATTCTAATCTATTGAACGTCTCGAAAAGTCAATTACTAAAATCAATTCAATAATCATCGATATTGAAAAATGAATAGAACATTTATTACCATATAATCTGCAATTCAAAATCCTAAGTTGTAGCAGGGGTGTTAAACATTGTCATAAAATTTTTTAATGTGAAAACTGTTGCTTGGATCTAATATCAGATGGATAATGTCTTTAAATATTTCTTCAAGTGATATGACTTGCATTTATTTCCATCTCACATAACACTCATTTCGTGAATAAGGAAGCATGAATACTGATGAGGCAGTGTGAAGATATGGACTTTAAAAAATTATTTCGATGCAATGACTCGTCGAATAAAAATGACTATTGTGTTTAATTCTAGTCAGTATTGGTATAGTAATCCTACTCAAGTTAGAAGAAATCATTTTTCAATACCAAACCTCTCATACAACATGACGAACAGATGCTACTTTTACACGTCGGCGCTCAAAACCTATAGGGATATATGAATATGTATATTATGTATAAAAATTATCTGATTCAATCTTATGCAAAAAAATGTCATCAATACACTCATCTCGCAAAAAATGAACCTGCATCCCATCAAAACATAACCTAACCTCAGCCGGATCCAAGTTATTTGACAATCTAACGAACTGTCAGAATTGTTGGTTGCCGTTGGTTACCTTTTACACACACCAGGCTCTGCTTGCACTACGGTAACCAACAGCAACAGACGATTTTGAGATTACGTTAGAGTGAGATTTGATCTGCGCAGTTTCAAATTTTTTTCAAACATACCCATCTTAAAACTGAATTTTTAAGCAGCACAAAGGTGATTTCAACACAGGAATTTGAAGAGAGCAGATCTATCAGAATATTTTTTACATAATACAGTTAATACATGTGGATAGGCTGCAAACATTTCTATTTTTATTTATTATGGAATCATTTCTATTGTAAATTGCCATTCATTGTATTTGACTTTTTCGGAAAAATCACAAATCAAGTTTTGATTATAAAAACTACTTCATATAGTGAAGGGAAAATTGGAAAAAAAATTATATCTAAAAAAAGAGAAAAATCACCAAAACAAATTTATTACTTCAATCAGTTAAAACATGAGAAGAATATGTTTTTCCCTCAATCAAATCAAATTTCAGATCTTCCATCTTTGCCATACCGTTGTGCAACATGTCAAGAAATTGTCTTCATTCATAACTCCTCAAAAATTACTAATGTTACGAAGAATTTTCCGTCAGTTTAATAAACATCTTCGCAATTCGAAAAGAAGAAAAGGCGAATAAATTGAACAGCATGTGTGGTTTCAGATTAAATAAAATCAAATAATATGTGTATATAATCATCGAAAAACCTTCCCACAAGCTCTGAGTTGAACAAAATATTTTTATGCATTCTTCAACTGCATTGCACAAGCCATTCTTCTAAGAGTAGTCTCATAACCGATTTCAAGATTTTCTAGAAAAAAAAAGGAAAAAAAAAGTGAATTGCGCAATTCCCTTCTTTGAGATAATGAATTGAAATCGCAACTCTTTATTACTTTCACGATGTTGAAAATATTAATGGAAAAATCGCAAAATTAAAATTCGTTATTGTGGGGGAGAGATAATTTCGACCCCCTTTCCTCATATATCCTGAAATATTCTTCTTTATTCATCAGTATTTCATGTTTTGTATTATTTATTTATTTAGCCGAAAGTAGAAATCTGAACGAAAATTTATAGACAATTATTTTCCCAAAGAAAGTAATATAGAGTTAATGAAAAATGAAAAATTTCAAGTATGATTTTATCTATAATCGCGAAATTTCAAGAACACCACGTATCACAACGAAACACTAATTATTTAACATAATAGAGAATATTATACTTTTCGTTTTATCATTTGAAAAATCTGATAAATATTGAACTCGATAATTATAATCAAAATATTGCAAAGCAAATGTCGAGGTTGAACTCAAAATCACCTCCGGTTTTTCAAATAAAATGATCGATATTTATCTGAGGACTTTTATAAAATTGTGAATTAAGTATGGTATAAATAAAATCGTTATCACACTACATCAACCTAAGACAAATATATGAAATTCAGCATCCATTTTTTATTGATATACAATCCTAGAACGGCATACCAACTCTCACGATTGCAATAAATAAATTTTACCTACCAAAGTGACTCACTTAAATCGTCACCAGTACTTACTGGATCATGCTGTTGATCATTAATGTCGCTACTAGCCGTTTGAAATGGTAAACTAATCGAGTCCTCGGGATTATTGTCACTAGGTTCACTAACTTCAGGCTTGTTATCTCGAACTATACCAAAAGTTTCTGGCGGTAAACGATTCGGACTGTATCTCCATCTTGGTAGAGGTGGGATAGGAGCCAGTTCAAGTTCAGCTATGGACATAGATCCTGCTTGTTGAGATGACGAAGAGCCCTCGGACGACTGTAAATTCGAGGGTTGTTGATTGATCTTCTCCTGTTGTAAAGGCCTAACTGTGACTCGGAAAAATCTAGTGCCTTGAGGAACATTAAACCGATTCTCGGACTGAAAAAAAATTAGTCAACATTAAACCAATATAATTATTTATGAAATATATACTAACTTTACGAGCATAGCAGTACTCCTTTTCCACGTATTCACCCAAGCAATACAATTTATTCGGTCTCTTTTGCGAACCTCCAAGAATTTCGAGACCTAAAGAATGAAGACAGTCGAGATGGAGGAAATATATAATTGGACCGTTTTGAACAATCCTGAAGTTCTGATATTCGTCGTCCCATACAATCACCAAACAGTCACCGGGTTTCATCACATCCACATTAGGCCTACTGGATTTCCCGAGAACATTCAACGTTTTGGAAATACTCTTACGTTGCTTGATCGGACTGGTCGCACAATCCACTTTACCTAGAAAGGATTGAAAATTGAAATTGCACAATTTGAAAAAGGCTTCAATATAATCCTCCACCAAAATTAAGCAAGTTCAAGAATTTAACTGGTTCTCTGGTGTTATATTTTTCATTGGTGAACAAAAAAATGAAAACTGCTGAAAAAATCTCAAAATTTCGGAACTTCCTTAATATTGTGAAGCAGTAAATGAAGCATATTCATTTGTGTGGAAATTTAAGTAGCTCAACTGATGGATTAATACAAATTACCTTCCGAATACGAGCCAGCCATAGCTACCGTTTCAGTCTTTTCTTTCTGAAGTTCCAGAACTGAGAAACTTGTGTTTTCCACAATTGGAGCCCTTGCTTGCTCCCCCTCGTTAGACCCTTCATTATTTATTTTGGAACTAGCATCAAGGGCAGAGGTCAATTCCCTTATGGTCTCAGTATACTGGTTGACTTCGTCCAAGAGTTGCTTTTCTCTCTCCTGTAATTTTTTCATCTCCTCTTCTCTTATTTCGTTCATGGATTTCACCAATGATTCTTTCTCACTTTCGAACTCGCTCTTTAGTTCAATTATGGCTTTTTCCCATTTTTTGGCTTCCAACAACTGAGTCTCTCTTATGCAGGCCTCCTTTTGGAATTCGAAATTTTCCTGCATTTGGCTGTATACAGACTGTTGGTTTGACGGAATGCTCAATTCTAAAGTTTTCTCCAGGCTGCTATCCGACATAGTCCTTTCCATCGTCATCAATCTGAATCGGGACTGCAGTGTCTTAATTTTATCAGCATGTTCCCTATTCAGCTTCTCCGTTATGGCCTTAATAGTGTTCTCTTTCACCTTCTCCATAAATGAAACCGTTTCCGCCAACTCTTCGCACCTCCGTTTGTAAAGGTCGGCATTATTCTTTTCCGTTGTCGCATCTTCACTGACCTTCTTCAATTTGTTCTCGAGAAATAGAAGGTTAGTCCTCAAACTTTTGATTTCTTCATTTTTGACCTGAGCTAACCGCCGGAAATCACTAATTTCATTCTTATGTTCTGTTGTCAGTTTCAACACGACTGATTGCTCGTGACTTTTTTGTTCGTCACACAATTTTTCGTACCCTATCACAATTGTTTTCAGTAATTCTAAAAGTTGGCTTTTACTCAAAGTGTAACTACGTTTGAACTCGTCTAATTCCGATTTGATTTGGTTGATAGACTGAGAAGCAACGGTACAAATTTGACTGACTGAGGATCTCAGACCGCTATATTCACTCTTACACATTTCCAGAGTCTCCTGAAAAATGAATAATAATATTTCCAGGTGTTCTGTCAGGATAGGTCAGGATTAGAGGAAGGAGAGTTCTAAAAGGGCCATCAACTATTCCAAATTCGGAATGATATCAACTTTTCATCGATTTAAAAAGTAAAATTCCACGTAACAGATATCATTCCTAAATTTTGAATTCTTACGCTTTCCATCTCATCAATTACAGGCAGGAGAAGCAGTGCAAACAAAAATCACTTAGTTACATGCAACAAAAACGAAAGGTAATTTCCATTTAATGATAATACACTGAAAGTTTTAGTAAATAAGAAAATGGCTCCTGGAAGATTGAAATTCTTGAAAAATACCAAAATGAAAACCATGAAGCATTGGCAAACATAAATAATGCAGAAGAAGCTGATGAAGTTCGTAAATAAAAGTTGATTCAATCAAGAAGGAGCATCTATCTTGTATTATATCGGTTATTGATGGAGTATTTGTTAGTCTTTCAATTTTCATGACGATTAAGTTTATTTCAACCAAATTGGACACACAGAGAACGAACCATTTTGTGGGGACGTGAAAGAATATATGAGTCTCACTGCGTAAATAATCAATTTACTGGAATAACGTAAAATCGATTGTTTTTACTTGATCCCTCAGAACCTATGGCAACCTGCATCAATAGATTTTTCTTCGATAAAACCTGTGAAACTTCTGGTGTCCCAAAATGAATGCAACAAGCCGATACCTAGGGGGCCTCCTTGCAAAAATCAAAAATAGGTGTCTCCTAATTTCGTCTCGACAATCTGCGACCAATTTCCGTTGCATCAATTTCGGGACACCCCATAATAAGCCCCTGTGAAAAGGTGTTAAATTTTTTCGAATTTCGAAGTCGACCTGGATTAGATTTTCGAAAAATGCAATACTGATTTAAGTATATCTGACGACAATGCACTTTTCTGTATCTACATTTTCGTTGAATCCCACAAGACCAAAACACTTAGAATCTACTGTCAAAACGCTGAACTATTTAAAAATTGACCCTGAATAGTCTACCTAAAGGAAAGAAAAAAAACATTGTTTTCTCTAGGACAGCCCCTTCTGGACAAAACCAAAATTACTCGAACTACTGTAAATCATGTGCAAGTACCTGCAAAAGGGCAACCACACTGTTGGCGGTGTCTAGTTGCTTGTCAAATTCCCCCTGACTTTGTCCCGTCTCGATACTCAGGCTCGAAGGCAAACTTTCATCGATATAGAACTCATCATTAATAAAATCGCTATGTTGATGGCCCTCGTTAGGGGACTTGGGCGACTCCACTGTTTGATTTTTTGGACTTACGGGATTTACAGGTTTTGAATGAGATTCTTGATCGGTTCGCATTTGCTGGTAGTGGGAGTAAAAACAGCTTTCCGTATTATACGAATAATTTCTCATGCTATAGAACTCATCGATTGAATCCAAGGACGAATTTTTGATGTCTATGAAACTCTCTGTGTTACTCTGACTACCGCTCATGCTCAGGATGCGAGGATGGGTGCTCCCTTCGGTGGAAACCACCTGATTATTCGAGAATTTTTGGAAGGTACGGGGAGGTTTTTTAGGAGGAATCTGATTCCTTTCACCCACCTCTATCGAGGTAGAGACATCTTGCGTATTCGGCTTTTTTGGACGAGCTTCCTTGTTGAAATTCAATTCCAAGGGACTCTGACCAACCTTCTCGAATTCTTCGGTATCCGTTTCGGATTCACAGCCTCTGAATCGGAAAAAATTCATTTTTTTACTCGAAAAAGCAACGAGGGAATGTGAAACAGTAGATTACTCAACAAGAATTAATTATGGCTATTATTCACGCGGATGACCGTGAATAATACTTTATCCACGATTGTGAAATGATTTTTATGTACCTGTCTACGTCCCTTAAATGAGGAAGACCATGTATAGCAGTCAAACTTGCCTCGGCAACACCTTCCTTGACTATCACCTTTTCAACGTTCTCGTTTTGGTCTTCCGCCTTATCCACTAAGTTATCCAACTGTAACTCCTCCTCTAATTTATCAGACTGAGTGTTCAAAATCGATTTGAACGATAAATAATAAGACAAATCGGAGGATTCTTCCAAGCTCAAACATTCTGTCAATTCTTTGGGCAAGTCCGGTAAAGATTTTTTCAAGAAATCGATATCTTCTACAGTGAGTTTTGGAAGACCTAAAAAATGGGGAAGGTTAAATCCCGAATTTAAACGGGATGTTCGTCGTACTTGTATCAAAGTAGGAAGGAGCTTTGGTTCCGTAACTTGGGGGGAGATCGTCTAACCCAGGAAACAGCATTTGAACGAAGGTATCCTCGTATTTTGTAAGAAATTCCTTTCTTCTGGTCACCTCCTCGTTATGCATGGTATGCAGGCGGCAAGCCATTTCAGAAGCCCACTTAAAAGAAAATCAATGGATTAGTAGTCATTTCATATATTGAGAATTTCACCCACCATTAAAAATGCTTGGGAAAACGACCTCCTTCTGACAGTTTCCGCTATACAAGCGAAATAAGCAGTGGGAGCGGCATATATTTTCTCCAAAATGTCCATTTGATATTTGAGCCTCTCCAGAGATTCGTTGAAAATATCCAGTTGGACGCCTATGTGTTGCAACTCATTCTCAATATGCACAATCCAACCGATGCGACTCTGCACGTTGAGGGTGAACTCGTATTTTGCCTTGATGCATGTGTTTTCGATGTCTTTTAAAATCGAATGATTTTCGTTCATTACCTCCAGTTCTTGCTCGTGGGTCTCGCATAAGTGAGGCAATATCGACATATCTTTACAATCCTTCATTCTTGCTACATTCTATAATTAAGATTCAAAGTAAACCAGAATTAATTTCGAAAAAACATCGTTTACTCACCAACTGGATCGAAGAAGAAATTTTGGTTTGCTCTTCAACAATTGCTTTCGCTTTGTTGATCAATTCGTCCAAGTGGCTCAACCAAAAGCTGACGTTTATCTCCTTGTTCGAGGAACCTGCCAATGCCAAAGTTTGGGGTACCGCATTGAAGGAACTCTCGAAAGTGTCATCCTTATAGAATTCGATTTCTTCCTCGCAATTTTTAAATATAGTATCGATACTATTCCCCTGCTCGTCTTTACCTATCCAGTCAAAAAACGAAGTGTAGGTGTCTTCAGATTCATCTTCGCATAACCCCTCCGATGTCTCAGATTCAAGCATTAGCCTATTCTCACCATCATGCGGTCTCAATAGTTTCTGAAGAATAGGGATCTTCTTAAAAAGTGGCAGCTTTTCTTTGAATCTGAAAATAATTCAGTCAGAACACTATTCTTCCTACAAGGCAAAGGCAAATCATGAAGGATTAATAATACCTACTTCTCAAGAAAATTCTGAAAGTAGTCCCTCACTTTAACATAATCTCCGAATTTTTGTTTCGTCTCTTTATAGTGGGTAAGGCAGTTGTTGACTACATCATCATAATTTGCTACAGCTGCTAGCCACCCTTGATTTGCAACGTGATGATCCCTTATTATTTCTTCACAATGCTCTATAATTAATCTTGCAGAAGTTGCCATACGTTCTGCTAAGTGCGCTCTATCGATCACAGCTTGGAATGATGGGATCACTTTAGCCAATTTTTTGTACAATGAGCTCAGTTCTGGAAGATGATGCTCAAGACAAATTTACCAAGAAATAATATAATAAATATAATCTAGAAATTCCACTTTTAAAAAAAATAAAAACAAAATGTACTAATAAAAATAATAATAAAGTTAAAGTTTATTAAAATAAGTTCAAGTTTCAAGTGATGAAGATAAAATATCAAAATCTCACCATCAGTTGTAGTGGTTACATCTGGACATTCAGGAAAGCTTACGGTTTTATCTATCTTTTTATTAAAGAAATATATAGGATTCGAATCTGTTCCAGCACTGTAGTGGCACACTATTTTTGAAGCGTCTAAGCAGACACCCCCACTAACTAATAAAACCTGATCATCAGCATTAATTTTGTATTTAGCTTGTATATGCTCTTTAAGCGTTTGAACGCTGAAAAAAAATATTCTCAGGAAATTGTATACCAATATAATTCACTCAATGTAAATAAGGCACATGAACTTATCGAAGCATTTATTGGGTTTTTTCTTTTTAATTTTGAATTATCCTATCTAACGTTTCGCTACGCATTCATCAACCATCTTCAGGCAGTGTCTCCCATTGAAAGTCATCGCCTACTCAGTTTAATTTCATTCGAAAAAATAAACGGACGGATTTTCTGATAACTGAATTTCGAAATGAGTCCGATTTTATTTTAGGCAAGAAATTATTAGAGCAAGTTCTAACGCGGTTTTCAAGGTGCAAAGAAATATTTTTTTGCGTTTTTTTTTTCATTTGTTTTCATATTGCTATAGATGAAAGAAATATTTATCATTTGTAGGTTGAAAACTTGGACTATACTGTATCAAAAGGAAATACAGTCGATACAAGGCTGTTTAAAACATAAGTAACGACAATAAAAATGGAATGTCGTCTTCATTTAAAATGTGACGCATTGACTCCACTTGAGAATTCAGGAATTGAAAAAAATAATGCCCAAATAATAATATATAATTTTATTCATCTGTAAAAGAACTGAATACATTCACTGAGCAATGCCAAGTCCATCATTCCTGCCACTTTCAGTAGCTATTTTGAGTCGAAATCTATTTTTATAAAATACAAGCATGACATTGTAAAATGTTATTTTACATAATTGCTCCTCAAAGTTTATGGACCCATTCAATCTCGCTTCAAAAATAAATATAAGTTAATATGATTGTTTGAGGGCAACGACAAACAAAGCACTCAGACATAAACAGAGCAAAACAAAAATATAACCTAATTTTCCCCATTACATTGTTTGTTTATCTCTTTGGTATTGTTGTCAAACAAATCCCGTTCAGAGTGCGTGATTTTTTGATGAAAATTGTAATTGCTTACCTTGCTGCTGTCAGACCCATATCTAGATGCATCCAATTTGAGGGAAATTTAGTAATATCGAAAAGATACAGCATGATTGGAACATGAAAATTCTCTACCTGTTGGAAAAAGATATATTAAGCACGTATTCATGGTATGAATGTCTGGTCTGGGGTAAATGCTTATCTATACGTATAGATAATGAACTGAGAATTTGTGGCACGTGTGAAGAGGTCAGTATTCGTGAATATACATAATGTAGTAAACATTGAACTCCAAAAATTGAAACAAAGACGGAATTTGAAGTCTGAGTCAGAGTTTGTTTCTGTAGACTTTTCATGAATCACAATTTTTTGGAGATAAACTAAAATGTGTTGGACGATTGATTGATTCTAATGCTCAAACAAAAATGGATTCTATCCCAGAAAATGTGTCATATACAGTTGCTCTTTCACCTGAAACTTATAATTTCCAATAATTCCTGGCCCATCTGTACCGACGGCTATCTGACATTTGCACAGCTGATCATATTGACAAACTCACGAAATGCAATTTTCATTTTTGTCATACTGCAATAACACTAACTCACTGGCAGAGCAATGTTACATGATAAAGGATTCAAGCACGCATTGCAAGTGAAATACGCATATTCATCAGCTGACAAGTAGGAAGTAGAGATCTCAAACTCGCAAAATCAAGGACGATGGTTGTTTTCACAAGTCACAGCACGAGCACAACGACAACATACGATACAAACAAAACAACCATTGAAATTGATAAGTTAGGTTTCTTCACATATTATGCTTGTCGCCATCTAGTAGGGGGTAACGCAACAAAAACGAATTTTATCAAGAAATCTAACTATTGTGGACAACAAGGGGTAAATTTCGAAGATTGTATTATTATCGGGTAAACATTTAGGAGAATTGATATATTTGATTAGTATAATCCCGAAATTTTAGAATATTCATTTTTTTTTTCATCAGAAATATGAGGAACTTCAGCAACTGTGCGATTTCGTCGTAAGATGGCGACGCTGGTACTGTAGGAAAGTATGAAAAGTTAATTTTTATCCAGGATTGAATCAGGTTTTCAAAGAATAATCTGATGTGTTTTCTAAAGACCAATTAATATCAACAAAACCAGTTTTTCAGTATCGCATCGACATGATTTGAAGAACATTAAAGATTGAAACTCTGGAAATATTTGAAAAGGTTCAAGAGAGTGTTCGATTTGGTAAAGATAAAATAAATATAAATAAATAATTATGTTCGTCAGAAAATATCTATCAAATATTGATTATCATAATAATAAGTATTCTGGTTTCGTTGGTCGTGAGAACTTGGATCACTTGTATTATGTATATCTTTATATCTATATCTCAAACGTTGAAAATAAAAAGAGTCAATAAAACATTTATACCTACCCTATTTGAAAATAAACTTTAAAAAAAAATTTGTTTATGCTAACCAAACATGTGAAACGTATATCAGTTTAGAATAAATGCATTAACACAACCGGTAATTCAAATTCGAATGTGACAAGGCACCGTTTACCTTTTAATGTCCGTCAAATTTCAGAACAGGAAATTTTAAAATTAACAAAGTAAACCTGTGTATGATTGTTCTGCACTTAGAAACAGTTATCAGACTGAATTATTCTGTTGCGTATTGATGAGTGACACACTGTATTTTACAAGATATAAAAGAAGAAATATCTAGCTAGCTAGTAAGGAAGGCACGTGTTACAAAATGGCCGCTTTGTTGTTGTTGTTTACAAAAGTGACGCTTGGGATGGCCGACTTGAATTTTTGGATATCTCAAGAAATTATCGCTTGATTTGAAGCACTGATTCCTTGGTAGGATTAGATGAACAACTGTCATTCACAAAAAATCATCTCAAAAAATAAGACTACTTATTTTAGTAGTTAATCTGAGGAATCTGCTCGTATTTTATAAAAAAGAGTTATTGGATAAGTAAACTGACAAATTATCGAAGTATAATGAATTGTCAAATAATAAAATATTGAAAAAAATTAATTGTATTTGAACTTACCACCAATAATAAACTTTCGAAGCAAGTTAGGTGTTTATGAGATACTTCTGACTCCAAATTTCAACCAATCAGGAGTTGCCTATAGCGTTGTTGGAATTATTGGCAGTTTGATTTGTTTCATGTATTGTTTGATCCATTTTAAATTATACCTTCCCTGAAAGTAGTACCTACAGTCGATTGTTCCTCCTTTCGTTTATAATCAATTAGGTAATTCAAAGTAACTGAGTACATCCCATATTTTCTTGATGAGAGCGATCACATAACACAGATTGCTACAGTTCACTGCAATCCAATACGCAGAACTGACCTTGCATATAAGCTGGGGTAGCTCGTAGCTACAGGGTGCGAACTCCAAGCCAACTTGGTTTGTACCATTTCGGCGCAGGAATTGCTTGAAAACATAATGAATAAAACATATTTATCCATCATTATCAGGATCAGAAAATTCCCCTCAAAAACAATTATTTTTTTTGCCTTCTTATATGATTCAAACCAAAAAAACAGTCACATGAACATAGCGAGTTTAGAGGCCCATAATAGGTATTTTTCTGTAGAATGATTTTGAGGCGACGCTTTGAAAATGTTTTCTATTGTTTAATGCTACACTTTGCAGGGATTTCAGAAGCAACAAGCTATTTTCATCTTACCCGTGCAGGTTTTTTGCTGAAAAACCCCACGAAATTTCCCGAGAATCCTTAAAGATTTTCCCCCATTCATTCACGCCCCCATTTCCCCCCTCAGAGTTGAACACAGGGCGAACAAAAATACATAAAAAGCCCACCGCGTCAATTTAATAATGTTTTCGGTCTCACAGCCATTATTCCGACCCATGCGGAGCTGTTTACTTGGATTAAATTTTTTAGATCTTTGCACCCCTAAGGTTTTCCCTCGAAGAATTAGAGGTGGCGCGCGGGTAGTTTTTCAGTGGCGCAGCTGGAATGAAAACACCCAAGAATCGCGTCGAAGTTATGGACGATTTTGTGTATCAGATATCGGATTAAGGGTGAGAAAAATCAGATTATTTACACAGGCAAATATATCCTTTATTATCTGTTCACCTTATGTCTCATTCTTTGGAATCTTTGGTGAGATGAATCCACGATAACAAAAAAACCTAACGAGAAGTGAATCGGCCTAGGTACGCCACTGGCAGCCACTCTTCTTTGTATAAATAAGTAGGGGCCATTCGGCAGAGACCCGAAAAGCCGAATTTGATTCTCATGGGCATTCGCAGCGGTTTATTCTTTCGCCCTTTTCGATATATTTACGGTCAGTTGTTCATTCTCCTCCATACAGGTTCTAAATCAGCTTCCATCGCCGAATGAAAACAGATTTCGGAACGTGTTGTCATTCTAAGCTAAATCAATTTGGAACCGAATTCTTCCACATGGGATTGCGCGCCTATTTTCACTCAGATAATAGAGTTCCTGTGGGATAGAAACGATTCATTGGATGTACTACCTGGAACGACTGTCAACTGGCCCAGGGCCAAGTCTAGAAACACGCTACAATTCTCACCAATAGATTTATCATTTCTAAAGACTATTCCTCGAATATTTCCCCTTCAACTTTAACCATTCGAAATCCAAATAAAAAAATCCGGACGTGGAAATGAATAAAAAAAAATTGGTAAATTTTGAGGTGCTGCAGCAGCCAGAAAAATATCCCTGGACGAATGCTGATTTTTTTGCTCATAGATTGACCCTTCACAAATGGAAAAATCCAATTATTATTCACCTACCGCGAACATTTTAGATTTTATGATTTTTTCCGCGAAGGTCCAAAATCTTGAATTTTTCATCAACCATAACTCGAAAAATAATCCTTTCAGCAAGTATCTGTTTGCATATTCGTAATCTACGTCCTCGAATTAGCCAACAGTAGGAATTTGGTATCGATCGGAGCACAAAAATTTTTTTCCAAAAAATCGCAATTTTTCCATGTATGGAAAATTTTGCAAAAAATCAATTATCTCCGATCGCCACAAGAATTGAACCACTGACTAAATCGAGGGCGTAGATTACGAATGTGCAAACAGAATTTTGCCGAAAGGATTATTTTTCAAGTTATGGTCGATAGACAATTCTAAATTTTGGACCTTCGCGGAAAAATCATAAAATCTAAACTGTTCGCAGTAGGTGAATAAAACTTGAACTTTTTCATTCGCGAAGGATCCATCTACCAGCAAAAAAAATCAGCATTCGTCCAGTGCCATTTTTCTGGGAGCTACAGCTCTTCAAAGTTGACAAAATTTTTGAAATTTTGCACAAAAAATGATTTATTTCCCAAAATACTGATCTTGGAGAAAAACTGATTACGCATGGAAAATCTTATTTTTGCATTGAAAATCCAATCAGAACACCAGCTTTTGAATGAGGGGTCATTTTGTAATTACCTCTCTATAGTAGAAGTATTTTTGTTTCAACCAAACAATTTCTCTCATCTAGAAATCATACCATATACTGACAAACGACAAACGAGTCGTAAATATACAGAATGTTTGAAAAGACGAAAGAAGTTCTTGAACGGGTAAGTTTTTATAATGAATTACGCAACTTTTCATGTACACTTGAAGTGGTTGTCAATAAGAATCTTCTACGAAAGGTGAAGAGTAGTACAGTTTTTTTAATGGCAACCACAGGACACGAGGTATCCCCTTGGCTCTTACAAGTTTTTCGTCCAAAGCATTTTCTGCATTGGCTAGCAATGACAAGGCATCTGTCACCAGAGGTGATAATGGAATTGTACTCTTCAGTTTCTGCTCGACATATTGTTATTTAGTGCTTCCTGAGATAAAAAATGCCCTGTATAAGGAACCAAGTAAGGTGTGACATACTCTTGCTAAGAACAAGATACTTCTTAGATTTCGCAGTGTTAAAGTTCCTAAGGAACTTTTTGGAGTGTTCCTGTCTCGGAAAATTCCTCTAGAATAACTTCCCTCCTTCTTCAACTCTTTCTTGTATGTATATTTTCTATTTTTTTCATTTATTTTCGAAATATATTCATCAACGTTACAGTGGAAAAGGACAAAAGAAAGAAATAAATGTGGACATCTCTTAAAATCGAATTTATTCATTCTTTTTCATACTTATATTATAATGGAGGGTTTGAAATGTTTTTTTTTAATTCACATCGAATATAACAATGAGGATATTATAAACACTCATACATATGCTCTCGAAAGATTCATTACTTACATAAAAGTATTAGACTTATTATTATCAAATTTTAACAGGAGGTATCTGTAATCCAGTCATTTCACCATATCCAGCAAAATCATGAAGTATATTTCCTCATTCCAATTCTATAAGGAGATCGTTTTCCCCAACAGTCTGTCCTTCTTTAATATTCATTATTTTGACTATACCTGTGGCCCCACAAGTCATCGAGTTTTGCATCTTCATAGCCTCTGCGAAAATTGGAAATCGAGAATTATTACTTTTTCAAAACGCACGTGTGACGATTTATCGTACTGCTGGGCAGACCTATACGATCATACCTTGAATAGGTTGCTTATACTCACCTACAACACAAAGTTCCTGGCCTTCTACTACCTTATCTCCAACTTTGCAGGATACACTTTTTACGACTCCAGGCATTGGAGCGAGTACTTTTTTAGACACGTCGATTTTGGGTTTTGTTTTGATGAAATCGATGTACTTTGCTGTCGGTTTCGTGTAGATTTTCACGTCGTATTTTGTGCCTTGGAAACTGCGAAGATAAAATTGGGAATTTTATTCGCGGGAAACAATAACCAAAGACTATTTACTTCACTTTCTCAGGGATATTTCGAAAGAGGATTCACTATTTCAGAATAGCCAGATTTGAGATGAGTAGTGAAATAATGTATACGATTTCTCCAAATTTTTCGTACTTACATGATCTGGTGTTCCCCATGGGCATTCCTGGAGGCCAGTTGAATCGCCACAGGTTCCTCTCCATTTATTTTGGTCAGAATGAGGGGCTCAGCCAAATTGATGTCTTCCTTGGTTATTTTAAAGTCTTGATCACCTATTCGCACATCGTAGAAACCATTAGTTTGTGATACTTTTGCTGGAATGTTTTCCTCGTCCATTTTGACCACGAGATCCCAGCTATCTCGTATTTTCTCGTGTATTCTTATCCTAGGACCGTTCAAGAACAGCCTGTTTCTTGTGTCCCATTTCGCAAATAGGCTAACGGATACTGCTAACATCTTATACTTGTCAGCGTCCACCAGTTTTCTTCCTTCAAAACCATCACCGTATACTTCTTTCAGGTAGTTCGTACTGATGCTACCTGTCAAAACGTCGAAGTTAAACTATAATAGTTATGTGACTATAATACAGCTTGTCGTAAAAAAAATGAGCTTCAGAATCAAAGTTCAGTTCATCAATTTAACAAAGATGCACTTTTCTGTGTCCAGGATACGTCACCAACATTTGTAAACTGGATTGGCTGTGAAAAGTAGAAAAATTCCACATCACAATCATAAAATGCTTTGAAAATGACGATGGGACAAAGGTTTACGAGTTTGGTATTTGAACCAGCCAACAAGCTTTGGAATCACCCCATCTAACTGAGCCTAAACCTAAAGGGTGTCGTTCTTTTGGCTTTCAAGTCCAAAGATCTATCTACTATGTATCTTTGTGTGTTTGAAATGCAAAATGATGCTCCTACCTTCAACAAATCTCTTCTCTGTGAGTATATCTCTTAACAGAGGTATGTTATGGGTCACACCCCTTATTATGTACTGATCCAAAGCAGCTATACTCCTTTCAATTGCTTCATCTCTGGTTTTCCCATAACACACAAGCTTGCAAATCATCGGATCATAGAAAATACTGATTTCGCTCCCTTCCTCTATACCGCTATCGCATCTCACTCCTGGTAAACTAGTCGGTTCTCTGTATGTATAGAGCCTACCAACACTTGGAAGACCAAAATTTTTGTAAGGGTCTTCAGCATAAACCTTGAATGAGAAAACAACTTTTACTTCAGTTGGTAAAAACGTGAATACCTATAGCTACTAAATAACATTACAATAAGAGCACCAAGTTTGAACTTGAAGGCTTTGGTAATTGCAAAATTGGTTTAAATTAGATAGAATCTCACCCTATTTTCTATTGCCCACCCATTGATCTTCACATCCTCTTGTTTGATGTTCAGCTTGTGACCCTTAGCAATTCGCAACATCTGCTGCACTAGATCTACACCAGTTATGCACTCAGTTATTGGATGTTCTACTTGAAGCCTGGTGTTCATTTCTAAAAAGTAGAAATTCCTATTTTCGTCCACCAAGAATTCCACAGTCCCAGCCGAGTAGTAACCTAGCTCTTTACACAGCCTCACTGCTTGTTCCCCCATAGCTTTTCTGGTTTCCTCATCTAAGAACACGCTGTAAATAAACATATGTTGATTTGAGCAGGTTGAAAATCATTTTTGCTTACCTGGGTGCTTCTTCTATTACTTTCTGGTTACGTCTTTGAATACTGCACTCTCTCTCATTGAGATAAATTGCGTTTCCATGCTTGTCGCCCAAGATTTGTATTTCTATGTGCCTTGGGTTTTCTATGAACTTCTCTACAAGCATCCTAGAATCTCCAAAACTGGACATGGCTTCTTGTGAAGACAGTTTGAAACCTGTTCTGGCAAGAGGACACAAATAAGGAAGTATAAAGTTATTTGCATTATTTTCAATCTTGAAATTTTCAGTTCACGTCTCAGGAGATGGGAGATTATCCCTAAAATTACTGGAATAAACCCGATGAGATCTGGTACGAGTAGAATCCTCCAAGCTTTGTCTCTGGTTTTGATTTTGAAGGAGAAACTTGACGAATCATATTTCAATAGCCTACTTGACAAATGCTTTTGAACGTTGCTACAACATATCACAGATCACGGCTTCCCTATATAATTCACATGTAGGTAGGACATCTTACACGCCGATGTCTGCTACAAATAGACGATGGAAACAGGTTCGACTCTATAAATTTTGATTTGGAGTATTGAAAATAGTGAAAGGATAATTCTGATGTGTTCTCGCTAGAAGTCTGCTATCTTCGTTACATGAACAATGATTCTAACTACATTTTCCTCACGGTAATCTCCATTATTTGACGTCTACGAGCGCCCATCTCCTAAATCGTTCACTTAGCCCTTATCTACCCTACTTTGAGAGATCCACCTCACCTCATGCAACCGGTCAGAGTTCTTACCTTGCGTCCTGATCGTTCCTGGCGATGCGCATCCCCTTGCCCCCGCCCCCTGCCGAGGCCTTTATCATAACCGGATACCCAATTTCCCTAGATATTTGCACACAGTGATCTGCGTCCTTTATTAAGCCATCGTAGCCAGGAATGGTGTTTACCCCGGCCCTGGCCGCCAGCCTTTTCGATTCCAACTTGTCACCCATTCCTGTTATCGAATCCACCGAGGGACCTACGAAACATACCCCTTGTTCCTCCTGAGGAAATAGAAATGTGGGAGGTTATTCGATTGTTTTTTTATTGGGTGGGCAGATATTCCGACTGTTTTCCCGGTTTTCCGAGTAAGATGTGAACGAGACAGGAAAATTCTGAAAATGGCTTCGAATATCGTAGCTATTGGGAGTATAAATTTGTTCGGTCCATCTCAAAGAATGCTTCATTTAGAAGAGTCTCAAAAGAAGATTCCTGAGGTCTACAGAAACCCTTTTCCTATTGATCATCTTTTCCCAATTCAGCTCGGTTGAGAAGATACAAAATTCCACCCACATCTACCAGTTGCTCCATTAGACCATAAAAATACCAGAAATACCCAACCCTGAAGGGTAGCTCTCGCTGAATGCAACTTTAAAAAGATTCACAGGTCATATGGTAAAAATGGTAAAAGAAAAAAGAGTTTCTTTTGACCTCCAGAATCTGCTGTGTATATATGTGTACAAGTCAAAGATTCACCCTGTATTCTCACACAAACTACATATTGCCAACGAAGAGCTAGCAACAAGAAAAGTATCGAACAGTAGAGTTATTGAAGTCTGATAAAAGGACGTACTTTTTTTATCTTTATTAGAAAATTTCAATCAAAATAGATTTTTTCCAACCCAATGTATTTTTTTGTCAGATGAAGAAATCCAAATAACCGATTTCCTTTCAAGGGAAAACTTTCCACTGAACTTATCCCCTGCCATGAAAATATTTCATATATAACTAGGGAAACGTCCATAGTATTCGACTTTTCCGTAACGTTTTTGACGTTTCCCAAGTTAACCGTCACTTGATTCGGGGATTTATCGAAAAGGCCTTCATTTGTACTAATACATATAACGGTCACTTCTTCCACTCACCAGTTTCTGAACAAATTGGGCATTTTCAGATAAAAAACCGTACCCGGGATGCACAGCTTCCGCTCTGGTAACTTTTACGGCTTCCAGTATTTTATCCATATTGAGGTAAGATTCAGAAGCAGCTGCAGGACCGATAAAAAAGGCTTCATCAGCTTTACTGACGTGTTTCTGAAAAAAAAAGAAAAGAGAACTTGAAAATACTTTTTTCTATATTGACATAGCTTCCTTCAAGAAGTCTACGAAGAAAATTGGCTTTGACGTGAAAGTTGGAGGGAATATACAGTTCAGATAGGTGCCCTGAAACTTAATCTTTATGGGCGCATTCAACAAACAAAAATGTATACCTAGTGTTTCTTAACTGCAATACATCTAGTCACATTATTGATTTTTCCGAACTTCTCCTGTTACTAGATGGAAAGATGTTCGATTCGAGAAACAATAAAACAGTTAACTACTTGAATTTTGGTATAAATATTACTGAAGCCTATCCTGTTCAATTCTCGTAACCTGAAGGTGATAATAATTTTGTTGTTTGATCTAATTTTCCACATTCTGCTGAAGGTTTAATGGAAGAGTGGAGAATATTTGAACTCGAGTGCAGCCACTTAATTAAAATCAAACAATCGTTTTATGTTTGAAAAGGATCAACTTTCATCATTCAATTATCAGATGGGGATCATACTCATGACCTAGAATAATATAATTCCGAATTTGTATGTTTTGCACGACAAAAATTCGCAACCGAAATAATGTATGTGTTTATACACCGAACGAAGATACCAATCGCTCGGTTAATGGAATATTTGAAATATTCACGTTTCAGCTAAATCGAAAAATACCACTTTTGAATAGAAGTCGAATGTTTAATATTACAATGAGTTTTTGTTATCAGGCGCGATGCTGTTCTGGTATTATTAATCAAATTCATCTTAATGTTTAAATATTTATGGAATTTCTGATCTCTCAAGTGTCAACAAGCCCATTCTGATAAACATTAATCATTTCTCTACTGTCCATTCATCAAGTTTACTGCAGGCATGAATTTTGAAACCTTACGAGGTTTTTTAGGATACTTAAAATGACTTTTCTACCACCTCACTGTGCGCTATTCATCTTCAATGATGACTATCATAACCTAATTAGGATATTAGGACAATTAAGTTTCAAGGAGACAATTCAAGTGAATAACTTGAATTTATATGAATTGTTTAAGCCTTTCATTCTCTCTGAATTATCAGTAAAAACATGATGAGGTAGTGTTATTTATGATTGTGGGAATATAAAATATCGCTCAGATTGGGATGTACAAAAAACATTTCGACATAGGTTATTTTATGTTTCTGATAAGTGGCAGATTTTTATTACTTTCGAAATCGAATACATTATGAAAACGAATAAACAGATTTGAAGAATTCTACGCTCGCCATGTTCAGAAAAAAAGCCTTATGGAGTCAAATATTGGTGAATGCAGCTATAGAAAAAAAGAAGAATATTCCACTGAAAGAGAAGAGAAGTAGAATTTCTTATTCTAGACAACAATTATGCCCTTCAAATAGATTATTAATGAAAGTAATCGATTCTGCCGTTCACGGTAAATTGAAAGTAATTTTCTGAGGGGTTTGCAATATTTAGTCTAGTCGACAGAGTGCAACCAACGTAAACGATATTTATGTTTGGAGCATTAGACTAATGGATCTAGCAGAACAAGAGTAGAGCGTGTGGTGCAAACGAAAGTATTACTAGTATCAGTCAATTCAGATCAATTCAGGAGTAATTGAGTGTAATTTGTTCCATATTTTCTGAATGTACCACTGAAAAGATATTGAATAGCCTTCATCATTGTTGTTTTATAACAAATGGCAGCAATAAGTTTACTGCTGTTCGAGTTGCAGCTTTACCCTTTCGATGGATATGATAATTAAGTGTATGATTCCACACTTTTATGACTTACCGACTGTCTATCAGCTACCGAATACACTGCAACAGTTTGAATGCCCATTCTCTTGGATGTGTCTATAATTCTACATGCTATTTCTCCTCTATTCGCTATGAGGATTTTGTTGAAGGTGCTTTCATCCTTATCTATAGGATCTAACGTGTAAATACCACGTTTTTCTAGCCGAGGACACGAACATGTTGAGGCTAGTCCTTGCAACTGAAAAATAAAGGATTGATTACTTAGTTGGAAATGGTTTTAGTTCGTTTACGTCAAGAATTCAGTATTAAAATTGTCTGTTGAATATTTATTTAGAGGCCTTTTTGATTTTCAAGGAACATTTTTATTATATTTTTAACTCAATCGTTTATTTGAGAGAGAATTTTCACGCAGATTTATTACCTACATATACCTTCACTCTCATTGTTCTACAAGGTCAACCAATACTTCTCCATGTGTTTATTGTAATCTTCTCATCTATCTATGCATATATTATTTTGAATGTATAATGTGAAATATTCGATTGTATTAATTGTTTCTACATATCTCTCCTAATGTATGAGGTTTATCGTGAAGAGGATTAACGAAGAAGTTCCTGTTCCATCTTAAGTTTGTATGAAAATGTATTATTATACCTCGATGTCATTATACAAGAGTTATAGGATGCAGATAAAAAGTTCTCAATATACTCACCGCTAGTTTTGGCAAATACCTCTCCAATAAAACCCTATTTATCAAATATGATGCCATTTCAGATAATCACAATCTAACAAAAAAAAAAATTGGGTTGTAGTATCATCCGAGAAGATATCTTCTGAATTATTTCATCGCGTTCGAATCAAACAAATCTTGGTTGATTAGAATGAAATCGAGAACGGGCATCGATAATGCGTCTGCTTGTTGCTAGGATGTTGAAGGTCGAACTTTGGAATACAAGACTATTTCAACATTATTATTTCCATCATTAAATTTCAGTGATTTGACGGGAGTAAAATACTAAAACTGAACGCAGCGACACGCTCGAGGACAAAATGTAAAATGGAAAGTTGAGTTGTTGAGACTCGAGAAGTGGAGATAGATAAACCGGTTGCGACAGACGTTTGGGCAGCTTGTAGTGGTGAATATCTATGGTGGGATATTGACTTCAATACATAGAAGATAACATTTCACCTACATATATGTCTAGGGCTCAGTAGCAGCAATTCTGGCTCTCATTTAAGTTTTTGATTTCAATTCCTACATTTTATTACAAGTATTCGATGAAGTCACCCTCTAGTGAAGCTGCAGAACTGACAAAAAAATTAGTAGGTACGAATGACTCAAATTTTCCCAATTTGATAAACTAAATATGGCGTAAACAAAGATAGATCGACCTAATAATAACATAATGAGGCAATGAAGATAAGGGATATCTAACCTGCTACGTCAGTTACATCTGAAATAGCGTGAGTAGGTATAACCCTGTTTTCAGACAACTCTATACTTCGACAATTGTTTTGTTGAACTCGCTAATCTAACTTAGTTTTGAAATTTTGGCCAGGGTAACGGTTACATGTCATAATATGTTTTCGAAGTCTACGATATTGATGCGGAAGATATCTCGTCTCAGTTTTCAGCAATAATAAACTGGGAACATTGATAATTATCGTTGGAAAAAATTTTATAACGGATTTCGAAAGTGCTGCTTAGAAACAGGCGGACGCAAATGATCAACACGCTTGGAAACGCAAATATTTGAGGTATATTCCAGGATTATTTGCATGGGAAATTTTTTGCTTCATACAAATTTTATGGAAGAGATTTAGATGAAAATTAGTTAGTCACCAGTAAAATATAAGAATCCTGATATGTTTGTTGCTGTCAGATGCATAGGTTCTTCCTTGAGTTTGAACAATATTAAAAACATTTCTGATCGATGTTGAAATGTGGTTGATTGAGTGGGAGTTATTTTGAGACTCGCAAATTTCATGAAGTCTTTTTTTTTGAATATCATTTATGTATAGTTGGTAGAGTGGCAATTTTTCTCTTCTTTATAGTCGCATTATCACAAAAATTTCAACAGATTTTTCACAAATTATTTCACCAGTGGTAATTTCATGCTTTTCGGAGATAAGTCTCTCGAAAAATCTGTTGGATTTCCTCTAAAGTTTGTTTCTTGAAAAATCTGACAGAAAAATTTTGCAGAAAACAGATATTCTTCACATCAATATCCAGAGCTACTCAAATCTACTAGAAAGTTGGTGGTGAAATAAAAATAAGAGTAAACAAAGAACATCATCATAAAGTTCGATCTGAGTAAACAAGTTGGTCTAACAGTGTGTATACGTTTGGAGTTAGATATCTAGCAATAAGAAAAACAGATAGAAATCAGATTGAAGGAACTCTAAAGACTGTTAGGAAACTTTCTATCAAAAATAAACCCCTACTTCATGAATGTGTCATAAAACCCATTTGGACATTGAACTTTACATCAAAGTCAAATGTTTCCACAATACAGAGATGTCAGTCTAGAAACTAGTCGATGTTCCATGGCATGTTTCAAGAAATAATTGATTGATTTAACCATCCCAATATTCCAACATTATTTTTAACACTTCAGCTTATAGAATTGTATCATCTGACTGCAAAATAAAGAATGAGAAAAAAAATTAAAGTATCTTTCACGTTTTTGAGAGATCAACTATAATTCCATATTTATAATTCAAATGAGAGTTTAGTGGGACTTCGGCGATAAAGTAACCCTGTATGAATTATTTCTGGCCCAATAGCGCCTTAACAAATGTCAGGAGTCAGAGGGCGGTTAGTCTGGTTAGTCATAAAATATTCCCCGTAATCTGAGCAGCTAAAAATGACTAGGGGGATGTTGAAGTATCCGAGTTATTCGAGCAAGTTTCATAATATTTCAAGAGTGGATTCGGTACGAAGTTAAGCGGGGTACATCCGACTTGGCTGGAACTTTAAAATATATCGATTTGAAACTTGCTTATATATCCGAGTAACAAAAGATTTATGCCGACTCCTATGGAAACGAAAGAAATTTGAATTTATCTTGGGCTGCTTCTCAACAGCTTATAAGAGTACATCCTGGCGAAGTATCGAATATGATGCGGATGATGGAAGTCGTAGGTGTTGAAACGAGAAATTCCAGCCTGGAGCGGTTTGGAAGTTATTTCCCTATATATGAGGTGTTATGTAGTCAACGAGGAGTATCAAGCGAAAAGAGGGTTTTTCTTTGAATGAAATCGAGAAAAACTTATATGAAATACTGTTTGAAACTTTTGGGGAATTGATGGGGAAATACTCAGTTTTGGGAACTTACGAAACCACCCACACCAACAACCAAAGAGTGTTCGATATAGGTGTGAGATTTGAATTGCACGCAATTCTTGGCCATATAATGCCACTGATGATGTTATGACAGATCGATAAGTTACCGAACATTATAATAAAACGAAAAGCTTGCCGAAGATTATTAATACAGAAACTAGAAATGGTCGCAACTAAGTAGGTATACGAGGATGTATTGATATCTAGTTAGCCTAAACCAGTTTCATGCATAAAAAAAATATTGCTTTACTATAGCAACGAAAAATAACTCATTAAAAGTTTGAGGTCAAAAAAGTAAACCAGAGTAAAGCAATAAATTAAAAGAAAGAAGATCCACCGAAATTGTGAAAATCGAAAAATTGTATCGAGCCATCATCAAGTACCTGTATTTAAAAGGGTTAAAAGGTAAGCAGATTTACGAAGATATGCTTAATAACCTTGATGATCAATATCCTTCGTATGCGACCGTGAAAAATTGGATTGCAAGATTCAAATGAGGTAAATTTCCCATTGAAGTTGATGTCCGATCGGGAAGGCCAGTTTCTGTGTAAGTCCCCGAAAATATCGATGCAGTTCATGACATTATTTTATCAGACCGTCGAATTGGGTTAAAACGGATATCTGAAGCACTGAATATTTCATACGAACGCGTTCATCATATGGTTCACGTCAATTTGGACATGAGAAAAATTGCTTCAAAATGGATTCCCAAATGTTTGAATGTTGACCAAAAGCGTGCAAGGGTAGAAGCATCGCGTTCGATCTGTGCTCGATTTGAAAACGATGTAGACTTCTTAAACCGAATTGTTACTATGGATGAGACTTGGGTACGTTTCTACGATCCAGAAACAAAGCAACAATCGATGAAATGGCGACACTCTGGTTCTCCAAGACTTAAGAAGTTTTGTGTCCAAAAATCTGCTGGAAAAGTTCTTGCTTCAGTTTCTTGGGATTGCCATGGAGTAATCATGATTGATTTTTTAGTTAAGGGTAAAAGAATAACCGGAGATTACTATTCGACATTACTGACTACTCTACCTTGAAAAATCGCGGAAAGCTATCCATAGGTATTTTGTTTTGGCAGGACAATGCCCCTGCACACAAATCTTATGTTGCCATGCAAAAAATTCGTGATTTAGGGTTTGAATTAATCGAACACCCTCCTTATTCACCAGATTTGGCTCCATCCGACTATCATCTCTTTCCTCAACTGAAAAAAAGTAAAAGGTCGTAAATTTTCTTCCAACGAGGAGGTAATAAAAGCTGTGGAGGTCCGGTTTACAGAGCAAAAAGAAAAATGTTTTTTTAAAGTTCTAGAGACGTTGCAGGTTCGCTGTAATAAATGTATCCAATTTAGAGGAGAATATGTTGAGTAATAAAATATTTTGATATTGAAATTTTGTTTGGTTTTATAGTAGGCTAAGAATTTTTCAATATAACCTCGTACTGTAGGAATCTGACATTGAAAAATGGAAATTCGATACATTATTCATAATTACTAGTCATTTTTCCATGCCGTGTACGAATTTCAATACCATGTAGAACATCACATGGCAACAAAATATACGTCCATTTCCTCACTTCCATGACTAAATTCTTGAACGAGAAAGATGGATTTTGAGTTGGTAAACTGTCGAATGTTTGAGTTTATCGAGCAAGGCCACTCGTGTTGGTGGATTTTGAATTCCCTTCAATTAGAAAAGTTCTGAAACCGTCGCTGTAACTTCGTTAATGTAGAAGCCTCGTAATCCTTTAAGTGACTGTCAATGGAAATCCCTAGAATCTCAACTTGGGGACCCTCGGTCCGCAGAGGGAGTCCCCACAAGTTTCGGATCTGATTATCCCTCTTCCGGATTGAGTTATACAGATTTTTATATCGGGGAATTTTGAGACTCATTATGCTGGAAGTGATTCGCAGAATGGGGGACACAAATAAAATTCCGCGTATTTTAGTGGGTCGATTCTATAGGACATTTCAGCTGATGGAGTTCACAACGGACTTACAATTGTCTGCAGGCCTATTATTGGATCAACTTTCTATCCTAGGCGTCATTGTAAATCTATAATACCTGCTACTTAAAAATAACTGAGGTCTCATTCATGATTCCTCCAGGTGGTTATGACTCTTTCATCCTTATTTTATATAGGTATGTTTTAATAATTTAAATTTTATTATATATTTTCCCTTTTGATTCATCTGTTGACAGCATCTCACATATCTACTTTCTACCAAGAATAAAATGCATAAGGGAATTTTCAATCATTCTCTTCCTTTGTGAATGCTGTGTTTTCAATCCACAATCAATAACATCTCCCCTGTTTTCTTGAGTCTCTGTTTGAGTGAGTTATTAGGAATCTCACCCCCTGCTGAGATGAATGCAGTTGGGATGGACTACAAGAAGCAATCCAATTCGGGGAAAATCACTATTTCTTATTGCTGAGACGAATCCTTAATCCCCTTATCATTGGGTGTTAAGTCCAAATTTGAGATCTTGGGACAAATAGTTGAAGACAGTCGACAAGGGTGAGGATACCAGGTCAGGCCTCAAATCATCCTAGGAAAATTCGTCTTCGTCGAGTTGTTTCAATGAGGCATTCAGAGAAGTGTCTCAATATTGATAACGGTGGCGTCTTTGAAAGAAACAGATATATATTTTCATGACGTCAACAATTGGTTAACAACATGGTTGCCAGAATGTCAGAAATATGCCTTTATTGATTTTGGGGATTTTATTTGGCAACCTGTGTTTCATTTGACAATTATTCATGTATATTTGGTTTTATTACTTCTTATGATGTACCAAGAACGAAAAACTGTCACCTATTTTCGTTGAGGTCGAAGAAAGGAGATATTTTATATCAATGCTGAAATACTTGTTACATTCATCAGTAATTTCATCAACTTCTCAATATATGCAGGTATAGGTATTCACACCATGATTTTTTTCCTGAAGATGAACCGCAAGACGGCTCTGCTATATGTTGTTCAACCACTTCATAAATATTCGGGCTATAGATGAGCTGTCAGACGCACCTGATCCATCCCTGCCTGGCCGATTCTGACTCACCCAGTAATTTAGCGGGTTGTCAATCAAGCGCTTGAGAGTTATGGGGAGTTCTCCCAAACTTAGCCCTTATCGCCTACGGACATTCAAGGGAACTGTAACGTGAAGGAACTGGTTCTCGAAGAGGTCAGAACATTTTGGTGGAGTGAAATTGTGGGTGACTGAGGCTGATCAAAAAAAAAGTTGATGGTGTTCTCAATTAATTGCAAGAGATGGAAACATCATTCATCAGATTTTTGTGATGAAAATTCATATTAATATGATTTCAAGTTGCAAATTAATTTTAGCCTGTAGGTCTGCAGCATATACAGGGTGGTTAAGAAAAATCGAGTAAAATAACGAAATTTTATTCCCAGAGAATTCGAGCATTTAAAGACTATCACTACAATGTATGGCCTTCACGGGCATCAATACGGCTTGACATCTTCTTTGCATACTACACACGAGGTTGTTGAACATTTCTTGAGGAATTTGGTTCCATAAACGTGGCAGAATCTCTCTCAGATCATTTAAGGATTCTGGGGTAGGTGGATGATTGTCTAATCTTCTTTGGAGCATATCCCATGCATGTTCTATGCAATTCAAATCTGGTGAGTGCGGAGGTATTGGTAAATGTGGAATACCAAGCACCTCGCGCGCATTTTCAACTATGGCTGCACGGTGCTGTCTAGCGTTAACCTCTAGAAATTGAAAAGTTTCACCAATAGCAGCGTGAAAATTTGGCACAACATTGTCAGTGATATGCTCCCTATAGTGTAAGGCGGTCATGTTCCCAGGACAAATGTGTAGATATATGCGCCCGTTGAAACATATCCTGGCCCATACCAAAACACTACCCCCTCGGAATGAATGGACTTCTTGGACATAGCGACGATTACGGGGTATGCGTGGGATTGTCCATACCCTTATTCTTCGAGAATCTGAAAATCGTCCATATCTGGATTCATCAGTGAAAAGGACACTACGCCATTGATCGTTCCAATTGTTATGTTGCCTTGCCCATTCCAGTCTTTGACGCTTATGGTCACGTGTTAATGGAACTCCTCTTAATGGACGTCTAGAACCTAGATTAACCTCTTTCAAAAGTCGTCTGATGGTTTCGATGGAAACTTGGACCCCATCTGCATTTTGAAGAGTATTCCGTAGCATTCTACATCTGCCAGATGTAGGGTTTCTTCTCGCTGAAACGGTGATGAAACGATCCTGAGCAGGTGTTGTTTTTCGTCGCCCACCAAGCCTTGGTCTTTCCAACACGAAACCTGTCTCCCTGAACCTATTCTAAAGACGAGATATCACACTTTGGCTGACTTGGAGCCTTTCCGCTACAACAAACTGAGTTAGGCCACCCTGTAGCATTCCGATAGCCCTATTAGCCTCAGCATTTGTTAATTTACGTCTTAGCATTTCCAGAAAAGTTTAAAATCGAAGCCGTTGATAGACTGGCTTCATGAATGTTCTTCTTTTGAAATGAAGTCATATGCAAAGAACCAAACTTCAGAAAAAAGGCGACCAGATTGACGAAATGTCTCATACTGATTTTTATTGGTTCGATTCAAGTTGTTATTGAGTTTTAAATGATTTTACAGTGATTTTCTCGAAGATCACATATTTTTGAAAACGATTGAATACGATATCCCTAACTCTTGTGGAGCAATAGGTATATTATAAAGCTTTACTATAGAATAATGTTTTAGTGAACCGTTGAATCTTTATGTGATGGTGAAAATTGAGTATCTGATACCTTCATAATTCACGCCGTCACTGTCAAGTCTGTTCTGAGCGGTACAGTGACGCACAGGAATAGGAACCGTCTGTCGAAGGGTCAAAGGAAAATGCTAAAGTAAAATTGCGGTTAATTAACGCGTCTCGAAAAAAGCAACCGGGGGTTCTGCCCATCTTTTTTCGCCACTCGAAAGATCACAGAAATTTGTTGCGGCTCGAAAGGCACGATTTTTCCGGTTTCCAACTGGGTATTTCAATTTCATTGAGAACGTCCCGTTTTTTCGGGAATTGGGTCAGCGGGGTAAACACTGGGTATGAGCGGGTTTTTTTGCGAGGTTCGAAGTTAGTGTGAGTTTCCTGGAGAGCAGGGAAAATCCCACTTCGACTCTTTTCAGTACCGTCCGACGATTTCTCATGATGGGGAAATAAGCTCGGAGGATTCCGCAAAGGCTAACTCCAAGACTGGGTTTTTATTTCGTCTTGAAATTCATGTCATTCGAACCAGCGATAATGAAAGCAATTTCAGCCCTTTCATTCCCAGATCTGAAGAATTTGACGATGAATATCAGAGTGGAAAAGTTCTTCCAAAATGCGGGCCCTTCTGTGGATGCAAAATTCAAGATATAGCTGCGCTATTGTGGAGAAAAGTGCATTCATACTACCATTTAAATGAAGAATGATGTTTTTTTTTTTAGCTCTGCGTAAATGTAGAAATACGAGGATATATTGAAAAATTCTTAGCCTTCTATAGAACCAAACAAAATTTCAATGTTAAAATATTCTCCTCTTGTTTGGATACATTCATTACAGCGAACCTGCAACGTCTCTAGAACTTTCAAAAAACATTTTTCTTTTTGCTCTGTAAACCAGACCTCCACATCTTTTATTACTCCTCGTTGGGAGAAAATTTACGACATTTTAAACTTTTTTTCAGTTGAGGAAAGAGATGATAGTCGGATGGAGCCAAATCTGGTGAATAAGGGTGGTGTTCTAGTAATTCAAACCCTAAATCACGAGTTCTTTGCATGGCAACATGAGATTTGCGTGTAGAGGCGTTGTCCTTCAAAAATAAAACACCTTTGGATAGCTTTCCGCCTCTTTTCTCTTTAATTTCCGGTTATTATTCTACCCTTATCCAAAAAATCAATCATGATTACTCCATGGCAATCCCAAAAAACTGAAGCAAGAATTTTTCCAGCAGATTATTGGACACGAAATTTCTTAGGTCTTGGAGAACCAGAGTGTCGCCATTCCATCGATTGTTGCTTTGTTTCTGGATCGTAGTAATGTACCCAAGTTTCATCCATAGTAACAATTCGGTTTGAGAAGTCCTTCTTCTTCAAAATTATCAAAAACTGAGTGCTTGGTATATGTTCTCAAAGGAGATTGTTTGGAAGAATTTTATTGCAAAGTTTGAGGCAGAACCTTATGTAGAAAAACTGGTGGAATTCTACCTAACACATTTACGTAGTTCATAAGTTACCACACCTTGTCTCTCGTTATCATAGAACGAAGTGTCATCGAAGAAATGAGCTCTCTTTAGATATGAGCCCTCTTTTGATAGTTTGCATCAAGATATTGCTCAGCCCAAAATTAAACCTTGGAGAGAATTGATAGTCTCATTTCTGGGAATTTATGGCGCGAATAAAAATAACGAACATGCCCCCTCTCGTATCGGATAAGTTTCATGAAACTCCGTTGTCCGTGAACCTATGCAATATCTGGGTGGATTCGGGCCATTACTCAGGCAGCATCTGCCGCAAGTTGTGTTTGACAGGACAGCGATGAATAGGAATGTACATAACAAATTAACATGACTGTTGTTCCTGAGAGGGTATCTTGTCAAGATCCCAGGGAAACCCTCATCCAAGAAGCTGTTAAGTTAATATTAACCCGCCAGGGCAAAATATCAGCGATACAGCACCAGGGGTGGACATCATAACTTGTAATTGATTTTGCGGCCTCTGTATCGTGAATTTCAGTGTTGCAGTTCAGAATTAAGGGGATTTTCTAGTCAATTCTACGTAGCTCCTCCACAAGTACAAGGTGAGCCTTCAACTTTTAAATTCATTCAAGTTTATCTCCTGTGCTTTGATGGAAGTTTGGTTTTGATCAGACGTGATAGATGATCGATGTAGGATATTGTCATCTTTGTTCAAAATAAATGAGGACTATGCTCTGTCGAAGAAGGATACTTTTTTCCTCTCATCCTACGAGCTTAAAAACTTGTATTCGTCGAGGAAACTTGCATGTTTGCAGTTTAACAGTTCTGCAATTGTAATAGCTTCGCAATCTGTTCAGAACACTCCACAATAAAAACCTAGAGCTGAACTTCTGGAACGACGGACACGTTAGTCCTCATCTGAATGGTGAAACTTTCGCATCCGAGTTGAAATACAGGTGGAGGATGTAACTGAACTTATCCGGGAAATTTTGCGATCGCGGACAAATATAATAGCGTTAGGGGAAGTCCTAACTCAATTTCTTTCTATTTCTGCCCTGTGATGCTTCAGTCGTTTGGGGAATTTTAACCTCTTGCAATATGAGCTTTCGGCATTTGTTGGTTTCTCCTTTTTCATTCTTCTTCGGCTTCGTTTACATAATCGTGAAGAAATGTCCTAGTAGGAATAGTTATAGTAGTTCATCAAAAATTTGGCCGTTGTTTGGTTTCCGAAATGAAATATAGTAAAAGTAATAATTGGGCTTAACTGAATGGACGTATAGCGATCATAATTTGTTGCAAGAATGCTTTTTGGAATGCTAAGAACCGCTTTATTGATAGAAAACAAATCGATAAAGATCTGTCAATCAAGCGTTGATTCTCAGATCAAGCGCACAATAAACAATCCAGAATTGAATAAATAAATATAGCCCAAGTGGTGGATGGACCAGAAGAGAGTGGAGAATTCATTTTTTTTCCACCCTTAGTGCAGAAGATTGAGAAAAATTAATATAGTGTCTCTAGAAAATTTTTATCGTTTTTAGATATGTTCGAAAATTCATTCATTCATTGCTGTATCCCGTTACCGGGAATAAATCCACAAAAAGAAGAAAAACAAATGCGAACAAACTTGTAATTTCTTAGGGCTAGTGGCGACTGTGTGCCCTCCTGTGGCTAAAGAGACCCAACCGTGACCTGGATCCTTCCACACTCAGGGCATGGATAGTCACCAACCAGATCTGGCCGCCGCTGTATTCTTCTCGAGTCTCGATTATAGCTGTGTACCAAAGACCTCCACTGTGACCTGTCTAACGCTAGTTGTTCCCAGTTATGATTGGCATTAACTAATTTTAAGGATTGATGTAGTGTATCCTTAAACCGCTTATACTGGCCTCCTGGTTTCCGGGCTCCCTCAGTGAATTCGCCATACAGAGCTATTTTGGGGAGTCTTGTGTCTTGCATCCTCAGAATGTGGCCGCTCCATCTGAGTCGGGCCCTCGTTACTTGAGTCTCAATTGTTGTACAACTCGCGCGTTGCAAGACTTCTGCATTCGAAACTTTGTGGAACCATCTGATGTGCATTATCTGTCTTAGATGACGTTGATGCGTTTGTTCAAGCTGTTTAATATGTCGCCTGTAGGGCGTCCAGCTTTCGCTCCCGTAAAGAAGCGTTGGGAGGACCACTGCTTTGTAAACAGCTGTCTTGGTTTTCAGATTGAGGTCGTGATTTTGAAACACTCTGTCCTTAAGCTTCCAGAATGCCCGTGATGCCGAATTGATACGGTTTTGTATTTCCGTGCCTAGATTAGCCCTACTACTGATGAAGCTTCCCAAGTTCGAAAATAAGGAACTTATGGCACATTTTCGGAATCGACAAAATGAACATTCGGTTTTATTTATCTTCAAGACAAATGAAGATATTGTGAAACGGTTTCCACTAATGGACTTTAACGAAAATCCAGCTTAACACCCCGTTTTTGCTATCTAGTCTAGAAGTACCAGAAACAGCCAAAATCAAGCAATTTGGGATACCCTAGGTAACTTATGAATTTTAGTCTTTTTGGTTTTCCTCAATATGAGAGTTTAGCCTCCCTTGCCTACTCTGATGAGCAGCCCTTTTCTAGAATTCAATTTCAAATAAAAACTTCATTAGATTGAAGTGGGTCTTGCAGTAATTAATCGTCAACATATCATAGCCGAAACCAGAAAGAGTTTGATCGTGCAGCGTATCAAATCTACCACTCGGGACTCTTTTTGTTTATTCATTAATTATTATGCGAGTTTAACGGGGCTTTTAACAGGAACGGCAACGTCATAAATTCAGAACGACGGTGTCGTTAGTCGTGAAAAACGGTATACTTCAAGAAAATAAATGAATGAATAATGTCGTGTCATTACCGCCAGAAGGGTAGTAATGAAGAGGTATTTTATTTTATCGAAGAGGCACTAGAGGAGTTGAATGTCACTGGTTGACGCGGCGATCAATATGGCCGCAGACGCATATCCGGTTTTTATTAAAAATTGATCTGATCGTTCGAGAAATCAATTATTCCACGGCTTTATTTTCAGGCGGAGGGTAGACGTTAAACGGCTGTTCATTCAGCGGACAAAGTACCAATTATGGGAATAGGCGCCATTCGACCCTTCGGTATCGATTTATAGTTTCGTTAACGATACAAACGGAACCTGGAATAAAAGACGAGTGGGCTTAGCCTGATGGCGTCCATAACCATTCGGGTCCGGTAAACGGTTTTGTGCGGCTGCAATTATACGAATTTACGACGTCTATTTTTATTTTCTACGACTAACACATGAACACAAACACATCTGCCTTGAATAATTGCAACCTAGTTGCGAATTTTTCGTTATGACGCGTCTAGTTTTTGGTTTCTCGCCAGGATGTCCTATTTATCGCCGGCCGGATTATAGTTGCGGGGCTAAATTGAATTTTTCGGCGCTTTTGTCTGTTTGTACGCCCGGTTTGAATGATCGCCTGTTTGGAGATGAAGGTTCTTGTTTATTGCGGTTCGCGATTTGCCTGGGAATCGATTTATGTTATTGTATTTCGTTGTGGGGAAAACACAAATATTTTTCCGTTTCGAAGAAATGAGATAAGCATTGACATGTGGGTCTTAAAATCTATAAAGAGAAAGAACACACTCAACGAGAGCAACGCTTGATTGACTCCCACGACCATAATGATAATTTTCCCAATTTTTCCACCAATACATGACTGATCAATTCAAAAACTAGTACGTGGGTGGAGAAATTTAGATGCCTATGACTCCAAAACCAGATTTTTCCCAGTAATTTGAACCCTGAACCCACATTCTCTTCCTGCAGAAGTGTGTTTGAAGCCCAACGAAAGAAAATAATTAACTTCCGGCCACGAACTCTTCATCAACCTGTTCAAATCAATGATTTGCGACCACTTTCAGTTCAAAATTATGTAAATGCCTGAAAAATTATCATGATCTTGAAGCCATGAAAAGAGCACCATTACGGCTTCAATATAACCAGCGCATTCACCATTCTGCAACTATTTCGAAGGACAATATGCTTCTACCAAAACGATGTATCATATACTTCCTAGATCTTGCAGTGTTTAAATTCTTGGAAAATTCTTGTTTCGTTCTTAAAAATTTTGCCAGAGTGCTCCTCCCTCAGTGTTTTCATCCTCCAGAAACTCTTCTCGTAGGTAAATTTTTCTATACCTATGTTCCCGGATCAATGGAAGGAGTTTGTGGCACTTTTCTGGTTGATTGTTGGCCTCTTCAAAAACTGCGATTCCCGAGTGACCTACAATCCTAAACAGTCTCTTCTTAGAATCGATGACAACTCTGTGTTTTGATTGCAGCCTCACTGTCAGAATGAACCAGCATGTCCCATTTCTGATAGCATCTCTCGAATGCACCTATTTCTAACTGATAGAGGCCTCGACAGTGAGTAGTATCTGGTGCTAGCCTCGAATACTCCTGTGCCAGTCTCTGTCTAGCTTTTCGAAAGATCTGAACCATTTAATGGTATATTTTTTTGAGGATATGGGGTTTGGGCTCCCTTTTCCAATTTTCTTTTCTATTCAGGATCCTAATGAATGTTTAGGTACTGCTTCCCCTCGTCATTGGGAAAATTCTTGAAATTACCTAATGAGCTAAACTATCTCAAGATGAAGAAGAGTGAGTGTATGAGTGTAATGATCTCCAGTGGTCTATTTTGGCACGTTCTCAAAGCATCATTGGTGCAAACACAAGCTAGCCTTTGTATTATATCGAAGTTTTTACTCGTATTTACTGTTCTCATTATTCGGCTGTATGTATTTTTTTTGTATCATGTGGAACACGTTTGCTTTACCGATTAACATAAATTCCCTTCACAAATACAGGGTGAGTCTTTGACTCGTACAAATATTTTCACAGTAGATTCTTGAGGTCAAAAGAAATCCTTCTTTTCTATACCATTTTGAGTTTTCATAATGAGCTGTGCCAACCTTGGAAAAACAGAACTCATTCAGAATAACCAGCTAAATCTGTGACACTACATCTGTGGATCTTTTAAACAGAGTTGTATTCAGCCAAAGTACCCAATTTTTTGATCTTCATAGATTCTTTAATTTTTGAAAAAAACTCAAGAACGGCGCATTATACGAGGAAATATGATGAATACTTTTAATTTACAAAGCGTTCCAATATTCATTAGACAGAGTTCAAATTAGTTTCAAATGCTGGGTTCTTTGAATTTTTGTTTTTTTTATGGTACGTAATGGTCATAATGAGAAAACTGGAAGACGTGGGATATATCTTTTGTTCGAAAAAGATTCATCAAATAAATGAAAAACTATATTCCGAAATCCATTTCATTCGTTTGTGAGATAGAACTAAAAATAACATTTTTCATGGTTTTCATCAGCCTGTAACTTTTAAAACCTGCCGATTCGAAAAAAATGGTAAAGGAAAAAAGTGTTGCTTTTGACCTCATGAATCTACTTTTGAAATATTTGTAGGAGTCCTGTATTTCTTCTTGAAAGGATTTTATAAATGTTTATTCCATAACATTTGCCTGGAATGGGGAATTCTCCTCAATTTGGGTTATCACTGCATATGCAAGTTTGAACTGAATAATTATGAGTTTCATTCATGATTTTTTCAAATTCACCGCGAAAACCATTCAAAATCATGCTTCAAATATGGGGTTTCAAAATTTAAATCGCTTTGTGCGGAGTTTACGATTTGGCAACAGCGCATAGAAGACAATGAAAAAAACAATGTCCGATCAGCTTGTTTATAAAATAACAGCTGTTGATCTACAGGCGCGTACTTACTGGCGAGCTTCAACTGCAACCGGCCATAAAAATCCCATAAAATTTTACGACCTTCCTCGTTCGTCGCAGACTTCATAGACAGCCATCTTTGTCTATCTCATCAAGTTAATGCATTTGTTGTCCTTTATTATCAAGGCATATTTCAGTCGATGCTGCCAGCTTGTACAATTCTCACAAAACGCTTTAAACTTTAAATACCCATTTTTATTTTTCATTTTTAAGTGCTTAAAATAATTTTTTGGGAAACGGTTGAAATGGTTATTTCAAAATGTGACGTTTCAAAGATATTTCATAAAAAATACATCATTTTCATCAGAAGGATTATTCCCTATTATCAAATTACGTACCCAGAGAAGAGCTGAATAAATTGAAGATTTAGATCGAATAATTTTCTTTATCAAGTCGCTTTTTTCACTGTATTGTTATTGAGAATTGAGGACTGATGAGGAGACTTATCCTCTGACGTGCTGGCTCTGTATGAGCTTATATATCGAGTCCTGTAAGCCAGCCCTCAATCCTGCCTGTATATTTCGCAATATACACCTCATTTCATCCTTGGTCAGCGCAAACAACAACCGGCGTCCGCTCCATACGAACAATGCGTCCATAATAAACACGTCACATCATTCAGACGGTCCAGGAAACAGGAAAGGACCTCTCTCCGAATCCCGAATAATTAATACCGACCCATAAATTTTTATCCGTCGCAACGAACGAACATTTCAAACGGGGATTTTGACCGGTCTTCTGACCACTTCATCAATTAGGCCGGGCAGGGGGGTATCCGCGGATTTATCTCGTCGATATCGGGCCCAATTGTGGCGAAATCCGCGTTGCTGTGTTTTTGGCCGAGGCCATTAATCAGCTTCTTTGTTTCCGCTATCTCCGCCCGGGGGCGGTGGGGTCGGCGCTGTGCGGCGATGCGCCCCGTAAGAAATTTGATGGATTGTGACGTTTGCTGAGCTGCCAGTGCCCGTTCTGCGGTCCGGATAGGTATCTGATTGGAAAGTCGGTTTTTCCCGCTGGAAATTCATTTCAAATGTCAGTTTCCCCGCAAACGTCGCACCCTTCATTAATACTGGCTGTTTTTTCTTCTATGTCGCTTAGTATACATTAGAAAATTGAAAATTCGAATTCAATTGATTCAACCACTGCATCACTGTAATACAACAATTTGAAAAACCTATCAATCACCGAATTATATTCAGCAACAAAAGGTCCACCTATTTCTGAGAGAAAGGCTTACAATTTGAACAACTTCAACTAACAACCCTCCACTCTAGTAGAAGGAGCACAACAAAATGTGTATTTTAAATTTCTTCTACCGTCCTACACCAAAGTAAATACAGAAGATATGAATTTTGTGACTTTCAAGTGTCCACATGTCATTAACTTCTCCATTCTCGTAAAAATCATTGTAAAATACCCGAAATCATTCATTAATGAACCCTATTAACGCACGATTTCTCAATACCGGATGATTGTCATTGGAGGTCGCCTGTACTTGCCTTGTTACAAGTACATGCTGGGCAAAATTCGTCTACTGAGAGGATCTCGAGAACTATAGCAGCTAGAAGAAAACGGATGACACATTTCCGAGCTCTTTTTCGGAGAAAACAAGAATGGTGAAAACCGCAGCCTCCTACGATACTTCGTTTTTAAGTTTGACAATTTCGTAAAGTTCTCATAACTTTTTTGTCTTTGAAGTTACAAATCTGAAACTTGTACCTTCTACAGGCACTTTTTTACTTAGAATTCACTGACGAGCTCAAAATATTTTTTCATTTCGAATAATTAGGTGAACTTTAATTTTTTTAAATGCAAACTTTTATTGAACTTGTTATTTTTGAATAGGAAAATATTTTTGTCAGTAGATTCTACGTATGAAAGTGCCTGAGAAGGTTCGAGTTTCAGATCTGTAACTTCAAATACAAAAAAGATACGAGAACTTTTCGGAATCGTCGAAATCTCAATTTTTGTTTATAACTCGAAATCTAAAAATGATAGGCCGATTCTGTTTCCATATTTGGACAGGAAAAAGAGCTCGACAATAGGTCCTTTCGTTTGCATAAAAGGTGTAGCACTTTTCTACACTCGATTTGATTTACACCGGTGTAGAGGAAGTGTGGTTTATCTACACACAGTCAAAAGGAGATGTAGATAAACTACACCTCCTCTACACTGGTGCAAACGCAAACGGAAGGACCTAATGTGCCATCGAGATCCCCTCAATAGAGAACGAATTTTGCCCACCCTGTACTCCCAGAAATGATATAGAAGGTGGAAGGTGACTCTTTGAATCGTACAAGTATTTAACAGTAGGTTCTTGAGGTCAAAAGAAACACTTTTTTTCTTCACCATTTTTTCTGAATCGTCTCGGTTTAAAAGATCCACAGATGTGTAGTGTCACAGATTTAGCTAGTTGTTCAGAAGGTAGTTTTGTTTTTCCACGGGTGGCACAGCTCATTATGAAAACTTAAAATGTCTATATCTTTTTATCAGGACCGAATCGACAAAAATGCTAAGGACAAAAGTGTTTCTTTGGACCTCAAGAATCTACTGTTGAAATATTTGTGAAAGTCATAGACTCACCCTCACCAAATTGAGCCTTCAGTTGGAAGAATACACTGCGGATAATTCATTTGTGCTATAGATAGATCTTCGATATAAGCCTTGGGTAAAATTAGAAGCGTTGCAGATGGTAAAATTAACGTTGAAACCGTTACCATTACGCCGACAAAGTTGAACCACTCGTTCGGTAACCTAACAACGTAACAACCCCATATGTCGGATATCAAAATAGAGATGCCCAGTTGTAATCTATTCCATCCAGTATTATATCCACTCATTAAACTCACCGACATCGAAACAAACGTTTTCAACTCAACTTCCCGAATATGATTATGCATCTTGTACAGCTCAAAGGTATCGCGGTTCTGATTAACAAAGTTTTCCTAACCTAACGGCATTCTCATGTAAATAGGGAAATTTTCATATCAAGGAACGGAGAGCATATGCGTTAAATGGGCTGCATCGAATTTCGTACAATTTCTGCCCGGCTAAGTAGAACGGGCGAATAGTTTTGGGAGAACGTAACATCCCGCCCGCAATGTTTCACGAAATTCCCGTAAATTTTATTTCGGCTAAGTGAGGTAGTATCGTTAAGCCGGAAAGAAATCACTTGGAAGAGAACCGTTTATCTGCACCTGACGCTCTATTTCGTTTCGATCCGCGAAATGAACGGGAATGATAAAATGTGCCAACAACGACAAGAAATAACTATATGGTCCTTCGAATGCTATATTTCGCCAGAGCTTCACTGATGTGTTGATCCATTTCTCTCCAGGAAGGATTTGTTCACACACAACCAGTTCAGAACTGGAAATTTGGGTTCCAACAAAGTTTCAACTGATTTCGGACTGGTGAACAGTTTCCTAACGAGAAATTGTTATGAGGAACAAAATTTCGGTTAACGTTCCTCCTGTTGATCTTATCTCATTTCCTCAGGTATAAACTGACCGACAAATGAGAAGGAGTAGTAAGCGAACTGGCTAATTTTGACTCCACCTTTTTCGGAAATTTTCGGAAATTATCGTAGATCTAAACGTGATACATATTCTGAAAGAACAACTCTTCTGGTAATGAATCTGAGAATTTCATCCATCTCGGCATAACCGTTCGATCTTGAGGAAGTTTGAACTGAACCCAACTTTTTGGGCATTTTTCGAAGGTCATCTTTAGAGTAATTTATCTTCGAGGAAAATTATCTTAGACTTAAACGTGATACATATTCTGAAAGAGCAACTATTCTAGTTAAGAATCTGAGAATTTCATCCATCTCAGCATAACCGTTCGATCTTGAGGAAGTTTTAACTGAACCCAACTTTTTGGGCATTTTTCGAAGGTCATCTTTAGAGTAATTTATCTTTCAGGAAAATCATCGTAGATCTACACGTGATACATATTCTGAAAGAGCAACTCTTCTAGTTGAGAATCTGAGAATTTCATCCATCTCGGCATAACCGTTCGATCTTGAGGTAGTTTTAACTGAACCCAACTTTTTGGGCATTTTTCGAAGGTCATCTTTAGAGTAATTTATCTTTCAGGAAAATCATCGTAGATCTACACGTGATACATATTCTGAAAGAGCAACTCTTCTAGTTGAGAATCTGAGAATTTCATCCATCTCGGCATAACCGTTCGATCTTGAGGTAGTTTTAACTGAACCCAACTTTTTGGGCATTTTTCGAAGGTCATTTTTAGAGTAATTTATCTTCGAGGAAAATTATTGTAGATCTAAACGTGATACATATTCTGAAAGAGCAACTCTTTTAGTGATAGATGTAAATATTTCATTGACCTCAGAGTATTTTTTTTTGGTCTTGATGGATTTTTAAGCGTCTTTTTCTGAATTTTTCAAAGGTCAACTTTCGGCACGCGTGCAGAGTAGAGTAGATCTAAAAGTGATAGTATATTTTGATAGACTTTCTCTTCTAGAGAGAAATCACGGATTTTCATCGACCTCGGTGCAACTGTTTGGTCTTGCCGAATTTTTATTCGTTTATCACAAAAATTTTAATTTATGTCCTGCAGGAAACAATGATTCCTTACTTTATATCCTTAGAACAAGCACTGAATAGAAAAATTAATCGAATTCATTGTTGTAAAATTGCTTTCAAATACATAGAAACCTACAGAGCAAGTTGATAAAAGCTCGAAAACAGAACCGATACTATATAAAATCATATTTTTTTATTACTGGAAAAACCTGTCAAACGAACAAAGGGATGAATTATATCGGAGCACAAACAAGTTCGAAAATATGTCGAATTGTCACAAAAATATCGAATTGTGAACGACATATTGCAAAATACCAATAGAAAAACGAAAAATACCAATCAATGCCAGGTACGCAGTTCATTAAACTATCAGTTATATCGAACGAATCAGACTATTTTTCTGAAAAATAAACAGTCTGGAATAATTGCGTGTTTGATGGATCAGATGCTGCATCCTAACGGATTGTTGAAAAATATGAAAACGTTTTTAAATAATTCAATGTTTCCTCTTAGAACCTCCTGTCACAGAATGTTTCGACTTTTCGTGACGTTTGAATGTTGGGAGTTATACCTTATGCATGGAAAGTCTTCAGCCACCGGAATTATAAGAGGAGAGGAAAGAGGAAATAGAACACAAGCAACCCGGATGTTGACGAATGCTTTCATTTCACTTAAAATTTCAACTCCTTCCTAAAGAATATCCAGATCGCATGAACGTCCACCTTTTGGCATTTTCCACAATGGTCCTTTTTTCATAATGAACATTACGCTTCTTTTGGTACGCACTCATCTGAACCCGTTCGTTTTCGATATAATCCCTCAAAGCCTCGCACTTTCGGTGGCGAGCATTTAGAGGAGGAATACGTCATAAATCCCATTGAGTCACCCCTCGTTTCACCTTGTCAATAATTTTTCAAAGTAAATCCGGCGAAATTGACAGGCACGTGCTCGGGATTCGGTGATCTGGGGGGCCCGTCTCGAATCTGGATTACTCGACACAAAGCAATTTTACAGTACAGAGACCGTACACAGGCCAAACCGTGAAATTTTACGACCGAGTCGATGCTCGTAAACGGTATCGCGACAAATGCCGCTCTCGGCATTCGAAAAGATCTATTCGGATTAAATCCGGATCGTACACCGTGTAGTGCGAATGATAAACTGTAAAATTCTACGCCGATTTGCGTTTACGTTTTGCGGATACCGGAAGTCCACCCTATTTATACTGTGACATCGACAGAGGGACGCCCAGCACGAACTTACCTCAATTTCCTACGAATCTTCAACAAAACCAACTTAGCTATGGATCTTGTGCTTCTTGTTGGTTCATCCTCTTAGTTTAGGAATTTCTTCCTCAATATCTGCAAAGAACCAGTGTCTACACTTTAGCGTTGAACCAATAAACTTTGGCTGACATTGACATCGAATTCTCAGCTGATATCTTTTTGCGTTACCATAGCAACGAACAATAACTCATTTTCTAATGAGTTATTGTTCGTCAGTGTCAGTGTGAAGTTTGAGGCCAAAAAAGAAAACCAGAGTTACGCAATAAATTAAAAGGAAGAAGATGTTCACCGAAATTGTAAAAATCGAAAAATTGGAGAATCGAGCCATCATCAGGTACCTTTATTTAAAAGGGTTTAGAGGTAAGCAGATTTACGAAGATATGCCCAATACCCTTGGTTATCAATGTCCTTCGTATGCGACCGTGAAAAATTGGACTGTAAGCATCAAAAGAGGTAAATTTTCTACTGAAGATAATGATCGATCGGGAAGGCCAGATTCTGTGTCAGTCACCGAAAATATCGATGCAGTTCATGACATGATTTTATCAGACCGTCGAATTGGGTTAAAACGGATATCTGAAGCACTGAATATTTCATACGAACGCGTTCATCATAAAGTTCACGTCAATTTGGACAAGAGAAAAATTGCTGCAAAATGGATCTCCAAATGTTTGAATGTTGAACAAAAGCGTGCAAGGGTAGAAGCATCGCGTTCGATCTGTGCTCGATTTGAAAACGATGTTGACTTCTTAAACCGAATTGTTACTATGGATGAGACTTGGGTACATTTCTACGATCCAGAAACAAAGCAACAATCGATGGAATGGCTTGTCCAAGACCTAAGAAGTTTCGTGTCCAAAAATCTGCTGGAAAAGTTCTTGCTTCAGTTTTTTGGGATTGCCATGGAGTGATTGATGTTTTGGATAAGGGTAGAACAATAATCGGAGATTACTATTCGACATTACTGACCACTCTACGGGAAAGAATTGAAGAGAAAAGGGTAGGAAAGCTATCTAAAGGTGTTTTGTTTTTGCAGGACAACGCCCCTGCACACAAATCTCATGTTGCCATGCAAAAAATTCGTGATTTAGGGTTTGAAATTCTAGAACACCCCCCTTATTCACCAGATTTGGCTCCATCCGACTATCATCTCTTACCTCAACTGAAAAAAAGTGTAAAAGGTCGTAAATTTTCTTCCAACGAGAAGGTTATGAATGCTGTGGAGGTATGGTTTGCAAAACAAGAAGAAAGATTTTTTTGAAAGGTTTAGAGGCGTTGCAGGTTCGCTGTAATAAATGTATCCAATTAAGAGGAGAAATAAGAGGAGAAATTTTGTTTGGTTCTATAGTAGGCTAAGAATTTTTCAATATATCCTCGTAAAATCAGCTTTCTTTGCAGGCTCTGTCGATCTGCATTTATACAAGTGTCCAGAACTGCCTGGCTTTCATATTGGGAAATCAGTCATCACTCGCTATAAACCTTTAATCAGGGAGGCTCCCCAATGCTGTTCGCTGCACCTTCAGCCTTGTTTTATACTTGTGAAGGTTATCTACCAATTCTGCTGCCCATTCAGCTATTTGAATACCTAACGAAATAACCATCATTAAGAATTTCTTCGATCCAACGTGAAACCACAATCGAATCATTGCTACGAGCCATAAGCTGTGGTTATTTATGCAATGATTCACCGTCGTACGTCCAATAATATCGAATTTACCTCGTCGTCGAAGAGAACACGAACAGAATCCATTTAGTGAGGGACTAAACTATCCCTGAGCTCCCACAAAGGCGATTGAATTGCTCCCTGTCCCTATTCCTTTTGGACCCTAGATCTAACATGGCGCACGCTAACCGTACATTAGTTTTATCCGTCTTATTTCCTGAGTCGTCACCGTTCTTTCTAATTTCTGCATGAACTTTGGGAATTATTGATTTTTTCGGCGATGGAAGAAGTAACGAGCATGTTTTCACTTATTTTAGCTCATAATTTATTCCGAACTGCTATTTATACCGATAGACAATCATGTCTGCGAAGGATTTCCATTAACTCCCATTTCATCAAGTGGAGCTGTCTCTCTCTTCCCTTCATTCGTATTTTATAGGTTGTCCCTTTATGATCCTCTTAGTATATACTATCTTTTTCGTCACTTCACAGTCTTACTGTCTGCATATCCTTGTGATATAGCCTGTACATCACCCAATAAATTTCAGAAATAACTATCCAACATAAATAAATCCCCATACCATCTTTTTTATTTTTCTGCCTCAAATCATTGTTGACTGGATTGCGTTCTTGGAGATCTTAAAATGAGGTTTCATCTATATATTTCAATAACCCTACGTTTGTGTGGAACCCTTCAGGTTCTGAGATATTCTTCGATTAGGGAAATAGCCTTCTGTGCAGGCTTTGCCAATGTCATTATTGCTCCAGATGACTTCTAGAATGTAGGTTGCTTTAAGCTGTTCTTGACACTATCTCCAGTTCTAGAGTTCTAATGAACTCCAGTATCTTGAAGGCTTTAAGGAGGTTTCTTTTTCGTTTCTACAAGTTTCTCATCTGAAGAATTTCAACGAAATCAAGAAACTATGTGGTATAACCAAGAGATCCAGAGTTTCTCACTGCCCCCTGGACTCATCGGTTTTTGCTACATCTAGTCTAGTCTCCTTAGGTGCTTGCTGAAGTAGCGGTGCTTTGTGAGGATTCCAGTAAGGATATGTAGCATATTTTTATTGAGTTCCAGATACTTTTTCGATCTCGCTGTGCAAAAGAATCCGGGGCACTTTTGGAATGATCCAGTCTTTAGCCAGATTAATTCTCTATTTCTTGGATTTCCTCAAACTTTTTTGTGTAGGTGCATGTTCCTATACCAATGGCCAATAGAAAGCTTTTGTGCTTTTTCTGGCAACTGCATTGACCTTCTCGTTTCCTTTCATTCCTGTCAGAGTATTTCATATTAATCGTTGCAATAAATTCTTTGAATGAAGACCTCCAGAAGATTAGTATGGGGGTCAGCACCTGTTTCTAGGCCTCATGGCTGGTTATGTGAGACCAGAAGCTCTGTAAAGAAGACTTTTCATCTTATTCAAGTTACTGTTAACCTGGCAGTCTGTTGGAGAGTAAATGTGACAAAATAGCATGGCGAAATGTTGGGAGGATAGAATGGTTTCCATTAAGAAGTATGGACGTCGAAAAGACAGCTTTGGGATTAATTATTAGGAAAAATCTGGAACACTTCCTCTTGAATAAAGATTCAGAACGATTTTAAAGGTTCATTATTGCAAATAAACATACATTTGGTTGGTTAGACGAAATGTTATGCAAAGAATCCGGAAATAAAAAATGTGAAACGACTCGAAATATGAGGATTTTTTGCCTGCTCATTCGCAGATATGAATTGAACACTGCCCTTTCCGTATTTTCATCTAGGCAAGAATATAGCCCATATTCGGAAATTCTGCGGGGTCTGGCTGTGGATACGGAAAACTCCTCGGCTCTATGCGAAAGTCATTAGTGTGAAATCGCGGTATCTCTTCAGTTTTTGCGAGTTTCATTCGAATGAAACTGCTCGAATGGATTTCGCCGTGAGTCATGAATAAGTAGATTTTCCAAACGAATAACGCAAATGGAGTGAGAATGTAAATCTAATGGATGTTATAATGGCTCCCGGTTCGAACGAGCCATTTCGAAATTAGTTTCTTTTTTAATTCCATTGCAACAACGGGGATATGAAAAAATCTAAGCCTCGGATTCTGACGTTCGAAATTCCTGGAGTTTTTCATTCGGTTTTTTTTTCCCAGTTCAACTCCAATAAATATAATGGCATTTTCGAAGTTTGAATAATTCGTCAGCTCTTTCATGCGTTCAGTAGAGGTGGCCGAAAATTGGAAGAAATTTGTTTTTGAAGCAAAGACGCGAATTTCAGCGAATTTCTAACAGGAGACTTTGTTAAATCTTGAAAAACACTGCTCAATAATTGAAAGGAATTCTTTTCATTCATGGCTTTTGTTGACTCATCTGAAAAATTTGGTACACATATGAACTTTTAGGAAAAACTGGGAGATCTTAAGTTCATATTCTTTTTTAACTTCATACATTCATTCATTGCTGTATCCCGTTACCGGGAATAAATCTAAAAAAAAACAGACTTATAATTTCTTAGGGCTAATTGCGACTGTGTGCCCTCCTGTGACTGAAGAGACCCAACCGTGACCTACAGATCCTTCCACACTCCGGGCATGGATAGTCACCAACCAGATGTAGACGCCGCTGTATTCTTCTCGAGTCTCCATTATAAGTGTGCACCATAGACCTCCACTGTGACGTGTCTAACGCTAGTTGTTCCCAGTGGTGATTGGCATTAACTTATTTTAGGGATTGATGTAGTGTATCCTTAAACCGCTTATACTGACCTCCTGGTTTCCGGGCTCCTTCTGCCAATTCGCCATACAAAACTATTTTGGGGAGTCTTGTGTCTTGCATCCTCAGAATGTGGCCGCTCCATCTGAGTCGGGCCCTCGTTACTTGAGTCTCAATTGTTGTACAACTCGTGCGTTGCAAGACTTCTGCATTCGAAACTTTGTGGAACCATCTGATGTGCATTATCTGTCATGGATGACGTTGTTGCGTTTGTTCAAGCTGTTTAATATGTCGCCTGTAGGGCGTCCAGCTTTCGCTTCCGTAAAGAAGCGTTGGGAGGACGACTGCTTTGTAAACAGCTGTCTTGGTCTTCAGATTGAGGTCGGGATTTTGAAACACTCTGACCTTTAGCTTCCAGAATGCCCGTGATGCCGAATAGATACGGTTGTGTATTTCCGTGTCTAGGTTAGCCCTAGTAGTTATGAAGCTTCCCAAGTATTTGAACTCTTGACATGTTCTAGGGTTTCATTCTCCAGGTTGATATGTGTTTGAAGGCTTTCTGCCGGACTTACTAGGATTTTGGGTTTGTCGATATTGAGTCTAAGGCCTAAAGCTTCGTATATATATTTATAGGTGTCCACCATTATCTGTAGATCCTCTGCTAGCGATAAGTGCGCAGTCGTCTGCATCTTCATAAAGCTCATACCATCTGAAATCGATTAACCGGAGTAGGCTTTTCTCGTTTGAACGAAGTGTACATTATCAGTGCTCATTGGAGAGAGGAAGATTTCATTGGGGAAGTCACGTCTTTTTCGTTGTTTTCTCGGAGAATCAGTATAAATTTCACATCCAGATTAACCAATCGAATAAGATTCAATTCTTGTTCCACTGGCCCGCCAAATTTCTCTTCTGGAAAACGACATCCCAATTTTAAAATTCAATGGAATCTACGGTGTTCCCACTTGTCCGGAGATTTCCTCGTTTTCCGTCGAGATTTATAGTTCCAGCTTCCCCCTTTTGAATACCCTTCGACCGTTCTGCTCATTGTCGCTTGGCAGAAAACGAAACTCATTTATTTCGCAACCCTTTCTTTCGAATAAAAGAGTCGAATACATCATTAGGTCGGATTCATGAAAGAAAGAAATATATGGACTGTTGTTCATTCAATTCGGTTTGAAAATCCATTCTGGCGGAACTCTGGAACCGTGTTTCTTGTCCATAATTTTACTCATTGTTGGAAATTTTGGAAGGCGTCTTTTGTTGGCTGGGAATAATAATACTGAGGCTTTTTCTTCTCGGCCTTATTACGGATTCATATTTCACTGCTGAACAATCATTTTGATTGTGATTTTTTGTTATAGAAATCTGGTGGTTGGAAGAAAATCGACTTATATACAAATATATAGTAGAAATTCTCTCTAATGAATTAATTAATACTGATCGAACTGTTCCCAATGTCAATCAGTATATTTATAAAAACTAAAGAAAGGAAGAGGAAGCCTCCCGATCTTGAGAGTAATAAATCTAGTCAGACAAGGAGGATCGAGAGTTAAGTTCTCCAACGACAAAGATCATTAATTAGGAGTTGCAGTCTGAATGGAAACAATAACTTCCTGAACTCGAAACTGATACCACAGGAGCGTCTTTCCGGATCCATATTCGACCAATTTCCGAAATTTGCGTTGAATTTGTGCATATGATTTATTCCGGAGTTCGCTACGATAAAGTAGTTGAAACTTTGGATCGTTGCGGTTGTTAGGGTGGGCCCAGGGACGTACTGGATCCTTCAACAGAAACGCACTTCAGTCCTCCAGAATGTTTTATATTTAGAGAATGAGGGTTGAAAAGGTTTGTAGAATTAAGAGAGTGCAAATTGTACATCAAGGTTAACAAATTTGAAACTTATCTACTTTTCTCAGTGAAAGTCAATGTAGGTACTTTTGATGCGAATGAATCATGAGTCTAACGATTGCGGCTGAACTTTACAGGTTGCCAAGATAATGCTGATCCTGTTGGACATTTCTCTTAACCTTGACAACGAAGGAGAATACCCTTGTTTATGCTGAAAACCCATTGTTGTGTCTCTCTGTGGCTTGTAGCATCGTCATGCTTAAATCCAAGTCATCTGGGTCAAAATCTATCAATTTGAACCGATAAAATTTGACTTACCCACTAGTTTGCGTTGCACAAAGCTAAGTATTATATTAAATACGCAGATAGAGGGGTCATAAGATAAGTCTGAAGGCTTGAAGATGCGGAACCATTCGTTGGGAAGAAAAGTACAACTGTAGTTGACAATTTTGTATAATCTGAAACCCATGTAAGCAAAACCTTTCACGAAGTTGTTTGATTACTATTGAAACCGGTTTTTGGAAAAGTAAAGATTCAGTGAAGACATTCGATGTTCATTCATAAGCTTCATTATTCGGAAGAAAATTCGTTATTGGCCCCAGTACGGATCTGTTTCCTCGATTCTAATAAGCACCAGGAGATAAATCGATTGCGAAGTGAATTCACAAAATATCCTAAGTCCTTGAATAATTCGATACGGAGCTGCTAACCAAAGTTATAATTGATTGGATTATACCGTAACTATGTACATTTATAACCTTGAGTGAGTTGTACCACTTCTGTAGTAAATATTGAACATTGGTTTAGTGCTGAAGCTGTACATCAATAAACAGATATAAACGTTCCAATCGAATTTCGGAGAAATCTTGAGATCCCGCCAGTTGAGTGAGAGCTTCCGATATTTGATTAGAAGATGAAACACTCAAATATCATTTTGGAGATGCGGTGATACCAACTCGTCCATCACTGAGTGCCGTTAGAAATTGAAGAAGATTCCACTTTTGGATTTGATAGAATATTTCATGATTAAAATTTCGTATTGATGAGTCAAATTTTTTGGGAAAGAGAAATGGAGAGAGCTCTCTGGGCACTGGATCTGTTCTATATAGTCCCTTTCATCAGGTTTTTTGTCAGGTTTATGAATGGACTTTGGCAGTATGGTTACGAAAAGGTTGAAAAACAAAATACTGTCACAAATTCATCAAATAATGCGACAATCAACGTTTTTTACTCTTCAAAACACGTATGGGTTCATAATTCGACACGATAATTTCATTTACATTTTCAACCTTAATTATTTCTTGATTCTTGGAACATAACAATCCACAGTAAACACCCCAAAACGAACTGCGAAAACTAGGAGAGGGAAGTTTCTTCACAGTTGGACGACCCCTTCCAAATTATGATTTCTGCTTCCAGATCCAGCAGACACAGCCTCCGGACATTCCATTATATACTGTCCGGAAAACACAATAAAATTTCCTCTCTGAAAACAAGGCGAGTCTATCGTACCTTTCTCTCACAGACGCTGAAAGGCGGTCATCGTATATAAGATGGGGTTGAAGGCTGTCGCCTTTACCCTGGAGCTCGAAACCAACATATTATGTACGTCCGACAAACAACTCACTGGCAAAGACGGAATTCTAATAAATGTTTAATGTCAACTGTGAATCTGACCTGGTTACCTCTGAATCTCAGGGGAAAGATACTCGCGTGCATTATGATTCATACAGGGTGAAACAGAAGCAGAAATTCTGATGAATTCATATTATTAGACTCAACACAAAAGGGCACAAAATAAATTTGACATCTTCATGCGACAATACTTATTGTATTGGGATTTTCGGGTAGGTTTTAAAGAAATTAGAAACCTATTAGTCCTTGATTAGGAAAATGCTTCATGAATTAATCCCTCAAGTCCAAACGATTACGAATATGGCGGTCCAATATTGTTCATACCTGTGTTTCGAATCGCCCTGAATTGCAAAGTGAAATACCCCCTTCAAAACATAAATCATTCATTACAGGTAAACGCAATTGATCTGGAAACTATTCAAGCTTTATGGGGGTTTCAAAAGATAAACATAATGCACCTCTCTAATATTGATCAGACGTAACAATCATGATTGAAGCCTCCGGTTAGGAATTACCTTGATTAGTTTTCAATCAGAACTCTGTATAGTGCAGAACCGCAGGCATACCTCGTAGAAATTTGATATTGTATTTCTTTATTAATGGTTCGATTCACATGCAGAGTGGAATCAAACTGCATCATTCTCCATTATTTCCAGCAGATGCAGAGAATGACAAAATGGTTCACATCAAAGGATGTCAAAGAGTTTTTTGTTCAATATGAATCCAGCGAATTTTGTGATTTACACTGAAAACAACGAATAGACAATAAAATCACTTCTTCCTTAATTGAATATCACGAAATTATAGATGTCAGAGAAGGTGACAGATCATCAAAGAAAAAAAATGAGAGACTCTCAATACTTGAGAGATAGTCTTTTATTAATTCTTTGCAAGTAACATTTTTCTGGCAACTGACACCACTTGGTCTTTCACTCTTCACTCTACTTACATTGTTCTTTTGTCGGACACCTTGTATATGATGTATTGCTTTCATTGAAGAAGCTCTAATGAAGGTACAGTTCCATTAAACAATCACTATTTTTTTACTGCAAAACCAGTTGCACCTAATGTTTTTGAGTGTTATATAACGCCGATGAAATTATAGTATTTGATCCTATAAAAACCTAGAAATATATCAATGGATTTCAGTCGAGCAGTTCATAATGGAATAGTAAATTATATGTGCAGGGCCATTGTGCAAGATATATGTACACATACATATTTCACAGAAACGTTACTGGTATGCAAAACGCATACAGCCAGGGGTGGATTCAATCTATTGATATGGGTCGTAAATTTTATGGCTCGGTGAAAACTACTGTGATAACTACCGACATAAGAATGAAAAGTGGGGTAAAGAACATGGAATAAACGTATAGTGCAGGGGGGAATTTGGGAGGGTCAGTAAGTATCCGGTTTTCAAGTGGGATTTCACAATTTTCCAATGTATCGACCATAAATAATATTTCCATCCATATTATATTTGATATTGATTTGAAGGTCTGTGAAAAATGTTGGTAACAGTTCAATTTTGTTTTCCTGATAAAGGAAACTGAGCAAGTTTCGAATTAACTTTGGCTGTTTGAAAAATATCCGCTCCCAACTGGGTAAATAATTTTTTTTCAGGAATTTCGAGGTGAGCAGATTTCCTCTCCTAATTGAGTTTTAAACTTTTATCGACGAAATTTGCCCTTGAGCGCTAATTATGGAAATCTCAGTGAGATTTTCCCGCTTAACGGACACGTTTTTGATGGCGGAAACAATTCAATTATAAATTTTCTCCGTAAGGAATCTCATGAAAAAATTAGATACTCCGGGGAGTTCTCCAAGAACTCCCGTTCTACGTTTTCAATGATAGTTTCACGGACATTGAGAAGATTTCGGGACAGCTCTCTCCAATGTTTTTTTTTACCTTACAGATATCCTGACTTCTGATCTTCTAGAGTTTGAACTGTAAAAATTTTTGAATCAATTAGAAAACTCGTTAAAAATGAAGTACCTATGTACACAGCTCCACTAATAAATTTTCAACTGAATCAACCGAAAAAACCTGGTACGCCCCTGATATTTTTCGTGTTGAATATATTCCACGACATTTTTCAAGGGTCGAAGTGACAAATACGTCATGTATAATGCTCAATTCCACTTAAGCCAAAACGATTCAATTGCAGGTGTTTTCATTCCTATTAACGAAAAAATACGTGAACATTTTACCGATAGCGAAAAAGGACCAGAAGCGAACAGAAACGAGAGCACGGCTAACTAGACGTATGAGAAACACGTAAAACAATGGTGGTTTATCCGTGCACATATTTTCAGGGCGGTCGTTAACATTCACATTGTTTAGGAACATTCTTCTCGACACAATGTTACATAGTGCAGAAATTTTCACGGTTTGCTCTCTTTCATGCTTATGGGAATTTCAGTGACATTATTCAGAATTGCATATTATTTAGTGAACACAGGATTCTACTTGTTTCAGTCCGTGATCCTTCAAGATTATGCTCTTCACTGGAAAGATTCGAAGATGGTCAGAGAGGCCTACACTATCTGATTCCTAATTGCCTCTTCACTGAATCTACCCCCAAATATCTATCTTTCACAAGGTGAAGAGATGTGAGATCTGTAATAATTCTAAATGGGCACGTTGTCATAGTTCCAGTGATGTAAACATAGGGTTTTCCTAGTACTGTTCTGACTTGACTTGGCCTGCCAGATTGTTGTCCCATAGGTGATTATTGGTCTCGTATATCAATCGTATTTTTGTGTAACCAGCCATTCTTTTGCATGCCATCAAGGCCATTGTGCTCTGCCAGCAGCGATCTAATAAGCTTACCTATTCTACAGAAGCTTGCTATTCCCTGTTTGCTATATTTTAAAATCCTTGCTGTATCAGTAGATATAGCTATTTCTTTATTATTATTTATTCAACACACATAAAACTCATCTGCAAGTTCTGTGACAAATGAAAATGTTTGTATTTATTCAAAGAGGAAAAGGGGTAGAATTCTTTCCGATCAAATCTAGAAAGAGTGCTCAGACAACGTAGTGAACATATTATAACAGATTTTGCACACTCGTCACGTAGCTTATCGTACGCATGAAGGGTAGATCCTCCCTTGCCTCGGGTTAGACTGTCAGCGACTCTTTTCCCTTGTACATGGGTACAGATATCTGACCAAGTGACTGTCTACGACATTTGGATAAACTACGTTGGCCTTTTTCTACGATCTGTCAGCAATCGGTTTTTTCTGATTCGGTAAGGTAGGCAATGATTTTAATGGAACCATCATGAGGTTGTTGAATAAACTGTTCAGAAAGTCAATACAAGACAAGAAACTTCAGTGAATTCAAGAAGAAGATGTAGATACCACATTTTTTCCATTCATGTCCCTTGAAATAAATAGGGAGGGAAATAAGATTTAAAATTAGAAAATTGTATTAGAATTTAGGATGTCCAACCAGTACATAGCCTCCAACTGAGTTAATCCTTCTGATATGTGAGATATTTGGGATCAGTGAAATGTTCCTTTGGACAGGAATGTGAAAGCCGCAAGGAAGAAGTAATAGAAATCATAAAAATAATTTCCAATGGATTATCTCAATAGAATCTTCAACAAAATTGAATGAAAGCCACCAAATCAAGCAGCCTTCTGTTTCTCGCGAATATTTACATGCGCATCTGAGAGCAAAAAGCGGTCGACATAAAAATACACTTCGATATTCCTCGTTATAAAGAATATTATATGAAAATGCCTCGTGTTTAGTGATCCTGAATCGAATATATCTCCGGGCGCATGAATAATTTATAATTTCCACGAAATTTGAGCATAGCGATTACCAGTTCTTCAGAAGCTTCGTCTGCCAGCAAAAAAGATTGACAAATGGAAATATCCAACGTTTAATCCCCTCTTTCGGGGCTCCATACTTATTTATTCATTCTATGCTCATCTCTCAACGCTATATGTAGTCATTTTTAATAAAGCTTCTCCCAGCGCTCATAAAATTCGTTTGGAATTCCATAAACATTACTTTGTGAAATTAGAATATGAATTTTTCAGGAAATAGATGTTTCACGCATGGAAGTAATTGTCCCGCGATATCAAAAAAGCGAACAGCTCTAAATATTTTGCACCTACGGTTTTTCCCTATGGAAGAATATGATAAATGTAGCTCTGAGTTTGTTGGAATGCATGTCCCTTGGTAATTATAAGAGAAGAGGAGCAAAAGACAATTCCTAGGTCCAGAGAGCAAGGCAATGACGTCAGCAATTGACATCCTTGTCAGACTGTTAAACGTATCCTCCTATTCAAAAATTTTTAAGCCTGAGCAATGCCGATCATGAATTAGATTTAGAAGAAAAACGGCTCCCAATTCCTCTAGCAATATATCCATCGTGATTTTTCTTCACATCAGTCTTGACTCAGCAAGCATAATATCAATTCTTAACCATGACGTTATTTTCTTGCTATAATGACTTTACAATACAACATTTATCAACCACTTCCCACACAATTCAAAGTAGCAATGAAAATTCGTTGATATTCATCATTTGAATTCTGCATAGAAATCTACTGTGACAATCAGTAGGTATAATACCATAATACGCAAAATAGAGCTTGACATAACACTCGCTAAGTTCCGGCATGGATTCATTTCATCAAAATACACCACCGCGTCCGCAAAACTATGTTTTTATTTGCGAAACATTTATTAGGTTTCTCAATTAAATCAATTCAATAGTGTTTCGAAAATTTCAATCCATCAACTACGGAAAATTCAAATTAATGTGGAATCGAATATTGAATCTCCGTGTACATTCGAAACATTGTCAAAATAACTAAATATACATGAATATTTTTGGCTACTCGATGCCATTTCATTAATTACTCAGAAAGCGAATAAGCTGCAATTTATCAATAACGAATGGCATATCATATGAATATTGTGGAAAATTTGATATTTCATAGCATTCAATTAAGTGGTGCACTGATATGATGCTGGATATATATGGCCATGAGAGTAGGTAAATGAGTAAATGATGAAATTAATCATGATTGCAAAGAAATTCACTGAATTTCCGGGTAGGTATCAACTTATTTCATTCAAGGGAATATAATTCATATTTTACGAACGAAACTCACAAAATATATCACATAATATCTCATATCACATTGAAATTCGTAAATTCGAACTTCAAACTTTCTCCCTCATTCAATTCGATAAACCGAAATGAGACCCTTCAAAATAACCGAACAATCCAGCCCTTCTCTAGATCGTTTGCATAAATATCGAGCAGTTCCAATACGATAAATTGAAAGTGTTCCTTTAGTTCTTCAATGTCAAGCTTACAACTCTCTTGGGTTCCATTGCGACTAGTAATACATTTCGAAATCAAGTTAGGAGGGGTCTCCAGTGCGTTTACCATTATACAATTTCCTTCGTGGTTGTTCAGTTTGATCTGAATAAATTAGGGTGCGATAGGTACTGGACCATTTCCACTTTTCTTATTGACAAGGGTCAACAGAATGTTGGCATCGCTGTTCAGTGAACAAGGGCTTTTTTCCTTGAAAGTTGATGCTTACTACAGGTCTATTGTTTGATTTTGTACGAGTTATACTATGGATATTTGACTGGACTTTGCCTGTATGTTTTTTAAGTTGAATGAATGCATAAACAGAAAACACCTCACCCAATGTGATGAATCTCTTGTGAATGCTCCTGATTTCTTGAGTTTTAATTTGAGATTACATCTGCACCATCTTTTATGTTCTGGATAAGTCCTCGAACACTCGAAAACTTTTCTTGTTTCCTCGTACTGGACGAAGGAAAATATTGGGGTATAAATTCTGCCGACAGGGTTAAAACGGGCGGATAATCAGTCAACAAACTACCCCATCCAGTGCCCGCCTTATGAGCTATCCATATATCCGAGTTGGTCGTGACATCCGATGTAATACAGCGCCCTATCCGGTTGCGGAGTGAACTAAATCGTCACTTTGTCAGTCACAAACCTGACGCGGCATGTTGCGAAAGCCCAAAGCGCCAGTTGCGACTTGCTTTATGCATGTTGCGAGTTTGCATTTCAGGACCGGATATGTCTTCATAGATAGCTACTCCTATCGGATTTCTCGATGAAGTGGCACAATGCGAGGAATCAGTATGGGTTGGGTTATTCGTATTATTATCCAATTATGAACGTCGACAAATTTATATCAAGGAAGAATAAGACAGAGAAGATTCTGATAGATATGTTTGAATATTAATATCATTTTGTGGTACATATTGAAATTGTGGAACCACTACATGAAATATCAGACGAGCACCTTTGACTCGGGCTTGAGTTCTCGCTGATATAAGGGAACTTATCAACTGTGGCGACTGAAATTGATGAAATGCCAATATATGCAGTATTTACCAGAAAAAAATCACAAATAGAGTACATTCATTCATAGCTGTATCCCATTACCGGGAATTAATTTTATAAAGATATAAAGAAAAAGAACAGACTTATAATTTCTTAGGGCTAATTGCGACTGTGTGCCCTCCTGTGACTGAAGAGACCCAACCGTGACCTACAGATCCTTCTACACTCCGGGCATGGATAGTCACCAACCAGATCTGGCCGCCGATGTATCCTTCTCGAGTCTGCATTATAACTGTGTACCAAAGACCTCCACTGTGACCTGTCTAACGCTAGTTGTTCCCAGTTATGATTGGCATTAACTGATTTTAGGGATTGATGTACTGTATCCTTAAACCGCTTATACTGGCCTCCTGGTTTCCGGGCTCCCTCAGTGAATTCGCCATACAGAGATATTTTGGGAAGTCTTGTGTCTTTCATCCTCAGAATGTGGCCGCTCCATCTGAGTCGGGCTCCCGTTACTTGAGTCTCAATTGTTGTACAACTCGCGCGTTGCAAAACTTCTGCATTCGAAACTTTGTGGAACCATCTGATGTGCATTATCTTAGATGACGTTGTTGCGTTTGTTCAAGCTGTTTAATATGTCGCCTGTAGGGCGTCCAGCTTTCGCTTCCGTAAAGAAGCGTTGGGAGGACGACTGCTTTGTAAACAGCTGTCTTGGTCTTCATATTGAGGTCGTGATTTTGAAACACTCTGACCTTTAGCTTCCAGAATGCCCGTGATGCCGAATTGATACGATTGTGTATCTCCGTGTCTAGGTTAGCCCTAGTATTTATGAAGCTTCCCAAGTATTTGAACTGCTCGACCTGTTCAAGGGTTTTATTCTCCAGGCTGATTTGTGTTTGAAGGCTTTCTGACGGACTTACTAGGATTTTGGTTTTGTCGATATTGAGTCTAAGGACTAAAGCTTCGTATATATGTTTATAGGTGTCCAGCATTATCTGTAGATCTTCTGGGCTGCTAGCGATAAGTGCTCAGTCGTCTGCATATTGAAGTTACGTGATAAACTTTGAACGGGTTTTTGCACTGAGGCGCTTCAGATTAAATAGGCCTCCATCATATATGAATCTTATTCCAACACCTCTTACAGGCATACCTACTCATGTCAGCAATCATCTAGACAGCTATGGCGAAATTATTGAACAGTAAAGGCTCTAACACGCAGCCTTGTTTTATTCCACAGTTGGTTAAGAAACGGTCGGTTGTAGAGCCATTATGCTGTATTCTAGCGGTGTTGTTGGTATGAAGGCTTTTACACACTGCTAAGAATTTTTCGGGTACTCCAAATAGAGTAAGGTACTGCATAACTGACATGACATGACCACAACAAATGTTGTAAAATAGGAAATTTAGTTTCCAATTTAATTAATTTTAGCAGCCTCAATTGTGAGATATTTTATAAAAATTGCAATAACTTTCTACATCTTGTTCCTCACATTCTTATCGACTCTGACTACCGCTCTATTTCGAAAAGTTGAGTAGCGCTGCGGTTATTAGTAATTCGAAAATAACCCCGAATAATATACTCGTAGCTACTTCGAAACTTCGATAATCCGCTTGGCAGGTGAAGCCAGGAATTTGTTAATGATAAAATACACTTTTCCTAATTTCGAAGTATTTAGCAACTATTCGGAAGTGTAGTTATGAGAAGAGTAATGCTCCCGTTTATAATGTTCCGCGAATGGGGGAATGCTGAGGTTCACATACGATAAATATATTCAAGGTATCGTTTAGCTTTAATAAATTTCCTCAAAGGAAGGCATATCACGGTGGGTTTAAACGCGGGGAAACGTTAGATATATTGCTCATCCTCAGGAAACTGGCAGAAGTGGGTATGGAACTTGTCTCAGTTTTAATGTCTTCCATCTTCCTCCTGAATATTACACGTTGGCTGTTTCTGATGATTCATCTTTTTTTCGTGTTTTTCTTTAGGTGTCTTAGAAGTTACCTAAACCTTTTCTATTACTATACAGGGTGAGTCTTTGATTCGTACAAATATTTCAACAGCAGATTGTTGAGGTCGAAGAAAACACTTTATTCCTATGCAGTTTTTTCCGATTTGGCCCTGATCAAAAGATATAGTCATTTTAAGTTTTCATTATGAGCTGAGAGACAAAATTCCCTTCAGAATAACAAGTTAAATCTACCACATCTGTGGTTCTTTTGGACACAGTTGCATTCAGCCAAAGTACCTAAGTTTTTTTTGTATTTCACAAATATTTTTTATTTTCGAACATGAAATTACTCGAAAACGGCGCATATATATATATTCTTTTGAATGTCAGCAATACATTTTTAGTTATCAAACAATATAGCATATGTATGAGTTTCAGCAAAGGTTAGTGTAACGGGGTACCATACAATTTGGAGTATGATACAAGAGCTTAGGGAAAAACCTCAGTAAAAAAACCCTGTCTCCCCGTGAGTAGTGTAGTGATGAGAAATTTGTTTACAGAATAAGATTTTAATACTGATGGGCTTCCTTTCCATTGACATAAAAATTTCTTTATCCTCTTTCCATTTCGAAATAATATCTGAAACAAAGAAACAGAGCAGAAAACGAGAAAAAAGCCTTCATCCAAACTCATTCTAAGACTCGATGATGACTGAAGAAAAAAATAAATAATCATAGGTACATAACTTATTTTTCAATTGTATTGGGAGGAATATCGTCTCTGCGTCAAAAATCTTCTGCTGATTTTGGTGGAGGATCACCCTCGTCGTTAGAAATGCCTTCAGTACTCAAAATAATAAAATAGCCAAATCTTGATTTTGACTGGGAGGGTCTTTCGACCAGTTCCAGTCTTCCAAGTGATGATTCTTCTATTCTTCAGTTGTTCGAGGAACGCTACAGGACCCTTATATTGGGGAATCATCTCCCATAGATATACCAGTGGTTATTCGGTAGAAAATTGAAAAATATTTTATTTCTCAAAACGTACAAATATTCTTCAGGTAGCGTCCAATTTAGTTTCAAGAGTTGGGTTCTTTGAATTTTTGGTATTTCTATGGTACTTAATGGTCATAATGAGAAAACTGGAAGACGTGGGTGATATCTTGTGTTCGAAAAAGATTCATCAAATAAATGAGAAACTATATTCCGAAATTCATTTCATTCGATAAAACCGTTTGTGAGGTAAAACTAAAATAATTGAATAATAAGAAGATTCTACAGTCCCTGGCCATATTATTAGACGCATTGATTCGATGCAAAATCTCAATATTGAATTATTAAATTGAATGTATATGTTACATATACTTCATCTATAAATGGTTTTCACATATAATATATCATATTCAATAAAAAATATTGATTTATTGATGATTAAACATGAAATTCTAATATTTTGCTGAGCCACCCTGTGTAGCTATGAAAGGTTCATACTATCAATGCAGAATTGTTCGGTTTGCTGCATTCGAAGATAATGATTTCATATGTGGATTATCGAAATAACGTCCAAACCTGCAGAATGCAAGACGTCCACTGGAAGACATAATACTGATTCATACTCAAGTACTAATACTACAACATCAAAAATAAATGCCAAATAGAACAATTTAATGAGAGTCGTAGATGAAACTAACATTCTGTGGAAATGAAATTCAAATATTCTGCTTTTTCCTCGAGCAATACCAGTAAATATAAAAAAAATCCTCAGTGCGTCTAATAAACTGGCCAGGGACTGTATGTATAAAATGTCCTAAGAAGGTTCAAGTTTCAGATCTGCAACTTCAAAGACAAAAAAGTTATGAGAACTTTTCCAAATCTTCAAAATCTAATTTTTTACTAATAACTCAAAAACAAAGAATCGTAGGAGGCTACGGTTTTCGCCATTCTTTTTTTCTCCGGAAAAGAGTTCGGAATTGTGACATCTGTTTTCTTCTACCTATCATAGTTCTCGAGATCTCCTCAGTAGACAACGAATTTTGCCCTCCCTGTACTATAACTCGGATATTTCCAAATCAGCTGGTGTAAATTACCATTCGTTCCCAGAAACGACCTAATTACAACAACCTCCGAACGTCAGGAAGACAAACAATGGAGACACATCGAAGCGGAAGAAGTCTGGTTGACGAAATATTCCCCCGCAACCCCAATAGGATTCTACGTCTCAGAATTCAACCTATTGTCCCTCCACACATTATTACCAGAGCAAACCTCACCTGACGCCAGGGCCTTTCTCCGATGTCATTTCCTCAGGGCAACAGGATCTGTCCTGTAGGTAGCATCCTGTCCGGTGCCCGGTCGTTATGATGTATGCCTGGATGCCAGGTGACCCTCGCTGAAGTTGACAGAGCTTAACCACAGTTAAACTGATTTGATTGCTTGAATGATTTATGATTTGAATATAACGTGACAATATTCCCCTTTGTTGTTTGTATGCTTTCCTATTCAGAGGAATTTGTGGGGACGATAGAGCGGTACAAGAACAATAGAATTTGCAGGTTGAGCATAATTGGGGCTAGTCATATTTCGTACCCCTAGTTGGCGAGAAGACTTGCACTTTGGTAGTAAGTGCTGGTATTACCGCCTACAGACTCCTGAATGACTTCATCTTGAATAAACAAACATTGGTGAAAGTTGTCAAGTTGTTATGTTCACAGATTGCTTTATGCCAGAATTTCTCCAGTTTTCTATCATTCTTATTGCTGGAAACGTTGGGAAATCAGTGCTTATTGAGTTACGTAAGAGTTACAAGTTTTGTTTTGTGAGTAGGAGTAGGAAGAATGAATCAGAAGCCACGTACAAAGTGATAAAAACGCGTTTCCTGAGTATATTGGTTGAAATGTAGATTCTATAGAATTTCTGCATATACAGAGAAACCTCCCCAATAAAATGAGGAAAGCCGCAATCCCATGCACCAGAAATAAACATAAACTGCCCTGCTCCTGATTGAATTCTCGCATTGAAAGGCCCGATTCCAAATTTGATGGCGGCCAGAGCCAATATCCTTATGAATTTTGCCCCGCGGAATGGGGGATGCATGTTTGAAGAGCTGCAATAAATCTTTACGAGTGTATTGAATGGATCGCTCAGCTATAGTCAATTTCTTAAAGAGCCGCTTATTAGGAAAATTAGAAAATTGAGGTCTGGAGTACATTGCAGCAATCAGGATGCATCAGTCGATTGCCGTTTGAAGGGCCTTTCGGTGAATTCCATCACTTCTTGATTGGCGCTTTTCAGTCCTAAATTTGAGTGGAAGTCTGCACCACATCAAGATGATTATGTGCAGAAATTCACCAACGAAAGTTGGTTTTCCAGTGGATATTAGCCATAAGAAGATTTTTAGAGGTTTTCAACTACTTCAATTATTCCAAAGGCATTCTTTGTTAAGAATAACTGACAATTATAGAGACTTTTCAAATGAGATTCCATTTTATATCACATGTAGAAGCTTAAATAGTGGAAGAACTATAAATATTCGTGTTTATAAGTAAAGAATGCTAAGCTTTGATTTGGGTCATTATGGGTAGATATCTCAATTATGGAAAATGTTCTGCAATTCTTCAATATATTTGTAGTTATATTTTCTCACAAACGAAAAAAGCAATAAAACATTCCTTAGTTTGGGAAGACATGGAAATTTTGACCGACGCATTCGCCATTTTGCAACTACAATCAATTTAAATTACTTGTTTTCGATTGATCTTAGAAACTAATGTGACATAATTCTACCCAATTATACCACCAGAACGCCATATAATGTATCAAGTACTGCATGAAGGTCAGTACTGTCATCAAATCACGTTGATCTGTCACCAATAGAAGTGTCAGACCGGGGACATTTGAGTGATTTGCAGTAAATCGAAATAATCATGCTTCCAACCGGTACAAACAGGAACAACATAATCGAGACTTGTTCGGTGGAATCCAGACACAAACTGCTCCATTTTCATTTCATGCCCCGATGTTAACTCCATCCGCGAGGAATTCTTATTAAAACGAGTAATTCGAATGCGCGGCATGGAGGTAATTTATTATATTTATTACTATATATCTATGGAAATGTTTCCTCTTCACCTCCCGCGCCAGGACATTTATCATGGGAGAGCTGCAAGGCAGTGTTACTATTTAATAACATCCCCTAAATGTGTTTTATTGTTTTTATGCCCAGCGACTGGGTAACGCTGTACCGGTGGCCGTTAGACGGCTTGCGATATTAACGTTTTTGTCCACAGATGAGGAGAATCCGTGACGGTACATCATTTCGGTGCTTAAATGGTCAGTGGTTATTCCTTCGCATGTAATATTACATAAATAAGACGTCAAAATCAGAAAAACGCTATTTCCATTATTAACCATCATTTTATCTGATCAAAATAGCGAAACTACAGGCACAATTACATACTACATCGACAAATACAACCTCATCATGTTTCTCTAGATTCAAATACAAAGCAGAAACGAACTATTCGAGCTTTTAATTCTCACAAAGCTAATCAACATACTTTACCTATCCATCGCGCTTATGCATTTCGCCACCAGGTGGCTGGAGATTATAATGAATCGCCAACATGCTACGAAAACGAGTAGGTATTTTTAAGGAATATTTATCGATCTGTCCATGGTTCGTAGTTTATTCCATCGTACATACAGCAGCGAAAAGATAAGTTCCTATCGAATATCGCAGATAAACTGCAAATTTTATTACGGTTTCATTTATATTTCGTGTAGATACGTGAATTATCCCTTGGTCCGAACAGCGGCAAATTGCAAGCGCAACCGACACTAATAAATAACCCACAAGATGAACGTTTTTCCGACGTTTCCGAAAACGTTATGGCATTTATCGATTCGGCATAAACCACACTGGCAGAAATATGGACGTTGGAATTCATTGGCCGAAATACAAGCCCTATCGGAATGGATTAATGCCCAGGTGCCTGGATTAAATCCGGAAAAATAATGCGGAACAGAGACTACAGAAAAAATTCCCCTAAATTATTTCAAACTTTGAAATTGCGAGATTCAATAAAAAGCACAGATAGGTCAATTTTTAAGACACAAGATGGTGTGGTAGCTTAATATGTATCTTAGATTGGGAAAGGCCATGTAGTTATTTCATAGTCTCAATTTGGCATTTTTCAAATCAGTAATGAAATATTGCTTCAATAAATTCTCAATTTTCATCTTTGCTCAACACTTTCTTTGTGTTCAGAAGGAGTTAGCAAAAACAGATACATAGAGCTGCTAAAAGACAGTTTGGAACTGTTTGTAGGTTTGAATTCTTAGTTGAACTCTTCAATCAGATATTAATAGTAAAAAACGACATATATACCAATTCGATTTTTACAAAAAAGATGTTATTCGGATGGCGCCAATCAAAACAATCAATATGAATATTTTTCTGGGAATAAATGTGAAACCTAATGCAGGAATGACGTAAATATTGAATAGCAATCATTGTAGTTGTTTCGACAGAGCCCTAAAATCAATTATGCATTGAAACAACAACGCTCATATAAAAGCTAAATGAGCCAACAGTCTCATTTCGTCGAATCGGCATTATTTCTAATGATGCATAAATTTCGCCGGTTATGGCAACATAGAAATGTTGGATCAACAAGCGGTTCAATTTGGGAAAGCTCTATCGTTCGAATTTTTTCTAAACTGATACACTGTCTTTTGTATCTACCAAAAACACTAAATTTGATCCCGTCAACCTAATATCAGTCGGTCGAGACAATTCAGCACGTCAATAACTCAAACACTCAGAAGTTTGCGTGAAGTCTCCCGACGGTGAACTTTTTACGCAAAACTAACCGATGGAGAAATGCTGGATTTTCAATGTCTCCGGCGTATTTTTCGATCCTAAAAGCCGAGTCAAGAGGCGGAAGTTGACTTCATTTCGAATTCCATAAGGAAACAAGTTCCGAAAAAGGTGCGTGGATCGGGGAGATTTAGATTGACATTCTCCGGAATGTAGTTATGAAGTTTGGTGCCCATCCAGAGGAGAAATTCAGAAAAATGATTTGTGTGAAAATCTTCCGCTACCTACGTGCCTCGACTGGAAAGAAAAGGAATTCTCTGCGAATACTGAGCCCGCTTCCGCATTCCAATCAATTTCGGAAAATCGTCACTTCTTTTGGAAAGTTTTCCGCAATGCAAAAAGACGTAACGAAAGGAGATGTTAGTATGGTAAACTGACAGTATTCGAGATGCTGAATAATACGAGGATATATTCAAAAATTCTTAGCCTTCTATATAACCAAACAAAGTTTCAATGTCAAAATATTTTTTTACTCAACATACTATTCTCCTCTTAATTGGATACATTTATTACAGCGAACCTGCAACGTCTCTAGACTTAAAAAAAGTGTTTTTTCTTGCTCTCGGCAAACCAGACCTCCACAGCTTTTATTACCTCCTCGTTGGAAGAAAATTTGCGACCTTTTAATTTTTTTTTTCAGTTGAGGAAAGAGATGATAGTCGGATGAAACCAAATCTGGTGAATAAAAGGGGTGTTCTAGTAACTCAAACCCTAAATCACGAATTTTTTGCATGGCAACATGAGATTTGTGTGCAGTGTCGTTGTCCTGCAAAAACAAAACACCTTTGGATAGCTTTCCGCATCTTTTCTCTATAATTTTTCTCTGTAGAGTGGTCAGTAATGTCGAATAGTGATCTCCGGTTATTGTTCTACCCTTATCCAAAAAATCAATCATGATTACTCCCTGGAAATCCCAAAAAACTGAAGCAAGAATTTTTCCAGCAGATTTTTGGACACGAAACTTATTAGGTCTTGGAGAACCCGAGTGTCGCCATTCCATCGATTGTTGCTTTGTTTCTGGATCGTAGAAATGTATCCAAGTATCATCCATAGTAACAATTCGGTTCAAGAAGTCTACATCGTTTTCAAATTGAGCATAGATCGAACGCGACGCTTCTACCCTTGCACACTTTTGGTCAACATTCAAACCTTTGGTGATCCATTTTGCAGCAATTTTTCTCATGTCCAAATTGACGTGAGCTATGTGATGAACGCGTTCGTATGAAATATTCAGTGCTTCAGATATCCGTTTTAGCCCAATTCGACGGTCTGATAAAATCATGTCATGAACTGCATCGATATTTTCGGGGACTAACACAGAAACTGGCCTTCCTGATCAGTCATCATCTTCAATGGAAAATTTACTAACTAGATATCCATACAATAATACATCCTCTTAAGTTACAGAATAATCTGCTCGTCCAAGGCATTTTTTTTGCGTTGGCTAGCAATGGTGAGGCATTCACTTACCAGGTTATCTAGAATTTCATCTTCCTCCTCAGTTCATGCTAAACCCATCTTCATTAGGTGTAGCATATTCTTGCTGAGATTAAGATCTCCAGATCTCGTAGTGTTGAAGTACCCAAGGTAATGAAATTTGAAACAAGGAATGAATTTTATTGTCCTCTCATAAATATTACAACAATCCAATAATATGGTTTCCCCACTCTATCAAAGAAAATACCAATATTACCTGATGCTCCTGAGTGAATCTATTTGCAAAGATAACAGAGCATTTGCAATTAAAACTGATGAGTCCTTGGAAGTCCCCGCAGTGTATAGATTATTGATATCCTTTTCCAAATTGCAACGGAATTTAATATCGCCAGTTGTGTACCTTGGAGTTCACCGAGCGAACTATTCGTAAACTTGCATCAAAGGTTAATTTCTTAGTCGTCCCCATTATAGTTCTCCTTCATTGTATCCGTTCTCACCCCATGGCAATTTCATGGCGTCAATATTCAGATGTTCCCACTTCAGGCCCCCGGTAGTCGAATCGAAGCTGTAAATAAGTTCTGAGACCCATTCCTTACTTTTGTTTTATTCCCATTGTTGGTGTGTCTCTTCCTGCGAAACAGGGTCTTTTGTTTGATATCATCCATTGTTTCCTGCGAGGCCCGGGGAAAATTGAAATCACTTCGACAAATGCTCGGAAGAAATATTGCAACTCGAACCTTGACAAAGGCACGAGATAGAAATATCAGATCAGAAAAAGTTGTTGCAAGGGACGACGTTGGAGATTTGTGATTTTACCGTTGATTCGAGTAGCTTTTGACGAAGGATTGAGGGTGATCGAAAAGTTTTTATTACGTCTTGGGCGATAAGAACTCCTTTCAATATATATCCCAACTAATAAAAGCTTCAGCCAATTTTGTGCAGTGTAGAGCACAGAATTCAGTGATTTTTATATGACGACAGTCTGAGATAAAAGATAAGACTGTTTTTGATTATCTCCATGGAAAAAAAAGAATCACAAACTCATGATATGATCGGAAAGGTACAAATATTTCCCCAGCTCTTAGGGTATATTTCGAGCTAGAGTTTTATGGAATAAATTGATTAATTCAGTCGAGCGCTGCTCCTATATATCGACGAAAATAAAAAAAGGTTACAGGGTCGCACATGCAGGTAGGGAGAGCATCGTAAATCACACAATTCGCGAGGGTACTTCTCACAGTTCACTTCGATTGAGTTCAAATCCCATAATGGCCCTAAATGGTCACATTTGGAATTGTCCTCCTCTCCAGATATACGGAAGCGGGCTTTCGCTACGGGTCTCGACTGCGATTTTAATCTTTTTCTCACAAATAGATTCACGTCCTATTTACTGTCGACTCTGACTTTCGGGCCTGCTGAATATTTACTGCCACGAGATATCCACTCGGATGAAAGGTATTTATCACTAACCTTTCGATTCCAGTTCACTCCTTCCTGCTTGGGTTAAGAGGTGAGACTGACAATAAAGGATTTTAGGGAAGAAAAAAAATCAGGCCTCTCGATACCATTGGTTACTTCATAATCAGCATTTCAGGTAATATAGAAGCGCCTGTTTGGAATGCTTTATTACAAAAACGTTATTTTTCTTCAATGCTACATGACATACAGGAAATTGAATTAAAACTATTTCAGAAGATGTATCAAAACATTCTCAGCCTGCCATACAAATAAATATAATTTGATACATAGAACAAGACATGGAAAAATGACATTTCTCTCATGGAAATTATGGTGTTCAAGGTGTGATATAATTTTATGGTTTAGCCAATTCCAGTCTTGTACTTCGATTTCAAGGATAAAATAACTGTACCTACCGATTCTCATACCACATACACCTCCAGTTGCAAATTGGTGAATGCGCTTGGAAAAAGGAATATGACAGTATTTCATTCAACGAACAGTTTTTCCTAAAAACACAAGATTAAAGAGTTTAGTATGATCTATCATGTTTATGGTAACATTTTATATTATCCGTATCTCGCTATACAATTGTAATCGAGAGATATTCGTTTTGACTTGTTTGGCAGCTCAACGAGATATAAAATGAAGCTCTTAGATCAAATCTTGCACAGTCAGCGATTGCGGGAAAAAAAACTGCAGACTGTGCAGGAAATTACGTTTTATAGCAGAATCCCGCATAGAAGATTTCCAATTTATTGGTGAAATGCTGCCAGCGACAAATCTCTGATGGAATTTATCTGAATTGTTCTTCATGCCATTACGCTTGGAACAAGAAAAGTCAATACTTCAATAGGAGGCCTATTCGAAATTCCATTCCTTATCAGAATATACAGGTCACATAAATACCGAGAAAAACGTTTTCACAATCAAGTCATTCATTAGAAAGAAAGGGTTGAGTTCGAAGTCAATTTATAAGCAGTGTGTACCAAAAAAAACTCCCGAAATTCCAATCAAAATTAACCCGGGCAGGGGCTTAAATCCACAATAACTACTAACGTCAAAAGAATCGATTATATTGATGACGATTAGGCTTTCAAATGAAAACGGGGGTGGCTTTGGAATCGAAAAATGTGGATAATGAAAAGCAAACAGAGTGCTTTGTGGAAACCGGAATTTAATGATTCCATCGATTCCATTTCGTGAAATATACGCCTGTTTGGATTCGGGTTCTAATAGGGGGTTTTCAGCTTTCCTGCCTAAAGTCCCCTCTAAATTTTTCAGGCACAGAAGCCGAAGCGAGGGATAGATCTGTGGAATATATTTCGTTTTCCAAATGTAATCGGACTTTTCAGTTCACAACAAAAAAAAATTCTGAAAATATATGGCAAAATAATATGACTTTGCCATGAAAATGCCTTTGTGAACTGAGCATTTCTTGAAAAATCCATTTTCACTTCCACATATTAGAAAAAATTTCGTAGAGCACATTTTAATCCAATTAATTTCATTTGAGCTCTACTACTTGTAAAGGAGATTCCTATGACAGCACATTTTTCATTTCAATTTGTAGTAGTTTTCCATAATTCCATCCAAATCAGCCTAGCTCAAAAACTCGGACTCAATTCGACACGATCGATTGTTTAAATATCGAAATTGTTATCAGCTTTGAAAAACAGCGCCTGCATCTGACAGATCCATCTATAGATCGATGTTATTTGTTTCCAGTAACGTTGGTTACGTTCGACAAAGGAAACATCAATAGGAACTATCTACAAAAGTTAATCTAACCATGCTTTCATCAGAAAAATAAACAGAGCGAAAAATTTTTCACAAAAGCATGTTGCTTTTGATTCAATGTTGTCAACGTGTCAGTGTATAGGCAGAAAACTGATGAAAGCGATGGCTTTGTGGGCTTGTGAATAATAATGATGTAGCGAGTAGGGTGTCATGGATTTGATTCCTGTATTTTTGTTATTATAAACGGTGGAGTAGTATTTGCACTCTAGGAGATAACTGGTTCTATTGAGGAGCATAATTTCAATGTTGTAATATTTTTTGCCTGGTTTCATTCTCGAGATTTGCATACCCCTGGCTATAACTCCGAAGTCATTACTCGATGAGATATATCTTTTAGACCAAGATTTCTCTGAAGATGCTGGCTGTAGTTGTGAACGAAACGTCGACACGTGAAATACAGCATATGGATAAGGGGCTTGGAAATCCCTGAAATTAACATGGTTTCTGGGCGTGAAAACCTCCATCAGCACGTTATTTGAACTGCTGGATACCTTGACAGCAATATAACAGTGTTCAAACGGCAGTATTTCCACAAACGCTCCAGATACTTTCAGATCACCCGTGAAATATTTCGCTCCACTAGTTCGACAACCTTTTTTCTGAAAAGCAATTAATTTCAGATGAAAGGAACAGAAAGAAGGCCGAAAAAGGCTGACATCGGAACTTTTTTTACTGCCGGAATCAGAGCAAACCACCACTTAGTATTTCGAAGCTATAATTCGAAAATGGCCCCGATAGGCAGGCAATGCTTTCTTCGCAATAGAAAATACTGAAAAGAACAAACACTGGAGTCATAATATTTTAGTACGTCGATAAACCGTCGAACTCTCTTATTTATGAGTTCTTCGGGATTGTATCGGGCGAAAGGACCCTTAGAAAGTTTTCCTTTCGAGCTCGTGAGTTGCTGACTTCGGTGGTGGCCTGTTCAGCTTCATTATTTAATGAGGGATGATGTTTGATCGATACGTGAGGACAGGTTTTAAGATATTGTAACGTTTTCAGGGTTAATCAAATTGTTTTCTTCTTCAATTCCTATTTATTCACACAACTAACACACTAATTCATGAACAAGGACTTTGTAACTCTCTGTTTCACTCCGCTCTTCATTTAGAACACCAACTGCCTTCGAACCACCGCGCATATCTTTTATATTGATACGCTCCGGTTCGAAAACCAATGCTTTGACCGACACTTGGCAAAATATTCCTCAAACTTTCATTTAAACTCATTTTTCTCTGATTGTAAATGTTAAAACTCAAATACAATTCATTATTCCAATCAGGCTATTCATTGTAAGAAATGATGAACCAATAAAAATCTTTTCCATTTAACGTTTCATCAAATATGGTATTGTTTTCAACATAAAATGTTGATTAGAGCTGGAATTTTTTTTTTATCTGAGTCCAATTCCATCCAGTTCGAGCCTGTTCCCTCAGTCTCTATTACTGGCGTATTCAAGAGAGGACTCGATAATCTACAGCCTCACTGACCCATAAACCGTCCCCGTTGTAAATCTGCCAATTTCTTCTTCTTTTGAAGAAGTTCAAAAGAATCCTGTACCCTCTTTTACGAAAATGTCAGAATGGAATCGCCACTAGCATTCGGTCGGACTCGAATTCCGGAGAAATCTCTTAATTATTACATCAAAGTAACTTTTCCAGGATCTGGATTTCCTTGTGCGTGGCATGTGGAAAGATTCCTTTTTATTCACCCCCGGCAGCTACAGGAATTATGCTGGTGGACAGTGATCCCATCGATAGAATAGAGATCGTTAAAAAAGGGTCTCAGGAATTCCAGGAAAGTTCGGGATGCGCACATTAAATAATGACCTGGATAGTCCAGAAACCTTCTCGCTTGATTACCTCCCACAAAATGCCTTAAATTGTCCTTGTCTTTCATAGCTTAAGAAAGACAGAACTCATCACAACTTTTATTCTACATATTCTACCAGTTCAATAGAAGAAATCATCTTTCTTTGGTGAAAAATAGTTATTTATGTATCAAGGACGATCTATTATAGTCGACCCTGCAAATTGACATCCTAGGCGTTGCCGAGGCTAGCAAATAGGCGAGACAAAAGACGGTATTCTGCCGAGGTGTATATTACATTTTTTCATTGACCCCACATGCTCCACAAGTGATTTCTAATTTGAATTCCATCCCACCATCTCGAAGAATCGGGAAGATATACCAGAAAAACTGGCACAAAGTTGGCATATTTCATGGTAAGATGTTGAAATCGTTCAGGAAGGCAAAATTTCACAAGTTCCTATGGTATTTTGTAATTTCAGTGCCTGGTTATTGCACTATTCAAAAACTGACAGGTTTTTCTCACCCTGGAGTTCCAATAAGAGAAATTTTAAGCATTCCAATTGTAGGAAAACCGCAGCATTTCTTTTGAAAACAGCCTATATAAATTTAATTCATTCCTCAAAAGGAGCTTCATCCAGTTATAACGTGGGGTCGACCTAAATCCAAAGTGTTCAACCCTCAGATTATAAATTTCATCTTATTGTGAAAAGCTCCTTGTATCCCCCCAATTTCGGGAAATTCAATATAGGGCAGTTTTCATGGAAGTCATAAATCTCTTTTTGTGTTGTGAAGATTCAGCATGTCAGAAACATAACAGAGTAACATGTTACGTCCAACTCGATTTGATGATCGGGGATCAACCTTTTTTCCTCATCTGATTGAGATATATTGATGTTGTTTGAGGAAGGAAGGCAATAAATGAGAGGCACTTTTCTTGTTCGATGTGGATGAACGAGTGGGAAGGACAGATCGCTTCTAATTCGAATTAACTGCCTCGAAGATTTCCTTCAATTCGACAGAATTATATTATGATAATTTCATGTTCGACGATTGAAATTGATAGATGTTTGGTGCGAAACTTACGAGGTTGTATTGATATCTAGTTAGCCTAGATCAGTTCCATGCATAAAAAGAATATTGCGTTACCATAATGAACAATCACTAATTAAAAGTGTCAGTGTGAAGTTTGAGGTCAAAAATGTAAACCAGAGTTACGCAATAAATCAAAAGAAAGAAGATGTCCACCGAAATTGTGAAAATCGAAAAATTGGAGTATCGAGCCATCATAAAGTACCTGTATTTAAAAGGGTTAAGAGGTAAGCAGATTCACGAAGATATGCTTAATACCCTTGGTGATCAATGTCCTTCGTAGGCGACCGTGAAAAATTGGACTGCAAACTTCAAAAGAGGTAAATTTTCAATTGAAGATGATGACCGATCGGGAAGGCCAGTTTCTGTGTCAGTCCCCGAAAATATCGATGCAGTTCATGACATGATTTTATCAGACCGTCGAATTGGGCTAAAACGGATATCTGAAGCACTGAATATTTCATACGAACGCGTTCATCATATAGTTCACGTCAATTTGGACATGAGAAAAATTGCTGCAAAATGAAACCCCAAATGTGTGAATGTTGACCGAAAGCGTGCAAGGGTAGAAGCATAGCGTTCGATCTGTGCTCGATTTGAAAACGATGTAGACTTCTTAAACCGAATTGTTACTATGGATGAGACTTGAGTACATTTCTACGATCCAGAAAAAAGCAACAATCGATGGAATGATGTCACTCTGGTTCTCCAAGATCTAAGAAGTTCCGTGTCCAAAAATCTGCTAGAAAAGTTCTTGCTTCAGTTTTTTGGGATTTCCATGGAGTGATTATGATTGATTTTTTGGAGAAGGGTAAAACAATAACCGGAGATTATTATTCGACATTACTGACCACTCTACGGGAAAAATTAAAGAGAAAAGACGAGGAAAGCTATCGAAAGGTGTTTTGTTTTTGCAGGATAACGACCCTGCACGCAAATCTTATGTTCGTGATTTGGGGTTTCAATTACTAGAACACCCCTCTTTTTCACCAGAATTGGCTCCATCCGACTATCATCTCTTTGCTCAACTGAAAAAAAGTTTAAAAGGTCGTAGATTTTCTTCCAACGAGGAGGTAATAAGAGCTGTGGAGGTCTGGTTTGTAGAGCAAGAAGAAACTTTTTTTTTGAAAGGTCTAGAGACGTTGCAGGTTCGCTGTAATAATTGTATCCAATGAAGAGGAGAATATGTTGAGTAATAAGATATTTTGATATAGACATTTTGTTCGGTTCTATAGTAGGCTAAGAATTTTTCAATATATCCCCGTATGTTCGAATAAAAAAACCATTATACATTTCACTCGGAAGTGAAAGGAGGAAGGTTGAGTGAGACTGCTCTGAATATGTCGCTAAGCTTCGAAATTCGCCAGCAGAAGCTGAACGTACACTTAATTAACATTCAGAAGGGACCGTAATTTCGTTAGAATCCAATCTGCAGCCGAACCGCGTTCGAAACCTAAAGGAATGTCTTATCAACCGGGTAAAATTAGACAAGAAACCGCTGGTATCTTTTCTGATCGCGCCCGTCACGAAGATGCCACTAATGAATTGAATTAGCTCGAAAGAGATCTCCATTTTTTCAAATTATCGTCTTGTCAACCGAATCTGCGTGTAATTCACTAGATATTTTATCACAGTGAGTAGTAGAAGATGCTCGATTTCTTATTCAGCGACTGTTTCGATACATAATTCTCTACAAAACTTGACGCAGAGATGAGAGAGTAGGCTCTTCAATAAATATCATCAATTCTGCCATATCCTTGTAGCCATTCCTGAGTTTATTAGGGGGAGTGCAGGATACAGCCAGTTTGGAATAATTTTCAAATAGAAAATACAGTTCGATTCATACTCTTCAAATTTTCATCCTCAGAAATGAATCTAGAACATGGACAAAGATGTTAACTGATTATTTCATGAAGGATCGCGAATTTACTGAACATTTCGATTTGGAACCTCTTAAAATTCATCGATGCAACCTCCCAGCTCCTCCATGGACCAGACCAAGTATATTGGAGTCAGGTGCACGCCAATAATTCCCGCTAAGGAGGAACTATTCATACCGACTCGTCTGTCACGTCATACCCTGCAGCCCCACGCGTCCTGTGGTGAACATAATTATTTCCGTAATTGAGGCCAGAAGTTCTTCACGCCTTGCCGGAATGCGTTCAGCCCTCGAAAGGGTCCACTTGGAAGGGCCCCTTGACCGTACTTACCCCGGACTCGATATTGGCATGAGTCATTTTATTGGTTTTCGCACCAGTCGTTTCCCTTTGAACGCATCTAAATTAATAGGCCGTAACTGGGATAGTTTGCACTAACAGGGAAAAGTTCTGCCTGGTAATTTGGAGAGAGAATGTCTGACTGGCAGGACTGGATCATTGCGTGAAGAATGTTCTCCTTTAACTGCCCTGCTAACGTAACAATAAGAGCCTAAACGGTGGAGTTTTGGCCGGCATCAAGACAGGTATTTTCGAATAGGGTATTATGGGTTTAAGCTCGGAATGAGAGATGAAGATGTATTAGGCAAATGGCGCTGAGGTGATAAAGTTAGTTTAGACCCCACCAAGAAAGGAACAGTCTCATTGGCAGATGGAGTTGACGTGGTTACTGTCTGCCAATTAAATTGTTTTCTTTCTTAGGAACTCCGCATAGTGCTCCTTTATCTTCTTCTGCTTTCAGCAGCACTTACAGCCATCATTCCTTTATGTACCTTCGTAAGACAATCAACAAGGTGACGAACTTAGCAATAGGGCTACCAACACCTTGATTGATTATTGTTTTGAAGCTTTCGATCTCTCCTCCTTCTTTTCCACTAGGCTTAACATATGCCTGGTGGCCCATTATTCATCCTGAGATGTGCTAACAAAAATGCCACAAATCGACTAAAAGGAGTTCTTCCCATCATAAGACAAGTGGGTGTTGTGTTTCCTAGGTATGTTGTTCACTCTGTATTTTCGAAAAGGATAATATGGGTTTAAGCTCGGAATGAGAGAAGAAGATGTATTAGGCAAATGGCGCTGAGGTGATAAAGTTAGGTTAGACCCCACCAAGAAAGGAACAGTCTCATTGGCAGCTGGAGTTGACGTGGTTACTGTCTGCCAATTAGATTGGTTTCTATCTTAGGAACTCCGAATAGTGCTCCTTTATCTTCTTCTGCTTTCAGCAGCACTTACAGCCATCATTCCTTTATGTACCTTCGTAAGACAATCAACAAGGTGACGAACTTAGCAATAGGGCTACCAACACCTTGATTGATTATTGTTTTGAAGCTTTCGATCTCTCCTCCTTCTTTTCCACTAGGCTTAACATATGCCTGGTGGCCCATTATTCATCCTGAGATGTGCTAACAAAAATGCCACAAATCGACTAAAAGGAGTTCTTCCCATCATAAGACAAGTGGGTGTTGTGTTTCCTAGGTATGTTGTTCACTCTGTATTTTCGAAAAGGATAATATGGGTTTAAGCTCGGAATGAGAGAAGAAGATGTATTAGGCAAATGGCGCTGAGGTGATAAAGTTAGGTTAGACCCCACCAAGAAAGGAACAGTCTCATTGGCAGCTGGAGTTGACGTGGTTACTGTCTGCCAATTAGATTGGTTTCTATCTTAGGAACTCCGAATAGTGCTCCTTTATCTTCTTCTGCTTTCAGCAGCACTTACAGCCATCATTCCTTTATGTACCTTCGTAAGACAATCAACAAGGTGACGAACTTAGCAATAGGGCTACCAACACCTTGATTGATTATTGTTTTGAAGCTTTCGATCTCTCCTCCTTCTTTTCCACTAGGCTTAACATATGCCTGGTGGCCCATTATTCATCCTGAGATGTGCTAACAAAAATGCCACAAATCGACTAAAAGGAGTTCTTCCCATCATAAGACAAGTGGGTGTTGTGTTTCCTAGGTATGTTGTTCACTCTGTATTTTCGAAAAGGATAATATGGGTTTAAGCTCGGAATGAGAGAAGAAGATGTATTAGGCAAATGGCGCTGAGGTGATAAAGTTAGGTTAGACCCCACCAAGAAAGGAACAGTCTCATTGGCAGCTGGAGTTGACGTGGTTACTGTCTGCCAATTAAATTGTTTTCTATCTTAGGAACTCCGCATAGTGCTCCTTTATCTTCTTCTACTTTCAGCAGCACTTACAGCCATCATTCCTTTATGTACCTTCTTAAGACAATCAACAAGATGACGAACTCAGCAATAGGGCTACCAACACCTTGATTGAGGATTGTTTTGAAGCTTTCGATCTCTCCTCCTTCTTTTCCACTAGGCTAAACATATGCCTGGTGGCCCATTATTCATCCTGAGATGTGCTGACAAAATGCCACAAATCGACAAGAAAGAGTTCTCCTCACCATAAGACTAGTGGGTGTTGTGTTTCCTAGGTATGTTGTTCACTCGGTATTTTCGAATAGGATAATATGGGTTAAAGCTCGGAATGAGATAAGAAGATGTATCAGGCAAATGGCGCTGAGGTGATAAAGTTAGGTTAGACCCCACCAAGAAAGGAACAGTCTCATTGGCAGACGGAGTTGACGTGGTTACTGTCTGCCAATTAGATTGGTTTCTCTCTTAGGAACTCTGCATAGTGTTCCTCTATCTTCTTCTGCTTTCAGCAGTACTTACAGCCATCATTCCTTTATGTACCTTCGTAAGACAATCAACAAGATGACGAACTCAGCAATAGGGCTACCAACACCTTGATTGATGATTGTTTTGAAGCTTTCGATCTCTTCTCCTTCTTTTCCACTAGGCTAAACATATGCCTGGTGGCCCATTATTCATCCTGAGATGTGCTGACAAAATGCCACAAATCGACAAGAAAGAGTTCTCCTCACCATAAGACTAGTGGGTGTTGTGTTTCCTAGGTATGTTGTTCACTCGGTATTTTCGAATAGGATAATATGGGTTAAAGCTCGGAATGAGATAAGAAGATGTATCAGGCAAATGGCGCTGAGGTGATAAAGTTAGGTTAGACCCCACCAAGAAAGGAACAGTCTCATTGGCAGACGGAGTTGACGTGGTTACTGTCTGCCAATTAGATTGGTTTCTCTCTTAGGAACTCTGCATAGTGTTCCTCTATCTTCTTCTGCTTTCAGCAGTACTTACAGCCATCATTCCTTTATGTACCTTCGTAAGACAATCAACAAGATGACGAACTTAGCAATAAGGCTACCAACACCTTGATTGAGGATTGTTTTGAAGCTTTCGATCTCTTCTCCTTCTTTTCCACTAGGCTAAACATATGCCTGGTGGCCCATTATTCATCCTGAGATGTGCTAACAAAAATGCCACAAATCGACAAAAAGGAGTGCTTCCCATCATAAGACTAGTGGGTGTTGTGTTTCCTAGGTATGTTGTTCACTCTGTATTTTCGAATAGGATAATATGGGGTTAAGCTCGGAATGAGAGATGAAGATGTATGAGGCAAATGGCGCTGAGGCGATAAAGTTAGGTTAGACCCCACCAAGAAAGGAACAGTCTCATTGGCAGACGGAGTTGACGTGGTTACTGTCTGCCAATTAGATTGGTTTCTATCTTAGGAACTCTGCATAGTGTTCCTCTATCTTCTTCTGCTTTCAGCAGCACTTACAGCCATCATTTCTTTATGTACCTTCTTAAGACAATCAACAAGGTGGCGAACGTAGCAATAGGGCTACCAACACCTTGATTGATGATTGTTTTGAAGCTTTCGATCTCTTCTCCTTCTTTTCCACTAGGCTAAACATATGCCTGGTGGCCCATTATTTATCCTAAGATGTGCTGACAAAAATGCCACAAATCGACAAGAAAGAGTTCTCCTCACCATAAGACTAGTGGGTGTTGTGTTTCCTAGGTATGTTGTTCACTCTGTAAAGATCCACGAAAGTGGCAACTCAGAGCAACTAAGTACCATTTTCTTCAAATGTTCATTGAAAAGGTGGCATGTAATCACACCTGTAGAAGACTCAGCTGTTTCCTTCCAAGACCAAGACCAGAAGTTTTTCACTTCAGGTTTGAAGGAAAATTTGCTGTCTAGCCAGATGGTTAGATGATATTATATGATAAATATGCTCCTGATAGATGTACTTCAGATGGACAGCTCCAGCAAGAGCTGAAAGGGCCACTCACTTAACGAATATGTCTGATTTCTTGTTTCCAGGAACCAAAGTTCCGAAACCTAGTCACTTCGTTCACTTAACAGAAGCAGATGGAGCATAAGTCATTAAAAATATCTGCACTAGCCAGCTGTCATAAGATACTTTCTGCTTTCTTCACAAAAACCAAGACAAGAAATGATAGAAAGTTCAAATTGTTACCATACTATACAGCCAGTCAGTGAATTATTACCTACTTAGAAGAAATGATAGAAAGTTCAAATTGTTACCATACTATACAGCCAGTCAGTGAATTATTACCTACTTACCACAACCGGGCTTTTGAGATTCAATCTTGTCAGCACAGCAGGACCAGTGCTAATAATTAAGGATGGATAATTCACTGTTTCTCTTCTCATGAGCGCCATCTGTTGGATCGAGAGGAAACTATAATTAATCAGTCTATAAGTTCTAGAACAAATCACCGAATCCGTGTTTAGCACTACCTGCAAGTAGTTACGAACATCGTAATGAAAATAAAGTTAATCGCGTACTTCAAAGTTCCATCGAACTCGGCCCATAACTGCGAACCTAATCTACTCAAAGTTCGTCCCATATTGGTCCAAATCGCGCACTTAAGCCAGATTAAAACTTGCTGGATACCACCGCGTTCCGCGCCGGACCTGCATGTTCAATGAGGAATTTCATTTGGGTAGCCTTTCTTCCAACCGTTAATGCATGTTCTACGGCTCGTTATTAGCTTTATTATTTGGGGGTGGCTCAACAACAACAAAGGGAGAGGCTCACTAGCCTAGAAGTACGTAGAACACAGTGGTTAACCGAAAATTTACATTTGTGATTTTACCTTAGATTAGATAGACCCCGAGGAACATCTGTTCGGAAACTGGCGGAAAGCAGGGCCAAAGTTTCGGAATTGCTAATTACCCTATTGCTCCTCGCCTGCCTTCACTTGTTGATTGATCATCTGCAGGTGAATTATCCGGCTGTGAAATGGACAAGTCGAAAAGTATCCGAACCCACCTCGAATATCTCGCTACCTCAGGCTCCGGTGCTTTCTTAATGAATGTTAGTAATTAACAGTGAGACGCAACGGTGGAACGTTTAATAAAAAATGATTATTGTATGGAATTACGGCGGTTTCTTGAGCTTCCTCATCAATTTCAATTAAAATTGAGAAAGCAGGAATGAGATTATAGGGGAAATAATCTGATGTCTTCAGTAGAAAAGGTTTGACACGCATACAACTAGCCAAAAATTCCACTATACATCATTAATCCGCTCTTTGTGGTCCCAATTACCTGCAGTATGAATCCACATTAAACCATAACCTCAAATTTGATTAGTTTCCTCTCGTTGATTATGATTTTGTCGAATTATTGCTTGCATCGTGGTGATTCATTTCTATATCTATTCTTTATGTTATACAATGATTTGAAGGAAAAGCTAAAGATTATTGAAAATAAAAATAGAGATCAAGTACTCCTAGTTAACCCTAGTTTTTCCACTACTTCTTCCAATACTAGGGCTAACCTAGACACGAAAATACACAACCGTATCAATTCGGCATCACGGGCATTCTAGAAGCTAAAGGTCAGAGTGTTTCAAAATCACGACCTCAATCTGAAAACCAAGACAACTGTTTACAAAGCAGTCGTCCTCCCAACGCTTCTTTATGGAAGCGAAAGCTGGACTCCCTACAGGCGACATCTTGAACAAACGCAACAACGTCATCTAAGACAGATAATGCACATCAGATGGTTCCACAAAGTTTCAAATGCAGAAGTCTTGCAACGCACGAGTTGTACAACAATTGGATTCAAGTAACGAGGGCCCGACTCAGATGGAGCGGCCACATTCTGAGGATGCAAGACACAAGACTCCCCAAAATAGCTCTGTATTGCCAATTGACAGAGGGAGCCCGGAAACCAGGAGGCCAGTATAAGCGGTTTAAGAATACACTACATCAATCCCCAAAATCAATTAATGCCAATCATAACTGGGAACAACTAGCGTTAGACAGGTCACAGTGGAGATCTATGGTGCACAGTTATAATGGAGACTCGAGAAGAATTCAGCGGCGGCCAGATCTGGTAGGTGACTATCCATGCCCGGAGTGTGGAATGATCTGTAGGTCACGGTTGGGTCTCTTCAGTCACAGGAGAGCACACAGTCGCAATTAGCCCCAAGAAATTATAAGTCTGTTCTTTTATTATGTCTTTTTGTAGATTAATTCCCGGTAACGGTACCTCAATGAATTAATGAATTAATGAGTTTTTTCAACATTCTTTCATTTACAAACTTCGTTCTCCAAGCGTCCATTATGTTTCAAATGACGCGTGGGGTCGATTGACACATCATTCCAATCTGAGTAAACTGGAAATGTCCTTTGGTAGAAGACTATTGAGACCAGCCATTAAGACCTTATTCATGGCCTATCTGCGAAAATATAAATGCAAATTGTAGCCCATAAAAGCAATGTATATTAAAGAATTCGAAAAAGGTTCAATCAGTAATGCATAAAAATGAAATGAGCGTTGAAATACCCCTCTAGATCAGGCCGATTCGATTATTCTAATAAGGTCCCATTAAAGTATAAAAGTGGTCGTGTAGGTGGTGTTTAGGTGCAGTAAAATTGTTGAACGCGATGCCGAACAAGAAGTCCAGCTTTTGAACATTTCTCGCCGTGGACTTGAATTCGTTTTCGGTCGCAACGTTGCCACCACTATCCATTTCATCGACCTGGCTGCAACCGTTCGACTCCAGTTGTTAGGGATTTTTCGAAGGTCAACTTTCGACATTCGTATCTCCCAGAAAAATCATCGTAGAACTAAATATGATGAATATTCGGAAAGAGCAACTCTTCGAGTCATAAATTTCGGAATTTCATAAGCCTCAGGGTAACTGTTCGGTCTTAACGATTTTTTAACTGACACCACTTTTTGGTAATTTTTCGAAAGCAAACTTTCGATACGTATTTCCCAGAATAATCATCGTAGATTTGAATATGATACATATTCTGAAAGAGCAGCTCTTCAAGGAATAAATTTCCAAATTTTATCGAGATCTTTCAGTGGAATCCTACTGAGAAGTGGTCGAGAATGTATATCAACGTTTCGACGAACTGTTTCAAGCGAAACCAAAACAATAGAAGCGTTAAAAAGCCATTGCTGCATGATTTGACAGGTAATCAAAGGATTTCTATGGGTAGACACAGTCAGAAACCAATCTTGTGGGGGATTGGTAGATCTTGGGCTCGATATTTCGTTTCTAGTTTCTCGATATCGCTGGAAAACACTAACTTGAAGGAAATGCGCAACATATCCCTAAACTCCCTTAATTTTTGTGGAAGGAAGAATCGATTCACTCTATCAGTGAAACAGAGCCTCGTAATTTTCGATCACGTGTAGTCATTCGGCTCATTTTTCGCATATGAACATCATTTCCAAGGAAAGATGCGCAGTTTGAAGAAGCTTTTGGAAGGGCACTGAGAACACCTATACTTTTTTCTTCGGGGACAAGGCGAAACCATTTTCTGATCACGAACACGCATGCAGATGAAGACGTGAATAAATAAATGACAATTTCGATGCGCATGTACTTGTAGATCAAGGGGCATTCCCTGAAATAACTGCATGACATTAGCGATAGGTTTGGTGCTAACCTCATTTGAATAAACACCTCTGCTCCAAGATACAATATCTCAATTTGAATAAATGCTCGTTGAGAGCTGCACCGTGTTGTAGGACGTCAGGGGCGTTAACACGATGCACAAAAGAACCAAAACGAAGAACTTTCGATATTATGAGAGCTTTTTTATGTCTAACAATTAGGTAGGTACTCTCAGGGAGATTCCGTCAAACACATACATATGTACTTCTGCGAAATGCAATGTTCCCAATTTTCTGTAACCTCTTGGTTACAGGTTAATATGGTAAACCACATTGCCAAAACAAACGAATCCAGGAAATCAAGTTTCACTCAGCATAACTTCTTCTGCAACAGTTTATTTTCTTGAGCAGGAATTTTCGCGTAATATCGTCGTTAACTTTCATGAACCACCGAAATGACGAAGAGCTGGGTTCATGGAATATTATAACCGTAGTTATAACTCATAAGGTGCCATTTCGTGCAGCAACAAAACGCCTATTACACTTATAATGAAGTTCATGGAAGATGTTATTTTGGAACTCGCTCATTTCATCGGCGAACCCAAGTAATCAGTTCTCTTCTTCATACCTATATGTCACTGACTTTGTTTATTCAAACTCGAACAAAGATTGCACCATCGAACTGAAAACCTTGCAGATACCACACGGATGGTCATTATTTTGTTATTCACAAACTTAATTGATCCCATCAGAGCAACACATCTTTATACAAATGGGATGAATTGATGGAGCCTTCATTCTATGCCTGTACATTCATACATCGTATCCTCTACTAGCAGAGATTGTTTTTACACCACTGGAGCTATGAGTACATGCCAAACTAGGGCACTGAAGATCATTACAAATCTTTCATCTCTTCAGAAGTAGAAGACTCTGTATCACTTGGCGAAAAATGCTTGAGAAACTTGTAGAATCGAGGAAGTAATATCCCCAAAGCATTCCCAGATACTGGATTCCATAAGAACTTTGAAAATGTGAGATGAGCTATAGATATAGATAGAGGGTAGCCCCTAAAAGCTACAAGGGTCCATCCATCGTTTCATTTCTATGGAATTATGAATTGTGTTGCTTTGGCTTGGCAAATAAGACCGAAACCATGGTCAGCATCTACTCTCCCTAGTTGGAATGGTCTTTCTGTTGGTACTCCGAGTGATAACGGTTGGTTAAGAGGGGTTTAGACAGTAACTATACTGCATTCACATTTATTTTAGCAGTCGGTTGGCCATGAAATAATTTTCTCAAGTTTTTGTAACTAGAACGGAGTTAGGTTGGCACTCATGAAATGTCGTTAATGTCATAACGCCGTTGCCACAACTAATATCAATTTTTATTTCGAAAATGCAGAAAGTGATTGAAAGAAGAGACAGGGTTACAGGAAGTGCTATTTAGAATTCAGGTCCGCTCATTCAAATAGTTATAACCTGATATTCTAAAATCCACAATACGTCAGACGGTAGCGAACATATTCAATGTAAGAGAATTTATATAATGTTTCATCTGAATCTAAACGACTTATATTTCAGCTGAATATTTCCACAATCAGAAAGATTGTGAATGAAGAGGATGACAAAAAATTTACTTCTGTTGGGAGACCCAAAAAAGTGGTAGAATTTGAGAATTTTATGTTTGAGTGAATTAATGCGAAAAGTTTACTACAAGATTTTCGATGAATGTCATCGTAGAATAAGTTCCCGAAAATTGATTTGTCTATTTTTCATTTGACTTGTCGTATACATTGTGAATGTCTTTAGGTACCAATAAATACCTTATTATTATTATTATATCAATGCATTAAGATGAACATCCACAAATACGCGCCAGTTGTCCTGTGAATTGTTTATTCATGTGAAATTTTTGTTCAAAGGTGAAGTTCATCTTGACTTGAAACTTCCTTTAATTCCTTTTACTTATATTGATGCAAGATGATTTTTGTTGAAGAATTTAACATTCTTGTAATTATCTGTTAATTCCTTCGGGAGATACCCATTCCCAACCACCGCATCATATGCATTTCATCTTCGGGTTAATATTTTTGAAATCTACAACTGATGTAACGTACTCAAAGTTTACCCAAAGAAGATAACGAAAAAACTCTCCTCAAGCTAGTTCATATTATGATATTATACTGATCTCTTGTATTTTCCATGCAAATAACTGGATTTGGTATGCCTTCAATCAGTTTGTACTTCAATTATGTTCGTCACATATTTTCCGAAGAGATTCGACATTGTGATAAAATACGTAATAACAGAAACTTTTACGTAGAACGGCAACATAGCGTTGATTTAAAACCCAAAAATATTTTGACAAGCGTCATAACCCCATATTTTCCTACTATACAGAGTGAAATGTGTCAAATTTCCATGGCCAACCGACTGCTAAAATAAAAGTGAATGGAGTATATCGTTGATTTTTATATCGATGGAAGTTATGTATCTCAATTTCGTTTCCCTCCAACAATTTCCTCCAATTAGCTTTTCCCCACGAGTGTAGGAAACGGTGTGCGTTTCGCAGGTAATACCAATCCACCTAATCCAAATGGTCGCAATGAAAAATTCAATTTTTTCAGAAAGGTATTCCGCAGTTTCCCACCTACGAACCCTGTGTGTGAACAACGTCTCTTTACCGTGGCACCTCCGTTTTATGGACTCGTTAAAAATTAACTATCAGTAGTTTGCTCTCAGAGAGGCGATGATCATTCCCCTGTCGTCGACACCTAAACTGTCGTTATCAATTTAACACCGTCGTCGTTGAGGTCTAATTTGCTTCGAGCCGGCAGCATTATTGCTCCATGTCCAAGGGCAAATTTCGGTAATTCTGCCTTGATGATACGTGTGGAAATAGGGCCTTTTTCTTGATGTTCGACAATGAAACGGAGTAAAACGAGTAAATGGCACAGTCGTCACGTTGCATCCTTCACCCCCAGGTGAGAAGGAAATTATGAATCATCCGGTTTTATAGTGATTTACAATCCGCGGAAAATTTAATATTGTCATCAATAATTAAAGTTACGACACTGGAAATATCCCGCCATCCATAGAAATATCCGAACTCCACCCTTAAAGTTTTAATATCGAATTCAGTTGAAAGCCGAAAATTTAATATTGAAAAATCCCGCAGAACTTTGCAAGGTAGGAAGTGATCTTTGGGAAACTTGAAATGAGTTCGGTGGACTGGAGCGTGCAGCATAAGGCCAAATGAGTGAAAAAGATGTAGAAGAAGCCGGCAGCCGTGAAACTTCTGCAATTATCATTTCTCAAATGTATAAAGCGCGGAGGAACAGCTAGAGCCAGAAAAATCAAAGGCTACTATAGCAAGTGTTCCTTTGTCTTCAACTCCCGAAAAGTTTTCTCTATCGGTTAATTTGCAGAGATTTGGCTTGACTCTGCAGGTTTCAGATCGGTCAATTACTCGAGAAAAGTTTGCATTTGTCTTTTCATTTATAGACAGGCCGTGTTGAACCCTGATCCCTGCAGTGTTGAAGTTTCATGAGCATGCGAAAGTTGGGATCGGAAAAACTTTGGAAAGTTCGTAGGGAACTCGAAGAATTTTTTCCCTCACAACATTACCTCCTGGCAGTTCGTGGAAGAAGACGCAAAAACTGTAACTCGTCATTCATTTTCCACGAAAGTTCGAGGTATTCGAAAACGTCATCGAACAATCTAAAATTAGTGAAGGTTCTCAAGAAGTTCAACGGAACAAACAAGTGCCATATTTTGAAACCAGAATTCATCATTGTCTTGAAATGAAGTTGTTTTCACAAGGTTGCTAGGCAACGAAAAACCCCGTCTAGTCCTTCGAAAACCATAGATAACATATATCGAAGAAGACAGTGCAAATGGTCTGACATGCTAGAATTGTGAAAAAAATCTAGAAGCCTAATTTTTAATATGAAAGTATGGTTCATACAGGACCAAGAATTAATATTCTCGTTTTTTCTACTTTCCGGAAAACTCTTTCACAACTTTGACAAGGTTGTGTGAATATGCCCTGTTAAGACATGTCGGATCTGACTTTGACAGTGTTGGTAAGGTTCATGTGATTTTGATTTAGAGTGGTTTTTATGAATCCTTATTAATTTTATGAGAAAATGTTATGGGTGAATAATATTCACTCTTAAGTGGTGATATGAAAGTGCGTTATGATAGAAAACTGACCATTATTGTCAATATTGACGGGTAGAATTTGAATTTTTGTGATCATAAATGTCATAGATAGTTTTTTTGCCCCTCCAGTGACGTCTTATGGATTCATTGATTCAATTTATCTCATGGGGAACTTCTAATGAGAGCTTTATGTTAAAAACAACGCGGAATTGAGAATTAGCAGCATATTCATGAAAAAAATTGAGATGTGAGTAAGGGATAAAAATATTCCACTTCAAATTGAAAATAAACAGCATCTGCGTCCTTCGACAGAACTCCTACCGTTGAAAAAATTCGCTCGCCACCCTGTATGTTTGTTACCTAACTCCAAACATTCGTTATGAATGACTCACAACATTTCTGGCCCAATATAAAGCACCATAAATCGGCCCGAAAGAAAACCGACCCCCCAGATTCAATTTTCACGAAACATTCGTTTGCACGCTTATCTCTGAAGATTCATTGTTAATTCAGGTATAACAGCACGATGTCCCTTGATGATATGTGTACGAATCGGGTGAAACAGAATCCCTTTCGGAAGGGGTTCGCAATCCCCACGGAAGTTCGCAGGTGTTATGTGTTATCGACCTTGCATTCATTTGTATCCTGCACCCTTCTTCTACAATCGGAGTCTGCACGTGGACTCTAAATTTTTGCTGTGAGTGGAGGTGGAGAGGTGGTCGATAAGAGAGGGTGTTTCAGTGTTTAAAATAAAGCTAAGCTGTTGGATCATGTTTGGAAACTTTGATTCAGCTGCCAGTGCTGCTACCTTGTTATGTCATTTTTTTAGGATAGGTAGGACAACTTTGGGGTACCTTGCCCATTAAACAGTTGGTAATGTTTCCTGTATACTCTTTTCGAATAGTTGAAGGTTATTCATATCAAATGGAAGTGTGTTCAATAACTTTTTAGTCTGATAGAAGAAGGAATTCTGATATACAAGAAAGTTGGAACTGGAATTGGCAGCTGCTCGAAGCATTTTCCATGAAAATTTGTGTAGAATCATGAGAAGGTAGGATATATCCATGTCGGGGAAAATCATCGGTCTGATATGTTTAATACTAATCTCCACACATCATGGATTATATAAATCATATCGATTTTTTTTCAATTCAACATAATGAGTTCTTGCATGTTTTCGAAGAAAATTGGAATGATAATTATCACTTGAAAAATCTCCAAACTGCAGATACTTTCTTTTTTTCGCTTTTAGGTTAACTGAGGTGCTATTGAAACACCACCGGAGTTAATTTTTTTTCAGAGATTTGTTATTACTATCATCTTGTGTTTGTCAAGTCCCAGCAGCCGTCCATATTGACCCGCTAAGTGCTTAAGTGATTTGTATTCGGTCAAGTGTGAACTTCAGATCCTATAAAGCTTTTCAGGGGTCCTGTCATGATTCATTTCCGTCTCTCTTTCTACTCTAGCCTTCTCTGCGACGACGACAGTGAAATGCAATCCTATCTCAGCTTTAATCGTGGAACTCGACACCTGTTTCAATTATACTGCCTCCATTTGTTTCATTTGGGAACGTATTAGTTGATGCTTTCTCCAAACGACGAGACCTGTTTCTCCTCAAACAGTGATGTATTTTACTGACAATAAGCCTATTCACATAGGGTGAGCTCTGACGCAGCTTTGACAGTTTTCAACACACGTTACTCGAATTATACGTCATTCGTCAGGGAGTTTTGGAAGGGTTTATCGTGAAACATTAGCAAAAGTTTCGAGATTCATTCCTTGAAGTTAAATTGATGTTCAATTTAGAATGAATTCGATAAAAATCTATTTATATTGAAAAACAAAATTTATAGCAACAGAACGAGCGACAGAAAAAAATAATGGCTGTATTATATGTGAGTTCCTATTTCTTTCTGTATGTACATGGAGAGATAGTTAGTATACGTACAGATCTCGTTAATCATGCAGCTGGATATTCACAGATGTCATTGTATACAAAGTAGAAAAGTAAATAAAATAGCAACCCCTGCATCGGTACCCTAAAATGCATAACATAACAATAATAGCAATTGGGTTTGGGGTTTTGGCTGTTGCTCAATATCTCAGAAACTTTCTCTCACATTGTGCTGACACTTTGTTAGTTCAAAACATCTTCTTTTCCTGAGAATGCAGTTTTATAGTTTTGAAGAATGACAATTCTACCATATTTGGATAAGTGACTACTTATTGAACCGAACAAAAGCTATTTTTATTCAAAAGAACTCGAATTGTCATAGTAGGAAGATAATATCGACACTACAGATAACATTTCACGAAAAATTATACTGAGCATTTTCGAGGGATGAATTATTCACGTCAGAAATTGGATGCAGCTCGTTTTTAGCGAACTCCCGAGAATTTCAAATAGAATCACAAAGAAATTCGAAACAGCGGATGAAAATGGAGGACACAACCTGCATAAATCTTCCCCTCAATCTAAGTATTTGATCCGATCGAGAAAGATCAACTGAGACCCGATTCTAATCTCGAAAATAATGCATTAAATATTCATTGTTTCGACTTTGCTCTTCTCTGTTTTTCGCATTACTTATCCTCTCGGATAGTAGCACTTGGTTCGATCTTCCAATTTGAATGGGAAATTGTATTGATGGCAAGCCTGAGTGCAGATATGAGAGAGTCATTATGTTTCCATTTATTTATATTAGGATATCCAATAGCAGCCAGCTGTATCTCTGAAGAGGTAGGTATTGCGAATCCAATTACCAGTCATCTGACAATGACGGATTCGAAAAGAGCATGTTGGAGAATATTATATTGAATCGATCGTATCAGAAACGATACATTAGAAATCGGTATCACATTCGATGAAGTTTTACTCGATCATTTTATATGTTTGTCTGGCAGTAGCTGGCATCATTTCCTATAGCTAAGCCTTGCATCCACGCTGAAAATATCTGTAGAACAGGAACAAGTCTGAGGTTTTCTCAGCTCCAAGATCATCTTTTCATCCTCCAAATCTGCATTACTTATTTTCTTTTCGATTGTCAGGAATCTGCTGAAGGATTTAATGAATTTCATCGGCAATATTTGAGATAGAATTATAAATGTGGGTGCAAAATGATGAATGCGCCAGTATCCCAATGGAAACAAGGATACTGTTTTCAATTACGGGTAGTATCATTATATTTATATCCTCGAAACACACCTTTGACTCAGATGGTAGCTGAAAGATATCACTTCATGAAACAAAATCAAACAGCAGCGAATTTGGATGAAGCCGAATGATGAATATAATGATGACAGAAAGAACATTATTTTCTCCACTGATTAATTCATTCAGACTGAAAAATGAATAGCTGATTGCTCTATATCAATAAGTTTCAGAGCACGAGTATTTTTTAGAGAATATGGTTGGTATAACTTACAAGAATTTTTCAGAATAATCTTCCACAGTCATAATAAGAATTTTCTCTTTCAGTATGTAAGTACTGCTCCAATAAAATTCTGTAGCACTAATTGAAAAGCCCTGTAGTTTCGGCAAGACTGATAAAACCGCAAAATCCTTCTCCGGATCCCGCCAAAGAACTGAGGTGAGCCCAAAGTAGAAACTTCAGGCCCCGACCGGAATTACCCTAATTTCAAAGTTTTGATTTTCATTAATTTTTAAGTTGTCGGTCTTATCCCATCGAATCCAATCAATTCCGACTTCCAATCGGTGGCTTTTATGCACTCTCCCCAGATCGGATTGAAGAAATATAAGAGCGCTTTGGGTTTAATCTGCGTGAATCAAAGCAGATTATCCAGAATTCTGGGTCGGAACGAATTTCCTTTCAGTTTCGATTTCATGAATTTATATTCGGGAGAATTAATTCGAATTTATTCACTCACCTCCGTGAAATATGAATCCGAGATTGGAGGGATGGGAAATAGGTTGAGTGAAATCTTGTGTTTATTTTCACGCGGTGGATTTTTGGGTTTTGTCCGGTGAAGGGCGTCGGATGAATCTTTGGTTGGACTCTGAGGTGGATTAAGAAGTTGATTATTCATTCATTTTTTCGCCAAAAAACGAAAATATTATTGAAGATGAACTAGTTAATTTCTTGTTGGTGTTAAAACAGAGACAACAGGTTAATCAGTCTTTATTTTCACGTCTGCCACTATTACTGCAGCAATGAGTGTTTCCACAACATAAACAAGTAGGAAAGTGACTTATCAGAGTTTTTGACCTAGGAAATAGGAAACACTGTGCTGAATTTCAAGAGAGTAGTGCTGGTTGAATAAGCCTTCAGTGAGGTGGTTATAAATGGTAGTTACCTCAGATAAAAGTAATCTGATTGCAGAAATTTTTCATGGAAAACTGTGGCAGGTACATATAGCCCAAAATGTAAGGAATAACTGCCTTCAAGTCTTCAAGCAGCTACTAAAAACGATTGAAGTTCAGTGGATGATTTGTCGACATTTCTTTGCACCGTGAAAAGGGTTTATCGCTGACATATTCAAAAAAACATGGCGAGTTATAGGCCGTTCAAATATTTTATTACAAATAGAATGTCGTGGAACTTTTTCAACAAAAATTTTGTAGAGATTCGATTGAATGAATGTTAAAATGATGAGGAACTGTTTTACTTCGGTTCACGACATTTTCGTGGAGTTTTCAATCAAGTCGGGCCGTTCATACCCGTTTTGTTCAGCGCCAACCTCCTCCATTGTAATTCGCAACTAACAAAGAGAAGCTCGAGACAAGAAAGAAGCAGCCATCTGTGACTGGGAGTAACTCCCTCCAGAGACAAGCCGTTCAGGGGTGTTGGTCCAATATTATTGTTGACTGAAACTTGCTCCCGTAACATTTGCCGATCCTGTCAGCTTGAAAGGTTGTATTTACCGCTTGATGCATTTGTTATGTTAAGGGTGGATTTCACTCGTTCATTTTCATGGCATATCGCATTCGCGCCATTCACAAATGTTGGACTTGGATTGCTCTATCGTACGGAACTGTTCGGTTTATTGTCAGTTTTTTCTTCCACGTCGATTCTTGTTCCTGAGGGAATTATCTGGAGGAGTCAGTATGGGATTTAAAGAAAAAACGCGCTTTCGAGCAATACAACACACCTACAATTCTGATGATTCTGGAAACAACTAGAATTGGGGGAAAATGAAAAAATATTTATGTTGGTGAACAATCATGATGGTCTCATATTAGAATAAAACTATCAACAAAGGGCGTTGCGACTGAAACAGGCTCTGTAAAGTTATTTTCACGTTGATATATTGGTTGGCAATACTGTTTGATTGTCATCCGTATAAACCGAATAATTGACAGATATACATAGGCAAACAGTACTGACAACAAATAAATTCGTGATGGCCCAATAGGATATTATCGCATATACAGCCATGGTGAATCGTTGATGAAGTGATCATATGTGTTATAGAAAACTAGGAAGAATATTTAAACTGATTATGGTATATTTTATAACTCTAAAATCGTTACTGTGAAATCTTGACGAGGTTTTGTTGGTGTGACAAAATGGTGAAGGCGCAGGTCAGGACTAATATTATCGGGAGTTTGAGAATTATTGTATTTAAGGATTGCGCTTTTCAAATTTTAATCAGAATACCTGGAGGTGAGTGAATGATTCTTCTGTCACGTCTAAGAGAAGGAGATTATTGACTGAGTATCATCATCATCATTGCTATATCCCGTTGCCGGGAATAAATCTACAACAACAAAAAATTAAAGGTGCGAACAGACTTAGGGCTAATTGCGACCGTGTGCCCTCCTGTGACTGAAGAGACCCAACCGTGACCTGCAGATCCTTCCACACTCAGAGCATGGATTGTCACCAACCAGATCTGGAAGTCGCTGTATTTTTCTCGAGTCTCCATTATAACTGTGTACCAAATACCTCCACTGTGACCTGTCCAACGCTAGTTGTTCCCAGTTATGATTGGCATTAACTGATTTTAGGGATTGATGTAGTATATCCTTAAACCGCTTATACTGGCCTCCAGGTTTTCGAGCTCCCACTGTCAATTCGCCATACAGAGCTATTTTGGGGAGTCTTGTGTCCTGCATCCTTAGAATGTGGCCGCTTCATCTGAGTCGGGCCCTCGTTACTTGAGTCTCAATTGTTGTACAACTCGCGCGTTGCAAGACTTCTGCATTCGAAACTTTGTGGAACCATCTGAGGTGCATTATCTGTCTTAGATGACATTGTTGCGTTTGTTCAAGCTGTTTAATATGTCGCCTGTAGGGCGTCCAGCTTTCGCTTCCGTAAAGAAGCGTTGGGAGGACGACTGCTTTGTAAACAGCTGTCTTGGTCTTCAGATTGAGGTCGTGATTTTGAAACACTCTGACCTTTAGCTTCCAGAATGCCCGTTAAGCCGAATTGATACGGTTGTGTATTTCCGTGACTAGGTTATCCCTAGTATTTATGAAGCTTCCCAAGTATTTGAACTGCTCGAACTGTTCAAGGGTTTCATTCTCCAGGCTGATTTGTGTTTGAAGGCTTTCTGACGGACTTACTAGGATTTTGGTTTTGTCGATATTGAGTCTAAGGCCTAAAGCTTCGTATATATTTATGTTTATGGGTGTCCAGCAAAATCTCAAGATCCTCTGGGCTGCTAGCGATAAGTGCGCAGTCGTCTGTATATTGAAGTTCCGTGATAATTTTTGAACGGGTTTTTGCTCTGCGGCGCTTCAGGTTAAATAGGCCTTCATCAAATCTGAATCTTATTCCAACACAGGCATTCTCATGTCAGCAATTTATCGAGACAGCTATGGCGAAAATATTGAACAGTAAAGGCGCTAACACGCAGCCTTGTTTTATTCCAGAGTTGGTTAAGAAATGGTCGGTTGTAGAGCCATTATGCTGTAGTCTAGCGGTGTTGTTAGTATGAAGGCTTTTACACACTGCTATAAGAATTTTTCGGGTACTCCAAATAGAGTGAGGTACTGCATAACTGACATGACATGACAAATGTTGTGAAATAGAAAATTTAGTTTCCAATTTAATTAGTTTTAGCAGTCTCAATTGTGAGATATTTTATAAAAACTGCAATTACATTCTACATCTTGTTTCTTACACTCTTATCGAGGGAACATTTCATGGAATTGTTGGAGTGAGGTGAGATGTTAGGAAGGATCAAGTGAGATAGGATGTGAGGTAAAACGGAACAGCAATGTGGAGACAAAGAGAAGAATCGAGGAAGTTGAACGATTTCAATTGCCCATGTCCAAAATGAAACTTTGACCTTTTCTCATAGAAAAAAAATTGACATTTGACGCTTGACGCCATATTTATCTTACGACATCATGTTATCTCTTGTTTTCAGCAGAATTTTCATGACCAATTGCGCCAAATTTTCGCACGTTTGAACGAAAACACCCATCCCATTCCAAACGGACGCAATCCCTATGGAAACGGAAATCACGGTGGGTCATACGAAGGGCTTTCCTGCGGTGGCATCGCGGAACAATGCGGACCCACCCGCGGATACAACGAACCCTTAAATCTCTTACAAATCCAATTAAAAGATCAACTTATTGGATTTCCGGCGAGTGAAATTCGGCGCTTCCGAGGTTCACATAAATTAAACGGGCCGCGCCACCTTCTTGTTCCTTGATATTTGATGTCGCGACTCCGCCATTTCCTGGCGGCTTTATTTGAAGTAATTGAAGCGTTGCTGTTGCCGAGAATGAGGACGGGTCCGAGTGCCTGCCGCCGAGCGGCTGGCGGTGACATAGACCGCAGTGACAGCTCCGTGTCACGCTCGGTAAATCTCCACACCTTCTGGGCTTTGTCGATCTATTTCGTCCTTTGCCGTAAAACCTTCATTTTGCGAAGGGATTTTTGGCATTTGATCTCGCTTCGACGGCTTTCATTATGGGGGATTCCGAGGAGGCGATTCAAGAAAAGGGGGATGTAACTCGATAAGGATCATCTCATTGATTTCTGTTGACAGATTTTCAATTAGTCAACCACCGCATTCTTTGTTATTGTCTAGCGAAATTGTTGAATATTTCACTTGAAATTTTGATGTTTGTGACTTATTCTCCTGAAGAAAAACCATATTAACTTTAATAAGAATTAATTCAAATGTTTGCCACTCGCCGATATGAAAATCAACAAGTGTTGCGATCTGAATTGAACTAGCCAATTTGCCATCGTCGGGACAACTAAATGGAAAAAATTCGACCGAAGACGAGCAGATGCTGACCATCGTTTTTTTCTCATTTGACCTCGTCACAGAAACTCAGCTCCTTCTCTTATGAAAATACGCTTGAAATTGATAGACCCTATTTTAAATACTGGCAGTCACTTCTGAGTATCAACTTCTATATGCTGAGATTTTGTGGTATCGATATACTGTAATTTTGGTGGTATACACCTATTATTGCAAGAGGTAGAAAATTATTTCGAAAACACTTTTTTCCTTATTCATTTGTCTGTGGAATGGAGAGAGGGCCATTGAACTGAAAATATTATTAGGGAAGGGATGATTTATGTTCGATTATGGCAAAAATTAACTGAAACATTACAGTCGAAAATGCAGTCTGTTACACAGACTCGTGTGTTTCAGGACGATGCTAACTGCCCCGATTTTCACGCTTGTTGCATACGTTAAAGCAGTCGATTGCACCTGCCTGTTCCGCAAATTCTCCCCGCTCTCCGAGCTATCCTTTTCAGAGATTACCCGGAATTCTGTAGCACTATTAAGTTCACAAATTGACCAGATTAGTAGGAAACCATACGACTTACGCTGTGTCCTGTTGATTTAACATTATTGATGGTTCCGAGGTGGCTTCCGACCACAGTTTGTAGTCGTTCGCCTATTTCGAGGAATCATCAAACAATACGCATCATTTAATTGCTGCGGACTGTGGAGGAACTGGAATAACATGGATTTGTTTGATCTGGGGTTACCTTAATTGGACCACTGGGCTGCTCTGGATTAGCTGTAGGACCACTACAACGTCAAAAGATGAGCGAACTGATTTGAATGTGTGCTCTAGAATTATTCTGCGTGTTCCGTTTCTACAGAGAACTGCACTTGATCAACCAATGGCTAATTCTCCAAGAAGGACGACGCTATGATTATATTTGTGGCTCTTTGAGTGAATCAGAATCTGTGAGTGGATTGTTGCCCTTAAAAATCCTCGATTCATGCCATCGTTCAGATGATATAGTGGGTTATTTGAAGATTTGAATGCTTGCCGGGTAAGTCAAATATCCATATGAAGAATAATATTTCGCTTAGAAAACGAAGTTTCGGTTAATCCTGGTAAAACAGAAATGGTTCTTTTTAACGAGTTTTTGCTTGTGTTTACAGTGAGTATACTCGACTTAACTGTGGAACGTGGATGCATTGAAGTTGTGCAGTTTTCTTTGCCGCAGGTTTCCGAGAATTTCTCCAGGTATAGGTAAAAAAAGAGCTGGGTTCATCATCGTCGTGAAGCAGACAACGAGATATTGTGTCAGTCTTACTTCAAGACATCCTTTCTTATGCCTTTTCTCAGCAGGATAAAACAAGTCTTGATGTTGGTCATCCAACCAATACCTACAGAGTAGATAGTAGCAGTGGTCCTCCCAACTCTTCTTTACGGAAGCGAAAGCTGGACGCCCTACAGGCGACATATTAAACAGCTTGAACAAACGCAACAACGTCATCTAAGACAGATAATGCACATCAGATGGTTCCACAAAGTTTCGAATGCAGAAGTCTTGCAACGCGCGAGTTGTACAACAGTGGAGACTCAAGTAACGAGGGCGCGACTCAGATGGAGCGGCCACATTCTGAGGATGCAGGACACAAGACTCCCCAAAATAGCTCTATAAGCGGTTTAAGGATAGACTACATCAATCCCTAAAATCAGTTAATGCCAATCATAACTTAAGGAGCTGTATCAAACCAGGGGCAGTCAGAAAATTATGGGAAAAAATCATACTGTTTTTTGACACCCTGTGCATCAGGTCGTCTGATGCTCTACAAGCATCACGATTCGTGCAACTCAAATGAATATCGAGGGTCTAATTTTTCGAATTATCAACCTCGTGTGAGAGGGAACATAGATAATCGAATTCGACTCATGTAACTTCCAACGAGAGGAACATCCGGAATTATCAAAATTTAACGAGCGAGTAAAACCAATTTGTCGGGGATGTAAATAACTCCAAGAATGTCGCATGTTCACTGAATTCTTGTCCTCGGGGACAATGCGGAAATTATTCTTCATTACATCGAACCCATTGTGCCTATGTTGCGTGGAGATCATTTTGAACGACTGAGAACTTTGTCAGGCGACACCTTTCCTACAGGGGTGATGTATTAACTACAGCTCGGACAATGCATTGTTCGTAATCACGCGATGGTTTTTCAACCAATCTATCCGGAGCTATTCGAAAATATCACCCTCTTTCGATGGGGACCGATCAGGCAAGCACAATACTTGGATAGGAGGTTTTTTTGAATGAAACACTTTATACAGGTTGCGACAGAGCCAATTGACCAGTTCCGAGGGGTCGTTGCTTGGCTGTATGGGGTCAGGAAGGCGCGGAAGGGCTCTTTGTGTTCCTCAGGGTCTGTAGTTTTTAGTGGCCAACGCGATCACCTGATTTGAACATCCACGACTTCTCTCTTTGGGACTACCTTAAAGATAAGGTCTTTAAACATCGTCCACACAACCACCTTCAACTAAAGCAGAAAAAAACTGAAGAAATCAGCTCGCTTTATACTAAAAAGCGATTGGAACTTCCTAGATGGAAGACAAGAGTGATATCAATCCTTGTATTTCCGTCTTTATCTCAGCTCAAAGAAGATTCGTACAGAAAAATGTTTGTTGCCAAGATTGATCTTCGGAATATCTGATGACCAATTGTTCGGACATTTATCCACTTTCACATACGTACATTTATCGAAAATCAATGTCTGGATCAGATAGCCAGACCCTTTGGAATTCTCGCATACATGGTGTCATGTCGAAATAACTTACATTTAATATTACAACAAACTTCGCATAATTTTAATACGCGTCGTTCATCTCGAATTTATTACTCGACAACGGTTTTGATTTACGTACGAGATAGAATGGCGGTCCAGGTATGCTGAAGTGGCGAAACGCGACAGTGACGTTACGATAAAAAGGGGCCCTGACTTTTAACACAGAGATATCATTGATATAGAAGTTCAGCATACGCCTTTCATAACGTTAAAAAAATAAATCGTCCAGTAAGTTATTTTGACAGTCGATAGTCTGTGTCTAAACGTAATTCTTAGTTTTTTCATTTTCCAGGTAAACCGTCATCATCAGTTAGCGTTCTGGCTTGCTGCTGCCTCAAAATAATCAGAGAATCATAAAGATCGTTTTACCAACTTGAAAAGCATTTATTATTGAATCTCCTTCCTCATAAATGAGAAGAAAATGGGAAAATAGAATGGGAGAGGAAATATTGTATTAATAAATGTTTCAGTGACTTCAGGATTGTTTTGATTCAGAAACAAACTCATTGCCCCTACTAAATATCTTTGTATTTTGAGATTAAACTCCCTACCCTTTCATCGCAGAGATGCTTTCCACGCCACTGATGTTCGGATGCAACGGGACGGTGTCATCTTGAATTATTATAAGAACAAACTTGATTGTTTATTTCTTCGGCGGCAACATGATATTAAAGTTACGAGATTCAGGATATTTTGCTCGTACAATACGTAGTAATAATCTGTACACGGTATTGTCTCAAACTTTTGTACGAACTAGGTAACTCACTACGCTATGAAAGTTGAGCCATTGTAACTTTGCGAAGAAATTTTCAACGTTCACTGTGGATTTCGTGAGGAAAGTTTCATTTGAAGTGTGTTTTCTATATAGGAGAAGGACAGATGGTCCTTCTAGTCGTGCTGCATGAGAGCACATTGAAATGAGGAAATGCGCTGTGGCTTAATCATTTGCATTTCACTGTCTTTTACCAGACGATGGTACCCAAATGACAAACCCAATTTGTTTGGAGATAATAAGCAGAGTTGAGTATAGTAGAATGAAATAAAAATGGCGAATGAAAAAATTTGACCATCTAAGCAGTAGAGCACAACTAGGGATACTTTTGGTATCGAAATTTTACAATATATTCTACTGATGGAAACTTAAGATTTGTTTCCTTGGTTATTTTTTCACGCACACCTCAGAGCAATCCAAGCAGCACACGAGCGACTGGGATGGGTTCAACGTAGGCGTGCGAATCGAACAAGATAAATAATAGACTTTTTGTATTATTGAGTTGTCCCTATAATTCGAGAGCCTTTGTCTTCACTCGCGTGCATTTGTTTCGAACAATAGAAGGTACGTCTTCGTAATTCAACGACTTCATATCAATTTGGACACACGGAGTTAACGTTGAATGTGTGAGAGAAATACCAACTGCAAGATGCATTAGGTGCCTCCATATTCATTAAGGTGATGCGTGGGCAGCTCTGCCTCGAGAATTGAAAAAGAGGCGCACAGTGGGGGGGGGGTCCCAACTAAAATAAAACAGGCTGGGCTTCATGACTTGTTAGGTTTCATCGAAAATTGATTTATTTTCAATTTTTCTACAACTACTCGACAACTTTCGATGATATTTTATAGGAATGTTGAATTCTGTGTATTTCACGCTGAAAATGGTTGATTGACTTCAAACAGAGTGATTCCTCTGTGAAAAAATTATGTATAAATGCTATGGTCTTAAGTTTCTTCATTCGAATTCTATTCATCGAAAGCTGAAAAAGAAACTTGCTCTGATCGTTAAAATTTTTTGTTCACTACTCATTTACACCCTGCATAAGTTATATAGTTTTCTGCCAGCAAACAACAATCGATATAAAAAGTTGATTTTTCTCGAAAACATCCATTCTTTCTTTTCCCTATTGATTGCCTTCTTCTTTCAAAGAAAAATTCTCATGAATATTCCATATGGAAAGTAATAGACGTTACAGCACTGACCCATTTCGATCGAAAAAGTTTTAAGAGGTTGATGTAAAACTTCACCATTATTGAACCCAACCTTCAATAATGACAGCAGACTAATAATAATCCCAGAACGGTTTTATCTTTATTAGGCAAATGAAAGGTTTGTAAATTACTCGTATTTTTACCAAACACCCACACCAAACACGCTATTGAATGGAACGGCCATTACCATCATGGTTCCATTCTATGAAATACTGTGTAATTGTAGTTATATAATATTACAAGCCTCCTATTCGATGGCTATCGGGTAATAGGTCATAAAAATAGACATATGACGCATTAAGAAACGTTCCGCGGTGAGTTTATGGTCATTTCACAGGTTATCCTGTAACGTCCTTCATGTTTTTCTGAATAATGTTCATGAGATCTTCTGGAAGGCGATTATTCTTCACTTGATTTCGAATGAGATGATTTCAGTGTTGCTTCACCCTTTTCTGGTTAATAATAGACTGTTTTTTCAAAAACTATTGTTCTATGAGCCTCTGCAAACTTTTCATTGTCATTTATTCTTATGCTTGAATTTTTTTTACTCCACACCACTTCATTGTACCTTGCTCCAATCAAATCTACTCTTCTCTACTATTTTTTGGAGCTTAAAACCTAAAACGTTCCTCCCTGTGAAAATCTGCCTGGCCATTCCGAACAAATAGACAGACAGGCAGACAAAAATTCCAAAAAGTGTTGATTAAATTCATATAACGTACAAAGAGCCCAACAAACTCAAAAAATTATAGACATTCAATTTTTTCAACATCTTGGAACGCACTCTGTATAAGCAATGGCATTTTAAAATATACCTGACTTGTTTGAGGCAATTATCCTCTTATTTCCTTCAAATTATTTGGAAATATTATAAAAACATACCTGTGATAGCACTTTTCCAAGCATAAAATCAACACTAACATTGTTTGTTCGCATCAAACTCTCTGGTTTGCCACCGTCTGCCAGTTTTATGATTTTCATCCACAGAAAAATTATGTCGATGTAAAATTCACAATATAAATTACTTCTGCGCGGACATACACGTTAGATTTCGAACTGTCAGTGACTCGTGAACTTCCTTGATACTTAAAAATTATCGTTAAATACTTTTTCGCATGATATAGACCATGAATTTGAAGTTAGTGAATCAGTTCTCGAAAGAAACGAGAATTTTCTTCAGCCGTACGGATTCCCTTCCCACCAAAATCCTGATCAAACCATATCATCAGTTTCTTCAACCAGGTGAGTGCAGTCAAATTAATTTTCTCGATCTGTTCTTCAATGATAATGAAATCCGTAATATATTATTATAAATTTGTGGCCTGAATTTATTCCGAATTAACGAACGCTAAACGAAAAATTATTTCCTTTGAATTGATCACTCATTATGAGCAGTACACACATTTGAGTACGCGAAAGTATTTTATTGATGTCCTAGTGAAATATTGGTTGATTCCATTATATTTGTTTAGGGGGGTGTGGCCATAAATCAAGTTATCACTGAAGGTTTTGCATCAAATCTTCAACAAAGATTATAGAGTAGAAAGATAGGAAACGAAGCGACTAGAGTGATGTGAGCGTCATCTGTGTTTCAAATGTGTTTAAGGCCCTAAGACTGGTTAAAATTTTAATTCGAGGGACATAGGAAATTTTGCGAGATGTCAGTCAGATGGCCATTTTGATCAAACCGGTTTTGAATGTTTTGATTCTCGTATCCATAGACAACCTCGTATCTCCTCTTGTTTTTCGAGCCCGTTCTAGTTGCTGATTATTGAAATTGTTGTCTAATTTCTTGGCGAAAACCTCAGAATATCGTTCGAAAATTATTGTATGGTGAAGAACTGTGGATCAAATAAAACGAATTTTACTAAGGAAATCGGGAATGTAAGTATTAACTGGTAACATGTGACTAGGTCATTCATTGATTTTTGTTTTCAGTGCTACGAAGTGGATAAATTTTCAGGGCGTAAAGGCCTGCAAACACTACTGACTACACCATGTGTGTGCAAGTCGATTGAGAACTGTTTATCCACGTGAATTGTTGTATGCAGGAAGCATCCCTTACATGAAGGGCTCGTTTAGCGGAAATCATGACTTTTATACGTCCATTCAAAGATTCTCAATTGCCTTCAATATATTCAGAAATGCAAAAGTTTTATGGATTTCGATTTGGGAATCGGGTGACTGTCAAATTGTCGTTTGGGAAGTCAAAGTTTTATGAAACCTTCTGTGAGTGTTCATTCGTCAATCAATTTGTATATTGTGTCATAAAGAGACCATATCATGAAGAAATCATGAAAAAGCATGAAGAAATTATACTGACGGACTTGAATACGGGGCTTGTACACCTCTGTAAGGTTTTTTTCAATTGTGGTTCTGAAAATTTTGTGAATGATATGTAAGTAACGGAAATATGCATCCTATGACGGTTAATTGCATATTGGTTCATATCAATTTCTGATATAAATTGTAAAAAACTCAGTTTATTAATTCGAAACTTTTTCACAGAAAAAACACCTTTCACCTTTCACGTAACTATAGCAGATATTGTGCTACAATAGACCGTTGGTCGCAGTGGCAGGTTTGGGTTTATCCGTCCAACAATCAATCAGTATCAACTATAGCAGATAACCATGTACTCTTGTATCCTAGTCAAAGCTCTATTCGTTTTCCATTATTTCAAATTTTTGTAAATTTTTTATAGATTGCAAATAAAAATTTATCACATCCAACAGCGTATTTCATTGATACCAATCGATTCCAAACAATGTTCAGATGAAAACTAACATCCTGGTCACAAAACAAAACCATCCTCTTGTTTTGTCGCTCAGGATGTTCGTTTTCTGGTCTCAACAAGGTCAATATTGAAATTGAATACAAGGAATAGAATTCGAATTTCGCGCCCCTCAATTATAAAAGAGGAAACTGTTATTACACAGTTTTTCTGTATTGATAATACGTTTTCAGCGCCATCTCATTGTCAAATGTGTTTTCACTGGCCAAAATGTAGTCGGTTTTTAGTACTAGCGATATGAGGGCGTTTCCTATCTTTCTACTCTATAATCTTTGATCTTCAAGTTTCTATTCTATTTCATAAATTTTATTCTCAGATTCATTTCAAAATTATTGTGAGAAGAAATAATAGATGTAGATTTTGGCTCTTATTCTATACACATTTTAATTTCTGTAGGAGTAATGTGATTAACCGAAAATGGTATAATTATTTTGCCTCATCTCCTGAGTCGACTCTAATTGAGGCATAATATCTTCGTTCTCTTCAAAACAACTAGGTTGTCACTAATGCCAAACTTGCACGCATACCAGTGTAGAGCAGAGCAGTTTCTCTGCATAATCTGCTATTCATTAGTGTCGTAGGCTTCGGTTTTTTAACGACAAGAGGGACAATTTTCTCAGAATTTGATTTATGAAATTGCTCCATTATCAGTCAAAGATGCCAATTAGCCCGATCCCAGGAGAATTTCCATTCAATTCAAAAATAATGATAGCGTGGTTGCCCTTAACCCAATGCTCAGGTAGAATTAATAGGAACGGCTATCAGAACAAGCCTAGCATTACATTTCAGCGGTGAGATAAATATGATCTAAAAACGTGTCAATACGTGTTGATGCTGGAGTATGCTGATGTATTTCATTACTTCGACTGCTAGTCATTTTTGCATCCAATTAAGTGTTAAAGATCAAAAATAATTTGAATGTTTTGAATTAATTTGTGGATTATGCAGAAACTTTCGATATTCGGTTTGATTCCATTTGACTTTCTTTCCATGGTGACTTAATGGGAATCGAAGAAGTTCTGAATAAACTAGGAGATAACATGCAAATTTGAATGGCATACTACTGATTAATAAAGGTCATTCAGTCTGACCAAGTTAGTATTGGTCCGTGTTAGACAGTGATTAGCATGATCAGGGATATGTCAGATCGTTGTAACACAGATTGCTCTAACAATAAACGCAAATTGCTTCAAGTCCATCATTGTCACACATGTTGGATCATACCCAATGAAATCCCAATTATCTATATCATTCTTAATCAGGTTGCTTGAATCAATTATTTCCAGAATAATATCCAAAAAAATCTTGAAAATTATGAATTCTCAAGCAGTGGTGGTTCCAGGATAGAACATCCTGATTTTCAGACAGAGTAGCAAATAGGTCATTTTAGGGGGGTCTTACCCCTTGCTCATTTTTGACACAAAAAAACGAGATTTTTCAAGATGAAAATCCAAACTAAGAGAAACAGGTTTTCGAAATTGCTCGCAATAGATTTGGCATGTTCAAAAACCTACATCTGCTCACCAAACTTCCGTATATCTAACCCTGTTTACCAGAAAATCAATTTTTTTATTTTTCCATTATTCAACTTTCGAGTTAGGTTGTATCTAGCAGAAATCTCATAGTGGATTTAAACGTCATACATACTCTGAAAGAGCAACTCTTCTTGTTATAAATCTGAGAATATCATCTATCTCTGTATAACCGTTCGATCTTGAGGAAATTTTAACTGAACTCAACTTTTTGGGCATTTTTTGAAGGTCATCTTTAAAGTAATTTATCTTCCAGGAAAATTATCGTAGGTCTAAACGTGATACATATACTGAGAGAGCAACTCTTCTGGTTAAGATTCTGAGAATTTCATCCATCTCGGCACAACCGTTCGATCTTGAGAAAGTTTTAACTGAACCCAACTTTCTGGGCATTTTTCGAATGTCAACTTTTGTTCTGCTAGGAAAATCAACGCCGGATGTGATATGATACATAGTATTAGGAACATCTTGTATACGGTACGTTTTAATTTTCATCGAGGATAAATTCCCCATGTCGAATCATGTAAATTTGGGAAAAAAGATAGAGGTTTAACATCGAATAATCAGTGCACTCCACAGGGCTGTTATTAGGGATCGTGTTGCAGCGTTAAAAATATGCAGATTCCGACTTTGATACACATATTTAAACCGTCAAAGGAAGGGTTAACGCCGGTCTCCTCTGAAAAATATGCATTATCATATTAAACTTGGAAAATTGCTGAATTCGACTGTGCTTAGACGAAATCGATTACTGTAACCCTAATCACGAGGACTATAATAACACTGGTCCTTGGTAATATGTATAATTTTGTTGTCCGGTCATTACCAACGAACTGAATTTTTAATGGGATTTCTGGATGAGTATTAGGTACGAAATTTTCCTCGGAATTTTGACTCGAAAGGAAATTGTCCTGAAATTTTTTGTTGTACGGTTTTTATATGACAAAATATTTGAAGAAGCACTGCTTATACTTGGATTTCCTTCAAAAAGACAAATTTTGGATGAAAGAAGCCATAAATATATCATATCTAGTTGAGTAGTCCATCAACTGATTCCATTCTGGTCTAAAAAAATGAGTTTCATTCTGGAATGAAGAGTTATCAGTCTCAGCTGTCAGTCAGGTTATCAGTCTCGAGTCAGGCTTAGTGCACTATCCTCGGCACTATCACTATCAAGCCTTGTTACCAGACTCTAAGAGCTGTCCTCATAGCCACCTCCTTTTGATCGAGGTTTATTAAGCAGTACAATCAATCGCAGAACTTGGGGAGGCCTTATTCTGGCATTTAGTCACGATGGTATGGCTGAAGTTGGTCATGTCTTGATATTTTCTAGTCCTTCCTTGACTGCTCACCGTTGGCGTATGTGCTTTTTGCTCTATTTGCCAAATCATGACCTACTGCTGGAAGGATAAGTGCACTATCACTATCAAGCCTTGTTACCAGACTCTAAGAGCTGTCCTCATAGCCACCTCCTTTTGATCGAGGTTTATTAAGCAGTACAATCAATCGCAGAACTTGGGGAGGCTTTATTCTGGCATTTAGTCACAATGGTATGGCTGAAGTTGGTCATGTCTTGATATTTTCTAGTCCTTCCTTGACTGCTCACCGTTGGCGTATGTGCCTTTTGCTCTATTTGCCAAATCATGACCTACTGCTGGAAGGCTTGTGTTTGTAGTGAAACTACTTCTATTCCACCCCTTTTGGACTGAAAATCGCCCGGTAATTTCCTGGCAATCAACCCTCGAAACTCGGCAAAAAAAGGTTGGCCATTATCGTCTCCGATTCGTTATTCCAATTTTCTATTATCGGATACGGATGGAGACATTAGTAACAAATGTAGCAGTTGAACTGTGTACTCGTGCAGCGGCGGGAACGCTGATGAAAACATTAAACCTTTTTAAGTGCGTCGTAAAGGTTGGAAAGTAAAAGTAGGAGAATTAATTCGAGTATTTCTAGGGCCCATTCCATTGAGTTAGGGGAAATAAATTTCGCATTAGGACAAATACCGTCGGATCCATGAATTTACGGATGTAATGCTTCCCGGCTTCCGGATTCAACACAAAAACCACACCCTACCCTCCCTTCGGACCGGAGGCCGCCCCTTCTCGGACCTACGATATATTTTATTTTTATTAAAATGCCAGAGGATGACAGGCAATTAGTGAAAACGGTATCTCATGACCATTTCGAATTCCTGAAACCGTAATGGACGGTTATGCCGTATGACCGTTACTCCGACCGCGAAGTCTGCTAATTATGAGGATGGTTCGGGTTTCGCGATATGAACCATACCGCTTCCCATTATTTTGTTGTCAATGCTTCTGGTTCGATTCATTCCGATACCTTGTCCACATAAAATCGTGGTTCGGAAGCCATACGATTAACAAGTTCAACTGATTTAAGGGAAATGATACCTACAGTGAGTAAAAAAGTGAATAAAATTCATATCTTGAGTATTTACCTACTATTCTATAGAAGAAGCACCTACTCAATTGCCTTGCTCTTGAATGATTCACGTGGAAACTACTTTTGATACAGCTCACATGATTCTGTTAGTGTCCTTTGCGTTTGACTAGGATCTTCATCGAGTTATGTCTCCAATACTTTGAGTTTTTTTAACCATCCACAGAAAGACTAGTCGTCAGCTCTAAAATCACCATCTTTGCAAAATGGAAAGCATTCTCCAAATGCTTCATCAGATGGGGCAAGGTCACCATGAATTTCTACAAGCAATCCATGCATTTCAGCTGCACTTCTTCCCCAATTAAAGCAGAAAACTAAACCCTTTCGCAGATGCTGTCTAGGTAACACCTTACATGCGAGGATGTATTGATATCTAGTTAGCCTAGACCAGTTTCATGCATAAAAAAAATAATGCGTTACCATAGCAACGAACAATAACTCATTAGAAGTGTCAGTGTGAAGTTTGAGGTCAAAAAAGTAAACCAGAGTTACGCAACAAATTGAAAAAAAAAATGTCCACCGAAATTGTGAAAATCGAAGCCATCATCAAGTACCTGTATTTAAAAGGGCTAAGAGGTAAAAAGATTTACGAAGATATGCTTAATACCCTTGGTGATCAATGTCCTTCGTATGCGATCGTGAAAAATTGGACTGCAGACTTCAAAAGAGGTAAATTTTCCATTGAAGATGATGACCGATCGGGAAGGCCAGTTTCTGTGACAGTCCCCGAAAATATTGATGCAGTTCATGACATGATTTTACCAGACCGTCGAATTGGGCTAAAACGGATATCTAAAGCACTGAATATTCCATACGAACTCATTATATAGTTCACGTCAATTTGGACATGAGAAAAATTGCTGCAAAATGGATCCCCAAATGTTTGAATGTTGATCAAAAGCGAGCAAGGGTAGAACAAAGAAACAATCGATGGAATGGCGACACTCTGGTTCTCCTAGACCTAAGAAGTTTCGTGTCCAAAAATCTGCTGGAGAAGTTCTTCAGTTTTTTACAATTGCCATGGAGTAATCATGATTGATTTTTTGGATAAGGGTAGAACAATAACCAGAGATTACTATTGGACATTACTCACCAACTCTACGGGAAAAAATTAAAGAGAAAAGACGCGAAAAGCTATCCAAAGGCGTTTTGTTTTCGCAGGACAACGCCCCTGCACACAAATCTCATGTTGCTATGCAAAAAATTCCTGATTTTGGATTTGAATTACTAGAACACCTCTCATATTCACCAGATTTGGCTCCATCCGACTATCATCTCTTTCCTCAACTGAAAAAAAGTTTAAAGGGTCGTAAATTTTCTTCCATCGGGGAGGTTCTTCGGTGTTCTGTTTTCAATTGTGTTCATTCTTGCAGTCTTCTTGCGTTGGAGGTTTTGAATTATCGATTGGTTGTGATTTCTTCGAATTTGTAGTGGTCTTCTGTTATGAGTTTTACTTTGTTGTGTCTGTTACTTCTTTTCAGATGTTTTGGCCTGGGTTTCTTTCGGTTTCTATTATTCTTCGAGTATTCGGCGAAAATGTTCGCTTCATCATGTCTCATTTTTGTGTGGTTGTTAGTTTTGAATATCGAATTTCTTCCTTTTTGTTGTGTTAATAATTTGGTTATTCATTTGGTTCATAACTGATTTGTGCTTTAGATGTAGTGCCCTCTGGTATTATTTTCTTGCTATTTTCTTCAGAGCTTCGATGTCTTTGATGTGCTCTGGTAATTTTGTTTTCTTCTCTTCTGTTACTATTTGTCTTGTTGATTATCCTCGATTGTGATTTATATGATTCGCTCAAGGTCAGCTACATCCTGTTCTAGCTCTTCTATGTTGATGATTTTTCTTGTTTTTGTGAATTTTTCCTAGTATGGTGATTTCCATGGGGTGGTGGTCCTTGTGGATTCTTCTATGACTTCTACACTTACAAAAGTGCGATTAGTAGTGAAATTTTCCGTTCTTGAAATGCAGTAAATATAACTTCCCTGATAACTTTCATGACTGTTTCTTGTGATAGCATGCTGACACTTAATTCTAATTGAATTGTCAATTGTCAAATTCTGTGTAAACCCTTAAACTAGAACCATCCCCCCCTTTGAGTGTAACTTATCCCGATCGTGTTAACAATACTTTCCCTCCTATATCTAGAATACACCGCCTACGCCTAATAGCCAAGGGGGCCACAAAAAGACACTAGATGCGGGCGATAACAACGTCGGGTGACATCCATAAAATTTGTTGCTGCCGGGGCATCTATTCTTCGGTAGCCTGTCATTGCGATAGAATCTTTAACTACCGAGAGTTAATAAATATTAATTATGGCCGAACCGAACCGCTGGTTGATCTCATCAATAATAATAACTCGATGCGATGTACGAGATTTCATTTGATGGATGCGACCAATTGGTAAATGTAAATTCTATCTCGCCCAATTATGGATGGCCGTTAACGAGCATGGCAGATTTTTCCATATGAATAATGTATGGGTTCGATTCTTATATATCTTACATTTTCAATAATGAGGATGGAAAAATCACTAGGTCTAAAAGTTTTGCACGAATGTTTTGAATGAAAATTGAAAACAATTTTGATGGCAATGCATTAATTGATCGAAGAAAAGGTGTGAGCACTCCACTAGTGAGGTTGGGTCCTTGGTCATTTGGTTAATAGAGTTTGAAGATGAAGGATGGGATTCATTAAAATCTTATCTTATAATTTCCTTCCCAATTATGGCTGGCTAACATGGAATTATTGATAAGGCCATTTCCATCTATATCATGCAAAATGTCACGTGATAGTCCATTGTGGCATTTCCCTTTACCGACTAATACCTCTAGATTATTATGGATTAGCTAATGAATAATTAACCGAACAGTGCTAACAATGATTCTACCAAATTGAAAATTAGCTGCATTATTGATTCCTCTCCTTCTCCTAATGACTATGCATGCTCACGCATCGTTAGTTTTTCAGATTACATTATTTCCATTACTTCTACTCTTTTCAGTAATGAGAGGAGAGGTTCCTAATGGCCGAGTTGATTTCTTGTTGATCTTGATGAGGAGATCCACTCAAAATGAAGCATGACATTTTGTCTTCCTATCCGCTGATTTCGTTTTTATATTTTTTTCAGTTTTCGAACAAAGAACCTTTTTATATTTGGAAGTAACCCAAGTATTGTGACATATTGTTGAAGAAATGGCATTGCACAGTTCCTGAATAACTCTGAGCGAATTTTTCACTTGTTTCTTCTCACTTTTGATCAGTATGGTCCTATGGGGGAGGCCTCTATTATTAATATTATTTTGGGTCAATGTTTTTGACGTAAAGTAGTTGGATGATGAAATAAATAATGATAATTGGAGTCTGAATGTGTATTTTCTGTGAATCTTCATGTAAGAATGTTATGGAAGAATATGGGAAAACGTTTTCTGCTGAGTAACCCCAGAATGAAATAATACCTTATCCCTGACCCCCAATTGGGGTTTGTTTCATGAATAATCCTGACTTGAATGTGGAAAAGGTGGAAGCCTCTTGGAACCCCATCAATTAAACTAAAAATAAACTTTGAAGATACTCCACCTACATCTATTCTTGTATTCTTGGAGAATAACTAGCATTTCAAAACGCGTAGTCCATAGATTATATGATCGCCTACTAACATGGCGATAAGCCAAAGCGGCATTACCATAATCAATCCTGAAATCACGCGAAAGCCTACAATGGAGCTTCGAATGATGAATTCGGACCATTTAAGACTGTCAGAAAGTGAACCAGTTCACCAGTTTGTGTTTTCTTCTTCTGCCCCCGCATCAATTACGGAAGAATGATTGTGATTGTCGCGATTGTCCGATAATGCAATGGAACTATTAATTATTCTGTATCGTGGAAATCGTACGGATTTGGATTATTCAGCTGGGGACAGCTGTTCACGAAAGACGAGTTTGGAAGGACTGTAATATATCGACCTTCCAACGCACGGATGAACAGTTCTTATACCGTGTGAACAATTGAAGCGAAATCCAAAAATTGAGAGAAATAGTTGGGGAGCCGACGATGCTAGATCGGGATTTTCTCAAGAGTCGTGGAGACCTAGTGGATTTTGAAGATTAGAAGACACTGACACTAATCAGGGGAGGTTTTCCTAATCTGACAGTTTAAAGACGATAACAAGGCAGTTTTTTGAAATATTTACCTTCCTGTACCTCTAATCGTTTTTGTATTCTCTACGAAAGTTGTAGATAATAAAATTCTATACAACTTTTGTCTGAAGCAATTTTACATACTCTCAACCGTATTAGAGTTAGAGCGCGATAAGGGCGAGAAGCTTAGCCACACATACGAAAGGCCAAGGTCAATGTAGAAACCCAGTCTAATGTGCATTCATCGCCATATATCTCGAAACCGTTCAAACGTAGAAAAAAATGCTCCTGACAAAATTTCTAGAAAATGTTATGCTCTACAATTTTCATTATGAATTCAAAATAAATTTGAGGCCCAGGAGAGGAGATAATTCAAGAAAACGGATTTTGTGACCTTTATGGCCAATTTTTATTGTTTCGGCTTGCTAAAACTGTCAGATGCCACTCAGAATGGCATCTGTCTAATGTCTAATTTTTGGTAGAAGTAGAGTGCAAGGTATCTCCCCTTATATTAATCTGACACGCTCGAGTAAATCCCTAATTTCCTTCTTGGGCTCCCCAACTAAAAGTATTGATATTGTATGCATAATATGTGTGGATATTTTGTTGTCAAAAAATCAAGTTGAAAGACCTATTGTTCCTGAGGCCACCCTGTTAGTGTCACTGTTACACAATTATAATATTGGATATCGAAGCCTGAGCCTCTTTCGAGTTAAATGATCCCCGAAAATTGAAAAATCCGATAACCGATGCTTGACGAACATCGATCTCCCCTTCATTCTCAACTGCAAATAATTCAATTCTGATACCGATGCTCGTTAAATTTCATTAGTGACCCAACCTGAAGATCTGCGCGATGAACTCCTCTCGTTGACCTCAAACATTTTACCCGCCATCCCGGAAGCTTTTGTTGCGTTAAAAATCCCGGATGATGGGTCTAATTATAATAATTCATATACGTATACGATCAACGTGCGTTCAGTGAACAACACAATATGGCGACGCTGATGGTACGGTTCGATTAGCCTGGTCCTCAATTCAGCATGAAAATGCCCAGGATAAAAGGGTTGCTTCAACCCTAGACCGCTAAATATATATTTTCGGGCCTTGTTTGAACTCTCGTCCGCTATATATTTTTCATTAGGTTTTAAATGTTCGCTTTTCGGGATTTCAGTGGGGTTCACATAAATTTTCAGGATCTTCACTGGTGCCTCTATGGTATCTTTAGACGATAATCTTTTAGGGGATATTATGAGATAGTCCTAGTTTTTTAAGGAATGATTATTCATTCATTCATTGCTGTATCCCGTTACCGAGAATAAATCTGCAAAAAGACGTAAAAAAAGAACAGACTTATAATTTCTTAGGGCTGATTGCAACTGTGTGCCCTCCTGTGACTGAAGAGACCCAACTGTGACCTACAGATCCTTGTCCAGTCACCAACCAGATCTGGACGCCGTTGTCTCCATTATAACTGTGCACCATAGACCTCCACTGTGACTTGTCTAACGCTAGTTGTTCCCAGTTATGATTGGCATTAACTGATTTTAGGGATTGATGTAGTGTATCCTTAAACCGCTTATACAGGCCTCCTGGTTTCCGGGCTCCCTCTGTCAATTCGCCATACAGAGCTATTTTCGGGAGTCTTGTGTCTTGCATCCTCAGAATGTGGCCTCTCCATCCTCGTTACTTGAGTCTCAATTGTTGTACAACTCGCGCGTTGCAAGACTTCTGCATTTGAAACTTTGTGGAACCATCTGATGTGCATTATCTGTCTTAGATGACGTCGTTGCGTTTGTTCAAGCTGTTTAATATGTCGCCTGTAGGGCGTTCAGCTTTCGCTTCCGTAAAGAAGCGTTGGGAGGACGACTGGTTTGTAAACAGCTGTCTTGGTCTTCAGATTGAGGTCTTGATTTTGCAATACTCTGACCTTTATCTTCAAGAATGCCCGTGATGCCGAATTGATACGGTTGTGTATTTCCGTGTATAGGTTAGCCCTAGTATTTATGAAGCTTCCCAAGTATTTGAACTGCTCGACTTGTTCTAGAGTTTCATTCTCCAGGTTGATATGTGTTTGAAGGCTTTCTGGCGGACTTACCAGGATTTTGGTTTTGTCGATATCGAGTCGAAGGCCTAATGCTTCGTGTGTATGTTTATAGGTGTCCAGCATTATCTGTAGAGTGTAGATCCAGATTGTTTTCATGAAACATAAATCATGTTATTTCAGTCTCTTTCGATCAATTATTATCGGTCTGATCAAAGAGCAAGTGAGCTTAAAGGGATTGTTTACTGAAGATGCAGCAAAACGCAGGAGGAATTTTCTTTTCTGAGAAAATTAGTAAGTTCGTGAAGACGCATAGGTTAAAATGTGCATCCCATCTGAGATATAGTTTGTCATACATGGGACACCCTGTAAACTAAAATTATCCGGCAAACTCCCACCCTATATAACCCTTATATTGTTCAGCAACGACTCCTGATCGTTCGAATTAATTGGGCAGGCGTAAATTGGATTCCCCCGGTTCCAAAAGCATAGATTTCTTGCGACAACGCGGAGGGGCACTATTGAAGCTATAAAGTTGGGCCGAAGACGTGGATATAAATCGTCCCGAATAATTCAAACGCCTTCTAACCCCCTGCGGAGCGGTGCACTAGTGTGAGCGCCAAAAAATATTGCGAAAAAATGGGATCTTTTCTGGGAGGAAGAACAAGAATAATTCCTCGGTTATATTTGTTCCGTTCTGATTTCGGAGCAGAGAGATATGTGTTGAACCGTCATCCGCATGGGAATGTTTTTATAGTCTGAGATATTCGGGTCGCCGATGTTGAGAACTGTCTGCCAGATAACCGTGGAAAATTGAACATGTCATACGGCGAAATTCATCAATGAAAATAATAACAGTCCTCATCGTAAGAATTGTTTCGTGCTCCTACCATACGCTGAATCAAGAAAATACATTCCTGTGCGAGATGCAATCCGTGAAACTGAGCTGAAAATATCTGGGAGCATACGATGGTTTCAGAAACTCCATCAGGATGATATATAGTCCTCTTATTTCCACGAGAGGTTGCATAAAAGCTCGATAAATTGTCATTTGAGAATATTCATACATTGCAGTCAGATGCTATCAAAATGACTTACTGAAAGTGCTAGGAATGGATGGAGAATATCACAAAACATGGCGATTGTGTATATGCTCCGTTTAACAATGGACGTTACAACGTGCCATGTATCAGAGTGAAACGTCGAATATTGGAGATTATTTCTTGGCGGAATTTCGGTTTCTCTCAGAAAATTTGCTATAAAATTGACATCACCCTGAGTATTTCTAAATTTCGAATATTCAGGCACCAATAGAATATTTCAAGTGACATGAGACAATGAGCGGCTTTAGTATTTCAACCCCTTACTGATTTTAAACCAGGAATTTGTTATTATGACGATTTTTTCTCTTGAATCCTTAGAAATATTAAAGAGCCATTCGGGGTAACTGAGCGCAGAGGATAAGTGTGCGCAGTGCGTAGTCGACTATGTAATGTATGAAAGAAGGGTTCATTTGGGTGAAGCAAGGGCGCAGAATCGCCAAATTAGTTTTTCATAGGAGTGTGCCATGCGACGTTTCGTTAACTTTTTATTTGCAATCAATTAAATTCACTAGTTTTCTTATTAATTTTTAGCATCTCTGCAAATTCTGCCAGGTCCAAGTTACGAGTCTGACAGTGTTAAACAATATTTTATCCGATCATGCGCATATTAATCTAAATATATAATACAAAATTTTAGGTTCTCTTAGCTGCTCAACTCTATAAGAAAGTCAATTCAAATTTTGGCTTACTGGGGAAAGTGTGCGCGGGTAAGTGTGCGCATATATTCGTTATATGGGCATTAGTTCAGTGAGGAATAAATTATGACATTGTTGAATTTTTTGGTTAAGACTCGATCAATATTGTCCTATTTGTTCAGAAAAATATAAAGAGTCACCAACAGGGGATTGTATCAAGTGTTGTGTTCACCAAGAATTGTGGCACGAACAATAATGCACTGCTTGTAAAAAGGCGCTTCTGTATTGACAGTAAACAGCATTGCTCTAATATTGTAACATTTTGATGACATTATTTTGTGATTTGTTTTGATTGCGTGGCTCACTAAGCACTGCGTAAAAATTTTTTTTGCGAAGAAAAAACGTTTTGGTTCGTTTGCTTTTTGATGTTTCTTATAGATTGAAAAATTCTCTATCTTATGAATATGTTTTAATTTTCCTAGCTTCAACATTTGAAACAGAGTATAGCTTGAAAGACAAAAGTGCGCACAGTTGCCCCGAATGACTATCCCCGGGTTTCATAAAGCTTGATCGGAGAATCAACGCTTGATGGACGAATAGCCGTCAATTGGATTTCAATCGATAATGCAGTCATGATCATTCAGAATATCATTCTCGCATAAAATCATGATGTTCATACTCACTTTCAATTATTCTCAATTGCTACTTCTTCAATAAATTCAGAAATGAAAAGGTTCAAGTGATTTCGATTCAAAACTCGAGTAACTGCCAAATCGTTGATCGGACAATCAAGTTTTATAAAACCCGCTTTATGTGTTTCAAAATATTGCGGTGTGAATGAACTGCACCACCAATGGAGGCCTAATAGGAGGCTCAGCGTCCTTTGACTCCTCTGAAGGGTGCTCTTGCCATTGTGGCTAATATTCGCAAATAACGAGTACTCCTGTAAATAAGGTGAAATTATCAAAACGAGGATCGTCGCCGAGGAAATCCCTACTTTGTAATAATTTCGATGTTATTATTCTCACCCTAACCGGTTATTCCCAAGAAGGAAATCATACTATTTCATTGAAACCGCCGCGCGTTAGTACGCCATTGTTCTAAAGATATAGGGTCGGGAAATGTATATTGTTCCCCGCAGTTGTTAATCATTGAAACACAAAGCGTAACCTATCGATGGTCGAATCTCGGAATTGTTCTCACAGCGTAAAATAGGGGTTATTGACTAACGGGTGTTTCGGCGGCGGGCAAAGTAAACAGAACCGCATTTCGGGAAACAATCGAAAAACGTCATTTCGGTTCGGCTGCCTGAACTCTACGGGTCATCTTCCCAATTTTCAGGATGCGATCCCAGGGGGGGCGTTTTTATTCAGTGGTATTGTTGAAAAACTCTCGAATTATTTCGTTTGAGAACGCAATCTAAACTTCATTCACTTTTATTTTAGCAGTCGGTTGGCCATGGAAATTTGACACATTTTACTCTGTATAGTACGAAAATGTGGGGTTATGAAGTTTGTCAAAACATTTTTGGGTTTTAAATCAACGCTATGTTGCCCGTTCTACATAAAAATTTCTGTTATTACGTATTTTATCACAATGTCGAATCTCTTCGGAAAATATGTGACGAACATAATTGAAGTTTATACAAACTGTTTGAAGGCATACCAAATCCAGTTATTTGCATGGAAAATACAAGAGATCTGTAAAATATCATAATATGCACTAGCTTGAGGAGAGTTAATGTTGGTTATCTTCTTTGGCTTACATCATTTGTAAATTTCAAAAATATTAACTCGAAGATGAAATGCATATGATGCAGTGGTTGGAAATGGGTATCTCCCGGAGGAATAAACAGATAATTACAAGAATGTTAAATTCTTCAACAAAAATCATCTCGCATCAATATAAGTAAAAGGAATTAAAGGAAGTTTCAAGTTAAGATGAACTTCACCTTTGAACAAAAATTTCACATGAATAAACAAGTAACAGGGCAACTTGCGCGTATTTGTGGCTATTCAATATTCATCTTAATACATTGAAGTAATAATAATAATTATAGGTATTTATTAGTAGCTTAAGACATTTACATTGTATAGGACAAGTCAAATGAAAAATAGAAAAATCCATTTTAGGGAACTTATTCTCCGATGACATTCATCGAACATCCTGTAGTAAACTTTTCGCATTAATTCACTCAAACATAAAATTCTCAAATGCTACCACCAATTTTTTGGGTCTCCCAATAGAAGGAAATTCTTTGTCATTCTCTTCATTCACAATCTTTCTGATTGTGGAATTATCCAGCTAAAATATATGTCGTTTAGATCCAGATGAAACATTATATAAATTCTCTTACATTGAATATGTTCGCTACCGTCTGACGTATTGTGGATTTTAGAATATCAGGGTATAATTATTTGAATGAGCGGACCTGAATTCTAAATAGCACTCCCTGAAACCCTGTCTCTTTTTTCAATCACTTTCGGCATTTTCGTAATAAAAATTGATATTAGTTGTGGCAACGGCGTTATGACATTAACGACATTTCATAAGTGCCAACCTAACTTCGTTCTAGTTACAAAAACTTGAGAAAATTATTTCATGGCCAACCGACTGCTAAAATAAATTTGAATGAAGTATAGGTAAAGACACCAATGCTACCACAAAACGAATTGATATTTGAATTGCCCCCACATATCGACGAGTGGGAAAAATAGTTGAGTTCTTCCCCCAGCTCACAAGAATACATTACGCAAGCTTATCTCCGAAATAAAGAGATGTGTGACGTGCCAAAACGAGAATACAGTAGCACAACAGGAAACTTTTAACAGCAAGATTATCTGGGATTAAGGCAGGAAATATTGTCCATCCCCATTTTCGGAGTAATGCTCAATGCACACTCGAGACGAATCGCAAAAATAGTTGGGGTTATATGGCAGTCACGTGTGCAAGTTTTAAGTGTGGGGGATGCCTCGAAAAAAGCTGCCTTTGTTCCCTCGTACGCTCAAAGAGATTTTGCTTCATAATGAATAGACGAGATTATTGAAAAGGGCGTAGGAGGTATGATGGGGTATGAAAAAAGTTCCATTGGAAGAATAAAAATATGACGAAACAAGCTGAGAAATCATTATCTAACTTTTTTCTGTGTCTTACGAGGACAAAGCAACAATCGATGGAATGGCGACACTCTGGTTCTCCAAGAACTAGGAAGTTTCGTGTTCAAAACTCTGCTGGAAAGGTTCTTGCTTCTGTTTTCTGGGATTGCCATGGAGTAATCATGATTGATTTTCTGGATAAGGGTAAAACAATAACCGGAGATTACTATCCGACACTTCTGACCACTCTACAGGAAAAAATTAAAGAGAAAGGACGCGGAAAGCTATCCAAAGGTGTTTTGCTTTTGCAGGACAACGCCCCTGCACACAAATCTCATGTTGCCATGCAAAAAATTCGTGATTTAGGGTTTGAATTACTAGAATACCCCCCTTATTCACCAGATTTGGCTCCATCTGACTATCATCTCTTTCCTCAACTGAAAAAAAGTTTAAGAGGTCGTAAATTTTCTTCCAAGGAGTAGGTAGTAAAAGCTGTGGAGGTCTGGTTTGCAGAGCAAGAAGACACTTTTTTTTGAAGGTCTAGAGACGTTGCAGGTTGGCTGCAATAAATGTATCCAATAAAGAGAAGAATATGTTGAGTAATGAAATATTTTGACATTGAAATTTTGTTTGGTTCTATAGTAGGCTAAGAATTCTTCAATATATCCTCGTATATCGTGTAACTGTAACAACTGTATGAATCAGCTAGGAATTCTGTTTCCAAATAGGCAATATTGGTTGTCCCTTGTTACCTGGGCCTGCGTGTGGCCCCTTAAAGGTGGTCTTTTAGCGCACTCTCAGCCAGGTGTTTGTTTTCCTAAGTATCCACGAACCCCTCCTGAAGAAATAGATATGTTTGCACACAATTTACGTGAGCTGTCTTTCGTGGCTATTGAGACGTCTTTAAATACCATCCTAAATTATACCTCAAGGATTGAATGCTCCCTTAACGAAATAATAATATCTATTCATGTCTCTTCGGAGCTGTGCAGGAACCATTAATGGATTGAAAAACGTCGGAAATTCTATTTATGAAGAGGAGTTGAATGAACAGGCTATTGCTGGGAGTTCGAATGTGTCGATGCCTTATTCAAGAATTTTCCATTGAATCATTTCATCTGCCTCGATGATGGATATCCAACGTGACCTGGCTATGCTCATTTATTCTTTGCATCTTTATATTTGTATTCATTCAGTTCGTTGAAGAAATGTGAGAGATATTTTCATTTTTCAACTGGACTTTCAAAACCAAAAGACTGTATTATGCTGCAATGAAATTGGCAATTTATGGCGATAGGCATTGGTTGAATTAATTGAAGATTCCATCTAATTCATCAAAAAGTTTTCTTTCGAAACAGAGAGATGGTTTAGAGACATTTTGATCGATATTTATATAGATCTTATTGAATGGATGTTATTTGGATGTTTAATTGATCTGGCATAGACCAAAATATTAAAAATGAAAGCAGTATTTAAAATTCCTTTCAAGAATGGCAAAAAGCATGATCAAAAACGAATGAAAATGGTTTTTCGATTGAGCAGTTTCAGTGGGAAAGTTTCAGTTGGAATGTCCTATATATTAGTCGTAAAGGCTTGGTAGATTTGTCATTTTCTGCACATACGTGTTTGTTCAGTGAAATTAATAATTATAGTGTGACATAATATAGCCGCGACATTAATATAAACGCACACTGTTGACTGTTTGAATATGTGGTGAATTAAATATAATAGATATAACAATGACTGCTAATAGACGCCTAATTAAATTCGCGTTGCAGTCTGCCATATCGACAGGAGGTCTAGAAACCAGTGGATACAGAATTCTGTCCAAATTTGTTACTGGATACTCGATAACTGAATAATAATAAACCAAATATTCAGAGTATAACTAAATAAACATCATTATACTTCGATGAAGAAAACCTTTTAAATATAACTGTTGTTATTGAACCACCCTATAGGTCTGTATGTTGCTAACAATCCTGAAAATATTTTCTTCGTCAAACCAAAACTAATTTTGGCGCAAAATAGATACTAGCAAACTCATATAGTAATATTCCTAAGATCTCATAAAATATAACTGAATTAATATGCACATTAGCATTCGCAAGAGCTTTCTAGTGAATGCAAACTGCATTTATGACTTTTATATTACGATACATTCAGTGAATTATAATATGGTTAATATTGTTATCAACTACCATAATACGACATCAGTAGGTATTCGGAATATTCAATTTTCGGGCCATTATTTCTGAGAACATCTTAACATTTTATTATGATCATAAATTTGAAGAAGCTCCTAACTTCGCGTAAGATAGTCTTCAGGTCTACCTCTTCAGGAACTTTTTCAGACTATGAAATTTGAATTGACAAATCTCGAAATCTTTCTTTCACTCACTTTAGATGTTAAACTGCCTTCGTGAAGAGATTTCTGAGATTTAACGAATGGAGTCGAGTTAAACTTTCCCTTTCGAGAAATAATAAAATGAAGTTATCAATAAAAAACCGACAACGTAGCCATAAATCCAAGACTAGCCCCCACACAAATTTGATGCATTTTTTCATTCCATTATTCATTTTCGTAACAGTTCAATCTGACTGCCCCCATATCAGAAATTACACCGTAACAGTTCCTATTTCATTCATGCTAGACCAGCTGTTTTGACAGGGTGAATTTTGACTGATATTATCTCACCCCACCTACCTCTCTCGTGCTCTTTGGCACACCGCAGGCGACCTCTCTATCATCCTTTTGTATAATGAAATAATAGATAGTAGCGTTCGTTATTTGCCCAACAGGGAAAAATAACAAAGGGCCTTTGTATTTTGGAAACAAGGTAATACATTGCAGTCAGCCGTATGTCTTTCGATTCCACATGAATATAAAGAATCGGGAGTTTTATATCCAACGTCGAGTTGATATCGTTGATATCGGCCTTAATAGAAAATATAAAGTTGAGTGGACTCAGGTCTGTACTTTCGGTGTGCCAGAAATGGAAAGAACAAATCAAAGTTCACCAGCTTTTCAATGTTGAGATTCTAGAGTGTCGTTTTAAGTTTCTTGCTTAAAGTTATAATCAACAACAATAGTTTCAAAACCTCCTATTCTTCTTGAATTTCTCAGGTTTAAACTTGTTTCTTCTTGAATTCTGAGTCTATTCGTGAATTGTCTATATACATAAACAATATAACCCAACAGTTAGCTGATTCTTTATGTGGTTCTAATGGCACTACTTCTTTTATGGCAGACTTGACTTTGATTTCTTCTCCTTTTAAGCACTCAAGTTAAAAGTAATGTCACTCTCAGATAACTCTTGAATATTTCAGCAACGAAAATTTGTCAGATCCATTTTTCTAACGCATTAACTACCCGAGAAATTGTTTTCTCTATAGAATATTCGATGGTTTTCATCGCCCCTTCTGAAGGTTCCAGGATAAATGTTCCCATTACGGACCTGCTCGGAAAGTTCCACTGGCGAAGTGATCGAACACAACGAACGATTTCATAGGGATATTATCCCTGGATCAGTCGTAGTGGTAACTTTGTTGTTGTTTCACGAAACTGAAAACATTCAGTAAATATTCCATTTCCTCCTAGTTTCATTTTTCAATCCCGTATGTTTGCACGTCGAATTGTGTTTGCTTGAAACTAACTTCTGTACGCATATACTTTCCTGTTTATTCTACACAAAAAACGCTGAGCCATTCCTTTTTCAAAGAGTTTTTATAGTCGAGATTCTTACTCCCCAGCCTGGGTATCTCGATTAATGAATTCTCTGAAGTATAATTACTACTATCTGGTGTAATTGCAGATGAAATAATATTAGCCAGCTCTCTGAATATGAAGAAAAAGTTTGAACTGAACAGAAACGTTTCAGTAGCTATTTCAAACAGAGTCAAAGACTTTTTGAGGTGAAAATTGGAAGATGTATGTTGAACAGTTAACTGTAACACTGGTCCCACAGTCATTATGCAGAGACACATACGGACTGACGAGCTCTAAGTATATATTATTTATGACAGCACCCCATTAAATTCCTTCTAAAACTGCAATTCTACGGGCATTATGTATTCCAATGTATGTCACCCTCTGCGAATGTTCATCACGAAGGCTATTGTGAGGGTCACGTGTCTTTCGAACGTCCCTGGTACCTCAGTGTGGTCACAACACAAAGTGCTCACACGCTTCGATGGTAAGAAATTTTCGTCCTTTGTCATTCTGGATTTATCTCCGTCAAATATACCACTGATTAAGGGGGAAACTGCATAGAAATAATTGGATGCGGTCGGTAGCATTATTCAAATTGTAATTGGGAATTTATGAACTGTACTATGTTTATCGAATTGATGCTGAATAGTCTTTTAATCAGTTCAAAGTCGGGCTCGGGAATTAGCGACTGATTTTTCTAATCAGCATATTGAGTTTCACATATCGCAGATTGAAAGTGGCAATTTTTAAAAAATACCAATGTCGAAGATAAGAATCTAATTTTCTATTTTCCAACTATGTACTGCTTTTATATCATATAGCTTCCTGTTTTTGAGACAAAATTGTATGGTATGTTCAGGTTATCTCCTCATATTATTCAGAAGTTATTGGACTTTCCAACAGAATGCAAGATACTGATAGAAATTTATTAGCTATTTCACAACTATTCCCAATAGCATAATATTCGAAATAAAACAGTGTTTATAAATTATATAGTAGGGCTCATTTCAAGATTTATCACACCCACTAGAACATTTCGATTTTGCGAACTTCGTCAATAAAGATAGTATATCTTTGCGAGACAATATTCCATCTGCACTCTGCGAGGAACCTTCTTTTCCCAAAATATGAGAAGGATCGAAATCATCTGGAAGTTTCGACAGACATTCGAAAATTTCGTTATGCCTGCCATTTCCGAGAGATGATATGAGCTCTTCGAGGCCCGAATTGAAACCATCCAAGCCATTCTCGAGTTGGTGTCCGAAGTGGTCAAAAAATTCCCGGAGCCGTTTTTGGATATCTTCTAAGGGATTACCCGAGTCTCCACCTTCAAGTCTTTCGCACTTGCCGGATATGCAGAATTTCTTCGCAAACTGTACCAAGAGTGATAGTTTGTCAGTTTTACCCTTGAATCTATCTCCAACGAGGGATGGAAGATCAGCGTCGTCCGGTATTTGTGACAGAGGTCCAAGTAATTTCTTTGCTCTTCCTTCTCCAAAGCTACCGTTGAGAAGATTCGGTAGGCCTTTGCTGCAACCGTCTAGAAATCGGTTTATTCCATCGTCTATGCCGCCAAAAATTCTGCGAAAGACGTTGAAGAATTCATCGAATATCCGGAATATTGGAAGATTGTGGTTTATTGGTTGGAGAGGATCGAGTCCATCCCTTCCCAGTAATAGTCCTCCTAGTAGTTTGTGAGTGCAGTCCACATTCTGAAATGTGTTATTTGATCAAATTAAAGCTATAGCATTTCCCATCTTAGTGAAAATCGAGTAACTACTTGATTTTCTTCAGTAAATGTTCAATTGCAAAGTTCGAACTCAGTTCAAGGAAATAATGTTTGCCATGCAACATTCATATAAACCTAATCTGTTACAAGTTGGATTTTTTTCGATGATGTATATAAATACTTACCGAAATGAGTGCAGAACCCACTAGCGAAGTAAATATTATTAACGCAAAACGCATCTCGAAAAAATTGGTACTGCTCTGACTTCAACACCTCCAATGAATTTATGAGGAATGAAACAATGGGGAAAATTTCCGAAAATGCAAATTGAACACGAATTATGATCTTCTTGATTTATCTACAAATGATATTCGATAGAAAATGAGTAATTTGAATTCATTTCTGTCCAAGAGCAGGTAGGTAACTATTATTTGGAAAAAGCCATTGTCAAAACGTTGAGATAATATGAATGAACAATAATTCTTCATTAGATCAGTTTATTCAGAACAAAAAGGGTACATTGTTAATCGCGACATCCTCTGCCTCTGCATTTCCTTCGATGTTTATGTTTGTGGCCCCTGGATCTATGATGTCTATGGGGTTTTTCCTCAGAATTCTGTTGCTTCTCTTCTGAATCGTCATCTTTAGGCGGCTTTCGATTGTGGGATTTGTGTCTTGGTGGCAGCTCAGGAACATCGTCATCAGATTGGTCGTTATCGTTAGATATATCTTTCGGATGTTTTCTTTTTTTATGCTTATGTTTTCTCGGTGGGACTGGTCTATCTTCATCAAGTTGGTCATCATCATCAGGGTTGTCTTTTGGTGGCTTACCTTTCGGTGGTTTTGGTTTAGGAGACTTTCCTCCACTTGATTCGTCCTCATCATCGGGTTTGCCTTTCGGTGGTTTTGGTTTGGGAGAATTTCCTTCACTTGATTCGTCCTCATCATCGGGTTTGCCTTTCGGTGGTTTCGGTTTAGGAGACTTTCCTCCACTCGATTCGTCCTCATCATCGGGTTTGCCTTTGGGAGGTTTGCCTTTCGGTGGTTTTGGTTTAGGAGAATTTCCTTCACTCGATTCGTCCTTATCATCAGGTTTTCCTTTCGGTGGTTTCGGTTTAGGAGACTTTCCTCCACTTGATTCGTCCTCATCATCAGGTTTTCCTTTCGGTGGTTTCGGTTTAGGAGACTTTCCTCCACTTGATTCGTCCTCATCATCGGGTTTGCCTTTGGGAGGTTTGCCTTTCGGTGGTTTTGGTTTAGGAGAATTTCCTTCACTTGATTCGTCCTCTTCATCGGGTCTGCCTTTCGGTGGTTTCGGTTTAGGAGACTTTTCTCCACTTGATTCGTCCTCATCATCAGGTTTTCCTTTCGGTGGTTTCGGTTTAGGAGACTTTCCTCCACTTGATTCGTCCTCATCATCGGGTTTGCCTTTGGGAGATTTGCTTTTAGGTGGTTTTGGTTTAGGAGAATTTCCTTCACTTGATTCGTCCTCATCATCAGGTTTTCCTTTCGGTGATTTCGGTTTAGGAGACTTTCCTCCACTTGATTCGTCCTCATCATCGGGTTTGCCTTTGGGAGGTTTGCCTTTCGGTGGTTTTGGTTTAGGAGAATTTCCTTCACTTGATTCGTCCTCATCATCGGGTTTGCCTTTCGGTGGTTTCGGTTTAGGAGACTTTCCTCCACTCGATTCGTCCTCATCATCGGGTTTGCCTTTGGGAGGTTTGCCTTTCGGTGGTTTTGGTTTAGGAGAATTTCCTTCACTCGATTCGTCCTTATCATCAGGTTTTCCTTTCGGTGGTTTCGGTTTAGGAGACTTTCCTCCACTTGATTCGTCCTCATCATCAGGTTTTCCTTTCGGTGGTTTCGGTTTAGGAGACTTTCCTCCACTTGATTCGTCCTCATCATCGGGTTTGCCTTTGGGAGGTTTGCCTTTCGGTGGTTTTGGTTTAGGAGAATTTCCTTCACTTGATTCGTCCTCTTCATCGGGTCTGCCTTTCGGTGGTTTCGGTTTAGGAGACTTTTCTCCACTTGATTCGTCCTCATCATCGGGTTTGCCTTTGGGAGATTTGCTTTTAGGTGGTTTTGGTTTAGGAGAATTTCCTTCACTTGATTCGTCCTCATCATCAGGTTTTCCTTTCGGTGATTTCGGTTTAGGAGACTTTCCTCCACTTGATTCGTCCTCATCATCGGGTTTGCCTTTGGGAGGTTTGCCTTTCGGTGGTTTTGGTTTAGGAGAATTTCCTTCACTTGATTCGTCCTCATCATCGGGTTTGCCTTTCGGTGGTTTCGGTTTAGGAGACTTTCCTCCACTCGATTCGTCCTCATCATCGGGTTTGCCTTTGGGAGGTTTGCCTTTCGGTGGTTTTGGTTTAGGAGAATTTCCCTCACTCGATTCGTCCTCATCATCAGGTTTTCCTTTCGGTGGTTTCGGCTTAGGAGACTTTCCTCCACTTGATTCGTCCTCATCATCGGGTTTGCCTTTGGGAGGTTTGCCTTTCGGTGGTTTTGGTTTAGGAGAATTTCCTTCACTTGAGTCGTCCTCTTCATCAGGCTTGCCTTTTGGTGGTTTTCCTTTGGGTGGTTTTGGTTTGGGAGAATTTCCTTCACTTGAGTCGTCCTCATCATCAGGCTTGCCTTTTGGTGGTTTTGGTTTGGGAGAATTTCCTTCACTTGAGTTGTCCCCATCATCAGGCTTGCCTTTTGGTGGTTTTCCTTTCGGTGGTTTTGGTTTGGGAGAATTTCCTTCACTTGAGTCGTCCTCATCATCAGGCTTGCCTTTTGGTGGCTTTGGTTTGGGAGAATTTCCTTCACTTGAGTCGTCCCCATCATCTGGCTTGCCTATTGGTGGTTTTCCTTTCGGTGGTTTTGGTTTGGTAGAATTTCCTTCACTTGAGTTGTCCTCGTCATCAGGCTTGCCCTTTGGTGGTTTTCCTTTCGGTGGTTTTGGTTTGGGAGAATTTCCTTCACTTGAGTCGTCCCCATCATCAGGCTTGCCTTTTGGTGGTTTTCCTTTCGGTGGTTTTGGTTTGGGAGAATTTCCTTCACTTGAGTTGTCCTCGTCATCAGGCTTGCCCTTTGGTGGTTTTCCTTTCGGTGGTTTTGGTTTGGGAGAATTTCCTTCACTTGAGTCGTCCCCATCATCAGGCTTGCCTTTTGGTGGTTTTCCTTTCGGTGGTTTTGGTTTGGGTGAATTTCCTTCACTCGATTCGTCCTCATCATCAGGCTTGCCTTTTGGTGGTTTCGGTTTGGGAGAATTTCCTTCATTTGAGTCGTCCCCATCATCAGGCTTGTCTTTTGGTGGTTTTCCTTTCGGTGGTTTTGGTTTGGGAGAATTTCCTTCACTTGAGTCGTCCCCATCATCAGGCTTGCCTTTTGGTGGTTTGCCTTTCGGTGGTTTTGGTTTGGGAGAATTTCCTTCACTTGAGTCGTCCTCATCATCAGGCTTGCCTTTTGGTGGTTTGCCTTTCGGTGGTTTTGGTTTGGGAGAATTTCCTTCACTTGAGTCGTCCTCATCATCAGGCTTGCCTTTTGGTGGCTTTGGTTTGGGAGAATTTCCTTCACTTGAGTCGTCCCCATCATCTGGCTTGCCTATTGGTGGTTTTCCTTTCGGTGGTTTTGGTTTGGTAGAATTTCCTTCACTTGAGTTGTCCTCGTCATCAGGCTTGCCCTTTGGTGGTTTTCCTTTCGGTGGTTTTGGTTTGGGAGAATTTCCTTCACTTGAGTCGTCCTCATCATCAGGCTTGCCTTTTGGTGGTTTGCCTTTCGGTGGTTTTGGTTTGGGAGAATTTCCTTCACTTGAGTCGTCCCCATCATCAGGCTTGCCTTTTGGTGGTTTTCCTTTCGGTGGTTTTGGTTTGGGAGAATTTCCTTCACTTGAGTCGTCCTCATCATCAGGCTTGCTTTTTGGTGGTTTTGGTTTGGGGGAATTTCCTTCACTTGAGTCGTCCTCATTATCAGGCTTGCCTTTTGGTGGTTTGCCTTTCGGTGGTTTTGGTTTAGGGGAATTTCCTCCACTTTGTCCCTCCTCAACATCATCTTTTGATGATATTTGATCGATATTAGGTACCTTACAACCACCGTGAGAACACTTAATTTTGGCCAACTGAATGAGAATTTTCAATACATCGGTTCGTTTCACCAATCCATCGACGGATTTTCGTCCCTCCTTAGAATCTCCAAGGAGGGATTCAAAATCGACGTCCTTCGTTAATAGAGATAGTAGGCCCAGAAGTTCTTTTTGTTCTTTCTCTTGCCCGAGTAGCCGCTTCAGCAATTGGTCTAATCCGGCGGATATTTCATCTAGTACATTGTTGAGTTGGTCATTGATATCATCGAAAAGTTTCTTCAACAGTTTGTTTATAATTTTCGATAAACTTCCACTCGGTCGTTTCCGATCCGTTGGTCCTTGTGAATCTGATTTTCCCTCATCGCCAGACTCCTCCAGTTCGGTAGGTTTCTTGCATCCACCCTTTGCACACTTGAGTTTCGATACTTTTATCAATAGACGCAGAGTGTCAACTTGGGATAGTCCACCTTTTTTGGGCTTTTGGCATTCTTCTCCTCCTCCAAGCAGTGATGAAAGATCTGTCCCTTCAGGTATGACAGACAGAAGGCCCAGAAGATCCTTTTGTCTCTCCGTTCCAACCGACTTAATCAGTAATTTATACATTCCCTTATTCACATTATCGATGAAAATCTGAATGCCATTGCCAGGAAAATATCTCTTGATAGCTATGGTTACTTTATTTTTTCCGTGAGGGACAGGTGATGACTCCACATCCTGAAAAAATCAAGTTCAAAACATTACAGATGGATATAATCGAAAATTTTCAAACGAAAATACTGTTCGAGACTGAATTTACAAGTTTAACGAGAAAATAGTGAATTTCAAATTTATGCTGTGATCATAGTGAATATTTCTTACCAGAAATAATGTGGAACCACCCCATAAAAAGAGTAGTAGGTACACAGGTCGCATTTTGCGGTGTGTTTGAATCAGAAGAAAAATCGCGTTATATATTTTTGTCTTCCGTAAATTCGACACATTTTCTCACGAATAATATGTTATAATTTCGCGATAACGTTCTGTTTAAATTACGAAAAAATGAACCTACTCGCTAATCACACCAAAAACTGTAACAAATAGAGCAATATCATGAGATCATAGCCTCTGATGAACCAAATGACTGCTTCATTGTATGAAAAAGTTTGAAAAATTTTATCGTCAATAGAATTCGAAAATATTTGGGATTGATCAATGATTTCTCATTAAGTTCAAAGCATTATCAGTGCTAGAGAAATGAGACTTTATATATTGCCAAAGAGATAAGGGAAATTTGGGTATATTGTGTTTTTCTCGTAAAGAAAGGCGTGATGTGACACAGAAAATTCGGTTAATTTCATATTCTTCTTCTTAGCTATCTGTTAATGCTTTCAATTTGACAGCACATTCGCTTTCCAAAGAAATTGTTGTTGATTCGACTGGGCAGAACTACAAAAATTCAGAAGCAGTTCATAGGGGATAAAGCTGCATGTTTGTCGATAGACGGGAGATAACCAGAACAAATGAATAATGATAAAACGAACTATGTCAGATGCAGAAAGCGATAATTCTTTTGAAATCAGTGAAGTCGAGCGAACAGTAACTAGAGGCAGGTGAATCCGAAGAGTTTACATACAATTATCCAGTTCTTACGTATGTAAACCGAACCAGTTTTACTGTCAGTGAATAATGTCGGTTTACTGTTTTCCCGTTGGCTTCTATTGTCATTCAAATCTGGATTTACCTGCGTGGTTAAGTGATTTCGCAGTGAGGCCTCATCTCTCACATTCCGTCAGATGATAATCATTTCAATTTTATATTATTTGTGTCGTCTGGTTGCAAACCTAAAATAAAGTTCAGTTACACAGAAACATTGTGAATGATTTTTTCTTGGCTAAAACCCCGCTTTTTGATGTCAATTTTATAGATATTTTAAGCTTTAGTTTGTTGCAAAACCGGCCAACTCCAAAGTGGGTTGCAAAACCAGCCAAATCCTAACTATAATTTCGAATTTCCCCCTCCCAGCACCTTCCCCCAGATTCTCTTATGGTGCTCTAAAACCTACTATCCTAGTGACACATTAATAACAAGAGATTTGGATCCTATCTCCAATTCCCTAGTTTTGACAAAAAATCGTCTCTCCTGAAAAATTTTCTGTTATGGAGATGACCGGTTTTGCAACCAGACGACACATTTATTCTATTCTGTAGCTTCTTGAGAGCAGATGGGCATATGACTACATTTGATACCCAGATAGAGTTATGATGAATGTTGATTTAATGGAAGGAAATTCGGATGTGAAAAGAAGATTATATTTTTTGTTCTGTATCTTCCTTTCTTGCTTTATCCATTTATCTTTATTTTTTTTCAAATTTTGATTTATGTTTGTTACCATATGTCATGCGATAAATAAATAAATCTTCTTGATTATCGGCATTATCGGAAATAAAGAATACAAAACACTGTGAGTAGTGAAGGAATGTTTTGGCTGTCACAAAAGATCCTTCGAACTTTCTCATCATTCGACTCCTTCATCAGGGTTGAGTAGGAGCTATTGGCAGTAATTTCGTCGTGGTGAAACTTTACCGCCGAACTTCTGGAAGGAGAGACAACTTATATTTATTGCACGCTCATAAATAAGGCACCTATCAAATGGCTATCGCTATTCTATCTGGAATATAGTTTTACGGGGGAATTCGAACGGTATTGGATGTTGCATAAATTTCCATTCTGAAAACAGCGATAATCCAGACCCCACTATTTGGAAGTTGGGGCATAATGCGGAAGTCCATGCAAATGAGCTCGAAACTTATGTGGAGGAAATTATTGATTCCTCAAGTTACAAGCTGAAAATTCCTTGGAACTACAGCGGAAGGTTAATGGCACTTTTAAGTTCTCCTCTGGAGGGTATTTAGTCAGATAAACTGGAAAAGTGCATTAATTCAGATTGTTATAGATGAGATTCTTCTGAATACTGAGTGAACAATGTTCGAATTTCCAAGTTCCCACTTATTTTTTCGGAGGTATTCATTCATTCATTGCTGTATCCCGTTACCGCAATAAATCTACAAAAAGACAGAAAAAAGAACAGACTCTTAGGGCTAATTGCAACTTTGTGCCCTCCTGTGACTGAAGAGACCCAACCGTGACCTACAGATCCTTCCACACTCCGGGCATGGATAGTCACCAACCAGATCTGGCTGCCGCTTTATTCTTCTTGAGTCTCCATTATAACTGTGCACCATAGACCTCCACCGTGACCTGTTTAACGCTAGTTGTTCCCAGTTATGATTGGCATTAAATGATTTTAGGGATTCATGTAGTGTATCCTTAAACGTCTTATACTGGCCTCCTGGTTTTCGGGCTCCCTTTGTGAATTCGCCATACAGAGCTATTTTGGGTCTTGTGTCTTGCATCCTCAGAATGTGACCGCTCTATCTGAGTCGGGCCCTCGTTACTTGAGTCTCAAATGTTGTACAACTCTCGCGTTGCAAGACTTCTGCATTCGAAACTTTGTGGAACCATCTGATGTGTGTGTGATCTGTGTTAGATGACGTAGTTGCGTTTGTTCAAGCTGTTTAATATGTCGCCTGCAGGGCGTCCAGCTTTCGCTTCCGTAAAGAAGCGTTGGGATGACGACTGCTTTGTAAACAACTGTCTTGATCTTCAGATTGAGGTCGTGATTTTGGAACACTCTGACCTTTAGCTTCCAGAATGCCCGTGATGCCGAATTGATACGGTTGTGTATTTCCGTGTCTAGGTTAGCCCTAGTATTTGTGAAGCTTCCCAAGTATTTGAACTGCTCAACCTTTTCAAGAGTTTAATTCTCCAGGCTGATATGTGTTCGAAGTCTTTCTGGCGGACTTACTAGGATTTTGGTTTTGTCGATATTGAGTCTAAGGCCTGAAGCTTCGTATATATGTATGTTTATTGGTGTCCAGCATTATCTGTAGATCCTCTGGGCTGCTAGCGTTATAGGATGAATGTTATATTTTTATGTCGACTGATCACATAATTCGTGAAGATTTTGAGATAAAATTGTTTTCGAGTGACACCTTTCACATTGTTCCACTGAAAATCCATATCCGCTGATGCCACTCATGCGGATGCCTCTCATCCAGACTTAAGTCGTGTCAATTACACGATTAGGGCAGAACAGATAACGGCCGCAACGTTGGAACGCTCCAAAATTCATCCGATCCCATTCGCATTGATCGCTCCTCTACATGCCATGCCGAATTAAATAATTTAGCAACCCCCGGTATCAGTTTTGCCCGCCATTAGCTAATTCAGTTATCAAAATGTACCTTGTCCGCCTACCGGCCTCGTGACAGACAAGTAGCTCCGAGTTCGACCGCGAATGGAGTTATATCCGTTACAGCTGAACGATTCCGAGTCATCGTGATATTATCTGTCCTATGTTCGAACCCAACTGTAATGCTGGTTTTGGCACATAAATGTCATTTATCGGTTAATTTATAGCGGAGACATTAGAAAGACGATTCGGTCTCTTGCAAGCCACGCTGGCCATAAAGAGGGCTTAGCAGTTTCTCAGTTGGAGGTTCCATTTCGATTCATGAGGGGTTTGTGTGATGGGATTTCATTTTTATGCCATGTCAACCGGAAAATTTTCATGATACATTGTCAGTCGCAGTGTGATGTCGCTATGTATGACTTCGCAGAGTGACAGCTGACAAGCACGGTGACCAACGTAAAACGTGGCCACAGAAGTAGAACGTCAGTTCTTCTTTTTGTTCTTCACCTTTCATGTAGGTAGGTGTTTGAATATCAAATTTTTTTCTTGAAAGGAACCCATCAGGCTTGTCTTTGGGTGATTTAACTTTCGGTGGTTTCTTTTTAGGAGAATTTCCTTCATTTGTTTCCTGCTCCTCATTAGGGTTTTCTTTTGATGGTTTGCCTTTCGGTGGTTTCTGCTTAAGAGAATTTCCTTCATTTGATTCCTGCTCATCGTCAGGTCTTCCTTTTGATGGTTTTCCTTTCGGTGGACATTAGAAAGACGATTCATATCATATTTTTTTTCAAAAAGGAACCCATTAGGCGAAAAGAGACAAAAAAATAATGCATGCTCAGCGAAGGCCATAGGGAAGAACTGACGTGGGCTTCTGTTTAACATGGTGGCTCTCTCTATTATCTCTAATTGGAAGTATGTGGTTATTTCTATCCGCATTGGTCCATTGCAAGGATAGATGATGTCATCTGACTTATTTTCAAGCGATGGATCCACAGTCACGTTTGAAAAACCAGAGGAAGTGTCACATAGTATGGTTTCTTGATCATTAATCATGACTTTGGCCCTGCGGCTCTCACACTCTTCTCCAGAGGAACATTCAGTTATCTCAGATATGTCTCAAATATCGAAAGGATTAAGATTTTTTGGAGTCTTTATCCAGTTCTCGGGCTCATAGTGGTGGTCGGATCCAGGATGCTACTTGGCTTTCTGCTCATCTCAATCGGATCATGTTTCCTCCTCGTTTCCATGGTGTCGGTGGGATTCTTGATCTCACTACATCTCTTGCCGAAGTGGATGGGGTTCTTTTCCATGTTTTTCTGTATTTTCCATGTAGTTGAGTACCATTCTCGCCGTTTTTATAAATAGTTCCATCCAACTTAAATCTCCTCGAATTGTGGGCCAGGTTTGCTAATCAGTTTCTGCGTTTTACTTTCTGCAGAGTTTTCGACGACCATCACTAACTACTCGATGGAGTTCTGATAGAACAGCCTTATTCAAATAATATTCTTGAAGTATTTCAATCTCTTGAGACATAGGGTTGGACACATCAACAATTCCTGAATGCCATGATGTCGTGGCTGCTATGTATTGATCGTGGCTATTGATAGCTTTGATCAGATTCTTGCGGCTTAGAATAGTTTTCATTATCCCCCTAAATCTTCGAGTAAACTCCTACGTCAATTTTCTTTTCATCTGGCTCTGATTGATCCGAGTGGTCTGCTTCGATTTCTGCACTTCCCTTGAGTTTGAATATAGTTTCCTTTATTGTGCCTTTCGTTATTTTGAGTAGAAGCCATTTTTCCAGTCTTAACACCTGTTGCATCTGGTTTTTAGTTAGAACCATTATTATTGATACTATTTATAACCAAAATTTTGTTTTGGGTGGTGATTAGCTATCTACTGAGACCAGTTTGTATTAATCTGCTTACTGTGCATTGTGTATTTGCTCCTCACTTTTCTCTCGGATGTTCTACTCCCTGAAAATCGAGAATACTGAGCCTGATCGTCTATTCTAAGCATAATTCAAGGACCAGTTCGAGATATACCTATGAGCAGCAGCAGAAAGTACGCTTCAACTCTTTCTTCACTCTCAGGCGTTTTTTCTGGATTTCACCAACCGAAAATCGCTTTCTTTGTCGATTGAAACGCACGCAATGATAACCGCCAAGGCGAGACCCTTCAACATCGAACGACAGGCATGATTCTTTCTAGGTGTACAATTTCCTTAAGTACCCACCACGCCATGAATTATACAATGTGTACCCTTCAGCGCTCCTTCTAACTGCCCGAATTGAAGACACCGGGCAACGTATGCAGCTCTCGTTTCGTGTTCATCGACAATTACGTCTTCCATTGTGTATTCCCCAAGGGTCAGTGAGGCACCGGCGTCCCCGTCGAACCTAACACGGTTTCCCCCTTGGCCGTTTGTTCGCCACTGCCGCGAGGGGCTACTCTGGTCACGTAAGAGTACGTAACAATAACAAGTGATGGGTGTCATGTCGGATTTGGAGACGGTCTGGAAATATGCCTGTACACTTGAGATGAACCATTTACAACGATAGATTTCCGAACGTGAAAGATGAATAAATGGCGTGCTTTCGAATTCCGCGATTGGAATTTTTCTTTCTTCACGGTCGTAACAGAAAACTCACTTACCACCGTGTCTCTAGACCTTTAAAAAAAAATAGTTCTTCTTGCTCTGCAAACCAGACCTCTACAGGTTTTATTACCTCCTCGTTGGAAGAAAATTTACGACCTTCTAAACTTTTTTTCAGTTGAGGAAAGAGATGATAGTCGGATGAAGCCAAATCTGGTGAATAAAGGGGGCGTTCTAGTGATCCAAACCCTGAATCACGAATTTTTTGCGTGGCAACATGAGATTTGTGTGCAGGGGCGTTGTCCTGCAAAAGCAAAACACCTTTGGATAGTTTTCCGAGTCTTTTCTCCTTAATTTTTTCCCGTAGAGTGGTCAGTAATGTCGAATAGTAATCTCCGTTTATTGTTCTACTCTGAACAAGGGTTTCCCCATTCCATCGATTGTTGCTCTGTTTCTGGATCGTAGAAATGTACCCAAGTCTCATCCCTAGTAACAGCACAAGACCTCCACAGCTTTTATAACCTCCTCGTTGGAAGAAAATTTACGACCTTTTAAACTTTTTTTCAGTTGAGGAAACAGATGATAGTCAGATGGAGCCTAACCTGGTGAACAAGGGGGGGTGTTCTAGTAATTCAAACCCTAATTCACGATTTTTTTGCATGGTAACATGAGATTTGTGTGCAGGGGCGTTGTCCTTCAAAAACAAAACATCTTTGGATAGCTTTTCGCGTCTTTTCTCTTTAATTTTTTCCCGTAGAGTGTTCAGTAATGTCGAATAGTAATCGCCGGTTATTGTTCTACCCTTACCCAGAAAAGCAATCATGATTACTCCATGGCAATCCCAAAAAACTGAAGCAAGAACTTTTCCAGCAAAGTTTTGAACACGAAACTTCTTAGTTCTTGGAGAACCAGAGTGTCGCCATTCCATCGATTGTTGCTTTGTTTCTAGATCGTAGAAATATATCTAAGTCTCATCCATAGTAACATTTCGGTTTAAGAAGTCTACATCGGTTTCAAATCGATCACAGATCGAACGCGATGTTTCTACCCTTGCACGCTTTTGGTCAACATTCAAACATTTGGGGATCCATTTTGCAGGAATTTTTCTGATGTCCAAATTGACTATATGATGAACAAGTTCGTATGAAATATTCAGTGCTTCAGATATCCGTTTTAGCCCGATTCGACGGTCCGATAAAATCATGTCATGAACAGCATCGATATTTTCGGGGACTGACAAAGAAACAGGCCTTCCCGATCATCATCTTCAATGTAAAATTTACCTCTTTTGAAGCTTTCAGTTCAATTTTTCACGGTCGCATACGAAGGACATTGAGCACCAAGGGTAAAGCATATATTCGTAAAACTGCTTAGCTCTTAACCCTTTCAAATACCGGTAATTGATGATGGCTCAATACCCCAATTTTTCGATTTTCACAATTTCGATGGACATCTTCTTTCTTTCAATTTATTGCGCAACTCTGGCTTAATTTTTTGACCTCAAACTTCACACTGACACTTCTAATGAGTTATTGTTCGTTGCTATAGTAACGCAATATTTTTTTATGCATGGAACTGGTCTAGGATAACTAGATATCAATACATCCTCGTATTTTGTCTAGCCTGAGCTGAGGCCCATTTGCATTCTCTTCACGATTATGAGGAAACCCATAACAAATACAGAACGGCATCAACATTTACCTCGAAGGAAAAATGGGTGATTTCGAACCCCATTTTTGCCTCTCCCGCAATCTGCCGGTTTCAAAATCCCGAACCACCTGTTCCGCCATTAGGCCATAAGAAAATTAAAAAATAGTAACGTGATTCACTCTCATCAGTGGCATTCCATAATCTGTGTAATAAGCTCGGCTTTATTATGAATAAGTTAGCTTTAGCACGACCCTGTTTTGCGGCATAATTCGGTAATTTCTGTCTCGGTGAAGCAGCTGCTTATATACGACGCATAATAGTACCATAAATTGCGAGTACGTTGGAACGGAGGTGCTTTATCTTCGAAACAGTAAAAGAATTGAATATATGTATAATTTTTTATCTCGGCGCATGATTAATGGCTTTCAATTGCTTTCGAAATTGCTCTTTTCGAGAGGCAGAGTGAGTTTATATTTCACGGATAGCTAGTACAGTTTTTCATTCCGAGACGGCTTTTTGATTCTATTACATCGGGAAAATCGACGTTTTCATCATACGGTTTATATATTTTTCACACCCACCCAATTCCTCCAGAATAAGGGTTCTCGTATGAATTCTTAAGTCATTTAGTGAGTTTCTGTTTCAAAATGATAGGTAAGGATAAATCATCAAAAAATTGTGAACACTTGTTTTAACTCCTCACCGATAAAAAGTAACTTCTGTACCATTAACGAAATATATTTGACGTTTTCCAAAACATCTTGTATTCGAGGTATACGTATTGCCGAAATATCCTTCCTGTTTGATTATATTATGAATGAGTTCAGATTTAAATCTTAGTTTTCTTCTCCCAACAAAACACTTGTCAGTGTTCAAACGTCGTTAATCACTGCTGCATATGCCGAACACTTATGAGATTCTATTATTTCTTGATTATGTAATTACCATACTAATAAGTGAATGCCCATTCATCAATTTCCTCTGACAGCCTAGTGAATATATGCATATCCCTTCATTTTTCTCTGGAACTCAAGCAACTGAGATAAAGCATCTTCTCTTCTGGCCATTTCCCACGTTTTTGTTCTGCAAAAAAATTTAATTTTCGCTTATACTCGTATCATCCAGATATTCCCACTCTCTCTTGGACATAACTGAATCCTGCCCCATACCAATATAAATAGATGGGGTAGACCATAATGATCCCATTAAGTCCCTGGATTCCTGTTGGTATACGAACCGTAGGTGTTGGTATGAAATTACTATCACTACTCGAATCTTCAGCGATCTCTTTAGATAAGCTAGTCTTCAGGGAGTCTCCATCCAGAAACCCCACATTTAAATACCCATTAGGACTTAAACACCATAAATTAACGACTTCAAGACAATTTATTTTCTTCAAGTTCAAAACGTGGCCGATTTTCGATCGTAATTACCTTTGGCTTGGTTCTTTGTTAGCGCCTTAAACGTCGGTAATTGAACGTGTGGGATCGACCGACTTGTATAAATTATATATTCTTACCATAAATCATCTGTCAGATGAGCCATTGGGCGTTAGATTATGAACGCCGTGGAATTTGACACAATGACAATGAATCGAAGGAGAAGAGAAAAGAGTGCCCTCCACGATCCGCGTTGCCGTCATCATTGACAGCTTCATTACCTGCGCCATTGCCCGGATCGTTGATGAATTGAATCGAACAAGCGTGTTCAACACTCAATGGTGTCTTTCAGATTAGATGTGGGTTATTTTTATATGGAGGACGCGATGATTGGAAATCAAAAGCGTCCGTCTCTTAATCTCAATTCACTTGGTAAAAACTGACATCTACATATACTCCATTCACTTTTATTTCAGCACTTGGTTGGCCATGGAAATTTGACACATTTCACTCTGTATAGTACGAAAATGTGGGGTTATGACGCTTATCAAAAAATTTTTGGGTTTTAAATCAACGCTATGTTGCCTGTCCTACGTAAAAGTTTCTGTTATTACGTATTTTATCCCAATGTCGAATCTCTTCGGAAAATATGTGACGAACATAATTGAAGTTTACACAAACTGATTGAAGGCATACCAAATCCAGTTATTATATTTCCATGGAAAATACAAGAGATCAGTATAACATCATAATATGCATTAGCTTGAGGAGAGTTAATGTTCATTATCTTCTTTCGCTAAAGTTTGAATACGTTACATCAGTTGTAGATTTACCCGAAGATGAAATGCATATGATGCAGTGGTTGAGAATGGGTACCTTACAAAGGATTTTACAGATAATTACAAGAATGTTAGATTCTTCAACAAATATCATCTTGCATCAATATAAGTAAAAGGAATTGAAGGAAGTTTCAAGTCAAGATGTTAATACATTGATATAATAATAATAATTAGGTATTCATTGGTACTTTAAGACATTTACAATGTATAGGACCAGTCAAATGAAAAATAGGAAAATCAATTTTCGCTAACTCATTCTACGATGACATTAATCGAAAATCCTGTAGTAATCTTTTCGCATTAATTAACTCAAACATAAAATTCTCAAATGCCACCACTTTTTTGGGTCTCCCAATAGAAGGAAATCCGTTGTCATTCTCTTCATTCACAATCTTTCTTATTGTGGAAATATTCAGCTGAAATATAAGTCGTTGAGATTCAGATGAAACATTATATAAATTCTTTTACATTGAATATGTTCGCTACCGTCTGACGTATTGTAGATTTTAGAATATCAGGGTATAACTATTCGAATGAGCGGACCTTAATTCTACATAGCACTTTCTGAAACACTGTCTCTTTTTTCAATAACTTTCGGCATTTTCGTAATATTAATTGATATAAGTTGTGGCAACGGCGTTATGACTTTAACGACATTTCATGAGTGCCAACCTTACTCCGTTCTAGTTACAAAAACTTGAGAAAATTATTTCATGGCCAACCGACTGCTGAAATGAATCTGAATGGAGTATACCTGGTTTTATTCATTGCTGTCTGTTGTTTTACCAATCAATGAATATCGAGAGAAACTTAACAATCTTGATGCAAAGGAGCTAACCTGGAACAAACTGCAGTCGTAGTCTCTTAATGATAGATAGTGTTGCTGAACTCTTATGTCATCCACTCAAACCTGGCTGCGAGTGCCTAAAGAAACTCAATGAAATAGGCAAAAACAACAAGGTATCTTTAGTCTGGGTTTCAGGTCACTCTAGAATCAAAGAGAACGAGGCCAATACACTCGTCAGAAAGAGAGCACAAAGGCCACTTACTGGTCCAGAGCTTTTATGTGGTATAGGAAGATGCACTTTTAAGCAAGTATTTGGATCTGAGTAAGAAAAAGGTTGCTTTGGAAAGCAAATTATATAGTTTAGATTCTGTGGGAAAAAGGAGTAAACTCCTGATCACCTGGTTACAGAATTCCTCGCCATTGCAAGCCTATGCAAGAAATACTTTGGAAAGTTTGGAACTCTGGAGCTAGATGGCCAACTGTAGATGGTACCATTGTGAGAATAGCTCTGATGGTGGGCACAATAGACCTTAAGGTCACAGTGAAATATAACCCCCTCACCAAACTATAACAATAACAAAGTGTTGCCCATTCTTGGTTAGACTGAATATCGTTGAAATCTAATCCTCATCAATTGATTCACTATTTTCTCAAATTCTCGAAGCTTCCAGCAGTACCTACTATTCTCTAAACGTAGGTATTGTATTTCTGTTGATCTCGAACAAACACTGCTTTCAATTCCCCCAGCCATACAGGCAGAAATCTATTCCAACCGGGCAAAAAATTTTTTACGCAATATCCACGAGAGTCCGAGCAATCAATCAAGTGAGTTTCGACTCGACATTTCAACCTCGAATTAACCGTCGAATGAAATCAATAATTTACTGGGGCTACAAACGTATCGAATGGAACTCAAATAGGGCCTATGCAAATTATAAAACTTATTCAATCAATCACTCTCAACAACTACTGGTTTCAGACTGAGATTAATGTAACGAATGATCAGGCCCCCTGATGGATTATCGAATGCGATACTGGCATTATTCTATTCCGTGTATTTAGATAACCTATATAAGCCGGAGACACAAAAACAACGCTATCATCCTATAGATTTCGTTGTGGATCTGAAACTGTAGGCAGGAGTTTTAGCACAGCATCTGCAGGAATTCTTTTCGCTAGTGTTTCGTCAAAAATCCTCCATCATCGGGAGAGATGGAACAACAGAAATTAGAGAGGAATGAAATAAGACAAATCACCTTAAAAAAATCATTTATTAATTTCATCAATTAAAGAAACATTGTAACGAGAACTGAAGAAGGCACAATCATAAACAACTAAATGAGAAGAAGAATTGACACTTGATTACGAATTTTTCGATCTCTCTTTGCGAGGCAAGAAGTTCATATGGAAAACGGATGTTTAGAAGTATTCAATTAGGTGCAACAAGCAATGCTGCGTGCTGTTACACAAGAGTGTGCTCGGAAAAGACAGCTGAATGGCCAGGAGAAGAAACCCATTCGACCCAGTTGTTATTGTTCGAAGGAAATGTCCATTTATTTTGATCGTTCCATGCAATTAGTATAAAGACCGTTATTATGGAGTCACTGATTGTTGAGTTATCCTGAATGCTCGAAGTTTCGGGACTAATCCATTAAAAGTTGAATTTGAATGGACTTTCCAGATTTCATTCGCCGAGTTTCCAATCACGTATCGGAGTTTCGTGATTTTCGAATGCGATCGACCAACTGTTTCGACTTACAGAGCCGATGCATGTGCCTATTTGTGAATTTAAACTTGGCGCTATTTTATGGGGAATTACTTTCACGAAACGGTCAGTAATTATCGGAATGATTTACGTGTTGCTCAATTCAAAGCAAATATTTTGCCAAATAAACTGAAAAACAACTTTTTTTATCCATCTACGAAAGCGCTGAAGTGCCACACAAAAAAAATCCAAATATATAATTCCGACTTGCTAAGTCAGAATTCTGAGTTACAAGTCGGAATTCTGAGATACAAGTCGGAATTCTGACTTGCAAGCCGGAATTCTGAGTAACAAGTCGGAATTCTGAGATACAAGTCGGAATTCCAAATTGCAAGTCAGAATTCTGAGTTAGAAGTCGGAATTCTGACTTGCAAGCCGGAATTCTAAGTAACAAGTCGGAATTCTGAGATATAAGTCAGAATTCCGACTTGCATCTCAGAATTCCGACTTGTATTTCAGAATTCCGACTTGCATCTCAGAATTCCGACTTCCAACTCAGAATTCTGACTTGCAATTTGGAATTCCGACTCGTATCTCAGAATTCCGACTTGTAACTCAGAATTCCGACTTGTAACTCAGAATTCCGACTTGTAACTCAGAATTCCGACTTGTAACTCAGAATTCCGACTTGTAACTCAGAATTCCGACTTGCAAGGCAGAATTCCGACTTGTATCTCAGAATTCCGACTTGTACCTCAGAATTCTGACTTGCAATTTGGAATTCCGACTTGTATCTCAGAATTCCGACTTGCAAGTTAGAATTCCGACTTGTATCTCAGAATTCCGACTTGTACCTCAGAATTCCGACTTGCAAGTCGGAATTCCGTCTTGCATCTCAGAATTCCGACTTATAACTCAGAATTTTGACTTGCAATTTGGAATTCCGACTTGTAACTCAGAGTTCTGACTTAGCAAGTCGGAATTATACATTTGAATTTTTTTTCTGTGGCTCTTCAACGCTTTCGTATCCATCTCTAGGTCGGTAAGAAACTGTTTTCGATTTTTTTCGCCCCTATTTATTTTCACGCTGTATTTTGCATCGAACTGCTGTTGTATCGAAGAATGGAAAACGCGCGAACAACGATTTCAAGACAGTTGAATAAATAAGTATAATGAAACGAGACGTAGACCCGTAATATATGCATGAAATCTTGTTAAATCCTCGGTTTGTTACTTTCCAGAACCCGAGAATTCCCTGTTGTACAAAACGTGTGTCTCGTGAGCGCAGAGTTCATTATCTACTTGATTCGATAGCCTTTTGATCGAAACAGGAAATGCTTGAACAACCTCACCAACACAACGTTTTCGAAATAATTGCTCAATCTCTACCCGGCAACCACACGGGTAAGAAACCATGAATGAGATGAATTTAATGGTTGAAACTCCAATTTTCAGAAGTAATTGGTTGGGAAATGCCATTATTGTTCCATTTGCAGCCGAACGGAATTCGGTTAACGCCGAGGAAAAATTGGAAAATTACCGGGTCAATCAGTCCAAATAATGGATCTGCACGTTTTAAAATACGCAAAACAAAGATATTGATCAAGGCAGTTTAGACAACGAATCGAAAAATGGGAAAAGCAGAAGCTTTCACGGTGTACAGACCGACTCATGAAACGTGAATTCATCAGGATATGATATCCATGCTATTTTGAATAGGTTTTCGCATCGGTATTGAATCTTGAGTTCTACTACCCTACTTAATCAACCAATCAACCTACAGAGCCTGCTGACTTACCCATGTGGTACAAAAGGTTGTATTTGCTCAACGCGAGAAAGGTCCAGGAGCTGTTATGTCTAGGTCTAGGGCTAATTGCGTCTGTGTGCCCTCCTGTGACTGAAGAGACCCAACCGTGACCTGCAGATCCTTCCACACTCCGGGCATGGATAGTCACCAACCAGATCTGGCCGCCGCTGTATCCTTCTCCAGTCTCCGTTATAACTGTGTACCAGAGACCTCCTCTGTGACCTGTCCAAAGCTAGTTGTTCCCAGTTATGATTGGCATTAACTGATTTCAGGGATTGATGCATTATATCCTTAAACCGCTTATACTGGCCTCCTGGTTTTCGGGCTCCCTCTGTGAATTCGCCATACAGAGCTATTTTGGGAAGACTTGTGTCTTGCATCCTCAGAATGTGGCCGCTGCATCTGAGTCGGGCCCTCGTTACTTGAGTCTCAATTGTTGTACAACTCGCGTTGCAAGACTTCTGCATTCGAAACTTTGTGGAACCATCTGATGTGGCATCATTTGTCTTTCATCATTGTCACTTTCATAAAGAAGCGTTGGGAGGACGACTGCTTTGTAAACAGCTGTCTTGGTCTTCAGATTGAGGTCGTGATTTTGAAACACTTTGACCTTAAGCTTCCAGAATGCCCGTGATGCCGAATTGATACGGTTGTGTATTTCCGTGTCTAGGTTAGCCCTAGTATTTATGAAGCTTCCCAAATATTTGAACTGCTCGGCCTGTTCTAGGGTTTCATTCTCCAGGCTGATATGTGTTTGAAGGCTTTCTGACGGACTTACTAGGATTTTGGTTTTGTCGATATTGAGTATAAGGCCTAAAGCTTCGTATACATATTTATAGGTGTCCAGAATTATCTGTAGATCCTCTGGGCTGCTAGCTACAAGTGCGCAGTCGTCTGCATATTGAAGTTCCGTGATAAACTTTGAACGGGTTTTTGCTCTGAGGCGCTTCAGGTTAAATAGGCCTCCATCAAATCTTAATCTTATTCCAACACCTCTTACAGGTATACACATGTCAGCAATTATCGAGACAGCTATGACTAAAATATTGAACAGTAAAGACGCTAACACGCAGCCTTGTTTTATTCCAGAGTTGGTTAAGAAATGATCGGTTGTAGAGCGATTATGCTGTATTCTAGCGGTGTTTTTGGTATGAAGGCTTTCACACACATGTTATTGCAGCATTCCTATGGCTGTGTGATTCTCCTCCTCAGGGCTTTGGTATCCGTTGTGATGTAAATGGTGCCCTTCAAGATTACTTTTAAAACGTGTTTTAGATTTATTGGTTTCTTCTGAATCCTTTGAATAGTTATTGAGTATTGTTGGATGATAAGAACCTGTTATTCTGCCCTGTTGAAATCTATGTTAACTAACTTCACTCTGTTGATCAATGTGTCATTATGACGGCCAAAATGGCACCCCATTCAAATCTCGTACTCTCATCGAGCTGCCTTTAGAAATTCCACACACACAACCATGAAAATCAATTTCACTCAGAGGAAATAGTCGAAACGGAACCTCGTGAGGATATCTGATCGCATTGGCCTGATGAAATCGTTCTACCAATCAATTTCTATTACCGGTTTGTTTCGTCTCCTTCCTTTCAGTTTCGGTATCTACCCTCCGGCCCTTAGATTCATCTACAAACAGCGTAATTTTCTCAATCCATCGTCGGGAAATCCGATTTGGAAATGTTTAGTCATATCATCTTCATTAAGCTCTGCTCTCGACTTTCACTGAATTTATAGCAGGGGGGGGGATCTGCAGATCGCCAGAGACTGCGCCAAAGGGAATATCGCTCGGATGAATGGAGATGCTGCAGATCGAGATAAAATTAGAGGAGTTTTGCGAGGATATGGCCTCATTCCGACCAGGAACAGATTAAACCGATGGGAAACATCGACTACATGGATAATTCGGCCAACGGAAACCTAAATAATTGAAATGATCGAGAATCAGAGGGTGGTTATGGATTTGAGAATCTGAACTTGTCTCTTGATTCAAAGATTCAAGTTCCTCCTTGTGGCTTTCACACTCCTCCCCACAGGAACATTTACTTATCACAGATATCTCAGACATCAAAAGAATCGAGCACTTTTTAGACCCTTTCACGGTTTTCGGACTAGAAACCTTCACATCTCTCAATCATTCCTATATTGTTTTCACGAATCGTCAAGTAAAATTCTGAGGATAGCTGATAAAGAAATTAAGCAGATCACTGTGAAACGATAACCCATTTTGGGAGATAAAATAATTAATCAAAAAGATACGATTTTACGTTAATCCCACGTTGAATATTCTGAAAAATTGATGGAATTAAATATGCTGTCGTATCCACACGAACTTCCATCCTCCGTTCAGACGCGACGAATCCCCATCATTCAAATTTGGCGATATACAATAAAAAGATCTATGCCTATACGTTTCCGGTCCTTTCAATTAATAACACTTCTTTCGGACATTTTGTGGAAACGGCAATCCATAACGAAAGCGCATGATATCTCCTGAAAATTGCGGAGATATGACACTTCATTATTATCTCCTCTACCTTTGTCCACACACATAAAATATGGCCATTGTATCAGACGATCCTCTGCCGGGAGTATTAATAAGACCTGTCATCTTTGACATAATGATTTACCGTCCTCCATTATGTGTAATCGGAAAAAGCACAATGTGAATATTACTGAATATATATTACGGAATTGCATATATGCGTTCGCATTGTTTCTTGGCTCCGCTAAATGTATTTGCATTGTGAATAGTTTTTTTGAATGCTAATGTCTTCCATTCACATAAATCATTCTCATTAAATGTTGTTCTTTTCCATTCTGTTGCTGGTTTTTGTTCAAACTGAACAGAAGTCTCCAAATTAGCTCAGCAACATTAAATAAATTGATTGAGAAACGTTCGGAATAAATTACGAATGCCGTTGTCAATTTTTTTTTATGGCAAATGAAGAGTCTTGGGTGATTATGGGAAAATGGGATATTGCAACCAGCAGTTGCACTGCTTCAACGATAAAAATCTAAACGAAGGGAGATAGGCTTTTGGAATTGCTAGCAATAGATTCAGCGTATTCGAAAACCTACTCTTCTTGTAATAGATCTGACAATTTCATCCATCTCGGCATAACCGTTCGATCTTGAGGAACCCAACTTTTTGGGCATTTTTCGAAGGTCATCTTTGGAGTAATTTATCTTCCAGGAAAATAATCGTAGATGTAAACGTAATACATATACTGAAAGAGCAACTCTTTTAGTTAAGAATCTAAGAATTTCATCCATCTCGGCATAACCGTTTGACCTTGAGGAAGTTTTGAGTGAACCCAACTTTTTGGGCATTTTTCGAAGGTCATCTTTGGAGTAATTTATCTTCCAGGAAAATTATCGTAGATGTGAACGTGACACATATACTGAAAGAGCAACTCTTTTAGTTAAGAATCTGAGAATTTCATCCATCTCGGCATAACCGTTTGATCTTGAGGAAGTTTTGAGTGAACCCAACTTTTTGGGCATTTTTCGAAGGTCATCTTTACAGTGATTGATCTTCCAGGAAAATTATCGTAGATGTGAACGTGATACATATACTGAAAGAGCAACTCTTTTAGTTAAGAATCTGAGAATTTCATCCATCTCGGCATAACCGTTTGATCTTGAGGAAGTTTTGAGTGAACCCAACTTTTTGGGCATTTTTCGAAGGTCATCTTTACAGTGATTTATCTTCCAGGAAAATTATCGGTGATCTGAACGTGATACATATACTAAAAGAGCAACTCTTCTAGTTTAGAATCTGAGAATTTCATCCATCTCGGCGTAACCGTTCGATTTTGAGGAAGTTTTAACTGAATCCAACTTTTTGGGCATTTTTCGAAGGTCATCTTTAGAGTAATTTATCTTCCAGGAAAATCATCGTAGATCTAAACGTGATACATATACTGAAAGAGCAACTCTTCTTGTTAGGAATCTGAGAATTTCATCTATCTAGACTTAACCGTTAATTCTTGAGGAAGTTTTAACTTTATGAGTAGGTATGCTATTTTCAGCAAGAATTCCTTATATTGATTTTCATTCATCATTTCGAGACACTTTCGAATCTGTACCTTAGGAAGTCTTACCCCCAGTTTCATAAAGCTCGATCGGGGAATCAACGCTTGATTGACAGATAAACGTCAATTTGTTTTCAATCAATAACTCAGCCATAAGAATTCGGAATTCAATTCTCGAATCAAATTATGATCTATATACATCTATTCAATGATTCTACATTGCTTCTTGTTCAATATATGTAGGAATGAAAAAGTTTTAGTGATTTCGTTTTTGAAATCCAGTGACTGTCAAATCGTTGATCGGGCAGTAAGAGTTTTATGAAACCCGCTGTTAGCCTGTATAATTTATACTCGCACATCCCTGGCTTCGCCCGAATGGACGCAGAATTAACGACCTATCGATGAAACCAAGTGTGAAAACCCGTCACAAGGAGGATTTTTCTGGCTACATTAGTCATAAAACAGGTTTAACAATTCGAAGCCTCCATAATTTTGAGTGGCTGGCATTCTACATGATATATTTAATGTTGCTCATAAAAGTGACTTATTTTTGAGATAGGTCTGATCTCGTGTAGGTGTGCCATTCTGAGATGCCGCGTGTGTATTTCAACATAATGAACAATCCAGTCTTGCTGTTTTATATGTTTATACGCGTTGATATTTATGCTTCTTGGCTATTGTACGATATTGTGAGGAAACGAATTATGCTCGTTGAATGGATGGATGGGAACGAGGAGTCAGGCGTGAAGGTGTGGATTTAAAAAGTTTGAGACATGTTCCGAGAAATTATTTGTTGTGGGTCCATTCAATTTTTTATCTGATAGATTATAGACCTTACACCTTTGGATTGAAAAGAAATTAAAAAAGTACTGGCGTGCTCATTCAAATTTATAACTAGAGTGATAGCCCATTCGGGTTATGAACTCTCCCGAAGCTGCTTTGCTCCCAGAAAAAACGTGGGCATATGCCAAGTAGGCTATGGAATTTTGAATAATTATAACTAGGCTCTTAGAACGTTCGACCGAAATGTTTCTAAGATGCAGGCTATTTTCTAGAGATAAACTCTTCACCAAATTTGGAACAAGTTTTGGTATTGGTACTTTACGACTATCTTCTAAGTTTCAATTTGATACCATAGCTATTTCTATGAATATCTAGTGGAGGAAACAAATTTTAGACGCCTGAAACTCTCTTCTGTCAGTATTGTGTACCAGGGAGTCTGGAGCTGCATTTTCGCCTTCTCTGGCTGAGTACATCTTATGTTTCGTCGACTCTGAAGTCTTGGAGGCCGGATACCCAAACCAGTTGCAGTTTGTTAAACTTTCCTAAAAGAGAGAGAAAGATTAGATTTTGGCACCTGCCAAATATCAGATGGCAGCTTGAATATTGGTCAGAAATTCAACCTTTCAGTTCTTATCAAGACTATGTTTGACACAAAGGTAAATATCGAAAATTTCCTCTTGAAACTATGTAGTGGTTGTATGGTCACCCATAAACCACATCTGAACTTGGTTTATGTGAATGTAGAACGATGCTACCACTTGAGGAAATTAGACATCACATTAGACTGAGGTTTGATTCAATTAGCGAGCATAATTTGGAGTGCTACATTCGCTGAAAACGACGAGACCGACTTCTCGACAATCGTTCTACGAATTCCAATCTCCAAATTTCAAAGTGAATATTCAATCCATCCCAGGACTCGCTCGCGAAATTAAGTAGCGGAGTGCAAAATAATTCCCCATCTTTACCATTCCAATTAAATTCGATAATTATAAGCCGGAATAACACGACGGGCCTACTCCAAGTGATGCCACCTGAAATATTAATGAGAACCATTCGGGCGTATATCTGTGCCAATTGTGAACAGAAGCTTATTGAATTAGAGCTGAGGATACAATAACTGTTCATTTGCTGATGGTTATTGAAAAGCAGATGATTAGTTATTACGTTTCTATGTTGAGTATCATGTTATGTTTGATGCCTCAAGGGTCATAAAACAATGAGTGGAAATACCTGTAAGTAAATTGGTGCTCTCCACAGCCATGGAATGTTTGCTTCCTATTGGATATGCCAATTATCAACATCAATTCCACATTCCATGACAGTGATCACGTGAAAGTAGTTTGATAACACTGAACCACAAATAAATGAAACGTTATTTAATGGAAAAATGATTCCCTCAATATAACAATGAAAAGTCGTTTAGTGAAACTCGTAAGTTTCTGAAGCAGGGTACTTTTGACGTTCCCACTTGATGAAAAGTTATTTTCATTTTATCAGTATTAGTTCAAGTATTCGAGTGGCTTCACGCAAGAACATTCAACCGAGTTAATGAAGACTATAGTACATTTAATCAATTAACAGGGCGAATACTCAAAAACATCGGCTAACCGCTCTCTAACTCCTCACACAAAACGCTTCACATCGCGTGAACGTTGATATTTTGCGCGAGGTTGTTGATGTCTTTATCCATTAATTTGTGATTATACCGGAGATAATTTGCATTTTCAAGGGGAGATTATGTAGGCGAAGAATTTAATTGCCCGTCCTATATCACACCAGGAAAGCGATTCTTTCAGAGAGTCTGGTTATTAAATTCCACTCGGCATGATTCTCAAAAATTTCGGATTTCTCTTTTGCGGGCCTGGAGTAATATTCTCTCGCGTAAAAATGTTGCGAGATTACCTAATGAAAAAGGCTCGTTTTTTTCCTTACTCAGGCATGGGGAATGCTGCATTGGAATTCGTCAGTAGATATTTGAAAAAAAAAAAGATTTTTCAGGAGAAGTACAAAATTTCACGCATTCCATTATCAGAGAGCTCTCTCACATGTATCAATCGCAAAGCTTCCTGTCGTTATCCTTGTCTTGGTCACTGTGCTCAGGAGCTGCTACAGCAATTTGAAATCTGTGGGATGATCCTCATTATCCAAAAACTGTAGAGGATAGATTGGACAAGCGATCTGCATTCAGTCCTGATTACACTACTACAGAGAGATACGTCAACCATTTTGTCATGAAGTTATTCATCTTACGAGGATATATTGAAAAATTCTTAGCCTACTATGGAACCAAACAAAATTTCAATGTCAAAATATATTATTACTCAACATATTCTCCTCTTAATTAGATACATTTATTACAGTTGTTTCTTCTTGCTCTGCGAACCAGACCTCTACAGCTTCTATTACCTCCTCGTTGGAAGAAAATTTACGACCTTTTAAACTTTTTTTTCATTTGAGGAAAGAGATGATAGTCGGATGGAGCCAAATCTGGTGAATAAGAGGGGTGTTCTAGTAATTCAAACCTTAAATCACGAATTTTTTGCATGGCAACATGAGATTTGTGTGCAGGGGCGTTGTCATGCAAGAAAAAAACACCTTTGGATAGTTTTCCGCGTCTTTTCTCTTTAATTTTCTTCCGAAGAGTGATCAGTAATGTCGAATAGTGATCTCCGGTTATTGTTCTACCTTTACCCAAAAAATCAATCATGTTTACTCCATGGCAATCCCAAAAAACTGAAGCAAGAACTTTTCCAGCAGATTTTTGAACACGAAACTTCTTAGGTCTTGAAAAACCAGAGTGTCGGCATTCCATCGATTGTTGCTTTGTTTCTGGATCGTAGAAATGTACCCAAGTCTCATGCATAGTAGCAATTCGTTTTGAGAAGTCTACAACGTTTTCAAATCGAGCACAGATCGAACGCGATGCTTCTACCCTCGCACGCTTTTGGTCAACATTCAAACGTTTGGGGATCCATTTTGCTGTAATTTTTCTCATGTCCAAATTGACTTCAACTATATGATGAACGCGTTGATATGGTAACGCAATATTTTTTTTGCATGGAACTGGTCTGGGCTAACTATAGATATCAATACATCATCGTACTGAAATAAGTACATCCTTATATTAACCAGGGTGTGGATAATATGGTTCCTGCGGGTAGAGGACGTTGTAGCAGTTCAGAAAAATGTTTTATGTTTAGAAAAATCCTTCGGTTTTCGATTTTTCCGAAAATTCCAAAAAATTCTACTTTTTGCCACTATTTTTGGTTGGCAGACCAAAATTTTTTCAATCTGTGTTTTCAATAGTATTCCTAGATTCAACCTCTCCTCCTTTGCGTTCAGTATTCATAAGACATTGTGTCAGATCAAGACTAACAGTATTTGTTCGAAGCTATTCACGTCGTGTCATCTACCATCACTCGATTATATCCATTTGGGCCTAATTGATTGAGAGGGATACTTTCACGAGGAAAAAATTGATCGAGTGACGGTACGGTAAACAATCGAAAAAGGATTAACCGAAAAGTTGTCGGGCAACAATTCCGTTCCGTCTTCATCAGCGGAGGAATCAATGGAATGGACGATGTGAAACCGATCGCATTGTTTCACTAGATAAATTCTCCAAGAGCTCTCTCGACCAGAAATAACAAGAGTTAGCTTGCGGGTGGAATCTGATTAACTCCATTTTTTCCGCTCACAGAAACCAACGAATCCTTATGGTCGATTTAATTGCCCATTTTCGATTCCTAATTATTCGTATCGTCCAAAACACGAAACATATTACCTTCATAAAATATCGCCATCGGCCCCGGATGATTAATTATTTTTGAGTTTGGGCTTGGGGATTTTTTTAATGGCATTTTGCTCAACACGGTCCGCTACTTTGCCAACAACAATCAATTAGTTTGCGGTTAATAAATTGAGCGGTAAGGATTTTTTCGACATCGCAGAGATACATGATGCCCAAAAATATGCACTCCAGATAGGATATCCAAATTGTACTCAGGCAATGATATATTATAACCGATTGGTAATTCATCAAATCACTCATTGAAATAAAAATACCAAATAAGTATTCTCTTACAACTCTTATAACCGTTCGATCTTGAGAAAGTTTTAACTGAACCCAACTTTTTGGGAAATTTTAGAAGGTCATCTTTAGAGTAATTTATCTTCCAGGAAAATTATCGTAGATCTGAACGTCATACATATTCTGAAAGAGCAACTCTTCTAGTTAAGAATCTGAGAACTTCATCCATCTCGGCATAACCGTTCGATCTTGAGGAAGTTTTAACTGAACCCAACTTTTTGGGCATTTTTCGAAGGTCATCTTTAGAGTCATTTATCTTCCAGGAAAATTATTGTAGGTCTAAACGTGAAACATATTCTGAAAGAGCAACTCTTCTAGTTAACAATCTAAGAATTTCATCCATCTCGGCATAACCGTTCGATCTTGAGGGAGTTTTAACTGAACCTAACTTTCTGGACATTTTTCGAAGGTCATCTTTCGAGTTATTTATCTTCCAGGAAAATAATCGTAGATCTATACTGAAAGAGCAACTCTTTTAGTTAAGAATCTGAGAATTTCATCCATCTCGGCATAACCGTTCGATCTTGAGAAAGTTTTAACTGAACCCAACTTTTTGGGCATTTTTCGAAGTTCATCTTTAGAGTAATTTATCTTCCAGGACAATCATCGTAGGTCTAAACGTGATACATATTCTGAAAGAGCAACTCTTTTAGTTAACAATCTGAGAATTTCATCCATCTCGGCATAACCGTTCGATCTTTAGGAAGTTTTAACTGAACCCAACTTTTTGGGCATTTTTCGAAGGTCATCTTCAGAGTAATTTATCTTCCAGAAAAATTATCGGTGATCTGAACGTGATACCTATTCTGAAAGAGCAACTCTTCTAGTAAAGAATCTGAGAATTTCATCCATCTCGGCATAACCGTTCGATCTTGAGGAAGTTTTAACTGACGATAAATAGAAATTGATCAACTCTGATTATTGTCAGTATTGTTTGTTGAAATACAAAGGGTGACATTCTTGTGACGATCATCATTTTCGGGCTGAACTTCATTTACTAATAATGATCCGACAGAATGGAAGGCACGGTAGGATGCGTTCATCACATGGCCAAAATTCAGAGCAGACAAAACAAAATCTAGGCTAATTATATTCCGAACTAAATGGAAACTATTTATCAATGCACATGACGTTAATAGTATATGAGATGTTTCCTAATTATTGAGATAGGTGGGTATAATGTATCTATAGAGACAAAGGGAGAGAATACAACATTAATATGCAAGGAGTTGGTGTAATTTGTGGCACTGAGTGCACTCTGGATAAAAGGCATTATACGAAGAATCGCATTTCAGATATAACCATATTAATTGGCGGGAATATGCATGTGGGAGGCTGCTGATAAATTGACGCACTCCACGGACGTAAATTTCTTTGCAAAGGACAGCCGCGCCTTAACCGATTTGACTTGCATCATGACGTTGATCGTATGCACAAGTTCGACTTTTTGTGTTTGTGCGAGAGTTGACAAGTTATGCCCATGTTTCGAGTTCCATATTGAATGGCGAAAACGAATACGGTTTTGTGCTTTCCAACTCTACCAATGAGCCTTCGTATTAATTCAGGAACATTAGGACAATTGATTTGTGGACTAGAGAAGAATGAAATTCTATTTGATTTTATTTTTTTGGGACATATATTTGAAGAAAATTATGTTGATTTTCACTCGAATTTATTCAGATCACTGCAAGAAGACAGATCTGCTGTTTAGTATTGGTCACTCACATCCCACCAAGAAGCAAACCAATAATTTGTTCTGAATTACGAATATCCGTTCAAATTTCAACAGTAATTATAGCACAAGAATGAACATCTCACATTATGTATAATATTAAATGGAATATGCATTCATTAAATCAGAATCGGAGCAATAAAATAACCAAGGAGAACATTTGCCGAGTTGATATACAACCAGTTTGGCATGAATGTTGTCCATAACTTATTCGTATTTATAGGTACCTATAACCGTCGTCCTACACAAGCTGTCAATGCGATCATATTTGTATTTACCACGGTCTTGTTGCACCAGGAGGTCTTTGGATGGTTTTGGTTGGCATACCTGTTATGTTGCGTTTCCCAACACCAACCACCGTCTCTTACAAGTAACAGTTTCGTGCCACATTTGTTATGGAGTTTTGGTAAATTTCAGATCTCAGATTATTCAGAGTGTTTAATGGCTCACATTGCAGACGATGATTGATAAACGTTCATTTTTGTAATAGATGAATTGTAGAACTTCTCACCCTATATGAAAGGCTTGGTTATGAGACTACACTCCCAATCATTATATTATCACTCTCGCAGTCTCGGTATGGACATTTCTTCCACGAAAATTATCACAGATCTGAAGGTGATGCATATACTGAAAGAGCAACTCTTCTTGTTAAGAATCTGAGAATTTCATCCATCTCGGCATAATCGTTCGATCTTGAGGAAGTTTCAACTGAACCCAACTTTTTGGGCATTTTTCGAAGGTCATTTTTAGCGTAATTTATCTTCAAGGAAAATTATCGTAGATCTAAACGTGATACATATTCTGAAAGACAACTCTTCTAGTTAACGATCGGAATTTCATCCATCTCGGCTTAACCGTTCAATCTTGAGGAAGTTTTAACTGAACTCAACTTTCTGGGCATTTTTCGAAGGTCGTCTTTAGAGTTATTTATCTTCCAGGAAAATTATCATAGATCTAAACGTGATACATATTCTGAAAGAGCAACTCTTCTAGTTAACAATCTGAGAATTTCATCCATCTCGGCACAACCGTTCGATCTTGAGGGAGTTTTAACTGAACCTAACTTTCTGGACATTTTTCGAAGGTCATCTTTCGAGATATTTATCTTACAGGAAAATCATCGTAGATCTAAACGTGATACATATACTGAAAGAGCAACTCTTTTAGTTAAGGCTTGGTTATGAGACTACACTCTCAATCATTATATTATCACTCTCGCAGTCTCGGTATGGAAATTTCTTGGGTGAATAACACCTTCGAGATAATGTATGGCTGGCAATTCATTCCAGAATTTCAGATCCCTGAGATACGACCTGATCAACAAGCAATATTTGTGCATGTACTACCAGACCGAACCGATTTTCATAAATCCTCGAACTGAGAACCGTTCGAACAGAAACACCCACAAGAAACAATAACAACGGCCTCAAAACTCGAAACCCATCGGTAGGAACCACCTACGGAAGATAAATCAGCAATTTATAACCAAATTCATCATGTTAGCAACCTTATGCACTTCATCTCCGAGATACCGTTAACGAAAACGTGTCCTACTGTGGGGGGAAGCCGCATGTGGCCCACGAAAGGACCCATCGTCTCCTGTCTAGGGATGTGTAGTTCGTTCAATTTCGAGGAACCAGATCGATCTAGATCCATTGCTGAGAAGACCCGGTTCAAAAGACCCGTTCAATTGACCCATTGGTTCTTTTAGGTAGTTGGGTTTTGGGTTGTGATCCAAACATTGCGCATGGTTCGAATTCGGATCCGTAGTCCCGTCTCGATCAGTTCACTGTTCTGTTAGGAATTTCACTTCAGTTTAGTTCAGTTGAATTAAATTTTGATAGAATGGAATATGGATGCTTCTTTAGTTGCAAACAGCTGTGTTTTGTGGGCCATAATATTTTTGATCGGCTGAAAATAGTTAGTTGAGGTCAAATTCGTGAGAGAACCGAGAGAAATATTGACCCCAGTGTAGAAAAAATTCAAAAACCAAAAGTCTTTCGAAAGGAAATGGATACGTCAATCATTGATTTACAGGTTCGAAATTCGTGAGATCTAGTCTCATTAATTTCGTCAAAAACTGAAATTTTTTAAATCAAGATTATGTTATTGCTACGCATCCAAATATTTTCCTCAAATTAATCTGAAAAAAAGTTGTAGAATTGACCAATCACTTAAAATTTACTTTCATCAATATAGCCATAATAACAGAAATATAAACTTGTAATTTCTTCTAGTCCTAGTTCCTAAATCTATCATACTTTCTTCAACAAGGAGCCGTTGATTCACTTGCGAAATGCAAGTAATATAAGTTCATTTTATTACGACTACCATCTGTTTCTTTTGGGTCACTCTGAAACCCGTCTAACTATTCGGGTACCTGGGTAATGACGAGACGGAATTATGAATCATTCTTTCGATTCCAGATCTTCCGATCTCCAGATCCCATATCGATTTTGTGGGTCGCATGGAGCCGTTTGGCTCATTCGACCCAGTTGAACGAACGGGTCATTTTTCGGGTGAAGAACTGAACGAACCATTGGTTCTAACGAACCGGGTCTTTTGATTCGTTCGTTCGTGAACGACACATCCCTACTCCTGTCATTGCGGGACATGGAACATGTTTTGATGGATGGCGGAAAAAAAACATGCCGGACTTCAGGTATTCCCATGACGGACGAAATGGTTTGATTCTTCGAAGGTTTGAATAAATTCAAGGTATTATTCCTGCCAAAAAACAATACCGAATTGAATTCGATCCCCTACGGAGGAATGACTGATTGATGGATTTTGGATTTTCAGTCTGGCGTCCTTGAAAGATGGTTTGATCGATTCTGGAGTTATATGACTCATGATATGTACCTGTTGAGTTTGGTTGGTGGAAAAATTTGATTTTTCTTACTCGGTATCACACAAAGGAATCGTGAACGTTTACTCTGCTTATACCTCCTGACCTTTTCATTTAAATGTACAGGGTGAGTCTTTGACTCGTATAAATATTTTGACAGTATATTCTTGAGATCGAAAGGAACACTTTTTTCCCTTACCATTTTTTCCGATTCGGCTCGGTTTCACAGATACAGGCTGTTGAAAAACCATAAAAAATGTTATTTCAGTTCTATCTCACAAGATCCACAGATGTGTATACTGTCACAGACTTTGCTGGTATTTCTGAAGGTAATTGTGTTTTTCCAGGGGTGGCACAGTTCATTATGAAAACTTAACATGGCTAATGATGTTTTTATCAGGACTGAATCGGAAAAAATGTTATAGGAGAAAAGTGTTCCTTTTGACCTCAAACTACTGTTAAAATATGTGTACGAGTCCAAGACTCACTCTGTAGAATAGGGAATACTCCTTCTGACGAAAATGATGTAATTTCTATGAAATATTTTCGAAACGTCACATTTTGAAATAACCATTTCAACCGTTTCCCAAAAAAAATTATTTTAAGCACTTAAAAATGAAAAATAAAAATGGGTATTCAAAGTTTAAAGCGTTTTGTGAGAATTGCACAAGCTGGCAACATCGACTGAAATATGCCTGGATAATAAAGGACAACAAATGCATTATCTTGATGAGATAGACAAAGATGGTTGTCTATGAAGTCTGCGACGAACGAGGAAGGTCGTAAAATTTTATGGTATTTTTATTGCCAGTTGCAGTTGGAGCTCGCCACTAAGTGCGCGCCTGTAGATCAACAGCTGTTATTTTATAAACAAGCTGAAGGGACATTGTTCTTTTAATTGTCTTGTAAGCGCTGTTGCCAAATCGCAAACTTCGCACAAAGCGATTTAAATTTTAAAACCCCATATTTGAAGGATGATTTTGAATAGTTTCCGCGGTGAATTTGAAAAAATCATGAATGAAACTCATAATTATTCAGTTTAAACTTGCATATGCTGTGATAACCCAAATTGAGGAGAATTCCCCATTCAGACCTCGCATAAAATGTCAGATATTTTTTCTATACATCTTATAGCCCATCTCACAGTATATGGAGCTATTTAAAATCCATTCTCATCGGGGGAAATCCACTGAACAACACAGTAACATTTTCCTCCTATGAAGAACTAGAATTAGAATTTTCGGTTGCGGAGATAAACGAGATAAACACGTCTGAAAGCCACACACACATGCCTTCATTACAACGTGAAATTTTTAATTACAACACGAGGTTGATCATACATGTTCATTTTTATGTTAATGAGAGACGAAAAACTAAACACGCTAATGTAAGTCTGTTAATTAATGGGAGCCTCTCAAGAAATTAAAGGAGTTTCCGACCTGGAGCGACGTCGAGGACAAAAGGTCTTTTAGGTTTTGCCGCCAGGGTGACTTGCACATTTTGAATGATGATTTGGGAAATTAATCGAACAAAGGAAGGATTTAGCGGCACCAACTCGGTCGGAACTAACTCTGTGTTAATTAATACGATATTATTGAGATTAAGGCCATTTCACGGGGCTTTCGGCCCATTAAACGGACTATAGAATGCATTATATGATAGGTTAGGAGTATCTATGATCCGTGTGTGACTTACATCGAAATGGCCGGAGCTAGACGTGTCTATATCATCTAGACGTCTAGTCTGAGAGATATCAACCCGCAAGACAGGCATAAAGCACACTTGATTAAATCCTCACAACGCAGGGCTGTATTTGAGCCTTTTGGATATATGCTCTTGTCAGATTAGAAGATCCTCTTGACATTCTACATTTTTTCGAGGCTATTTTCGATTTTAGGTGGTAGATAGAGTCATTCGGGGCAACTGTGCGCACTTTTGCCTTTCAAGCCATACCCTGTTTCAAATGTTGAAGCTAGGAAAATTAAAACATATTCATAAGATAGAGAATTTTCTAATCTATAAGAAAACATCAAAAAGCAAACAAAAAAAAACGTTTTCTTTCCGCAAAAAAGAATTTAATAGATGAAGTCGGAGTGCGTTCACATGCCCCGTATTGCGGGTAAGTGTGCGCAACCTCAGGGGGTAAGTGAACGCAGTGTTTAGTGAACCACACAATCAAAACAAATTACAAAATAATGTCATCGAAATGTTACAATATTAGAGAAATGCTGTTTATTGTCAATACAGAAGCGCCTTTTTACAAACAGTGCATTATTGTTCGTGCCACAATTCTTGGTGAACACAACACTTGATACATTCCCCTATTGGTGGCTCTTCATATTTTTCTGAACAAATAGGACAATATTGATCGAGTCTTAACCAAGAAAATCAACAATGTCATAATTTATTCCTCACTGAACTAATGCCCATATAATGAATCTATGCGCACACTTACCCGCGCACACTTTCCCCAGGAAGCCAACATTTGAATTGACGTTCTTATAGAGTTGAGCAGCTAAAAGAACCTAAAATTTTTCATTATATATTTAGATTAATATGCCCATGATCGAATAAAATATTGTTTAACACTGAGGGACTCGGAACTTGGACCTGGCAGAATGTGCAGAGATGCTAAAAATTAACAAGAAAACTAGTGAATTTGATTGATTGCAAATAAAAAGTTAAAGAAACGTGGCACGGTGCACTCCTATGAAAAACTAATATGGCGATTCTGCGCCCTTGCTTCACCCAAATGAACCCCTCTTTCATACATTGCATAGTCGAGATATACACACTGCGCACACTTACCCACTGCGCACACTTACCCACTGCGCTCAGTTACCCCGAATGACTCTAATACTTGGACCCAAGTCTTAAGTCATCTATTTCTCGTAGACCATACCAATGTCGATTGGTGTAAGATTTGAGGAGTGCCTTTTGTAGCTTCCCGTAAATTTTACGACCGCTTTAACTGACATCGAAAATTCCTCGACGGTGTAATGACATTTCACCCAAAAACTTTTATATTGAAGTGGATAATTATAAATTTTATGACTAGTTTTTATACTTGTCTACTACGTGTTTGTGCTCCGAACGACCATCATTGGTTTTATGGGTTCCTATTGATTTCGGAGTGAACCTACGATTATAAATTTCGTGGACATTTACTTCTACCAGAAATTTCAGTTTCCGAGAAACCTACAGTGAATGGGTTATTATCAGAAATTCCTATGGGTCTCTGGACGTACATCGAAGGTTTCTATCGTTTATAACCTATAAATATTTTATGCCTTGAGATAAATATTTGATTCGGTTCAGTCTTAATTCCTCGATATCAAACGAGAGCACTCTACTATCGGAATATAAGATGAATCATGTAATGGATACACAGTTTCATTTTGAAACAATCATGTCATATGACATTCAAGATTCTTGTGAAGTTTCTATTGAAATATCACAATTTGGTAATTTATCCTTCAAATATACAACTCCAAGTATGTTTGTTATTCTCTCAAGACATTAAAAACTGCGTTCAGTATTCATATATCACCATCCGGTGCATGGTTCCCTTCATAATTTGTCTTCAAGATTAGATCTTGTGAAATATGTAGACGTTTCAGGCTATTAACTAATGTCCTCATATAATAAAACATTCTTGAAAGTTAATGCTGAAAATCTAATGAACCATTCAATTTCTATCAGGGGAGTCTCTAAAAATAAAGCGAAGAATACAGATTCCTAATTCCTCAGGCAAAGATCTCTGCTTATATAAATGAGGCAAAAAAATTTCTGAAAATCAGGTTGCTTCATTTCGCTGATGCGAAGAGTGAACTCCTCTAGCAACTGGTCCTCTTCAATAATATTCCGATTAAGAACAATGAAGGTATTTTTTTTTAATGAGTTGATGCATCTCGAACCTCTTCAACCGTTACCGAATATTTTTGAGATTCCAACCGCATGGAAAGGGTTCGGGAAAACGTTTTAAACATTCTTTATTCCCATTTGGGTACAGGTGTGTTCTTATCACAATTGTCCTGTAAATAACATCCAGGTCGGATGAGGACCAGGTGACAATGCACGTAGAATGTTAATAGTAACCAATTATGGCGTTTCACAGGGCATAGCGGCCTCAATTCCGTAAGTAGTTACAGTATATCTGGAGCCATTAATGAAATTGCATTTTATCTACACTCAACTCTTTTAGTAGCCATGGAAACATGTGCAGGGATGGTGGACCTACCTGCTTGTTTTGAAAATGTACTGCCACAATATTAAAGCGGAATACAGTATTGAATTTGGGCAAGAAGATAATTAGTAGGGGTTGATTTTTGTTTTTGATTCTGCTCACAATATGAAAGTGAATGTTTACCGATAGAATGATTCATTTCTGATATTTCAGATGTTCTAGAAGGAATTGAGCTTACCTCATTTTAGTTCTCAATTTTTGAACAGTACGTTATGCACATAAAGAAATGATAGTTGGGGTGAACAAGGTTCGTAAAAATTCTGCAGGAAAACCAGAATCCAAAATTTTCAGCATCGTATAGACAATGCTGAAATGGAAAGATTGATTATCCTTTCTCACTTCGATATGATAAATCCAGTGTATTAAATCAATGACATGGAATAAAATAATACCGCACCTCTAACGATAATACAAAAGACATTAATATTCGCTTTGACATCGGACATTAGCAAGCCCATAACGACAAAGTATTGAACATCCATTCTTTATTATTCACTGGGATATGTTACTAGATGAATATAAAACTAATTAAGAGTCGAAATGGTTATTCACAGAACCAAACAGTCGTATATTACATGGATGCTGTGAAAAGTAGGTACGTGAGGTAATTTCAGGTTTCTAGTCAGACATCGCTTCTATTCATCTTTTCCAGGCAAGTGAACCAGGACATCAATTTTCGTTTCCAGGGATGATGTTTGAACGAAATTCGGAACACATAGAATACATATCCTAAGAATGATGGACATTTCATTTTATGAAAATGAAACTACAATCAAATCCATACCGTTTGTTGTTTTGAGATACTATACAGGCTGAGGCTTTGACTCGTACAAATATTTCAACAGTGGATTCCTTACCATTTTTTCCCAATCGGCTCGTTTTAAAAGATACAGACAGTGGAAAAACCATAAAAAATGTTATTCTTTTCAGTTCTATCTCACAAACGAAGAGCTAGTTATTCTCAAGGTAATTTTGTTTTTCCAGAGGTGGCACAGCTCCTTATGAAAACTTAAAGTGGCTATATCTTTTTATCAGGGCCGAATCGGAAAAAATGGTATAGAAAAAAAGTGTTCCTTTTGACCTGAAGAATCTACTGTTGAAATATTTGTATGAGTCAGAGGCTCGCCCTGTATAGGTATTAAGTAACGAATTATTTAGTGTTCACGTGACAGTGAGCTTTCCTTCTATAACTAATTATGCCCTGTGGGTAAACAGTGATGATACCGTCTCATTACTTAATTGTATAAATTGAGAGTTGAATATGGCTTAAGAGATTTGTACTAAATCGAAGTAAATATGGATTGGAAATTTTCTGAGCCTCGAAATGATTTATTGAGTTTCACAAATTTTAATTGCAGCTGTCACAACACGTTCCCCGAATACTTCGTCATTTTAATCTCCAATTGCATAAAATGAGTCGTTCTCGGCGTCCTATAAATGGTCTAAAAATCCTACGATGAATCTTTATGCGAATCCGAACACGCAAAACGAGTGTCGTTCTAATTAAGCCTCGAATTAGTCATGGCGTAGAAATATATCATCACCTAGAAACTGTATCTGTCATTCTGGAAATTTTCCGTTTTTGCCGGCTCAGCGCCGTTCAGCGATTTGTTTCCGTGCGTTTGTAAAAGCCAGATATGATGGCGTATTCAAATTTATGCCGTGAAAATACAACGAAATTTATAACGACGGTTGTTCGAAAAAAACGGTGCAATTAATTATGAAAAGGTTGAAATATGAAAACTGCCATCGGGATGTTAAAAGGTCGTGTCACATGGCAAGCTTTACATTACGCCGACGAATTTATTGGATGCGAAGAATTGAGCCAATTCCGCAAATTTTTCGTTCCGTATACATTCGCGAAAAAACGACCTGAAATGTTGATAATGGTACTGGGTGCCACGTTCCATGATATTCAATGAGATAAAATGGGCTTTGTGCACTTGTCATTTTCGCGCCCTGCCTCGTTACTTTCGAATAAAAATGAAAAATGCCTACTCGGGATTTCCGCATATAATGTGCATTATCGTTTAACTTCAACGCAGGCTTCGAAGAAGAAATGACCAGTTCAGAATGGATTTCAACAAATGAGCTGGTATGTCTGTTCAAAGAACGCATTTCTCGCCACAATAAGGCTGTTCGCAACTCCAAGAACATCTGTTTACCAAAAATCCTTCTCTTTACTCGGAAAAGATATTTTCGAAAATAAAAAAGTTATGGCACATTTCCAAAATCGACAGAATATCAAAATTTGGTTCTATCTTCAAGAGCAATGAAGATATTCTGAAGCGGTTTCCAGTAATGAACTTTTCACGAAAATCAAGCCCAGTACCAGAAAAAGCCAAAATCAAGCAATTTACCCTGTAAAATGTACTGGGTGGGCAAAATTCGTTGTCTACTGGGAGGATCTCGAGAACTATAGCAACTAGAAGAAAACGGATGACACATTTCCGAGCTCATTTTCGGAGAAACAAAGAATGATGAAAAGCACAGCCTCCTACGATACTTTTGAGTTTGACAATTTCGTAAAGTTCTCATAACTTTTTTGTTCTTGAAGATAACAATCCGAAACTTGAACCTTCTACAGGCACTTTTTTACGTAGAATTCACTGATGAGCTCAAAATATTTTTTCATTTTGAATCATTAGGTGAACTTCCATTTTTTTAAATGCAAACTTTTATTGAATTTGTTATTTTTGAATTGGAAAAAAAATCTTATGTCAGTAGATTCTACGTAAGAAAGTGCCAAAGGAGGTTCAAGTTTCAGATCTGTAACTTCAAAGACAAAAAAGTTATGAGAACTTTTCGGAACTGTCAAAATCTCAATTTTTATTGATAACTCGAAATCTAAAAATGATAGGCCGATTCTGTTTTCAGATTTGGATTAGTCATGACAAAAGAGCTACAGGGTGGGCAAAATTCTTTGTGCACTGAGGAGATCTCGGGAACTATACCAGCTAGAAGAAAAAGGATGACGTATTTGTGAGCTTTTTTTCAGACAAACAAAGAATTGTGAAAACTGTAGCCTCCTACAATTCTTTGTTTTTGAGTTATTAGCAAAAAACGAGATTTTGACGATTTCGAGAAATTCTCATAACTTTTATACCTTTGAAGTTACAGATCTGCAACTTGAACCTTCTATAGGCACTTTTTCACGTAGAATCCACTAACGAGCTCAAAATATTTTTCATTTCGAATCGTTGGGCGAACTTTCGTTGTCTTAAAATCAAACTTCCATCGAATTTGTTATTTTGAATTGAAAATATCTTTTGTCAGTAGCTTCTACGTATAAAACTGCCTCAGACGGTTCAAGTTCAGATCTGTAACTTCAAAGATAAAAAAGTTATGAGAACTTTTCGAAATCGCCAAAATCTCAATTTTCGTTTATAACTCAAAAACTAGAAATGATGGGCCGGTCCTGTTTTTAGATTTGGATTAGTCAGGAAAAAGAGCTTAAGAATGTGTCATCCGTTTTCTTCTAGCTGCAATAGTTTCCCAGATCCCCTCAGTAGTCAACGAATTTTGCTCAGCCTGTAGGGGAGAGTTCCTTTGAATCGGACGGCCCATGAACCGGACGCTACAGTTTTCTACTACACTCGATAGTAATTTAGCATCCTTTACGTAAATCCTATTTTTGCAACATCGATCGATATCTCTTGGAAAATGGCCGACCCTGTGGCTCGCGCCTTGTGGCAAAAATGGGATTTACGTAAAGGGTGCCAAATTACCATCGAGTGTAGTAAAAAACTGTAGCGTCCGGTTCATGGGCCGTCCGATTCAAAGGAACTCTCCCCTACATATCTACTGGACTAATTCGAGATAACTACGATACGGTGGAATTCCAGGAACACGCCATTTTCATCGACTGGATGAAATAGGACTCGATTCTGCGAACGACTGCTCCAAATCCCAATCCTCAAGTGACCATTCAATTGCATGGAATTGAGGGAATCCGGAATAATCCAAAAAGACGATTAGAGACGTGGAATCTGCATGCGAATAAGAACTCATCGGCGAGAGATTTTCGTACGAAATGTGACTGTTATTGCGTGAAAGGGACAGACCAGACCTCTCGAATCGTAAAACTCGAGTTTCTTGACAGGGTCAGTCTGTCAGGTGTCTCACGGTGAGATTAATAACCGAGGCGGTTTAATTACTGAGGCGCTCATGTTAATGGATTCCCGTCTGTTCTTGTGATGCCGCCTGCCGATGGATATAACGGCGATGGCTGGAAAAATTAGTGGATTATCGACGGAAGTCGTGTACGAATTAGGTGAAACTCTATTTCTACAACTACGATGTTCGAAAGGGAGGATTAATCATATAACTCTAGCTACCAAGGGGGTATTTTTGATGGTTTATCATCATTTTATCTCGAACGATTCTCTAAATTCATCAACAACACAAATTAGTTTCTACCTTTTGCGGATCATGACCCTGCAGAAGGTGGATCAGATGTGGAACACCATATCATAAGCTGGGATATTCAATGTCCCTTGATCTAACTCCTTATCAGCACCAACACTGGAGCTGGGGTGTTTTTGACGAGTCATATTGGAAGATTCGTACCAAATACTTTTAATATCTACATTGAAAGACGGTATTCAAGATATTTCACATCATTTGGAATTGTTGAGATCATTCAAAAACCAGGGAATTCAGCTGAGAGACGTTGAGAGCAGTTGTGAAATCTCTATAGGAACTTTCTTGCTGCAAAGTTCCTGTAAAGTAAACTGAAAACTCTCTGTATTAGATATACCTAAACTAGTATTTCGAAAAATGTTTTTTCTTACTTGTACCGATTTGGCAACACATAGAGTCATTCGGGGTAACTGAGCGCAGTGGGTAAGTGTGCGCAGTGCGTATATCTCGACATTGCAAAGTATGAAAGAGGGGTTCATTTGGGTGAAGCAAGGGCGCAGAAGCGCCATATTAGTTTTTCATAGGAGTGCGCCGTGCCACGTTTCTTTAACTTTTTATTTGCAATCAATCAAATTCACTAGTTTGCTTGTTAATTTTTAGCATCTCTGCAAATTCTGCCAGGTCCAAGTTCCGAGTCCCTCAGTGTTAAACAATATTTTATTCGATCATGGGCATATTAATCTAAATATATAATAAAAAATTTTAGGTTTTCTCAGCTGCTTAACTCTATAAGAACGTCAATTCAAATTTTGGCTTACTGGGGAAAGTGTGCGCGGGTAAGTGTGCGCATAGATTCATTATAAGGGCATTAGTTCAGTGAGGAATAAATTATGACATTGTTGATTTTCTTGGTTGAGACTCGATCAATATTGTCCTATTTGTTCAGAAAAATATGAAGAGCCACCAACAGGGGAATGTATCAAGTGTTGTTTCACCAAGAATTGTGGCACGAACAATAATGCACTGCTTGTAAAAAGGCGCTCCTGTATTGACAATAAACAGCATTTCTCTAATATTGTAACATTTTGATGACATTATTTTGTAATTTGTTTTGATTGTGTGGTTCACATAGCACTGCGTTCACTTACCCCGTGAGGGTGCTCACACTTACCCGCAATACGGGGCAAGTGAACGCACTCCGACTTTCACCATTAAATTTCTTTTTGCGGAAAGAAAACGTTTTTGTTTGTTGGCTTTTTGATGTTTTTTCATAGATTAGAAAATTCTCTATCTTATGAATATGTTTTAATTTTCCTAGCTTCAACATTTGAAACAGGGTATGGCTTGAAAGGCAAAAGTGCGCACAGTTGCCCCGAATGACTCTACCTGCTTGTATATCTGGCCTATAAGATTCAATTTATGTTCACTTTTGCCCTGTCATATGAATAATCATCCAAGTAACCCCAAAAACACTGGATGAGCAAGATTCCGTAAGTATCCTCAAAACTTCCTGAAGTTACCCATGAGGCACTAATTTATGGCTGAACGTTCCTCCATAAAATATCCGGCGAACTGATTGTTTGCTCTCTTTCTTCACCTCATCAACTGAAAAACTTCGAAGACTCGGTGCACCTTAGACAGTAGCCGGCTCCTGTTGAGAGCCAAACCTGGAGCCCGGAAGAATTCCAGATCATTATGATAAATTTGGACGTTACTTTACTTCATTATGAGCCAATATCTGAGATTAGGAAGTTCGGGTTATATTCGGGCGTTGAGTGGAGTGCTTTTCTTCAGTTCAGCCACTTCGTAAAATGGATCCCAGCGGTCCACCGAAGGCGAAACTTGAAAGGATAAATTTGGTCAGTTCCACTCACTGCGGATCCCACGACAATAAACCTCGAGCTTTCCTGCAATTACGTAATTATTTTTCGTGTTTTGGAACCGAAGGTAATAACCTACCGGGCGGCTTCGCAAATTAATTTGTTGGAGTCGTCATTTGCCTCAGGTACCCATGGGGATTCGCAAAAGCGAGAATTATGGGAGTTCTAAGCGTGGATTTGAAATTGGTTCACATAAATGGGGGATTTTCGTGAAGTTATTTCGTAGAGAAGGTACAACATGCGATTTTTTTTCGACAAGGTCCACACGGAGTGGTTATTGTCTGGGAAGAAGATACATTATGTTATGTTGCAAATATTGGTTTATTTCTCCTGAACTACTACATATGGGGACCCCTTTTCACTCTGAAGCCACTTGAGTTGTATCTGTAAATGATAGCAACTCAATTTTTGCGTGAAGATATCAGGCCCAAATACTTAAACGATGGATAATAGTAGAGTGATGGTGAGATGAATATTTTGAGTACATCAGCAATTCTTTTTTTAGAAACCGAAAATTGGCTCGTGTCTCCCTGACCCTTCGGACAGTTAAACAGGGGGCGAGAGAGACTTGACGTTAGTTTATTCATCAGGAAAAACATTGAAAGAAAATAATTTCCAATGACCAACGATTGTCTCTTTCAAGGTTTTCATCATCAGTAGGAATTCTGCGATACAAGTCAGAATTCTGAGATGCAAGACAGTAGTCTTGCTCTACCTCTTTTCTTTCAAAAGTTTTAACGGATGTTATTGATTCGATTCTGACAAGCTCACAAAGCTTCTGAAGTGACTTTGAACTTGATTATGAAACTGGATGTAGGAATTTCGAAGAAGTGCTCGAATCACTAAGCACTAAGAAAGGTTTTGAAAAGTTCCCAGGAGCTTAATTCTCGGGAGTACAAAAATACTCCAAGTGCTTTCAGAAGCACTGAGCACGAAGCTTTGGGACAGCTCAGCTATATGGTGCAACCGAAGAGAAAAATAGAATATCATTTCATTCATCCAAAGTTCCTCCAAGAAGCCAAAAACACATTCACGGATCAAATGCAAAAAAACAAGTCATTAGACCCATTTTAGCCCTCCTCCTGCCTTGCATCTCAAAATTCCGACTTACAAGTCGGAATTCCGACGTGTATCTCAGAAATCCGACTTGTATCTCAGAATTCCGACTTTTATCTCAGAATTCTGACTTGTATCTCAGAATTCGGAGGTGCAAGCCAGAATTCTGACTGATTGAAATATTTGAGGTGGTTCAAGTCTCCTACCTAAGCAAATCTCTCGGACTCCCCCTACACTTTGCTTGAAGTTAATGTTGTCGAATGGTGACATTTGTATTTGACCTCTTAGGTGTGGTAATTTCACAATAATGACTAGAAAAACCTGTACAAAAGGAGCAGAAGAAGAGTTTCATCATTCCAAATCATCAAAAATTGAATGAATGGCCCCAAAATCATAATAACCTCTTACAATTCAGTAAAGAAGGATCATGTCTATCTATCGATCTATGAAGAGTCTAAGATAACCGCTGAAAACAACATGTCAGGACCAACCGACTCCATTGGAAGATGTAAATCACTCATCTCATCAATAATAGACCACTGGCTAACGAATGGATTGTTCAGCATCAGCTCAAGCCATTGCAACAATAATTCAGTGGGCAATCCCCGAGTTGCTGCTATCAACGGGCTACTGTGTGTAGTAGGTTCTGCATCTCAGTCCGCGGAATGTCCGCTGAATGGACGATTAAATCATGTTTGGCCACCAGATAGGATTGTTGCTACCACTGGTAAATTATGAATGTGATCCACATTTATGCGAGACGACTCGGTGCATTGTCGATTTACGACGTCATTTTTTCAGCTTCTGAGCTCGCGTTGAGAGCTGGCATAAACGATGAATTATCGTGAGTTCGGTTCGGGGGAACGAGGGATTGTTTATACAGGGTGGCGATTTGAAAACTTGCCAGTTCAATTATGTCACGACACGAATGATTTGAGAGAGAATGCCGGAACAGGTCAATTTTTGTTCGGAGGGCGAGATATTTTGAGCAGAATTGTAAGACGAAATCTCCTCAACCCTAAGTGTTGGAGCTATCACCCCTAAATTCTCAATGGGGAATAGGGGGTGAGCTATACCTCAATGGAAAGATCACTTGACCCTCTACATGAATAATATGGTTTGCAAATTTTCATTGAGACCTTGAAGTAGTTACAAGAGCTGACAATTTGAAAAATTGCCAGGCCAATTATGTCTCGACAAGGATGTTTTCAGAGAAAATGCTGGAAGAGGTCAATTTTTATTCGGAGGGGGACATGTTTCTAGCAGAATTGCAAGCCAAAATCTCCTCAATCTTAGGTGCAGGGGTTGTCAACCCTAAATTTTTATTAGGGAATAGAGGGTGAGGTATACCGCAATTGGAAGAAAATAGTTTTATATAGAGGGACATATTGGGGTTTAGCTCACCCCCTATTACCTATTACCCTATTATTATGAAGAATTTAGAAGTGATAGCCTCTACACCTAGGTTTGAGGAGATTTCGGCTTACAATTTTGCTCAAAATATGTCCCCCTCCGAATAAAAATTGACATGATCCGGCTTTTTCTTTGAAAACATCCTTGTTGAGACATAATTGACCTGGCAAGTTTTCAAATTGTCACCTCTTGTAACTATTTCAAGGAATCAATAAAAATTTGCAACCCATAGTATTCTTGTAGTGGGACAAGTGATCTTTAACTGAGGTAAATCTCACCTCCTATTTCCTATTAAGAATTTAGGGGTGAAAGCCTCTACACTTAGGGTTTAGGAGATTTCGGCTTACAATTCTGCTCAAAATATGCCCCCCTCCGAATAGAAATTGACCTGTTTCGGCATTTTCTCTGAAAACATCCTTGTCACGACATAATTGATCTGGCAAGTTTTCAAATTGTCACAAACCAGCTGTACCACTGTACACACGTTTATTAAATGTTATGAATTGATCTTGGAATAAAATCCTCACTGTCATTGCTCAGCTAGAGGGGTAATTTCAAACCTTTAAGAAACATGATCAGCATGATAATCAAACCGATAATTTCTAGGGAGTTTCAGCATCTTCGAATCAAAAAATGTCACTTATCCAAAGCTAATGTGGAAGCACACTACGTCCGCAGTACTGGTGAGCTAAGTGAGACCTTTTACATACGATAAAACGTCCCTAAGTCCGTAAAAACGCAGTACCCATTTCCAGCACTTAATGCACAATGATTGCATACATTAGGGACGATGCAAGCCGAAGGTGCAGACGTGTTGACGACGCCATAAAAGTTTCAAAATTGCCGCGAGCGCATCCTTTCAAGTTTCGAACGGGCCGAACGACGTTGTTCGTTTCCATAGTACCGTCGTGCCCTCTGGTGCCAGTTTTAATAGAACCAAATACCCTGCCACATCACAGCTGCCTCCGTTTTTTTGTTGAATTATAGTTACCATATTTCAATTCACATGTTTCGCTGGAGGCTAGGCAATATTTTCGAACATGAACATTCTCATACGTCTGGTAAATTATACGTTGGTGCCAAGAGGTTAGGTCAAGCGTAATGACATCTTTATTGAAAACAATATTAATTATTGAGAAAGCGTAGGAGTTTTTCCATTTGGTACAGCTTGGCGTGCAGATGAACGCCTTTGCGATTTCGTTATTAGCATGGTAATTACTCGGATAATTGAGTTTGAATATTAAATACATTCATCAGTTCCCATCCTCTTTCTGAATTATTGTTACGGAGGCTTTCTTTAGCTTGAAATGCCTTATCCAATTGAATTTCTAATCGTTGGAACATAAATTTTAATTTCTCGAAATAACCCCACGAATGATCAATAGCTCACTACCATATTGACATCAGTTGCTTGGTACTCCTTAGAAAAATCAAGTAAGCTTGTGAAAATTACGAGCATTTATTGATATCTCGTTAGCCTAGACCAGTTCCATGCATAAAAAAAATATTGCGTTACCATAGCAACGAACAATAACTCACTAGAAGTGCCAGTGTGAAGTTTGAGGTCAAAAAAGTAAACCAATTGATAATCAAAATTAAAAGAAAGAAGATGTCCGCTGAAATTGTGAAAATCGAAAAATTTGAGTATCAAGCCATCATCTGTATTCAAAAGGGTTAAGAGGTAAGCAGATTTACGAAGATATGCTTAATTCCCTTGGTGATCAATGTCCTTCGTATACGACCGTGAAAAATTGGACTGCAAGCTTCAAAAGAGGTAAATTTTCCATTGAAGATGATGACCGATCGAGAAGGCCAGTTTCTGTGTCAGTCCCCGAAAATATCGATGCAGTTCATGATATGATTTTATCAGACCGTCGAATTGGGCTAACACGGATATCTGAAACACTGAATATTTCATACGAACGCGTTCATCATATAGTTCGAGTTCATTTTGACATGAGGAAAATTGCTGCAAAATGGATCCCCAAATGTTTGAATGTTGACCAAAAGCGTGCAAGGGTAGAAACATCGCGCTCGATTTGAAAACGTAGTAGAATTCTTAAACCAAATTGTTACTATGGATGAGACTTGGGTACATTTCTACGATCCAGAAACAAAGCAACAATCGATGGAATGGCGACACTCTGGTTCCCAAAGACCTAAGAAGTTTCGTGTCTAAAAATCTGCTGGAAAAGTTCTTGCTTCAGTTTTTTGGGATTGTTATGGAGTATAATCATGATTGATTTTTTTGATAAGGGTAGAACAATAACTGGAGATTACTATTCGACATTACTGACCACTCTACGGGAAAAAATTGATGAGAAAAGACACGGATATCTATCCAAAGGTGTGCAGGACAACGCCCCTGCACACAAATCTCATGTTGCCATGCAGAAAATTTGCGATTTAGGGTTTGAATTACTAGAACACCCCCCTATTTCACCAGATTTGGCTCCATCCGACTGAAAAAAAGTTTTAAAGGTCGCAAATTTTCCTCCAACGAGGAGATAATAAAAGCTGTGGAGGTCTGGTTTGCAGAGCAAGAAGAAACATTCTTTTTGAAAGATCTAGAGACGTTATAGGTTCGCTGTAATGAATGTATCCAATTAAGAGGAGAATATGTTGAGTAATAAAATATTTTGACACTGAAATTTTGTTTGGTTCTATAGTAGGCTAAGAATTTTTCAATACATCCTCGTAGAACTTAACACCATACCCTTCCAAACTGTGATTTCCTTTAAAGCCTGACAAGATACGCAAGTGAATTATTGACGATCGATAAACTGTCTATTAATGCGAACCTATTATTTACAAACGATAAAAGATAATGTAATAAGAGCTCATTCTTCACGTAAGAAGGCCAGTCTGAGAAATCTGCTCGTTGCGAAATTAATTTCACCATGCTGATCTACATCTAATCTAACGGCCGCCAGTCATGCCAACCTGATGGTGCGGGTTTACGCGTGCTGGTGATGGCATGATTGGACGGCTGAATGATGTTCGAATTTCCAGATTAGCGGTTGCGCCAGCTGGAGAAGATCTCTCCCCCTCCTGGAAAATGGGAAAAATGACAAAATACTGGACATTTCATACACGCAGACTCGAAGAGCTCCATTTCCTCAATGTTGAGGTTTAAGATTTCTCCAAAAGCCTTGCATGGAGCTGAATAGGTAAAGCTATTTCTCATTGGACATTTTTTCTGAGCTTCATTATATCAGATTCTATTTTAGCCAAAAATAGCATGTATTTTATGGTCGAGCATCGAAAGCAAACAAGGCCGTTAAAAAAATTACACGGTCGTCGATACTTTTGATCATGACATCGCAATTTGACCGCAATAAACCGACATGCTCATATCGAATATTGATTTTTTTACGATCGACGAAATAACAGTGAAAGCTTATAAAATTTTATATCATTAAACGAACATGAATGCGACTGGCAAGAACCTCTATAATAAATATGTAACACGGCTCAGCTACAGTCTGTTGGTTCGACACGCAAACAAGTGCATTATGTAAATTTTCCCTGGTAATTGTGATATAAATTATATTCTTTTATGGCGAATGCGTGACGCAGGCGAATTCGAGAAGTGTTAGACAGGTATTTACGAAATTTCATGTCGGAAGTTCCTGTAGAGTCGGACGTAGGCTGCCATTTTATCGAGGTGATCTTGTTCGCGTCTTTTTTTCCGCTTACAACAATGGAGATTATCCCGAAGGCTGGGGTAGATGTTTCATTCGATTAATCCCCATTGAACAGTTTATTAATTCAACAATGCCCGCGCTCCGAGCGTCTTTTTCACTCCGACAAGAAAGTTCTAGGAGAATCGAGAACTTTCCAATTCAATTTTCCCGTCAAACGCCCGATGAACGATGTAATTATTCGGAGATCATCCACTGATCGAATGAAATCTAAATTTAGACTTCTCGTAGTGAATTAATACAAAGGATCACGATAGAACGAGATTAAAAAGTGGAAAATATAACACTGGATTAACGTTACAGTTAATAATTAAGAAAATAAGGAACGGTAAAGAAAGGAATATACAGGGTCAGTCTCTGACTCAAATATTTTAACAGTAGATTCCTGCGGTCGAAAGAAACACTTTTTTCCTTGACCATTTTTCCCGATTTCGCCTCCTTCAAATTCAGCTTGAGCAAACTCATGAGGTGCAAATTGGCACAGAGAATATGATTTAAGGCCTCGTGTCGCGGCAAGAGGCCCAGCTCTTACCCCAGCCCATCGAAGGGCGCGTTTGGATTCTGCGAGAGAGCATATCCTTTGGGAAGAGGCCGATTGGGAAAGAGTTCTCTTCACAGATGAGTCTAGATTCTACCTCTACCATTGTGATCGACGTTCCCTTGTATACAGACGTCCACATGAAAGATATACTCAGTGCAATTTCCTGAATACTACTGGTTTCGGGGGAGGATCGATTATGGTATGGGCTGGAATATCTTTGACTGCTCGCACAAACCTAGTGGTCGTTGATAATGGAGCTATGAATGCTGATAAGTATATAAGGAATATTCTTGAAGAACATGTAGTGCCATTTGCCCCATACATTGGTGAAAATTTCATTTTTATGGACGATAATGCCAGAACCCATCGTGCGCGCATCGTTCAGGAGTACCTTGAAGAGGTTGAAGTCTCTCGAATGGAATGGCCAGCAAGAAGTCCAGATCTCAATCCGATTGAGCAGGTTTGGGACAACCTCAATAGAAGGCTGAGAAGTTCAGAAAATCATCCAACTCTGAGAAATCTGGGAAGGATTAGATCAGAACATTGTAAGATCACTCATTTTGAGTATGAACCGTCGTTGCCGAGCTGTAATTAACGCAAGGGGTGGAAATACCAAGCATTAAATCACTTATCAGCATTTCAGTATTTAGAAAATTGTTCATTTCTCTTCTTTCACATAAGATTCGGTGAAATCCTGAATTTTGCTACCATTTAATGTGTCTTGTTTCGTTCAAAACCTTCCCGAGAGAGTTAACTTTCATTAAAATTGAGATTTTCAGAATGTGCGTTAATTTTTTGGCGCAGTGTAGTTTTTCATTTCTGTGACATTCCAGAATTTCAAGAAACGTTCCGAAAATTCATGAGATGTCCCTCACAGTCTAATGAAGTGAAGATCTCAATTTTTCCATTCTCATTTTCCTCCCCCACTAGGGGCTCGTTCATGAACGAAATTAGCACGGCGTCCTGGCGTATTGAAATGGGTGGGTTCGCATCAATTTTTGTGGGATCATAAACGAGAACTCTCGAATTCATCAAATTGACCTATCAATTCCAAACAAAGGAAAGATGGGAACTCAAGGATGGCGAGGAAATGACTTGGCACATCTGACTTTCCAATGCGAGCCAGTGATCCGGGGAAATGTGCGAAAATCGAGGGGCAATTTATGAGAATTGGACCATGATTCAAATTTTTATTGCGTCGATTGATAATTCCGTCAGAAAAAATCCAATTTAGATAAAAGAGTGTTTCCCCCTGCATAAATCAGTTGCGGATAGTGATAGAGATATTCGATTCCTGTTTTGTATCGCTAGGACTGGGTATATTTCGATTTCGATATGCCTAAACAACGAGTTTTCCTTTGTGCATCAGATATGTCGGTGGATATAACTTCGTATCGACTTTTTGTTGGAGATAAAGAAGTGGCGGGACGTTTCATGGACGACCCCACTGATAAGTCTATTCCCATAACTGCCTCTTTTATTATTCTGTTTTGGTGTCCGGATTTTGAGGAGTGGCTCTCGAACGGATGAGTTCATATTTGAAATGGAGGTTTATGGATCAGAAAGAATTTATGATGTTCGCTCTTTCATGAAATATCGATGACCGTATGTCCACATACGAGGTGTATGAATGAAGAATGTTTGGAATTTTCTGGTCGGTTGGTCAATATTGAAATACACGGAAGGGTGAGCTTGAAGTTTGATAGCCACGAGCTGAAAACATCGTTTTCATTAAGCAATTGGGAAAATTCAAGTTTCCTTTCATTTCACCTCTTTATTTGGATCATTTCAAACACATAAAGCTTTCAGGCAAATATTATAGAGTAGAAAAATAGGAAACGCCCTCATATCGCTAGTACTAAAAACCGACTACATTTTGGCCAGTGAAAACACATTTGACAATGAGATGGCGCTGAAAACGTAAAAACTGCTTAATAACAGTTTTCTGTTTTATAATTGAGTTGCGCGGAATTCGAATTCTATTCCTTGTATTGAATTTCAATATTTACCTTGTTGAGACCAGAAAACAAACATCCTGAGCAACAAAACAAGAAGATGGTTTTGTTTTGTGGCCAGGATGGTAGTTTTCATCTGAATATTGTTTAGAATAAGATTCAGATTTGATGGAGGCCTGTTTAACCTGAAGCGCCTCAGAGCAAAAACCAGTACCAAGTTTATCACTTAACTTCAATATGCAGACGACTGTTCACTTATCGCTAGAAGCTCGGAGGATCTACAGATAATGTTGGACACTTATAAACATATATACGAAGCTTTAGGCCTTAGACTCAATATCGACAAAACCAAAATCCTGGTAAGTCCGCCAGAAAGCCTTCAAACAGCTATCAGTCTGGAGAATGAAACTCTGGAACAGGTCGAGCAGTTCAAATACTTGGGAAGCTTCATAAATACTAGGGCTAACCTAGACACGGAAATACACAACCGTATCAATTCGGCATCACGGGCATTCTGGAAGCTAAAGGACAGAGTATTTCAAAATCACGACGTCAATCTGAAGACCAAGACAGCTGTTTACAAAGCAGTGGTCCTCCCAACGCTCCTCTACGGAAGCGAAAGCTGGACGCCCTACAGGCGACATATTAAACAGCTCGAACAAACGCAAAAACGTCATCTAAGACAGATAATGCACATCAGATGGTTCCACAAAGTTTTGAATGCAGAAGTCTTGCAACGCGCGAGTTGTACAACAATTGAGACTCAAGTAACGAGGGCCCGACTCAGATGGATCGGCCACATTCTGAGGATGCAAGACACAAGACTCCCCAAAATAGCTCTATATGGCGAATTCACTGAGGGAGCCCGGAAACCAGGAGGCCAGTACAAGCGGTTTAAGGATACACTACATCAATCCCTAAAATCAGTTAATGCCAATCATAACTGGGAACAACTAGTGTTAGACAGGTCACAGTGGGGGTCTATGACTTTGACATCTCGCAAAATTTCATACGAATAAAAATTTTAACCAGTGTAAGGGCCTTAAAAACACATTTGAAACACAGATGACGCTCACATCACTTTAGTCGCTTCGTTTCCTTTCTACTCTATAATCTTTGCTTTCAGGCAATTGGCGGAGTGTAAAATTGAATCGCGCTCAATCAATATCAGCAGACTCGGCCAACAATGGTTATTTAATTCAAAAATTGCTCCAATATTGCACCGATCCATCGTAATAATCTTCGGCCACAAACCGCGCTCTCAGAATAGTGCTCCATTTATCTGGGATCGAACTGGAGGGCATTAAATTTATCTATGATCGCTTCAAATTCCCTTAATTCAACTCCACCACGAATCGACTAGAAATTTATTACGTTTACTCGAAGTATTATATTGGATTCTGTTATTTATTCATCCTTCATCATTTTCTCCATTTCCCTCGGCTCTTTTCTACGTTCTTGATATTGGGTATTAGGGAACTCTAAATTTTAGGTTCGACACAGTTACTACTTTTTTCGGGGATTTCACAGACATTCAGCTCGGATATCGGACCGAAATATTCAGCGATTCGGATTTATGCCAGGATTATATTGGATGCTTTTCAGGACCGATGGAGATGGGGAAAAATAATTTTTTCGAATTCGCTGTTCGAGACCTCACAGAAATCACAACAGCTGCTGTTGTTTCACTGAAATATCTTCATCGTGAACATCTAAGAACTTCAGTGGAATGAAATCTCAACCTTTGTAACAATATTGCAACAGGAGAAACAAGAGAGCTCATCACTAAGAATATTTCCAATGAGAATGAGAAGGACTTCAATATCCCAGATTATTTTTCAACCCTTTCACCTCCAACATACAACACTTGAAGTGAGAAAAAATAGTAGGGGAGACTGGGGAGGGTTGATACGTTTTTTGGAATTTTTATTCTGGAAACTGAATTATATGAAGAAACAGGACTTTTCTTATATTATATAATTCTTCAATTAATCGTTCAACAAAATAAATATAGAAGTCCCAAAACATAAACATCTTATTCTGTACAGAACGTTGAACACAAAAACATGCAAACTGTCTCAAGCCTCCCCACATATGGGAGGATTGATACGATGTACTGGAAGAGTAATCGAGAGGATTATTTAGATCAGTAGGTAGGTCAGCAATGATACTGGCTTGCTTTGGTCCCATAGGTGTAGAAAAATCAGGAAATGGTCGGTTAGTCACTTCCGCACAAGAAAAGTCGGCCTCGTTAAAACATGGGGATTGTACGGATAAATTCCAGTTGTTAAAAATCCCTTTGATAAGTTGGATGGTGAAAACGCCTTCATGTAGGCCCATCCAACTAGCTACGGAATATTTTTTGAAGATGATACATGTATCAGGCCTCCCCACGACAAATGTCTCAAACCTCCCTGAAAGCAATTTTTAAAGTGATTTATGTTTTCATCTTATACTCATATATTTTGAAAACCGAATAAAACTGTAAATTGAGTAGTTTTATGCATATTTCCCAGTGAAATGTTTGTTTATGCCGAAGAATTAATGCATGATCATAAAACCCTTAGATAACTCGAGAAAAAACTTACAATTTCTCACCTCGAAACACTCTTCGTTGAATATTTCACAAACAAACTACTGTTAGCCTTACAGATTAACGTCACGCAATGCCCTCTGCCAAAGAATAGTGTTCACTAGTATAATACTTTTGAAAATGGCTACAGATCGCGGATATAAGCCTGTATCAAGCCTCCCCATGTATCAATGCTCCCTAGTCTCCCCTATTCCTTTTATAAATCTCCTAAATTTGCCCTGGGCTTAGTTTACAGAGCTAGATGAAGATCGAGAAGAACGTAATTTCATTTTTGAAAGGCCTATAGTGGTATATGTGGGTATGATAAATATTAAATAATAATACTCTCGAAATCCAGAATCCCCGATTTCGGTAATGGCAATTTGTTAATTCACGAAACTGCGTTCAACTGAAACTTAACCGATAAACTCATGTATAATCAATTAGGATCCGACGTAACATAACTTAATAGGCAAGAAGTTTCTAATATCCTTGTAATAAACGATTATGTCTCTTGTTCAAAGTTGGTCAAGTACCCACTTCTGTAAAACCCAGCACTTGGGTCTCAACTTCGAACGGTTCGATGGGGATAATGCAATAAATATATCGGGAAGTTCCACAAAAGATTAAGTGCTTCAATTTCAACGGAAATTAGGAGGGAGAAGTGTGGAGTGGTTTATCCAAGGAACTGGGATAGGGTGTTTTTTTTAACTTCGTCGAGTGAGATAGATTTAAAATGAAACGTTCTACGAGGATGTATTGATATCTAGTTAGCCTAGACCAGTTCCATGCATGAAAAAATCATTGCGTTACCATATCAACGAACAAAAACTCATTAGAAGTGTCAGTGTGAAGTTTGAGGTCAAAAAAATGAACCAGAGACAATAAACTGAAAGAAAGAAGATGTCCACCGAAATTGTGAAAATCGAAAAATTGGAGTATCGAGCCATCATCAAGTACCTGTATTTAAAAGGGTTAAGTGGTAAGCATATTTATGAAGATATGCTTAATACCCTTGGTGATCAATGTCATTCGTGAAAAATTGAACTGTAAGCTTCAAAAGAGGTAAATTTTCCATTGAAGATGATGACCGATCGGGAAGGCCAGTTTCTGTGTCAGTCCCCGAAAATATCGATGCAGTTCATGACATAATTTTATCAGACCGTCGAATTGGGCTAAAACGGATGTCTGAAGCACTGAATATTTCATACGAACGCGTTCATCATATAGTTCACGTCAATTTGGGCATGAGAAAAATTGCTGCAAGATGGATCCCCAAATGTTTGAATGTTGACCAAAAGCGTGCAAGGGTAGAAGCATCGCGTTCGATCTGCGCTCGATTTGAAAACGATGTAGACTTCTTAAAACGAACTGTTACTAGGGATGAGACTTGGGTACATTTCTACGATCCAGAAACAAAGCAACAATCGATGGAATGGCGATACCCTTGTTCAGGGTAGAACAATAACCGGAGATTACTATTCTACATTACTGACCACTCTACGGGAAAAAATTAAGGAGAAAAGACGCGGAAAGCTATATAAAGGTGTTTTGTTTTTGCAGGATAACACCCCTGCACACAAAACTCGTGATGTAGAGTTTGAATTTTCAGAACACCCCCCTTATTCACCAGATTTGGCTCCATCCGACTATCATCTCTCTCCTCAACTGAAAATAAGTTTAAAAGGTCGTAAATTTTCTTCCAACGAGGAGGTAATAAAAGCTGACTAGGTCTGGTTTGCAGAGCAAGAAGAGACATTTTTTTTAAAAGATCTAGAGACGTTGTAGGTTCACTGTAATAAATGTATCCAATTAAGAGGAGAATATGTTGAGTAATAAAATATTTTGACATTGAAATTTTGTTTGTTTGTATAGTAGGCTAAGAATTTTTCAATATATCCTCGTAGATTCAAACTGAAACGTTCTATAATCGACGAGGAAACCAATCATCCTAGCAATTTTAATAGATACTGAGAGGAACCAAAAGACTAACATCGAATAGAGGCTGAAAATGAAATTATTCTTCACTGCGTATTTTTTTGGTACAAAATTTCTGCATTTTCCAAGCATCTCCAATTTTCTAGTAAGAGTTGGACGATCAATCCTTTAATCTATTCAACTAAAACTTGTTCATCATTTTTCAGGAATCTTTCTTCGTGAATCCCAAGTTTTTCCGGAATTCTGGACTGCTCCCCCAGCGATGAATCTACGGGAGAGAAGAACGATAGGCACGGTAAAGTAATGATTTATTCAAATGATTGTTTCGATTTTCGTTCGATTCTTGCCTCCATTAACGGATTAACTGACATATGGGGGGGTAGTTGTTGGACGGAGCGTTAAAATGCATTGGGGATTTGGCCCCACTTTCTCGTGGAAAATAAACTGAAGCGGGAAATTCTGCCCAGTCATTCCGATGTTTTAATCTACGATTAGAGTTCGGATTTTGTGCACGAGTTAGGGTCGTTAGCGGGGGAGATTGAATGATAATAACAGGGAAGACGGACCAAAACACATTAAAATTGGGATTATGGTCGAAACGTCGAACAAGCCTACTCCAGTCCATTAGAAATGGACGGTGCTGAATCCATAATTGTTATTGTTTGAGAGTTGGGAATTATCCTGAAGCTACACCTTTTTTTTCATACTCGCGAAATCTAATGGCTTTGATCGACGTATTTTTTCATTGGAATATTCCCCTCCACAGCTGAAGGATAGCAGTCGAGTATTCTAACCGTTACTTCGAATCTTATTTTATATGCCCAATCTTGTTGAAAACAATGAAAATAACCGAAAGTGAGGCTTGAAAGAACAGGAAGGAATACGTTGAATTCTCAAACAGTTTCAGAATGGCGTAAGCATTCCTAGGCGTTAAGTTCTTCGACTGCGTGCCAGGTTAGGCTAGATTTACATAATTTATAAGTAGTCTAGGGTTATATGCGAACCTTTACGTTTCAGACGTTTTCACTGCCGGTTGAATAATTTAATAAACTTGAGTGCATTATGTAGTTTAACAGCTTTGAATACTCCTAGAGGATATAACTGTTAGGGTAATAAAGGGTAGTGGATCAAAGAATAACTGACAAGTGACAAGTGGGAAATGATAGTAGTGATATACATCCCCTTCATCGAATTATTCCCCAATGAACCTGAGGGAAATGGAGGAACAATTCCGATGTTTTCGCTATTGATGATGACACTCTTGGTTTTTCGATATAAAAATGAATCGAACTCATAGTGAAGCTCAAAATTTTGAGAAAATATAACAAAATCAATCGAGAAAATCATCCGGAATAGAAAAAGTCGCTTGATGTCAGTGAAAATCCAACTGCAAAGTCTTTTATCCAACCATTTCCACGCTAGTGACGTTCCAGTCGAAATGGTGTCAATTTGGCTGAATAAATGGGATGAATCAGTCAGTCTGTATCTACCCATTCTTTGTCAGGAAACTTTACCGTACTAGATTCTTCAATTGAACGAAGTACCGTTCTCCTTAACTTTGTCGCGAGACGTCAGTTAGATACAACTGATTTTCGGGATACTTCTGACCTAATTCTTGGGATTTCTGGCTTCCAGTCTATCTACGGGGGATGATTGAACGGAATTGAAGAAATTTAAGCTTTTAGGTAATCTTGAGGTGTATTCAGAAGGAGGATTATCCGCATATTGCTGATTTAGATTCATTCTAAGGAGAATGCTCTAAAGGTTATCTTCGAAAAATGCCCAAAAAGTTTGGTTCAGTTAAAACTTCCTCAAGATCGAACGGTTATGCTGAGTAAGATGAAATTCTCAAATTCTTGACTAGAAGAGTTGCTCTTTCAGTATATGTATCACGTTTAGATCTACAATGATTTTCCTGGAAGATAAATTACTTTAAAAACGACTTTCGAAAAATGCCCAAAAATTCGGGCTCAGTTAAAACTTCCTCAAGATCGAACGGTTATGCCGAGATAGATGAAATTCTCAGATTGTTAACTAGAAGAGTTGCTCTTTCAGAATATGTATCACGTTCAGACCTACGATAATTTTCCTGGAAGATAAATCACTCTAAAGATGACCTTCGAAAAATGCCCAAAAAGTTGGGTTCAGCTAAAAATTCTTCAAGATCGAACGGTTATGCCGAGATAAATGAAATTCTCAGATTTTCAACTAGAAGAGTTGCTCTTTCAGTATAAGCATTACGTTTAGGTAAGGATAATTTTCCTGGAAGATAAATTACACTAAAGATAACCTTCGAAAAATGCCCAAAAAGTTGGGTTCAGCTAAAACTTCCTCAAGATCGAACGCTCATGCCGAGATGGATGAAATTCTCAGATTCTTAACTAGAAGAGTTACTCTTTCAGTATATGTATCAGGTTTAGATTTACGACAATTTTCCTGGAAGATGAATTACTCTAAAGATGACCTTCGAAAAATGCCAAAAAAGTTGGGTTCAGTTAAAAATTCCTCAAGATCGAACGGTTATGCCGAGATGGATAAAATTCTCAGATTCTTATCTTGAATAGTTGCTCTTTCAGAATATGTATCACTTTCAGATCTACGATAATTTTCCTGGAAGATAAAATAATCTAAAGATGATCTCCGAAAAATGCCCAAAATGTTGGGTTCAGTTCAAACTTCCTCAAGATCGAACGCCCATGCCGAGATGGATGAAATTCTCAGATTCTTAACTAGAAGAGTTGCTCTTTCAGTATATGTATCACGTTTAGATCTACGGTAATTTTCCTACAAGAAAAATCACTCTAAAAATGACCCTGTATAATTATCGATAGCTTGCGAGAAAAGCCCTGGAGAGTAGTTCTTTCTTCGGAATTTTATTGTCTGGAAAATGAATTCAAAACCATTCCGTGCCAAATTCCAAAAGTTGTAAATGCTGATGAGGTACGATGTAACCCCAGAACACGGTGTCCTTTACCACGCCAGCGATGAACGATACAGGTACCTATACTCGGCGAAAGAACGAAATTCACGCAATGTTCCAAACTTATCGGTATTCCTGCCGGATATTCAACATTAACTCACACAGCGACAGCAGATACAAAATTCAATTTCGTTCGCGACGTATGAAATACGACCCCATCGGGATATATGGAATTATTTGCACATTGATTAACCAATATTCGGAAAATGTTGCGGTTGCGGCCCGTGTATATTCGCGAGTGGACATATTATTTATGTACAAAGGAGCGAAAATCATTCAGGGGTGCCCTGGACCACTATTCTGCTAATGGATGCTGGGTAGAATCGCATGGAGCTGACTGTTGGAGAATAGAAATGCTATTCGGAAAATTTCGATCAGTACCGTCAGATTTTCTCTTTGTTTCGACCTGCATTTATTTATTGTTTAATTTCTAACCTTAATGTGTCATTGACATCAGGTCTACTCCCCTAACTTCAACTTTTTTGATGAGGAATTACTTATTCGTTTTCCAAGATAATGATGTCAACGTTCTATTTTTGATTAGGTATTTATTGGATGAATAAAATTTTTTGAATGTTTAGATATCATCTATCTATCATCGTTTTAGTAGAAATGAAGCTGTAGAAATCTTTTTCTTCTTCGCTATATGTGAATTCCTCTTCTTATTTTCTTCTCATTAATTGATGTAATATCTTTGCAGACCAGAGTAGAAAGATTTTCATTATTTTCTGATGTAGGTACAGTTAATTTCTTACAAGAATAAATTTTGTAGATCCCAGGAAGTTTTTTTGGGGTGAGGCATGAGGCTAGAAGTTAAAAAGGATGAATGCGACCACTGATGGTGGTGTTAATATATTTTCACATCAATTTGCCTAGAATACGTAGATACGATAAAATTGATGTACTCCGATGTTGAAAAAATGAAAAAAATTCCTACCATGCAGTAAAACTGTAGGTTATTATTCCACCAATTCCAATAACATTCCATTGGGAGTGGAAAATCGTCGAATAAAGCAGCAATAAATGAATTGTTATTTCATCTACCATCGGCAGTATTATTCAAAGTGAGCTTATAACAAAGCCCTGTAATCACTGCAGCATTTATGTTATTTTTCGTTCGATTGTTTCATTTGAATGAATTGATGCATTCGTTCATAATTGGAAATGCTGAAAAAATAACCACGGACCATCATGTTTGTTTTGGGCTCCTTTTTTTATGGACATGCATTTTGTTGCCGTTCCGTAAAATGTATTATGAAATACTTGAAATATCCTGTAATGGATTTCATTCGATGGAACATGTCTAAACCGGGAGGATGGATGAATTTTTATAGTGTATCTACCCCGTGGCTCAGTATCTATGATATTAGGTCATGAACCCTCTCTTCTGCTGATCTGAGAATGCCGTTATACCATAGAACAACTGGACAGAGGCAACAGCGTGGTTCTATGGCGATATTGAAGGAAATAAAAAAGATGACGAACTTGCGAAAACTCATCAAAATTGACAACTATATCAAGGCCGCATCGGAAAAACTGGTAAGGGAAAAAGTGTTTCTTTTGGTCTCAAGAGTCACCCTGTATAGGTTAGTTTGAAGTGAGGTTGGCTCAGAAAATATGGATCTCCCGAATAACTATTTTGAAAAAGCGGAATAATTCTATACCAGAGTCTCCCAATAAGGCCTCGTATCAACTTCATACTGTCCAGCGCACGGGGAAACACCGGATAGAGGACATCAGTTGGGAGATTAAGGACGAAATCATTATCCTGAGCGCAGATTAACAAATAGATGAATATAATCCGGAATTGAAACCGGACGTATGACGTGGACTGAAACGCACCAAAAGGGCTATTCTCGCAGTTATGGATCTAATCCTCATTTACGTCTAATTGGTCTATTGTTCGCGAGATACTTGACTCAGCTCTGTCCGGAATCGAATAATTGTGATCAGAATCATTAGGGGGATCGGAACTCGGCTCCGTGGAGAAGATTTGGCTAATTATACATTTGGGACAGGCATTTGATCGTACGTCGTTAGGTCCTGTCATCACAAATCACAAGTTTATTATAACTAGATGCTACATTATTATTGTGTTTATTGCTTATGCCTAATCTGCTATAAGCTGGTGATTAGGTTTAGTTTGCTTTAATTCATCTATACATTGGGAGTCTTTGCCTTCTACTAATTTTTTAACAGTAGATTCTTGAAGTCAAAAGAACCACTTTTTTCTAAACCTTTTTTTCTGATTCGGCTCTGATAAAAGATATAGCCATTTATGTTTACAATGAAGAAAGAAACAAAATTTTCTTCAGAATAACAAGCTAAATCTATGACACTATACCTACATCTGTGGATTTTTTTAAAAGAGTTGCGTTCAGTCAAAGTACCCAAGTTTCCGAATATTACAGACATCAAATTACTCGGAAACGGCGCATTATACGAGAAAACATGGGGAATATCTACTTTTTTTTACAAAACATTCAAATATTCATTAAATAGCCTCCAACTCAGTTCCAAGTGTAGGGTTCATTACATTTTTGGTATTTTTATGGCACGTAACGGTCATTATGAGGAAAGTGGGTGATATCTTGTGTTCGAAAATGATTCATCAAATAAATGAAAAACTATATTCCGAAATTCATTTCATTCGATAAAACCGTTTGTGAGATAGAACTAATAATAACATCTTTTATAGATTTTCAACAGCCTGTATCTTTAAAACCGAGATGATTCGAAAAAAATGGTAAAGGAAAAAAGTGTTTTTATTGACCTCAAGAATCTACTGTCAAAATATTTGAACGAGTCAAAGACCCATCCTGTATGTTCAGTATCTGATTCTGCTAGGCAGTATTGAAATTATTGATTGTATATACAAGGTATCCAGATTCGGAATTGTTTCATTGCTACATACGGTTAACCTATCTGAAATAGAAACAGTAAGAAATATTTTCTTAGAGCAGGAACACAGTAGAGAAAAGTTCTCTCTACACATGTCATACAAGTGTTCCCGAGTATCTACAGCCCATAACAAGGAGGGGAAAAAGTGTTTCAATCAAACGACTACCCAATGATAACACTCACTTTATCAAAATCCAAGGAAAGATATGTGAATCTCCAAATGGTTAAATACCCAGAGAGCAAATGGTCTCAACAGTGACAGACAATACAGATTCCCCAAACACAGATCGACCTGTAAAGTCCATCCAACAATTTGTTGTTGAAACAACAACCTTATTGAACTACAAGTAGGAAATGAGAAGATTCTGTGCATTCTCCCAACGAAAATTAAAGACCATCAAGATCGAACATCCCCATTTTCGCAACATAACTCAACATCCCACTGTAATTGTCCTAATTTTCAATTTATGGCGTAGCCGGATAATATCTACAGGCCATAAAATAATTTACCCTTATATAATTAGAAGTGGAAACTCTGAAACAATGCAGGTATTTCGATGATGAAATTCCCATTCGAATTGATGGCACCCAGGTCTGCACGAAGCCCCGGCAAATTTCCGAATGGACAATGGAAAGTTCCATCCACACAGAGGCAGGATTTCTGAAAGTTGGATTGAGATTCATGCTCATGCAGGAATAATAATATTTTGTCCTCCGGATATACGTGGAGTATATGTTTCATTGAACTATGCTCTCCTTTCCGGCAAGGAATATTGCTCTGGAATTTCCGCGCAGACAATTCATTTTATTCCACGGGAGGCACATCCTTTTTTATTACTTTCAAATCACTAGGGTCTTATAGTGCAAGAGTTCACACTCAAAGATTCGGAAATGCGAATGAAAAAACTTGGGTTTCTTCGATGCGTCGAATTTTTGTCGTATTTATTAGGTTTTCCTCATAAAAAACCTTTCCAGGGCACGAGAAGACCCGATTCCCACAAAAACAATTTTTCCATCAAATGGTTATTCTTCCCACTTCCAAAAAGTAACCGAAAGAACAGAGTAATCCGTTTCGCCTCATACATGCAATTCGGCCATCAGAAATCCATTCGTTATCCAGAGATATGTCCAGAATCTTTCGTTATTTTCCGCTCACAAACCGTTCAGCATCCCTGCAACCCCACAGAGTTGAATTTCTCGTTAATTAACGATGGCTATATTAATTAGAAGTTAGTTAAAACATGCATATTGCGTGATTGAAGAACCGGAAAGTCCAGAAAACTTCCCCTTTTACGCAGAACACAGCAGACCGGATCTTAATAAAGAGGTCGGACTTATAATTAAAACTGACAGTATAATTTATACTTCGTTGGCACAACAGCCTGGTATATTGGCATATAGGGAGAAAACTGCTTGTTCGTTTCAACTCTGATACTTATGGAGTAAATGGTGAAGAATCATATGAAGAATCCACCCTAAATCACGAATTTTTTGCATGGCAACATGAGATTCGTGTGCAGTGGCATTGTCCTGCAAAAACAAAACACCTTTGGATAGGTTTCCGCTACTTTTCTCTTTAATTTTTTCCCGTAGAGTGGTCAGTAATGTCGAATAGTAATCTCCAGCTATTGTTCTACCCTTATCCAAAAAATCAATCATTATTGCTCCATGGCAATCCCAAAAAACTGAAGCAAGAACTTTTCCAGCAGATTTTCGGACACGAAACTTCTTAGCTCTTGGAGAACCAGAGTGTCATCATTCCATCGATTGTTGCTTTGTTTCTGGATCGTAGAAATGTACCCAAGTCTCATCCATAGTAACAATTCGGTTTGAGAAGTCTACATCGTTTTCAAATCGAGCACAGATCGAACGCGATGCTTCTACCCTTACACGCTTTTGGTCAAGATTCAAACATTTGGGGATCCATTTTGCAGCAATTTTTCTCATGTCCAAATTGACGTGAACTTAATGATGAACGCGTTCGTATGAAATATTCAGCTATTCAGATATCCGTTTTAGCCCAATTCGACGGTCTGATAAAATCATGTCATGAACTGCATCGATATTTTCGGGGACTGACACAGAAACTGGCCTTCCCGATCGGTCATCATCTTCAAAGGACAATTTACCTCTTTTGAAGCTTGCAGTCCAATTTTTCACGGTCGCATACGAAGGACATTGATCACCAAGGGTATTAAGCATATTTTCGTAAATCTGCTTATCTCTTTTATATACAGGTACTTGATGATGGCTCGATACTCCAATTTTTCGATTTTCACAATTTCGGTGGACATCTTCTTTCTTTTAATTAATTTCGTAGCTCTGGTTTACTTTTTTGATCTCAAACTTCACACTGACACTTCTAATGAGTTATTGTTCGTTGCTATGGTAACGCAATGTTTTTTTTATGCATGGAATTGGTCTAGGCTAACTAGATATTAATTCATATTGCTCGAAAAATAAAGAGGTTTCTTAAAGTTTTCCACCAAGTCAGTTTAGATTTATTTTCAAGGTATTCATCGAAGAGTGAAAACTACCGTATAAATTGCACGAAAATTTTTCTGCTCTCTGGGTTCTGCGAATATAACGACCTAGAAATATACGGTTGCATTTATATTTTTATTCATATGTACGTACAATGGCATTCGGAACGAACCCCGAGCGTTTCTGTGAATCCAAAAAAGGAAACTAGAAATAAATTCCGGCGTATACGCCCCCGGAACATAATACCCATTATGCATCATAGAATCGAGAAAATAATTTCGAGCACGTGCCACGTTCCTTATTCCATAATTCGGGCTTTTTTATTGATTACTTCATTCCGGGAAGACGCAAGACGCGGAGGTAGGGCGTTCCACTAATAAATTGCACGGGCCCGAGTACAATGAATATTCATCATCGGAGAAGACGCACCTATTAAAATGATCTTCTTCGCTCGATGCATTATGATTGTCTGGGGGGAATTATCCCAACATACATTAGCTTCTCCTACGACGACTGCAAATTCCCAATAGCACGCTATGTCTTCAATTCCGCCTTGATGTTACCATTCGTATATAGGTGTTTAATATAAATGCTGACTCACATACCAATTTGGCTGGAGACGGTGTTCGCTGAATTCAATGGGGAATAATTTCAGGAGAGATGGAAGTTGAATTAAATGCAGCAATGAACCAATTGGGGGGTAAAACGTTTATTAATTACCGTCTGCCTATAAATATCATGTAGGAATCCCCTCTGAAGCATACACCCAAGAGCAGATTCTCTTTATTTGACGCATATAAATCAGCTGGCAAAATTTTCACCAGTCTGATGATACAGGAGATGATCCATACTGAAATACGCCAATCTTCATCAATAATTTGGGTCCCAGTCACAACGAAACATTGCCTAAATAAACATGTATCTGTGTGCTTGGGATTCATCCTGTTGGACCATTCATCAAAATCGATGAACTAAACTAAAGCCTGCTATGCTTTTTCGAGTTTCTAGTGAATGTGGAAGCTGTAGGTCATCATTCTCCTTATAAACATGTTTTTCTGCGTTCAAACTTAGTATGAAGGACCATTTTAGCATTTATAATTAGAGTTGTTCATTTTCATGCACCATAACAGAGTCGTCGATTTTTTTTTGGTGTAGCAGGGGGAAAATCTGCAAGACAGACGAACCACCCTCATCTCCTGAGGGGGAACAGTGTGGGGTTTCTCACTCTCCTGAGCTCGAGACCCACTAAAAACCCTACTGCTTCTTGAATTTTGGTTCCGGCCATTTGCCTATAAACCGTTCATCTCTTGGTCGGTTTTCTTCTCGCACACTATCGTGCTGGGATTTATGTGTTTATCCTCTATTGGATTAACACTTTATTGAAATTTTCAATGAGTTTCTGTTGTTATTTTAATCTCTTTTTAATTGATCTCTTGGTCTCCTTCGGTAAATTCGCATTCTCCTTTTGTCTTCCTCTGGGTCGTAGTCCACTAGTCTCCTGAGTTCTTGATTCGGATGGTTTTTCGCTGTTTCGAATAATTTCTCTGCTTTTCTGTTCATGAATTCCGTTATGGTTTCCCATTTCAGGTCCTTATAAATCTGTCTATTCCTGACAAACCAAGGTGCATCTATTGCACATCGTAGCAGCTTGTTTTCAGTGGCCTGAATTCTTTTGATATGGCTCTTTGCCGCGAAACACCAGGCAACTGATCCATAAGTCAGTTGAGGCCTAGCAACGGCTTTGATTATCTTCAATTTTGTCTCTTTCGACATGTGGCTTCTTCTTCCTATCAGAGGATAGAGTCTATTCATCGCTGCTTTCGTTTTGTCGATTGCTTGTTTGATATGATTTTTCCAGGTAAGTCCTTTGTCAAGCGTTATTCCTAAATATTTGGCTTCATTTTTCCAGTCGATTTCTTCGCCGTCAACATCCAGTTTTGTTGTGGGTCGCAGTCTTCTCTTCTGTAGTAATATTGCTTGGCTCTTTTGTCCATGGAGCTTGATTTTCCACTTTATGCACCAGTCATTTGTTTCGTCAATCGACTCTTGTAGAACTCGTTCTATTATTTCAGGGTTTCGGTGTCGAGTTGCTATGCCTGTGTCGTCAGCATATAACGTTAGCATGGTTCTTGGATTTTTCGGAATATCGTGGATGTATATGTTGTACAGAAGTGGCCCAAGTACTGATCCTTGGGGTACTCCAGCCTCTATATCTCTTGTTGAGGAGCATTCTCCTCCCACTTTTACGTAAAATCTTCTATTTTTGAGATAATTCCTGATCAACTTGCATATTTTGATCGAATATCCAGCACATCTCATCTTATATATTAATCCTTCATGCCATACTCTGTCGAATGCTCTGGCGACGTCTAGTGCATTCGACAGAGTATGGCATGAAGGATTAATATATAAGATGAGATGTGCTGGATATTCGATCAAAATATGCAAGTTGATCAGAGTTGTCGATAAAACAGAAGATACCCCTTATTCACCTGTAATTTGATCCTGTCTAACGCGTTTCCTCCTACCAGAATATTTCTCTGGAACGCTCCTATACGAATAAAACGTTCCCTTGTCGTTTAATTTCGATGCACAGGAAATTAAACCGATTCAGATCCCCGTCTCAAGCGCCATCACTTCCAAGTTTCTCTAAGATTCGTTCTCGCTTGAAATCCATTCAGAAGTTTGATTTTTCAGTCGATGGAAATGAATAACTCTCGAGTAGGTTCTATAATATATGAAAATTTGCTCAAGAAAGGTATATTGATTTTATTTTTTATCGTCAAGGATGGCTTGTTCAAGATTCGAAAATCTAATCAAATATGGTTTTTTGTTGCAAAACGTTTTTTATTGCATTCTAAAGTAGACGTTCTGAAATTGTCTTCATTCTGAATTGAGATTTAATTGTTTCTATACAAAATTATGGGCCGAAGGAAACTTTAAGCCAGCAAGTTTAATATGTCAAGATAGGCGTCGAAAATGACAAGATATTCTCCCCAATCTTCTCCCGCAAATATCACCGGAACTTTAGGTAACACTCCGTGCGAAACACAGGTGTGGAAATGGGTTCGAAACCAAAACACACAATATGCCAATCAGATTCCTTGTTTGCTAACATATACAAGAGCAAATGTATAGGGGGAACGGTTCGTGTCTAGAAAATTATATCTTCTATTTTGCCGAAATTCCTCCTACGGCGTGAAAATCCTTTACGTGTTTGACAACTTCCTGAATAAACATGCAATGAGATTTTCATATATATGGGAAAATGTGTAGGTAGAATATCAAATATAGGGTGGTTCAGAGAACATCTACGACGTAGGCTCACACGGGGCTCAGATTATTTCTGAAAATTAACATTTGGAAATCAGGCACCTCAACTCCCCTAGCTAAAATTCACACAGTTCACATTTTGAGACATGCAGAATCAGAAAAACGATCAAAATAAATCTACTAGTCCGAGTGCAGGCTCCTCCTAGGCAAATTCTTCACACAAATCAATGAAATTTGTTGAAGTGAAAGTACCTACATCAATATTTATAAAATTTTTGATATGACTTAGAAAACTCAGATCAAAATATCTCCTTAGAACTTTTTTCATAAGTTTGTCTTGCGGTTTCAGGTTGATAGACAAGCCCCAGTTTTCCTCGTTTAACTATTGACGTTTAGCAAAAACGAAGCTGTCAGTTTTCGTGACAAATACATCTAAATTCGGAAGTTGTCGGAAACTCTCACTGGGACAATCATTACAAAACTTTTTATTACGTTTAAGATAACATCAGTGATTTATGTAAGTTACAATTAGACCCGAATATACTCCCATAGTCCAAATTTTAACGACTGCCAACGACTTTGATGAACGATGCGGCAAACCACAAAAATAAGGCCATTAAGTCAGTAATGGCTGCATTTATATCGCTATGAAAACGTAAAATACTGCCGTAGAAGGAACAGAAAATGAAATCGGAAGTTCCACATGATTATTATCGAATACGTCGACACCTACTTAATATATACGAATACACATCTGAAATAATACTAACACCAGTATAACAAGAAGTGAATTTTGATTCGGTTTTGATGAATTTTCTTCGAATTATCCTTCGGCTGTAGTTATTTTTATGATGAACCCAATAAAAACTGAAGAAACTTTTTAGGACTATCCAGTCCTGAAAAAATGAGCTAGAGTGTTTTTTTTCTATTCCCACCTTCTTCTGAAACTCTTTTTTAGGTGTTGATACATTTTCCTTCGCCACATAAAGATTTCGGAGCAATGAAAGGAGTTTCTGGTTCAAAAAAATAATTTTTAAACGATATAGAGTCATTCGGGGCAACTGTGCGCACTTTTGCCTTTCCAGCCATACCCTGTTTCAAATGTTGAAGCTAGGAAAATTAAAACATATTCATAAGATAGAGAATTCTCTAATCTATAAAAAAACATCAAAAAGCCAACAAACAAAAACGTTTTTTTTTTTTCCGCAAAAAAATATTTAATAGTGAAAGTCGGAGTGCGTTCACATGCCCCGTATTGCGGGTAAGTGTGCGCACCCTCACGGGGTAAGTGAACGCAGTGCTTTGTGAACCACACAATCAAAACAAATTACAAAATAATGTCATCAAAATGTTACAATATTAGAGAAATGCTGTATATTGTCAATACAGAAGCGCCTTTTTACAAGCAGTGCATTATTGTTCGTGCCACAATTCCTGGTGAACACAACACTTGATACATTCCCCTGTTGGTGGCTCTTCATATTTTTCTGAACAAATAGGACAATACTGATCGAGTCTTAACCAAGAAAATCAACAATGTCATAATTTATTCCTCACTGAACCAATGCCCATATAATGAATCTATGCGCACGCTTACCCGCGCACACTTTCCCCAGTAAGCCAAAATTTGAATTGACGTTCTTATAGAGTTGAGCAGCTAAGAGAACCTAAAATTTTTTATTATATATTTAGATGAATATGCGCATGATCGAATAAAATATTGTTTAACACTGTCGGACTCGGAACTTGGACCTGGCAGAATTTGCAGAGATGCTAAAAATTAACAAGAAAACTAGTGAAATTGATTGTTTGCAAATAAAAAGTTAACGAAACGTCGCACGGTGCACTCCTATGAAAAACTAATATGGCGATTCTGCGCTCTTGCTTCACCCAAATGAACCGACTATGCAATGTATGAAAGAGGTTTCATACATTGCATAGTCGAGATATACGCACTGCGCACACTTACCCACTGCGCTCAGTTACCCCGAATGACTCTATCATGAAGTCTGAGGGAAATTACTCGCGAAAATTTAACGCTGAATAAAAAGATTTCTAATAAACTCAAATCCGAAAATAACCATCGGAAAGAGCCTATTTATAATCTGTTTAACCTAGGTAACATCGGAAAAAAGTACCATAATGCCTTTAAATCTTGCTTATTTTTAGGTATGTTCTATGCTTATTCGATTCTTTGCATTCCTGAAGGGTAGTTTACAGAGTGTTCACGGTGCATTTTACAGTCTGTTATACTTTCTTTCTGCAGCCTATACCCTATACAATACTTGCTGAAATTTGGCAAAAAATGAGTAACTTGTTTGAGATATTGAAAGGCTTGGAGTTACAGGTGCCAGCCTCTTTTTTACTATCATTCAATGTTAAAAAGGATCCTGAAATCCCCATAATTTCGGATTCACAATTAATGAGTCGTTCTGTAGAGAATTTGCACATATTATACGCATTGATAGCTGCTAACCTAAATTTGGCCGTTATGCGTCAGAAAAAACTCCTTCAAATCATCCGCGTCCTTTCTTATGCTACGCCCTGCCTTCTTCTCATGCCCCATAGCGGGGTATCGAATTGGATTTATGCGGAATATCGAAGTTAGACAATGTGGATTCCTTTCTGATTGACGTCCGGCGACACATAAAATATAAAACGGTCGCAAAAAAAAAACCGTTTCTCCGAAATCAATTCCGCTCTCGCAGTCGAAAATTCGCAACGATGTTTATATGAAAGTAAAATTTATTGGCTCTCATATGAAACTCCCTTTTTCCTTACATATTCCGCTCTATTCGATCGTCATTTCGATAGGCATAAATATTTGAGATGGGCCCCATAAATAAGGGATCCGCGGGCTAGCATGCGTTCGGGAAAAAAGTCGGACGTGCATGGTAAAAAAGCGTCGGAAAATGATCGGACGTTGAGTGATGGATGCCCGAATCGACGTAACCGCCATCCGGAACGTATTACCGAAGGTCGGGTTGTGCTCAGAAACGAAAAAGCTGTGTTTCCACTGTTGCTGGATGTTTTCTGACTGCGGCAAGTCGAACGACAATCGCGCTTTTGCACTTGCTTCGTCTTTCGCACGTGGGAAAAAATCGCGATTCGGGATATATTGCCACTTTGGACGGTGATTCGTCGTTTGTTATTGCTCGAAATTACAGGCGATTCGCAAAATACGTCGTAAATTTTGGTGGAGTACCCAGGGCGGGTTTCTGAATACTGAATAATTTGCGACTAGTCTTCAAAAAACTATGGACTATGGCTGTTTTTATTTTCCCCGAAAAGCCCTCTTTAGAGATGCCCATGAGTCTTCATTTAGAGAGTCTTATCTCGAAAATGTGACGAGACTTTCCTCGATCTCAAACAAAAATCCAACACGCTAGAGAATGGGTGGCGTTTTATTTGCCTTTCGTCACGCTTAAATGATCAGATTTTCGGAATGTACAAGTTCCAACTTGTGATTAACTGAATATATCTTAATCTGACTGTTTCAAGTATGTTTGATGATATTTTTGTGTTTTACAATTTTGATGTCTCTCTTACACAAATCCACCTGTATACAAGGCTAATTTTTGTGCAAGGGATCCCCCTATATTCAGGGTTGTTTTTTTCCACCTTTAGTACAGGAGATCGGTTTTGGATATTTTAGAAAATGAAATTATGGCACATTTTCGAAATCGACAAAATTTTGTTATAGCGAAAAAGAGGTTTTGTTAGTGAGAACAAGGACAAACTCTAAAAATATATTTCGTAGACTTTCATCTACTTCATCAGGACTAAAAAACACCAAATATGACAACCGTTGAGGACACAATAACCAACTCACTCTGGTTATATCTTCAAGACAAATGAAGATATGGTGAAACGGTTTCCACTAATAGACTCTTAATGAAAATCGAGTCCAGGACTCCTTTCAAGACTAGACAAGACTAAAAGTACCTGTACTTTCTGAAAAGGAAACCTAGACTAACCTAACCTAACTTAACCTATTGAATTGCGTCCTTTTATCTGTACCTAGGAAACCTAGCCTAGCCTTACCTAACTTAACCTATTATATTACGTCCTTTTATCTCTACATTCTGAAGAGGAAACCTAGCCCAGCCTTACCTACCTAACTTAACCTATTCAATAACGTCCTTTTATCTGTACTTTCTGAAGAGGAAAACTAGCCTAGCCTTACCTAACTTAACCTATTCAATAACGTCCCTTTATCTGTACTTTCTGAAGAGGAAACCTAGCCTAACCTTACCTAACTTAACCTATTCAATTACGTCCTTTTATCTGTACTTTCTGAAGAGAAAACCTAGCCTAGCCTTACCTAACTTAACCTATTCAATTACGTCCTTTTATCTCTACATTCTGAAGAGGAAACCTAGCCCAGCCTTACCTAACTTAACCTATTCAATTACGTCCTTTTATCTGTACTTTCTGAAGAGAAAACCTAGCCTAGCCTTACCTAACTTAACCTATTCAATTACGTCCTTTTATCTGTACTTTCTGAAGAGGAAACCTAGCCTAGCCTTACCTAACTTAACCTATTCAATAACGTCCTTTTATCTGTACTTTCTGAAGAGGAAACCTAGCCTAGCCTTACCTAACTCAACCTATTCAATTACGTCCTTTTATCTGTACTTTCTGAAGAGCAAAACCTAGCCTAACCTTACCTAACTTAACCTATTCAATTACGTCCTTTCATCTGTACTTTCTGAAGAGAAAACCTAACCTAACCTATTCAATTACGTTCTTTCATCTCTACTTCCTGAAGAGGAAATGAAATAATCAAGATAACAACACTCATGGAATACGAACTGAACGCTTAATCCAAAAGAATTCGATCAGCTCATAACTTCTCGTAACGCAGTACAGAAAAAATCCATCGAATCTACTTGAACTTGTTAATAATCCCTCCAGATGAGAAAACAAACATTTCGAAGTGTTAAGGAAAACAAGAAGCGGCCTTCTCTCTTCTCAATCCATTTATTATTTCACCTGCTCCCCTAAATCTTTAGCGTATTCCCGCATCGGGTCTCGCGTCTCTCTAGAATTGATACGTCTTAGGTTAAGATTGAACACGCGGAAGGGAACTAGATTTAGCACTTGTCAGTCGCGGGAAATCCAGACCGATGTTGAGCCGCCTGTCGGCAATGAGAAACAAGAGGGCAAATCCACACAGCCAGAATTTTCATTAAATGAGAGCCTCGGCGAAAATTGCCGCCATCAGAACCAATCTGTAGACAACGAATAAATTTAGATTTCCTCCCTTTGATGCCTTGATCTGCGGGAATTAATCCAGCATCCCTCAGAGCTGTCGAGTCATCATACTCGTTGCACTGGACATGCACAGGGTATAGATGGTTTTTCAAGAAGAAGACCTATCTGGATTGATTACAGAATATTTGGAAGTCAGAGTGTTACTAAATGATTCAGAGGAGGTAGATGTTATCAATCCATTAATCCATAAAATTCTATCAAATATTCAGTATCTACCCACTGTGATTATGACGAAGAGATTAATGTCATCAGGTTAATGAATTTCGAACAATGGCGGCAGACTAGGCGTGATTAGTCCCATGTGTAACTGGTATTTAAATAATTAGCTCGACCAATAAAACCATTATCGCTGATTACCATACACGTAGACACACCGTTTGTAATGCGTTCGGTTCAAATTGGGTTTGAATCATACGGTGGACCATCCGTGAATACCGATTCCGCAGTTTTGCATATGTTGTATTTGGATAAACATCCATTTCGGTTTCGATTTTTCAAACATGATAATTTTCGGTGCACACAGATACTTTGGTGTTTTTGGTTCGCTGCTTCTGTTGAGTCTACGATACGTGCCGTCCGTGCCGATATGCTTTCCTTTATTCCACGTAGATTCTGTTAATATCCTCCTGATCAACCCCTATCAATTGATGATCATTTACTCCAATTCAAAAATAACGGTGATTTGATTTCAGACACCAAATTACAAATGTACGAAGACGACTTCTACGAGGATATATTGAAAAGTTCTTAGTCTACTATAGAACCAAACAAAATTTCAATGTCAAAATATTTTATTACTCAACATATTCTCCTCTTAACTGGATGCATTTATTACAGCGAACCTGCAACGTCTCTAGACCTTTGAAAGAAATGTTTTTTCTTGCTCTGAAAACCAGACCTCCACAGCTTTTATTACCTCCTCGTTGGAAGAAAATTTACGACCTTTTAAACTTTTTTTCAGTTGAGAAAAGAGATGATAGTCAGATGGAGCCAAATCTCGTAAATAAGGGAGGTATTCTAGTAATTCAAACCCTAAACCACGAATTTTTTGTATGGCAACATGGGATTTGTGTGCAGGGGCGTTGTCTTGCAGAAACAAAACACCTTTGTATAGCTTCCCGCGTCTGTTCTCCTTAATTTTTTCCCGTTGAGTGGTCAGTAATGTCGAATAGTAATCTCCAGTTTTTGTTCTACAGTTATCCAAAGAATCAATTATGATTACCCCATGGCAATCCCAAAAAACTGAAGCAAGAACTTTTCCAGCAGATTTTTGGGAACGAAACTTCTTAGGTCTTGGAGAATCAGAGTGTAGCCATTCCATCGATTGTCGCTTTGTTTCTGGATCGTAGAAATGTACCCAAGTCTCATCCATAGTAATAATTCGGTTTAAGAAGTCTACATCGCTTTCAAATCGAGCACAGGTCGGACGCGATGCTTCTACCCTTGCACGCTTTTGGTCAATATTCAAATATTGGGGGATCCATTCTGCAGCAATTTTTCTCGTGTCCAAATTGACGTGAACTATATGATGAATGCGGTTCATTTATCACCAAAAGTATTAAGCATATCTCCGTAAATCTGCTTACCTCTTAACCCTTTTAAATACAGGTACTTGATGATGGCTCGATACTCCAATTTTCGATTTCACAATTTCGGTGGACATCTTCTTTCTTTTAATTTGTTGAGTAATTCTGGTTTACTTTTTTACCTCAAACTTCACTCCGACAGTTCTAAGGAGTTATTGTTCGTAGCTATGGTAACGCAATATTTTTTGTATGCATGGAACTGGGTCTAAGCTAACTAAATATCAATACATCCTCGTATTATGCTAATTCATTTGATTTTCTCTGTTCCCCTTATGGAAGATCTATTATCTCTCGAGCAATCTTATGTACTAGGAATTCTTCCAACTTTCTTTAGACTCCACGATGACATTGTCTGTGGTCCAGTCGAAGAAAATAATCATCTTCCTGTCCTGTTCCTACCAAAGCTTCCAGAAATCCCGATATCTCATCCCCGAGGCAATTATCATAACGACACCCTGCGGACAGTTTTCAATTTAATCTGGAGACCCAATTTCCCCATTCTTTCCGTTCGGGACTAAACACTGCTAGATAAAAGGAGAATCCGGGTCGAAGATAGTGGATTCCGTATTTTGAATTGATGAGCACAGAAGTTCGGGAGAAGTCTCTCAAAATGGCACACAGGTGCGTCAAAAATGCAGGATTGTATATTTAACCCCTTCGACTTTTAAGATAAGAGGTTTCTCAACATCTCACTGCTCAGTTCATGAGGCACCCAAGCCTTCAAGACCTCACTTTAGAGAAGAACATAAATAAAGCATATGCATTGGAGCTGTTTTAGTGGAAGTAAAACAAAATACAGGGTATCAGGCTATTCAATTAAGAAAGTCAAACTATGTCGCATTGTTCCCAACTTTCCTAAGAATGGGTCGATAAAATAAAAGGAACCTAACGATAAACTTATAAATAGAATGATAAATGTATAATAGACGAGTATGTCGGCGACCATGCTTTAACATCGTCAACATCTCGAAGACTTCAACTTGAGCATGGAGTTCCAACCATTATTTATGGCTTAAATATAGAAAACAGGGATAGTCTAGATCGCTAAACCAACCGATGCATCTTACGTAATTATTCCGAGCTATTTATCTGTCTGACCTGCCCATCCGTGTACATATGCAGGATGTCTCCTTATCTTCCTTAAATAACTCCCGTTTAGAGGCACATTTGCTGTCATTCAAGAAGTCATTAAGTCCATTTATCAAATTAATAGATTCATATCTTAACAAGGGACATTTTTCCTACATTCCGTGTGTGGATGGAACGTTTACTCCAGCCGCGTTCTTTCGGAATTTAATTTTAGATTTATCAGGAGACGAAAGCAGAGAAACATACTCGCTCCTGACCTTAGAGGTTCTGTATCCAGTTTCACCCAACAGATGAGGTGATGAGCATTTTTTGCTTCGTGTTGTCATTTCGGGTTTCGTCAGCTCCATGATTGATGGAGACGAAGTTTCAGTAGGTATTGGCTTGCAGGATTATGTGGCAAGATAAATGCTAGGACTCTAGTTCCGATATTCCCGAATAGTACTGCCAGTACTCCTAGAGACGGTGACTCTTGGCCATCCCAGGTACTTGGGATAGGATACATCCACAGCAAATCAATCATCTAGCAATCATCGACAAGTTTCTGATTGCACAAGAGATAGTGGAGGTCCCACACATTATTAATTTTTCTCTACAGTGGGAGTTTTTCCGAATTTTGATCCATCACTAACATACAAACAATTGTTGTGATGAATTCATTGATATTGGATATTCTGCTTGACATGTCATTTGGTTTGAAAGTGGAAAAAACTGGTGGCTAAAAATTTCTCAATTTTTCAATACACCGAAACCTCTGATAGTGGTTCATCTTGTAGAAGTGACGCACAAAAACATCATCCTATAAGACGATGGATATTATTATTTTCAATCATAACAAAAACGGTGTCACCGCCATACATTCACCTCTCTTATCATCAAGATAATAGCTCATACTTCATTACCTATATATACCTATACGATATCAAAGGTCTAATGAAACTCAAATCGCTTTTCGTACCCCCAAACTACCCTGTAATATGATGGTGCAGCTCTCCCCAATTCGTTACGTTAAAGTTACAGAAATGATACCTTTGGTTAAATGGGCCTTTGGCACGCCAGTCATCATTCTAATTTCAGTCCGGGCAATATTTCCTTTTTTCAAAACCCTAATTTCTGTGTTCTTCAACGTCGGTCGTCATGAACTGCGTCCCATTACTTCCCCACGTCGAAATGAATATATCTACTAATACATTTGGGAAAATCTACATTCTACATATGAGAATTATTGCTTTCGAGGGGTAATTCAACGATAAATCACTTGGCTGATGCATCAGCTACGAAAGTCGAGGAATTTTCAGAGTAGATAACTGATGCACCATCATCACACGAGTCTTTTACAGGGTGATTCAAAACGAAAGAGAAATCAAGAATATATTAGTTGCAATGAAAATTTGGGATCATTCGTTGATTGAAACCAAGTTGGGTGAAAACCCACTTGGAAAACACAGAGACATATATCCCTCCCGCGAGGACAAATACGTCAATAAGTATAAAATTCCGGAAAACCAAAAACTGCAGCACCATCAGCTATCGCCCATCTCGTAAATCGCGGGATCGTTCAGAAGAAGAAGACACGTAGACGAAAATAATACGAATCAACCTGAAAGATATATATTCGGTCGATATTTCTGGAAGATGAAACACAATATTCGCCACGTGGTCTTTTATTTCAACTTTATATTCGAATATAACTGTCAACCGCTTCCTGTGCGCCCAATTTAACGCTGAAATAATATGATTTCAGAAATGAGACGCGGTGATATATTTCGGTATGTCTCTTACTGGCGAGATGTCAAGGAAGCCATATGCTCCTGCGAAATCCAACTAATGGGTTTTCCACGTCGGCGGAGATCAAAGATGAAAATAATAAAAAAAAGTTGGCATTCATTTCGGAACTGAATGGATGTAGGTATAGGCCTGAACAACGAACGAATTATGGGGGCTGTTCCCTTTCCAGAAAAAGATATTTGAACAACAACAACAATTTAATTCGATTACATTTCATAAATTCCCTGTTTTTGGGATAGTTTTTAGTTGAGATGCTGCAGGAGGTGACTATTAATTCGAATAGCTATGCACCCCATTTGACTTATGCCTGTTAGAGGTGTTGGAATAAGATTCAGATTTGATGGGGGCCTATTTAACCTGAAGCGCCTCAGAGCAAAAACCCGTTCAAAGGTTATCACGGAACTGCAATATGCAGACGACTGCGCACTTATCGCTAGCGGCCCAGAGGATCTACAGATAATGCTGGACACCTATAAACGTATATACGAAGCTTTAGGCCTTAGACTCAATATCGACAAAACCAAAATCCTGGTAAGTCCGCCAGAAAGCCTTCAAACACATATCAGCCTGGAGAATGAAACTAGAACAGGTCGAGCAGTTCAAATACTTGGGAAGCTTCATAAATACTAGAGCTAACCTAGACACGGAAATACACAACCGTATCAATTCGGCTTAACGGGCATTCTGGAAGCTAAAGGTCAGAGTGTTTCAAAATCACGACCTCAATCTGAAGACCAAGACAGCTGTTTACAAAGCAGTCGTCCTCCCAACGCTTCTTTACGGAAGCGAAAGCTAGACGCCCTACAGGCGACATATCAAACAGCTTTAACAAACGCAACAACGTCATCTAAGACAGATATTGCACATCAGATGGTTCCACAAAGTTTCGAATGCAGAAGTCTTGCAACGCGCGAGTTGTACAACAACTGAGACTCAAGTAACGAGGGCCGGACTCAGATGGAGCGGCCACATTCTGAGGATGCAACACCCAAGACTCCCCAAAATAGTTCTGTATGGCGAATTGACAGAGGGAGCCCGGAAACCAGAAGGCCAGTATAAGCTGTTAAAGGATGCACTACATCAATCCCTCAAATCAATTAATGCCAATCATAACTGGGAACAACTAGCGTTAGACAGGTCACAGTGGAGGTCTATAGTGCACAGTTATAATGGAGACTCGAGAAGAATACAGCGGCGTCTAGATCTGGTTGGTGACTATCCATGCCCGGAGTGTGGAAGGTCACGATTGGGTCTCTTCAGTCACAGGAGGGCACACAGTCGCAATTAGCCCTAAGAAATTATGAGCCTGTTCTTTTTTTTTTTGTCTTTTTGTAGATTATTCCCGGTAACCGGATACAGCAATGATGATGACCTCATTTGAGATACACCTCTGAGGTAGCCTCTTTGAAGCCATTCCAGATGCTGGAGTTTATTAGAACTCTGGACATGGATGAAGAAAAGATATCTCTGATGGGAGATATGAAGGTAGCAGTGCAACGCAGTGCTTTAAAAGCTACAATCTAGAATCTCTACGGAAAAGAAGTTCAGGAAGTGAAAACCTCATCAAAACACATCCCTGTCCAGAAAAATATCTGGAAGGATTAACCAGGTATGAGGCTTTGAATTGTACTCCCTGTATTCCCATCATGTCGGAGATCAAGAAAATTGAATTCGATGCAGATGTTTTCCTTTCAATTGCCCCCATCACTTGAATGGAAAATCGCAGAATCCACCGTCTGCGTCTGATGTTTGCCCGGATGAATTCGGGCCAAAGGCTTTCTGTAGCCTGTCAAAACCAATTCACGTTAAGCTGGCGTACGTTCAAGGGGGAATTTTTGACAGCGATGCGTTAAGGAATTACTTGCACTTTCTACCCCGACGTTGCACCCTGATTAGTTTCTGTCAGATGATCGCCAGCCGAATGACTGGTGCATTACACAATTTATCGCAAGTCAGCGAACTCCATTATTTCCAACAATTATAGGTCCTCATGATTTCGATAGTTCGGTTTATCATTTACTGCTTATTCAAAATCACGTCAAAGCCGATGAAGATAATCGAGTCTCTGGGGGAGGGACTCATGAATTTTCGCTTGTGTGGTTTGATGAACGGCTTTGGGTTTGGATATCGATCATTCATCATCATTTCATGCCAGTAGATTCCATGCTGAATTCTTGACCAGTTTGGCCCCATATTTTTGCAAATTCGAATCAGTTACTTGAATATCTTCCAGAAGATAAGAATGAATGGTTAAAAATAAACTGTTATCTCTTTTTTAAATATCATTTTACCTGCAGAAGAAAGGCATCAAATTTCAAGATGATTCCTTGCCATATGTTTCGATAATAATTTATAGAAACGATTTGTCGTACAGCTCGCAGTCCATGTTATTCACACATCCGAAAGATGAAATATGAGGGTCTGTACCCTTGTTTTTCAGTACCCTACAGGACCATCCTCAATAATTAAAGAACGAGTTCAGAGTTCCAACTGTCATGATTCCGACTTTTGAAATGTATATCTACATTATGCTAAAGGTTTTTCGAGCTCTGTTCACACCGAATTAAAAGCCAATTTATTTATAATACCATTCATTGTGCCTTTTTTCAGCACAGGTAGGATGGGTCCGCTCGTACCCTTTCAGCAGCTGTTCTTCTCATTTGTGGCGACGTGTATTCCTTAATAGAAAATTTTATGCCATAAGCGTAGCCAATATAAAAAATGATTAGGCTGAAAATTGTGTGTGGTATCCCGGCCATAGGGGAGTATCAGTCTATTTAACGGTTTTTGTTCGGCGTTTTGCCGTCCTTTGACGCTATTGTGGCTCTAAATTCGGAGATGATGGGACGTTTCATTGGAATTTTGCATTCGGGGGTTGTTTTAGCTTTGTTCTCCTTCTCGAAGCAGACTAGAACACAGCGAAGAATGAAAAAGGGTTCTTTTGAAATATTAGATTTTTCTCTCATACCATTCAGAGCACAAATTTGTTCGATTCGTTTTAAAATAAATGGCTTTGGCTGTTATCAATGTCTGATTTCAGTGTTTGCAGAAAGGTCAGGCATAGTTCCATAATATTCTGTTCATATCGCTTTGAATTTCTTACAGAAACCTTATTTTTTACTGTGTCAAATCTGCTAGATTATGTCTTGACTGAGAATGTTTTAATTTTCTGCTTTGAATGGAAGAAAATTGCAGCTGAAATGCAACATAGACTGCTTGTGGAAGATTATGGTGATGGTATGCTCCAACTGATGAATCATTTAGGGGATGCTTCCGAAGATTCAAGAATGATGATTTCAGTGCTGAGAAAAAGACTCTCTGGATAGTCCAAAAACCTCGATGATTAAGGTCAAACTTAAGGGGCCCTTGTAGAATAATGAGGGCTGACTCAACAAACAGTTTCTGTACAATAAAATCCATGGAATCATTCAAAAACAATATCAAAGATTGGTCGATTCAAATCATAAGCTAGCAGAAATGTTGAAGTAATTTTCTTCGTGAATCAAAGCCTTTCAAAATTGAGCTCGAGGTTCAAAAATCACGGATCAAATCAGTGCTCCAGAGTCTTGTCCGTGGAAATAGAGGATTGTGATAACATCCGAATTTTCTGGATGTGAAAAAAAACTCCATTGAATGCTAATATCTTCTTGCACGAAACCAGAAGCTCCAGACATGAATAAAGCGAATTGTCACAAATACAGATTGCTGTCATTCTGCCTCGCGGATCCCGTTGAAAGTTATTATTGAACATTCGAGTTGAGAATTTAAATTCAAAAGCAACTCCGCTGAATTTTGTTATACGCCGAAAGCAGCTTACCGACTTAATATGCTTTTAAAAGAGAATCAATAAACCTACGAAACTTCGCAAATAGTAACTTTGGCTGAATCCACTAGCGGAGTTACGTTGAAGCAGCAATATATCGAAGCAGACCGACGGGGAAGACTTAAAAGCTGAACACGGGAAATCTGCAGATTCAATAGAGTGGAAGCAGAATCAACTTGATGAATTCCTCAAGAGTCATCTCAATAAACAAAGTGAATCGGAAATGTTGAGCAATATTTCTAGGGAAAATAGAACTTCCAAATGTAAGTGGTTTTGTCGTATGAACTCATTATGTCCGAAACCAGTTGTTGAGGTCGATAATACCCTCAGAAAAGGTCTAACACTCAGAATACTCGTTTTTTGCTATACTACTTTCCAAAAAGGTTATATAATATTGACCTTATCGTAAAGTGCCCCCATAGTATGTGGAGTATGAGGTGAAGGAAGTATTCTTCTTTCCATAATGAACCAGATGTGCTCTATGGGTGGAAAATTGAGAGGTCTAGATAGCCAAGGAAACAAATTGACTTGTCCATGACCTAGTCCTCATCGTGTCTTTCCTGTTTTATCAAGTTAACAAGCCCAAGAGGGGTCAGAAACGTTAACAGGAATGTTGAAATAATGCCGACTAAAACAACAGACCCTAAGGAACACACAGATCCCTTTCACCACCACATCCCGAGCAAAGACCCTTCGAAACTCGTCAATCGGCTCTACTGCACCGTGTACCTTGAGAAACTGCTCGTTTTTCATCCTCATTTAAACAAATAACTTCCTACAATTTTTTCTAATAAATTTATTAATCCTGAGTGTTTGTTTTTCATGACACCTAACTTCTACGATTTTTCGGATAAAGGGTAGTTTTCAAGGGGCGAATAGCCTTTTTAGCATTTATTGTTTTTTTTTTTAACAGATTTTTTTCCGCAGCTTTTTCTTCAATCATATTTTCCTGATGTATCATTCAAATCTTAATCGTTGTTGGTTTTCAAGTGCAACAGGGCGCGAATCTGTCAGCTGTCAAACATCCAAGAAACACTAGATCAGATAGTCCCCCTGACAGAATGTAAAAACGATGGAGTCATCTCGTATTTCGTGATAAGATTCAATAAAATCGGGAGTGATATTACCCCGACACACTGAATAATTCCAAACGCTATAGGGTGTAATATTTTATGCCGAACCCCACTAGTTTCCTTTTCTTTCCATCGATAAAGTAGATTTCGTTGTAGTATAACCAACCCCTATTTTTATTAGTTATGACGCGCAGTTTTGGGGGAAATTATTGTGAGCCGTGTTCGGCTTTCCCGAAATGTTCCTTTGTATGGTACACCTAACGACAATTCCCCGAATGTGGAAAAGGGAAAAACCCCTGGCGGATTTTCATCATGAGTCGGTTTTTGTATCTCAAGAGGAAATGTGGATGGAACAGTAAGAAATCGATTTTAGCTATGGGTAGCAAGTGACAGTTTTCATGTATGGAAATACCAAAAAGTATGGATATTTTTTGGCTCAATTAACATTGCTGCAAGGAACAGATGTTGAATTTTCAGAACGTAAACTTTAACATGTACTTAAAACGTCTAATTTGCTCTAACCTCCAGTATCAGTTCTCAACTATACTGCATTCACATTTATTTTAGCAGTCGGTTGACCATGAAATAATTTTCCCAAGTTTTTGTAACTAGAACCGAGTAAGGTTGGCACTCATGAAATGTCGTTAATGTCATAACGCCGTTGCTACAACTAATATCAATTTTATTACGAAAATGCCGAAAGTGATTGAAGAAAGAGACAGGGTTTCAGGAAGTGCTATTTAGAATTCAGGTCCGCTCATTCAAATAGTTATAGCCTCATATTCTAAAATATGAGGGTATAACTATTATTTCAGCTGAATATTTCCACAATCAGAAAGATTGTGAATGAAGAGGATGACAAAGAAATTCCTTCTATTGGGAGACCCAAAAAAGTGGTGGCATTTGAGAATTTTATGTTTGAGTGAATTAATGCGAAAAGTTTACTACAGGATTTTCGATGAATGTCATCGTAGAATAAGTTCCCGAAGATTGATTTTTCTATTTTTCATTTGACTTGTCCTATACATTGTAAATGTCTTAAGGTACCAATAAATACCTAATTATTATTATTATATCAATGCATTAAGATGAACAGCCACAAATACGCGCCAGTTGTCCTGCTAATTGTTTATTCATGTGAAATTTTTGTTCAAAGGTGAAGTTCATCTTGATTGAAACTTCCTTTAACTCTTTTACTTATATTGATTCAAGATGATTTTTGTTGAAGAATTTAACATTCTTGTAATAATCTGTTAATTCCTTCGGGAGATATCTATTCCCAACCACTGCAACATATCATTTCATCTTCGGGTTAATATTTTTGAAATCTACAACTGATGTAAAGTATTCATACTTCAGCCAAAGAAGATAACGAACATTAACTCTCCTCAAGCTAGTGCATATTATGATATTATACTGATCTCTTGTATTTTACATAAATAAATAACTGGATTTGGTATGCCTCCAATCAGTTTGTATAAACTTCAATTATGTCGTCACATATTTTCGGAAGAGATTAGACATTGTGATAAAAATACGTAATAACAGAAACTTTTACGTAGAAGGGGCAACATAGCGGTGATTTAAAACCCAAAAATGTTTTGACAAGCGGCATTACCCCACATTTTCGTACTATACAGAGTGAAATGTTTCAAAGTTCCATGGCCAACCGACTGCTAAAATAAAAATGAATGGAGTATATACTGATTGGTTCAAGAGTTTTGAAAATATTCGGAAAATCAAGCAACATCGGACGAGTCACATCTGGATGAGTGACTGTGGTCATGAAGCGCACAGAAGCTCTTCTCAAATTATCGATGGATAAATCTCTGGAAAATCAAGAACATAAAAAAGTCGCAATTAAAATCCGCTTCCTTAGACTGTTCCTAGATTAAAATATCAAATCAGCTCGACAAATAAGAAGTCCTCATCGAAAGCCTGGCTTCTCGCCAGAAGTGTAATTCTTCGGAATGAAAATCTAATCTAGTAGCGCCACAATTCTGGATGGCACAAAGGGACCCGGGCAAATTTCATAGAATAATTTCATAACAGATGTTCATTTTAATAATGCAACTGGCGATAGAGACGCACACACCGACCAGACGGGGCGCTAGGGCCATTATGAAAAAAGTCAGTTCCTCTGAATCACGGATTCCGCACAAAGCCCTTTGTGTCCGCCATGAAAGACAGGGACATGAAGAAATAGTATTCCCGGTACTAGAGAGTTAAAAAAAAAGCGGCGGGGGAGCAGAAAAACCCAAGTCAACTGTTCGACATTTATTCCGACGAACTTTTCGATTTTTTTTCGCTCAAAGGCGTTCTTCAAAGACAAATAAAAAAGGTGGAAATCAAACGGTCCACATTTGAAAAGTTCCTCAGATTTTTTCCCTTTATTGCCGTTCGGGATGAAACCTTTGTTTGCTTTGGGAAGGAGCTAATGGAATATTTTCTGCTTTATGCAAGCCAAAGAGGAAGCAAACATGGAAAATTAATTACTCCTGAAATCCATTCAATGTGCCGTATCCGCGTTTTGGTCTCATTCTATTGAGTGTTGCTGGGCACAATGAGAGAAATGCGAAAATCCGAAATTACGTTATTGGAAAAGTTAATCCAGGAACATGCCGAATGAAATATATTCATTCGAGACTTTTTGCAACAAAAATCCTCATGTTTGGCCCATAACCAGCTTATTTTCAGCAAACATGCCTATTATGCCTCCACGTGTTTTGAAAATTCTTCAGATATATGCGAAGAGTAAATGGATAATTGAGAAAAAATTCAGGGGATGCTCATCCGGGCATTGGAAGATCGTTCCATTATGCTATATTATCTAGGTCTTAGGGTGAACCTTTGACTCGTACAAATTTTTTTCCGATTCGGCTCTGATAAAAAGATATAGACATCTTCAGTTTTCATTATGAGCTATGCCACCCGTGGAAAAACAAAATTACCTTTAGAATAACTAGCAAAATCTGTGACACTATACATCTGTGGATCTTATAAACAGAGTTGTATTCAGACAGAGTACCCAATTTTTCAAACATCAAATTACTCGAAAATGGTGCATTTTACGAGAAAATAAAAGGAATATTTTTATTTTAAAAAACGTTCAAATATTCACTAGATAGCGCCCAACTTAGTTTCAAGAGTTGGGTTCTTTGAATTCTTGGTATTTTTATGGTACGTAAGACGTGGGTGATATCTTGAGTTCGGAAAAGATTCATCAAATAAAAGAAAAAGTAGTTTCCGAAATTCAGTTCATTCGATAAAACCGTTTGTGAGATAGAACTAAAAATCAAATTTTTTATGTTTTTTTCACAGCCTGTATCTTTCAAACCGAACTGATTCGGAAAAAATGGTAGGGGATAAAAGTGTTTCTTTTGACCTCAAGAATCTACTGTCAATATATTTGTGTGAGTCAAAGAGTCACCCTGTATATCCTAGAGTCGTAGACACAGCTCATCGCTTGTGAATAGGGGAAAAAGTGCTGTAAAAGTATGGCGCCACCCTATTACTCAGAGTCCCAAAAGCGCGCTTCGTAAGCTTATAAGAAGATCCGTCACTGATTGTGAAACATCCTGTATATACTAAATTATCATTCCACACGTTGCTGGACATATCATAGTGCTCTTAAATCGTTTTCATAAAAAAACATCGTTGAGTGCGCCTTTACTCGTTTAATTTCAGTGTCCCCTTTCATGAATTAATATGCGGCCAGAGTTCGAAAGTTTACATTCCAAAACGGGAAAGATCCTTGTTCTACAGAAGATGTTCCCCGTTGAAATCCGTGTAACTCTTCTTTCTCGAAGAAATTCATTAGCATGAATAAAAAGACATTTATTCAAATATTATTCTCCGGGGACGTAAAAATCCCAGGCACATCTAAGAACATTGTTTTAAATAACAGAAACAGTGGGAAGTCCTAGTGTTGGAGTTTAATTATTCCACAGGATGGAAAAGTGGTCATTCGTTCATGCAGCCGTCACCAGGGTGCCTTTTTATGTTGCTTTGTACTCAATTAAACGCGAATATAACAATCTGAAGTCTCGAAATTTTTGAATTAATAACTGTAATAAATGGATCCACGGACACATTTGGAGGGCCCAAATGAATTTTAACTGCCTCAGATTCGTTGAATTAGGATTATTGCTTTCTGAGGTTATTTATGGTCGGGATCACCTGAAGGGCCTAATATATACTGAGAGACAAAATAGGAACACCTAGAGATATTTGAAATATTTTATAGATTCTTATAAGCAGATATTTATAATATGGTAGAACAGGTTGAAAATATGTTCTTCTACATATGGGAAGTGGAAAAATGGTAGGTGAAATCACTTTTTGTGTTACCACAATTTTTTATATTTTGTATAGCTGAAACATTTCAGTTTTCTTTGAACCCAGGAGTCTACTTCTAAAAGTTAAATAAAACCAGAGTCTTCCCCTGGATAGTCTTTCGAACATGGCATTTTCTATGATGAATTTCATTGTTCTGCAGGCTAAAAATCGTCACCTATGAATACAAACGAGATCAGCTCGCATCAAAGCTCGGAGAGATCATGATTAAATCGAATTCTCGCGTACTAAACGACGAAAATAACTGCAAGTCAAAGCATTCTATATGCAAATCAGTTTCAATCAAAATTCAATCATGTGAATTGAATTTAATCGTCGAAAAACAAATTCCTCTTTGAGAAAACCATCAATTAAACGCATTCATGATTACGTTCCCTCAGGCATCGGTTCGATAAAGAATTTCGATCGTCCCTTTTGGATCTCAGTGTTAATATTCGTGTTCTCATTTGGGTGATAGCGAATTGCTGATTACATCTCGAACGAATATGGGTAGATATGCTTCAGTTCGACTGAATTTTAAGAACATGATGTTAGTGGACAGAGTTACTTTGCATTCTAGTTTGTGTTGATTGGTTTTGTGTGCTTTTTTACATTGCCTGTAATGGTTGTAAGAGACTATTATTCATCATCATCATCATCATTGCTGTATCCCTATACCGGGAATAAATCTACAAAAAGAAGAAGAAAAAAAAATTGCGAATAGACTTGTAATTTCTTAGGGCTAGTTACGACTGTGTGCCCTCCTGTGACTGAAGAGACCCAACCGTGACCTGCAGATCCTACCACATTCCGGGCATGGATAGTCACCAACCAGATCTGGCCGCCGCTGTACCCTTCTAGAGTCTCCATTATAACTGTGTACCAAAGACCTCCACTGTGATCTGTCTAACGCTATTTGTTCCCAGTTATGATTGGCATTAACTAATTTTAGGGATTGATGTAGTGTATCCTTAAACCGCTTATACTGGCCTCCTGGTTTCCGGGCTCCCTCAGTGAATTCGCCATAAAGAGCTATTTTGGGGAGTCTTGTGTCTTGCATCCTCAGAATGTGGCCGCTCCATCTGAGTCGGGCCCACGTTACTTGAGTCTCAATTGTTGTACAACTCGCCCGTTGCAAGACTTCTGCATTCGAAACTTTGTGGAACCATCTGATGTGCATTATCTGTCTTAGATGACGTTGTTGTGTTTGTTCAAGCTGTTTAATATGTCGCCTGTAGGGCGTCCAGCTTTCGCTTCCGTAAAGAAGCGTTGGGAGGACCACTGCTTTGTAAACAGCTGTCTTGGTCTTCAGATTGAGGTCGTTATTTTGAAACACTCTGTCCTTTAGCTTCCAGAATGCCCGTGATGCCGAATTGATACGGTTTTGTATTTCCGTGTCTAGATTAGCCCTAGTATTTATGAAGCTTCCCAAGTATTTGAACTGTTCGACCTGTTCTAGAGTTTCATTCTCCAGGCTGATATCTGTTTGAAGGCTTTCTGGCGGACTTAACAGGATTTTGGTCTTGTCGATATTGAGTCTAAGGCCTAAAGCTTCGTATATATGTTTATAAGTGTCCATCATTATCTGTAGATCCTCTGAGCTGCTAGCGATGAGTGAACAGTCGTCTGCATATTGAAGTTCCGTGATAAACTTGGTACGGGTTTTTGCTCTGAGGCGCTACAGGTTAAACAGGCCTCCATCAAATCTGAATCTTATCCCAATACCTCTTACGGGCATACTCATATCTGCAATTATCGATACAGCTATGGCGAAAATATTGAACAGTAAAGGCGCTAATACGCAGCCTTGTTTTATTCCGGAGTTGGTTGAGAAATGGTCGGTTGTAGAGCCATTATGCTGTATTCTAGCGGTGTTGTTGGTATGAAGGCTTTTACACACTGCTAAGAATTTTGGGGTTGTAGGAGACTGTTATTGTATTATATCCACTGCTCAACAATCGATAGGGATCGCACATGTCGTGGGTAACCGCAAATGGTCATTTGAACATTCTTGTTCGGAGAGAAAGAAGAGAAAGATATTCAGAACATTTATTATTCCCTTCCCACTACTGTTTTTGGATGCCTCGAAGAGCAGAAAGCAGAAGTATCTAGCTTTACCGAAAATTTCAATTTTTCCCCTTCATTATATTTTTATTCTCTGTTATTCAAACCTAGAATTCCTCATATTTTCAATTGAATTTTTTTTCTATGGAACTCTTCATTCTTTTATTCTTTTCTGAATATCAACCAAACATACTCTGGTATATAATAATATAATAATCTCCTACAAGAGAATATTCCTAAAAAAAGTCAGTGATCCGATCAGTTATTGGGGAGTGTGTAATTATGAAGTGGTCACAACGTTATTTGTTAGTGGTACATTAATGAAACATCTTGGAAATCGAACCACGTCTCCAACAACAAATATTATGCCTGTTTTCCTTAGAAAAATAGGAGTGTTTCTGTCAGTTCGAATCAAACAGATTTTTATACATAGATTAGATACCAACACGTTCAATTCATCCTCACGCTGACAAGTGGATTAAGTAGAACTCACAGATGTATGTATGATAGTGCTGCCCTTCTCATTAGATGGACAGATTGTCCGAACGTGAAAGCCTAGCCACAGATATAATTCAGTTTGATAGAATTCGAGTCCGGTGAATGGAAATAATGAACGTCAGGGGCATTTCTTGGTTTCCCCCTGTATAGAGGTAAATGGGTGAATCAGACGGAAACCACGTCTCTAATCGTATCACTTTTAATTCGATCAATTATGCGCCCCTACGTGGGGTCGGCATCGTCAATCAGAATCTGTTGATAATTCTTTAGAATTCACGAAAGATGACACCATTTCGATAGTTCTTTCAGCTCAGGTTGAACGCATAAATTGATTCATATTGTGGTAAGTATATTGGAATTATTGTCGCTTTCAATTCCTCCAGCTCCTGATATCACTGAAGATTTGATACGGAAATATTTTCGATCTTTTTCAGGACTCTGCAATACCTTCATACATCAAACCTATGACCCACATCTTTTCTCACCAAACTGAACATCACGAAATCAAGTATTACACTTTTTTTTTCGAATACTCAACCTCAACATTCTGCTCACATCTTTATTCTCACTCTGGCCTTCAAGATCAAGTCACTATCAATCATAGAGAGCCAAATTTCATCTGGAAATTGTATCGAAATATTCAGGTGAGATGGTAGATTTTACGTATGGATTCAAAGAAATAAAAGGTGATTTTTTACATAAAATTCCATTATTGTGAGAAAAAGAGTCGCAGCTCTAGTTCTATCGAAGCCAAAACAGGCAATTGTAGTGGAAACAGATGCATCCATAAAGATCCAACAGATCCAACAGCATATATAAAAAACAAGCGTGCGAGTTGAAAATGAACCCTGGTTAAAAAATTCCGAACTGCTTGTTATTGGAACAAAATCATTCACATCCGGATGCTACTCTGACGCGGAATTATAAAGAACCTCGTTTTTGGTTTCCAACGAAATAACGAGCTTATGGAATATAACCTAATATTTGTTTTCCAGCCAGTTTCAAACCTGACATACGACCATATTGGATCATATCCGAACTAGGGGATCTACGTGATTCGGGATGCATGTTTGGAAATGCATTTTCCACCGAAATTTGGTTATAAAATATTCTCAACAGGAATTGGAGGGAAAATATTGCTACCGATAATTTTTTCCTGTTAGAGAAGGTCATCGAATTGGCAGAATATTATAGGATGATCACCGTGAAAAAAAAAGCATAATAGTCCTTCCGACGTTTGTTGGCATGGGCGGAAAATATCAGACAAAATCCACCTGAACGTTCGGTTCGAAAAGATGTTATTTCGCGGTAAAATAATGCCCATTTTACTCCACCTTCCTAGAACATGAAGAGATGCTGCAAGACCGAACTGGAGTACATAAACTTGAACATTATCTCTTGTTAAAACTTGGATGAGTTGCGAAATAGTTGTATATTTGTTGAAATTTTCCGCAGACAGGAAAACTTGGAAATATCATTTTCATTTTTTCCCCTTTTTGTTCCTTGCGGGTACCGTTTGAGAGCCCCAAGAATAAACTGTCTTCCTCGGGCAGATATGAAATATCATCGATGTGAGTTTTTAAATTATATTCGCGCTACGCTTCTGCTCTTAATTGCCTGGAAATCATGGCAGCAAACTATCTCGGGAACCGAGAAGTGCGGTACGAAAATCCCCAGGAAAAACTTCCACGAATTTAATGAAAATTGTTTTTATCGAGCATTCTCTCGAATTGCTTTTCCGTGAGATATGGGTGGAAAGACGCTGGCTGAAGAACGGGGGACTCAAGAAAATATAGTCACAAGAAAAGGTGTATTAGGTTGCAGAAAACTGATCTGACTGTACCTACAGAGATGTTGAAAATAGTTGCAACCAACAATGGACTATTGATTTTATCCGAACAAAAGCGAGGGCTACTGAAACAAATCGTTGTACTCTCTCCAACGATAACGATCTGGGGCTGTTAATTAAAACATCGCTGGCATTAATAAGGAGGGTCGAAAGTTTTATTTAATAAGAGTCTCATCGAGACCCGCCAGCCAAAGCCATATTATGCAGAGTATCAGATAGAAATATTGAAATTTTAATATGAGTCATAACAACGAGATTATGAATATGGAACAAGCTCTATTATTTAACGAAGTGAATATGTACAGACACAGTGGTGGCACTGCAGTTATTACGAATCACATCAAGTTAGACAGACATCATGAAAATGGTGCAATCTCTTGTTGGAAAAACCAAATTGTGAAAATCGAAAAATTGGAGTATCGAGCCATCATCAAGTGTCTGTATCTAAAAGGGCTAAGAAGTAAGCAGATTATCATTGATTGATTTTTTGAATAAGGGCATATTCCATGCAAAAAATTCGTGATTTAGGGTTTGAATTACTAGAAAACCCCCCTTATTCACCAGATTTGGCTCCATCCGACTATCATCTGTTTCCTCAACTGAAAAAAAGTTTAAAAGGTCGCAAATTTTCTTTCAATGAGGAGGTAATGAAAGCTGTGGAGGTCTGGTTTGCCGAGCAAGACGAAACATTTTTTTTGAAAGGTTTAGAGACGTTGCAGGTTCGCTGTAATAAATGTATCCAATCAAGAAGAGAATATGTTGAGTTTGATATTGAAATTTTGTTTGGTTCTATAGTAGGCTAAGAATTTTTCAATATATCCTGGTAGATGAAACTTTTCTTTTGATAGATTTGTGTTGTTCGAAGAATAAAATTGGTGAAGTGCTTGAGACTGTCTACGACACTGGTCCATATGCTGCTGGCTGGGGTGGTTAGCTTAACGAAGCGAGATTCACCCTCTGAAAACCTCCCACCCTTGCTGTGATCGGACACGTGACTACCCTGCCGTCATCTTTAATAATCATCTGATTGAATAGAAGAAACGGAATTGGCAGCGTGCTGTTTATTGAAAGTGAATACAGCTAACAATGAGCAGGAAATGGTATCTAGTAGCAGGTATGTGATGTGAATATCTCTCATACGTGAGCATAAGAATAAGGGTGACTACTGTGCGACCTCCAGCTTGGAAATCCCGAGTTAACTCGAGAAACTTCGCGCAATATTTCAATGATGGAATGCTCTCCGAAGATTTCGTGCCTTTCATGATATGCAAATTATTCACGCTGTGTTCTTCGAATAGGTGTGAGAACATAGAACATAATATGACGCTATAAAGGGCGTATGTGCTCAAGGGGCATTCTTTCGCTTCAGGAAGTCCCGAAAGTTGAAGCCTTATCAAACGATATGTTGGGAATTCTGATATTCATCATTTTCGAGACAGCTAAATGACGATTTATGATCAATATAGGGTGAGTCTTTGACTTGTACAAATATTTCAACAGTAGATTATTGAGGTCAAAAGAAACATTTTCTTCCCTTACCATTTTTCCGATGCGACTCGCTTTAAAAGATACTGGCACATGCTGTTTTCGAATATTTTGATGTTCAAAAATTGAAAAAGTATGTGGAAAATTTGGAAAATTGGGTACTTTGTCTGAATACAACTCTGTTTAAAAGATCTGCAGGTGTGTTGGGTCACAGATTTAGCTAGTTATTCTGAAGGTAATTGTGTTTTTTCAGGGGTGGCATAGCTCATGGCTATATCTTTTTATCAGGGCCGAATTGGAAGATATGGTATGGAAAAAAAGTGTTTCTTTTGGCCTCAAGAATCTACTGCTAAAATATTTGTACGAATTAAAGATTCACCTTGTAGATAGATGTCCATTCGATTCTTACTACAGTCAGAGGAGAGAGATGAACAACCTATGTAGATTTTGGGGGTAACTGAGTCCCCCTGAGGGGGAACAAGTGTGGGGTTTCTCACTCTCCTGAGCTCGAGACCTACTAAAAACCCTAAACTGCTTCTTCATAGGTTCCGGGCATTTTGCCTATTAACCAGTTGACTCTTATGGTTTCTGGACTATCACTCGATCATAGTCGTGTTGATACTTGTATGCTGCCTATATCTTTTATAGTTCAAGCTCTTCTTTGGTTACATTTAAATCCTTAACTGATCTCTCGGTCTTCGGTGGTAGATTCTTGACCTTCTAGCTTCTTCTGTTGGATCGTAGTCGACTTTAATCTTCGTAGTTCCTCATTTGGATGTTGTTTGGCTTTGTCGAATATCCTTTCCGCCTTTCTCTTCATAAATTCTGTAACTGGTTCCCATTCCAAGTCCTTGTAGATTTGTTTGTTCCTAACAAACCAGGGTACATCCATCGCCATTCTAAGGAGTTTATTCTCAGTGGCCTGTATTCTCTTGATGTGGGTCTTGGCTTCGAAGCCCTATGCCAATCCATATGTGAGTCAAGATCTCAAGAATTCTAATCAAATAACTTATCCCTTAATTGAAACACCTTTCCACAGATTCTCCACGGCCCCTCCCCAATATTCCCATCGACGGTCTCCTATTCAAACAACCAACGTCTACAGAAAACGCCCATCAACGCCCAAGTCACATGTATCTTCCGGATCGCATCGAAAAACGACGCCTTTTCCAGAATTCACATCCGGTTTTATGCCCCGACATTAACAAGAATAATAGAGCCGCCAGCGCTCGGGCTGGAAGGCGTTTCTGTTATGACAGACCGGGCCGAAATTTGATGAACGCTGAAAAGAGCTCGGTGGTGAATAAAATAGTTGGAGGTGCCGAGGTGAAACTCAAATGTTATACCTGCTGGGACAGGGACAGATGTGTTTTATTCATCTGCGTAGTAGGTACTGCCTCGATTGAGTTTTATATCACGACCCCGTTGGGATTGTTCGATAAATCGCCACTTTGTCGAATGAAAAGTGAAGATTGAATTCGCAGGAGGTCTTTGAGCGTCTGGTATCGCCGATATCGGGTTCGTGAGAGTACATGAAATGTGGAAAAATTCGGTCTTTCAGCCTTAAGCGTCGGAAACTGGCAGTAAATTTGAAAAAACCCACGCTCGTGCCGTTACTGATATAAGTCCTGGCACTGCTTTTAGATTCGATTGCCCATTTCTGGTTTGGCACTTCGATTATTAATATTATATACATATTATCTTATATACAGGGTGAGTCTTTGACTCGTACAAATATTTTAACAGTAGATTCTTGAGGTCGAAAGAAACACTTTTTTCCTTTACCATTTTTTCCGAATAAGTTCGGTTTAAAAGATACAGACTGATGAAAATCATGGAAAATGTTATTTTAGTTCTATGTCACAAACGGTTTTATCGAATGGGGTATCTTCCTAAATTTCAAAATATATGTAATTACAATCCGTATAACTCAAATATATCGAAATATATTTATTTCGAATTTTAACATATTGCATTTTATCTGTATTCGCTTACGAAAATTCTGATTTCAGAATCGCTCCCTTATGAGCATTCTACGTCATTTTCAAAATCCGGCAACGCCCATCGAGTCAATAATGGTCATGAAAGTTTTCTGATCACCATAGACTTAATAAATATCAAGTTTGGTGTTCACATTTGACAAGAAAAACCATAGACATAGAGACATGTCTCTATGTCTATGAGAAAAACAATAAATGACACAAAATGTCATCGGTTTCAAGAAGGTATAGACACAGAATACAGAAACAATTTTTTGTAATGTGTGGATATAGAATTCTATATCATCTTGATCGGTTCCACTGTTGTCGAATTAACAAAAATTACTACACCTTTTCCAAGTGTATTTCAGAAATCGTCAACTGTATTTCAGATTAGTCAATTCGATTTCAGAAAGCGTCAATTGTATTTCAGATTAGTCAATTCAATTTCAGAAAGCGTCAATTGTATTTCAGATTAGTCAATTCAATTTCAGAAAACATCAAATGTAATTCAGATTAGTCAATTGAATTTCAGAAATCGTCAATTGTAATTCAGATTGAAGTATTATGTATTTCAGAAACGGTCATTTATGATTCAGAAAGTACATAGAGATGTAAAAAAGGATGACTTATGTAAATGTCAGGTACATATGCCGTCATTGTATGTATGTCGAGATGTATGTAGACTTGTTACACTTGTATGGTTTGTATTATAGGCCCCAGTTGTAATTCAGATTAAATGATTTGTAATTCAGAAAGTACGAATATCATTCAAATTACATAGAAATGTGAAAAAGTGTGAGTTGAAAAGGAGAAATTTTCTTCAGAACGTTGGCAAGCTTTCAATGAAGATTTGAAAAAAGAGATACATTTTGTCCAAATTCCCGCAATCACTGTTAAAACACTGAACTCATGGAATCTGATGTCAATGATACTGAATTCACGCGTTACGCGAGCAGCTGAAGAAGGCCTATACTGTTGCGTTATTTCTCTTTTCAATAATTGTATTCATGATTGAATGTAGGAACTGCTTTAATCTTATTATTCGTTCGTTTCTTCGTTCAATTTGTGAAGATTACCATCAATAACTACCAGAAGCAATCCCTCCATGCTCCATGACTCATTCACGAAATCACGAACCCCTAAAATGTCTTCCAAAAAAAGATCTAACGTTTTTTCAAAGAACTTCAGTAATGTTTTTTACATTACATTAAACCGAATTTCCGAATATCACAGTTATCTCACTTTCAGTCTGATCTCGGGATTTAAGAGGATAAACCGTATTTCCAATAACCATTTCTGTAACCTATATGAAATGTGTTTAATTTCGAATTAGGATTTCCGAAATACAATTGACGATTTCTGAAATTAAATTGACTGATCTGAATTGCAAGTGATGTTTTCTGAAATGCAATTGATATTTTCTGAAATTGAATTGACTAATCTGAAATACAATTGACGCTTTCTGAAATCGAATTGACTAATCTGAAATACAATTGACGATTTCTGAAATAAAATTGACGATTTCTGAAATACATTTGGAAATGGTGTAGACTTTAGCCATAGACATAAAGACAGGGACTGAGCAATGTCAGCATGAAATTGGCTTTTTTTATAGAAAGAGAGAAAAGATCGTCGGGAATTTACCTTCTCTTTTTTGTTCACATAGAGGTGAGTGTGGACCAATCAATATTCTAGAAAGAGACAACTGCATTCCCGACGTGCGTTTCTCTCTGTCACTTTTTTTGACTGTATTTCATGCATAGATAGAAAGGGAAGGCACAGTCCATGTCTATATGTCTATGACTTTAGCGAAGGCATTCTACGTCACAAGCGAGTCAAAGACTCGTACAAATATGGAGACATGGCCTTGCTCTCGAAAAATCCAAGTTCCAAGTACACTTTTGTCAAAGTATAGCTCTTTGATCAACCGGCATTAATTCCCAATTGTTGGCAAATTGAAAACCCGTAGGCGAATCGTTGAAGATATCAATTAGGGTATAAATAGAATCCTTAATTGTCGAATAAGGCTATGCATATTCATAGGTGTGAATATGCAAATCATCGGTGTATCTCCCGGTGTCTAATTGAACCACGTCATGCTATTTATTCTTCATCGAAAGCCACTTACCGATCTGTTGAGAAAGGAAATAAGCCCAATAATGGAGACAAATAACCGTCATCCACTGAACTAAGTACGTATACGAAAAGTTGGGCCAAGTAATGAAGTTTCAGGGCCGGTTACTATTGTTTTTCCGATAATAATTTGTCGATACCCAAAGCGGAGTTAATATAAGCCCTACGTGAAGTCCTCGAAAAAGAGCTCTCAGTTAAGATTTCTGACATAACTGTGGATCTAATATAAAGTTTGTACGAAGTTCATTTCGAACTCCGACGATATATCGCATAGTACGTTAGTTTTCGGAAGTTTTTCCTGGAATATTCTCCACACCAATGAAAATATTATGAGTTTGGACCCCGTTTCTTCGCTCAGAATTAATGAAGTTGGCATGTTGGTTGACGGCATCAATATTTCATCGATTTCGATGATAGTTTTCTAGGGGTTGACAGGACAAGAATTCTTGTATTGATGACAAACTTCTTGTCTCGAGAAAAACACAAGAAATAGGTATAAAAAATCTTGTCTTGACGCACCCTTGACATATATTATTAAATCTTGTAGGGGTTGTTTTTGTTTCTTTGAAAATTTTCACATGAAATCGCTCTCTGCCTCTTCAATCTTTTCTTAAGGTGACACTTGTAATGGATTTGAAGAATTTACATAATGTTAGAATTAACAAGAATCAATTCAGGAGAAGAATGTTCAACTAGATGTGTAAATTTTAAAATTTAAATCAACGTACATAAGGTCCTGTGGCGCAACGGATAACGCGTCTGACTACGGATCAGAAGATTCCAGGTTCGAATCCTGGCAGGATCGCTAAACTTTTTGAATTTTCTCGAAATAAATCAACTTTTTTATATTTGTATTGAGAGGGTATATTCCTCCTACACTTTTTGATCTTCACAACTGAGTAAGTAACTAAATTACGAAATTTAATTTCTTCACAAACATTTTTACTTCGAGAAAATACTCCATCTACATTTCCACCCTATGGAAAAGGGGATCTCTAAATCATCCTTAACAATTCTTTTTCGATTTTCCCAACGAAATGAATTCGGAATTCGTACAATCCCCCATAGTAAAATCGTAACTCAGACAAATCCTTTTTTTCCAAAAAAAAAAGTATCTAATAAATGCGAAAACCATATATTTTCGAATTCAAGTTAATCCCGGCAAGTTTTCCATTCATGTTCGTTGCCACCTAAAACTTTCCATGTTAATTCCGTGATTAAATTTCCAACCGTGAATTTCTGTTGGAAGCGAATTCTATTTCCAATGAAAATTCTTTCGTGAAAATCTGCTAACGAGATCATCTTTATTTGATGAGAAAAAAGCGCTCTTTAAATTGGCGATTTCATTGTTTTCGGAAAAAAAAATTGGCCATAGATTCATAAGTTTCGTCACATGATATGAAGGAATATTATTCTTGTGTTAATGTGTACTTATTTTATTCGCATATGGATTATTTGGTTGATATTGTTGTTGAACGATAATAGATCTAAACTTCCAACATCTACGCAGATAGAAATTCAACTTCTTTTACCCTTAGATGGTGGTTCCTTGTGAGATAAAAAAATTTATCAACAGGTTCAATTTAAGTGGTAAGCGCTGAATTTATATTTACCTATAATAGGCGGATATCATGCTGACATTATAGGAGAACACCAAAAAATTCATAATTGCTTTTCGTGTGTCATCTTTAGGGAGCTGTATCCAATGAGGTGCAGCTCAAAAAAATCCAAAATTTGAAAAGACCCACACTTTTCATTGACAAGGAAACTACTTTGAATTTTTTGGCAACTTCTCATTCACACCCTGTATACTGATCATTCGGCAAAAAGGGATTCCAATTTCAAACAAAAAACCATAATACTAACAAGTTGGCCCTTGGGGTAGGTAAGCCGCGAACGCAAACGTCAGAGCAATCAGTTGAATTGAAATTGTTTAAGTGATGTTTTCCTACAAGCATATCCCTGTGGGTATCAGTTTCCACCCCTCTTTCATCCCGATCTTTTATCTGTAACGTTCGGATGTTATCACGAAAAGATCCCTCTATTTGTACAAACAAGAGGCAGATATGATCTTCAAAGCGAAAAGCTAATAAATACACAGCGATGTCGAACGAAACAGCAATTTTGTAAATGAGCTCTTTCTTCTCGCTGGGACTATGGTGATCATAATGAAGAGGGTTTCGGATAGACGGGATTATTTGGGATTTATATTGAATAAAGGAAAATGCGATTTTCAGTCCACTGACAATAACATTTCAACTCTACGGTGGGATAGATTGTGATCAAATGAAATGAAGAAATGAATTAATCACGTTACGAATGCTATCCATCCTTAAAACTCATTGAGCAGGTTTCAAAAGACTATCTTTGATGAAAGTGCCAGAAATTCATTGGTTTCTCAGAGCCATTATTACGAAAGCGCTGAAGTGCCACACCAAAGAAAAAAATTCTAGATCTACAATTCCGACTTGCAAGTCGGAATTCTGAGATACAAGTCGGAATTCTGAGATACAAGTCGGAATTCTGAGATACAAGTCGGAATTCTGAGATACAAGTCGGAATTCTGAGATACAAGTCGGAATTCTGAGATACAAGTCGGAATTCTGAGATACAAGTCGGAATTCTGAGATAAAAGTCGGAATTCTGAGATACAAGTCGGAATTCTGAGATACAAGTCGGAATTCTGAGATACAAGTCGGAATTCTGAGATACAAGTCGGAATTTCCGAGATACATAACGGAATTTCGACTTGTAAGTCGGAATTTTGAGATGCAAGGCAGGAGGAGTGCTAAAATAGGTCTAATGACTTTTGTTTTTTTGCATTTGATCCTTGAATGTGTTTTTGGGTTCTTGGAGGAATTTTGGATGAATGAAATGATATTCTATTTTTCTCTTCGGTTGCACCATAGCTGAGCTGTCCCAAAGCTTCGTGTTCAGTGCTTGTGAAAGCACTTGGAGTATTTTTGTACTCCCGAGAATTATGCTCCTGGGAACTTTTCAAAACCTTCCTTACTGCTTAGTGATTCGAGCACTTTATCGAAATTCCTACATACAGTTTCATAATCAAGTTCAAAGTCACTTTAAGTTTCGTTTAGTGTCAGTTTCGGTTGTGTTAAAGAAAAGCTTTAAAATTGAAGGGGCTTTAAGTTTGATTATGAAACTGATCGACTTATGGTCACCCTACGAGCATATATGGATACTACAGATATATTATCATATTATCCTGATTCCCCGTAGGTTACGACGAACTCCTCAGAAGCTCTGTGAGCTTGTCAGAATCAATAACGTCCGTTAAAACTTTTGAAAGAAAAGAGATAGGCTAGGCGTAGGTTAAGGGTCCAAATGTGCCTATACATGCCTTAAATGAGTCAAATCTGCTCTACAGAGTGCATTTTCCTCACATAATTCGCAATTCTAGCCCCACTACTGTCTTGCATCTCAGAATTCTGACTTATATCTCAGAATTCCGACTTGTATCTAGGAATTCCGACTTGTATCTCAGAATTTCAACTTGTAACTCAGAATTCCGACTTGTAAGTCGGAATTCCGACTTGTATCTCAGAATTCCGACTTGTAACTCAGAATTCCGACTTGTATCTCAGAATTCCGACTTGTATCTCAGAATTTCAACTTGTAACTCAGAATTCCGACTTGTAAGTCGAAATTCCGATTTGTATCTCAGAATTCCGACTTGTAACTCAGAATTCCGACTTGTAAGTCGGAATTCCGACTTGTATCTCAGAATTCCGACTTGTAACTCAGAATTCCGACTTGCAAGTCGGAATTTCGACTTGTATCTAGGAATTCCGACTTGTATCTCCGAATTTCAACTTGTAACTCAGAATTCCGAGTTTCATCTCAGAATTCTGACTTAGCAAGTCGGAATTTGGATTTTTTTTTGTGTGGCCCTTCAGCGCTTTCGTACATTATTGTTTTGTTCGAAATGAAATAAGTTTTTATAAAATCTTACTCTACTTTCTCTGCCTTGTCTTCTGGAACAGAATGACTCCTTCTTGACCTGTAAGGTGGGAGGTTCAGATGGAGATGATATACAAAGAACAATTTGCCCGTCGAACTTTTTTTCCCCATTCCAATTTCTTCGCAACACCGCCCTCGTGTTCCCGAGGATCCTACTTTTTGCGAGTCTAGTAATTTGGTCGTGTCATGCCGACGCCGGGCCGAGTTAAGTCAATTTTGCGGTTAATAAAATAAAATTTCCGCATTTCACCCCTCGAGCATCCCGGCTCTCGAAGTAGACGCATACCATGCTATGCATGATCGACGGTTCATATCGTATGGGGTGGGGCCTAAGGGTGGCCGACATTTGCACATGTATGCTTTTTCGGTAATTGAATTAGGAGAAAGCATTCCGGAATCCCAGAAGAGAGGGATGAATGGAATAGTTACGGTTTTTATTATCGAATTCAATACTCCAGTATATTAGTGAAGGGGGAACTGAAATTTAGAGAATTTCATCTCATATATTCTACGTATATAACTTCGTGAAATTACAATAACAATAGCGCGTTTGGTTCATTGCTTCTTCAGAGATTTTTGAGTACTAAAAACCCCACGAGGAGGAGAAATTAGGAGAGATATTATACAAGGTATACTGCATTCAAATTTATTTTAGCAGTCGGTTGGCCATTAAATAATTTTCTCAAGTTTTTGTAACTAGAACGGAGTAAGGTTGGCACTCATGAAATGCCGTTCATGTCATAACGTCGTTGCCACAACTAATATCAATTTTTATTGATTTGAGATAGGGTTTCAGGAAGTGCTATTTAAAATTCAGGTCCGCTCATTCAAATAGTTATACCCTGATATTCTAAAATCCACAATACGTCAGACACTATCGAACATATTGAATGTAAAAGAATTTATATAATGTTTCATCTGAATCTAAACGACTTATATTTCAGCTGAGTATTTTCACAATCAGAAAGATTGTGAATGAAGAGGATGACAAGGAATTTACTTCTATTGGAAGACCCAGAAAAGTGGTGGCATTTGTGAATTTTTATTTATGTTTGAGTGAATTAATGCGAAAAGTTTACTAAAGGATTTTCGATTAACGTCATCGTAAAATAAGTTCCCGAAAATTGATTTTTCTATTTTTCATTTGACTTGTCCTATACATTGTAAATGTCTCAAGGTACCAATAAATACCTAATTATTATTATTATATCGATGCATTAAGATGAACAGCCACAAATACGCGCCAGTTGTCCTGCTAATTGTTTATCCATGTGAAATTTTTGTTCAAAGGTGAAGTTCATCTTGACTTGAAACTTCCTTTTATTCCTTTCACTTATATTGATGCAAGATGATTTTTGTTGAAGAATTCAACATCCTTGTAATTATCTGTTAATTCCTTCGGGAGATACCCATTCCCAACCACTGCAACATATGCATTTTATCTTCGGGTTAATATTTTTGAAATCTACAACTGATGTAACGTATTCAAACTTTAGGCAAAGAAGATAACGAACATTAACTCTCCTCAAGCTAGTGCGAATTATGATATTATACTGATCTCTTGTATTTTCCATGCAAATAACTGAATTTGGTATGCCTTCAACCAGTTTGTATAAACTTCAATTATGTTCGTCACATATTTTCCGAAGAGATTCGACATTGTGATAAAATGCGTAATAACAGAAACTTTTACGTAGAACGAGCAACATGGCGTTGATTTAAAACCCAAAAATGTTTTGACAAGCTTCATAACCCCACATTTTCGTACTATACAGAGTGAAATGTGTCAAAGTTCCATGGCCAACCGACTGCTAAAATAAAAGTGAATGGAGTATAGATTGAAAATATGGAGAAATAATTCTAGGGATCATAGAGCTCCTGAAATAAGGGGTTCTTGTCTAATAAACTTATGACCAAGACTACTCATCAAGGGTTCTACATTCTCTAAAACGTATCTTGAATCCACCAAGTAAAATCTTTATTTCCCTACAGTGTTGTCGATCTGAAGAATATTTCTTATCTGTTTACCTCTTAGTTTTAGAGGATACTGTAAAAAAATCCAATTATTTCCTCTTTTCATTACAACAGAATAATTTATAATTTGGCGCTACACTTCTAGCTCTACCAGACATATCGTCGAAAGAAAATGTCCGCATTTAATTCAATTTTTCCGAGCATAAACTAGAGAACGCCCGAAGCAGTTTACCGAGTCTCCCTGTACACAGGCACCATTATCACATATTCCCCTTTCACAACAGGGCGAACGCCCGAGGTCTTCTCTTATTTACGACAAAGAGACGGCAAATTCTTATTAACATCCAGGAGATATTAAGATACCCCCAGGTCCCCGTGCTCTGGTGACCGTCCCCATCCCCCGGCGGGCTAGGACCGTTCCTCACAGCTTCAGACTCCGAAATGTTCTGAAAGATCCCCCTTGCCCACATTCGTGGGGTTCTTGATCCACTAAAATTGATTAGTTTATGTTTTACCGTCTTCGTCAGCTTAGAACTTCCATCTTCAACGTGCAGGGAGAGCTTTAGACTTGTATATCAATAAGGAAAGAAGTGATTTTCATTATTTGGCCGTTTGGAAGACAACATCTCTCTATTTTCATAAACAAGGGGCTGATCTTCAAAGCGAAAATCTAATAAATGCACTGGGGTGTCGAAAGAAACAAGCAATTTTGTAAATGAGATTTTTCTTCTTCCTGCAACAAAGGTGATGATAATGAAAAAAGTTTAGAATTGGCAGATTCATTTCGATTATAATTGCCAAATGACGATCACGTGAACGCTATCTGCCAATTAGATTGGTTTTTAAGTCTAGGCTCTTAGGAAATAATCTATGATTGATGGAAATAAAAACTGAATACACGAACAAACCCTCATCCAAAAATATTCTGATGAGCTAGATATCAATTCAGCCTCCTAATGATCATCAGTCTTACCCATAAAATGATTCAGTATCCTACAAATTCGAAATATGCATATTAAAAGTATCGAACATTTTGTGAAAATTACACCTAGCCTTCCCATTCAATATTTGACAGACACCACTTAACAATCTCATAGGTTCATATCAACAAAGATCATTATTTCCACAAAAACAGCTATATATCACAGTGCATACCAACAAAAAATATGTAGATCCCCAAGATATCCAAATGAGACAAAATACACCATTTTCTCCTAATGATATTTTTGTTTATTCGAATCTTGATCTAAACGATACAATAAACAAACTTCAGATAGATTTAATGCCTGATTGTTATTCGTGGGAATCCCTAATGAGACAATAAAGCAGGCAAAACATGAAGATAGAAATCGGGAAATGGGGAATATGAGTTATCGTTTCATGTAGGAAATTTTCGTTAATATTTCTAGATTGTATCGAATTTATCAATATACTGAAAGAATGTTTCGATCTACAGGTTGCGACAGGAAGCTCTGACGCATTTAGAAATCTTTCAATAAATTTTCCTCGAAAAACTAAAGATTTGATGATATTTTGATGAAAGTTCCACTTTTCTACCTCACCCTGTAGAAAGCCTCTTCAGGAAATACCATTTCTAACCCTTTAAGACGAACCTGAACGAAACCAAGCAACCTGGATGAATTCACGCAGTATTCCGATCGAAAAATTCGAATACTGTAATTTTTCTCAAAGCCAACAGCCGGATACTAATGGAAGGTGAAATTGTTAAAACGAATTCTGAATACATTCCCGGTTTCGAATTAATTTCGATTAGAGTACGTAGCGTAGGGAGGCAGAACGAAAAAAATCAGTTTCTTGAATGAATCCAATAAAACAGTTTAATTACCGTCTATGCTGGTGGGAGCTTAAGGATTTTTTAGCTCAGAGATTACGAGAGATTTAGTGGTAATTTGCCCTTACGAGACAGAATTCCTCTCTCTACTGCATTGGCGGTTCTTTTGGCTGGCAAGATCTCTGCCCGATTCAAGAATTCGGCATCTGTGATAATATACGTTATTCAGGTCCGATCCTTTAATTTTGAGCGGAATTTGTTCTAGTTCTTCGCATCTTGAGATAGCTGATTTAATGGCAAACTCAATAGAATTCGATAACTTGAGTAAAAAGTCGATGGTTTATGACTTGTTGGGATTCACATGGTGGAAACACTAGGTCACATATTTTCGAATATTTCTTTTGGTTGGCAAGTTTTTTTTGCAAAAATCTTTATCATGTTTAATTCTGCCATTATATAGTATTATGATATCATTTGCTGTTTGGATGGAAAATGTATTATAATGTCTTTATAACAAGATCATGAAGTTGGAAAAATTGCTCTGGCCATGTTTCCATTCTGATCACTGATATCAGAAAAATTCGTTAATCAATTTCGCTCTTTCCCTACACTCGACGCCCCTGATGCCGATATTCTGCCGCTTCGAGCCGGCAAATATAAGAAAAGGACTAGCTGACAATTTATCCTAGTTTATGCATGACGCTCAAGTATTTAAATCGTACGACTAAACGAACAAAGGGTCGCCAATGAAAAAACAAAAACTGACGTCAAGTTTGGCGGCCAACTGCTAAACGGCCCATTTAAAAGACAATTGACGACTGCAAGATATAAATAACAACAATCTTATCTTCAAACTCGAACAGCTCCACGGTTTGCATACAGTGGAGAGGCATGGACGTCAATATTTTATGGTTACGCCGTTACGATCACTGCTGCAAGTACCAACGGCCTTATTTACCTCACTTGTTCTCGGATTACCCCATCATTTAAGCCTACCAGTGGTGGACGCCCCGTCATCGGTAGCTGGCCCATCAATCCACTCCACTAATTTCTTTACCGCATCTTAAAATATTCGAAATTCTTCTTATTAAAGTATTATAGAAGTTCAAACTTTTCATTTTTAATGGTGAAACTTTCTGATTTCAATGAAACAAGATCATATTATTTTTCACAGAAAAACGCTTTTAATTTCGTTGGCTTGAACTGTAGTTTATTCCTTGAGAAACATTTGGTGACAAGATGCTTCATTTGATGTTTTCAACACCAGCCTATTCATCATTTTCTTTCACCGACATTTCTGCCCCACTCTCCTATGGAAGCGAAAAAATACCACAAATCACGACCCTCTTGAGCGTCGCCGTTACAAATTTACCGTGACCGTTTTCCCAAAACAAACATGCCGATATCAAAGGCGGTATGTTTGGCTGACTCAGATTACAAAAAAGTGAATTATATGGCGAAACACTTTGTTCACACAAAGGGTATGAGGGTGAAGGAGTAGAAAGAATGTCTCTTCCTGATGGAAATAGCAATGAGGCGTTTCAAAAAACAATATCCCTCATTCAAACACTCTTAACTTACTTGCATTCTCAGAAGAAAGGCAGACCACTTATTGCAAATATTGAAAAAAGGCTCTCAATTCGGAGGAAAATCATCAATTCCTGTTGTTTCCTTTCATTTCTAGTTTATTTTATGGTCTACCCAATTTTTGAAATTTCATAGATACTCTTTAATTTTTGAACATCAAACTTCTCGAAAACGGTGCGTTATAAAAGAAAATATGAAGAATATTTTCATTTTACAAAACGTTCAGATTTCATTAAATAGCATCCAACTTAGTTTGAAGAGTTGGGTTCTTTGAATTTTTGGGTATTTTTATGGTACGTAATAGTCATAATGAGAAAACTGGAAGACGTGGGTGATATCTTGTGTTCGAAGAAGATTCATCAAATAAATGAAAAACTATATTCCGAAATTTATTTCATTCGATTAAAATGTTTGTGGTTTTTCAACAACCTGTAGCTTTTAAACCGAGCCGATTCGGAAAAAATGGTTTCTTTTGACTTCAAGTATCTACTGTTGAAAGTTTTGTACGAGTTAAAGACTGATTCTGTATAGTTTCAAATTTCTTCACTTCCACCCAATATAGGTTGTAGTTGTCCATGGCAACAATGATGAGTGTTCAACAGTTATCTCTCACCTGGTTGAATTTCCATACGCATACCGATTTCTAACTCCACTGAAGCCCAAAACTTCAAACTCAAACCATGGAAGCGAATTATCGATTCCGAGTTTCCACATTATCCCCAGTTTGTAGGATGTGTTTCGCTCAAACGCGACAATACGTATTCTGCGACATTCTCGCCGAGCTCCAAGAACAAGCTTAACGTCCGTCCAAGAAAGCATATTCGTGTCGATGACAAAGCGTGGACGGACACAAAAAATGGCCAACTGGCTCATTATTCGAAAATCGGCCATTAAGGGGGTCTCGGCCGATTTAACAGTACTTTTATTCCTGGAATCGCCGAGTTTATCACATTGGTCCATAAAAGTTCATCGGCGCTATGTGTAATTCAGACTTTATATCGGGTTATGCAAATCCAAATCATGTCCTGCATCTCCGGCGAATATAAATTCGGGCCTTAATCACACATTGCGTGATAATGGAAAATAATTACATTATCGGCATATGAATATTCCATGAGGAGCGTCCTTTCCGAATGGATTTTCGGCATGAAAAATGGGGGTGCATTTCGCCTTCCCTTTTTTAGGAGTGCAGGTCTCGTCTTACAAGCATATGCACTTAAGGAGGTACCTTCCATCTCGCCAAAAGAAGTGAAGGTGCGCCTACACAGCGGACCGTTCAAATTCTTCTCGATACACGCACGTTATTCCTATATACTGGGTGTATGAAGCATCTACAAAAAATTTGATTCAAAAAATAAGTTATCCAATCTGTCGAATATCCACTTCCATTTTTGAGCGGTATATTTTTATGTTAGAGGATTACCCAAGCTATAGTTGGAGAGCCGACGATGCTAAATCGGGATTTACTCGAGCGTCGTGGAGACCTTGTGGATCTCGAAGATCAGATCGTAGAAAGAAAAAAAGGTTCTATGATGTATTCATTTTCTGCGGTGGGGAAAGCTTCTGCAGGGTCTCAAAGATGTAAAAAAAAATCGTCAGGTGTATATACTCGAGCGTGTCAGATTAAGATACTGTATATGCCCTACGTGTCTCTGATAATGAATTCATGCCTATCTGACAGTTTGCGCGGTGGGACTGACCGTACGGAAGAGTTGAAAATGGTAAAAAAAAAAAATTTTCCAGCGTGTCAGATTTTTGGAGGATATGTTAATTGGACCCAAAGGAAGCTACTTCTCAAGGGACTGACAATTTGGACGTGACGCAAGGTCACAGCGGTCCTTTGAAAATGTAAAAAAAATCGTTACTTGTACATACTCGAGCGTGTCAGATTTTCATACAGATGGTTAATCTGGGTGTTGTAGACATGTTGACCCATTAATCTGACACTAATCAGGGGGGGTTTTCTTAATCTTACACTTTGAAGATGATTAAAATCCCTTTTTTTCGAATATTTCCCTCCCTGTACCTCTAATCGTTTTTGTATTCATTATAAAAGTTGTAGATAATAAAATTCTACACAACTTTTGTCTGAAGCAATTTTACATATTCTTAACCGTTCTCGAGTTAGAGGGCGATAACGGCGAGAAGCTTAGCCACCCATGCGAAAGGGCAAGGTCAATGTAGAATCCCAGTCTAATCTACAATTGTCAAAATGACAAGGTATTTCTATGATGACAATTTCGAAATTAAGCACGAAAATTTTAGTGTTGTCTGTGACTGAACCTTAGAATGTACTATTTTCCAACGAGTGAATTTTCGCTTCAGCATGTATCGTTAAACACCTCGCATTAATCGCCATATATCTCATAAACGATTGAACATTGAAAAAATTGCTTGGGACAAAATTTGTAGAAAATGATATGCTCTACAACTTTCATAATGAATGCAAAAAAGATTTGAAGCCCAGGGAAGGAGATAATTCAAAAAAACTGATTTTTGTGAGCTTAATGGCCAATTCTTATGGTTTCGGCTTGCTAAAACTGTCAGATTATATTTTTTCCGTTATTCTTGCATCATTAGCTTCAAAATAAGAAAAAACGCCACGACGCTCGAGAATGTCAGATTAAGAGAATATATACTTTTCAACATTAATTAACCACATATATCTTAATCTGACACGCTCGAGTATGTACAATTGTACGTTTTTTTTAAACTATTCTGACAGGCTGTCCTAGACAATTCCCCCTATATACAGGTCTAATTTTTGGTAGAGGTACTCTACAGGATCCAAGGTATGTCCCTTTATATTAATCTGACACGCTCGAGTAAATCTCGAATTTCCCTCTTCGGCTCCCCAACTACTACCTAATCTAGTTGATAAAACGCAAATGGAAAAACTAGATGGGCCAATAATGCCTCCGAAATTGCGGCAGTTATCAAACAATCATCTCGCGTTCACGTCAAGAATGTCATTTACGTTTCCAGAATGATCCGAGAGACCCTCCGGCTTCAGTCCTGCGGAATCGTCAACACACATATCTGTTTCACATCTCACAAAACGCTCGGCCAAGATGATATCTTCATGTGTATGGTGCTTGGCTTTCTCTTCGGTGTCTCTTGCAGACGACGTTTCTGCGATGCGCCCGAAGATAGATATGTTAATATCGGTATTTAAAAACGCATCATGCACAACGAATTACGAGTCAGTCACGAGTCGGGTAATTTCACATTCATGATTTTCGTATTATGTTCTTCGGCGTCGAACCGAGCATGCAATTCCGAACGTTGGAGGAGAACCTATTTCTAGGTGAGTGTGGTGGAAATGGATGAGAGTTTTACGTTTGTTACAGTCCTTTCCTGAAGAAAATTATTGCTTTTTTATTCCCTTGGTTTTCACGAAAGCGAGTTCTGAGTGGGAAAGAAGAAAAGTGCAAATATCAGGGAAGAAACTTGAATTTCATAAAATGTCAATGTTGCATGTGGAGTCTTCCACGAAATGTGACAAGACAAAATATCGAACGGTAAACCAAATAAACTGCTCCACAAGAGTTAGGCATATCGTATTCAATCGTTTTTAAAAGTATGTAATCTTCGAGAAATTCGCTGTAAAATCATTTAAAACTCAATAACAACTTGAATCGATCCAATAAAAATCAGTATGAGACATTTCGTCAATCTGGTCGCCTTTTTTCTGAAGTTTGGTTCTTTGCATATGCTTCATGAATATTCTTATTTTGAAATGAAGTCAGTTTATCAACGGCTTCGATTTTAAACGAGTTTTCTGAAAATGCCAAGACGTAAATTAATAAACGCTGAGGCTAATAGGACTATCGGAATGCTACATGGTGGCCTAACTCAGGTTGTTGTAGCGGAAAGGCTTCAAGTCAGCCAAAGTGTGATATCTCGACTTTGGTCTAGGTTCAGGGAGACAAGTTCCGTGTTGGAAAGACCAAGGTTTGGTGGGCGACGAAAAACCATACCTGCTCAGGATCGTTTCATCACCGTTTCGGCGAGAAGAAACCCTACATCTACGTGTAGAATGCTACGGAATACTCTTCAAAATGCAGATGGGGTCCAAGTTTCCATCGAAACCATCAGACGAGGTTTGAGAGAGGTGAATCTAGGTTCTAGACGTCCATTAAAAGGAGTTCCATTAACACGTGACCATAAGTGTCAAAGACTGGAATGGGCAAGGCAACATATCAATTGGAACTATCAATGGCGTATTGTCCTTTTCATTGATGAATCCAGATATGGACGATTTTCAGATTCTCGAAGAATAAGGATATGGACAATCCCACGCATACCCCGTAATCGTCGCTATGTCCAAGAAGTCCATCCATTCCGAGGGGGTAGTATTATGGTATGGGCCGGGATATGTTTCAACGGGCGCACACATCTACACATTTGTCCTGGGAATATGACCGCCTTACACTATAAGGAGCATGTCATTTACAATGTTGTGCCAAATTTTCAAGCTGCTATTGGTGAAACTTCTCATTTCTAGACGATAACGCTAGACCGCACCGTGCAGCCATAGTTGAGAATGCGCCCGAGGAGCTTGGTATTCCACATTTACCGATACCTCCACACTCACCAGATTTGAATTGCATAGAACATGCACGGGATATGCTCCAAAGAAGATTGGATAATCATCAACCTACCCCAGAATCCTTAAATGATATGAGAGAGCTTCTGCCTCGTTTATAGAACCAAATTCCTCAAGAAATGTTCAACAACCTCGTGTGCAATATGCAAAGAAGATGTCAAGCTGTTATTGATGCCCGTGGAGGCCATACATTGTATTGATAGTCTTAAAATGCTTGAAATCTCTGGGAATAAAATTTCGTTATTTTACTCGATTTTTCTTACCCTGTATACGCTGCAGACCTACAGGCTAAAATTAATTTGCAACTTGAAATCATATTAATATGAATTTTCATCGCAAAAATCTAATTTTAACTATATTTTTTTGCGATTTAAGTCAATATCCTTAACTCATGTGGAGCAGTTTATTTCAACAGTAGATTTTTTAAGACAAAAGAAACATTTTGGCTCACCAACCCAAAGAAACGTTCAGAGACAATCTTTCTCTTAGGGTTGAAACAATTAGAATGAAAACTCCATCTCGAATTCAACTCTCGACAACGATCATTATGTCTAGAAGGGTTCGTTTAGACACATCCTAGATTTAAATATGTTAACAGATGCATGGATGCCTTAGGGATGTCTTCAGACCTATCTTCACTAACTTGACCAGGTATACCTGTAATAAATTATGCAGGAATCGAGTCGCCTCGACATTTTTCTGTTTTTTTTTTCTTATAGCTCGGTGCGAACTGGTCCCAACAGATGCTCTATATGCCCGAGGTACTCGTTACCAGGTGTCATTATGTTATTATTGACCGCCATTCTAATTAGACAGCCTATATCGGGAATGTTTTGAATTCTGATAACTTTTTTTAGGGAGGAGGGTGTTCATGTTACTGCCCAGGGGTTCTTGATTTTCGAAACGATTTTATATTCATGAGTGTCCAATAAATATTGTCGAAAAAGACACCAACAAATTCTTTCGACGGCTTTGAAGCTAATCAGTTATCACTTTTTTATAAATAAGAGATGTATTGATGAAATCCATCACAAAAATGGAGCGTCATCTGGTACTGATCTTCTTAGCACTCTGGTGAAGTAAGGAAAAAATGTATGGCTCCATATAGAAGACAATCGAGTGGATTTTTTGTCTTTGCACCCCAGATCTCCTGATTTTTCACCCATACGATGTGTCTGTCATTCAATTCGTGATAACAACTGACTATAGGGGAAAGAAAATTTCAAGATTCCCTAATCTTGAACTGAGCAAATCTTGAACGAAATGTAAGGAATAAAAAAATTTCAAGAAATGATAGTGAACAAATCTATTGTGTTGGATCTCACCAAATTTATGCTATAAATTCTCCGTGAACAGATATTAATTAAACGGATTTCAGCGTTATTCAAATCAGCCGGTATCCCACACATATTACAATAATTTTTTCAACGAGTTATTACAACGTGGGTTGAAAAGAGACGCCGAAATGTATTAAATTCGGTAACCCGACCATCAGGAGTATCCTTGAGCTATATGAAAGGAAGATAAACACCAGAAGATCGATCGTGGCATTCAGCAACCTCCCGTTATATTTATTAAATATCTCCATATGGAGACTGGATGGATACGTTATCCTTGCATCTTTTCATAAATTATACATTCAAAATTTCGGTTATCTCGACGTAATTACAGGGTGATAAAAGTTATGTTTTCCTTCTCTGTTGTTTTTTTGGGAATATGCCTACCGGACGTTTTGAGGAATTCGTAATCAATGATTTAATGGCTTACTGATATAATGTAGAGATGGGAGCGAGGTTGAACGAATTGATAGTTATAATGCTTGGCGAGGTCCCTCTGGATTTTGAGCACCTGAACGAATTTTCTGAAGAATTTTGCACTTTTGTAAGCGGTTTGATCATCGGCTTCGCCTTTTTCATACTGGAATTGATAAAAAGCTTAAAATTTCACACCTTATCATTATATACCAACAATTAAGATTTTTTATAGTCAACCATTCCATTTTTACTTTTTACAATGATCCAAGATAACGATTGAAATTTAATCTGGGAGGACTCTGCATCTTCTGAATTTATTGAGGGTTTTCACTCTCAGTCTCTGAGACTCTTTTAGTTATAAAATATTTTCGATAGAATCCTACCATCTCTTCAACTCAAAAGAAAAAAAATGTTCAAAATGAACATTTACACCCTCCTCACCTAATACTATTGCAATATCCGAACTGTACCATTATTCAAATGTCACTTGAAGTGTATGAGATATTCTCGCAACCGATCTTCCAAAAAAGTTAAAGTGATCTACTCATAATCCAACTCGGGCATTATACCAGATAAACCTTCCTGTTCGTTTTGAGTTTGGCGTTCGCAGCCCTTTTGTTGCTGATCATTCCTATTTTCCTTTTGTCTCATACATGAGGAATGAAAATTAGTATTCACCACTGGGAATCCTTGTTGGTGTGGGAGATAATGCGATAACCAGAGTGTGACCTGGTTCAGTTCAGCGTGATGGGGAGCCTGATGATATCAGCTGCAGTGTTGCAGTTTTCCATAGAGGTGCATACATAATCGTCTGAGATTAGAGATCTGTTTTTCCGTTCTCGAGAGGATAAAAATCTGTGCAAGTTTCTTCCCAGAGAAATAGGTGAGATTCACCCAAAATGGAGTGTTATCTGATAACGTTAGAGGGTCAGTTTTTGAACATGAAGTCTTCACCAATGATCTCTTGAAATATTTCGAGTCCATAGTCTAAAATTTGTCCCTAGGATAAAAATATCGTACCTACTTAGACTTCTACTCTTCAGAAACGATGAATCACTCAAATAATGTTCCATAGTGTATATTTTTCAGTGAAAATTGGAAACAGATGTTGGCTGGTTAGTTTCTGACACTTTATAGAAGATTTGCTAAATGGTGAATTGATTGAGGCATTGATCTCAGTGCGTAATGTTATGGTGGTTGTAATTTCAGGCAGCATTCTTAGCTCAACTTTGTGCAGTTGTAGGAAAGAGCCACCTTGTTTTAACAGATGCGAGGCTGGTATGAAACATCTCTTGATACACTTCGAAGATACATCTACTTTTAATCTGGTTCTATTGTTCATTCCGGATATTGCACACGTGCATACTGCTAAGCCGAATAATTCAACATTCCTCTCCAACCCCATGATCAATATTGAAGAAGATTCCTCCGAAACCGTCGAAGCCAATGCGGTAACGTAGGGCCATTAGAATGATTCGGTCCATTCGTTCTGGCCACACAATGCATTAGCATGAATATTTTAGGATTCTAGACAACAGCGGGGCATTGAGAGCCAGAACCGAAAGATAGATCTTTGCGCCAGATTATTCCGCCAGCTATAATTACTATTATTAAGAGACATTAAAGTCTTGCGCTCAGGATAATATTTTAATTGCTGGCAGAGCCGCGTAGAAGAGGACGGAAGACCGAAAACAGTAGCCGATAATTAGGGAGATGGGAAGAACTGAAAGGCAATTTATTAAATGCTGAAATATATTTATTTATACGTCGTATAGGGCATATGCATCGCTACCGTCTAATGATAATGTGTCCCACTCCAAACAAGAATTTAAAACTCGCGTCGTTACGTTATATTATCGACGGGTTTCATCCGTTGTCGGAAAAAAAAATTAATGCATTCTCATTTTTAACTGGTGACATGCTCGATGGTGGTCATGTGGGTTGACAGACGATTCGGAATTTTAAACGGTGTGTATGTACGGAGGAACATTCGAAGAATTACGTATTCATCTGCCCCGAACATACGAGTTTCTAGTAATGACTGAAATGATACCTGTGTTTGCTCACAGGCACTTCGGGACTGTAGAAAAACAAGCCGGGAAGAATGCGGCAATTATTGTCATTAAATATTTGATTAGAATAATGATAGTTTCCCTCGCACTGGGTATTTATTACCATAATTTAATAACATACCATTTTATAACCATTATGAGGTGAAGAATTCTTTTTCTATTCTTCATGTACATAATATGCTCAGGAAATAACGGGAAAAAGTTAAAACGATACGGGAATTATCAGCCATTTATGAATTATTCCATTGTTGAATGGCACAATGAAATTTTGTTGTCCCCTTATCAAGAGTTTACACTTTTACCTTATCTTTCTTCTAAGATTGACACGATCGGAGATTATTTTATTCTACTCTACCAAACCTACTCAAATCTTCCACAATTCGGTGTATTAGGTAGCTTCAAAGATAAACTGATCCACATGAGTTAGGGATATTGACTTAAATTGCAAAAAAATATAGTTAAAATAAGATTTTTGTGATAACATTTCATATTAATATGATTTCAAGTTGCAAATTAATTTTAGCCTGTAGGTCTGCAGCGTATACAGGGTGGTTAAGAAAAATCTAGTAAAATAACGAAATTTTATTCCCAGAGAATTCAAGCATTTTGAGACTATCAATACAATGTATGGCCTCCACGGGCATCAATAACAGCTTGACATCTTCTTTGCATACTACACACGAGGTTGTTGAACATTTCTTGAGGAATTTGGTTCCATAAACGGGGCAGAAGCTCTCTCAGATCATTTAAGGCTTCTGGGGTAGGTTGATGATTATCTAATCTTCTTTGGAGCATATCCCATGCATGTTCTATGCAATTCGAATCTGGTGAGTGCGGAGGTATTGGTAAATGTGGAATACCAAGCTCCACGCAAAGAACCAAACTTCAGAAAAAAGGCGACCAGATTGACGGAATGTCTCATACTGATTTTTATTGGACCGATTCAAGTTGTTATTGAGTTTTAAATGATTTTACAGCGATTTTCTCGAAGATTACATACTTTTAAAAACGATTGAATACGATATCCCTAACTCTTGTGGAGCAGTATATTTGTACGATTCAAACACTGTATACTTAGTGTCGTAGAAAACAGAACACCGTGGGTTATGTAAGGATGAACATAAGAATCAACGGATGCTGCCTCTGCTCCTGAAAGTGGAAGATTTTTTGCTGTGAGCAAACTTCCAAAACGTCGGGGGTAGGAACACTAACAAGTAATCCAAAACTTAACCTAATTAACAAGTTCTGAGACCGAATCTAGCGTATACATCCAAGGAAATTATTCTCAAATCATAGGTCGTCGTTCCCCCTAAAGTAAAGTTCACTCTTCTTTGTTTTCGGTGTCAAGTTTATCATCAGGCAGTGCCGCCTGAATGTGAGATTATCGGTGACGTTGCGACGACAGAATACGTAATTAGTTGGGATATTAACATTTTGACGTTCCCCACTCTCAGACGGTTCGCTGCGGCAAACTCTTATGCCGAAAATAAATGGTGTGGAAATGCCGATATGGACTTCCCACTAGCTGATATTTTTCGCAGATAGTCATTATAATCTCATCAGATATTGTTCCGGGCGAAGGATCTCGCTAACCTGCTCCCTGTTCGATTATGCAATTAATGCGATGAGGGTGTGAGGATCCATTGATTGAGAGGGTGGAAGGTGCGACATGTAGGACCCACGAATTTCGAAGATTGAGTTGCAAATTTGCCAGAACATTAGTATCGATCGACACAATCATCAATAAATACAATACATATCTACATCGATATCTGATACTTATCAGGAGATTAGCGGTTTGAACAGCTTTGATGAAGGCCTAGTAGATCTTGAGGTGACAGTGCAAAGAGACCCCTCAAGAATCCTACAGAAGAATTTTCGTCATACCATTTTTTTTCGAGTTTTCATTCATCTGAGACCCTTTGGAGAAGATGTCCTTATTGGAAAATCATTATCATTTCCCCTCTAAGCCAGCATCAATGCGGGTCTCAAAAGTTCGGCGGAAAATCAGTTGATCGAATATCGACAGGGGAATTCCAACTGCCATCATTCAATCGGGTAGTGAATAAATGGCGCAACTTTCCCCCGAATCAATCCACTCGAGGTGTGGGTGAGAAATCCATTCTCTACAAGGAGAAAATTAATACGCGATGAACATATCGATCGAGCTCAGACTTGGTAATGTATCATGGACCTCGACTAGATTCAAGCCATTCAATACCTTGCTTCGAGTAACTCTCCCGAACAACATATATCACTTTGTCTGCTTCTGATGTGACTAATCACGCTATATATATTTTCCGGAGTTTCCCAAGCAGAAGCAGTCGATCAAAAACTAAAGAAGTCTTTCTTAGTTAGCGCTGATCTCCCACTACCCAATAAATTTGATTTTGAATGCCGGAGGGTGTAAAAGATTGAGCTTTTTTACTCAACAGTAGTGGCATCGCAAACAGAGACTATAATAATATTCTCTTCAAAATTAAATGTTCGGATTGTTGTTGAATGACAACTTGAATTCAGGTTAAATTGAAAAACATAGTTTGCCATCCCATACTCCATTACTGAATATATTGATTGAACTATATTTGGAGATCAATATATAGATGGGTATTGAATTATTACCATTAGTTCTAACCCTCGCATTTCACTCAACATGTAAACAAACAGCAATGTGCTTTCAGCTTACCGAATTCAATATAATCCCCTGTTCTATAGTGTGTGCTGGTGATACTGGAATAGAAATCGTATTTTAACCTAAACATTTTATGCTTTATGAGACTGAACGTTAAACTTTCTTCACAGTAATGGAACGCACTTAGTTATAAGTGCTGGTACATACACGAAACAAGGTTTTTCATTGACTTTTCGGCCACTTGTGACACGTGTTTCAATTTTACGAAGTGTTTAACGATGTAGGAAAAATTGATATCGCGGTTGTGTCTTGATGGTTTGAGGGGTACGTGTGTTTATTTATTGAATAGGTAGTCTACGTCTGAATCAGGAGGTTTGAGTGTTTTTGGAAGGAAAGTCTTGAAGCTCTCAATGAATCTGTCATAAACATACTCGGTGAACTTAGAAAACAGAAAAAACACCCAGTATTGAGAATTCGCAAGAAGACATTTCTAGTGATATACAGGGTTAGTCTTTGGTCCTTACGAATATTTTAACAGTAGATTGTTGAAGTCAAAAGAAACACTTTTTTCCGACACAATTTTATCCGATTCAGCCCTGATAAAAGACGTAGCCATTTTGAATTTTATAATTAGTTGTGCTAAACCTGTAATTACTCAGTTTACTCCTCCACAGACTCTATAGCGATATTTCGGGCATAAGATATTGTGAAGATCTATATTATATATTACTTTTTCCAGACGATTGCATATTACTCGAATTTTGAAAGATTATTTAACAGTCCCTAAGACACGTAGGTATATAAAAAAGTGTTGTGAAAAATTCATCAACACTGTGTGTTCTCGTGTTCTGTTATCTATGTCACTTAGTGTATTTCATGGCTTCGAGTTTGCACAAGTCCACATTCGGGAAAAATTTCAATATGATAGTGCGTCCCTTCATCAGCAGAAGCCTGCGTATGGCATGTGACAAAATCGACCGAGTCCAGTGATGCCCGACGAATTTTTCATGAACGCTTCAATCACGGCGACAAGAATGGAGGTATAATAATAGGTCTGCATATTTGGATACCCGTGCTCATCGTACAATGAAGCAATAAAGCAAATTGATCTGACTTATTAATCGGCACACGCAATAAACCATGTCGGATAGATTTGCATCGGCCTCGTTTTCCAACTGATTTCAACATTTCAGGCAGTCGCGTCAGATCTCTATCGCACACACTATTTCCGCCGTGTAACACGGATGTGCTTCCGAGTGGATCCGCAAATTCGCCAACGTTACTTTTCCAGCAATAACAGTCCAGTCGGAGATCCCTGGGGGAGTGATATGTTTCACGAGAAAAGAAATATCAAAACCAGAAAATATGTACCCACTTTCTCTATAAAAACGATTTACTACAACCACTACAGTATAGCTTCATCCACCTGAAGATGCTTCATTACTAGCGAAAATCGTATAGTAGTTGAATAAGCCATCCTAGTGAAAATCATGAAATTTAGTTGATCGAGGACTTCCATACATGGAATTTGCTACTAGCCTTTTATCTTCTTGATATTTTCGTTGATTGAATTAATTTGCTGGCATCAATTCTTGTGAGATTCAACAGTTCTCTATGGTGTGTCAATAGTCAATGAAAATATGCTGAGCTCCACGAAGCTGTTACGATGTGGTTTTCGGTTAAACTAGAAATAACATTCATATGGATCAGGAGGAGAGTGGGTGACACAATACTCTGACCCTTGGGACACACCATCATCCACGGTAAAACCAAATGAATTGAAATCATCAACCAGCTTTTGTTGGTAGAAGAACTCTCAGATAGAGATAGCATATTCATAATTAGCATCAATGTGACCGAGTTACTTTACACTCTTTTCTGCAGGAAAAACCTTGAATATTTTCTCAATGGTGCCTAAAAGGAACTCAAAAAAGGCTCTAGTATCTAAAGGACATTTTTTCAAAACGTCTTGTCAATAAATTGAACTTCCAGGCTTTTCGTATCGGAGAAGAAAACACTGAAACATATACTGTGCAAGTGCCATTAATTGGTCAGCACAAAAGTTCACTTCTGGGCAGGCCAGTTCTCAGTTATCATCATATTATGACAGTAAGGACTTCTAAGGACGTCTAAGCGCCGTATTTGGACGACTGACTGAGCGGCGTAGAAGAACAAAAGTCAACCATCATACTATACCACCCCCTACGCCGTGAAATTTCAAATGAGTATGCCTAGAAGTCGTATGACATCCAAATAACTTCACAAATCAATGCGAAATCCATTCCAACCATCCCGAATTACATTTTCCCCGGATAAAGAATGGAAAATTCAACACGGCACACTGAATCTTCCGCACCGGAATAACCCTGTCTTGTTCATCTCCGAGGGTTTCCCTGGCGCAGATCACAATCGCGATAGCATTTCCAGGCAATCGGCTGAAAACATTCGCGGTACGAATAAGTACCATAAATCTACATGAAATTTATCAGCGTTTACCCGACCGTCTAATCTATCTTGTCGTAATATATTCCACCTCACAAATGAACTACTGAATTTTTTATACGCGCATCCGGCGATGTGGAAGAGGGAATCACTACGGAGGTCACGCCGCACACACCCACTGATTTCGGATTATTTGGCGATACAACATGGATCGGAAAAAAAATTGGATATTGTTTAGGGGGTCCTTATTTTATTTTACATGATTGCGGTTGGTTTTCACACCCGAAAACGACAGTGTGTAAAAGCCTTCATACCAACAACACCGCTAGAATACAACATAATGGCTCTACAACCGACCATTTCTTAACCAACTCCAGAATAAAACAAGGCTGCGTGTTAGCGCCTTTACTATTCAATATTTTCGCCATAGCTGTCTCGATAATTGCTGACATGAGTATGCCTGTAAGAGGTGTTGAAATAAGATTCAGATTTGATGGAGGCCCATTTAACCTGAAGCGCCTCAGAGCAAAAACCCGTTTAAAGTTTATCGTGGAACTTCACAATATGCAGGCGACTGCGCACTTATAGCTAGCAGCCCAGAGGATCTACAAATAATGCTAGACATCTGTAAACATATATACGAAGCTTTAGACCTTAGACTCAATATCGATAAAACCAAAATCCTGGTAAGTCCACCAGAAAGCCTTCAAACACACATCAGCCTGAAGAATGAAACTCTAGAACAGGTCGAGCAGTTTAAATACTTGGGAAGCCTCATAAATACTGGGGCTAACCTAGACACGAAAATACACAACCGTATTAATTCGGCATCACAGGCATTCTGGAAGCTAAAGATCAGAGTGTTTCAAAATCACCACCTCAATCTGAAGACCAAGACATCTGTTTACAAAGCAGTCGTCCTCCCAACGCTTCTTTATGGAAGCGAAAGCTAGACGCCCTACAGGCGACATATTAAACAGCTTGAACAAACGCAACAACGTCATCTAAGACAGATAATGCACATCAGATGGTTCCACAAAGTTTCGAATGCTGAAGTCTTGCAACGCGCGAGTTGTACAACAATTGAGACTCAAGTAACGAGGGCCCGACTCAGATGGAGCGGCCACATTCTGAGGATGCAAGACACAAGACTCCCCAAAATGGCTCTGTATGGCGAATTGACAGAGGGAGCCCGGAAACCAGAAGGCCCGTATAAGCGGTTTAAGGATATACTACACCAATCCCTAAAATCAGTTAATGCCAATCATAACTGGAAACAACTAGCGTTGGACAGGTCACAGTGGAGGTCTCTGGTACACAGTGGTAATGGAGACTCCACAAGGATACAGCGGCGGCCAGATCTGGTTGGTGACTATCCATGCCCTGAGTGTGGAAGGATCTGCAGGTCACGATTGAGTCTCTTCAGTCACAGGAGGGCACACAGTCGCAATCAGCCCTAAGAAATTACAAGTCTGTTCGCACCTTTATTTTTTTTTTGGCTTTTTGTAGTTTTATTCCCGGTAACGGGATACAGCAGTGATGATGACATTTTTATTAAGCCAAGTTCTCTAAAAGCAGGCTTAAGTTAACCAAATCGAGTGATTCCATTTGAAATGAAATTTTTTTCCACAAAATTTTGGCATAATTTGTGTGCTGGAAAATCTTTGAGACTTGTAGAAAAAACGAACGTATTTCTTCATTTATTTTCGTAAAACTCCAGTTAATTTCAGGAGAGGAGGTTGCGATTCCTTTTCATGCTCAGTTGCGTAGGTTTCTCATTTGCAATAATGAACCAAAAATGAATAATTCTTCTCAGACTGGAAAAAAATCTGTCCTTCGTGCAAATTCCAATGATGAATTTTGTCTCGTTGTTAATTCTGTATAAAATCGGAATTCTCTCTCATCTTTCGTCTCTGAATCGTGAAAGAAAGATTACGTTTTTTCGATACGATCCGAATGTCTGATGAATGGAAATAATAAACCCGAATTAGTCACCATTCAACGACGTTTCGGGCATGAAAGTTTGAAAATCAATATTTGCACCGTCAATAATGGACGCTTCCTCGACTAACCTACAATGTAGCGCGAGTAGTTCATAATAAACCTAAGTATCCCTCGGAATTCATCCACCAATTTTCATTTTCACCCTCGGAGCGTCGTTATGCGCCACCAAACCGCATATAACTCGGCAAGTTTCTCCAGTTGTTGATAAGGATTTTATTGTTTCTGCGGCTATCGCTTCTCCCTCGTTTCCATTTCGAACGTGGCGAACTGAGCAGAGAACAATTACGCTTTAAATGATTCGAACACTTGAAAAATTGAATGAGCGTGGAATTGGTTGATACTCTCAGACGGATGGTGGTGTTTGAGATGAAGATTTACGTCGAGTTTCGGCTTTGATTGTCGATTCCTTTCGATCGTCTTAAACCGCATACGGAACAATTTTTTTCTTTCGAAGATGGAAATTTATGCGAAAGGGATTTTTTTGAAGGTCATCTTCAGAGTGATTTATCTTTCAGGAAAATTATCGTAGATCTGAACGTGATACATATACTGAAAGGGCAACTCTTCTAGTTAAGAATCTGAGAATTTCATCCATCTCGGCAGAACCGTTCGATCTTGAGGAAGTTTTAACTGAACCCAACTTTTTGAGCATTTTTCGAAGGTCATCTTTAGAGTAATTTAACTTCCAGGAAAATTATCGTAGATCTAAACGTGACACATATACTGAAAGAGCAACTCTTCTAGTTGAGAATCTGAGAATTTCATCCATCTCGGCATAACCGTTCGATCTTGAGGAAGTTTTAACTGAACCCAACTTTTTGGGCATTTTTCGAAGGTCATCTTTAGAGTAATTTAACTTCCAGGAAAATTATCGTAGATCTAAACGTGACACATATACTGAAAGAGCAACTCTTCTAGTTGAGAATCTGAGAATTTCATCCATCTCGGCATAACCGTTCGATCTTGAGGAAGTTTTAACTGAACCCAACTTTTTGGGCATTTTTCGAAGGTCATCTTTAGAGTAATTTAACTTCCAAGAAAATTATCGTAGGTCTAAACGTGACACATATACTGAAAGAGCAACTCTTCTAGTTGAGAATCTGAGAATTCCATCCATCTCGGCGTAACCGTTCGATCTTGAGGAAGTTTTAACTGAACCCAATTTTTGGGAAATTTTCGAAGGTCATCTTTAGAGTAATTTATCTTCCAGAAAAATTATCGTAGATCTGAACGTGATACATAAATTGAAAGAGCAACTCTTCTAGTTAAGAATCTGAGAATTTCATCCATCTCGGCATAACCGTTCGATCTTGAGGAAGTTTTAACTGAACCCAACTTTTTGGGCATTTTTCGCAGGTCATCTTTAGAGTGATTTAACTTCCAAGAAAATTATCGTAGGTCTAAACGTGACACATATACTGAAAGAGCAACTCTTCTAGTTGAGAATCTGAGAATTTCATCCATCTCGGCATAACCGTTCGATCTTGAGGAAGTTTTAACTGAACCCAACTTTTTGGGCATTTTTCGAAGGTCATCTTTAGAGTAATTTAACTTCCAGGAAAATTATCGTAGATCTAAACGTGACACATATACTGAAAGAGCAACTCTTCTAGTTGAGAATCTGAGAATTTCATCCATCTCGGCATAACCGTTCGATCTTGAGGAAGTTTTAACTGAACCCAACTTTTTGGGCATTTTTCGAAGGTCATCTTTAGAGTAATTTAACTTCCAAGAAAATTATCGTAGGTCTAAACGTGACACATATACTGAAAGAGCAACTCTTCTAGTTGAGAATCTGAGAATTCCATCCATCTCGGCGTAACCGTTCGATCTTGAGGAAGTTTTAACTGAACCCAATTTTTGGGAAATTTTCGAAGGTCATCTTTAGAGTAATTTATCTTCCAGAAAAATTATCGTAGATCTGAACGTGATACATAAATTGAAAGAGCAACTCTTCTAGTTAAGAATCTGAGAATTTCATCCATCTCGGCATAACCGTTCGATCTTGAGGAAGTTTTAACTGAACCCAACTTTTTGGGCATTTTTCGCAGGTCATCTTTAGAGTGATTTAACTTCCAAGAAAATTATCGTAGGTCTAAACGTGACACATATACTGAAAGAGCAACTCTTCTAGTTGAGAATCTGAGAATTTCATCCATCTCGGCATAACCGTTCGATCTTGAGGAAGTTTTAACTGAACCCAACTTTTTGGGCATTTTTCGCAGGTCATCTTTAGAGTGATTTAACTTCCAAGAAAATTATCGTAGGTCTAAACGTGACACATATACTGAAAGAGCAACTCTTCTAGTTGAGAATCTGAGAATTTCATCCATCTCGGCATAACCGTTCGATCTTGAGGAAGTTTTAACTGAACCCAACTTTTTGGGCATTTTTCGAAGGTCATCTTTAGAGTAATTTAACTTCCAAGAAAATTATCGTAGGTCTAAACGTGACACATATACTGAAAGAGCAACTCTTCTAGTTGAGAATCTGAGAATTCCATCCATCTCGGCGTAACCGTTCGATCTTGAGGAAGTTTTAACTGAACCCAATTTTTGGGAAATTTTCGAAGGTCATCTTTAGAGTAATTTATCTTCCAGAAAAATTATCGTAGATCTGAACGTGATACATAAATTGAAAGAGCAACTCTTCTAGTTAAGAATCTGAGAATTTCATCCATCTCGGCATAACCGTTCGATCTTGAGGAAGTTTTAACTGAACCCAACTTTTTGGGCATTTTTCGCAGGTCATCTTTAGAGTGATTTAACTTCCAAGAAAATTATCGTAGGTCTAAACGTGACACATATACTGAAAGAGCAACTCTTCTAGTTGAGAATCTGAGAATTTCATCCATCTCGGCATAACCGTTCGATCTTGAGGAAGTTTTAACTGAACCCAACTTTTTGGGCATTTTTCGAAGGTCATCTTTAGAGTAATTTAACTTCCAAGAAAATTATCGTAGGTCTAAACGTGACACATATACTGAAAGAGCAACTCTTCTAGTTGAGAATCTGAGAATTCCATCCATCTCGGCGTAACCGTTCGATCTTGAGGAAGTTTTAACTGAACCCAATTTTTGGGAAATTTTCGAAGGTCATCTTTAGAGTAATTTATCTTCCAGAAAAATTATCGTAGATCTGAACGTGATACATAAATTGAAAGAGCAACTCTTCTAGTTAAGAATCTGAGAATTTCATCCATCTCGGCATAACCGTTCGATCTTGAGGAAGTTTTAACTGAACCTAACTTTTTGGGCATTTTTCGCAGGTCATCTTTAGAGTGATTTAACTTCCAAGAAAATTATCGTAGGTCTAAACGTGACACATATACTGAAAGAGCAACTCTTCTAGTTGAGAATCTGAGAATTTCATCCATCTCGGCATAACCGTTCGATCTTGAGGAAGTTTTAACTGAACCCAACTTTTTGGGCATTTTTCGCAGGTCATCTTTAGAGTGATTTAACTTCCAAGAAAATTATCGTAGGTCTAAACGTGACACATATACTGAAAGAGCAACTCTTTTAGTTGAGAATCTGAGAATTTCATCCATCTCGGCATAACCGTTCGATCTTGAGGAAGTTTTAACTGAACCCAACTTTTTGGGCATTTTTCGAAGGTCATCTTTAGAGTAATTTAACTTCCAAGAAAATTATCGTAGGTCTAAACGTGACACATATACTGAAAGAGCAACTCTTCTAGTTGAGAATCTGAGAATTCCATCCATCTCGGCGTAACCGTTCGATCTTGAGGAAGTTTTAACTGAACCCAATTTTTGGGAAATTTTCGAAGGTCATCTTTAGAGTAATTTATCTTCCAGAAAAATTATCGTAGATCTGAACGTGATACATAAATTGAAAGAGCAACTCTTCTAGTTAAGAATCTGAGAATTTCATCCATCTCGGCATAACCGTTCGATCTTGAGGAAGTTTTAACTGAACCCAACTTTTTGGGCATTTTTCGCAGGTCATCTTTAGAGTGATTTAACTTCCAAGAAAATTATCGTAGGTCTAAACGTGACACATATACTGAAAGAGCAACTCTTCTAGTTGAGAATCTGAGAATTTCATCCATCTCGGCATAACCGTTCGATCTTGAGGAAGTTTTAACTGAACCCAACTTTTTGAGCATTTTTCGAAGATCATCTTTAGAGTAATCTACCTTCCAGGAAAATCATCGTATATCTAAACTTGATACATATACTGAAAGAGCAATTATTCTAGTTGAGAATCTGAGAATTTCATCCATCTCGCTATAACTGTTCGATCTTGAGGAAGTTTTAACGGAACCCAACTTTTTGGGCATTTTTCGAACGTCATCTTTAGAGTAATTTATCTTCTTGGAAAATTATCTTAGATCTAAACGTGATACATATTCTGAAAGAGCAACTCTTCTTGTTAAGAATCTAAGAATTCCTTCCATCTCGGCAGAACCGTTCTATCTTGAGGAAGTTTTAACTGAACCCAACTTTTTGGGCATTTTTCGAAGGTCATCTTTGGAGTAATTTATCTTCCAGGAAAATTATCGAAGATCTGAATATGATACGAATTCTGAAGGAGCAACTCTTTTAGTTAAGAATCTGAGAATTTCATCCATCTCGGCATAACCGTTCGATCTTGAGGAAGTTTTAACCCAACTTTTTGGGCAAGTTTTAACTGAACCCAGTTTTTTGGGCATTTTTCGAAGGTCATCTTTAGACTAATTTGAATATGTGACATTATATCAAATTTTTACTCTTCATTCTTCCACTTGCAAAACTGTATATCATAGAATTTGAAAATTAACGCCTACTGCTATTATATTATATGTCATTTTCAATTCTAAACATTATTCAGACCCAAACGAATCATCATAATTGCATAACAGCGAATAGTACGAATGTTATCATGAGGCGAATCTCAGTTGATTCAAACAACAGGTTGAAAATTTCCCAAAATACACTCCGCAGCTACATATCCCGCCGGATTCGGCAGAACTGCCCTTTGATAACACCAGAAATATGCGGGGTAGTTGGAAACTGACTGGCATCATCCGGCGAGCTCCCTTTTGTCCGTCGACGCTCCAGAACTCCGGATAGTTAATTCACTCTGATCATCGGAATCTCATCCGCAACAAAGTTCCATTCTCCAGAAGTTTTATCTTCGGACGATGAGATGCTATCAAACTAAATTCCGCATCCCGATCATAAACGCTGCAGCTCGCCGACGTAAATACGAAATCTTCCCCCTATTTGTGCCGGAGCAATAAACCGGAGTACTTCTGGGCCAAGAGTCTGAAATCGGAGGCTATTTTCCTGCTCCTCCGGATTGGAGGGCTGCCTCTGCAATTGCCACTTTGTCTATGCATGGCCGTTTATACTGGATTCTGCAGGTTAGTTTACCTTTTTCCTTTCGAGTTCTTTCAAAGGGCTCCAGACTGTATAAGTGTTGACTGTGTGGATGCCGGCAGTTAATTTTTAATTCCGATGAAACGGTTCAACTTTTTAGAGGTTCCTCCACATAATTTCTATAGATCGTTCTAGATCTAGATGTCAGTCGAGTGTTTGATAGGACTCTGAGAAAACTACCTTTGGTGAGCCAATTTTCTATTGTAGCCGACCCAATTTACCTCCCTGAAAATTTCCCAATTTTGTCCCCGTAAACGTAGTATCCTTGTTACTTCCTAACTTTCCTAAGGAAATTATAGGTAAGAATGCGAGCGTTATAGCTTCAATTCCCATTCGATAGCTACCGCTATCAGCGATTGCGAGCATTAAATTACCGAGAAAATTTCCAATCTAATTTTATGAACATCTCTATGGCTTTATTGAAATTACATGGTCTAGCGGAGTGCTACTGAATTTTTAGAGCGTTCAAGGCTGTATTCAGATGGCCCATTTGACGGGTATCAACGGAAGAAAAAGGTTGAGATCATTTCGAAAGATTGTCCTAATCATATCTGCCAAAAGATTATAGGGTAGATAATCTTTGTTATCTGTCTTGTGTTTCCAACTCCATCTCCTTTTGCTCAAGCTTAAATTGTCAGATTTTCGGAATACACTTCTATTTTTAAAAAACTAAACGAACCATGTGGATTTTCTACCAAATTTCATCGAATAAGGTAAGGGAAGAAGCCTGTAGGGCTGATGGTGAATGGACAGATATTTTTCCGTCTCTGAAAGCGAAAAGCTGACTGAAAGTTATGAGTTGGAATATAGAAAAGAGCATTAAGTTAAGACGATTCTTGACAATATGTCCTCGAGTACAAATCCACCCGAAGCTATCGGGAATTTAATTTTGCAGTTGCAGTTGTCTTATAAGCGAGCGTTGCAGCAATTTCCTCATCGTACAGCTCGGCAAATGATAAATATTCAACTCCATAAAAGCACTATATTGTTCTGAAATACATATTTATTTTCCGATGGAATTGCTTTCTAAATCGCTCACCTGTTTCTGATTGAAATACTAAGAAGCGACGAATGAGAGAAGATTGAAAATTTATTGCTCAGTCTATAACTTTCTTTTTCGTCGATTTGGAGCAGTGATTGCTTCGGAAAATCGCATCGTTGAAATGGAAATTATTCCTGAGGGGTATCTTTCAGTCTCGCGGATATTCATCATTATTCAGCGACTGAGAGTTTTTTGCGTGGCGTGACAGGGGCGTTCGGAATTTTCGACTGAACGATAGATTTGTTTTTTTATGGATTTTGCACCTACGTTTTATATTTTTCCGATGCGTGGTTGCGAACAACGCACTCGGTTCCATTTGCTGAAATGGCAGGTGTTTTTCTTGAGTGATTGGAATTTGAGGGCTTCTATTGAAAATCCTGAAAATTCACTTATTCTTTATTGTAAATTCAACCGACGAAAATGATTTGCTAACGTCCTGTCAACTCTTAGCAGTTATTTCAGGGGAGGTGCAGCTGAATTCTACGATTTTTATTTGAAAGGATATTTGTTGTTTCCTTTTGTTTGTGCTCATTGTCGAGTATACCAAATCGAGAAGCCTTGCGTTTCAGCGAAGACAAGAGTTCTGAAATATACAAACTAGTATTCGTTTTTCGATAGACTAGCTCTAGCTATCATTCTTCGTCAAAATATTTTCCCTCAATGCTGGGACACCCTGTATCCCTCCCTTTCACAACCGAAAGCCATAACTCATTCAGATTAGCTGATAAGCGCAAATAGATTCGATTCGAACAGAACAACTCAACTAATAACACTGCATTATATATATAATCGATAATGGGTTTCCTAGCAGATTAAATGAAAATTCTTATCGTTTCAACGAAAACAGATGACGTGATTCAGAACGGTTCAATTCGAATATATTGAGGGTGAAACACACAAGACTGCCTCACTTGCATGCGTCGAATGTGATAAGCTCATCGAATGGGTTATATTAAGAAACTGAAACAGACCGCCACTAGGAATATCTTTATAACTTCCTTGAGAGCCTTCGTGGTACCTACTTCTTTATCGTATTTCTTCAAAACAGACATGCTGCAGTCTTAAGTAGAATACTAAGAGCTTTTATCGCCAGACTATTCATTACATATGTGAGAGTTTGGTGGCACGAAAATATACGCTGGAAATTACTGTCATGTTTTCAACATGGCCAAATGATTTGTTACTTTTTCTTGTAATGGAGTCTCGAAATTGGAATATTCAGTTTTTATGGAACTGGAAAAGGAATTTTGCTGAATTCACCGTCGTTTTATCGCCGTGATGAACAGAAGCAGTGGAAGCGCACCAAACAAATATATTATTAATGCATTCGAGAAACATAAAATGAAAAACAGTCTGAAAATATGACAGAACCTCTCAACCTGGCAAATAACATTCCATCCAGTAAGTAGGCGAACTTTTTCTAGAAGGTAAACAGAAAAATATCACCGCATGCTCATGGAGCCTTGATTCCCGTAGAAGTGCATGCAGGTCTGCTCCTCTAGGGATTTCCTATAAATTTAAAGAGGAGATGGCTGCTGAACTAAACTAAATAGCTACATATCTCACAGGCGGTATCTGGGTGTATCTGCTTTCATGCCTTAACAACTCGCTTTCAGAACATTTAAAACGTTTCCATTTGTGCGTCGTACCTTCAGGTTTTCTACGAAATTGAACTTTTTTCAAGTTGGAAATGAAACTGAGAATTGAGAATTCCTTCTGTTAACTTTTTTACGGTGTTTTTCGAACGACGGAAGCATTCAAAGGATCTCATTATTCGTTTCGTTGCGGGGTCGATGCAGCAATTTTATTTCGTGGGGATTTCCTACATATGAACGAATTAGAAAACTGGAATCTAATTCAATTCGAGTTCAGGACAACGCAAACGAATATCGAAGCTATTTTAATGTTAAAACACAGATCAAACAGAAGCGAATGGAGATATATGTATATTTTCCAAGAATCAATTTCGAGAAATGAGGTTTTGATTTCTTGAAAAGTTGAAGTATCCACGAAACCATTGTACGTTTTGGAACGATCTATAATACATGATTCGTGAATGAATGACTGGATATTCCGTAAATACAACATTCCAGCGATGTGTTCACAGAAACGAGAAGATATTCGAATAGACTTTTAATGAGAACCAAAACAAGAACATATATTCCGATTCTTTTCGGGAGGAAAGTTTAATAGCCTTCACGTGGCTTAATTAATGACATTTTGGCTCATTCCGAGAGGTATCACCTGAATGTCATTGACATTTATGTTCGGTTGTCTTGTCCTCAGACGTTCAGGTTCAAGATATTTCGTTATTGATGATATTTAACATCTTACTCAGGTCGTAAATTTCACAAATTTTCTGGCTGAACCTATGAACTTAAACAGAGGAGGGAATAATTAACAGCCGGAATTATCATTCAAAGGTTTCACTAAATACAACATAAATCAGATGGACAGATAAGTAGATTCGGCATGCAAATTAATTCACTATTGCCGATGTGAGAGATTTATTCAACGTCCAAGAAAATTTTCATTTAGATGCTAATTGAGCTAGAACCATAAATTCTGCGATGTGTTCCTAGCTTTGACAAGGCGCGAATCTTTATGAGGGTTTTTATGGTCTGAAGAACGTTCACACAATATTGAATAGTTCAATTATGCCCGCCTTATAGAAGCAAATGAGGAATTCTGCTACTTGATTTTTCAGGTTTGCATAGTTTAGCTAACTGGATGTCTCCGTTCTTGTGAATCGACAAAGATGTTGAATAAAATGAGGATAAAGCCGTTGTTCCTTGAATTAATTGGTGGATTTAGTTTCACCTTCGAAAGCAATCGATTTCTTCCCACTCTTTTACTCTTTTATTGAACCGGGTGAGTGCAAATGAATGTGAATAATTCCTATTTTATTCTTGAATTAGAGATTCTGAATAAATGAAGTCATCTGTATGGTTTTCTCCAGTATTACTTAGAGAGAATCGAATGTCTGTTTGCGATTTAAATCAAGAAGTGAAAATTTTCGAAGAGATGTCTCAATGCACCCAAAAATTTCCATCAGAATCTCTTTCTATATCTTAGGGGGAATGGAATATTGTTGGGACACCTTGTATACTCGAATGTGGATGCGGGATAAGAGACTACCCGTTGAAATTAACCACCTGAAGTGCACAAAACGGTGAATCAGTACGAAAACGATCCCCATCAAAATACCTCGGCGAATTTTCCTAAAAAAATTGCGAGAGCTACGAGGGCAAAAAGTATCGGTGTGCGTTTAAGCCGCATCACTAACAGCCCATAATGACACTGGTAATAAAACGTTTGTTCCGAAGCGTTTTGAATACCTCATAAGAGATTAACGATGACACATTCTTTCGCCGAGGCGGAGGATACAAAAACATAGAGTCTGTTCACACGTATGTTATTGAGAGACACACATGTGATTCTACCGGGCCCTATTCGAAGAAAAATTCCGTTCCATCGGCTGTCATCGACGTCTGTGGTGCTGCGAGTTTCCAAAATAAGAAGGGGAAATTGAATTTTTTTTTTATATGTGAGAAGAAAGATGGACAATATTTCATTCATACAAAATATGAATGCCTATACCATTGAAATTTGCCTATTTCGAAATTTGAAGATATTATTGAAATGGAACACAAACTGTCAAATTATAATCTTCTCGAAAAACCAGATATTCTGAAAATCAGATGATTTCTCCATTTCTCCTTTTGTAACCACTAATAAAGCACTAAAGATTCGAATTGCGAATAAAACAACATTATCTCTATTATGCTAGTTGAGATTCCTCTTCAATTCTTCACTTAAATATCCCAATTCGTTACAGTCTTCCGATATAGTCGGCAAAAATAACCAAAACAAACCCACTAACTTATACTTCCACTCAATAATTTCCATTCTTCCGCTCACATTTGAACTACCTGAAATTATAACAGTTATTTCTGCGAGGAATAACTTTTTTATCGTTGTTTTTACGATTGTGCAGAGTAGTTGGAATATTTATTGTTGTTCCAGGGCAATAATTTTCCCCCCCATCACAGCGAGGGGAGCAAATTGGTTTTTTATTGACGACTCAATCTGAGCGACTACCGTGAATGAAACAGAACATGATATTTTTTACGATGAATCATGTTGTGTAGAGCCGGATATAATTACGAATTTCAGAACCACCGATATCAGGGCATAATATACCCATTATAATAATGCCCAAATTACTATAATGGCTCTATTGATATTTCTGCCAGTAAAAAATTCGTAGTGATCAATTTATCTTCATGTTTCGTGTCATTAAAAAATTAATGATTGTAATAACGAAAGATTACAAAGTCCTCACCATCCTAGAACTTTGTTTTCATCGTGCTCATAAGAAGTTTGTGTTCTCTATTGCACCCAAATCTTATTTATGACGATAAATTTCGAACTTCTTTTAGATCAAGCTGAATCTAGTGAGAGCGCCACAAAGAGCTTCATTTCCCTACTATATTGTCGCTCTGAAGCAGTCTTGCTTTCTGTTGCCATTTAAGGCAGGTATGTAGAAACCTCACTTAATACTTAGTACACATCTACCATATGGTTTTTTATGTATTATTACATGTACGCAGATTACCCACTTCAATTTTCGTGCAGCTTATACACGCAGTGATACCAACTCAACGGTAATACAATATCGCATGTGATGTATAATGTTTCATCTCAACTGACGCCCCAGTACCGAATTTGGTGCTGCATCCCACATCTATATTTCATTATCTCATATTCTTTTTAGTATTTCCTGAAACCCAAAGCCGTTTCTTTCAACTTTTTATGGTTGACACCTGAATATCTATCTCATTCTCATATTAAATTCATCCGGACAGAAACCAAGAAGGAAGTCATCCGGTCCTTGTGACAAGAATCATCTCGGCTTTCACGTATCATTTTCAGACACTCGAACAACTCCTGAGCGACTCGATCTGGAACACGTGGGGGTTTGGGAACACTTTCAACAAGGAAAATTAGTTGATGGAGAATACCTTGAACGGTTTTCACAATTCCGTTGGTTCTGAAACTAGGAGGGTCGTTTCCACTAATATCCGTTATTTTTCTTGATTTTCGCCTAACAGAATTTTAGTTCCGATGCTCAGTTGTAAATAAAAGAGGTAAACAAGGTGAGTCCTTTGAATGGTGCAAATATTTTAACAGTAGATCCTCGAGGTCAAAAGAAACCCTTTTTTTGCATAACATTTTTTCCGATTTGGAGCTGATAAAAAGATATAGCGATTTTAAGTTTTCATAATGAGCTGTGCCAACTCTGGAAAAACAAAGTTCCTTCAGGACAACTGGCTAAATCTGTTACTACACATTTGTAGATCTTTTAAACAGAGTTGTATTCAGTGAGAGTTGTCAATTTTTAAAATTTCACAGATACTTTTTAACTTATGAACATCAAATTACTCGAAAACGCAACAACGTCATCTAAGACAGATAATGCACATCAGATGGTTCCACAAAGTTTCGAATTCAGAAGTCTTGCAACGCGCGAGTTGTACAACAATTGAGACTCAAGTAACAAGGGCCCGACTCAGATGGAGCGGCCACATTCTGAGGATGCAAGACACAAGACTCCCCAAAATAGCTGTGTATGGCGAATTGACAGAGGGAGCTCGGAAACCAGGAGGCCAGTATAACAGGTTTAAGGATACACTACATCAATCCCTAAAATCAGTCAATGTCAATCATAACTGAGAACAACTAGCGTTAGACAGGTCACAGTGGAGGTCTATGGTGCACAGTTATAATGGAGACTCGAGAAGAATACAGCGGCGGCCAGATCTGGTTGGTGACTATCCATGCCCGGAGTGTGTAGGGATCTGTAGGTCACGATTGGGTCTCTTCAGTCACAGGATGGTACACAATCGCAATTAGCCCTAAGAAATTATAAGTCTGTTTTTCTTTCCATGTCTTTTTGTAGATTTATTCCCGGTAACGGGATTCAGCAATGAATGAATGATTAACTTTTGAAATATTTGTACGAGTCAAAGACTCAGCTTGTATATTTAGAATGAATTTTTAAATGAAATCAGAGTACAGTACGTATCTCTAGCATGGTCAATTCGATAAATCGAAGACACTTTTTTCATTGTGGAAATGCTCGAAGAGATCGATTAGTATTTTTAAATACTGTGGTGGAAATGAGGATCATCCTGAACAACATTCTCTTCTTCAACGACAAAAAAATTTTGAAAAGAAAAGAATAGAAAATTATGTTCGGTTGAGGAATTGTTTTAAGACTTTAGAGCTATTTTATGGGATGTGAAAAAATATTTGTATCTCTCTCGATTGAAATGAGGATCACCCTCTCTTTCATCCCCATGAAAACCTGGAAGATTACAAGAGGATATCTATACCGAAACTCCCGGTGCGATGCCAGATCGAACCATAAACTTTCATGGGGTGAAACCCGGGCCCACCCTCACGTTCAATCAGGAATTAGCATTTCTAAAACACCACCAGTGCACAGTGCACCCTTACAAGTTCTTTGTTCCCGTCGCGCCATAAAACGGGACCGAAATCTGGAAGTACGGAAATCGAAATTCGACCTTCCACCACCGGGGGGTAGGTGGAGACAGATAGCAACGATATGCATGAATTTGCATGCCGACACCGGGGGGATATATATGGGTCTCCGACCCGTGGCCGGCCGACGCGCTGGGAAATTGAAATTTTGACAAGTGTATTTATCTTGTTGCGGCGGCGGGTTGCGGCGGAGACTCGCCAAGCGACGGCCTAAGGGCGGATTGATCTCGATGTTACACACCTACATATATGTGCGTTACCAGCATCCATCAATATATTTATTTCTGCGAGGGGCGGTCCGTTCGTTTCGCACTTTGAACGGGGACATAAATTCCGACGTTAAAAAAGTTCCCGAAATATTTTTCCGAACCGAACGTTTCGGGATTTATAGGTGTGGTCGGCGGAAACGTGTATGTGTTCGAGAACGGCGGATGCATGAAGTGGAAATAGGATTGCCGCGTACGTAAGTAATGTCAGTTGAGGCAATCGAAGCATAGACCTGATAATTCATAGGTGGAAAGCCGTTGTTCGGTGATCGCGTCGGGAAATGGGATCGTACGGGGTGTTTCGCTGATAATCTTTACTGGGAACAAAAATTGAACCCTGTTTTTCTTTGTAATCTCAGCGTAAAAACGACTGAACCCATTTTATTCATTTTTCCTTTGAAACCTTCCATATACATTGTAGAAGGTTTAAACGCAGGAAAAATTGGAAAAAGTTGCATGGGAGACTGGGAAAATTGTGTAAACTGAAAGAAATTTGAATTTCGAGCGCAAGTGAATCTTACGAAGATGTCTTGATATCTATAGTTAGCCTAGACCAGTTCCATGCATATAAAAATATTGCGTTACCATAGAAACGAGCAATTGGACATTGGAAGTGTCAGTGTGAAGTTTGAGGTCGAAAAAGTAAACCAGAGTTACGCAATAAATTAAAAGAAAGAAAATGTCCACCGAAATTGTGAAAATTTAAAAATTGGAGTATCGAGCCATCATCAAGTACCTGTATTTAAAAGGGTTAAGAGGTATGCAGATTTACGAAGATGCTTAATACCCTTGGTGATCAACGTCCTTCGTATGCGACCGTGAAAAATTGCAAGCTTCAAGAGAAGTAAATTTTCCATTGAAGATATGACCGATCGGGAAGGCCAGTTTCTGTGTCAGTCCCGAAAATATCGATGCAGTTCGTGACATAATTTTATCAGACCGTCGAATTGGGCTAAAACGGATATCTGAAGCACTGAATATTTCATACGAACGCGTTCATCATAAAGTTCACGTCAATTTGGATATGAGAAAAATTGCTGCAAAATGGATCCCCAAATGATTGAATGTTGACGAAAAGCGTGTAAGGGTAGAAGCATCGCGTTCGATTTGTGCTCGATTTGAAAACGATGTAGACTTCTTGAACCGAATTGTAACTATGGATGAGACTTGGGTACATTTCTACGATCCAGAAACAAAGCGACAATCGATGGAATGGCGACACTCTGGTTCTTCAAGACCTAAGAAGTTTCGTGTCTAATAATCTGCTGGAAAAGTTCTTGCTTCAGTTTTTTGGGTTTGCCATGGGGTGTAATCATGATTGATTTTTTGGATAAGGGTAGAACAATAACCGGAGATTACTATTCGACATCACTGACCACTGTACGGGAAAAAATTAAAGAGAAAAGACGCGAAAAGCTAACCAAAGGTGTTTTTTTTTTTGCAGGACAACGCCCCTGCACACAAATCTCATGTTGCTATGCGAGAAATTCGTGATTTTCGGTTTGAATTACAAGAACACCCCCCTTATACACCAGATTTGGCTCCATCCGACTATCATCTCTTTCCTCAACTAAAAAAAAGTATAAAAGGTCGTAAATTTTCTTCCAACGAGGAGGTATTAAAAGCTGTGGAGGTCTGGTTTGCAGAGCAAGAAGAAACATTTTTTTTAAAGGTCTAGCGACCAAACGTAGAGCTCATTCCTCAAGTGTTTGGGTAATAAATGTACCCAATTAAGAGGAGAATATGTTGAGTAATAAAATATTTTGACATTGAAATTTTGTTTGGTTCTATAGTAAGCTAAGAATTTCTGAATATATGCTCGTAGGTAATCTAGCCATTTCAGGGTTAAAAAAGAGCTCATAAGTTCAGGAAATATCGAATTCACAAATATCCCGACGAATTTCAACCTCGCATGCGAATTTAAACATTTTATTCAGTTGAGAGCTGTATACTGAGTATCCGTGGCAAACAGAACTTCATCGCGAAGGATATTATGTAGAAATGGGTAAACAGCGAGCATAAATTCGCGCACGGGCTATCATAAGTTAAACAGCAATAAATAACGTGGCGTTTTATTAATAGGAATAAATCAAGCAAGAGCCATTTGTATTGTAGTTACGTTTGGAGCCACGTGAAATTTCAATTAAAATTTAGTCTCTCCAACCGCCATTGCTTGTTTCGCCTTTGAATTGGTACTAATTATAGCGCTGAGTTTCTCGCAGTTTCTTGGGTAATACGACTGCTAATTTTCCTTTTCATGACTGGCTCGCAGTTCTACAACGCTTATGATGTATTTCGGGAATACCTCTACAGAAAGTTACTCAGAAGTATCGGTCTCAACATAGTAAATATATGTGGAAAGAAGTATAAGAATTTGTAAACACAAATATATATACTTAGATCAACCTTTATTTCACCTACAGAAGCATTTTTTCAATAATGAAACATGAAAGAATGTTTGATTTTCAGTTAAGAAAGGAAGAAGGAGCCCAACCAAAAGCTGATTCACTCCAACGTAGTGTACTCAGGGTGTTTGAATGCTTCTTGACAGGATTTAAGATAATATAATTGTGTTTTCTTCGTCATTTTGAAAGTTTTTATTAGAAATCATTTTGATTGCTCAATGTTGTTTCTGGTGTGATTTGAAAATAATTAGGAGATTCGAGAACAGAGAGATTAAACGTTCATTCAGATGATTCTATCCAGGACAATTTTCTCAGTGCTGTGAGCATTTTTAAATTCAAAAACCTTCTAGACTGTTTTGATTTCCATGTGATCGATATCGACTAGCTAATATAACTTACTCCTGTTTCTCTCCTATTGAATAATAATTTGATTATTCAACGATACAATGTTATACCTCTTTCTCTCTACGTAGGAGTCTGAATTTTTATGGGGAATATAATACCTGGCCACTTGGGGAACGTAAAAACGTTTCACTCCCTGGAATGTATACAACATTCTCGTCCAATATCAAAGAAACGACAAAAAATCCTCGAACATATCCCGAATCCCTGATTATTCCAAATTCGTCCATCGAACAAAGGCTCCCAGTCGAAAGTTTATATCCTTTGCGCCATTCAGTCAGCGCGAAAAGCGTCGCAAAGGGAAAACTTTTCCAGAACTTTTCCAATCGTGTCCATTTTATATATATATGTTCCTCCGTTAACAAGATTGGCTTCCGAATACGCAAAAGTACAGTCTCCGCTCGAATTCACGAGAACGTCAGTTTAACAGCTTTTCAAAACTAAAATCCGTCCCATATACCTCACGACCTCCACTCTGGAGACCGTTAGGAAGACGGCGAAAGCAGGATAACATCCTTTGAATGTCGGAATCTGCCGGTTTCATTTGAAGCTACACCGAAAGTTCCGCCACTCCTTGTATACTATCTCGGCGATAAACTGCAGCTCAAGAACGTTGGACGGATTATTTCACATGTAAAGCCCCTCTAACACCTCGGTAAAGCTTCATTAGAAAACTCGGTTTGTTAGAATGAATGTAATTCATATGGCAACATTTTCTCGTATGAATGAAACCATTATACAAGGTGATTCTTGTATTGAAATTCTGCTCGTGCCATTTTGAATATTATAAAAAGTAGCAAGCCTCTATGTTTGAAGAGATATTCCCTGTACATGACATGTAGTCATTCGGGGCAACTGTGCGCACTTTTGCCTTTCAAGCCATACCCTGTTTCAAATGTTGAAGCTAGGAATATTAAAACATATTCATAAGATAAGGAATTTTCTAATCTATAAGAAAACATAAAAAAGGAAACAAACAAAAACGTTTTCTTTCCGCAAAAAAGAATGTAATAGAGATTAGAGAGAATTAAGTCGGAGTGCGTTCACATGCCCCGTATTGCGGGTAAGTGTGCGCACCCTCACGGGGTAAGTGAACGCAGTGCTTTGTGAACCACGCAATCAAAACAAATTACAAAATAATGTCATCAAAATGTTACAATATTAGAGAAATGCTGTTTATTGTCAATACAGAAGCGCCTTTTTACAAGCAGTGCATTATTGTTCGTGCCACCATTCCTGGTGAATACAACACTTGATACGTTCCCCTGTTGGTGGCTCTTCATATTTTCCTGAACAAATAGGACAATATTGATCGAGTCTTAACTAAGAAAATCAACAATGTCATAATTTATTCCTCACTGAACTAACGCCCATATAATCTATGCGCACACTTTCCCCAGTAAGCCAAAATTTGAATTGACGTTCTTATAGAGTTGAGCAGCTAAGAGAACCTAAAAATTTTTATTATATATTTAGATTAATATGCCCATGATCGAATAAAATATTGTTTAACACTGAGGGACTCGGAACTTGGACCTGGCAGAATGTGCAGAGATGCTAAAAATTAACAAGAAAATTAGTGAATTTGATTGATTACAAATAAAAAGTTAAAGAAACGTGGCACGGCGCACTCCTATGAAAAACTAATATGGCGATTCTGCGCCCTTGCTTCACCCAAATGAACCCCTCTTTCATACATTGCAAAGTCGAGATACACGCACTACGCACACTTACCCACTGCGCTCAGTTACCCCGAATGACTCTAATTCTTTACAATGAAAACGTAAAATGCCCTATTTGTGATTTTTCAACGTCAATTACCTATTTAGAACAGAAAGTGTCGAAATAACAAAAAAAAAGCTCAAGAATACCCAGACAGACAGTTCTACGATCGAACCGACTTTAATCTATAGCGCCTCCCTGCATCGGAAACTTTCTACCCGAATAATCCCACCGATCAATCTTGGAATGACATCTCCATCGAGTGTCAGGGATGTGCTGGCGCTCCACCTTTATAATTTGTCGATATTGTAATCGTGTCTCATTGTTGTTCACCTTCCCATACATTTTCATCCTGTCGTTGTTTTCGACGAAGTTTATATCAGCCACCCTCTAGGCAGGATGTTTTTCAATTAATCACTTCTGACGTGCTCACTGGATCGATATGAACGAGGAAGGAATGAATTTGTCTCGGTGTTCGTTTGGGCGAAAGCCACACTGCTATGGAACTTTTGAGGGGAATTATTTTAAGCGAAACTCAACATCAACGAGTCATAGCATCTCATGAAATCATGAGGTACTGAAATTATGATGTGATCGTGGAAAAAGAATATTATTTCATATTCTGTGTTCTGTAATAAAAATCAGAACTTCGATCGATCGTCATGGTTACGCCAAAATCGGAGGATTTGCCCTTCTATCTGCCATACCTCGATGATAAGCTCCGATGTTGGCAAAAAACAAATCCTGCCGATCGCATTAGAGCCTGGTCCGGACTATAGCCGGTACCGGAAAGTCTCATCAATTAGCAGATTTCTACCATACCGCATCGGTGACATTATTCTCCGTACATATCAGGAAATTAATTACCAAACTCTGGCCGCGTGTCGTTATTCGAACAATTCGGAAACTGATTAATATTGATACGATTCACAGCTACCGAACATGACCACATGAAATGTGATTATATCACGGAAGAATTTCGGCATTTAACGTAGTCCGGAGTATAGGAAGTCACGTCCGTATAAATGATCAATGGCGCTGTGGGGCATGATACGTTACGCAGTTGGTTTACTTTAATTTGCCGCCCTTAATTGAAATATCCGATCGGAAAATATGGCCACGGTAAGTGACACTGGAAATACCGGTTCGATCTGATTCGATTCCGCTCGTTATTAGATTCCTCCAGGCTTGATTTTAACGCACTTCGTTTTTCCGCAAAACGCAATGGGCATTGATTTTGGGGATTCAGCAAGTATCAAAGCTGGCATAGATTAACGACGCTGATCCGGCCTGCTGGATCATGTTTTTATTCGAAGGAAGTTTCGTATCACAGACTTCAAAAATTGACAGTTACTTTGTGTTGCTCCATCTTTATTTGTTAGTTTTACGGCGTCATCTGTCATAAAGAATGAAAGATCTTGGTGACAGTTGCCGAAATATTGCGCATTTAAAAATGGAACTCAAAATTGGTAAGCCAGTTAGAAGTGCAACACTTGTGGTGCTTATGAAACTCTTCAGTGAAAATTATTCAAGTCCTGTATCAGCGCAATTTTTACAGCGATATAGGGTGTGACAAAACGAAATTAGTTTTCCGAAATTATGCATTCTGTCACAATTAACCTCACCGGGCTAACCAACAGGCAGCCATGCTAATCATACACACGCTAACAGAATATCAACCCATAACCCCTAGGACATAAAAAAGGAAAACTCGAAATCCAATTTATTTTCTCGGTCATTATTTTACGATGACGGTTTTATAATTTTATGAATTCGTTCTGGGAAGTACAATAACGTAGTGAAAGACGTATTGGACGGTTTCAGCGCGAGCCAGTTTCCGGGGCCTTCAGGATGATCGTCTCCAATAAAACTGTCATTCTGTGATCGATTTTATAGAGATTGTAAAACGGCCTATGCCTTGAATATTCAAATTTAATTCGACATCAATAATAGCGGCCGTTTAATTGTGACAACCCCATTATTGGTGGTACCGATGTAGTAAATTGTTGGAAAATATATGCATCCCCGTCAAGATCGTAAACTTTTTGTTGTGGTTCGTTCAACCAGAATTCCAAATGTGGAGACTTGGAGATGACTTCGTTTTATGAGCAAAATTTTAGTGCATTCCGCTGTCTTCCTCTGCTGATGATGAATTATGAAACTGCAATTGAATGGCTACATGAAGAGATTCTTTTCTATAGGAACCTATTTGTGACTGTTATTTAAAATATCTAACTTCGATTTTCACTGCTGATTTAATTATTGAAAAAACTTATTGATGAATTTTAGTATGAAATATTCATCATAAAACTGAACGTTTCCACTCATTCAACAGAAAACATCCTGCGAAATCAAAATTACGTGATTATATCCGCTGTCATGTTTCGAAAATAAATAACCACTTATTCAAAAAGAAACACAAACGCCCTGATAACCAAAATGCCATCGATCAAATCGTACAATGCCCGGTTGAGCAGAATCGTGGAGATAATGGCGATATTTTTCAGAAGGAAGATCATACTTTTACGATTCATCCCTTAAAGCTGAACAATTTCTGGATCCCTATGCGTGAGAAGCGATGAGGCCTGAGCAGGGAAATTACCCCAGGTTATTGATACACCCTCTATTCACTCCACCATCGGACTCATCCCACGGCTCTGAAAGAGTAGAATTTTCACGATACTTATTCATCATGCGTATAGCCGACAGGAAATCATAAAAACGTATCCTGAATGGTGTATAAAATGAAATTTATTTTGGAGGTTTATTGATCATGAAATACGGAGTTTTTTCGTTTGAAGCTGAGACAGATACACGCTAGATATTAAACAATTTTTAGTAGGAAGGCCGGGAATGAAAGATGTACTGGGCGTCCGCCATATACCTTACATGTGAAACTATAAAAGCTACTGAAAATATGGTTAGGTTTTCTTCCAATGAAAGATGGAACTAGAACCTTTCTTAAGTGAATCATCTACATAAAATAGTTCACTTTCTGGAAAGTATTTATTCTCCCTCTCGACTTTATTTGAAGCAAATGGAGCAGAAATGAAGTCTAGTTTTATTATACAGCCTAGTGTTGTTCCTGAATGAACAAGACATCTGTTTTTTTCCCAGCTCTCCATCTGTGTTAAACATTCGGACGCCAATCCCTCTTTTAGTGTTATCTCCACTTTATACTTCAGAAGTCGTGATAGTTTCCGACCAATTCTTCCTAGTAGATAAATTCCCTTTCGGTATGCATCAGTGAATTGTCTGTTGACTTGAGATTGGTATTTCGTCATGCTCCGAAATCATCACTCGTAGTTCCGTCGCTTTAAGAAATGCCGAAATAAAGCAGATGCCTAGCTGGTTTTAGGGCCCATTCTGGATTTTCAGCTTTTGGCTATGTTTTTCTAATAATATACTTCTGAATGGTGTCCCTTCATTACTGATGTGATGTTTCATTCCACCCTGGTTGCTTGCATTTGGAGGACCATATCAGCATTAATAAAACCGACAAATTTTATATTATTTTGACCATATCGCTAGAGTATCCATCATTGAATATTGATAAACATAATGAATCCAGAATCAGATGTTTTGTAGATAAACTGCAGCTTGTAATGACATCATAAATAATAAAAAATTAACTGAGAATCGAAATGAAACTTTCGTGCTCATTATGAGGTACATTATTCTACTTTTTTTACAAAACGCAAAAGGAAAGGAAATAGGGTAGGGAATATAGGTACGCCAGAATGGAATGTTTACGATCAAATCACATAATCGATAAATGGAATTTGGAGCACTTCAATAAATGTTATTTTAAACGATTTATGAAAGCTAGATGAATGGCCAGTGTGAACAAATTTATGCGAATAAATTAAATTGGAGTGTCTATCTAAAATTTTTGGATATCGGAATTTTTTTGCAAGTTGTCTAAGCATTATCTAGTCTTCTTTTGGAATTTTTGTCTGTGTGTTTGTTCTAGGGATGATCTATCGATTGGCCCAACGGATTTTCATCGTACTTTGACGGTTGGGAAGAGGCCTCACCACAGAACTTTTTAGACTTCATATGATAGACTTCGTCCTGCGTAGCAGGATGGCCAAGAGTCAGGCCTATCCAAAAGACCCTTTCTGTCCAGTCTGAGAAAAGGTGTCTTTTATGAATACTGAAAAATTTCTAGACTCTATACTGTTTTCGAAGCTATCTGAAGTCTTGTCCATATTAAGTAGTCAGATTATGGTGCGTTGCCCAGTTTTTATTTTTTTTACATAACCCAAACTCGCGGTTTGCAACAAACATGGCGTGTAGCTTTCGTAGTATCACACATGAAAAACACTTGTGTACGTCGCCTTGCGTGTTGCATTGCGATTATTTGAACGCGGCACAATGTGGAGGACCAAAATCATGTGGACGAATGATAATAACGAAACAAATAGGTTCCAACCGAGGAATACACTCTATCATTCACAATCCCATTTTCGGAGACAGTTCCAAGATGCCTCCTACTGTGAATAATCTCCAGAGTCTCGAGAATTGTAGGCGGAAAAGATAAAACAACGCCCATATCTATTTCCGGCACATCAGAGCCTCTTGATTCGAAATGATTTAAGTTCTCCCACACTGAAAATTGGGGGATAACGAGAACGTGGCTTATTTGGGCTTAAAATCTGACATATAGAGAACCTCCCAGCTCAACGAAATTAGTTTTTTGTCTTATTTACTCCTTATTTTCGTTTGAGAAACAACCGACACTCATTAGTGAAGGCTCAGAGTCTGAAAAGTTTGTTGTGTCCATTTTTATCGATTTTTTTCAATTACAATTTGATCAAGACTGCTCAAAAATTGAAGTGATTATTCGAGAGAAAATTCTCTTCACTCGAATCAAGTATTCAGCGTTGCTGTACAAACCATGTGGAGAGGCGTATGTTTTGCGTATTAAGCACACATGCAATATGGTGCAGTGGGTAGGGCGTGGAATCGCTATCGTACTAGCGAAAGAGCAAGAGCTACAACCGTCGCACAAGATCGGTTAATACGGTTAAACTGCACGACGAACCCGTGAACATTGACGTGTATCGTTGGGTTATCGAACATGAGAACTGGAACAAGAACAGATGGAGTTCCAGCCTGTTCACGGATGAGTCCAGAATTCTTATGAGCCTGATGGGCAAATGGTAGTGTGGCGAGAACGGGGTCAGCGGTATAATGAACATTTCATGAGGACAAAGATGCTTTTTGGTTGTGGCTCAGTGTGCGTTTGAGAAGGCATTTGTTATGATGTATGTAGACTCCATTAGAATATTTCTTCTGTTCATTTATCCACTCATGTTGTCGCTCTAAAGTAGACTTGCATGTTAGTGTTTGCATTTCCATTTTTCATGTATTTTAAAGTTTGCTTTCTCGCTTATTTCGTCAAGGCCAGAACAAAAATTTCGTTCGAATGAGGAAGAAGAAAAAAACAGATATTCAGTTATTGCTAGATATTTAATCATCGAGATTTATTTATAAAATTTTTACACAGGTTATCTACACTGTACAAGATTTTTCTAACAATCAGTTAAAAAGGTTAAATAATAAATTACAGGAGATATACAAGAAGGTATAAACTATATATAGCACCAGTCAATACTACAAATATACAGAAGGAGGGAACAAAACTTCGCATAAACAACTTTTTCATCATCCCTACCAGGAGAAATTTGAAAAAACAATTTTTCAAATAAATATCGGAATAATCAACTAAAATAGATTTGAGTTATATATAATAATTCTAAAGTTACTTACATCACAGACCACTAGCGGCTTTCGTCAGTCACATTCAGCGGACTTGCCGCTCAGTTTCTTATCGAATCCACTAAAAACGGAATTGTGCATCGGAAAGCGTGGGAATCGAATGAAAAAAAAACAATCAAGCAGGGGGAATTCCGCAAAAAAAAATTTCCCCACAACTTCGAACGATCATCAGAATAGGTGGAAACTAATTCGTTCGTTATTCCGAAACATCAATCTATGGCATGTATAGATGAGTTCGGAGAACAATCATTCAATTCCGTATCAACAGAATCGTTGGTTATTCCATTTCGCATTTTCGGAATAAATGCCCTGAAAATTCAATAAATATAAATTAAATTCAATCGACTGCAATTATGCGTAAAGTAATCAAGCTTGTGCTCGTTCTGTACACGGAAATTAATAACTATTCGATTGCTGTTGAGTTGATCGAATATTAAATAATTGCTCGGGCTTGTTGCCTTCTCTATGTTTGCGAGTTTCCACTTATTGAAATGATTCTTCAGTGAGATTAACGAACAATCAGCTTAGTGCTGGACCAATTGAATTGAAGATGACTTTTCTCTACGCCGCTTGATCCCAGTGTTCCTATTGATATTTTCAATTGACTCATCCAATACTCGATCCAAAAAAACACATTCCATCTCTGTTGGCTGCTTCGAAATACGAAAACCCTAACTGTTTCCCATTGGAATCAAGCGCCAAGATGAAAAAGCCTTCTGAAATAGTCGTAAGAATACATTTTTTGTTTTTTAAACAATCGTAGATTTCGATCATCCATTCGCACTGAGAAAGTTTTCAAATGCACACTTCCGCGTTCTCCAAAGCTCCATGTTCAATATAAAAACGTTTTCTGTTTTTTTTTTTCGGCTACACCATCTCGTTTACACGGGGTTTCACAGTCACATTCGCGAACGATATCACTCTCGTACAAAATTCGAATTTCTGGCCGAACGGACTAGTAGTTAAGTTGACTCAAGGTTGGGGGGGGCTTCAGCAGCGAATCGTTATTTAAAATCACATCAGTCACTATTCAATATCAGTCGGTTAGGAAAAACGATCAAAATCAACCGTCAAGTTCTCAACGGTTGAACCATATCAACAATGTGGGAATAACGAGTAACGCCAAACTGAAAATGTTCGTGTTCGCGCTGTTGAACCGGCTCAGGCTGAGCGATTCTTCGGCGGAAGGACTGTTACTCCTGGGTAATTTGCTGCGAGCGGCGCCACCTATGTGATTGTCGTCCAATTCAACTAGTGGGGTACCTCCAGGCCAGCCGCCCTCCGTGCTGTACCTCCTGTAGTTACAATTGTCGTTCTGCGGACGCTGGTAAGGTTTCGATATGTAGGGATACCGGGCGTCTTTGTCTGTACCCTGAAACAAAAGAGATAACCGTCGTAAAATCGATAGAGCAACTGGAGCTCTTAAAAATCAAAAGAATGAGAAGTATAATAGTCCCTGGACACCTGATGAGACTTTTTTTGTTTCGAAGGTAGCTTTAGCTTCAACATCAGGGCCCTAATCAATTGGCGATTTTGAACTATTGATTAAAAAACATGAATTCTATACAAAAAATACTGCGAGTAATTTGAAACTTACCGGTAACAGAGTCGACTGCGCTGTTCGACAGAGGGGAATGAAGGAACCCCTGACAGTGGCGTCCTGGAAGGCTTGGAACTGGTTGTCCCAGTCGTAGGACACCAATCTGGACTCCAGGGTCATGCCGGCCAGTTCTGGCGGTGCGGCAATTCTCACCGGGTTAGACCCGCTGGAAGGAAAAAGAAACGTTGCTTAATTTCCCTATATGAAAACAATAATACGGGATAATTACGAAGATCGTGATCAACGTGATGTTTATAGGTTTTAATTGAGTCCGCTTTCGAATTTACGGCACAATAAAGAGCATGATGATTAATATGGAACTTACTAGGTCGTTAAACATGAGGTTGATGGCATCAACTCGTGATTAGTCATGTATGTACGTTGGGTTGATTAAATGTCATTATAAAAATTTAGATCGATTGAAAAGTTCACGTTCTAATGGATCGATGGTAGTTATTCTGGTTAACAATGAAGTAATTCAAGTTTGTAGTATATTTTCTCTTCACCACAGAACACAAATACTATTTATGTCTTCAATTTTATATGTTATTGTTAGTTTCGATCTCAAATCGCCACTTCAAACAAGCTGTATACCTGTAGATCGGAGATATTTTCTAATATGTATTTGTCTAAAGATTTTCGAGAAGGATCGAGTGATCGACTGTAGTGGCAGGAAGACCTAAGTTGTAAGCCCTTTGAAACATTTTTTCAATAAGAGTTTCAATACTAGTAATACTTGACTGAAGTGAGTTTTAACCAGTTATACCGCACTTCGTCCCAAATTGATCCTTCACCAGAGGTGTACAAGTTTCTCGTCCAAAGGGTTTTTGCGTTGCCTAGCAGCCTGACCTGTTATGGTCAGTATCAGTTTAACTTATTCCATTTTAGAATACGATCGAATTTAGATCTACAGTTACGCAAATCGATAGTTGACCAACGAAAAGTTCCCAAAAAAATGGGGTTGTGCTTCTTAGGTTTGTTGTTCCTACAGCAACGTCATCTAAGACAGATAATGCACATCAGATGGTTCCACAAAGTTTCGAATGCAGAAGTCTTGCAACGGGCGAGCTGTACAACAATTGAGACTCAAGTAACGAGAGCCCGACTCAGATGGAGCGGCCACATTCTGAGGATGCAAGACACAAGACTCCCCAAAATAGCTCTATATGACGAATTCACTGAGGGAGCCCGGAAACCAGGAGGCCAGTGTAAGCGGTTTAAGGATACACTACATCAATCCCTAAAATTAGTTAATGCCAATCATAACTGGGAACAACTAGAGTCAGACAGGTCACAGTGGAGGTCTTTGGTACACAGTTATAATGGAGAATCGAGAAGGATACAGCGGCGGCCAGATCTGGTTGGTGACTATCCATGCCCTGACTGTGGAAGGATCTGCAGGTCACGGTTGGGTCTCTTCAGTCACAAAAGGGCACACAGTCGTAACTAGCCCTAAGAAACTACAAGTTTGCTCGCAATTTTTTTTTCTCTTCTTTTTGTAGATTTATTCCCGGTAACGGGATACAGCAATGAATGAATGAATGAATGAATGTTGTTCCTAACTTTTCTTGCAGGTGAACAGAATGTTTCATCAGTGGTCCTGTTCAAACGTTTATTGAACAGGTGGCTAGTCAATGCATTAGTCACCAGAACTGTTTTCTCATGAATTTTCTGATCTCAGGCTCAAAGGACGGTCTAGTGATAGTCTGAGACCACTTCCTGAGCTCCATTCAGAAGAAAATGTTCTGTTTAGCCCTCTCATAACTAAGGTCGGGTTCTGGACCAACAGCAGCGGATTTCAATGAACGCAAGAGAAGATAAGAAACCTCATTTTATACTTACGGGCTGAGCTCCTGGATACCCAACGAATGCAACACCGTCGGCAGACTGGGCAAACTGTGGCACGCGGCCAGGGTCTTCTGCTTCGGATAATACAGTCCCATCACTAGGCAAGTCTCCTCGCGACTAGTCAGTCCACCAAGCGTGATAGCACTTCTTCCCGAACTGTTGTAAGTACACTCGGCGATCAGATGGTCGCCCGGCAAGATCTTGGCGGGCGCGCCCAACTTCCGATACTCCTGATAGTCGGCGTCTACGTTGTCGTCCGACGCGATCGGCGGCTGCTCGACGCCGTTCCTGATATGCTTCAGGGCCACCTGCTTGCCGATCCTGTGCGTTTTCATCACGACCGCGAACATGTTGATGCCGCTGTGCGGAAAAGCCTGTCGGGTGCACTGGGAGACGCAGTGCCCCGAAGACACGACCCTGTTCTGACCGGGAGGTATGATGTGCCTCCAGTTCGGATCCATGCCGATCGAAAGGACACCGGCGTCGTGCCTCCTCAGCTCCGGGGTGTAGTAAAGACGCAAACCCGAACCGTCCAAGGCGGCGTTGGAACCGTCGGTGGGGGTGATGAAGTGGGTCTCCATCAGGTAGAACCTCGACGACGAGGGGTCCAGAGGGTAGCCGGCCTCCGGGGGGAAGCTGAAGCCTTCGGAACCTCTGGCCCAGCTAGCCACCACCGTTTTGCAGGAGAGGGAGGGAGCGTTAGGTTCGTAACAGAGGCGTCCCGGGCCGTCGGCCAGCTTGGCTACCTGAGGGGTGTCTTGGCATTCGTAGAGGACCACGTGTTGCAATCCTTTGGATCCTGTCAGGCCTTGGAGTGGTTCGTACTGAAACAAAGGAGAAAATTAGGATTCTGGATACTGTGATTCTCATCTGGAAAGTATTGTTCTTTTCATTCTGCACAGTAGCTCTAGCAGTGCGAATCTATTGAGATATTGATCTCGAGTCATCTTACCATACGAAATAGGTATTAAAACATTTCAATTATCACAGGGTGTTCCAATTTCAATTTCCCTTATTAATCATCGGTTTTTCAGCGATTCCATTCGATATTATTGTGGATTTCGACACCGAAACCCATTCAACAATTTTCGATATTTCCGATCCGATGAAATAATGGGTATCAAACTCGCATAACGCTTTGCGAACTTGTAAAGGGTCATGTTAACGTTTCAACATCATATCGAATTACAAAACAAGTTATAATGAGCTCCACGGACTACAGAAATGTCCGTTTCTCCATTGATACACTCGAACGTGTAGCGTTGATAATGCGATCGGGTATCAAAACGTTGGACAGGTCTGAAAATTTCGATATCGGATATCCAAGCGCAATTCGAATATCCATTTAATATTTCCAGATGACGTTGTATGAAATAGGTACTCCGTTATGTATAGAGTCATTCGGGGCAACTGTGCGCACTTTTGCCTTTCAAGCCATACCCTGTTTCAAATGTTGAAGCTAGGAAAATTAAAACATATTCATAAGATAGAGAATTTTCTAATCTATAAAAAAACATCAAAAAGCAAACAAACAAAAACGTTTTCTTTACGCAAAAAAGAATTTAATAGAGAAAGTCGGAGTGCGTTCACATGCCCCGTATTGCGGGTAAGTGTGCGCACCCTCACGGGGTAAGTGAACGCATTGCTTAGTGAACCACACAATCAAAACAAATTACAAAATAGTGTCATCAAAATGTTACAATATTAGAGAAATGCTGTTTATTGTCAATACAGAAGCGCCTTTTTACAAGCAGTGCATTATTGTTCGTGCCACAATTCTTGGTGAACACAACACTTGATACATTCCGCTGTTGGTGGCTCTTCATATTTTTCTCAACAATTAGGACAATATTGATCGAGTCTTAACCAAGAAAATCAACAATGTCATAATTTATTCCTCACTGAACTAATGTCCATATAATGAATCTATGCGCACACTTACCCGCGCACACTTTCCCCAGTAAGCCAAACTTTGAATTGACGTTCTTATAGAGTTGAGCAGCTGAGAGAACATAAAATTTTTCATTATATATTTAGATTAATAAGCCCATGGTCGAATAAAATATTGTTTAACACTGAGGGAGTCGGAACTTGGACCTGGCAAAATGTGCAGAGATGCTAAAAATTAACAAGAAAACTGGTGAATTTGATTGATTGCAAATAGAAAGTTAAAGAAATGTGGCACGGCGCACTCCTATGAAAAACTAATATGGCGATTCTGCGTCCTTGCTTCACCCAAAAGAACCCCTCTTTCATACATTGCATAGTCGAGATATACGCACTGCGCACACTTACCCACTGCGCTCAGTTACCCCGAATGACTCTACCTATCACGATACAATATTCATTAATCATGACATGAAAGATTTAATAAATTAATACCTATAGAACAGCGAAGTTTTCAACTGAATAAAGCCAGTAAATGAAAAACATTATTTTCAGGTCGATTCGCACTCTATATTTTCCAATGAACGCGAAAAGATTCTATTACGTCATTTGAAGCTCGAGTTGAAGTGGCAGATCAAATATTTCGAGAAATTCCAGTTCTCCAGTTCTCAACTGGTCTTCAATGGAGAACTACTTAATTATCCTGGATTGGCTCTATGAAGATCTTCGCATACTGGTTTCATCCGTTGATGAAGACCCCCGAACTGACAATTCTGAACGCCCGACTACATCGAAAACTTCAAAGTTATACCCCGAATTTCGTCCGGACATAAATTGTCCCGGATTCATCAGAGCATTATGAAATGATATCGATTGGGACGAGTTTAGTCGTTTACATAAATATTTGTGTAGCACATGCCGTAATTAGGGTTTCAAGTCTAATATTTCGATATTATTAGGGCGCTGTTTAATGATCGTAGGGGCACACAGCCCCGTCTGTTTACCTAATGATGTTTGACTTTGACTTTGGCAGCGAACGAGTATTTGCCTACAGCTACTTTTCTCAATATGCTGCACTAGTGACGGCAAATATGGCTCCCTCCTAATACGGATCCGGAATTATTTATTGTGTATTCAGATTTGTGTAACGAGTGAGCATGTTTGACCTGTAGTAGTCCTTTTGCTGTGTTTCCACGACGACACTATGCTCTTCTTGTTTAATGTTAGGGGAGGGATCGTATGTATCTTTTTCGGATCGAAGGATGCCAGAGGGAAGAATATATGGGGTTGTCTGAATGACGGTTGGTCATTTTGAAGAATGGACGCCTTACAATACGACTTGGAGAAAAATGGAAAAGTCTGGATGGACTTACAATCAGCTTGTTGACATTTTATTCTCCAAAAATACTTATTCCATAGGCTAGGCTCAAGAATAACGAGTAATAGTTGATGAAACAAGAGAAATGAAAAATGGCCTCATAATTAAAACGGCTTTGAGGATGTTACAAAGTAACAGTACAGGGTGTTTAGATCGAGCAGGACACAATGGAGACATGATTCGAAGATTCACTTCCAAACCGAATATTTGATGGGGGATAAAGTGATATAGGACTAGCCTTTCCCAGGTAATTTTTAACATGAATGGAGGCTATTTATTCTGCACATACGAGCGGGATATATTCAATTGTTGGCATTGTTTTCGTCATTATCCTAATTTTTCGAACGGAAATCAGACCTACGATCAATTCGGTCAATTCCACCCCCGAACAGCGTCCCGGATTCCACCTAAAACCGTGAGAACTCATCGGAACCAAGTACGCGTTCCGAAATTCCGCAATATCGGCCAGGGTAATGGTTTCTCGTCCAGAGAAAGCTCCCGGAATCACGTATTCCGGAATTAGTGGCGGGGCGTCTGCCAAATTCCGATACAATTCCCGTCTGATGAAACTTTCATCCCTTCGCCATAAAACCGAACGGGCGACCGGCGGCACATCAAAGAAAAACAATTTGAAATAATTCTGAATTTAAATGACGGAAGCGTTTCGTCTTATGAATTTGTAACGTTAACGTCGGCACCGGGACCTGTATACGTCGTAGGCGAACGCATATCGTCAGCAAATCCGTGAGGCGGATTCTGAGCTAACGAATTTGCATGTCGTATCTTCGAAGAATTGGGGTGGGATGGGGAAAAAACGACGCCAGTGTTGAACGTCGCAACCCTCCCATTTTTTCGAGGCACAGATACCCTGGACTAACCTCGTTGCAATAAAGGAACAAGGTGGGAAAAGGATCTATAAAAGTCATACGAGGATGTATTGATATCTAGTTAGCCTAGACCAGTTCCATGCATAAAAAAAATATTGTGTTACCATAGCAACGAACAATAACTCATTAAAAGTGTCAGTGTGAAGTTTGAGGTCAAAAAAGTAAACCAGAGTTGCGCAATAAATTAAGAGAAAGAAGATGTCTACCGAAATTGTGAAAATCGAAAACTTGGAGTATGAAGCCATCATCAAGTACCTGTATTTGAAAGGGTTGAGAGATAAGCAGATTTACGAAGATATGCTTAATACCCTTGGTGATCAATGTCCTTCGTATACGACAGTGAGAAATCGGACTGCAAGTTTCAAAAGAGGTAAATTTTTCATTGAAGATGATGACCGATCGGGAAGGCCAGTTTCTTTGTCAGTCCCCGAAAATATCGATGCAGTTCATGATATAATTTTATCAGACCGTCGAATTGGGCTAAAACGGATATCTGAAGCACTGAATATTTCATTCGAACGCGATCATCATATAGTACACGCCAATTTGGGCATGAGAAAAATTGCTGCAAAATGGATCCCCAAATGTTTGAATGTTGACCGAAAGCGTGCAAGGGTAGAAGCATCGCGTTCGATCTGTGTTCGATTTGAAAACGATGTAGACTTCTTAGTCCGAATTGTTACAATGGATGAGACTTGGGTACATTTCTACGATCCAGAAACAAAGTTACAATCGATGGAATTGCTACACTCTGGTTCTCCAAGACCTAAGAAGTTTCGTGTCTAAAAATCTACTACAAGGTTAAGAATTTTTCAATATATCCTAGTAGGTACATTGAAAAGGATAAGATGAAAAATGCCTCTTGGCCATCATTATTTCTGAATGGTGTGTATTAAATGACGAAAAATCTCTCAACATGGGGAGGAGACATTTTTTTCGCAATCTCGACCAATAACCTCAAACTTCAAGAGTTTTTTTTTTTCGAGAGCAATTTCGACATGTTCGAAAAGTGCCAGAGTCTTTCCAGTATCGCTTTCCCCACATCGCGCATCTATAATTCTACCACTCTTGTTGTAAACCAGCAAACTGAAAAATATTCAATCTCTTTCGCGAGATTGAATGATACTTTTAAGTATGGAGATTTCATCAGTGATGGCATATAGTAAGTGTCAATTCTCGTCTATGAATCAATCCGCCTAGTCCTCCGAACATTTCCGAACATCATTTTCTACTTTATGGTTGTCAATCCCCCCGAAACACTTCCCCCATTTCTCGCATGGAAATATCGGCAATCGCCGAATTTATGACGTGAACGCGTCTTGTTCCCCGTATACACGGAAAAGTGCAGATTTCACGTGCTAAATTCGACACGTAGGAACTGAGAAATATATGGTCGGGGTTTCCACGGTAGCTAGATTGCCAGCCACCTATATGCGTAAGTACGTATTCGAATTCAATTCGAGTTAAACGAGCAGCCAACAGTGAGGAATTTTTCAGAACGACGCTATTAACAGGGGCGTATCTTTTTATCGGAGTTGGGTTTTAAGTGGGTAACGATTACCGGCAATGACTCCGACGTTTTTTGTTCCACAATTATGATGGTGAGAATCACGCATGTTCGTCTGGACTGGAGTAGAAACGTATCTGTATACATATGAAAAAGCTTTAATGCCTCACCATTACGTTAATATCGAATTTGAGCTTTCAACCGGGCAGGACTTTTTGGAACGAATATAATTCATCGTTTTATGAATAGAAGGGCTGTTACTGAGACAAAAATAATTGACTATAAAGAAATGCAAGTTTTCAAAAGTCTAGAGTCATTTGGGGTAACTGAGCGCAGTGGGTAAGTGTGCGCAGTGCCTATATCTCTAATATGCAATGTATGAAAGAGGGGTTCATTTGGGTGGAGCAAGGGCGCAGAATCGCCTTATTAGTTTTTCATAGGAGTGCGCCGTGCCACGTTTCTTTAACTTTTTATTTGCAATCAATCAAATTCACTAGTTTTCTTGTTAATTTTTAGCATCTCTGTACATTCTGCCAGGTCCAAGTTCAGAGTCCCTCAGTGTTAAACAATATTTTATTCGATCATGGGCATATTAATCTAAATATATAATAAAAAATTCTAGGTTCTCTTAGCTGCCCAACTCTATAAGAACGTCAATTCAAATTTTGGCTTACTGGGGAATGTGTGCGCGGGTAAGTGTGCGCATAGATTCATTGTATGGGCATTAGTTCAGTGAGGAATAAATTATGACATTGTTGATTTTCTTGGTTAAGACTCGATCAATATTGTCCTATTTGTTCAGAAAAATTAGAAGAGGCACCAACAGGGGAATGTATCAAGTGTTGTGTTCACCAAGAATTGTGGCACGAACAATAATGCACTGCTTGTAAAAAGGCGCTTCTGTATTGACAATAAACAGCATTTCTCTGATATTGTAACATTTTGATGACATTATTTTGTAATTTGTTTTGATTGTGTGGTTCACTAAGCACTGCGTTCATTTACCTCGTGAGGATGCGCACACTTACCCGCAATACGGTGCATGAGAACGCACTCCGACTTTCTCTATTAAATTCTTTTTTGCGGAAAGAAAACGTTTTTGTTTGTTTGCTTTTTGATGTTTTCTTATAGATTAGAAAATTCTCTATCTTATGAATATGTTTTAATTTTCCTAGCTTCAACATTTGAAACATGGTATGGCTTGGAATGCAAAAGTGCGCACAGTTGCCCCGAATGACTCTATATAAAAAATATTCCAATCAACTTTGCACTCCCAAGTTGACGAAGAAGTCGTTGATTGTGATGAATCTGAACAAAGTTCAATTACCCCTCAATGTCATTATGAAATAAAAAATTTTCATAATTGCAAACTTTCTTAGGTCATAAACTTAATGAAGACAAAAATATATCTGCTTAGAAAAGAGGCAAAGAATACTAAATCAGCCTGTCGTACCCAAATCCCATGGAAATCCTCAAACAAGCGAAGGTATCGACAAACCATGAGGCGGACATCAAATTTCCAGTTACGTCATAATTGTAAATTAATCTTAACGAATCATGAACTATGCTTAATCCCCAATTAATTTTTAAATCGCGAATAATGATCTTGGTACTTACTCGAATGAGGTGATGCTTCCTGTTCAGCGAGGGTATCCTGAATACTTTGCACCAGTACAAGGTTTCTCCCAAAGCTGGCGGTTCGACAGAAGGGTTCCTCAGCTCCCAAACCCTGGCAGTTTCCTCCGGACTGGGGGCGTTCTGATCCGCCCTCTGTACCAAATACAAGGACTGGCTGCCCCTGGAAGCAGTGTCGTGTTGTGGCAGCGATTTTGGACCAACGCCGCCGCCTACAGGTTCGTACTTGTCGTAGGCCCAAACAACTCGCATGGTATCATTCTGTAACAAATTTTCTCTCGTTAATATCGGGAAACATGGAAACAGCGCTATCGAAAATTATATAGGAGAATTTTCAATTATCCCCCTCATCGAAAACTTAATACCACGGATCAAATTGAGCAATTGTCCGAATTAATATAAGCGTTAAATGCATTGCGTAAATCATTCATTTTAAATCACAATGATCGCATTCATCCAATTCATTTTAATTGAATGAGAACCGTGAAATTATTTCGGCTACTATAATGATACTCCGTCCCATTCGAAAAACCACCTATTATCTGCCTTGAATAAAAGGCTATTCATGCTCAAATGATCACCCTGACGTGGCGTAGCAACGCTCAAGTTTTGTACCCGAAAACGCGATCGAAAATGTAACAACGGCATTATTGTTACGCCGGCTGTTATCCACCAAAATTTTGGTTGTAAAATAAGCTTGTTTTTTCACGGTCAGAAACAATTTTCATAGATTTCAGTTGCTTGACGTGTCAGCCCAAATGATTCTATGAGCGCATCTTGCAGACATTCTCCGAGTAATGCCTCCAATTGTATGTCTTCGAGGCAATTCCTGCACTACATATCTTTTTTTCATTTTTGAACTTCCACAAACGTTCTGTGCATTTCAGCTGCAATTTTCTTTCAATTGAACCGGAAAACTACACATAATCTAACATTTTCAACATAGTAAGACTAAAATTCAAAGCGATATGAACTGAATATTATGGACTGATTTAAAACCTCACTGAAACCATCAAAAGAAGCTGCCAGTATGAGACATTTAACATTCAGAGCCATTTTCATAAACGTTCTTGAATATTTCGTGGAATTTGATGCTGCTGGCACTAAGAGTTAACATTGAATTTTATTCTGCAGTAATGAATGGACGCAGAGCATTCGTCAGTAGCTGATATAATCGGATTTTGTGGCGCCCAAGGACTCAATTCATCGTACGATTTACATACTACCGAATTCGTGACTCGAGGCATTCAAGTGACAAGCTTACTCGCTCTAACTACTTAAGGCCTCTCCTATTAACTCAGCTGACAATGTGACAAGAGATTTCAATAAGGATAAAAATGGCCGTGTTGTCTTTAATGTGCCTCCATCTCAATATATACGATACATTGTTGTGTCTACTCCCGACGAAGGAATTTCTATGGGTTGATGGAAAAGGGTCTCCTGCAATGCTTGGCTCAGATAACGAAGTAGTGTGTGTGAAGTTCAGGCCTGAAGGTATTCAGTCGAGTTGTGATATAATAATTTCAAGAGATGAAACTGTAATGAATCCCGCCTATGTGTAATTCGACAAAGGAAGTGCTCTTATAAGAATGGAATCTAACTCCACATTTGCCAGAAACAGCATTTGAGACTGGCATGTTATTTTCTAACGAAATTGTTTAGCTAGGAGATGGCGCAGTACCAAACCGTTGATATTTTTCATACCCAACATCAATATTTTGAGAAGCATCAGAATTGGTGAGACCTTCGTATCTCTGAAGCTTATATTTCAGGGTAGAAAACTAAATTTATGACTTGACACAGTTGTAGTCAGTCAAAGTGTCCAACTTTTCGATTTTCAAAGATATTTTTTATTTTTGACTTATATTTTATCAGGAATCTTCTGTTAAAATATATGTAAAAGTCAAAGATCCACCTGGCATACTCTATCATGCAGTTTTTCTTGAAAACGATTGGGTTTAGAGCATCAGACCATTCCTTTTTTTGAAAACCACCCCAATGTTTCGCAGAATAAGATTTGCACCTGCAATACTGCATCCTGCGCGAAATTAGAGTGATTTCAATGGGTGGTATCTCTTAAAAACAAAACTAATCAACATACTTGAAAGAAAACCAAAAATGTGAGAAGCATTCCAATGACACTCTCAGAAGGGTTGCATCTTTGAAAGGTACAAGAACCACCTCATGCATTTTTGTCTCATCTTTATTACTTTATTAATGTAATGGAAGGATATTCGATTACGTATCTACTGATATTTTGTTGAGTTTATCATGCACAGGTTCAGATTAACTGGATGCAATGTCGGACCCACGTTACAGAAATTTTCAGAGCGTAAGTGAATAAACAGAAGAAAATTGGCTCGACAGCGATTTATTAATTAGCAGTTTGCACTCGAGTTGAAACGATGAATCTGCTCCCTTGAAGTTGAACCTAGTTTGATCCCCTGTGAGATATCATTGCAGTGAGATTATCACTACTCAGTTTAGGTTGATAGGCATATCTCAGATATTACTGTATTCCTCATAATACATATGCAAAACACCACGCTGCTTTGAGTTAAGAATTAGTACTGAATTCGACAAGAAAACGATTGTCCTAGCATGCTTGCTCGAGAGATATGAATGTTTCCAAGTTATATGGAAAAAAATTGGTGGCTATATTAGGATTTCCGTAATCAACAAATTTCAAAATGAAAGTTTCAGGGGAAAGGGTAATCTTCCTCGAAAATAACGATTCAAAATGAACGAAAGTAGCATCGGCATCGCCAGTGACGTCTATCGGCGCTCATAAAGCAGACCGAAAATTTCAAAAAGATTATAGGCCCCTACGACGACGACGACACAGATTCCGGCCCCGGCTCTCCGGAGCTCTCGAGCAAAGAGCCGAAATAATGAAATTTCGTGATACCAGCTCAGATAAGCCCCGACGTTTTATCACTTTGCATTCCCATAAGTCTGAACATCCATTTGAGCGGAAACCTTTCAGTAGGTGAAGGGATCGGACCTCACAGCCAGATTAGAATTATCCTCCTTCATTGATTCAGTTTCGAAACCCAAATTTCATGGAAGGCTGCCCCCGAATGAACCGGCCCGATACGAAGGCCCTTCCGACTGGTCAAATTGATTTCAACTGTTGTAGGTCAAGACTGATTTAGATAATAGAAGAAGCACCCGTCTGGAAGTCCAATTTCAACAGAGTTATTCGGAAATATGGGATTTGGGCGCCGACAAGTCGACTTAGGTGGTTGTAGTTAAATTGTTCTTTTATACACAGTGGGCCATTGAAAAATAAAAAGAGGCTCTGTAGGTGGGCAGAACCGGAATATATAAAAACGCTCGGACAAATCGATTTTTGATTCCGGGCCTTCTGCACAAAGCATTTTGCAACTTTTCACTTTACATTCCTATCCCAAATTTTATTTGAAAAAGTCATTTTTACAGAGCCCTATTCTTTTTTTATGATTTGACTCCCTAAAAAGGAAGTTTTATAGAGTAGGTAAGTTCTGGAAGTTATTGCAACAAAATAATAGTCAAAAATGTATTCACATATTTAACTCTTTTCTCCAGCTATTTCACAAATGACCCACGCCATATGTCTGAAGGATACCCTTCCAAATCCGACCACCAGCGAGAAACCATCCTCAAATCACCTCGACCTGCTCAATTATCCCGAACGAAAACCTCTTCAACCGACGTCCAACTGACAAACGACATACGTGTTTATACACGAGAGAAAAAACCGCTCTTTATGGTTAATTAATTCGATTCCATGTTACTGCGGTTTTTCGTCTTCATCGTTTCTTCCAATTTATTAGAAAACCGGGGGTTAACACCGTCATTAAAAAGTCGTTAAGTTCTCCTTGGCACAAGGACAAAGGATATTATGTTAGGTGTTCAAATGAGGGGTTACGGATGTTGGTCTCTCAATTTGGTAACGACATTCGCACCTTCATTATGACGCTTTTTTTTTCTTCACGATCGCATTATTCCGTTCACACTCGACCGAGGAATCAAATCACCCACCTAGGAAACGCTGACAACTGCCGCATAACTGAAAATGAAAAAACTCTCGAAAAAATCGTTAGTTTTCATCAGGTAAAAATGACACCTCGAATTGAAAATAGGCTGGCGCTAATTAATCGGTGACTGACGACCGACAACATGTGTTTTTGGACACCCTGTATCTCCGAAGTCTGCATTCCAACGTTCCATTTATCATGCAACATCTTAGGGGTTCTTTACGTCAGCTGTCAATACACGCCCTTTGGCACTAATGCCAAAGATTTCCAGATAAATCGTCGAATATCTGTCAGTAATAGCAGTCATTTTTCCCTAACACCCCTAACAATATATCTTTATCGGTCGATTGGCAAATTCATTACCGTGACTTGCAGAAAAGATCGAAACGGCACATTTTAAAGAGGAAATACCATCAGGAAAGCGCTCGCTCTAATGGATCTTCACGGCTCGGATATATGGACAGAGTTAAAAATTCCCTTTCGTAGTCAGTTTCAACCCGAAATAACTATCCGGCTGAGATGGCCGAGCTCCATCTTCGCTGTTTGTTCAATCCGAAACTAGCTGACCGGGTATACTTACGGAATTATCTGATTTGAAATTTAATTTGGGATTCGAAGGTAAGGGAGGAAATGAAAAATAGTCAAATATTTGTCGGCGTAATTAGGATAGACTGCTTGCTCGACTTATTTGTTTTACTCTGCATTTGTTACTATAGAATGCAGTATTTTTTGATTCGGATGAAGATTTGACTGTGATTTCTGATTGATGATTCAATTTATGTCAGTTTCCTGACAGAATATAAGCAGATGCTGCTCGAAAAAAAATTATATGAAAGACACCCACAAGGAACAAGGAATCAACCTCAAGTTTTTTCGCAAATATTCATTATAATGTAAATTGGAAATCCTAATAAAGCTTCGTTATTTTCCTAGCAATAAGACCCACGCATCCAATTTTTTTTTTGGACCACTCGCCGAAATTGCCGAGTGAAAAACTGGAAGGAAACAGAAAGAGCCCAAAATAACTAATTAGTCATTTCGTTTCTCCCTCGATATTTTTCCTACCGCATTTCGGAAATTATTCCGGTACACCAACAAGATTATTCATGATGCTCGGAGATGTATATTTCAGGAGGCTCCCTGCTTTTAATATTTTTATCCTCCGGCGGCGAATTTGTTTATCACTCCGCGTCAAAAACACTGTTTCAAGTTATTTAGATGCTAATTACTGTTTTTGTACGGTTGCACATCAATAATGGAGATGAAAACGTAATACGGACGATTTTAAGTGAAAAGATTTCGACATCAAAGGGGCGGATGCGAATTGGCAAATTATGGAACTGCACGGTGAGTGGCTTTAGAAACATGTCGAGCGTTTATTAGCGGCTATTCGACTGGAATAGATTTCGCGTATCGATTTCGTGAAATTGAACGACAAATATTTCATAACTCCACTTTTCAATCAGTCCGAGATGAAAAAAATATTTACCAGCGTATATATCCACGAAACGCAGATTCCACAAAAAGGTTTCTCATTTTCAAACTTTCACCGCTCGTTGAATGGAGGTTACTCTTTCATTCAACCACACCTATAATCAAAGTTTATCATTCAATTCGTTACCATAGCCACCAATATGAAACGTGTCCTCAACGTTTTATCAATGGGATGTAAGAAACGTTGAATCAACTTTTATCTCTTAACGTTTATTCAACGTTAAATAATATAATAATAATTTAATAATAATAATAATAATTTATTCATCCTTTCAGATACCGCAGAGGTATATAGGAAATGTCAATACAAAAGTAAGCAATACAAAACTATTATTCTAATACATCAGAAAAGAATTCCTTGAAATCATAGTATCCCCTGGAAGATAACATTTTTTTGATCTCCCTCTTGAACATTATCTCATTCATGGACTTAAACCTATTCGGCAGATGATTATATAATGCAATACCGGCATATATGGGGGATGACTCGTATTTGGCCGTCGAGTGCCTTGGCACACAAATCATATTTCGGTTCCTAGTTCCATAGCTATGGAAATCAGAGCATTTTGTGAGACAATTAATATTAGATCGCACATACAAAAGACAATTTAGGATGTAAATGCAGGGTAGTGTAAGTATTTGATAGTTCTTGAATATCAGTCTGCATGAATCTCTAGGTTTCAAGCCGAATATAAGACGAATGATCTTTTTTTGAGTGATGAACACACGATCGCATTCCGACGATCCGCCCCATAGGATGGTATTGTAGTTTAGGTGACTGTAAACAATAGAATAATATATATTCAATAGGGTTTCTGTGGAGACAGACCCCCTCAGACGATGCAGAGCATAATACGAGCTATTGAGCTTACGGCATAAATGGTCAATTTGAAAATTCCATCTCAAAAACCTGTCAACGTGCAGTCCCAGAAACTTGACATATTCAACAGTCTCAAGAGAATTACCCGCAACTGTCACCGCAAGTGGAGTAGACCCACCGAAATCGCGGTTTTGAAACTTAATTATTTGAGTTTTCGCCAAGTTTATAATAAGCGAATTTTTACGACACCAGTCGAGAAATCGCTGAATAAGTTCTTCACATATATGTTTCAATTCTTCAATACTTTTCGCCCTTACCGCCAGAGAAACATCATCCGCAAACATCACTAGAATAGCTGCAACGAGATAGTCTGGTAAGTCATTAATGAACAAGAGAAAAAACAAAGGTCCCAGAACTGACCCCTGGGGAACACCTAGCCCTGAGTGATATCTTTTAGAAAAGTTGCCATTGAGGTCGACGAACATAGTACGATCGGACAGGTAACTGGAGATCCAGTCAAGAAAAATACCCCTGAATCCGATCTGGTGCAATTTGTCGATTATGTTACTACGAAAATTCAACGTTTCTTCCACGTGTGTTTACTGGGCTTTAAGACATAGTGTTTAGGTTGCCTATATACTCTAAAAACCAACAGGTATTTTATTAAAAAAATGTGAGTGTTTTCAACCCCGTCATCTGAAAGAAACGCCAACAAAGCAACGAAATTAATGTCGTTGAATGAATGAGAAAATTCCGCGGATAAAAAATAGGCCGCCGGTGTTCTTAACAGACCCGAAACTTCCACTCCAAGACCATATTTCCGGGCTCAACTTCTAGCAGAAATATATCGCAGATCGTTACATATTCCTGACGGAAATATTCAAACTTGGAACTACACCTCCATAAATCATGGCGCTCTGCGAAGCCACTTCCTGAAAATTTAAAGAAAGGGCAGGCGGGGGCGAAAATAGAAGTAACCTTCTACGGCACTGGGACCGAGCCGGGAGAAAGGTCAGATCAACCTAATTGACATAAATCTTGATTGACGGACTATTCCTCCGGAAATCCGTCGTTTGTCCCGGACCTTTGGGAATTATGTAGTGGATTTGAATAGAAAGTAAATATTTGAGGATTTTCCTAGCCTTCCTCCACGTCCAAGAAACGAGGTTATCGTTCTGCTACTAACGAGCGGCAGGAAGAACATTACGAGCGGGAATATTCATGCCTCGCGGAAAGTGTTGATTTTGTAATGGCAGCGCTTGTTGATGTTTGACTTTCCTGCGACTTTTATCCACTTGTAGGTAAATCTTCGTGGGTTTCCCATTATTTAAGTGGGGTTACACCAATTACACGAACCTCTGCATTCCCTGTAGGTTGAGTCAGTTTACGATGCTCTCTGAGAATGTGAAAATTTGAGTTCGTTAATCAGCCAGATAGTTTCGGTGTTGTGCGTGTCAGAAATTTTGATTAAAACGATCCAATGGAATTGGAACTCTGCAATATTTTGTGAGGATGATATAGCTACAGAAATGTCGTTTTTTTGCTCTATTGATGTCACTCAGAATCCGGGTTTCATAAAGCTTGACCGTGGAATCAACGCTTGATTGACGAATAGACGTCAATTTTTTTTCAAGCGATAATTCAGCCATGATCATTCAGAATATCATTCTTACATCAAATTATAATGTTCATATGTCCAGTCAATTATTCTCAATTGCTACTTCTTCAATATATTCAGAAATGAAAAATTTTCAGTGATTCCGCTTTAGAAATCGACTGACTGTCAAATCGTTGATCGGACAATCAAAGTTTTATGAAACCCGCTGTTAATTTACTTTCTCACCTGGCAAGTTATGGTGCTTCCATTTACCAATGTATTTCCCTCACAAAATCAAGCTTTTAGGTACACAAAACTCATAATATCATTTCTGTCCAAATATTCAAACGTGTCCTCGAAATAGGAAAGAACCAATTTGAATTCAACCCATTAGGGATGGCAGATAGCGCCACTTACAAAACTCGTATTCGAATTGAATTACTTACCGTGATCGGGATATCGTGGTTATCGCAAGTGTCTAGCCGCCTCCAGAATCTCAACACGGTGTGTGTATTGTTTTCGTATCCCAGCAAAAGTCTGTAATCCTGGCTGGGATCAACTTCCGGCTCCCTATCTATCGAACTTCCGGGCGAGTCCTTAACATGCCGGTCCTGAAACAATAGCAGAATATTCAATGTGCGCACGGGGATAGTTGAAAAAGTGGGTAGTTAGCACGTGTAGAGGAGTGGAAGTTTGGGTGGTAAGCAACGTCAACGACGACTTTGTAGGCGCAGGAGGGAATAATGTACCACTCGTGGTTCTTGGATTTTGCAGGAAGTAAGGAAGAATATGGAAGTGATCTCTTTCGGATAACTCGTTAATCAATTGGAAAGCTATTTTCCCCATAGATGAAATAAAATCTACTGCTGAAATAAACGGTAAATGCAAAATCGTCAATATTTCTTCAAGGGGGGATTTCTAAAGGTGGAATCTAAAGATACACTGCGCAAAAAAATTAACGCACATTATGGAAATCTCAAATTTATTCTTCAACTGAAGGTGTTCTCAATGATAATTATTTTTATCAGAATTATGCATGCATATGTTATCCAGTTTCGACGGTTTTCTTCAATACAGATGTTTTTTCCCAGCAGGAATAAAAAAAGATGAATGATGATGAGACCTATGAGTACGAATTCAGGTGATTTTTGACAGGTTTCTAGGTCGACGAATTATTCAGAAAACCAGGTTTTGGAAAAAAGGCCAACTAGTTTCGACTTTATAAAATCTTCATCAGGGCTCTAAAATGGTACAACAAAACTACAATAATTTCGGATGTTCGAAACTTACAATTAAAGATCAAAACCTTATTTAAAAAAATATTTTCAAAATACATACACACACATATACTATTATAAATGAGGAAAAGGGTTCGGAAAAATTGAATTTGACCCAAGAGGAATGTGCCCAAGCGGTAGTTTTGAGAGAAGAAGGGTGGACATACACAAGAATTGCAGAAAGGTTTGGAGTTTCCCATACAAGTGTGTCCAGAATGTTGCAGCGACTCAGGGAGACAGGTATTAATGTCCGAAGACCTGGACATTTTGCCTCTACCATTGTGATCGACGTTCCCTTGTATACAGACGTCCACATGAAAGATATGCTTAGTGCAATTTCCTGAATACTACTGGTTTCGGGGGAGGATCGATTATGGTATGGGGTGGAATATCTTTGACTGCTCGCACAGACCTAGTGGTCGTTGATAATGGAGCTATGAATGCTGATAAGTATATAAGGAACATTCTTGAAGAGCATGTAGTGCCATTTGCCCCATACATTGGTGAAAATTTCATTTTTATGGACGATAATGCCAGACCCCATCGTGCGCGCATCGTTCAGGAGTACCTTGAAGAGGTTGAAGTCTCCCGGATGGAATAGCCAGCAAGAAGTCCAGATCTCAATCCGATTGAGCAGGTTTGGGACAACCTCAATAGAATAATAATAATAATAATAATAATAATAATAATAATGTTTATTCATCTATAAACATGGTTTACGTTACAGAGATCATACCAGATATAGTATAATCTGTGTGTAACTATTAATTATAACTTAATTCAATTCTACAATATATAATTTCAAACATAAATAAACCTTTCCTAACATTCACTTCACTGTGAAGGCACTCCTGGCTCTTATTCAAAAATCCAAACCGGGTTTTACGTTGCTCAAATTGGTGAAATTATCCTGTCATAATCGGTGAGTAGTTTGTCCTAATCGGTGAGTATATTTGTCCTAATCGGTGAGAATGTTTCGTCATAATCGGTGAGTATTTGGTATTATAGTTGGATATTCTGATGTATTTTGTTTCATTCATTGAATTTATTAATTAAATCATTTGCTTCTCTTATGTTCAACTGAACTAGCCATTCCCTGGTTGTCCTCTTAAATTTCTTATAATTTCTAATTTTTTTCAACTGAATTGGGATCGCTGCTTATACTTTAGAAACAAGGAATTGAGCTGATCTCTGTCCTATTCGCTTAAAACATTTTGAGGTATAGTAGGTTCTATCTTTATTTCTTGTTTCGTATTCATAATCTACGTTATTTAATGGTATCTTTCCCTTGAACACGCTTACGGCCATTTTTAGAATGAATAATTTCCTGATGTTGAGTATTTTGGATTTTTGGAATAGAGGCTCACTAGGGTATGTTATTCTTTTACTATATATGAAGGCTGAGAAGTTCAGAAAATCATCCAGCTACTCTTAATGACTTAGGAATCCAACTCGGAGAAATCTGGGAAGGATTAGATCAGAACATTTTAAGATCACTCATTTTGAGTATGAACCGTCGTTGCCGAGATGTAATTAACGCAACTTGGTGGAAATACCAAGTATTAAATCACTTATCAGCATTTAAGTATTTTGAAAATTGTTCATTTCTCTTCTTTCACATAAGATTCGGTGAATTTTTCTTCCATTTAATGTGTCTTGTTTCGTTCAAAACCTTCCCGAGAGAACATGAAAAATAAGTTATAAAGTCAATGTAAAGTTAACTTTCATTAAAATTGAGATTTTCAGAATGTGCGTTAATTTTTTTGCGCAGTGTAGTTATTCAAATTTCGTCACCTAAAACCACTAACAGAAATCGAGCTTAAGTTCTCTCAACTCTCTGAGTCGTTTAAACGTATAGGTACTTTATGACACATAATCACAGAACTGGATATATTCTTTGATGTTTTCTTCCAAATTTCACGATATTTTTATTAACTAACTATACAGTATATGTGTAGATACATATACTGACTGAAGTTAGGCATAATTTTCATTGAATATAATGCAAAAGATTGTATGAAATGTTGAAATTTTTTCCTGAAGTATCAATCTTAAGAATACTAAGAATATCCTTCATCAGATGTCACTCGACTTCAGTGTCAAATTTTGTCCCAAGACGAACAAAACGTAAACAGCGGAAATTTCAATTTTACAATTTCCACCCACATAAGATACGAATTCCGAAAACTCCAGCGTTCGGAGTCTGAATAAGCTCTATTTAAATTAAGGCAACATCTGCTTAACCCTCATTCCACGAGAGCGTGTGTATCATTCAATCTCTTAACGTGTGAGGTCCAGCATTATTTATTGCCTCCATACCGGCCATCGGTCCCCATTCTCTATAGGCCAACTACCAATAAACTCGTGGATAAATGAATTGTCACCAGGGTCCCAGCACACACCGGTCTTTTCCTATTCGATCGAATTAGTAGATCCGAAAGAAGCGCTTCTGTTACCGCCAGGCTCGAAAAACGATGTCCGACCGAATTCCCTTATCGTCCATTGATCACCACTCGTTATACTAAATGGCATATTTCCTCAATCTCATCCGTATCTACAAGAATTATTGGTTCCTGGAAAGAAAACACGAAATCGGTATATATAGACGTTAATAACCGGTGGGGGAAACTGAGGTGGTCCCTACATATACTCCGTGTTTGGAATCGGATGAATTATTTATACAGATTTGATGAATTTTCGTTCGGATTCCATTCGGCATTCTGATCAGGATTCGGGCAGGTACGACCGGGCGAAGAATACTTGATGATCTGAATAACGGACTTTTATTATTATCGTTCCCCGCGCTCTCACACAACGAATTCAAATTCGATTCAGCAACTACTTTATTATTTTTTATGGCCACAATTTATTCCCTGTTTATACGAAATTATCTCTCGAATGTCTTTATTAAAAGTCGTTATAGGGAAAAATGTTGATTCAAATTTCGTGTTTTCGGATAAGAATTATCTTGTTTTCGACGGCTTTATGTTTTCCTCCAAAAGAATGGTTTTAACGACGTCGACACAGAAATTCTTCGACAATACTCGATGAACCAAAATATTCCTCTTGTCAAAGGAACCCAGTCCCTTGAAGGCAATGGGAAATCTGCTGAAGAACTTAAATAATTTCATATTTTGTCAAGGAGTTGGATGTAGCTGTAGATATGGAGGTATTCACGTATCTTCCTTGCAAGGAAATTCCGAGTGCACAGCCAAAGATGCAGAGGAAGTAGACAGTCATTAACCATGCCATTTTTGCGCGCTCACGATAAATAACTATCGAATACCAATTACGTCCATATAGACTGCGTAATTAATATGGGAAAAGCACACGTACTCCTCTCCATAACCGCAATTCATGTTAGCCATGACTTAATTAGGATCACGTTTACTATAACTACAAGCTGTTTATCTAAGGTAATAATCAGGCCTTAACTTCTACCCAACTCCTCCGCTTTATATGACATTTTTATTCGCGATAAAATCAGACGCTTAAATTCACCTGCGAGCTAAGCGGCGATGACTACACGTTCTGCCATCAGGTACTTTAATCTTATGTGAGCGATAAAAACTTGCCGAAACAAAACGCATTCTTCGCTAAACACAGCTGCTAGAAGAATTCGGAACATTATTGGATTTCAGGATATTTAACGGAGGCTAATTTCTGCCCTTTTCGTCTACCAGAAATCAACAATAAGCTAACACATAAACATGAAAACCATAAAATCCCTAAATGAAAAGCTCTAAGAACAACCTGCTGTATATTTGTAATTTTCCTACTAGATGAGAAGTATTCTATACCTTCGTACAATTACTTCTGCCTTGCCGACTCATTATCAACCTTTTGAATAATAAACAATAACGCAATCTTGCGGAATTCGAGCCATAAATGCTTCCACCTGTCATGAAAAACGTCCCCAGTCCGTTGAAAACCATTAGAAATGTAAATTCAGCCTCGTCAAAGGGAGATCGTTACTGAATTATTACATTAGCGGTTGGAGACAGAGAGAGGGTTGGTTTTTAACCAGACTTTCCACTCAAGGAACAACTGTCTCTCAACCCTTCAGGTCCCCAGGATTAACCGTACCTCACACAGCTAAGGGTTATCTGCCTCACGATAACCAAGTTTCGGAATTGACTGATACCAGCAGGCCAAGCTGCGGTAATACATTCAGCTGAAACGACAACTTATTTATCAACTGACAGTCTTATTTACGAAAATACATTAGATTCGTAAATCTCTGTTACGGTTAATCCAATTAAATCTGTTCGGAAGATTCACCTAAGCGGTAAATGAGATTTTTCGAGAATAACCAGAACAATTGCTTGTAATTAGAGGCATTATGAGCTATTGATCCTAGATTGAATTAATAAATACCGGAACAATAGAAATTTCTTCACATTTCTTCCAAGAAGTATTTTCACGTCATTCCATTGAAAAGACGGAGAAGTCAGAAGAATATCTTTCATTGATTCCTGGAATAACGGAGAGATGATATCTCATTTAGAAAAGCAATTCGCAAAGCTGGGTATAGGTATAATAGCAAACGACGCATCTACTCAGGGAGCAAGTGAATTATTTCATTTGCTCGGGGAACTTTACACGAAATAGATGAAATATTCCGTTTGCAAGATTATTTCTGCCTTACTAATCTTTCCCATTAGTCTCCCGTCCGCCCTACTTGAAAGGAATTTATGTAAGAAAGCTCCTTCCATCTTACGGATGACAATGTACACAAAAAATTCCTAATGAGTAATATTCTGAAGACATCGAGTCGAGATCCCTTTGAACTGCACGGTTCGGCAAGTTCATTAGCGTATTCCATTTGTCCCTTCTCCTTAAATTCACGTTCTAATTGCTAATTGGGTTCTTAAAAGCCGCAGTTTCGAATATTTCGATCCGGAGAGGGTTTAATTTATGTATACCCCGTAAATGACAGCTTAAATATGTGTTGCTCCGAGATACGCCAACTGTAAAGTGGGACCATATGGAAGGGCCATGCCATGTGTTAATTAGCCCACGGGTCTATATGGGAAAAGGGGGCAATTTCGCTGAATGGGAATACGCCCAGGTGAAAAGTGTATCTGATTTTGAGTAATGATATCACGAGGGCTCGCTAGATACACGCAGATTACGGCTGTCTAGTTTGAAAAATTGATTTCCTACCGTAAATATGAGATTAGACACGCTTATCAAGATGAATTGATGTCCGAATTTAATCTGTATAATTGCAGCGGCTTTATTTCATTCTTTCCTTTTCTTCTGACAGAGAAAGCCGTCAGCGAACGTAGGAAATCCAAAGAAAAGTTGAATTGTTATCTTTTTCCTTTAAGTATTAACTTTTATGGTAGAAGTGCTCAATTATTCTTGTGTTTGTGAGTATGTATCTATTTTAGCTTCATGTCAGTTCTGTATAACATCTCAAAACCTTTTCAACTTGTTCCCATAAAAATGTTAAGATCACCTATCTGAGAATAGTATAAATCGCATACAAAGGAAAAGGACAGCCGTAAATTTGAAATCCCCATTAAACAGAAAAATTTAAACCCATCATTTCTGTCATAATGGGTGGAGGCTTTATTAAATCATATATCTAAAGTTATGGAAATAAGATTTAGTGGAAGGGTCTAGAGCTAGAGGGTTTTCATTTGAGATGCAGGTCAACGATTTAGCGTCCGTCCCAGGTAAATATTGAGATCTGACATGGTGTCCTCCAGTGGATTCGTGTGTTGTCAAATACGAACAGGTTTTTTGGAATCCGCCGAAATGCTACAGGAGGTAGAAGAAATTACCAAGGAAACTTTGGGCCGTGCACGATAAAACCCATTACATCCGTTCGAATGAATGCGGCTGATGTGATAGAGCCAACTGAAACGGTTTTCAGTGATTATTTCACCTTTCTTCTCCCAGAAACGAGATCGTTAGGGTACCTTGTAAGTTGCGCAGCATTTCACCCTCAATGTCTAATGTTTAATGGTCTAGGAAGCAATAAGGAAATAACGAACGTCTTTTTGATGTCGGAAAATACGAATAGCTTCGGCAGCGCTAATTGAGTGCCTCCACATGAAAGGTCGAATTTGACCACCTTAGGGTCCTTTATGACGCAATTCCACCACGTCCGAAGGCATTAAGCCTTGGATAAGTTGCGGCCCATTTCATCAGGGGGTTCTAATGGGATTTTTCGCGGAAAAAATTAAGGTTTTTGGTCCATAAAATCTGCACAACCTAATACAGGAGCAACAGCCACAAACATGATTCATTGTGGCTATTAAACACCACAGCACCAATCCAAATTCCTAAGTGAAGTCTCTCTCGTTCAATCTCATTAAAAAGATTTAGAAATTCAAATTAGCAACCGTATAAAATAATTTCCGGCTAAAAATAAAACCTATTTGTGTACAAAAACTGGTCACAATGAGTCTGAATTCTCGAGAAGCTGGTTGTTTATTCTACAGGAAGTCCTTCGAAAATTGGTGAATAACGTCGTAAATACCACCTTCAACCGGTCAATTACCGTGCACTATCATTATTTTATTAGACGGACAACCAATGCAGATCATCGTGAAGATAAAATAATAATTTCACACCTAACAAAAGGTTAGCACCTCACTCGAGTGTTATTACATTCGGTGAATTGTATAATTTGGTGAATGTGGAAAAGGTAGCAGTCAGTCGGATCAGCGTACGATTTAGCCTAATTGATGGGCGATTTCGGAGGTTAGTCAGAAGTTTCAGATTGTCCGAGGTTGTTTGCCACGGAGATAATTCGAAATCAGCGGATTTGTGCTCTATAAACCTGCCTTTAGTTACCGTATAATATATGGCAATTATCTTTCGAATAACATCATTAGGTCAATAGGCCCATCAAACTGACGTCATGGCCAAACATTAATGGCATACAAACAACTCAATGGGTGCTCCGAGATGGAAATCTATAAAAGCCCCCAAAAGAAAATGTTCCATTCATCAGACCTCGTGAAACGAATTCCTCCCGATACCCCAGAAGTTTCCATTCCGAGATCAACATTTCATTCGAAGCTGTTTATTCCTTTCAGCGCAGAGAAGTCGGGGATGACTTCACAGTCCGCGTCTTCGTAATTAATTTTAATTATGATACGAGGCTTTCAGAACCACCTGTTTCCATTGAGTGTCGTACATTTATCCCAACAGTAATAAATTTCTGCCTCTTTGAAGGAGCCACAATTCAACCAGCTCGCAGTGTGAGAAGGATATTAATAGTATACTGGAGTTGAGGGAGAGACGAAAAAACGAATTGAATCGTTGGAAAAAGAAAACCGTCGAAAAATTTCACATTCTGAAGCGTCAAAATCGAAATTGTCGAAGGGTTAAATTACGAAGAATGAATTAAAGTTCAACATGTATACTGAATTCCAGTCGGAACGGCATAAGAGGCATTCCAACTCCGAAAGCTATCAAAGTTGTCCCATCAGACCAAGAATTTCTTATCAGCGGGATAGATCCTTGCCACTTCCATCATATAAGGTGGCTCTGAAATTTTCAGCAAACTCCAAATGAGTAATTAATGCGGAGCTCAGAGACACAACTGTAGAATCCAGGCATGAACGTATTCCGATCTCTCTGCCAACAAAACGTTAACATCGGTTCCAGGCTGGCCCAGATTATGTTTGCATGTTTGTGGAATCTCGATTGAAACTTTGTCCAACTAACGCGGGGTCTTTGACAAGAGTCACCTGTGTGGTTCATTCAGAAGTGTGCCATGACGATTTTCTATCCTTAGAATCTATTCGAATACATATTATGATGAAATGAAAATAGAAAAGTATCGGAAAAAGTATTAGTTTAGGGTTTAGCAAGTATTTTCATCATTCATGATTTGGTGGGATCATTATTTTTTTCTTGAGTGGTTTAGAACATTGAAAGAATAGCACATGAAAGAATACTGAGTATATTTCCAAGTATATTCTGTATATCTAAAAATAAATAGCCTAATGCGCTTCTGAAGCATAAAATTCTCGCTCCCATAATTGGTTTATTCGAATCAATAAAAGTCAAGCACTCCCCCAAAAGTAATATTTATTGTATCCTTAAATATTCCGCAACTTACTGAAAAACTCCCCTCACTCTTTATTGAACCATCAATCAAAAATGGGGACGGATTATTACTAGGGTTAAATTAGGGGAGACAACGAATTTTCATTGGTCGACATCCCCCAGCGTGAGGAAAGTAGCAACAGAAAATTCCGCAGATATACGAGCTGCAAAAAGTGCCAACGATCAGAAGGTTTTAATTAAATTCCTACGAAGATTCTTTGAGCAATTAGATATTCGGAGGGCGATGTTGTGTAGATTGACGATCGATTTTCGACGTAAAAATCGGCACCAAACAATCGCTTTATTCTATTGGCATTCATCTTGTTCGATTGTTATGCGTATTGAAAATGGGAACAAGAATTTTTATTCAGGTAAATGATGAATACTGTCGCTCTTATCAGTTTGACACGGATCTGCAGATGGCACTCATGACCTAGGTAACATCTACGACTACCCGGCGATAGGTTGCGCAACCGGCTATATATCTCTTAATGGGGCCTATCCTGATGATTCTTCAACAAGATGGAAATGGCGAAAACTGCCCAGTACCCTAAATCTTTGTGCGTTTCAAGATTAATAAGTGTCGGCGATGATAAACCTCCAACAATTTCGTCCGTTTTCGGCGGCACCAACATGAACAGACCCTTGTCATTGTGCGTTGGAAAGAGGTTAGGCTACCGTGAACGGACGCCGAGTCGACAAGCCACCAGTCACGCCGCATATTAAAAATATTCCAACTGGGTCCGGTCCGACTGGTATAACCAGAAGCCGGATGAAAGATTTTAATAATACGATTTCGATCGTAAATATTCCTTAATTATTTGGTGTTGTACGTTGTTTGTTGCTCTTAAGGATACACCGTCGTTGGTCGAGATCTTAGCATGGTGATACGGCTCTAATTTATATAGGCTCGGCTGGTTCCGAGATACGTCCGATTTCCAAGGCTTTGTACCGTTCGGAACGCGGCCAGATGATGTATCGGTTTATACGTGTGACATCCGAAACCAGAAATATCGGATTAGGGATTTGTGTTTTCGGTTTATTGACAAGGCCAATTTTTTTGTTCCGTCGGCGTATCGGTTTCAGTCGGAGCTCTCCTGATGGGATTTCCGATGCGAAAACAAAAAGGTCTCGGGTATAAAACTACGCCTCATTCGAAACTTAATTAGAGGAACGTTAATTCGACACGAAAAAGAAATCGGAGACCGAAAATCCAACGAGGCAGCTCGTCCGAATCAAAGCGATTCGAATTATTCAGGCTGGATATTGCCGAATATTGTCTTTCCTCTTCAAGGGGGTCCTTTTACATCCATCCGCGCGTCGGTACAGAAATATTCGCGATGGATCGAATGACGTTTCACGAACAGCTACTCGGCTCGCATTCCATTCTTTCAAAAGAATCATGGGCGCGCCATCCATAAATGAATATCATGAACATAACATACTTTGGAGTGCCCTTCAGCAGGCTGAAGGAAGAAAAATGGATAAATATCGAACTTGTACTGCAAAGTAGCAAAATTCGATACAAATCCGTGGATGAATGAAAGAGTTGAAGTAACAACTTGGCATCGGCATCACGGGCATTCTGGAAGCTAAAGGATAGAGTGTTTCAAAATCACGACCTCAATCTGAAGACCAAAACAGCTGTTTACAAGGCAGTGGTCCTCCCAACGCTTCTTTACGGAAGCGAAAGCTGGACGTCCTACAGGCGACATATTAAACAACTTGAAAAAACGCAACAACGTCATCTAAGACAGATAATGCACATCAGATGGATCCACAAAGTTTCGAATGCAGAAGTCTTGCAGCGCGCGAGTTGTACAACAATTGAGACTCAAGTAACGAGGGCCTGACTCAGATGGAGCGGCCACATTCTGAGGATGCAAGACACAAGACTCCCCAAAATAGCTCTATATGGCGAATTCACTGAGGGAGCCCGGAAACCAGGAGGCCAGTAAAAGCGGTTTAAGGATACACTATATCAATCCCTAAAATCAGTTAATGCCAATCATAACTGGGAACAACTAGCATTAGACAGGTCACAGTGGAGGTCTTTGGTACACAGTTATAATGGAGACTCGAGAAGGATACAGCGGCGGCCAGATCTGGTTGGTGACTATCCATGCCCGGAGTGTGGTAGGATATGTAGGTCACGGTTGGGACTCTACAGTCACAGGAGAGCACACAGTCGCAATTAGCCCTGAAAGATTATAAGTCTGTTCGCACTTTTTTTTTCCTTTCTTCTTCTTTTCTTTTTGTTTTTTTCCCTTTTTTCGTCTTTTTGTAGATTCATTCCCGGCAACGGGATACAGCAATGAATGAATGAATGAATGAATGAACAACTCAATTTTAAATTTTGAAACACGGTGAATTAGAAGTGTTTCATTGAAAATAAGAACATCGACACCCGCAGGACCTTCATAAAAACTCCCATAAACCCCAGCAAAGGAGCTTTCGGTCGAGAATGGAACCAATCCCAGTTGAAAAAATAATTTCCAACACGCCACACCGAGAGCGTCTTCCCTGCATCCGAATCCGACTCGAAAGGAAATTCTTCGTAAGATGAATGATGTTCATTTTACCTGTCCGCGTCTAAATGCTAGATTAAAACCGTAATGGACCGTTACAAACTGAAATAAAGTGAGTGGGATAAAGATGAGAGATAGGGAAAAACGCGGAGGACGTTTTAATTTCTCCCGTAAGACTTTTTAGGCTTTATTGTCGACGGTCATAACCCAGACCGGGATTTTGTTCTTTCGTTTCATAAATAAATGGGCGAGGTTGCGTTTTGTGCCGACTATGGTGCTACGAAGTTTATGGAATTTCAGTTTTAATGGTCAATGATGAATAGTGTCGATGATGAGGTTAAGTTAGGTTAGGTTGAGTTGGGTAAGGTTAGGTTAAGTCAGATCAGGTTAGGCTATGATGCGATACTGAGTTTCTCATTAAAAAATCAAAGAATTCATCGTTGAAGAATAGAAATGCACAGAGAACTCATAAGTGCTATTGGCATTTTAATCATAACTGCAATTAATAGTTTTTCATAAAATGAATCATGAATCTTTGTAATCGGGGTTGATAAAACTTTCCTGAATAGATAATAAGAAAACGAAACCACCTAATTACATGTCGAAATAGGCCAGGAACAAAGATTGCCCGTACTCTACACCAGAATCGAAAACGTTCAAGACAAAATTTTTAATGATCGTCATAAATCAGAACTAACAACATTTATCACAATTTTATTGTTTTCGTTTTCATGCATTATGTAAGAAGTTTATTTCTGTCGAACATAAATGAGAACAGAACGAAACGCAACTCTGACTTCTTCGTTATTCGTCGGTTTCATGTCTGGGCCTAATAACGCTATATTAGGAACGATTTAATTGAAAACTTGTAATACATGAATGACCCGAGTCGTAATTTTTATGGAAATGCGAAACGGCAGACACGGTATCGAAATGCTACCAAATTTTGAGCTACCAAATTGGTGAATATCCTGCTGAAAGAAAATTTTATCACTCCCATTTTCCTTTTATACTTGACATATAATTCTTTTCACATCCCTTAAAGTCAAATAATATGTTAACTTTTCCCTTACTCGACTCAAGAGGTTAATTAATGAAAATAATGAGGCAAACCACGGCTCTAATCTGTTCACTCTCACTGATCACACAAGGACATCAACATTTAATTAAAATGAATCCTGCAAAGCCAACATAACCAGCCACATCGAAAGTTTCCTGTGTAGAATTGGCTGGAGGGAAAAAACGTTTTCTTCCAATTATTGTCCTTCGGCTACTTTGATGTCAATTAGTGTCACTTTGAGCGCGACAACCAAGTCCAATCGGAATTCATGAAGAGGATTTTGTTGGGTAATTGACGGAATTATCTTTGTTATTATAAATATGATCGCGTGATCGTATAGAGGTCCAGGTGAAGGGATTTTTCCACATTTCGCTTGCTACATAAAAAAATGATGGAAGACTGAAATTTTTAACGTTAATCCTCATCAATTATTGTAGTTCCAATTTTGTTATCGTGGAGGAAGCACGATCAAGTTCCAACTTCAAGTCGAAAATTTCTACTTGCTTATTTGAGTTCGAGACAGTTTTCCTGGCGAAATGTAATAAATTAAAAGTTTGCGGCGGATTCTATATAATAAAGTTACTTTTGCGTTTTGGCGGGAACTTGGCTTTATAGGCGCGAATTTAAACAAACATAGACATTTTTCACCATCTTGACAGCGCGAAAAATGAAATGACACAAGAATCATGACATTGGCATAACTAAACACTGAAGTAACTCGGATATTTGAAATGGGCATTTTGTTCCTCTAAAAATTCAAATGAATATGCTAAATCATATTTGTTGGGAAACTGCAAACAATGGAGCTCAAGAAAATATCGTGATAAAAAAAACAAATTTCACCAAACTCACTGAATTAGATCATTGCCGCAGATAAGTAACGGGAATGGACAAAGTAAAAGGGCAAGCATGGCGACAGCTAAAATAAATTTGACCTGGGCTTCCACGGTGTTGGTACAAGAAGACCTTAATTACAACATCACAGGTTCTCTGCCTGGCAATCAGATGAGATACGACAAAAAATAGGGGAACGAAGAACCTCGACAAATTAAAAGAATTGCACCAGAGCAAGGGATTTGCGTGAAATCCATTCGTAACGCCGAGACAGAACACCGAAAACAAGTAAATCCTTCAGAATGACTATCATAAAAGGAGCAGTTTCCGAATTGTGATCGTCTGGTAGATTCGTTACTGTCTCTGTTTGATATAAAGTGGAATGAAATCCTCAACTGAGGTTGTCCAAAATTGGTGAATATTTTCACTTGTCAACTGTCAAGGAATGACAGACATTTTCTGACAGCCATTTTATACGTTGGATAAACTCTGGGATAAACGACATGTGGAATCTCTTGGTCGTGAAACCTTTAATGATTCCTGGTGGGTGCATGCATCCACAGCAACTAAATGGAGCACAAAGTAGTTCAGCCAGTTGCTCTATTCATCACGCTTTTATGATATCCTTCAGCGATGGCTATGGAAGCATCACGAAACTGCCTGCATAATAGTGAAGTTAATGCCCGTCTCTAGTACCTGGTAGAGATTTATTTCAGCCTCCACTCTCAGTGGATCCACGGCCATTATTTATAAGTATATTACTATATCGAGACAAATGATCAACAATGCATGCCTTCAGTTTTTGAATCCAGAAATTTGCATACTAAGTGCAACATGTTTATGACCATAAGAAGCAGGAATGATTTATTCCCCTTTTACCATACAAGATGACGGTATTAAGGAGATTCGGAATACGAATACTCGAATATCTCCTAAGCCGATCGGAAAGAACATCGAGTGGATGAATTATTCAAAGAACCTGAGATCCAGAAATACATGTGTACTTGGCCGAAGATGTCTGCTGGCGGGATTATTTTTGGGATAATGCCAAAGGGTACCTGCATCTACAAGTTTGTTTTACATTTATAATCCTTATGTTTGACATTGGAAATTACTGAATGTCTACGGCACAGAATTAATACCCCTGTACATGCAGAATAATCCCATGTTTTATTGCCGAACGGCTCGCTAAGCTCCTGACACCGACCAGTATTAAATTTCGTGTAACTACTTACGCATTGCCGTCCATGTCGATTCGGCATTAATTCCAAACTTATTCTCGAAAAAATGAGCAGAAATTCTTGAGTATACGTGGGCCGAAGCTTCTTATACGTAGGTTGTATATTTATGTAACAAAGATTTCATACCGATAAAGCTTCATTTCACTAGAGCGTTTCTTGCTAAAATTAACCAGTGGGTACGTCAAAAAATTCAAGTAGCAGCACAGAAGTGCTGATGCTACCTTGACACCAAGCGGCTAGAATGGACGGTTAAAGTTTTAATCAGGCTGCGATCAAAGCAATGATCACGATGACATCGACAACAGCACACTGTGAATTTCGGTTCTTCCTAGACAACAATTTTACCTCAGATGGAGTGATGAATTCCGAATCCGAATCATCATCTTCTACGTGGGAATCAGAGTACACCTAATACCCATAGAAATAGCTGAATGAAAATGCAGCATTCCAGAGGTTGTCTTGTGTTGTATTATATTATGCGATCATATATGCGAGGTAATAGCAATTTCGCCACAATAGATCAGTTGTTATCGATTGTTAAACCCAAGATAATTAAACTTAATTGAATAACGAAATTGGACGAGTATATTTTATGAGCCAATGAATAAGTGTGTAATATCAGAACAAAGCCGAACTTGGGGCGGAATCCAACTTCACGGTGTAAAGCATGAAATTCAGAAACCGTGAACGATAGAGACTCAAAGCCGTATAACTTTATATAGAAAGAGAAACTTGAGGCGGTTACTACTTCCCTTAGGTGGCCGCAAACGGATGCAGGGCATAAAATTCGAAGACCAGATATATGTATATAAGTGTTAAAATATTCACTCGGAATATTCCCATTGGAAATTTTATTTGTTGTTTACACTGCGACAGGACACGGAAGGAAGGTCGGTATGAGGGACCGCTAACCGGAAAAATGAATGGAGTGTGCTTTGCTAAACATCAAGCCGGGAAAGCAGGGCCATTTTACGAGACGAATTTATTCGTCCATTAGGATCAATTGTGAGGCAAGGATTTCGTAAAGAGCTCCGCGATGAGCATTTTCGAGGGCCAGTTTAATAGAAATAAGAGGAAAAGTCAAAAAAAATTGATGAATGGGCTAAGAAACACTCATTTTTTTGGTACTAGATCGAGATATTTTAAAAAATGAAAGTATACTGAACCACAATCAGATATTTCTTCCAGTCATTTCACCAGCCAAATCACCCTGCCAAAACAAGAAGCATGGAGAATATATTTACATTTTTATTACAATTCATATATTACACTCTCTATATCCGAATGAAGTCTGTTTGGTGTAGGTTCTAATTTCACATTTTATATCAACCCAATCATCACGATCATCTTCATTTGCTCAATTTTTTATTATTTTCTGTTTTATGTTATTCCGAACCGAAATTGTAGTACTAATCTCATAACCTTATCTGAGTCGAACTTCTCGAATTTACTTGGACTCTAGACAACGCCAAATACGAATCCCGTAAAGCTCTCATGAACGAATTAATTTTGTCGCATTTTATGTCTTGCACCCAATTAACTTCTGTTGTTCAGTGGTCATTCATGGGCTTCTTATGTGTTACGTAATTAGATGTTTCCGGGATATGATTATGAATAGAACCCAGCTAGTTAGGTCCTGAACTCAATTGTCACATCAAATCTGTGGGTTTGAAATGTACGGGGTTGTCTAATTAGGTATATCGCGAGTAATTTTTGTTGTCGAGGACTTTATCGATGGATATACCTTTTTTATTTTTCATTCATGCAGGCCGGAACGTTTCTACTAAATAGAATGCTGCGAATTTCAACTATTAGGCTGCGTGTCGATAGGAATATGTAGGCAGCAAGTGAGGCTTAGGTAGCTTATTTGCCTACCCGACAATAGGTGGTGCATCCATCTGTATATCACTCAATAGTAAACATAGGGACGCCCAGTCAACAGAGCCTGCATATTTGCATCAGGAGATGTTTGAGTCAACCTCACAGTAAGTAATTGAATTATCCCTAGAAAAATGCGTCAGTCAAACACTTATGATGATCAGGAGGATGTTTCCTCCTGGGTTTTAGCTTGAAATGCTTCGAATTCTTCCAAAAACACATAAAAACGTACCGACATGCATCTTTCGATTACTGGCTGCCCCATTCCTTCGATTCCAACATGAATAATTCCCCCTTTGGAGATATCCAGAAGTGCCGCAGCTGTCACATGAAAGCGGGATACTATTCTTCCTTGGAACGGGCTCAAATAGAGCCGTACATCAAAAAGTTGAGAGGCACGTTACCGGCGGCGGCAGAGTCCAGGAATGGATTGGAGGTGCACAAGCAAGCATTCCTTTACGGCTCGGAGACATTGGGGAGTTCCCCCAGGAGATAAAGTGCAATTCTGAGGATAAGGCGGGTGATGAATCACTCGTTACCGTCGAGACTGCCGAATGGATGAAACTCTCGGTCGAACGGTTTAACGAGGAAAATTCCTCTCCTAGAGCTGGTCGGGGGGGGCTTGCGACCCCCCCGGCCCCCCACTCGAGCTCGTTAGGATCCGCCTGGTTGGATGGATAATGCAGTTTGTAAACTACATTTTTTTCGTCTCGTTAGTGAGAACATTTCCTGTTCCGGTCGTGAAAAATGACTGGAGCGACGTGGAAATGCGTGTGTCGGGGGTTTTTCCGAGAACATTGTTATTCCGTTCTCTTGTGTCAGCAGTTTCTCAGAGTTCGCACAACGTTCTGAAGTGCAACGTCAGTTTCTGCATCGACCAAGTCCTCCAAAGGGGCTTTCCGGTTAGAGTTCAGTTAATTGGAACCTATTTGGCCATTTGCTATAATCCCAGGCTCCACTAAAGGGAGCAAATCTCATCGATCTAGCCAGAGAACTCTTTATATTCCCTGCAACATTCTACCAGGACAAGGTAAATGATTGTCGGTCTTACCGAGTCCTTTCCCGATCGTCATCTTCCAGTTTGGAGCTATGAACTTATGATTTACCCCCATTGATTTTGTGGGGTTCAATTAGAGACTGAATTTATGCATCAACAAAACATTTCAACACTTCCAGAACCTTTACCTGATGCGTTGTTCCATTCACACAGCCTCAGTTTCAATTTTGCACCCCTCGTTTAAACCGTGTCGAAAAACAGCGATTTTTTATATTCTATCTCCGGGCCCCATGCATTCATTAACCGCGTCATAAATTCACGTGAACCCTCCTCTTCCAAAAAAAAAAATATTATTCTGTTGTGCACAAAGTCCATAACCAGTAAATTCCGAGAGATATAAAATTGATGACACGTTATAAACGTCCCGACCGAGCCGATATTAAAATCGATACATAATGTTCCTACCTCGTTGTCGAACAACTATACGGTATCGTTAAATTTTAATTGCTTGTATCAAAGTCGATGCTTGGAAATCGCGGATAAAACGAAAACGGCGAAAATAAAAAAGTTCTCTGTTTATATTCAATGGCAAAAAACAATATAATCGTGAATAATGCGGCAATTAATTATCGCCGCCTGATACGAGATATTCTGGTGTAAATGAAGGTGCTAATTTTTTTTCACGTTGGTATCTTGTTCGTGTATAGATGAGGAGGGGTATTTTATACCGGCGAGGCGTATCGTTAAATCCTGCCCGTGGGATTACAATTTCCAATAACGAATTCAATCGAGTAATTAGCAAGAACTCAGATAATAAGAGTTGCATCAGGATACTTGCAAAAATCTTGTAGTTAATGATCAATATCCCAGTATTTGATCTAGAGAGTCTATTTGGGAGATTCTGCATAGCCGAAATTCAAAATTAGGCAAATTTGAATAGAAACCTTATCTAAAATTCATATGAGAAATCTAGTTTGAAGGATTTGTAGAGAAAATTTGTTTTGTGACGTTCATAAACTATGTTGGAAAACCTACTGGTAGATTCATTACATGATGAAGCAACGGTTTTGGGAATAAATTAAAATGGGAAAAGTCGAAATGTTGAAAGCATCACCTACGTAGGATGAGAACACCTTGCTACAAAAATTATTGCTCTTTCACCGTTTCTGAGTTACTGCTGCATCTGAAATAGTTGAGTAGGTAGAACTGGTACAACATAGTGGGAAGCTAAACGAGTAGGTCCGTTAAAAATGTTGTCGACTACATAACTGCCCAAGAGCTACCGTTGACACAGAACCTCCTGATCTGTATTCAAAGCGGCCGACCGTTTAATTGTGTCAAAACATCGAATTGTCAGCATCGATTCGAGTCGATATAAATCATAGGCTTTGGACCAGCGGAATAATTGATGGGAATCCAAGAAACTAGTAGTCGATTCATTAAAATGCTCACGCATAATTAATATATCGGGCTATAATTGCGTTGATTTATTATGATTACGCCAAATCGATACCAATTCGGCCTGAAAAATAATTACCGATGTACTTAATGCGAAATGGGCTCGGGTTGACCGTCTCCTTAGGACCCGGTGACATGATTTTTTCATGAGGCAAAACCGGCGGCAATTACGATGAACCTTCTACGAACGAACGGAATGCGAAATTATCCCAGCATAATTGGCGGTTATTACAAGATGAACCCCACGAAACTCTGACAAACTGGTCATTTTCTCGGCCTTAGGATATTTCGTAACAATTAGAGCTTCTTCATGCCGCAGGACAACCACAGCGAATTAATGTTTAATACCGCGTAAGACTTCAAAGAAATTGTTTCACTTACAACCTAACAGCTGAGGATTGGATGGAAGGGTCTCACCTGAAAAAGAAAAAAAAAAGATGAAAACTTGACCGATAACATTCAAATGTCTTCATATAGCATGATGTTCGCTCTCTCCATTGAAAAGAAATCAAAATAATGTGCAGCGAAAGTGGAACTCACAGAATCGTGATCGCCCCATTCAACAACGCACGAAGTGAACTTGTATGGGTTTAATCAAAGGTCAATAAGACTGAGTAGAGGATCAGGGTCATTCAAAGGCTTCTCTGTTGTTTCTTCGCTCGATCATTAATATGGATGGAGGAAGGAAACGGGAAAGATTTCATAGGAAGAGGATTTCATTTTGAACGTGGGTTATTCTTCCTTGATTCTTTTCGGTACAATTCGTTTTTGGACAATGAAATTTCTGTACCTGGTTAGATTATAAGCTGATGTTAATATAGCACGAACGTTGTTGAATCTGAAGCCGGCAATCTGATGATGAATTTTGGATCTTCGAAGCATTTTTCTTAATTATTCAAAGTACGAATTAGTTGGGTCCTTTTTTATGGTCTTAAATGCATTTATTCCATAATAAACTGAATGGGAAATATTCACCATCGCTGGCTACTACTTTTCTGCAACTCTCATGCAATTTTCGCAAAATGCGTTTAGTTAACACAGAATCTCATCATTTTAAAACATATCAAACAACTTTGTAGTCCCAAAAGATACTTCTAATATGTTGAAAAGAAGGAGTCGAAGAATAAGAATATAGATAAAATAACCCAGCATTCTGCTCATGCAGAAATCATTTTCCACGGTTTGTCTTCCATTTCCCCCGCCGGGGGAAAAACCTTGATATTTCAGTCTGTCGACCGACATAATAGAATCCGTTCAGCTACTTCAGAAACATCGATTAAGTTGTTCGATGCGATCCGACTATACGTAAAAATAGGCCGACGAAAAGGAAAACCATTTTGGTCTCGAATCCAATTTCAATTATGGTACAGTCAGAAACGAAAAGTGTTTAACAAAGGCAATCATCAAATGGGAGATTGAATCTGAATCGAGTCGAGCCAGCAGGAGAAATGGCAAATTTCAACTGGGAGAAGGAGACTTGCTCTCCGACAGACAGGAAGGTCGGTGTGACCTACTTTATTGAACCAACTAGAGCAAGATTAGGGCTCTAGGATTGTTCGATAACGGAAATATATCTTGAGGTTGCCAGCCTGCCGTGCCGTCAGGCGCCTATTAAGGGAGGATAATAAACACAGACGTCAAGCCTTCTGCTGCATTTGACGTACAGCTTCCATATCTCTTTATGTTTATTTTCGCCCGCAGTCGCAATAAAAGGCTTCTGGGGTGGTTAACTTACACTTCTCCCACTTATTCGACAATCACAAACGTACATTGATATAGCGGGATTTATTCTGGGAAAATTTTCGATCACCCTTACATAAAATTGTGAAAGGAGATTTTATAGATGAAAACTATATGAGTATTTGAAGAACAAATTAGTTAAGTCAGTTTTTTTATGGCCGAAATGCATTCAACAGATCATTCAGTATTCTGTATTTCTGGACAAGACACTCTCAGGCAATTTTCGAATTTCATCTCGAAAAAATGCTGTAGCGATCCAAGAAATGAGCCGAAACCCTTCCAAATCGTACTGCATCAGTCGGATCAAGGAATTAACGAGATTTTTTTGAGTGCCTCCTTTTTTAATGTTTCATCAATCGTCGGTTACTCAAAGGTCGCAAGAAAAAATTCCATTTTCTCCACAAAAGGTTCATTCAGGGCCTTAATAATTAATTCAGTGCCGTTTTGCGTTAATAAAAAGTGAAGAAGAATAATGAGTGATCCAACAATATTCTTATTCCGCCAACTTTCAGAAGATGAGGAATTATGATTCCGCAACCAGGATTCTATTTTCCTTTAATTATTCCATCGACTTTCTTTCGAAGAGAAATTCAAAGTGTATAATTACTCGAAGCAAGGAATCAGGAACAAAGAAAAATACAATTTTGGGCCCGCAGACATTATAGCGTTCATTTTTCATGCCTTGCAAAATATAACCAGGTCCTGAGTGGGATTGGAGTCAGACGGGGAAGACAAATTAAAAGGAGTCGGAGGAATATTTCTCGGGTTTGCGGATGAAAAACTTCAACGCTCACTTTTTAGTATGACTGAACTCCCCTCAATAGGGAAAAAATCGTACGAATTATCACCGGGACTAAAATGGAATGATTGATTATAATATCGGGAATGGGAGAGAGCGTGAATGATGAAGAAAGTTCTCTTCAGTTTGGTTTATTTTATGTGTTTGAGGTCGGAGCACGTTTCTACTTAGACTTAGGGATGGGAAAAAACATCGACGCATAAGTTTTGACCTTTCGATTTTACCTTCCTTGATACGGAAATGTTAATCTCAAACATATAAACCTCAGGTTTTTTGAAACTATGTGTATGATATCTCCTGATCTTTCGAATATTGAAATATTTCATAAATTGATGCATGCTAAGAATTCCCGATGAGATCGAACTATGTGATATCATCGAAGTCCCAACCCCCAAGTCCTAGTTACACATAACACGGGTATTGCTCCAGCCATCTTTATAGAATGAGGAATGGAAGGATTTGAAAAGAATAAAAAGATTTTTTCCTGTTTACGGATTCCAGTAGTTATTACATGAAGTTCGAGAGGCTTGCTTTGACGAGGGAAACTCAGACTTCAAAATTACGTTCCGATTTTTCAATATAGTATCGGTTCTTTTCCGTCGCAAATATTTGGTATTGTCGGGAGTTGCGAACGAAGGAATATATATGTTTCTGGAGGGAATTGGGAACTGATATATAGTCCTTCGAGGTATATACATTTTTTTAACTATACTGCATCTAGAATACATTTCGATTTCTTCGAGTTTTTAGTGTCATCCCTTCACTATTCACATACCACATGGAATTCTAACGATAGATCAGACTATGTTAAAATTGTAGCATGTATGTAGGTAATGATCGATGATCCCAACTGGAATATGTGCTGGAGTTATACTTGGAAAAATCATAAGAGATTCTAGCTTACCATCTGATCAGAAATAAAGAACGTTTAAGGGAAATCTAATAATTATTATATTCCTTTAGGTTTTACCCAAAACAATTCAATTAGACACTACTTTTTTAGTTTCTTCTGAATGACGAAAATTGTAATCTAGGAATGCTTATAGTTCACGGGAATGCAGTAATACCATGAGTAACAGGACAGAGTCAAAAGCATAACTTCCCTACGTGTCACAGAGTATGGAGTATTGAAAAAATAAGAGGGCTGATAACTTGCGAAGGATGCATCTAGGACAACATTGCAGGTAACCTTCCACTTCGAAAACTTGTGCAATAGAAAATCCCTCTGGTTGCTACTCCATCACCAGGAACCTCCTGTAGATGCCAGCGCACATCTGGGTGAAGCAGACCTCAATCCTTAAGAGGTAATAGCAAAGCATCTAAGGATAGGTCTGATTTGCCAACTTCTTACTCCTTAGAGTCTCTGTACTGATTAAGGGGAACTATTGCAATTCTTAACACTCCAGTACTCGCGCGGGGTACTACAATACCCCAGGCTCCACGTATTGCTTATGTATCTATCGGACGCGCGAGTACTGGAGTGTTAAAGACTGAATACAATCTCCATCGTATCTTATGCCAGCTCCAACCTGATTCCCTTGCAACTTTAGGACCGCCTTGTTCACAAGTCTTTCTTCTGCCTCACATTTTCAGGGGTAATGGTTTCACGATGAAATCCTGACCGAATCGAAGCACGAAATGGTCGAGGACCGGGACCAGATAGGATAAGGAGGGGTCAAATAGATCGTCCTAGCGGCAGATCCCCATTAAATGAGTTATAGACCTGGGGAAGCGTTCGAGGGCCCAAGGTGTACAAAAGTTCCTGAAGTGAAACCTCAATCCCTGTCATCCCCGTCGCTTTCCGAGCCCCTGTTAGCATATTTATTGAAATGAGTTTCGGTCGGTTCGCCGCAGTGTCGTTCCCGAGGGATCGGCCAAATTCGTAATTAGCAGTTATTGTCGTTTTGCCATTTGGTGCGAAGCCGCCGAGGAACGTTAAGGCGAGGAATAAATTTCAATACCGCGGTTGCTGCTACGCTTGCAAGAACGGTCTATTCCTGAGTTGTAAGGGTGCCTTGCGTTCACAGTTTGTCCGTACTGTCGGCATTTCACAGAGCAAGAGCATGTAAAACACTATCTGCGGAGTCAGTGTAATAAAGAAAAAATTTGATTGTTGGTGATGTCCATGTTATAAACATTAAAATAATTATCGCATGAATTTGGACAAATTTTAATTCATTATCCTTTTAATACGTTGCCAACGTTTCGAATCAGTTGCGATTCTTCCTCAAGGCTCGTATCTCATCGGAAATACACAACCGTATCAATTCGGCATCACGGGCATTCTGGAAGCTGAAGGACAGAGTGTTTCAAAATCACGACCAATCAATCTGAAGACCAAGACAGCTGTTTACAGAGCAGTGGTCCTCCCAACGCTTCTTTACGGAAGCGAAAGCTGGACTCCCTACAGGCGACATATTAAACAGCTTGAACAGACGCAGCAACGTCATCTAAGACAGATAATGCACATCAGATGGTTCCACAAAGTTTCGAATGCAGAAGTCTTGCAGCGCGTGAGTTGTACATCAATTGAGACTCAAGTAACGAGGGACCGACTCAGATGGAGCGGCCACATTCTGAGGATGCAAGACACAAGACTCCCCAAAATAGCTCTATACGGCGAACTCACTGAGGGAGCCCGGAAACCAGGAGGCCAGTATAAGCGGTTTAAGGATACACTACATCAATCCCTAAAATCAGTTAATGCCAATCATAACGAACAACTAGCGTTAGACAGGTTACAGTGGAGGTCTTTGGTACACAGTTATAATGGAGGATCGAGAAGGATACAGCGGCGGCCAGATCTGGTTGGTGACTATCCATGCCCTGAGTGTGGAAGGATCTGCAGGTCACGGTTGGGTCTCTTTAGTCACTGGAGGGCACACAGTCGCAACTAGCACTAAGAAATTACAAGTCTGTTCGAATTTTTTTTTTTTTTGTAGATTTATTCCCGGTAACGGGATACAGCAATGAATGAATGAATGAATGAATCTCATCGGATAGAATATCGTTCATTTTATTAAAATAATGGTCTGAGTAGGTAATTGATTTCAATTCAATTTCCTTCAATTAAAATCTGTCCAAATTCCTGCAATTATTATTTAAATAAAAAAAAATTCGTATATTTATTATTGGGTAAATTTTCATTATAATTTACTCAATCTTTCTTTGAGGAGTTTCTGATGCTCCCTCTACGAGAGGTGGAGGGTATAGTTGTTGATCATTTCTTTATCAACCTTAATTAATTAATTATTTGTTTTTTATTAAAGATGGGGTGTGAATCCTCTCCAACGGAATTCAAGAAGAAGAAGAACTCTCTAAGATTCATCAGCAAGCATATTTGACACTGACATGATATCTGGAATTAGATCTCGACTTCAAAGAAGCCCAAAATCTCGAAAAATCATGTAGTGGAAATCCAGACCTTTATGATTAGCTTCATGGATAAATTACCGAATAGAGTTGGTAGATCTAATGTATTTAATCAATAAAATTCGCTCAAATGTCGCTCATTTTCCAATATCCCCAAATTTAAGTATGTATAACGTAGTACTTGAGTAATGGAGCTTACCAAATTCTTGTGGTTTAAAAAGGTAAAATTCATTGTTCGATTGGTTCACTCGAGTATTTTTTGGAAAAACAAACGGTTCACAATTTTTAACAGAAAAGCGAGAGACGCTTTTTGTTCCAAAATGAATGAGAATTGTGAAAATTAATTGAATTCTCGAAAAAGGCACTGGCGCATTATTCTTTCCTTCG